>NW_026693777.1:51830000-54425000 GCF_021218885.2 Marmota monax | reverse complement strand
AGAAACAAACAAAAATCTTTGGGGGGTAAATACTGTAATGCTTCCAGCATTGTACTGTTAATATCTTGCATCAGTTACCTGGAAGTCCCCAGTGAAAGGAAACTCTGAAAACAGTGGGCTGGGTCTAGGTCTTTTTTGATGTTGTTGTTGTGCTTTATTGTTAACAAACTCTACCAGGTCGGATCCTGCATATTATATTTGATTTACTCCCAAACACAATTCTTTGAGGCAGGTGTTATTTTTATCCCCACCTTACAGGCGAGAAGGGTCAGCATATTGGAGGATAAGTAGTTTGTAGCAAATCACACAACTAATATGTATAAAACCAGAAGTCTTGCAAGCTCAGACAGCTGGACTCAGAACCTGTGCTTTTTATCACTATTATATTGTTGACCTACTTTCACCTTTTTGCTTCATCTCTGAAAATACAATAACCAAATTTGATGGTCCTCTTCAAGATTCCACTTTTTAGATGTCCTTCATGGTATATGCTTTCCCATCTAGTCTCATGTTATTGAACTTGTTATCTTTGCTTTGGCTGCTATCCTATATTATGGGGTTCCCTGAGTAAAAGTGCCCTGCTTGCTTGGAGCCCTCAATGTTGTGTGCTTCCAAAGTGTTTCAAGGGCTTTGGAGCACACAAGGGCTTTTGACCAGGTAAGTGGCCTTTTGACTCAGAAGAGCTAACTGGAATGGACTTCCCAGACGGAATATCAAGGTCCTTTTGTGCATTATATCATAGTCCTTCTATGGTGTTTCTTGATCAGAAAGACAATTTAAGGATGATTTTAGCTCTTTCAACAAAATCATTAGCTTGATTGTCTAAGACAGGGGTTTTTCCACCTCAGCAATATTAACATCTTTGGTGGGAGCTGTCCTGTGACTAAATATTTATGTGATTTGCTGCAAATATTTAGCAGTATGTTAGCTTTCCATCACCATGACAAAGTACCTGAGAAAAACAATGTAAAAGAAGGAAAGATTTATTTTGGCTTATGGTTTTAGAGCTTTCATTCCATGATCCCTTGACTCAGTTGTTACTGGAGCTGTAGTGAGGCAGGATATGATGGCAGAGGGCATGGTACAGCAAAGCTGCTCACCTAGTGGCAGCAGAAGCAAAGAGAAAGAGAATAAAAGGTTCAGGACAAGATATACCCTTCAAGAACATGACCCCAGTGACCCACTTCCTCCAGGTAGATCCCAACTCCTACGGTTTCCATCTCCTCCCGCTAGCACCACCAGCTGTGACCAAACATTTAAGACATGAGCCTTTAGGGGACAGACATTCTAGATCCAATCCATAACAAGCAGCATCCCTGGCCTCTACCACTAGATTCTAATAACAGTGTCCCATTATCTCCTCTAGTTGTGACAATGAAAACTGTCCTTAGACATATGCCCCTCAAGGGAAAAATTGCACTTAGTTAAAAAACACTGGTCCAAAGTAAAGTACTTCCAACATGGATTTTCAAACCCAAGTTCATAAAGTGCTTTATTGAGCTTTATATTAGAATATTTATATTAGAATAAAGTGCTTTTTTCTCCTTTATTTGTTTTAGAATAATATCCTGTAACCTGACCTTAACATAAATCGTATTCAGGCTTTATTTAAATTCACTGGAAGATTATGAGAAAGTAACGATATGCATTTTCTCTTTCTAACTTTTTAATGTTTGCTACTTTCTCTAATTCTAATAATTTCAGCTTCCAAAAACATATGTCCCTCATGCATATCTCTATGTCATATATTCACCTGTAAAACCATCATCTCTGGAACATCCCACAGGAACTTCAATCCTGGATCCCACACTGACCTCATTCTCTGTTTTCTATCACAGCAAATCTTTTCTTCTTTCCTCACTCACAGCGTGAAATTGGTCTCCAAATATCTTCTATTTGATTGCCTATTTGTAGTTCTTAAGTCTGTCCTCTTGACATCCCCATGGTCATTCCCTCAGTTCAGACTCATTGCCCATCTGAATTGCCACAGGAGCCTCCTGATGATGGTTCTGCTGCGTCTATCACATCCTACAAATTCTGCAAAACACAAATATATTGTTTCATTCCCTTGGATACAGGCCAAATCCCCTCAGCAGGGCTTATGGAGCCCTTCATTAAATATCCCTTGCTTGCTACCATCTTATGATAATAATTAGTGAAGATTATATTTGCTCCTAGAATGAAGGCATGACAAAAATTCAAGGCAGAAATTAAATACGTAAAATAGAAAGTTTGTATATATGCTATTGTTTTCAAGTAATGGGTTGTGCATAGTTTTATTGACTTGATAATGTAAACTCCTGGGGTGTAGGTGCTTTTGAAAGGAGAGAAATGAAGTTTCAAATGTGCCAAAAAGCGGTTCTTATTTTCTTTACAAAATGAATTTAATTTCCATTTTAGATTTCCCTCTTCATTTTTTTTTTCAGGTAGAAGAACCTTAACTTCAACTGGTTCAGGTTTCCCATTTTTCCACTGGGTTGCATCTGACTTCTAAGGCTTAGATAACCATGTAGTCACCTTTCTAGAGTAAGAGGACTAGTGCTTAATAATTTGACATAATTAATGAGGCAATTGGAAAAAAAGTAAGACTATCCTGGACAAATACAGACCTAAGTCAATCCATTATAGTGTTGACTTAGATCTGTATTATATACAACATATTATATATATAGTGTAAGGGTGTGAGTGTCAGAGTGATCATCTGTCCATGTTGGATGGATAGATAACATTATTTACAGCAGCATTCAGAAGGGGAAAATGTGCTCCATTTCTTTCTAATCTTTGGTCACCCATCCACACATATCTCAGCTACTTCCTCCCTCACTTCCAGTAATAGGCATCGCTGGCATAGTTTTCTGTATGGTCCCTCCAGAAAAAAATTTGAATCTTCTGCACATGATGGAGGTGGAACTTGGCTGTCTCAAACATCTTTATTGAACCACTGTGTGTGCTGCTAGAGACAAAAATATTTCATGGGGCTTGCAGCACTCTTGAACTCCTCACAGAAATCCAAACAGAAGTCTGCGCTGCTTTGGGGTTCTTATTTCTGTCCTTGTTTCTCTTCCCCATCCCACACCTGGCTATGAATAGATGGTGGAGGAGATGCAAGCTCGCTTTTCAGGAGTCCACCTGCATCTAAGTTATTTGTCTTCTCTTTGCTCACCCACATATTCTTTACCTTTCCTACAATGAGATAGTCATACTTATCTTTTTTATCAGTTATGTTATTTGTGAAATAAACATTATATTCTCATATTACAGATTTTAAAATGAAAAAGTCTTATTGAAACTCAAAGATGTTTTCTTTGCTTTTATATCTTGTTCTCTCTCCTCTAAAATAATACATGCTATTGACAATAAGGAGAATAGCAATAGGCATAAGAAACTACAGAAAGCAATGGAGCCCTAAGTCCTTGAAAATAATAGCAACATATATTAAATATTAAATTTTCCATCTACTAAGGGTACATATATTCTAGAGTGAAAAAAAATCATGAGAGATGGGATGGTTATAACTTGGCAGGGCTATCATGCCAACTTGTTTAGTCAAAGACCAACCTAGAGGCTTCTGTAAAGGTATTTTCAAATGTGATTAAAATGTAAATCAGTAGGTTTTGAGAGATATCAGAAATAGCCTACCCTAAACTTATTCTAGTATTGGCCCATAATGACATGAAAAATTCTTCAATAGAAACTTAAAGATAGCAGCAGCTATCTAGTGACCTGTTCCATTCTTCCCTGGTAATAAAAATCTTTGTTGATTCTCTCTGTCTCTTTGCTGTTTGAGAGAGAGAGAGAGAGAGAGAGAGAGAGAGAGAGAGAGAGAATAAAATTTCCTCTCTTCTTCTCTCTGTTTTTCTGGTTGGTTCTCTCTCTCTCTCTCTCTCTCTCTCTCTCTCTCTCTCTCTCTCTTTCTTTTAAAAATATCTAAACAGAGGTCAGCAAGCTTTTTTTTTTTTTGGCAAAGAGAGTATTTTAGGCTCTCAGGACCAAGAGGTGAACCCAGTTTGCCTACAGGTTAGACTTTGCTAAACCCTGATCTGGAGAGTTCATAAATTTCTTTTGTTAGAATGAGAGAATTAATTGCCATAGGATAAAAATAGGTATATCTTACCCCTGAAGTAAGATGCAGAGGCAAATTCTATAAGCTCCTTTTATTACTGGGTCCCTTGTTATGATTCATTCTAGTTTGGTCTCTGTGAAAAGTTCTTTCTCTGAACCATAGTTCACCTAGTACAATCTAGAGCTCTGGAGAAAAAGCATAAAAGGTGAAGATCCAATATTTAAGTAGGAAGTCTGTTGCCTATTGTTGTTTGTATTCCTATCCACATGCTTAAAGGTTGACGAGGCGTTCACCAAATAATTGAGGAAGGCCACAGAAAAGAAGGCCCAGGGCCATGTTCATGGTGAGCTTGGCAGGTACCAGAACCCACAACTGAGAGTGCTAGGCCTGGGCCAAGCTTGCTGTGTAGGAGCACAGGCCATGGGAACTGTCCTTCCACCTCTTGTTTCTTTGTATCAGTGGCCTTCCTAATCACCAGAGCTCAAATATCCTCTACCAATAAGAAGAAAAACCAAATTTACACCTACCTATTCTTTTCTCAATATTTCAATATGCAAGAAGATTTTATTTCATGTTTCATGTTTCTTCTCATGTCAGATGCCATACTTAACCTACTTCTAGGAACTTTCAACCTAGAAGAAATATCCTATTATATATATGCCATTATCTTATGGCAAATGAATTTATATAATATGCCATTATCCTATGGCAAATAAATTTCTTTTGTTAAAATGAGAGAATTAATCCTCTCGGAATAAAAATAGGTATATCTTATCCTTGAAGTAAGATGCAGCGGCAAATTCTATAAGCTCCTCCTATTAATGGATCCTTTGTTATGATTCATTCTAGTTTGGCCTCTGTGAAAAGTTCATTTTCTGAACCATAGTTCACCTGGTACAATCTAGACCAGCTCTATCCAACTGAAAAACATGTGAACCCACCTATAATTAGAAAGCTTCTAGTAGTCACATTAAAAAGTTAAAAGAAATAGGTGGGATGAATTTAATCATGTATTTTATATAACCCTGTGTAACCAAAATATGATCCACTCAATAGGTAAGCAACATACAAATAATTAATTAGATATTTTAAATTATTTTTTTTCATACTGTTTTCCAACCTCTCTGTGATTTTATTTATCCAGCACAACTCAGTTTGGACTATATAAGTAGCTAATGGTGACTAACATATTGGACAGCACGGATCTAAATGAGACTGTGTTTGAGAAAGAATTAAGGATTCTTAATTATGTTCATTATCATAAGCTTATAGAAGATTAGAACAAGAAAATATATCTGAGGTATACTCCTTTGATCTGACTCCCTCATTACATGAATGAAAACCATGAAAACCATAGTAATTATGTGATTCTCTGAAAATCATTCAGTGAGAATCAAGGTAGAATCAACATGACAAGGCAACATTTCTCATTCTCAGCCTTTGTCTTTGAATAGTCATAAAAATAGTAAAGAATAACGTTTTAGGTCAATTTATAGTATCAGGACTATAAGGAATCAAAATCCAATTAAATGGGCTTAAACATGGGTGTGCACATAAGCCAAACTTAAACTGTATGCTTTACACGTGTGCAGTTTATTGTATGTTAATTATATCTCAACTAATTAAAGTCCCAATGTAGAAAACACTTTAGATAACTTTGTCCTCTAAAATAACTAGATTCCTAGGTTAGTTGCCTCAGAGGGTTATCAGGGTCATCAAAAGTTCTAGTTCCTTCCATCCTTCTGCTCTGCTGTGTTCTATGTGTCATCTTTGTGACCAGTTGCCCCCCTCCCGCCCCCCATGGTGGTGAGCAGGTTGTTTCTATTCCAGATAAAACCTCCAGGAGGAAAAATGTACCAAGGAAAAAAGGGACAGCCACTTCTCATGCTTCTTTCTTAAGAGGGAGGAAACTTTTTCTAGAAGCCCTCAATGGCAGAATCCTTATCTTAATGACCAGGACTGGGAGGTAGCTTATCCTTAAACCAATCACTGCCAAGACAAATAGGATTAGGACTCGCTTAGGTTAATCATTTGAGACTAGAATGGATATGGACAGAACCAACCACTAAGTCTACCACACCTCTGATTAAAATCAATAGCCTAAAAACATCAGTACTGGACATATAGTCATTTTCATAACCCTGAACTCTGCACACAGCTGCTTTTTAATAGTCTTAAACTGCATTTGGCTTTAATTAACTAATGATTCAAAAACATACATGAAATGTTCTGACTGATAACTTGGCCATATTTCTTAACCTAAACCCCAGAGTTATGAGACAGGAAGCAACAATTACATGAAAACAGAGTTCCAGGATTGCTATTGCCTAAATGTTTCGGTCTCCCCCACATCCCACAATCTCATGTTGAAACTCAGTCCCTGATGTGAGGGTATTTGTAGGTAGGGGCTGTGAAAGGCGGTTTAGACAGGAGGGCAAAGCTGAGCAGTTGCAATGGAAATTCTGTGGACCACAAAGCTGAAAATATTTACTCCCTAATCCTTTAGAGAAAATGTTCCAGCTCTTACACAAGGAAAGCTCTGAGAGTTTAGAGTCAAGAGCCTGAATTTAAAATCTAGTTCTGATTTGATTTAGTGGTTGTGTACTCTTGGGCATTTCACTTAACTACTCTGAGCTCAGTTATCTTCTCTGAAAAATAGGAATCATGCCTAACTCAAGAAATTTTGAGAATTACATGAGTGTTTATAAATAACAGTAACTGAAAAATGGTATCTGGTGCATATGAATAGGACTAATTTTTATCAGGTTTCAAAGAAAAGAGGAATATAAAACTTTATGCTTTAAACATGTGAAGTTTATCTATATGTTAATTATATCTCAAACTAATTAAAATTCCAATGTAAAAAACACTTTAGATAACTTTGTTCTCTAAAAGAACTAGATTCCTAGGTTAGTTACTTCAGAAGGTTACCAGGGTCTTCAGATGTTCTAGTTCTGATGACTAACATATTGGACAGCACGAATCTAGATGAGACTGTGTTATGAGAAAGAATTAAGGACTCTTAATTATGTTTATTAGCATAAGCTTATAGAAGATTAGAACAAGAAAATATATCTGAGGTGTAGTCCTTTGATCTGACTCCCTCATTACATAAATAGAAACCATGAAAACCAAAGAGATATTCCTCTTTTCTCTGTCATATAGAAATTTGCCTATTATTAGAGCAAAAATCCAAGTTGTGGTCAAACTGGAATAAGAACAATAAGGATGTTTTGTGTGTTAGCTTTTCATTACTGTGATCAAAATATCTAAGACGAACAGTTTAGAGGAGGAAAAGTCTATTTAGGGCTCACAGTTTCAGAGGTCTCAGTCCACAGACAGCAGAACCCATTGCTCTGGGCCCACAGGGAGGTAGAACATAATGGTAGAAGGGCCTGGTGGAGGAGTCTGCTCTGTTCTCATTTGTGCCAGCCAGGAAGCAGAGAGGGAAAGCAGGAGAGACTGCAGGGCAGATGAACCCGTATAGCGCATGCCCTCAGTGACATAACTCCTTCTGTCACCCCCCACAATTACCACCCAGTTAGTCCATTCAAAGAGGATGGACTAGTTAGGCTCTCCCAATCCAATCATTTCACCTCTGAATGTTCCTGCTTCAACACAGGAGCTTTTGGGAAACACCTCATAACCAAAACACAACATTTTCCTTTCCAAGGTAGAACTATTTGCTTAGCTAAGCAATAGCTGATTGTGAAGTTCAGTGACATGAGGGTAAATTGATGGATGCAGCTCTCTGGTGGCTTCTTCCAGAAGCTTGGAGAATAGGAAGGAAGCCGATGGCCTCAGGTAGGAACACAATTGGCCAAGAAACATAATTCAGGGCCAAGATGATGACTGTCTTAAAAGGAGATTACAAAGTTAGATTGAAAATAGAAAAGCAGTATATTTTTTCATCTTCTACTAATAAAACATGCACATTTCCAACTATGATGGTTGCACTCTCAGAAGATAGTAGCATTGATGTTACAATATGGATTTTAAAAGTAAAAATATGACATCCTAGCATTTAAAAAAAACAACTCCTTGTGCTCTATTATACACACATAAATTCCTTCCTTGATATTCACCTTGACCACAATAAGAAAAACAGTCATTTTTCTACTTTTAAGCCTGTCAGCAAATATTTTCCTATACTGATCTAGGCCATCTTGGATTATAGAGAGGGTGAAAACAGTAAAATGTGGAGTAAGGTATAGCAAAAGTGCCATTTATGCTGCTATTCTGACTGCTATTACCAACAATGACTATCATTGCTAAACTGTTTAACAGTAAATCCACACCAATAAGTGGAAACATTTTTTCCTAACCTCTGATTTGCACACAGTATCTTTTATCCCCAAGAATCCTAAAGTTGCCTAGGCACTATCCTGGGATCTGCATTTATCTATCAAAGAAATGCAGCAGTCTCTGGGGTACAGAGTGGCAACCCACCTACATACACCATAACTGGTATTTCCAGGAGAAGGCAGGAGGGGGGTTCATGTCACTTTCTAAGCCCTCCAGAGCCTACCTGGTTTATGCTGCAGTTTTATACACACAAGCTGTGAACCTAAAATTTGTAATCTCATCTATGTCTTCTTTTCCTGCTTCAGTGGGAGGGATGATTCTTGAACCACAGTGAAGACTTGAGAAATTTTGTACAAGTGCTGATTTATTCTAGCTGTTCCTCATTTAAAGAATTTTTTGTGGAAACTAATTTTAAAGTGACCATAGTACAAATGCCTTTGAAACCAGAACCTATTTTGTTGTTGTTGTTCCTGGTTCTGCTATTTTCTACTTGTAAATTTAGGGAAGATTTAAGTTCTTTTTGTCTCATCTTTAAATTAGATACCAACACTTACTCCAAAGTTACCTTATTAATTTAAAGTGATCAGCAGGGCAGTCAGGGTACAAAAAAAAATGTGCTCCCTTTTCTTCCATAGGGTGTGTCTATAGAAAACAGTTTGTGTTCATTGATTAAATCTGGTGGGGAGGGGTTGGGAGGAGGGTTCTATTATTTCTTAACAGAGAAGTTTACTTTGGCAATGGTAATGCTATGGATTAGAAGTCAGGCATTTGATTTAATAATGTTTGGGTGTGTCAGTTATTTTATGCCTCCAATTAACCCTGTCTACTAAAAGGATAAAATAATATCCTCTACTTTCCTCACTAAAGACTTAGAGGATAAATTGAAGAGTATTTGTAATATAGCTCCACTTCCTCAGAAAGTGGCACCATGTAAAGATAATGCAACATGACTCTGATTATGACTCTTCTTGTAGAAAAGGATTGAACTAGGAAGAAAATAATAAATGAGAGGAAAAGATGCAGAAATGTTATGTTCAAATCAACATATTAAGTAACACAAAGCTATGTTAAAAGGACCCTTATCTCTTTCCTATCAGAGAGATATAGAAAAAATATCAGACAATGAACCACCTAGCTTCTCTGGATTCTAATATGTGCATTCACTCAGTACGCAGTTATTAAGAACCTACTGTGCATTGGGTGTGGTGGTGCATGCCTGTAATCCCAGCTGCTCGGGAGGCTGAGGCAGGAGGATTGTGAGTTCAAAGCCAGTCTCAGCAAAAGCAAGGCACTAAGCAACTCAGTGAGACCCTGTCTTTAAACAAAATACAAAATACAGCTGGGGAAGTGACTCAGTGGTCAAGTTCAATCCCTGGTATCCCCCCCTACCCACCGCGCCAAAAAAAAAAAAGAACCTACTATATGCAAAGTGTAGCAATAGGAGTGCTTCAGTCTCAGATCAAATTTGAAGATATTTACCTCAATTAACATTACTTGCTGTCTATTGTGGGCAAAGCACCATATTTAGTCACAGTACTAATGAGCTAGAAATATAAAAAAAAAAAAGAACCTCTTTAAAGTCAAGTTCTGAGTCAGTATGAAACCTAGAATATGAGAGCAGAATATGGGATCCAGAAAAAAAATCATGTTGAATCTAGTGATCAGAAATTATAGTCCATTATCATCAAGACATTAAATATAGAAACCAGGAATTACTCTTGGAAAGTACAACAGTTTAGTGATACTTGCTACTCTGTCATTGAAGGGAGAACAGAAGGAAAAATAAAGGGCAGTCCAAACAGAGGCCACCAAGGCCAGTGAAACTCATATGGAGAGTAACATGTTTAAAAACCAGTCTCAGCATCCTGCTGTTTTATCAAAAGAAAAATGAGAAAGCCTGAAGTACTATAGAAAGAATTTTTGGTCTGTCTCTTGGGGAATGGGGTTCCTATTTAAGTTAATAACTCTTTTATGATATAGAGAATGGAAGAGAGAGAGGTAACAATACAGTCTCCCACAGGGCAGATGGTAGGTAGAGGGACAGTGAGAAAACTGGTAGACAAATGTCTAATCTTGGGAGGTCAGGTGGCCCCGGGGAATCAACCAGGACCAAAGGGAGCACTGTAGAGTCCAAGCTGGAAAGGAGTGAATGCCCGGGGAGGACACAGCATCAGTGAATGGTGTTCATATAACTACTGCAAACAGAATTGCAGGGGAGGAAAAAGAATTCAGCCAAGGTAAGGAGTGTTGGTAAAGGGGAAGTGATCTGTCTCTGAAGGATTTGTAGCCAGGGCCCATAACATGGCACTATGATACCCGGTCATTGAGTAAATGGAGAGAGATCCTAAGGGCATACAAAAGAGAAAGTATTGTCCCAACTTACAGAGACAGCAGGACCAAGGTACTCTGAATATCTCAGTCTAGAGACTTTATTCACTCACAGTGTTTTTGGAGCAACTGGTATTCAGATGCAGCAGGCTCAGTTATAATTAGTTTTTATATTCATATTTCTTAAGAATATTCAAATACAACAAATATTGAGGCTCTTATGTGAATTAATACAGGAAATATCTAGGGAGATTAGAGTCAGGGTTACAGTAGGATGAGATACAGTGTTGGTGGTGGAATGAAAGTAGGGCATAGGGAGAGATGTGAATAAACCACTGAACTACAAAGTAAGGTAAGGCAAATATTTTAAATATTTAAAGATGCTCTGAGTGCTGAGGGGAAGAAAAATTAAATATGGGGAATTGTGGAACGTTTCACAGAGAAGGTGACTCTTCACTTAAACCTTATCCTACTTTCTAAGGATATTATCAAACAAATCTGTGTCTGGTTATAACTTAATCTAAGCACTTTGACACATTAGGAGAGTATAACATGGATGAAGCCTAAATCCATAAACTAGAACCTGGAACAAATAGAATTCAGAAAAGAGAAATATGATCAGTATTGCATAAAAATACCCCATTAAAAACAAATGCAATGATTATCTTCATTGAATCTATCAGAAAAGTAGAGAATGTCCCAGAAAATTAGTTGAGAGTTGCTGTATAGTTAGAACCTGACTAGGAACAAATGAGTGCTCAGGAACTTCTAAGCTGTTTTGTCAGAATCCTTTGGTAGATACCAGCTAAGATAATAGAGGTGCTACTGGGAGTCCTAGCCACAATCAGGAACTGGGGAAAGATCTAAACCAAGAATCTGCAACATTTGCAGTCTGGGACACTTCATGTGGAAGCATATAGACTTTTATGCCTTACAGTCTTATTTTGTATTATGAATGTGAATTAATTAATGTCTATAATAGAGATATTCATTCATTATGACTTAGATATTTACCAGTAATTCAAACTCAAAACTAGATGATATATATTAATTTAGAAAAATGGGTAAAAGAGGTCCTTAGGCATTTATAAAAGTAAAGACTAGATTAAAAAAAAATTGGTTCACTGAGGGAGGGGATCCAAGATGGCAGAATAGAGGAGTCCTGTTTCTGGCTGCTCTGTGGAATGAAACCAAGGAACCAGCCAGGCCATGTCTCCACAGGGTCTCACCTACGTGGAATGCAATATCTCAGAGCATGTGACAGGACCCCTATACAGCAGACAGACTTTCACAGAAACCACCAGAGCTGCGACCACCTGCGCAGAAATCAGAGCCTCTGTGCTCCAGTAAGACTCCGGACCCAAAGCGTGCAGTTCTAGTGCGCACACGGCTCTCAAGCAGTGGAGCAGAACCGCCCAATCAGTTGTGCTCTCCTCCCATGAAGGCCACATGGCTGCAATCTAGCCACAGCACAAGGCCATCCCAGCTCCCCCCACCTCACCCCAGCCCTGGAAGCAGACCTACTGCATCTTGGAAAACCTCTCTCTGGCCATTTTTTGGTGGGCGTGGCTATCAGCCCGGACCTCCGTTTGAACAGGTACCTGGTTTCCAACTTCCTCCCCCTCCCCCCTCCCCAGCTGTGATTACATAGTGACTCCCCAGCACAAAAACAGCTGTCAGCTGAACAGGAATGCAGAGCGACCAGGGCACCGCCCACCTTGCACAAGCCTGAGGGCCAGAGGTCCTGCAGTTGGGACCTGATAGGCAAGAGAGGGGAGCAGTCTAAAACCTGGGACAAAACAGAGAGGCCAGGACCCATCCGGGAAGCTCCAGGCAGGGAGGGGGCTCAAGTCTTCTCACCCTGGTTACCTACACCACCCTGAGGACAGAGACTCCAGCTTAAAATAGACAACTCCACCTACTGGAAGAGAAGCAGGAAAGAAACGGAATTCTAAGAGGGTTTTGTTGTTGTTGTTGTTGTTTTGGTTTATTTCCCCTTTGTATACTTCTTCTTTCTTTTGTACCCTTCTATCTTCTGACCCTCACAACCCCAACATATGTGAAGCCAAGAACTAAACATGAAATAGAACTTTGAGAACTGAGTCACCTGAATAATATAGAGGAATTGCATAAGGCCTTGCCCCCTTTTTTTTGCTCTTTTTTTCTTTCTTCTTTCTTCTCTCTTTTTTCTCTTTATTCCCCTTTTTCTACTCTTTCTTCTGCTTTCACCCTCCAAATTTTACTATTTTAACATCCTATAATTTTCTAAATACATATATGTGTTTGTTTTTATGTACTCTACTGTCCTCCCATGTACTTGTCTACCCTAAATTACCTCCTGTCTATTCCCCTGCTACTAACCCTCTTCATTAGAGTTCTACTTCACATTTCCTAAGTTATATTAACCCCTGAGAGAGGGGATTCAAGATACGATAAGAGGGTTCAAGATACGATAAGGGGATTAACCCCCTTATCGTATGGTCCTACACTCGACCCCCAGTTCATTGTCTGACACCAGAAACTGTACACCTTTTAGGAAACTACTGATTATATTTTAAATAGTAATTGAATCCAACATTTCTGGACATTGAGACTAACTATAAATATCTTAATAACAATAATTTGTTCATAGGTGATGTACCGTTGATATTAGGATCTGTTAACATTGTCCTTCCCCACAAAGGAGGAATCGTGGAACCATATAAGAGCACTAAAAATCTATAGAGTACAAACAAAAACACACCAGTCCCACAGTGCTGGAAAGAAAGAAATGCGACCAACATGAAAAGACAAGGGAAGAAAGTACCACAAACAATTCAAGACAACACATCTTTAGAAGAATTGACAGCTAAAGCAGAAAAAATTACAGAGAAAGATTTCAGGATATACATGATTAAAATGTTTTAGGATCTCAAAGAAGACATTAGAGAACAAATACAGGCAATGAAAGATCACTTTGACAATGAGCTACATAAACAAATCCAAGAAGAAAAAGATCAACTCAACAGGGATATAGAGGTTATACAAAAACAAAAACAAAAAGAAAACAGAAATCCTTGAAATGAAAGAAACAATAAACTAAATTAAAAACTTAAACGAGAGCATCACCAACAGAGTAGACCTCTTAGAAGACAGGACATCAGACAATGAAGATAAAGTATATCATCTTGAAAAGAATGTAGACAGCACAGTGAAAATGATAAGAAACCATGAGCAGAACATCCAAGAAATATGGGATAGCATAAAAAGACCAAATTTAAGAGTTATTGGGCTAGAGGAAGGCATAGAGGTCCAAACCAAAGGAATGAGCAATCCGTTCAATGAAATAATATCAGAAAATTTTCCAGACATGAAGAATAAAAAGGAAATCCAAATCCAAGAAGCCTACAAGACGCTGGATATGCAAAAATCACAACAGATCCTCACCAAGACACATTATAATGAAAATGACCAACATACAGAATAAGAAGAGAATTTTAAAAGCCACAAGATAAAGGAATCAGATTACATATAGGAGTAAACCAATTAGGATAATGGCAGATTTTTCATCACAGGCCCTGAAAGCTAGAAGATCCTGGAACAATATACTTCAAGCTCTGAAAGATAATGGGTGCCAACCAAGAATCTTATTTCCAGCAAAATTAAGCTTCAGGTTTGAAGATGAAGTAAAAACCTTCCATGATAAACAAAAGTTAAAAGAATTTATAGCTAGAAAAGTGGCACTACAAAACATCCTTGGCAAAATATTTCATGAAGAGGAAATGAAAAGCAACA
Organism: Marmota monax; assembly: GCF_021218885.2. Classification (NCBI taxonomy): domain Eukaryota; kingdom Metazoa; phylum Chordata; class Mammalia; order Rodentia; family Sciuridae; genus Marmota; species Marmota monax. Next base: position 54,410,530 of record NW_026693777.1, on the reverse strand, counting down.
ATGAAAACCAGCAGAGGGAGGTAGTACACTAAAGGAAAAACTAATCAAAGAGGAAAACCAAGTCAAGTTAAATAACAAAAGTAAACAAATATGACTGGAAATACAAACCATGTCTCAATAGTAACCCTAAATGTTAATGGCTTAAACTCACCAATCAAAAGACATAGGCTAGCAGATTGGATTTTTTTAAAAAAAGATCCAACAATCTGCTGCCTCCAGGAGATTCCTCATCTGTTAGGAAAGGACATATACAGACTGAAGGTGAAAGGTTGGGCAAAATCATATCGCTTACATGGACTGTGGAAGCAAGCAGGGGTTTCTATACTCATATTAAATAAAGTAGACTTCAAGCCAAAGTTAATCAAAAGGGATAAAGATGGACATTACATACTGCTCAAGGGAACCATACAGCAACAAGACATAACAATCGTAAACATATAAGCCCCAAACAATGGTGCAGTTATGTTCATCAAACAAAGTCTTCTTAAGTTCAAGAGTCAATTGATCACAACACAATAATCTTGGTGATTTTTAACACACCTCTCTCACCACTGGACAGATCTTCCAAACAAAAGTTGAATAAAGAAACTGTAGAACTCAATAACACAATTAATAACTTAGACTTAACTGACATGTATAGAATATTTCAACTGCCATCATGCGAATACACTTTCTTCTCAGCAGCACATGGATCCTTCTCTAAAATAGATCATATACTATGCCACAAAGCAACTTTTAGCAAATAAAAAAGTAGAGATACTACCATGTATTTTATCAGATAATAATATGGAATGAAATTGGAAATCAATGACAAAATAAAAAATAAAAATTTATGCATCATATGGAGACTGAACAATATGCTACTGAATGAACAATGGGTGACAAAAGACATAAAGGAAGAGATTTAAAAATTCTTAGAGGTAACTGAGAACACAGACACAACATATGGAAATCTCTAGGACACTATGAAAGCAGTACTAAGAGGAAAATTCATTACATGGAATTCATTCCTTAAAAGAAGAAAAAGTCAACAAATAAATGACCTCACACTACATCTCAAAGCCCTAGAAAAAGAAGAACAAATAAGCAGAAAAAGCAGTAGAAGGCAAGACATAATTAAAATTAGAGGAGAAATCAATGAAATCGAAACAATTGAAAAAATTGACAAAACTAAAAGTTGGTTCTTTGAAAAAATAAATAAAATTGACAGACCCTTAGCCACGCTAACAAAGAGAAGGAGCAAGAATACTCAAATTACCAGCATACATGATGAAAAAGGCAATATCACAACAGACACTACAGAAAAACAGAGAATAATTAGAAATTATTTTGAAAACTTATACTTCAATAAAATAGAAGACTTTGAAGGCATCAACAAATTTCTTAAGTCATATGATCTGCCCAGGTTGAGTCAGGAAGAGCTACATAACTTAAATAGACCAATAGCAAGTGAGGAAATAGAAGATGCCATCAAAAAATTATCAACCAAGAAATGCCCAGGACCGGATGGATACACAGCCAAGTTCTGTAAGACCTTTAAAGAAGAACTAATACCAATACTCTTCAATTTATTTCAGGAAATAGAAAAAGAGGGAGCACTTCTAAACTCATTCTATGAGGCCAATATCACTCTGATTCCAAAACCAGACACAGACACTTCAAAGAAAGAAAACTTCAGACCACTATCTCTAATGAATATAGATGCAAAAATTCTCAATAAAATTCTGGCAAATCCAATACAAAACTTATCACAAAGATTGTGCACCATGATCAAGTGGGATTCATCCCAGAGTTGCAAGGTTGGTTTAGCATACGGAAATCAATAAATGTAATTGATCACATCAATAGACTTAAAAATAAGAATCATATGATCATTTCGATAGACCCAGAAAAAGCATTTGACAAAATACAACACCCCTTTATGTTCAAAACACTAGAAAAACTAGGGATGACAGGAACATATCTCAACAGTGTAAAGGCTGCCTACGCTCAGCCTCAGGCCAACATCATTCTAGACAGAGAAAAACTGAAGGCATTCCCTCTAAAAATTGGAACAAGACAGGGATGCCCTCTTTCACCACTTCCATTTAACATAATTCTTGAAACACTGGCCAGAGCAATTAGACAGATGAAAGAAATTAAAGGGATATGTATAGGAAAAGAAAAACTTAAATTAGCTCTATTTGCTGACAATATGATTCTATACCTAGAAGACCCAAAAAACTCCACCAGAACACTTCTAGAACTAGTAAATGAATTCAGCAAAGTAGAAGGATATAAAATCAACACCCATAAATCAAAAGCATTTCTGTATATCAGTGACAAATCCTCTGAGAAGGAAATGAGGAAAAGTACCCCATTTGCAATATCCTAAAAAAAAAAAAAAGATATACTTGGGAATCAACTTAACAAAACAGGTGAAAGATTTATACAATGAAAACTACAGAACCCTAAAGAAAGAAATCAAAGAAGACCTTAGAAGATGGAAGGATCTACCTTGCTCTTGGATAGGCAGAATTAATATTATCAAAATGACCATACTACCAAAAGCACTATACAGATTTAATGCAATTTCAATCAAAATCCCAATAGCATTCTTCATAGAAATAGAAAAAGCAATCATGAAATTCATCTGGAAAAATAAGAGACCTAGAATAGATAAAGCAATCCTGAGCAGGAATAGTGAAGCAGGTGGTATCGCTTTACCAGACCTTAAACTATACTAAAGAGTAACAGTAACAAAAACAGCATGGTATTGGTACCAAAACAGGCTAGTAGACCAATGGTACAGAATAGAGCATACAGAGATTAACCCACAAAATTACAATTATCTTTTATTAGACAAAGGTGCCAAAAATATGCACTGGAGACAAGATAATATCTTCAACAAATGGTGCTGAGAAAATTGGAAATCCATATACCACAAAATGAAATTAAACCCTTATCTCTCACCATGCACAAAACTTAACTCAAAATGGATCAAGAACCTAGGAATTAAACCAGAGACTCTATGTCAAATAGAAGAAAAAGCAGGTTCCAATCTTCATCATGTGGGATTAGGCCCCAACTTCCTTAATAAGACACCTATAGTGCAAGAATTAAAACCAAGAATCAATAAATGGGATGGAATCAAACTAAAAATTTATTTTCAGCAAAAAAGAAAAATCTGTGAGGTGAACAGAGAGCCTACATCCTGGGAGCAAATTTTTATCCCTCACACATCAGATAGATCACTAATCTCTAGGATATATAAAGAACTCAAAAAGGTAAACACCAAAAAAACAAATAACCCATCAACAAATGAGCTAAGGACCTGAACAGACACTTCTCAGAAGAGGATATACAATCAATAAACAAATATATGAAAAAATTCTCATCTTCTCTAGCAATCAGAGAAATACAAATCAAAACCACTCTAAGATATCATCTCACTCCAGTCAGAATGGCAGCTATTATGAAGACAAAGAAAAATAAGTGTTGGCAAGGATCTGGGGAAAAAGGTACACTTACACATTGCTGGTGGGACTGCAAATTGGTGCAGCCAATTTGGAAAGCAGTATGGAGATTCCTTGGAAAACTGGGTTGGAACCACCATTTGACCCAGCTATTTCTCTCCTCAGACTATATCTAAAGGACTGAAAAACAGCATACTACAAGGACACAGCCACATCAATGTTTATAGAAGCACAATTCAAAATAGCTAAACTGTGGAGCCAACCTAGATGTCCTTCAGTGGATGAATGGATAAAAAAAAATGTGTCATATATTCACAATGAAATTTTACTCAGCATTAAAAAAGAACAAAACCATTGCATTTGCAGGTAAATGGATGGCATTGGAGAAGATAATGTTAAGTGAAGTCAGCCAATCCTAAAAAAAAACAAATACCAAATGTTTTCTCTGATATAAGGAAGTTGACTCATAGTGGGATTGGGAGGGACAGCATGGGAGGAATGGATGAATTCTAGATAGGGAAGATGGGTGGGAGGGGGCAGGGGATTAGCAAGGATGGTGGAATGTGATGGACATCATTACACAAAGTACATGTATGAAGACTTGAATTGGGTGTCAACATACTTTATATACAAACAGAGATATGAAAATTTGTGGTATATATGTGTATTAAGAATTTTAATGCCAAAAAAACAACAACAAAGTACATGTATAAAGGCAAAAAAAAATAGCATTACCTTAGATTAGGTAGAGGGAAGTGAAAGGAGGGGAAGGCAGGGGATGTGGGGATACTAAAATATATTATAAAGCATCAGTAATTTAAAAAGTATGGTATTGATTTGTTAATAGATAAACAAATCAGTAGAATAAACAAATTTTCAAAGAAAACCCAAGTATAGGGAAATTTAAAATATAATACAAATGCTTCCTCAAATCCAGGAGGCAAACATGGGCATTTTAATCTGGGTAGGCGGTTTGAAAGGGTAGCACTGTATCTATGCCTCTTGATGTATACCAATACAGACTCCAAATGTATCAAATTATAATTGTAAAAATGAACTCAAACATGTATTTATATAAAGTGTGTGTGAATTCCTTCATAATTGGAGAGGGAGAGTAGGAAACTGATTCCTGTCACAAATAAAATGAAAACCAGGAGCAAATGTCAAAAAGAAATTGCAAACTGGGAAAAAATATTTTCAACTTTTACAACTTTGGGAAAAATGAAAAATAACCCATTTTTTACACTGAGTGAGGTGATGCTTGCCTATAATCCCAGTGACTCAGGAGGCTGAGGCAGGAGGATCACAAGTTCAAAGTCAGCCTCAGCAACTTAGCAAGGCCCTAAGCAATGTAGTAAGACCCTGTCTCATAGTAAAAAATAAAAAGGATATGGCTTAGTGGTTATGGACTCCTGAAGATTCAATCCCTGCTACCAAAAAAAAAAAAAAGGTTGTTAGAATATATGAACAAAGAAAGCATAAAAAAGAAATATAAACAAACCCTAAGTACCCAAAACAAAAGCACATTTTCACTCATAAGAACATGATGTTTCCTCTCGCAGCTATCAAGTGGCAAAAATTCCCAATGTTTGGACAACAAGAAGTTGTTTGCCAGACTATGAATATAAGGCACTGACCTGTCCCACAGGTGTGCATACAAAGCAGCACCACACCTGGAAAGGGAAAGCAGCAACCAAGTCTGTCAGGTCTGCCAAGATTATGGAAGCACGAAGCCACCCATCCAGAAACCCCACCTTAGGGCCTGTCCACTGTGGCATTGTATTAAATTTTAAAAGGCTGTGCAAGAAAGGGTGGAAAATAAGAACAAAATTTTTATATTTACTTGTGTTTAAATAAAGCAACACTGAAAGGGTGAACAAATTAAAAGTTGCTATTGATGGGAGGCAGAGGAGAGTGAGATTTCTCATAGTCCACCTTTTCATTTCTTTATTTTGTATGCAAACTAAATTTTAAAATTCTAGGCTATGGGAATATTTTTCATGACCATTCTAAAGCCATTCTGATTACTTTAAAAATGGATTTTTTCCCCAAATGTAAATCTGATCATGCAAGATTAAAACTCTTGGTGTTCTCTCATTGAAAAAACCACAATTCCATGTATGACAGATGAGGTGCTTCCTGACTGGCCTTCTCTCTGTCAGTGTCTACAGACTTCCTTCCACTTTTTCAATGAGCAGATCCCTAATGGTTATAAACATTCAACTTTGGGCCATTTCTCTCCCCCATTTCTCCTTCCTCCTCCATGCTGGATGAGGGGATAGCTTTAGTTGTGCATGTCTCAATCACTGTCCATATCACACATTCTGTTCATTTCTCTCTTCTTCATTTGCTCAAGTTCCTGGAGGACAATGTAGTATCCTCAGTGATTGGAACATAGTAGGTAGTCTGTATTTCTTGGGTGAATAGACAGATTATACAGTATGTCAATTATAAAGCTTACCATCTCTCAGCTCTGCCCCTGTTCTATTTCCTGGTTTGGGTGATAATGGCCTGAGATGGTGCAAACCACATTCTTTCTCCCCCAGTGGCTCCACCTAACCTTGTTAGGTTCACCCACATGGGGTGCCAGAGGCAGTTACCAGGCAAGGGAAAGAGGAGGTCTTGCTCCATTCTCCTGTGGATTGCTTCTTCCTGTCACTGGTACCTCAGCCTCATTCCTCACTCCAGTAAGTGCCTTCACAGTCCAGTGTTGGAAGCTGAATCCTGTTTGCAACCAGTTTTTCTGACTTTTAAAAACCAGCTTCATCACTCTTCCTACAAGCCCCAAGCAGCAGCTGAACAGTGCCCTCACCCCAGACACTTGCCAAAACGGTGTTTCTTCCAGACTTCCAAGTTTGAATAATTGTAACCTCTTCCTTTGTTTCCTTAACCCCAGAGCTTGAAGTTGTTTCTTGTGCTTGCCACCTCTTCATTATCTTAGAATTCTCTTTGCCTTTCTAATTCTTCAAGCCTAGTGAACAAGTATTTGTACTAAGTTGAAATAACCAGTTTGGCTTCTGCATCTCACTTGGAGCTGGAGACACGCTGCTGTCAGCATGTGGGCCCCTGAACCTGTTGGAAGTCTACACTGGAATTTCATTGCTCCTAACTGTGGGCTCTATAGTCCTTCAGGGTTCTGTATGACCTCTGCAAAGGCCTCCATGTTTTGTGTGATCTGCTGGGTCTTGAACATGGATTTAGGTGAAAAGAGAACCAACTTTCAGTAGTTTCAAGTGTGGCTTTGGCTGTTTCCTGCTCCACTTCTCCTCTCAAGGACCTCAGGCCCATTTCACCATGATTCAGGTGTCCAAAGTGCCTTTTGTCCTTGTCCATTATACCTGCCTTCTCCAAGTGCCTGATGTTCCTAAAAATCTACACAGTTTTTGAAAAATTTTCTGTTATGTATAACAAGCATAGAAGAAGTACAATAATAGTAAAACTACCTAGTATTTATTAAACATTTATATAAACCATTAAGATGATGTCCTCCTTTAATTCTCAAAACAATCCCATTTTATAGATGAAGAAACTGAGAGAGATAAAATCATTTGTTCAGAGTCATGGATGAAACCCAGATTTACCATAGGCAGACAGACATATTGCGTCCTGAAGGACAATCAGAACTGGGGAGGATTTCAGTTGATTTTCAAAAGATGGAGGGCTATGGGATTTGGGTAGAATTGCATTTTGTGTGTGTGTAATACACAGTATATAATATAATATGTTAATCACCTTTCTGTTGCCGTAACAAAATAGCTGAGATACCAATTTTTTTAAAGAGAGAGAGAGAGAGAGAATTTTTTAATATTTATTTATTTTTTTTAGTTTTCAGCAGACACAACATCTTTGTTTGTTTGTGGTACTGAGGATAGAACCCAGCGCCGCGTGCATGCCAGGCGAGTGCGCTACCGCTTGAGCCACATCCCCAGCCCCGAGATATCAATTTAAAAACAGAAAAGTTTTATTTTGGCTACACCATGGAAGGGGTACATGGTGAAGCTCTCAGCTTGTGGCCAGGAAGACAGAGTAAAGGAGATCAAGACTGACATCCCACAATCTCCTTTGAGGGCACACTCTCAAATGACATAAGACCTTTCACTAGGCCCCACCTCTTAAAGGTTTTACGACCTCCAAATAGTGCCATGCTGGGAATCAAGCCTTTAATATATGGACCTTTGAGGGGCATTCCAGATCCAAATTATAGCATATAAACCCTATATAGTGAGGCACATAAATATTCTAAACTGGGGGGAAAGTTATTTGTGAGGTTATTCTGTAATGTATTGTCAAACCAGAGTTCAATAATGGGGGAAGGGAAGCACTGTCACAGGGAAAAAAAAAAAAAAATATATATATATATATATATGTGTGTGTGTGTGTGTGTGTGTGTGTGTTTTGTGTGTATATATATATGTGTGTGTGTGTGTGTGTGTAGTATATATATATATATATATATGTACATATATATATGTAACTGCACATTTCTCTTGGCAGTACCTGGATGATTAGTGGCTCCTTGGCATTAATCACGTGTCAGAAATTACCTTCCCCACACCTGACACTCCTACCTTGACAATTTTTGCCTCCTTGCTCTTGAGTGATGGTTTGATGGTCTGACCCTATCCATCATGCATTTTGATCAGACTGTCATCTCTGGGTGATATACATCACCAGGCTGGGACTTGGCCCCAAAGATGTCATCCCCAAATGATGTCCTGTGATGGTTGGGTAGAAGATTCTGAGAGCAGATTGATGGCAATCAGGGTTTGCTGGATGTCAGCGCCAGGTTGCCTGCTGTGACACATGAGGTATGCGCTCATAGAATAGCACAGCACTGATGCTGACCAGTGCCTGCCTTTTTAACATAAGGATGAGCCTAATTGGAAGGTGCTCTACTGAGCCTCCTCTGGGGTCAAGGACAGGTCAGAGAAGGACAGAATTCTAAACTAGTGAGGAGATAGAGTTTCTGTGTTGCCTGAATAAATGACTCAGATCACCTCTTGATGCCAACCTTGGGAATGAAATAATTGGAATCAAGAAAAAAGTTTTCAGGGATCTGAAGACCAAAAACAAAACAAAACAAGACAAAACACAGCAAAATCAAGTAGCAACACTGAGGGAGCTAAGAAGATCTAAGAGTGAACTCTGATTTTAGAAGAAATAAGTTTAAAGTTAGCATTGTACTTTGTAGACATTTAATTTTATAATTCCAGGTCAGTAAAATCCTTCTCCACTAGGGAAGCCCAAGGGCTTTCCTTCGCATTTCACAGCATCCCTGATCTTTTATCAGCATTTGATGCTTTGCTTCTCCTCCTTCTCCAATGCCCTTCTCCTCATCTGTTGCTTAATAATCTAAACCCACTAAAATTCCTTCTCAAGTCCTATATCTTAATTGAGCAATTCTTACTCATATTTATGTTATTCATTTAGATAACAAACAAATATTGGTTTTTACTATATAACTTAGTAGGTATAAATATACCCAGTAAGATGTAAACATGCACTTGAAATTTTATTGAAAGTAATTTTATAAACCTGCTATCTAAATTTATGGTGAAGTTTATATTATCTTCCTGCCAGTTGATGAGAAGGCCTTTGAGATTAGAAATCCTGAATCTTGTCAGGGCTAGGTATGTGGCTCAAGCGGTAGCGCGCTCGCCTGGCATGCGTGCGGCCCAGGTTTGATCCTCAGCATCACATACAAACAAAGATGTTGTGTCTGCCGAAAACTAAAAATAAATATTAAAATTCTCTCTCTCTCTCTCTCTCTTAAAGAAAAGAAATCCTATCTTGTCTATTTTGAGTTCCTAGTACTCAGCACTAGCATATACTCTAAGATTGTTTATTGGTTGATGATTTTTATGCTTTGACACTAAACATGGAGGGTGAGGTTCCTAGACATTCAGAGCTTATTTACAGGTTTAGTAAGGCCTGATGGCTTGTTTAGCACTGTCACCCAGCCTTCTGAAGGACTCCTTCTGCACCTCCTTCTAAATACACAGACACCATTTTTATTCTCAAGGTCATAGTATCAAGCAAGTTGAAAACATTTCTCAGGCCTCACTCAGTAAACTCTTTACAGTTGAAAAGGTATCTGTTTCAAATGCCACTTATAAGAACCACTACTATTAGAAGGGCTTGATCCTGACAGCAGAGAAATGTGCTGACGGTCCCAATATACAGCATTTTCTGTAATCTTGAGTAAATTTCTCTCTTTCTTTTCTACTTCTACTTCAAAGAGTCCCTCATTTGGAGAGTAATATCTTTAGAATGCTGTCCAGGTTAAGAAGACCCCTTTCCTGTTTTGACCTCTGAAGTTGTCATTAAGCTGAATGCATAGTTTTCTTTTCTAACTCTTACCACCACTTTCTTATTCACTTATCCTGTGTACTCTCTCACATATTCACTAAACACCAGTTATTGTCATTGATCTCCTGGTTTAATTTTTTACTGCTTATGTGACTTTAGCTTTCTTTGGACTCAGTTTGCTCATCCCAAAATAGGGATAATTAATTGCCTGATTTATAGGATTACTGTGTGTGCGTGTGTGTGTATGAGAGAGAGAGAGAGAGAGAGAGAGAGAGAGAGAGAGAGAATGAGGGAAGGTGGGGTGTTTATAATTATGCCTGCAACATTCTGAGAATTTGTTGCTTTTATCTTCGGACAGAACTGCATCAAATATATTGGAAAGGCAAGGTTAAGTCCCCAGCAATATATTTTCCTTTCCCATTTAAAATGTATAACAACCACCAATGAATATTCTCCGAATACAACTGTTCCCACTCTATCCTCTCCACAAAGCTTCCAGGGCAGCCAAGCTTCATGGCATGGCTGGCTGCAGTGAGAAGCCTAAGGACTCAGAACAAACTCATTTTCTAAGGAACACTTGCTTGTTACTGATCTGATAAACTGTGCATCACTTAATTTATAAGTACCTCTGTTTGTGATTATGATATCCTCCTGGGCTACAGGGATACATAATTGAAGACACAGAGAGACATAAGGAGGTAGAATTAAATCATCCCAAAATGAGCAAGTGTTGAGCTAGCATTTCCCAAGCGGAATCCTGAGGAATTCTTGGAATGCTGTATGAGAAAAAATGTGGCACAAATGTTTGGGAAACTTTATATTTACCAGGTTGTCATGCCCAGCTGCTGCCTTTCTATGCCAGGTTTTAAATTATTTCTTGTAGATCACTGCAGTAACCACCTGGTTAGATTTTCTGCCTCTCCTTATCTTTCTCCTTCTACTCCAACCTTTTAATTCTGGCTACAAGGATTTTTCTAGACATGATCACACTGTTGTTTGAAATCACTGACAGTTCTCATAATCAATGGCATAGAATCCAAAGTTCTTACCGAGGCTTACAAAGAATTGGAGCCATGAAACTGTTTTTGATCTCCCTCTCTTCATGCACACTGTACTCTGTTTCCCCCCTCCCCCTCCCCCTCCCCCTCCCCCTCTTCCTCTTCTTCTTCTTCTTCTTCTTCTTCTTCTTCTTCTTCTTCTTCTTCTTCTTCTTCTTCTTTTGTGTGTGGGGGTGGGAAGTACTGGGGACTAAACTTAGGAGCATTCCAACACTGAGCCACATCTCCAGCCCTATTTTGTATTTTATTTAGAGACAGGGTCTCACTGACTTGCTTAGTGCCTCGCTTTAGCTGAGACTGACTTTGAACTTGCCATCCTCCTGCCTCAGCCTCCTGAGCCCCCACTGGAATTACAGGCCACTGTGCCCGGCAGCTTTGCTCTTCTTGACATTCCAGGGATGACTTTTATTTCGCTTGTACTATTCTCTCTACCTGGAATGGCCTATTCATGTTCACATGTACTCACTCATTTAATGCTCACAGCAACCCTATGGGAAATGTACTGTAACCATCCCACTTTATAGTTGAGTAAGCTGAGGAGAAGAGCTGTTAAATAACTTGGCGGAGGCTGTACATGTCCCACAGTCATTGATCTGAACCCAGGCAGTCTAGCTCTGAGCCACTATCTTAAGCCTTGAGCTTACCTGGTTCTGGGAAGTTGACAAAGAGAGACTGGTAACAAACTCTACCGATCCAACTCATGTTAGCTTCTTTTTGACTAAATATGAAATCTCTTCTTCCTCTCAGAAGAATAAATAAATTACCTTCTTATATTTTTCCCCAGATACATACATATAATGTTTGTACACATACTGTGTATATACAAACACTCACCTGTAACCATTAATTTAGTTGTTTTCCCTATTGGTCTGCAAGTGCTTCAGAAGAGACCTTTTATAAATAATCTGACATCCATCCCTACCTTAATAGCCAGGTACAATACCTGGTGCATGTTAGGCAGTTAAATCTTTATGGAGGTGAATTAAAATGAATCTGCTTGAAGGTAATAGGAGGCTGTGGTGACAGCTTGGTTATGATTTCTGTCCAGTAGTTCTCAGACACACAGCTGATAAATGCAAACCCCTTGTCAAAAATGACAGTGTCTGCTAAGCTATATGTTTCAAGCCAGTGTTTCTGTCCAGTAATTGTCCCAGCAGGTTTAGGAGTGGAACTCAAAGTATTTTTGAGAGAGTCCACCTTAGTCAAGAACTCCTTCTTCTGAAATGGCATTGGAAAAATCAATTTACCTTGCTGTCTGAGATTTTTTCGGTCACTTCTAATGGACATGGGTATCCACAGAACGCACTAACTTTTCTACAGTCCTTTCAATATCAAAATCAATCTCAAGCCCCTGGATCTGGCTCCCACTCAGTGGTATACATCACATGAAGAACTCTCCAAAGCCCAGAAAGTATGACATATCCCTTCATCAGATGCCTGTGGAGCACTGGGCTCTGTGCTTGGGTTGATGATATAAAAATGGACGAGGCACTGAGCTTTGTGCTTATGCTACGGATACAGTTATGGATACAGATAAGCCAAAGCCTCTGCCCTAGAATGGGTCACAGACAAGAAAGTCAACATGATGGTATGTCACATTGTGGAAGTATGGCACAGGTTGCTTAGAGAACACAAGGCCTGTCTAATCCTGTGGGACTGAAGGGCCTTCAGAGTAACATGGTAATATGACCTTTAAGGCAAGGGAAATAGGAAGAGAAAGCCTCGATTGCTCTGTTAATTCTACCTCTCCACATCTCTTGAATCCATTCACATCCTTTCTTTCCTTGTCATCCAGACTAGGCTTCTAAGTCTCTCACTCAATGTCTCTCGTCTTTCTTTTGGTCATTAAATAACACAGATGCCAGAACAATCTTTCAAGACACAAATGGGTTTTATCTCACCCCTTTGCTTAAATCCAACCAACAATGTCTAATAAAATTTCCCTGCTATGAGCTACAAAGCCCTACATGATCTGACACCTGGCTTTCCCTTCAGTCCCCCACACTGTACCTCCAGTCCCCCACATTATCATGATCCAGCCACACTGGACTTTATTCAATTCCTTCAATCTGAGAAAGGAAAGTCTTCTTATTGTAGAACTTGAACATGTTATTCCCTCTGTCTGTAAATCTTTATCCTGGTCTTCACCAGGCACATTCCAAACATCACACCCCACTCTCTCTCTCCTCCTTTTTATTATTTCTATGTCTACACTCAGAGTTACTGTTGTTTTATTTTTTTCTTTTCCCTCATCAGCATCTGTTATGGTGAAATGTTCCCCAGGAGTTCATGTGTGTATGAGGCAATGGAAGAAGGTTCAGAGGAGAAATGATTAGGTTGTGGGAGTCTTAACCCAATCAGAGAATTAATCTCCTGATAGGGATTAACTGAGTGGTAACTAAAGTGATAGGGTACGGCTGGAGGAGGTGGGAACTGGGGTGTGACTTTGCGTATATATTTGTATCTGGCAAGCGGAGTCTCTCTCTCTCTCTCTCTCTCTGTTTTCTGATCATAATGTGAGCTGCTTCCCTCTGCCAACCCTCCCGCCATGATCTTCAACCTCACCTTGAGCCCCAGGGAATACAGCCAGCCTTCTATGAACCAAGACCCCAAATAAAATTTTCCTCCTCTAAAATTATTCTGATCAGATCTGTTAACCACAGCAGTGAAATAGCTGGCTAAAACAGCGTCAAAATTTATGATTATTTTATTTATGTTTATTTCTGGTGGAAGTGGGATTGTTGCACAGTATTTGAATCACATCAACTTGTTCATCTGTGTCTGGCACATACCCAGGAAATATGGGTTGAAGGAGTGAAGGAAAGGCATGGGGCATGAGGACATGGTCCACTTAGGAACTACAATAATTGATGAGGATGCATCTGTTGTGCTGTCTGGGTGGATGGATGGGTGTCAGAATTTTTGACTGGAGAGGCAGGCAACTCAGAATGATGAGAATATCTTCCTCAAATGATGGGCAACTGCAGAAATATTTTAAATCATTAAATGTATTGAAACGCAATGCAGTTTTTGTGTTTTGTACAAATTTTCCCATGTAAGAAATATGACTTTGGGACTTATATTGAAATCGTCTACTTTCTGTCCTGTGTACTTCTGTAGGATTCTGAAAGGAAGTGACATGCTTTACCATTGGCCTAAAACTATTTCCTTTTCCCTGCCCATTGCTAACGGTATTATTGCTTTTATTTGTCTTCCACTGAGGGACAACTTTGGGGAAAAAAGGAGGAAATAGGGCCATTTCTGGTCTTATTCGTTAAGTGGTGACAAGAATTTAAGAGAAATTGTGACCATTGTACACCATTCTCTGGCTTCCATTCCCACCTGAAACATAAGACAAAACTTATGTGTAATCATTTGTCATTTTCACACTTTGACAAACCCTTTTCATATTTTTATTACCAAAAAACTGTAAGGTGTATAAAATGTACATGATATAGTGAAGGTTTTATGTCGCTTTTCAAACCAACTGTATTGCAAAAGAACTGAGCAGGCTATCTCCCAAGACATATTTGTACAAGGATTGGTATAACATGCAATATATTCTGGATTCTCCTTCTGCCCAACCCCCAATAATTTGACCAATGGTTAGCTCTTCATTATTTGAACTGGAATGTTCCTTTGATAAATCTGTACCAGTTTAAGTTTACTTACAAAAGACATTTACTTCAAGTATTTCCTGGGAAAAGCAATAAGTTGAATCTGAAAAAAAATTTTTCCTCCACTGGGCAATATTTATCAAATAGTAAATCACAAGAAAGTCATAGATGAGTGACCTATACTGAGTCTCTTTCATTGAAATAGAATTAGTATGGAGTAATTAAGAAGTACCATCTACAAAGCTGCTTTTTCAAATGAAGGCCACAAGATAACACATATTCTAAAACCTTACTATTTAATTCCTGGCAATGAATTAATTACATCTTACACTTTTAACCCTTTACCCCTAATCATTCCAAATTCTACTAATAGTTTTATATCCTATCAAATTTATTTAGAATTGAATTTTAAAATATTAAACAGAAGATTTGGTTTCAGTTATATTTTATTAGCTACAAACAGATTCTATATTTTTAACACCTCATATGCATCTGCTTTCCCCATTGGAATCTAAGTAGTCCAACTCTACCAACTTATTCCAACCTGGCACCTAAAGTAAAGGATTTATGACATTTGTTTAGGTGGAAATTTCTTGTCAGGAGATTCGTCATTTTTTGGAGTGGCCTAACATATCTTTTTTCTTTTTTCTTTTTTTAAATATTTTTTTAGTTGTCAATGGTTTATTTTATTTTATTTTATTTATATGTGATGCTGAGGATCAAACCCAGGACCTCACACATGCCAGGCAAGCACTCTATCACTGACCCACAACTCCAGCCCCATGTCATTGTTCTTGATCATCTTACTGAGATATTTCAGGCAAAGAATGACAAGGAAAACCTTTCTATATGCAAAACTAGAGAAATCTGGGATCAAAATAGGGACTCCATGAAGCCTCCTTTTATACATCGTAGCGAGTCCATATGCCCAGTAGATCTCACAGGAGGTCCAGTGCATGAGTCCACAAGACTATGGAAGGCTCTTATTTTTAGTTCCATAGATTTCTCAGAAAGATTTGAACACCCTGCTACAGTATACATTTGATTGTACCAAAATAGTTCCCACAAAGTAGGTCACTATGTTTCCATCAGCACCGAGTATGCTCTTTACTCTGGAAGAGGCTGGAAGCCCACAGCAGGGGAGTAAAGTGGGGGTGCAGGGAGCCAGACTTCACTCTCCACTTTCGTTTTTCAAGAGCAAACCTGTTATTGTCAAGTAACTCTGAAATTCCACTTTGAGATGAAACTGAAATTGAGCTCTGAAAACCTCCATTGAAGAGCACCAAATTACAGGAGAATTTATGTTTAAATACCAGACTCACTTGTTTTCTGATAATTCCTTCTGGGTTAGGAGGAGGAAATGTGTGCACAGAATCTGGGATAGCCACCTAGCCCTTCCCCCATCTCATGTCAAAATCACGTCAATTCCCCAACATGATAACCATTCCCATGCCATGAACAAAGTATTCATTCTTCTGTTGGTAATCAGACTCCACAAGACGTATTGATATTGAACTATCTTCCTTAAGTTTAACCCTATTTAATAAAAGAAAGGAGCCCTTCAGTCCTAGTAAAGCTTTTTTAAGAATTGGAGTATCAGAAAATCTTCCAGTCCAAAACCCTTTCTTGAATGAACCCAAACATTTGATTGGCACTGAAATATGTATTGTTGATAAATATTTAGTTTCCATAAATCAAAATAATGACTGCTTTAAATCCTTTTAGAGTCAGTCAGGAATCTTAGTCAATTATATAGACTCTTCTAGGAGCTATATTTCAGGCTGCAAGAATAGCAGATGGTAAATGGCGACCTAAATGGTGCTATGGGAAAGGACAGTGCCAGACATGTCCCACTTCCTCTCCATATTCACTCTCAAGCTTCCTCTCCCCACTCTGTGCCCTGTGAGCATTTGGAGCATGTGGACAGCACCAGCAGCTGCTCTTGCCCACTGGCTTCCAGTGCATTTTCTCCAGGGCATTAGTAGTAGCAAGAGAGTAGGGGATGTGAGGATAAGGACTGTTTCCCTCAGCTCCTCCCCTGCCAGTCACCATGGGCTGGCTGGTCCTCTACCAGCTTCAGGCAGTTATTTTTTCCTACAGGGACCCTCAGTGGCTTTTGCAAACTACTCTTTTTGCTTCTTCAGAAACAGAGAAATAACTGCACCCATTAGTATCAGAGCTTGGTTTCTGCACAATCTATTTTCCTAAGCCTTGCCTACATCTTTGAAAACATTCTCTTACACCCTGCTCAATTATGAAGTTCAAGTGTGTCATTTCATTCCTGCTGATAAAAAGACCAGAAGAGCTCATGAAAGAGCAGCAAAATCCCCTTCTCAGAAATGTGGCACAGTCAAGGTACATTTTGTACAAATAATACTTGTTTTAAGTCGGCTCAATTTTTGGAGAAGTTTTAGGTTAATAGCAAAATTGAGAGGAAGAATCACATTCCCTGCCCCTACACATGCCTAGCTCCCTCATTATCAATGGACACCACCAGAGTAATACTCTGCTTTCTACAAAAAGAAACAAATGATAATTTATCTTAAATTTAAGGGTTTGTGAGAAATGCAAGGATATCTGTATTTTCACTGTAAAATACGTTCTTTCTACTTAAATGGGACAAAGAGTTGAGAAAAACCTCAAAAGACTATCCCCAAACAATAAATTCTTATTTGTTAGAGAAGGCATTCAAGAAAGCTTGCTTAGAGTGTTTAAAAACAAGAGAGAAGCCTCTGAGCAGGCTGTTTTGCCTTGACTCATGGGAGCCACGAATATGTTGAGTATAAGAGATCTGAGACATCATTTTCCTAAATCCGCTTCCAGTGCTCAAACGCCTGCAGTGACAGCTCTGGCAGAGCATGGCTCAGCTTTCACTTGCACATTTCTGGTACCTGGGAGCTCTCTGCCTCCTGAGGCAACTCTCTGCTATGTGAAGTGATCTCATAATTTAGAAAGCATTTCCTTCCGTGGAGCCCCGGTTTGCCTCCCTGTGGCTTCTATCCACTGACCCCAGTGTGGCTCTGGAGGGCAGGCAGCACAGAGTGAGTCTAATCTGTCTTCCCTCTGACAGCCTTTCCTACTGTGAAGACAGCAATCGTGTTCTCTGTACATTTTTTCACCCCTAGGCCCAAATCCCTAGGTGCCAGTGGCAGAGGAACACAGATGATATTTTATTTTATCAATGTCCTGAACTGAACTGTGTGTTTGAGGTGTGATCTGACCAGCACAGAGTGGCACTCTGCCCCTTACATTCAAAAACTGTATTCTACCAATGCAAACTTAGAGTGCATTAGCCAAGCCAAAAAGGAAAGAAAAGTAGTTATCCAGCTGCATTCTTTCATTCTTTGAGTAACCACTGAAAAACCAAGTACTTACTTTCTTCCCCTCTGGGCTAAAAATATGCACAGACTAATAGTCTGCTTCTCTAACCACTGAGTTTACAGTTACCCAATGTTTTCTTTCTCCATTCCTTTTTATTTTTTTCCCCTGTAATACTGAGGATTGAACCCAAGGGTGCTTTACCACTGAGCTACATCTCCATCACTTTTTATTTAATTTTTAAATTTTAAACAGAATCTCATTACATTGAGGAGTCTGGTCTTGAACTTGAGGTCCTACTGCTTCATCCTTCCAGAGTCACTGGGATTAGAGGTGTGCACCACTGCACCTTCTTTCCAAGGATGCTTTCTTTGAGAGAGGCTTCTCAGGGCAAAGGAGGGCACAGGGAGGCACGTGTGTAAATTATGTTGAAATGTTGGCACTAGTGAAAAGTGTAATTTGAATCCAATATGGACACAGATCGACAAAGTAGGGCTTTCTTGAAGAGGAGTGCTAGTGTTTGCCTGAAGGAATAGGGCACTGCAGGCTTCCCTGTGGCCCTCTGGACTTGGTGATCCTCTGGACCCTCTTTGTGAGCATCAGAAATCTTTTCTTTTTTCTTATTTCTGTTTTTTTTTTTTTTTTGTGTGTGTGTATGTGTGTGTGTGTGTGATAGATTCTGAACTAATATTTTTTATTTAACTGAGTAAAAAGATCAATGCAATAAGACTAATCCCAATTCATATTTGACAGTTTTTAGGTAAAATTGAACTATACATGGAGTGTTGTAAGCACTGTGGATGGGTGATTGAGTGCTGTTCATAGTTTCAATAATGGCTTAGATGATCAAAAGATGGTTTCTGCAGTAGCACTCCTAAGGTAACTACCACATTACTTAGACCAGGTTAAAGGAATTTATGTTCATTTTCTAGAAAAAAGAGAAAAGTTATATTTGTAGCTCAATTCTTCTTCACACTATCTCATAGAATTCTCCATAGGCCTTATAATTCATCAGTATAGAAATAGTTATCTGTATTTTGCAGATGAGAAATTTGAGTTCCAGAAGTATAAAACTTTTGTTTAAACTTATTTAGAGACCGGAGCATAAGTTCAAAAATTCAAAAAAAAAATTGTTGGAATGATTGAATGAATACATGAATGAATAAATGAGCAGAGAGCAATAGGCAAAAGGTCTGAAACAAAGTTCCAACTGCAGGTTTGAAGTATTTCCCGTTACACCAGAATTATTCACACATGACAATGTGTGAACAATTTTGCAAGAAAAATCTCCATTGGAATCATATTTATTATAATGCTATGATAGACAATAGAGTTCTATTATTAGCTTTCCAACTCTCTTTAGTTAAAAAAAATTGGTGAAACATTTCACATTTTCTTGTCATTAACGTTTGGTTGTCCTGTGTTCCTTGATTTTATTTCATGTCATTCTGTGTTGCACCTATAGCTCTCTCTTAACATTGACTTTTCATACCAATTGCAGAGAATTTACAGCTTTTCCTTCAACAATTTTACACAGTTCCAAATTTAAATTGACTTTTAGCTATTCTGTAGCTCTGACTGTTGTGTTTCTACTTCTACAAACCATGAGACTAGAACAGGACAGGCTTCTAAAAATATCTACTCTGCTAACCTCCTTCCTCTGTTTCTCTGGCACTACAGTCCCATTTTCCTTCTTTGCATTTTATGATCTGCATTTCTATATATTTGTTGCCTTATGGAGAGCTAGAAATTGGGGAAGGCCACACTTTGCTCATTTTGCAGGAAACATTTAGAACAGGTCTTAGAATAAAATGACCGTTTCCTTGTGTACAAGTCATGGGTACCATTGACACTATCAGGATCCTCCATGGCCACCCATCCCAGCTCTAACCCTTGATGGCAGGCTCCTTAGGTTTATTCCATGTAACTAGCTCACAAACACCTGAAGTTTACAGAGGGCACCAAAATGTATCATAGGATGTAAGAGGCCTTACATGAAGTTGATGCCATCCTTAGCTTTTCAGTCTAGCACGCATAAAAACACAGAGAGCCATCAAGTGCCAAGCCAAGTTGTATCAGCCATAATTAAAAGAGAACTTCAGTGAATGGAGAAAAAGATCTGTGGATAAAATGACTGAGAAAGAATTCTTGGAGCCTCTGGGGACAAAGCAAGATCTTGAAGAGTAAATAGAACTCGTAAGGGGATGAGAATAAAAACAGTATCACAAGTGGAATAATAACACCAGTGAAGAGTGTCTGGTAAGAACAGAATGTGAGCAGTGTCACTTAGCTAGATGACAAACTGGGAGTCAGAAAGTAAAATGTAGAAGAAAGTCGGAAAGGAAAGATAAAAATCAAGAGGGGTGGGAAACAAGGAGGAGCCCTGAGTTTCTGGAGCAATGAAGTAACTGAGACCTGTACTTAAAAAGTTCCATGTGGAAGCCATTCCCCCATAAATCCTTTAGTCTTCAGAGGACAAGATCCAAAGTTAAATAGATATGCCTGGAATTCACAACTGTTAAAAATCTGGCCCAAGCTTCATGTTTTTTTTTTTTCATCTTAATATTTGAGAGACAAAAAGATCACTCGGTATCCTAAACATTTTATAAATGTTAATGCCTCACTGCTTTTGCTTCTCTTCCCATCTTCTTTTATTCCTGATTTTTAAATTCATCCTCCCCTCTCAAAATCCTACAATCTGTTATTTATTAAGCATACACTATAATGTAGTATGTGCAAGATACTTGGCATTCTAAAAAGGAAGAGTGGGAAAGAGAGAAAGAACGAAGAGAACAAGGCTTGGGGTGGGCAGAGCAGCACTTCCAATGTATTCTGTTGGTCAAAGCAAGGCACAGGCCCAAGCAGGGAAAGCGGGCCTACTTTTCTTTTCCCCAGTGCTGGGATCAAACCTGGGGGCTTTCATTTGCTAGGCAAGTGCTTCACCACTGAGTTTACCCCAGCTTGGCTTTTATTTTTGATAGAAGGAGTGGCATCAGTCTTGGTGGGAGGAACTGCTGAGGTCCATCATTGCAGAAAATTTATGGAAACTATTATAGAAGAGACATGGCCATTGGAGTTAGCTTCATGGAGGTCATAAGTGAACCTGTCTAAAGTATTTCCAGTCAAGTAATTGAGTCAAAAGCTTGAGTTGGGGGACTTCAAGAAATAAATGAAGAAGAGATTCCAGCGCTAAAGTAAAGGACAGTGGAGAAATTATATAATAGGTGAAGAGAGGTCTATGGCAAGAGACCAAGAATTTTTTTTCTTGTTCAAGAGGAGAGAAATAACAGCATGTTTATATGGTGATGGGAATAATTGAGTAGCTTAGAAAATTTTTATGATATAGAAGAACCATAGGATCATTGTTGGAGTGAGATTTATGAATAGACTGGAGAGGATGAGAGGATGTCACGCATAAGTGAAGGAATTTGCCTTAGAAAGGAGCAAGGACAGTTCAGTTTGAGTAACAGGCAGAAATATGAAAAATGTAAGCCAGCAGATAGATGTGGAGTGGTAATCTTTGAAAGTTCTATTCAGATTGCTTCTGTATCCTCAGTTAAAACAGAAAGCTAGATTATCATCAGAGAGTGCAGAGAGGAAAGATTTGAAGTTTTAAGAACTCTTAAGGTCTGAAGCAGTCAAACAGAAGAGAGAGAATGTATAAAGAAAGCATAAAATGTTTGCTGGGAAGCACTGAAGGTCCCCATAAAGTCAAGGTTGACAAATTTAGTGAAATCAGGCATTCTGAATTTGTGCTTCCCCAAACTTTCAATTTCATGCATGCAGCCACAGAATAATAGGAGTATTAGAGTTCAGCAGAGCTAGGGATTTCTAGGGCAGTGTAGTAAAGGAGACTTAAACAAGGGAGAGAGAAGTGAAAATAAGAACCATTATAAGCTTTGGCCACAGAATTTCCGTTGGAGATGAAGAGAAGTCACCAGATGAGATGGGGGAAGCACAAAGTAAAAGACAGTGATAGAGGCTGGGATTGTAGCTCCATGGTAGAGCACATGCCTACCACATGTGAGGCACTGGGTTCAATCCTCAGCACCACATAAAAATAAATAAAATAAAGGTACTACAACTAAAAAAAAAAATTGTTTTAAATAGGTGATAGGACCAATAGTTAGGAAGTCCTGATATTATGGAATATTTTTTACAAACAAGAGTAATAGGGAAAATTACTTGAAAATTGCCCGAGCCTGATCCCTGGGCCCATGTGTGCTCTTCCCTAGTCCATGCTCTTGAGGACTGACCAATCTGCCTGCTTCCACAAGATGTTGTATGGAGCTCAGGTGGGACTGGAAGATGGACTATATTTAGGTCAGGAGCCAGGAGAGGGGCTACTAACCCCATGGTGCCACATGAAGTCCAGTAAATCTAAACTCAAACTTGGCCTTCCAGATGGAGATGAAGTGCTATTGTCCACATATGGAGATAAACTATAGTTCTGTCATCTTAATCTGTGATTTTCAAGTACTTAGACTATATTACATGAACTTCTATTTTCAGGGGCATATGGGACTGAGGAATGGCTTGAGAAAGTAGAGGATTTGTGTGACACTGCAGAGCCAAGGAAACTTTCTCATCTCTCCAAGCACAGGTAATGCCATGCTGCTGAGGGCTCTGGTTAAACAAATATTGAAATCAAATTACCAACATGACCCTCAGTCTACGGTGTCATAGTCATATACGTGTTATCCTTCCACAGGAGGTCTATGGCCTCAGACCTTGAACACTTGCTTGGCATATAATGCTCACTTAAAAAGAAAGAAAAATAACTGTAAAGAAATTAACTGGATTAGAGTCCATAACATAGTAGAGTCCAGCCAAGGTATATTCCTGATTTCAGGATGAAATGGCTCAAAATACAAACTTGTATCCACACATATATTTGATTCTGCCGCTAATCTTCGGATATTTCATTTAAACTGGGGTTAAAGCCACCTTGATCACTGATGACAATTTTAGTAGCAGGTAGAATTTTCAAAGCAAATTATGTTTTGAATAATTTAAAGGAAGTCCCTGAAATTTTGCTTTCCTGAAGCGGTCTAATGCATCCTCTCCTTTTTGTGTGCATCCTCAGTTGTAGTAGTTTTGTAGATAATTGATGGTGGCATTTCAAATAAAAATGAAATTTTGGGTTTCAGCTCTGGACTGCTTCAATGGCCATGATCAGTTAGCTCTCAGTTTACCAATTTGTGTTCCGGTGAGTTGAACAGTAAAAATCCTTGGTAGGTTACCTGAAAGGCCATGAAGATGACTTATGGGCTGCAGCACACAATATTTCTTTTCCGTACTTTATCTAGACAAATAAGTGCTTATAACTCTGGATTCAGGAAAGACTGTTTATTCTTCAGAACTGAAATCCCATTAAAAAGAAAATAAAGTAAGCATCAGGATTAGTCCCCTAAGCTTCCACCAAGACTTTTGTCATTGACTGTCTGTGTGTTTTCCCTCTGTCAGCTTCTGTCACCCAAAACACATTTTTCTACAGAAGATAATGCCATATTACTTTCTTCTCTCCTCTCTATATTTGCCATACTTCTTCCTCTTCTCTCACAAAAGTCAAGTCAGAGGTCTTTTTAATAAAAATAAAATAATAAGTAAGAAATTAAAGTTCTTGCAGGGCAAAGGTGATGTTACTACCTTAGGAAAAAAAAAAACTCTCCCCACCCTGTCCACTTATTGTTATGGGAGAGGGGTATGAGACACATTCTGGCTAAGCACAATGTCACTGTGCTTTTAGCAATCCAACAAGAGGTCAGAGTTTAGGGGGAAATAAAGGGATAGAACACTAGTTGACAATACTAAGTGAATTTTACTGGGAGAGGCAGCTTCTTCTTAATGTCTCATACCAATCAAATGTAGCTTTCAGTTATCACTTCTCTCAATTGAAGTCATAACACAGTATGTCTAAGTTCTAGGGGAAAAAGAGAACTCGGAAAACTTAATGGGCTGTTCTGGTTGTTAAGTCACCAGGCAAGGCCTAAAAGAAGGACTGTCACAGCTCTGGATCTTATTGTGAATGTCTTGAAACCCACCCTTTAGTTTCTCCATCTTTAGTGGTAAATGGAACATTTTGTCATCCTTCGGTCAGAGGCAGGGGTAATATGATTTTCATGAGAGGAGCACTTTGGGATTTTGTGTTTTGGTGGAGACTCTTTTGGAGTCCTTGTCCATAGGCTCCAAAGATCAACAAGGGAATGTGAGTTTACCCACCAGTGATTCACAGCTGGAAAGCAACTAGTATTGAGTTCATAAAATAACCAGCAATGAGAGTGAGATCTTCATAGATCTAGCTACTCCCAGTTGACAACCCTATGATTCTCCTTAGTCATGGAGAAGCTGGGAGGTGAGTTTCTCTCTCTTATACACATTGCCTTTTTCAAATTCTTAGCCTGGGGCAAAATATTCTCAGTCTGGAAATAGCCCTAGTCATCATCTGAGTGGATACCTCCACCTCCACAATGAGTTAACTAATACACTGGAAAAGCATGCTGTTAGTCTAAACCCACCTAAACTTGTTCTCTACATGGAAACACAAAGTTGTTGCCCTTTGGAGATGACCTTGGTGTTTATTTTTTTCCTAACAGCACTTGGATTAAAATGTTTGAAATGGGAGACTTGCCAACCCCAGCAATGCTTTGTGGTCCACCAGCCAAGGAGAGGCCCTATGGAATTCTGTTAGAGAATCATAAAGAAATTCTTTGACTCCAAGAAATTGTTGAGCCTCAGAAAGTAAATGGGAAGGGCACTTCTTTTGTTTGGAAAATAATATAGATTTTATCATAATAAAGAATATTATAGAACAGAAGCAGTTATTTTTTACTGGGCTGA
Organism: Marmota monax; assembly: GCF_021218885.2. Taxonomy (NCBI): domain Eukaryota; kingdom Metazoa; phylum Chordata; class Mammalia; order Rodentia; family Sciuridae; genus Marmota; species Marmota monax. The sequence continues at coordinate 54,385,933 of NW_026693777.1, read as the reverse complement.
TTTCAAGTGATTTGAATATGTTTGTTGTTTTTTATTCTTATTTAGTTTTATTCAATACTTTTTGTACAGTAAATGTGTGTTATTAAAAAAGATAGAAAAATCCACATGGATATTACAAAGTATATATACAATGCTTTAGCATCAGTGCCCAATGGAGAAAAATAACTATCTATTATTACTGAATGAGAGGCCATCCTGTTATTCAAAGAAAAGTGCTGTCATAAGAGCCATAAATCTGAGTTTGAGATTCAGTTACTTTTAAGTAATTTCACAAATAATACTGAGCATCTCTAGTGCAATGGGCACTTGGCTAAGCTCTGAAGATTGGATGGAGACATGCAGGCAGAATTTATAGCAGATAAAACTTGCTCATCATTCATTTCTCTGGGCATCATTTTCCTCTTTATTTCTAACAGGGAAATAACCACACATTATTAGGCCACTATGAAGATTAAATTATGTATTTTATGTTAATTCTGAGAGTGCAGAGGAGCTACTCAGTTAAGTGTAGGATCTGAGAGTGACTGGAAAGCAAAAATGAGCTATTAAGTTTTGGCAAACAAAAATTAGCTCACTTATGATAGACATCTTCTTTTTTATTATTAGTTGTTCAAAACATTACATATTCTTGACATATCATATTTCATACATTTGATTCAAGTGGGTTATGAACTCCCATTTTTACATCTTCTATACTATCAAACTCATGTTTATTACTATGAGTTTAAGAGAAAACACATTAACTTGTTCAGATAAAAGCTGTTGAAAATACCTCTTGCTTTGATTTACCTTCCCCACAGAGCCCTTGATACACAAGATCCAAGTGAGAGAATGCTTCTAATGCTGCCTTTCTCTTGTAAACTGAAGGGAAAGTCAGTTTATAGGCATTCAAACTCACAATGACTCTATCTGAAAGTCAAGCCTGACGGATTGGCAAAGTGAAAGTTCACTTCAATTAATGAACCATTCAACCAACGCATTCTCATAATTTCATTCACAGACTCCTTTTTCTATGACACTTTGCAGAAGCTTGTCACAGCAATTGCAAGCACATTTCCCTTAGCAATTGCTCTGTGTGCACAGAGTCATGCTCAGAGCAGACTGTGAGGCTGTGAAGGTGGGGGCGTGCTAGTCAGCATTCCATGGCTCTGCAAAACGCCTGAGAAAAGCTACTTAACAGGAGGAGAGGTTGGTTTTGGCTCATGGTTTCAGAGATTTCAGCTCATGGTCACTTGGCTCCATTGTTTCTGGGCTGTGGTGAGGCAGAACATCATGGTGGAGATGTAAAGAGGAAGATAAAGCACATCTGCTTACTTTATTTTAGAGAGATAGGGAGAGAGTGAAGGGGATAGGGACAAGAGACATCCTTCAAGGACACACACCCCAATGACCTACTTCCTCCACCTAGGCCCCACCTCCTACTCTAGAGTGTCTTAGGGGTAAAAGCAAGCCTTCAACCCATGAGCTTTTGGGGGACATTCCAGATGCAAACCATAATAGGAGTTTCATATTTCCCCAGGTAGAAAATACATTTTAATTTCCCCAAACAACTAAGTAATTCTACCTTGGGAAGTTTTCTAACACTTTTTTTTCCCCCTAAATTTCTTTCTTTCTTTCTTTAAAAAAAAAGGACTCAAATTTAAAAAAAAATTATACTACAGAGCAATAGTAACAAAAACAGCATGGTATTGGAATCAAAATAGACTTGTAGACCAATGGTACAGAATAAAAGACACAGAGACTAACCCACATAATTACAGTTACTTTATATTTGGCAAAGGCACCAAAAATGTACACTGGATAAAAGATAGCCTCTTCAAAAAGTGGTGTTGGGAAAATTGGAAATCCATGTGCAACAAAATGAAATTAAACCCCTATCTTTCACTATGCATAAAACTCAACTCAAAGTGGATCAAGAATGTAGGAATTAGGGGCTCGGGACGTGGCTCAAGCAGTAGAGCGCTCGCCTGGCATGCACGGGGCACTGGGTTCAATCCTCAGCACCACATAAAAATAAAATAAAGATGTTGTGTCCACTGAGAACTAAAAAAAAATATTGAAAAATTCTCTCTCTCTCTCTCCGCCCCCCTCTCTCTCTCTTTAAAAAAGAGACACTGTGTCTATTAGAAGAACAAGTAGGTCCAAATCTCCATCGTGTTGGATTAGGCCCCAACTTCCTTAATAAGACTCTTATAGCACAAGAATTAATATCAAGAATCAATAAATAGGATGGATTCAAACTATAAAGTTTCTTCTCAGCAAAAGAAACAATCAGTAAGGTTAATAGAGATCCTACTAATTGGAAACAAATTCTTACCACATGCATGTCAGAGCAATAGTCTCTAGAATACCTAAAGAACTCAAAAATCTTAACACCAAAAAACCCCCAAATTACCCAATTAATAAATGGGCCAAGGAACTGAACAGACTCTTCTCAGAAGAAGATATACAATCAATCAACAAATATATGAAAAAATGTTCAACATCTCTAGCATTTAGAGACATGCAAATCAAAACTACTCTAAGATTTCATCTAACTCCAGTCAGAAAGGCAGCTACCAAGAATACAAACAACAGTAAATGTTGGTGAGGATGTGTTGGAAAAGGCATACTCATACATTGCTGGTGGGACTGCAAATTGATATAGCTAATACGGAAAGCAATATGGAGAATCCTTGGAAAATTGGGATTGGAACCATCATTTGGCCCAGTTATCCCACTCCTCGGTCTATACCCAAAGGACTTAAAAACAGCATACTACAGGGACACAGCCACATCAATGTTTATAGCAGCACAATTCACAATAGCTAAACTCTAGAACCAACCTAGATGCCCTTCAGTAGATGAACAGATAAAGAAAATGTGGTGTATATACACAATAAAATATTATTCAGCATTAAAGGAGAATAAAATCATGGCATTTGCAGGTAAATGGATGGAGCTAGAGAATATAATGCTAAGTGAAATTAGCCAATCCCAAGAAACCAAATGCCGAATGTTTCTCGGATTTAAGGATACCGATTCATAATATGCTGTGGGGGGTGAGGAGGATGGGAGGATTAAATGAACTCTAGATAGGGCAAAGCGGATCATAGGGGTAGGAAAGACAGTGGAATGTGATGGTCATTATCACACTAAGTACATGTATGAAGTCATAAAGGATGTTACTCTACTTTGTGTGCAACCAGAGATATAAAGAATTGTGCTCTATATGTGTAATATGAATTGTATTCTGTTTTTATATATAACAAATGAAAATTTTAAAAAAATTAAAAATAAATAAATAACCATTCTTAAACTGACTTAGATAACATTTTCCCCTAAAACACCTCCTTTTCCACATGTTCTCTCCAGACTGGGTTCTCTGGGGCAGGGGTTATTTTTTAGCACCTGGCAAGCTCTTCCAAGCATTCTATAGGCTGAGAACCCCCTCTCCAGGGTGACACAGAACCTACGGACACAGGGACTGAGGCACCTGCAGTAGCAGGCAGGGTGATACAGAATAGAGAAAGTGGACCTTGGGCTTTAATTCAGGGGTCACCAACAGATACAGTAGCAATTTTAAAACTTTTTAAAACTCTTGCAACTTTATTTTCTATAAGGTGTTACATGGGGAGATAATTGCCTGCCTCCTAATGTTATGGACAGAATTAAATGAGGAAACAATATATAGATAGCAAGCATGGACAATTGCTAGACAATTTTTAAAATCTTAACGGTGTCTAGTGCTATGAACTGAATTGTGTCCTCATCTAAATTCATATTTCAAAACTCTAACTCCATCAAGTGTGCTGTTGATGACTCTCATGAATGAAAGGAATGTTCTCCAAACTTTCCTTCTATTCTCCCCACTCCTTTGTACAAATAAGCTCATGACTCTCTGCCCCTGCTGGGTAAATACGTAGGGCTTTCCCACCCTCAAAAATCTTTAGGGAATGTATCGATATTTGGTAAGGAAGGGCTAAGAGGATAGAAAGCAGGTATCAAAAAGGCTCTGATCCCTGCAGTAGCTTGGTGTCCCACAGTATTTAGTCAGAAAGGATCTTTATGAGTTTGATATGCTTTTATTTTCATCTCTCTCCTGACTCTTCTCCCACCTTTATCCCAGAGGTGGTTCTTCCCTTCTTATAGTAGTTTGTTTGATCAAACCTTGAATTCACTTGCACAAACCAGCTGGACAATAATTGTGTCTGTCTTTGTTTTTCTGGAGAAACTAGCAACTCTTTCTACATTCCCCATAGACAGTAGTGATGTCATCTCTTAGTTCTTAGAGTCTGTCTAGCTCCTCCCCATTGTGAGTGAACACATCCTGAGAGCAGAGCTCCTCTCTGCTGCTGTTACCCTTGACTCTTTACCATGGTGAATGGATGGGAGATGGCCTCATGGAGTCCAGAGACCTGAGACTGTAGCTGCAAAGTTATCCTAATTCCCTCCCCAACCCTTCCTCTGCTTTGCCTTTTTATTTCTCCCTTAATTATTGCCTTGGCTAGGAATTTGACAATCATCCTATGAAAGAATCTGAAATTTTCCTTCTACCAAATATTCATATTAGTTCTGACTCCCAGAGAAGGTGGTCTTGCATCATGAGCAATACGGTAGTAATACCAACCAATGTGGATCTCACATATTCTAGTGGACAAGGCACTTCCGCATCCATTATTTCAGACTACACTCATAATAACTAATCCCATCAGGAGAGCCAAGAGACTATTCTTAGCCCTTTTACAAGTAGAGATTCTCAGACAGGTTGGCTAAGTGATTTTGGCCCCTGAGTTACAGAGCCAAATTGTCTATTGAACAAGTAAAGAGACCAAGGTATTAGGAGGCAGGAGGAAGGGTAAATGGAGAGGCCCCAGTAATAAGAAGTATATGTTGTGACTGATAAAAACCAGAATCTGATCTATCTCAACAATATCAGGCTTATTTAATTAATGCACAATGACTCCTGGATGTTGTACTCTTGACCTCTCATTTCTTTTAGTCTTGACATCCAGCCTCTGCATGTCCATTCTTGCCAGCACACTGCTGTCAGAGAAACCCAACCTGGTGATGTCATATCGTGGTATATCATCCCACGTCGTGCCATGTGATCCTTTTATGGATAACTCCTCTATGGCTTTCCCTTGCTCTCAGGACAAAGACCAAGACTTCACATGACCCTTGCTCAGGGCTTGCATGACCCTGTCCCTAAAAGCCTCACCCAATGTTCGGCACTCCCTCTCCTTCACATCCGAGCCCCATGACCTCTGCACCAGGTGCTCTCTTATCTTCCCAACAAGGCCAAACAACATTCTTATTCGCATAGCCACATGCCTCACTCCTTGGAGTGCTTATTTGTGTGATTAGTTGTCTCTTTCATTTATCTACCCAGAAAGGTAGAGATACCTGGTTCTGCTCACTTGTTACCCCAGTACCTATTGCCACACCTGGTATAAACTTGACACTCAATGATTAATATTGAATGTATAAACAAATAAGAAAATGGAAAATGAGGGGGATTCTGCAAACAAATTTATCTCAGTTAATATTTAAAGTTAAAAAGGGAGTTATGTCCCTCTTGGTAAGTGTCCCAAAGCTGAAATGGGCAATGAGCAGATATAACCTGTTTTTGTGTCTCAAAGAACAAAATTTCAGCAAATTGGGTTTTAAAGATCTAAATGGCTTTTACTAGCAATTTATTAACTGGGAAGCATTCAGACTACAAAATACACAAGGGCCCCTCTGGGCCTAATAGAACATTTTTTTTTTTTTGTGGGGCAACTGAAACAGGAACAAGGAATAAGCAGAATTGTCCAAAAAGTGGAATGTTAGCACCAAGTTTCTTTCCTTGTAAAAGCAGAGGGGATTTCCTTATTCTTCTGGCTCAAGGGCTCAAGTTGTCTGGGCCTTTTATGAATGGGTGCTATGAATCTATTTATTTTTATTTTTTTTTTTGGCAAGCTCCCCCATATGGTGATTTGACACTCCTCTCCTAATTTCCTGAAAGATTGAATCATTCTCTCTCTCTCCCTCCCCCCCCCCCAGGGGATCTTTAATATGGACTACTTTCCTGGCCCTTTTTATTTTTATTTTTTGAGACAAGGTCTTACTAAGTTGTTTAGGGCCTCACTAAATTGTTGAGGCTGGTCTCAGATTTGCAATCCTCCTGCCTCAGCCTCCCAAGTCATGGGATTATAGGTGTGCACCATCACGTCTGGTTCTGGAAGGTTGAATCTTACAAGTGGGCAGCCTAGACTTTGATTGGATGGTATAAGATCTTGGTAGTTGTGATTTCATTTGTTTTAGACTATACAGAATCTCATACCAAATCAATGGCTTCTAATAATTTTTTAACATCATTTTTCTACAAAGTTTTAATCTTAAAGAACTATTGAGGGACTCTTACATAAGTGCTACTTTTTCATTGGGAAATGCTTTTTCACTGGGAATGATCTTCCCTGTCTTTTCCCCACCCCCTGCACTCCCCACCAAGTAATAGCATTGTTATGGTTTAGATTAGGAGTTCCTCAAAAGCTCCTGTGTGAGACAATGCAAGAAGGTTTAGAGGTGAAAAGATTGGATTATGAGAACCTTAACCCAAATAGTGAATGAATTACCTGATGGGGATTAACTAAATGGTAATTGAAAGCAGGTAGGATGTGGCTGGAAGAGGTAGATCACAGGTCGGGGTGGGCTGTGGGCTATATATTTTGTCCCTGGTGAGTAGAGTCTTTCTCTTTCTGCTTCTTGGTACCATGTTCCCAGCTGCTTTCCTCCACCACACCCTTCCACCATGATGCTCTGCCTCCCCTTCAGCCCAGAGCAATGGAGTAGGCCATCTATGGACTGAGATCTCTGAAACCATGAACCCCCAAATAAACTTTCCCTCCTAAAATTGTCAGGTCTTTTGCTCAAAGCAACAAAAAAGCTGACGAAAACAAACATTATGTTTTTTAATGGCGGTTAAATGCCAGTAGTGAGTAATCCTCTAGCAGAAGGCTCTAGATACTCAGAAGCACTAAGTGCCTATGGTGTGGAGTCATTCATCACTATCCATGAACACTGTTCCTCAGGAGGGCAGAAAGTTGAACCTCTTGCCTGAGGAAGTGCCACCTTCCTTTTGCACCTTTTATCCCTCTGCTAAGAGCCCCACCTTGAGATAATTTACAATGACAAAGTTTTTGCAGCAGATACACACCTGCGCCACACATCTCCAGTGCAAGCTGTGGGGTTTCTCCAAAAACTGTTTGTTCATACAGAGTTCAGTGAACAAGACTCAGAAAGAAAAATGCATAAAACACATACAAATAACCTTTTAAAAAACGAATTCTGTATATTCAGAGAAAGGACTTTTAAGGCAAAAGAGGCAAAGCAAATAAGAAGTGATCATTAAGAAACCATGTTGAACAGTTTTATTTTCCAAAGCAGAAATGAATGCATATTTCCTGCTATGTGTCTGACTGCTTCAGGGAGGGAAATGTAACTTAGTAGATTAATCTGCCATTCGTATCATGCATGGTCTTTAAATCACTAATTCTTGATGGGGTGGCAGGGGCAGGTGGAAGAAAAGACTGGTAATTGGCTAAATGGGGTCATTGTTGGTTACCACTGATAGGCTTGTGTCGGGAGTCAGGGAAGGATTTAGCCCTCTACTTGATCTGTGGATGTGCCTGAGGGGCAGTGAAGTTTTGAAGGAAACAAACCAATGGAGGATTTGTGTTTCGCTCCATCAGTTTGGACCTAAGAATCTAAGAAGATGCTTATAGCAGTGTCTTCCTTCTTAGCAGATTTTTTTGTTCTGAATCATCACAACATGTAAAGCCCTGACACCTAGGGTATCCTGAGGGGGGAAAGCAAGAGAGAAGGATGTAATTGTGCCAATTCATCTGGCCAGGAGACTCGGGGCACAATGTCCTTTGGGCAGAATAAATTGTTATTTTGGGAGCTCATGTTGATCATTTTGGCAGTAGTATCCTAGAGGGACAAATCTAGAGTTGCAGAAAGATGTTTGGGTGCCTGGGGCAGGAAGTCAATTAGTTATAAGACTCTCCATTTTCTTGCCCATATTTATACGGGGTGAATAGTCATTAAAGCTCTAATTTAATGAAGTAGTAACAGTTTTATGTTTTATAGCCTAATTTTAAAAGTTTACGGTGTTCTTTATTTTAATTATTTGTCATGCATGTGAATAAAAACAACTGCATGTTATAATTTTAAGTATTGAACACATAACCAAATCCTGAAATTAAAAAAAATATATACATACACATATGCCTGTTCTATAGAAGATTGATGTGATATTCAAGTTCCAATTCTCTTTACACCTTAATGCCTCTTCTCATAGTTGAAAAAAACCTCACAAATTATATTTTAAGAAGAAATCTTGTTTGTTCTATTTCTGTGAGGTCATCTGGGCCTTATTTCCAATTACCCTTGCAAACTTGAATTCCGGCTGTCAATCACCTTCACTGTAGAATTAAAAACAATTCTCACATTTACGGGCTAAAAAATCAGCAGTGAAAATACTATCAACTCTGAAAGCAAAAGAAATAAATACCCTACCAACATCATCTGCTTAAAAAAAAAAAAAACACTTCTTTTTTTCTTTTTCCTTTTTGGAAAGTGCTATTGTCCTAAGTCTTCAGATCAGTCTACCCACACTTTACTATACTGTCAAACCCACTCCAATTCTGCCAAATCCTGTCCCCCACACTGGGCCCCAAAGAGAAGGACAGGAGAAAGCAGGGTGGAGGTTACGACTCTGAGCAGGCTCTGGGGCCATTAAATTCCCAGTATCAAGAGGAGTGTGGGGGTTAGGGTACTGGGGCTTTTCTTTTTAGCTAGTGCCCTTCTTTTCTTTAAGATTATTGCCTCCCACCTTAAGCTTTCTTTCTCCCTCCCTTCCAGCTCCTCTTCCTTCTCCCTCCTAGTCTTTCTTCTCTTTTTCCTCCTCTCCTCCTCCTCCTCCTCTTTCCCTCCTCCTTCTTCTTGCTCATCTCTAGCTCGTAGAACAGAGGATCCACTACAAGGGAGACAGCTAAGGAGCCTCCACTGGATGAGCCCTCCGAAGAGGCAAACTTCCCAGATGGAGGAGGGAGAGAGATAAATGAGTTTCTAGAAACCTAGAAAACACCACCACTGACAAGTAAAAGGAGAATGGAGCTGACCACGGGAAGATGGATGGGACTTTCTTTTGAGTGTCTTAGAACATATCTTTCATAATTCATCAGTGCAAATAAATATTGTTTGTTTCACATTTTCATTATATAATAGTTATTTCTCTATATATTTATTTATAAAATGTGTGTCCTTTCTGGTGGACATAAGCTGCCTATGCAGTCACCTGCATCTGTGTTGATACTGACCTTTCACCTAAGGTAAATTCCTTCTTGTGTGACCCATTCCGTGTGTCATTAGAGCATCTCAGTAGTTAAAATTTTACATGATGGAGAATGCATCATTGGAAAGCAAACATTTTTGAGATTTTTTTTGCATCTGTTTTAAAATGCAGCTTGGACATTATCAGATTCACCATGTTTACACTGTGCTGTGTCCCACACAACTTGTAAATATTTGATAAATGTTACCGTTTAATTCCTGATAACATTATGAAAGTGTTAAGAAATGTTATGGCTGATAACCTCTTTCTGAGCCTAAGATTCACATTTACCATGTAGAGTTATTGATTGACTAGAGCAAAATGATTTTGTTTTCAGAGAAACAAAGTCTCTCAGAGGCCACATTCAAACTTTCCCTTCATTTACTTGTATGTTTTCCAAGGACAGAGATAAGATTTTTTTCCCCTGCTTTTTCTCAAGCAGGTCAACCTGGGTCTACCAAGACCAAATATTTATGGACATATGTGAGTATGCAGTTCCCTAATGACAAATGTGTGATAGTAGGTCAGAATGAAAGATTTTTGAGACAGTAATGTTGACTGTCTGAGTTGAGCATTTACTTAAGCTGTGTTGCTGGGAAGCAAGTACCTGGCTCTCAATCAAAGCGTTTTCTAATGAATGAGTTTACCTTCTTAGGTATAACCTGTAAACTAAGAACATTTAGGCATTGTCCTGTGCAGGAAAAATTCAGCAATTTTTTTTTTTGAGAGAATTTCATTCTGAGCCTAAGCTTCACAGTGGAACAACTTTAGCTGGCCTACTGTAATGAATAAAGTAACAAATAATAAATTCGAATTTTATAGAAAATGTTTCTGAATCTGTACATTCTAAGATCCTATTTATATAAAATGTAAAGACAAAAAAAAATTGTTTCGTGCCATTAGCCTACAGGATATTGATCGCCCTTGGAGGCAGGGACTTGAAGAAGTACGCAAGCATTGTGTGGTGCCTGCAATGTTAGGTTTCTTACTCTGTGTGCTGGTTACCTAAGTGTGCCCAATTCATGAAGTTCACTGAACCTGACAATTATAATATGTATAGGTATGAGTGACAAAAACATTCAATTTCAACTTGATAAGAAAATTTAATAAGGAAGATGCACACGCATCAAAAACGTCTGCATAGGTCCTTAGTAGCTTTAGGTTCTATTTTTCTTTAGAGAAAGATGTATCTTTCTTCCTGTTAAGTTCAAAGGGGTGTTTTGAGTAAATATCTTTGTATTTTTCTTGAAGTTGGTATGTGCACACTTACATATATTTCCTGAAGGAATCTCTTATTATATCCAGCTGTGTTTTTGTGTAAAATTCACTTCAGAGGAAACGTGTTCTCACTGTAGCATCAGGCTTTGAGCTCCCTGAGGCCTGGCTCATGTCCTGTTTATACCCTAAGAGCCTGGTATAAGGTAGGCAATCAATAATTATTGAATCATGCAAAAGATCAGGTATGCAGGATTCCTGGTATTCCCCAACTCTGACCTCCCAGTCCCTTCTGTCTCTCTGCTTGATAGTTCATAACATGGAGGGAAGAGACTGTTAAAGCATAACCACTTTTGCTGTGACCGGGTTACACCATCTGCAGAGCTCCAGCTTCAAATCAGGAGATATTGCACAAGGGCCAGGAAGTAGCCAAGGACAAGAACTGAGAAACTACATCAGAGTTAGATAAACAACAGCTAACACAATGGCTGCACTAAACAGAACAAGCTCAAAGAGCAATGTCATGGCCAGCTGTCTCCTTGTATTAGAATGGGCATGGGTGCTCCTAAGAGATGTGCTTTGCAAAACTGGTTAGAGTAAATATTTAGCAAGTAAATTATGGCTGCTGTGCTTTGTTATGTGCTTTTAAAAAATTATCTCAATAACTAGCCTATGTAGGTAATGTTATTGTAGTTTCATAGTTGAGGAGACTGAAGCTCAAGAAGTTAAGCAATTTACTCTTTGTCACCAAGTAAATAATAGAATTGTACTTCAAACCTAGAACTGTCTAACTGACCCAAATCCTATGCACTGATAACATCATACATTTAAAAAGAAAAATAAATACTTGAAAATAATTCTGTGAAAACTCAGAATGATTTTGATTAAGTTCAGAACTCAGGGGGAGAAAAGGGAAGAGTGAGGGGATAATGGAGTCATCTTTTTTTTCCCCCTGGATGATAATGATACAACAGTAATCGAGATCTGCAAAATTAAGTAATCTGTCCAGGGCCACTCAGCTAATAAGTGGCACCTCGGGGGGTCCATAACCTACATACTTCTCACTTTACTGAGGATATCATACAGCTTTCTTTTCTAGAGCCAGCCCTGGTCAAAGGGTAGTGGTTGCCTGCAGTTCTATGCTAAGATAGATTGTGAGCCACACAGAGTCCCATGGAAAAAAAGGTTGGGATAGATTAGCCATGCTACTTATTTGCCATTTCTGAGATATACTGGTTCCCAAACCCACAACCCTTACAGCCCAGGGGATCCACCAGGACTTAATTATCACAGCCTGTTATGCTTCCCAGCCTGAAGGCACAGACAGGAAGGCCACACTGAGACATCTTTATATTTGCATGTTCCAACTACACCATACCCATTCTATCACCAAATAGCAGGTATAGAGATTTGTAATATTTCTACTTAGGTTTTAATTTCAAGTAAAGATTTAACTTTAAATCACTAAAGCAAACATGGGTTGGAATTATTCTTAATAATTCTTAAAATTATTTTTTAAGCTCACTTAAAATAAAAACACTTATTAAATGCCTACACTGTTTTGTAAAAAAATAAAAAAGAGAGAGAGAGAGAAAGCATTAGGACAACTAAAAGGGAACTGGTGGAGTCAGGACTACTGGGCCCAACTTAAAACCTTATTAGTTTTGCAGTTTTAAGGCTAATCTCACAAAAGCATGGGTTTTAGAATCAGACTTGGGTATGAATCCCATACCTGACTTTTACAAATGCCATGAAGTTATGCAGTTGACTGTATTTCATAAAGCTCCAATTTTCTCATCTTTATTATATGATGATGATAACCATGCTACTGGTTGTTATGAAATTTGCATATTAACTGCTTAGCACAGTCCTTGTAACACCGAAGTCCCCAATATATGTAGCTGTCATTACTTCATGCCACATGGTTTTCTCATTTATAAAACCTGGCTAACAATGTAAACTTCTTTATCCATCACAAAGTTCACCAACAAGCTCAGGTTCTATAAAAATATCAAATTGTATTTATTGTACACATAACCTCAAAGAATACCTCATCTATTAAGAAAACAAGACCAAAAAGGAAAGAAAATGTGAGAGAAAATAAATATTATTTGCAAAAAAAATGAAAAGTAATACATGAGTATGAGGAGAAAAAATGTGATGATCAGAACTGAGATGATAAGCTGTGGATTTTTGAAGGAATATAAAGCCATCTTCATCACAGAGCAATAAGAGGGGGCATAGTTTCCTTGAGCTGGAAAGAAAATTCTTCTCAGATGGAGGCCTGATATCACCTTCTGACTCTGACACTCCCTAACTTTAGTTTTTCAGAATTTCAAATTTTCTCAGTATGTAGAATAGGGAATACTATTGGTATCTGGAGGCTGAGAGGATAAAATTATAACATATATATTAATATATTAATAGACTTTGAATGTTGAAAAGCGAAGCCATCCATGAACCCTGTGTGAACTGCACGACATTGGAGTGGTTAGGCAGGGAAGCCGGGTCTTGGGATCTCCCAGGTGGAATCCACTGGTTCCAGAATGCCAAATTCACATTGGCACCCTGATCTAGCTCACGGTTCAGGTTCAAACATAGCTCCCAAGAGGAGTAATCCACAGCCTCTGGGCGATGGGTGTAGCTTGCCAAAGGCCAATCAACATGTTTACCCCAAGACCCCTGCCACACCAAGAAGCCAGCCTGAAACAAAACTTCTCCCACTGAAATCTTGTCCCTGTCTTTGATGTATTCCCCCTTAAATAAAGAATCAGGGCCTTTTTCAGTTGTTCAGTTCCAGTTCCTATCAGGACTGAAAGACCCATCAGATGCTCCACTTTTTAAATCTATCTTTGGCTTTGTCTTATTTCTAACCAATTATTTCAGACTTTTTATTTTCCCAGCAGGTTCATACTTCCTGGCAGGAACCTGCTCTGTTGGGGTGCTAGCCACCCCATCATAATGAGTAATGTAATATATATGTTACATTTAGCTGATGGTACAAGGCAAGTCCAGAGCTGGAATAAATAAAGAAGGTAAGACATGCAGGAAATTCAAGGAGATTACTAAGTAGGTGTCTGAGAGGATGCCTCTTTAAATTTGGCTCCCTTGTCTCACCTGTCTTGCCAGGTTCATTCTGGACTCGACAAAGAGACAGACAGCAAGCAGTCTAAATGGACTAATGGTGTGAAGGCCAGTAGGAGATATGAAGATGCAATGAAAAGTCCAAATGGTAACTGCATATAAAGCATAAAACAATGAGTTTGGGGCTGAGGAGATAGTGGATTTATTTCAGGTTTTGGGGAAGGGATGTGAAATGTGTTTTCATAATTTGACCGAATAATACAGCAGTTCCATTGGATTCTGGAACACATCCCCGTTTGGGAAGAACCAATGTTTGTTTTATTTTACATGGGCTTGGAAAGCAAATAAAATGATGCATACACTGGTAGGTCAGGAATTGAAATTTTGAATTATGAATGAGTGAAATTAATAATGAATTGATAATGCATATCTTCTTTTTGTAATATATAAGATGGCTAGAGTGGAAATAGCCATAATAAAGTCACACCAGGTCACTCATGCCAAACAAATGCTTGCAATTTGCTATTTGTATAAATTGGCTACTGAAAAAGAAAGCAGTATTTGATAAGCTGGTACCATTCACCTAGTGAGTCTTAAAATGTAGAACTGCTTGGATATACATTTGGAGTATAGTTGATATGGAGCCTACACAGTGTCCAGGGAGTTAGGTGTCTACATATCTAGTGGAAAACTGAATCTTAATTCTGTTCCATTGAGGGTTGGGAAAGGGCTTTTAGAGTCATGAAGGACCAGAAACTTAGGAACTTATTTTAGCCTGTGATAGAAAAGTGTGATCCATTACATCTACACTTAATTAATGATGGCTACGAGGAATACTGTTAGATGATGGATTCTGAGGCCCCAGTCAGGCATGGCAGGTGTGGACCAGAATGGATAACAAGACTGGCATAGAAGAATGGGTATATGTTCCACATCAAGAGTTGCCAATCTAGTTCAACTCTTTTATTTTGTGATTGATAAAGCCAGGGCTCTAATGAGGGAAAACTTATAGCACACATAAGGTTAATAAATAAGTAGCAATCAACTCAAGTTCTCCAAACCAATACAATTTGTTCATGATCCTCTTCTCTTCAAATAAATCACAGATGTTTTTATTTATGTCATTTTCCTTCAAAACCCACATTTTAACTAAACTTTTCCTTTCTAATTATTTAAGTTATTCCAAGATCTCCCACACCCATGTATTTGCCTTCATTTATTTTGCAAACATCTACTATGATTTATCTCTTAATTTTAAAAAATGCATATCTAAGTTTATCTCTACATTTTGATCTGTAGTGGAAGGCTCAGCATTTCAGAGTAATGATTTTTTTTTCAAGAAATTTTATTCTAGCTCCAACTATGTCCTTTCTAGGCTAGTCTATCAGAAATGCAGCATAATGGAGCCTCTTGCTGAATATGAAGCAGATTCCTAGAAAACAAGCAGGCATTGATTTATTTTTATTGATGTGCTTTTACTAACTGACAGGAAGTGTTCTTTGAACACCTCTCTCCCATTCCACTCCAATAAGCCACTGAGTTTGATAATTTCCAGCACATGGTCCCTGCTGCTGTCTGGTGAACTGAGGGCCTCACCAACCACAGTGCTAAGTGGGGCAACAGCCACCTAAATCTCTCCCATTCAGATGCAGCATTTTCCTGATGTGGGACATATATCCTGACCTGATCTAACCCCTCTTTTGTGAGAAGCATGAATAGGAAATAGGAAGGAATATATATTTGCAGGATAATTCTTGGTCTTTTTAAAAAAGACATTCAGTTGTAGCTAGAAATGAACTATTGTATGAGTAGGCACATATCCAGTGCACAGGGAAAAGGGTTATCAGATAAATGGAGAAAAGTTAACCTCTTCCTGCAGGCCCTTTCGAAGGCCAGGTGTTACCTAGGTAGATGTCACTGAGCATCAGGCTCTGTCTGGGATCTCCAAATTTTACCTCACTTTCTCTATGGAAATCATGGCACCAAAACATATGTTGTTTTCAAAGCAAGTGTGAGAAAGCACTGGGGCATTGCTGTTAGAAACAGCATAAAACGGCCTCATCTAAGCTAGAAAGAACCATTGGTTCCTTTAGTTCCCAATTTACTACCTAAGCATTGGAGAAAATGTAGTATTGACAAATTCAAATGAGAATCTGGGAAATTAAAACAAACAAACAAACAAAAACTTCTTTTTGAACGTTGTTATCAGTCCCCTTCCCCAAGAAAGGTTTCTCAGGAGTCATTTCTGCCTAATTTATTATTGTTCTTGTTATTGTTAATAATTTTTAAATCAATACAATATCCAAATTAGAATACAAGGGAAAACATATTTCAACCATAACTCCCTTGTCATAGCATTTTGGGGTGGGTGAGGTTTTTTTGGTGTTTTTCTGAGCATTCACTTTTCCATAGCTATGCCTTATTATCATTTTTATTTGCCTATAGTATATGTTTATTTTATTTCTTTAGCATTATCTCTGTTTTCCCAAACCCTTATTTTTAATAGCTGCATAATAAACTATCAAATGTATATGCCATAGTCAATCTTTTAAAACCCTTCCTTGCTGGATATCTAGTTTATGTTAGGTTCTAGACATTTCTCTGGATGCCCTTTTGCACGACACTCTTATACCTGTGAAATTCCATCAACCTCGATTCCTTTGGTGAGTTTGTCCTCTCCATATCCCACTGTCATTTCATTCTAAAACCAGACAGTTTTGTTTTGCTGCAAATGGTTGAATTATTTAAATATTTGAGGGTTTGCCAAAATCCAGTCTGCTGTTTCCTCAGGTATGACCTTGGCCTTAATGAATGTGGTTTTTGTTTCCCACATCCACACGTGAGAGCCAAATTTCCTATAAAGAGAAAGACAGTGTCTAGATCTTCTTTGAAGGGCTTCAGTGACATCCTAGGTATAACACTCCTTTGTGCTAGTGGCCACAGCAGGGACATCACTGAGAGGCTTGCCTGAAATAAAAATGGCACTTTTATGGCTATGGATGTGTTTGTCCAAAGAACATTTAATCACTCTGAAGGTTTTTTCCCCTTGTCTGAAGTAAGCAGCATTTTGTAACTGTAGAGTTCTGCTAATGCACACTTCTGCCGGGAAGCTTCCCAGGGTGGGGCACAAAAGATGCTAAGTGGCAGGGGGGAGATGGGGAGAAAGCCATTAACACTCCAGCAGCGAGGTCAGATTTGATGTTTCCTTTTGTTTGCAGGATCCAAATTAAGAAGCTGCTTCTGTACTTTCCCTGTTGCCTCCCACCTAAACACACTCTTGGGTCATCTCACTCTGGTCACATCTTTTGACAATTAGCCACCCATTAACAGAATGATTGAAAAGGAGCCAGAGTGGTTTACACATAAAGTGCTTACTCTTTTCCAGGAAGAACACATATCTCTACAGTTTCATTAATGCTTTGGCCGATTAGTACACAAAATAAAATACTTATACTCTAGAAAGCACTAGCAAAAGGGAAGAAAGTGGGCCGGGAAGGAAGAAAATTAAAGAACAAAAATAACCCTTAGAGGCTTTTCTTCTTTTTTTTTTCTTTTTTGCAAACGTGCGTTAAAGATGGGGGGAGGGGTGTTATCTTGCTTCTATCTTTTTCCACCTTTAAAGCCAGTATTACCAGCCATTTTACTTGTACTTTACTATTATTATCTGGGTGATGGCTGTGACATGTTGATCATATATGGCAGTGAGAAAATTGATTTCCCTCAACAGAAATGCTTCCAATTTTCCCAGAGCCATAATTTTATGTCCACAACAAAATAAAAGGGTCATTTTCCTTAAGATGAGGGGAATTGAAATCTTTGATAAAAGCTATGGTAAATGTTGTACTTTTGATTGCGGAAACTGCAGTTTTCACAAACATCTGGCCTGTCTGATTTGGGGGTGTGGGCTGGGGGCAGGGGAAAGGGGTTTGAAGGCAAAGAATTGTTGTTATTTTTCTTTAAGGAGCTGAATTTGCTTTAAGAAAGCCCTGTAGTCCGCAGCTTCACTCTAACTGTTCATATTCCCATTAAAGGGAAGCTCCAGGGTGCTGCTTTGAGCTGCTGGCCCAGGAGAAAGAGGACTGAAGGAAGCCCGAGTCAGAGATCTGTCTTCTCAAAGAATGAACACCTGTGTGGGCCTCAGTGCACAGTGAGCCTGTCACAAAATGTGTTAATAAACTCACAGATGTGGCTTTGCAGCCCAAAGACATTTTATACTAAAGGAGAAGGAGGGTAGGAGGACCAGCCTGGAAAAAACTGACTTTGCATAGGTACAAAGAGAATGAAACAGAGGCTGTTTTCTGACTGCAGTCCTAATTGCTGCATTGTTTGCCTTTACCCAATCTGATGGAAACTGATTTCCAAGTAGCTGATGGAGCAACATTTACCAACAAATATTTAGAATTAGAGACCTTTGCTTCACCCTGAATTTACATGCAAGGTTAAACTGTTAAGTTTTCTAGCCAAATAGACAACCATTTTATTCACCTTTTGATTTACCAGCACAAAGATTTTTATATAATAGCTATAGACACATGAAAGAAGATAAGAAGGTCTCTTGGTTTCAAATGGCAAAATCATTCCTGAATTAGAAGCAACCTATGTTCTTGTGCATTTTCCACAGTCTTAAATAAACAAGTACAATTGTGTAATCAGAAACAGCAATTTTTCTTACAAGTTTTTTTTTAAAAAATGAATATAAATAATGAATGTTCATTTATTAGAAAAATTCACAATATATTAGGAAACTGAGAGTACCCTCATGAGAAAAATGTAACTCAAAGAGTAGTCAAAGCACAAGAAAAATCACAACAATCTTTCTTGAAGCACATTTTAAGAGAAAAATGCAAATATCTCTTTCTCTTTCCCTCTCCCTGGATATTCTCCTTCTTACTTTACAAAAGTTAAATCTGAAATCACTAATATTTACAAACTGCAGTATTTCTTCTGCATGTGTTTTCATGGTTTCACTTATCTCCTCATCCAATCAGGCAGAGCGAGTTCATGTCAATAAAGAACTTAAAAATGAAATGTAAGCAAAGAGTTTATAGGTTTTAGTTTCAAAGCTATGGGTTAAAGCAGGAGTCAGTATGCCATGGTCTATGGACCAAATACAGTCTGCCACTGTAGACCTGCCAGTGATGAATGGATTTTACATTTTTCAATTGTTGAACAAAATCGGAATGTCTTGTTACATTATATGTTAAACATTATATGAAATTCAAATTTCACTATTGTCCATAAATAGAAATTAATTGGAATATAGTCACACACATTCATTTGCATATTGTCTCTGGCTACTTTAGTACCATGATGGCCAAGTTGAGTTCAACAGACTATATAAATGTCTACTATCTGGTCTTTAATTTATATTCTCCTTTATCTATAGTAAAAACTTATTAGACAATTGTTCCAATCACTTAGTATCTATGACTTATCCCATAATCACACCAATAACTATTACTTTTATACAGGCATAAGCTTTACTTCCTAATTTGGACACAGTTGAGATCTGTGGTCCCAATAATGTTTCAGTTTTACTGAGGAGTCCTTCTGAAAAGTGGGTGAGACATTTTCAAGAAGACCCTTCAAATAATGGAAATTCTTATAGCCCTTAGAAATGTCTGCACCCAGAAGAAACCTAAATGCTTGTACTTTGGTGGCTAAGAGCATTTGTGTGCATTTCTTCAGAGGTACAGGTAATAGGAGAAAAAAAAAAAACTACTTTTATTTCTTGGAGCTGTGCTCTTATAATGTCCAGTTCTTTTTGGTGAAGATTGGATGACAGTGATTATAGATTTCTTTAAAGACACTGGACCAGGCAGGGTGAGTGACAAGCCGTAAGTAAGTGACACTCATTTGAATCCGTGGTCCCACCTCTTAAGTGTGAAAAGGTCCCTGCATTTAGAAGAGTAACAACGAATTAGAGTAACTTGCCTGCCTCATTAACATGTGGTCTGATCTATGTAAATCAATTTGGAGGATGTCAGCGTATTTAATCCTTCCCAAGGGTGAGTTGTGGCTTTTTCCAATTTGTTGACCTTACGGCTACACCCAGAAGAGTTTCCACATGTCATCTGCCTTATACACTGAGTATACCTATGGTGAACAAGGAACAAGATCGAGTCACTTTGCATTTATTCTGTCAAATAGTGAGTTTGTGTGTGTTGGAATGCTGAGGAAGATGCAAGCATTTATTCAGAAATCTCATCACACCACACTGATAACACCCATCCTTAATGTAGCAGTGCTACTTTTTGCTGGTGTCCAATCAACCTCCTTGTGTGAATTGCACTTCTTAAGGGTCAGCATCTGTGAAATTGCAGAGATGGTTATGTCTTAAGGAGAAAGATTTTCAACAAAACTGTAATTTGGGAGGCCAAATGGATTTTGCAGGATTGCTACAACGTCCTAAATTTGGTTCAGCAAGCATGAGGTTTACATAGGTGGCCACATCTCCAAATCAAAATCATTTAGACTATTGTGCATAGCTACTCAGCTTTAGTTCCCACATGAAGACGAATACATAATGCTTGCAATAACCAGTGGGAGGTGGTGCTCTTGGAACTCCTGCTCCCTTGGCTAACAAAGTGTTAAAAACCTGTGTTTTCTCAAACAAGTACTCATAATAGATTAATAAGTGTCTCATGCAGGAAAAACCTGATCCATGGACAAACAAGTATAGGAAATGCTGAATTAAATAATATCAAACAAATATCTCCACAGTGCTAGTCTTTAATATGTTATGCATATTAACACAACCCTAAGAGGGCAATATTATAGGGATTTCTCAAGATTATTTGGGCAGGCACACTTCCTTCAACAACAATTATATTTCCATAGTACAAATATAAGAAATGTTGTATTAGGGCTTTAGACCATGAAGGGAGTGGGGAGAAGTTTTCACTCAACAAGTTTAGTGAGAATTACTTAAACTGATAGATTCAGACAACATTAGAGGCTGAATGGTCTTATTAGTTTTTTAACTAAAAAGTTTTCAACCTCAGCAGTTTTCAAACCTGGGAAGTAGTGCAGTTATTGCAATTTTATGTGCTTTACTATCTTACATATGTATGTACTATGAATTTTTTAAAACATAAATCATTTCTGTAATTAACATGAATAAATTTATTTTAAAATACTAATGAATCCATAGAACATTTTTTGTCAGCTATAAGCCCATTGCATAGCCTGTTATGTGATAGTCTGGGATGTTTTTGCAGGAAAAATAGAGTCCTCTTTCTCTGAAAGCACAGTCTCTTTATTTTATGCAGAAAGGGGCTCACTAGTAATGTAGTCAGAACAGTTCCTTTAGAGTCTCTTGGTAATTTCTGTTCTCTCTGTGGTTGGACAAGAAGACTTTGAATCAGTGTTTTTCAGACCAACTGAGTGTACAGGGATCTGTAGAAGTGATTTCTAGACACTCTGCAGGCAGATTGAGCTTTGATCTAACCCAGGAACAAACTGTGTGCTGGTTCCCGGCTTTTCTACTTGATTATAGGTAGTTTGTTGTGGTTGTGGGGTTGGAATACTTCAGGAATAACACACATATTTGTGTCATTTGAGCTGGAACTAGATTGGGACGTATAAGTTCCTGGGTGTCTGGGAATGGATTGAGACAGAACCGATGATGGATCCAGACATCTTGTCCATAAGTTAATGTGGGCCAAATATAGGTTGCTAATAACAGCAAACGAAAAGATCCACTAATGAGCATGTTAAGATGTCATTTAATCTAAATGTTAAAGAGTAGTGCCAATTTGGATAGATGTGAGGAGCCCTAAATAAGTAAATTCAATAAAAAAGAAGAGAGTATATTCAGGAATACAAATCAATATTTAGTTAATTTGTTGCTTCCATAAAAATTATTGATTATGTTGTGTGCTTGGGCTTTAAGAGTAAAAAAGACATGGTCCTTCCTCCAGGAGTTTATGAACAGTTGGAGAAAGAGGTAACTAAGAAGACATTTGAATGGTGTTTAGAATGGAGTTTAATACAGTTCACTTCCATGGAAGAGAAGCCTTTCTCAATGATGAGATGAGGTGGCAGGATGGGAAATAGAGCAAGACTTCTCAGAAAAGTAATCAGTTAGCTAACATCTGAAGAATATGTGTTGTTATCAAATAAGTAAAGAAGATGTGAAACAAGTATTACTTAAGAGAACGGCTCATTTAAAAAAAAAAACTTGGAGATTAGGAACACTGACAGCAAAATTCATCTGGAAAATGGAAAGTAATTCAGAACAACTTTAGAATGTGTTTATTTAAGGAAGAAGGGATGACATAGGGAAGGTAAATCAGGTGATGCTATCTGGGTAAGTAGCAGCCAGTAACTAAGGATCTGTCAATATGAACTTTATTACAAATGCAGTGGGAAACTCTGGATGGATTTTAAGTAGAGAAGTAACATGATCATAATGTGCTTGATAATGATCAACCTAAACCTGACAGTACTTGGGTTTTGGGAGGATGAGGGGACCAGTTAAAGAGAGAACAATAAGAGATCAACAGCAGTCCAGAAGAAAGACTGTTGACTATACTGATGATGGGATTGGAGAGAAATGGACAGGTGCCAGAAACCAGAGGCAAATTAGACAGAACACAGTGATTGTTTGGATGTGGAAACTGGTAGACAGAGGTAAGAGTTAGGGAAAATGCCCAGATCACTAAGCCCAGGTGTAGATGGCACTGCCTGAGCAAGGTATTGGGAGAGGAAGAGCAGGTGTCTTCTGTTGGATGGGGGATAATCGAGATAGATAATATATTATGAGAGTTTTGTTTTTAATTTTTTGTTTTTAATTTTTTTAATTTCATGTTTTAGGCCAACCATTTATAGGAAATTTAAAAGTAGAGTTCCAAAGGTGGAGAAATTCTAAGTGACAACAAGGCCCAGAGTGAGCCCTTGGGAATTCATGGCAGAAGTGGCATGGAGCTGAAGGCTATTGGAGTATAAGAGATCAAGATGTGGGTAGGCTAGGATAGTGTATTCCTAGGAATTTCCAAATCTCCCCAGATGACAATATGGCTTGGCACAGAAATCTGATGAAGTAATCTAATTTTAAATGTTTCAGTAAGTAAGGAGGGAGTTATCATAAGACTAGTAGATGGGAGTGACAAGAAGTCAAGACTAATATGGCCAAATATCATGAGTAGTCTATAACAACCAGGGATTTTTGCACAAAAATAAAAGTGTGATAGTTTGGAAACAGTTCATTATTGGAAATGCGATATGTGGCATGAATGAAAAATAAAGGCATCTTCTTGAGGAATTTTTAGGGTATAGTTGTCCTCAGGAGAGAGCATTTTACAGTCACAGCCAGCAGTTATGGGATGCATTTGGTGAAGTGTCTGAGAACACAGCAGTGTTTGCATACACCGTGATGGAAAGCCTTAATAGGAAGCACAGGGCATCTGGGGAAGGAAAAATTTGGAGAGATAAATGAACACAAAGATGAGTCTTAAACAGTGATCAGGGATTAAATGATGGTGAAGAATGTTTGGCTCAGGGAATTATTAGACTCTTACAGCTGCTATAACAAATCACAACAAACTTGGAGGATCAAAACAATACAAATTCATTGTCTTACAGCTCTAGATGTTAGAAATCCAAAAATGGGAGTTTGGAGGCTAAAATCAATGTGTTGGCAGGGCTGTATTTCTTCTGGAAGCTCTTGGGGAGAATTTGTTCATTGCTTTTTCCAGATTCTAGAAGCTTCCCTGTTTCCTTGGCTTGTGGCCCCCTTTCAGCAATGGCATCAGTCCAAACTCCACTTCTACCATCACATCTCCTTTGACTTTCTTGCCTCCCCTTTTCAGTTACACCTGTGCTTACACTGGGTTCACTACATTAATCCAAGACAGTCTCTCATCTCATGATCTTTGATTTACTCACATCTGTAGAGTTCTTTTGTCATGTATTCTAATATATTCACAGGTTTCAGGGATGAGGATGTGTTTTTGTTTGGGGTGGGGAACATTATTCTATCATAGGAGCCACAAAATGCCCTCAGGTAGGAGTGAATAGAGCTGGAAATGGCAGGGGAAGCACAGGCTTC
Source organism: Marmota monax (assembly GCF_021218885.2). Taxonomy (NCBI): domain Eukaryota; kingdom Metazoa; phylum Chordata; class Mammalia; order Rodentia; family Sciuridae; genus Marmota; species Marmota monax. The sequence continues at coordinate 54,362,225 of NW_026693777.1, read as the reverse complement.
TCCATCAGGATTAATTAAATTTTGGAATGATTGTGCTTCCAAGGTAGCACTCGTGTAGGTGAATTGGAAGAGTCACATGGATATTATATTCCAACTACAAATCAGAAACAACCATGGCCTCTAAAAGTATTCAGTAAAGGCCCAGATTGAGAGAACAAGGATTCAAAGCTGCTGGAAGCCACTGGGAGGTGACATCAATCTCAGGAAAAGATGAATATAGGATCCATTCATTACATTTATTCATTCTTTTTTTTTAATAAATACTTTGTAAAGTCTATAGCTAAAGTGACCTGGGTAGAAGATAAACATAAAATTGTTAAATTAAACACCTTAACTGGTTGGGGAAGGAGGGCAAGCCATGAACAAAGAATGGAGTCAAAAGAGACCTGAATCCCATATCACGGATGCTGAGGAGCTGCTTAACTAAGAATACTTTATCCTGAAATCATTCTTCTATCAGCCATTTAATACGAACTTTGTTCCTTAGAAAGGTTTTGCAAGTACATTTCTTTCTTCTCCCTTTGCCTGCTACTACATTGGTTTACCACTTAAACTTTACATCTTATAAAGCCAGAACAAAAATATTTGGGGGAGAAGTAATGGGTTAGGTCTGGTATATGCTAATCTCTTAAAAATGACAGAATAAGGATACAGGACTGAGTTGGAAAGTCAGATTTGAAAGTCATTTTTATGGTGATATCTGGAAACTCAAGACAGGATAAATACTCTTGAGGTGAGATTTTAGAGAAATAAGAGCTGATGGTCAAGAGTTGAAGTACTTCTAGGAGGAAACAGAATCACAGAAATGGGAGAAAAACAAAAATAAAGAAGCTTGGAAGCACCATTTTTTTGGGGAAAAATTCATCAAAAGACATATAGTGGTTCATTCTTTGGATTCCTTGGATTTAGGCAGAAGGATGTCATTAGTTACTAACCTGAAGAAAATTACTATGGCATATAAGGAAGGCAATACAGAACTTCAAATGTATTCATTGAAGATGGTCATATTATATAGACATCCCTGGTTTACCACAGTCCATACAAACATTATTTGTATGCTATTCCTAAGGTTTGGATGTAGATTATCCCCCAAAAGCTCACGTATTGAAGGCTTGGTCTCCAGGATGAAGCTATTGGGAACTGGTGGAAAGATGGGGCCTCGTGGGAGATCTTTAGATCACCATGGTGAGGATGGGTGCCTCCTCAGATGGTATTATGGAGTATTGGTTCTCTTTATTCCCAGGCTATCCATGAGGAGAGCAACCCACTCCATTTTGTGCTCCCTACCATGGTGGCACTCAGGACCAAAATAACAAGGCCAACCATGGGTTTAAACTTCCAAAACTGTGAGCCAAAAGAAACTTTTTCTCATTATAAACTAATTATCTTAGGTATTTGTTATAGTAACAAAGCTGACTAACACAGTTATGATTACATATGAGATGGAATAACAAGTTGTTGGGCGTCAAAGAAACTTTTGGTTTAGGTAAGAAATAATTAAAAGGAGTCTTCAACCAATCTTTCCAGTAGTTAGAAAGATTAATGTCTTGAAGAAGGGGACATATCTTATGACAAAAAAAGAAGAAAAGAAATGGAAATATCAAGACTCAGTTATGGTTTTAAGTTCAGAGAGAAAATGTGGTGGGATATTGCAAAGTTAATTCCAACATGATATTAAACCTCTTGCTTAGGAAATCAGTCATCATGTGATCCTTAAGACTGTGATAGGGAGTTAAGGGGGCAGAGTATCACCATGGTGAAGCTCAAAAGCCTGGTCCTGCTCTGCCCAATTTGATACTTGAATCAAGACAGCTTACATACACATTGATATTAAGGGTCAGACTGAGTTAAGCTTCTGGACTCAATTTGATGTTTCCCCAAATTGTAGCCTATTAAAGAAGACAAAGGAGTCTTTAAGAAAATATTCTGAAACAAAAGTCGCCCATCGTTACCTTTGCTACCAGCTAGCGAAGCCTTGTCTGGAGGTCCTGAAGGACTAGCACTAGTCAGAGGAGAAAGATCACAGTAACAGAGAAGCCCAATTACTGGCCAGACAAGATGTAGAATAAGAAAATTGTGGCTCACTGGGTGGAAAGATGCACATAAGTTCTCAAAAAGGATTTTGATACATTAGTAATGATAACCAAGCAACTGGAAAGTGTGGTTTACACAGGCTGGTCTGTCCAAGTTAGATGATATCCTTGAATGGACAAACACTTAGGTGTTACCAGGATACAGATGGAGAACAGGACTGAGCGAATGGGGCATGAAAATGGCCTATTCCATCTTATAAAATATAAATCCACCCAGAGCACATTCCTTCCCACTTGAACATCAACTGAGCTGTAATAATATAATGGGGAGGAGGGGAGAAGATTCAACTTTATAGGAGCAAGAGTTTCATTCATAGAATGGCTAAATCTCTTTTTAATAGAAGAATCTTAATGTTAGAAATTAAAAATGTTATTTTAGAGAAAAAAAACTAATGTTTGTCCTTACCCATTTCTTTCATCCATTCTCTTTTCTGTAGCCTTCAGTCTTCTCCTTAGTATCTGGTATAGGAAGCAATAGAGCATTGTGGCTGAACACCTTTGTATGGTTCCGAATTCCACCTAGTTTACTATTTATCCTTGTAGCTGTCACAAATTACTCAAATTCTCCATGTCTGGGTTTCTTCATCTATCAAATGACACTAAAATACTGCCTCCTTCAAGAGTAGTATGAAGATTAAATGAGATAATGTGGGTAAAGTGCTCAGTATAGAATACAATAATCATTCAATGAATAGCAATGTTGTTGTCGTTATTATTATTATATAATATTACAATGCAATAAGAAGAGAATTTTACCAGGGAATGGGGCTGGGCTCTAAATCAAAATGACTTGCTTCTAATCTTTTAGCCTTTGTTTGTTAGATAGGAGTAATGAAATCTATACCAGTATTTCCCCTAGGCTTATTCTGTAGATGAATGGAACTATGAATATCTTAACTTTATAAACAATTTTTAAGTGTAAGATACAGAAAAGAAATAAAAGTGTCCCATTACAATCTTACTTTTGTTTCCAAAACTAGCATAAGTTCAGTAGAATTTGTTATCAATTAGTTGAGACTTCACCTACTTGCCAATGTTTATTTAGTGAAAACGTGTGACTATTATCTGCCAAAGGCTTTCAAACCAGTTAAATAGGTATGTCTTGAGTCAATCTGGGATTTAAAAAAATGAAAATCCTTGGAGTTGCATTTTATTTAATTGCCTATTGATAATATAATAAAGTTCAATGGATATTTTTAAAAACCTACTATGTACTATGCATAATCTAACAGCAAATGTTACATATAGAAAATTAGGACCCTTGAATTGCATCTCTTGTAATAATTTGCAGACATTGACCTTATAATGTATGTGTTTCCATCAAGTCATCTATTAAAAGACTATTATGATACTTATCTACTATGCAAAGGAACTATAAATTGGTTTGAATGTTAAGCTTTACTCAGGAAAAACACGATCTAAGCAAAAGTCTCACCATTGTGTCATTTCTACCTTTGGTGCCACAGTTAATAGATGCAAAGTACAAACCACTGAATTATGCATTTGACAGTACAATTCTGCCCCAGAGCAAGGTATGATTGGAAACCAGCCCAGTGAAGGGCAGCAGAAAAAGTGCCTGGTTTTGAAAAACTGATGAGAAGAGGACATGATAAGAGACAAGGAACAGACCCAGAGCAGTACACTCTGAGGCTGTGTCTGCTAATAACCCCTGCCACTGGTTAGGAGCCAATATTGTAACCAAACTGATTGATTGACTAAGAATGTTAAGAAAGGGTCTCTCAGGAAATGCACACAGACAAACACTTCATGGAAAGGTGATTTGACCAAATGTAAGCAATCCATGTGTGGGATAGAGAGCAAGAGAGGGTTCAGCTTCGTTTATAAAAGTCTCAGCTATGTGAATGGGAGTCCCAACACAATAAACAATACTGACACATGCTTTGCTCTTTACAAAGCATTCTCTCTCTCTCTCTCTCTCTCTCTCGCTCTCTCTGTCTCTCTCTCTCACACAAAGACACACACGCACACACAAATGCACACACATACACATGCAAACACACATATAATCACATATACTTTTTACTGAAGAGTCATAGCTTTTTCTGTGTCTGCTTTCTGGGCCAATAGAAGAAACAATCCCTTTTCTACTCATGCTTTGGAATCACTTCTGGTTTCCCTCAGTATAAATTCTTATATGACTTGCTTCCTTCCTTACCATCTAGACAGTGTATGTCTTTGCACTCTGGTTGAGGTCCTAATTCAGCCCCTGAAAAATTTCAGGTTCTGTTAGGTTCTGCTGACCTTTTCATTACCTCATAGACTCTGAGAATCTGAGGAAAAAATCTAAGAGATCATTTAGTCAAAATTTCTCTTAATGGTAGGTATCCCCTCTATAGTGTTGATGACTGCTGGTCATTTAGCTTCCAGGTGACCAACTGAAAAGAAGTTTCCTATTTTGCAAGGCAGCCCATTCCAGCAGATCGTAGTTTCCTAAATGACCAAGGTGATATTTCTCATCCCACCTGCTTTCTTATAATGTGACCTTGAGGCCTCTCCCACTGAGAATATAGCCTATAGCTCCTCTCCTTGAATCTGGGTAGTGCTTGGGACTATTCCAACCAATGGAATACAGAAGACTTCTGAGGCCAGCTCACAAGAAAAAAAAAAAAGACTAAAGTGCAGATGCTAATTCACAATAAGGTGAGGTGGCTAGGGAAGAAGGGAGGTAGTTTGGATTAGCAGTGAGGAGTGAAAGGAGGGGAGGGGTACGGGGGTAGGAAGGATACTAGAATGAATCGGACATTGTTACCCTATGTGTACATATGATTCCATGACCATTGTAACTCAACATCATGTACAACCAAACGAATGAGAAGTTATACTCCATTTATGTATGATATGTCAAAATGCATTCTACTCTCATGTATAAATAATTAGAACAACAACAACAACAAAAGACTAGAATGCCTAGCTGGCTTACAATTTGGGATGCTTGTTCTAGGGATGCCATCCAGTATGCTGTGAGGAAACCCAACCTTGCCACACAAAGAGTGCACATGGAAAGGTTCACCTATAGAGAAACCAAGGTTTCCAGCCAAACCTAGTAGCAACAATCAGACATGCTAGTCAATGACACTTCAATGTTCGCACCAGTGCTCCTGGAGTTAGTCCTGAGGAATCATACTACAGAAGCCTCCTTCTCATCTGAACTTTATTTCAGTGGGATCCTGGACTTCAATCTAATGCTTCAATGGGATGAGACTTGAGATTTCAGAGGCAGGGCATGAGCATATTTAACACATGGAAGAGATTTGAATTGTTATGGCCAGAGGGAAGATCATATTTTCCTAAATGCAACAATATCTTCCCTTCTATTATTAATTTTTCAATGTGACATCAAGTGTCCTACGGAGAGGTGAGATACGTTCTCTTCCCTTGACTCTGGGCAGAAGCTTGATTGATGGCTTCAACCAATAAAGTAGAAGGTGTGCTGTGTAACTTCCAAGGCTAATCTTTTTGAGATGCTCACTCTACTCTGTGAGGGAGCCCGGACTACCAGGTGGACAGAACACATGGAGAGGCTCCCGTGGGGAGAAATTGAGATGCTTGCCAATATCTTGCATCAGCTACCAGACCTGTGAGGGAAGGTGGCTCCTGATGATTCCAGATGTTCTAGCCAATGACAAATGGGATAGAGATGAGCTGTCGTCCTCAAGCTTTGTCCAAATTGTTGACTCATGGACAAATATATACTGTTACTATCTTGAGCCACTAATTTTAGGGTTATTTTTTGTAGCATTAAATGAGCAGAATGAAAATAAATTCCTAACATGAGAGCATGGTGTCCAGAGCCATCCGTGAGCTGTGTGAACCAAAAATTGGTATCGCAGTCAGTGAATAGGAGAATCTGGTGTCTGGGAACTTCCAATTTCCTCTGGCCACAACCACCCAGACACATGTGAGCCCTATTCAGCTTTGCCCCAGGTCCCACGGGAGATAGGGTGACCTGCTGCAGCAACACAGCCTCTCAGAGATGGGTGTGACCTGCCAAAATGCCAGTCACTTGCTTACATAAAACACGGGAGCCATTTTCTAATTGTCCAGCTCCAGCTCCTGTGTAGACTGGACCTATCAGGAGCTCTGCTTCAAAACTATAATTCTGACTCTGTCTTTTGTTCTTCTCTCATTATTTCTGACTTATTTTCTTTGGTGACTTAAAACCCCCTGGGCAGGAAAAAGGGACCCCTCACAAGGCATGGCACCCTCCCCATAGCATGGGAAGAGCCCCACATTAGGAATAGAGTGGGTTCTGTATTGGGGCAGATTCTTGATTGTGGTAGAGCTCTGTATGGGGGATAGAGCCCTGCATTAGTGCATGGAAGCTTGTATTAAGGTAGAGCCTTGAAATGGATGTAGCTTTCTTGAAGGTAAAGGCCTGTATGAGACAGAAGTGCACAGCTCCAGTTGGCCATTACCTGCTGGCTGATAGACAGGCAAGATGTCCCAGGATCTTAGGTGACTCACCTGAAACACCGAGATAATAACTTTATTCATCTAAAAGGAAACAAGATTAGGTCTTGCTGTAGACTTTAATTCTAAATTTCCATTAATTCATCTAAATACTCATTGTGACTTGTCATTGTGATCAAAGTGGGATTTATTTCCAAACTTAAAGCCTCACTAAGTAGGGGAGAAAACCTCATCATTTACATTGTTCTAATCCACTGCCTCACCAACCTTTGTCATATTCCCTGTTCATAGGTAGAGCTTTCACTGAGGGCATTTCCACAGTATAAGAGCAAATACAATTCTTGTCCAAAGAAAACAGGAAACTGTGCATCTTCCCATCACAATAAAAAGTACCAGCAAAGCCCAAGATTTACTTTTCTTTGCAATTAGCCCCTGGGCTGACAAAGAAATCATCCTAATTTTCCAGAGTTCTTGAAAATAACATCCTTTGCCAGCAAAGACCTACATTCCCAAGCACAAAACAATAGTCTCAACAAACTAATTTTCCATCTAGAAATTTAAAGCATAATGTCATTTCACTTAAAATCCTAGATAGAGTAGAAATACAGAAAATTGGCTAAGGAGTTGGTAAAAAATGAAACAGAAGGTCACATACCCACTCCCTGAATAAAACCCAATTATCTCAATTATGAAGCAAAATTACTGAGCATTGTAGAAATACTGGGCTCTAGAAAGTCTTGTTTCCTAATAAGGGATTTAGCTAAAAACATGCCTTACTATATGGAATTTACTCTCCAAATAAAAGGAATTGTACTCTCCTGGCTCTGTTGCTTCGATTTATAAAGTGAAAGTGTCACCCACTTTTCAGATGATAAGGGGCTCTTGGGACTTCCTCCCCATCTTCCTGATCCAAACCTCCTTTCATTTTCTCCCATTTCTTGAACACCTTTAACCTTCTCCCCAAAAGACAGATCTTTAGGATTGTTTTTTCTAAATTGATCATTTTGATGTCAGGTCATTTTGGAACTAGTGATTAGTGAACATGATAAATTACCAGTAGCAGATTTGCTTTTGCAGGTTTGAAGTTTTGATGCATTAGTTATTTCCACCCAGGAAAATTATAACTCTGTACAGCATCAACTTCTAAATCTCTAGAAGGAAAATAGGTTTGTTAAGAATATAACTTTGTGTTTGGAAAGATAGGTTCTTTATATTGATTGAGAAGACCTAAAAGGCACCCACTGTCATTTAAAATATTTTTAGGTGCTTTCTCTTCACTCTGTCTCATTGAGCCCAGAGAGTTTTAGAGCTTAGTGTCTTGGTGTTTAAATCAGAATGATTTTTACAATTCTGTGTCTCATAAAAATTTCAAGGCATAGGCACAGAAGATTCTGTCCCTTTGTTTGAGGTATGTGTATGATACAGAATCATTTCTTAGAGGTGTGCTCCAGAATTGGCAAGTCATCTGTCTCTTTGTCCTCCCTCTGAAAGGGTCCTTTGGACAATAGAGTTAACCAACTACATATACATAGAGCAAACGCCTAGGCATTTATATTCTAGGCTGTTGTTTACACAAATTTCTTAACACTTGTGATTATGGGTGCCCCTCTCTGAAATGGGAGGGTGTGGTAGGCTTGTTTACATGAATCTCTCTCTGGGAAAACACACAGATTCACATTAGAAGCAGCAGGAGGATTTTCCGGGAGAGAATTTCAGGACAGTGTACGGAATCGGAGCCGGGGGTCATGACCTTGCCTATTGATCCAGTCTCTCTAATTTCCACAGCTTGCTGAGGCTTGTTCTTCCAGCCTGCTGCTGTACATTAGAGCAGAAATCCATAACATGGCCATGTTCATCCAAGCACAGGAAGAAACTAAATTAAATGTTAAAAAACAATCTGAGGCGAGAGTTGGAGACAATTCATCATGATCCTAGACGCCAGGCAGGTGGGATGACCAAGGATTCCTCAGCCGACAGACCCCCAAACAGAATAAGGAAGGGCCTGGGTGCCTCATTTGTCAGGTACATAGTAGAGACTCGGAAAATGCACGAAGGTCAGCTCTTTGGGCTGTAATATATTTTTCTACAAAAATGAGATATTACACATCTGAAGAGTGTAACTGAAGTAAATTAGCAGAAGGCATTGGGAGAAATGAATGGAATTCTTTATAAAAAGTCAGTGATGCTTTTGCTCAAGTCTTGGAATTATTTTCATCCCACCGTGTTCTGAGGCTGGCTGGTTAGATTTATGTGGGAGGAGGGAGAATTTTGAACCAGAATCATGAACTTCTTCTTGATGTCAGGAATTCAGAACAATAGCACCTTTGGCACCCTGATATGAAGTCTGTGTGTGAAAGTACAGGACACCCGCCATTGTTGTTCTAAACCATCTGCGCGATGCCTGTCATTGTTCACTTTGCATCTGGCTGTTTCATCCCAAGTAGACAGAGCTGAAGGCAGCACTTCTCCAAGTTTGTTGGACAGTGCCAAAAGTGCCCTTTTGTGCTTCTTTCATTGATCTCATTTATATTGGACATAGGGCTCATGCCATTTATTTGCCATTTACTTATTGATTAATCTAAAATGTTTAACCTAAAGAAGGCATCACAAATGGCAGGCTATTCAGTTGGGAGCTGTGCAAATTCTGGGATACATTCCTTAAAAGGCGTTATCCAGGTAAGATCCGTTTGAATGAGGAGGACTGCAGTATGGCAGTCCCCTGTTTAAGGAAACCAGCCTCCATATGGTGGTGGCCTGCAGCAACAAGGACTTAAGGTTGATAGAATTGTATTAAGCAAAAAAAAAAAAAAAAACAGCCACATTCCCCAGAACACATCTAGACAGTCCTGCAAAGCCTACACTCCACCTATCCACAAAAGAAGGAGAAAGAAAACATTCTGCAATTGCACTCTAGATTCAATCTACTTGTCTGCAAATATCACATTCGTCTGTCTAGGAGAATTTTTTTTTTTTTTAAGAAGAGGGAACAGGGACAAAAAGGTGAAGAGATACATGAATCTGTCAGCAAAGCCAGACTGAACTACAATATGAGAGCCAAAAGAGACAAACAAGAAGCTGAGGCTCCAGGACAGTGACAGTGCTCATCCCCAGGCACACTAGCCAAGCTTCTTGCAGTTCAGATGCTTGTGCTCTTATTCAAAAATCTGTATTTTGTGACTTGTTTCTGTTGCTCACTACCTGCAAGGACCTTGGACGAGTTAATTTATCTCTCTGTACTGTGGTTTCTTGTTCAGTAAAGTGTGGATTACAATTGTATTCTATCAGTGTTGCAAGCATTAAATTAGATAGTGTAACCCCAGGACCTTTAACAGAGCTAGGCACTATTGAACACTCAATGAATTATAGTATTCCTTGCTCCTGATGGGCACATTTGGCTCTCCATATCTTTTACTTATGTAATCATTTTAAGCAAACACAATACAGTTTCCATTTATACAGGAAACTGTTCAAATTGTAAGAGTACAATGTGATAAGTTTTCACAAAGTGAACATAACCACACAGTCTCCTCCCAGACAAGAAAAAGAACTTCACCAAAACCCTAGAAACCTTTCTGGAACCCCTCCCAGCTGTAAGTTACTCAAGACAAATGTATCTATATGTCATATTTCTTTCTCTGTGTTCATCTATCCTGCTAATTGACTTTATATAAGTGGAATCATGCCAGGTTTGTTCTTTTGTGTATGGCTTCCTTTTTGCAACCCTGTTTGTGAAATCCATTACTTGTGACAGCAATTTGTTAATTTCCACTTTAGAGACTCTGCATTTCCTTGCTATAGACTCAGGAAACTTTTGTGTCTTCTAAACAGTTATGAGGAATATGGAAATTTTTGCTTCAGTTAAAATAGAGTACCAAAGCTGAGTATTAGTTACTTTCAAAAGTTATTTGAATAGAGATTATTCAAAGCTTTACCCCCGCCCCCCCAAAAAAAAACACAAAAAACCTTATTCTTTGTCATTTGTACAGTGACATGTTTATTAAAGGGGAGAAAAGGAGGCTTTCTATCTGGTACCTTACCTTATCCACAGCCAACAAAGCATGGCTGTGATTGATCCTCATGCCAGAGCAAGTGATAAACTGTCATTGTCCTCTGGGTTTTGTTAGATCTGGGCACATATAGGAAGGGCTGGTATGAATGGCCTCTACCAAGGGTATGCCATCAGAGCGAATGGTGTGAACCACTGAGTGAGACTTCAAGATGGGAAAACTGATTTCAGAGAAATAATCCCCCAGGATTGGAGTGGTGATAAGAAAGTTAGGAATGAACAGGAAAAAAATTAAAAGTAAAAGAATTGGGATCTTGGTTGAAGTAGGAGCAAAAGCAGATGGAGAAAGCTGTTTTATTGTTGACATGTCCTTTAACAAGAAAAACTAACCACAAATTACTTTGGTTTCTCTGCTTCTGTTTCTCTATTCTGTATAACCTGATTAAACTTCTATTTAACTCAAAAGCCTAAATTCAAAAAGTATATTTTCACCTGAAGTTAGGCATATTACTGATGTAATAAGTAAGTTTATACTTTCCAAGTGGAGAAATGGTTTATGAATTTGTACTTCAACACCATTAAATGTTTTTACTTTATATATTTGCATTTTATGCTTTCTGTACGTATACTTTATTCTGTGAAATCTTATTTTTCATATTAAATGGATTTTTGGATAATTTCTCCTATTGTTTTCTATAAATTTAATGGTTCAATATATTTTCTGATCTTGAAAGTTTTTTATTCTGAAAAATGTATAAGTCAGCTTCTACCTACTTCCAAAACCAATATGAAGTTTATTTTGGAACTTGTAATGTAAAACACTTTCTTCCCTTCTGAATAGGTAGTGGACCAGAATGACTCATATCTGTTTAAACAAGATACAACCAGATAAATACAAAAAACAAATAAAACACATGGGTTTTGAGTACATGTAGGTCTCTCTCTCTTTCTCTGTGTGGTGTGTGTGTGTGTGTAAATATGTCTGTGTGGATGGATGGATGGCAGATAGGTTCAAAATTGTCATTTGAGTTACTTGGGAGGCTGAAGCAGGAGAATCATGAGTTCAAGGCAAGCCTGGGTAAATTAGACTATATCTCAAAATAAAATAAAATGAAAAAGGACTTGGTGATGAGGTGCTTGCTTAGCCCCTTTAAGACCCTGGGTTCAGTCCCTGGTATTAAAAAAACAAACAACAACAAAAAAAAAACATTTCCACTTGGAACAAAATATAAAATCACTGCATTCACATAGCACATGGAAGGCCAGTTCAATGTGGTTGTTAGAATTATGGAGTAGCCCAGATGTCATTGCCATTTTATCTGCATTTGGGAAAACAAGTAGGTTACTGTGAGGAATGAGGTGACTTTTAGTAATGCCATACCAATTAAATGAAGAGTCCGTTTGGTTATGCTCAAAAGAACCTCTTCTATGCTCTATAAGAAAAGGACTCCCTTTCCCTTTCCCATCACATACATATTCCATTTCCTGATTATAATTCCAATCAGGAAGAAGCATTTTTTTGGAATTAAGAAATGGAAAGGTCCCCTGAGATATACTCAGACCATATATACAAGGCACAATTATGACTCTATTGATAATTTCCTAATCAAATAGTTGGGTTTTTTTTAGTCATCATAAGGGCTGATTGCCATAAATGGCAAAGCAATCAATGAGATTGATGTTATTTCAGACACCTTAACAACTGAATTGGATCAACCATGCATGTGTCCATAGATAGCTCATTGATTGGCTGTTATTGTGGCTGATAAAACCAACTCAACTGGAAAAGAGCTCTTTGAGCCTGGCCTTGTAGACAAACTTTAAGTCTTTACTGAGAAACCATCCAAGATGACTAGCCTTTTCAAGTGGCATAAGCCTAGAGGGATTAGAACCACAACAAGAGGCCCAAGAACAGAGATTCAAGTCAATGAGAGCCTTAGTTTTTGTAAGTACACCCTTGAAAGTATTCAGTGATTGACTTATTAGGGCTGAACTAATTAAATCTATGGGCACTGGTTTCATGGTAGTCAAAAGACAGAATAGTCTGCATTGTCTCACGGGAATAAGAAGGAAGATTCTCACAAGAAGCAATTATCAATGAAAATTCATGGAAGAAATTTTACTAAATGCCCAGGCCTGAATCTTGTCCTATATTAGAAGCACGTATTAGGACTATTGATAGGTTTCAAACTATCTTTTTATTATTTCTGTAGTTTTGCTATTTCCAGAATGTCATGTAGTGGGGATCATACATTGTGTAACCTTTTTAAACTATTTTAAATGAGATAGGGAACCACTGGAAGACTTTAAGTATTGCAGGATTTGATTTGATTTGGCTGTTGTACGGAGAGAGTGCTGTAGGAAAACAAAAGTGAGAACCAGGGGGGGCAGTATTCAGAGACCACTGCTGTCATGCAAATGAGACAGGCCAAGTCTTGGACAAGGATTATGGCAATGAATGTAAAAAAATGGGAAAAATTGAGATATATTTTGCAAGTGGCTTGAATCTGGTGATAAATTAGATGTAGTAAGAGAGGAGAGAGAGGATGTATGAAGGTTTTTAACCTGAGGATATGGGTATATGCTAGTGTCATTTTTGGAGGCAGATTTAAAGCAGAACAGCAGAACAGGTTTTGGAGGGGAAATTAGGAATTCCATTTGGCCATTTTAAAATTTGGAATGTTTGTTGGATATCCAAGTGGAGAAATCAACTAGGTTATCAGATGTCCAAGTCTAGAGCTCAGTGGAAATACCTGGGCTAGAGAGATAAATGTGGGGATCATTAGCATGTAGATGGCATTAGATCAATGGGGTGATGGCAGCCATCTCTGGAGAAAAGTGTAGTTGTAGAAAAGAAAGTGAAATTAATCCAAAATGATTTTCCTATGTACTTGTATAAATATACCTTGTACAATTATATAAAAATGAATTCTACTATATAAAAAAGAACCAATAAAAAAGAAAAGCAACTATTTGTAACCTTGTTTTATCTTGTAAATATAGTTCTGTTACCCATGCTTCAGTTCCAATAGAATATTTTTAATAGTATTATTTGACCTTTGGGAAGGTATCAGAGGTTCACAGATACACTTGTATCTGATTCTCCACAGGCAATTGTGTCAAAGTTCGAACTAGAGTCTGGTGTCTTTTTATTAAATGATTGCTCTGCTGTTGAGCTACTGAGTGATGTAAAAAGGGGCCAGCCCTGGTTGTGCATCTCTCCCTGTTGTTCCTCTTGCAGGCAAAGAGAGTGAAGTGGTCCTCACAGCCCCTTGACCAGGAAGGAAAGGGCAAGAATAATGGGAGTGCTAATAAAGAAGAGGTGATGACATTTGGGTACTTTAAATTTCTTCCCTGCCCACCCTGGACTTCAGGGTTCCTCTCCGCTATGAACTTAGGCAAGAGGCCTATAAATTTGGGCTCTGGCTCTCATTTCTTCTGAGTTTTCTTTTGGCTTCCTCTGCACCTTGCCACAAAAATGATCAACTCTTTCTTCCTTTATTGTGGCTAGAATCATACCAATTAGGTCACTGTGCTTTACCTGTGTGGGTAGTTCCTGCCATTTTTCTGCCATTCCTATGAAGGCACCTAATAAATATTCAAATACAGGAGTCAATCTGACAATTAGAGAATCAAATCTGCAACTCAATTATTGGTTTTCTCTTCATTTCTAGGTGTGCTTCTGCTCAAAACCTCACCAACTAAATGGATAGAACTGGAGACTCTCATACAAAGTGAAATAAGCCAGATTCAGAAAGTGAAAGGCTGAAGGTTTGCTCTGACATGAGGAATCAAGTCCAAAGTAAGGGGGGTGGGGAGAGAGAAGGAGGGTATTCCATCAAAATAGAAGAAAGATTGGTAGACTAGATGAAGGGGAGTGTAGGAGAGGGAGAAGGGACTGAATAAGGGAAGAACAGCAGAATGAATCTGACCTGGCTTTTCTATGTCCATATATGAACCTACCACAGTGAATCTCATAACCTTGTATATACTCAAAACACTAATTATTAAAAAAATAAACAAAATAAAAGATCAGTAGAGGGAAGGGAACAAGGGAGGGAGGAGGAGAGGAAAAGGGGAAATACTGGGGACTGAATTAGAGCAAATTATATTCTATGCTTTTACAATTATGTCAGAATAAATCCTAATGTTACATATAACTGAAAATAACCAATAAAAGTGGGAGGGGGCAAAAACCTCAATACCACCTTAACTTTCCCTGTGGTCTCTATATGACAGAAGCCTCAGATTGTGCCATCTCAATGAGCTACTGTGAGCTCCCTTCATTTGAGTGGACTATTTTAACTTTTGGGGACCTAGATTTACTCTCTTTTCAGAGCTCCCTTTAATTCTCCACTGGAATTTGTCACACAAGGGAATTCTCTCATACTGCAACTTAGAAAAGAAACAGAAGGGGAAAATGTCTACTCAATGGATCTTTCTCAAATGGCTCTTATTTGAGTTCTTTCTCTTTCTCCTACATTTACATACCATTTTGCACCTCTTTACATTCCCACATACATTATATTCTTTCATGTATTGTTATTCTTGGAGAAAAAAATGGGTATCTTAATATCTTTATAATTTAGTGAATAATAATTCATAGCAACATGTTTGCATAATACATTATACATTTTCTCCATTTTTAAAATTTTAATAAAGGAAAAGTCCATGCAAACAGAAACCTTTAGTCTAAGAAATAAACTCATTTTTTAAAAATGTCTTTCAAATGCTAATCATCACTGCAAAAGTGAAATTTTCTCATCACTGAAAAAGTGACATTTTCATTTATAATAGACAAAATACTTTAAAATATTATATGAAAACTAATATACAGAATTAAGAAAATTTTATGGAACCATGGGGTTATATCCATGATTCCCAAGCAACTTTACCCCATAGTATGAGGAGAACCCTGGGGAACCTTATTCATGGACTCCTGAGGGACCTTACCATAGTATGAACTGGACCATGTCCATGCACAACAAGGTTGCTTTTCCTCCAGTTCAAGGATCTCTACTCCTAAGTAAAGTCAGCAGCAAGATTAGCTCTGTAGACTCTTAGACATTTGTCAGGAATAATAAGAACAATAGGAAGAAGTTAGATTTCATTCAGTGCTATTCAAACTTCTATCTGTACATTGCCTTAATAGTTTCTTTGTATGAACACATTATTATTGTTACTGTTAATATCATTTGTCTTTAATTCAACACATTTTTGTTACTAAAGCAAATTTATTTAAAAAAAAATCCATTTTTGCGGCCCGGGTTCGATCCTCAGCACCACATACAAAACAAAGATGTTGTGTCCGCCGATAACTAAAAAAATCCATTTTATCATGGGTTTGTTATAATAGTTACATTTTTCTGATATTGATCTTAATGAACATATATATTTTAAAGTGTTCTATTAAAGTTCTATTAAAGTGATTCTGTTAAAGTCATCTTAAGTGATTTGTTTTGAGAAACACTGGCAACTATCTAACCTTGTATTCCCTGGAAATGTTTATGCACAAGTTTATTATTGGGCATATGACTCCAGGGAGTAGAAGGGAAAGATGGAGGGAGAATCTGGGAGGGAGGGGTTGCAGTGCAATATTGTATGATCACATGACCAGCCTCCATAGGCTGCTCTATCCCAGAGGACCCTCTCAGAAATTGTGAGAAACACATCATAGAAGTGCCTCATTAGCGAATAAAGGAGAAGATGGTTATTCATCAGCAACTATTTCCCATTGTCCAAAGTTTCACTCATGGTATGTTAAATCCCCCTCACTTCTGCCTTGCATAAAGGAGGTTAAATTAATATGTTCCTGTGGTGACCCATGAGGTAGCAGATTCACGACAGGAAGCAAGATGCACATCGGAAGACTTAGGCATGAGGCTCCCAAGTTGTAGCTTGCAAAGCTGGAGGGAGCCTCCTATCACTGTAGTAGTGGCTGTCAAAAGGCAGGTGAGGCTATAGAACAATTACTTTTCCAATATCAGCATACTGTCTCTTCCTGAATTGCCTGTGGAAATGCCAACTGTTGACTCTTCTCACTGAGTAGAAAGGCACTGTTTTTCAGAAACCATTTTGAAGTCTAGGATCTAAGGAAGAAGTCATTTATCTCAGGACCCTATAACTCTAAAAGCATTTATACTATCCTGAACTTATACGGGGACTTCTGACAATTCCTATATAACAGGAACACCTTCCACATTACACTAGCCTTTCTCCCTTCTTTAATATCTTCTTCTATTTTAAGTACTTTCTTTGGTATTGAAACAACAATCAGTAAATTATTTTCTACTTATGACATTCTCTAGCGGGTCCAAAAAATACTACATTAGCTTTTGACAAAGAAGTAGCTACAACTTAGAACTTACACAAACTAATCTTAGCAATAGCTCCTTGGGAATTCCTAAAGAAAAAAAAATGCATTTTTTAAAGCAGAGTTTCCCAACATCCAGATTTGGCTCTTGCAAAGAGGCAACTGGGACCCAGACAAACTATACTGCAGGATTGCTTTGGCATTTGTCGCAGGGCTGAAAGAGCCTAGTGAAAGGACCTGGACTAGAGCATACACCAGCTTAATTGGTAGCATGATAGTTGTGGAAAATAATTTATTATCCTCTTTTAGTCTTATAGCTTTCCATAAAAGGAGGTATGCATGGTTATTTTCAATGTCAAAATTCTTTGAGGGAGAAAGATTGACCCAATCTTTTTGGATTGGTAAAGAATTCATTACCCCAGGCTCATTTTGCCACCCTCTGTTCATCCCTAACATTGGCTGCCTGCAGGTTCAGTCTAACCCCTTATTCTATCTACAATATAAAAATGTGCTCTTCCTCAGTCTCCATATCTCACTGCAAGTGTGACCTATGTCCACCATCTATCTATCAGTCATTGCTTATTCATCCATATATTTGAGCCTATTGGTAGTAACCTTGACAATGAATTTTTCTTTAGTGTACATGCTCCTTCTTTGCAGTGACACATATCTCCATTCCTGAAAATCTATCAGACAATAAGTTCCTTGAAGGCAGAGGCTGTATCTTAGTAGTTATTGAATCCTAGTGATAAGCACAATTACTGACTCTTGGAAGATATTCAATAACTGTCAGTTGAACTGAATGGAACTATCTTGAGTGGACCCAATCCTGAGACCCTTAGGTGCCCACAACAAATTTTGTGCATCTGTCCTACCCTTCTCTTCCTAGATGGAGGCTTTGAGTAAGGAAAAGAAAAACTGGGAGATGGTGAGCAAGGGGTGAAGACAGAAGTGAGGCTTTCCTTACAGGCTTCACAGAGGTTCTCCTAGGGGAAAGGCTGAGGAAGAATTCAATTTGCTGCATGTTTACAGTAAATTTACAATTTACAGTGTTTCTTGACCTAGGACCTTGCTCTCCTGTTTCATTGTTGTTTAAAAGTATGTTATCAAAAAAAACAGTGGAAGTGCTGAGGAAAGATATTGTCCAAATTATATCGTGATATTGTATTTATGTACTGATATGTACCAATAAATCCCATCAATATGTACAACTATAATGCACCAATAAAAAAATGTGGGGGAAAAATAGTCTGGAATTTCATATTCAGCACTTACTGACTCAGAATGAAAAAGAAGAGACTAAAAAGAAAAAGATCTGTGAGATACTCAGCAAGAATGTCAGGTAACCAGCAGTATATATAACCTTCCCCAATTGCTCTACAAGGATAATACAAGTTATTAGAATACAAAGAAAAATCACCAAGAACATGAGGATCTGCCTTCTAACAGGACAAACTTTTAGTTTTCAGCATATAGCCTCTACATAACTGTTAGAAGCTCTGGGCTCAAGCCTTAGTTCTGTCAAGTCTGAGCTGTGGAATCTTAGAACCACTCAGGCTCATTGGCCCTCAGGTTCTGCTATGATCAAAGGGAATCTAGACTTCCTGCCCATCTTCTCCACACATTCCCTATATGCATTATACCAACTCTGTGTGCAGACCTCTTTTAGAGAACATGTCATATTGGATTGTAAATATCTGTGCCCTTGTCAGTCTGTCTTATAGATTTTGAGAATGGAGAGAATATTCAGTGCTTGCTGAGTGTCCTCTTCCTGGGTACTCAGTTGGAGAAAGGGAGGTTTGGCTTTCTGGGATCTTCTTCATAAAGGTACCAATCCACCCCCCCCCCCAACCCCTCCAATCAAGAGAGCTCTGGCTTCATCACATAATCACTCCAAATGCTCCACCTCCTAATACTCTCACCCTGAGGGTTAGATGTATTTTGAGTGAACACATTTAGACCAGGACATCTATGCAGCTTCTTGCCATCCTTGTGCTAAAACTTCCAGTTAACAGAGAGAACTTCACATGAATCCTGTGGAGGACTGAATGGTGGTTTCTCAATGTCTTCAACTTACTACATGTGAATGCAGTCTTATTTGGGGGGAAAAAAGAGTCTTGGTGGATGTACAGTAATTAAGACTATCAAGAGGAGATGATCCTGGATTAATCAGGTGGGCTCAACTCCAAGGTCCAGTGTATTTATGAAAGACAGAAGAGGAAAAGGCCATGTGAAGACAGAGGCAGAGACTGGAAGCGTGCCATCACAAACCAAGGAACACACCCAACTGCCAGAAGTGGGAAGAAGTAAAGAAGGTTCTCCCCTGAGCTTCCAAAAGGAGTACAGCCTTGTGACCTTGATTTTGGTCCTTTGGCTTCCAGAACCATGAGAGAATAAATTTCTATTGTTTAAAGTTACTAAATGTATAGTCCTTTGTTACAGCAGCCATAAGGCAACTAATCCAATCCCAATCCTTCAGGGCTTCTCCTTGCCTGATCTGAGATCCAACAGCAGCTCCAGGGAGCTGAGAGGCCTCCAGGGCCCTAGAGCCTTGTCATCAGACAATCAGGGACTAGGAAACTCAGTTTCCCTGTCATAAACACGGGCACTCCAAGTTTCATTTGTTGCTTTTGACCACTGGCCTTGGAGAGAGTTAGAAAGCTCTGGGGAATTCAAAGTAATGTAATTTGTCATTCAGGGAAGTGACCAGATGAGAAGTCACCAATTATGGGCTTGCTTAGCAGAGGGAAATGAAAAATAATTGTTGGAAATAGCACAAAGGCCTCCAGAAACAGAGGGGGCTTTCATTTGTGCATCCCCGACTCTGAGAGAGAGGGGGCTTTTCACTTGTGCATCCCCGACTCTGAGAGAGACTCTGGTGTGTGTGAAACTGTGTCTCTGTGTGTTACTAGAAAGACCTGTTTCTTTATAATTTAAATCCAGCAAAGAAAAATTATATCACATGATTCTTTTTTCTGTTTTTTGGTTCAAATTTAAATTATGTGTACAGCTCATGAGTGGCTAATTGATTCTTTCTATGTCTTAGATACCCCCATATGTGAAATGGAGAAAGCAATAGCACCTATTTCATAGGCTTTTGGGGGAAAAGATAATTTTTATAAGTAGATGGTCCTAGCAACGAGAACATAGTATTCAATAAAAATAGGTATTATTATTATTACTGTTGTTAATATTGATACTTGTATCAGAAGATAATGAGGAAAAAGCAAAAAGTGAACTAAGGTTTACTTTATAGAATCAGATAGTCATGGACTTGAATGTTGACTTCATTACAGGCCAACAATGTGATATTGAAAACAATCACTGGATCTCAATACCCTCATCTGTAAAAGGGAGATAACAACTGTCATCCATCCTAATTATACTGTCATTAAAGAAATAAAATGATAGATGTAAAGCATTTAACATAGTACCTGATACATGCTGTCATTTGTTTTGGATTCAACTTCATTCATTCAACAAGTACTTTCATGAGTACTCAGGTTTGTGTCAGGCAAGCTGTAGGAGTTTAGCAGTGAACAAGACAGTCACGGTGCCTGTGCTCTTGGAGCTTACCTGTAAGTCCGGGAGAGAGACGTGAGCTAACCAAGAAATAGGCAGAGATGGTTCATCAGAAATCTATCAGGAACAGTGCTGCATTTTTTTTAAGCAATTCTTTGAAATACTTGGAGGTAAGGTGTGTAAACTAAATAAAGTAGAATGTTGGAACATTTATGTTCTCTTCTCCCCTCAAAGGGGAAGACATTAACTCTAAACATTAGTGGCAGGGAAGGAGAAAGAGAGATAAAAGGGTAGCACTCAGAATCAGATTCTAAGCATAGGAACTATTTGAGGACAGTAGATTTTCCTTTGGTGGAAACCAGCAAAGAGGAGGTTTACACCTTACATCTAGATTCCAAGATGCTGGGGAATGGGACATGGAATCTTGACTGTATACCTCAGTGCAGGGACTGGAGGTTAGTTGGATCTCAACCACAAAAATGGACTTACGCAAGTAACAAAATATAATGATAATCAGAGCTACCAAAGAGGAGAACAGAGAGCTGCCAGGACCTAACATGGCTAGGAATCAAGGACCTAACATGAAGCACCTAATATGGCTAGGAATCAAGGACCAGTCCTGGAGGAGGTGACACTTGAGTCATAATGTGAAGGATGAAACAGAGCCAGCCCCAAAGAAGACCACAGAGCAGCCAGACTAGCATGATGGCTAAGGTGCAGGGACTAACGGGAATATTCTGTGTTAGAGAATCACACAAATATGGATGCAGGCAAGAGTGAGCACAATGGAACATTATATGGAAGAAGCCTGGAGAGATGGGCAGAGTTTTCTGAAAAATGTCTTATTAAGGGAAGGACTTCTTTACTACTTATAGAGGCCTGGGCTTCTAGGATCTTCATCAATGATAAAAATGTCAAAAAAGGGTTATCAGACATGTGGTAAACTGCAAATATTTACACTTAACAAATTAACACTGTTACCAAAAAATACAATGTTATATAAAATCTACTTGTCCATATATATATATATATATATATATATATATATATAGATATATAGATATATAGATATATATATATGATACTGGGAAGATTTGTTTTTAAAATTGATTGATTCACGGTGCACTACAGGTTGCAAGGTTTGGCAGGGAGACACATATTTCAAGATATATTATGAATGGTTTTGCTCAACCTTATTATGATGCTATCTCTAAAACCTTATTTTAAGATAAGGGCATAAATCTATATCTGAAGGCCTTGGCCATGTGGCCCTCTCATGCACTCCCTCCATCCTGGCCCTCAGTTTAAAGGATCTAAGGCTTAAGAGCTTGCAGTTGTTTAAATAGCTCAAGATTCTTCAGTGCCCATGAGTAGGCTGTGGCCAGTCCCTTACCTGGTATGTATCTCACAGTGAATGCTGACTAACAACAAGTTTGATGAGTAACTTCATCAGTGACTGCACATTAGCGCACTTCCTTCCTGTTCAAAAGCATCATCCATGATTGACTTCCCTGCAAAACAAAAAATAAAACAAAATGAAATTCAGAAACAAAAAGTTTAAATGGCCCACGTATGTCTTTGGGTTCAATCAGTTTTCTAGCACTGTTCTACCCCTTCACTGCTGCAGTTTGAAGTGAAGAAGGTGGTAGACCTTAAGAACCAATGAAATAACCACATCATTCCAAGTTGGTGTCTGCTCCCTTGAGTCTTGCTAGCTTAGGCACAGAGTCCCAGGCTTCTCACCTTGCAGGCTGAGGGTGACTTTGAAAGGACATGGTGTTATCCAGAGCTGTGTTCTCATTTTCACTGTCTGGGAGAGGAAATGAAAAGCCTCCAGTGTTCAATCTTGATTAATTTATAGGAATATCCCATCTCTGTTGTGAAACTCATTTACAGAAGTTCCATTTTTATTAACATGCTATGCGACCTTGAACAAGTCAGCTGGAGTCTCTGGAACTCTAGATAAACTCCAAATTATATAAAATTTATATCATGATCCTATTGTGAAGATGCCACAAGAAAAGTATTTAGTAAATTGAGGATAAATTGCAAAAGAAGATCTGAATATTCTTGGAACTAAAGTCAGTACAAATTGGAGGGTCCTCTTTCCAAAAGGAATTTTAAATTATTAGGTACACGGTCTTACAAAGTATCTGGGCAAGTGAGAGTCCATGAACGTTGTTTCTTGGGCTTTTGATGTATATGCATGCCTTTAGTAGGACATGAATGTTAAGTTTTTCATGGTTTTACTTTGTGGAAAAGGATCATCAGACAATAATTATTGTAAAAATTATTAGTACAAACCCTTCTGGTTTACTAGAAGAGAACATTTCTGACCACACTACAGCTACTCTGGGAAAGGCAAGTTTCCCAGGAGAGGTGAGGTGATTTTGCTGCCCAAAGATCCCATTATATTCCAGCTGACTTCAGACTCCGAATACTCTCTTGTTTGGATGAGCCCAGCATAAATGCCTCGGGGCATTCAGTTCAATTTGATTCATTTCAGTGCATGTCTCTGGTATATACCCCAAGGAGATATTGTGTTCACTGTGAAGCTGATGTAGGGGGGGCGGGCTCCAAAAGGAAGATGGGACATTTGTCTGCATTCAAACACTCCTAGTCTAGCTGAGAAGACAGCCCTGACACACATTCAGAAAGTAGAGGATATGGTACTGTAGTGTCACGGAAAACTTGGATCTTGCTTATCGAACTCTCATTCTCCTTTTAGGACAAGCTTAAAACCCTCTTATAAAGGGTATTCTGACCATTAGTCCTGACTGCTTCCACCCATTTCTATCATATTTAGGGCCAGGGGGTGCTCATTTGGCACTTGTTTCATTTTGTTCTGTAACAACTCTTGCATTATTGTCATACTATTTAAATGTATGTGGCAATAGCAATGATGGTGAGGATAATGATGGTAATGTTTCTTCAACAGGATCATAAGCTCTTGAGGGTACAACTGAAGCCAGATTTGAGGATAGGTAGTTAGTGTAGTTAGGTAAATCAGATCTAATATCAAGTAAGATAAAGAAAATGGAGGCCATTATAGAGAATGGAGTCCAGAAAACCAGAGCAGCACTTGGGGAAATTGAAATGTTTATGTCCCCAAGGCCAGGAACCCATCCTATGGAACTGTTAATGAAACAGCTCCCTGCAAACAGGGAGATGCTAATCACCCCAGGCCCTTCCTGCCCAGATTACTCCTCCAGTCCACCTGTCTCCCACCTTTTGGCCTTCCCACCTGCTTTCAATCACTGCAAGATAAAGGGAAACAAAGGACAGGAATGTGGGAGGACTAAAAGAAGACCTTAGCTATAAAAAAGGGAAGACCTCACCCTTCCACGGATTCCACCTTTCGGGTCCCCTTCTTCCTCCGGGGAGAAGTCTTTTCTGCTGTCCTTTAATAAAACTTCTACTTTCCACTCTTCACTTGCCTCCGTGTGTTTCTTTGGTGTTATACTTCAGCATTCGGGGAAGCAAGGACTCGTCACTGGTAAACAGCGGTAACACAACTAGGTGATTTGCTTCCACATGGATCCATAGCCCCACTTCTGTCCTATTAAGTGAATGCATCAAATATCAAAGATAGCATTAGATGTCTCACAAGGTACTATGGGATTTTTAGAAAGAGAGAAGAGAGGTTTTAGTCAGAGATGCTTTCAGAGGCTTCAGGGGTTAGGTGGATCCACGTGTGGAGGTATTTAATTTATCAGAATTAGTGCATTTCCCCTGTGCTATAAAGCTCATTGTTCCCACCTTTCTATCTCCATATTCCAGATTGAATTAGTGAAAAGAACTTGAAAGTCAGGCAACAGGGGGATTTGGAAACCTGAAGAGAGAAGTTGTTCAAATCATGGCAGAGGGAAAGTGGCAGAGGAAGTTGTTGAAAGGGGCTGTCACAATCTGACTTCAAGCTTCTTGTGAGAAATGGGGATGGGCCTGGGATCCAGGAGTGATGAGATTTGGGGAAGTCTGGCAAAGGCCAATGGAAACCTATGAGGGCTCACATCTGTGGGGAGTGCAGAGAAATGAAAGGCAAAACATGGCAGCCAAGCTGAGGACTGACTGTGAGAGAACAACACTTCATTCCCCAACCACAGCCACCCCCACCCTCCAGGAACACTGCAAATGGGAGACTCTCCCAGAAATTATTCCTGCTCACTTCCGGCAGGATTCTACCTGCCCCAGCGGAGGAGCAGTGTCCTACTTATCCATGGGCTCAGCTGAAGCAGTTGGTGTATATTCTGAAGTCAGTATACCAGGAATGCTTACCTGACTTGAGCCTTTCTCCTCTTTCAGGACCAAACGTGCACCTCCTGAAACGCTCCCCGGTGTGCCCAGCCAGCCTACCTTAGGGATCTGAGTCCTGCATCATTGGCAGAGCAGCACAGATCCAATGAGTCTCCCAAAGAAAAAACCTTTTCCTTTTCTGTCAGGAATAGTGCCCTCTGTGACCAATGGAGCAGTGGGAGGAAGGAAGGGCCATCAAGTCAGCCAACTAGACCAGATGAATAATCGATCCTGGTAAACTCTGTAAGATGAATCTTCGTCCTATCCCAGGCCAAGAGGTCTATAGCCCTAGTATTTGCACACAATCCTACGCTTTTTGGCTTTTGGGTATTTTTATCTAAATATCTTGAGTTTTAGGTGCATAGTAGGTACCCATATATCCCTTACTGAATGAATTGAGGGTAGGGAATGTACCCTTTTATTTTGACTTAAATGTCAGGTGAGTCCTTTTGCCCAGAAGTTCAGTTTCCCAGGGGTCCATTGATGATAAAAGGTGACCTTGTCACCCAAAGCATTTCTGTCTCTTATTCTCCCTTAGCTTTTTCCCAACAATAAGACCCTCAGGGTTGGAAGCAGGATGGAAGTATTCCCTGCTGTGGGAAGGATCTGATTTCTCAGCAGTTTGATTTTTTTTTTTCCGGGTATAGAAAATGCTGCAGCTGAAACAGAGCCTCGTATCATCTCCAGGGCAGACAAAACTAAATGCCACTTCATAGAATCCTCCCCCACAAGGGCAAAGCTGTTCTTTAATGAAACCCCATTTGGCCTTGGGTAGCCCTAACATTCCCTTTGCAGTATCTTCCAGTTCTGATTGTTTCTTCCATAGGGACCACTGGGGACTGCAAGAGACCACTGTCGACAACCGATAAATGCAGTCTTCAAAGCCACTCATCCATTCTTAATGGACAGCCCGTTAATTTGAGGTCTAGGTCATGAATTTGAATGCTATGCACTGAACACCTCTTCAGCAAGAAAACCTGGTTTTGCCTCAGGGTAAATGGTGATTCATTAATTGTAATTAAATTAGGCTGGTGGCTTAAACTGGATGTGACAAAATGAAAATCCCCATATAAAACCTGAGATGCATATCACAGCCCTTCTGTCAATAACATCTAGTTTTTGTCTAAGTGGATTTAAAGGGAATAAGATGCCTCTTCGTTAAGGAAAAAAAAGAAAGAAAGAA
Organism: Marmota monax; assembly: GCF_021218885.2. Lineage (NCBI taxonomy): Eukaryota > Metazoa > Chordata > Mammalia > Rodentia > Sciuridae > Marmota > Marmota monax. The sequence continues at coordinate 54,336,384 of NW_026693777.1, read as the reverse complement.
AGAAACTACCTCAGTTAAATAGGGAAATAAATAACTTCTGAATGATTGTTTCTTTTTCATTCAGGTACTAGTATAGAAACCTGAAACAACTAACAAGGGTTTTAAGTGCCCCCTAAAAGTCTGGGAAGAAACTGGCAGCACCTAGATTTAGCACTTTCAGGGTCAACTATGGAGCTAATCTACCTACATCACACTGGCCTTGGGGTACACTGTGAGCGATCTTGGCATCTCCAGCACAATTGCCTCTTAAATCAGTGGACTAAGATCTTAGATGGAAGTCTGGAGTCCTGAAACCTCATTTAGTATCTTAGTATCTTGTTGTTGACTTTGAGACTGTTCCTGAAATTCCTTATCTATGAAATAAGGGGGTTAGATAAGGTCCCTCTTTTATAACGAAAGAAAGTTCAACAAAATCCCAACATGAAATGAGCAAACATGAGTTGAACAGAGTAGAGGTGACTCACTTGTGAGACCCACAGCTCCACTTTTGAGCCTAGAAGAGTTTCAGAGGAACCTGGATGACAGTGGAACAAAATCTGAAGCCTGTTCAACTGGTTATTGTCCCAGGCTCTTCTAGCTCCAAAGATTGTGAAAATTGGAGTGTCCATCAAGTTATCACCTAAAACAAATATGTTAACCAATTCTGTCTCTCTCCTTTCTATTATTCTAGAGCATCATTTTGCATAAAAAGCAAATTGACAGTGTATGAGTTTGAGCAGAGGACCAGAATCACTGCAAATGGTATAAAATAATGGATTATTATTAGAGAGCAGCCATTACATGATTGTAGAGGTGGTGAAGAATTTCCTGCAAGGTTGTAGAACCTGGTATTTCTCTAAAACCATCATAGGTCAGTTTAGATCGCAGTTGGAGAAGAAAACTGAACACAAAGTAAGAGAGACCAAGGGCATTCTAGAACCCATGTTGACACCTTCGTTCACACTTGACCCAGGAAGCATGATGGAAGAACACCTTGAGGGAACAGGAGAAATGGAGCCTGCTCTATACAGACTGGGATCTCTGAAAATGTGAACTCCCAAATAAAACTCTCCCTCCTTTAGAATCATTCTTGTCAGGTCTTTTGGTGACAGCAGTGAAAAAAAACTGACTAAAACAAATATGTTAACCAATTCTGTCTCTCTCCTTTCTATTTTTCTAGCATAAGATGTGATGATAGTAGTTATAGTTCAGTATATAAATTATGTTATCAAAAAGGTAGTGTGACTCAGAAGAAGAAAGAACACAGCAAAATATGGTAAAATGACTCTTATGTGGAAAGTGTTAGCATGTTTTGATTGGATGAGACTGAAACAAGATTTTACTTTTGTCTTTTTTTTTATTTTGGAAGTTCTCTAAAGTGAAAATAAGGGCACATAAAAGCCACTTTGAAACAGGACGAACTGAAGTGGTTTGGTATTCAACTTTGCTATACTGGAGCTCTGAGAAAACTCTTTCCTGTATGATTCTGCATTAGGGTTGATCACAAGACATATTTATGTAAAACTTGAGAAGCAAAAGTTAAGTAGCTGCCTTTCTTTGCTCCAAAGTTGGCTTTGAGGGTCTGTGACAGCCTGTGAGTTTTGCTGTTGATCTCCTGGCTCACTGTCCCAGGATGGCAGAGTCCTCTGAGTACCTGTGTGGCTGAGCATGGTTGAACAACTTCCTGAGCTGCCCTTTTCCAGCAGTGTACCCCACTGATCTCTGATCAAATGAATTTTTACGTCTACACCCTTGAACCTGAGATGGGTATGGTCTTGCCAATTTCCGAGATGCCCTCAAGCCATCTTTCTTATGCCTCTGGGCAAAGTCTTTAGGGTTTGTTTAGTGGCCCTGTTGTCTTTAACAACCACATACATATTCCTTAGCCTCAGTTTTATAGGGGCTCTTTTCTCAAGCCAAACTGCAAGTTTTTCAGATCTTTCCACTGTTTTCTGCTCTTAATTATCATAATAAACTGGCCACCAGCCACCAGCAATACCATTGCCACCACCAAAGGTATTGAATGCTATGCTGCCTGGAAATTTCTTCAACCAGATTAAGAAGTTCATCGTCTTTGAATCGAGCCTCACACAGTCTCAGGACCCAGGCAAAATGCAGACAACTTCTTAGCCAGAACAGAATATGGATGATCTCTAGTCCAAGAGAGTCCCTGTGCTCCGAAACCTTGTAAGCCATGACTTTACTGTCTGAAGTCCTATCATCATTCTGGTGTTTTGAACTTCTACCAGAATTGCCTCTTAGGGTCCACTCACAACATTCTAAAGGTCTTCCAGCTTGCATGGCTAGACTTTCCAAACTTCCACAAATTCAAGAAAGCTCCAAAAGCTTCTGAAACACATGGTCAGGTTAGTCACAGCAACAACCCCACTCTTGGTACTGATTTCTATTTTAGTCAGCTTTTTCACTGGTGTGTCCAAAAGAACTGACAAGAACAATTTTAAAGGAAGAAACATTTATTTGGGGGATTCACATTTTCAGAGGTTTCAATCCATAGATTGTCAGCTCCATTCTGTGAGACTCAAGGTAAGGCAGAACATCATAGCACAAGTGTGTGGCAGAGAAAAATAGCCGTGGACATGGCACCAGGAAGCAGAGAAAGAGAGAGACTGCAGATGAGGGACAAAATATAACCCCTCAAAAGGCACCCATCCAATGACCCACCTCCTCCAGCCTACAGTTACCATCCAATTAATCTTAATCAGGATTAACACACTGATTAAGTTAAGGCTGTCATAACCAATCATTTCATCTCTAAACCCTTTTACATTGATTCTTGAGCTCTCATGAGCTCTTTGGGGACACCTAATATCTAAACCATAACAATATTCAAATATATTTAGGTTGAAATATGGAAGAAATGTTTATAATTATTGTAGTTTTCATCTTCATGACTTCTCACATATTTATACTTGGTATTTATAACTACCTCCATCTTTTACACATTCCATATTCTTTTACCTTTTACAAGACCTTAGTTGGAAGTATTTCTTGGCTGGTGGAGCAACCAAAATCTTTATTGCTAAGAAGTCTGGGTCATTAGCAGTCTTTCATGCAATGTGTTCCCACTTTTATCACAAAGAAGTCTAGGAGGAAGACACACGGGAAGTGAAGTGCACATTTTTGGCAGGGTAGGAAACTCCTTTTTATAAACTCTAATGGGTTTTTTCCTAGTGTTTCAATTCTGCCTTTGGCTCACATCTGGGGTGTGGCAGGACTATAACTCTCTATTGAGGTGATTCCATCAGACTTCTGATCCCTGGACCTCCAGTATTTACATGGACACAAATAAGTGGACCACCCATCTAATTTAGTGTGAGGGACACCATGGTCAATCAGCCAAGGACAAAGGCATTCTGTTTTCTGCATTTACAAATAGTGTCATGATAAAAATCCTTGTGTATGCATGTTTGCATATTTGTGCAAACATAGGATACATTTTTAAATAGGAAGGCACAGGCTATTTCTTTTTAGGAGCTCCTGGTTATTTTTTTTGTTTGTTTATCTGTCTCAAATATAATTCTTCCATGATAATAATGAAAAAAAAATCACAATCGTCATTTCTATTTAACTATCTGCTATTTAACGATTGCACTTAACTATTTGCTAAACTCTTTCCTTGAAGTGTGTCATTTGGTCCTTACAAACATGATAGTATTATTTTTCCCATTTTAATAATGAAAGAGATTCACAATTTCAGGATCACACACAGTCCTGAAAACTGTGGTGTAATGAACATCAGAGCCTTGAGCAAGATCTCAAAGGTAATGATTGGTAGTTTAAACCTTCCCTTTCCACAAACCAGTTTCCTACATTATGGCTCAGGAAAAAAGATAAATATCTTACACCTCAATTTCAATAACTTTTAAAATTAGTTTTATGCATTGTCATGTACACAAAACCAGAATCTACCCTTGGTTAAGAATTAGATGAACAATGGGAATCTTGAAAGCATGTGGTCAAAACAGTTCTGACAAATGATTGTTCCAAGTTGTTGAAGATGTTCAGAAATTGGTCTCTGGGAACAAGGGACATCCATAACATGGTAGAATAGAAATAGGGCAGTTCTTTACTATTTGTGTAGCTTTAACACATCAATAAACCTTCACTGCCTCATCTATAAAATGGGGAAAAGACTAAAATCTATTTCACAAGGATGTCGAAGGTAGTCAACATCCTGATGCACTGTAAAATGCTGTACTAAGTGTCATAATTACTACCTCGGGGCTACAGCAAACTGAATAGCTAAACATTAAATCAGCAGTCATTAGGGCGATCATAAGTGTGTGTCCTGGTTTGTCTAGGGCATTCCTGGTTTATCACTGTTGACAGGGTGTTTCATTCCATTTAGCACTATTAGACTCTCTCAAATGTAGCCTGGGCTTCAACAATAAATTATATAGGACCCAAGGATCAAGAGTAGAGCAAACCAGACACTTATCAGATGTAGAGGTAACTTGGTGGCACAGTTTCTACTCCCTATTATTCCTCTCCCTCTGGAGAGAACTAAACCTAAATGAGCCTAACCAAGAATATGGATTTTGAAAATCATGCCTAGCCAAGAAAGAATTTAATGACTGTCTGCTCATCTCCCACTAGTTGATATCCCAGACCTGGTAAACAGTGTGCATTACAAAGTAGCAAAGGTTTATGCAGTTCTCATTATGTGACAGGCACCGTTCAGAGTGTTTTATATTTTCAACACTGTTAACCCTTACAACAATCCCATAAGGCAGGTTATCAGCTGCATTTTACAAGTAAAAATTTGAGGCACAGAGAGTTAACTGCTATTATGGTTTAGATGTTATTTATGTTCCCAAGGGCTCATCTGTTGGAGATTTGGTACCCAGGGTGTGGTATTAGAAACTGATAGAAACTTTAAAAGGTGGGGACTACTGGTCCCCTTAGAACTTTGAGAGTGGTGCCTTCAGAAAAGAATATTGGTCTCCTGGAAAGAATTCTGGCTGCACAAGTTGTTATAAAACCTTGAGCCTGGCCCCATCCATCTCTCTCGTTTCCTGTATGGCAATAGGATCACTTGCTCTCATATGCACTCCTCCCATTGCCATCTACCCAGATGTGATACAGCTAAGAGGGACCTCATCAGAACTGAGCTGATACCGGTACCAGGCCCGCGAACCTCCAAAACTAGGAGGTCAAACCACCTTTTGCTTTATAAGCTATCTGCATCAGGTATTTCATTATAGTAATTAAAGACTAATACAAGTACTTTCTGCAAATTCACATGTGTGTGAGCTGAGATTTTGAATATAATTTGATGGGCTTCAGAGTCTACACTCTGCACATTCAGTTATGCTGCTTCTTATTCCATTGTGGCTAGGAGCAGAACAACAAAGATCACCATTGGTCGCAGAGTAGAAGTAGAAACTCTTCCTTTCCCCATAAAGAAAGCACAGAAGTGAACTTTTGGATATATGTGATTTTTAAAGAGTGGTAATTATTTTCCACTAATAAACATGGACTTCTGCTGCATGTGCTTACTGCCTCTATCCATCATCAGTGACAAGTTACTGTAGTATGTTGACTTACAAAGATATGGATCTGGGGGCTGTGAGTATGATGATTTGTGAAGTTCCTTCCTCTTTCTACACTGATGATTTACTCAGTTAAGTTGTGAGTATTTCTAATGTTGTTGGATTATAGAAAACTTCTCTGATCCATTGCTTTGAAAGAGTCTATAGGGAGACAATGGGATTAGGAAACTGGGGGTGGGGGGCTCTCTGTCTTCTGTGTGTGTTTTTTCACACAAACTTATTGTTCAGCTTTCTGGATACCTCAATTCAATTTTGACACCATCTGGAATTAGGGGCAAACCCCACAGGTTAAGGACTCAGTTTAGCAAGACTGAGACTACCACCACTCCAGATGCCAATCGCACGTCAGTCACTTATATTTCTGATTGAGGCATTGTAAAGTTGAAGATTTCCCACAACCCTCTCCTCAAGTACAATAATTGGTTAGAATGGTTCAAAGATCTCAGGGAAATGTTCAACCTGCTATTACCAGTTCACTGTAACTAAATTCCTCTAGAAAGAGCCAAATGGAAGAGACATACATGGTGAAGTAGCCTCCATGATCTTTCTGGATGCTCTATATGCTCACCAACTCATCCATGATTTTTCTAGATGCTCCATATGCTCACCAACTCAGTTTTCCACATTCCATCATTTAGGGGTTTCTTTGAGGTTTCACAATTGATTTTAATCATAGGCCCTTGGTGTTAAAATTGATACTATAGCTCCTCTTCCCTCCCCAAAGGTCAGAACAGGGAATGAGGCCAAAAGCGTCAATCCCCTGAGGACCATGAATGTACTCCCTCCTGAGGGTGTCTATTTGTTGCTGATAGTGGCGGTCCAAGTCAGGGATTGTATATCACAGCTGCCTGGCATCTAGGTATGGTAAGAAAAGTAATTTTCATGAATAAAACATGACCAGAAGTGACACATGTCCCTTCTGGGTGAGTGGATACAAAGAAAATGTGCCTTTTCTTTACTCTGTTTCTCATGTTCATGGCTAGAGAGGTTTCTGAAGCTCTGGAAGGGGCAGGAGGTACCAGACAGAAGAAGCCTGGATCCTTGAATGACCATGTGTAGAAAATTCACTGGCCAGCCAGGAATGCCTTTCTTGGGCTTTTGCATGTATTTTAAAAAAATGCATGCTCAGACTTGGGGATAGATTTGGAGAGTATGTTTGTTACAGCACTGAATTAATGCAGTCACTCACATAGGTAGGAGCTAAACCATTGTAGGCCTCAATTGGACTTCTCAGTTTTACTATGAAACAAAAGAGCTCTGGGAACTAAATCCAGCATAAAATTACGTAGTCACACAGAAAGACAGTTGCCTCTATTAGAAATTCCCATTACCTTTGGGCCAATACAATGCCTCTCCTTTCAAGCCTCTGGGAATCTTTTAACATTTGCCATGCTCATAGTGCAAAGACAGAAGAGGACCAGGAGTCCTCACACAGGAAAGCTCCAAAAACAATCTGAATCTTCCTCATCACCAGGGTCCAGCTGGGGTTGACAGTGTATGCTCCTGGGTAACCTGTCCCTCATTGAGAGAAAATTGGGTGCAGGTTTTCCTATTAAAATGCTTCCCATTTTCCCTAAATACATGGTTTGAGGCCTCATCTTTTGGCTTATTTCATAAGTGGAATAAGTTTCCATTTTTATTGTTGTTGTTATTGTTGTTGCTTTATTTAGGTAAATATTGAGGGTGAGTGGATGAGTGTTTAGAAGAAGATGATATTCTGTTATTCCTTTTGCATTGATTTTGGTTTTGAAAAATGTGACTACCCTCCTCCTTATTTTACCTCCTGCTCCTGTTCAAAGTTCAGCAATTCTTTGATATAAGGAGAGTAACTAAGAACAGAGTAGGGATGAAGAGCAGGAGAAGAAGATTAACATTAAACAGGGATGAGAGGTGGGAGGGAAAGGGAGAGAGAAGGGAAATTGCATGGAAATGGAAGGAGACCCTCAGGGTTATACAAAAGTACATACAAGAGGAAGTGAGGGGAAAGGGAAAAATAATACAAGGGGGAGAAATGAATGACAGTAGAGGGGGTAGAGAGAGAAGAGGGGAGGGGAGGGGAGGGGAGGGGGGATAGTAGAGGATAGGAAAGGCAGCAGAACACAACAGACACTAGTATGGCAATATGTAAATCAATGGATGTGTAACTGATGTGATTCTGCAATCTGTATACGGGGTAAAAATGGGAGTTCATAACCCACTTGAATCAAAGTGTGAAATATGATATATCAAGAACTATGTAATGTTTTGAACAACCAACAATAAAAAATTAAAAAAAAAAACAACAAAGTTCAGCAATGATGTCTCCGTCCAGCTCCTTCCTGGATCAGGAATCTCAGAACCCTGGGCACTGGTCACAAGGCCTGAGGAAGCCAACACAAGCTGTGTGTGTCCAGGTGTGTGTGGCGCCCTCTCATCCAGCTGCCTGTGACATCCAGGGAAGAGCAGCTGCCTGCCTTTTCCTTGCTAATTTTTCTTCCCTGCTGAGCTACATGGGGGAGAATAATTGCCTTCACTCTGAGCTCTGACATTCCCACATTCAAGCACCTGCTCTACCTCTGTTCTCCCAGTAGGAAGACAATTTCTGCCACCATTGGTGTTTCCTTCATAGCCTACCTACTGATTAGAGAAACACACTTTAGAAGAGGCAGTTGGAGCCTGTGACTGTGGCCAGGGCTGAGGCAGCATTTTGGAAGGCTGGTTGGCATTTTCTGCTCATGAACTGTGAACCATGGTGGGAATTGGCCAGAGTGGCTGGGCAAGGAACTTAGCCCCATCTTACTCTTTTAAAAGGTTCCAGCCCTGTCTGCTGAAATTAGTCAGGAAAGCTTAAACCCAGGAAAAAGAAAACCAAGTCATTGTCATTCTAGGATACTGTGTTGAATTTGTCAGAAGCTTTTTTCAAGGTATTCAAAGTTATTTTGTGGTTACTAGAGGGTTGAAATCAAATTTTTTGTTTAAAGATGTGCATTCTTATTCTAGATTATAAATTATGATGCTGTAGCTGTATGAATCTGGGCGGGATCAGAGGGCCAGAGTAGCACCATCTCATGGTGGAGGAGAAGCACAATCTAGGATTCTAAGACTCTCCCTTTACAAGTAAGTCATGCGTTGTTGATACAAATAAGCCAAGAGAGGGACAGCTCTGATGTCTCCCTTTATCATGCTCAAAAGAGCCAGCCACTAACTCTTAATTAGGATTAAAATGCTTTTCAATTTTTAAAATTTCTATGTTTATATTTCTTAATCATGAAGGTAATAAACTTTCAGTAAATAAATATTAGATCAGGGGTTGACAGACTATTACCTACAGGACAAATCTGACACTCTACCTATTTTTTTTAAATAAATTTTTATTATAATACACCTGTGCCCTTTTATTTATGTGTTGTCCAAGGTTCCTTTCATACTAAAGCAAGTGTTGAATATAATTAAATAACTGAGAATGTCTAAAATATTTTCTATGTAGATCTTTACAGAATTTTTTTCTGATATCTGTATTAAACTGATAAAAAAATAAAATTCATAATCTCATTACCCTGAAATCATTAATGCTAATATTGTCTATTCCTCACTTTTCATTCCTATGGAAGCCATTTTTGGGAAAGAAGATGGATCTTCCCCAGGCCAAATTTGGTTCAGATGTTGAAAATGATAGTCCACTTACACACTGAGAAGACACAGAGGTTTATTGCTCACATAGGTTTTTCTGGAGGAACTGAAAAGTCATTCCAAACTGCCTGGAAATGGCTGGAAGAGCTGGAAAAGTAGGCTGGCTTGGGATTTTTAGGGTGTTGGCAGGGTGGGGCCATAGGGAGGTAAGGGGCTCATATGGTTTGAAGGTTGTATATGGTTTGAATCATGCACTGGTGCTAAAGGTGGGAGCACCTGGTTTTCTCATCTGCTTTCCCAGATACAGGGCAGAAGGGGAAGAAAGAGGATGAGGCTTAAAAGAAGTTAGTGGTCAGATATCATAAAATGGAGTTGCTCCTTATTACACCACCACATGCCCTACCACGCTCATTCACCCTGTAAGGCCCTCCCTGGCTTCTGACAGAAAACAAGTGGCTTCACCCTCAGTATTTTCTTCTGGGAAGAATTCAAGGATTCCTTCCCTACCATGTGCTCTGACTTTCCCAGGGGGAAAAAAACAAAACAAAACAAAAAACATTTCCTGGGTCACAGTAAAGAGAAAGAATAAAGAAAGGTGGGCAAAGAACTCAAATCTCCCCCCATGATTCCCCTCCTTTACTCCTTGTGCTCCTGTACACCCCATTTTCTGTTTTGTTCCTTGAAAACTTGGCCCCTAGAAGAGCAAGGCACCTTCCTTGTAGGGGAGAAGAGCCGTTCCTGTGGCAGCCCAGAGGGAGTGGCTAAGACTAATTCTGTTTTAGGTCATGGGGGAAAGTTACCTCCTTCTTTTTTCTCTCCGTTCAATTTATTTTCTTTTGTTACCAGAGTTGAAGAAGTATCTACAAGTGTAAAATTAAGACATGAACCCAAGGGAAAGATCAAGTTTTGCCTCTAACCTGGGAGAAAGATATCTACCTTTCAATCATGTATTGGAACTCTGCTCATAGACACCTATTGGGCTCTGGATTTAGAGCCTCAGCTCCTGATAGGACTCTTCTGCCTGGAACATTTATCTTGTTGGATCTTCCTTGGGGGCCTCACCAAGGAGCAGCTGAGAATGGAAGCCGGGGTCTTGGGCTTTCAGCCATCCTTCAAACACTGCTGGCCTGAGACATGCTTAACTGAAGGATGAAGATGAATACCCTGAAAGCTCTAAGGAGGAAGAAAGAGGATGCAAAGAGTGGGAGGTAAGGAGAACGAGGACTTTTCTATTATGTGCTAGTTACCTTTTAATACAATACCTTTTAATATGGAAATTCTCAAACATACACAAAAACCTTGAAAGTGCTCAAGACACCCCATGTACTCATGCATCTCATCCAAGTATTGTTCAATGTTAGTTTATATTCTACACAACAACTCTGAGAAACAGGTATGTTATCTTTTATGTTAAATAGGTTTGGAAACTTCTGGTTACTTAAAATCAGACCTGGTAGTTTATGGTAGAAGAAATGATAGTTCTCTTTAGTTCTTCACTATTATGTGATCCCCAGGAATGGCTCTGCAAAGAAAGGAGGACTTAACTAGGCATGTCATAAAAGAAACAAGGGGACCCTCTGACAAAGAGAGTGAGGGAGTCCACACCCAGTGGGAGAGATGAGGAGAGGGCGCTGGTGCAGATACTGGCTGCAGGAAGAATCTTCTGGTCCTCATTGGTATAATGTCTGGAAGGTTCTCTCTCTGTACCCAGTCACCACCAAACATCCAGCCTTCCTGTGCAACAAAAGGAGCTCATCAAACGGCAACTCCCTACTATGTGCTTGCCTGCTAAGTAGAGATAACCCTTCCTTTTACCAGAAAGAGACATTAATCCATGCTTTCTTATAAGATCTCAGAGCAGAGGGTCTATCTTTGCTTCCTGAGTATGTATGCAAGTGATGTCTCATCACCAGCTTAATTTTATTTATTTATTTATTTTGCCACCAGATTAAATATTGCTTAGCCATTTCAGAGGGAGCCTGGTTTGCTTCTTCCTGCTTTGTTTATTATTGAGTGCTTCCAAATAAGGAACAAGAGTCTACGGAAAGGGAAATGATTGTTTGAATCTGCAAGAGGATGTTAGAGGACATCTTCAGCAATTTTAATAATAGCTTTGGAACAAATGCCTGTATAGTCTTGAAATGATGACAAGTGAAACCCTAAAAAGCTTTGTTGTCTCAGGGAAGACAAAATTGAAACTGGGAGGATGGACATTAAACATATAGAATAAGAAGTTAAAAGCCTGGTTTTGTGTTGGTTTTATGAATTCATTAAATAAATGAAACATTAAATAAGCACTTATATGTCTGATTTTTTTTCCCAATATTCAGATATCTGACAATATATTATGTATAATCTATATAATTCTGAAAAAAATTAGTCACATTTATAATATTTACCCCATGTACAAAACTTGTCTGAACTTTTAATACATATAAGAAAAAAGGTTTGATAAAACATTCTTTTGCTTTTTAAATCCTGGGATGAAATTGTGAAGGGTATGGCTCTTTGGTCCACTTTGTTAAAAGCTCTCAGATCCAGCTTATTAAGAGCATCCAAAATGTCCTTAGTTATCTGCTTCTAGCGCTATTTTAAAATTTTCATTGTGTTTAAGTCAATTTCTGTCTGGAAAACCTACACACAAATCAAGTCACATCTGGAAATGTGCATTTGGAGGAAAGTTCAAGTGTCATTTCTGGAAGGTGAGTGGAACTTCTATTGCCGTATCCCATGAATGGTGGTTGTCCTGGTTAGAAGCAAGTGCCCAGTCAGTGTCAGGTCTTTAGGAGGCATGGAAGGGGAGAACTATAGTTGGAGGAGGAGAAAAGGAGGATCATTTCTGCTCCAAGTTTTTCTCTTTTTATGGTTTAAGTAGAAACTTTTGGGATTCTAGGCATGTTTTATTGCCCATCCTCTCGCTCTAGTGGGAGAGGAGGTGTACAGATAGAGAATAAAGGGTTTTATGGCAAGTGTTTGATGTTGCTGGGATATTTAGGAATTGTGTTTGTCCTTCAGGGAGAACTTTTCATATGTTCCTCTAAGGATAGAAAAGGAAGGATGACAGGCTGCGTAAAGTGATATGAACCAAAATGACACACAGGAGACGACTTAGCATCAGGCTTATAGGTTTTCTGGTGGGACCAAGAGATTTGAACAATCTATACCAGACACAGAGCCACTGGGGACTAGCATAAATGAGTTTCTCTGCCACTGCTCCCAAATTGGTGTAAAAGTAGCAGTTCCAGAGAGATTGAGCCTTTTCTTCCTTGGCAGCTAATGGGCCTGTCTGGTAACACACAAACCCCAAGCATGTTCAGAAGGCTCCAGGACTATGATGGCTCAGCATCTCTCTAGTGTGGTATCCTCGAGAAAAAAATGTCCCAGCTGCTCTATTTACATGAACTATTCTTTAATCTCACTCCTGAACAGCAGTGGTATCATCTCCCTGCTGTTCCAGTGTTGCTATGACCTTGTTGTCAAGTCTTAGAGCAGTGGATGTTGTACTCAACATGAAAGGCTGAATGGAAGTGAGCATCTGAAGTTGGAATGCAATCATCTTTAGGAATGATTCTGCTATCGAATGCCTAATGTGATGCTATGTAACTGCACCAATTCATGCTTTTCATTTCTTCTGAAAATACATGCCCTGCATTTTTAAGCATTTTGTATTATACTTTTAAATACAGGCCAATGTAGAAATTGTATAGATTTTATAATAAACATTTTAAAATTTTGTTCCACTATGTAGAAAAACAAACAGTGCCAGTATGCTATACATGGTGCAATCCATACACAAAAAATTATGACTAATGTGTGTATAATTAAGTCTAACCTTGATAAAAATCAAAGAAATGTGCATCAAGACAATAATAAAGTGCAAATCTTTCCTTATCATATCACCAAGCACAAAAGCAAGAGTTAGTATGTGTGGGAGGAAATGGATATTTTTCAATGGTGTTAGGAGTACAAATTGTGTTTCTGGGGGTGATTTGAAAATATGTATCAAAATATAAATGTACATATTCCTTAACTTGGTAAATTCATTTTAAGCAATTAATTATAAGGATACACAGACGAGCACGTTAAGATGCTGGTATACAGAGGTTCAGCAGCACTGCCTATAACACAAAACCATGGAAACAAATGTTTATCAATAGAAGATTGCTTAAATAATGTGTGGTATAAGCCAAACAATAGTTTGTGACCATAACATAAAGCTATACTATGAAAGCATAACGTAAAGCTATGTTATGGAATAGATTCAATGTGTTGTTAAATTAAAAATTAAACATTTTTTTATATACAAAGCACAGGATAACACATTTGCAAATTTTTATGAGAAAGATGTGCACCAAAATGAGAATAGTCGTACATGTCTTATATGGGCAGGGGAGGGATTCTCTGGGAGTTCTCTTTCTCTTTTTTATAGCTTTCTTGATTGCGAAGGTTTATTTTTTTCACTTGTTTACTTCTGATTAATTTATTCAACGAATTTACTGAGTTTCTACCATGTGCCAGAAACTGTCCTAGACCTTTGGGATACAACACTGAATAATTTCAGTTCAATAATCCCTATCTTCATGGTACTTACATCTTGAATAATATGTTAGATAATATGTGCCCAAGAGAATAATTATTTGCTTTCATCAAGCAAGGAAAGGAACTAGGAGGGAATCTTATCCATCTTCTATTCTTTCCCTTGGCCTAGCACAGTTTATGGCAGAGCAGGGCTCAATGATTTTTCCTAAGTGAATTTAAGAACATTATTTGGCCAGGCTACCATGCAGGAGGCATGCTACCGGATCTTCAGCCCTGGGCTCTTCTGTCTTGGGTGCATATAGATGAGATCTCCTTCAATTCACTCATCTTTTTCTTTGGACTCACTAACATTTAGTTCATCTTGCCCAGTCACACTCTAGATTTGGCCTTCTTGAGATTAGTATTTTTCCATGGGCTAAACTTAGTTTCTTATCATCTTTTCTTCCCCCATTTATTTTGTAGGGTGGATTATCTCTGTATATAGCTTATTCCATACATATGAAGTATAGAGACAATGTCAAATTGTCTTTATCCTTTGGGGAAGTACTCCTAAGTTTCTCTACATAATTGCCATAAATCAAAACATGCCTGGCAATAGCAAATGCACTGTTGCTGAGTGCCCTCTTTTATTTCCTTCTTCAGTCTGTACTTGGCAGAATTCTACTCTTGTTACTACTCCATGACTTTTTGTCTCAGGAAAATTAGTCAGATTATAGAAAGAGGATGCAACAAGTTAGAAAGACAGAAGGGATAGTAAGTAACAAGGATCCTCTCATAAATATTATTTCAGCTTTTAATAAAAATATGCACTCACATGCTCTGAGACAGATGTCAAGGGCAATTGGGATCTTAAAGCATGACAACAAAATTTAGGATATAGAGGACAAAGAAATGTGTATTAAGCAATTATCTTCCACCTGTCTTCACAAATGAAAGACTTAACAAGGGATTCAATTGCTAAGAACAGCAGATGAGAAATGAGTACACACATAGATTAATATAAAAATGGTCATGATAAGCTTAAAGTATTATTGATGAACACAGAGTAATGCTTTTTTAAGTAGCTAAAAACAAACATGGTTTTGAAGTTGCATAATAAAGACCATTATGAATATTCCGTATAGGAAGTCCTTTGCATGAATATTTGAACTTGTTGCCAAAACAGAAACAGCAAACAAATACCTCATCAGGTCCCACAGTCACACCATTAAATAGACCATCAGTAGTTTTAGTTTGCAAAGCTCTCAGGTCCCCCCAGTGAATTCAAGAAAGTTTGATCATATTTCCCCAATTCTTCAAGTATGCCACTGCTATCAGTTTTGTGTTTCACTTATTCTAAGAAAGTATTTCTTCATCAGTAGAATGGATCTATTAATATTTGCCACCAAATCAGCTCTCCAAAATGAGTAAGATAAGATTTATTAAACTCCTTGAGTTTCCCTATTAAAAATATTTAAATAGTATATGTGATCAGCTTCTTGAAAGTTTTTTTTATGGGGAAATAAGTTTTAGTCACCAAGATCCTTCCTTATGTCTCAGAAAAAGACAAAAGTATTTATGTATTCAGTGCCCTTTTTGCATACAATACCTTAGTTAATCTTCACTACTCTGTAAAAAAAAAGTCTTAATTATTTCCATTATACAAACAAAGTTGAGACTTGGAAATACAATTTTTTCAAGGTCGAATGCCAATAAGTGGTAGAGTCAGAACTCAAATAGATTATGTTGACTCGACTGTTTTTTCTCCAAAAGGACAAAGTTTCCTCTTTTAAGAATCCATCCAAAATGCATCTTTCTTTTGGATGTGTTATTTCCATACAGATGTCAAAATATGTAATATTTTTGAAGTTTCTTGTTAGTCTTTAAAGTTATTAATATAACTGTGGTGAGCCGCTTCTGCCGTTTCTGCAGACTATGGTCGCCATTACAAGATGGCGCTGGCTCCGCTGTGGTCTGTGACAAACAACTCCTTATTTGGGAGAGTTGGCGCATGGTTTTTCACCACCCTATGAGAAAGCTCCACGTGGCAGCTTCGCATTGGGGCTTGAGATGCTTTATTAAGGCTGGGAGGGGCATCCGAGTAAGAGAAGAAGAAATATCAAGGGCCTGAATAAACTGCTGAAAGAAGATTCCTGAGTTGCGTCTTCCTTGCGAGCAAGGGGTCGCGACAAGTGGTGCCGAAACCCGGGAACCAGAACTTTCAGCAGTCAGGGGTGGTGCACCGGTTAGTCCCAGGTAAGTGGGATCCGCGACCAAAGCGGGGTTAGTCCCAATAAGTGGGATCCGCGATCAAAGCGGGGTTAGTCCCAGGTAAGTGGGATCCGCGACCAAAGCGGGGCAGCTCCTCTGTAAAGAAAGAGAGAGCATTACATTTTATTGCAGCTGCACTGTGTACTTTCGCTTCTACTTTCGCTTTTGTTTTCTGTGTTTCTTTTGTTGTGTCATTTCGCTTTTGTTTTTTGTGCTTCTTTTGTTGTTGTGTCATGGGTGCCGCATCTTCAAGTCCGCTTCTCCTGGCCCTAGATGGCCTGTTACGTTCCAAGGGCCTGGAAGTGAAACATAGTACTTTACAGAGATTTTTACAGAAGATAGATATCGCTGCACCGTGGTTTGCATTTTCGGGCAGCCTTACTGTACCCCTAATCTTGGTTTCCCCCCAACATTTACGCCTTGTCAGGATCATTCTTGGGAGAAACATCAAGTTGCTAAAGGTTTCTCCCTTTCCCCCTCTCTTAAGAGGCATGTTTATAACTTTAACAACAGTGCCAACTCCTCTACAGGAGTAGGTTGGTCCTGGTTTCAATGGCTGATTTCCAATGAGAAGGGGGCTTCAGCTGATATTTCTGCATTGGCTCAATTGCTGGGAGCCAAAAGCTGGCTGGCTAATGTTTCTGGCACTGTTAGGGAGAGTGAACGAGGTAATAGACTTACATCTGTTTCGTTCAACTCTCTGCTATATAATGCCACATTGCCCCCTGCAATGGTCTGTGTCCAATCCCCGTTCTTGCTCCTTTTGGCTAATGACACCTCGTCGGGGATGCTGGATTGTTCTAGTGTTACCTGTCTCTTATCTGAGTGTTGGAATGGTTCTTGGACTGTAGCAGTGGTTATGAAAATTCCAACTTTTGTCCCAATCCCAGTCACTGCGGACCCAGATAAATTCCCCATTGTTGAGCTACTTAGAGTCCGCAGAGATTTTGGAATTACGGCAGCTATAGTGACAGCTGTGGCAGTGTCTGCTGCTGCAGCGGTTACGGCCGGAGTGGCCATGGCCAGTCAAGTACAAACTGCTGCCACCATTAATCAAGTTGTTCAACAAACTTCCACCATACTTGAATCCCAAAATACAATTAATCAACATATTTTGTCAGGGATTTTAGCTGCCAACCAAAGAATAGATTTACTCCAAGCTCAGGTAGAAGAATTGGCTGACTTGGTGCTTTTGGGTTGTGTTGATCAACGTGCACATTTATGTATAACCTCTGTCAGATTTAATGATTCCAGAAATGCCTCCCGCATCATCGGAGAGTATCTATCCGGAACCTGGTCCATGGAAGCAGAAGACTTGATCCAGTCTCAACTAACTCAGATTGCTGTTCTGAATAGCACCCGTGTCGAACCAGTGACTTTGGGTCAATTCACCAGTTGGCTATCCTCTGCCTTTTCCTTTTTTAAGGAGTGGGTGGGGGTAGGCATTTTTGGTGCAATGTGTTGCTTCGGTATGTTCCTCTGTTTGTGGTTTCTCTGTCGCCTTAAGGCCCGCAGTGCTCATGATAAGGCTATGATCATACAAGCTCTTGCAGCTTTAGAAAATGGCAACTCACCTCAAGTCTGGCTTGCGCATCTTAAACAGTAAACCTTTGACATGGTCGTTACACCCCAAGTTATTATAACATTGCACTGGGATCGACATGACTTTCCTTGTTATTCTCTTAGTGTTGGAAAGCCCTTGCACTCTGCCGGTCTTACTGCCATTGCACGCAGATGGGTTTCCACACTAGTGCTTTTCTATCGTCTTAAAGTCCGTGCCTTTCTTTCAGGGTGCTGTCAACTTGTTTGTCGTTATAAACAGCCACAGTTCAGCCTCAGCTATCCCCCTTCGTCCACCATCGTCACGATACAGGATGCGAGGCAAGGCACTGCACTTGAGTGATCCTTGACGTGGACCTCAAGGAGAGCATGTCCTATTGCATGCGGGTTAGACGCGTCCACGTCCCGCCCCACGAAAAAAGGCGTCGGCTGATATGGCCTCAGATCTGGGGAAGGGCCCTCCTTAGGACTGAGCCATACTATGCAGCCACTTCTGCACAGTGGGATAGGACCTCTACTCTCGCCTGTATTGTTTTAAGAAAACAGAAAGGGGGAACTGTGGTGAGCCGCTTCTGCCGTTTCTGCAGACTATGGTCGCCATTACAAGATGGCGCTGGCTCCGCTGTGGTCTGTGACAAACAACTCCTTATTTGGGAGAGTTGGCGCATGGTTTTTCACCACCCTATGAGAAAGCTCCACGTGGCAGCTTCGCATTGGGGCTTGAGATGCTTTATTAAGGCTGGGAGGGGCATCCGAGTAAGAGAAGAAGAAATATCAAGGGCCTGAATAAACTGCTGAAAGAAGATTCCTGAGTTGCGTCTTCCTTGCGGGCAAGGGGTCGCGACATATAACTCCCAGCCTATCTCAGCACATTACTTGTTCAGTTTGTTAGGACTATTTCTGTTATTTGTGCCTGAATACCTTGTCTCTCCTATTAGAATGCAAGAAGTGCAAAGACATGCACCATAACTAAACTTCACTATTATGGATCCTAAGAGAAATCACGTTGTCAGTAATACCTGAAATAAATGACATCAAAGTCCCTGATCTTGAGATGTTAGCTCTGACTTAGATACAATGTTAAATATCTTTTCCTGTTTTGTTTTTTTTTTCCTTGGTTCTAAGGGACTGAAGTTCTGAGCAAAAGCATATACTTAGGGATTTTCAGAGAGGATTCATGGAATCCTGAGCAAAGCTAAACAACTGTCTTTCTGGAATGGCTGGAGCTAGTGCTACTCCTAAGACAAGCTTCTTTTCTCTCTTTCTCTTACAGCATCTCCTGCCTGTGACTGCAGTGTCTTCTTTGTTTGATGGCAAGCTCTCTCATCTTGCACATGGCCAGTAATGGTATCTCCAACAGGATTCTATTAAAACACTTTTGCCTCCAGCAAACTCCCCACTGAAAACTTTTCATTCTGTCCCTCAATTCAAATTTTTGAGAGAAAGTCTGATTTACCCAGTTTATCTTGGCAAAGCAGGGCACACGGTGCTAGGCCACTAACCAGTGTTATAGAGGGTCTAACTGGCTGCATGTGAAGTTCTTTATTTCCCCTCCCACCTCTTCTTAAAGAAGATGAGGGGAAATAAAGAACTCTCTAATGCCCATATATTCAAACTCAGGTCTCCTTCTTTGTGAGAAGTTTTGCCTTCTCATCTATTACCCAAAGCACACAAGTAGATCAAATTTTAAATCTCAGCGTGACTTCTAATGAATTTTAGCCATTCTCAGTGACAATGTTGATGGAGGAAATATGGCCACTTCTTATAATGAATGGTAGAGTCATAGAATCTAGCAAATTAAAGGGATTTTCGTAGGAAAATGAAGATTACATGACACCAGTTTCAGCTTTGTTCTAGCAAAAGGAATTTTAGGCCCTATCCACACAGAACAACTCAACTGAACATTTGGAAGGCAATTTTTAGTTTTTAGATGGCTTCTGGTTGAGCCTTGAGAAGTGGATTGATCTCCCACAGGTTGAAGTTAGTCAGGAAAATACCTGGAAAAAAACTAGCTGTCAACCTAGAGTCTGGCGTTATTTTAAGCAACTAAATTTTATGAATAAGGCATTCTTCTGTTACTATCTAAGGATTTGGTTAAAGAAACTGAATTGGTCTTCAGCACTTTGATCATTAACTACCTTATCAACACAGTAGTGGAGGAGAGAGGACTTAAAACACGTTACTCTCACCCAAAATGCATATCTCATATCCTTTTCAATATTCACTTTGCAATTCCATTACTGATCGCCTTTGACAGCAGGTGTAGTACAACTTTATGAGCAGTCTTTTCATTTTATGGAGCTTTCCATCTGAAATATTAGAGAGTTGGGATTAGTGATTTCATAGACACAAGTTCTATCATTCATAAATCTTTTATTTTAAAATTGAAGGCTTTATATTTTAACTGTGTTCTACAAATCTTTCATGGGAATAGAGGTCATTTATGTACTATATGTGAGGTGACGAGACGAAGTATACTTTATGAAGTTTTTGGACCATTAACTCTAGCTTTGAATTTTTCTTCATTTAAAAAAAACAACCATATGTTTGATATGTTTTGAGAGTATTATAGGAAAATCATCTCCAATGAATTTTCTCTTTGTGGTCACTGAGGTAAGTCACCAAGGTGATTGAATTCTCCCAGCAGATTTTGAAATACTTGAAACCAAAAATATTTAAGGGCGTGCCAAATGGGTAGTTCTTTAATTTTTATTTATATTCTATTTTTGGTAAGGTTGTGATTATAGCCTCACCAAGACCAGTGATCAGTAATGAATGTGTCCTGTTGGCAGATCCCTCCAGGGCTCTGATTCAATCTTTTGAGTTATGGGATGAGGACAAAATGAACTATTTTTCAAGCTTGTAAATATGTGACAAATGACAGTGCAAGAACTATTGATTCCAATCACAGTGATACAATGTTTCATAGTCAAGACTGACTCTGGCTTTACAAATTACTTGCAAGTTGAACAGTCAACCCATGCACAACATGCTTCAAACTGGATCAATCTTCAAGAATATTTTTGTCAGTATTCACCTTCAATTTGAATACATTCCCAACATGAAATGGTATTTTCTTCTATTTTTACATTAAAAGGGTGCTGCTGAGTGTCCCCCCAATCTCAGAAAAGGAAGAGAAAAGCAGAACCCTTACAAAATCTCAAGTGACTCTACATGCATTTTTCTGTGTTTTTCTTCATTAGTTATATAACCATAATTAAAATAAAATTGAGACATGCCTCTCAAGAATATGGATCTTAGGGCAGTTATAAATTCATAAGTATTGCCTAGTTCAGCATTCAAATTTGAATCCTGTTCAAACACACCTGGAGAAAAAAAAATTAATTAATAGGTTAGAATTTTAGCCAGTGGGTTCCTGTTTGGGGTAATTGGAACTGATTATTTTAGAAAAAGTCCCTAACTCAACAGACCCTCTTAAAAAAGAAACTTTTAAAAACCTCCTCACCTAGATCCTGAGCACTATTTATGGAGAAAACTTTTCCTAAACCCTAACTATACCGACCCATTAAAATACACTTTGATGGGACAGAAGTCAGTTTTGTAGCAATTATGCAAAGGCAGCATCTGTACCACCCCCACTCCCGTTGTGGAGCGCCATTTTAAACTTGCCCTCAGGTTGTCATGGTATATTTTATGCAGGACTGACCTTAGCCAAGGCTCTGCATGCTGATGTATTATTGACCTTCTTCCCCACTGCTTACTCAAACAGGCCATCTGGGTACCAGGACGTTACAGGGAATATGTCCAACTTTCCAGACCAAGACAAAAATAAATAAAATGAGGTGGGGTAGGATGGGGTGAGGGAAGGGACGGTTCTTTAGCTTGTACTGTGGATTCGTTTATTCAGACATAATTGGCGTGGATCTGGCCAAGGCACAGTTTCATTCTTTGTCTAACCCACTGGCCTCCTAGCCCCTCCCCCCATTGTTCATCTCCATCAAAGTGTGATGAGCCACTAAGCAAGAAAGGAGGGCAAGGACGCGGCAGAGCTACCACCAGCCCCTCATTACAGAGTCACGCTTCTGGTGAGCCTGGAATTAGCCAGGGTGTTTGTCTGTGTGTGTGGCCAACAAGCCACAGCCGCCTATCCCGAACCCTGAGCACACTAGTGTGGCCTGCCTTTCACCACCCTCTACTCTGCCCCAAGTGCTGGGCATCTGGAACCTGGTGAGCTGGGTTATCATGGCCAGAGCTTTGTCTTGAGGGGCAGCCCCCAGCTTTTATTTAGTTGAATCACAAAGAACCCAGTCTTTCCAAGACAAGCCAGGCACGTTTGCAGATTCTTCAGTGAATTTTTCCCAGACTGGAATTTATTTTGAGCAACTTCACTTGGTGCGTCCATAGCTTCCTGTCAGTGGGGATATTGACTTAGGAAACCAGCTCGGGATATTAGGTGCAGTTCACACCGTGCCACTCCCCAAGACCCAAAGATAACGGCTGGTTCTTCACAGCACAGGTGCACTACCAGGGCTTTAGCCTCACTTCCTGTTCTTCAAAAAGCTCGTTTACTCTCCTTTTCTTTAGGAAAGTGCTGTTTGTTTACAATTTAGTTGAAAAGGATAAACAGGATTTTGAAAGATGTACATTTTAAATATTTTTATGTTGAAGACACCTTTTTACACAAATATTCACCAGGATATTTTTTGCATAGCATAACAATGCAATATGCAGATATTAGTCAAGAACAAACCACCAGTTTCTGGAAGACATGTTTGCTCCAATGTACTTCCTCTCTTCTCCTTTGTTCTTCTATGACACTTCATGGAGACCATCACAATATCCTCCATCATAGAATTTGTTGTTCATCTATGTCCACCCTTTAGACAGTATAAATAGACAGTGCTGTACTCTGATCAGCTGTGTCTGTGACAGACACAAAGGACAAAACACAATAAATATTTTTCAAATGAATGACCAATCATAGCTGGTTGTTTTATAGAATTTACAGAGCACCTGGTACTTTAGTTGATTATCCCAACCATTCAAATAGGTAGATACTACCCTCATTCCCATTATACAGATTAAAAAGTTGAGGTCCAGAGAGGTTAAGTAGTAGCTAGAAGAATATGAACCAGTATTTTCCTCAGGCCATCTGAGTAGAGAGTCTGGGTTCTGGCTAATATACCATACAATCAGAGTTGAATACTTAAATATCCCTTTGTGTATGAATAAGAAATGTACGTGTTCATAGTTAGGTAAGGGTGAATCTACCCCATTACTAGGTATACTGGGTTGTTACTCAGGACTTTTGGGAGATAGAACACAAATTGTTGTCTTACAAACAGTAGTATTTGCATCCTGATGTCTCTGGGACTTGAGTTCGTTCCATATGATCTAAATTTGGTTTGGTGAATACTGACTCTATCTGAGGATGGTAAGAAGGTCCCAGAGAACTTCTAATACCTCTGAGATTGAGAGCAAGGGACAGGGAGAAAAGGGTGTAGTAAGTAAGAGAGGGAAAGTGTGGGAATATTGTCAGGTCGGAAGCTCTGCCTGTGTCCAAGAGTGTTTGGGACCTAAGACTGGAAAGGAAGAATGTGAGCTCCTCAATTAAAAGAATCTCCCAGACAGATTAGAGCAGGGACAGGCAAACTACCACCCACGGGCCAAACCTGTCAGTTGCTTGTTTTTGTAAATAAGGTCTTACTGAAAGACAGTCCCACCTGCTCATTTTCATTCTGTCATCGGTAGCCCTTGAGCTGTAATGCCAAAGTCGAGTCCTTGTGACAGAGACTGTATGACTTGTGAAACCTAAAATATTAGCTATTTGTCCTTCTTATGGAAATAGTCTGGTGAACCCTGGATTACATCACGTTAGCAAAGCTGAAATGAATTCCATGTTTTGGGAGGTTTCTTTGACTACGTGGTGTCAGCTGACTGTTAGGATCTTTACCTCCACACCTTTGGTTCCTAAATTTTTGAGCTCCATTGATGCCAGTTCAGCAAGTCGTCTCTACCTTTGCAGGTTGAAGACCATAGATATAATTCCCCCTGCCAGTACTCCACACTGCCAAACCTCCCACAAGGGCTCCCTGCCTCTGGTATAAAGTCTCCAAGCTTTAGTTTCCACATCCAATGCATGTGCCTGTGCTGCTCATCATGAACAAACTTTTACAGGACACACCCTCAGCCAGGCTACCCTGCTCCATGTGAAATGTCCAATGGCCTCTGTGCCCAGTTTCACAAGAAAATACTGGGATGCTTTTAAAAAGCACAGATGTCTGGGTCACATCTGGAAATACTATTTGGAAAAGTACATATTCTTTTGCATGCTACCTCCTTATAGAGACCATCCCTGCTTGCTTTGCCTGAAGGAGAATAATCCCAATGCTTTCTCTCCCATTCGATCTTGTTCTGATTTATTTTCTTAATAGCACTTGTTGGGATCTGACTGATTATTTGTTTACTTCTTCATTGTCTGTCTTTTCACCAAATAATACAAACTTCATGGTAGTGTGGACTGCATCCCAGCTGGCCCATAGTTGGACTTCAAACCTATGTGTCCAATCTACTCTGGTACCTTCCCTTGCTCTGGTCCCACTGTCTTCTCTGTCTAGTTCTAAATTCTTTCCCCATGCCCAAGTTCTCCTATACCACCATCTTAAGGTGGCTGGTGCACAATGCTGCCTCTGGGTTGCCTGCCATCATTTTCTAACACTGCTGTCTCTTCTGCCTCCAGGGTCTTCTCCCTCTGCATTGGTCTAGGAGTTTTATACTTGATCCTTCAGAAGCTACTTTGAAGTTGTGTGCTTCCTTTATTGAGGTAAGTAGAGGCGATCCCTTTACCTTTGGAACAGAAAAGTACCTGTACAGAGTGTTCCACTGTTGTGCTTATTTACTGTATGACCACCTCCTGTCACTAAACCAGAGGCTCCCTCTGGACATTAATGTTTGTATTCCCAGGGCCTAATACTGTGCTTGGAAATTTTGGACCCTAAGAAGGAAATGAAGTGAATGAGGAAAGGTAGAGGAAGTAGGGAGAGAAGAAAAAAGGGAAAAAAATGAAGGAACAGAAAGGAAAGAAGGGAAGATGAAGAAACCAGTTTCTCCATAGAGCATTCTGCCTCTGTGCTCATGGTTTGGCTTTATTTACTGAACCAGTCAGCCCGAATTTGCAAAACTAAGAGGGCCACTTCAAGGCTGTGTTCTGTTCTGTGGTTTCTTTTGAACACTCTACTGTTTGCATCTGTCAAGTCTTCTTGGCTACCAAGTGGAAGATGGGATGGACCCTCTCGACTAGATTCAGGGTGATGTTTTAGAAGGCTTGCACAGGGGGAGAGGAGTCTTGATAACATGGGAAGAAAAGGGGCATGGCAGAGGAAACTGTGAGTGGGGCTGAACAAACTCAAAATTAACTGACTTCCCATGTTTTTACAAATCCTCTGCTCTTCTCCAAGGTGTATTCAAGATTATCATCTGTGGGCACTAAATGATTTAATTCAAGATTTTGTGAATATATCAAGGTGATAGGCTAGTACAGGAAATGTTTCCTCAGATGAGGAAGGAGTGGAAATGGTTTTTCTTCACATTGAAACAGAGCCTCTTCCATTAAACTGAAATTTTCACTTGGGGAAAGAATGGAGACAAGGGAGAAGAGAGACTCTGCTGGGAGAGATCTGCAGGCACTCTGAAGGGCACTCTGCGTATGGCCATTTCTGACGATACACCTTTAAAAATATAGCTCTATTATGGATACATTTCATTAGTTAAAAGGGTGACATTTCTCCATATTAATGAAATAGAGTTAAGTTCCAATCAGATGAACCTGCCATAAATATCCAATTCTAACTGATAGAGATTTTACACTTTGGTTGATGATAAAAAATGGCTTCCTGATTAAAAGAGAAATCCTAGCCACTTTCTAGAAGAACAGGAGGAAGGGAAAAGAACATAAAATAAAGATGTATTGCAAAGGATAGCAAAGCTATGCAAGTTTCACATTTTTCTTAAATGCACATGACAGGGCTCCAGTGGGAAGCCCTCTGGGAAGTAATTTACAGCGGGTGAAACCAAGGCCTGGATAAGTTAATTGAACTTGCCCCGAGTCACTCTGCAGATTTGTGGTGGGAATGGGATTTGAACCCAGAGCCACTGAGTTACGATGTTGTTGGTCACTTTGGGAGCATCTGCATTATATAGGAACATTGGGAACATTATTGTAAAAGTTAGCACCAGAAAACCTGGCTGCTAAAGTTGAATTTTACTGCTGATTCTATTGGGCCTCATCCTGCAGCACCCTGGGCTATTGCTTGTAACTGCTGACTGGTCAGTAGTTATTCTCCTGCCATGTGTGTAATAAAAAGTTCAGTCTATTGTTTTAATGCTGTTTATTTCTAAAGAGGAAATTTAAAAGAAAGTCTTGCTATTTCAAGGATAGTTAAATTTTTCTAATTTGAGTCCTACTGAATTCAGGATTTGGGTTAATTGTCTTCAAAGCTACATTTCTTGCTATTTTTGAAGAAAAGATGAATCAAGTCAATTAATAGCATAAATAAAAGAACATACTTAACTTACTGAAAGGTGACCATGTCTTTGTAATGGTGTTTGTTGGCAGGGAGTGTTTTGAAATGAATATGCTAAATGATCCCACATATGAGACGTCCACATCCAGACCAAGAATATGAGAGAACCTGATGTATCATCAACTTTGTCTTTACAGAAAATCTCTTGAGATTGTTCTATTTTTACAGATAAGGAAAGAAAGAAAGTGATTATTTGAATTGTCCAAGGGCTTACAACAGGGAAAAGTCAGGTCTGGCTGGCTCCAAAGTCTGTGTTCTCTTCTTTATGTTGTATTACAGTAACTCTTGAGATTCCAAGGTCCTGGACCCTTCTAAGAATCTGAGGAAAAGTTATAAACAACCCACTCAAAATGTTGCATATGATTTCAAGAGATTTTTACACTCAAGAACTCCTGCCCTTCACGCCTAATTATAAATCTCTTCCTTTCTGTTCATAAAACTAGGTCATCCAGGTGAAACTATTTTGTTGGTCATATGTGTTTTAGGTAACCCTGTATTGGAAAGAAATATACATTTTTATTTATAAATACATAGATTAATCCAGACTTTTCATTAATTCCTTCTTAGTTGACATTAGTGGAGTTGTATTCAAAGATGGAGCTTAAAATGTCCTTAATATTAGTTGATAATTTACTGAACTGTTTTGTTTTAGGGCACATTCTGGCTGTTCCTTGAAGTGAGCCAATGCAAAACTGGTTCAGCCTGGCAGTACAGTGGCCGTGGCATGTTCAAGCCCAGACTGGAGGCTGCCAACTGGAGGCACCAACTGGAAGCTGAAGGCAGTGCTGTGTAGAGCCATACTGGAGGCAGAGACAAAAGGAAAACTTTGTAATAGTGATCCCATCTTCACATAAGAGTTTAATATTCTTGCAAATTGAGTTTTTCTCTTCAATTTTGATTTTTAAAATACTGTGTTAAGATACCATTTATCTCAATTACAGAATTTAGGGTACTCCCTTAAATTTTACAACTGAGATGGGTGCCATTTGTCTCCTAATCCCAGCCATGGATAAAGGGATGGACATAGCCAGTACACAGTACAGTGTTCTTAAAAGCAGAATTCCTCATGCAAGTTAGTGTTTCTGGCATCATTTGTAAAAATAATATCTGGCAATGTTAGATTTGCCTTTCCACATAACAACAACAAAAAAGTGGCTTCCTCTGAGTGTCAGCTGCCTCCAATGCTCCCCTGTTTCCTGCACACACACACATACTCCACCTCCACATCCTGGCCATGTCAGTTACCTGGCTCCTGTAGGCATGTGAGTTGAGCATTCTGGGCTAGACCAAATGGAGAGTGTATAAATGCTCATCTGTGACCTTCATTAACTTGTCTTTCCATAGCCTGTAACATTCCTTGAGGATTACTGATGTACCACTTTTGAACCCTGGAGAAACACCATGAACAGCAGTAAGGCACTTTGTATCTTGGTGCTGAAGGAACACACCATGTTTTCCATGCATCATAAACTTATTTTTGCATCACGAGGACCTAAATTAACAAATATTTTCATCATCTCTAAGATTATTTGAGCATTTATAACATGCCTAACTGTATGCTGAGAGCCTTATACTTACAATCTTATTTAATCATCCAAGAATCACATGAAATGTGCTAATATCCCCAGTTTATAGATGCAGAAATGGAGTTACTAAGAAGGTAAGAAAATGCCTCAAGAACATGTAGGCAGTAAAGGGAAGAATCTGAACTCAAACCCAGATGGGTAACATCAAATCCTAACTAAGCTCTTTAGCCCTATGCACACTGCCTCTCTGTGGCCTGCTGTTATCTTTAATAATAGACACCCTGCTTCCCAACTTTGCTAATTGCTCTTTGCTGTCAATGATGTTAACATTTCACAAGCACATGGAATTTGATCCAAGTTCATACCACAGCTGCCTATTGTATTAAATTTACTTTAAGAGCCTGTCTTCCTTGTTTTTGTGCCTTTTTTTAAATACCAGATTAATTTTTCAAAGGTTAATCACATGGCACTTATTTTAATTATGCCTTTCTAGTCACGACAAATGACAGCATTTGACTTCTTGTAGCCTTCCTTTGTATTGTGTGACCAATGAGATTATTAATAAATGCCTTTTTATTATGTAGTCATGCTGTAGGTGCCCACGGGGTATGGGCTGGCCTCATGTATTTTATTCTGGGTGCAGTGTCAGCAGGGCCTTGTGGATTTGCTAATGAGCTAAATCCGGTTAGTGCCACACGCCCTGGACTGCTAGAGATCTTTTAAATACATCATTGCTCTCAGAGACTCAGCTGGGTTCAGTTTGAGAGAGATTAACTTCTCATCCCAATTAGCAGAGTCATACTGTTGGAGAGAGGCCTGCTTATGTAGCCCCAAACCCAGGATGAACTACTGACCAGTCAACAACAAACCCGGGCTTATAAAAGAATGGCCTCAAGAAAGGATTTTTTTATTATCATTATTTGTTTTGTGTGTGCCTTGGAGGCCACCATCTCCTTAATAGGGTGGGCAGTTGGGAGGGGGAGAGGCTGTTCCGTTTCCCATGTGGACAACTGAGCAGGAGAAATATATTGACTTCTACCTACAAGGATGGAAGTTTAAAAAGCAAGGGAGTGGAGCATTTAAAATAAACTTGAAATCGGTGTTGACAATCCTTGGCCAGATTCCTCCATCTCAGAACCCTGGGTATAAATGCTATTTTTAAATTCAGTTTTATTTTTTCAGATAGTGAAAACACTAGCTAACCATTATTGAGCACTTATAGGGCCTGGCACTTTTACAGTTTCTTTATGTATATTATTACTTAAGTTATTAATTTAATTCTTACAACAACCCTTGGACATAGATGCAAATTATCCTTGTACACTGCTCCAAACAAAAGCCTTGAGATAATATCATGTCCATCTTGTGTTGCTGTCTCATCTCATTTCTTGTTCTTCTTGAGTTGAATGAACATTGTAGCTATGCATGCTGCTAGGCCATGTTTTTGTTCAGAGGGTAAATGAGTTATTTTTAAATGGAGCTCATTTGGCGATGAAAGTCAAGCCCAAACCAGGCATCTACAGAGACACTGCATTATATACAAAATAGTTTCAAAAATTCTGCAGACATATAAAAAGATAGGGGAAAAATGTTTTTTCTCAAACCAAGTTCCTGAAAAAGATGTACAAAATTTTTTTAAAAAGATGTACAAAATTAGTCTAGAAACAAACAAACAAACAAAAGACATGCACATCTTGCTTTCATTGAAGATTAAAAATGGTTCCAAAAAATATATTCTAAAACATGCTCAATAGTAAAGTAAAAATATCCTGTTTAAATTAAAATTATTTCACCATAACTCTATTAGTAAGTCAAGCACACTGGTCCCTCTTAGAGAACTCCAGAGGTATTCCTGAATAGAAATCAATGTGTGTACCCTAACCACAAGCCCATCTAAAAATCAATGAAGTTTAAAAAAAAGAAAAGAAAAAAAAAACTTGTTTTACAAGAGAATTTATTCTTTTTAGGCTATGAAAACCCAAGAAATTATAATTGGGGAGTTGATAAATCTTTTTTGTTTTTCAAAAGTAATATCCCATACTTAAAGTATCATAATCCTTTTTGTTGTTATAGTAGTAGAAGACAAAGATAAGATTCTAACTATATAAATGCTTTCTGAAGCTACAATTGCACACACACACACACACACACATACACACACACATATAATGGCTTTAAAATGGCCTCCTATCTAGAGCAGCCAAAGGCAAGACTTGTGAGGGGAAAGGGTTTGAATGGACATGTAAAGTGTCTATAATGTGCTTTTTCAAGAGTGTAATTGCTTCCTTATCCTTAATGTCTGCAGGGGAGTCAGAGTGGCTGACGCTGGGATGTACAGCAGAGCAAACAAAGGATCCACTTGAAAAAAATTGCAGGAGAAGACTTGATGGGTGTGTGTTTGCATAGATGTAGGGAGGACGTGGGTGGGTGAGATAGAAGCACCCATCAACCAACAAAAATCCTGAGGATCCTACTCTTGCATTTTATCTTCTTGAAACAATGGTTAATTTTATGATGGAATTCTATTCCCTGTGTTTTTCTTAAATGGAACTTGCTCATTATTTGAGTTCTAAGAGGTCTCCATTTTATTTTTTAAATTTTATTTCAGAAGGATATACCCAGCAAGTAGTAAAAATGTCTCCTTTCTTTGGGTTGGATCCCCTATCCAACATACACACACCAGCTATTGCATCTCTCTCTTAACCTGGACCATGGGCTTCCCTTTCATGCTGTTCTGGGCAGTTCAGATGAAAAAAATAGTCACCCTGGGCTTGTGGGCTCTTGAAAGGCTGGGACTGGATCTTGCTCCTCCCTGTGTTCCCTGACCTGATGCCAGGTGGACTGGACACATCCGCTGCTTTTACACAGATTCTACATGGTCAGTAATACTTTGCTAAATGAAGACTGTTCTTGTAAACTTCTTAAAATGTGTTTACTGGACCCAGCAAAGAGGAAAGCAAGAATGTTTATGGTATCCTTTAGACGGTGCAACTACTTTTTAAATCATGATCAATTTTCTTCCATCCATAGATTAAAAAACCATTAGAACCTCATTGTCCAATTAATTAATGAAAATGTAAGATATAATTTTTTTTCCTGAAATAATTAGTAAGAAAGTGCTGAGACAGACATATTTGATGTCTTCAAAATAGAAAGTACAGTGTGCTTGATGAAAACAGAGCTTCAGGGTTCTCAGGGTGAGTCTTTTGAGGATGGGACTCTGCTTGAAAGCCTTAGAAGAGCAACAGCCAGTTAAAGATCCGGTCTCATAACAGCCTTGCAAGTCTAGAAACTTCAGTATGGTGCCACTAAAGAAATAATTGAGGCCTGGAACTTGTGTTTGTGATCAAACTCACCTAACACTCCTTTGTATACGAAATCAAATACACAGAGGTTCCCTGACTTAAAATGGTTCAACATGTGATCGTACAAGAATGATATACATTAGGTTAGACATTGCTCTTCAAATTTTGAGTTTTGATCTTTTCTGGCTAGTGATATGCAGTACAACACTTTCTTATGATACTGGCTTGGGTAATGAGTCACAGCTTGTGAATAGTTACACAATCAACCAGTACTCCATATTGTACCATGTTGCTAAGCTATGATGTTTGGTAGGTTACTTGTATTAAATGCATTTTTGACTTGCTATATTTTTAACATGATTTTTTTTCTGGTACCAAGCATTTTATTTTTTTTATTTGTTCTTACTAGCTATCCATGATAGTAGAACATATTATGCATATATGCTGTATAACTTCTCATTCTTCTGGTTGTACATGAGGTAGAATTGTGTAATCATATATACACATGGGATAGTGATGTCTGATTCATTCTAATATCTTTCCTATCCCATTCATCCTTTCTTCCTTTCATTGCCCTTTGTCTAATCCAAAGTACTTCTATTCTTTCTACCTCCCTTTATTTTGTATTAGAATCCGCTTATCAGAGAAAACATTCTGCCTTTGGTTTTGGAGGATTTGGCTTATTTCATTTAGCATGATAATGTTCAGTTCCACCTGTTTACCAGCAAATGTCATAACTTCATTGTGTATATATGATGTTTTTATGGGGACATAGTCCCCTCACGGTCAAGAAGCATCAGTACTAATCTGTAATACAATACCATCACTTAAGTGTCCAGTATGTGTTGAACATTGTACTACCAATCCAACAACATAGGGCTCCTACCTGTCATAGGGCTTGAAGTCTAGTGGGAGATGGGCATGGAAGTTACTACCTCAGGTGTAGTACCAATATGTCGTCTTCAGACCAACTACATCAGCATTACCTGGGAGCTTGTTAGAGGCTAGCTCCTATTCCAATCCTGCAGAGTGAGAAACTCAACAGTTGGGGCCCAATAATTGTAGTTTAACAAGTCTTCCATGTGATTCTGACACACATTAAATTCTGAAAACCACAAGCCTATAGACCATTACATGCAGTGACTTTGAACCCTGGCTGTACACTGAGATCTCCTGATGCATTACTCTGCCACCCCATCAATTAGAACAGAATTTCTATTCAGCAGCACTCACCTCTTTAATCACTGTCACTGTTTTGTTCACCTGTCATACCATCATTGTCTTAACTATGATTACACCAGAGGTGCCATTGGCAACATTCTCAATATCCAATGATCTTTCTGAAACTTGTTCCATTTTTCTTGGATGATAGATATAGATACACATACACAGACACCTATATCTATAGCTATTTTAAAAGCCCCTACAGCTCTTTCCTTAGCAACTACCATATTTTCCCTTTTGAATTTGATCTCTTTAGCTTCAAGTTTTTCCCCCTATTTAGATGAATACCCTCTGAGGAGAGAAACAATAATCAGCTTCAAATTATGAGGCAAGATTCCAATATTAAAAAGCTGAATGGAATATATTGATGACACTGCAAAGACTGATTATAGTTCATTTCTTTCCTTTTGGCTGGAATGATTGTCTCCAGTCAGTAAGGTAACCTGGTTATCTCGCACTGATGAAATATGATTGGCATTTGAATATATATTTGACAAATCTGAAAGTGGATTAATAACAAAGTTTGATAAACAAATCTTTCAAAACACTGCATCTATGGAGAGGAAAGTAATAGTTTCCTTGCCAGCTAATAATAAGAAGAAATACTGCTTAGAATTACCAGTTACGTGGACCTGAAAGGAACCGGTTCTTCTGATGGTAGCAGATGTGCACAGGGAAAGAAGAAGATACTAGCTAAATACGAAGTCAGAGAGAAAAAAGGGGGTCTGCTAGCCTACTCCTCTTACAGGTAAAGGGGAGCTGGGTCTTATGTGGATCTGCTAAAGCAGAGTTGCTGAGTGGCAGCCTATTTGGAAAACCTGTTTCCTGAGGTTTTAATGGGAGGTTTGGAGATAGTTACTAACACCATGTTTTTATAGGAGTACAGAGCCAGGACCAGGAAGACAGTGTAAGATTCGATCTCACAAACACACACACACACACACACACACACATACACACGTACATATATGAATGACATTACATTAAAACATGAAAATTTGAGAACCACAGGCCTAAGTCAGATTCATTTTTTGACATGTTTTTTTTGTTTTGTGGTGGTTTGAAAAAAATGACAATGTTATCATTGTTATCAATGTTATCACTACTGAATAGAAACTCTGTAATTGTTGGAGTAGGTGATCCTAATGTGCAACCAGGGTTGAAAAATCACTGCATGTAACCAGATGTTAAATGAACAAGGATTACCTGATGGGAAATGCCACACAAGCGCACAGGCATGCTCATAGAGAGTGATCTAGAAATGAAGTTCAACAAGACAGATAATAAAAAGAAAACTTCAAAGTTGACCCTTGAAATAGCAGAGTACTTTTTTTCAGGGGGGAAAGTATAGTACAGGAACACTCTGGATCCTAAAGGCAAATTTCCCAGCATCATTTAAGTACACAGACTTAGTCTTCATTTGAGCAGCTAACAACACACCTACCAAGATGTGAGCTTTGCCTCTGAATGGACACTGTGGCTTACCAGGGATTTTGCTGAAATAACCAGATTTGTTTTGCTTGGGTTTGCAATGGCAATGATAATATTAGAAATACCATCCATAAAACAGCCATCCTTAGCTGATTCATTTTTGACATATACTTAGGTTTTGTGGTGGTTTGAAAAAATAGCAGTGACATTAATGTCTCATTACTTAGAACCTCTAAGGTTAGATCTTCTAGCCTAATTAAATCACAAAAATACATTTACAGCTAATTCACATATTAGAATAACTTCTATCCATCATCATTTGTGCACTTAGAGATTTGCATATACCTCATTAGTGTACAAATCTTCCTCTCCAGTCATCCGATTTCCTCAAATCTATCATAGTTGCAGGGCAATTACAGCAAATGCTCCTGGATCCTGTGGGGGGCCGGGGGGAGCAACCTGGAAAACCAGAAGCACGACCTCAGCCACCACATGCAGACCAGAACAAGGTGACATTTTTCAAATCTAATAGCCCAAGGTACACAACTTAAATTTTCTGTACCTCAACTTTTCCATCTGTAAAGAGAAAGTAATAATTTTCCCCTATGTATCTCACAGGCAGGTTAAATGTTAAAAACTATCATAGTCTTGCCCCAGGGGGTCAATACATGGACTCCAAGCAGAAGTTTTGTTAGCCTAAAGAGTTTTAAAATGCTCTTTTCAATCTCAGTGCTGAAAGAATGATGGCTGTATTTGAGAGGACCTGGCTGATAACACACATGGACAGAGACTTTCAGATTAAAGGATCAAGAAGACTGCATGTTCCAGAGCACCTTGAAAGGAAACACACACCCCGTCAAAAGCAATCCAGGTTTATCCACCTAATGTCTGAGAAAATGCAAAAGCTAAGTTTAAGATCTTAGAAATAAGTCATCATGGACTAGATAGTCTATAACCACTGGGTAGTTCTTATTAACAGATAACACTAATTATAGGACTAGCCTTCACTCAGTGCTCACTATGTGACATCCTTTGTCTAGTTCAGGAGATAAGAATAGAGATGCCCATTTTAAAGATGAGGAAAGTGAGGCTCACAGAAGTGAAGTCACTTAAGTAAGGTTGATAGAAAATCAGAACAATTAGCCTTCAGCTTCTCAAAATATAGCAGACCATATTTGAAAAGCTTTTCCTCTACGAATCCATAAATGCATGTGCATTACTGGAATCCCTACAATGTGAAGGAAATCCCGAAAAGAGAGTTTAAACCAAATGTTAAGTGAGTAGAGCTCTAAGGATTACCTGATGGGAAATAGCATTAACCAGACCCTGGAACTCTGAGGATAATGGCAGTGTGTGCAGTGGAAGACAAAGACCCGTGCCGAGGGGGAGCTGAACCTGAAAATTCCACAGAAAGCTTGTACATTTGAATGCACTGCCGACTCAGTGCCAGTAGCTAGGTAAAAATCTCCTTTTTTTCTGTGCAAAAGGAGCCAATGGGGAAAATTGTCTCCACAAGAAAATGAAGTCTTCAAAAGAAAATAAGAGAATCAACTAAACAGTTTCATATAAACAAATTTATACAACACAAAGAAATCTTCAGAAAAAACATATTTACTAAATGTATTTAAAAAGATAGAAGATTAATGTAAAATCTTCCAAAAAAAGAAAACGCCAGGCCGAGATAACATAACAAATAAGCTTTAAAAACTTTCAAGATTCTTTCATCCATATGCAAATTCTTCTAGATATTACAAAATAAAGCGAATATTCCCCATCTCTTCATCTTGATAACAAAACTAGAAAAGGACAACACAAGACAGAATGACTAGAGGCTTATTTCATTTATAAACATGGATGCAAGACTCCTAAACAAAATACTAGCAAATGGATTTCAGCAATATATAAAAATACAATATATCATTACTAAGTTAATTTAATTCCAATAATTTATTATTACTTTAACTTTAGAAAATCTATTAATATAATTCACTACATTAACAGACAAGTAAGAAAATGACTTGAATAGATATATAAAAGTTATTTTACAAGATACTTGAAAATCTTATTTTTAGTTAATTAAAAATAAAAGAGAATTCATTA
Organism: Marmota monax; assembly: GCF_021218885.2. Lineage (NCBI taxonomy): Eukaryota > Metazoa > Chordata > Mammalia > Rodentia > Sciuridae > Marmota > Marmota monax. The sequence goes on along the minus strand of NW_026693777.1, from coordinate 54,300,745 downwards.
ACCTCTTCAAGTTAATTAGCAAAAAACTTTAAATATCCTACTTGATGCCCTTAACGTTAGAAATACAACATTGGAATCCAGAGACCCTGATCCTATTTAACATCCAATTAAATATCCTAGCAAACACAATAAAATAAGAGAAGGAAATAGAGTATAAGAATGAGAAATAAAAAACAGTCATCATACACAGTTAATGATTGCTAATATTAGAAACTCCAAAAAACTAATTTAAAAAAATTGTTATTGTGCAAAATATTGTTTAAATAGTTAGAGAGATACAAATTAGTGTATATAAAAATAACTAGCTGTTTATATACCAGCAACAATATGTAAAAAATAATACATTTAAAATATATAACTTTGAGTAGTAGCAAAATAAGATGAGATACCTAGGATAACAAAAGATGTTCAAATCCTTCAATGGAGTAAATAATACTATTTTATTAAAAAACCAAATGCCGAATGTTTTCTTTGACATAAGGAGGCTGATTCATAGTGGGATAGGGAGGGGGAGCATGGGAGGAATAGATGAACTCTAGTTAGGGCAGAGGAATTGGAGGGGAAGAGATGGGGTACAGGGTTATTAGTGATGATGGAATGTGATGATCATTATTATCCAAAGTACAGGTATGAAGAGACAAATTGATGTAAATATACTATGTATACAATCAGAGATATGAACAATTGTGCTCTATATATGTAATAAGAATTGTAATGCATTCCGCTGTCATATGTAAGTTTTAAAAAAAGATGTTAGCATGTTAATTTTGTTTTTCTAATTTGTTCTTAATGGTTATCATAAAGAATATACTAGTATCCTTTATAGAGATTGATAGGAACTTACTACTTTCACCATTTTTATGAAAATAATGTTTTTCATTCATATTAATTCATGAACTTTCTGTTTATTTGTTTATAAGTATTTCAATTCCACACATATTTTAAATTCTGGAATTCTTTAAAAATGTTATTTTGTAAATTAGCATTCATGTAGCTTTCCCCACAGATTAATTCTCTGTAGTATATACTTTCTAATATTTTCCTTATAGTTTTACATTTTCTTCTGCGATCCTTTTATTTCTACCAAAAGAATTCTCTTTAGTATTCCCTTTTCTTTTTAAATTAGCTTTATTGATGTATGATATGTAATTTTCAGTTGGCAGTTTCTCTCTGGACTATGAACATTTTCTTGTTCCATGATCTCTTTTGGGAAGTCAGCTACCTGTTTTATTGTTGCTCCACAGAAAGTAATATCTTTTTCTTTTCTTTGGGTAGCTTTAATTCTTCTTTTTTGCATTGCTTTTCATCAGTTTAACTTTCAAGTATCTTGGTATGCTTTTCTTGGAGTTAGACTGTTTGGAGTTTGTTGAACTTGTTGCATCTGGGAATTGACCTCTTTCAGTGTTTGAAAATTCATGTCTAGTATCTTTACCAATATCACTTTTATTCCTTCTCATTGTAAGGCTTAGATTATGTATTTGTTAGATAAAGATACTATGACATATGTTCTTTAAACTCTGGTTTATCCATTTTTTTCTCTATTTGTTCTTAAATCTGGATATTTTCTAATGATATGCCTTCTGATTTCATTAATTTGCATTCTGTGTCTAATCTCCTATTAAAATCATCCATTGGGTTCTTAATTTCATCTATTTATTTATTTATTTATTTATTTTCTGTACTGGGGATTGAACTTAGGAATGCTCTATCACTGTGCTTCACCCCAAACCTTTTAATTTTTTTTTTTAATTTTGAGATGGGGTCTCCTTAAATAGCCATGGCTGGCCATTAATTAGGGATCCTCCTGCCTCAGCCTCCAGTAAATGGGATCACAAGTATGCACCTACCACATGCAGCTTGGTTATTATATATTTTAATTCTAGAATTTTCATTTTTCAATAGATCAACTTCTCTGGAGAATTTTTCTATCTTGTCATTTCTACTCTTAAATTATTAATGTTATGTTAATGTTTATGTCTGAATTTGCCGATATCTCCATCACTTACAAATCTAGTTCCATTACCTGGTATTTTCTATCAGTTTGATCATGTGTTCTACTATGCCCATTACTTTTATTGAATACCAGACATAATCTATAAAAATTTTAGCCATGATTCACAGCTTGTGTTATCTTTCTCCAAGAAGATTTGTGCTTTTGGAGAGGAAGTAAATAAGAGCAGCAAGCCTTACTCTGCTTGGGACTGAACTTGTCTGAAGTTTGGTTGTACCCTTTTCTGTAATGGTCTTTTGTGTGCTTATCTATTTCTGCCCTTACTCCTAAGGTGTAACTCTAAGACTTAATTAATTCACTTTGATTTGACCAATTCTTAACTGGAAGCCCAGAATTAATTTTTAAATGCTTTTATTAGAGAATTATAGTTAAGCATTAACAGTTGGGTTTATTTTGACAACCATAAATGCATGGAATCTAATTTGCTCCATTTCAGTCCTTAGTGCTTCCTCTTTCCCTCTCCTCCTTTCTCCTCCTATTCCTCTCCCCCTACTCTACTAGCCTTCTATCTGTCTATCTATCTATATATCTATTTATTTTTAATTGGTGGTACAGAAATACATAAAGATGGAATTCACTGTGGCATTTTTACACATGTGCATAGGGTAATTTTGTCAAATTTATTCCACATTTCCTCCTCTTTCCAGTCTCTCCTTCTTCCTCCTCAATTTCCTTCTATGCCACTGATCTCTCTATTCTTGTAAGATCTGAGCCCCCCGCTGCCCCCATTTTCCCCCCTTTCCCCTTACTTTACTCTAGCTTCTGCATTTGAGAGAAAATATTCAACCCTTGACTTTCTGAGTCTGGCTTATTTCACTTAGCATGATGTTCTCCATTTCCCTCCACTTAATGGCAAATGCCATAATTTAATGTTTCTTTATGACTGAGTAATACTCCTTTGTGTATATATACCACATTTTAAAAAAATCCATTCATCTGTCGACGGGCACTTGGGCTGATTCCATAACTTAGGTATTGTAAATTGTGCTGCTATAAACAATGATATATTTATATCACTATAGTATGCTGATTTTTCTTCTTTTGGATAAATACTTAGGAGTGGGATAGATGGGTCATATGGTGGTTCTGTTCTTATTCTTTTGCGGTATCTCCATACTGCTTTGAAAATTGGTAGTACTGATTTTTGGTTCCACCAATTATGTATGAGTATACATTTCCCCCCACATCCTTGCCAGTATTTATTTATTTATTATTTGCATTATATATATATATATATATATATATATATATATATATATAGTATTTAGACACAATACCTTTATTTCATTTTTAAATTTTTTATGTGGTGCTGAGAATCGAACCCAGCACCTCACACATGCTAGGTGAGTGCTTTACTGCTAGCCACAACCTCAGCCCCATTATTTGTATTCTTAATAATTGCCACTCTAACTTTAGTGAGATGTAATTTCAGTGTAGTTTTGATTTACATTTCCTTGATTTCTAGGGATGTTGTAAATTTTTCATATATTCACTGCCATTTGTGTTTCTTCTTTTGAAAAGTGTCTTTTTAGTTCTTTTGGCCATTTACTAACTGGGTTATTTGTTCTCTTGGTATCATTTTTCCAGTTCTTTCTATATTCTGAATCTTACTCTTCTGACAAAATAATAGCTGGAAAAGATTTTCTTCCCTTCTATAGGCTCCCTCTTCATGCTCTTATTCATTTCCTTTGCTGTGCAGAGGATTTTTAATTTGATGCCTTCCCACTTTATTGATTCTTGGTTTTATTTCTTGAGCTTTAGGGGTCTTGTTAAGAAAACCAGTGCCTGTGCCAATATGTGGTACTGTTGAGTCTATATTTTCTCCCAGCAGTTTCAAATTTTCTGATATAATTCCTAAGCCTTTGATTCACTTTGATTTGACTCTTTTTGCAGGGCAGGAGAGAGAGATCTATTTTTATTCTTTTTCCTATGGATATTTGGTTTTCCCAGTACTATTTGTTAAAAGGGCTATCTTTTCCCCAACATATACTTTTGGCACCTTTGTCAAATATCAGATGACAATAATTATGTGGGTTTATCTCTTCATGGTCTTCATGTCTGTTTTTATGCAATACCATGCTGTTTATGTTACTATGATTCTACAGTATACTTTGAGATCAGGAATTGTGATGTCTCCAGCATCACTCTTCTTTCTTAGATTTTTTTTTCTATTTTGGGTGTTTTATTCTTCTAAATGAACTTTAAAACTTTTTTCCTAGTTCTGTAAAGAATATCATTGGTATTTTGAAGAGGTTTACCTTGAATTGGTATAATGCTTTTGATAATATGGCCATTTTGACAATATTAATTTTGCTTAAGAACATGGGAGGTCTGTTAATTTTCTTCAAATTCTGTCTTCAGTGTTCTATGATATTTATTGTAGAGGTCTTTCACCTCCTTGGTTAGATGTATTCTCAAGGTGATTTTTGTTGTTGCTGTTGTTTTGGGGGTTTGCTGTTGTTGTTATTGTGAGTGGGATAGTTTTCCTGATTTTTTTCTCAGTAGATTCAAGAGCTATATTGAATAGCAGTGGTGAACATCCTTGTCTTATTTATTCCCCATTTTAAAAGAAAGATTTTCAGTTTTTCTCTATTTAATATGATGTCAGGGAGCCCAGAATTATTAACAATGCTTCTCTCCCTTGTCCTCTCTTGAGCTCTAATTTCTGTTTCCCTAGGACAATGATTACTGACAAAGCTATATCTCAGCTTCCTAAGCCACTGTGTTGTAACTTTTTGCTCACCTTTCCTCTCACTCCCATACCCTTTACAAATTAGGAAATTTCTCACCAAGAACAATACTTTGCACTTCAGGCTTTTCTACTCTCTGAATTTTTATTCTTCTTAAATTCTGGAGACTTGGAAGCTCCTTGATGTCTTAACATGCATGCTTTGGTGTTTTGTTTTTTCCAACTTTTCTAGCTGTAATTGATTAAAAAAAGTTTGATTCATTTTTTAAATTTTTTATTTATTTTTTATTTTTTTTTATTGGTTGTTCAAAACATTACAAAGCTCTTGACATATCATATTTCATACATTAGATTCAAGTGGGTTATGAAAATTTGATTCATGGAAAGTGAATCCACCATTAGTGGCAGTCACTTAAAAATACATATCTTTCAATAAAGTTGATATGCATCACAAATTCATACTGATATTTTCAATTCAAATTCAAAAAAACAGTACTTTTACATAATTTCATTGATCTTGCGTCAATACCTTCTTTCTTTCATGTCAAAATAACTGTTCTCTATAATATTAAGATAATTACTCACAAAATGAAATTGAATCCCTATCTCTCACCATGCACAAAAGTTAACACAAAATGGATCAAGGATCTAGGAATCAAACCAGAAACTCTGCATCTAATAGAAGAAAAAGTAGGCCCTAATCTCCATCACGTGGAGTTAGGCCCCAAGTTCCTTAATAAGATGCCTATAGCACGAGAATTAAAACCAAGAATCAACAAAAGGGACAAATTCAAACTAAAAAGTTTTTTTCTCAGAAAGAGAAATAATATGGAAGTGAATAGGGAGCCTACATCCTGGGAACAAATTTTTACCCCTCACACATCAGATAGAGCTCTAATCTCTAGAGTATACAAAGAACTAAAAAAGTTAAACAACAACAACAAAAAAACAAATAACCCAATCAACAAATGGGCCAAGGACCTGAACAGACACTTCTCAGAAGAGGATATACAATCAATCGACAAATACATGAAAAAATGCTCACCATCTCTAGCAATCAGAGAAATGCAAATCAAAACTAAGATACCATTCCAGTAAGAGTGGCAGCCATTATGAAGTCAAACAACAACAAGTGCTGGCGAGGATGCGGGAAAAAGGTACACTCATACATTGCTGGTGGGACTGCAAATTGGTGCAGCCAATTTGGAAAGCAGTGTGGAGATTCCTCGGAAAGCTGGTAATTGGAACCACCATTTGACTCAGCTATTCCTCTTCTCAGTCTATACTCAAAAGACCTAAAAACGGCATACTACAGGGACACAGCCACATCAATGTTTATAACAACACAATTCACAATAGCTAGACTGTGGAGCCAACCTAGATGCCTTCAATGGATGAATGGATAAAAAAAATGTGGCATATATACACATTGGAATATTACTCAGCACTAAAAAATAACAAGATCTTGGCATTTGCAGGGAAATGGATAGCATTAGAGCAGATTATGCTAAGTGAAGTTAGCCAATCCCAAAAAAACAAATGCTGAATGTCTTCTCTGATATAAGGGGGGGTTACTCAAAATGGGGTAGGGAGGAAGAGCATGAGAAGAAAATTACCTCTAGTAGGGAAGAGAGGTGGGAGGGAAAGGGAGGGAGAATGGGAATTGCATGGAAGAGGGAAGGAGACCCCCTTTGTTATACAGAATACAGGTATGAAGATGGGAGGGGAAAAAAAGAAGCAGTGGGTCACATTAGATTAGGTAGAGAGAAGTGAGGGGAGGGAAGGGGAAGCGGGGAATGGAAGGACAGCAGAATAAAAGAGACATTATTATTGCTGTGGGTATATACGTGACTGCATGACTAATGTAATTCTGCAACCTGTACACTCAGAAAAATGAGAAATTATATCCCATCTGATTCAAATGTATGATATGTCAAGATCATTGTACTGTCATGTGTAACTAATTAAAACTAATTTAAAAAAAAAGATACTCATTTGGTTTATCCCACGATAATATGTCATATAAAGCAGTTAAATAATAAAAACACTAATACTTTCAATAAAAAATAGATTACTAAACAGTTTAAAGTTTTTAAAAACAGAATTTCCTATAATCATGTTTTATAATTATGCAAACTACCAGATTCTAAAGTCAATTCCTACAGCAAGATATATTGTAAAATATCTATTTCTTGTTCTTGTCTGTTTCACCTTATTCTCCCCTTTTTCAACTTTTAGCAGTTTGTCCTTTCACTGTGTTAAAAAAATATTTTTAAAAAATTCTATATTTTTATAAACACTTCTTTTTGAATTGTAGCATAATATATGCACATTTTCACCTTGACTTATTTATCTTACCAATATATTTCACTTTGACTTATTTAATTACCAAAGAATATTCCATAGTTGTAAATAATAATAATCTGCATTCATTTTACATTTTACAGTTGTTTATTACTCCATAGCTAATTTTCTCATTTTTTTGTTTCTAATTTCAGTGTTTATTTATTGCATATTATTATCACACTAAACATTTACTTTTGATTTCCTTCTTTTTACCTACCTTGGTGATTTGTGTGTGTGTGTGTGTGTGTGTGTGTGTGTTTTGTATTGGGGATAAAACTCAGAGGTGCTCAGAGAGGGCAGCCCTTTTTTTTTTTCTTTTTTTTATTGAGACAGAGTATCACTGGCCTTGGCACCACGCTGGGCCCTTCCTTTGGAATGCTGAATATATTCATCATGCAAGAACTGTCACTCACCCTCTCATTCACTACACCACCTGGGAAGTTCCAGAGTATTCTTCCTTTACTACGTCCAGAGGACTATTTATGAAATCAGCCTCAGTGTCTTTGAAGAGTTCTGAAATCCCTAACTGCAATGGGGATGATGGGTGTCTAGGTAAAGGGCTACCTGGTAGCATTTAATTACCAAAAGACTATCTGAGCATGGTTACTATAGAGGCAACAGAGTTAAAACAGTAATCAGAATAGTTTGACTCAGAGATTCAGTGTTGGATAACAGATCATATTCCTAGAATTAAAATAAATGGGTAGACAACTTAAAGCCTTCTTCGATTTGTATACATGGAAATTTCTAGGTCTAGTAAAGATTAATTTTACTTGAATTATTGAATTACTGTAATAAAGAGTTGCAAATTCCAAGGATCGGGACGAATCCAAATCCCCTTGAATTGGTGAAGGACCTTATTACACCAGCAACAATTTTTACTATCTTCCCCTTAAGTCTTCTCCAGAGGGGCTGTGGCTATTTAACTGTATTGAGGAAAGAATTATTGGACAATAGTCCTGAATTGACACTAATTCCTAGAAGTCCAAAATGCCAGATACTGGGATGCCTGTGAGAGGAAAGGCTTATAGAGTTCAGATTATCAATGGAGTCTGTCGGCTCAGGACCATTACTGTGGACAAAATAACCCACAGCGCTTCATTTGGTTTGTTTGTTTGTTTATACAGAGTATTGAACTCAGGGGGCACTTAACCACTGAGCCACATCCCTAGCCATTTTTATTTATTTATTTTTTATTTTGAGACAGTTTCTTGTTAAGTTGCTGAGGGCCTCATTATGTTGCTGAATGGCTGAATTTTCGATCTTCCTGTTTCAGCCTCCTGAGCTGCTGGGATTACAGGTGTGCTCCATGATGCCAAGAACATTTACCTGCTTGTCACAACCAACTGTGTGTGTGTGTGTGTGTGTGTGTGTGTGTGTGTAGTTGTGAGCTGGAGAATGCATCTAGACACTTAAAGTACATTTCAAAAACTAGGAATATTATGAACTAAAGCATAGAAAACATGGTTATGATATGACAATAGGTAGCATGAAACTAATTCAAACATTCATTATTCTAAGTATCTAAGTTATGGATTTTTGTATTAGAAAAATGCAGGGTGATGCCCTGCATTTTTTATCTTCCACCAAATCTCATTGTGATAGAAAACATGCTGATTGATAGGAGTTTTCTTTCAGGGAGCAAAGAAAGAGCACCAGAAATCACAATTTCAGAGCTGCACCCATATTTCATTGTCAAGAAGATACTAAAATATGCCAAGGATAGGAAATGAGATTCTAACTCTTCAATGAAATATAACATAAGATGAAGCTTGCTTCCTCCTCTTCAATAACTGCAGAACTACTATACCTAACTAGCAGTGATTTCCAAATCTGATGTTGCTTTTTTACTTTCAGCATGGTTTGGAAATTAGTTTTCTCAAACTTTTCCCTCTATAATAATTAGAGCTCCTATATTTCCCGGTTTGCCCAGTATGGTCCCATTTTATGACTATGTCCTGACATCTCACCCAAATTGAACCCCAAACATTTTGTAAAATGTACCACTGTCTAGGAGAGAAATTAAATGACCTCTTTATAACTCAGAGTAGCCTTATCCATGTGCATTTTATGATCTTTTAAAAATGCAAGAAATTTAGGCATCTTTGCCATGAGATTGAAAAAACAATCTAATATCTTTTTGGTCAAATAAGATAAGGTGAAAGACTTACTCTTAATCTCGTGCTTTGGAGCCCATAAAATGTGACCCAGGATGAGATTCTCTCTCCAGTTGTCCAAAAGAGTGATTTCTTATTTCAAGAGATGGACTTCAACCTCATGGCACATTAGAAAAAAAAAAAAAAAAAACAAGTGTTAAAGTCTGTTTTTGCTCCACTTTTAAACCAGTTTGGCAATAAATTAATCCTACATCTGGCCTTTCAGTAAGTTATCTTCAAGTCTGAAAAAGGAGGGCTCTTAAGGGCTGCAGAGGTGCCAAGGGTCCCTGTTCAGAGGCTTCCTTGTCACTAATCTGTTGTAGGCATGAGGTGTCACTACAGCACCCCATCACTGCCTGGGTTACAAACCCTCATACGTCAACATCTGGAGCAGCAGGACTGAGGTCAGCAGCTTCTAGTGGGAAATCAGCCCCCAGGTTCAGCTTAGCACCCTTGTTAGCACAAAAGCTATGAGATGGGAACTTTCATATGAGTAGCTGAGGGATGGTTCTCCAAATTTGGCTTTGTTTTCCTTTTGTAACGATCCTTTTCATTTTCCTGAAATCCTTCCCATCCTTCAAGGTTTGGGAGAATATGGCCCATCCAGAAAGCCTTCTCTATTTTCTCAGTGATGCCCTTTTATTATTTTATGCCTCTCTCACCTCTCTTACTCAGACGATATTTGGCGCGTGCAGACTGTCTCTCATGACCACCAAGTGCAAGCATCTTGAGAGCAGGGGTGTGAGTTTCCTGAGCTACCTCAGCTCCTAGAACACTTTCTACTGTAATAGTAAATATTTAATTTGATGTGTGATCTTCACTGTCTAATACTTCTTTATTAATCATTCTTTCATTTGTAAGCTGAGCCAGCTTCCTGCTCATTCATTTGGGGAGATTCTCTCAGGCATTCTGTTGAGTAGGCAAGCCATAAGCATGTCTTAATAGAAAGAGGATCTGTCCTTAGATTTTCTCTGGACTTCTAAATATGACCCATGAGACATTGCACAAAGTCTTTGAAAGTAACACCTAACATACATTCTTGTCATTGTTCCCTAAACAATGCAGTATAGCAACTATTTATATAATATTTACATTGTATTAGGTATTAGGAATCTAGATATGAGTTAAAGTATACAGGAGGATGTGTGTGGATTATGTACAAATATTATACCATCTTATATAAGGAACTTGAACTCTACAGAGTGTGGTTTCAATGGTGGTGAGAGTGGTTCAGGAACCAATCCCCTACAGATAACAGAAGGAGCTGGCAAAGTGACCACGGTCTTCTGCATTCACTTCTTGGTCCTATCATTTCTTTGCCCCTTTCCACTATTGATGTACAGTGCAATAAACCATAAAATTCACTACTAATAGTTTAATTGGATGAATTTTTACACATGAATATACTTGTGGAAACCAAGACAGGGCTCAAGATTGAGAATATTTCTAACATTGCAGAAGTCTGTGTTCCTTCACAGTCAATAATGACCCTTCTCTCCAAAGAAAAACCACTATGCTGATTCTTTTCACCATAGTTTTTGTCTTTTCTCAAAATTCATATAAATTAATTAACAGTATGTATTTTTTATGCCTGGCTTTTTTCAACATCTGCAAGATTTATTCATGTTATAAAGTTAATTTTTTCTCACTAGTGCGTAGTATTTGCTAATGAATATGCCAAAATTTTATACCTCTTCTATTATTTTTATGGGTACACTAAAATTTACTTAAGCAATTTCCTATTGATGAACATTCAGATTATTTCTGATCTTTTTCTATAATAAACAATGCTGCAGCTATTATCTTCCTCAAAACATCATTTCACCTATGTATTTGAAGGATGAGTTCCCAGAAGAGGAGGTACTGGGTTAAAAGGTGTGTGTTTTTGTAATTTTGATAAACTTTGCCAAATTTCCCTCCATGAACTTTGTACCAATTTGCATTCTCATCAACTATGTATGAGAGACAGTAGAAGTCCTTAACCTTGAATCCACAAACCTCAAATTTTATGTAATCTTTTTATTTGCTTCATTGTTTTTTTTTCAGTTTTATTGAGATATAATTGACAAATAAAAATTGTATACACTTAGGTGTATAATGTGATGCTTTGATATACATATAAATTATGGTATGATTGTCATAACAAACTAATTAATATATTTATCATCTCACATACTTACGTTTGTGTATGTATGTTGAGATCACTTAAGATCTATTCTCTAGCTAACCTCTTCTGCTACTGATAGCTAGATTTCTACCATTTGGGGCCTATCACAAATAAAGCTGCCATGAACATTCTTATACCTATATTTTGGTGAAAATATTAATTCCTCTGTATGTTTTCAGGCATGGAATTTTCTGAGTCCTGAGTTATGGAAATGTGTGTGTGTGTGTGTGTGTGTGAGAGAGAGAGAGAGAGAGAGAGAGAGAGATCTTGTATATGTATGTGTTATGGTTTGGATGTGAGGTGTCCCCCAAAAGCTCATGTGTGAGACAATGCAAGAAGGTTCAGAGGAGAAATTATTGGGTTCTGAGAGTCTTAATCAAATTCCCTCATAGGGATTAACTGAGTAGTACCTGAAGTGGTAGGGTGTGGCTGGAGGAAGTGGGAATTAGGGCATGGGTTTGGTGTATGTATTTATGTCTGGAAAGTTCAGTCTCTCTCTGCTTCTGGATCATCGTGATGTGAGCTGCTTCCCTCTCCCACGCTCTCTCGCAGTGATGTTCAGCCTCACCTCGAGAGCCCTGAGAAGTGGAGCTGGCCTTCTATGGACTAAGAACTCTGAAACCATAAGCCCTCAAATAAACTCTTCCTCTTATTATAATTTTTCTGATTGGGTCCTTTAGTCACAGCACCGAAAAAGCTGACTAAAACAGTATATATATATATATATATATATATATATATATATATATATATATATATATATATATTACACCTTATCCATATTTTATATATGTATTGTTCTGTACAGCTTTTCACTGCTGTGACCAAAAGACCTGACAAGAAAAAATAGAGGAGGAAAATTGGGTTTCAGAGGTCTCAAAGATAGCTGATTTTGTTGCTCTGAGCCCAAGGTGAGGTAGAGCATCATGGTAGAAGAGTGCGGTGGAGGAAAGTGGTTCAGAACATGGCACCAGGAAAGGAGAGAGAGAGAGAGAGAGAGAGAGAGAGAGAGAGAGAGAGAGAGAGACAGAGAGAGGTACACTAAGCTCAGCTTACAAAATATATATCCCAAAGACATGCCCCCAATGAACCACTTTCTCCACACCCTACCTGCCTATAGTTACCACCCAGTTAATCCCTACCAGGAAATAAACGTACTTATTAGATTAAGACTCTCATAACCCAATCATTTCACCTCTAAACTTTCTTGCATTGTCTCATACATGAGCTTTAGGGGGACACCTAACATCCAGACCTACCTAACTACCTCTCTCTTTCTCTCTCAATATATATATATATTCCAAGGGTTCGATTTTTTTCTCCATTAGCTTACTAACTTACTAACACTGTTATTATCAATTATGTTTATTTTAACCATTGGGAAATGGGTAATACAACTATCCAATTATGGTTTTAGTTTGTATTCCCCTTATAAATAAGATTTGTAATATGGCCATCTAGATACATTTATAAGTTTCTGTTCAAGAAACAGAGTATTGAAGTTGAAGGGAGGAGGGGCTGTGGGTATAGCTCAGTTGGTAGAGTGCTTGCCTTGCATGCATAAGGTCCTGGGTTCTATTCCCAGCGCCACACACACACACACACACACACACACAAAAAAAAGTTAAAGGGAGGAGACTGAGGAAAGCCAAGGGAGGAGGAAAAGGGAATCAGGAAGGGGTGAGAGTGAATGCTGGTTGCCTGCTCCTTGAGCAGACCCAGTAGAAGCAAACATTTGACTATTTAATTTAATTTGACTTTCAAGAACAAGCATGCACATCCACTTGTACAAATTCCTGACCCCCCCCCCCCTAAAAATCGATATTATAACTGTGGCTACTGATTCAAAAATAAAGATACTTTCCTAGATCGGAACAGATGAAGAAGTAAAAGAATTCTGTGAGACTTCGTGGATAAGCTTTCAAAATGACAAAAGGCGATGGAAGAAACATTAGGACAAATATGGCCCATGGGGTTTGAGGAGATCAGGTGAAAATGAGTCACAGTGAGCCATTCTATCCAGGAGAACAGGTTAGAGTGACTATGGATCTTACCATGTAGCTCTTTTCCTGATAATTCCCCTCTAATTCAATCACAAGTTCATTTATGCTAATTAGAAACTCACTAAGTGTGATTCCTCACCAGTTACAAGTGCCATTTAATAATTTCAGCCTGTAAGTGGAGTGTGGACTCTGGAAGTAAAGAAATTAACACTATAGACTAAAAAAACTATTTCCTAATTATTGAGGAAGCATGGAAAATCTACTCTGGAAGAACATTAGGTTTGATTCTAAGCCTGAGATCTTCCTGATTGTATATTTGTGGGTGTGTCCCTCCCAGACCTTCTGCCTCCTTGGCCTTGATCTGCTTGCAAGTTGCCAGAGCTGTCTCTTCTGATTAGCTCTCCTTCCCTAAAGTTCTGTTGCTTGTTTGAAGTTAGTGACAATTCCCTAGAGTCCAGCTTTCCATTCACTAGTTAATAAGATGGTCACTTCCCCAGGGCTCTGCAGCCTCTCTGGGGCTACTTACTTGCATTCCCAGTTTCACTCTGAGGACAGACTTTCATGTTAGTTACCATCATCACTTGTTTTATGCTGGATTTCTGGTCCCCCACAGAAATCTAGAATGTCAGAGCCAGTAGGACCTTATTATCATCTGGTCTAAATCCCTCATTTTGCTAACAGAGAAACTGAGGCCAGGTAAACTGGGAGTTAGCAGTAGAACTAGGACTGAAATCCAGTCTCCAGGCCCCTGAGTCTCTGCATTTTTCTCTCATATCATGGTTACATTTATTTTGCTCTTATACTTCTGCTCCTCCCAAGTCTTGCTCCTGAAAACTTGTTAATAAAAAGTAAAATGCATAGAGTTGGGCCCTGAGGTACATATCTCTAATCCTAGTGACTCAGAAGGCTAAGACAGGAGGATCACATGTTCGAGGCCAACATAGCAACTTAGTGAGGCTTTATGCAACTTAGGAAGATCCTGTCTCAAAATAAAAAGGACTGGGCATGTGAGGCAGGGGTTAAGCACCTCTGGGTTCTACTCTGGTGAAAGAAAGAAAGAAAGAAAGAAAGAAAGAAAGAAAGAAAGAAAGAAAGAAAGAAAGAAAGAAAGAAAGAAAGAAAGAAAGAAGGAAGGAAGGAAGGAAGGAAGGAAGGAAGGAAGGAAGGAAGGAAGGAAAGAAAGAAAGGGAAAGGAAAGGAAAGAAGGAAGGAAGGAAGGAAGAAAAGAACAAATACATATTAGAACCACCATTTTTATGTTGTAGAGTTTGTTAGGCAAGTGTAAGTGAATCCATACTGGAAAATCAAGAAGTATCTCTAAAATTTTGCTTTTTATCTGGAGCGAGAGTTTTAGTCCTTCTATGTTGCTAGATAAGTGGTATATATATTTGTAGTACTAGGGATTGAGCCCTGGGCCTCAAACATGCTAGGAAAGTGCTCTACCACAGAGCTACATCCCAAGTCCTTTATATTTTATTTGTACCTTTTAATTTTTTTTTTTGAGGCAGAAGTAAGTTGCCAAAACTGGCCTTGAGCTTATAATCCTCTGCCTCAGCCTCCCGAGTTGCTAGGATTTGAAGGTGTACCACCATGCCAGTTGTAGTCTTTCTATGTTGCCACAAAAGAAGGCACTTTAAAAATTTTGTGTTTTAGGCACATGAAGCAATGGGTATTTTCTGAGGATGTTTTGTTTATTTGTTGATTTTTTTAGTTTACCTTGAATTTTTAGGAAGAACAATATACTACCTTTTAATTCTGAATTGGACAATTAATAAAAATGGCAGCTCTGAAGGTGAAATCTAAAGTACACAGGAAATAAATTGCTTTCCTTCAAATCCAGGAGTCATCCAGAGTCAATTGGATTTGTTTTTTCTGGTTGAAAAAAATCAGTTCTTCTTTGAGATTTTATGCATACCAGCAAAGAGCAGGGGGATCATTGCTACCATTTTTTTGTTGTTGTTGTTTAATCATCGTTTACCTGCTCTGGTGTTGAAATCATTGCAGGGGGAAATATGGCTTTTGGAAATAAAGAGATTTTAATAAAATCTGGTTCTTATGTTTTCTGACAAAAGAATATAAGTTTGCATAAATAAAACCCAAAGACTGATACTCTAGTGGAGATGATAGTTAACAGAAGAAAGAAAAAAGAGAAAGTCAAAACATCCACACAAAGTCCAGTCCATCTCATTATTAAACTTTAGTGCTGCATGCTCCTGTCCCTTAATATATATGACAAGTAACCACAGTTTAAAGAAGACAAGACAGTATGAGATGACTCTCACCTGGGAAAATGTCTGCTGGTCTGGATGGACATGCTGTGTTCTCTACTAGAAATACTGAGCTCACAAGGGTAACCATTAGTCTTGTCCTTTGGCTGAATTTTATTTTGCACACAGAGCTCCACATCTGGATGCTCCCCCATAGTTCAGCACAGCTGCTAAATTAAGGCTGTTGGCCGCTATTTCTTGCAAACCTTTAAAGAGCTGTTCCCTAGTGAACAGGGCAAATGTCACCTATAGCAGATAGGCAATAGGTTACCATTTCTTCCTCAATTAAATACAGGCGGTTCTCCCAGTCAGCTCCACGATGCACCCTGGGTAGTGGGAGAGAGCCCAGGTCTCCTGAGACAAGGAACAAATAAATATCACTCCTTGCTCTGAACTAAACTTTGAATGCAGCCATTGGATTTCTTTACCTCTATAAAAAATGTCAGCCAGTTACAAGTATTGTTTCTATTTTGAAGACTATTGATTGTAACTTTGAAAATCAAGCAACTCCTATCTCAAACAAACAGACAAATGAGAAGAGCCCAGTTGGTTTTCTTCCTTAACAATCAGGGGTAAAAAAAAAAAAAGAAAGAAAGAAAGAAAGAAATATTGCTAGGAAGCAAAGATGGCTGCTATCGTTTTATTTCTAAATAGTGTTGCAATAGACAGAACTGATGTTCTGTCTTCTCCAGGTGTGAAACTGCATAACCATGCTATATTAACACCTTCATCACATTTATCTAAGTAGCCAATCCATCAGAGAAAGTCTCCTTTCCTCCACTGATTTAAATGGACACATGCATGGCTTTGCATGGGGCAGGCTACTGAGGGCTTCTACAGTTTTCTCAACTAAGAGCTAAGTCATTGGCATTTTCCATGTAAAACACAATCCCTATTATGTGGTAGCATGAATGTAAGAAAGACGACTAGGAAATAAAAGAATCTAAATCCCTAATCAGTTGTGAACTTCAACTGTGAACTTCAACTGTGATTCAAGTACACCTAGCCTTGGTTCCCACATTTATGAAATGTGGGTATGACATGTTTGAAGATGAAATATGTGGCAAGGCCTGACATTACGCAGAGAGTAAGTGCTGTCGTTTTATCAATGTTAGTTATTATTTCTGGCACCATTGATATTCCTAGTAATTATGATCTTCAAGTTCCTGTTTGCCTAAGTGGAAAGAATGAGATCTTAAAGTCAGTGACTTGGGGAGTTGATAAACATACTCAAAGGCAAGTCCTCAGACCTCAGTCTCTATAGTTTTTAGAAGCCAGACTGGATTGAAAAATGGGGGAAATTAAGGAAAGGAAACCAGATGGAAACCTGTTGGGAGTGACCCAAGAGATGGGCGATGTTATTGGAGATGGAGAAAAGTAGATGGAGAGACAGAGTGGAATGTAGAATTGACAGAACTTGGTGATTTTATTGGATATGAGGGTTGAAGGGAAAGAAAAGGCAGGATACAGTGTGCCTTCTGTCCAGATAGTATTATGAACGGATTGTTAGTGCCCCACCCCCAATGAATGTGTTGAAATTCTAACCCCCAATGTGATTCTGTTAGGAAGTCAGGCCTTTGGGAAATAATTAGATCATGAGGGTGGAGCCATGGTGAGTTGTGATTAATGCCCTAATAAAAGACCCCAGAGAACTAGCCCTCTTGCTCTTTTTCCACCACTCAAGAACCATCCAGAACCTAGGAGAAGCACCCTCACCCGACACAGGATCTGCCAGATCCTTGACCACCAGGCTTCTCAGTCTACAGAATTATGAGAAATAAATGTCCATGGTCTATAAGCCACATAACTACTGATACCACATTAGAACAGCCCAAAAACCTAAGTAAGAATAATCCAGAATAGAGAGAGAGGTTGAGCAAAGCAGCATATATATAAATGGGCAAAAGATGCTGGCTTTGCTTCCAGGTTCTGAAGCATTGGAGTGGGAGAAAAAGCTGGCCCCCCCTCCAAGAAGCTGAGGGCCAGTGAGGTCTTCTAAGAGGTGGGAAAGGAGGTGAGAGAAATGTTTAGTGAAGAGATCAAAGGAGCTTGTTAAAGAACAAAGAACAAGGTTCCAGAGATCAAGATGGAAAGATTAGGACAGGGAAAGTTTGGCTGGAGAAGAAACAGGGAAGGTACTCAGAAGATGGGTAGCTGAGGGACCTGTGCTCTGGTGGCCACCTGGCATTTAGGAATGTGAATCAAGGTGGGTGTGGCCAGTTCACACCTGCAAAGAGAATGCACCCACCACATTTCTGCTGGACAATGAGCACCCAAAAAACCATATGTAGCTTGCAAAGATTGTACTCAAGATGTCTCAGGCTCATATGAATTGAGTGATTCCAGGCTTTCTTTAGGGATCTGATTGCTGGAGGAAGTCCCATTGAGAAAGCTTCAGCCTCACCCATGGGAAATGACATCTCTGCCATGGTGAGCAGCCTGGTCTGCAGGTAGAGAGGGGAAAGAGTGAAGATCTGAGTGGTCACAGGAATTCGGGAGCAGAAGGAGAACACGGCCCAGTTAGTTGTTAAAAGCTGGTGAGAAACTTAATTCTAAGATACAGGAAATAAAGGCAAAAAGAAAAACATGATCAACTGAAAATTTACCTGTAAATTAAAAATATATATATATTTAGGAGAAATAATTGGACCAGATAAAAAATAGTTCTTGTTTTCAGCATGAGAAAAGTGTGTGATGTGCAGGGGCAGACATGCATTGAACCAGGCCCTTTGTTAGGGCATCCTATAATGTTGGCAGAGTACTTTTTCCTTCAGAGCATATAAAGAAGTACCTTCTAGTAATCAGAAGTGGAGAGGGCTCCATCTTGCAGCAGTGAGTTCCTCATCAGAGGTGGCTCATGTCAGTCTGAAGGGATTTGACCTGTAGACTGAGCCTTCTATGGTTATACCAAAGAGCTAAAACAAAGCATTTCTTGCCTAAAACAATAGAAGGGAGAAAACTTAGCTAAAATCATAGAGGGCATTTCAATTCATCTTCGGAACAAGCAGAGAACATTATGAATAGATGAATGACTAGATTAAATATAAGTCAATTGACAATCAATTAGAATGAAAATGATATCATAGCTCAAGTTAAAAGGAAAATGGGATTTATCATATTTAATCAATTCAAAGTTGTGTATTATTTTCAAATATTAATATCTTTGAAATTAGACTGCCTCTTAAAATCAATGAAGTCTTGTAGTAGCTGTCAGCATAGCCGTGGTTGGGTTGAGATTGCTCTCACCAGTGGTTCTAAAAATCGGTCCCTCTGCCCCCCCAGCAATATCAATGTCACCTGGAAAGCTGATGAAAATGCACATTCCTGGGTCCCACCCTCACTTACTGAAGCAGAAAATCTAATTTAATCATCTGTTCTCTAATAAGCCACCTGGTGATTCTGAAACACACTCATTTCAGATCTACTGACTTTCATGTCTGAAAGAACATAAAAACACACCACAAAACCAAAACCCACATAATAGGTGTGTTACTGAGTATTCTCCAGAGAAACAGAACCAATCCGATTCTCATTCTCTCATTCTCCCCACTTCCCCCACAGGAGTTCCACAACCCCACAATCCACTGGCTACAAGCTGAAGACCTAGGAAAGCTGGTGGTGTGGTTAGAAGGGGAGCTGATGATAAAGACTCCATTTGAGTCTGAGGCCAGAGAACTAAGGGGATTGAGAGCCGGAGACACTGAGGCTCTCATTCAAGCAGTCAGGAGGATTGGAATTCATCCTTCCACATTTTGTTCTATCCCAGCCTTCAAGGAATCAGAAGAGTCCCAACCCCAGAGCAGAGTGTTTTCTTTACTTGGGTCGCCAGTTCAAATGCCAATAACTTCTAGAAACACTGCCTTCCCCTCAGAAATAATGTTTAACCAATTACCTGGGTACCCTTTACCTCAGTCAACCTAACCATCACATAAAATTAGCCATTGCAACAGGTATCAGGGATTTGGAAGGAAATCTAGGAGACAACACAGAGCACCCTTTTAACCTCTAAAAAGCCAAGTGGTTTTGTGAAGGAAGTAGGATAGAAGCAGATAAGTTTAATAGCAGTCCCAAAGCTAGGCTATCTCTTAATCTATTTATGAATTTATTTTCTTTTTGTCTTTTTTGGTATAGGGATTGAACCCAGGAACACTTTACCATTGAGCTACATCCCTAGCTATTCTCATTTTTATTTGTTAATTTTTGAGACAGGGTCTCACTCAATTGCTGAGGCTGGCCTCAAGCTTGTGATCCTCCTGCCTCAGCCTCACAACTTTCTGGGACTCTTGGTGTATGCTGCTGCACCAGATTATTTATGAATTTCTTTAAGAAGTTTTGCATGTCCCATGCACTTGATGGGTCAGAGGATGGTTTTGTATGGAAAATCATAGTGATGACTGACTGTAAGAAAAAAGTTTCAAATGAGTAAGGCTCTATACAGGTGAGGGAGTTTTAGAAGTACATCCACTTCTTAAAATACGTTTCTTTCTATAGATGAAAAACTAAAAAAAAACACAAAGATGTTTAATAGATTTTAAAGTTTCTGTAAGAAGTTAAAAATAAAAATTCTAATTGATAAGAAAACACTGTCAATTTATTTGTCATATTTTCTTATATATAATGATAAGAATATAATATATTCTAATATATAAATTTTAATATATATTTAAAATTCTCATTTCTTACAAATGAATGATGGATCTCGCAATCAATGCATTAATGCATTTTAGTTTGATGAAGTATGTGACGTACAAGTCCTTGCTTGTCAGGTACTTGTCTTTGCCAAGATAATCTCTGTTTTTTGGTAAGGTCCAAATCTAAGAAGGAAGAGGAAGAGGAGGAGGAGGAGGAGGAGGAGGAGGAGGAAAGAAAAACAAATAAACAAATGCTATAACCTCCTAATTTGATTGACCCAAGGGAGAAAGTAAGGCTGAGTCAAAATTGAAAAATGAAAATCCTTTGAGGAGCAAAACTGCTTTTCCAAATCTCTAAATGCTCCTATCCCATTGCCATATGCTGAAAATAGGTACAGCACATTGGCTGAGAGTAGGTGTTTTGAATTCTAGTTAACCTCTGCTCAAATCCTGGCTTTATCTTTAATTAGCTATGAGACTTTGGACAAATCATTAAAACTCTCTGAGACTTGATTTTCTTCCTATAAAAGGGTATGATTTTCATAGGGTTATTGCAAGGACTAAGGAAGATAGTTCATATGAAATGATTACTGAGTGCCTAGAGCATAATAGATACTCAGGTCTTGGAAGCTAATATAATAAGTGCCTGCAATCTCCAACATAGCTTTCCCTGTAGACAATTTTTAGGGTATTTTCCCAAAGGAGGGCTTTGCCCAAATGAACAACAAAGGGAGTTCCTGAGTGAGGTGACCAGATAACTGATTGAAACTGCACAGGACAGGACAACTCTATCTTTGTTCTGATGAATGAAACTCTCCTGTCTAAGAAAAATTTTTAAATCATTTTAAACCTCCAGAAAGCAAGTCAGTTAAAGAGTCTGTCCAATCACATGCTGCATTATCAAAATGAAAATACTTTTTCATTAGGAAAAAGCATTTCAGAGGTTATAATTCTTATTGATGGTGAGGATCTTGGAAGAAAATGACAAGTAGTGAGAGACAAACATATTTCAGAGGGACTCATCCATCCTCTATTGAATCAATAGGACATTTTTTTCTTTCCTGAACCATTGTCTAGATCATCGCAAAAAACAAAACAAAACAAAACACAAAAACAACAACAACAACAAAAACTTTCATGAACTCCTCAGAGAGCTTCTTGCCTTAATAAATAATGTAGGTGCAGAAAGATAAAGAGATTGTCTGTAAGGGGTGACGTCACACAGGTTTAGGATTTATTCTTCTCCTCCGTAGAATGTTGAACAGTGACATATGGTTAGGAGTTTTGGAATCAGATATAAAAGACAGGACACATGTATTCCTGTATCCAAAAAGTATCTGGCTCTTGAATCTTCTGCTTTAATCATTGATCTAGCAGAATCTCTGAACTAAAATTTGAAGTCTATATTTCTTCTAAAAGAAATATGTTTAAATAAAACACAAGTACACATAATAGATAGATAGATAAGGTTGAGTGACCTACTGGTCCTCTTTGTGAATGTTACCAAGTTTGTGGCTTATCTGGAATGGAATTCTGATTTCACCCCATTATCCCCTGATCTCACCATTTCCTGTCTTATTTCCTCATTTTCCTTGATTAATAATCAATAATAGTTATTATGGAAAAGTAATTTCTCTATAAATTTAGACCATGATGAAAAGTCTGCTCCCCTGAATGTTAATATGTTCCAAAGTCAAATATAGACATATTGGAGAAAGGCAATGTTTGGGGCTTAATTGTGCTACTGAAGATGAAGCTGATTATGCCGTATGACAGTGGTATTGAAGAGTAAAATGAGGCTGCCAATCCTGGGTGAGCTTCAGATGTGCCCATACATATCTTTCATGGGATCAGCATGGGTCCAAAATCTGCCCTCATTTTCAAAAACTTAATCTGTTCCATTAGGAGTGACCATATTCTTGGCGTCATGTTAACCAAACTCACTAGTGGCTGATTAATAAATCAAAATTTCTTATGATATGGAATATCTTCTCAGTGACCACAACCCTTGCACCAATTCCTCACAGCATCCCTATTTTCTGCATTAGGGTGTCTGACTAACAGAATAATTAATTAATATTTTGTTTCTTTATTAAGGAATTAGAGCAGGGATCATTGGATAGCCTTGGGGATTTTATGTCTTCTTTATCCTTACATTGCCTTGTGTAATGCCAAGGAAGGCTTATCAAATTAATGTTGTATTTTTTTTCCAGGTATATCCCACCTAAGAACATACTTGTCTCTTGTTCAGGACATATATTTCTATTTCCTGCACACAGTTCCTTTGTGATGTTAGTTTCTGGCCCTGTGCAGAGCATCTCTACCAATAATCTTCCAATGAAGGTCACCTCTGCTGATCTCTGACATTCTTACCTATGTGCTCAAAATTTTTACTAATTTTAGTTCCCAACTGACCTTTTTCTGACCTCACCTCAACTCTTGTGTCTGTCACACTGTGACAGGTCAATTCTACATGTCATCTTTACTAGGCTAAGGAATGCTCTGATGGCTGCTGCTAAAATATGATTTGTGGATGTGTCTGTGAGGGTGTTTCCAGAAGAGATTAGCATTTGAATCAGTAGACTGAGGAAGGACCTCCAGCCCTCATCAATTTGGGCAGGCAACACCCAATCCAGTAAGGACCAGGGTAAAAAAAAAAAAAAATGGAAAAGACACATTTTTTTCTTTCCTTCAGCTGGGACATCTATCTTGTTCTTCCTTTGGACATCAGAGTTCAAGATTCTCAGGCTTTTAGACTCTCAGACTTGTGTGGGGGTCCCCACTACCACCCTCCTAGCCCTTTCCTTCCCATCGGTCCTCAGGCCTTGGCCTCTGAGTGAAGTTACTCCATCAGCTCCCCTTGGACTCAGACCTAGTTATTCCATTGGCTTTTCTCATTCTCTGGCTTGCAGATGACTGATTGTGGGAGTTGGCCTCCATAATTGAATGAATTTTCAAAATCTCTCTCTTAGCTGTGTTTCTCCAGGGATCCCTGGGACACACACATCACAAATACTAATACATAGACAATGATATATTATACATATAGATTATACAGAATCTCAGAATCAGATCTTTCTTTGCTGGAAGAGATCTATTTAAAAAAAATCATGTCTAACTTGTCATGTTATATTTGAGTCCTCTGTGTCATGTTAGCCTGTGGAGATAATTGGAGATTATTCACTTATGCATGAGATTATTCACTTATGCATACTTATGGGACTCATCATTATGATTTGATATTTCTGCCAAATATGAAACCCAACAAAGACATAAACTCAATTTAAAATTAATTGCTTTTGTTGTTGTTGTTGTTAAATGATATCTTCACCATGAAGTTTCTGTCTCTTTCATTAAAGAAGAATCTGTCTTTCCAGATACCTGTCTTAATATGGGTTTCTGGTTTTATTGGCTGTTCTCAAAAGCAAAGTGTCCTACTACTAATGTTTTCATCCTGAAATTAAATGCTTTCAATGGAAAAGTGGGTGCTTATGCTTGAATCACCACTGACTTCTGACTGTCAGAGAGTGTGGCAAATTCACTAAGTCCTGAGACAAGTTTGGATTAAAGATAAGTAACACAGATGAGCCAGGAGAGAAGTCTTGAGGCCAGCAAGAAGCTAAAGTGATCCTTGGAAAATAGCACAGTCCTAGAACTCCCTGCCTGAAGCTTGACCTGAGACCTTGGAAATGGAGCAGATCAGTCTGAGAAAGAACTACTTAGCTGTAGGCATATGGGTTGCTTAGAAAAGCTTTGATTTCTTAGATTGACATCCTGTTACAGAAGACAGAAGCAAATGCAGATAAAAGGCAGATGGAAGTGTCAAAATCAGAAACCTATTGCTTAGTGGCGGTAGGGAGGGGGTTTAGGATGGAGGAATATGGCTCATCTGCGTGCTCTCTTTTCTCACAGATCCCCACTTAAAAAAAGCACTTTGAAGAGTCAAAGAAAGAATCCAGCCATATTTAACACACATCAACTCTGGCATACTAATATATGACAAGGGAAATGTAAGCCCAGGAAAGTAGATACGTCAACTAATATTTAACAGTTTTTCATTTCAGTATATACATATTGGGAAATTGTTATTAACACCAGCTGAACTAAGTACTGGATTTACAAAAGTATTGGATTAAAACTTGGTATGAGAGCTGGGTTTGTGGCTCAGTGGTAGAGCGCTCACCTAACATGTTTGGGGCACTGGGTTTGATCCTCAGCACCATAGAAAGAAGAAATAAATAAGATAAAGGTATTGTGTCCATCTACAATAACAACAACAAAAACTTCAGTATGAAATAAATACCTGTAAGTTCATACTGTCATGAGAAATGACTGGACAAATAAATAAATGGGAAAGAAGAACAGTTCTCTTGTGTGGGAGAGTGCCAAATAATTTGTGAATGTGTCTCACACTCCAGGTGTGGGGCTGCAACTCCCCACTTACCACTCCTAAAATGTGGAGTGTACACAGGGACACACAGAACTAACTCCAACCTGACTCCTTTCCCTAAAGACACGATGGTCTAATTGGGAAGGAAAAAGGATTTTTACACTGTGGTGAAACATATGAAAGGGTAGAGTCAAGAAAAAGAAGCCACCTGATGAAACTTAGGGTCTGGTAAGGGGTTTTGTGGAAGGTGCACTGCTATCTCCTCCAGCTTTCTTTAAAAAAGAAAGAAAGAAAAAAGAAAACTTGCTTTTAGAACCACTTTATATTAGCAAAACAAGTGGGAAGAGGGATAGAGAGTTGCCATATAACCACAACATTCCCTCCATTATTAATACCTCATATTAATGTGACTTTGGTTATAATTAACAAAATAATATCAATATATTATAATTAACTGAAGCCCATAATTTATTCATATACTCTTTGTTTTTGCATAATGTGCTCCTTCTGTTCCAGGCTCCCATCCAGGATACCACAGTATGTCTGGTTGTCATGTCTCCTTAGGCTCCTCTCAGATCTGGCACTCTCTATGACTGGCTTTGCTTTTGATGATCTTGAGGTTTTCAGCTGTACTATTAAAGTATTTTACAGAGTGTATCTCACTGGGATTTGTCAGATGTTTTTATGATTAGGGTGAGATTACAAGTTTTAAGCAGAAAGACCACAGAATTAAAATACTACTTTCATAACATAAAATCAAGGTACACATAATCATCGTGGGTAATCCCTGTTAGTGATGACCTTGATCACCTGGTCACCTGGTTGCGGTGATGTTCATCAATTTTTTGTAGTGTAACACTGACCCCCAACCCTAGACACTTTTCTGTGTTGTACTTTGGGGGCAAAGATGTGATGCACAGACCACACTTAAGGAGTGGGAAATGGGGAGTTGTGTTCCCCCTCCTAGAAGGTGGAATATCTTCATTAATGATTTGACACTCTTCTACACAAGAGAACTGTTTCTTCTTTCCCATTCATTCACTTATTCATTCAGTCACTTACTTATAGCAATGAAACTTATGGGTATTTATTTTATACCTTCAGTTTTAATCTAATACAACTTATTTTGTGCATCAAATTTTTCTAGCTTTGGCCACTGGGAACTCTTTCCATTGGCTTCTATATGCCTTTGACATACGCTCACTATTGAAAAGTTCTTTCTTATTTGAGCACTTTCTTACTTTCTAGTACTTCAAGATTCTCCAGACTCTTTTTGCATATTACCTGCCCTTCTTCCATCCTTTGAAAGATGCACATACCCCGTTTTTTTCTAAGGCTTGTTTTCAAGATTTGGATTTGTCCCAGCATGCTTAATACATTAGAGAATAATTGGAGCATGATCCCAATTTAGTATTTGTTTATGTATGAGAAACACTAAGCTGAACACAGGAAACTGCACCCTTCTGAAATGAGCTGCATAAAAACAACCAAAAAACCTGTGTACTGTGCACATGCCACCAACATTCAATAGTTGATTCAGTTCGCTGCAGGTGTTCTGAGCCAAAGCCATCCACATCTGGTGTTATAACTCCCAATCTGATCTACCATAACACTCCTTTCAACTCCTTCACAATCACTCACAGGCTGCAACCCTTCTGCTAACTACTTCCACACAAGAAAATTTTAGGTCTTTTTCAAAGTGAAGTGCATGTTTATTGTAGCACTTGTGTTTTTTGGAACCATTTCACCTATATGAGACTGCTACCATTTTTATTACAGTCTATCTTATCTTTATTTGCCTCTTAGGAATTGAGTGCTGTACTTCTAACCTCATGGGAGAGATCATGCCATTTTGCATAACAGTGAGTTTTAGGAACACACATGTCATGGAATAGCAGAACTGATTGAAAAGAAAGAGTGGTTGGCAGTAGAGATTGTGTGGAGCTATGAAACTATGATTTTCATGGTGTATTTTACTTTCTCTTGGGTTGTTGGAGTATAAAAGGAGGTGGTGAGTTGAGGCCAAATGGACAAGGAGAAGTAAAGGCCAAAGGAAACACGCTTCATTTCCTACTCTTCTACCCCAGGTAAAGCTACCTATCTTGTTTCTCTATAAAATTTCTTATTCTGAACAACTTACCCAAATAAATATGAGACATGGTCTCTCATGACTTCCTTCTTTGACGTACCATAATGTTTTTTAATTTGTTATTGCTGCATTATAATTATATATAATAGTGGGATTGGTTGTGATATATTTGAATAATGCACATGGTATAAATTGATCTATTCTATTTCCCAGACTCTTCCCTTTCCCACCCTTCCTCCCTCCCACTCTCCATCTTCTTTCTCTATTCTACTGCTCTTCCTTCTATTTTCATTTTCATGAGGTCCCCTTTCCTTCTCTTGCTCTTTCTAGCATATGAGAGAAAACATACAACCCTTGACTTTCTAGGTAACTTAGCATGATATTCTTCAATTCCATTCATCCTCCTACAAATGACATATTTTCATTCTTTATGGCTAAGTATCTACTCATTTTCTTCATCCATTCATCCAATGAGGACACCTAGACCGGTTCCATGACTTCCATGGTTGTCTGTCTTCTCTTTTATTATTGTCATACCTATTATAGTGGGCTTAAGATGATATCTCATTGTGGTTTTTGTTTTTTATTTAACTAATGATTAATGATGTTAAATACCATTATTAGTGGTTTATATATCTTCTTTTGATAAACATCTATTCAGATCTTTTGTCCATTCTTTAATTGGGTCATCTATTGCCTATTTCTGTAAGTAAAATTGTATTGGGACACAGCCGTGTTTGTTGGCTTATTTACTGCCTAAGAATGCTTTTGTGCCACAGTGGCAGAACAGACTAGTTGCAGCAGAGACAATAAGGTCCTCAAATCTGAAATTTTTATTAACTGGCCCTTTATGGAAGAAGGCTATCAACCCCCACTGTAGAGTACCCTACCCTGTCAGAGTTGCAACTTGCTATAGGTGTGCCCAGTAAAGCAATCACTGGTCTCCACCCCTCCATCGTCTTTCCAGTAACCTCCATAGGAACATAGGCTTCTGCTGTTAATTATTAAATGTTCAGCACCTACCAGAGCATCTTTCATATCATAGGCATTGAACACATCTATGTGGATTTAGTGAATAAACATAAATAAAAGCTATACAAATGCAAAGTTTCTGAAGAAGACTTGAACAAGATGACGATCATTCAAAGGGAGTCAAATTTCTGCTCATGGTCATGCTTTCTAAAAAAAATTTTTTTTTTTGTTAATGAAATCCTGAATTTAAGCCATGTGGATTTAAACACCTTTAAACTGATAGAACAGGTTAACCCATTTTTAAAAAGTGAATTAAATACTTTTCTGCTGTCTGCAAAAACATAAAAAAAAATAACTCCATTGCTTTGGGGTCTCATTCTGGAGGCTTTATTCAGACTAGTGACAATATTAACCTCTGAGTGTCGTGTGTCTGGAAACGAACACTGAAGCCTCTTTGAGATACACTGCATGTCAGAGATAAAGGGACTCATAGTTTTTTGACACACATAACAGGATGAGAAGGTAAAATCAGACTTTTTTCTAACTCAGCATCAGTACAATAGAGCTCAGATACTAAGTGTGAAGCCAGACCTTAAATGAATATTTTCCAACAAAATTTGAAATATAAGTTTTGGTACTATAGACCTTCTCAGAAGATCATTGTTTTGTTTTTGTTTGTTTTTTAAGTCATAGTGTGGAGGTAGAAAGAGGGGAGGGAAGATTGAGCATTTGATGAGAGGATTATCTTCAGAGAACCTGAAGTGCAAGTCCCACCTTCCCTATGCCATCCCAAGGTTGGGGATGGGGCTGTCTATCTTTTACCCTCTGGACCAGTGAAGAGGATTCTTAGAGAATATTTGAAATATCATCCTAATAATTTGGAAAAATCAATTGAGAAATATGAAGGGCCTTTGGTACAGAGTGTGACTCAGACCCTGAGATCTAGAGTTTGAAAAGGCTGTGGGCTACAGAGCCAGATGGCACTGGCTTCGGAGGGGCTGCTCTCCCAGGGCTCCCCAGGCAAGGCCGAAGGCTGTGGGAACATCTCCCTGGGAGCAGAGGATCCAGATCTCACTAAAAGCAGTCACCTAGGCAACACTGAAAGGCTAGAAAACAGCATCAGATGCCTATGTGCTGAAATAGAGCTGTAGCTACCAGACTCAGGCCATGGGACATAGGGGTTTCACCTGGACCCTCAGAGAGCCTCCCATTGCTCCTTCCAAAGAGTCAATATGGTCAATCCATGTGCACAGCATGTGCTGATCAATTCAGGTAACTAATGCTTCCATCTCCACAGCATTACTGTGTCTTTGGAACCTTCAGACTTTCTACTTATTCACAAAATATATACTAGGTTACTGTGAAATATAGTCCCCCCCACTGTTCTGTAGAAAATAACTATTCTTTTTATCTATTTTGGGGCCCTGTTACCCAAATTCCCAAACTCTAGTAACCAATGTGGTACATTTCAACTGATTTTTTAACCATCCAATTTGAGAGAGAATATGTTGTAGATATCAAAAATTTTTTAAATGTTTAAGAGGATAGAAATATTAACTAGCATGATCATTACATACTATGTACATGTATTAAATTGCATCACACTGTATCCCATGCATTTACACAATTGAAATATGCACAATTTTAATTCACAATTAATTTTTAAAATTTTATTCTTTTTAAAAAATTAGTTATAACATGACAGAAGAATGCATTTATGCATTTTGACATATCATACACAGATGGGATATAATTTCTCATTTTTCTGATTGTACATATTGTAGAATCACAGTGGTCATGCAGTCATATATATACATAAAGTAATAGTGTCTGTTTCATTCTACTATTCTTCCTATCCCCACATCCCCTCCCTTCACTCCCCTCTACCTAATCTAAGGTAACTCTATTCTTCATTAGTGCCCCCCGCTTATTGTGAATTAGCACCCACATATTAAACATCCAACCTTTGACTTTTTGAGGATTGGCTTATTTCACCTAGCATGATGTTACATGATATTACAGGCAAATGCCATATTTCACTCTTCTTTAAAGCTGAGTAACATTCCATTTAATATATATATAACATATATATACAACATTTTCTTTACGGATTCATCTATAGGTTGGTTCCATAGTTTAACTACTAAGAGTTGAGCTGCTCTAAACATTGATGTGGCTGTATCACTGTAGTATGCAGATTCTTGTTGTAGATTTATTTTATTGTTTTATTTTATTTATTTATTCTTATTTGTAGATTTTATTGTTTTATGGTTTCAGGCATTCTAATTTCTGATTTGAGAATGTCTTTGTGATTTAAAGTGATAGTAGGACTCTCTATTACCTTGGAGTGAGCTGTAAGGTGAAGACACTGCCCAAGTTTCTTTTGGGGAAGGGACAGATTAGTTATAGTGAATTAAGGGTTAAGTAGAACAATGGGGAATACAGCAGCAAAGTTATAGTTTAATTACATCAGAGGTTGTGCTTGTTCGGCACACTTGTTATACATGTGAGGTGCTCAGTCTAGATAAAGTGTTTGATACTCAAAAAATAAATAAACAAAATGCAAGAGTTTCCTCATGATATCTCTCTTTGGTTTCACTCGAGAACACCATGATTTAGTAGATGTCCTTTTTATAGACTATGTACCTCCATATTTTAATGATAAACAAGATCATGTGAAAGAACAATTTATTTTGCTAGATTAGATGCTGCCTCTGTCAGTCACTTAAATGAAAGGCCCCTTCTAGTCCCTCCCTCACTGCCCCTCCACCCCTAACCCCCTCCAGGGCAGGTCACAAGTTCCTCCTCAGAAACTCCTGTTGCCAAAGCACCTGGGACCTTCCTTTATAACAGCTTCTATCATATGGTTTTGTGATAGTCTGTTTTCTTGTCTGTGTTTCCTAGCAGAGTTGAAGTTCTTCTACGGGTGAAGATTATATTTTGCTAAGTGATATATTCTAGCATAGTGCCTGACCTAGTTAGTACTTAATCAATATTTATTTAAATTAAATATTGCTTAATTAACTAATTCATGAGGTATAATTAGGTGGAGCCATTGGAGTATCCCTCCAAAGGTCCCCCAAATGGACTGCAGTGCAGCACAAGAGGACAAGAGTGGGGGCATAGGAACAGAGCCACACAAATCTACTCCTCTCCTGGAAGGCAGAGAGTGGCTCAGTGGAACCTCCCCTTAGTCAGCCTGTGGATGGACGATGGGTCAGCACACTTCATGTTCCATCAAAAAGGGGTGGGAGGGGAATGGAGGGGTCATGGGGGTAGAAAAGATGGTGGAATGAGATGGACATCATTACCCTAAGTACATGTATGAAGACACAAATGGTGTAAATATACTTTTATACAACCAGAGATATGAAAAATCGTGCTCTATAAGTGTGGTATGAATTGTAATGTATTCTGCTGTCATACATAACAAATTAGAATAATAAATAAATACATAAAAATGTTCCTAATTAAAAAAAATGTCTCACATAAGGCTTTTACCCCCTTAGCTGCTCTTATATTTCTAAAGCAAAGTGGGACAGAGCAACTTCTCTCTGTGCCTTTGAGCAGTTTTAATTGATGTGAATCACTGACCGATTGATGTGGATGCAGCAATCAGTATCAATTGGAAGGCCGCTGAGGTAAGAGGATCAGCCATCCTGCAGTCTGGTTTGCCAGCCCCATAGAGCTAGGGCCTGGACAATTGATCTTTGCTGCTTTAAATGATCAAACTGCAACCTATTCAAGATGCATATGGTTTCAAAGGCTCCCAAATGCTGATGTTGGACACTGCTAAAAGGGGAATAATGAGCCTAGCACCATTAAAGTTGGAGTCAATTAGCAGAGTCAGGAGACTGACATTGTGTGTTTCTAAGTATAATTTGCATCCTTTGTATCTATAATAAAACCTTAGTGATTTTCCTGTAGGATGAGCATTCCCTGAGGAGTCACATTTGTGGCTAGGTGGAACAGTATGTGAGCAGTACTGTGAAGTTTTTGCCCCCAGAGGCTAATGCCACCCATAAACTTTACCAGTAAAGCATCCAAGCAAAAAAGCACTTTCTCTGCAGCAGCTTTCCCAAAGTGTCTTTGAAGAATATTATTTCTATAGGAAGTAATATGTTACTTGGGAAGAAAATTCATGTGGCCTAGTAAATTGGGAAACTGGGTATTAGAAAAAGAGATCTCTTGATTTTCAGTCCTCTAGTTTTCCCCTTAATGCTCTTTTTCTGTAAGGCATCCAGGATGCCATTTTACATCTAACCATCAATGTCTTTTTGGCCTCCTCTAGCCTGTGACAGTTTCTCAGAAGTCCTTGTTTTTGATGACCTTGATAGTTTTGAGGAAGGTGCTTTTTAATAGCAAGAAAGATCAGGCAAGCATAATGACACTGGAAATCTTGTGGAATAAAAAGAGATGACAGAAGTTTTGAAAGGGCAGAAAAATGTAAGAAGATAAAAAGATAGGAGACAAAGTTTATTGACTCTTCAGTTTTACAAGATTGACCCGGCCCATAAACTAATTTTAGAGAATATATGTATGGAAAAGATAGATGCAAATCACATTTTAAAAATTTATACCATTTATATATCAAATTGTATTATTTTTTCCCTAAAATCTGTTAGGTAGAGTTCAAAAGAAAAAGGGAAAAAAGCAAATATCAAACTAAAAGATAAAATCCTAATAAAATTTAGGACCAAGAAAGATGAAAATGGCTTAAGATAATCAAAGGGAAAAAGTTTGAAGGTTATACGTACCCCCAAGCCCGGCACAGGGGTGCGCGCCCTGTCATCCCAGTGGCTCAGGCTGCTGAGGCAGGAGTATGGTGAGTTCAAAGCTAGCCTCAGCAAAAGCGAGGCACTAAACAACTCAGTGAGTCCCTGTCTCTAAATCAAATACAAAATAGGGCTGGAGATGTGGCTCGGTGGGGAAGTGCACCTGAGTTTAATCCCCAGCACCCTCCCTCAAATAAATAAGTGGCCCCAAGTTTTTCCATCAGGGTGGCCACCCTTTGACTTGTGTTGGTAGCTTTCAAAGCACTATGTTTTCTCCTATTTTCTTTGTTCTCAGAAACAGGTAGTTTTGAAAATGGGAAACAGGAAAATTCTGAGAAAGATCAGTTCTTTGCTTCTTGGGTTTGGGTTGAGAGGGGTAAATAACTCCTAGTGACTATATTTCCTTTCCCCAAACCAAGAAAGTACATCTTCCCTGCTGAATCAAACAGATCCTGGGAAGCTCCTGTGTGAGTCAAATGGTGAGATGTGGTCGCCTACTGGTCCAGCATAACCCCCAGCCACCATAGCTTTGGTGAGCAGCATGACCAGAGAAATCATTATCTGGTGGCCAGTGGCCAGGTAGAGTTTCTTACAGCATGTGATGGGCTTAGAGTTGTGGATGAGGTGGTAGATATTATCATTTGCTGTGAGAGTTAGGGTACAAGCTGCTGAAGTTAGGACTGAAAACACAGTAACCCACCAAAACTAGAAATGCCTCAGTTCTCTATCACACAATAGGTCCAAAGGTGGAAAACCCTTGAAAACTACTGGTCAGTTCTCCCATCTGCAGCACTAACACCAGGAATCTATTTCTCTGCTAATAGGAGGAGATAAAAAGTTAGGTAAGTGCACAACCAGTCCTAGCTATCTGAATACCACCAGCCTGAGCACAGTAGACAGCAACATCAAGCAACAAAGGAGAGAGGGAAATGGAGTCTTTCGTTAGGTGATCATATGCCCACCTAATAGTCTATTACCATGGCAGGTAGCAAAAAACAAACATAATGAAACAATTTGCCATCTATCATGGCAGTTTGCTGGTTTTCTATTCCCCCACCCTTTGTTTTTGTTAATAGAGGCCTGATATTGTTTAAGGAAATAATGATCCCAGCTAATTGCTTATTTTTCAGTCTCTATTGCAGATAGGAGATGCTACATGGCATGGTGCCGTTCTGGCCAAAGAGAACAAAAACGGAGGCTGCTGGGATTTTGGATAAAGCCTTAATTCATAAACAAAGGGGGTAGATAAAGCTGGAGCTGCCCTTCCTAATTCTTCTTGCCCAGAATGTAGATATGATGATTGGGGCTGCTACTAATAAACTGTGCACATGAAGAAGGGTCAAGAGAGGAACAGAATCATCTATCCTGATATCAATGTCCTGTTTGACCAATACTAACAGCTGTTACCTCTGAACTTATGGCATGTCAGTAAAAACATTCTCCCCTCTTCTTAAGCTTTTGTTGGTTAAATTTTCTATTACTTGTAGCTTACTAATGCAAAAGATAAGTGGTCAGAATTGGGAAAGCCACTATGGAAAACAGTATAGAGGTTCCTCAAAAAATTGAAAATAAACTACCCAATGGTCCAGCTATCCTACCCCTGGGCATTTTTTTCCAAAGAAAATAAAGTCAGCATACAAAAGAGACACCAGCATACCCATATTTACTGTGGCACTATTTGTAATAGGCAAGATATTCAATCAGCCTAGGTGCTCAGCACCTCATGAATAGATACACAACGGAGTATTACTCAGCCATAATGAAGAATGAAATCCTGTCATTTATAGGAAAATGGATGGAACTGAAGAACATCACATTTAATGAAATAAGCTATACACAGAAAGACATGTATCATATGTTTTCTCTCTTGTGTGAAAAAAAAATTAAAGAAAGAAAACAAAAAGATAATTTGAAAATAGAAGAGGAACTACAAAGACCCGGGAAGGGAGCAGAGAGTAGAGGTCAGGAGGAGGGTTACAATTAATCCAAACTACACGCATATATAGAATTAGCACAGTTAATCACAAAAATTTGCACAATTAATGTGTTAATAATTATGATGATACATTGAATAAAAATACAGAAATAGCAATAAACAGGTTTTTTAAACAGCAAAACCTTGAGAGCCGGTAAGCAGCAACTCAGTCTCAGAGAGGATCTCATAAGAATGACCACCTGACAGTGTGCATGAAGCACAGAGAGGTGGAATTCAAAGAACAAATAAGAACAGAGAAGAAAAACAGTCAAGGATCTGCAGTGGAACAGATCTCAGGGTATTTGCAGCCAGGGTAGTAAAGACTCTGAAATATAATGAAGGGTGCTAAGAAAAGGCAGGCAGAATCTGTAAATCCCTTATAATGATATATGAGATGGAAGAAGAGAAGAGCACATTTATGTACCAAGGAACAGAAATAGAGCTACACATGTGATTGGAACACGATGCTATAGCTTCCTCCTGAGAAGGGAACGGTAGATGCTGAGTGCAGTGCAAAAATCGCACAGTGCAGAATGAAACCTGAAGAGCTGCAAGTAACAGAAGTGATCACTATAGGAATCTAAGAAAATCTCTTTAACACCTACCCTTGGAGGCTCTGAGTTTCTTCCAAATAACATCTTTGACTCTCAGATCACACGTTAAAATCCCATTCAGATTAGTTCTGCTCCAGTCTGCCTTGTGGTGATAGTGGTGTGAGTCCCGGTTGAACCATGACAATGTCTGGGCTTGAATCCAGGCCTGATGACGAACTTTTTGAGGATAGTGAATGAGCAACAAACCTTTATGTGCTTCAAAGAAGCACATGTAATAATTGCCATGACAGCATCGTCTACCTCGAAGGGTCGTTGTGGCAATCCAATGACGTGATAAGTGTAGAGGAACTGGCAAGTGTTCACCAAGCATTACAACTTTTATCCTTGTAAAAATACCTAGATTTGAATCAACTGTTCAATCTCTACACTGGATAGGTACCAGGAAAGAAAAGTAATACTCCTGAAGTTCTAGAAGCACACACAACACGAGGAACCCTCTCAAGCCTTACCCGTCCAGCCATATTTGGAAGGCGACCATCTCATTCTCAAATTCTCTGAATTGGCCTTTGATATCTGGTTTCCTTTGACTGAAGTTTTCGTGCCTGTCTAGCCCTTCTACAGATTCAATGTCTTTAGGGACTTTTTCATTTAAGCACTTAGATGTGGTCATCAAAATACCAAGGGGTTAAATACAGAAAAGTTTAAAAGATAGTGTTTCTTACCAACTGAAAAATATCTTTCACTTTTCTTTGCGATCAGGAAATAATTGTTATAATTGTCTTACTTGTAGAAGAGGCTCTGAATTTTGATTTTAGATTTTCCTCTTTTTCTTTTTCTAGAAAAGAAACCAAGATGGTGGGCCAGCAGGGGCAGACCATTCTAGGTAAGCTAAGTCAGAGATACAATTACTAGGATTAGTTTAAATAAATCGATGAGTTAATACCAAGTGAGTGTTAAATTACCTTTGGTGCCATTAGTCCCCTTCCCATGTAGACACAAAATCAAGTAAAATATACACAGGTTATATAGATAGCACTCATATGATCCTAAGAAAGACCGGAGGGCATTATGCTTTGGCCAGGAAATGGTCCATATTGTGTAAAGTTACACAAAATTCCTTGGAGAACTGAATTACATAAGAACAACAAATATTCCCTTCAAGGAAATATATTCATAAAAGCTATGATTTTTATAAGCATATTGTTCTGTCCTAAAATTATAATTTTTAAAAAAGGAATTTAATAAATATTGTCACTGAATTCCTAGAGTACTTCAATACACTGTATCACTGAAAGATTATTCGCTGTCCCCAAAATGACTCACTTATTTTTCTTGTCCATCAAATGAGGCATCATTACAATAAAATTCCCCACAAATTTGTTTTGACCCTGTGTTGCCCTGTGCTTAGTTCTTCCTTCCATGCCTAGGAAACCATGTTCTCAGGGAACCCATAATCCCTCATGTCAAGAAGACATGGAAAAATAAAAATAAATTAACAAATAAAGAGTAGACATGGAACACATATAAGGATGTAAATTCTCTGCTGAGCTGGAGTTGTATCATTTGCTTTCTCTTAAAATTTCCAAAGAATAGTCATTTTAAAATAATTACATATATGGCTTTAAAAGAATGCTTGTATGTTACAAAATTACTTTTAAAATCTTAATCTTCAACAATTTATAGAGCACTGCATCCCTTTGTCTAATTCAATAGGTAAACTGGCAGTAGGAAAGCCACTTTAGCAAGGCTAGTTGGGCTACAGAGAAGTGTGTAACTCCACATCACAGTACATTATTGTTGGGGCCCAACTCTGAAGTCACAAAGAACTGGTTGTCTACCCTACTCCGTGACTTGGGCTGGATGTTTGGTAACTAGGATCTCTCAAGTGGACAATGCAGTGCCTGCCTCAGAAGGTTATGGTGAGTATTCGATGAATCGATCTGTTTAGCACAGAGCTGGGCTGCTGCAAATACTTGAGAAGTGGCAGTGAGGTTGTGGTTGTCAGGCAAGGTCACACCTGGGCCTGGGAGGGAGATGCACCTTCAGTGTCTTCCTCTGCACACAGGAAGATGCTCCTCTCCTTATGATCGCTAAGTCCTTGGTCAGGGGCCCCTGTTGGAGGGATGGGACTAGTCCTCCAGTCCTCATAACCCATGAAGGCAAGCAGAAAAAAAATCCTGCCTTTCAGGAATAAGAGGCAAAGAGAAGATGCCTGGAGAAAGACACATTATAAAGGTAAATTATTCCCTGGGATGAAGGCCTAGAATTCAGACAGTTGTGGCTCAAAAAAGTTTTATAATCAAAAGCTTGAAACATAAAGCTTCATGAGGGCATGGGCTCTGTTAGTCTTGTTTCTGACTTTACCTCCAAACACAGCCAGGAGTATAGAAGATACTATATATTGAATGGATAAAATGTGTTATTTTTAAATATGTTAACACCCTGTCCCATATTAGCTGAGTAATCCTAGATAAGTTATTTAACTTCTCTGAACCTCTATGTTTTGATATATAAAATGAGAATAAAAATAATATATATACTTCATTGAACCATAAAAATATAAAGAGAAGTAGCAATTCATCTACTGCCATGCTCAGAAGGTATGGCAGAGCTGAAGTCAGTGTCTGCACAGCCAAGCTCCCTGAATAATGTGAACTACTGCTCAGAACTAAATTGCATCTCCTGCCTCCAAATATATATGTTGAAGATCTAACTTGTAGTGTGACTCTCTTTGTCACATTATAGGGCCCATAACATGGTAATTAAAGTTAAAGAGGTCATAAAGGATGAGACCTTAATTTGATAGGATAGGAGACCTTACAATAATAGGAAGAGAGATAGCTCTTCCTCCACCCCATGCATACCAAGAAGTCATGTGCGACATAGTGAGAAGACAGCCATCTAAAAACCAGAAAGACAGACTTCACCATAAACCAACCATGCTAGCACCATGATCTCAGACTTTCAACCTCTAAAACTGTGAGAAAATAAACTTCTGTTGTTTAATTCACCCAATCTGTGCTATTTTGTTATGACTGGTTGAAAAGATTAATACAAACTTTGGTATCATCAAGTGGAGTGCTACTATAACAATACCTAAAAAGGTGGAAGCAGCTTTGAAACTGAGTTATGGTAGAAGTCACAAGATTTCTGAGAAGCATGTTACAAAAATCATAGATCACCATGAACAGAGTGCTGGTAGAAATATGGATGTCAATAGCCATTCTGGCGAGGTCTCAGATGGAAATAAGGAGCCGGTTTTTAAAAATTGGAGGAATGGTAATGCTTCTTAGAAAGTGGCAAAGAGCTTAGCAGAATTGTGTTCCAATATTTTTGGAAGATGATTGTAACACATGAAATTGGATATTTAGCCAAGGAAACTTCTAAACAAAATGTTAAAATGTGAAAGGAGAATAATTTAATGAAGAAATTATTAAGCAAAAGCAGAAGCAGAACTTAAAGGTTTGAAAACCTTCTCCATAGTGCCAAAATTTAGAAAATGTATTCAAAAGAGAACACAAGGGCATGGCTGGATATGATTTAATAAAAAAGATGGTGACAAAAATATAGCGATTTTAACAGAATGAGGTAGAGATGGAATGGCATAAAGGAAGACTGTCAGTCTTCTGAGATTCTACAGGACGAATGGATCTATTGGGCTGTGAACATTCTTTATGCTCTAAGAAAAGGGAAGAAGGACCCAAAGGAGATTCCAAGATCATTGGGGCTGCAAATTCTGGTTCCTCCTCCTGTTTTCTCTTTAGCTTCAGTGACCAGGATCACCCCCCTAGTGCCAGGGATATGTGGTTGAGAGTCTCTTCCAAGATGTAGGAGCTAATGGAATTTGTCTTGCTAGGTTTGAGGGTTATGTGGGACTTATCAGCCCTTCCTTCTTTCCTATTTCTCTCTTTTGGAGTTACAATGTCTATTCTATGCCTGTGCTATCACTGGATTTTGGAAGCAAGTAACTGAGTGGTTTCAAAAGTTCATAGCTAGAAAGGAATTTTCCTCTGAATTAATCACACTTGTAATCTCACCCTTGTTGGATTTGATTTTCTTCTTTCTCTGAAATACAAGTTCAACTATGATCATCTCTCTTCCCAAAGAGACCACCCTGAAGAGACCCCATGCATTTACGGGTGAACGTCCTAGTTTAATATTAAGTCTTGTTATACCATCAATGCACCTATTATGGTACAGAGCCAAACAGGGCAAAGAACCAATTACTGCTCCCATTTTTATTTTATCTCATTTTCCTCTGCTTTTCTTTTTTGTGATCTTAGTCGTCTTTGCTGATTACATGTCCTTTCTCTGCCTAGCCTCTTTGGTCCAATAGAGCAGAAAGAGCACCAAATTAGTACTAGGATTTCTGAATCCTGTCCTTGGCTTTGCTACATGAGTCTACAAGTATCTGAGCAAGGCATTTTAAGTAAAGCCTGTGTCCTCACCTCCAAAGCCACTGGTTTAAAGGCCTGACTAAAATAAGTAAGTAAATTGCAAAACAGTCTGTACATTTAATCCATTCATTTGTTCATTCGTTTGTTCTTCCTTGGTGCTTTTAAGCACTAATTAGATGAGTCCATTGTCTTAATAATTAGGGACCATTATGTTCTAACTAGTCTCATTTACTTTGGTGAGAAATGTGAACTTTTTCCTGAAGTGCACAAATCATAGATTAAAAAATAAAATAAAATCAGTACTTCAACCAGAAGCTGGAGAATTGAGGTGAGAACTGGGAAAATCTCAGTGAAAGAACTGAGAAGGAACCTGTGCTGTGGCCCAGGGTCTTCTGCACCTGCATGGTTCTGGAGCGCTTTTTTGCTCCGTTCCTTTATGCCCTTTTGACATTGGCATCACAGAAGTCCAAACCCTTCTGCCAGAGCTGCCACTAATCCATCTTTGGCCGCCTTGTTACCAAGGCTTCCGGGGCCTGGGCTCTAGTGAACTACATGTCTGAGTAATTAATCTTCTCCGTCCTGGAGCCCTTACATGTGGGCAGCCACCACCAAAGCCAAGAGCGATGTTGCAGATTAGCTGTTTAAGTGCAGCCTGGAAGCTGCCTGCTGAGCAAAGTGGCACTAATTGAACCCTGCACCCTCCCCACGACCAGTGCCTGTCAGACAAGCCAGTGGCTAATTATGCCCTGGAAACTATTTGGAAATTTGCTGATTAACTCCAGAGGAGTTGATTAGTTCTTAATATAGAAAGATCTATTTATTTGAGATAAACCCGTATAGTAAGAATTCTTCCCTGATCCTAAGTCTTTTTCTATTTATTGGGTGTCAAGAAGATTACTCGATGTTAAATGAAGAATTCCAAACAATTAAGCCAAGTGACATTTTTCAATAGTAATTATTATTTTTATTATTTATTATTGTAGAAAATTGAAATGCAGGGAATAAAAGTACATCAAAAATATTTTACATTATAAATACAAAGAGTGGCATATTTCCACTGACCTAGTTTTAGGCATTAGTCAATTTTATTTCTTTCAAAATTAGAAGAGAATGTAAGTGAAATGATTTTACTTAAATTTGATCTTTTTTCATCTTTCAATACATTTAATGTAATTTAACTACCTGTGCGGCTGGTAACATCTATTGTAAATGTACTAATTATGTAAAACCCTTTCATTATGACTTGAATGGGGGTTAAGACTTTAGCTGGGGTCATTATTTGAGTTATTGTGAAAGTGCCATTAACATTTCTTTCCTATACCAAATTTAGTGCTGTCAAACCTAAAAATCATAAGAAATGAGGAAACAAGTGGAATGAGATAGGAAAAAGTAATATGCTCTGTAAGCAATATTTCTAACAAAATCCATTGCTACATAAGAGTGTCATCAGATTATAGTCTTTTGGGGGAGGACCCAAAATTCTGCAGAATCGCTGTCATTTAAATGGGTGTAAATTGTGAACTTGTCTGTGTGTGTGTGTGTGTGTGTGTGTGAGTGCACACACACATGCCCACAAATAGAAATACAGTTTTGTTTTCTAACACTACCCCCACATAATTTAGTAACATTTTTTAACATTGGAAATAAAGAGATGCAA
The DNA here is from genome assembly GCF_021218885.2 of Marmota monax. NCBI lineage: Eukaryota > Metazoa > Chordata > Mammalia > Rodentia > Sciuridae > Marmota > Marmota monax. The sequence goes on along the minus strand of NW_026693777.1, from coordinate 54,259,666 downwards.
GGCAGAAAACAAGAAAACTAAAGTCCAGATTCATAGTTTAAACTGGCAGATTGAAAGAAAAAGAACTATAGTAAGAAACTTTCTCTTTGTTCTAGATAAAGAGAAAAACTTTTAAGACAACACAAAGAAATAATACTGTAGATGATCACATCTGACATAGGGCTCTATTTTCTTGCAGTTTCCAAGTTGAGAGTCCCAAAGATTACAGAGAGGTAAAGCAACCTGTCTGTTTCTATATAGGACCAAGGCAGGACACAAAGCACTATGGCTTTCCAGAGACCTCTTTATCAACTACCATATTGCTCACCTGTATTCCAGTCTTAGAGATTCAAACATACTTGCAAATGACTGCAAAACTCCATCCAAAAGTCAGAAGGCAGAAATTCTATAGGTTGATACTGCTTTTTTTAATTTTCAAATAGTGTTTATTTTTTTTAGTTATACAAGACATTAGAATCTATTTTTATATAAGTATATAAGCATGGAATATATATTATTCTAATTAGGACCCCATTCTTGTGGATATACATGATGGTGAGATTCACTGTGGTGTATTCATATATGTACATAGGAATATTATATCATATTTATTCCCCTGTTTTTCCTTTTCCTATCCTCCCTCCCTTCCCTTCATTTCTCTTTGTCTCATCTTCGAAATTTCTTCTTCCCCTTCCCCCGCTTATTGTGGGTTAGCTTCCACATATCAGAAAAAAAAATGTGGCTCTTGGCTTTTGGGGACTGACTTATTTCACTTAGCATAATTTTTTCCAGATCCATCATTTACTGGCAAATATCATAAAGCCATTCTCCTTAATGACTGAGTAATACTCCATTGTGTATATATAACACATTTTCTTTATCCATTCAGCTTTTAAAGGGCACCTAGGTTGGCTCCATAGCTTAGCTATTATGAATTGAGCTGCTCTAAACATTGATGTAGCTGCATCACTGTAGTATGCTGATTAATTGCAATAACAGTTGAACCCCATTTTCTCAGATAACCTTTAAGGCTTACATTTAAAATGCCAGGAAAGCAAAAAAGGATATATATGTCCTATACCTGATTTCACCAAAAGATATCCCCAAAGACAGCTTGTAATGACCTCAAAATATTTCACTCAATGGCAAAGAGATGAAGATGTTGGGCTGAAATCTCCAAGCACTGGTTTCATTGGTCAATATATTATCATATCTGAAAATGCATTTCTTTGTTCATATGTGATGAAAAATTTTATCAGGAATTTACCAGTGAAATAAAATGTATCTTATTTCCTCGATTCTAATTTGTATTTTCCCTCAATTTCATATTTCAGATATGGTCATTTATCTTATAATCACTGCCTACTTTAAGTTGGGGTTTTCCCTGAAACTGTTATCAACCTGGTGGTACAGTTTGAAAGCAGGGAATACTGTGCTCTTTGGCTCCTCCCCTTCCCAGAACCACATTCTCAATGTTAATTCTTCTGACAAGGTAAGCATGGCGACATTACCCAATGTCAGGCAAGCATGAAGTGTATTCTGTAAATTGGAAAAGGAGAGACAAATTAACCACCGATTTGACAGCAGGAGAAAACCTTTCAATAAACATCTTCAAAACCAGTTCCCAAGTTAAGACACTAAAACTTCTTGTAGCTAACCATGTACTACTGTGTGTCACACTACAGAAATGATAACAAATACTAAGAATTGCAATCTTTATTTTGATATATGATTGCCTGAGCTATACCTATATGGTTATTTATAAGTAAAATTGTAACTGGAAAAGTATTCACAAGTAGAGCATAACATTGTAGAATATCACCACTGCCTTAAGATTCCAAAATATTTGTGTCAATCATGGTCCATTTTATACAGAAAAACATTTCCTGCATGATCCCAGGTACTGCCAAGCATGGCTTGCTTGTTTCTAAATAATCCCTGAGGAAACAGTTCAGTCTAGACCATTATCTTGATAGTTCATAATTAGGTTCAATAATAAAGCTTGTTTTGCTGACCTAGGTCAGATGGGCATGTCCTCAGCATCTAGGCGCAGTGACCTTGCTTTGAGAGGGTATTGTTAGAAAATCCATTATTATCATCACATACACTTCAGAGAAGTGGCTGTTTTGTGAATTGATGGTGTGATGTTGCCACTTTAGATAAAACAGTCCATGAATTATTGACTTAATGAGTTAATGTTGCTTGATTTCACAACAAAGTCTTCGCCGTCTTGATGCAATTTACTGAACACGTAATCACAGGATATGAAGGAAAGCACAGGTAACAGGCTTTGCTCTGCATTGATGAGTCACACCAAATCTGAAAAAGGCACAAACATCACAGAGGCATCACTGTCTTCCTTGAAGGCATGATGCCTTGGTCAGTATGCCTAAGGCCAGCTCATAAACACTTGCTAAAGTTGGCTTTCTTCACATTATTTTTGTCTTAAACACAATTCAGTTAATTGCTTTCTCAACCCTCTAGAATATCCCTTGGGCCCCTGATAAGGTCTTGAGGTTGGTCCTGTGAAATCCTTCTGGCTGTGTGCAAGGTTGCTGCTTGGGAAATGTTCAAAGGGAGCCCACAGAAAAAGCCCATCACAGGAAAACTCTGCCAATATCCTGATGCTTATCTGTGTGAAACTAGAGCAAATCTGCTATGGGATGGTATTTTCTTCAGAGTACCCCAAACATGGGGAAAGACAATAAAAATCCAAGCACAAAGCAATTAACAGTTTTTCCAGAGAAGCTGGTTGAGCAGGTGTGACTCATTGATTCAGCAAGTTGTTTCCTAATTTTCACTTTGCTATTATTCATTGAGTGCTCATTATCTGCTAAGAGCTTAATACACAATATTTAATCAAGTCCTCCCAACCCACTTACACAGTGTTATTTTTGCCACTTATACAGATGAGGAAACTGAGGCCTAGAGAGAGGAAATAACTTTCTTATAACTGCAGAACTATCATGGAGGAGCTGGGCCTCAGAGTGGGTCTGGCTCTAGAGTGACCTCTTTGGTGTATACACCATATATCCCATCCCTATTTGTGATTTTTCTTTCACAATAGGCTACTCTATCAGCAAGTTATTGTTTATGTTGGACTAAAATCTGTCCCATTAGTCCAGGATCTACCTGTTCAGCATGCAGAAGGAGTCTAACATTCTGCATAACACTATTTTAGTAACAAAAATTCTCATTGAGGATGCTCATATGCACTTGTTTGAGGCATAGGCATTCCAGAGATGCTCAGTCACATAGGAACCATTTGGGGAATTCAAAGAAGAAGCATCCCAGTTCATGGCTCCATCTCTATTTGTCCTCTGCTGTAGGAGTCAGTCAGGGTGATGTAGTAGGGAGCAGGAAAATGTTCAAGTTACCTGTTCCTGGACTCAGCTCCTGATTCCAATGCTGGATGTGGAGCAAGTCACTTTGAGTCTGTACTTAAATAAGCTACTTTAGAAAGTTGTTTGAAAATTTAATAATATTAACAGATTCAAAACATATGATTTGTATTTTTGTTTTTGTTAACTCTTTTTAGATTCTTCCATCTCCATTAAAAATTATTTCACATTCCCTTCTTCAAATACCCAACATATAGAAGACATTCTGAAACTGACAGCTCTCTTAGCCCTCAGTTTCCTATAACCTTCTTTTCTTTGGTAAAATGCTTAAGGGCGCTCCATTAGAAAGAAAGAAGTAACAGTGCCTATTCTGGTTTCCATGCCAAAATACTTTCCCCAAAATTATCAAACATTTGTATAAAAATGTTTAATAAAATAACACTGAAGAATGTTAAAATATTCTAATCAGTGGCCATTGATTGTCCTTCCTATATGAATCACTTTGCTAATTTTTTTATGGCTTAACCTTATTTTCAAATTAAAAGTTAACAATAAGGATAATAATAAATTTTAGGTCATTTTCCTGGGATTTATAAGAAGTCTCAATAAAAGCTGAAAGCGTCCTTTGTTATTAATTGGTCAGAAACCATCAGCCAAGGTATTACAGAATGGAAGATGGAGCTGGAGGCTCAGGGAAAAGGTGTTTCGTACCCACCCACAATCCCCCACACCTTGTGCCTCCTGGCAGGAGAGCTTGGGTGAAAAGATGTGAGCCCTGTTGGGAGGTTGCACCCCTTCATTAGTAGGGAAACCCTAGGACTGTTCCTTCCCTGGGTCCTCCCAGCTGCCCCACATCTTTCCATGTCATAGCTGCTGGGATCCTCCAACTTCAGGACCTTGAACAAATTTTCCCAGGGATGCACCAGGGAAATGTCTCAGCTCAACTTTTTTGTCACCCATGGAATTAGAACACCTTTGTGGGGAATGGAACACAAGAGGAAGATCATCAAATGGGATGCGAGAAATAGACTCTGCCACTTTCGAGCACTTATGAGCACCATGCTTTATCCACCTCAGCTCCTTGGCTCTGCACACTCAAGCCTCCATTCCCAGTGGAATGCCCTTGTTACATATCTTTACTGTGTCTAAGCGGGAGTCTGTTTTCTGTGTGAAGTTTTCGCACAGGTTTCTTTCTGATTTCTCCATCTCTTAATGAGCATATTTCTGTAGAAAGAATAGGCATCTATCATGTGTGCCTGGCACAGTATACATGTTTAACCTTTTTTATCTTTGTCACCATAACCTACGTCCTACCTAGATGTCAACATTGTCCTCCTTGCTCCTTCTCTGCACCACAGAGCCAGTCTTAGAGGTTGCCAGTACTTGTTATTTCCTATTTTTTCTTACCCTTTCTCCTCAGATCCCTTTGCATGTTAGTATGTGTGTTTCTTACTCCTTATAAAACTGAACCCTGTTGTCTCTTGTAATCTTTTAAGTCTTCTCAGTACCTTTTGGAAGAAAGCAAGGAATAAATATTTGGTGCTGAAGTCACTGAGCTATAAGTCTTCTTAGCTGTTATTCATCTCAGCTCAATTCTGATTTCTGGTGTTTTATCACCCCCAAACCTCCTCCTTGACCATGTCTCTGTTACTCCATCTCTACCTCCTTTGCATTCTCATTTCCCCCCCCCCCAAAGAGCTGTATTTTCAGGCTTTTGCCCTTGTTTTCTCTCTGTGTTTTCTATGTTCTTCCTTGCCCTCTCCTGGTCTCTTCCTTTGGTTGACTCAATCACTACTGTGGTGTTAACTTGGACCTCAGCGTCAGTGACTCCCATATCTAGGTATTGGTTCAGACTCAAGACACAAACCTGCATTTCCAGGGACTTCTTCAAATGCTATGAACACCCAGACTCAATAAATGCAAAGTGAACTTGCTTTTCCCTCCTTACCCCATCTTTTTTGATTTTGTTAAGGTATCACCAGATCGTTAGTTCCTTGGGCTCAGGACTTCATAGCCTTTTACTCTGTTGTGCCTCTCTTCATATTGGTCAGTAGCTAAGACTTCTACAGTGGCCTCCTCAGTGTCCTGCATTTGTCCCCTTGTTTCCATTCCCACTGCCTTTGTCCTAACTCAGGCCCTCCTTAGTGCTTGCCTCGACTACTGTCACAACCCCTCCAACGCCATTTGGTCTTCCTGCCTCTAGTCTTTCCCAGCTTCAGTGTATTTTTTGCACTGTTCCATAAAAATCTTCCTGAAATACTTCTCTGTTCATCTGACTCCAGTTTCTACACCCCCGATGTCTGCTCAGTGCCTGTAGAATGCCAGGTGACTTAGCATGTCAGTCAAGACCCTCCAGTTTTGGGGAAAACAATGGCCAGCATCTCTTACGGGGTTCTTTCTGCCCAGGGGAATCCAAGCCACCCTAAAAGTTATCATCTCAGATAATTAATAAGTAACAAAACACAAATACTCTAGTTACATAATGCTAACCCCTGATAGATCTGTCCACATGGGTTCTGGAACTAGACAAAGGCAAAATGGCTCTGGTGGTTTATTTAAGGGGGTACATCAAAGGCAGGATAAGATTTCAAGGGCAGAGTCTTGTTTTGTGATGTCGTCAGGTAGAGTGACATCTTGGCAGGTCACACCCATCTCAGGTGCTGTGTGGGCCATGGCAGAGCAGGAAAGAGATTTACATTGTCCCTAGGCAGTTGACCAGAGGAAATGTCCACTGGCCATTCTCTATCCATGAGGCTTCCATGCACTGTGACCCACATGCTACCGACAGACAGCTTCTGACACTGCAGGATGTGGGTCCAATGTCTGTCTCATTGTTCCCTTCAATTTCCCTGCTTTCCAGTGCCAGAGTGCTCCTTGTTTTTTTCTTTCCCCCTTGCCTTGATTCATATCCTTCCCACATCTTCATCAAAACCCCACTTAAGGCTTTCCAGTCTCTCTGAGCAGAACCTATTTTCCTCCTCCATATTTTGGTAACAGTTATCATTTAGTATAGGTCTTAGATGGAATTTGTTCTTTTAAAATGTTTCTATATACTGGAATAAGTGGTTTATGTATCTCTCCTAAATTCTCACAATTCTATGCAATAGATTTTTTTTTTCAAAGTCACTGTACAGATAGAAAAACTGAGGCTCCTGTAGATTAAATAACTTGGCCAAGGCCAAATGGGCAGTGAGGCACAATGACTCTGCAGGCCGTGCTCTCTGCACTCTTCTGATTGTACCAGGCTACTTCTTTTAATTGCTTATTCGACCTCATCCTCCCAGAAGTGCCACAGTACTCCAAGGGGACCAATGGGACCCGTGAAGGTGACAAACCACCTCTGACTCTAGGCTGCCCTAGCCCCAGTTCTTCCTTTGGCTTTTCTCCTTTCAGACCCTCTGGTGATATTTGGTTACTGTTGCCTTTTAAAAGTTTCATTATTATGCATAATGTATTCATTGAAGTGCAGCATTTCCTGTAATTTATGTCTCTTCATTTTACTACTCAGCAATTCCTCAGTATTTAACCTCATAAATTTCCAGTTATTGTCCTATATTTACACAATGTATCTGCCGGAGAAGTCGGTGCAATTTAATCCTGGGTGAAATCCGAAGGGACACTCACAAAGAGGGTGAGTAGGCTGTGAATGCCTCTCCTAACAAAGTCAGATTGCTCATGAGCAAAAGCAAATAGTCTCCCCTGTCCCCCTCCGTGGCCCCCCTCCATCACCTGTATTATTTCATGAAATAACAGGAGGGCCCGATTCCCTGGACTTCTTGTAATCATCCCAGCCCATTCCTGGGAGCCGAGTGTTGGCCTCCAAGTCCCTTTGTGACTGCATTTCATATGCTGCACCTCTTCCCTCAGCCTGCCGGGCTGCCTGTTCCACCCCCTCTGAAAGGCCAAGTGGTACTAAAACCTCACCTCGTCTGGCTCTTGGCTCCTTTTGTTTCTCTTATATTGTTCTGCCGTTGCCCTAAGGCCAAAAGATCTTTGGGGCAGTGGCCCTGTTTGGTGTTTGGCACAATTTCATTTACTGAACATCTCTATGTACATTTATGATGCCATATAACTAATAATAAAAACAGGACAGCCTAGGGCATCATTTTTTATTGTCAGCTCCATGGCAGGTGTGGGGGATGGGGAAGGGAGGGCTGAGGGGATGGGGAAGGGAGATGCGGGGATGATGCAGGCTGGCCCACACTGAGCTGTTCTGCAGGGCCACGACCCTTTCCCGAGGACCCAAATCCTGTGGAGCCATTCCAAGCTTCCTGAACACTCTGCAATGGTGGGAAAGACCGGATAGGAGGATTCCTTGTGCTACAGCGGAGCTGCCTGGGCTATGTACTCTGGCATTTTTCAAGCAGAATGTTTACCCACCTCTGGGTGTGTGCAAAATGGACCACAGCAGAGCTCACACCGTTCATCACTGCCTGTTGCTAAATTGATGCGGCTCTCCTTGGATGCCATCAACTGTGCAGTAATCTATATTGATGGCCAGGCTTTACAGCAGCCGTTTGTATGCTCTACCTTCCTCTGTGGCCGTCTGCTCTTTGTGAATGTGGCCTGGGTGGTAGTTACCCTGGATCCTCTGACTTGGACTTCAGCATGTTGAAAAAGCTATTATGGGGTTTTAGAGGCAAACATTTGTTCCTTGAAGGCATTATTAGAAGGCAGAACAGAATAATGGAACCAGCCCTGAGTCTGAAATTAAGTGACCTGATTTTTGTCTCAAGTCTGCCCTTTATTAGCTGTGTGACCTTGCATAAATCACTCAACTTCTCTGAGCCTCAGTTTTCTCTTCTGCCACTAGAGGATGTAATTCTCTACCCTACAAGCTTGTTAAAAGTTCTATAGATTTTTTTAAATATCAAAGTATGCACACATACATATATAAGCATACTTTGATATTCAAAGAGTCTACAAATGGATTTTAAATACATTTTATATTCTGAAAAATATATTTGTAAATGTATTTTATTTTCTGAAAAATGCTATCAAGATATCAGTGTTATTGATACTATATTGAAATATCTTTGAAAGGACAGATGCAGAAGAAAATATCTGTTATACAGATTGCTATGGAGATATAACAAAGTGATCGAAAATGTTGAAACCTGTAGTAAGAGTGAAGGAGAAATAAACTATTCATTTCCATCCTAGATGATTCTGGCTATTTCAGATGCCCTTGTGCCATCCAGAACACTGGGCATGGCTCTGCCACAATTGTGATCCTGGGCAGCATTCACTACAGACAAAGCAAGTGACTCCTCTCTAAGCTTAAAATGAGATCAATGCCAACTCTTACATCTATTCAGAATGTGTGGTTTGTAAACAGTTAACGGAGCTGGTTCTGTGGGCATCCATGGATTAAAGGCTGAAGAGCACACGGGTGGGATGTACCGGAAAAACGGATTCTGTCCACCTGACTGGCAATGACCGTGGAAACACATGGCTAGCTGGAAGCAGTCCTTGAAATTTGCCAGGGCCCAAAAGACTGAATCTAGTTTACAAAATGTGTGTCAATGAAAAACAGACTCATTTAGGGTGGGATACTTCATCATGGTGCCAAAGCAGACAAACTCCACACACAAAGGACAGTGTACCGACCACCTGGACGAGGACCAGTGTGCATCCTCTTCTGAAATTTCTTTAAGGACCTCAGCTGTTTCTGCCTCTTCTGCTGTTTGTTAAGACACCCATTCTTACCATCTTTTAAAATGGTTTCCTCTTTGCTGTATGCAAACTTCATCAGTGCATGACCGGTGCATGCTATTTGGGGGGTTATTACAGATGAGTTAACAATTTTCTCTGAATTACACATGTTAAATGCTCCACTGGGCCCTGCAGAAGAAAGGGGGTCAAATTTGATACGTTCTGAGTCCCTAACAGATATTTTCAGAAACAGAAGATTTATAAAGAACGAGGAATGATGTGTTTAGGAGAATATTTTTCTTTTATTTAACAAGGAATCCCTAACTCAAGTGCCTTATGGCATTTTTTTTGAGTTCCCAATCTGCTAATTTTAACAGAACATTTGAGCTATCTACCTTTATTTATACCTGTGAAGCTCCATTTGGACTTTAAAAATGATAAAGCCAGAAGGAGGTGCTTCTTCAACTGCAGGGAAAAGAAAAGGTGGCGACTCCCTCGGATTGGCTTTTGTCTCTTCTTCTCTGTTGATTTTGACTCCTAGTTTTTGTGCACCGGAAGGTGTATCTATCTGATGGCCCAAACCCAGTATTTCAGGTTTCTTCAATCATTAGCAGGAAGGAAGGGAGAGGATCAGGGCCGACACTCACAGCCATTTATCTTCTTCTTCAAGTGCCGCATTCTTTGTAAAGGAAAGAGGCCAATCGATAGGGCAATAAGGAAGGAGGACAAGCAGCTGGGAGGGACCCACTGCGTGGTGAGCGGTGAGGTCTATTCATGGTGAGGGCCCCATGCACACTCTGTCCCAAAGGCAGGACTCATTAGCATTCCAGAGAGAAATAGCAGAGGATTTTTTCTTCTTCTTAGAATTCATTCTCTATTAAACAGATCAAGATGGTTATGGTGAATACTTTAGTAAATGTTAAGTAAATGTACACATCGATTCAACCTAGAGTCATTGTCATCAAGCCAGTTGTACATTCGTCATCAATTAGAAGGCAATGCCCTGAAGGAAAAGTCCCAGGCTGGGGGTCAGGGAGACTGGAGTTCAAATCCAGGCTCTGCCACTTATTGACTGTCATTGTGTACAATCACTTTGATTTTCTGAACCCCACTTTCCTTATTTATACACTGGAATGGTAACATTAGCTACCATAAAGATTACGATGACATGAGACAATTTGTGTTAAAGTATTTTATAGAATATATATATACCAAAAGCTCAAAAACGTGAGTTCTTCTTCGTATTGCATGAACACTGGAGGTGCTAACAGTTTGGGGAAAGGAAAGAAACAACTCAGGAGAACCTATAACGGCCTTTGCAGTTGTCCTGTTACATAAATAAATCTATAGTTTCTTTGCAAAGAAGCTGTTGCCTTAATGGTGAGGCTATGCTAGTTAGAAGGAAAGGAAGTCTAATTTGAATTAGATGGACATGACAGGCCAATATGTGGAGTTTCTAAACATCACCATCGCAAATCTCTAGCGTTTTTGGTTTGTTTGATTTTTGGTACCAGGGATTGAATCCAGGGGCGCTTTACCACTGAGCTTCATCCTCAGCCTTTTTATTTTTCGTTTTGAGACAGGGTCTCGCTGAGTTGCTCAGGCTCTTGCTAAGTTGCTAAGGCTGACCTTTGAACTCGTGATCCTCCTGCCTCAGCCTCACCACTACGCCCGGCCTCCAGTGTTTCAATCATGTAAGTTTTGACTAGATCAGAACCCTAGAACACATAAAGTCCCATCTACTCATTTGTGGAAACCCTGGAAGAGGTTGGGTGACTTGTCCAGGGTTGCATGTAGAGTTAGTAGATTGAACCATATTTTTTTGTTGTTGTTCCATCTAGGTAATTTCCCAGGACTCTTTAAAGAGAGTATACCAATAATAAGAAAGGATTAAATAGTATGTCAATCAACTATGGAAATATTCAAATACCCTAGGGAAAAAGCATATAAAAATTTTGGTTCCTTGTTTGAGAGATAGGACCAAGAACCCATTAGAAAACTCTTTCCTCAAGTCTGGGAATTTCGCCTTTGGTCAGGTGCAGACCTGGGATGCCTCAGTATTCCCACACTGATCCTTGTCTTTGCATCCAGTGAAAATGCTGTGGGATTCAACAAGGTAATGGACTCTGCCATGTGCCCCAGGCTGCCTGTAGCTGCCCTCTGGATCACCCACAGAAATGCTGATTAACTCTGAACATTGAGTTTCATTTTCCTAGCACAGAAACACATCCCTGCATTAATAAGTATCCTGCACATCATGTCCAGGTAAGGGTTAGGCATCTCTAGGAAAGATGGTCTTGACCACCCTATTCTTGGGATGACAAATTTCAAAATGACCTCCCACTTCTGCTCCCTACTTGCTGCCTCTTACTCCCAGGCTATAGTTTCTTTAGGTGACGTTAGCCCAGGATTCTAAATATAATATAATTGTAAGGAAAAATTATGGTAAAATGACATGAATATGTCCTGAGTCTATTTTTACCATCATTACTACTTCTAACATAATGTGTAAGTCATTGCTTTCAGAACTACAAGATACAACTTCCAATGTGGTAAGCAGGCAGAACAGCATATTATAATAAAAAGAATATGGGCTTTAGGGTCAAAGAGATGAGAGTTTAAGTTAGTTCTGCCACTTACCAGTTCTGTGTTTCTGGGCAAGTGACTTAACATCTACAAGACTCAGTTCTTCCAGCTGTGAATCACACCTGCCTTATGAGATTGTGTGTTTTAGGGACATCTGTTATACACTAGACCTAAAACTGGATGCAGAATCAATGCTGATGATAATTTGAGTCAGGGATTTCTATTGATAAAACACTGATGAAAAATATCTATCTCTGACATTTTTAAATATTATAACACATACCTGGGGATGTGGAAATATTTGAAAGAGCCATTGCAGATTTAGGACATAAGGTACTGGCTCAAATATTTTAAATTGATGGACTCACTGGTATACAAGAAAAAAAATTACTAAATGGGATACTTATTAAAGCACAATAAGGAAGACCTGATTCAGGGCCACTGTGATGGGTTTAGGGACCACTGCAATGGGATTTTGGAGTGGGGGAAAGGTAGACTGAACTCCAAATACAAATGGAAAAAGTGTGAACTTATCATTTGGGGGTGTTAGTGCATGAAAAATTATCAAGATGAAACATCAGGGATAAGGGGGACAAAGACTCAATTGACCTAATGAAATTCTTGCTGAAACAGGCCAGGGAGATCAAACATCACATGAGAGATGGCAGAGAAGGAGGATACTGAGGGTGAAGTGCTCTTGCTAAATTGACTTAGCAATGTTCTTGTTAAAACTGGATTTTGAAAGGAAGATAGACCTAGGAGAAGGTGGAGAAGCCTGCCTAAAATTTGCCTAAGCAAAGAACCTTTGTCATTGGTTAAAGACATAAAATAGATGGTTGATAAAAGCCAGATTTTTCAAACACAATATGACTAATTTTCCTATCTTCTTTGTGGTTTTTTTTATTGGTTGTTTTTCATTTTATATGACAGTAGAATCTATTTTGGTATTTTTCTACAAGTGTGGAATTTATTTTATTCTAATTAAGATCTCGAAGATATACATAATGGTGAGATTCACTGTGCTCTATTCATGTATGTTCATAGGAAAGTCTGTTTCCCACCTTTTTTTGGATTCTAAAATGTGATAGATTGATTTCTCTAAAATTCACAGGTTGCAGACTTTAACTTTGCAAATTACTATTGTCTCCACCATTTTATCCGCACCTGGCTCCCTATCACAGTCCCACATACACCAAGAGAAAGTCCATTTTTCTCCTAACCTTGCTTCCAGCTGTGGAGCACATTCTTCCTGAGCTGCTCTCTGCCCCCAGCAGCACCAGGTCCCAGAGACCAGTGAAGGGGTCTTGAGGACAGAAGAGACGTTGAATTGACTCCACAGACGGAGTCCTGGCGGCAGGATCCTTTTGCAGATGAAGATGTCAAAAGGCAATCTGCAGTGAGAATGACAGTGTGATTAACCAGAATGAGGCCTAAGTCAGAAGTAGCACGGGCCACTGGGAAATTAAGGCACCAATTTTCACCGTCAAGATCAGCTGTGATAGGGCCGTATATCCTAGCAACAGCAGAAGTCTTAACCTTGCCATCACAGCAAAAACTAATTTTGTGGTGTTATCCGTTCCAATATCTTTTAATCCAAAAAGTCTTTAAACAGAAAGTAAATACTCACACACTTCTCTTCCTGGATCTGCCTTTTACCTCTAATTGGGAAATTCTTAATTCAGTGTATTAAAAGGTTATTGAGTCTTAACCCAAATTTCATTTGCTTTCATTCTTGATGCAACAGTGGGAAACCTCATACCACATTTCATTGTCCTGTGGAACAGTGTTAGAACTTGCCCTTGTTATGTTGATTCAGAATGACTATAGGCAAGTGCCAGGTCTCTTACAATATGATTCCACATCAACTGATCACCCAAGAGAGATGAAGGCTTCTGTTCCTCAACACTCATGTGTTGAAGAGGTGTGGCTATAAGCATCATGGGACTTTAGCTGCTAGATCTATTCTTATGACAAGATAAAACCTGTGATTTCATCCACCATATTGAAATATTCCATGTCACAACATGCAGTTTTTCTTCTGAAAAACAAGCAAAAATAAAACTGCTTTGCAATGAGCCTGATCCTTCGAGTAAAGGTAAAATTGTGCCAGAAACCAAAATTTATCTGCATGGCCCTATATTTCTGATTAGAAGACCCTTACTTCAGTTTTCCAAACAGCCTCAGACACCCAGGAACCTACTCTGAAGCAGCTGATTTGCTCAGCTGAGCTCTTCACTCAGCTGAGAGCTAAGCCTTGTGCATGGGACCCAGTGATGGATAGCAGGACTGCAGAGGAGATAAAGCAACCATGACCAAGAGGTAAGAGAAGAGCCCAGGCCAGGTGGGATCAAGAAAGCCACAGGAGAATATGGTTTTAAAAGAAAGAGCTGGAAGTTTCATTGTAGAAAGCCTTTATATTTCTGGTGATCATGATGAATAATCTTTTTAATATACCATTATATTCAGTTTGCTAGTATTTTATTGAAGATTTGGGTATCTGTGCTCATCAAGGATATTGTCCTGAAGAGGGATGTGTGTTTGTGTGTGTGTGTGTGTGTGTGTCGTATTTCAGTATCAGCATAATGCTAGCCTGATAGAATGAGTTTGGCAGAATTCTCTTCTTCAATTTTTTGGAATAATTTAAGAAGAATTGGTATTAATTTTCCTTTAAATTGAAGAGAACACCAACAACCATGTTATGGTTTGGAAGAATCAATATTGTTAGTGTGTCCATACTACTGAAAGTGAGGTACAAATTCAGTGCAACCCCTATTAAAAAACCAAGGACATACTTCATGGAACTTGAAAAAACAATCCTAAAATGTATATAAAACCACACACACACACACCTTGAATAACAAGAACAAAGCAAGAGGCATTACATCACCTGCCTTCAAAACATATTACAAAGCTGTAGCAATCAATACAGCATGGTATTGACATGAAAACAGACACATAGACCAATGCAACAGAATAGAGAGCTCAGAAGTAGACATATACATCTATACCCAACTAATTTTTTACAAACCTGCTAAGAACACACATTGGAGATCGTACAGTTTTTTAAATAAATGTTGTTGGGATATTGGATATTCCTATGAAGAAGAATGAAACTAGACACAGTCTCTCACTAGTTACAAAAATAAACTCCAAATGGATTAAAGTTTTAAAGATAAGTCCTGAAATCATGAAACTATTAGAAGAAAACATTAGAGGAAATGCTTCAGGACCTTGGAATGAGCAAAGATTTTTTTTTTAGACAAGATCCCCAAAGCACAGAAAACGAAAGTAAAAATAGATGAATTAATTACGTCAAACTAAAAAGTTTCTGCTTGGCAAAACAAACAAGAAAATGTAGAGGAAACCTACAAAATGGGAGAAAATACATGTAAACTATACAGTTGACAAAGGATTAGTATCCAGAACATGTAAAAAAAAAAAAGGCTCAAAACACTCAATAGCAAAAAACAAATGACTCGATTTTTAAAAAATATTTTTTAGTTGTTGATGGACCTTTATTTTATTCATTTATTTATATGTGGTACTGAGAATCAAACCTAGGGCCTCACATGTGCTAGGCAAGTGCTCCACCACTGAGCCACAACCCCAGCCCAAATGACCTGATATTAAAATGGACATTAGACCTAAATAGACATTTCTCAAGAGAAGACAGACAAATGGTCAAGAGGTACATCATCATCATTAATCATAAGGGAAATGCAGAACAATACCCAATGCACTATCACCTCACTCCAATACCTATAATGAAAAAGACCAAAGATAACAGGTCTAGGCAAGGGAACACTTGGACACTGTTGGTAGTAATGCAGATTATAGGGCCACTATGGAAAACAGTTCATAATATTCCTCAAAATATTAAAAACAGAACTGCCATATGATCTAGCTCTTCCATATAATGTATAGAACAAAAGAAAATGAAATCAGTACACCAGATAACTGCACTCTGAGAAAAGTGTTAGCCAATCCCATAAAAACAAATGCCGAATGTCTTCTCTGATATAAGGGGGGCGGGTGACTCAAAATGAGGTTGGGAGGGAGGGCAAGGGAGGAAGACTACCTCTAGATAGGGAATAGGGGTGGGAGGGAAAGGGAGGGAGAAGGGGAATAGTGTGGATGGTGAAAAGGAGACTCTCATCATTATACAAAATACATATATGAAGATGTGAATTTGGTGTCAATATACCTTATATACAATCAGAGATATGATAAATTGTGGTATAAAGGTGTATTAAGAATTGTAATGCAAAAATATATAAATAAAAAAAATTTTAAAAAAAGTGTTTAACTAGATAGATATATGTAATTTGATTTAAATGTTACACAATGGATATATGTACCAAAATATCATGTGACATCCCATAAATATGAATAATTTTTTTGTCTCAGTTGAAAATAAATATAATTTTTTAAAATTTCAAAAATAGAAAGAGAGAGAAAGGAAGGAGGAAAGAAATGAAAGAGAAAGAAAGTTGGTGGGAAGCACAGCCTAGGTATTACAGACCTTGAGGACCAAGAGGAGGTAGATGGATTTGGAAATCAATAGTGACCCGAAAGAGATCTCTTCCTGTGGCTGCCCAGACGTGAAGAATAAGGATTAAAGAATGAGAAGGATGACAAATGAAAGGGAAAAAGAAACATGTTAGTTCATTCCAGTCTTCAAAATTTTACCCACCAGGTGCAACAGGGGATCCCCTCTCTGGTCTGGATTACAGGATATTGCAAAGCTGGCCAAATGCCTACCCTAAAGGCCTAGAGGGAGCCCTAATTTAGAAGATGATGGATGCAAAATCCTTCCTGTCCCAGAAATTCATTCTTGAGATAGAATGACAAAATTTCATCTAAACAAACTTCCATGCCAATTCCTAAGGGAGGGAGGAGGCAGCAAAGGAAAGTTAGAGCAGATAGCAGGGTGAAGAATCCATTTGTATGTTTCTCTTAAATTTAAACAAAGCATTAGATTCAAACAAACATAGTGGAATACAGAGGAGGCCCTCTTCCTGTACAAGTACTAAGGAAGACATTTTACTGACAAAAGGTGATTTGGATTTTGCACCTTAGTGGCTCTTATCAGTGGTTTATGCAACACAAACTTGCCTTGGTGGTACTCAGGGCTGTCTCAGAGCAAGTGTTAGAATTTTGCACAGAAATAGTAGTGCAAGTTTGTGTCTCCCATTTGACAAAACTTCTGTGGTATTGCTGTTCTTAAGTAATCTATGAAGCCGCGTTTAAAAAAATCTGAAGTATATGTGGTGTCCTTCTTGCTTTCAGACACCTGTGATCATAGTCTGCACTCCATCAGCCACATCTAGGTCTTGTCTCTCAGTATCAGCTTTTGCATTTCTTCTTTTGCTGTCTGTGCTGCTGCTGAGCTACTCTTGCTAAAAATAAGCTGCACCTCTCCACTCTACTGCCTGCCAAATTGGGATGCTCCATGCCCTCATCTCTCCTTCCCACAGCTTCCTGCCATGCTCAGAGCTGCATATCACAGCACATTGTTTGCTCAACACTTTCTTTTTCTTGCTCCATAGGCTCTAGCCTGTCAATCACTAAACTTTCTTTCATTTTCTCTCCTTCTTTCTCTTAGATGCAGCATAGTAAATTGTATCTGTCTAAATGTTGGGACAAACTGCCTGCCCTGAATCCCAGCTCTAACACTTGCTAGCTGTGTGACCTCAAATAAGCTACTTCTCAGGCTGGGACTGGGGTTCAGTGGTAGAGCACTCACCTGGCACACATGAGGCCCTAGGTTTGTGTCCATCTACAACTAAAAAATACATACATATTAAAAAAAAAAAGCTACTTCTCTTAGTCTTTTCCAGAATGTCAAATGAAGGGTATCATATACTATATAGATGGATGGTTATTTTTTTCTTCAATTTAACTGGGCAAAGGAATGCTCAGATTACTGGTAAAACTTTATTTCTGAGTGTGCCTGTGAGGGTTTTTCTAGCAGAAATTAGCATTGGAATCAGTAGACTAAGTATAAAAGATCACCCTCACCAATTTGGGCAGGCAATATCCAATCTATTGAGGGTACAGACAGGATAACAAGGCAGAATGGTGAAATCATTCTTTTTCAGCAAGACATCTATTTTCCCATTCCCTCGGACATCACTTTGGACTTGGGGGTCTTACACCCATGGTCCTCCTGCCCACTGTTCTCAGGCCTCCAAGCTCAGACTGAAAGTTATGTCATCAACTCCCCCTAGTACTCAGATTTTGGGACTTGAACTAGATTACACCACCAGTTTTCTGGTTCACCAGCATACAGATGGCATATCATGGTACTTCTTTGCCTCCAATCTTACATGAGTTGGTTCTCATATATGTTAGTTTTTCATCACTGTGACAAACTACCTGAGAAAATAAACTTGGAGGAGGAAAGATTTATTTTGGTTTACAGTTGCAAGGTTTCAGTCTATAGTCAGTTAAATCCATTGTTTCCAGACCTGTGGTGAGACAGAGCATCATGGCAGAAAGCATGGAAGAGCAAAGTGGCTCACTTTATGGTGGCCAGGAAACAGAGAGAAAGAGAGCCAGAGTGTGAGGAAGGAGTCAGGGACAAGAAATACTCTTTCAGAGCACACCTCCATGACCTATTTCTTCCAACTAGGCCCTTCCTCCTACAGTATCCACCACATCCCAATAATGCCATCATCTACAAACCCATCATGGATTAATCCATTCCCAAGGTCAGAGCCATCATGATTCAATCACTTCCCAAGAGCCCACCTCTAAGCATTGTTGCATTGGGAAATCAAGCCTTCAACACATGAGCCTTTGGTGGACATTTCAGATCCAAACCATCATACCATTATACATCCCTCCAATGTGTGCGTGTGTGTGTGTGTGTTTGTGTGTGTGTGTGTCTCTTATCAATCTGGTTCTGTTTCTTTGGAGAACCTTGGCTAGTACAGAATTTTTGGAAGCTGCTTCTTTCACCTTAGTAAAATGGTTTTATGAATCATTCAAGTTGTGTGATAGTTCAGTTCTTCTTATTACTGAATAACAGTTCATTATTATGTAGATGCACTACCATTTGTTTATCTATTTACCTGTTGAAGTATATCGTGGTTGCTTTCATTTTTGAGCAAGTATGGATAAACATGCTAAAAGCACTCATATATAGGGTTTTTTTTGTGTGTGTGTGTGTGTGTATGGCCACAAGTTTCAAATAAATTGAATAAATACCTGGGAGTACAGTTTGGGGTCACATATTAAGTAAGCCTATGTTTACATAAAAAAATAACTACCAAATTATTCTCCAGAGTGGCTCTACCATTTTGCATTCCCACAGCAATGAATGACAGCCCCTGTTGCTCTACGTCCTCACCAGCCTTTGAGATTGTTACTCTTTCAGTTTTAGTCCCCCCCTAGGTCTGCAGTATTAGCTCATTTTTGTTTTATTTTCCATTTCCTTTGCTGTGTTTGATTTAGGTTGTTTTCTTATTGTTGATTTTTAAGAGCTCCATGTTTCCTGAATAAAGATACTTTATGAAATTTTTTATTTGAATTTTTTCCCCCTATGGCCTCTTGTTTTATTTTCTGACAGGATTTTTCAAAGAGTAAGAGTTTTAATTTTCCACGAAGTCCTATTTATCAATGTTTAATGTTACAGACAATGCTTTTGGTGCCATATTGAAGGAATCGTTGTTAATCCAAGTCATAAAAATCTTCACTTACTTTTTCCTCTAAAAGATTTTGTTGTTTTATATTTTACACCTAGGTTTATAACTCATTCCACCTTAATTTCTGTGTGGTGCAAAGTAAGGATCGACATGTTCTTTTTTTTTTTTTTTTTTTTAATCATATAGAGATCCAATTGTTCTAGCACCAATGTTAAAAATTGTGCTTTATCCACCAATCTGCCTTTATACCTTTGTCACACACATATTAGTCCAAAAGTTCATAGGTCTATTTCTGTGTTCTCTATTCTGGGGACAAAAATACTAATGCTGACAACTGACTGTGTAATGTATCAAAAAATTAAGATGAGTTGATGCAAAGTATGGTAAAATATTAATGGTAAAATCTGGGTAGCAAACTTATGGCTGCCTACTGTGCAACTCTTTCATCTTTTTTGTATGTTTGAAGTTTTTCATAATTAAATGTTTGAAGACCATAACTCCCCCAAAGACTTTGAAGAAGTGCCAGAATGCCATTAGCCTGTGGACCAGTTTTTAAGAGCAGGTTCCTGCACCAGTATTTCAACCAAGCTCTTGGGGTCTGGATTGTCCAAAAGTAGGTAAGAAGTTCCCTTTATAGAATAATCTCTCCATAAAACTCATTTCTATTTGACTGTGTTAAATATAATGGCCCTTACCACTATTTTTAAAAATTTTTGTAAGTCTTTCTGATGAGTTTCTTCATCAACTGATTATTGTCGATTCTGCTCTGTTTTATGGTGGTGGTGATGGTGGTGATAGTGATGATGATTCTGTGTGTTAAAATACTGTGCATTGAAATAGCTCGGTGTCATTTGGCAATGTGCTTTCACACACAGCGTATCATTTGATCTTCAATAATCCTGCAAGGTGAAGATCCTAACATGTGTTATTGTCTGCATTCTTCAAATGATGACTCACGATTTAGAGGGAGTCTCCTTTTCCCAAGGCCCAATGCCTAGCCAGTGGCAGTCAGCACCCCACACAGAGCACTGTACTGTCACATTCAAATAAACATTGGAGATTTCACTTCTACTTGCAATGTGAAATGTTTGTGGCCCCTACTAATCTTCTCAATGATTTTGCAGTCAAGTTTGATTGTAGTTTGATTCATTCTTTGGAAAGTATCCAACAGGGATGGTAAACATCAGCTCCTGTCAAAAGAATGGCCAGTTTGATGCAAAGTGATGTGTGAGCACCAAAAGGAGGCTGTTAATAGATTCATCAATGCTGCTAGGTGTGAACAGGTGTGATGAAGTGTAAAGAAGTATGTGATGTGAATGTGGCAGAGCTGTCACATACAGAGGACTGTGACCATCAGAGATGACTCCTCAACTACCATCTGTCTTGCTGTCCCAACACCCGTCCTAAACCATCTTGCCTTGGCAACTTCAAGAAGTGGTAAAGAGACATGTGCCCCCTCGATGTACACCTGAGCAGGATGGATATATAAGGATCACTCTGGAACTTGAAGGTGGATTTTCCTAGCAGAAAAGGACCATCTTTTCTTTATAGTTAAAAATAAAGGTCATATCTAGGAGTAGGATTTCTTTTCAACTAAAAAAAGTGCATCCTCACCAAAATCCATTTTTAATTAAGGAAGCAGAATATAGAGAGCCTTTCAATCAGTTATAAAATATCCTCACTGAAATGTAGCCACAATGAAAAGCCCAGGAAGGATTAGAAAAGAAAAGCACAGCCAAGCATCTGAAGCTAGAGGGTAACAAGAACATACCCACAAAGGAGAGAGAGAAATTTTTGTAGAAATGACTGCAAAATTGGTGGTGCCTATCTCCTGGCACTCTTCCAGAAGTCTCTGGTTACCCCTCTCTCTTAACCAATGAGAGGTTAGCGAGTCAGAATATCATCAGCCTGTTCCTATGCCCTAGGAAAGTTGGATAATCTCTGGGTCTGAAAGTGAAAATGTCAAATCCCCCACCCCAGTCCTCTCCCACATACCATTCTCCTTTCAACCCAGGGCTCTTTGTTGTTGAGATTCTTCTGTATCCCTCCAGGGCACTAAAGTGCTATGATGGGGGGTGCTGGCAGGGAGGGCCCTAGAAGAAGAGGTTAGGTAGAATCTGGTGTGCAGGGTTCTTATTGGTTATCACCACCTATTGAAAGGAGGGAATAAATCAGGATTGCACAGAGGGAGAAATGGGACTATGATGCAGATCAGAGGTCAAAGGAAGATCTGACCAACCCACTGGGAATATGTGGAATGGTATACCCCATTCATTTTGCCACAGGGTGATCACCTTGCCCTGGTTTTCCCAGGACTTTCCTTGTTTTAGCACTCAGGTCCCACATTCTGGGAGCTTCTTGGAAAACCAGGACCTATCCCTAATACCTGTCCCACCCGTGGGTTTTACATCTCTCTGGAGTTCAGGTTTTGACACCAAGGCAGACCTTGGAGAAGCAGCAACTGTGGAGCAAGCCCTTGCTAAAAGGGAGGCCCAATGAGGTACCTTATGTAACCACTGGAAGAAGGAAATTAGACCCCACTCCTGAAGGGATTGATTTTTTTTTTCCTGGCTCTGGTCAACCTGCCATATTTGAGAATAAACATGGCCCTTGGAGAGAGTCAGATCTGAGTTTAAATCCTAGCTAGGCCACTTATTAGTTATGTGACCTTGGGCAAGTCAACCTCTGATGCCTCATTTTCCCATCTTATGGGTTTATATTAAAAGTTCAATGAGATCATATATACATAGGATTGGCACAGAGTAGGTCCTCAGGAAGGAAAAGTCAACATATTTTTAATGGAAAATCTCCCACCTTGGAAACTGGTGACAAATCTACTCCAAGCAGTCCCCACACTAGGCTGCTTCCTACCTCTTCACAGTTGCCCTTACAGCCCTTGTTAAAGATGCCTCTCGTCTCTACCTATCCCCTGTGTGGTTTCCATGTCTGTGTAACCCAAAGCAGCCAACCCCAACAGCCAGAAATTCTGAAATACACAGTGGCAGCCAGAGAGAACAGCTTTTACTTGGGAGCTGCTAGCTGATGAAAATCTGAGTCAAAGAAGGAATGGAAGGCTTCCACAGCCTGTGCTCAGCAAGGTCCCTGCAGTTCTGAACTGTGGGCAAGGAAAGGCTAATGCTGACTGAGCTTGAAAAAGTGCAGTGGAAGGCAAACAAATAAATGATTTAAGGTTTTGGAAGAAAGACTTTTGAAGAAAGCTTGACCTTAACCTCTGGGAGCTTAGAGCAAACCTCTACTGAGTGAAGGTGGGTTGCAATAGTAAATTGGTCTGGACAAAACACATAGAGAGTCCTTATGATAGCAGGACCCCCCCTTACCTTGTTGGGTCAGTGACTGCTGATAAGACACGTCCTTAAAGGGCAGCCTGCTGGGAGGAATTGGACTAAATTCAAGGACAATAGCAATCCTCATTAGGGCCTAAAGCCAGAGGCTATGATATGGGGCCAGCTTTCCAGGCTATTTCATGAGCTGCATGCCTATGGCTAGTTGGCTCAGTTGGACAGAATAGGGAGTTAATGAGGCCAAGGGCAGGAGGCCGAATTCCTGCAAAGACCAGTTAGTAGCAGTTACACTTCTACTGCTATGTAGTCTACTGTTAAGCCAGACTGTGCCGCTCACATGTGTGCTTCCTGGTTACCAGTATCTCAAGGTTATTCTCTGGGGGGTTCATGGAATTCCTAGTGACTGTGTATTTTTTTTTTTTTTTGAAACTCAACTAATGTCTAGCCTTGAAGATGTTAATTCAATTACATTTTTATTTGTTCTCTCAGTTGACAAATATGTGAATGCTACTCTGTAAAGGTATTAAGATGCTATGAGTATGATGATAATCAAGAGAAAAGAATACAAAATTGAAGAAGGAGAAATGCAATACTGACAAGAAGCAAGAGGATTCCTGAGGTTGATATGAATGAAAGTTTCAACAGGACCACCGAGATTTGTGCAGCCAAACTAGGGAAAAAGTAAAGATTCTTGACTAGAAAAAAAAATCTCTATAGAAGTGGTTTTCACAAAAAAATAAAAATAAATGTTGGGGTGATCAAAGAGTCTGAAAATTTAAAAAGAAGATTTTTTAGTTCTATTGGTAAATTTGGAGTGAATATGTGATACATGGAAAATCAAGAAAACAAACAAATAAAACAATAATTCTAGAGAAAGCAATGATTATACAACACATCAGATAACAGTATAGATAACAGAGTTGAAAGAAGTAGTATCTGAGAAACTAAAACCAGTAATGTACTGGGTGGAGAAGCAGGGCTGCTCTTTTTCATTAGTAACCTAAAATTATGGTTTTTTTCCTAACTGTACATTTGTTATTTAGAAAATATTTTTAAATTCTTTTAAATATTATGGATTGGACAATAATGGTCAGCGGGCATTTAAAATCCCCCGAAATAGTGTATATACATACACATAAAAGACTATTCATTGAAGCCCAAGTCAGTAACAGTGAAAAATTAAATGTTCGTCAATAAGATTAGTTAAATAAATATCAGTAAATACATAAAATAAATGGACTATTTCACAGCTTTTGAAACTAAAAGGTAGGCTGATGTGCGTTGACATGGAAAGATCTCTCCATGTATTGTTGAGAAGATCAAGTTGCCAAATATTATGTACCAAAGTGTATGTGTATTTATATGAATGTGTGCATGTGTTCACATCTGTGGATGTGGTTGTATGTACACAGGAAAATGTATGGAAGGATACAAAATAAATCATGAACTATGGCTACCTTCAGTGAGAGGATAGAGTAAGGTTAGAAGAATTTTCATCTTTTCTTGTCAATATTTATTGCCTGTATTTTTTAATGAACACATATTACTTTTACTATTAAAGATAAAACCCACAAAGGTAATGATTTTTAAATAAAATACAAAGGGGTTGACTCTGTTTCATCTAGAGAGGAAAAGACCTGCACACCTAATGAGATAGCCTTGGTCCAGGCAAGAGATGTGAGGATCTAAAATAAAACATTCGTGGAAAGGATTGAAGAAATGAAGTGGTTCTACTACAAAGGGTGTGGCATATGTTTTGCATTTATTTTCCAGCAATCAGTAGTGGTCTGTTTTGATCATTTAAATTTTGTGGTACAAAGAAACAGAGATGGCCAGGATCCAGAACTCTCCAAATGGTGAATACCCCTGTTAAACCCATAGGTATCTCCACACAGAGAACAGGTACAGCCGCTGATAGCAATTCAGTATTAACTTGTCTTTGTTCCCAAACCCCAGTGGGAACCCCTTTGTGGTCAGCAACTATGCTTGCCCCTGGTGGCCCACGGTCTTTACCACAGCCAGGCCTCCTGGGCCCCTTTATTTTGGTCAGCCTCTTTAAGACCTTTCCATACCTATGGGGAAAGAAAGAAAGAAAAGCAATACAAACAGGAATTTGGAGGATGTATATGGAGAATAGGTATTTAATCCCCAAACTTCTGTGCCTGGTTTTGTATTTTAAGGGTGACTTGGTTGGGCTGCATGTGGAAGCAGAGGAGGGCATGGGTTGAGGTGACACAATCCATGTCATGTGGACTATTTCTCTGTAGCTCCCTTCTCACTGCAGAAGGAGGAAGAAGTAGAACTAGCCAATACAGCTCACTATATAGAAGAGCTTTAAAGAAGCTTAGGTTGCACAAAAGGAGGTCAGTGCTAGGTTTGGAAAAAGGGGCCAAGGAAAGAAGAGGGTGAAGAAGTTCATGAAAGACTAAAGCCTGATTTGGTGGAAAGAAATAAAGGACAATAATCAAGAACACAAGTATCTGGTATCCAGTTCTAAATTGTTTGCCCTTCTGTGATATAAACTGTGCCTCATTCTCCAAACATTCATTCAGTAAAGCCTATTACACATAAACCAAAGTCTCTTTATGATTATGTGTTTGTGGAGTGGGCATAGATAAATGGAATGGAAAACTTACATACATGGGGGAAAATATGAAATAATGACAGCCCATTCAGGACATTAAAACAACATATGAAACTGGGGGTTGGTTAATTTCATCTGAATCTAAGATGGAACAACTCATTCTAACATCTGAGTTAGATGTTGACAAAATCATGAAGGTGCCTGGAATATATAGTCCACACAGGGTACAAAGCTGAGCAGTGAAGAATGGCTTGCATTTAAGGGACTGTTAGCTTTCTGTCACTGTGATAAAATTATTGATATAAACAACCTAAAAAGGGGAAATATTTATTTTTGCTCATAGTTTTAGATGTTTCAGTCCATGATCACTTGACCCTACCACTTTTGGGCCTGTGGCAAGATGGTATTTAAGCAATGGGCTTGAAGGAGTTTGCCTATTTCTTTTGTGTCTATAAATTGTTTTGATGTTTACAAACTTTATTTAAAAGCAGTGTGTCATGTTATACTTAAAATGACTAAATGACAACAGGAAAAAATGTCTTTGAGAGAGATGAAGTGTTCATAATAATAGAGTGAGTTGGGGACATTCACCAGCTTTCACCAGGGCCTAGTGGTCAGCAATGTTGAACACCAGATCCTTAGTCACCTGAACATCCCTGCCTACTGGCCATAGGAGCTTCCTTCCTGTGGGATGTGATGAGCTGGCACAGCTGTAGAGCCTAAAACAATGTTGAAGCTGACGGATTCATGGAGCAGAGGCTGCCTGGGTACACCAGCTGTGAGCTGGGTGCACTCAGGGGCATCTTGGTGCTATCAACCCCCAGTCTGCACTGGGTCTTGTCATTGACTGTGTTGACTTGGCCTTCCCAGTAAGAGAGCTGCTGGGAACAACTGACTTTGTAATACAAGATTGGCAGATGCTCTGGGAAAATGCCTCACCCCATCCCTGAAACCAGTGTCTGATCTGATTTGAAACACTGTGTAGGAAATATGATGTGTGGCTCATTAAAATGTGGATGCAAACAAAAGGATCCTTCTTTTGATCTTCTCTTTCTTCAAACTAAAATGGACCCAAAATGTAGAACTCCCTGTCTCCTCTCTTCTGGGCTACATACACTGAGGCATTCCCAGGGCAAAGCGTACCAGAAAAGAAAAGATTGTGTGGAGAGCAGAATCTGCCTTCTATTTTACAAATCACTGCATTTTTTCTATTTCTAAGGGGAATCAGGAGAGGGCTCCAAGGACCATATTCATCCCTGTTTTAAAGATAGGACTCCACTCAAGGAGCTTCACACGGAGCCACGCTGATGTGGATAGTTGCGTGCTGAGCTGGGTTTTCCTGGGGAGATTTTCCCAGGAAATCTGCCACTCCAGCATTTCAGAGCTGCGTGGTGGTTTTAGATGATCTGAGTGTGAATCCTGGATCTGCCTCTAGTGTCTATGTGACCTTGGGCAAGTTTCTTTTCTGAAATTCCGTTCAAAGGAGGATTAGAATGAGGATAATAATAGTACTTGCCTCACAGGGTAATCCATTGTCATCTCTTAAAAGTGTGAACTACTACTACTGTTATTTTACTGCAGAGGGAGTTCCAGCTGACTCCCATGTTTCCTAACTGGAGTCACTTCTCACATCTTTCATCCTCAGAAAACATAGATAGGAGAAGTGTTGATGCCTCCCTTCCTGGTAGAAGACAGACATGTCAGGCCGTCAGTTGCCCCACAGTGGGAGCTCTGTGACCTATGGAAGGAGCCTGGTCAGCTGTGCCCAGCCCTGTGTCCAGGCCCTGCTGCTCACCACCTGTGAACTTAGGCAACCTACACCTCTCCAGGCCTCCTGTCCTTCTTTAGGCCCAGGCACAATGCATAAGCCCACATGCAGCTGTGAGAAAAAGAGACAACATGTATGTCGACTGCCTCATGAAAGGCTCTCAATAAATTGAAACTGGTATTTTGGTTCTTTTTATTCCATCTGATCAATAGCTAATCCTTGTGACTCATGACAGAAGTATATGTGTAAACATACACACTTAGTTTTTCTCAGGTTTAGACAGTCATGCCTTTGGGTGTGGCTTTCTTCTCTTGGAAGTAATTGGTCCAGCTCCTAATTGAAAAGTATTGAGGGTATTATGGTTTGGATACAAGATATTCCCCCCCAAACTCATCTGTTTCTGATGCAGGACTGTTCCAGAAGTGAAATAATTAGATTATGAGATTGCAACCTCATCAGTGGATTAATCCATTTGATGGGTTAATAATTTGCATGGATTACTGGATGGTACTTGTAGGCAGGTGGGCATGGCTGGAGGTGGTAGGTCACTGGGGACATAGCGTTAGGGATTACATTTTGTCCCTGGCTTCTTGCTCTGTTTCCTGGCTACCATGAGCTGAGCAGCTCCCCTCTGCCATGCTCTTCCACCATGATGTTCAGCCTCACCTCAGGCCCGGAGCAATGGAGTCAGCTTGCCATGGTCCGAACCTCTGAAATGGTGGGCCCAGAATAAACTCTTCCACCTTTAAGGAATTCTTGTCAGGTATTATGGCAATAGTGACAAAAATCAGAATAAGAGATGGAGAGAAGGAGGAATTAAAATGGAAGGGTAAAACAGAAGAATAACCATAATGCCTATCGAAGAAACTGCATATTACAGCTTACACACAGCTCTGAGGTTCACAAGATTCATTCACCAAAAGTGCCCCAGGTCATATTTTAAGTGGTGATCAAAATCAGTACCCCAGACAAGACCATTCCTGAACCAGCAGACCTCACGGTAGATGACAACTAATTTCCTAAAATGTTTTCTTCTTGTTTCTTGGTTAATATCTTTGTGTCCCTATGTATTTGAGCAATGATTATAGTTTCCACAATTGGATTTCCATTCCAAATATTAGCTTTCCCCATAAATCCTAAACTAAACCATAATTGAACTGCCTTGTAAGTGAATAGAGAAAGGCCAATTCACCCACCATGTTCTCCCTGTGTTTTACCTTTTTTTTTTTTTTTAACTTTGTTGTAGAGCTGGTTTTAGATACCAAACTCATGAGGCCCTGAAAAAATAAAACCAGTAAAATTGATTCTTCCTCATTATACTATCTCCTGCACTACTGCTTTTCTCTTGAAGTGAATTCAAGTTAAGACTAATTTACATTGATTTTTAAAATCTAAATTGCACACTTCTCTAACTACATTCAAAACACAGAATCACATTTTACATTATTGTTTAAGCGTATTGGCTAGCTTAAGTGAACAGCATTTATGGGTGACCTCCGTCTGCACTGAGAGAGACCTTGCTGCTTCTAATGCCTTCCATCATTTTGTGTGGTGCCCTAAGAACTTGACAGTCCACTTTACAGATGTATTACCTGAGACCCTACCTTCCCTCATCCTCCACACCACACAAAACAAAAGGGAGAAAGAAAAATCAGTATGTGTTCCAAGAAGATGGGGATGAGAAATCTATCACAGGCAAGATCTGATCATTATCTTGGTGCTTAGAACAAAACTCGGCAGATAATAGACATACAACAGTGACTGGAAACATGCACTAAAGCAGGGATAGTGGCACAGTTAACTCGAGTTTTTGATATTTAACATTGTCACATTAGGTGTTTGTATTTTCACATTCTCAAGCCAGCTTCCCTAGCATTTGATGACTCTCCCCAATACAGAGCAGGTATGTCAAGCAAAGATGGCCATCATCAGCATCTCCACCGACAGATTCTGATTGGTCGTGATGAGGAGGTGGCAAATTTTGGCTTCTAGGGCTCCATAGGAACTATATTGGGTTACACAGGCCAACAGGCAATGTTGACAGTACTATCTAAGTATTTATATAATCATTTAAAGTGTAACCATTTTAAAAAATAAAAATCCATCTTCTTAGCTCTGGGGCCATAATAGAAAGTGGAAAGCTAGATTTGGCTCACAGGCCATAGTTTACAGACTGTTGGTCTAGTCTATCATGACAATGCCACACTCTTTGTCATCAACGTTTAAGTGTCCCTACTCAAGCTAATTAAAGCATGGCATTTCCCTAAGAACAGTTACTAGTCAAGGGCTAGCACATGACTTGAGTTTATCCAGTATGACCAAAGTGAATAACCTTATCCTGTGATTGGGAAAGAGGTTCTCCCTCTTGTTTTTTCCTTTCATTCTCTTCCTCTTCCTCCCTTTCTGTTCCCTCTTTCACTGGAGATGAATGATCGAGCAGATGGAAACAGATGGCCATTTTGTGGTGATTAAAAGCTGGCCTGAGAACAAAGCATCCACACAGAAGAGAATAGAGCTGAGAAAATCATAGGAAAACAGAAGAAAACTCTGATTGAATATTGCCTGGAATCCATTCCACTTTGGTACTTTCTTTTTTTTTTTAATTTTTTTTTAGTTGTAAGTAGACACAATTTCTTTTTATTTTATTTATGTGGTGCTGGGGATTGAACCCAAGGCTTCACACATCCAGGACGAGTGCTCTACCATTGAGCCACAGCCCCAGCCCCTCTACTTTGGTACTTTGTATTAGATAAAGCAATACATGCAAATATCGTTTAGACTAACAACTCAAGGTGATGGTTTCTTGCAGAACAAAGCACTCTGATACAATGTGCAAATCAGGTTTCATTAATAAATATTAAAACATCAAATTTTCTAGCTAATAGCTGTGTTCTACTTATATAGTTCTGCCATCAATACATGGCTTCTAGATCTCTCTGTTGTCTCCCTCCCCGAACAATATAGGAGCATAGAGGAGAGAATACGAGAAGGAGAGGAACTAACTGCTCTCCCCCAAACCTTGCATTTCTCTCATTTATTTCTGAAATTATCTCAGAACATCTCACCTATACTAAAAGCATGTAAACCCAAATTTTTCTGCTCCAACCTGTAAGCCTGATATCGGGAGATCCTGCCATTGCTAGATGGAAGTACCTGCCAATGACTTATGTGAAGACATCACTTTTCTATCTCAAAAGCCACCCCCAGTAGCCTTGCTGTTCATCGCCATCATCATACTGACAGAACCAAGTTGTGTTCTGAGCTGAACTTTGAGAAATATTCTGTTCCCTGTAGTAGAAAAGACTAAGCTATTGCAACAAAGAGGCTCCACCATTCAGAGGCTTAAAAGAATATAGAAGTTTATTTTTCTCATACATGATGTCAAAAGTGAGTGTAATGGGAAAGATTTGAGGATAGAAGGCTCGGTTCTTCACAGTCTTTAAATCCCCCTAGATAATGGTAGTTCTGCCATCAATACATGGCTTCTAGATCTCTCTGTTGTCTCCTTCCCTGAACAATATAGGAGCATAGAGGAGAGAATACGAGAAGGACAGGAATGGAAGTGGCACGCATCACTTCTGCTCAAATTCCACTGGAGAGAATGTGTTTACATGGCTACACCCAGCAAGGGAGACATGCCAAATTATTATTCAAAGGCTGCAGTATATGGGAGAATGGTGTTGATAGGTAGCCAGCAAGCTCCGGCACAATCTTCTATGTGCTACCACCCAGGTCTCTAAGCCACACTACATGTGCATGAGAATCTCAAAGTCCTCAAAGAAAGGCAGAGCCTTTGGCTTCCACCCTCACCTCAGGAACTCTCCTGGAAGCCTTGTATCTAACCATTATTCTATTTGATCCTTAAATTTCATTGAGAAATACTGGTCACATGTTACTGCTGCAATTTTACAGATAAAAAAATAAGACCTTGAGAGGTTAAGGGATTTGCCTAATTTTACCCAAGTTTTTGGTATAACTGAGACATGACAAAGCATGTCCTGGATTAAACTCTTGACAGTTTCTTCTGAGAGCACTGTCCTTGGACATGTCCACAAGAGTCCATTTTAACAAGAACCCCCCAGAGTTGTTTAATTGGAATCCCCTATCTTTGCTATCTGACCAAATTCTTCACCCCAAACCCCAGAAGATGTCTATTGGACTACTTTTAATAAGAATCTTCTTAGGCTGGTTTATTCACAATTCCCCCATATGTGATGCTTCTTCTTAGGAATTTTCTATCCACTAACTCCAACATCCCCCTTCAACCCTGGCTATAAATGCTCACTTTTTCCCTTTTATTCAGAGTTAAGCACTATTTCTTAAAAAAAAAAAAGACATTAGAGTGGTCTACATATCTATTGCAGTAGTCCTGAATTAAGTGTGCTTTATCACTTTAATGAGGTGTTTAACAAATCAAAATTTTGGTACACTGGTTCAAATTGGGTGTGTGCTTCATGATACCACACAGAGTAGGCAACGGTATCACATACTCATCCACAAACCCCAATAGAAGACCACGTGTCAAACACTCTAGGTAAATGTCCAGCTGAGAGCCAGTAGAGCAAAACTCAGTAGGAAAAGGGTCTCAGTCTGCACCCTTCCACGCTTCCACCATTCTCTCTGCTCACTCAGCTTACACAGGAGAATTTCCTAGGATCCCTTCCTGCCTGGTTTTCAACTAAATTAAGCCAACAGGAGGCACCACAAGAAATCAGAGAGTAGGAGGAACAGGAACTAGAGTGTCACCTCCTTGTTGCTTTCCTGATTCTCTGGTAATAGCTACATCCCCATTATTGCCCCTTTGCCAGGCCGTCCTTCCTCCTTGGCTCCTGCTATCTCTGGGACAGTCACCCTCTGTTCTCCCCTCCTCCTTTCAGTATTAGCAGTAACAACTCATTCCACCATTTCTCGTCTCTGGCTGCTTCAATATACTTTCATGGTTCTTGCAAACTTACCTTACCCTTGCTTTCTCACATTATTATCCCTTCAATTGAGCTATCTGCATTATTTCCTTCTTGAACCCTGGCTGATACAGAATTCATATGGTACATCAGATTTCTAACTAGAGGCTGGGAATCATCCTTACCTGTGCAATAAACACTCCTACCATATCCATCACAATAACTTTACCTTCCTCTAATTCAGGGTGTAGGCATCCAGAGTACCAGGCCCAGCCTGTGGTTGCAGAGTTGAGACTTTTTTCTCTCTTCTGCAGATGCAGATTTTGGTCAATGCTCTGTGGCTTGTGGTTCACCTGCTGGTGATTTAGTCAGCATTAGTGGTGAGGTTAATCAATCCCTCTGAAAGCAAATACAACATTGAGATGCTGTTTTATGCAGATTAGAATTTTTTTCCAGAGTTCTGAAACTCTAATACCCAAATACTCACCATGAACATGAGGAAATACTATTCACAAAGAAAGTATTAAAGACCACAAACTTTGGGTAATATCTTAACAACAATATAATAACTAATATCCATTAAGCATGTATTTTAGGACAAGTCCAATTTTCAGGACTTTATAAGGATGTGCACACCTAATCTTTGTGAAGGATGAAGGGTATGCACCTTAGAAAAAGGAGATAAAAATGTTTGTTCTGACGTTAGAATCAGGGAACATTGGCATAGGAGGGAAATTGCAGGTCACTGAATTTACCTTTCTCTCATTAGATGAGGAACATAACATAATGAGTCTTCTCCAGATCCTCATGGATAATTAGCAGCAGTGACAAGGTGACACCTCAAACGTCTGTTCTTTCTTTTATAAATGTTCTAACTCTGCAAGTCAACATGACACCATAAGTTATCACTTCAACAACTCATGAGTCAGGTTGACCCAAAGGAAAGGAAAGAATCCTCACTGAAAGGTAGTCTGCATGCTGGCTCTTTGGACATTTTCTATATCAGTGATTGTACAAAAGAAAGACATGGCAGGGAAGCCCTGGGCTTCATGAGGTTCAATAAGCTCTTCTGAGACCCAGTGGTTCTTTATAACCAAGACAAAGCACACCCTTCCAGGACAGAGAGATTCTGAAGATGATCTTGTTGCTATGCCTATTGACTTTGTGAAGGGGTCAAAAATGACTCTAGAAAAGGGCTCAACAAACTCTATAACAGCCAGATAATAAATACTGTGGGTTTTGCACGCCATACAGCCTCTGTCACAACTATTCAATTTTAATGTTCCTTCAAGCTCCTGTCTGCTATGTTTCTATTTAATTTAACTTTTTATCATTCACAGTTTGGAAGCCAGTGTTTTAGATGCTGTAGAGAGGGATAAATTAGACACTCTTTCAGTATATGATTTCTGTTTCTGACAATATTGCAACTACAACCTAAGTTCAGAGAATACTCTGCAAACGCAGCACAATTAAAACTTCTGAATAAAATATTTTTAAAAATTAAAGCATTGACTGTGCTGACAGAAAAATAAGAGAATGTCTTATAGATCAGAAAGAAAATATAGACTGTTTATGCATAGGAATGAGGGTTGGAACCAGCATTTGGACTGGAGCTATATGTCAGTTCTGGTTGTAATCAGAATTTTGATAGACCTCTACAGAAAACAGAACGCATAGCTCATAGCCACAGTAAAATAAGAAGGTAGATTGAAGAGCCACCTACAGCCAGGATTTTCAGGAGTAGCATCCTCCATGGGAAAAATAGAAAAAAATCTCCCATTAAAAGAAAATAGTTTAGGGTACATGTTTGATTTGGCTTTGGCACTAGATAACTGAGGAGGATAGAGGAGTGAGGAATTTTCCTGTAAGTTGCATTCTAGAAGATCTAAGCTGAAATGTATACTATGTGACACTCCCTCACCCCAATAACATTTTTTTAATTTAGTCCTGGTTTGTTAGTACCAGCAATACTGGTAGAATCACAGGTATTTAATGGAGTATACTTTGAAACCAGGTCTCAAATAATCTCCACGGAGAGTTTGTGGTAGGCTGAATAATGGTCCCATAAGATGTCCATATTCTAATCTCTAGAACCTGTGAATGTCACCTTAAATAGCAAACCAGACTTTGCAGATGTGATTAAATTAGGGATCGTGATGAGCAGAGATTATCCTAGATGATCTGAGTGGGCCTTAATGGTAATTACAGTTGTCCTGATAAGAGACAGACAGGGAAGATTTGACACAGAGGAGAAGATGATGTGAAGATATTGCAGGGAATGACTTGAGAATGCCACACTTCCAGACCTAAAGATGGAAGACGAGACCGAGTCAAGAAATATGCTGACCCCATAGCATATACCTCTAATCCCAATGGCTCAGGAGGCTGAGGCAGAAGGATCATAAGTTCAAAGCCAGACTCAGTAACTCAGCGAGGCCCTCAGCAACTTAGTGAGAACCTGTCTCAAAATAAAAAATAAAAAGGTCTGGGGAGGATTGGTGTTGTGGCTCAGTAGTAGAGCGCCTGCCTAGCACATGTGAAGCACTGGGTTAGAGTCTCAGCACCACATTAAAAAATAAAAATAAAAATAAAACAAGAGTATTGTATTCATCTATAATTAAAAATATTTTAAAAGAAAAAGGGCTGGGAAAGTGGCTCAGTGGTTAAGCGGCCCTGGGTTCAATCTCCAATATCGGGGGGAAAAAAAACCAGCAAAGATTATTGCTCTAAAAGCAGAAAAAGATAAGGTAACTGATCATCCTCTGCAACCTTCAGAGGAGGTACTGCCTTGTCAACACTTGGTTTTATTCTAATGAAACCTCCTTTTTGACTTCTAATATTCAGAACAGTAGTAGAACAAATATTTGCTATTTTAACCCACCATGCTTATGATAATTTGTTATAGCAGCAAAAAGAAATTCTAAGGAATGAAAGTCCAAAAAAAATGTAGCTAATAATATTTTATATATCATTATATAAGGGGAAACTGTCATGAGAAAGGATCTGCAGAAATAATATCATATTGCAAATACAACGGATATTGGACTTAATGAAAGCACAATATAAAATAAAATTTGTATATTTGAAGAAATAAATAAGTACAACAAAGAAATGAAATCATAAATGTATTAGGCAGATTTGAAAAGGATCCAGATTTTAATTTCTATATGTGAAATTTCTAATTTCAATATGACTGAAGTTAGAAATTTAATTAGAAAGGGGCAATGAAATTTTCAATATAATAATGACTGAGAATTTTTCAGATGTGATGCAAGATATCAAATTCTCAACTTAGGAATATCAACATATCCAAATCAAAATTAAAAAAGTAATCCACATCTAGACCCACTGTTTGAAACTATAGACACCAGAGCTAAAAAGTAGTTTGGGGAAAGGAGTACAGCGACGGAGAGTCAAAAAACAAGACAGAATGACAAATGATTTAGTAAAAGAGCAGTCCAAATTCTCAGAGTGCTTAAAGGAAAAGTGCTTTCTGCTTATAATTCTATATCCAGATAATTATATAAAAGAGAAAAGGGTTAATTTTTAAATGACATAAATAAAATCTGAATTTACCAAAAAAAGCAAGTAAAGAACATCCAGAGGCAAAATTAAGATGACACAAAAATCATATATGGGAGTGACAAATAAATTTACAAATATGTGGAAATTTGTGGTTATAAAGAAAATAACAGTAAATAAGTAGGCAAGAGAGGAGTGGTTTAAACTCTTTTATATCCCATTATATTATATTATATTTATTTCCTTTGGAAGGAAGGGGAAAACATTGATAAACTTTAGACTTTTAAATATGAATGCAAAACTTCTAAGGAATGACTTAGAAGATATAAGTCTATAAATAGACTTAAAACTTTCAGAAAAGTAGAGGAAATCATACAGTAAGGGAGAAAATAATCTCACTCAATTTCTAATTTTTTTTAAAAAGAAGGAATAGACGTCTACAAAGGGCAAGGCAAAAGTAAAGTGTAAAAGAAGATATTAGAAGTTAATCAAACTATATCAGTAATCACAAATATAGTAAACTGACTATACAGGTAAAAGACAAGAATTTTCAGATATTTTTAAATATAAAATTCTTCATTTTTACTTTCAACAGACACATTTAAAAACATTATGGCACAGAAAAATTAAAAGCAAAGGGAGAGAAAAAAGTGATAGCACAATTTGAATCCAATAGAAGCTGGGTTATATTAAGATCAGAGAAAAAAAAGAAAAAAATTACTAGAGATAAATGATCAGTGTGTATTAATGGCCCAGTGTATTAGGAAGATAAACTAGTTCTAAATTTGCATATTCTTAATAATATAGATTTAAAATATATGAGTTAAATTTCAAAACTAAAAGAAGAAATTAATACATCTACTATCATTGTAAAAGACTTTAACACACCTCTGTAAATAATAAATCAAGAAGTGAAGAAAGAACAGAAGAGATATATAGATTTGAGCCAAACAATTAACAAGTCTTCATCTACTTATTCACATCATAACATATTTCTAAGAATAAATAGAACATTTACAAAAATTAGTCATGCACTAAATCACAAAGCAAGTTTCAGTACATTCCAAAGTATTGGTATAGGGACACATTGTCCCAACCACAATGAGATTAAGTTGGGTTCAATAATCAAACAATAACTAAATAAGACAATATCCCTGCCCCCCCCAAAAGTTTATATGCTAGAGACATAGATAGAAAGAACTAATGAGAATGAAAGGCAGGGTAATACCAACAAAAAATGCAAAAAATAAAAAAATAAAAACATTTTGAGAGAATTATGGAAAAAGACCAACTGATTCTGATTAGTGGGACCTGGGGAAGAGTCATGGAAGTGGTACCATCGAACATCTGAACTGCCTGCCCAAACTGCCCAAAGGTAAAGATGAAGGAGCACAGGAAACTGGATTAAAATCTGATTCCAGCAGTGGGCTTGATCACAAATTCAGGTTTTCTAAAGTACAGATTATTAAATCTTTCTTGTTCAATGGACTTAGCAGTCTAGTGAAGCCTGTGGATCACTTTCTGTATTTGTTTACAATACATTAAGTACAACTTGGGATTCCAAAAGAAACCAAATAGCATGAAATAGAGTTATCATAATATTAAAAAATATAATTTGTGTTGTGTTCAAATAATATGCAAGTGGGCATAATAACAAACATAATTTCAAAGTCACAATAAACTCTACACAATATGTTTAAAGAGATAACTGTAGCATTATATGAAAATATCTGCAATTTTATTGGTGATAAAATCATGATACTACAAATACTACTAAGCTTGATTTCCTGCATTTATAACAAAAAGAAAACTCTAAACTCCAGCTGAAGTTTAGTTAAAAAGAAGATACAATTTTCTCCAAGTATTTAATCCAGATGTTATAAGAAATAAAACATAAGCCTGAAGATGAAGTAGTATAGATGATAGATTAAAGGAATTTGAACTTGTCTGTAAACAATAGAAATTATGCAGGTTTGGGCTAGACATTTAAAGTTTTGTGTTTCTTTTTTTTCCTCTCTCTTGCATTAACAAATAACTAGATGAAATTGATGCTCCCCCCTTACCATAAATATTTTAGAAAATATCTTGTAAAAATGCATATTTCTTACAGAAACTGCCCACGATGATTTTAGCAGGGAGTTGCAACATGGAGACTGAACCACAGAGAAATGCTGCTGATCTGCGAGTGCAAATCTGTACAAACTGGTCTTTTCACAAGTACTACAATTTGCAGTGTTTCTGTGCTTCCCTACTGCTTACTATAGAGGCCTAACTGTTCTTTTTTTTCTGAATATCACATTCAAGTCTTCATCTACACCTCATGTTTGCATAGCAAGTCTGCTTTAGTTGCCTGAAGTGCACATGCCTCATTTTGGTAATCTACTTTAGTCTATTTCTGTGCACTGAAAGACAGTCCAATTCAGTATTCCACACTTCAATATTAATTTGTCTTTTCAGCTATTTCAACAGAGGATGTGTGTCCTCTGCTACAACTTGGCTCGAATCCATCCGTCATTTTATTGACCTGCTAGAAACAATGTCCAATGCATTCCAGCTCCCAGATTGAGTTTGCTTTAGCCACACATGAAACCAGGACACTGTTAAGTATTAAAAAAAAAAAAAAGAAAGAAAAAAATATTCATAATGGCGTAGATTTTCTACAGGTGAAGAATATGCATCATTAAAACTAGCATATAGAATAAGGAATTAAGACCTTTCAAAATTTCAAAGGTTAAGCAGATCATTTAAAATTACAGGTGTAATGGATGATGAATGTATTCACTGTTGACCCAGGAACATTCTCACACATTTCCTTTAAAAGTTGATTTATAAAGGGAATTTTCTCAAACAATTGTAAGGGAAACACTGAGTGACACATGTAGATCATTTTAAAATACACTATCCATTCTCTACACAGAAAATAACAGGGTATTTTAAAGAGAAAGGGGGAAATTATTTTTCAATATAAAATTTTCCTTCCCCAAAACACATTTGAGATCACGAGATAAGGTATGTGAAGGGGTGTGATTTTCTTAAGGGCATATGATCCTATTGAAATTTTACACAGAAAAATCTAGTGCAATTTTAATAGTCCTTACTGGTGGTGCAATTGGTTACATTTATAAAAATGAGTGCTGCAATTTATTTACTATTTACATGACCCAAAACAAGTAGAAAACTAGCAGACATAATTCCATAAATGTGGACAGTTCTGGTGAGGTTTTTCTTAAGTCCCAAACCTGCAAATTTCAATGCAGGAGGAATGCAGTGCTTTATTTATCAGTTTAAGAAAGACTCCACTGACAGGACAAACAGAAAAGCCCCATTGGAATTAGTCCCTGTTCTTCATACTCTGTTTACAAATACCTCTTTCTCTAGGCAAGAAGCAAATTGTTCAGTCTGACTCCCTGTATTGCTCTGCCTGCAAAAGCTACACAGTACATTCTATGTTACCTGGAGTTGTTATTTTATTTAAAATGACATTGTTGCTGGGTTCAAAGAGAAGAAATAATTCTCAACTGCAGGTTTCTTCTAAGGACTTCTAAGAATAGAAGGTTCTTTCTTCCCTCAAATACTAATATGCATTTTGGAAAATAGTCATTTTGAAAATCCATACTCCACAGACTACTGTATAGATTTTCAATTGCATTTCAATTTCAAATCAATTTCTACATTTGCCAGAAACACTGGTCCTAAAAATGAACTCTCTTCTTTTTTTGTTAATTCAAAGGTAGGTGTGTGTGTGTGTGCGCACAACTTATAATTACAGAATATTTAAAACAAAAAATTTAGATGATGTTTTATATATATGAGCATAATTTAAGAGAAACACAAGGTGAGGTTTTGACAAAAGTTATCTTTAGAAATTATTAGGTGTCCAAACATCAACAATTAGCTGTAATTCAATTCTACAAAATTAGGATTTCCTTTTATGTATAAATTAACCAGCATATTTTTCTATCATATAGACTGTTAATCCAGATTCATGTCCTAGTTTCTCCACTTTCTAGCTGCCGGACTTTGTAAATTGTAATCACTCAGAAAGAGTAAAATGAGGATAAAATTATCGCTCTCTTAGATTTTGAGGATTAAATCAAATAATGAATATAAGCAAGCTTTGTAAGCAATAAAGTGTTATTGAAAGATTAAGTATTACCAATGTTTTTTAGAGTACGCACTGAGATATCATTATTCATATTTGATATATTGTAAGGTGTCTTTCTCACCCCTTTTATCTTCCTGAACCGCTCTCCCTCTCTGGATTGGCATGGAAACTTATTGTTTCTGCCAAATGAGTCTAGATGTGAACAGTCATTTATTTGAAGACATATGTCAACATTACTTGTAAAGAAAAAAAATGTGCCTGCACACACTATTACAGAAATCACTGGGCCTTGCTGTTACCTCAGTGGTTGATACAGATAGTTTTAAGCCCAACACATGAAAATACTGTTTTTGTAGATCAAAAAAGGCAAAATAGTGGCACATTTGTATAGTTTACTAGTACCTATTGAAATAAAAACAAAAAGACTTCAATTCTGCACAACATAAATAAGTTGAAATAAAGAATTATTAACTTTCTTGGAAATACACACATACATAATGAAAAAAATGCTCATCATGGACTGAAATCAGCTGCTAACAACATTTTACATTTTCCTGTCACTCAACCTACTGTCTAGACTAGACTTTAGGTCCTTTTGACATGAAATTGCCTAACAAGTCACAATTACTGAGTCTTGATCAATGATATTTGCACAGATCTGTTATAAAGCTTTTCTTGTTTTGTTTATAAAAAAAATACATGCTCCTTTTTAACAGATTTGAAAAATATACAAAATATATAAGTAAGACAAAAAATCTTATAACTTCTATCACTTCATTCAGTAATAGCTAATGTCAAAATTCCTGGTCTATTTCATTTCAAACTCTTCCTACATGTATTTTTCAGCATAGTTGAAATGAAATCATAGATTCAATTTTGTATTCTGCCTTTTTACATTCAGAAATTATACCATAAGTAGTTTACAATGTTAATTCACTCTTGGCAAATGTAATTTTCATAGAGAAAATAATTCCTATTATGTGGGTTTGTCACATCTTACTAAATCACTCTACAATTGTTAGGCATATAGAGTTTTATGTCCGATATTGTGATGTATACCATTACACATACCAATTTTTCTGTTTCAGACTTTTCCTAAAAATCAAGACTCAGGGAAAAATAATTGAGTAAAATAAAGTACTCTTTTTTTTTTTTTTTACTGTTCTTGCTACATATTAACAAAGTGTTTTCATTAATTTATACTCATACCAATAGTATAAGAGAATACTTATTTAACATGAAATAGTATAATTTTAAAGTGTTATTAAATGTTTCAGTTCTTTCTTGTATTCTCCAGTAATCTTGCCTGTACAGTAGACTATAAACATTCAGTTTAATAATTTTATTTCTCCATAGAAAACTATCTTCCCCCTGAAGTAAACAGCTTTACTTTAATGTTTTCTGTGTGTTGTTTTTCCATATCAAATGCACTTTGACTTTATCACTATAGGGCAATTATATAATGGCAATTTTTTTTCAGTTATCTGTGTAGTTGTTTTATTTATTCAGTAGATAGATACCATACACGTACCCATGTACTTGGCACCACATACTTGCAACTGGAAGTACAACAGTGAAAATCAGAGACAATATACAAGGGGAAAAATGCAAAAGGTAACCTCAGATAGGGATAAGTGTTCCTGAGGGGGAAAAAAAGTTTATTATAGAGAGGACTTGGAAGGGATGGCCTAGAAAGGATTTTCCAATGAGCTGACACTGGAACAGGGGCACATGACAAGAGAAGGCTTTAGCCTTATGAGTTCAGTAAGAACCGAATCCCTGAGGTAGGAATAAATGGGTATAATGAGAAGATGACAGATTATGTTAATTCTTATAATAAAAAACCAAGATAATAGCTTGAAAATTCAATGGATCAGAAGTTTGAGCCAAGACTAAAAGTACCAAGGATACATTCCAAGTTTCATTGGGTCT
Source organism: Marmota monax (assembly GCF_021218885.2). Classification (NCBI taxonomy): domain Eukaryota; kingdom Metazoa; phylum Chordata; class Mammalia; order Rodentia; family Sciuridae; genus Marmota; species Marmota monax. Next base: position 54,218,342 of record NW_026693777.1, on the reverse strand, counting down.
GGGGTGTTTTTCACATAAATTATATTATAATGAGAAAAACATCATGAGAATAAGTAAACCATAATTGACCTAAGTAACTATAGTATGAGGAGGAGCTTAGGAGACTTTTGTGCAATGTTCAAAGAATGAGATCTTAAGAAGATGGGCTTAGAATATAAATGAATGAGATTTTCTAAACCTTGAATGAAGAATTTTTTGATTCTTATACTAACATTATTAAAATAATGCATAAAGAAATGGAATGACTTCAAAACAACATTATTCACATTTTCAGCCTCATAGATTTTATTGCAAGAGAGAAAAATTCAGAATTAAGAGCCCTTCCAGCTCAACCTTCTGATAGTTTAGGTGTAGGTGTGTAAGTTCTTAACAAAGATAACAGCATGCTATTCTGAAGGGTGGATCCCTTTTTTATTGTCATTATAGAAGGTCATACTCAGTCAAAGGTTTTCAGTAGGTAGATGGAGGAGTCTAAATGAACAATAAATATTTGATGACAATGGAATGACCATTAAAAGGTGGTTGAATTTTGAATTATATTGTCTCTATGACTTTTTTCCTACTGTTTTCTTCAACATAACAGTCATCATCAATTCATTCCCTATCTTCCCATTCCATTCTCCCATTGAGAGACAGAATCTATTCCAGAAGAATTAATAAATTTTTCACCTGGGTCAGCCTGAGTGACTTTCTTGACCAATAGAATGGAATGGAAGTAGCTTTCTGGGACTTTTGAGGTCAGAAGAAGCCTAGCAGCTTTACACTGGTCCTCCTGGAATGTCCACTCAGAGGAAGCAAGCTGTCATTTAAGAAGTATGATTACTTTGAAATTGTCAGGCTCTAAGAAGCCCAAGCGACATGGAAAGAACTTGAAGTAACAGACCTCAGAGTTGGAAGACAGAGAGGCCAGGGAGAAGACATATGTAAAATATGAAGCCATATTAAAAGTGGATCTTCCTTCTGTGGTTGTGGCTGGTGCTAGTGGGTCAGAAATGAACAACCCAGGTGAGCCTTTCCAATTCTTTCACCCAGAAAATTGTGAGTAAAACAAAGTGATTGTTGATTGTTGTTCTCAGTCACTAAACTTAGGGACAGTTTGTTACCCAGAAGTACCATGCCATCTAATTTTGAAGTAGCTACTAAGGTCACAGAAACTTTCATGTAGGTAAGGCATACACTTCTAAAAGCAAATTTCACACAAAGGTAATATTTAACCATGTCATAGGCATTTTTAGTTAGATAATTGTAGATAATTGTATAAATGTCTCGAGGGTCTTTTTTTTCATTCAACAAACATTGCCATCTATCAGCTGACAGAATTTTGTATTCATAAGGAGCAGTACAAAAGACTTAAGTAAGTTGAATAACAGAGGTTACTGGGCAATTGGGGGAAACTTCACAAATATGTGAAGATGATCTTGAAGGATTTTTTTAAAAAATGTGTTCAGTTTTTAAAAATCATTTTTTTCTGGATTATTTATTTGTCTTCCCTATTGACTATTGTAGGGAGCTTTATAAGAATTAGAAAAAGGTAGTATATTTTGCTTAAATAATTATCTTTAAAATGCTGCATTCCTGAGACAGAGGAGAATTATTTGAAAGAAATATCATCTTTCAATATCTTCTCCTGAGACATTTCCAGAGTGCAAATAAAAGAAATGAGAAGAATACCGAACAATATAAAGATGGTATAGTATTAAATGTCCAGCTAATAGTGAATCCTATGATTCAATTCAACAGAGAAGGCTCCACTAAGTCTGTAATAAAAAAGTAATGAAGTTTTATAACAAAACTGAGCAGTCATCTCTGAAATGCAGATAGAAATCTTTTCAGTACAAAGACAAGAAGAATTTGGAATTGAATGGTGAAAGTGTGCATGGATATGAAAACCAGGATTGATGAACTTTGAATATCAAGTAATCCTTAGTTAAATGCATTAATCACAATATACAGTAATGTGTGTAATAACTGCATCTCATCTCCTTCCCTTTTTATAATTTCAGTGTTAAACAATGAGAGCATAGAGAAAAAGAAGGCACAATTCAGTGGGTTCATATGCACCCTCCAGATGTGTACAGGAAGCAATAGCATTTTCAAGCCGGAAGGACCTTAGAGAGTTCACCTTCCTAATTTTACAGTTGAGGAAGCAAGAGCTTCAGCCAGAGCTAGTTTGCTCAAGGACATGGCAAGTTTGAGCAAGAAACAAGACAAGAATCATGATATTCTGACCCCAACAAATCACCAGTTTTCTTCCCCTAAGGTTACTCAAATTTCCCAAATTAATCACTTTTATTAGTGTTTCTAATAATATGTATTCAAAGTATAACATATGAATTTACTAGACTTTAAATAATTTAGTCAAAACATAATTAGGTTGTTAGCAACAGAAGGACAGAGAAAGCCAAGGTCGACCTTCATCAGGAATAACAATGAAACATTATAGGTCATAAAACACCAGGGCCTCTGTTCACTTCTACTCTTTGATCTTGTTCCTAGGGGACAAAAAATCTAATCCTATGTACTGCTGCTTTATATCAGGCCCTGTGCTAGGTATTAAGTGAGATTATTTGAAAAATTAAGTACAAGTAATTCTTACCCTCAAGGAGCACAAAATCTAGTCTATAGCTTTTTGATAAATATAAAATTATTTCAAAATAAAAAATCTTAATTAAAAGGAGGTCCTTAAGTTTGATCAGTTATCTAATTTGATCTGCTAAAAGCAAAAGAGCAGGTATTATTGGCTGGCAAAAAGAAAGAATGAAAGGAAGGAAGGAAGGAAAGAAGGGAGGGAGGGAGGGGAAGGAATGGGGAGAGGGAGGGAAGAGAGGAAGGAAGGAAGGAAGGAAGGAAGGAAGGAAGGAAGGAAGGAAGGAAGGAAGGAAGGAAGGAAGGACTCAAATGCACTAGGAGTGGCCACAGCCATGGTTGCCATGAAACTCCACAGAGGTTGAATAAACTCTAAAATTCTTTCTTTAATGGAACCAGCTTTTGAAGAATGTGTAATTATTTTTTCATAGCAGAGCATCACAATGCCCAAAAGTCCTTTCTTCCCACAGGAGAGCAGCCTGCCATCCCAGTGTGGAAGAGTGTTTGGGTTACAAAGTCCTTTGAATTTAAAGGTCAATTAGTTTGGTAGCACTTTAATTAGAAGCTATCATAATAGTGCTGTGTGAGTAATTTATAGAGGCATAAATATTGACATCAATTTTTGTCAGATACTCTGATATCATAAACATCATGTAAATCTAGGCACCAGCAATCAATTTGCACATAATAGACTAATTTTATTAGAACTATGTGACTGCACTATTTGGTTTTTAGAGTCCCTCTCCTCTTGCTACATTAAATCATCGTTTTAAATCATGTCATAGTATTCCTCACAGCAAGCAATCAAAAACAGAAAATTTAAGTCTATTGGATCTTTGCCTAATTTAATGATTTTTCTCCAGAGTTGTGCTCTCTTGGAACCCTCAATGAAGTTTTGGCACTGTGCCTAGAAATGCCTCCATGATGTTTCAAAACCGGGTGAGGCACAAGCCAAACTGATAGCAAGTAAAATCCCTCATCACTTCTGGAATCTGGTGAATTTTCTATTTAGGTGGTCTCTGTTCAGTTAGGCTGCAGGATGGGGAAGCTCTCGGCTCACTTCTCTGCTCACCCTGAACAGGGTGCTTGGGAGGCACTGAACTAACCTCAAGGAATCTTCTAGTCAGATGTTTCTCAAACTGTGACCCACAGATGCATTTGTAGGAGCCCTTTAAATCCCTGGGAAAATGTTTTGATATTTTGGTCCAAAACTAATTTACTTGTTATGTCAATTATTGTCCATGGTCTGTTTCTCTCTGCTCTATGAGAGCAATGATCTTGTCTATTAAGCTCTTGGTTGTATCTTACATGCTCATAACAACACCTGCCCAAAGGAGGTACTTCTTTATTGAACGCACTCATTAAGCTGAGCAAATTTTAAGTCAGTTAGATGACCACTGCATAACAGAGCAGTCTCAGGATTTCATAGCAGTATTTGACCTGATTTCGTATGTATTTGTCTAAATATGGCATGCCAAGTAATTAATCATTTGAAGCAATATTTCCCACATGAGGACCCATGGACCCCTAAGCTCTGTGGAAATGTTCACAGAAGTCATAAAATCTTAAAATGAAGAAACGCTGGCCAAATCCAATTTCCTCACTTTACAGATAAGGAAACTGAGGTCCTAAGAAAAGTGCCCGGCTCTCTCTGGGCCACTCAATTAGTGCTACAGCCAGAATGAGCATCCTAGTCCCTTATTTTCTGAACCTGGCCTTCTCTCATTTTACTTCATTAATTTCTCATGTGCACTTTTTAATCTTCCATTCAGAAGGTTCCAACTAATGAAATTCAAAATCCCCAATGAAACAACCATTTGAGTAAGAAAAGAGAGACATTTTGTTGTTAGTGGTTGCTCTTTTCCTGGCTTTACGGTATGCTATTATTTTATGATGCTGATTTAAAATCTAAACCTGGAATAATTTGCAATTTATTATGTTTACTAATTTTAATTTCTTCCCAGAGTATTTTAACTTGTCTAGATAATGAGTGATCTGATTGCCTGGGCCATGGTTTGTTTTTGTTTTATCATGTTATTTTCCAACATTCAACTTCCAGTGGGGTTTCACTCAGATACCCTGGGGCTCTTAATAACTGAGCCACATCCCCAGACTGTTATATTTTTTATTTTGAGACAGGGCCTCACTAAGTTGCTGAGGCTGAGGCTGGCTTTGAGCTCACCATCTTCCTGCCTCAGACTCTGGAGCTGCTAGGTATCATACTATTTTTTTTTTTTTAATGACAAACAACCCTAGTGTGGTAAGACTAGATCAAATGCAAAGATTATCTCAGAACATTAGTAAGGTCTTCTTCAGTCATCTAATTTTCTGTTTACTTTGGTTAGTTGATTGCGTTAGTTAAATTTATAGACTTATCACTGATTTAAATTTTAAAAAATAAAATTTAAAGAAATCATTGCAGTGTGTTATTTCAAGACTCTGTAAATTATCCAGCTAAGAACTCCATTAGGGGATCTGGAGCCCTTCACAGCATCATAGAGTTACAAAGTTAGAGCTGAAAAACATCAGGATCACCTGGTCCAACTCAAGAAAGAAACCAAGGTCTAACAAAAGGAAATGATTTGCACAAGGACACCCAGCCAGCTAGTGTGAGGCTGGGATGACAAAGATTTCCAAACTCCTGTTCCATTGTGTCTTTTCATTGATAACATAGAAGTATTTTAAATGTAACATATATCTCTGATATAGAAAACTCTTTATGTAAAGCCTAATGTGTTCCAGGCAGAGTTGATAGTTCAGTCATGTGAAGCTAGAGATCCACTGTAGGGAATTTATAGCAACCCCCACCCCCCAATTTATCTCTGATGACATGTCAATTAATGCTCTTCCTGAAGATATAAACCATGTCTTTATTGTATTGAAAATGTCTTACTTTGTATCTCATGGAGCCATTACTAATATTTTGAAAAAGAATTATGCATATTTGCTAAACACGTGACTTAGAGGTGTAAGATCTACCTCTGGTGTGGTTTTTCCATTTCAAGAAAAGTTGTCCCTTTTTTTTTTTTTTCTTATTTCTATTGATTGCATTAATCTGGCTTCATTGTGAAGTTAACAGAAAAATGACCATGACAAAAATCTGGCTGTCCTAGAATTTATAATCAGGCACATGTATAAATGTGGTAGAAGTGACAGGAGAATGAGTAGCAAAGAATCTAAAGGGGAAAGAGGACGAGATTTACAACAGAGTGAGGATGGCTAGGAGTCCAAGGCCACATCTAGATGCCATCTGAAACTAACCTGATTAGAATGTACATGAGTTGTTTCTACCTCCACCCAGAGTAGCTGAACAGTCAGGATGCATGGGCAACAAGCATGAAGAATTAGATGAATCATTTGCTGTTTGGGTTGACAGCTTCATGATCAGTATGCAAGTGGTGGCTTCAGGCAACACAGGCTCAGCCTCGAAACAGGCTCTTGAAAACTCCTGTGGAAAGTGGCCCTCCAAAGCAAGGGATAGCCTTTGCAATTTCTTCCTTTGAAAAGGCTAATAGGCTACACATTGGTCTTTGCAATCACACTCACACTCACAATTAGTACAAATAGTATTCATTTCTAACAAAGACTAAGTACAGATCAGCACACACACACACAAATGAAGCGTACTTTTATATTTTGTGGCCAAATACTCTTTAACTCACACATTGAATTATTAAGTACTGTCAAGAATATACCCTTTCTTCATTCCTTATTATCTGCTCTAAACTAATTCAAGTCACTCTTCACAGTGCAGAGCTGCAGAACTTCTCAATGCAGATAGGAACTTTTGTTTTCTCACTTAAAGATTGTCTGACCTTGTTTTACATCTTGCAGGAGTTGTCATTGCCCACCAAATGAGCTTTAAGTTCTTGAAGATGATATTCAAAATTTTTTCTTTTCTCTTAATTTATTTTGTTTCCCCTTAAATTACCTTTGTGTTTCCTATGCTTAGAATTCCTTTCCTTACATCAACACAGATGTAAAGAAATCATTCTTTAAAACTCTTCTTGATTATCTAATACATGAAGCAATTTGTCATGTGGATCTCTTGGTTTTTTTTCCTTTATGACCATTAGTTGAACATACTCATAGTACTATGTATCTTTTTCATAGTAATAATTTGTTTGCAAGCCTGTCTGTGACTTCACTTAGAAAAAGAACTCTCATTTTTGCATTTCATAGTCCTCATCAATTTATACAATGAATTAAAAGTCAAGCATTTGTTACCTTAGATAAGACTGTGTGCTTTTATTGCAGATTTGATGTTTAAAAAAAAAAATAAAGGGAGGTTGGCTGAGCTGAGACCCCTAGATATTAAATAAAATTCAAAGATGTTGGTATGAAACCAAATCATTTTTATATGAGGATGATCACTAATAGCCTTGAGTGGAGTAGAACATTTTATTTTAAAACAAGTGATTGATCTTGATAACAGAAGGGCAAGCCAAAGGACAAATTCCCTTTGCTGACTTCTTGAGAGCAAGGACTTTCTTTTCTGGTTCTTTCTTATCACATGTGGCACCTTGAAAAGTGCAGGACACACAGAAACCTTCAACAAATGTTTGTGGAGAAATGAACATTTTTATAAACATGTGGGTGAAACTCTATATTCTAAACTTGCAGCTCACTTCCACCTGTCTCGAGCCATGCTTTGAGCTAGTTAATATAAACATTAGTCAGCAATGTTAATCTCAACATTAACTGCTATGATTACCTATGAAGAAGCATCTCATTATCTCAGTATCTAATCCTAATGTAATGTATTATGTGTGTATGTGTGTGTGTGTGTGTTTGTATGTGTATATATATGTATACACATAAATATATATAAATTATTCATAGAAATATAAGTAAATATAAATTATTATCTATATATTTTATATATATGTGTGTGTGTATATATATATATATATATATATATATATATATTTTTTTTTTTTTTTTTTTTTTTTAAATGTTTGGGTTTTCTCTATAGAGTTTAGGATCCCAGGCAGCTATGTGACAGTCACCTTGAGGTTAACAATGCCAGTGTGAGCACTTTTGTATATGTCTTTACAATACTAGGCACACAAAAGGTTCTCAACAAATATTGGGGCTGAAATGAAATTGTGAAAGAGCTAACTCACATTACTGAAATGCAGAATTTAGCTACAATACTCACAAACAGATACACAGAAATACACATCACTCTGAAAAACAACAAAAAGTATTTATCTGAAATAAGTATTATTTAAGAAAAGGAAAGAGAAGAAAGACACCATTTTTAAGGAGATGTTGGTTAAAATCAAATAAACCAAATCATCTACCATCATGCTTGCTCAGACCCCTCACTCCACAATAGTTTGTGTGGTAGCTCTCAATTGGCCGCAATGGCAGCTACACCTCTGTTCCACATCTGGAGTAGTCAATGCTATTAATGATCTGCAACTAGAGAACTACGACCCTTTGAACTCAGCAGTGTTTCTCAAACTTCGACATGCAGCACAATCCCTGGGAAGTCCTGTAAAAACAAGAGGTCACTGCACTCCACCACCAGAGCTTCTGATTCATTAGGTCTGGGGGAGGCCAAGAATTTGCATTTCTGTAAATACAACTTCAGGCCTGAAACTACACTTACAGAACCAATACTTTTGAGTAATTATCCTAGCTATAGTCAGAATTACAGCAGGAAAAAGTCATCTATGTGTTCTTGAGCGTGGCTATCTCTGAGGACTTCTTGGGGACTGGATGTACAGAAATGAACTACTCTCACCTGCTGTCCCTACACAGGGTAAGACTGAAGTTATGTCTTCTGAAATCCTGATTCTCACTGGAGAAACCCAGAGCAACCATGAGCTGAGCTGAAAGGCAATGATGGGACAGAGGGCAGAAGACAGGAATTCTTAAGGTCTCCAACCACCTGAATTCTGCCAGAATTCAAAAATTTTCTTTTGCAGATGCTATATTAAAAAAAGAACCACTTTGGGATTCTTTTTTTTTTTTGGCAGGAGTGGGGGGGTTACTGTGGAGTGAACTCAGGGGTACCTAATCACTGAGTCATATCCCCAGCCCTATTTTGTATTCTATTTAGAGACAGGGTCCCAGTGAGTTGCTTAGTGCCTTGCTTTTGTTGAGGCTGGCTTGGAATTTGCAACCTCCTGCCTCAGCCTCCCAAACTGCTGGGATTACAGGGGTCCACCACCATGCCCTGCTAACTAAAGTTTTGGTGGTACTTACTGTAAGTGTGGCCCTGCTCATTTAATCCTCAAAAACAATATTATGAGATAAACATTATGACTCTTTTCATTTTATAGAAGAAAATTGAAGACCTGGGCCCAGTACCACATGTCTGTAATCCCAGCAACTCAGGAGGCTGAGTCAGGAGGATGGAGAATTCAAAGCCAGCAATTTAGTGAGGTCCTAAGCAACTCAGAGAGACCCTGTCTCTAAAATACAAAAAAAAAAAAAAGTGCTGGGAATGTGCCTCAGTGGTTATAAGTGCTCCTGAGTTCAATCCCCAGTACCAAAAGAAAAGAAAAGAAAACTGAGGCACAGAAAGGTTAAATGAGCCCAATGTCACACAGCTAAAATGCAGCAGAGCCAGGATTTGAACCCAGACTTGTTCAACGCCTTTGTTCTTAACCGTCATGCTGTCTGGAGCACAGAGGGATAAGATTGAGAAACACAGATGGAGGTCAAAGGTGAGTACGTGAATGGTTCAAATTATCCACTATAAAACCACCTTCTTCCTTCCTATATCCCTGAGCTCATGTTGGTACTGGACTCTGTGCTCCAGAAGCTGAGCATAGAGAGCCATTACTGCATTACCATTTCATAAATTAGGATAATCCAAAGAGCCATGCTGACTCTCTGAATTGACTTACACTATGCTACACTATTTCCCTAAATATTCTACAATAGGGAGAAAGAGCCTCATAATGAATTATGTCTCAATCCTGTGCATTAGTGCTGGCTGCTCTCCCACAAACAATGTCAAAATTGTAAGCAATTGGCACAGAGTCAGTGACAATATGTAAATTACTTGTAAAGTGAACTTGATCTTGTATAATAAATGCTATTTGAATCTTAATTTGCTAACAATATTTTAATGCGGTAATTGAGGTCATGAAGACGTGGGCTACAGATGAAACCATCTATAACTGTCGATTTTAAGCAGGACTGCATTACCCAGGTTTATAAAATACTCCAAGGATTAAAAGGCAAATGTGTTGCTTTATATTTGCTGTGAATAGGCACTGAAATATAAGTGTAGAAGATTTAATGTACTACAGGGCCATAGTAGACTTAGAAGAGAATACCAAAAGTTCTTTTAGATTCTGAAACTCCTTGGTGCTAGGATTTTGGCCCCCAAACTCCCCCAGATAATTTCTTAGTGTAATAAAAGAGCATACCATCAAAGTATATGACCCCACTTTAATTCTTAATAATTTGGGGCAACTCATCTGTTTGCTTTCACAATTAATCATCAAGTTTCTTTTGTCTTCTTAAAGGAAGCCCTCCATCAATCGTCTGTTGAACTTCTTTTTCCTCTTTTCAGTTGAGATCTCAGATCAAGATCAGGTTCAAGATCTGTGAAACTGACCCTCCAGTGGAATCATTTTCAATAATACAGTGCCAAAAGTGACCAGCAAGTCCAAGGTATTAATTGAGCATTGTAATTATTATTATCCCGCTACTGCCCACAGGAATGGCCTGCATTCTCATCTATTTTTCCTTCACCTGCTCTAGTCTGGGGTCTGCCATTTCTGAGAATTTGGAGCCTTGCTTCTTTTTCTGAAGGCTGATGCTCTCGTATTGTTTGATCTACCCAGATCTGCCTTGTGCTAACTCTCCTCCACCTCCAAAGTGCATTGTGGGGAAAGAACTAGACTTGACTATAATCGGAGACATGATCATCATCCTTCCTCCCTGAAAAAAACCCTGGCTGGTTGACTCCCATTGACACAGCTTGGCTACCCTCATAGACAGGAAACCACTCACTGGCAAGGACCTGAAAACGAACCTTTATGTTACACCCTTCGATATCCAAAATGCTCTCCCCTCTGTGTCCCATTAAGTCGGGAGTCCTCATTAGAGGTCTGTGGTCTCTTTAAATATAACCCACCCAATCATGACTCACCTATTTCTCATTCTTCTCCATCCAGGCATGTGCTCCATGACCTCACTCTTTTCTATGCCTCCCCCTTCCCTCCCAGTTGCCCATCCTGCTCACCACTCTAGTCCTAGCCAGGCTTCTAGGCCAAGTTCACATTTTAGCTTTGGTAAGGAGCTTTAGACAACCTCACTGCCTCAGCTATTTCTTTCCTTATTTCGAATTTCCCTGTCCAACAGTTTTGTCTCCAGAATTCCTTCCTTCCTCTTCTGTGCTTTCAAAGCACTTTACTTATAATTCTGTAAAAAATACCACATTAGACTGCAAGTATTATTTATATGTATCTTTCTGACCATATTGAATATTCCTCAAGGCAAATTCTGCATTTTGTTCATTTTTATAATTTAAAAAGGGTTAACAAACATGATTTTTATATAATAGATGCTCAATTAAAACTGTTGAATAAAATAGTGAATGATTCTCCAAAGCTATGCTCCTACACATGTACAAATGAGTACATGTAGGTATGTGTGTGTATAGTGTGTATATGTGACTCCTGTTATGGAAGTACAGGAGTTTATTTTGAGACTATATCTAAAAGCGAAATTTCTGAGTTCATAGGGTGTGTACAGATCAGCTTCAGAAGATAACTGCAGACTGTTTTCTAAAGTAAATGTACCACATTTTACTCCCACCAGCATGGTATAAGAATTCTAATTGATCCATTTCCTCTCCAACAATGTAGAGAGGGCAAGACATGTTAACACTTTGTTGACTAAGCCAATATAAAATAGTTTCTCATTATGGATTTAATTTCCATTTCCCCAATAACTTACAGTGTTGAAAGTCCTTTCATATGTATCCAGAACTTTGTCTATTTTTCTATTCATTTTATTTATTCACTTATAAATTTCCTTACATATTCTTTCTACTAGTCTCTTGTAATTTATATATGTTGGAATTTATATATATTGGAATTTCTCCCTTATTTGTAACTTGACTTTTAAAGTTCACTAAGATGTTAATGTTAATATGAGCAAATTTATATTATTGTCAACACCTTTCCTGTTTTGTTAAACAAACTCTTTCCCTGCCTGAGATCTAAAATGGTATAAAATTCTGACTCAGAAAACTTGGGTTTATGTTCATATTCTGTCATTTCTTTTCTGTGTGGCTCTGGTCAAATTATTTAATTTCCATAGCCCCTGAATTCTTATTTTATAGGAGGGAATGCTCTGCTATCTGTATATTATCTTGTCTTAAGGAATCAGTGCAAACATGAGCTTTATAGTAAAGTGACACATGGTTGTTTTTGTGATTGATGATTCGTTTACTTTTTGTGCCAAGTGGGATGACATGGGATTTCCAAAATTAAATGAATACCAGAATAGGATTCAGAAAACCAGTGTTCTAGATTCCTTTCTTCCATCTTTCCGAGTAACCTCAGACATGACATTTAGCTTTCATCAGCCTCAGTTATCATCTATAAAATGGCTACAACGTTTGTCTCAAGATGATGCAGTGTGCAGATGTGAGCTTCAGTATGCTAGGCTGAGGGACAGAAGCACTCACCTCACGCACAAAATCTGAGGTGTCAAAACACTCAGTAATCAAGATCCTACTGTCATATGTTATATAATGGTTTTTTTTAATATTTTATTTTTTAGTTTTTGGCGGATACAACATCGTTGTTTGTATGTGGTGCTGAGGATCGAACCCGGGTCGCACGCATGCCAAGCTAGCGCGTTACCACTTGAGCCACATCCCAGCCCCTTATATAATGTTTTTAAAAGTCAAAATTGGCACAAACATTTCATGATGACCCAAAAATCAAAAACAGGATTTTATTTTTAAAAGGGGTATTTGTTTCTCCACATTTGAGATAGTTCTACTCACCAATGAATAATAGAATAATCCAAGTTGGAATCCCAAATGTGGGGGTGGGGAGGAGTCATATTGGCAGCTTTTTAAGAGCACAAGCTAACACTTGATCTTTGTTCTCTCCCACAACAATAGATGGGGAACTGGGGAGCATTGCTGCTCAGCTGGCAGGTGACTGTGTTTTGAAAGCTTCGGAAGCCTGTTTCCAGCTGATTGGCTATTTTCACTATTGGTGAGCTACTCTGTCTTCATCACAGCTGACTGATCTCAGCCAGCTGGAGAAAGGCTGCATTTTCTGGCCCTCTACCTCTCCCAAGCTCACAGCAAAGGTGTCACTTTCCCCATGACTCCTGAAGCCTCCCTCTGCCTAAGGAATAGCAGGGCCAGCAAAGGAGGTTTCTCATAAGCAGAGCACTTCCAACACAGGGTCAATAATAAACTAAAACCCTCACCCAGCTGGTGACGTGATTGAGGTGTGGGGGTGGGGAGAACAGTTTGGGGCTGAGGCTGTTTGAATACTTTATAAACACTGAAGGTCTTCCAGCTTTATATACATGGAATGTACCAATAATTAACACTCTGGATGTGATTTCTGGCTTCAGAAGCACCCCACAGTGAGATTTACTGAAGAGGCCTGAGACTCCCAGATCTTTAATGCACATTCAGAGGTATGATAAGGAGGATAAATGTACTGTATATAATAGTCTAACATAGCCTCTGTTTTTACTGTTGTGAATATTGACTTCCAAATGGATTTAATCAAAATCAATAACAAAATGTACAGTAATGAAGTAATATAAAATGCAGTAATGTATAGGCCAAGAGGTTGAATATGGAATATATTAAGAGAAAAGCAGCTGTACAGGAATAACTCATCCCCTTTCTAGAATCTTTCTTCACATAATATAAGACAATAAGAAGGAGAAGCAGTACTCTAGAGCTGGACCACAAATTGGGTCCTCTACAGAGCTTTTACAAATTATCTTCTTAGCAAATTAGTGAGACAGGATTGGACCACACTGGAAAGACAAAATTTTAAAAAATTGGTTTATAAGTTCATAAAACTGACCTCCAGGTAGATGATCCAAACCTCTACTTTCAAGTTAACTTATAAAGGAAAATAAAATGACTGACTTTTAACAATATTTTAATGATTTCTAAAAATCAAATGATCCTAAAATGCTTTATCATACACCCTAAAGTTTGATGGCAAAGGGGCAAGAGGCACATTGTTAATATCTGTCTACTTCTCAACTTATAACCTTAGATGTTAAGGTGTGTGTGTGTGGGGGGGTGTATTCTCTAGAATTGCCCAGAAAGGCCCAAGGTGGTTTTTGAATAATCAATATTTTCCAATATACACTTCAGCTAATAGAGAGTAAGTAACTGATATTGGCATTGACTAGAAATCTGTCTGTTTCTGTTTTCAAGGAAGCTTAATTGTTTGCTAGTAAAGACTATAATACACAGATTTCAAAGGGTGTTTTGCTGAGAAGGATCAGCACTCCCATTTTACAGAAAAACAAGTTAAAGTCTCAGGATATTAGGAGGCCTTATCATAAACCACTGGATGAACTTTCCCACTCATTCAACATTCCTGCTTCTTTACAACTTCCATTTACATTTCCCTTCTCCTCCTGAGATGGTATTCCTCTCAATTAATCTCTGCGTTACCATCTTCATTGATTCATTCTCCGATACTCACCTCTGATTTCCCCCTTTCTTCTTCATTTAAGCAACTTCACTTTCAAGAGAGGCTTGAAAAGAGGAAAGAATGAAGGCAACAAGAGGGACAGGGATCCACTTTTTAATCATGAGTGAGACTGCTGATTTAAGGCAAAATGAGGGACTCCATTTCTCTAAACTCTTTGTGAAAAGGAGGAAGGAGAAAAGGCAGGTAGGAATAAAGGGGATGGGAATCAGAAAGGAGAGAAAGAAGACAAGAAGGAAGGAAGGAAGGAAGGAAGGAAGGAAGGAAGGAAGGAAGGAAGGAAGGAAGGAAGGAAAATTAAAAGGGGGAGAGGAAATAAAAAATGAATTACCAATGTTTGCTAGCACAGCCCTGCAATGATTAATGTGAACTTCTCCATGCCATTTCTGTGTAATGCCGGTCGTTACTGGAGACAGGCACTGACATACACAAACATTATTAGAATCTGAGCGGCAGTGGTGCTGCTAGGGTGGTTTGGCTCCGAATTCAGAAATCAGGCCCAGAGCATCTGGGGTCTAGTGGCATTTCCTACTCATCCTCAGGGGACTCCACCAAGGCTGGAGTAATAGAAGTCAAAACTTCAATCAGGCCCTTATTAGTTATTTTGCACACAGGATAGGAGGTGCTATTGTTGGTGGCAAACGAGAGCTATTGCAGTTTAGAATTGACAATGCTTTTTTTAAAAGCTATCTTTGACTGCTCAATATAAGGTTAGGAGCAGGTCATGTACCAGGGTTTTTACCAAATTAATGCTATCAGGGGAATTACACTTAAATGGAATTCTTTCTATCTAAACAATCCCATCTAGTTTCATCACTGCTTTTTTCTCTCCATCCCTCCCTATATAAAATAATTCAGAGGAGTAGACATCTGGAATAATATATAAAGAATCAAGTTATCAAACAAGCCAAGATTTACCACCAGGCCCTATGCCCTCACTCTAAGTCTTCCAGAGAACGAAAAGTCTCAAACAGCCAGTAATTTTTTTTTTTGACATGTTTCAAATAATCTTTGACATCCTGCATCTTGGTGCACAATTTTCATTCAAATGATTAAAAAAAATTAAAGAGTGTCTTCCATTTGGGAATTATTTCCTTTATCTATTTTTCATTTAAAAATGGTGTGCTTAAGAAAAGACTTCCTAAATCAGCTATCAAATGTAGCAAAGTCTTAAATCTAATCACCAAGCTTATTGTTCTTCACTTGAAGATAGGAAGCTCTTCCTTCTGACATTTTCCCCCAATACTAACTACTCTCTTCTATGGAATTTCCATAACAAAGAAATCACATTGTTGTCATCATTCCGGTTCAAGAAAGGAAAATGTCCTTACACTTATGTCACACACACATTGTAGACACATTCAGTAAACTGGCTAATTGAAGCTGTTTGTTTTCAGTAATTGTGTGAGCCAACAATAACTCCGTAAGCACTTATTTGCCCACTTATCATGTATGTGTATGATATAGGGTGTTGGGGATGAGGGAGAGTTCAGAAAAGTAGACTTTAAAGTGACTCCAATAAGCATAATAAAAGTGACATTTGATTGATAGAAGTGACTTGGTATTGGTAGAAGGCCCAGAATTCTAAAATATGAGGTATTTGGATTTTATCCATAAAATGACATTGAGCAATTATGGATTCTTAAACTGAGGAGTGATGAGATAAAAGCTGTGTTTCAGGAAGATTTATATATTGTGGATGCTTAGCAATGGGGGAAGGGGAGAGTAAGGGAACAAGAGTTGGATGGGAAGGAATGGAGGACACAGGCAGTGGTGATACAAAATCAGGCAAAAAAGACTGAACCCCAGGCAGAGAGAAAGGAATGAGAAAGGCAAATCAGGATTAGCGGGTATTTATATGCAGACAGTTAAAAAACCTGTATCCTAAATTTCAATACCAAAGGACCAAGAGGGAAGAGGAAAAGGGGATTTGGCAAAGAGCACTGACTTGGAAGCTGGGAGGTGGGGGAAAGGCAGGAAAATTATGAGGTTAATATTTTGTTTCAACAGTTGCTAAATTTGAAAAGACACTGTTAAACCTGGTGTGGTAGCACATGCCTGTAATCCCAGGGCCTTGGGAGGCTGAGGCAGGAGAATCTCAAGTTCAAACCAGCCTTAGCAATTTAATAAGTCTCTGAGCAACTCAGCAAGACCTCGTCTCTAAATAAAATATAAAAAGAGCTGGGGCTGCGGCTCCATGGTTAAAGAGCTCTAGGTTCAATACCCAGTACAAAAAAAAAAAAAAAAGACAAAGTTATATTCCTCTCAAGTGATTTAATTACTAGGTGAAAAGATGGTGCCTGGATTAGAAATAAAAACTGAAATGGATGTTTCAGGCAATCAGTGTGGAGATGGTAGTTGAAGTCTTGAGAATGGCTAAACTGTCCCAGAGAGAAAAAAC
The DNA here is from genome assembly GCF_021218885.2 of Marmota monax. Lineage (NCBI taxonomy): Eukaryota > Metazoa > Chordata > Mammalia > Rodentia > Sciuridae > Marmota > Marmota monax. Next base: position 54,201,671 of record NW_026693777.1, on the reverse strand, counting down.
AGACAGAGATAGATGCAAGGGCCTGACCTTGAAGGAAATTTGATTTTGAAACATGAGATGTGAATCAGAGAGACAGAAAGGGAACTCAGAGGGGAGCGAGGGAAAGATCCTGGGTGCACTGGAACAATAATGCAAGAGCCACTGCAGGAATAAACTCTGTCCTCCTGCAGGGAACATTTTCTCATACAGAAAAAAAAAGCCTTTATCCACTGGGAGAGGGGCACAAATGACAAACGACATCTTCCAGAGGTAAAGACATGTTAGAAGAAGAAAAAATAATAATTTCCTGGGGGAAGGGCAGAAAGGATCCAGGATGCAGGCTCTCGTGTCAGTATCTTCAGAGTTCTGCTGCTCTCCCATAGGAGAACCACTCCCCAGCCAAGGACCTACCACAGATGCAAGACAGACTTGGCTGCCACACTGAGGAAGGACAGGGATGAGAAAACTGAACTCCTGAGACACGCTCTCTGATCGGACATCAGCAAACACTTATGCCAGCTGCCATCAAACTAGAAAGCACCAAGTGGCCAGTGACAGCCGTCTGCCACTGCAGGAGGAGCCAGAGCGATGGGGCACAGGGGTGACTCCCTGGAGTTCCCAGGCATGCAGAGATGGCTGAAAGCTAAAGGGGAAGCACTAATGCTGACAAAACCCTCTGGGTCCCCAAACTCTGACAAGGAAAGCACAGGGAAACAGTAGCCCAGTGCTGGAGAGATCTGCAGCCCCAGGTACACTGAGGGCAGTAAGAGCCACAACAAAAACCAGACCTGCTGAGCATCTGGCTACACTGACTCAACTCTGCTTACCTGCAACACACATAAACACAAATGGTTTGGCAGAAAAAGAGGCCAGCCCCCTTCCAGGCATAAATGTTTCTCTGTGCCTATACTTTTCTATAAGTGAATTAATCAAAACTGTGAGACACATAAAGGCAAGAAAACAATCAGTTACCAAAAGACAAGTCAATACAACTAAACTCAGAGATCACCCAGATGTTAATTCACAAAAAATAAGTTTAAAGTTAGTGGAATAATCTTTTAAAGAATCCAGTGGAAAAGATGGGCAATATGCACAAGCATGTAGAAATTTTTAACTAAGAGGGAGCAACTATTAAAAAAGCAAAATGGAAATGCTAGAAATAAAAGCACAATGTCAGATATGAAGGTTTATAGTAGACTGGACATAGCTGAGGAAAAACTCATGAGCTTAAAGATGGGTCAGTAGAAACGAGGCAAACTGAAGCACAAAGAGAAAATTGAATAAGACAAAACTGAGTATTCAAAAACTGTGCATTATATTTGACATCTAACATATACCTGCAATTTGAGTCCCAAAAGGAGAAGAAAAAGAGAACAGGGAAAAATAAATATTTGAAGAGAAATCTGCCTGAGAATTTTCCAAAAATAAAGATTAAAACCGAAGTTCCAAGACGCTTAGAGAATTCAAAGCAAGATAAAAACAAACCAAAAATAAACAAATAAGCCATGTTCATATGCAACTGCTGGAGCTTAAAGGTAAAGAGAAAGCTTTAAGGCAGCCAGAGAGACAAGACTATTATAAACATGGAGTTTACAACAGGATTCTCATCAGAAATTATATAAACAAAAAGTCAATAGAATGACATCTTCCAAGTATTAAAAAAAAAAAAATCTACCAACCTACAATGCAAAGCCCAGTGGAAAACACCTCTCAATAATGATGGCTTCATAAATAAGCACTTCTTTTGGACAAGCAGAAAATAAGAGAATTCATTGCAGGCAGACTTGCACTGTAAGAAAATTTAAGAGAAGTTCTTCTTCAGGACGAATGATATGAGGCAGAGACTTGAATCTATATAAAGAAAGAACTGTAAATGTAAAAGTGAAGGTAAATACAAGAGGTTTTCTCCTCATTTCAATCATTCCTAAAGAATGATTCCTAAAGAAGGCTGGGGTTGTGGCTCAGCAGAAGAGCGCTCGCCTCGCACATGTGGGGCCCTGGGTTTGATCCTCAGCACCACATAAGAATAAAAAAACAAAATAGAGGTACTGTGTCCAACTACAACCAAAAATAAATAAATAAATAATTAAAGGAAACATAGTACAATACATTGTATGGTTTATAATGTAAGTAAAAGTAAATTGTACAACAATAATGAAAAAAAAAACGAGGAGGTGAAGCATCCTATTGTAAGGCCCTTAGACTATACAATAAGTGAAATAATATTATTTAAAGGTAGAACTCCATAAATTAAAGATATCAATTGTATGCCTTTGGAAAGTCACTATTTTGAAAGAAGTTAAAACTAATAAAGAAATAATGAGGAAAAATGGAATAGTAAATATGCCATTAATCCAAAAGCATGCAGGAAATAAGGGATAAAAGAATGATGAAGAGAAAGAACAAGAGAAAAGGGTAGATTTAAATCCAGCTATATTTAAAATGACATCAAAATTCAATGTTGTAAACATTAAGTAGATTTATAGATTGGTTTAAAAAGTAAGAAACTCACCTTAAATATAAAGACAGATTAAAATAAATATTTTGCCAAGATTGGTAATTCTCATCTTGAATTTAATCCTCTATTGTGAGGTCTTAATAGAGATGAAATTTGACTATGGTGTTTAGAAGCAGGTGATTAGGATTAGCTAGACTATATCTAATTATTCAAATTAAATATCTAACTTGAGCATCATAGTGAAGTCCCCATGATTAAATCTTAATGGCTTTATAAGAAAGGGAGAGACCAGAAGAGACATATACACATATACACTTACTGCCCTGCCATGTGATATTCTATACAGCCTCAGAACTCTGCCAGCAAGAATGCCATTACCAGTTTTGAGTTCTCGACTTTGGACCTCCAAAACCATGATCCAAATAAACCTCTTTTCTTTATAAAATATCATTCATCAGGTATTTTATTATAGTAATTTAGTACATAACTAATATATATGTTGATATATTAGTAAGGAAAAGTCCCTGCCTTCATAAGAATAATTCCCAGCCTGAATTAGAAGATATGACTCTAAGTAGTTTTCAGAGCTCCAGAAAGTAGCTGACCACATAGTATGGCTAAATATATAAAGACTGTGAATATTTTTAAATTCTGCAAGACATTGCAAGTGTTTTCATACGGTAGAATTCCAACAGAAAGTGCATTTTAACAGAGAACATATTTGCACCTTTCCATCCTTCCAAATGTTTTCTGCATTTCCACCCGGGGTGCTCTCCCTAGTGAGAACCATTGGTGGAATCATTTTGAAAGTGCTTGCCTTTCATCACAGGCCAAAATAAATCAAAAACTGTGGTCACAGCTTTTGCAAGGATTGGTTCAATTGTGAAAAAGAATATGTTTGATCTGTAGAGGCTCTCCAGGGGAAAATGTTTTGAGTGAAAGGGCAGCATTTTATTTTCTAAAAACAAATGCTCCATCATCCCTCATCCATAAAAGCTGTATCTGCACATGGGGAGGTGCTGAAAGGAGGGATAACCACAGCATTATTGAGATCACAGTGGGATGATTCTTGCCTGAATTATTCAAATTAAATATCTAACTTGAGCAAGTGCCCAGATTATTCTTCCACTTCACTTCATCCATTTTCATTTTCCTAGGAAACTACTAGCATTCTTTTACGAATGCAATTATGATAGATTTTTCAAGTGTTATGCTTAATTCGAAGTTTGCTACATTTTCATAATTTTGATTATTAAATGAAAGCTGCTATAAAAGCTACTGTCTTCTAAATGTCAACCCAGTACTTTCCCCATGTGGAAGGATGTTTTTCTTTGATTAGATTTATAGCTTTTTTTTTTTTTTGCATCAGTGTAGTCTCAATCAAATAAGTTCTAATCAACTTTGCTTTCTAATTTGATGAATTATACTAATAAACTCCAATTTTCACCAAGAAAATGTAGATTAACAGTTTCTTTTACTTTAATGAGACCCTTGCACCATTTCCAAACTATTTTTTTTTTTAATTTTCAGGTTTTGACTTAGCTAAATATTCTGTGAGAATAAACCCAAAACACTTAAGTTTTATGTCTCTGAGGATAGTATCAGATTTTTGTTCATTATTATCATGAGACCCTATTATACACTATGGTCCTTTCAGTCTTAGCAAGGCCTGATAGAGGGAATACACCAATCGGGGCTGTGTGTTTTGAACATCGGGAATTCTGGGGGCTTGATCCCATCACTCTTGTCATACACTGGAGCTTGAGTCTTGGCACATGTAGCTATTCCAACCTGACATTCTAATGTCATATTCACAGTCTTTCTTTTTAACATTTAACAACCTTACCAAGATTTTGATTTCTTTTCTTTCTTTCTTTCTTTCTTTCTTTTTTTTTTGGATTTTTTTTAAGGAGAAAATGAAAACACACCACATGTTCAGTAAATTTTGCATCAGACATGAACAAACTCTTCAACCAATTACCCATCAAACCCTAAGGATGTCAACAGGACCTTTTTTAATATCACTTCCCTGACTGCTTGCTGCTGCCCACACTGTTGGATTCCCAATAAATATCACCAGCTAACTAAATGCTTAATCAAGCAAGTCTCCCAAGTTGAGTTCACTTTCGTTCCACCACTGTTGTTACATCCTGACTACGTATAGCACACTGTGCAAGGTATAACTGATGATGTATGGATGAATAATATATAGGCCTTCATTCATAGCTCACAGCTTGTGGAGAGCCTAGACTTGTATTTATCTTGAATGATCCTCGATTGGTATTTGTCATGAATAGTTACAAAACTGTGAAGAAATTTGTTTGTAAGAAAGAAAGGAGCAAGGATCTTCAGAGTTATCACAGCCTCCTTTTTAAGGACATTTCCTTAACTGTAGAATTCTTCTATCCATTTGTGACACAATAAGATGCATATATTTGCTCTATGCACCCAGTCTTTGGCACAGCTCTCCTAAAACCTTTATACTTTCCTAGCAGATAGGGTGGTTCCTACAGTCTTGGGCCCTGATTCCTAACACAGAGCTCCTAATTCCTGAGTAACTGGAGCATCTGTTGTTGTCCTCTTAAGGTAGCTCTTGGTAGACTTCTGAATGGGGTCTGATCACCACAACAACCAACTCATGATTAGAAGCAGGAACTTTCATTCCTAACTCCTAAAGGCTACAGATTAAGTTAAAAATTGGTCATGTCCACACAATGAAGCCTCCATTTAAAAAAAAAAATCCCTAACTCTGTGGTGGGAGAGTTTCCAGGTCGGTGAACACATGGAGGTGCTGGGAGGCTGATACATCTTGGAGAGGACATGGAAAGTCCACACTGTTCCCTCCATGCCCTGCCCTGTGAATCTCTTACATCTGGCTGTTCTTATATTGTATCTTTTTTATAATAAGCCAATAATAGAGTAACTAAAATTTTTCTGAGTTCTGTGAGCTGTTCTAGTGAATGATTGGGCCTGAGGATGGGTGATAGGTATCTTATTTGTAGTCAAGTCCAAAAGAAGTTATGGGTAACCTGGAAGCCACCTCTTGCAACTGCCATCTGAAGTGGAGGCAGTCTTGTGGGACTGAGCCCTTATCCTGTGGTATCTACACTTAACATTGGCAGTTAGTGTTAGAGCTGAGTTCACCTGTGGAACACCCAATTGATGTTGGAGAATTGGTCAGTGCGTGGAAGTGGGTGGATCTTCACAGTTTGTGATCAGAAATTCTGCATGTGAATAGAAGAGAAATAAGAGTTTCCCACTATATCCACTCCAAGGAGTGTAAGAACAAACTCATAGGAAAAAAACCACATCATTCCATGACTCTAATCTTCCAGTTATCATCTTTAATAAAGGAAGCCACTTGATAGTAAATGACATGAATTTAGTTAAAACTCTGTACAGAGTCTTGAAGGTTATTTAACTCAGTTCCCTCATATTACAAATGAGGTTCAGACAGGATATGTAGTTGATCTTAGGTCATTTACCTTATTAGTGGCAGACCAAGAATTAAAACTTGGCTCAATAAATTTCAATCCTTACTACATGACCTCCCTTCCTCTCTAGCTAATTGGATAGAAAGAGGCAGAACATGATCCATATTTTGGCTTCAGGGAGAAAATGGGAATAATTTTTTCAAAAGGAAAAAGTGTCCAAGATTGGTAAATGCCACCATAGAGGTGACAACTCCATCAAGGTGAGAGATGTGAGGCCTATGCTGAGTTTGCCTCAGACTTCCTTCCTCTTATGCGGAAGATTGCTGACTTGCTCCTCCTGCTCTCAGAGGGGAAGCTGGGAGAAGTGTTAGCCATCTGAGGGAAAGACCAAAGGGTGCCAGTATGACATTGTGGGGAAGAATACACACTGTTTTTCCATTGCATGCGGTGAAAACCCAGCTTTATCACTCACTACGTTGGCTTAACATAGTTACTTAACCTTTCATGTTTTAGTTCCTCATCTATAAATTTCAGATAATATCTATCCAATAGTATTAATATGAATATATGTCATTGATGTTTCTATAGTGACTAGATTTGCCTAGCACATAACTACCTATGCATTTATTAGATAAATATATGGAAATGATGAAATGATCAATCTAAGATAAAAGCCAGAATACAGATAGGCATGTCTTGTCTAACAGTAATTTCTTTTGTGTTTTTCTTGGAGCCAGACTTCAGAGTTAGAAAGTTCTGTTGAAGATTTGCAATGCAGTTGCCCTCTCCTGTTCATTACTTTAGCTAAAAGTGGGATCACGCTATCAGATGGAAGGCATCAGACACATCCACTCTTTATTAACATCACTTTAGATTAGCACTTCCCACATTGGGAAATGACCATGGAATCTAAATGTGACCAGGCACTGAAACTTTTCTATGGTCAACAATATTGGGAAGCACTGGGAAAATCAGAATTTAATAGGCTTCTTTACTGCAAAATTTTAAGAGTCTGTAGTATGATAATGTGAATTGTGAATTCTCTTTAGTAATGTGAGAAGTAAATCATCATTAAATATAAATGTTTAAAAAATAGCAGCCAAACACATCTATGCTTTACCATGCTTTATATTGTTAATAGCTTTTTAAAAGGAAGGGTATTCTTGTAGATAAGGTTTCTAACAGATTTAGCTGGTAGCCAATTAATGCCCACTGAAATGTTCACAGAAGTGACAATCCTATGCAATTTTCTCACAGAATATAAAGAGACAAACAGTGATTTAAAAAGGAATATTCATCTAAAGTGTTTCTAGACTGTCCAGGAAATTTATATTCCTAATGGATGTTTACACTCAGTGGAAGATTTTTTTTCTCCTTCTCTACAGGTAAAACTCAGTTTGAGATCACCCAGCATATTTAGCTCCTGAAGAGTTCATTGCTATGAGCAGATCAAAAAGATCAGACCCCATTAATCATAATAAGATTTAAACCACCCTCCTTAGTAAATTGTTTTTCCACTAAAGTACATTCTGCTTGAAAATCTTCCAGTGATTTGTGGCCAAAAGTGTTAACAGATTTGCACTGAAGACTACATTCTTCAAAACGTGAGAGAGTTATATCAAAGATATGTGGGAAACAAGCCTCCTGCAGACCATCAGAACTTTTGCCACATCCCTAATTCTTATACCACATCTAGTTAAGTCTGCTAACTGCGTCTCCGGTAAGAGATGGAAACAATAGGAAAGCTATAATAGGATCAAAATGCATAAATTGTATAGTTCATCTGATATACTTTTTAGTTGTTCTATTCAGATTTTTTTACAGTATAATTATGACAAATTTTTTCAAAGCAAAAAGCTAGAAGAACAAATGCCACGTCAAGATCCTTGTGCTGGACAGCATCCACAGAAGGCCTATTTTGATTTACCAGTGCTTAAATACCAGCATGAGGAGACTGAGTGTGAAGCTCTGTGGTTACTGTGCTTGCTTAGCATCCATGATGCTCTGGGTTCAATCTTCAGCACATATGCATGTCTACAAATACACACACACAAAAAAAAAAAAAAAAAAACTAGCAAGAGCAAGAGCATGCTTTTGGACACTTGATAGCATTGGGATTTATTTTTAAAAGCAGGAATTGGAGTTTGAATAAAGTGCAGGACATTTTCTGTTTGATCTTATAGAAATTCAAATAAATGCATTAGGGGCTATTAGAGAGAAAGTTTCTAAGAAGTGGGTGAAAAAGACTAAGAGATCCAGGCCATAAACCCTGCTGTGTTTTGGTGTGTTCTGGAATGAAGTTTCTATTGGCAGTTGGCAAAGATTTACTTGCAATAAGAAGCATTTTCATGCTTAACCGTACTAAGCCAAGTAGAGAAATAAATATAGACATTTCTTTCCATGTTACTCTTTTTCTTAGGAGTATCCAACATTGGAACCATCAGTGAGAATGGATGTATGAATTTGGGGAAGATGTTTTCTGAGTAGGGAGAGTGTGGAAGACCCTGCTGATTCCAAGACTGGAGTGGTTAAGACTGAGGTATACATAGAAGAATCTCCTCCCTTCCCCAACTCCCAATTCTTATATATATGTTGCCAGTTTGCCTCCTGTACCCAAGCAAACATAACTTCTCCCCATGCACAAGCCCATCAATGCTAAGAGATCCCCTCCATCCCTGATCTCAGAAATTGTATTGTGAGCACAATCCTAGTACAATAACTAGATTCTAGTTATCATAATTATGATGTTTTCAAAGAGTTAAACATAGAGACTTTCTTTTCCAGGAATGTATCTCTTCCATTTATCAAGAGATGCTTGTCCTTGTGAGTTTTCGATATTATTTTTATTTTAGGGCATATTAAATTTTATCACTATATCAACTAGAAATAAAATGTAGAATTGATAGCAGAATTTCAGACCATGGTAGGATTCCCCAAGGGTTTCCATGTCCTTTTAAAAGTTAAAGACAATAATGGAAGATAAACTGTGTAAAATGCCAGCTTTCCTCTTCTCCATCTCCTCTGTTTGTGTACTAAGCCAAGAGGTCTCGCTGCCAATCACGTTCTAGGAAAGAAACAGTACAGAGAGACCTTTTGATTTCACTCATGCATTGATTAGATCTCCCGATTGTCTGATTCTATTTTGAATTTGATGTCTGTTTATTATTCACATACACCCAGCTAAAACTACATACCTTCTCTGCAATTATTATGTAGGCAAATTGTTTTTTTTCTTTAATTTAGAAAACACTAGACAGATTAACCCATAAACTTATTAATTCCCATGAATTATGAGGAATAGTACATTGGATAAAGTAGATATGATGCAATTCCCAACTAAATCTGAAGCAATACATATATACATATAGATGAATATATGTAATTATTTATACACATATACATGTATATTTATATTTTTTTCTTACTTAAAAAAGACCAATCATGCGTGGTAATGTATACCTGTAATCCCAGTGGCTTGGGAGACAGAGGTAGGAGGATAAAAGGTTCAAAATCAGACTCAGCAACTTAGGGAGGCCCTAACAACTTAGTGAGACCCTGTCTCAAAATTAAAAATAAAAAGGGCTGGGGCTGTGGTTCAGTGGTGAAGTACCCCTGTGTTCAATTCCTGATACCAATTTAAAAAATAATACTAAAGTTTTTGTTTTTTAAATGTGTCTATTGAATACTCATTTCTGTATTCCACTATAAATATAAGGAATTATAATCTTTTTCCCCAAAAATCTAGAATTCAAATCTCCCACACCCAGTTTTGGAAAAATATTTGTTATTGAATCCTAACAAATAGCTTTAAAATGAAATCTTCACTCTTGGAGGGCAAGGGGAGACATCCGTTGATATCAAAGCATAAATACCACAATTATGATAATGAAAACTGTATCAGATTTCCAAGAAAGATCAATGATTAACTACCCTTCTTCCAAAATAAATATTTAAAAATATTAAAAAAGGAAAAGGTGGGACAAATTCTAATAAAAATTTCCAGAAAAAATAAATTAATTTCTCTGTTCAAGTAAACAAGATGATATCACATCTTTTCAAGTTGTGACAAGCCCAAACATGATTCATTTTAAACACAAGTCACTCCTATGTGTATTCCCCTCACATAGTCAGTATAATTATCATGTCTCTGGATAATTTCTTTCCATTTTATTTTTCTTCATTCAAAAAGGAAAAAAACTAAAAACAACTGTTTAAGTGCTTCCTTTCAGAATCTGCACAAAGAAAACCTTGAATTTTATTAGACACTGACTTTTTTTTTTTTTTAAATACCATAAGGGGCTATTCCTTTGGGATAATAGGTCCAGGAATTTGTCTCTGACAATCTCCCTGAGAGCCACCTGGTAGGAAAGTAAGATTGACCTTCATGACATCAACTTCCAAAGATAAGATTTCTACTCTATGCACCACTAGTTTCTTTAAGAACCAGCTCCATTTCTAACCTTCATAATTATGTCCACACATCTTGAGAGCTACTTATCTATCTTATCCATATACCATCACTCACTAAAAACTAATATTCCTTTTTATGTGCCCAACATGACTTTTGTCAGGCTTCATGATGCTGCCACAGTTTCAGTGACCCTTAAACATAAGCCCTCCATTCCAATACTTATTGACTTTACAAACAGATGTATGTATCTATCTCTACACAGACTAGAGGCCTATTGTTGTTCTTTCTATGTTAAAAGCTCCTATTCATCCATTTCCAGTATTTTCCAAAATCATCTCTCTAGCAGTTTGCTCTCTGGTCTGCACACACCCCAGCCAACACTCACAGATGCTCAGACGCATACACTGTAGAAGTATGGAAGGCCCCTTTCCTACAGTGAGGTAGTAGTGAGGCCAATGGGAACAGCTAGCTTTTATTGACCATCTTCTAGGTGTTAAGCCTAACTCCAGGTACCTTATCCTATGTCATTGTGTCCTCACAATACTACTGTAGAGTAAGAGTTTTCTTATTTCTACTTCAAAAACATGACACAAAGGCTTGCGTACTCTCTCTATATATACACAGAATAAATCCCATATCTATACAGAATAAAGCTGGAATTCAAACCCAGCCCTGCCACATATCCTATCCCACAACAAGGCCACTAACTTTAAAAAGCAGATAATTGAGTCTTCCACCTGACCCCTTTTGCACCCTGCCTTTCCCTTCTTTCCTCTCCAAAATCACCAAATTAGATAACTGTTTAAATCTCAAGCTTTTATAATATAAATCTGCTCTTTTGTAATGCCAACATTGCAATTATGTGTTATCAATTCCCCATTATTTATTTGATAGTAACTTCTTTGATGACATCTTAGTCCAGTTCCACAATTACTCAGACCCTTTCTGTTATTAAAATGCAGTCCAATGCAATTAAACCATCACCCTCATACCCAGCTTAAAGCTCTAGCCTACACAGACTAGAATTGTGACCCTAGAAGGATAGAAGAGGGAAACAGGTTTGTTTCCAAGATCTAGTCCCCTTCCCTGAGACTGCAGCCATGTGGTGGAGCTGGAAGAAGTAGAGGCAGAAACTTCTAGTTTACTCTGGTTCAACCAGGACCAAAGGGAGGCAAGGGAAGCCCCACTCTGCACTTGCCCAGCCCTGGAAGTGAGCATCTCCTTACATGTTGTACCCAGGCTCCTCCCTTGCCTTTCCTTTGTCCCATCCCTGTTCAGGCATTTCCACTGGAAGCTGGGGCCTCTGCTGCGTGGTGACCAGCATTTGGAGGTGCATGTGATTCACGCAAGCAGTGTCTAGCTTTCCCTGCAGCAACCCCCTTAGCAGAAGACCTCCAGAACAACAGCAGCTTCCTCTGGATCCCCACATTTTAGTATGCCCCTGGTTGGGTTTCCCCTTACCCGGCCTGGGCTACCCTCTGGCTCATACTTCCAACTTCATTCTCTTGCATGTGGAGCCTTACCATCCATATGGCCCCACCAAAGGCCACAGAGAACTAAGATGGGGTATTTCCTTCCCGCTTTCTTCCCCATAAGCCACTAAAACATGATCCTCATATAATCTCCTGGGGTGGGCTCCTCAAGCACACCTACCACCTTCCCAACATCTTCACCAAGGTCCAAAGGAAAAACAAAAAGCTTCAGGGAATGTATATCAGACTATCCCCAAAACTCTCTCCCCATAGTATTCTGACAGGAGTTTGCTGATCTCAGGAAATGCTATTTCCTTATGCCTAATATTGTTCCACAAACAGATACAGTTCTAAAAACCAATAAATCTGCTTTTTATGAGCCTATAGCAAAGGTCAGGGCTATAACAGCATTTCCACCACTAAAGCCACCACTGAGCATGCACAACCTTCCTGAGGCTGCAGGCCTCCAGCCCTGCAGTGAGAAATGCTAGATGCCACATCCTGACCTTGAGCTATTTGCCTGACTGGGAGTTTTTTCTTTTCTTTTTTTTTCCCCCACCATCCTTGGAAGCACTAAGCTATTTCTGAACCCTGTTTTCTTTTCTGATTGCTTACCAGGCAATAATTATCCAAGTTCTCCATTTGTCCTAGAAACCAGAAACAATCTCAGCTCTTCAGAAAGTTGAGAGACATGAGTACCAAAGAGAAGCAGCACAAGCAGCTTTCCAGGGCCAGAGACAGCATCACCAGGATGGCTCAGGTCTCAGCTATGCATTTCCACAACCCCTTGGGCTCTGAGGAGCTGGAGCCCAGAGTCAGAGACCCAAGAGGTCTCCTGGTTCAACATCCTCCCAGATCAGAATGACATCTGACCTCAGCAACTGGCCCTGTGAGGGTGGTAGAATGAGCGCTCCACTCCCTAGGGACTCTCCCTGCAACAGACTAAGGTTCGCAAACTGGGCTCCTCAGAGCCTTGGCGGCCAATGACAGGACTGAGAAGAGGCAGGGAAGTAGCTTTCTCTGGATAAGTTTTACATATTGCATTTGGGTGATAATTTAATATGGTGAAAGGGTGTCAAGTCTTCAGAAATGAAGATTTTAGTCTCAGAAAGAAGGATTTCAAGTCCTAGCTATGTCCTTTACCTGTAATTGGCTCTGAGAAAATTAATTCCTCTAGATTTAGTTCCTTGTTTATAAAATGAGGAAAATGTTAGCTGCCTAATTGTGTCCCACATGGTAGTTAGTGTGAAATATAGGAAATACTTTATATTATTTCAAACCCAGAAAGAGCCTTTGCTTTACACTACCTTCCTTAACTTTCACATCAACTGAATAACAGGTGCCATTGACCTCCACTTTGCAAATTGAAAAATTAAAAAAATGGGAACATGGGCAGGGTTCAGTAAATTTCTTATAGTCACACAGAGATTGATCCAAGGTTTTCTCTTAATTCTGACTCTGCATCTCCTAGGAACAGAGGTCTTAGCTATAGTTCAGATTATTATTCTCTCACTTAAACCTCATGATAAATGGTCACTCAGACTGAAGAAGGTATGGTCACACCACAGACAGGTCAAGCCTGTGGAGAAAGTGCAGGACAGAACGTGACCTAGAGTACTAAAACTCCAAACAGAGCTCATTTTTTAGTTAATGCTGCCATTGTTATTCCCCATCGCTCTCAACACTGGTGGTCTTACTATTCTCTACAGACATACTAATGACAATAATGACCACTCCTCATTGAGCCCAAGGCACTATGCTAACTGCTTAATGTATAGTATTTCATTTAATCATCTCAACTCCGTTAATCCTTCCAACATTTCCATTAGTAGACACTTTTACTATTTCTCTTTTACAGATAAGGACAGTTATACACAAAGAAGTTGGATGAAGTTCCCTAAGATCACATTACATGGGTTATTACTTTTGCAAATAGTACATCTCCCTGCTGCCAGCACCAATTTAACCATGATCAACATGGTCTATGACAATGCTGCCATCGTTGCTGCAGCCCAGTTCCTCTACTGGCCTCCAAAATGAAAAAAAAAAAAATTGCTCTTCTCAGTTTTATGGTACCCTCCTTCAAGGAACATGGGACAAATCCTAGAAGGCATTTGAGGAAGATTCCTTCTGACCTTCAGTAGTGCCATAAGGTTAAATCTAAGTGCTTTACAATTTGCTGGGTGATAAGTCTATGTGGCCAGAGTTAAATGACAGAAAAGTGCTTCCCCAGGAAGAGACCAGTAATGCATGACCTAAGTTCACTGAGAACAGTCTGTCTGCATACCATGCTCAGATCGCACCTGGTTTACATACAGCCAGGGGAGTCAGATTATGCAAAGATCCAGCTCCTTGCAAGGGTCAGTTTGCCAGGGCCAGCAGATCCACTCCAAGCTGAGAGGATCAGTGTCTACACTCACTCCACAGTGCTACAAAGGAGGTACCCCAGCACTTTCCATGTGGGGTCTAAAGCACAGAAAGCTAGAGACCTACTTGAGAGCCATTGAGTCTAAAACAGATAAAGATACGCTCACACAGGTTGATAAGCCTGGCACAAGCTGTGTGGGCCCTTTACCTCTTGGTAAGAAAGCATTCCACCACCATGGTCCATTTTTACATGGCTGAATAGGAGATGAATGTTTGCATGCACAAAATTGCTTTTCCCAATTGTCTCCACCCTCTCCTTCCTCTCCACCTTGGGAATATCTCACTGGCTTGGATACTCTCTGCTCCCCTTGTTTTCTGCTGAGAATCACCTCATTGTCACAAATATTTATTGTGTATTTTTTGTGTCTTCAGTACTGTAGTATGTATGAAAAGAGTTATGTGCTAGTCAATGGTCTGTCACTGTAACAAGATGCCTGATAAGCGGCCAAAAGGAAGCGAAGATTGATTTCGACTCAGGTTCAGAGGTTTCAGTCATGGTCACTTGGCCCTGTTTGCTCCTTTGGAACTGTGGCAAGGCAGCACATCATGGCAGGGAGTATGCAAAGAGCAAAGGAGGTTGGGAAGCAAAGAGAAAGGCAGGAAGGGGCTGGGTCCTGGTGTCCCCTTCCAGGATACGCCCCTAGTCACCTAACTTCCTTCCACTAGGCCCCACCTCCTGAAGGTTCTGAAGGTTCTGTTACCTCCCAATAGCACCACAGGTTGGCAACAAAACCTTTATTTAGCACATAGGCCTTTGGGGGATATTTAAAATACAAACTGCAACAATACATCATCTTATTAATCTTTACAACTGTGTGAAGTAGTTACAATGCTTATTCTCAAATTAGAGATGAGGAAACCAAAGCACGGACTGGCTAATGACATACCCAAGTTTATACAGTGAGTGAGCAGGAGAGCAAGGTTTTGATGCCAGACTATGTGACACGAAGGTGAGCACTTATAAGCACCAAATATGGTAAGGGGAAGCCAGCAAAAATAGCTACAGGCAATCTAAGTCTTACTATTATACCAAAGTTCAGTCCATTGGCCCTAAGGGTTTCTTTTCCCTCTCAGGAACAGACTATGGGTCAGATTATATAGACTGTTGAAAGCACACAGGAAGCAATCATTTTACCACACTGCCACCTTTTAATGTGGTTTTCTTTGTGCTTTTTTGCATTCATCCTTTTTTCCTTACAAAATATTTAAAGCATGCACATTCTCTTTGAGCTTACTAAAGAATCACAAAACCACATAAGTAATAATAATGCTTTATAATTCCAATGGCAATAATATTAGTAAACAAATTTCCATTTGGTTCTTTGATCAATCAATCAGCATACTTATTGAAACGTGCATCAGGCATCAGGATATATACTCTGGAAATTATGGATGATTCAGGAACAGGCCTTGCTGTTAAAAGAATTCAGTTCTATGGGGAGAGACCAGGCCCTGAGGGCATGGGTTTTAAATGTCCTTCATTTAGACAGTGAACTTTCCCTCCTGAAACATGGGCAACACCTTTGTCACACCCTACCTGAACAACCCTGTGCAATACCAAATGCAGATCATATTAAGTATGATTGTAATTGTCGGGCTCCAGTGCAAATTTTAGCTACTAGATTCCTTTTGAAAAATTACTAAGAATTCTAACGTAGAGCATTAGCTTCTTAAACCAAGCAAGGGGCCCTTCCAAGGGCAGGCCCTGGGTGAGTGCTTGAGGAACAGGTCATTGTTTTGTGCTCTGTACCAGTGTTGGTTCTGCTTCTGTGCTATGTGTTTTGGCCGCCCCAAGGCTGACTCCTCTTCCTGAACCAGCTGCCTGCCCCAACAATTCCTACAGGCCACACCTGCTCCCTCTGTGTCCAACTGAGCCCCTGTCCCAACTTTTCCAATTAACTATTTTCTGTATTCCTTTCTTCTTTTCACAATGGGTTGAATAGGCAGCCTTGCATGTCTGGTTTTCAGAGCTCAGAGTAGTCTAACTCCATCCTTCAGCCCTCTTCCCATCTGCATGCCATTTGTCCCCCTTCCCCCTCAGCTAAGGGAAGTGAGGGTGAGGGTGAGGGTAAGGGGAAGCCAGAAAAAAATAGCTACAGGCAATCTAAGTCTTACTATTATTATCACAGTAGCCACAACTTACTTTGGTCCTTTTTACCAGAGTGCATGGTATTTTGCATGAAATTCCCTGATAATTGGCCAAGAAACTACAGATCCCACAAAGCAGCCCACCTCTGTTAAAAAGCTTTCTGGATTTTCTTTGAAAGTTGATTATCCAGCTAAATGAGAGGGATGTGCTAATCTTCCTAAAGAGTATGCTTATGGTAGCATCTTAGTATTCATGGTTCTCTGGAAGACACAAAGCAAAGCCTGTTGATCACCTGAAGGATCCTCCAGTTGCACAAGGCAGCTAGTGCTAGAGGACAAGTCCATCAGCAGAAGCTATGGAGAATTCAGAGGAAGACTGAAGAAGGAATTTAAGAAATCTGAAGCTCTTCATGGAGGAGATGGGGATTAAAAGTCTCAGTTTCATAAATCAGAATAGAATGATACCTGCCCCTCAACTCAACAACAGTCTGCAAATCTCAAAGAATATTTTTCTCTATGGAATTACGTTGTTTTCTCCCTTGCCTCCCCAAACTCCTATTTTATTATGTGTTTCAATTTTCATAGCCTTTTCAAACCTTTTCAAGACCACTGAAAATTGTCCCCATGACGCCCAGTATTTATACATTTAGTTTGTTTGTTTAACTCACCACTGCTTTATTTTTCCTTAGTGTTTTAATTGCCTCCCTAGTGTCTTAACAGTTAATGAACTCATTGCAAAATAGCAGGTGTACACTTTGATCACAGGATGGTTTAGCTACAAATATGACCCCCTAGCTGGAAATCTTCTGCCCAGGCTCTGAAACCCTTTGCCACTTTCTCTGATTTTTTTCTTTGTCAATTAGTACTTTCCCCCCTGGGTCAAAAGGCTCTAATTAGTATCCCCATGACTTATCTCTCCTACTAGTCTGCAAGTTCTCCAAGGACAAGATTCTGATTTGATTCACATGTATGCACCCTAGAAGAAGGGGGTGAACAAACACAGGTGGTTTGGTTGACTAGCTGGTTGATTGGTTTACTGACAAAACGAAAGCAAGGAAGGAAGGAAACAAAGAGGAGAGGAAGGAAAGAAGGCAGAAAGGAAAGGAGGGAGGGAGGGAGGGAAGTGATTTGGGGTTGCATGCCTAGCTTTTACTCACTTCTTGTAAAATAGTGTTATTCCCTTCTGCAATCTTCCCCTCTCCTAATTTCTTATCAGAAGTAGATTCCCATTGGAAAAAAAACCACCACCAACAAGGACACACCACTGCCGTCAATATTCAAATGCCATCAATATGACCGATAAAATGATGTTGCTTATTCATTAGAATAAATACATCAGCGATATCTATTTAAATATGCTAAAGTTGCTTTAGAGAAAATAAAGTTATACACAACCCAATAAAGCAGACATTTTCTTGTTTGAGTGGAAAATGCTGAGCTTGTACCTCACAAATCAACATTGTTATACTGAAGTAATTTTGCTTTTCAATTGCAATACAAATAATTTCAGAAAGCCATTCTCTTCTCTGGCTAGGACAAGGTAAAATAAAAACAGGCTCAAATATATTTGAGATCTCATTCTCTTCTTTGTGCTTACACATTCTCCATTGTGGTTCCTCTCCAAGTCTACATAAAGAACTAAAGCAGAATGTGTCTCCTCTCCCAGCCTTGTGCCTTTAAATCACTGATTTATGTTCCAAGGCCCTGAAGACAGCATTTTACATAGTGCAATGCTCGCCAGCAGCCAGTCCCCAAAGGTGAGTGTATCATTTGAAAGGGTTTTAATGTAGCAGGGAAGAAGCACTACCTCCCGGTAATCACATGATCAGCACACCTAAATGGACAGCCCCAACCTGCATATTTAAACCTGCAGCCAGAGATGCAGCTCTGTTTGCACAATGCTGTCCCGTGGCAGAATTACACAGCTCGCCATGGCTGCAGCCAGATAATTATTATTGATTCGCTCTCAAACTGTCAATCTGGGGACAGCTCTGAGGCAGTCAGTGATGGACAGAAGGAGGATTGGACAGCCACCATCCAACGAGGAAACTTCATCTTGAAAATGAACTTAGATGAGATGGTGCCGGTGGATAAGGGTAATTGATGATTGTTTCAGAGTGTAGGAAGGGGAAGAAGGAAAGATTAAAAAAAAATCCTTCTTGGCATTCATCTTAGTGTCCTTAGTGGAATGTACTAGGGGCTATCTGCAAACTCTGTGAAGTTTGTGTGTGGTTTTGCCAAATAAGTCTGTTATTTTCAATATGCTGCTATAATCAAAATAGAATCACCACCTTTCGGATAAAGAAAATTTTCTTTCAAACTTAGATGTTTTCTTAATTACTTTAGAATTTGTTCATTCTTGAGAATGTAGCATATGATTATATTTTGAAGTGTGCTTAAATGCATATTCATGTAGTCATTTTAACTTTTTGAAGTCCTTTCTATACCTATTTGACTCTGTGACAAATATATGTTTAGCTGCTAATATTTGCAAGGCAATCTTATCCTCTCTACCACGATAGGTAAACCATCAAATACCAGTTGACAATTTGATAGATGGGTAAATTGAAGCACAGAGCAGCTAAGTGACTTGTCTAAACTCACAAAACTCATTAGAGGCTGAACTAAACATAGATCCCACACTTCCTGTCTCTTAGAGCCTTATTCTTCCCCTAATAATCATTCTCATTTATCAAATGGCTATTCTGAACCAAGCACTCCACAAGACATTTTTTATAGGTTATTTCATTTAAAATTCATAATAGTGAGGTGGTTCTCATGAGCAATTTTTTTTACAGATAAGGAAATAAAAGTCATACTAATTTCAGTGTTGTCTACAGTCAGGATATAACCAGGATTGGAATTTCAGACTATCTGGTATAGTACTTACAAGGAGGTAATCGTGTCCAAATATCAGGGCTCTCCTATAGCTATTGGGGGGGGGGGGGAGTAGCATTGGGCATGAACAGGCACTCACAGTTCTGGGTGGGGAGCATCTTTCCTACCAGTGAAGAGTAACAGGACTCCGTGGTGTCCTGCTTCAATGCTTTAAGACTTGGAAACCATTAAGGAATTCTCACTGGAAGGCAGGGGTGTTAGGTCTCACACTGTATGTGGGTCAGTAGTCCCAGGCTGTGGAAGCCAGTGGTCAAGCTGATGGGCACAGGGTTAGAAATCAGCCTTCCTGGATATATTCCCTGTGATTCTCTCCTTGTCTGTCTTCATTTGAAACATGACCTGGCACTGCTGATCATCAGTGACATTGCTTTACACAGTCATTTCCAGGCCTGGGGTTGTGTAACCCCGGGGCACTTTCAATTATCTGATCTGAAGAAATCATCTCAAAATGCTTTTTTAGAAACAAAGCTTTGCTAGCTCCTTTTCATTTAAAAAAGGAGGAGAAAGAGAGGGTGAAGAAGAGAAGGAGGAGAGAGGAGGAAGAAGGGGAAGAGAAAGAAGAAAAAGAAGAAGAAATTATATATATACACATTTCAGATAGTTTTTTGTTTGGGGGTGTTTTTTTTGGGGGGGTAGGGTACCAGGGACTGAACCCAAGGGCGCTTAACCACTGAACAACATCCCCAGCCCTTTTTTTATTATTTTAATTTTTTTGGAGTTGTATATGAATAGCATGCCTTTATTTGGTTTGTTTATATGTGCTGCTAAGGATCAAACCCAGTGCCACACACATGCTAGGCAAGTACTCTGCAACTGAGCAACAATCTCCCCAGCCCTTTTCAATTTTTATTTAGAGACAGGGTCTCACTTAATTGCTAAGCACCTTGATAATCTGCTGAAGCTGGATTTGAACTCATGATCCTCCTGCCTCAGCCTCCCAAGTTTCTGGGATAACAGGCTTGTGCCACTGCGCCCCTGGCCCAGAGAGTATTTTAAAAGGAAAGAAATGAATCTAAAAATCAAGTGCAAACAAAGACACAAGAGTTAGGAAATCACTGATAAATATATGTGACACACTCTTTGGAAAGAAAAAGATTGATATTATCCATTTTCTGAGAAATTTAAATCAAACACCCTGAGTTCTGGCTGGAGGGAAAGCAAACTGCCATCTATTCCCTGCAGTTTAGCCTCTCACTGGTTTCCAGTTACTCCCAGTATGAATATTCAAACCCTGGCCCTTCTTAAATGAGGGGTGAGAATTCAAATGGCCATGCTCAGATGGGTAAGAAAGTTCCCTCTCCAGCACATCCCTAAGCCTGAGTAAACCTGGACACTTTCAACTGCAAGGACAGTTTCCACCCATGACCACACATGTGCTCATCCCCCACCAAGCCCAGCCTTCATCCCTTGAAGGAGTCCTTTGCTTGTCCTTTGAGGTTTTATTTTTATGTGTCCAACATTTTTCATCTCATCCAATTTCAAACATTTTTCATCTCGTCTAATCCACATCAGATTCAGAAAGGGAGGGCAGATAGCTGCTATTTTACAGATGAGCAAATTGAAGACCTAAATGTTTCAATGACCTACCCAAAGCCAGACAGCATGGGGGTGACCAAAGTCAGCCTAGAACACAGATTTCTTGACTACTAGTTCCAGCTGTACCATTACAACTCACTTGTCCTGTGGATTTTTTTCTTAATTTACTAGATCCATTCTTGATGCCAAACATAGGACATTGGTAACAGTGTAGAAACTGTAACTTTGTTTAATTACAATGATAATCTCCTGGGACATGTCAGAAAAATTTTGCATTCCTTCAACATCAGTTTATTCAGACAATATGGTACCCAACAGAAGTAAAATATAATTTCTTAAGAAAGGTTTCTTTCTCTAGTACATATTTTTCTCTTTTGTTTGTTGAACCTCCACTTTTGGCCCTGAATCCATATTCTTGCATCTGTGTCCAGGAAGAGATAATTAGGAGAAAGCAAAGTACGAATTCTAAAACACACGTTTGCTTAAACCCTCAATTATTGGAAACACAGGTTGCTTTCTAGCTTGTCTTGCAAGGTGCAGCATCCTTGGGACTGTGCCCAGCACCGTCTCTGTGGTGTATCTCTTCCAGCTCTCTGTCCCCACTGCCTGCACATCCAGTGGGATTTGCCCTAAAGAAAAAGTCTGCCTTCAGCAGGACTTGGCTGTATCCATGCAGCAGGATGATAATGAATCTGTGGCACCCTTACAATGGCTATGATTCAGTCCAAGGCCTAGGAAGAAGACTTTAATACTCAAGTGTAAGAATGGAAAATGGTGGATTCTAAAAGGACCCAGGAAGAGCATGTTTGTGATATGCAAGTAAAACACTTTCCTGAGGTTGGCTAGAAATAATGAGGGAAAAGGGGAGAGAGGGGACTGTGAAATGGATCCTGGTCAAGGTTTAACTGGAGTAATAATATGTGCATTGTAGTTAAAGCTCTGTTTTCTACCTATAGGTTTACATGCTCTAGAGAAATGGTCAGATTTCCTTAACGTTTTAGTGAAAATATCTGTCCTATTTTTGTTTTAAGAAAAGGTACATGGATTTGGGGTCTAACAAAATTGGTTTTCAGGACTCACTTTTCATTTATTAATTCTGAGTATGGTATAAAACCTTCCTAAATCTATTCTATCAGTCAACTTGGATGATGCTTACCTCATGAGACTATTAGGATTTGTCTGATTTTATTTATTTATTTATTTATTTATCTATCCATTTATCTTTTGGTACCTGGAATTGAACCCAGGGTAACTTAACCACTGAGCCACATCCCCCAGCCCTTTTTATTTTTTATTTTGAGACAGGGACTCACTAAGTTGCTTAGGGCCTTGTTCAATTGAGGCTGGCCTTGAATTTGCAATTCTCCTGCCCCATCCTCTTGTGTTGCCTGGATTACAGGCATATGCCACCTTGCCTGGCAAGGGATCTGTCTGATTTTAAAAGGAACTCTTTACAGAAGAGATAACCCTTATCTGAGAAGTAAAAGGTGGGGTCTTGTACAGTTCTGGAAGCCCCTTGTTTATCTCAGAAGTCAGTACCGCCTTGTAGAACAGACCAGACATTCCGTCTTGTGCTCCATGGCATTGACTGTCACCCAACAGTCACCTAGGGTCAGCTCCATCAATGGGTGCTGTGATGTAGATCCCCCCAAGCCCCACGCCCCTACACCCCAACACCCCACTCCCAGTGGTATGATGGTCTGAATCCCCATATGCGTTACTTCTCAGATGTGCTCAGAAGGAGGCACTATCTTCTTCCAGGGGCAGGGAGGCTAGGCATCTGCAGGTAGGGGTACTCTCAGCACCTCTGGGGAAGCTACAGGTGTCCTCCCCTCCCCAAAATGGGCAAAGGACATGAATCCACTCTGTATCAAAGGCAGCAATGACAGAGGAAAAGGTCTGCTTCTGGGAGGGAAGGAGTCAAGCTGCAGAGAATGCTTAAGTAGACTTGGCAGCAGGAGGCTTTGATGGCCCTAGCAACACACACTTGAGTGGCAGGACTGTAGTGTTGATTTTTCTTTTAATCTTCTCTCACCTTCATGATAGTATAGTTCTCTTCTGGAAAAGTCCATCTTTACCCATTTACGGAACTGATACCAAGAATCCCAAAAATATCTCTGTGGCTGAAATTCTGAAATATTCTGTCATTCTTTATGATTACAAAAAAAAAAAAAAAAAGTGTTTCGGTACCTGATATCTCTTTTTGTGGTCATAATGTTGCCTTCCATGCTCTCTTTGTTAAGTGCTGCTTAAAGGGCTCAGAACCAACCCTACAAACTGACTGATGGAGGCTGCATCAGAGGTGACTGACAAGAAAGGACGGAGGGAAAGAAAGAGAAAAGGATTTAGAACAAGAGGGTAGTCCTCACATTTATCAGTTGCTAGGGGCTGGGTGATTCACTGTGTGAAGAGCCAGAGGAACTCGATTCAGGAGAGTATTACTCAGCCTGGCACCAAAGGAAGTGTTGAAAGGCCAAGAATTTGTTGTTAGACAAATTAAACAGAAATTTACACCTACTTTCATCAAGCTCAGCATGTATGGTGGGGAGAGTAGGTAGAGGGAAGTTGAAGCATGAAAAGTGGCTGGAAATAAAGGGATCTGAAGGGATCCTCCAGACTGTGCATTTAGAGATAGAAATCAGTGAGTAGCAAGCACTGAGGTTGGAAGGCTGGATGGAAACCTTAACAAAGGTCACTAATAAGACCATATTGAAATAACTTTGTTACTTAGACTGAAATTGGACTGCTCGGGTTGGCATGCAAAATAGCACAGGCAGATTTTAACTTAAGCAGGAGGTATTTATTTTCTCATGATTCTGGAGGCTGGGTGTCTGTAATGGGGGTGCCAGCATGTTTGGTTTCCCCTGTGGGCTCTTTTCCTGGCTTATAGATGGCTGCCCTCTATCTACGTCCTCAGATAACCTTTCCTTTGTGCATAGACAGGAGAGGTAGGGGAGGGAAAGGAAGAGGGAAAAGAAGAAAGAAATAGAATGAACAGAAGAGAGAGGGGAAGAGAAGGAGATACAGAAGGAGGGAGAAGAGGGAGAAAGAAAGAGACTATTTTATGAGGACACTAATTCTATTGGATCAGAGACTGACCCTCCCTTATGACCTCATTTAACCTTAATTAATCTCTCAGAGGCCACATCTCCAAATGCCACACTGAAGGTAAGAGATTCAACATTTGAATTGGGAGAGGGGCACAAATATTAAGTTCATAGCACATTTCATGTCTGTTTGTTGTCCTGTTAAAAAGAATCAGGGCAGGTAAGATGGTGGAGTCAAGGAGGTTACTTTCTAAGCTGCTCCGTGGCACAGCAGCTCCTTGGGATTTAATACTGGACTCTCATAACAGCCTAGGGGCTCATAAACTTGAATAGAATAAAATTTTAAAAAGAAAGAAAAAAACCCACTGCCGACACTGGTGGCTGCCCAGGCAGATCCACCATAGGTAAATCAGAGAGGAGGACTAAGACAACCTGCATTTCAGATGGCACCATGGCATGTCTTGAAACAGAGAAATCGGTGGTCAAGGACATTGTCAAGTTGACCCAGTAGGTGAGCTACACTTTATTTTCATGTGGGAAAGACTCTGAGAATAGCCCATAGAGAGCTGAGAGCTGTGATTTTTTCCCACTGTGGGACAGAGGCTGGTGGGTGTAGGCCCAATCCCATGTTCCCAGACCTGCGTAATTCCATCTGGATCTGAAAACCTGACCCATCGACGAGGCCCACCACACAATCCAGAGTGTGACTAGAAAACTAGGTGAAATTCAGGCACATTCAGGGGAATTCAGGGCTCTCAGACCAAGAGATGAGTCTCGAGGTTTGCAGGACCGACTGAGGAACAATGGGAACTTGATCAGGCTTGGGGAGTAAATGTGCACTTTGGGACTTGAGCCCATGAGGCTGAGACACAGGAGCAGGAGGTGGAGGGGGTGCGAAGAACTGGCTCCTTTGTTGCTCGAGTGGAATCCAGGGAAGGTTCCAGTGGTACAGACTCCCAGTGCCAAAACAGCTGGGCTGCCAGAGATGTGAAGATCTAAAAGCTTCAGACCAAGTCATTCAACAAAGTGCAGGGGGACTAGTTAGACCTAAATCCTGCCTCTAAGAGCTCCATCTCTGGGAACCCTTTTCACAGAACTCTACAGCAACCCTTTGCTGTGAGTGGAGTAGACAACACCCTCCTACCCACCTCACTCATACTGCCAAGAAGGGAAGCTGAGAAGAAACTACCTGACTTAGCTCCATAAAAAGAAGAAGGAATTGACAGCTCACCACTACTACTTACTCACAATACCTACCTCAAGAAAAACTGAGAAGAAAGACAATTGGGAACTGACCACCAGCATACAATATTATTGATAATTTTTTGACCATCACAACAAAAACAATTCTTATTTTTTCATTAAGAACCTTTTTCCTTTTGTGCTGGGAGCCATTAGCCAAGTAGGTATGACAGTTTCCTTGCCGGCGTACCCCATGTTGCAGTGACATTGAATGTAGGTGACCTTGTTCAAGGACCAAGGCGGATTAGGGCGTTCCTGGTTTAGGTTCCAGGTTTAAGGTTTAAGATTATTCCTGCTGGGAATAGGGCGTATCCTGCTGCCTGAGTTCCCCTTGAGTTCTCATGGGATTCAGACAGTATATTTTGGAGATAGAAGCCCAGTGGGTATGGATTTGGGCAGAGAACGTGGATTTCCCCAGAACGTGATTGTAGATGGCTGGTGTGAGTTCGGGAATAAAGAGTTGCTGTTTGAATCTACAAGCTGTGTGGTGGCTCGTGATTGTGTGCCCAGCCAGACTGCGGCATTTGTGCCCAGCCAGACTGCGGCACTTTTGTTTTAAAATAATTTTTGTGTGCTGAATGGTCCATGGACATTTGTAAATGTACATAGTTGTTTCATTCTTCTCATTTCTTGAAAGTAGTTATTTTCTTGACTCTGTCTTTTGAGGACAATGTTTTTGATTAGTATATTTTGGTTTTGTTTTATATTGTTTTTCTCCTATTTCCTTTGATTCTCTTCCTCTCTTTTCTTTCAGTAACAGCCAAATTCTATTGTTTTTTCTTTCACTCTTCCTTTAACTCTTTATTACTACTGTCTTTCATTCTCTTCTCAGTTATTATATCCTACATCTACTCTGCATTCTCCCTCTTCACTTTTTTAAAATAGCAAACCCTTTTGCAAACATAATATCTCTACTGTTGGCAATTGCTTACCATGTCATTTCTGTTTATAGTGCCAATTAACATTATATTTGCCAAAATAGAAACTAAGTATTTAGTTAAATGCTGTATATTGATTTCATTTGGTGGTGGTTGTTATTTATCTCTCCCTAAACTGTGAAGAATTAGAAAACTTCAGGAACACCAAAAATTCATAGGGTAGAAGCTCTGCTACCCCAAATTTTTACTGATAAATGTGTATACATACAAACAACATGAAAAATGAAGGAAAAAACCATCCCAAACAAATTAAAATATCTCATTAACAGTATCCAATGACTTCGTAGTGGAGGAAATATCAGAAAAGGAATTTAGAAAGCTCCTAGTTAAACTGATTTGTGAGTTAAACAATCATGTAAGGAGTTAAATTAGAGAGAAAATCCAAGAAGTGAAATATCATTTCAATAAGGAGATAGAAATCCTGAAGAAGAATCAATTGGAAATTCTTGAAATGAAGGAATCGATAAGCCAAATTAAAAGCTCAATTGAAAGCATTACCAGCAAACTAGACTGCTTGGAAGATAGGAGTTTCAGGCAACAAAGACAAAATGTATGATGTGAAAAATAAAGTTAACCATGGAGTAATGATGTTAAGTCCATGAACAAAACTTTCAAGTAATATGAGAAAACAAGAAAAGGCCAATTTAAGATCTATCAGGATAGGTGAAATCTCAGAAATCTAAACCAAAGTAAAGCACAATCTTTTCAATGAAATAATTTCAGAAAATTCCCCAAACCTTAAGAATGAAATGGAAAATCAAATTCAGGAGGTTTTTAGGATCCAAAATATACAAAATTACAAAAGACCTGCACCAAGGCAAGGTCTTAACATACAGAAAGAATAAGGATAGAATTTTAAAGGCTGTTAGATGAAAATCAACAAGTAACATTCAGAGGGAAACCAACCCATATCACAGCTGATTTCTCAACCCAGACCCTAAAAGCTCAGAGGTCTTGGAATAATATACACCAAGCCCCAAAAGAAAATGGATACCAACCAAGAATGCTATACCCAGAAAAATTAAACTTCATATTTGATGATAAACTAAAAACCTTCCACAATAAATGAAAGTTAAAAGAATTTACAACTAGAAAGCGTGCACTACAAAATATACTCAGTTACATATATTGTGAAGAAGATAAAAAATAATATTGAAAACCAACAAAGGGGGAAATTTCATTAGAACAATTGTCAACCAAAGTAGAAATTAATTCAAATTAAAAACCAGAAATAAATCAAGATGACAGGGAGTAAAAATTATTTCTCAATAATAACATTGAATGTAAATGGCCTAAACTCATCAATCAAAAGACATAGACTAGAAGACTGGATTAAAAAACAAAACCCAACAATATTCTGTCTCAAAGAGACTCATCTCATAGGAAAAGACATGCACAGACTGAAGGTAAAAGTATGGGAAAAAAACAGATCATTCACATGGATCTCATAAACAAGTAGCAGTTTCTATCCTCATATCAGATAAAGAGGACTTCAAGTCAAAGTTAATCAGGAAAGATAAAGAAAGTCATTTCATACTGCTTAAGGGAATTGTACAACAACAAGAAATAACAATCATAAATATTTATACCCCTAACAATGGAGTATTGACATTCATCAAACAAATCCACATCAACTTCAAGAATCAAATAGATCATAACACAATAATCCTAGGTAACTTTAACAGGCCTCTCTCATCCTGGATAGATTGTCCAAATAAAAATTAAACAAATAAGCTTTAGAACTAAAAAATATAATTAATAATTAAAACTTAATAGACATGTATGGAATAGTTCATCCATCAGTAACTAAATACAATTTCTTCTCAGAAGCACACAGATAGATTTTCTAAAATAGACCACATCTTAGGCCACAAGGCAATGTTTAGCAAATACAAAAAAAATGAAGATAATACCTTACATTCTATCAGATCATAAGGGAATGAAATTAGAAATAAATGATACAATAAAAAATAAATAGAAGATACTCTAACACCTGGAGACTAAATAATACACTAATGAATAATCAATGGATAGCAGAAGAAATCAGAAATGAAATAAAAAAAATACTTAAGTAAATGAGAATAGTGACACAACATATCAAAATCTCTGGGAAACTATGAAGGAAGTACTAAAAGGAAAGTTCATAGCACTGAGCTCATTCATTAAAATAATAGCAAGTTACTGAATAAATAACCTAACATTACATCTCAAGGCCAAAGAAAAAGAACAAATCAACACTAAAAGCAGTAGAATACAGGATTTCAGAGTTGAAATCAATGATATTGAAACAGAAAAAATTCAAAAAACAAAACAAAATGTTGGTTTTTTGAAAAAATAAATAAAATTGATACACCTTTAGCTATGCTAACCAAGAGAAACAGGTAAAAAATTTAAATTCCTAAAAATTTGTGATGAAAAAGAAAATATCACCACAGATACCACTGAAATACAGAGGGTAATCAGAAGCTATTTTGAAAACCTATACTCAAATAAAATAGAAAATCTGAAGACATCAACAAATTTCTAGAGATATAAGACCTACACAAATTGAACCATGAGGACATAGAACATTTAAATTGATCAGTTTCAAATAATGAAATTGAAGATGCTGTCAAAAGCCTAGAAACAAAGAAAAGCCCAGAAGTGGATGAATTCTTAGCCAAGTTCTACCATATCTTCAAAGAAGAATTAACACCAATCCTCCTCAAATTATTCCATGAAATAGAAAAGGAAGGAACACTTCCAAACTCATTCTGTGAAGCTAATATCACCCTAATTTCAAAACCAGATAGAGACAGGGTTTCCTATTCAAAACACCAGAAAAACTATGGAGAGTAAGTAGGAAGCTTTATGTTACACCCAAAGCCAACATCATTCTAAATGCAGAAAAACTGAAAGCATTCCCTCTAACACTGGAGCAAGACAAGGATGCCCTCTTTTACCACTTCTATTCAACATATTCCTAGAAACTAGACAAAGCAAGTAGGCAAAAGAAAGAAATTAAAAGGAAAGAAATAGGAAAAGAAGAGCTCAAACTATGCCTATTTAGCAATGACATGATCGTATACTTAGAAGACCCAAAAAACTCCATCAGAAAACTTCTAGAACTCATAAATTAATTCAGCAAAGTAGCCAGATATAAAATTAACACACATAAATCAAACTCATTCCTATACACCAATGATGAATCAGCTGAAAGACAAATTAGGAAAACTATCCCATTCACAATAATACACACACACACAGAGAAATCAATCTAACAAAAGAGGTGAAAGACCTCTACAATGAAAACCACAGAAATAAATTGAAGAAGACCTTAGAAGATAGAAAGAACTCCCATGTTTTTGGACAGGCTGAATTAATATTGTCAAAATGGCCATACCACCCAAAGCACTATTCATAATTAATGCAATGCCCATTAAAATTTCAATGACATTTTTCATAGAAATAGAAAAAGCAATCATGAAATTAATTTGGGAAAATAAGAGGCCCAGAATAGCCAAAGCAATCCTTAATGAGAAAAGTGAAACTGGAGGCATCACAATATCAGACCATAAATTATAATAACAAAATATAATAACAAAAACAGCATGGTATTGGCATCAAAACAGACATGAAGACCCATGGAACAGAAGACACAGAGACAAACCCACATAAATGCAATGGAGTCATACTAGACAAAGGCACCATAAACATATATTGGAGAAGATAGCTTCTTCAACAAGTGGTGCTGGGAAAACTGGAAATCCGTAAGTAACAGAATAAAATTTAACCCCTATCTCTCACAGCACAAAACTTGACTCAAAATGGATCAAAGACCTAGGCATTAGACCAGAAACCCTACACCTAAGAGAAGAAAATGTAGGCCCAACACTCCAGCATGTTGGCTTAGGAACTGACTTCCTCAACAAGACTCTTAAAGCACAAGAAGTAAAATCAAGAATCAAGAAATGGGATAGTATCAACTAAAAACTTCTTTACACCAAAGGAAATATTCAAGAGCATGAAGAGAGAGCCAACAGAATAAGAGAAAATCTTTGCCACCTGCACCTCAGATAGAGCATTAGTCTCCAGGATATATAAAGAACTCAAAAAGCTTAACACCAAAAAAACCCAAATAACACATCAATAAATTGGCAAAGGAACCAAACAGACACTTCACAAAAAAAGAAATATGAATGGTTGACAAATATATGAAAAAATGTTCAACATCTATAGCAGTTAGAGAAATGCAAGTTAAAACTATACTGATATTTCATCTCACTCCAAGCAGAATGGCAACAACCAAGAATACAAGTAACAATAAGTGTTGGCAAGGTTGTGGGGCAAAAGGTACACTCATACATTGCTGATGGGACTGCAAATTGGTACAACCACTATGGAAAGCAATATGGAGCTTCCTCACAAAACTTAGAATGGAACCCCCACTTGACCTAATTATCCCACTCCTTGATATGTATGTACCCAAAGGAATTAAAATCAGCATACTACAGTGATGCAGCCACATTAATATTCATAACAGCCAATTCACAATATCTAAGCTATGAAACCAACTAAAGTGCCCTTAAGCTGATGAGTGGATAAAGAAAATGTGGTGTATATATACATAATGGAATATGACTCAGCCATAAAAAGAATGACTTTATGAACTTTTCAGGTAAATTAATGGATTTGGAGATTATCATGCTAAGCCAAATAAGCCAATCCCCCCAAAACTAAAGGTTGAATATATACTCTGATATGTGGATGCTAATACACAATAAGCGGGGAGTAGAAGCTCAATAGATTAGACAAAGGAAAATGAAGGGAAGAGAGGGGGGACAGTGGAATGAATCCACCTTAACTTTCCTATGAACATATATAAACACACCAGAATAAATTAAAGGTACATGATGTACTGGGATCCTGATTAAAGTAAGATATACTCCATGATTCTATAAATATGTTAGAATATACTCTACTGTCATGTACAACTAAAAATAAAAAAGTTCTTTAATTAAAAAAAGAAAAAAATTCAATAGCATCCCAAATTGGCCAGAAGGAATCTAAATCTGTAGTACAGTCTCTTGAAAAAAAGCAAACATACTATTACAAAGAAAGCAAAATGCTCCATTCTGCCAGTCTCCTGAAATGTCATTCAATTGATTGTTGCTATACAGAATGCCTCCATCCTTCCCAGACTCCAGCCAATATTCTTGCCCTCCTCCCCACTTACCACCCCTTTTGATCTCACCCTTGATCCCATTCTTCCATCACTTGTTCTGGGCCAAAGATTCTCAAACTTTGGTATCAGAATCCCCTGGGGAATTAGGTCAAAACACAAAATCCCAAGCCCAATTTTATTTCAACAACTCTGTGTTTGTTATGGTTTGGATGTACAAATTTCCCTTGAAAAATTCATATCTTGGAAGCATGGTCAGCTAAATTCAGAGTGGGTCTTTAAGGCAATGATGAGATCTACAACCACATCAGTGGATTAATCCATTTAATGGGTGAATAATCTGAATGGACTATTTGGTGATAGCTATTGGTAGGTGGGGTGTGGCTGGAGAAGTAGGTCACTGGTGATGTGCCTTTGGGGAATTATATCTGGTCTATTATATCTTTCTGCCATGATGTTCTGCTTCACCCCAAGTCCAGAGCAATGGAGTTGACTGACCAAGAACTTAGGCTTCTGAAACTGAGACCAAACAAACTTTTTCTCCTCTAAATTTTGCTTGTCAGATATTTTGATCACAGTGACAAAAAGATGACTAACAGTGTGTTCTTCATTGTCTCCTCCAGTGGTTCTGATACTCATACCCATCATTAGCCTGCTCAGGTTGCCAAAATATTTCCAAGGACTATGTGGCTTGAACAACAGAAATTTGTTTTTCTTTTGGTTGGGAGGCTGGGAAGCCTATTATCAAGGCATCAGCACCATTGGTTTCTGGTGAGGCCTCTCTTGGTTGATTGCAGACTGTCACATTGCTGTTCTCCCTCTCTCTTCCTCTTTTTATAATGCTACCTAATGTTATCAGATTAGGACACTACCCTTATGATCTCACTTAACCTTAAGTACATCTTTAAAAGCCCCATTTGTAAATGTAATAATACTGAGGTTAAGCCTTTAATATGCAAATTTTGAGGGAATACAATTCAAATCATAGCAACCAAATTTGAGAACTAATATTTTAGGTCAATGACCCTCAACTATGGTCAATTGTGCCTGTCCCCTAGAGGAAAAGATAGATAGATATCAATACCTGGGAAGATTGTGGGTTGTCATAATTTGGAGGAGAGTGGCCACTGGCATCTAGTAGGTAGAGGCTTTATGATGATAAACATCCTACAATGCATAGTACAAAAACCAGCATTGGCTAGTCTAATAGGTCAATAGTACTCTATTGAGAAACTGCTCTAATTCTTTCTTTAACTTTCTTCTGTAACTCTACCCATTATTCTAAGATCACAAGGAATATCCAAGCCTACTCTCTATTGTTCAGGCATAATAGGGATAGAAAGAGAAGAGAAGGTAGATAAGCCTGAGAGTATCATAAAAATGCTGCCAATTTTATCCGTATCATTCATCTCAATTGGATTATCAAGTATGAGTATGCATCAAACCCACCCAAGGGCTGGTAAATACATGGGTTGTTGGCACAGAAAAGTAGAGCTATTTATTTAGTAGATCTGGGGCTCACCCAAATCTACTGCTGCTCCAGGGGCCTCACTTTGTGAACAACTAGATTAGGATAAAGAAGGTGATATATATTTAATAACAAACTTCTCATATTTTTAGCTAAGGGATGAAAATATTTTGAAGGGGTTCAACATTGTCTTAAGGGAGATATTTCAAGCAAAATTCCTAAACTCAGAAGCAGTTTACTGAGGGAAGTTTTGAAACCTCTTCTCCTGAAAACTATGGTTTTGGTTTGATGGGCAGCAGCACTCTGCTTAGAGGCTGGGAGAAGAGCAGGTTACTCTTGAGAGAATCCGTCAAAATCAGTCTGAGTCTGAAATTCAGGACCCTCATCTGAGCCACTAGCACCATTGACTCCAGAAACAATAAATCTCCTTCCTTTTCTTCCTGAAAAAAAATGTAATACATTTTGATCCAGTGTTTTTATATGAATGTGCTCCTTTCCTCCTAGGCAAGAGATACACCTGTCAAAGAACCTCACAGGGAGATGGAAGAAGAATGAAATCCAAAGCTGTGATATTGTGTTGACCAGAGACTCAACTCTGGCTGAGCATCAGAACCGCCTGCAGATCTTTGTCCAAGTATTGAGACCTCAGCCCATGAGCAATAGTGAGACTCCAAGTCTGGGAGTTAGACCAGGTCCCCTTGCTATCATTGTCATGCTAGAGTTCTATAAATGTTTGTGGTTGTATAGCCAGAGTTGAGAACCATTGTAGGCACTTGTAGCACATCATATAATCAACACCACAACCTGGCGAGGCAGGTGTTGTTTTTTTTTCTGTTTTAACAATGAGAAAAGATGCCAGAGGATTCCACCTTATCACTACATGCAACAGCAAGAACTGAGATTGTTACCCAAATCTTTATGGTCCATTTAGATCAAAGGATGATGTCTGTGTGTGTGTGTTGCCTATGTGTTACATGTTTTGTGTTAATATTAAAAT
Organism: Marmota monax; assembly: GCF_021218885.2. Taxonomy (NCBI): domain Eukaryota; kingdom Metazoa; phylum Chordata; class Mammalia; order Rodentia; family Sciuridae; genus Marmota; species Marmota monax. The sequence goes on along the minus strand of NW_026693777.1, from coordinate 54,168,115 downwards.
GAGTGGGGAGAAAAACAAGGTAATTTTTTTTCTTTCAAACCAACCCCAATTGAATGGGAGCTGGGCTGATTTCATGAGTCATGTTACTTGACATATGGTTATGCATTAAAATATTTAGAAATAATCCACTTTCCTGTTTTCCTCTGACATTTAGGTGAGCATTCATGGAAGAAACTTAGAGAAAAAGAAAACTATAAATTGACAATAAATCAGAGGTTCAAAAACTCAGATCATGTTAAGAAGTTAACTGACACAAATAAAGATCAGCAAATTCATTTTTATTATAATTCTTCATTATTTTAATCTTAGCTATCTTAGTCACTAATGTGCATAAATTTTATAAGTGGGTTCAGAAATTTATTTTAAAATTTTCATTAATAACAAATTTAAAATGAAATGGTACACCAACACACACCTGTTAGAATGGTCAAAATGCATAACACTGACAGCACCAAATGCTAATAAAGATGTGGAGCAACAGGAACCACTCATTGCTGGTGGTAACACAAAATGTAAAATGATAGAAACCTTTTTTTGCGGATAGTCTAGTAGTTTCTTACAAAACTAAACATATGCTTATCCTCTGTACCAGCAATAGCAATCCTCAGGATTTATAAAGGAGTATTTCAAAGGAATTGAAAATTTATGTTTACTCCAAAACCTGCACAGGATTGTTTATAGCAACTTTATTTATAATTTCCCCAAACTGGAAGCAACCACTATTTCCCTTAGTAGATGAATCTACACAGTGAAAAGAAACACAAAATTCACTATAAGTAACGCAGTAAGACAGCATCACATGGGAGTGAGAGTCTCCTTTCATTGTTGTTTCAACATTCTTAGAGCAATATATAAAATACTTTAAAGAGTAAGTCTAATTTTTCAAGTACCGTCTCCCCAAAGCCCTCACAATATCTCTGTAACAGACCTTCACCACCAAAAAACAAAATTTTAAGATTAAACTCAGGTGGTCAGAGTCTAGATCTTTTGTTAGGCAGATGGATCCCTGAGAGTCTCCTTTAGTTAGAAAGTTTGGGCAGGCTGTTTTCTCTTGCATGTTTTGTTTTATTTGCTGCTGTTCTCTGGGTGCCCACTTCTGTCTGCACTGGGAAAGCAATCAAAAGAAGAGTGCTCAGCCAAACACCCAGTCTCCTGAAACCTTGTAATGGTGGTGGCATCCTCTTTTGGGGACTGTGGTCTAGCCAGACCCCATGGTTAAAACATCCCTCTGCCAGGGGCAGCCAGAACTGTTTCTGTCATTCTTCCTTACACCCCACGTCACCCCCAGGAGCCTGCGCTGTGATTTCTAGAAGCTTCTTCCCTTCCCTACTCATGAAGTACCCCTATTCTCAGCAATGCCTCTGCCATTCACTGCAGCTACTACTAAAAATAAAATAGATGCATACATATTTTTAGCATATGTGTATGTACATTTTGCAGAGATATGCAACATATGTGTAAAAATTCTCTCTTAATCACCAGCGGTAACTGGGGATTTGCCAAGGGCTTTGCTAGGTAACTGAATAAGTATTTTTCTAGATCACCAATTCTACCCAAATCAAGCAACTTAAGACATAACTTTATACGAAAACAAACATATCATAGAGTAGAATGAAAATTCTATAAGTACATTTAAGATAAAAGCAGAAACTTGAAAGATTCCCTGGAAAGCTTTGGCCAGATCCCTGGGGTTCAAATTCCCTCTCTGTGCCTGTCAGTGGGATACCTGATGTTCTGGCCACCTAGAGGTACAGGGAGCTGTGATTACACTTAGCCAGGACTTTATAAAACCCGCTGGTATAGTCTAACTTACGTCCTGGTAAGTAAATGTCTTAGTTCACTAATGCCAAAGAAAAACCTTTGGGTAGAGCAAACAGGAGTTGGATTTACCATTTATACCCTGGCTATGCCCAGCCCATGATGGGCTGCTTTTTGTGAGGAAAACTGGGCAGATTGCCATCAGTACTAAAGAATAAATTTGGAATTGCTCGGTTTTAGTAAACCTCGTGTTTTCAATCACCTCTCTTTTAATAGAAGCCTTCCATCGCTGTGTTTATAAACCAAAAGTCTGAGTCAAACATGACCAAAGACTTCTCTTCTGACATATTAATTTTACCAGGTGAGACCTGAGTTTCTCTAAACCTCACCAGCACATGAATTCAAATAGTGGACTCAGAATAATAGCAGGTGGATACTGCTTCTCTAGTTCTTGCTTCTGCCTGTTCACATGAGACTTTACCTGCCCATTCAAGTCTCAGCCTTTTACATTTAAAAGTCACCAGAGGTGTCTCACAGGTGTTCAGAACATCCCCTAGTATCTCTTTCTGCTCTGACCCACCACCAGCTTCCCTGGTGAGAAGTTCATTGAATGGGTCCTTTTGCCATAGCTTCCACCTATATCCAGATATACATGTTAAATACACTATTTCCTGTTCTTTCTAAGACAATACCAAGAGGTGCCAGGAGTATTTTGTATACACCCACTCTGAGTCCCACATCACTATGGAGTATCAAAGCAATATTCCTGATGCCCCTGCATCTTACTGTGTTGCCTGTGAAAATAGCTTCTCTATTTCTTTTTCTTTTTTTCTACTGGAAATTTAACCCAGTGGTGCTCTACCACTGAGCCACACCCCCAAGTCTTTTCAGTTTTTATTTTAGACAGGGTCTCTCTAAGTTGTCCAAACTAGTCTTGAACTTATGATCCTTGTCCCTCAATCTCCCAACTCTCTGGGATTACAGGTGTGCACCATAGCACCTGGTTAGCTTCTCTATTTCTGAAAGCAACTTCATTCATCACAAGACTCAGAGACTTAAAAGCAGATGATAAATCAGTAATGAAGAGAGACACCACCACGTATGCCTACACATCCTCATTTTCTTCCTTCTTTTTCATGGTACATCCCCCTGGTTCGCTTGCATACCACTTTAATCTGATTGAGCACCTGAATTTCTCTTTTTACCAGTTCATCCTGTATTCATAGACATGCCTGAATCCTCAAAGTACCTATTAAGGTCAAGACAGAACCCCAATATACAGATGAGGAATCTTTCAAAGGTATGAATATTAACCTCTGCAGGAAGCCATCCATGAAATGTGTGAGGACCTTTTCTCAGCATCGCAGACAGGGAAGGGATAGGTCTTGCATGGGGGACTTCCTGTGGCACTCCCACTGAAATATACTGCCCAATGCACTTGACCTTCCCCTCCACTCTGCTAGAAAGGTCCTGCACAGTAGTACCAGAGATTGGCATAATCCATTAGGAACTGAGCACCTTACCTGCCCTCACCTTTATCCTATTTTAATGAATTTTCTATGGAAAGCCTTTGATGTTTTCCTATATGAATAAAGCAAACACAGGTTCCTTTCTTTGTTAGAAGGTGGGCCCAGCTGGCAGCTTGCCTGTCCTGCCCCCGCTTTGAAACTACTTTCTGTATTCTGTGGTTATTTCATCGTTCTATTTTTCTTAGCTTTTATTTCTCAGTCAGCCCATTCTACCAGAGGGTACCCTTATTTCCATTGCCCATGTAGAACGTGGGCAGTAAACTTCTCTATATTAGTACCAGTCCATGAATTATTTTTATTAGGTAATACTGGACTTGATCAAAAGGTCAAGATGTTTCATTATGTTAAATCCACCTGTGTTTGGCTTATGGTGGTAATCCATGCTTGTTATGGTTAAGTTAATGTGTCAACCTGACTGGGCTGGAGGATGTTCAAATGTCTGCGCAAATTTGATTTGATGAACTGAGTAAAGCATATTGTTCTTCCTTGTGTGGATAGGCCTCATCCAATCCATTGAGGGTTCTGATAGAACAAGAAGAGTGTTGAACTTGCTCTCAGCCCGACTGCTGGAGCTAAAAATCAATCTTCTCCCATCGGCATTCCTGGTTCTTAGGCCTTCAGACTTGGCCTGGAATCTATTCTACTGACTTTCCAGCTCTCAGGACTTTTATGTATGCACCAGTTTTCTTGGGTCTCCAGCTTGCAGACTCAGATTGTAGGACTTATTGGCCTGTCTAATCACATGAGGCGGTGCCTTATAACAAATACACACACACATAATATGCATAACATATATACGTGTATCTTATTGGTTCTGCTTCTCTGAGGAATGTTAATACAATGCCCAACCCACTGTCCTTAATGTCCTTTATGTGATTTATGACCACATGAGCCTAATGAACCTCCTTTTTTATAAGAACCAAGGTAAAAAGCATTCACATTTGTTAAAATCCCTTCTATGCCTTCAACCGAAATGTGATACTAAGAACAAAGTGCTATTACATTAACTTAATTATGAAGTTACTTGCTAAGAGCAAGTTTTAGTGTATTTATGTTTGTTTAAAAGCCAACATGATTATCAGCTGTACTTCCACAGACTTGGAGGCTCCTATCTTTGTTGTATTTACCAGCTTCTAAATTTAGGTAGAGGATTCTGCTGTGCACTTGAGCTGCTTGTCAATTCTGCATGGCAGACAGAGTGCAATATCAGAAAGAATACTAAAATTATGGTCAAGAAATATTAATACACAAAAGATATTTTATATAATAGAAAAAATATATATGAAATGGGAAGAAGAACATTTAAAAATAAATGGATTCATTTAGTAAATTGGAACTGTACAACTTTCCATTTATAAAATCCTTCTCAAATAATATGATAATTCCTATTCAGAGTGGAAAAATAGAGGCATAGAGGTATTTTAAATGTTTTTATATTTTTCTCTTCTCAATTTTGTAAAGACTGTACAATCTTAAATTTTTATAGTTAGAGAAACTCTCATCTACAGACCTATACCAAAAAAAGTGAAAAAGTAGAAGATTGGAGATTGAAATTTAGATACTACAATTCAGAGGGACAGGGCTAGCCCTTAGAAAGAAGTTCAGTACCTCTCAAACAGCATCTCAGCTTCTTTTCTCATCAAACAAAGTCTGCTAGCCAGCTGACCCTAAATGGTCCAGTCACACAGCTCAGTCTCACTTGTTGGAAACCTGCTCATTGGAGATTGCAACCATACAGAATAGAAGGAGCAAGAGGGATATAAAGCTTTCAGAAGTAACACCAGATAATACCTTGTGCACATCCTACAATCACAATGCCTGGTCTATGTGTACAGATGTGACACATTGATACATGAGATAACCCTTGTGTGCCTTGGTGTTCTTATCTATAGATTGGGAAGAGTAATTTTTTCTCCCTCATCAGATTGTAGACAGGTCTAATGAGATGATGTATATAAACTATTTAAAACACTGCAGTCATGTGTGGAGTGCTCATATATGTTGGTAAACTTAATACATAGGACTTAAATTATATTCAACACGAGAGATTGTTTGAGAGTAAGTGCTAGATGTTTCTCTTTCCTTAAAGATGTGGTGTAATTTTTCTCTTTCTGACAAGTGAGCATGATAGGACTGCCTTTTTTCCTTGTCACTTTGACCACCAGGAAGCTTGGAACCAAATTTCAGTCTTACTATAAAAACCACAAAAGGCCTTGCCAGACATTTAATTCTTGACCCTGCCGCCTCTTGAAACATGACTTTCTAGGTATATACTATTTTTGTCCAGATTTTTGCATTTTGATATTTTATTGTTTGTATAGCATATGTAAGCTTTTTCATAAGTAAAATAAATACATATTTTATTGTATGGCAAAATTTCTTTGAAATAAGTTCCAAAGATGGGCACATGGCACACACCTGTAATCCCAGTTTCTTAGGAGGCTGAGGCAGAAGGATCATGAGTTCAAAGCCTGCCTCAGCAACTTAGCGAGGCCCTAAGCTACTTAGTGAGACCCTGTCTTTAAATAAAATATTTTAAAAATGGCTGGTGATGTGGCTCAGTGGTTAAGCACCTTTGGGTTCAATCAGAAGAAGAAGAAGAAGAAGAAGAAGAAGAAGAAGAGGAGGAGGAGGAGGAGGAGGAGGAGGAGGAGGAGGAGGAGGAGGGAAAAGACATAAGTTCCAGTATAAATAAATTAAATAAAATACCCAACAAGGTATTTTTGAAATCTGATGTATATATGATCTTGTCTTGGAATATTTAATTCTATTGAGTTAAATTCAGAAACTAAAAGGATGAGGTTTTTGGAAGAACATCCCTTCTATAAAATGGTATATGCATTTCCTAGAGGAACAGAGGGTTACTAAATGATATTCTCTTCCTAAATGAAGCCACAGGTTTATCCCAACTCAATTGCCTCTGAAGATATGGGCCTCTATTTTTCTCCAATGGGGAAGAATGAGCAACTATGAGCAAGAAGATGTTTTCGATCGACAGGGGATGAAAAGCCCAGTTCTTAGACTTCAGAGTTCAAAGGCATAGCCTCTGGATGGATGTCCTGAGCTGGCTGGCTAATGGAAGATAGGAGAGTATACAATCCCAATCCTAATTTCACTAGGTCCTAGATAAATTTCATCCCAGGAGAGAAGCCATCCAAACCACCTACATAAACTAGGACTCCCAGCCCAGCCTATTCCTGTCACACTACTTTATTGGCACTTATCACCTCTTGACATACATTTAGTCATCTATTCTACTGCCTCTTGATTGCCCGTCTCCTCCCATTAGTGTAAATTCCATAAAGTCCGTGACTCTATCTGCTTTATCTCAAGTTCTAGAACAGTGTCTGGCAAATAGTAAACACATGGCAAATATTTGTTAGTTTAACATATGAGTGAATGAATATGTGAAAATGATTGACCAAGGATTCTTTTTTTCTTTCTGCCACTTTAAAAGAAAATTTCAAAATATTTTAAAACTCATCATTTTATAGAAGGGATGTTCTTCCAAAAACCTCATCCTTTTATGTCTTTGGGGAAAAAAAACAATTTTTAAAAATCAACTGCATTATATCAACCAAACTATAAGACCAAATGGAGATGCAGAAACATCACCTGCCATGCCCAAAATCTCATAACTTGTCAAATACTGCTGCCTTCCACCCCCAAGGGTCATACAGTCAGTCAGTCTAATCTCTCATCTACTACATCATCCTAAAATTTATATCCCCATCCAGGCCTCTTTCCTGATCATAAGTCTGTATCTTACTTAAGGAGAGACCTGCATGGAAATCCTAGATATACAACCCTGTCCAAGTCCAAACTCAGCTTTTCCCTCAGATCAATTCTCTGAACATTCTACTACCCAGGTTAATAAATAGTCCATTAACTCTTTTACATATGGACATGTGTTCAGTTTTTAGGGTTATGGAGCATGGAATAGGCCCTGAAAGAATGAAGTATTAGGCCAGCCACATTTAAATAGCATGAAACACGAATAAAAGAATAAGGGAGATGAGGCAGAAATAAGAATATCTTTCTGCAGCAGGTGGAACTAGTGCCAAGTAGAGCCAACAGTGTGCCATAGGCCCCAGGTGTGGGAGAAGAGGGTTCATTGAAGGAGATTTCAGAAGGAAGGATAAACCACCATCACTTCTCCGTCTTGCCCAGAGCAGCATAACATTGACTAAGTCCCAGCCAGTGAGAGCAAAGATCCCTCAGAGAGGGATATTTGTGATATCATATGTAGGTGGCTATTCTATGCCACTGCTATTAGTTTTTATTTGGCCCTGGTTTTGTCTTGCCCTCCAGAGTTATAGCTCAGAAATGCAGACTCTTTTTGAGGATTTTGATTGGAAACATTTTCTTTTAATATAGACCACAGGCAACCAAAGGAGAACCTATGAGTGTACCAGGGTTTCTCTACTCCTCCCTACTAACAATGCTAAAACTTGAGCCAAAGGAGCCCAGGAATTAACAGGACACTCTGGCCTGGCTCAGTTCCCCCTCTCCCTGTTTGGCAGGCGGTAAGCCCCAATGCATGCCATTTTTTTTTAATTTCTCATTCACATGGTCAAGTTATAAAACCATTTTGTCCTGATATCTATTTATTTGTTTTCAATTCTGAATATTCATTTATTTAGTACTGTCACTAGGCTTTGGTAGCTTGAAAAGCAGGAAAGGAGGCTTAAGGTACTTCTTTAGAATTTGCTTTAAGTGCTAATTTCCTTCTAAGTGACCCTAGATATCAATAAGCAATGCCTATGCCAGATTTTAGGGCTTGCAAACCACTTCCATATCAATGTCTCACTTAACAGTGGTAACAAATCCAAGAGGTAGATATTCACATCCTTACAGGTAAGGAGCTCAAGTCTCAAAGAAGGCAAGCAACCTGCCCAGTCATATTTGGGACCTAGAATGTTTTCCACCAAATGCACCACTTTTGTAGCTAATCTAATTGTATAAGGGAATTACAAGTCAAAGTAACTATTCATCCCTCAGTATCTCCCCCAGCCTTCCCCTTTCCATAGCCAAGAACCAATTATATTTCTTCCCACTCATGGAACCCTGCAAATACTCTCCTGCTTGTGCTGTGAGCTCTTTTGTCTATGAATCCAAGTTAGCATTATTCATTTTTATCTTACTGCTATTTATTGAGTTCCTACTATGTGCAAAGCATCAATAGTGTGACTATTAAACAGTAAAAACTATTCATGAAATAATAATAAATGAGAGCATTATTCATTTCTTTAAAAATCCACTTAAATCACGCAGGATCCAGTGATCTATATTGTGTTCAAAGCAAAGTAAATCACAGGGCAGCTGGCTCCAATTCTTTTTTTAAAATAGGCAGTGTATAAATAATAAATAGAATAAAAGTGTCACTGTGAAAATTTTACCAGAGGCAATAAGCATAGAGGAATTTAGAGTCTGGGCTTCAGTCCAGCCCTGCCACCAACCCTGTGTGACCTTGGTTGATTCACCTCATCTCAAAGGACCTCTGTTTTCTCCTCTAATAAAATATGTGAATTAAATGGTGCAAATTTTGAAGTACCTTTTCTGATTAGTGGTCCTCTCATTCTGGATCTGAAACATCACTCAGTGTGTCTGTCCATCCCTGCATGTACCTCAAAGCTAAGGGGCTGAGAAAAACACAGGAACATGGTTGCAGTTTGGATGCCAACTGGTACAATACCATCAAGGGCAAACCACCATCAATTTGGATGCAATATGCTGGTGTGTAAAATATAATTGATTTGAAAAATTAAAATAAGAATAAGTAAATATGGGAGCAATTCCTAATATTGGAGCTGTGGCCTATAAATAATATATATGTGGGTGAAATTAAAAATCAGTAGGTGGTAAGGTGCCAGCACTGATTCCCTTGCTATAAGAAATGTACCATGGTAATTCCAGATGTCAACAACAGGGCATGAGCTGAAGGAACTATGGAATTCTCCCTTCTGTCTTTGCAACTTTCTTCTACATCTAAAACTATTCTGAAATAAGAGTTTTACTTAAAAAGCAAGGCAATAGGTAATCTTCATTTACCTAAGCAAGAATCATCTACCAAATTGAAGATTTCTATCATTATTCCCTACCCACACAAACAGGTTATCAATTAGATTTAGAATTATCCTTCTGCTGAAAAGGAGAATCTTCATTTTTAAAAGTATATTCAAATACTTTTAACTTTTTGTGAGTATCCTTATACCATTAAGCAGGAAGTTTTAGTGGGCCCGTTGGATTATTTTATACAGATATCAAGAGAGAAAAGTGTGAGCTTTTCTTGACAGTTGGAAACCCTATTCATGAGATGGGAAATATGATGTCCAAACCAAGTGATGCAGACATTTCCACACCCATCTAACTTCCAACTGCCTCTTTAAAAATGAAAGCAAAGAAGTTCAACTTGAAATTGCAAGGCAATAACAATCATAGCACATTTACAAACTCATCCTTATAAGCTCACAGTTAAAGACAAAGGATTTGAGGAAAGCTTGGGGCTAACTTCACCTTATATTTGCTACCATTTAGAAATAAGCCAAACACACACACACACACACACACACACACACACACACACATATGCACATACCCAAGATTCAGCAAGGAAAAGTCAATAGTATTAATAAATTTGCAGTGTGTGTTAAAGGCTATGTGGATAAAAGGAAAATGTCCTACCAGCTTTCTTCATTAACATTAGTGAATTCTTATGTAACCTACATAGCATTGAAGTCAGCAAATCTGGCCTAATTTTATCTTTGAGGCATAGACTTCTCAAATGTGCTGTCTTTGGTCTACACATTGCCTTTTGATATAGTCTATTAGCTGGAAGCTCCAGCATCCTTTATTATGATTCCAGCAGCCTTAGCTCTCTGCTCACAAATAATTGATGCTCCCTTTGCACCAAGCCTAGTTTGCAACTGATAAGCAGCAGGGTAATTGGCACCTTCACAGGATATTAGGCAGAAGGAGGGGGAAAGGACTGCACTTTGCAGACAGGAAGCAAACAGCAGAAGGTAACAAAATATTCATGCTCCTGCTAAGAAAGCTAAATTCTTTCTTGACGAATTATATACTTTGCATGTCCTATATGAAATATTATTTTATCAACACACATTTAAGGAAAAAGTGTGAATTTAGAGTACTCCCTGGGTTTATTAAAGATGAGGTGTTGATGTTACAATTTATTCTCAGTGATGTGCAAAATTTGATAGAACCTCTAATAATACTTAGCATTAGCAGATTATATGTTTTCCATACTCATTGCGACATAATTAATGATGCTGTCACACTGAATACATGGACATAAATTATTACTAAATTAGAATAGAATTCCCATAGAATTATGTATAATGCACTGTCACCACAAATACAATATTAATAAAAAATCTAGGTTAGCCTGTGCTTAATCTCTTAAAATCTAACCTTTGATTTTAACAAAACACATTTAAAAGCTCTGACTTTGCTGGATTTGGAGAAAAGTTTATTGCATTTCCAGGACAAAAGGTTGTCAATATGATTTTGACAGTGGCACTGGGCATAGAATTTTTTAAATTTTCTGTTTCAAAATAAACCCGGTGCCCCTCAGGATAATAACTGAACAATAAGTGTTATGCGAGAGCAAGTCAGGAGGCTGGGACAGAGACCAGCTAATTTGTGCTGAGACACTCTGTTCAGTCCCATCCCAACCCTACCCAACAAAACACAACTCCCAGTCTCTGGTGAGGATCAAAGACTGTAAGACTCAGTCTATAAACTGGGCTAAAGGTAAAGTGAGAAGGGAAAAATGAAGGAAAACCCCATATTCAACATCCTACAACACCTAACCTGCACAGCTCACTCCCTCCCCCAGGCTCACTACCACCAGCTCCCTGTGCCCACTTCTCTTCCCCAGAAGAAGCCCACTCAGATTTCTCCATCATAGGACCTGATTTTCAACCTTAGAAGAAACATCCATTTGACCCAAACCAAATCCAGATCAGACGGTCCTCATACTACATGGTCAGGTCTCCCTGGTCCTCTCTCCCCATACGAACTCCTCCCATTCTTCCCATCCACTCCCTCAACCTGGCCACCTCTGCCACAGATCCTGTGCTCTGCTCCTCTGCTAGCATCTGATATTTCTGCATGTGTCTGAAGTATTTGCTATACTCTCAACTCAACCATCAGCTCCAACCTCAGCTCACCCTTAGTCTCTTGCCGATCAATTATGTCAGCAGCTAGACCAACCTGGATGCCTCTCTGAGCCAGGATGATGGGCCCTTGATAAAATAATCTATTCATTTCAGAGACTTCATTCTCTTGAATTGATTAGCCTGACTATATTGGCTTATGGCCTGACTTTCATTTATCCCACAACCACATATTGAGATCTTACTATGAACCAAAAGAATCAGAGATGAAATTTGCTTCCTAACTTCTTCCTCCCCAAATGTTTTCATTCTCAAGTGGCACCTGCCAATTTTTCTAGATCAGTGGTCCTCAAACTGTTTGGTCTCAGGGCCTTTTACTCGATTGAAAATCATTAAGAACCAAAAAAAATCTTTTGTTTATGATGTAATACTTATGAATACTTATTATATTAGGAAGAAACAAAGAAAATGTAAAAGTATTTATTATTTTTTGTAAAATAGCCTGTGGATCCATTAAATATGAACATAGATGACTTATATTTCTAAAAATATATTTTCTCAAACAAAAATTTAGCAAAATGGACGCTACAGTTTTACAATTTTACAAATCTTCTCGTCAGGCTTACTAGAAGACGGTTGGATTCTCATATCTGCTTCTGTATTCAGTCTGTTGTCGCATGTGATTTTGGTTGAATTATATGAAAATTTGGCTTCCTACTGTATAAATGTAGTTGAAGAGAGAAGTATTATAGCAGCCTTTTCAGATAATTGTGAACACTCTGATGCTACTTCCACACTGAGCAAGTAGTGATATAGCATAGGATCTGAAACATTATTGATGATCTTTTCATAATTGGTACATTAACATCTATTGGTTTTTCTTGCATTATAAGTGGGTCTTTTGTCCTTTTAGTGTGACTGGGCATTCAGAACATATTGTTCACAGAGCTATGCAAATAAAATGTTGACAAATTTTATTGTATAATAGAAAAGATCATATTTGTCTCAAAAATATGAAAAGTGAAAGAAGTCAGAGACAATATGCTATGCATTTGCAATTCCATGTATTATGGTATGCTGGGAAAAAGTGAAATTACAGGAATAGAAGTCATTTCTGGGTAGCCAGGGTTGCAGTCGGGGAGCAGGGAGACTATTGACTATCAACACCTGGAAGCTTTTCAGGTGGATGGAAATATTTAATATCTTATTTGTGGTGGTGGCTATGTGACTATATATCTTTGCCAAAGCTCATTGAACTGCATGCCTAAAATGAGCAATTTTACTGTATGTAAATTATGCCACATAAGTTAGACTTTAGATCATATTCCTTAATGTCATTATCTGCCTTATCAGAGAACTTAAGTAGTAGGAAGCTCTCATTTTTATGGTGGTAGACACAAACTTTCCAAAGTTTTAATCTTTGCTTGAAAATTTTAAATTTTGTCTCATCGGCAACAAATATTGTAAGCTTTCACATCTACATTTAAAGTATTCAATTCTTTTTCTTTAAACTCTAAAAGATTGGTCTCAAAATTATGCCACTCCTGGCGCTGCAATATTACTAAAAATGCTTTCTTTCATGTGAAACAGTACAACAAATTAACATCACCAAAGCCAAAGGAAGAATAGCATTCATAATACTTTTCCTTGATATGACAGGCATATCATTCATTTTGGAGAAAATATCTAAATACCCATAGTTCATCTACCAAGTCATTCTTCCAAATAAAAATGAAGTTCCATACAAAATTGGCCAGATACCTCAAATTACATAATCATGCAGTGCTTTACCTTGAGACAACTGTACTATTTCAGAATGTAGCAAAGTGCTTTACCACATACTTCCAATGTTATCATACAGAATATGTTTAAAAAACACTCAAGGGTTAAAACCTCATACAATTAATTGATTTTTACAGCTTTAGCAAGGAAACTTTTGAACAAATCTGGCTTTTAAAAAATTGCAAATGCTGGGCTGGGGCTATAGTTCAGTGGCAAAGCACTTGCCTAGAATGCGTGAGGCACTGGTTTGATCCTCAGCACCACATAAAAAATAAATTAATAAACAAGATATTGTGTATCCATCTACAACTAAAAAAATTTTTTTTAAATTGCAAATGCATGGTAGGGAACACAATGTACACAGAGGCCCTGTGGTGGCTCTGCTGTCACTCATGCTAAGAGGCTGCAGTTTTACCCACCATTGCTTTGCACCATCAGTATATGTCAACACAGTTGTTCCAAGACAAACCATGAGATTCAAAAAAAGGTTATTCAATACTTTTAAATATTTCAGCACCACTTGTGTTTGTTGCCAAGGTTTCACATGAAAGAAGATCATCTTTGATGATTCCTTGTTGCTGATGCTAGATGGATAGGAGCTTACTTAGACTTACCATTTGTCAGGCAGAAGTACACATTTTCTGATTAGACATTAATTTAATCTTCAATTATACATACACAGCTTTATTAGACTCTCAACTCTTATGAGCACTGCTCCAGCCAATGCAATAAAATAATTTACCTGGAAAATGCTTCATTTAAAAAGTTGTAACAAAAATGCTTATTTTTTTTAAAGAAACGTTCATAGCTACATTGATATTTAGTTTCTTTACCTTTAAACTCTGAACTATTTATCTTAAAGTGGGGTCACAGGTGGCACTATAATACTATTTTAAAGTGTTATGTTTTAAAATATAATACTATTTTAAAATATTATGCCTATGACAAAATAAGGTTAATTATTAATATCACTGGAGCCAAGACAAAGAGAGAGTTCATCATTCTTTTCTTTACTATTTATCATGTCATGCATATTTCTCCTTTCATGAATCGCAAAACTCTTGAGAGTCAGTTTTATATTTTTTAATATTGTAGATATGTACAGTTCAGCTGTGGGCTGAAAAAACTATTCTTGTTATTCTTCTAATCTTCCATTTTTTAGTCCAACAGCATTCTTAAATCAGCATAAATAAAATAAGAAATCACTACAATTTTTTTATTTTAAAATAACTTTAAATTATAAAATAAATTTTGGGTAAAATATTGATGCTTTTAAATTTGTTGAATGTACATTTCAAATTTTTTTTAAATTTTTAAAAAACAGTTCAAGCCAGGCACAGTGGTGCATGCCTGTAATTTCAGCAGCTAGGGAGACTGAGACAGGAAGATCGTGAGTTCCTCAGCAACTAGGAGGCGCTAAGCAACTCAGTGAGACTCTGTCTCTAAACAAAATACAAAATAGGATGTGGCTCAGTGGCTGAGTACCCCTGAGTCTTGGTACCCCTGAGGTACCAAAAATAATTTTTTTTTCAAAACAAGACTATAAATTGTATGTACTAGTCATTGCTAGATTGTAAAAATACCTGACACAAACAATTTAAAGAAGAAAATATTTATTTGGCTCAAGGTTTCAGAGGTCCATGTTGGCCAGCTCCATTGCTCTGGGCCTGAGGCAAGGCAGAACATCATGGTGAACGGACTTGGTAAAGAAAAGCTTCTCAGTTCATGGCACTCAGGGAGCAGAGAAAGTGAGAGAGAGGAAGGGGCCAAAGACAAGATGTAGTCTCCAAAGTCACACTCCCAGTTACCTACTTCCTCCAACTCTGTCCCACCTGGCTATGCTTTCACCACCTTCAGTAGTCCATTCATCCACTTATGAGGTCAGAGCACTCATGATCCAATCACTTCCCAAAAGCTCTACCTCTTGCCATTGCTGCTTTAGGGCCCAGTTCTTCAACACATGAAGATCTGAGGGACACTTTGTATCCAAATCACAACAGTATACTTCTTACTGTATTTTCACATAGGTGAAAGGAAAACTTCAAAATAATAATCCAGTGGACAAGAATGAAGTTACAGAGATTACTGCAGGTGTAATTGCTCTTAAAGTTATGATAGAAGCACTGAAAACACCCCGATTTAATCTCTAACAATGCTCACAATTTATCCTGAACATACTAGCTTAGAAAACTTTGGAAAGCACAAAAATACATAAGCACATGTTCTAGTAGCCATCAGAGCAATGATGTCATCTCATGCCTGAATACCTGTGAGAAAGCGAGAGCAAACCCAGCAAACATCTTAGTGTTATCATGAGAATAGTTATGAGACAGTGAATTCCCTGAAAGAGTCTTGTGAACCCTCAGTATCCACAGACTACATAAAAATCACTAGCTGAGGTAACTGTGGGGTTGACCCAGAGAATGATGAGAGTTGTTCTACTCTAATCCTTTTCTTTTGAGACACTTGAAAGATCCAAGCTGCTCTTAGACACGGGGAATGCAAAAGTTGTTTTGGAAACAGGAAAGATACTCAAGTGGGTAGGTACCTGAGGGTATTGGCAGCTGGTCAGTCAAGGAAAATGACTGACTTATCATGCTGAAGCTCAAGTTAGAAATGTCAGGTTCGTCTTTGGTTCCTCTCTGTCCTTCACTCCCTACAGCAAATACTACTGATCTCTATCTTGGTGTCAGCCCTCACAATCTTTTGTTTGACTATTCCTGAAAGCTTCATGAGTAGTCTCCTTGCTTAAAAACATCACAATGCTCCAGAAACTTTCCACATGGTATCTACTAGATAAAGGGCAAGAAAGAGCTCTTTATATCAGGACCCATGATCTGCCTACCGTATTTTCTGTTTCAGCCACTGTAAAAAATTTTAGAAAAATAAAAAAGTTCCCAAGCATACTGTACTCATTTGCACTTTCTAAGTCATTGCATGCTTTGCTCCCTGGATTCCATTCATTCTTCAGGCCCAATTCAAATGTCAGTCCCCTCATGGAGCCTTCCCCAATGCCAGGATAGGACCCGTGCTCAAGATACATCACAAGTAGCTTGAGAACTGCTTTTATCACACCAAATTGTCTTTACTCACTCATATAATGGTCTCCCCAATCTTTCTAGAGAGTGTCTTAGCCATACATGGAACCCCTAGTCTAATGAAGCTCATGTCTGGTACTCTGGTGCATAGTAGGTGCTTAATACATATTTGTTGAAGGGATCGGATGCTCTGGAACAACAGTGACTTCTCCAGTTGTCCATTGATTCAGTTGCTGAGATGAATGCTCCCATTGAGCTCTTTCCACAGCCTCATATGATGCTTTGCTGCAACACTGATGTACAATAAAAGATTGCTAAAACATAAGATGAAGCTTGTCAGCAGACAAGCTGCCCTGGTGGCAAAAACAAAGCAAGTATTTCTTTCAGTTGTGAGATATCCTGGCATCCTATATAGTTGGTTCTCAAAAAACTATGTTTTGATCATGATATATGGTCAGCCACTTGTCATGGAATTTCTCAACTGATAATCTCAACAAGTTTACGAAGATGCCTTATTAACATTATATGAATGAGGAAGCTGGAGTTCATATAATAACTTGGCTTATGGACAAAGTTACTTTCTTTTTTTTTTTTTACTTGTTCACTTTTTAGTGGTAGTTGGATACAACACCTTTATTTTATTTATTTATTTTTATGTGGTGCTAGAGGATCAAACCCAGGACCTTGCACGTGCTAGGTGAGCATGCCACTGCTGAGCCACAACCCCAGCGAGCCAAGCACTTCCATTCTGCTGCCAACATAGAAGGCATCTTAAAATCTTGCCCAATGGCACTTCTCTGACTTTAGTAGGAGTTTCCTTTTTTTAATAATTTTTCCACTGCACATTGAAGAGGGGTTTGGTTTTTATTTTTATTTCTGATGAACACTAAGGAGAGGTGTGTGGGAAGAATCTGCCAAAAGTCAGTTCTGGGGGGTGGGTAGTTTTTGTCTCAAACCCTCTGCTTTGATGTTGCCTCTGGCTAGTTCCTGAATGAAACAACTCAGCATATAATTATGGTAATGAGCAGGACCTACTTCCCAGACCTGGTATCATTTTTGCACTTAATTGTGGTTAAAATATCCCTTAGAAGCTTATACCAAGGCAGCATCTCCACTTTAATTATTGTGATAGGGGTACAAAAAGTGGAGCATTGTACTTTAGGAGGAGTGTCAGTGGAAATAAATTCTAGCATAATACAGCACCCTATTCCCAGGACAAGTGCCCGCATCTGTCCTGACAATGGTGTTGCTGCATTTGTTTTCCAATTACATCTTCAATGAGCTCAATAGACCACGAGGCATGATGAGAGAAATCTGCTTTCTGACAATTGTGCTCATGTTCTGCTAGAGGTAGTAAACATTTTCATTGTCCATTTTTATCCAGTCTTGACCGTACAGTACAGAAATCTGAAGAATCAAAACCCGTTTTTTATTTAAGTCTACTTTTACACAATGGAAATCTTCTGCATCTAACCCTTATTGCCTGTGGGTGACAAACACTGTGAATAACATCACAGATTCCAAAAAGGCTGCTGAATGCTTGAACCCCCAGTCATGTGATAAGTTCTTATAGTAATTTGGAAGAAGTTTTTAAATTGAATATTGTAATTAGACCAAATTTGTTATGTCTATTGAATTCATCCATTGGGGGTAGAGGGCATTAGGACTAGTAATTTTGATTTATTATGGTGTGGGTTTTCATTTCATAGGAAACAATGATGACTTTTTAAAAAGCTTCCCTAAAATTAGTCAAAATAATATCAATTTTAATATTATTTCACATAAACTATTTTAAAGAATTTTCAATATAAATGGAAACAGGAATAAAATGTGGAAGGCTTCTGTCATTTGTAAGGTCAAGGTACAAAGATACATGTAAAGATTCAAATGGCAAGCTAATACCATAACCAACTAGTTTTGGCTCAGTAAGTTGGACCATGCAGCAAAAATTATTAAATTTATATAATTAAACATTTCAAGTTTCATTTGAAACTTTTTAAAAGATTCTTTACCACATTGTTTTCAGAATAGGTCATCTTATGCTTCCAACAAATGGGAGCTATCATAGGCTCTTTCCATTCCATTTTGTGCAAACTTTTGATATGCCAGCTAACTACCACACATTTTAAAATATATACCACTTTGCTTTTTCCTTATAATAATTTTCAACTTTATAGGTAACAATCCATTTTTTTCTTGATCAAGATATTGCTTTTAAAAAAACTGACAGTGAATATTTAATAAGATTTATTAAAAATCCTGCTGTATTTCAAATGAGGGTCAAAATTTGTTTTTAAAAAATTTCAAAAGCTATCTATGATTACTTGTCAACTTTTGCCTCCATTTTCCAATTATTTAAGATGAATATATTCAATATTTGGATTATACATCAAAGCTGCCTTAGCAATAGGCTTCACTTTTTGTAGGTAATGCAATACCCACACTGTTTAGGAATCAATTTTATTATTTATTAGGGAAATCACGCCAGACTATTTTACCCACTTTCAATTTATCTACATTTACATGTATACACATAGATATCTGTATATGTATATATACATATGATGAGTGTTTACATTTCTTAAATTATCTGCAAAATTGCATGTGTTCTCTTCACTTTCTATAGAAAATATAGTATTTGAAAAAAATGTAATTATGTTCTGATTTATCCAAGTGCCTTTCAAAAAATTAGATCACAGATGTTGTAAACTTTATATACATATATACACACACACATATAGACACCAATAAATATTACACACATTTACATGATTGTAGTGACCTTCTTGGCCTACTATCTTTAAACATCTATTTCCTTGTTGAACTGAAAAGAAGCACATTGTTCTCAGTTGAGGTGGAGAAGCAGACAGATGAAAAATGAGCAATCCAGACCTGAGCAGAGGAAATCTGCATTTTAAAAATGCTTTGAAAGATGTGTACATTCCCCTAGGACACAAGACTCTCACTATTCACTCTACTCAGTAGTATAGTACATCAGTACATGATTTTCCTAGATTAATTACATGGGCCTATTCAATAATAATGACTCATTATTCTGTGAACTACATCCTACACCAGCAAGGCTGGAACCAAGAGGCTTCATCAAATGCTACTTAAAGAAAATAGCCGTCTGAAGATAGACACACATACAGAAAATTAGATCACAGAGGTTGCAGACTTTATATACATATATAGCACACACGTAAACACACACACACACACGCACTCACATTTACACACAGAGCAATGCTTGAGTCCACGTGATTTGATGGTTGAAGGCTTCAGGGGCGAGCACTTACCCCTCATGCTAAAGGGAAGGGGATTTTGGTAATCGTTTCAATCTAATCCTACACACCAGCAATGTTGTTTTCACAAAATTGCCCATCAAAGGAGCAAGATGGTCACTTCCTCACACTCACTCATTCCTGAGCCTTCTTTCATGCCTTTCCACCTTCTCCCTGCCCCATCTCCAGTTGCTCATTTAAACCTGCTCTGTCTTAGAGCCAAGCACAAGCCTGACTGCCTTGTTGAGGTCTCCCCTGAGCCCTCCAGGCCACACTCAATTCTCCCTCTTAATACTCTTATAAGCTATGACTGGGACATCCCCTCAACTGCCTCTTCTCCCCTCACTTCTTATAGAGAACAGTCTAATTCATCAAGCAGTTATGGAAAACTACTGTGGGACTGGCACTATGCTTGAATACCTACTATATGTCAGATATTTTATATAGCCCTCATTAATACTTCAAAGAGATACTTATACCCCTAAGCCAGAAATGAAGAAATAGATAATCAAATGAGTTCAATGACCTGTCCAAATTTGCCTACCTAATGTGTAACACATCCAGAATTTAAGTCCATGTCAGCTTGATTCCATCTAACACTAGGAAACTCCTGTATGCTATCTGCTTGACTCCCCAGTGGCAGCTGAGTTTGCTTCCCTGATATACCCTACAATAGGCTATTTTGACTCATGGTTAAATTTTAATAGAGAATAAACCACAATATAAAATGAAAAAGAAGTATGTAGATATTCTTAGGTGGGGAGGTCATTCTAGAATATAGGAAGGCATGGGGCTTAAAAGCCAGGAATTTAAAAGGAGGAATTTGAAGGGAGGGGGTTCTAGGAAAGGGGATAAGAGAGAAATGGCCCACTGGATAGAGAAGAAACACCATCAGACTTGCTGGGCAGGGGTTTAGTTTCACAGGAGAGTGGAGGCTAGTGGAAATTTAAACCTGAAAGACTTTGAATGCCACACTCAGCATCCTGAAACTTTTATTCACAAAACTTAAGGTCTCAAAAGGTTTTTGAGAAGACATGTATTTTGAACTACATTTTAGAACAATCTGTCCAAAATGTGCTGCACTTATATAATAAGAGGAGATGGTTGGATGGAAAAGCAGGAAAAAGGATGAAACCAGCAATACTTATCTCAGAATGAGATGCTAGGGCTGAACCAAGAGTAACAGGAGGAATATCAGTAGGAGGTGGAAACTGAAGAGGAACTTGATGTGAGAGATCCGTGGCCTGCTTTGCTCTGGCTGTATGAAAAGCACTCTGCAGTTTTGCTCGTGTGCCATCTTATTTTACCACCTGATATAAAGGAGCCTTCCCATCCCATCCCCAGCATCCCTATGCCATTGATACTGCTTTATCTTTCTCCACAGTTTTTATCACTATTTAATGTACTAGATACATTCACTTGTTTATGTATTTACCACTGGCTGCCCTGACAACAAGTTAAGTTTCAGAAAGACAAAGATTCTTGTCTGTTTTATTCCCTACAATATCTCCAAAAATACTTGGCACATACAAAGTACTTCATAAATACGTTATGTGAATAAATGAATGACATTTTCCTTAGGGTGTGGCATTTTCTTTTTTCCATCTAGTTCACAAACCCTGGAATCCTGTTTCGTCGTCCTCAAATCCCACCATGCCACACTTATCTAGGCCTCAATGCTACAGCCAGACCCCTACCTAGCCTTCAACAGATATCATGTTCTTCCCCACCCGCTGCCTCATCTCACACTCTTTGCAAGGATGAGGAGATTCATTTGGCATGGCGCGTGCCATGTGGCACCCGGCTAACCAGAGGACTTTCAGAAATCACCATTTCAGGAAACATGGCATGAGTCCCAAATAGAACTGTAAGCCATGTCACTATGTGCTTCCTCCGAGAAGCTCTCACCACAAATATAACTGATTAGTTGTTGGTATAATTATTTATTTATGAGTCCTATGGTTCTCAAAACTACCAGGTCCAAATTCCCTGCTTAAGACAAATATTTTCTATTACCTCCTTTTACTAGCTTGAAATTAAATTAATGGATAATACAACCTGCCTATAAACATATTTTTTAAAAAATCAATATAATGCCCTAACTGTAAAATGGAAAAGAAATAAAAGGAAGGTAAGTTATAATAAAGTAGTACATATTTCAATATATGAATGCTCTGGTATGACTACACTAGGAAACCTAATGAGGAAGAAGTCAGCTGCTTGCCCCGTAGGTGGAGTCACTATGAACGTGATGCTACTAACGCAGATAGTTATAGACAGGACCTTTCAAAGGCCTGAGTGCTATGAGCAATCATCGTAATGCCATTTTCCAAAATGGTGAAACTTCTTCTTCAAATCCACTGGTAATCTGCCCATGCAGAGAAGTTCCAAGAAAATCTAATACTGGCAGATGTTTGAAAGCATAAAACCATGGCAGAGCCACCATTTTCAGCCATTCAAACAAGTTATAGAAATTGAAGGTAGAAAGAGTTTACCTGATGCAGGCAAATACATGCCCTACTTTTTAAAAGATGTCTACAGAAATATGTCCACATCTAGCCAGCCTGACCTACAGAATGAGAGTAGTTTTCAAGCTTTTGTTTTAGTGTGTAAAAAATATCATATTTTAAATTCTTTCTTACTAGAATATGGTTCATCTTAAAAGTTTAGAACATTTAAGTCAACCAGAAGCAAAGTTTCCATTTTAAAACAGAATTTTGTAACTTTCCTTTACCATCCTTTCATAGATAATATAACCTACCATATGTATATTTCAAAAAATCAATATAATGTTCTCTAGCATTAATATAATACAAAGGGGAAAGAATTTGTAACAAAATTATACATATGTACATTATTACACAGATGCTTGGGCACAATCATACTAAATGATACAACCAAATAATCTAAATTTATGTTGTACATAGGAGTGCTGTAAATACACATCTGCAAATACATATATGCAAAGGGGTATTGAGCTGGTGACTTTCAAACACCTTGGGGGACATTCCCATTGTCAGCATGATTTTTCCAAATGGTGAACATCTCTTAGTAAATTTAAAAACAATATAAAGTTCGATTTTTCCTTTATTTACCATTGCATTTTTTGAAGAAAAAAAATCAGTATGGAATTAAAAATTGAATTATCATATAACCCAGCAATTCCACTTCTGAGTATATAATGAAAAGAACTGAGTGCAAGATCTCTCTCAAGGAGACATTTATATGCCTATGTTCATAGCAGCATGATGTCAAGAGGTGGAAGCAACCCGAGTTCCGTAAATACATTCTACTGCATGTATTTACCACATTTTGCATATCCAAAATGCAAAATGTGGTAAATATATACAGTAGAATATTATTCAGCCTTAAGAAGGAAGGAAATTCTGAAACATGCTATATGGACAAATCTTGAAGACATTATGCTAAGTGAAATAAATCAGACACAAAAAGACAGCATATAATTCCACTTGTAGAAACTAATCAGCGGTCAAATTCATAAAGGCAGGAAGTAGAATTGTGGTTGCCAGGGGATGGGGAGCTGTTATTTATAAGGTTTAGAGCTGGGAACAATGGGGCATTCCTGTAATCCCTGCAATTCTGGAGGCTGAGGCAGGAGAATCCCAAGTTTGAGGCCAACCTCAGCAACTTAAGGAAACCTGTCTCAAATGAAAAATAAAAAGGCTTTGGATGCAGTTCAGTGGCAGAGCATCCTGGGCTCAATTCCTAATACCCCACCACCACACAAACATACACACATACACACAAACACACATACACACACACACATACACACACACACACAGGTATAGATTATAATTTTGCAGGATAAGAAGGTTATGGAAATCTATTTCACAACATTATGATAAACTTAACATTACTGAATTATCTACTGTTAATATGTGTTATGATGATGCATTTTATTGTAATAAAAATGAGTACACTAAATCCATACCAAAAACATATATGGTGTTTGTATAAAAGAGTTTGGTCCTAGGGTAATTGTAAAAAGGCTTTTTTTCCACCTACATGCATATTCTTCAAGATGTTTCAAAGTCGTGTGAGATAAAAAGAAATTCTCCATCATGTGGACCTGTCCTGCATGTTGCAAGACACCTTCCACTCACCCTGCCGACCCAATGCAGCATGATTCCCAACATTGCAATAACCCAAAACATCCCCCACAAACTTCCAAATTCTGCCTTTGGAGAACCCTGCCCACAGAGAACCACGAAGCTAGATAGCAAGTTTCAGCAGGACAAGAATTTTATGTCTTTGAGTTTTGCTCATAGCTGTAACCCTACCACCTAGCAGAGGGTTAGTATGCACTACTAAATATGTTCAATGAATAGTCACTGAGTAAAGAAATGAATGCACCTCTGAAAACAGAGATTGTATTCACTGTCATTTTAAGTGCTCCCCTACACACACACTAAGGCTCAAAAGCATTTGTTTACTTGCTTAAAAATATGTTATGATAAATATATAAATGATTGGACAGGGCACACACAGTCCCATCCTTGTGGAACTTATAGACTGTGTGGAGAGATATAAATAAATAAATACGTAGTCCAATGTAGCCAGGCCTTTATTCTTGTCCCAAGTTAATAGTAATTGTTGCAAGAGAATAATAGAGGTGGCAGTAGTAGTAGTGATACCGCTAATAATTAATACTTCTACTTCACAGTGCTACTTCAAATGCTTACTACTATTTGTGGAGCATGTGCCTGACACACATCTATAATCTTCTAATCCTTACCCAGCCCTGCAGGCTCTGTGCTATCACATCATTTCTACACCTGTCTTTCCCCATGCCCCACTGCACATTCAGCCAGGATCAGACTTCATGCAGTCCTTCACTCATGCCATACTCTCTTAGTTCTGAACCATAGGTATGCAGACCCTGTTCCTATAAGACCCCTTATCTCCACTCTGCCTGGGTGAGTCCTACTCAGCAAGTAGACCTCACTTCCTTTGGGAGGCTTCTTGATCCTTTCTCAGGTTTCCTTGCTTGTGCTCCCATAGCACCTTGACTTCCTTTATAACACTCATAGCACTGCCTTGCCTGTTTACTTGTCTGCATCTCCTGCTAAGAGCAGAAAACCTGTGAGGTCAGAGATCATGTTTACTTTGTTCCCAACTCTATCTCAGGTAGGGAACATTGAGGTCCTTTACCATTTCTGGCTTTCCCTTCTCTGCCTCTGTTTCTACATTCACAACCCTAATGGAGGGCTAAACTTAAGGAAATGAAGCTATTTTTCCTGCATCGACAGAGTTGGCAATGTCTGGAATTTATGTTCACCTTTTATCCACGGGACAGTTTTTAGCCACTTACTGATTGGTACTAGAATATGAAAGCCCAGCTCCCTTTGCCATAAGTCAGAACAAATGCTGCAGGCTAACACATACCCCAGGGACCCCCTGCAGCATTAAGCTAACCACTTGCTGAGGGACTTTGCCTGAAGTTGCTTGACTTCTTCTCTCTGCTGCTTCCACCACTCTGTGACAGGTTTCCCCTGGAAGCATTCCTCTGGAAGCCCAACTCAAGACACCTGCTGAAAAAACAGTAAAGTATCTAAAACAGAATAGAATACCATCTCCATGTGACAGATAAGGAAACCAAGATTAAGAGTAATTAGCTTGCTCTAACTCTCACTGTTAATACTTGGGAAAGCCAGAAACCAATTCCAGGCTGACTTGTGGCCCTAAAAAGCAAAACTTTGTTTTTCTTAACCCTGGTTCAATGCTTTGAGAAACAGAAGGAGATGCTGTCATAGTTCTTGGGTCTCTTTGCATAATAAATTCTCTCCTAGTAGTAGCTTCTCCTAGAATCAACATTCATTAAAATAAATAAATAAATAATTCTTCACCTCCCTGGAATAATCTACTGCTACAACCTGATCCACCAGATGGCAGTTCTGGAGTTCAATCTTATTATCAAGTATCAGGAAATCTTCAAAATGTCAAAGCCAAATAAAGATCTATTCCCTAGCACAGGACAAGGGGAGGGAAATTTGCAGAAGTGCCCCATGGTATCAGGCATTGCCAAGGAGAGGGAGATAAAAAGTAATAGCCTAATTTTCGTTAAGTGATTGCTCTCATAAAGTAAAAGAGAACTTGTCCTTACCAGGACATTAACCCTGCATTGCTCAGACAATTAAGGAAAGTCATAAATTAATCTATAATCACAATCTGAAAAGAAAATTTATCTTAGTTCAAAAAGGGGGGAGGAAATCTTGGAGAGTGGTTTTCCTGGGTTCTAGTCTGCAAGACAAGCCATAACCTCCATCCTTTATCCTTACAACTCTCTTTTACCCCTACCACCCCATTTCATCTTCACTGTTCTTCTTCCCTCTCTACTTTACCTTAACAGACTTCACCCCAAACTCTCCATCTCAAGATTTAAAAGTGAAAACAGGGAATTTTTTTTCAGACACTCTGAAAGAATATTGAATTGCTTTAATATGAAAGTTCATTCAAGGAGGCTCTTTTCACTAAAGACTATAGCGATCCTTCAGGGCTAAACAGAATTGAAACAGAAAATGAAAATAATAAGATGGTTATGGGATTGTGGGGTGTTAGCCTTGATTCTATTTTTATCTCCTTTATTATGGTTAATGATAATATTTGAGGAGAGAATACATATGTGGGGAAAGTGCAAGAGGAGGCCAGAAGCAGAGGTGAGAAGGTGAGTATCTACACTGCTCTAAGCCCTGTAAATACCTAATGGAATCCTAATCAAGAATCCTAATCAAGACAGGCATACTTTTCCCCATTTTAGAGATGCTAAAAGTGAGAATGAAATCTTTTTCTTGCAGAGCCAAGATTTAGTTCCAGCTCTGTTTGTCTCCAAAACTCCAGCTTTGAGCTTTGGGATGAGGAATGGCCAAGGAGAAGAGATGAATGATGGACACAAGAGGTTTAGAAAACACTAAAATAAAGCTCCTGCTATTCTGTGGCCCTCCAGTAAGTAATAATGCTGCAAGTCAGATCATTTAGAATTCTCCTTTGGCAATTGACATTTTTCTTACCACAGTTTGGAGGGAAGGCAAATGAGGAGAATAGGACAATTTCTGCACTGAGTCAAAGTCCTTGCATTTCTCTTGGATAAGCCCCTAATGATTGAGCTGACCTTGTTTGTATATTATTTCTAAACAATAGCTAACACTTGCTTTTAAGCATAAGAGCATAAATACGTTCTAGTTTTCAACAAATATCAAACTAACAGAAAATCTGAAAGAAGAAGAGGTTAATGGTGCACTCTATTCTTGTGTTTGTTTCTGTGGCCTAATAAAATAACATATCTGTAATATTTTAGCAGAGCTAGTATAAAGATAAAAGCATATTGCCTGATATATCATAACTCATTTAGTTATACAGGTTGCTATCAATATATGCTGCACATAAAAATATCATGATACACACAAGTGACACTTCAATGGAAACATTAATATGCCTCAAAAATGAATAGTTTATCCTAAAGACCAACTTCTATAGCAACATATGAAATAACTTATTCATTATAGCATTTTGTAACAGCAAAATATTGCAAATAACCTGCATGCCTACTATTAGATTTCGGTTGAAACAACTATGTTGCATGTACTACACCACCACCCAAAAGGATGAGGATAATCTCTATATACTGATATGAATATATTGTTAAGTTAAAAAACAGGGCACAAAAAAGTGTGGTACAATATACTACTTTCTGTATTTGAAAAAAAGAGGAAGTATATCTATATTTATCCACCATCTACCTCTATTATTACACTTGAAAAAAAACACGGGAACAATACATCATAAAATTTAAAAATGGCGCCTAACCCTAAACCTAATGAAAATATGATAAAGGGATAGAAATGGGAACAAAAACTCTGGATTCTCTTATACAGGTTTGATTTTTGTGGGACATGTTAGCTTTTACTCTTCAAAAAGTTAAAAAATATTTCTAAAAGACTGAAGAACTTTTCCCAGATGAAAGGAGACTAAAGATAAATGACAACTAAAGCAATGTATGATCTTTTACAGCATCATATATAATATGTATCAACATGTATCTGTATAGGTCATATTTGTATATCTGTATTGATCATGTGCTTATATATAGCTAATTCATCTCTTTATCTATTAAGCATATGATATCAATTGGTAAACATAGTTTTTGTAAAACTTCTAACTTAATCTGCCATTTTCTCTGTAGAGCAAGGTTTGACATGTTGCGAGCCATTTGTTTTCTTCTTTTCTCTGAGCTATTTGTTCTTATTATTTGCCCATTTTTATTTTGGGTCATTGGTCTTTATCTTTCTGATTCGTTGGAATCAGAAATATAATAAGAAAATAGGAGATTTTTATGATAAAATTAAAGAGATCTTCCTTAATTTTTCTTTAACCCTTTTTATGATGTTTTGTTGCCCAGATACTTTTATTCTAACTTATTGTCATTGTTGTTTTCAAACCTCCCTTTTTGTTAGTATGTCTGGATTATGCTTACAAAGACCCAGCTTGTACTCCTTTTTTCTAATAGTACGTTTGTGGTATTCATATGTATGTGAATGTGTAAGTATTTAAACCATCTGAAATTTATAAGTTTAAGTAAAAGTACAATTTAACTTTTTTTCAGATAGCTGTTCTAGTGTTTGAACAGTGTGTACTGAATAATTTATTTTTCTCCATTGCCAAATTCTTATATATATCTAGGTCAATTTCCTATGTATTATCTCTTTTCATTTTTAAGGCATCCTGTGAGATAGGTATTGCTACAGATGAAGCTACTTGGGGCAGGGAAAGCAAGCAAGTCAGAGCTAGGAAAACATGACAGCAATAGAATATAGATATGAAGGCTTGAAGGAAATTTAGGACCATGGCAAATGCATTTGTATTAGATAAAAGCTTCATAAATTAATAAACTTCACTATATTTATTATAGCTCTTGCCAAAGGAAATAAATGCATTAAATGCCTTGTTAAAAAATACCATGCTCTTGGCTAAATTATTAGTGAGCGGTGACCCTAATTAACAAGGTAATAACTCCCTGACTTGCTGATGAGACCATTTTTCAGTATTCATCCGTGCCAGGTAAGCCTCCCCTACAGGGTACGAAAATGTGTTAGACTTAGAAGGGTATAGAAAACAAAAGTGAGACTCTGACAATTAATCAGCACTCATAGGTCTATTCCCTATGTTTCCCTCAGGCACTGCCACCTCCCGTTCCCAATCTAAGGGACAGTAGGAGACATGCCCCGTTGGAGAGA
The DNA here is from genome assembly GCF_021218885.2 of Marmota monax. Lineage (NCBI taxonomy): Eukaryota > Metazoa > Chordata > Mammalia > Rodentia > Sciuridae > Marmota > Marmota monax. Next base: position 54,139,332 of record NW_026693777.1, on the reverse strand, counting down.
CTGTATTTTATATCTCTCAGAGAGAGTCAGTCTTGGGATCCTCTGCTGCTATTCCCTCCAACCTCTTCTTTGCTCTAGGCTGGAACTCTTGGGTACTCAGCAGGTTGAGCTCCAAGATGTTGATGGTCCAAGTTTTTTGTTTGTCTGTTTGTTCCCTAAAAAAACAGTGCTTATGAACTGGGGTTGTAGCTCAGTGGTAGAGCGCTTGCCTCACATGCTCATGTGAGGCCCTGGGTTTGATCCTCAGCACCGCATAAAAATAAATAAATAAAGATATTGTGTACATCTACAAGTAAAAAAAATGTTTTTATAAAGAAACCAGTGCTTATGAAAATGTGGTCCACAGTGTATTGGGGGTCTAATTTCCTCAAGCAGTGAGCAAGAAGAGGCTTTAACTCTGCGTGATTACTGAAAGTTGAGTGGCCTGCCCAGAACTCTTCTGATTTTCATTTTCTAAGGTTTACGTTAGGGAGAAGGTCAGGGAAGGTCAATTCCACCCAGACTGCTGATCCTACAATGAAGAGGCAACTCTAGGAAACCTAGTCCTGGTGGAAATATGAATACAAAGGCACTGAAACAGGCCTTCAGGTTAGAAATGAAATGGAATATTTTGGGACCCATTTACTTATATACATTAATAGAGCATTGGCATTGAGATAAGTATCATAAGTTTACATTGGCATCAAATTTTTTTTAAAAAAAAGCTCTGCTTCTAAGTTTTCTATTCTGAGCATCATTTATTAATATTAATTCAAAAAGAAACTCTTCTGATCCCCCAAAAGTTTAAGGAAGAAGTATATTTTAATGAGTCTGGCATAGGCTCAGATTCAAATCAGTCTATTAATCCATGAATCAATACTTATCAGAGACTCCAACAAAATAAAATATCGACTCAGATGAGGTTCCCTTCAGAGAATAATTTGATGTTCTCATCTTCTCCTGGCTCAGTAATTTAGGAAAACATGAGGTGTGACTATAAAGTAATGATACTGATTCCACTTGTCACACATGAAAATCAACCTTGTCATTTATATAATTCCAGACACTTATATAATTTGAGACCTTGTCATTTATATAAATTGGAACACTTTGGGAGGGAAAAAAGAAAAATTTTGTGATGGGTTCTATCTCAGGATAAATTAATATTGAGTCTGGTTGAATTCACTGTTCCTGTAAATTAATAGCTTAGGTTTGATTTTTTTTTTAAAGTTTTGTGGGTACAGTATGGGAAATGATTCAAGGATCTTACATGAACCAGGCTGTGCTGTGTATGTGCATGTGTGTGGGTGTGTACATGTGTGTGCATGTGTGTATATGTTGATTAGTTGGAGGAATGTGAGACCACAGGAGGAAAAAAAAGGAGAGAAAATAACCCTAAGAGTTTGCAATCTATTTAAACAGGAAATAATTAATATCCCCACAACCCACTCACAGCTGTGTGACCTCAGCAAGTTATTTAGTTGTCTCCACATGTTTCCTCATTTATAACATGGAGGTAAATAGCTACTCCCTCATATGTTCAGTGTAAGGATCAAAAGCAATCATGTAAGAAAGCGCTCAGCAATGTGGAACTTCCTGGTGACAGTAATGGTCATGGTGCCATATTAACAATGTAGAGGGATGTTGCTCCTTCTCTTGCAGCAAGATTGCCATCAGCTCTCAGAGGTATGTTTTGGAACTGGCAGAAACCTTGACTTTCTTGGTTAAATGCATTGTTTCACAGAAAAGGAACTGTGCTCCATAAAAGGGATATGACTTGGCCCATGTTCGTGAGGAAGAGAGACCAAGTTGGACCATAGTCTCCTAACCCTTAGCCTCATTTGTGTAATGATGGGGAATGGCGAGAGATTTTGTACTTTACAGGGTTGCTCAAAAACTCAGTGAATGAACACTGTGCAAGCAGTGTGAGGCTCGAAAAGGGTAGGCATTAAGTAAAGTCAGTCACGAGTCAACAGCATTTATTGATTTATTTCTGTGTGAAGAGCATTGTATTATGTGCTGAATGGGAATGCTGTATACTTACTCTTCAAGGCATAGAGTTGACCTGGTATAGGTTGACCTGCAGTTTTCTGTAAAAGCTTTCTCCAGATAGCTGCTTAAGCAGCTGTTAATCGAAAGAGAAAACTCCATTCCTGGCACCTTTCACTCAACTTCATGGGAGCTGCCAGGGTTCCTCAGGGTGCTGCACATTCCTTTACCTGCTTCACTACGTAGTTTGTCCCCAGATGTGAGAAAGACCCTGCATCCTGAACCATAGGCTAAGAAACTATGCCATGCAGGATTTTAAAAAAAAATACTTGGTAGCATGCAATAAAGGTAAAACTATAGTTACTCTCTTATGTCATTCATTTTCAATTTGTTAACCTTAAAACTTGAACATTTAATCTTACCCAGCCTTCTTAATTAATATTTTTATTTCTCCCTGAAAATCATAGCAAAATCACTAATAGACATGCTAGTTCATAATATGAGAGTTTCAACATTTTTTTTGCCCTTTCTTCTGTCTCTGCAGTAGGGCTCTTGTGTTTGAGAGAAAGTAAAGGAGGCAGAGAGGGAAAGAGAGAGAGAGCAGGAAAGAGTGGGTTCAGCACTCTTGCTGAGCTCCAGGCCTCCAAGGCAGCATATATACTTCAAAGAAGATGATGCAGAAACCCAGGAAGGTCCCCAAGCCTCATTCCTTCACTAGCTTCTCTGTTAGATGTTTTGGTTTGGTTGGTCTTCTCTCTCTCTCTCTCTCTCTCTCTCTCTCAATAGAAAGAATGAAATCAAGAAACTACTAGAAATGGAAAAAAAATATTTACTTACTCTTTTAGAGGAGAGTGTAAAATAAAATTCCTGTTATTATCAAACACATTTACTCCAAGGTGTCTTACAGTTTTGTTACTACAGTTATCTCTTCCCCCCCGCAAAGAAATGTTATTTAAAGGTTATTAAAGAACAGAGTGACAGACATAGTTATAGGAAGTAACTCATATATACAAATAAAGAAGTTTTATATAATTTCCCTTTTTAAAATTAAATCCATTTTCCTCTTTGGTTAGCTCCTCATGCTTGGTAGGAATTAGTTCTCTGGCCTGCAGATGAGGAAACTCTTAACCCCACAGGGTCTGATAGCTTTCTGAAAGAGCATTTTCCCACCATGTGAGTGATTCCTCAGAGCCACACTCCAGAGAAAGAAGAAAAGGGCTTTGTTTGAACTAATATGGGAAAAACTATGACTCTTCACTCAATCCTTTAAAACCTTATCTAAAAGGATCTTTTTACCACCTCATCCTAAGGATGCCATTTATCCTATGACCATCACTGTTTGCACAATGATCTAAGTCAATGATTACAAAATACACACGACTTAATAATATTCGTTGGTCTTAAAATTTAGGCCTGAAATCAAGTAAGCATCTTTATTTTCCCCATTTTATTAGTTATACAAGGGTTATTTAAGAAATCTGCCATGCTGTACATAAACAAAATAATGGTGTGTGCCTTGGGCTCTCCAACTCTATTTTATTCACTTAGTGGTCTATAACACACTCATCTTGGAAATCTGAAGATGGTGGGAAATATCCCACATTCCTCATTCTTAACATTTACAAAGCTTTGCCCATGTGTTCTCTCCCTCCACCCCTGCCTTCTATGATTCAGTCCCTTCGTATTGTAATACGTTGTTGAATATTGATTTTTGGTTAGGGTTGGAGCCCAGTACAACTGTGTGAGCATTTGCTGCCTTCAATTTGATGGTAAGCTGCCGCCTGCCCACTCCATATTGACAGGCATCCTCTTACTTTCAGATTGGTGTTTGTTGGCTGATGAACACACAGGAGGGGGATCATGACCTTTTCTCTTATCTGGACAGCTCTTAGCTTCACAAACATTTTTTTGCTGCAGGGTGTTATTAACAACAGGGTGATAGAACAAAGAAATGAAGAGGTGGGAAGCACATCGGGGTATGAAATTTTCTTTATTGGGACACCCTTGAGGCCCAAGGGGGGGTCTAATTATAAAAGGGTTGCTCTCTTCCTCCATAGAATAACAAATTTCACACACACACACACACACACATATTCTGATGAGGTCATGATGAGGAAATTAAGGTTTACTCACTGCCTTCATTCATGGGAATTTGCAACTCCACTTTCACTGGAAATCGGTTTATATAAACAAAAAAGGAAACCAAAGTAATTGCATTTATTATACAGCAGTCATGAGTCAAGACAAAATACATTATAATGAGATACAGCATGTCAACGATTAAAATTTAATGAACATGTTTTTCCCTATATTTGAAGGGTGTGTAAGTTCATCTCTGTGGGATTACTTAGGACAGAGGGGTTAGCAACATAGGCAAATTATCACCAGTCTAAGTTTGTAAGATACCGCCCCCGCCCCCCCCCCCCCGACACACACACACAAACCTTGTGTCCAAATTTTAAGGCTGTGGTAAGATGTGGAGAATCTAGCCATTTTTAGATGACATCCTATATTTATATTTTATAGACTTATTTCATATTTTTATGTAGTTCTGAAGGGAAAAAAATTGAACCTAAATTTGTGAAGAATATTTTGAGAAAATAGTTTGCCTTTCCTTTGGAGTGTGCTAAATTCAAACTGAAAATTTCCAGGTTACTGGATTTCTTCTGGGGCTCCTTAGCTTTTCTTAATAATAACAAGCTGAGGTAACAAAAAAAATGAAATAGCCATAAGGAAATCTATGGACCAAAAGCCTATGTAACTAAATGGTGATAGCACTAGGAACCAGAACTGAGACCTTTTCAACACATTGTCTCTGTGGCAACATTAATTATTCCCAACTAGTCATTGCTATTGACTCTTGTTCTCTCTCTGAATAACCAATCCCTTCTTTGCTTTTGAGTCCCCAATCCTAATACAAATGAATGATGATGTGAAAATCAACAAAGTCCTGCTTTTAAAAAAAATCTTATTTTTAAGTTATAGAGGTAAAAAAATACTATCTGAGAGCAGGAACTTCTTTTGCTTTATTTTATTTTGTTCCCTTAAGTAAAATATATACAACTGTATTTTTTCCCTCATATTTTGTTTAAGATAAAATCCCCTCTGGCTTTGAAACATACACCATATGTCAAAAATACTTGAAAATAGAGATTTAAAATGGAAACATGATACAATCACTCTAATGGTCCCAATAGGACTTGACCAATAAATATAAAGTAGTTGGGGGGAAAAAAAAGGAAGAGGGGAATGATTTGAAATTCCAGTAAGCATTGTTTTGCATTTCATCTAAGCATCTCAATCACCGTGTACACATTAAATCGTTAAATTTTATATCTCTAAGAAAGTGATTTTCTTCTCCCCCTGGAATGAGTATATCTTCTTTGGAGATCACATGGAAAGGACAATGCCTAGAGTGCTCTGAATTCAAGCCATTTGAGACTCCTCCCCTGGTCTCTGATATAATGTACTGAACTCCTGCCGGGAACCATGATTATGTAGAGAAATGTAGAAGTATAAAGTAAATGGGTGAACCCAGTTACTGCCCCAAATCACTTATTAACTTTAAAGTAAAGAGAACAGCTATTTCCTTCTAATCTGAAATGCATAGCCCTGACACATTTCTGAATCACTAAAGCGGAACCATATTGCATTCATCAATGTGCCCATGTATTGTGAATTTCACAGCACTTAAAACTCTTCCTGAATTGGTCTTGAATTCATGAAAGCGTGTGATGCATGAATACTGTCCATTAACAAGAGGCTTTGATTAGACAAAACTAATGATTTCTTGGGTGATACTGAATAAAGATCTGGCCTAGTAAGCTGAATAACAAGGCCAAATCATAACCTGAGTGAAACAGAAAAACACCATTTTTATCAAAAATTATCTACTTTTTTTTTATACAAACCTACCCAAAGAGAAAAAAATGAAGAGCTAGACCTTGTCAATAAAACCTATATTGCCTATGACCTATCTAATTATAATCTTTCATTTGTTAAATATACTTAGGATTTTGTTTTATAAATGTTTCCTCATTTTGTTTTTATAATTATGCAGTGGGAGGAGCAATGTCCTTCAAAATTCGTCTCTACTCAAAATGTCAGAATGTGACCTTATTTGGAAATGAGTTTTTTGAGGATGTAATTAAGATAAGATGAGGTCATACTGGATTAGGGTAGAACCTAAATCCAATGACTGGTGACCTTTTAAGAAGAGGATAAGGCACAGAGAGAGATACTTAAAAGAAACTGCCATGCAGGAATGGAGACAGAGATTGGGAAGATGAATCTATCAGGGAAAGAATGCCAAGGATTGTTAGCAACTACCAGAAGCTAGAGGAGAAGTGTGGAATGGCATCTTGCTCAGAGCCTCCAAAAGGAATGAACCCTGCTGATATTTTGTTGTCAGACTTCTGGCCTCCTGAACTGTGAAAGAATAAATTTGTTAAGTCATACAGTCCATGGTAATTTGTTACAGCAGCTATAGGAAACTAATACAGACTATATTCTTCTCATTATCACTACCATCATCTGAACTAATATTTATTGAGCCTTCTATGCCAGGATGTGCTATATGATTTCTATAGCATCTTATCTAATCCATACAATAACCTATAAAGACAAATGTGATCATTATTGTTCCCATTTACAGATGAGGAAACTGACACTAAAGATGTCCAAAGCTTTATAAAAAGGAAGGAGCTGAGACTCAAAGCCTATTCTTTCTATGTTCTAATACCAAGTACTCTTGTAGTAAATTCACTCACAAAATGAGAAAGATGATATCAGAGACTTTCATCAAAAAAAGAAAATCTGAACAGATTTAGCTTGGGGTTAAAATAAATGCAACTGAAAACCCTATGGGTATAACCCTTTTATACCCATGCCTATGATGTAGCACTATTGTAACTAAAGTCTAAAACGATGAGTCAAGGTACTGTAAGATCTCAGTCATCAGCATTTCCCCTCTAATATATATCATGAACCACAGAAGTAAACATTTTGGCTGACTTAACAAAGGAAGTGAAACAAACAGGGATATTTTGCTTAACTTTTATCAAAAGACTGTTTGCCTAATTTTGTTGTATTTATATACCCAGTTTTTTGGTTTTTTTTTTCTCCAGGGGACATGAAAAATGCATTTACATATTAAAATCTTCTTTATCACCTTCCCCTTTTCAGTCACCAGGATGCAACATAATACCATTATTTTTGTTCACAGGACTGGCAACATAGCCCCAAAAGGGCATGACGCTGTCATCCCAACATTTTTGTTTCACTAACCTTGGAATAATTTAATGTGTCTTTCTCTGGCAGCAATTCAACCTCTCTTCAGCTGAAAGCTGCTTTTAAAGAAGTAGAAAAGAAACATTCATTCAACATTCAACAAATATTTATTAAGCACCTATTGCCTAAAATTTCAATTTTAGATTAGAATTATTGCCATATATGTAAATAACCATATGAAAAATGTAGAAATAAAATTCATGTGAAGAAAAAACATTACGGGCATTCAGAGGAAGGTGCTGGGTGAGGGTGATCATGAAAAGCTGCCCGGAAGAAGGGCAATGAAGAGCTTAGTTTTGGAGGCTGTGAGAGATCTGGCCATGTGTGAGGTAAGGAGAGAGTTGGGAGAGAAGGGATAAAAAGCCTAAAATTAGGGAAAAATGTTTCTTGATACAGTTTCTCCCTATGGTGAAGGGAGGAGTGAGTCCCATAATGTACTAAGCATTATTTCAAGCTCTTTGAATGCAGGAATTCAGCCTCAGAATTTAGCCTTATATATACATATATACATATGTATATATTTGAAGAGTCAATGTGCAGACAAGTGAATAAATGCATGAGCATTATGTTGCAAGAAGGAAAGCAAACGAAGGCTCCATCTCCCTTTCAAAAGCAATGGCTTGTATAACTAAGGCAGAGCCAGCCCCCAGCATGCACTGAGATTCCATAAAGGACTAATGCAGAGTGTGCCCTTTCCTCACCAGTGCAACCTCAGACGCTTGCTATCCAAATGAGAGCTTCTCCCTGAAACAATCCAGAGGCCAGAGGGGATTGGAGAATAAAAGCAGTTATCTGACTGGCCAGGCCACAGAAAATACCCGGTAAGGAGGAGGGTGAGTGCTGCCTTGTCTGGAAAATTGTCTGACTATGGAAATCTGACCTGTGCAAAAAGGAAGCCTGACACAACTTTTAAGTCAGTTTCCAAGAACAAGTCTATTTTTAGGTAACCATTTCTTTTAGCAACAGACCTCCAAGTGCAAGAAAGTACTTAGGATTCATCACTCAAACTAAACATAGATTTCTAAGGCTTATATTGTTTTCTGATTTTTTTTGTCTCCTCTGTAGATGAAAATTTCAAGGTGAGAAGAAAAAATATAAATCCATTGTCTAATGTATTAGTGGGAGGTGGAGGAGGTGGAGGAGAGTAATTAGAATAAATTGGAGCCTATCTATAGGGGAAAACTGGATGACATTGTCTACACAGCCAAGTCAGAGCAATCCAGCTCATCCACTCCCTGGGGGTAGCCTCCAACTCACATCAGACTCTATGGCTGCCCACACTATGACATTCAGATTAAAAGCATTTCCTGAGAGTTTGTGTCAGGTTCTGAAATATTTGGCAATTGGGTGAGAAATCTCATGCAGGCCTTCTGCCAGTCCAAAGTCAGAAAAAGCAGAGGTATACATCCTGTCACAACAAAGGCAACAGTGTTTAGCCAGCACCAGGGACTCCAGATTCCACAGGCAACTTGGGCCTGGTAAGCAAAGGGCCTGAAGAGTGTTTGAACCCCCAAATGCCAGAAGGACTTCCATATGAATAATGATATATTATTGAAAATAGCACTGTCCTAACACAAAGTTAAAACATCTAGAGCCAGGGGACCCAAGAATGAACTAGCTCTTTGAAGAGTGAAGACAAAGGAAGTCAGTATCGGCTGTGTGCTAGGCAACGCATCAGCCTCCCCATGTTTTTGGCTCTTTGAGAATCAGTTTCCCCATGCATAAAACGCTAACAGTGATGCTTCCTCTGTTTATTTCTCATGGTGCTTTGTGAATTCCAAAGGAGCTTTGTAAATGTGAAAAGATCATATATATATAGTCTTTGGGGGATGCCTTTGTACATCTGGATTCAAGTGAAGATGAAGGCAGAATTCCAGCAAATTCTAACTCATGCCCAAGTCAGGTAGAACCATAGACTCTTTCCCATCATCATCTTTATTGTCAAAACTTAAAGTATCAGCTGGTATAAGGATGGATTCAATTCACCATTATATACGTGTGTGTGTGTGTGTGTATTTAAAAGGGTGAATATAGGATGGAGAATAGTTTGTAGCTATTTTCTTCCTTCTTTCTTCTGTCCTGCCATCTATGCTTTCTTTCTTCTTTTTCCCCCTCCTTGTAACCACCTTAATTATAATCTAGGAGCATCTTGAACCAATGCTACTCTCAATGCCAATCCCACAGCAAACAAAACTCTTTTGCAGTGATGATAACCCTGTCTTTTGATGAGCTCTTACATGCCAAGCACAATGCCATATACATACATTTCCTCATTTAACCCCCACCCACCAACTTTGTGAAGTAGTCATTATTATCCTTATTTACAGATAAGGAAAGTGAGACAACAAAGACCTAGGAACTTGCCTAACATCACAGAGCTACCATATGCCACAACAGGATTTTGAATCCAGGGCTATGTGTCTAAAAACCTTGGGCCTTCGTTCCACAGAGCCTCCAAGATCCTTGTTCTACCATTGCATAGCTAAGCTGATGTTTCTTTGTTGACCAATGCCAGATGACCTATCAAGAATAGCCGTGACCATATTGGGTTGTTTCAGTTCTTCCTTCAGAGCTCTGAGGGCTGGTATCTGAGTGGTGTCTTCTGAAGCTGCACTTGAGTCCTCAACACAAAAAGCACATGTATGAACACATGAGAGGAACTGGTAGTCACCTCCATGTGACTTCTAGCAGCACCCCAGCCCCAGTTGTGCACTCTAACTAAATTATGTTTCTTCATCTTTTCTATACTGCACATAAGTTGTTCCTTCCTGGCCTAGAATCCTCTCTGTGGAGAGCTGAGGAAATGACTGAAGCTGAAGGAAGATGAGGAAACACATGAGCAACAGAGATTTACTGAAAGCAACAAAATCTGGAAAAGAGTGTAATTTACTTTATCACATGCATACTGGGTTGGTCCGGGTGTGTTGAACACTTCTCAATTCATGTTGCAAATGAGTTCTAGCATCCCCCAGGTTGCTACCTTCCTGAGCCTATGCCTAGAAAAGTTCTCAATGGCTTGCATGGATCTTAGATGGCCCCAATTTGTCACCCTTTTTTGCCAATCCAATATGATTGCTAGCTTCCATACAAGCCACCCGTTATAATGACAGTGCACCAAAGGAAGAATAATGAAGCCACACTTGATCTCAGCCTTTCTACTCTGTTTAACCCTGTGTTATCCAAAATCAATTAACCTACTGAATTTATGTTTTCTTGCCTGAGAAATGGGTACAATGTTACCTTTAATGATTACTTCTCTGGATTATTGTGGAGGTTTTTAGGAACTTTAAGGGGCTCTTACATGAGGTATTATTACTTGAAGTAAAGAAAGCTTTCAGCAACTTTATAGGCATCCCAAATTTATCACTTTACTTCCTATAGATTGTCAATTCCAAAAGTTAGTCTAAGAACAAGATATGTTGAGCCATATATACTTTCTGAAATGATTCTATCCATCCTCATATTTTGAGTCAAACTGAACCAAACTAAAAGCATAAACAAATAACCAAGAAGATTGTCTATTTAACTGATATATGATTCCAAAAAATTATTTTGCTTCTAAGTTTAAATAATTTTCCCTCAACACATGACAAGAAATTACTGTTTCTAAATCGAATTTTCTGATAAAATACTAGATTCTTGTGACATATGAAACAACTGCATCTAATTAAGAGATTTACAATAATTTGCTTTAATAGTTGAAGAAAATACATAATATAGAAGCACATGATACTCTTCCAAGTATGAACCACAAAAATTGAAGATCTATTCCCCAAAACCTAGTTAACCAAAAATCTTCCCATAAAAGAAGTAGCTTATGTTCTTAAGATACAATGATTTCAAATGAGCTATACATTTCTTGCCTAATTACTTATTTGTTGAAACAATATATGTTAATAGTGTGAATTTACCATACTCATAAAATCAATGTCATATTGCTCTGCTTTTCTAAGTCAAATCTTAAATCTGGCTATAAGTTCCTACTGTGTATCACGGTGGGAAAGAAATTCAACTTCTGGTATTATTAATGCTCTCTCTCCAATTTCTCTATGGGATTAGGAAAGAATTTGGAGCATTTGTGGTATCAAAAAACAAGGGCAGGGCTTTTAACCTTGGCCCATGTACATCAACACAGAGGTGTCACTGCCAAAGACCATGAAAGGGAGCTAAAGATAATAGGCTTTCCTTCCTTGGTGCCATGTGAGGACTCCCAGACTTCTCATTACAAAAGTCATAGCACTTAGAGGTTTAAAATCATGCACAGTTGGCCCACCTGCCAAGATGGAAGTATACTCCTTGGAAAGCCTGTCCACTAGGGATGCTGCATGGGAGGAGAGAGACAACTTGCTGCTCACCAAAACCATACAAACACAAGCGCCTGCCCCTGGTTATATCACTTCTTACTTCATCTCCTGGAGCCCATTCTCTTCTAGGACTATCCAACTTCATTGTCAAAATCTTGACCTCTACAATATAAGACTCAGTTGGTTGACATCCTTCCTTGAAACTTCTCCAACAATGATATGTAATAGAAAGTAATATTACTATCAACTTCCTGTAATATATGCAGATCACCTAGCTGGAACCTGATACATAAAAGGGCAGTTGAAAAATCCATTCCATCCGCCACCAAATTTCAGATTTTTCGTGTTTTTGGTGCTAGGAATAGTAGTCTAATGGGATAAACAAATAATAATTCTAATTGAGGTAATGTTAACAATAATCAAAAGCTTATAAAATTCAGGCTCCAGCCAATCAGCAGAGGCTGACTCTGGCTTTGAGTCCCCTCCCCTAGAGGCAAGTCCTAACTGGAACTTACGGAGGCTTGGGGAAAGGTGAGGGAGGGCAATGGGGAGCATCCTAGGGGCTAGGACTGCATAATACAAACATTTCAATACTGAAGCAACTGTAGAGACATACTTGTGTATATCACCTGGCTATCAATGCTTACTATAGAACAAAATATCATTGTAATGTCAGAGGAGACTCAGAGTGCTCAGAACACCTAGGTGGTACAGAAGATTTTGGTCTGAGACTTTGCCCACTGAACAAGTTCAAAGAGGACTTTTAGGGAAAGAGAAAGCTTGGGCAAAGACACCCAGTATAAAGAGAACATGGTGTTTTAACTAAGAAAGGGAAAGTGCTCAGCAGTACTATCATTATTATGGATAGGCAAATTACAACCCTTAACTAAGTGAATGGCTACCTGGATTTTCCAAAAATCCAAATTGGTCCTATTGTTGAGGCATTGGGCTCTGCTCTTACCTGAACACCTAAATCCCAACATCTGTGACCTGCAGCCTTGACACCATCACAAACCTCACCTCTGGGAAGTTCCCTGTTATCCCCACTCAGGCAGGCACATAGACTCCTCTCCTTCAATTGCTCAGCTTAGAGCAGCTTTCACAAATGTAAAAACAAGTAAGTCTTTTCCAGTCAGCTAGATAGACAAGTTGCTGCAGATGAGCTGGTCTTAAGAAAAAGTGACTCCAGGGCTTCCATCCCAGAAAAACTGCCCACAGTGACCCTGTGACTGGAAGGCCATTTATCCAACAGTGATCAGGCAACCAACTGGCAGGAAGGAAAGAGGGTATGAGAGCACCACCATTTGGATCAATGTGACTGTTGATTAGTGTGGCCAGAAAGTGAGCATCAAAATGTGGAAACATCACTCAATTTGGACAACTTGGCTCACCTTTGAAGAGCAACATCAAATGGGAATTCAGGTTAGTTATGAAGACGCCATAGAGTGAGTCAAATAGGCTTTTTGCTGGTTAAAGCCAATAGATACATCCACCTCCAACAAATTCCCTCTATTTTTTTTTTGACCAATTGGGACCTTCCAATGAAGTATTTTATTAACTTGGTTACCAAATTTTAAAACGAAAATTTTCAGTATTATGGTTAAAGATATGCTTTATAACTGAGAATAACCATTGAGAATATCTGATCAAATTGTTTCCATTTATATAGAATTTAGCCTGAAGCTCTGAGAGGTGGAGTGACTAACTCAAAATCATAAGGCTCTTAAGCAAAAGAGCCAGAATGAAAGCTGAAGCCTTGGGTGACTAAGTATGGTGACCATTTACATAGGTCCAGGTGACTTCACTGGGTGCTTGCCCACAAGCTTAAAGAGGCATCCTTTCTACAAGGTGGAGGCAACCTTGTCATCACCAAGATACCCAGAGTGGGGCTCTCCCTCCCAGGCAAGGGCAGTGCCAGTCAAATCACAGCACCAGGAGACACAGGACAAACCACAGAATAGGTGCCTTAAGCCTCAGTAAGGACATCAGCAAGGACCTCTGGAAGCCAGCATATTTGATTTTTATTTCAACATCGGTTTCCAAAACAGCTTTGTCATAAGTAGACAAAGAAAGTCACCCAGAAATGGCTTGATCTAAAATTACTGAAATAGGAGGAGACGCTTGCGAGCTCATCTTCGCCTCCGGGGTTAGAGAGAAGCCTCTAGTCTTGGGGCTGCCAGGGTTCTGTGCGTGGGTTTGGACTCCTACAGAGCGAAGCCTGATGGATCCGCAGCAGCTTCCTCCTGCAGTGCCACGTGTTAACGCCTAGGGGGCGCTCTCGGCGTGCTTGGTAGCCCCAGAGCACCGCAGCTCCCGGCAAAACTATCAAAATGAGAACAGAGGGTTGTTTTTTTTTTAATTTACTTCAACATTTAGGGGAAAAGAGAGACGTGATTCTAAAGGAGGCTTACCAAAACTGTCCTGCTTCTAAGGCAGGTAAATATATTTTTTTAAAATATAGTTTTGGATGACCTCCTCCTGCCTCCCTACAAAATCAAACATTTTGTTTTTCCAATCTGCCCTAAATGTCCAGAGTATGTTTCTATCCCTTTCTATGGCATATGGCAAGCTTTAATGGTAACAGAATAGCACCGTCTCCTGATTAAAATGGCTGGTTGGAACGAACCACTTTTATTCCTGCTCTAACTTGCCCCATAACATAATGACCAGCTTTAAATCCATCAAAGTAGAGTGGAGTGTGACTACAAAGGTTCAGACATGGAAATCCAGTAAATTTTATCTGCTCTGCAGCCAAAGGAGGCCCCCAAGCAGAGCACAGCCCTGCCGAGTTTAGATGATCAATTCCTCAATTCCAATCATTATCCAGGGCAGGGACATGCATCTACCTCCATCTCACATTCCTTTCCCAAATGCTTTTCTAATGCATGGCAGAGTAGACTGAGGCTTCCAGAAGCTTAGGTGAAGGAGAACTCAGACACACCATGTCTAGGAAGAACAAAATCATAATGTAAAAACAAGGTAAGAAGAAACCTAAATCATTTTTTAAAGATATCTAGGCTACCAAATTTTTAAAGCCGATTCTCTAGGTATGATGCAGGACCAATAAACCAATGTTAGTCCTAATAGTAAAATGTTTCTGTGTGCAAATATGTGTACCCACATAGAGATATGTATATCCTTACACATTCAGAGAGGTCAGGGTTTTTTTTACGTGTATGTTTGCATATGTGAACAATTCTATGGAAGATTATCTTGCACACAAAGCAAACGGCCCTGCCCCCATTGTGAAAGAAGCAGATCCCCTGAGATTAGGGAAGAAGGAATTGCTTATGGTCAGCACAGGCCCGGAGAACAATGGAGACCCCAGCTAAAGGCACAGCAGCAGCCTGCTAAGATGGGTGGGGGGCTGGCCACATGGCCTTCGCAAACTAGATGGCATTGTCAGTGTCACCAGAAGTGACTTTTATAAAAAGGGCTCAAATTAGCAATTGTTATGATTAGCAGGTGGTTTAAGAGATATGAGGCCCATAAAGTGACTTGGTTTGTGGGGGAGGGTGGGATGGACACCAGAAAGCATTTCAATTTTTCCTATAGCACAAAACGGGCTTAGAAGCATTTCCTACTTGAATGTAAGGATTGTAGATTCATTTAAGAAAAAATACTGGAGTTGTCTAAGATGCAAAGTAGCCTCCAAGAGAAGAATATGAAAATTTCTAGTTCTTTAAAGTAATCTTAAATTATCATCTCACACAATTACTGCAGATGAATTTTGGTAAGAGTAGAATATTAAATGCTTTTTTAATTACAATACACCAAAAAAAAAAAACCCAAACAAACAAAAACTCTTAGTTTTTCTTATTAATGCCAGTCTTATGCAGATGGTCCTATTTAGTCCCTATATACAAGATGTTTTAGACAATTCAGCAAAATTTAATAAATTAGCTCTTCTTAATTTAGTAATTATTTACTTCCCAATTTCTCATAGAGTTCCTCACAAAACTGATTCTTTCTTATGTAGATACTAGTTGTGTTTTCCATGTCTTGCTTCTCTACCTTATGACTCTCATAAGTAAACACTTCACAGGCTACTTTTTAAATTTTTTATTTTTAAAAGTATTTGATAATACTATTTTCAAAGATGACTGATTTTCCTAGAAAGATGGTCCTAGCAGCTTTGTAGGAATGGTCTATCTGCCTCCCTTCCTGGCACTGCCAACAGTTGTAATCCCTATACTAGATTCATGTTCAGGTATTTTTGGTCAATTGTCCAGGATTTCTCTGTTTGCAGTTGCCAAAAAAAAGACCGGATCAGAAATATCATGTTCTCTAGATCATCTTTCTATGGCTCTTCAGCTCAGAGATGACAGTCACTTCAGGCAAATGGACAAAGATTCCTATTGCAGCAAAGCTCATTTTGATATGCTATAGGAGGAGCTGGAGGCTAGGTTTGTGTGAAGCTGCTGTGGTGTACAATTTCATGGAACCAAAAAATAAAAAATAGAAACCAAACTATTCAAGCTAGGGGACCTAGCATCAACTCAGATTGCAGTCTGTCAAGTTTGATGATTTTATTGCACTGATTTTGTAGTGGGTAATGTAGAAAATGAAGCAACTGCCTGGCAAATTCAAGTACAAAAAAATCATACCATGAAGTATGTTACTAAATTATATTTGGTGTTTTGCGAAACCTAAATATAATAGCAAAATTACCATGTCTCTCTTATTTTGTTCAAAGAAAACTTGACCAGTATAGTCCTATCTTTAAATTCAAATGATTCAGACACATACCTTACCAAGTGAAATCCCAGTAATCCAATACCTGTGATTTGGGACATTTCCTGAAGTGTCTGAAGTAACATTCCTATTTTGTGGGTATCATAATGTTCTGCAAATGCCTGTAGGACTTAAATAACTCATTATAAATAAATTTACAAATAGATGAGCTAGAAATCATTTTCACAAACCACAATGGAAAACCTGGTTCATCTATTTATAGCTCCACCTTACCTACTATGCAACATAAAGATCCATCATATTTCTGACTAATTTTAGCAGATTTTGTAGGAAATCTACATCATTTACATAAAATTCATGTGGTAGCTTGTCTTTTCCAGACAGCTATTCTGGTTAGCTCAAATTCACCATGGAACAACTTTGTTTCCTCTTGACTGATTCACTTCAATCATGGCTTAAGTTAGGTAGCCAAAGGACTACCAGCTCTGGTTTTCACCCTAAATCATCTTATCAGTAATGAAGTGAGGTCTGTAATAATGAAGTAGACCATCTAGCTCCTGGCACTCCCAGACCAAAAGGGGTTTGTCCCCCGGGTTATGGGAGAAATTATGGGCACAAAAACCTGGTCTCAGTGATGTGCATGGTGTTATCTCTAATATTTGTCCCCATCCTGGATTGTATTGATTCCCATCCAAATGGTCAAAACTGAACAAGCCTTTTAAAAACATGAAATAATAGGCTGCTTGTATCCCGCAGGAAACTAGACCATTCAGCCACAATTGGAGCCATTTTCCAGCAAAGTTGATGCATTTGTACCTCACCTGACTGAACAGAAATTAACCCCCATTCACCACACTGACCCCACATAACCCACTCATCCTGCTGCACTTGAACATATTTATTTTTGATATGTTATTCACATATTGTTGCTATGCACTTATGTATTTAAGCTGTTGCATGCAGGCAACCAAGAAAGACCCACTTATTTGTCTATTTCATTAGTACTGTGTTGTGAGATGACTGTAACACAGGTTTCAGATAAGTGAGTCTCTCTCATTACTGAAATAAAGAGGAGCGATGTCTTTGATTGAATTACTCAAGCTGTCAGAGTAAATCAGAGACATTCCAATAGAAAAAATCCAAATGTCTGGCGATTTTATTGTTGATTTAAATACACAGATGTTGGGAAAAGATGAAAGAATGAATGCTTCTTTCCAAAGATGTATCCATAAATGTTTGCACAATATAATTACAGACTTAAAATAGATTAAGCCCACGAGTTTTCTAGATCCATATGCCTTTAGCATCAAAGAGCTGTAAGTGAAAGTATGCCTGCTTAAATGAAGGACAAACTTTTTAGAACATATGCTTTTATGATATTATATAAGCATATATTACTTTTGTAATTACGGTTTTTAAGTGAAATTGATATGCAGTCCACAAATTAAGCAAATACATTGATAAGAATGATATTGCTATTACACTGCCAGTCATCTAAGCCTGCACCAGGAATGCAAGAATAGTTATCCTAGCTTGGCTTCACGGCAATATTTGATTATTACCACAAGATCCAGTCAGTACCATGGACAGGGAAAGCACAAAATTAATATCTTAATTCAAATGGACACATGAAGAAAGAAAGGAGTATTTTACAGCTAAGAAACACAATGAAAAAAATCTCTGACTTCCCAGGGTTGTTTATTACAATAAGGACTTCTGCTTTCATTAAAATTATAAGTCTCTGGAAGCTTTGTTGAGCTGTATTCCTAACTAAATTTGGTTTAAATATTACAAATTTAAAATATATATTATATTAATCATGGCAAGAAATTTTATTTCAACAATTTAGCCTAGAGAATATCTCTAAAGGAAATAAAACAATTTATGAATTTGGTAAGGAGTCTTCTTGGGGCTAATCTTAGTTGTTATTTAATCTTTACGTGTATATAACACATTATACACATATGTTAATATTCTTAAGGATAAATTTGTTTACTTAAGAAAAGCCTATGACTGGTTACTAGTATTTACATATAAAAACATTGACCAGCTTTCATTCTTTCTATGAAATGAATAGCAAAATAATTTTTTTTAAATTTGTAAAAAATTTAAAACTTCTAGTTTATTTCAGATATAAACCAAAAAAAAAATAATTCACACTTTCATTGAGCAAACTATTATAAATCCTATATATAAGGTGATCAACTGAACACCAGGAGTCTCAATCAAGAATTACAAATGAAGCATGGTTTTCAAAGAACCAAAAATCTAATGAAAATTAGATATGAGAAGAGAAAGGAAAAGACATGCGCTTATGTTCAGTGCATGTTATTTGCCAAACACTGAGCTATGAATTGTGCTTGTATTGTTTTTTCATAGATATTAGTGCATCAATCTCTACCTATAAGGAAAGGAAGTCTCAAGGTGAAGTACTTTTTCCAAATCACTCAGCTAGTAAGTAGTAGAAACAGAATTAGGTCCAAGTCTTTCTGATTCCAAAGACCACACTCCTGTTTCACTACTCAAGCCTGCCCCAGAAAAATAAGTGAACAATTCCGAAAGGCAGAATACCAGAAGACTTCACAAATCGAGTAGCATTTCAGCCCATATTATTTTGTCAATCATTTATAGAGAGTTCCAAACAATGCTTATTTCTTGGGATACTTTATGTATTTACAACACATCAATGAGCCGATGTTTATAGTCGCTTTCTTGATTTCTCTTGCAAAAACAAGGAATTTGTGACAAGAATAACTCAAGACAAGACATAATATTCAAGTCCTTTATCTTTACATTTTGGGGACCAACTCCAGTAGAAAGGCCAACTAACTATGTTAGCAAAAGCTATCAAAATTAATGTGCATTTCCAGTTGCACAAAAATCTGATGATAGAGATTGGCCTAGGGCTACTGAGTCACCTAATGACAGCAGCTTTAATTTAAAATATGTTGTGGGTAATAGACCAAGTGGATAATCCACTTGTGGATAATTGAGAGTATATCTGTGCCCACATTTTAAGATCTAGGTATTTCATAGAGGTCTTATAACACAACATGTCATAAAATAACCTGTTCCCAATGCAGTAGTATCCATTAAAATCAATAGGGTTTTGCAAGCCATGCATATGATAGATAGTATGAAATGTAATTAGTATTGGAAAATTGCTGTAAAATCTCAGACTCTTTGTACTTAAATGACCACGATGTTTTCCACTGGGGCTCCTTTTTTAGAGCAAGCTAGTGAATAGATTCTGAAGGATTAAATAATAGGTGTCATGCTGGTTTTTAAGCAAATGAAGCCTGTTGTTTCCCTGCAAAAGAACACAAAAATTTATCCTTACAACAAAACACTACTATTGATGGCACTTTCTGAAATGAGGTGAAAAGCAGGATTTAACAGCCCTTGGGCTGAAATTTTTGTATCCTATATCTGACCTGCTGGGAATATATTATCTGAGGCTGACATCCCTTAGGCTAAGGGTTTATAATGGAAAACAACCCCAAAAAGCCTTAAATATGAAATAATACCATGTGCCACCGTAATTTAAGTTCTCTGTTCTAAGTAGAGATATTCACAATGTGCCACACAGACACACATACCCTGGATCCAAAAAGATGTTTGGAGAAAGAGATAGAGAATAAATGCACTTTTTCTTTCTTTCTTTTTAACCTTATCTGTGCATTCCTGGGTCAAACAAGCATTGTGCTGACTCTGGATGAAAACACCCCTTTGATGGAGGATACATGCTGAAAGGGAGAATTCTGAATTATGTTCTCTAAATTATCTAAGGCTTGGAGAGCAAGTATTGATTTTAAAAATGACTGAGCCAGACCTCATACTGCAGAGCCCCCTTCCTCCCTCCCTCCTCACCCCCTCCCTGCCTGTGCCCCAAAGCACAACAAGAGATCTCGGGCACTGTGCAGCCGCCACAAGACTCTGAGCTGGCATTGTTTCAAAAAATCAGAAAGTCATCCATCAACCAGAGTCATTGGAATAAGTACATGGTAGCTAAAGATACATTTTATCTGCTCACAGGCTCCGACTCAATGAGCTACGAGGAGAATTAGAATGATATTGGACCGATTAACTAATGCATTCTGGAAACCATGAACTGTTAAGGTGTTTACTTTGCTGCCTCATATAAAAGAATGAGAAGTTTATCTGCATAGTTAAGCGTTCTGTTTGCTCCAGCCATAAATAACAGAGGAGCTTCTCAGGTTCCGACGTCTTTTATGGAGGCAGATTGAGAATCGGAATTTGTTCTGTAATTGCTTCCCATGCTTTGCAAACAATTTAGGCACAGCATGAACTGCACTGTTGTGGATGAGTGTGTGTGTGTGCGCGCGCCTGTGGAAGCACATGTTCACCTGGTTGTATGTGCTTCCTTTGGAACCATTACCAGACATTAATTTTATGGGGAAAATGAGGCTGAGGGTTTAGTGTCCATGGATCAAGAACATCACTTATGTTTTATTTAGTCAGTGGCTTTTTTATATCCTTTTGAGGAGACTTCTTTTGTCTCTGAAAAATTAACAAGGTACCATGAAATTATACTTACACTCATTTTACGTGATTACAATTCCAAAACTACTTGACATGATAAAATTCCAAGTCCTTATCTTCAAACATCAAATAAAATGCAGATGTTTTAATTAGCAAATGCATTCTCAAGACTAGTGTTTCTTTTAAGAGATACCAATATGAGCAATACACCATTTAGAATAGTAGGGCTTCTCAACCTTGGCACTGTTGATTTTGGATCAGCTCATTTGTGGAGTTATCCTGCACATTGTAGGATGTTTAGCAGAATAGCTGGCCTTAAATACCAATAGCATCCCCCATCAAGTTATGACAACCAAAAGTGTCTCTGGATATTACCAGATACCCCCTGGGGATAAAAATCACTCCCATTTGAAAATAATCGATTTTTAAAACAATCTTATTTTCAAAATATATTTTAGGAAAAAATTTGAGTTTTTTTCAGAATGAAAGTAGCACAAGCACAACACTTCCAGGTTCCTCTGGGTGGTGAGGGGCCCCTGACCATGTTATACAGAAAAACAATTGCCCAGAGAAAGGCCCAGGAACTGTGAGGCTTTTTTCATGCTCTAATTCTCAAAATGGAATTTTCTAAGTTATATATAGTATTGTCATTGAAATTTGGAGTAATAAAAGTTCCATAGTCCATATTTTTTATGGTGATTTTTTTTTAAATTATCCCATTCCTTGACTTGCTGTGGCTTAAAATATTGCACTGGAATTTCTTTCATAGAAACTCTTTATTTTTTCTTTGACTTTTTGAAGGATATGCAATTGAGTGATGGCACTGATTTCATTACCAATTCCCTCTGAAAAAGGGCAATTTTACTAGGTCAAGGTTGAAACACCAAGTCATGGGATAAAAAGAAACCTAATCTACCTCTAAATCACTCTGCAACTTAGGAGTTATTATGTTGGAGACAAGTCTGCACAGAGCCAAAGTCAAGTCTAGGGTTATACAGTGACTTTGGGCAGTAGATTTAGCCAAATAGATAATTCACCATTCCCTCTCTCTTGCCGGCATGGCAGGGAGTTGTTTATATGATATAAGGTAGACAACACTGTAGGATATTATAAATCCCATGCGACTGAAAAGGAAAATTCAACTTGGATGATATTTTATGAACAATTTTCTCTTCTATTTAAGACTCGTGTTCCATTCCCATGCCCCTAAGGTACATACACACAGCAAAGGAATTCTATTGAAAAGAAGTTAGGAAAGAACAGGGTTAAACATAAGGAAATCAGCTAATAGCTGCAGATGTCCCTGGAGCATCTAATGTAACAAAGTGAACAGTGATCGTCAAGGAGCTTTTCCATGCTAGGGATATTTTGGGGAACTAAGTTTTCCTCACAAAACATTTGGAAAATAATAGTGTATATTTTAGTATAAGTCATCTATGTCTGGTAGAATTATAAAGTTAAAATCGAATGTTCCTTTTTTTCTGTACCACCCTAGGCCTTGGACTTCAATTCTTCACTTCTGAAAGTGATGGGAATATAGGCCTCAGCTTATGGCTTGTGGACAATGACAACTCAGACGTAATTGTGGAGAATATGTACATAAGAGGGTGCTTGGTGATGCTCTGAGAAGTCAGAACTGTCATCAGATAACCTGGGGTCCAGTCTCTGCCCTGCCAGATACCAATTATGTGGTCTGAAATCAGTCACTAGACTTCTTTAAACCTCAGTTTCCTCATTAGCCAAGTAGGCACATATATCCCTGATTGATACTTTATAGATTAATACAAGACTCAGATGGAAGCATGGATGTTAAAAGCCTTCAATAAAGTGCAGTGTTGTATAAAGCTAGTTAGAATGCATTTGCTAAGAGAATAGATTTTGAATATTCTTACTGAGAAGAAAGAAGGTAAAGGTGAGGTAATAGATAATTTAATTAGCTTGATTTAATCATTCAGAGACATACACAAATATCAAAACATCATATTACACACCATAAAAAATACAACTTTATTCATTTTAAAGTAAATAAATAATAAATAAAGGTATAAACAATAAAAATATATAATAAATTTAAAATTAAAAGTTAGATTTTATTATTGCAATTATAGAAAATAGCATTTAGTCTCTGAGACGGCATGATTTTGGTTGTGAGAAATGAAACTCAATTTAAAGTAACTTTGGAAAAAAAAAATGTTTTTTTCAAAAGAGAATTCATTGAAAAGGATAATGGAGGAAACTATGATCAATGTAGAAACCAGGAGGATCCTGACAGGAAACAGATGGCACACCCAATAGAAGATAGTTCAAGGAGAGCTATTTGAAAGGGACAAATAATAAAGGTGTAGGCAGGATGTGAAAAACTAAAAGGGACAGGATAGGACCTTGGCCAACAACAGAGTTGTCACAGAAAGATAAGAGGCAAGATCCCAGAGCCTGGAGCCAGGGGAGCAATGTGTATCTAGTTGCCTTCTTTCAAGGACACAAAGAGCCTGAGATGACAAGGAGGAAGCAAGGACAAAATTCCCTGACCCCACTCTCCTCCTCCTGTCCTCAGATCTCTGATCCCCAACCACAAGCTAAAGGCACAGGAAAGTTCTGTGGGGTGAAGAGGAGGGTAGAAAAGGGAGAAGAGTAAACCTGAAAAACAAACAAAGGTGCCAGTAGGGAGAAGATGGCAATCGACTGGAGGAACAATTAGAACTGGAGACTCAGAGCCAGGTGGAGAAAGTATGCACATAGCCTCCGAGTATCTCTCCCAGGCCAAAGATTATTAGTTATTGATGTGGTTTGAACATGTGTCTGCAACACATTTGATACTCCTCCCTCCAGGATATCAAGCTTAATTCCTCTCCTCTTGAGAGTAGATTGTACTTAGTAACTTGCTTCTAATGTATAAAATAAGAGAATATTTGTAACTTGACAATGGAGAGACCTGGCAGATTCTATCTAAGGAAGTGATCAAGACTGACATTACCAATGAAAAGTCATGCTGCTAGCATACAGCCTCACAGGAGGCAGTGAGAAGGGCGCTTCAACCCTGTGGGGTTCTTCTACCAAAATTGTAACCCCAGTCAAGTTAGAAGGAACACCTCCAGCAAACCCAAAGCATGAGGCACTCTACAAAATACCTGGCCAATAATCTTCAAAAGTATCAGGATTGTGAAAGAAGAGGAAAAATTTTAAAACCTGTCAGAGATTGGGAAGAGTAAGGACAAATGATGACACAATGTAATGTGGTAAGCTAACCTGGATTCCAGGAAAGAAAACACTGGATAAGTTGGAAGAATCTGAAACTGAATTAATGTTAATTAATATTTCAATTTCTTAGGTTTGAATAAATGGATAATGGTTATGGAAGATGTTAATATTAGAAGAAGCAGGGTGAAGAGTACTCTTCCTACTGATTTTACAACTCTTGGGTAAAGCTAAAAGTCTTCAAAATAAAAGAATTAAAAGGAACATCAAGACATTATCTTTCTTATTTGTGCTCTGCCCCCAAAGTCTGCTGTTGCTGTTCTCTCTCTCTCTTCCACCCCGTAAATTGCCCAGAAGGGATTTACTATGAACCAACCAGTGACTAATCAGATGGAGGAGCCCACTGTACAGAAAGGATATCACTGTGTTATATAGATGAAGTAGAAGGGACACTTCCCAGGAAGGGGTAACAGGCATTTCAACAGCTGCACACAACTTGAGACTCATGCAAAAAAACCTTTCTTTACATTCTTTTAGTTCAATCCAGCGTCCCTACTCCTGCAAAACTTACATAGCCCAAATAGCATGAGACCAAGAACTGTTAAAAATTCTTGCTGATGAACTATTGGGGAGAGGTTGAGCCATAATCCCAAATGTTAAAATCCCCCAAAATGAAAATCCTTAAAGTCTAAAATCCTGAAAGATCAAAATCCCCAAAATGGAATTCTGGGAAAGTTTCTTTGAAAAGTTCTTTAAAAGACATTTATGTTCCTTTTTAAAAAGGATTTTCTGAGGAACCAAAACACAATAGAATATAACATAGGTAACTTTATACAATAAAACAGACAACAACAACATACATATATATTTTTTTACAAGTATAAACACTCAGGTATACTAATGGCAGCCACATGGGTTTCATAAAAAATACGTCACAAAATGAAATATATATCATTGTTGGTTATTGTGTTCACCAAGCTTTGTAAGTGCAGTCATCTGAAATACTGAGATAAACAATCCAAGTCTTTTGATGAAATTAACCAAAAAAAAAAAAAAAAGTCCACCTGCAAGCTGGAGTCCCTAGGATGTTAGTAAAGTGCCTTGGTCTGAGTTCAAAGGCCTCGAAGACAGACGTCAAGGGTGTAACGTTCAGTCTGAGGCCAAAATCTGAGGATGTGGAGTGGGTGGTAGGGGCAGGGGATATAAGCCCTGGAGTACAGAGGCTGAAGAGCTTGGAGTTCTGGTGTCCTTGGTGGTAGAGAGAGGCTCTCAAGAGAGGCCAATTTAGCTTCTGCATTTGTTCTCTCCTGGCCTCATACTAGGCTACATCATCCCCATCTGGTCCACTTAGACTCACACTAATCTCTGGTGTCTCTCGAGACACCAAAATAATGCCTTATCAGGTTTTCTGATATCTGTTCTACTTAATATGACACAACTATATCACATACAACTGAACACATACTAATCCCTTCCCCAGAATTCAGCTTTCTACCTCCCTATGTAGTCTTTTCTTTCAATGGAGATTGTGCTTTTCAGTATTTTGACTTTAAGGATTTCTACATTCGGATTTTTTTTTATTAGTTGCTCATGACAATATAATGATCTTGTCATATCATACATTTGATTCAAATGGGGTATGAGTTCTCATTTTTCCATGTGTATAGGTTGCAGGATCACATTGGTTATACGGCCACATATATACATATAGTAATACTAGTGACTATTATATTCTGCTGCCCTTCCTATCCGCCCTCCCCTCCCCTCCCCTCCAGATTTTTAATCAATTGGGATTGGAATTTGGGGGATTTTAGACAATTGACAATTTTGATCTTTTGGGATTTCAAATTTGGGGTTATAGCATTTGGGATTATGTCTTTTAGGATTATGATCAGCACCAGTTAAAGAAACAACTGAGTATATAGACATGAATTTAGAAATAAAATATTCCATTTGTTTTCTTACATTTTGATGGTAAAGTAATTCTTTGCTATAAGGATTCTCTTTCATAGGTTCTGTAAGTAAGAGAATATTGTAATCAAGAGCCAATAAGAGTAGTTAAATTACCTTATCATCTACAAGATAAAATTGAGTTTCATCACTACAATAGGCATCTTCTGAAACTATGTAATAAGGTAATAGAGTTGTTACAGCTACAACTAGCAGAACAGGGGCATTATAGCTATAAGAAATATGAAGTTCTGCTCAAATTGGTGTGAATAAAAAAAAAAAATTACCTTGATAACAGGTCAGGCAGATGAAAGGAATCCAGTTCTTCTTGACAGCAAGTCTATCAACTTCAGTTTCTTCCCTGGGAAACCTGATTCATGGACTTGGGATGGCCACCAGCAGCAGTATGCTTCCTTGGGTCTATCCAAGGGAAAGACAGAAGCCTTTCTCATTCCTGGAACATAAAACTTTTTCTTTACTTTTTTTGAGCTATCTTAGTTTGTATGCCCACCTTCAGACAAATAATAGTTACCAAGTGGAATGTCATTCCTGAGTTGAGTTTATTTTAGGTTCTAAACCAATGACTAGGATGGAGAATAGGAGTGCCATGTTTGATCTACAACAATCAGGATCCTCTCGTGGCACTACAGCAAGCTGTTCCTCAAGCTGATACATCTGAATACCGATGGAATGGGAAGGAACAAGAACCTGCCTGACCCTCAACTGTCATCTGCCCTTAGAGGCATTCACCCTGTTGGGTCTGTTTAGAGTCAGGTGTAAGTTATACAGATGCAACTGTGTTCACCTCAATCCAGCCACAAGGGCCTGTTTAGATTCACTAGTTCTGTCAGATACGTGGGAAAACATTGTGCTGCTCCCTTAGCCACTACTGGAGAGCACAGTGCCTCTTGAAGTTGTCCCATCTTCCTGGACATTGGGGAGGGCTGTTCCTATTCTGCAATCACCATACCATACTGGCTACCCAGCAAGGTATGCAAACCTCACAGCCTTCTCACACATGCCCAAGAAGGAAGGCACTGTGCAAATGTACTCTTGGATCCATTTGCCTAGCCTCCCCTTCCCCAGCAGAGCCATGCGGAAACAGCAGGATACTAGCCCTTCCCAAGGGTCCCCCAGCAGCCCAACTCCACTCTGGCTCCTATCCCTGCCAGAGAACCTTCATTTCCTCTCATCTGGGACAAATGGGCACTGACTGATCACTTACTGTCCTAAATCTATTATTTATGCCAGGATCTCAGTGTTTGAAACTCAAAAACAAGAATTTGGCTTTTATTCAACTGCATCATCCCTTCCCTGAAGCAATAAGCCCTAGAATGCTCTGGCTGCTGTTTGGGTAAGAGCAGGGTCACAGAATAAAAGGAAGTATTGAGAATAAAAAACAGAAGTTCAATATAGTTTGCCAAGTATTATTCTACTATACCTCTTAAGAATGTTTTGCACTATCCCAACTGCTTTCAAAGCAAAGATTTGAGATAACTTAATAAAAATAGAAAAATGACAAAACAACTAAAAACTAAAAATAGAAACCAAGAAACAAGTTCCATTAACACCCAGAAACAGTTTAATATAATTAAAGCCATCGCCCCCATTTCTTGAGTGCCTGCTGTGTGACAGACTGTGATAAGTGGTTTGTGTCTTAAATTCCCTCACAACCAATTGTCAATTACATTCTTACAACAACACTCAGTATTATTATCCCCATTTTTCCTAAAAACACTGTGAGTTTCAGACAAGTCTAATCACTTAAAGATTCTCCCCACAGAAAAATGAATATGGTATAGGAAATGTATATGTAACATAGGAAGGCAGAGTCATATTAACAGATCAGTGATTTGGTGGTCCTAAAGGTTCCTGTACAACTTCAAGCAAGAAACATATTCCTGTTCAATGGTGAATTCCCTCTGACTCCCACATCTATCTGTTATCCTGGTGTCCCGTTGTTTCCCAACAATTCATTGACAAGAATAAGTTTTTCCTCCATCAAGTAGTGATAACAATGACAACTTACTTTTACCTAAACAGGCAGAAGCAAACAGTCAACAGAGTTAAGACATTTGTTTTGGATGGAGGTCTGGCTGACCAATGAGAAAGACAAAGTATTTCACCTAAGTATCAAATCCAAGCTCTCCATCTATAAGACTCTCTCACTATGCCTGGCATAGCCAGACTCATGAGTGTTTGACCCACATTCTCACCCACTTGCCAAAGGTCAGAGATGTCCTTTCCAGAGAGGGTGGATCTCACTTCCTGCATTGTGGCACCAGGCAGGTAATCAGAGAACCCGATCTCTCATAAGCCTGTGTGGCTGTCTTTCCCAGAAAAGTCATACTGCTATATTTAAGTTTGTTTCATTATAAGTTCCATGTTAGGAAATAAAGCCAAATTCCAGTGAATGAGTTATGAATTACTTGGTGAATTTGGGCCATGAAGGCAGCCAAAAGCAAATAATTCTTGCCTATTAAGTGGATTTATCACATCTTCAATTGTGATAAAATCCATTTTCCCCATTTTATTGTCATAAAGATACAAAGGGGACATTTTGGATAAAGAAATCATTATCCAGTGAGGAAATAACAACTGTTTCTCTTGTAAAGTTGAGCTTTTATATCCATTAAGCAGTTCAAAGAAAGAATCAGTAACTGGAGCCTGCTAATTTCTTGCCCCTTCACTTAGAGCAAAATAGTACTGGTCATATAAGGAAGTAGCTAAATAGATGACATTATTGGAAGGACAATGAGAAAGCCCCACAGATCCAGAAAACATTTGTCAAGCACTTGTCATGGTGCCTGAAATTCTATTCTTATCAAAGCACTTCTTTGAGTTGTATTTTCAAATTTTTCTGATACTCAAAACTCCACCAAATTAAAAATGTCAGTCATGCAGGGGTCTGGAGCTAACACTGTAACCCATCTGCAATTGCAGTTTGCCTAAAGAACTGGAATATGGAAAGGAGAAAGGACATGGCAAAAGAACACTGAATAAGCCTGAAGAAAGTAATAGGGAATAACCAATATAAACAATATATAGTTCATTTATATCACCTTTCACAGAACTCAATAGTTGCCCCATATATAATATGCTTTCCTCAGTGACAGGATTGTGAGTTCAAATACTCTGGGTTAAACAAAAATGCAGCAAGTTTGATCCTCTAGGAATTACTAATGCTGATATGCATTGTGAATCTTGGGGTGACAGGAAGGAAAGAATATATAGGGAACACAGATCATTATATCTGTCGCATCTTCTAAGACTAATTGCTGTAGAAATCCTCCTCTACAGAGATGAAGTGAAAAACTAGCTCTTGGTTGTAAAAGCTAGAATGTGGCTTTCCTGACACTACTGCCCTGATATCCCATTTTTGTTCTATCCTACTTTGCTCCTGTCCCATTATTTCACGTTGGGCAAATCCAGGATATGAAAAGAAGAGTGCAGCAACATAGAGACTTGTATTCCATACCCACCCCCCAAAAATGCAACAAAAACCATACCTGAATAAACATGAATGAACTCACTGGACTCCAGCAATTGCTACTTACTCTCTCAGGGCCCTGATGATGAAGTAGCTGCATCATCTAGAGAAGCAGGGGAGTTTCCTTCCTCTATTTTTCCACCTCATTCATTCACAGAGGTCCACTGGTAGATATGAGCAATACCTGGGGAAGACACAGGAAGGGGCTGAACCTGTATTGGAACACTTAAGGCTCTTCTCCCTAAGACACAACCATGATCCCCTAAATTCATCTAAGAAGACTTGGTTAAGGCCTAGATTCTTTTGCCCTTCACAGGAGGACATTATCATTCAAGTTAACTGACATCCTGAGATGATAAAAATGAGCTAAAATGGACAAGTGATAAGAATCTGAGAAGCGACCCATGCATGAACTTTTATCAGAGGAAACAAAACTAAGGGAAGCAAAATGAGAGATTAAAATATGCATTATGAAAAATCTCAGGGAGTTTATAAAAACTATCAGAAACATGAAGCCAAAAAACAGAATATAATCAATTTGAATTTTTAGTATAAACAAGTACTTGCTAAGATAGAAAGCAGAAATCAGAATATGGTTTGGCAGCATAACTCAAACCAGCAAAATAAAATTCAACTGATCCACTGGATGGGTATGCAATGGGTATGCGTAGGGAGGTTAAACAAAATAAAAACAAAATGAAATGAAGGAAAGCATAGCAAATAGAAAACATGAAACCACTTGGCCAAAATAAAAACCAGTGGTTACCATAAATGTAAATGAGTTGCACTCACTAGTCAAAAATCTCTTAGATTGAATTTTTAAGATATTGTCCACAAACAGCATTTTAAAACATAAATGGCAAAGAAAATAGAAAATAAAGTTTAAAAAAGATAAGAAAATATAAATCAAAAGAAAGTCAAAATGGATAATGAAAAAGCACCATAAGAAACAGCATCATTTTATAATAAAGAAATAATAAAATGAAAATATATATCATGAGTAAAAATGTGCTTGTCTCAATCAGTCGGGCCTATACAGTCCTGGAGGAAGGCAGCCCTAGATGTAGCTGATTGCAATGTCATCAACCTGGTGCATAAATGATCATCTTTTTGCTGGGTCCTCCCATGGTGGAATGGGCAAGGGACCTCTTCTGTAGAGGCACTAATCCTGTCCAGAAGTGATTTGCCCTCATAACATAGGCACATCCTAAAAGAACCACCTCCAAATACCATAACCTTGGGGGTTAGGATTTCAACATATGATTGTGGTGGGGGAGGTACCAGATACTCAGCCTAGAGCAATACTCATTAACATAGCATCAAAATAACAACTGTTAGAATTATCAGAAGAAATGTAAAATCAGCTCCTCTCAAGAACTGATAAATCCAAATTAACAAATTAATAAATTTGACCTAAATATATGAACTTTATAGCCAAGAAGCATAGAAATAATTCTTATGAAAAGCATATATAAGATACCACAAAAATTAATCATATAGTAAATCACAAGAAAACTTCAATAAATTTAAAGACTGGCATCATATACAATGTGTTCTTTGTCTACAGTGTAATAAAACATGTATAACAAAATCATAACCTAAAATATTTAAGTCTAAAAATCTAAATACTTTTGTTTTAAATACTCCACAGGATAAAGAGGAAGTTATAAGAGAAATTATGAGTTACACAAAAGCATTAATACCCAAATATATTGCTTTGCAGTTAAAACAATGGTAAGAGAAGAGTTACAGTCTTGGTTATATTTTTGTAGAAGAAATGAAAATAAATTAAAATCACTTAAAATCTAGAAAAGTAGCAGCAAAATGAACTCAGAAAAAAGTAATAGGAAAGATAAAACAAAAATCAATTAAATAAAAAAACCAGAAATTAGTAAAGGTGATTAATAAATCATTAAAATGGTTTATTAGAGAAGATGGAAAGACAAACTGCTAGAAAACAAAAGAAAGAGAACAATAAAATTCAGAGAGAAAAAAAGAAATAGAAGAATGTTATTAACAAATGCATATACTAGAAAGTTTGAAAACCTGGATATAAGGGAGATAATTTCATAAAATTATAAAATACCAACATTAGAATAGAAAAATATGAACACTTGGAAATGCCAATAAAGAACATAAGATCAGTCATTAGAATCTGCCATTTACCCCCTTCTCTCCCCACTAAAAACGCCTGATAGATGATTCTTAAAGTATATTGTAGCAAAGTAAATCATCTTTATTTTACACAATTTTGATGGCAAATAAAAAAGGAATTTGCCCAATTCATTTTATGAATCTAATAATTCCTTTATTCCATAACCAAGAAAGAGTTGTAAAGTGGGGCGGGGGTGGGAGGAATATGCATCAGTTTCACTTACAGAAATAGACATCAAAACTTGAATAAAATTTAGTTAAATAAAACTAAAAATATATTACTTCTAACATATCATAATTAAATATAATTTATTCCTTCTGAATTCAATATCAGTTTATTACATTAATGAGCCAAAAAAAAAAATCATGTGAACATCTTGTAGAAGCAGAAAAACTATTTATGATTTAAAACAAAAACTAAACTAGGGGAGAGGAAATCATCCCCTTAATCTGACAAAGGCCATTTGAAACCCCACAGCAATAGCAATAATAAGCCATAAAAAACTGAGAAATATTAAATGCTTTTTGAAGTCCAGAAAGAGGACATTAGGTAATAATTACAGCCCAATCTAGTATTGTTGGTTCCCAGGCAATCTAGTAAAAGAGAAAAAAGTAAGTGATGCAAGTCTTAAAAGGAAATAGGCAATATTTGTGTCATTTGTAGATATGATTATTTACATTTAAAAGAATAAACTATCTATTAGAATTAATAAGACAGTTGATCCAAGTTTCTGTATGTAAGATTAATATATAAAAATCAAAAGCTTCCCTCTACTTCATCAATAAATACTTAGAAAATAGAAAAAAAATGAGCTACCAAAGCAATCAATGCAGTAATGAATACAGAAATTAACCTACTCAAGAATTTACAATCTTTATGTTAAAAGAAAATCTGAAAAGGGGGAAATATTACTCTATCAATGAATGAGATAGTGACACATTATAAAAGTATGAATTTATCTACATTCATTTACAAATTTAATATAATCCCATTCATAATTCAGAAAGGGGGTGGGGTAGGGAAAAAATGAAAAAATGTACATGAAATTGACATGGAAAAACAAGGTCTTCAACTAGCTAATAAATGTCTGGGGAAAAAACAGAGAGGCAAGAGATAGAACACTATCCTTCAGGTATTAGAGCAACTAGATGCTATTAGTATTTTGTTAGTGTTGTTGCAAAAAGATAAATAAAATTGTCTTAAAATGATGGAGAGATCAGAAATTGAACTTTATATGGAAACTTGCTGTATGTTAGAAATGGCATAAAATCAGTAGGGAACAGATGAACTATTTAGTAAATAGAACTGGAATAACTGGCTCACCTTATAGAAAAATACAAAAGTTGGTTTCCTACTTTAGCATTCACACAAAAATAAACTCCTAATGGAGTAGGTACCTAAAGGATGAATGCAAAATGATGTTAGTATAAGGAAATGTCGAGAATATTAAAAAACAAAACAAAACAAAACAAAAGAACAACCATGAACAGAAGAATTGCTACAGAAGAATTGGCCTACAGTGAAGTTGAGATTATATTTCACACCATAGACATATCTAACAGATGAGTGATTGAAGTATCTTAAATGTTCATAACCAATGCAGATGTAATATCTGGAGTAAACAACAAACAAAAACAAGTAAGACTTGCCCCCCAAATAGATAAGGAATGCTATAGAAAAAACAGTAATATATATGTTTGCTTTATGAAAAGATGCTGTGTCTCACAAATAATCAGAGAAATATAAATCAAAACAAATATATTACTTATGGCCATTAGACTGAAAAAAATTAGAAGATAGGGAATAAAAAACCTCATACACTTCTGCTGGGAATATTAACTGGTGCCAGCACAATTGGGAGAAAAGCATTCATTTATTTTAAAAAAAGTTTTGTCAAATAACCATTAGAAGAACAGCCTAGAAGCAGTACTAAACAGTATAAAGGCAATACTAAACATGGCAGAAGAGAAGTCCATCTGCACTCTCCAATATAGGAGCCAATAGCCACCAGGGACTATGGAGCAATTAACATGTGACTAGTGTAGACTGAGGCATTCTGTAAGCAAAAAATGACATGGAAGACCCAGTTCAGAAAAATTAATGTGGAAGTATCTCATTACTATTGTTTTAGGTCAATTACTTATTGTCATAATATTTTAGGTATATTGGGTTAAATAAAGTATATTAGTAAAATTACTCTCACTTTATTCTTTTTACTTTCTTTTTATTGGACTTTTTTGTTGTACATTTTAGATATAAATGGCAATAGAGTATACTTTGACATGTTATATACACATACAGTATAACTTATTCTAATTAGAATTGCATTCTGTGGCTACTGGGAAATTTAAAATTATATCTGTGGCTTTAAATCTTTCCCTCGGTCTGTATGCTCTCAAAGATACTCATCTCAGGGCTGTGCCACCTGGTTGCCCATCACTAAAGAATGGAGAAGGAAAGGGGAAAATATACATAGGATGTATTTATCTGCAAAAGAAATATACAAGGTTTGCAAAAAGAAAAAAAAAAAACATAGATCTCCAAAACAAAAATGGAAAAATAAACAGGAATTATAACAAAATGTATAGCTTAACATTGAATTAATTTTAAAACTCAGACATAAAACAACACTACATACACAGCAAATATATGTTACAGGTACATATAATGAAACAAATGCTTGTTGGCAAACACTAAAAATTGAAATGTGGTTGTCTACCCAACAATGTGGGATTTGGATTACAAATAATTGATAAAGAAAATATATAATACAAAATAAAATAAAAAATAAAGAGCATTGTGTGGGCCAATGCTGATAGCCTGCCATGAACTCTATTCTATGTACTTATCAACCCTTGTTTAGTCACTTGAGTTGTAAAAAGAAAATTTAAACATATAAATCTGTTTAAAATGGATCAATTAACTGAAATCAATTAAATTTGCCAATGCTGTATAAAATTACATATGCTGCTATGTGTCCAGAATAAATTATACACACACACACACACACACACACACACACGTGTGTGAATATATATATATATATATATATATTTTTTTTTTTTTTTTTCAGACTGCTTCATCTTATCTGAGCCACACACACAAACCAAAAGATGCCAGTCCTCATGAAATGTACAGGACAATGTGAGACAGAATTTAGTTGACAACTGTGTGAAATAGGCAAAAGGTAGTGTGCAGAAAAAAAAAAACAGAGAAATGGGAAACAGCAAGACTTGGAAAGGTGGCAGCATCTGAAGGTGACTTCAGGGGAGAAGCAGTGCTTGGACTGAGGGAGAGAGAAAGGAATTCTCAGCAGATGATTTGTCTGCAAAGCTGAGGGAAGGGTTGCTGTCACTGGAATGGAAAAGTACTGTCCTCCACTTGAGAACGCAAGATCAGCATCAGGATGAGTGACGCGCTAGTCCAGTCCAAAATACAATTGTTCCAGCACCTTTTCTAACCACTAGATCCTGCAGCCTACCACAAAGCATGAACTGTTTCCATTCGCAAATGTACCGAAAAGGTGATCAGAATGAGATAATACAATTTCCAAGAGTACTTTGCTTACTACCAGGGCAGAGTGGGTGCAAGGAAGAATGACTTGCTAAATGTTTAGGCTATTCAGTAATTGGCATTTTGAGAGATGGTACAGATCTTTTCTAAAGCAGGGAAGGGGAGCAAGGGGGGTTGTACAATACTCAGTAAGACATTCAAGGCCATCCAGCTCAATGCCCTTGATTTACCCCTTAAAAACATCTCTTTTGTGCCCATCCAAGTATCATATCTTCTCCATGCATTTTCAGACTTGGGACTTTCCTAGCCCAGGCCTTCAGTAGCAGTCTTCTTGCATGCGAAAAATCTTCAGCTCCATCACCACCTGACTCAACTCATTACACCACATGTAATTTCTGTTCCTTGCATTATGTTATATGAAGCCCGGGCAGAAGGAAATGCTCCCTTCTCAGCACCCTCAAAACACTATTCTGACAGTCTGTGATTATACTGGTCTATATGAATCCTATGAAGTAAGTCCAAGATTGTCTGACTAGACATATGGTTGTTATTATTAGTAGTAAAATAAATTAACACACACATTGAGTCCCATTGGCCAAAATGAATCTAATACAAATGACTCTTTGCACTTTTCTATAGATTGACAAACCCACATTCTCTCAAGTATTTTCATATTTGCAAATTGATCCCCAACATTTGTTCATTTATACAAGTATTTTACATACATCTCATCAGAAAACACACAATTTTTGCCCTGTTTTTAACTATTTGCAAGTCAAACACATTTTCCTTATTCAATATAATTTCATAATTATCTTAATGCCTCTATAGTTCTTCACTGAGTGGACATGTCATCACTTTTTAAAATCCCTAATTCTGATCAATGGTTCAGAAAAATAACATTCTTTTATTTCATTTCTCTTCCCACATGCAGACCCTCAAAAAAAATTTCACATTAACCCTAGTAGACTAAAATAAGTAAGTTTTCAATAATCATACTACTCTTCCACTCACATTTATTGTTCCATGCCATAATTACTATAACCAGAAATCAGGATAATCTATTCTTTGCCATTTTGATAAATTGTCCCCTATCCAATTTACCAAGATAGCTAGATAAATAAATAATAAAGGCTCTTCACAGAAACTCAAGTAATTCACATAGAAATCTGGAATAGTTCCAAACATTTTCACACCACACAGATGTGTGAATTCTGTTCCTTCCGTAAGTTATGGACACATCTGTATTTTCAGCCAGGATAACCTTGGAAAACATACTACCTGTCCTTATCTCCCTCCAGGACTTTCCATAGACAAATGCAGCTTATTTGAAAAAAAAATTTGACTTCTTAATTCTCCATGTGGAGAAGATGGACCATTAGCCCCTTTACACTGGCTAAATTACCAATTACCAGCAGGTAAACAGCCCTTCACTACAACAGGGCTCCAAGCTTATTATGAGTGTCATTTGCAAAGGTGGAGCCCTTCAGAGAGAAATCTCTGTTTTATTAGCATAAAGAGGTCTAAAGAGCACTGGCCAGGGCCAGGAGGCCCTCAGCAGTCCCCAGGGGATCACTGTTGATTTATGAGCTCCCACACATTCACCTACGACATCACAATTCATTCTTGTGTAAAATACTCTATTATTCCTCCACCCAAGAGTAAGGTCAGAAAATATCAAATGGAATATGATTTCTTAAGCAAGATAGGGAGAATAACTGGTTTTATAAAAAGCCTCAAAGCCAAAACCAATTAAGCTGAAAAACTAATCTGGAGAGAAGTAACCAAAGGAACAAAAGCGAGCAGGAAGGCCAGACAGTGTTTTTAAAGGGTCGGTCCCCAAGTCCCTGGAGGCCAGGCTGCCAGGACAGAGCTTTCTAGCCGCTTGGTGAAGAGGAGAGAGCTTGAGTTCTGGGAGTTCCATGTTCCTCCATTTTGAAGCCATGTGACCTCTGTTGGGAAAAGTATAAACGGCAGCCATATCCCAGAGAAAAACCCCAACATGGCGCCTAAGGACTTCTTCTTCCTACCTTCTTCTTTTCTGCAGTGGCGCAAAAAGTTCCCGCCCCTGTGAACTCTCCCGCCGGCGCCAGGCGGGGAACCTTAGCCCCAATGAGAACTAATTCCTGGGCTCCGGAGCTGATATCTGAAAGAACTTGCCAATAAACGGGTTGCCTGCCATTTATCTAAGCCCTACCATCTCCCCCTTAGTTTTATATAAGCACACAGCTTTTTGCAATAAAATTGGAATTCTCCAGGCGAAGTGTCTTTGCGTGGGGAATTCTTTCAACCTCCCCGCAAGACATATAACCATATCAAACTTCATCTAAAATCTCTGTATGGCTTCATGTGGTTGTGGGGTGAAGTAGAACACCTACCTCCTGGCAGGGAGCAGGCTTCTAAACTTCCAGCTCAATGCCCCACCTCTCCCTACTCATGACACGTGTTCCCTCCATGCCAGTTATTCTCAACCAGATCACAGGCCAATACTGATCTTCTGGTCTGGGAGATGTTGTCCTTACAGTGTCCAAATACCTAAATACTTCCATCATTCCAGGAAGACTTTACACCCTAACTTTGTGCCCCCAATTTTTTTTTCTGAGAACAATCAGTTCTCTGTACTACCTTTATATTTTGATATAAACAAAGATTTTTAAATCAACTCGGGATTACCATATGTATGTATATATTTAACTTTTCGTTTTTTCTTTTTTTGGAATAGTAAAAATTACCTGAACTGTTTCGTGGAGAGCTAAGCGTTTTCTCTTTTTTGAAAAAGAATTATTGTTCAAGTGCTTCAAAACTGTTTCCAATTAGGCTTTCCTTTCCTTTCAAGTTCCCATTTCACAATGAAAGCACCTTTGGTTTAGCTGTGGCCCAGAAGCCCACTCTTGTGAGTGGCAAGGCATTAGAGGTGAACTGGAGCAAGTGAATATCTGCACTTGCCCCATGCCATGCAATCTCTCTGCGCAAAAGAGGGGAATAATAATAATAAGAGGGGAATAATATTTGCAAGGGAAGAAGTAAAACTGTTACTTCTTAATATAAATGACCTAATATACCTTCTCTCTACTTCAGAATAATGTGTGTGGATCCCTATCCTCTCACCACCAACTCTTTATCAGAGAAGCAGCTATCCCTTTCTAGACTGGAATGAAATACCACCCCATGTCTCCTGACCCCATTCCTTCTCAGCTCCTATACAATTATTTTTCTAGAAAATTTTACAGGTATTTGTCCACAAGGTAGGGGGGAATCTCTTCCAAATGTGACATTCTGCAATTCTATGGTTTGTACCTTCAATTATCCTCTCTCCAGCTAGTATGTTAAATCTCTTCTACTTTGCTGACTCCTTTCCTCTCTGATGCCACCAAATCTGTACCTGTAAATGTATAAAACTACTGTGTCGGTAAGAGGTACCCAGGGCTTGAGGTCTCCAGAATACCTCCTTAAATCAAAACTTTCTTGCTTTAATCATCAGAGACTTTCTTAGGCAAAAAAGGCCCAGATGCCTTGGGTACTCAGAGAATGCCAGAATGGTCCCACCCACCCAACCCTACTCCAAACCCTCCTTGAAGTGGCAGAAAATACACTGTTTGTTCTTCTTCACACTGGCAAGGACCCACTGCCCTCAACTCCACCACCGCATTGCCACCTTTTCTCCATGGTCCTCTGTGGGGAAGAGGAGTGGGCCATTACATTGGCCTATTGTTTTCTCAGACCTTTCAAATCTCAGTCTCCTCTCCTCTCCTCCCCTCCCCTCCTTTCTCCTCTCCTCTCCTCTCCTGTCCTCTTCTCTTCTCTCTCTCTCTCTCCCCCCCAAAAAATCTCTCATTTATTTATTTATTTTTATTTACCAGTTCTATTCAGTTATACATGACAATAGAAAGCTCTTCAATTCATTGTACACAGATGGAGCAGAATTTTGCACTTCTCTGGTTGTGCATGAAGTAGAGTCACACCATTCGTGCAATCATATATGTACCTAGGATAATGTGTTCATCTCATTCCACTGTCTTTCCTACCCCTTTGCTTCCTCCCCCTCTCCCCTTTGCGTCATCCAA
Organism: Marmota monax; assembly: GCF_021218885.2. Lineage (NCBI taxonomy): Eukaryota > Metazoa > Chordata > Mammalia > Rodentia > Sciuridae > Marmota > Marmota monax. The sequence continues at coordinate 54,100,206 of NW_026693777.1, read as the reverse complement.
AGTTCTTCCACTCATCCCATGTGCCCCACCCCCAATATGGATTAGCATCTACTTATCAGAGAAAACATTCTGCCCCTGGGTTTTTGAGAATGGCTTATTTCACTTAGAATGATATTCTCCACCTCTAACCATTTACTTGCAATTGCCATAATTTTATTCTCTTTTAATGCTGAGTAATATTCCATTGTATAAAACCTCTCATTTAGACTCCTTAAAACCTCTCATTTAGACAGAAGAATCTGCTTCGAGCTTTATCCCATCCATTTGCCAAACCACAGATACTCAATCAATATGGCCTTAGAACAGGAATATTTTTCTTAACAAAACCACCGATATCACAAAACTTTAGCTCCTGTTTGGTTTTCCCTTTACAATGTTCACCTGCCCCAAATTTAACTCTCTCTTTACCTGTTGTCTCTTGGTTTTCCCCACTCCAGATGCCCTACATAATCCTCTTGACCTCTCTTTCTTCATGCTCCTAACACCCAAGATCAGTCAAGATCAGAAGTCCTGGTCTCACTTGTTTTTCAATTGGTCAATAATTACTGAGCACCTACTCTGATTCAGGACCTCTTTTGGGTGTAAGGAATGCAGAAATAAATAAAACAAAGCAGATCACTTCTATCATATTGTATACCAGTCTCATGAGCAGGATGGAAGGAGTGGATGGCTATCACATAATTGGTCCTTCTTCAGGCAGAGTTGGCTAAGTGAAGGATCAGGCATTCTCTACCTTAATTTAGACATGACTTCCCTGGTCTAACAACCATCCTGCATGCTCTCTACCAGCCTCTTACCATCCAGTCTCTTTAAGCCCCTCTAAATTAGTTTCTATCTCTATTGAATCCATCATTTTTAGTCACCAAATAGCTATGACCACATTCGTCAATTTTTGTAGTTTATCTACTCAACTGCATGTGACCTCTGTATTTCTATTAGTCATGCAAATGAAAAAGAGAGTAATCTTTTTCTTATTCTTTATCTTTCTGTCCTATGATTATGAGCCCTGAAGCCTGCCAATCATTCTTTGTAATCTTTCTCACACCTATGCCTTTTTTCCCCATTCCCTTTGTCATCCTTTTGTGACTCGATTGTTACAGTACTACCTTAATCAACATCATTAACTCCAGGATTATTTCTTTCTAAATCATCATCTATACTTCCTAAAACATGGTTTTGATCATAGCATACCCTAGTCTAGATCCATCAATGGTACTCTATTGCTTACAGTAAGGATCTTTAATGTGTGACTTATTTTAAGTATATAAAAAAAGGTTTTCAGAAACAATAAAAAAAATAAAATTTTATAACTTCTGAAGACTAGCTGCTCTTGGAGGGTCAGAAAGTCCAAAGAGGGATGACAGATATTACATAGCGGTTAAGATCACAGACTTAAGTCTAGCCTATACTACTATGTGAATACAGTGTATGCACATATACCTGTATGTGCCCCAGTTCTCTTATCTGTACAGTGAAGAGCATAATACCAATTTCACTATGTAATTGTAAAAAAAAAAATTGCATCATCTGTCCAAAGTATTCTGCAATACTGAAAAATTCAGTAATTTAAACTATTAACAGAAATAATGATATTTAGGACAAGATGGTTGGTAGTAACAGGTATGGGATAGAGATGGCAGCACTGCCCATGTTTCCAAGGAGACATAATCAGACCCTGTGAGGCTCTTACAAAGGACCAGAGCCCATCACTGTAATAACTCAGCTGAAAAGCTGTACTGCTGTTCACCAGCTCCGTCCCCAAGAAAGGCAGGAAACCACCCTCCAGCCTCCCATCTCATTATTTCCACTCTTTTATCCAAGCTTGTAGAGCTTCCCCTCTTTCAATCCATGTCTCCTTCTATTTTCCCATTTCCTTATCTGTTCTGAAAAATCCAGCTCTACCTCATTCTTCCTCCAACTAATTTTAAAAGCCTATAAAAGACTGCAAGTTAGCATATGTTAGACTGTGTCAGTCAGCTTGTCATTGCTGTGACCAAAATACCTGACAAGAACAACTTAGAGGAAAAGTTTATTTTGGACTCACAGTTTCAGAGTTTTCAATCCATGGATGGCCAACTCCATTGCTCTGAGCCTGAGGTCAGGTAGAGCATCGTGATGGAAGGGCATGGCTGAAGAAAACTTCTCAGCTCATGTCAGCTGGAAAGCAGAGAGAGGGATAAGCTAGGAACAAGATATACAATCCCCAAGGGCACACTCCTAGTGACCTATCTCCTCCAGCCATGCCCTATTTGCCTACAGTTATCACCCTATAATCCATTCAAATTATTAATCCATCAAATGGATTAATCCACTGATTAGGTCACAGCTGTCATAATCTAATCATTCACCTCTGAATATTCCTTCATTATCACATGAGGTTTTAGGAGAACATCTCATATTCAAACCATAACAGACCACATCAGACTTCTGCATAAGGTCAAGTCCCATTTACATTAAACATTAGAGTGTAACCAATGTGAGTAATCCAGATAACTTCTGGGAAGTTAGAAGGAGTTTCTTAATAGAAAAAGAAAGAGAAACCCATAATATGCAAAAAATGAAAGGGGCCAGGCAAGTATTGATTAAGACCCAATATGACAATCATGGTAGATCATGCCCTTTCTATCTTGCTTTGTCCTCATATGGTCTCAGGTTTGCAATGGTTGGTTCATGTGTCTGTCTCCATTACACTGTACACTTCTCAAGAGTACTGGCTATGTCCACTCACCTTAATATCTCCAGGGAAGGATACAGTGCCTTGCATATCACAAGGCCATGAGTGAAAGACAGAAGGAAAGGAAAGAAGGAAGGAAGGAGAAAGGAGAGAGATGGAGGAGCAGAAGCTATTTTATACACTTTAAAAGAGGAGAAGAAACTAATTTGCAAAGTACAAAATCAGGTAAAGGGTTCTAATCCTTAGCTGTATAAACACAGACAAGTGACTTAATCTCTTTAACCCTTAGTTAGTTTATCTGTGAAATAGGGATAAGTTAATAATACCCACCTCAAATAACTATCATGAGACTTTAAATAGATAGCTAAAATAATTGATACAAAGTCTGGGGTATATAAGGTGATTGATAATAACATTACTATTACAAATGAATGAAATTTTTTGAAAAAAGAATGAAGTCACTGCTTCTATGGTAATGAAGGTGTGAAGGTCTTGGCCTGGCCCACTCAAGTCTATCATTGGGTTTGGCCAGCCCATTCTGGACCTTTGTCGTTGGAGAGCCACTTTGCCTCCGTAGCTTTCACTTAAATGGGGCTCTAAATCAAACTGTCCTCTGCCACCATTCTTCCCTGGGCTTCTGATTATAATCATGCTGCCTGCTATTAGTACAGGGATGTTTAAAACTCCTATAAAACAAGAGCTAATTGCTGATCTGCTTAATTAAAGTGAGCCTTTTGTTGTCACATTTACAAAGATAAATGAAATAATCAGCTGTGGACTAATGAGAGATAATTAGATTATGCAGCCCCAATAAATAAAGACCAAAATGCTCCCAATTGTGCCTGTATGTCAGAGAAAGACCATAGTGAGCTTTAAGGAAATGTGTGTTAGTGATACTTTATTTTAACAACAGTGCATAATTCTACGATCCAGCTCTCCAACTCAATTTTATTACTCAGATTGACAGCAATCAACAGAGAACTAACAGCGCCTTCCTGACTGGAACTCTACCAATCCTTTATCAATTAGTCCTAAATCTTTAATTAAAATAAAAATATTTATAATTTAGAAATAAATATCATTTTTACTCTTGACATACCTGATATAACTTATTAATAAAGGGTATCTATGAAGGTAGCATTGTAAACCCTGCTATCTTGCCCCATAATAATTTATTAATTACTTTACTAAAAATATTACATTAAGTATAAAAATAAAATTGATCCAATATCAATTTTAGCTGACAGCAAGCAAATCTATTAATTCTTTTGTGTCACCAAACCATAACTGCCCTAAGTCACTTCCTATGACATGTCCTTTTAAGACCAATTCTGGTCTCCTAAAACAGACACAAAGAGAAAGATAGAGGGAAGAAAAAGAGAGAGAGGGAAAGGGGGAGAGGTTTTAAGTGCCTATAGCCAAAGGAAATCAAAGCTTCTCCACACATGAATTGATTGATATGAAGGTAAAGATAAAATTTTTATTTTGCTCAGATAAAATAAAGACAGATTGCCCAAGACTAACAACATATCAAAAGAACCATCCCCCCACCATGAAATGACAGAGGTTACTACATCTGGAAAAATCTGCTAAGCTAGTAGTTTCCCAACTTTTGATGCATGAACCAGGGTTATGTATATTACACTCTGTAGTCATCCTTAATTATATTGAGAGTGTAATTTTTATTTTGCCAATTAAGAGTTTAAAAATAAGATCTATCCTCACCTCAATTTTACCACCAAAAGGAGAAAAAAAAATATGATCTTGTTACAAAGGGGAGGCCTTTAAATTGAAATAAAGTAGCTATATTAAGAAAACACACTATTGTCCTCTTTTTCTCATTTATTCTGCAAAGGTAGAAAATCCATCTTGGACAGGCACCCTCCAAAAATCAGTTCCCTAATGCCCAGGAACTGATGATTTTAGAAGTCAATATTCTAAGTCATTTTGTAAAATTAAAGGTTGATTTGAAAAGAGAATAAAGAAATCAAAGCCTTCATAGCCCCTAAATCCCTATAGCCCCTTCTGGTCCAGCACATAGCTGACCCAGGCTATGACCTTTGATGAATAAGGCTAACATCCCTCAAGAAGCCACCCAAGGGTGAGCCCATAGGTATTCCTTGCAATAAGGCCAAGTTGATTTTCTATGAAACAGAAATTTCAAAACCAGTCTTCTTTTCAAAACATTTCCTAATTTATGCTCTACATAAATGACACACATTTTGAGTAGTTCTTTATAAAGGGACAGTTTGATACAGTGCGAGGGAAAAAGCCAGAACATCCAGCCCCATTTCCAATTCTACCTGAGTTGTGGTTGTACAGCCTCATAACATAGAGATGGCCCCTAACTCCCTGGACCAGTGAGATGATGAACAGGCAAGCCAAGAATTAGAGAAGCACAACATGAATCTTAATTCATTTCTTATTCTAGTCTTAAGTTACTAGATCTAGAATCTTAAAAATGTGTTTAGTGCCATGTTGAACCTTTAGTGTTAAATATAATGTCAACTTATGCAAAATTCTGTCCAGTAATTCACTCACAGAGCCTAAATAAGTTGGCCCTGTCCTCGCTCTTGAAATAATATATTCCGGCTGTCCCTAGAAACCCAGGCATGGATACAGGGGGGAGGGAGAGAAAGGCAGTCATAGATCAAGTGTCTCAAATGTCAATAAATGGCAAAGGAGAGTTATGGAGCACATAAGGAAAGGAGGAGGCTCGGAATATGGGGCTTGGGATGCCCTTTGACCCCACTCAGAGTAGCCTAGTAATAAATCCAGAGGTGAGGGACATCTTTAGATATTGGAGCCATCCAGGGAAGCCATAGAGAATTTTTCAGCATCATAAACAGTTTGGAAAGAAAAAAATCTAATCTGGAAAAATCAGAGCAGAATGGTGGAACAAGAAAAAAAGCCTTAGGTAAGTATTTTTGTTTCTTTGTTGTTAACATTGTCTTATCTGAAAAATATTTATGTCACTACACAGACATTTGAAAAATCTTCCTTTAGCTCTCTTCCCTAAGTCAGAATCTGAGCTAATAAGACAAACACCCTTTGCAGGGCCACATGCAGATGATTGCAACTACTTGGAGAATGCTTACTCTTACCACACCTAGATCTAGCAGGTTTCATGGAAAACAAGAGGTCTGTGTAGAGCACATTTGCCACCCTATATACCTAGAGTGCATGTCAGCTGCATTATTAATCAGGACAGGCTATGGTAGCTCCTGTAATAACCCCCAAATCTCAATTTCTTCACATAAAAATAGATTAAATCTATTTCAAGCCCAGTCCAGTGCAGGTCAGTCAAGAGTGTTGGTAAGAAGGCTTCAGCTTCACAGGGTAGTCAGAGATCCAGGCTATTTTGTCCTCAAGGCCTCAGGACTCTCTGTTGGATGCTGGGAATTCAGGAAGTGGTGGAGTGGGAGGGATCTAGTGGAGTTTCAGAGGTCAGGCTTGGAAATGTTGCCCAACATAACCACCCAATTTCCATCATGAAGAAGGAAGTCACATGACCTCATTCAAAGCAAGAGATGTGTGACATGCAGTCTTCCTGTATGAACACATGGCATTGGCTCTGCTGCACCAGCAAAGCCCATAGAGAAAGATCAAGAGAGAACATGGAAGAGCAACCTCTAACTTAAGTATAGGAGATATAGGGATCCAAGATGGCGGAATAGAGAGGTCCTGTTTCTGGCTGCTTTGTGGAATTAAACAAAGAAAAATCAGGCAGCGACTCCACAAGGTCTCACCTAGACTGAATACAACATCTCAGAGCGTGCGACAGGACCCCTATACAGCGGATTTTCACATAAACCATCAGAGCTACAGTCACCTGTGCAGAAATCAGAGCCTCTGTGTTCCAGTAAGACTCCAGACCCAAAGCCCGCAGTTCTAGCGTGCACATGGCTCTCAAGCAGCATACCAGAGTCACCTAATCAGCTGAGCTTCTTTCCCATGAAGGCCACACAGCTGCAATCTAGCCACAGTACAAAACCATCCCAGCTCCCCCCACCTCACCAGACATACCAGCACTGGAAGCAGACCAACTGCATCTTGGAAAACCTCTCTCACCATTTTTTGGTGGGCGTGGCTACCAGTGTGGACCTCCCTTTGAACAGGTACCTGGTTTCGAACTTCTTCCCCCTCCCCCCACCCCAGCTGCAATTACTTGGCACAGTGACTCCCCAACACAAGACTGCTCTCAGCTGAACGGGAATGGGAGCACAATGCAACAAGGGCACTGCCCACCTGGCAGGAGCCTAAGGGTGAGAGGTCCTGAAGTTGGGACCTGATAAGCAAGGAGGGGAGGGGTCTAGTGACGAAAGAGTGAAAAACCTGAAGCAAATCAGAGAGACCAGTATTAGGAAGCTCCAGGCAGGAGAGGGAGATGATACAGGGGGGCTCAAGTCTTCTCACCCTGGTTAAGACAACTCCACCTACTGGAAGAGAAGAGAAGCAGAAAGGAAACAGAATTCTAAGAGTTTTGTTTTATGTACTCTACTGTCCTCCCACGTACTTGTCTAACCTAAATTACCCCCTGTCTATACCCCTGCTTCTAACCCTCTTCATTAGTGTTCTCCTTCAAATTTCCTAAGATATATTAACCCCATAAACTCACATCTTTCCCCATAGCATATCGCCTTATGCCCAACCCCCAGTTCTCTGTCCACCACCAGAAACTGTACACCTTTTAGGAAACTACTGACTATTTTAAATAATAATTGAATCCAAAATTTCTGGACCTTGAGACAAACTATAAATGTCTTAATAACAATAATTTGTTCATAAGTGATGTACTACTGTTGATATTAGGATCTGTTAACATTGTCCTTCTCCACAAAGGAGGGATATTGGAACCATACAAGAGCACAACAAATCTATAGGGTAAAAACAATAACACATCAGTCACCTAGAACTGGAAAAAAGATATGTGAGCAACATGAAAAGACAAGGGAAGAAAGTACCACAAACAATTCAAGACAACACATCATTAGAAGAATTGACAGCTGATGCAGAAAAAATGACAGATAAAGTTTTCAAGATATGCATGACAAAATGACTTGGGATCTCAAAGAAGACATTATACAACAAACAAAAGGCAGTGAAAGATCACTTTCACAATGAGCTACATAAACAAATCCAAGAAGCAAAAGATCAACTCAACAGGGAGATAGAGATTATACAAAAAACCAAACAGAAATCCTTGAAATGAAAAAAAAAAAACAATAAACCAAATTAAACACTCAAAGGAGAGCATCACCAATAGAGTAGACCACTTGGAAGATAGAACATCAGACAATGAAGATAAAGTATATCATCTTGAAAAGAACATAGACAATATAGTGAAAATGATAAGAAACCACGAGCAGAACATCCAAGAAATATGGGATAGCATAAAAAGACCAAATTTAAGAGTTTTGGGGATAGAGGAAGGCATAGAGGTCCAAACCAAAGGAAAGAGCAATCTGTTCAATGAAATAATATCAAAACACTTTGCAGATGTGAAGAATGAAACAGAAATCCATATCCAAGAAGCCTACAGGATGTCGAATGTGGAAAATCACAACAGATTCACACCAAGACACATTATAATGAAAATGCCCAACATACAGAATAAGGAGAGAATTTTGAAAGCCACAAGAGAAAGGAATTAGATTACATATAGGGATAAACCAATTAGGATAACAGCAGAATTTTCAACACAGACCTTGAAAGCTAGAATATCCTGGAACAACATATTTCAAGCTCTGAAAGATTATGGGTGCCAACCAAGAATCTTGTACCTAGAAAAATTAAGCTTCAAATTTGAAGATGAAATAAAAACTTTCCATGATAAACAAAAGTTAAAAGAATTTATAGCTAGAAAATCAGCACTACAAAACATCCTTGGCAAAATATTTAATGAAGAGGAAACAAAAAACAACAATGAAAACCAGCAGAGGGAGGTAGCACACTAAAGGAAAAACTAATCGCCGAGGGAAAACAATTCAAGTAAAATAACAAAAATAAACAAATATGGCTGGAAATACAAACCATGTCTCAATAGTAACCCTAAATGTTAATGGCTTAAACTCACCAATCAAAAGACATAGGCTAGCAGATTGGATTTTTAAAAATCCAAAAATGATGCCTACAGGAGACTCATCTGTTTGGAAAAGAAACCCAGACTGAAGGTGAAAGGTTGGGAAAAATCATACCGTTTATATGGACTACGGAAGCAAGTAGAGGTTTCCATACTCATATCAAATAAAGTAGACTTTAAGCCAAAGTTAATCAAAAGGGATAAAGAGGGACATTACATACTACTCAAGGGAACCATACGCCAACAAGACATAACAATCATAAATATATATGACCCAAACAATGGTGTAGTTATGTTCATCAAACAAACTTCTCAAGTTCAAGAGTCAAATTGACCACAACACAATAATCATGTGTGACTTTAACACACCTCTCTCACCACTGGATAGATCATCCAAACAAAAGTTGAATAAAGAAACTATAGAGCTCAATAACACAAGTAGTAACTTAAACTTAACTGACATATATAGAATATTTCATCGTGAATCAAGCAGATACACTTTCTTCTCAGCAGCACATGGATCCTTCTCTAAAATAGACCATATACTATGCCACAAAACAACTCTTAGAAAAGACAAAAAAAATTAGAGATACTACCATGTATTTTATCAGAGCATAATGGAATGAAATTGGAAATCAATGACAAAATAAAAAATAAAAATTTATGTATCACCATGGAGACTGAACAATATGCTACTGAATGAACAATGGGTTGCAGAAGACATCAAAGACGAGATTAAAAAATTTTTAGAGGTAAATGAGAACACAGGCACAACATATCAAAATCTCTGGGACACTATGAAAGCAGTACTAAGAGGGAAATTCATTGCATGGAGTTCATTCCTTAAAAGAAGAAAAAGTCAACAAATAAATGACCTCACACTACATCTCAAATCCCTAAAAAAGAAGAAAAAATCAACAGCAAAAGTAGTAGAAGGGAAGGAATAATTAAAATTAGAGCAGAAATCAATGAAATTAAAACAAAAGAAACAATTGAAAAATTTGACAAAACTAAAAGTTGGTTCTTTGAAAAACATAGATAAAGTTGACAGACCTTTAGCCACACTAACAAAGAGAAGAAGAGAGAGAACTCAAATTACCAGCATGAATGATGAAAAAGGTGATATCAAACAGACACTACAGAAATATAGAAGATAATTAGAAATTATTTTAAAACCTTATACTCCAATAAAATAGAAGACATTGAAGGCATTGACAAATTTCTTAAGTCATATGATCTGCCAAGATTGAGTCAGGAAGATATACACGACTTAAACAGACCAATATCAAGTGAGGAAATAGAAGAAGCCATCAAAAGATTACCAACCAAGAAAATCCCAGGACCAGATAGATACACAGCCGAGTTCTTCAAGACCTTTAAAGAACTAATACCAGTACTCGACAATTTATTTAGGAAAGAGAAAAAAGAGGGAGCATTTCCAAACTCATTCTATGAGGCCAATATCACCCTGATTCCAGAACCAGACACAGACACTTCAAAGAAAACTTCAGACCAATATCTCTAATGAACATAGATTCAAAAATTCTCAATAAAATTCTGGTAAATTGAATACAAAAACATATCCAAAAGGTTGTGCACCATGATCAAGTGGGATTCATCCCAGGGATGCAAGGTTGGTTCAACATATGGAAATCAATAAATGTAATTCATCACATCAATAGATTTAAAGATAAGAATCTCTGATCATCTCAATAGGATGCAGGAAAAAGCATTTGACAAAATACAGTACCCCTTTCATATTCAAAACACTAGAAAAACTAGGGATAACAGGAACATATCTTAACACTGTAAAAGCTATCTACACTAAGCCTCAGGCCACCATCATTCTAAACAGAGAAAAAATGAAGGCATTCCGTCTAAAACCTAGAACAAAACAGGAATGCCGTCTTTCACCACTTCCATTCAACATAGTTCTTGAAACATTGGCCAGAGCAATTAGACAGATGAAAGAAATTAAAGGGATATGTATAGGTAAACAAGAACTTAAATTATCTCTATTTGCTGACAATATGATTCTATACCTAGAAGACCCAAAAAACTCCACTAGAAAACTTCTAGAACTAGTAAATTAATTCAGCAAAGTAGCAGGATATAAAATCAACACCCATAAGTCAAAGGCATTTCTGTATATCAGTGACAAATCCTCTGAGAAGGAAATGAGGAAAACTACCCCATTCACAATATCCTCAAAAAAAATAAGATAATTGGGAATCAACTTAACAAAAGAGGTGAAAGACCTCTACATTAAAAATTACAGAATGCTAAAGAAAGAAATCAAAGAAGACCTTAGAAGACGGAAGGATCACCTTGCTCTTGGATAGGCAGAATTAATATTATTAAAATGACCATATTACCAAAAGCACTATTTAGATTTAATGCAATTCCAATCAAAATCCCAATGGCATTCCTCATAGAAATAGAAAAACAATCATGAAATTCATCTGGAAAAATAAGAGACCCAGAATTGCTAAAGCAATCCTAACCAGGAAGAGTGAAGCAGGTAGTATCACTATACCAGACCTTATACAGAGCAATAGTAACAAAAACAGCATGGTATTGGCACCAAAACAGGCCAGTAGACCAATGGTACAGAATAGATGACATAGAGACTATAACCCACAAAATTACAATTATCTTATATTAGACAAAGGTGCCAAAAACATGTACTGGAGTAAAGATAGCCTCTTCCACAAATGGTGCTGGGAAAATTGGAAGTCCATATGCAACAAAATTAAATTAAACCCCTATCTCTTACCATGCACAAAACTTAACTCAAAATGGATCAAGAATGTAGGAATTAAACCAGAGACTTTGTGTCTTATGGCAGTGGCATATATACACAATGGAATTTTACTCAGCATTAAAAAGTAGGCCCCTAATCTTCATCATGTGGGTTTAGGCTCGAACTTCCTTAATAAGATTCCTCTAGTGCAAGAATTAAAACCAAAAATCAATAAATGGAATGGAATCAAACTAAAAAGTTTCTTTTCAGCAAAAGAAACAATCTGTGAGGTGAACAGAGAGCCTACATCCTGGGAGCAAATCTTTACCCCTCACACATCAGTTAGAGCACTAATCTCTAGGGTATATAAAGAACTCAAAAAGCTAAACACCAAAAAATCAAATAACCCAATCAACAAATTGCCTAAGGACCTGAACAGACACTTCTCAGAAGAGGATATACAATCAATAAATAAATATATGAAAAATACTCATCATCTCTAGCAATCAGAGAAATGCAAATCAAAACCACTCTAAGATTTCATCTCACTCCAGTCAGAATGGCAGCTGGTGGAACTGCAAATTGGTACAGCCATATGGAAAGCAATATGGAGATTCCTTGAAAAACTGGGTATGGAACCACCATTTGACCCAGCTATCCCTCTCCTTGGTCTATCCCCAAACAGCATACTACAGGGACACAGCCACATCAATGTTTAAGCAGCACAATTCACAATAGCAAAATGGTGGAGCCAACCTAGATGTCCTTCAATGGATGAATGGATTTTAAAAAGTGGCATATATACACAATGGAATTTTAACTCAGCATTAAAAAAGAACAAAACCTTAGCATTTGCAGGTAAATGGATGATGTTGAAGAAAATAATGCTAAGTGAAGTCAGCCAATCCAAAAAAATATATATCGAATGTTTTTTCTGATATAAGGAGGTTGACTCATAGTGGGATTGAGAGGGAGAACATGGGAGGAATAGATGAATTCTAGATAGGGAAGAAGGGTGGAAGGGAAAGGGAGGGGTCTGGGGATTAGCAAGGATGGTGGAATGTGATGGACATCATTATACAAAGTACATGTATGAAGACTTGAATTGGGTGTCAACATACTTTATATATAAACAGAGATGCAAAAATTGTGCTATATATGTGTATTAAGAATTGTAATGCAAAAAAAATAGTGTTACCTTAGATTAGGTAGAGGGAAGTGAAAGGAGGGGAGGGCAGGGATGTGGAGATAAGAAAGATAGTAGAATGAAACAGACATTGTTACTGTATGTATATATGTGACTGTATGACCAATGTGATTCTACAATATGTACACTCAGAAAAATGAGAAATTATATCCCATCTATGTATGACATATCAAAGAATATAAGTGCATTCTACTGTCATGTATAACTAATTAAAACAAATAAAAAAAATTTTAAAAAGTATAGGAGATATAGAACTTGTTAGTTAATTGACCAATTACCTTTGTTACAATCAATTTTAAACTATTCATTAACAACCTACTGGTACTGTGAGACACACTGAGGGGACCCTGAGGTAAAGACTTCCTACTTCCTATGGTCAGAAAGAACCATCTACTAAACGGGATCAGACGTGGACATTCACATGATCCAGCCAAGCCTTAATCTTTTAACATCTGTAAAGTGTGACAACATAATGTAACACATAGTGTGGTTGTGAAGATAAAATGAGACAACACGTGAAGCTCATGAAGTGTCATAGTTCCCCCCTCCTCCTCCTCTTTGTCTTCTTTTACTCCATTCACCACATCCTTCCTTTTTTTTGGTCCATCTCTTTTTCTTCCCTCTCCCTCCTATCATCATTACTATTTTGTTATGTTAGATGAGGGCAAAGTACCATAAGAAGTAAATAAAAGGGGAAATTATACCCAATTGGAGAACCAAGAGAATTTAGAAGACATTGATATTTTGGGTAGATTCTAAAGATTAAATAGAATTTTGATAATTGAAGAGGGAGAGAAAAGGCTTTCCAGGGAAGAGGGCAGCAAGAGTGAAGCCATCTGTTGAGAAGCACAGGGCACAGCTATAACCTGATCATGGAGTTGATGAAAATAATGACATGGCCGGGGCACGGGGGTGGCGGGGGGTGAGGGTTGGCACTGAGAACAGGAAGCAAGAGCTTGTAATATACACCAGGTGCTCATGGATGAACATGTGCATGAACCTGGCCACATGATGTCTTGGAGGCTCAGTTTCTCATCCATAAAATGGAGGTGATAATAGGACCTTGGAGGATCATTTGGAGAGGTAAATTAAACTGAATAATTGGGTTCAGAACTCTGAACCCAAAGTTGGCCACCATAAGAACACTTATGTGAATAGCTCTTATCGTTCTATAATGACTGCTATTACTGCTAATTCTTGTAACTCCAGTTTCAGCTCTTTTAGACACCAATAAATATGTGATAACAAAATGAATACTCAAAGTATACTCAAACGAGCACAATTAAGGAGATGATTATAAAAATATTGGCATAATTAAAGCCTTTCCATTTCCCAGCGTCTGGCTTAAAGATTTAAATGTGCAAAATGGAACACATTTCACCAAATCTTTTTATTAATTAGGGGAAATAGAGATCTATTTTATAGTTAGTAAGTTAAAATGTAAACACTTTAGCTACAATTTCTAAAATTCAGCCCTCTTATTGATTAGTAAAAAGCATGTATTGAAAAGGAACAGTACTGTGGTCATTATTCGAATACACATTGAATTGAAGATAAACTATCTCTGCATAAAAGCAAAACTAAAAGGCAGAGGACTGGAGCTAAGTCTCTTCCACTAGAAACATGGACGTGAGCATGGAGGGTTTTGTCAATGCTGAGATGGGAAATGTTACTTGTGGACCGCAGATTCCTTTCTGGACTAAGCAATCCTATTGTCCACAGAGCTCCCTGAGGTTAAATAAGCCACAAGTAAGAACATCAAATTAGGAATTGAAATAATTAAAATGGGGGTGAAAACTGTATCTATCTCATTGGGCTATTAAACAAGTAATTGAGGATTAAACAAGATATAAACTATTCAGAATAGTTCCTGGTATAAAGTAAGCAAGCACTAGTTAAATGCTGGCTATTCCGTGTTGGGAAACCACTTTGACATGAGGAAATTGAGGTGCACAGAAATAAAGTGACTTTCCCAAACGCAGGCAGCTGTTGGAGCATGCAAACTTCCTTACCACTGATCTTTATCCTGGGGATAAAGATTTTTGTACTGGGAACAACATTTTGTATTTACAATACAATAGTAAATATTGTGACAATACAAGAACACTTTAAAGGGGATAATATCCCCTTCCATAAATCCCTTGTTTGCCCATACCGACTCCAGTGCAACTACATCATGGCTTCTAGAAGCAAAGTCTCTATGGAATTAGCAATTCCCTGGTCTCCCGCATGGAGCAGATTAACACTGCTTAATGCTAGGAAGATCATATTCCCTTCTGATATTGGAACCTATAATTTTTCATCAATTAGAGGTTGGTTACAAAAAACAATCAATTGATATTTTACTCACTGATCCAGCAATCATTGCAGTTTTACTTTGGTGTCTCTCTTGGCAAATGATATGTTGTATTTTGAAATTCACAAGAGGCCTTCAGAAAAACAAAACAACTGAAGGGCTTTTTGTCCCCCTCTCTTTCTTCTTCGGAGAATATTTCCATTCTTAGCATTTGAAGTTTGAAGCTAATGGGCATAAACAGAAGAAAGCACAGCAATTCCATCAAGTTCAGTTATAAAGAAGGGTATTCCAGAAAATGCTGTGGGTTTTATTCTTAAACTTTGGTTTCATCTGAAACTTGAAAGGTGTGACCATCTCTATTGTGCAGCTCTAAAATAAGAACATCCACCACCAATGAGGAAATTTTGACTGTATACATGGTGCTGAAGTTCATTTAATCTGTACCAAAGTGTTAGAATGTGGGTACTTCATTTCCATGTTATTTAGGAGCTTCTGGAGGTCCTTAGAGGTTAAGGTGCTCAAGGGCAGGTCTTCAGAGAGGAATAGTTCAGGGACTTACAGCCAGATCAGTCTGATTCTTGAGACTCTATCTTTCACAGTTGGCCACTAATCTCATAGACAGGGTCAATGCCCCAAACTCCAAAATCAGTTATTTTACTGGAAGCATCCTAGAGAGCCTTTCACATTCACAGACTTTGGAGCCATGCTGATAATGGCTCATGGCTGCTCTCTGTCCAATCTGCTGTGTGACTTCAGATGAGAAATTTAACCTCAATTTCCTCTTTCATTATAAAGAGAAAAGATGTATTTGAATACTAAATAATGTTATGATATTATTTTGTTGATACTTTTTGCCAAGTACTTTCTTGAGACAATACAGAATGGTGGCAAGACTTCAGATAACCTGAAATAAAAACATCTGGGTTTAACTGGTTTTGACTCTGACGCTTGATAGTTCTGTGACCTTAGATAAGTCACTTAAGACCATAGTTTCCTCATCTGAAAACTGGAATATTAAATATGGCTACTTCATAGGACTAATATCATGAGTATGAAGTGCATTAAAAGGTTAAAAACTTAGTATAGTGCCTGATACATAGTGTCACATATGCTACTATTATCACTTCGTTTTTTTCAGAAACATTTACTTTTGCTGATTACCAAAACTTCCCGACATAGCCTGAAATGCCTGCTTGGATTTCTGCCTAGGGATCTCTCCTGCTGGGGAATAACATAGGTACCTACATTTCACTGTGAGCCACCCTAGTCTTCCTTCTTCTGGAATTCCCAATCGCTGCTCTACCACTGGCCATGACCTGACACAACCACATCAAGAATAAAGAATCTGCCTGGCTGTGTTTAAACAGCCAAGAAGACCTCTATGAGGTCAAATGTTTTATTAAAGTTGTCCATTCACTGTTCAAATATGTTTCCTTGGAGAGGTAATTGCATAACAAGACGATGAGAAAACATGTCTTTAAGCTTCCTTATCTTCCCAGGTTCATTGGCATTCACACCTCGGAGCCGAGACTGGATTCTTCATTTCTCTAGTCTCATAATAGTTCACATTCTTCCAGTATTTTCAACTAAGTCATGACTCCCACTAGTCTCCATTGTATGGTGTGCTATAAGACATGTCTTCTGAATCCCTCAGCAGTACTCCACAAAATGGTGAACACAAAGTAATGGTGGATAAATACTTAGTCATTTTATTGGTAAGCATAAATTTCATAAGAAAATTTTATACAAGGAGCATTCAAGTGCTATACTCTATATATACCTTAAGGGTTAAAGAGTCTTGCCTGACTCTGTTTCCATTATACATCATTTTCCCCCTACATTTTTGCCCAAGTCACTAATAATCCTGTTGGTAATGCCAGTGGTCATCTTGCTCTATCACCAGTATTTGACACAATATATTCATTTTTTTCCAGAACACTACATTCATGGTTTTCTCTCAATTCCACTGGTGGCTCCTTCTCAGTTCTTCCCAAACTTTTAATGTTAAAGTGACTTAACTTCTTTCCTATTCTCTTTCCACATTCACTTCCTTGGTGATGATATCAAATCCTATGTCTTTATATACAATCTATTGCTAACAACTATTGGACTCCAGACTCAACATCAACTGCCTACTTGATCTAATAGATATTTCAAAAGTCAAAATGTCTAAAAACACACTCTTCATCGTCCTCTGCCCCAGCCAATGTTAATAGTATTCCTCACTTGGCATCCTTCTCTCATACCCCAAGTCCAGTTCATCATGAAATTCTGTCAACTCCACAGTTTATCCAACATGGGTGCTTCTAATGCCTCATGTTACAGCCATTATCACCTCTCTCAAATTACTCAATTTGGTAGCCAGAAAAGCAATCTGGTCATGTTTCTGCTCAAATCCTTTGAGGGATCCCCATTTCACTCAGAATTTATCCTGAAGATGGCTTATAAGATGCTGAATTATTGGGGCTGTTATTCCTCTGACCTCACCTTCTACCTCTTCTTCCTCATATTCACTCTGATTAAGCCACACTAACTTCCTTAATGTTTCTCAAACACACAGTTGTACTTTGACCTCAGGGCCTTTGCACTGGCTATACCTTTTGCCTAGAGCACCTTATCCATGTATCCACATAGCTAATGTACTCCTTCAGTTTCCTCGAGTCTTTACTGAACAGTCACCTTCTCAATAAGGCCTATCCTACCAACTCAGTATTCATGTCAGCTATCATTTATATTTTGTCATGTGTAATATTTATGGCCCATCTCTTTGCAATCTAAACTCCATACAGGCACACATATGGGTTGATTTGGGTCACTGCTGCATTCTTGATGTTAGAACAGTTTCTGGCATATAGAAAGTTTTTCATGTTTTTTCCCCCCACTAATAGGGCTTTTTATTGGTCACTACTAAAAATCTGAATTTTAAACAGATTCTTGAACCTTTAGCACCTGTCTCATTTCCCATAGCTTTTCTAGAAAAATATGGAACATTTCCTGAATTTGGGTGTCATCCTTGCACAGGGGCCGTGCTAATCTTCTCTGCATCATTCCAATTTCAGTATATGTGCTGCCAAAGTGAACTTAGAAAGTTCTTCATGTTTGCCAAACAAATTGAATGGATTAATGTGGGAAATGCATTTTCATGATTTGGCTTATAAAATGAAACCTGTAACTATGATAGACTGCAAAAGCAGGCATTTCATTTATGATACAGAAACTCTAAATATATCATTAGGGATCATCTTATAAATCAGTGCTTGATTAACCATATCAGGTATACAGACAGGAAGTGGAAATCATAGTATAGTCATGCACCACTTAACAACAATTTGGTCAATGAGACCGCACATTTGATGGTGACGTTATATCACCTAGTGACATCATAGCCATCTTAGTTTGTGTGGGCATGCACTATGATGTTCACACAACAAAAACACTTGACAACACAATTCCCACTTAATACCTCTATCATTAAATGAGGAGATGACTATATTTTTAAAAAACTTTTACTCAATTACACATCCACATACTGAATTGCTTTGGGTGGTTTTTATTTCATCTCATTAAAACTTTCAGATCCTTCTCACTGATCACCTGGGACAGGAAGATGCCCTAGAAGTTAAAGAGACAGAGTGAAAGGGCCATGTTGCATGAGTTGGAATCTCAACTCCATTGCTTACCACTTTAGCAGTAACTCCACCTCTTGGTAGCTCCTGTTGAAGACATTCAAGTATAAAGCACAGTAGAAAAACCTTCTGACATAGGGTCCTCCAGCCCAGTTTGCAAGTTCTGATGACAGGAAGCTCATTATTTGGGTAGTCTGCTCCTTTGTTGAAGAGCATCATGTTTTAGAAAGTTCTTTATAACAATACTGAGCTAAAAAAATCTAGCTTTCTGTTACAGTCTAGCATTGATTTAAAACTGACCTTTTCAACATTAGGGAGTATAAACATTTCCACATAAGTCCCAAACAACTTATTTTTTAACTTCTATTCCCAATTGCCAGCTTTGAGTATAATAATTGTTATGCCCTCCTTGCCTCACAAAGGCTGTGGGATTCAGAAGAAACACGCATATTAGTATGTCCCAGGCATTGTACCCCTGTTGCCCAGGCCCCTCACTGCATGCCCTGAGCAGGAGCTAACTGAATGCTTTTATTTAATGAGCAGGGAACACACTCTCTCTCTCTGCTCACAAGTAAACTTTGGCTAATATGGTTACTACAGTTAAACATTAAACTTAAGTCTGAGCTTCCAGGAAAGAAACTGAAAGATAAAAGACAAACTATCTCATTATCTGATTTTTTTTTTAAAAAGAAGCATATCACATAATTAAGAAAGACAATTTCCCAACAAACATTTCCCAAAGGACTTTTCTATGTGAATATTACATGAGCAACATTAAGTAATATGGATATTTTCTTCTACAGTGTAAAAAAAGAAAAATTATTTCTTCAGATATTTTAAATTCATTTTCAGTGAAGAAAAATCGCAGAGCAGGAACCCATTCTAGGCAGAAGCCGTGAGTAAAAGAAGGGAGACTCCCCTGAGGTTGGAAAGTGCCAGAAAGAAGGGACCACCAAGGTCCTGCATGAGAGCCTAGATGTGGATGCTGCAGGTATAGTGTCAGGGACAAGAGAGAGTCTCACCGCGGTCCTCCCCAAGCTGGAATTGTAAGAGTAAATGAAATTGAAGTTTAAATGTAAAAGACCGGGTATCGTAAAGTTTCTAAGCTGCAAAGCCTGAGTTAAAATGTAAAGGACCAGGTATTGTTAAGTTCCTATGCTACACCCCCAAAACCTGAAATTCCTGTAGCTGTTAGGACAATTCCCCGGACTGCCCAGTAAATATTCCCCCTGACCATCTAGTTGTTTAATAACCTAGAACCCTGTACAGCTTGGCACGTAGGCATCTCAGGGCCTAAACCAATCAGTTTGAATGTGTACCCCGCTTTAGAACTGACCTATCACCCCCGCCCGACCTGTTCCCGCCAATGAATGTGCTAATCAATTTTGAGAGTTGTTGTTCGATTTTCCCACGCCTCATGATGATTTGTTCTGATGTATGCAAAGCCCCCGCCCTCCCCAAAAAGTGTACTTAAGCACTGCTTAACCTCTGCTCGGGGCTCTGGGCCGCTCTCCCTTGTTGAGTGAGCACGGAGCCCCAGAGCGCTGGATTGGATCCTCAATAAATCCCCTTTTGCGGTTGCATGAGTCGGTCTCTTGGTGGTCTCTTCCTCCGACGTTCGCCGGACCCTTACAGAATCAGACTGATAGCTAAATAAGGCACAGAGTAGGGGGCAGGAGGCAATCTCTGCAAAGAGTCTTGAGCAATAATGTGAAGTTATATATAGTTCAAAATAGATTTGGGACTCTTCAGTAACATTATTTGATGTCTTAAGAACTAAAGATTAAAATGAGCCAAAGCATTGTTTAAAAGTGTGTTTCTGGGATACTTCAATCATAAGATAATTCAGCTTTGGCAAGACAACATATGGGAAGTAGATAGATCTTATCAGGCTCTGGATACTACCTTCAGGTGGCCTTTCCTGCCTTCCTCAGCCCAGGCTGCCAGGGACCACCTAGTGGTCTTGTATCATGTAACCATATACACATCTCACATTGCTTCTGTCTCTCCCATGAGCTCCTCTAGGACATGTATCAAGACTAATTCCACTTTGTTCCCCTGACATAGTGCCTGACACAAAATGATCAACCACTAAATATCAATAGCAGGAAGGAAGGGAGATTGGGGATCACCTCTGGTGATTAAAGAGTATTTGGGCGCAGCAATGCCACTGACAATAAGACCGTAGAAGAAGTGGTTATGGGGAAGGGTTATAAGACTTTTGGTATTTGTCTTGGCTAGGTGGTGTCTTTGAAACAGCTGGGAAAGGCTAGGAGGGAAATGTGGGCATTAACAATACACATTTGAAAATTACCTACCATAAAGTAGAAGATGAACACTGAGAGAAGATGAATTTTCCTTTAAATTGCATCCGGATGAACAATTATCCTTTGATTAAGATCTTGTCATTTTTTCTCCCCGTCACTTGGAACAGTTACTGCAGAACCAGGATTCAATTCAAGCTCTTGGCTTCATTTGAGGAGGGCTCAAGTCCCTCCCTTGAGACCACATTACTCACCAACTAGTTTCCTTCTGCTCCAGTGAAGCCCACTGAAGCATCCTCTGTGCATGTCTTGCTGATCACTCCCTCGGAGTATCACTCAAGCCATTGCCTTCAAGGTGAATCCTTGGCTATTCTTTCAAAACCCAAACTCAAAAGCACAAAAAGCTGTTCTAAACCTAAGAGCCCCCATGATTGTCCTTTGCTTTGTATGTGTCTTATCTACCCAAGCAGAATGCAAAACCCTTAAGAACAGAAGTTATAGCCTGCCCCTTTTTTTATCCTGCATTGACTTTAAACATGATAATTCTGCACACTGTGCCAATTAATGCTGAGGATGTCAGTACGTGGAAGACAGCTTATTATTAAACATTTAAGGTTTCCAGGTCATTGTTTCTCTACCAAATATCAGTAAAATCTCTTCTTATGAAGCCAGCACTATCCACTTCTCTCCTTCAGGCCTTGAAGCTTTCAGGATAGAACCTTGTCCTTTATGGTTCTAGCTCTGATCTCATAATTCTCTGAACCTTTCTTGATGGCATCCACACAGATGGCTCTGGCTCACAGCTATTTGGTTACTCCAGCCTTAAACAGTCTCCAAGTTTATGTCACTGAAGCTGCCAATGAGCAAGTCTAGAAATCCTCAATTAGCCCTATTAACTTAACCTGTCCCTTTTGAAAATCTGGAATGCCGTATGTCCTCTTCTCACATCCAGCCATCTCCCTGTCAAGCCATGAATCTGCTTCTCTCTTCTCAGTCAAGTAGATCAAGCCTCCACCCTCATTGCGGCACTTGGGGAGTCTTTCCTTTCTGTGTGTGATAAGAATAGTGGCACAGAGTTTGCCGTGTCAGGGAGAAGATGAAAAGAGATAAAGGAAAGCAAACGCCCAGCTCATAGCATGTACTTGCTGAGAGCCATTGCCAAGTAGGAATGACTCATGGCAATTTCTTTGTCAGCCTACCCAATGTTGCTTAGAGGGAGGACTCTCCATTGTGGAAATGGGCTTGCCTTGGACCCAGGTCATTTGCAGTGACATTGCATGAATGTTTGAGAAAGGTGACCCTGCTCAAGGACCAGGGTGGATCCGGGTTTAGGGAGGATCCTGCTGGATTAGGGTGGGTCCAGGTTTAGGGTGTATCCTGCTGGGAATAGGGAGTATCCTGCTGCCTCAGGCGCCCGCCCCGCTCCTTGAGTTCTCGCAGGATTCAGAGAGTATTTGGGATGCAGAGCCCGGTGGAGGTAAAGGATTTTTCCCCAGAACATGCGTGTAGAGCGCCGGTGAGAGGTCGGGAATAAAGACTTGCTGTTTGAATCTACAAGGCTGTGAGTGGCTCGTGATTTTGTGCCCAGCCAGACTGCGGCATGTACTCACTAAAGCAAGTTTCTCCCTCTCTCTCTCCCTTTCTCTCCAATAATGAGGAGCTAATGCTTCCCAAAGTAGTCATTCTAACTTTGAGGATCTTCAACTATTCTAGAAACCCCATTTTTTTCTGAATGAAAATTTATTTCTCAGGGTTCCCATGGCCCCAGAACAGTTTCTCTGGGGCAGTAAGAATAACAGTAATCTTTTTTTCCTCCAGATCAGTCTGCCAGCAATCCTCAGACAATTCACAGAGCCCCTCAAGTCTTTTCATCTCCAGCCCAACTCCCCGCCTCACACACACACCTTGACTCCACTTGCACTTTGAGCCCATAATATAGTGGCCATGTTAGTCTCCTTCCACCTAAATATTCCAGTGCCCTGTGCAATAACCAGTAACATCTTCCAGAATACCAGTCCTGTTCAAAATTCCCGGGACGACAGCATGAACATAGTCTGGAATCGACAATTTTTCCTGCTCCAAAATGGCTTAAAAGTAAGTCTTCCTTATTGTTTTACTTACAAATCGAACTCTGTAAGGGAGGGGGAACGAAAGGAAAAAAACTCCTAGGATTGCAAGAAATGGTAATGCCAAGTGAATGGGGATTTTTTTTTTAAGAGTCTTGAATCCTGAGGGCTTGTCTTGTTCTTTTAACTAGAAAGTTTGAGTCTTGATCCATTAATCCAGAGCTAATAAATGTCTGGTGGCAATTTGCCAGTTTGAACTCACAAGTGCAAGCTTATTCATTATTAGAAAGTAGCAATCTCTGTGGGGAAATGCTTGCAAACAGGATTAGCAGAGCAAGGGGAGGGCAAAGCCTTTGGTGAAAAATGTGCCCATTGCTAATCAATGGCCCACAGCTTCTTGCTGCCACGAGTTGCAAAAAGCAATAGGAGCTCAGTGATCATTCTCCAGAGCAGGAAGTGGACTTTGTGCACTAGTTGAGTCAGGATTTCTAAAACTTTATCACTTAGTGTCCCTGACAACAGTAGCCAGTAAGCTTGAGTTCTCTCGGGATTTCAAAATGGAATCAAGATGTAGTTGAAGCCTTCCATTCATTCTTTAGTATTTATGTAACTTTAGCATCTTATTCCACAGTATTACCACTTATGCTTTCATATAAAAGAATGAAAGGAACAAGTTTCTCTTCTCATGTAATTCCTATAATTCACCAACTATGCCCCTCCAGAGCTTCATGTCCTTAGTTGGAGAAGTCATGGCCCTAGCAGCCTCAGTGAGACCATCTTGAAGGTCTCAGTGATTACTTCAGTGGATGTTCCTCTGATTTATGGGTTTATTGATTCCAGAAAAAAATTATACCAGAAAGGGTATAGCACTTTGAGATCTCAGTACAAAAACAGACAAGCAGTTTGGATCTTGGCATTGTATTCATGGAATTCCTGACCTGAGGCTGCTTAACCTCTCCAAGCATCAATTTCCTCATCTGTCCAGAGGTATCTAATTCGTAGATTGTGTTAAGGACTAAGTCAGATGCTGTGTGTAAAGTGTTCAGTTCAACAAATACATTGTAAATGTTTGTTGTCATAATACTGGGGGTGATCCTAGACATTCAGAGGGTTCCCCAAAACCCTGCCCTTGTGAGCTAAACAGAACCTTGAGAGTGGAGTCTAAAGACCTTTGTCTTAGCTAGGCATGGTGGTGCGCGCCTATAATCCCAGTGGTTCAGGAGGCTGAAGCAGGAGGATCATGAGTTCAAAGCCAATCTCAGCAACTTAGGAGGCCCTAAGCAATTCAGCAAGATCCTATCTCTAAATAAAACATAAAAAAGAATTTGATGTATGGCTCAGTAGTTAAGCGCCCCTAGGTTCAATCCCTATTACCAAAATAAATAAATAGAGACCTGTGTCTTCCTTTTTGATTCTGCTATTAGTTAGGGAGAGGTCTCAAATGGATTATTTTAAGGAATCCCCTGGCATCCTTATCTGTGAAATTGGGACCATGATACCTGCTTTAGATATCCTAATGTCATTGATATTTGAGAGTATTTTGTAAAAACTGCACATATATAAGATAAAATCCACTTTCCTCTTCTTCAAGTTTTCCAGATTTACTTTTTAAGGGTCTTTTACTCCTAGGATAAACAAGGAAAAGATGTGAGAAGGCTCTAATCTGAATAAAGGAGATGACCTCTGCCAACTCCTCTACAGAACAAATACCAATAATAACAAATAACAGAACACCATATTCAGTTCACCATGCCAGACATTAGTTCAATTCTTTACCTACAATCTTTGTCTAATTTTTGCAAGCTCTATGCCATGGTTACACTCAGTTTATAACCAAAACTTAAATTCAGAGACATAAGAAATTCATCCAGATTTGTAAAGCTGGAAATTGAATCAAGTCTGGATAACTCCAAACACCTGAAAAAGCTCTATTATCCCACCTTCAAATGAGCCAATGATCTGATTTTTTTAGTAACCTAGAATGAAAGAAGCCTATTTAGAATTTCTCTCCTGAGGGTATTTAAGATTTCTGACTGTTCCTGACTACCCTTGGCCAAGGACAGGCTGATGGTGTAGTTTCAGAGTCAGTAACTAGTGATGCCAGAGAAGGCGTGAGCCTGAAGTCCCTGGCCTTTCCCTTCCTTCTGAGGAGCCAGTAGGTCTAAGATGCTGTGGGGCTGGAGTCACAATGATGAGGCTTAAATTCCAGTTTGAAAACCAACTCCATGTTACTGTGCAAACTACTTAATGTCTCTGAGAAGATTATATATATATATATCAGAAAAACAATTAAAACTACAATCTCAGGCTTGGGGCTGTGGCTCAGGGTAGAGCACTTGCCTAGCACATATTAGGCACTGGGTTCGATCCTCAGCACCACATAAAAATAAATAAATAAAAACAAAGTTTTGGGTTTTTTTTTAAATAAATAAATAGAACTATAATCTGTACTTTGCAAAGATTTCTAGGGAAAATAGCAAAGGTTGTATAAAGCGACTAGTACGTAAAAGGTAGCTAACAGTTATGGCCATTATTATTCACTATTATTTTTATAATGAGGTAAAAATCTACCATACAAAACAACTGTCTGATGTCACATTACATGAAATGTTAAATCTGATCTATCCTTGTATAGCTCTCCAAACATTAAGCAGATATGTGCAACTGTCCAATAATTTATGTCAGTTCACAAATTATATCCATCTAAAAGATTTTACATCTTCTTTCTAATCAAAAGCTGTCCTGAAGTGGTTGAATTCAGATAGGGAGAAGAAATCCATGTGGGTTAACAGAGAAATCTCTGGGGAGCATTAAAATGATTCTTGAATAATTTTCAAATCTAATTGTATTTGCACTTCCCACTGCTCTAAAGCCAAATCAAAATTCATTGGCAAATGAGCAAAGTCCTGCCAGGATCTCATGATTTATCACGTGAAATTTCACCATGTATAGCAAGCAGCAAATGAACATAGGTTTTAGAGACATGTGCTTGAAATTCTAGATGATTTGTCTGTTCCTGCTGAGAAAGGTGGACCAAAGAGAGTCAATCATGCAACTCATGGATTGGAGCTGAAAATTCCTAATAGGAAGGCATGCATTTGACCAGGAGAATGCCTTGGAACTCATGAAGATACAGGAGGGTGGTAGGAACACAAGTGGAATTCAGCAAAATATATTCAATCCTGTTCCCCCTGAGGGTGCTGAAAACCAGAAAGAAGGACTAATTTTAAAAAGACCCCTAGAATTCCTTGTCTGTGCTCTCCACATCCACCCCCACCAGCCTTCTATTTTTGCACCACGATTCCAGGGAAGAACCAAAAAATCGAATAAGAAGCTGAGGGGGTACCCAGTGACTACACTAACCTTGGCAGCAGCTCCCATGCCCTATGGGTCCACCTGTTTGAAGCCTTGGGTATCCCCTGAAGGAGAAGTTCTCTGTTAGCCAATTTAGCCAAAACAAGGACTAAACTGACACTTCTCAAAGATCCACATCCATCAAGCAATACACGCTGCTCCCAGGAAGGCACTGTATATATAGAAGTTAAGAGCTCCAACTCCAGAGTCAGGCTGGTTCTTTGCTGGGTCAACTTAGACATGTTACTTAACTTCTCTTAGAAACTCATCATTTTGTTTCTCCATCTGAAAAGTGGAATGAACAATAATGGTCCCCATCTCTTGAGGTTGTGACGACCAAGTGACTGATGTAGAACAGTTAGAAGATGCGATACACTTGACAGGTGCTCAGAGCACATCATTATTATTCTAAACAATGCACTTGTTTGTCATGGAGTTCCCTAGCTTGTTTAAAATTCACTATGTGCTTTCAGGTTCTCATTCAAATCTCAGGACAACCCAGGGATGTCTGGAAGGTGCCATTTATTCCCATTTTACAGATGGAGCTCTGTGACTTGGAGAGCTTAAGGTTTTTTCCAAGGCCACGAGCCCAGTGAATATCAAGGGGAACCTGAAGCCAAGGTTTAGATCTCAGGTTTAGAGATCTCCTGTTTACATATAACACAACTTAGAATTTCGGTTGAAATATTTGATTTAATTAAAATGAATACTTTCATGCTCTCCCTGCGTCTCCTTCTGTACCCAGCTGAGGAACCTTCATGCAACATGCAGGTTCACAGGTTTGCCTTCAGCTGCTGGGAGCAGCCTTCCCAAGAACCAGAGCTTACACCTTTTTCATTTGATCTGAGGAGTTTGAGGTGCTCCATCGTCACAAGGGACAGGACTAAAGCCAGCAGGCAAAAAATAGCCACAAAGAAAATCGAGCAAACCACTTGAAAGCAAATGATGGTGCAGGTCATAATCACCACACAGGGAGGAGACTCCAAAAAGATTCCTAACTTTCCACGTGTCAGGACAACCGGCCCTGTAACAAGCTCTCTCCGATGAATAAAATTCTAATTGTACCTCCAATTAGATTTCACCTACCCCAAAGGCAGACTAATCACAGATTTTAAAGTGGCCAATGACAGGATAATCTCTGAGGTGAAGGACTACTTATGCACTCTCAGCCCCTTGAGGAATCTTATCCCAGCAGGTTGGGATGACTCGGATACAGACAGAACAGGGGACAAGAGAACTGGAGACACTTGCAGGGTGATTATTCACAGAAACTCCCGATTCAGACTGGAGTAAGTCACATGAAACGGAAAGATAGAAAAGGAAGCCCTGAAAAAGCATTTGGTCCTTGGGTTCTCTGAGGAGGAGCAGATGGACATAATCAATTACTTAAATAATTCAGCAGAGAAAGAAGGCTGCTTTTCACCTGAATTATCCAGATAATTTTAAAGAAATATTTTGGGTGAGGACTTCCTTTTAATCCAAATTATCTGTTTATATTTTACGGAATAATTCGCTTCTGCCAGCCGGGCTTCCAGGTCTGCCTCAGCCAAAAAGACGTCACTGCCCCTGTTACATTTGTACTTCAGCAAAGAATTGGTTTCAAGCCGAGTTCTTTTTTCTCCTTTGTGTCCTGGTAAGCTTTTCCTCTGGAAATAGACTGGGCTGGCTGTCCCTTTGATCCCATTGTGCGACTCTATCTCGTTCATCAAGCTTTGGCACCTGACCTGTTACAAGGGTATAGAAAATAGTACAATTTGAGCATTTCAAAGTGATGGTTTTCTATTTTTAAAAAAGGGATATTTGACAGCCACCTTTAGATCCACTTGCTTATCGGGGTTGCGTTTTAACAAATTTTTCGTGAAAGTATTTCATTTATTTGCCAAAATTGGAAAAAAAAAATGAACAATGGTGCATTCGTATCCCATTGAATATGGCTGAGAACATCGAAATCTACAGCACAGACTGACAGAAAGAGAGAAGCATCATATCAGTGTTGCATCAGAAAATGGCACAGGGCTTGAGCCTCTACAGCCCACAATAAAGATGACCGCAGCAGCTCGGGTGAGAGCTAGGGGTTGGTTGTCTCCAGCTGAGCGAAAGGAGCCGTTTCCCCCACCCATCCCTTGGGTGTATAGATCAGAAGTGACACAGAAGTAGCCCTGGCCAGACACCTCTTGGCTCCACCTTCACCGGGAGCTTTCACCGATTACAGGAAACCACTGTTAACTGGATGAATAAATATCACATCTGGAGGCAGAGATCCCACGATGACTCAGAGCTGCCTCCCCTTGGGTTTTCTCACACAACTTGGTGGCATGAGGGCCTTCTCCCCCTTGCAAGACAGCTCATCACAACCCTCATCTTTTCATCAGAGAGCCCTGTAACTTCGGGCAATAAGAAACATCAAACATCCAACCCACCATTTTTTTGTAATAAATATTTTACTATCTTTAAACCAAAGAACAAACAACAAAGTCAAAGTATTTGTCTCACCCTGCTTTGCACAGAGATATAACTCTAGTCTTAGCTAAAAATGTTTCTGGTGATTCTAACAAAATGTAATTTAAATGGTATTGGTTGTACCCATTTAAGAACATTTTGATATTTTTCCTGCAACATTTTGTTTCATGTTTTTGAACCCTCTCTACTAGATTCTAACCCTGAGAATGGTCTCCCTGCATGACATTACTGTTCCTGCTTCAACTTGCACAAAGCATTTGGAAACCAGGCCAGGCCTTTCCGGAGAACCTCAGTGTTGATAGTCACACTTTTGCTTCCATTTGCTTGTGCTTCTGATTATAACTCAATATGTTTTCATTCAGGTTGTAGAGTGCCCCTTTTTAGCCTCTAGCTGCTGGATGACACCATCTGTGATTGCCAAGGAAATTAAATTAAATTAAGTTAAAATTCAATCAACAGAAGATTGTTGCCTCTATGACTTTACTTGGAACCTTGAGAGCATAAGCGTCTAAATGCTTCTCAAGACAGAAACAGGCCAGCTCTGCCCAGCAACACTGGCCCATGGTTAGGACTCCCCCAGAGTCAGGAGCCAGGGACCCACCCTTTCGGTTCCATCTCATATGGCCTGCAGCAGCAACTAGGAGACAGATTGTTTTGCCTCTACAGTCTGAGCTTGGCTTAGGGCAATCTTTGTTTCTTACCCAAAAGAAAAACTTTAGATTTATGCAGAAGAGGATTAGGAATTTGCACAATATCTTATACACCATATCAAAATAAATTCTGGAAGGATTAAAGGGTTTTATTTTACAAATAAAAACTAAACCATACAAATGCAGTTTTGTTTGTTTGTTTGCTTTGATGTTTAATGGGTTCATAAATTTTTCGGTTATATTATTATTATTATTATTATTATTATTATTATTATTATTATTTGTTCCTTTTAGTTATATATGACATTAGAAACCATTTAACAAGGGCATTTTTTTAAAAAAAGTAAACATTGACCTCAGGAATTTGTGAACATTGAAAGTTCCAATAAAAGAATTGATAGAGTAGAACATAACTAAATTTGAAAAAGCTCTATCAAATAATACTTACACAAATGCAAATTTAAATGACAAATTAGCAGGAAATGCTTGTAACATGACAAGGAACATAACTTAATACACATTTAAACACAAACATGTGTACATGAGTATATAGAGAGATTCTTATAACAAAATCAGTAAAAAAATCCCATTTTTAGTCAAAAGACATTAATAGTAATTAGCAAATTAAATAAATACAAATGGCCAATATCTTTTCAAAGTCCCCTATTTTATTCAAAAGTACACACATTCACAGATGTACACATCAAAAAACAGTAAAAAAAAAAAAACTATGTGGAAACTAACCAAGATTCAACAGTTTATTATTAATTTGGTGACAATGAATTAAAATAAGAATTCTCACACATTGCATATGTTAAAATAAGAAATTTCATGCCTTAACATGCTACCATCTTCCTAGATCCTAACTTGGCAATGTACATGAAATCTTAACATACTTGGAAAGAAATTTAACTTTAAGAAATAACCACAAATATGCACAGGAAATTGTGTAAAAGACCATTTTCTGCAGCTTCCTTTATTACATCAAAAAATTGGAAATAATATAAATATCAGTCTGACTACATAAGTTACATTAAATACAAAATGCAATGTTATGTGCTTTTTAAGAATATATAAATAAGGGAAGAAATGTTTACCATTCAATATTTCTAAAATTAGTGTGAAAATTTTTATATGTGAATGTGTGTATATATACATATACATAGATATATAGATATACACTGTTTTCATGCATATTTCTCTTAATATTACATAAAATGTTTCAATATCATATGTTGCAAATACAATACATGCATAAGTACATATAAAATCACAAACAGATTGAGAAAAAGAAAAAATTGACAAAATATGAATAATTAAAGTGGAAACATTTGCCATTTCTATAGTTCTTACATTTCTGTGTTTTCAAAAAAAGTATGAGTTTAATTTATCATTTAAAAAATAATACGTGTCACGACAACTACTATTACTAAATAACAATAATAATAATGTGCTTTTACCGTATCTCCTAAATGGTAGGGTCTCATTCTCTTCTTGCTGTATAGTGAGGTATATTTCATTACTATTTCCCATAACCATGTTATAATTATCTTCTTAACCAGTTCATAACAGGAAGTGCAAAGACTCACAGTAAGGCAAAATACCAGTAAAAATTTCCCAAGGGAAAGAACTAAGTGGTCAAGCCAGGAAATGTGGTTTGCATTATCATATGTGGCTTCACATTTTGCCTCCCAGCCCACCACCCAGTTCTCTAGGACTGCTCTCCATCCCCCACCAACTTCTCGTCTAAATAAATCCATTCAAATTTGGAAAGGAGCCGTTGCCCTCCTGCTATCTGTTCACCCTTAATCATTTGAACCCACATTTCTTCAAACCTGAGGTACAATGGATGTACTCCAGGCACAATATTTAGACAGTTTTGTGAGTTTTTCTTGGCGCATCCTCCAAAGAGAGAATTGTTCTACCACGTACAATATATTGAGCAGTCCTGATGGTCTACAGTTCTGCTAAGTGTTTCATATATTTTACCTTGTTTTCAATTCTTAAAACAATCCTGCAAGGTAGGCATAAACAGCCCCATTTTACAGATAAACTATTTGAGGCCAAATCTGACTAGAATTCCATAGTTGAAATCTAAATTTTAGTCAATGCCAGTACCTACACTCTAAACTACTGCACTTTATTATCTTCAAATGAGCTAGGTGTGGTGGCGCACACCTGTAATCTCAGCATCTCGTGAGGCTGAGGCAGGAGGATCACGAGTTCAAAGCCAATCTCAGCAAGAGTTAGGTTCAAAGTAAATTATTGAGACCCTGTCTCTAAATAAAATACAAAATAGGGCTGGGGATGCGGCTCGGTGTGCCCTTAAGTGTAACCATTGGTATCTCCCCAAAAAAAGTGATACAAGAAATCATGCTTTTAAAGGTAATCTAA
This sequence comes from Marmota monax, assembly GCF_021218885.2. Lineage (NCBI taxonomy): Eukaryota > Metazoa > Chordata > Mammalia > Rodentia > Sciuridae > Marmota > Marmota monax. The sequence continues at coordinate 54,068,390 of NW_026693777.1, read as the reverse complement.
CTTCAAAGCCTATCATTGGATTTGGTATTTAGAAAGGAGGCTCATTGATTTTCAACCTTCTCCCACTTTTTCTGCAGATTGTTACTTGTTATCACTTATGTCTTTGCTTTCCCACCCCCTGTTAACTAATCCTCAGCATTAGAAACCGACATGCTATGAACTCAAGAGACTGGAAGCATCACATAGTTCTGGCAGATGAGTTGTTGTTATTCTTGTTTTGTGGATGTATTACTGAGTCCCCAGACACTTAAGGGAACCTCCTAAGTCACATCCCTAATGAGTCACAGAGAAGGGACTGACACCTGGTGTTCTGCTCTTTGTTCCTGGAAGCTAGCAGCATATGCACCATTAAAGGTTTTCACTGAAAAAAAAAAAGTTCTTTTTCCATAGCTGGTGATCCTTAAACCATTTTCAGATAACTTGACCTCTGTATAAATAAAATGAGGTTTGTTAGAAAGCTGATACTCTTTCTGCAATTCCTCTTTGCATGAGTTACCCCTCCATGATAATAGCTCTATACCAAGTGCTTTTGTGAGTTCTTTATGTTTATTGACTCATGTAATTCTCCTAAAAAGACTCTACCAGGCAAGATACTGTTACTATACCCATTTCACAGCCAAGACAATTGAGGCCTGTGGATTAAATAACCTCCCAATGGGACAGAGAGATGCGGTTTGAACCCAGGTAGACTGACACCAGAGATCAGGCTCTGTCCCACAGCACTGCACCAATTCTCTAAACAAAACAAGTGTCATGAAACAGCACCAGAGTGTCATGGCCAGAGTGATTATTTTCATACTATTTACAACACTACCACTTAAAGACGTGGGAAATTTGGAGCAGTTCCATAGATACATAATAAAAATTATTAATGTTTAGAAAATGGAACATATGTGGAAAGGTTAAAACAAGTAGAATTTTTTATACTTAAATAGAGAAGTCTGAAGGGGAATTTAACAATTCATGTAAAGAATGAAGGATTATGATGGAGACAATGGTAATCAGAGTTTATTCCCACTCCACGGAGAAAAATGCTAAATAAAACCAGCTTAAATTGCAGCAGGGGGAAATTAAACCAACTTTCAGGAAGAGCGTCCATTAATAAGCATTCTATCAATTATGAATTTTATTCTGGCCCCTTTATTTTGCCAGTTCAAACATTATTCCTAATTAGCTCAAGAATTCCCTTTTTGAACCACCAGTGATTAAATGGTATCCAGGATAGTATTAGTTTCAAATGTTGTATTTTTCTTCCAGATTCTTTGACAGACACTCAAAACAGGCTAATATGATAATTGTTTAATGAGCATAGATGATTAGTCAGACTATCTTATTCCCTGACCCGTCTCATGAAGCATTTCCGTGATGCAACCACCCAGAGTAAATGGAGCATCACTTTCTCGAGATCTCTGTGAAGAGAGGTAGAAAACAATTTGTCTGGGCACTTTTGATAAAGTCTAGCCCAGAAGGTAGGAGGTGAATGGCATTGACCTCTTGTGGTTCCTTCCTGCTGGATGACTCTATAACCCTTCCATTGAGTCATCCATCCCAATTAAGCTTCATTGTTAGAACCTATGGTCTCTTTGCAACTGGGAAGAATAAAGAGCAGGAATAGTACAGGTAAGAATAGTTGATAGGTAAGACAAATCAGGCACCAGACTAATTTGAAAAGATCTTACTCTGTCTTCAGTTAAAATTTGCTCAGTGTGGTTTTTAAACTATTTGTCTTAGAATTATCTGTGGTATGGTACTTGTTAAAAATTAATCAACATCTTTAAGAGAGTTGCAAAAATCTGCATTTTAAGTACTCTTTCCACACTTTAAAAAAAATGTGCACTAATCTTTAAGGACCAAGGGATTGATGTCTAACAACCTCTTTTCACAATTGAGAAAATTGAATGCTAAAGAAGTCAACATTTGTCCACCTAGTTACTAGAAGAACCAGGGAGTCAGATATCCAGAATTCCCATGTTAATAAATTTACTTGGAAGCATAGTAAATAGGTGGTTAGAAAATGCCCTGTGGAACATACCCTTGGCATCAAAGCAGTGATGAAACTAGTCTGTTTTTCTGAATCATTCCATTATTCACTATAGAGAAAAATACCAATGGTCTATGGGTCGGCGAAGAAGCTTAGCATCAAAAATAACTGCATCTCAACTCCAAATGACTCAAATTTTAAGTAACTACATTAGCACATCTGAGCGAAAGTCCTGAAGTGAGGCAGGTTTCTGGTGCAGTTGATCTAAGGGTTCATCCTTCCATTTAAGACCAGTTTCATCATCTTCCCACTTTGGCATCCACATCATCAAGTTAACCCTCTTCAAGTGCAGAAATTCTTTTTAAGAGCCCAGAAAGATTTTTCTTGCCTTTCACTGGCTCAAATAAGTGGAAGCTTATTCTTTCCTCAACCAATAAATGAAAATGAGACCAGAAATACCATAATTGGCTGTCATAATCAGCGGGTATGGAATGGAGGTAGAGGGGGAAACCAGTGCCCACCCAGTCTAATAGGGAGAACAGCTGGAGCAGCTTCCATACCCTTCCTAGACAGGGTCGCTCCACAAAGAAAAATCACTCAGAGACCTTGCTTCCATCAGATGTTGCCCCCATCCTTAATGTGCATAGGGCCTTTTTTTCCATTTTCAAAGTGTGTTAACCAACTTCATCTTGGGGCATGAGATTCCTGTTCCATGTCCCAACCTACCTTCATGACCACTGACTACAGAGTCATTAACTGTTGGTCTTAGGAGATAAAAGCATCTTATCTATATATAAACAGGATCCCATATGTACTAAAAATATACTTATGTGTACAAAGAAAAATGTAATTTCTTTGCTTTTGTATTTGAACTAATCTTCTTCCCAAACCTACAGAATCTAGGGCAGCTGAATGGTTAAATTTGGTACGATCTCCTGAAATTTGAGAATTATTATAATTTAAACATTGCTTTAGGTAACTAGTCATCTTATTTGGCTTCCTGCTCTTCCTCAAAATGTCATTTAGGTATACAGGGAGTGCTAACTGCAGACAGGAGACAGGCAGTTTAGATCCACACAGCTTTATCCCAACAGCCCTTGTGGGTGTTCCTCATTGTGAAGGGCAAGAACATGCTGACTCCTCCCTTCTACCTCAGACTCCCACACCTCCTGAGATTTCTCTGGATCCAGGAGCAGTGGACTTTCTCCCCACTCTCCCTGTTGGTATCAACATCCATGTCCCACTCTCCTCCTTTCACAGTAAGTGTACACACTAGACACTCCTGCCCTAGCCAGAGTGGCTGAGGAGTGTAAGAAGGTAGAAATCTGATAAAAGAGCATAAAAGATACTGCTTCAAAAGTCTTATACCTGTTATGCAAGATAATATGTTAAATACTCCGGGCAACCTTCACAGTCACTTGGACAAACATATTCCACTAACAAAAGCACATATAGGAAAGAGAGAGTAGGGGCCAGTTGTAGCTAAGCATAAAAACATAAAACAAAACCTATCATCCCTGTGAAATATCAAAGCTGAAAAGATATGTCTGTCCCCTTGGAGACTGAGGTTTAAGTGCAAAAGGGTAACGTATCCATGAAATAAAGAAAAGAGACAGGTTTCCAGTAATCCCGACGGTGTCTAGACAGGCGACATCTAAAAGCCATATTGTCCAGAACTGTTTTTGCCATCAATCTGCATGGTGATGGGGCACAGAAGTATCAGTGACACCAGTGCCATTAACACATAAGCAGCAGAAAAAAAATGCAGTCCAGTCCAGAGCCACAGCTGGAGAGATCTTTCCTATTAAAGACAGAACTCAGTTTCAAAATAGTTCATTTTCTTAGTTAATACTTCTCTCTAAAAATTATAAATTAAAACTTAACATATGATGCTTGATGTAATGGCATTCAATAGGGTCAAACAGTAATTAATATTTGACAATTAATTATTGGTCGTGAAAATGACAATGTTGTTCTCCTTTTATTTTCTAACAATATAATTAATGTTTATGTTTGAACTTAAACCACATCCTATGCTTCTTCTACAAAACATCCTATACCTGGCTATAAGAAAAAGCAGATCTTTTAAAAATAATTCTATTTGTTAAAGAAAGAACCAGTGATCTTCTTATAACTCAAGTCGAAAAAATTAAAAATTTAGTTTGAGTCTTTAAACAAACATTGTGAACACCTCTATACTAGACCAGCTTCAATGCTAAAAATCAATGTTAATTAGCCAAGGTCAATGCTAATTAAAAATGCATTAAAATGGAGGGAAAGAGAGGGAAGGTAGAGAGAGGGATACCTAGTAGGGAAGGTAGAGAGAGGGATACCTAGTAGACTATTGAACCTGCCATCATATGCAAATAGAATAATACATGCAATGAAGTTTTTTAGAGCAATGAAGAAGATAGGGGATTTCCTCTGTTGTCCTGTTTCCGATTTTAAATAGGAGATTTTGTGACTGAAAGATTTTTTTTGGAAGCCCAACTAGGGGAAAAAGATCTTTATCTAAGGTTGACTTAATAAAAAGAGGGCCAGGTTGAAAAATTAATCTGTAGAGGCAGCATATAGAAAGTGGCATCAAAGCCGGAATTTGAAAGATAAATATTTCCAAGCAGAGAAGGCGGAGGGGAATGGAGAGAAAGACATTCCAAGGACAGGGAAGGACATGTGCAAGGCAGAGATGTGTGCCATCACTGAAGTCACTAGGGTCATCTCATCACATCACTGAAGTGATGTAAAAGGAGATAAGGGAGACTTAAAAATCACTGTGAGCCCCAGTGTCAAGATCTGAAAAGAGGGTGACAAGAAACAAGGATAGAATACTCCACCCAGTGATCTTAGTTAGAACACTGTCAGTGATTAAGGCCGGGATGCAAAAGAGTTTAGTAAATAAGATGTTGAAGCATGAAAAGAATGAGCTATAAGTGGTGGTGGTGGGGGGAGATTATCCAAAAGCTTAGAAGCATTATAAAATAAAGGGAAGAGATTTTTCTGTTTTTGCTAGAATTGAAGAACTTGATCATATGCCAGACTGAAGGAAGAGCCAGCAAGACATGGTAGAAAAGAGAGATAACTAATACAGCAGGGTTCCAGGTGAGAGAGGAAGAACAGGTCAGGGAAGATACTTCCTTGGGTCTAGAGAATGGTACAGGTTTAGATGAGATCAAAATGGAAATCAGAAATTAAGGAGTTCTTTTCTCAAAAATATTTTTAATTGTAGATGGACACAATAACTTTATTTTATTTACTTTTTTATGTGGTGCTAAGGAGTAAACCCAGTGCCTCACACATGCAAGGCAAGAGCTATACCGCTGAGCCAAAATCCCAGCCCAGAAATTAAGGAGTTCTTGATGAATCATCTCTAACCACTCATAAATAGAAGCCAAAGCTCTTCTTTTTATGTAAACATCATTATGTTCCATACATGATTTAAGGTAGGTAGATGAGATGGTCCCTCTACTGAGGATTCTGACAGGCATTGCACTGGAAAACAGATAGAGCTGTTTAGGGAAATGGAAGCACTAACCAGAAAAGAAAGTTTAGTCCTAGAGGATTTTAAGGCCCAACAGCTATTAGAAGTCATGAATTTGTACTGATACATACATGCATGAATTTGGGACTATCTCCATCAGTATTCACTAATTGGCTGTTCAGCTAGAAGTGTGCAGGAAACACATCAAAAACATAAGCTGGGGTTCTCGGGGTGGAGCTCAGTGGTGGAGCACATGTTTAGCAGCTTACAGCCTTGAGTTTAATCTACATCATTAAAAAACAAACAACAACAACAAAAGCAAAAGCAGGAGAGAGATATAGAGATGAGAGAGACATTGTAATTTAGGAAGGTACCAAAAAAAAATCAGAAGGCTCACAAACTGAGAAGTTTGAGGAGCAATCACTGTGTTGGTGAGAGAGAGCAGGAAGGATGGAAGGTTGTGTCACAGGAAGAATTGTTGAGCTTGCGATTTCAAGTGTGACAGTCCCCTGATGTCGACATTGCTATAGAGGAGAACTGATGTGGACTCAAGAGGAAAGCCAATGGCATTGACGAGGTTGAGGAATTGGAAATAGGATGATAAATGCTTTGCTTATATGATGTAAAAATTCACTCAGGTGATGACAGAAGTTGAGAGAAGAAAAATCTCCAGCTCACTTACATTAGAGGTGAAGGAGGTAATGGCAACAGGGTATGGAGAGGAATATCACAATCTTTTCAGAACAAAGAGAAATAGAATCAAAGAGGCTGTGGGAAACAGGAGGTGCCATAGCAGGGGAGAAAAGCAAACTCAATTAGAGTGATACAGGATACATTACATCTCCAGATGAGAAATATGGCCTGGTTAGGGCCAGGAGCACTGTGAAAAGAGACTGAGGTACCAGAGACACAGTACAAAAGATGGAGAGAAAGATCTGGGGTGAGGATGGAAGTCAGGGAAGATGATGCCCCAGAGAAACATGGAGGCAGCAGATTGAGAGAAGACTGGTAAAAGAGAGCCAGCATACCTATGTAATCCAAGTTCTTGGGCTCAATTGAATTGGCTGGGCTCAAGTTTTCTAGTTTTCTGGGTGTTACTCTTAGGGCCCAGAAAAAGCTAAGGACCAGAGTGGTAATAAGCCTGGTGCTACAGCTGCTCCCTTCACTAGCTCTGTGCAGCAACTGCCCAAGGGCCCCTGGTGATAGCTAACCTGGGCATCTTCACTGCTATGTCCAATTTTATTAAGGTTAGTTGTTACTAGTAAGTATCATGCAACTTCTTTTTCTTATTTAACACTGGCATGTTGGTAAATTTTCTGCTGAATTGTAGTATATCTTCCTCGACTTTAGTGTAGACTCTATAAAACTGTGATTGGTTTTACTGACCAATTTAGTTAGGTTACAACCTGGCTAGTAGTTCTTCTGTTTTGTAATCTGGGAAGGAAATAAATTTGAGATGTCAATTTCCCCTCTTCCCCTGTCTGCTTATGGTCAAGTGACCCAGATAAATTGGGCCACTAATATTCACATCGTATGTGTAATGGCATCTAGGTTTTTGGTCCACAGTGAGATAAGTTATTTTAACTGGCACTACAAGTATTTGTGATCTTAATTTCCCTGCCTATACCAATGTACATTTTAACCATTTTTGCCATGGTGAACCAAATGAAAACATTTGCCTAAATGTTTTCTATGGGTTTTCTTTCATAGCTTTATGGTTAACCATCTCAATTACAATAAGACCAGATATTTATAGACTTCCTTGTTCTCTTTATTAATTTGATCTCTAATCCTTTAAACCTATCTGTCACAACTGTCACAGTAAACCAGAGACTATGTAATCTTACCCACCCTATAAAATTCCTAGACAAAAATTTCTACCATAATTATCTTTGTCCATGTTGATGTTTCTTAGCATATCATCTTCCACATGCACATTTTGAAAAAATAATGAAATCAAGAGAAAGCTTTCTTTTTCACATATACAACCTTTAATGGGTTTTTCTGTCTATTGAAAGGTATAATCATTGCTGCCAACATAAATGTGGGTTTATGTATATAAAACTTGTACTCACTGAGGTAGACAAAGAGTTAAATTAAAGGGCCAGTCAGAAATCTAGTCCAAGCAGAGCAAGAACTAAAAGGTCTCCTCTGCACTCCTAAGCTCTGCTCATTTTCTCTTTTCTTCCAATGCAAACACCAGGAAACCCTCAAGGAAATCGGGAAGAACTGGTCTCCCTATCTTAGAGACCCTTCTCAGTCTCTGCCTTTTTCTGTCTAGACAAACCATTAAGTGTGCTTACCCTTGACCAAGTGTTCCAGGCTCCCAAATCTGAATTCGCCACCCCTAGAAGAAGTTCTAGGGAAGAGAAAAGAAACCAGCAACACTGAGAAGCAGGGAAGGACAAGGGAAGGAAATAGGAAACAAGTAGGAAAGAAGCAGGAAGAGAGAGAGGCAAAGAAAAACGAGGAGATAAAGAAAATAAATATAAGAACAGAAAAAATAAAAGAATGAAAAGGGAAATGCTTAGAAAAAAATTAGATCTTGATTTCGAGCACAAAATGCACTTATCTACCTTGGAAGATTTAATCCTAATTTTAAAGATGAGAATTTTATGGCAAAAATCCTTAAATCCTTTCCCTTCTCACAACGACTTGCGTCAACTCATTTACAAATGCATAAGGTTTTGAAAGAGAAAACATGTCAAATTCTGATAGGGTCACAGATCAGAAGTTAACCAAACCCACTGAAAAAATATTCACTCTGAAGAGCTGACGGGCAATCACTGGGAGAAGACTGGAAGTCCCAAGGGCTCTGCTCATGTGAATTAATGGTTTGTGGTTCATGCTGCTGTTTTCTGATCATCATCTTAATGCTTAGTTTTCAGGAGAAAGAATTTAGGACTTAGATGGTTGTTCTTAACCAGGGTCAAGATGGGAGGCTGTGATCGGAAGAACTGGAGGAGAATGCTGTTTGGAGGTCCTGGACAATGGCTGTGACCAGCTATGAGTGCAACCCTAAAGAAGCCAAGTACAAATGACTATAAAAAAGAAATCCAAACTCTCTATCCACAGCTTTTAAAAGTTCGTTAATTAGGCCAGATACCATGGTGCATGCCTATAATCGCAGCAGTTTAGGAGGCCAAGGCAGGAGTTTGCTAGTTCAAAGCCAGCCTCAGCAATTTAGTGAGACCCTAATCAACTTAGTGATACCCTGTCTCTAAATTTAAAAAAATAAAATAAAATAAAAAGAGATGGGGATGTAGCTCAGTGGTTAAGTGGGCCCCTGGATTTCATCCTTAGTACAAAAATTTTAAATAAGGTTCATTAATTAGCAGTGTATATATAGTTTCTATGAGATGGTCATTCCTATGCTTCAATAAATTGAGCTTCTAAAATATTTAGTAATATGCAAATTCACTTCAGGCATATAATTTATGAGTAACAAGTAAAATTATAAAATAAACTTATCTGAAACAAATAAGAATTTAAATTGTGTATAATTATAACCAAATTTAACTAATTTTGTATCAGACATTTCTCTACAAATGGCTAGCCTTGTTAGCTTACAGATGCAAGTGGGACTGCATGAATGATAACGCCCATAAGTCACTGGCTCTTGCTTCCAACTTGTCATGAAATCCAGCTCCTGGAAAGTCTCCTGGGTTTCACTGGAACCCCATGGATCTCCTGAGATTAAGTGGACTTCTTATCCTAACATGGCAACAGTTGATATCCATGAAGACCACAGAGCCACTGTGATTTTCCCTTCTACATACAGTGATGAATTACTTAACCACAGGGATACTTTCTGAGAAATGCCCCATAGGCAATTTTGTTGATGTTCAAACATTATAGAGGATACTGAACACAAACCTAGATGAAGTTCTACTGCATACCTGAGCTAGAGGGTAGAGCCTGTGATTCTTATGCTTCAAACCTGTACAACATGATTCTGTGCTGAACACTGTAGGCAACTGTACACAACAAGCATTTGTATATCTACTCATAGAAAAGACATAGTAGCCAGGCGTGGTGGCGTACCCCTGTAATCCCAGTGACTCAGGAGCCTGAGGCAGGAGAATCACAAGTTTAAAGCCAGCCTCAACAATGGTGAGGCACTGAGCAACTCAGTGAGACCTTATCTTTAAATAAAATACAAAATGGGGCTGGGGATGTGGCTCAGTGGTTGAGTACCCCTAAGTTTAATCCCCAGTACCGAAAGAAAGAAAGAAAGAAAGAAAGAAAAAGAAAGAAAGAAAGAAAGGACATAGTAAAAATATGGTATGAAAGATTTTTTTAAACTAGTATAGGACATTTATCATAAATGGAGCTTGCTCTGGTAAGTAGGTGAGTGGCGAGGGAATGTGAAGTCCTGGGATGGTGCTGTCCATGACTTCACACTTTACTTTATAAACTTTATTCTTTAAAACTTTTTGACTCTTATAATAATAACACTTAGCTTAACACACAAACACATTGTATAGCTGTACAAAACTATTTTCCTTCTTTGTATCTTTATTCTATAAGCTCTTTTTAATTTAATTTTATTTTACTTTTTAAACGTTTTTACTAAGAACCAGTTAAACTTTGTTATTAAAAACCAAGATACAAACACACACTAGCAGGAATCTACACAGGGTCAGGATCTTCTATATCACTTTCTTCTGTGTCTGGCCCCACTGGAAGATCTTCAGGGCAAGAACACACAGGAGCTGCCACCTCCTATGGTGATGATCTCTTCTGGAATACCCAGAAAGGACCTGCCTGAGCCTCTTCTAGGGATGGTGTCACTCTTTTCAGAAATATGTCCTGGAAGTTTGCTTGGATAGTTTCTTTTTGTCATCATAAATTTGCTTGTAAGAAGATAATACACAATGAACATTTCTATTAATGAGAACCTTTTGGTGTTTGAGTTCATGTTTTCAAACTTTTTAAGCAGCTTATTGAAGTCTGCAAAAGCTTCTACTAAACTCTTCTCTGTGAATATCTTGGGAGTTCTTTTTTTTATTCTCCTACAGTTTCCTTTTCTCTTGTCTCTTCTTCAGCTATCTGTTCACCAAGCTACAGGAAATTTTCAGCTCCATTATAATCTCCTGAGACCACTATCATATGTGCAGTCTGTCATTGATCAAAATATGGCCACCTGAATCAAATGGCTCTTTCAAAGTTCACCTCTTACCTTCTTTTCCAATAGAAGCCTGACCCAACAAGACAGAATAATGTATTTGATAGTCACCACACAGTTGGCTCCTCCAATCACCACAACCTTCTCAGGTGCCACATGCTCAATTCCCTCTTGTCATTGGGCAAGCTCTCTGGTAATTCTTTAGATTCTCTTACAAAGAGAACTCTGGCTGTTCTTCCCTATCAATCAGTCCATCAGATTTATGCAATGGCTAACTCAAGATCCTTGTATGACTATGTCAGAGAGGCTTTGATGGAATGCACTGTTTGTAGCCTCCTTTTCAGGGAATCTGATGCCACAGTCTTAGATAAGAAGGCAGCAGATTATGTGACCCGCTCTCCAAGCCATGGCAGTTGTTGGTTTGGTGATAAACACCTGACCCGAAGCAGGGGCTTCCTAAGGCTGGTTAACAACCTCTGATATAGTACAACCTGTGACTCTGCACAATGTAAGCCAGTTATTTTTCTGTCCTGGAAGTAGGTGGTGGCAGAATAGAAAGAAAGAAACATTCAGTGGAGTTATACTGGTAGGAAACCCGCAAACTTCTGCTGTCTTGGTCTTACCATTTCAGAGACCTGGGTGTGCAAAAGATACTTGGCATCATCATAATCTAATTTCTTTAAGCTTAGGATATGTAGAGAGTTTGCACTCCTTGATTCAGAGAAATTCTAATGTCTAAAATGTTTAATTTCAATTTCTATTCCTACCTGATTCATCCAGAGAAGAGTGATGTACTATCTGAGCATAATGGAGGCTATCTCATTACAAGCCTTCAGAGAGGAATGTGCACACTGTAAGTAACTCAGGATTATAGTATCTGGCATAGGGACCCTGATGTCAAAAGGGACAAAGTCAGAAGGAAAGCAAACAAAGTGTCCACATACTGACCATCTTTGCTTTTTTGACATTTTCCAAGAAAGAGCCCCCACCCCCACCAAAGCACAGGAAGCATGAGCAAAAATAGACAAGTATAGATGCATCAAACTAAAAAGCTTCTGCACAGCCAAGGATACAATCAACAGTGAAGAGACAACCTACAGAATGAAAGAAAACATTTGCAAACTATACATCTGACAAGGAGTTGATATCGCAGATTTGTAAGGAATTCTAAAATTCAATCGCTATATTAGCTTTCTGTCTCTGTCGTGCTATTACTAAGAAAATCAATTTGCAAGGAGAAAAAAATTATTTTGGATGATAGTTTTGGAGGTTTCAGCCCATGGTCTCTTGACCGTGTTGCTTTAGGCCTGTGATGAGATAGAACATCATGGTGGGGAACTTGTGTTAGAAATAAGTTGCTTCATGGCAGTCAAAAAGTAAAAAGAGAGAGAAAGAGAGGCCAAGTTCCCAGTGTTCTCTTTAAGGGCATCCCTTCTCCAGGTCCCATCTCCTAAAGATTGAACCACCTCTGAAGAGCACCACAGGTTGGCATTCAAGCCTTTAGCAGACAGCCTTTGGGGACATTTAAAATCCAAACCATAACAATATTATAAAGTGCACAATAGATCTAAACAATTATTTCTTAAAAGAAGATATACAAATGGCCAAGAGGTATGTGAAAAAAAAATGTTCAACATCACTAATATCAGGGAAATGCAAATCAAAACCACATGAAATATCACCTCACCTGTTATTTTGCTTAAATCTTTGGTATCCTCTGAAAAGTTCATGTATTAAACAACATAGCAGTGTTCAGAGGTGAAATTCTTAGATTATAGTGCTATAACCCTATCAGTGGATTATTCCACTTGATGGATTCATAATTTGAATGGACCCCTGGGTGGTTAGTGTAGGTAGGTGGCATGTGGCTGAAGAGAGTAGTAGGTCATAGGGGTGTGCCATTGGGGATATATTTTGTCCATGGCTTCTTTTACTCTCTCTTTCCTTCCTGGCTGCCATAAGCTGATAGCTTTCCTCCACCACACCCTTCCACCATGATATGCTGCCTCACCTCAGGCCCAGAGCAATGGAGTCTTCTGACCATGGACTGAGACCTCTCAAACCATGAGCTCAAAATCAACTTGCCCTCCTTTAAGTTGTTCTTGTCACATACTTTGGTCATAGCAATGAAAAGCTGACTAAAAAAACAACCCACTAAGAATGGCTACAATCAAAAAGTCTAAAGATAACAAGTGCTGGCAAGGATATGGAGAAAGGAGCACCTTTGCATACTCTTTTTCAGAATGCTAATTAGTACAGCCATTTTGGAAAACAGTAAGGAAAAAAAAATTAAAGACAGAGCTACCATATGATCCAGCAATTCCACCTCTTGGTATATATTCAAATGAAATGAAACCAGGATGTTGAAGAGGCACTCCAGTGTTCCTTGCAGCACTATTCACAATAGCCAGGGAACAGATATAACCTAAGTGTTCATCAGCGAATGGACTCTTCTTTCTATAGAGAAAACATTATACATATACACTATGAAATACTATTCGGCCATAAACAAATGAAATCCTGCCATTTGGGATAACATGGATGGAAGAGGAAATCATTACATCAAATGAAATAAGCCAAGCACAGAAAGACAAGTACCTCATGGTATCACTTATATGTAGAAACTAAAAACCTTAATCTCATGGATGTTGAGAATAGAATGTTGGTTACCAGAAGCCAAGAAGAATGGAGCTGGAGGGTGGATAGGAGAGGTTAATCTGTGGCTACCAAGTTACAGTTAAATAGGGTCAAGAAGTTCTGGTGTGCTATTACACAATCAGGTGACTATAGGTAACAATAATGTCGGAGATAAATGTTTAACCTCACTTAAGCATGACATAATGCATACACATATAGACATAGTACATGGTACTCCATTATTACATATATATAAATTTTGTGGTTTTATATGAATTTTTTTAAAAACAATTTTTTAAAAAACCTAGGGTTAAACATTCTAAAGGCAAAAAGTCTAAGTGACAATGCAACAGACCTATCTTGTGGCTGCCATTGATGTTGCTCAGCACATTTTGGTAGCTGCAAGATTTCCTGTGCTTTTTCTGCATGATCACTTGTGGTTTTTCCAAAGGTGAGCATTGCCCCAAACTCCACCACATGTGACTAGTTTTAACCAAGGAGAATCCACCTGTGACATTTTAAGAAGCAAAGTAAAATCTATGAAGTCTAAGCCTCTTCTGGAAATCATGGTCATAAAGGTGTTAAGTTCACCTGCAGCAGCCATAGCAGTTGGCTGTTTCATGAGCATCAAGTGACAGGGGGCAATAACACTGCACTTTCTACTAGAACAGTCCCATGTAGTAATTGAGCATTTCTCCTGGCCACTCATTTCTGCTGTGCGTCATTCACACTTGGTTCTCTCACTATCACCCAGAATCTTGGGCTTCCCAATACCCTGTAATAAAGCCTTTTCCGCTAACCTCACTTAAACTGGCTCTGTGGACTGCAGTTGGATCCTGCTTGATATAAAGGGTGAGGAAAGCCTCTTACACACCAGCAAAGGGAGCCGCTCCAGCAGGGCTGAGCTGAACAAGAGATAAGCAAAAAAGAAAATGTGTTTTCAGTAGGCAACCGCTTTAGTCAGCTTTTATGTCACTGTGATCAAAAGACCTAACAAAAATGTCAGAAGGAATGTAGAGGAGGAAAAGTTTATTTGGGGCTCACCATTGCAGAGGTCTCAGACCATAGTGGGCTGACTCTATAGCCCTAGGCCCAAGGTGAGGCAGAAAATCAGGCAGAAGGGCCTGGCAGAGGAAAGCAGCGCAGGACAGGCAATAAGGAAGCAGAGAGAGAGCCTCTCCTTTCACCAGGGATAAAATATAAATCCCAAAGGTATGCCCCTACCTCCCCCAGTGACCTACCTCCCGCAGCCACACCTTACCTGCCTACAGTTAGCACCTAGCTAATTCTTTTTTAAAAAATTGTTTTAATTAGTTACACATGGCAGTACAATGATCTTGACATATCATACATTTGAATCAGATGAGAAATAATTTCTCATTTTTCTGAGTGTACAGGTTGCAGAATCACATTGGTCATGCAGTCACCTATATACCCACAGCAATGATAATGTCTATTTTATTCTGCTGTCCCTCCATTCCCCCCTTCCCCTCCCCTCCCCTCCCATCACTTCTCTCTACCTAATCTAATGTAACACACTTTTTTTCCCCTTTTTCCTCACATCATCATACATGTATTCTGTATAATGATGGGGGTCTCCTTCCATCTTCTGTGCAATTCCCCTTCTCCCTCCCTTTCCCTCCCACCTCTCTTCCCTATTTAGTGGTAATCTTCTTCTCATGCTCTTCCCCCCTACCTCATTTTGAGTCACCCCCCCCCTTATATCAGAGAAGACATTTGGCATTTGTTTTTTAGGGATTGGCTAACTTCACTTAGCATAATCTCCTCTAATGCCATCCATTTCCCTGCAAATGCCATGATCTTGTTATTTTTTAGTGCTGAGTAATATTCCATTGTGTATGTATGCCACATTTTTTTTAATCCATTATCCATTGAAGGGCATCTAGGTCGGTTCCACAGTCTAGCTATTGTGAATTGTGCTGCTATAAACTTTGATGTGGCTGTGTCCCTATATTATGCTGTTTTTAGGGGTTTTGGGTATAGTCCAAGAAGAGGAATAGCTGGGTCAAATGGTGGTTCCATTTCCAGATTTCCAAGGAATCTCCATACAGCTTTCCAAATTGGCTGCACCAATTTGCAGTCCCACCAGCAATGTACAAGTGTACCTTCCCCCTCCCACCCCCGCCCGCATCCTCACCAGCACTTGTTGTTGTTTGACTTCATAATGCCTGCCATTCTGACTGGAGTGAGATAGTATCTTAGAGTAGTTTTAATTTGCATTTCTCTGATTGCTAGAGACCACCTAGCAAATTCTTATCAGTATATCAATCCACTGATTAGGTTATGACTCTCTCGTAATTTAATCATTTCACCCCTGAAATTTTTTACTTTTTCTCACACATGAGCTTTTGAGGGACACAACCTATCCATATCCTAACACCAACAAACACCCAAGCAGATGGTTTATGTTTGGAAATAGAGAACATTTTCAATGAAGTGAAATGGAAGTTGCTCTATGATGGACCCTTGGAAAATCTCATCCTTCTTTCCTTTCTTCCCCAAGTGCTTATTTTGCTGTTTTCATGACCAACGGCCATTTACATACCTGGCCACCCATAGATTCTAAGCACCTTAAGAATGAAAGCTGTGCTTATCTCCTGGTCCTCATGTCAGTCTAACACAGGAGTTTGAATTTAATAGATGTGATAATAGTCTTTATTGATGGGGTGTGGTTGTTGATTGCAAGAAGTTCCCAGCCCCTCCTGAGAAGTGATGAGAGTTTCCTTTTATAAACAGTGGAGGAAGGAGGAAAAACCTTCTCTTGATTCTTTTTTACTTTAGGATTTGGCCTCAAAGTGTCTGTGTGTAGGGTGAGGCCGAGTGGATCCCGCCAGTCAGGAGTTTTCCTGACAGCTAGCTCTCGCCTTGGTGGTTCTCCAATTTGTATTTATATCTATACACGCCTCTTCCATCAAAATATGCCATATGCAACTAAAAGATACTGAATCAAATATTAATGCCTGAGATGCCCATGCATTTTTTTAATGCCTTCAAACTCCTTTACAAAGGATTTTAATGCACTCTTGTAATTTCAGTTCAGCACAAAGCAATCATCAAATATCAATTTCTCTCCGAGACCGCAAAGACTTGTTAACTGTAGTTCTGCTACTCACGCCCCACTGAGGGAGCAAGCTTCCATGCCAGCCTCTCAGACATCATCTCATCTCTGTAGACCCTGGCATGAGGAAACCGTGCAGCATTTTCCAGGCTCCTGGATTGTTTTTAATAGAGTATTCTTTCTTAAGTGCTTACCCCCTTTTCTCTGTTACACTCCAACCCATTCTGCAGGGCACAACTTCAGTGCCACCTCCATGAAGCTTTTATCATCACAACCAGAAATACTTCCAATACTTCATTTCCACTTCACTCATCCAAAACTGCATTGTCCAGTAATTACTGGTTTATGTCTTGTACAGCCTTCCAGATAAGCAGCTTAGGGTGATTTTTCATCATTGCATCCCAGAACAATGCAAGTCATGAAATATTTGTTGTCTGGATAAATGGGGGAAATTGTCACTTCTACTACCAGAGTAGGGGTTCAGACAGTTCACGGAGAATATAGCTGAAATAGATTTTTTTGTGATATAGCATAGGAATGAAGTGCCTTTGAAAACATATTTATGGAGGGGAAAAAATCTAATTAACAAGATAACTTGAATATGGAGCGGGCATTGATAAAAGCACAATGAGCATGTTACAGCTTCAAGTTCTGGGGCTCTAAAAGAAAAGTAGAGCTTTTACTGCCTTTTCAATAACAAAATTATCAGACTCCTTGTCCTTTACAAGTACTTCTTAGGTCCAGGCAAAGGGGAAAAAAGAAAGCTGCTCGGTGGAACTGTTTCCCTTCTCCTCCCATGCTAGTCCATTCTTCATTAACTTTTAATTATTTTTTCTTGCAAAATCATCATTATCTCTCAGAAGAATGAGTCATCAAATTTAACAAGTAGTTCTATAGCACTGTCAAATGTGGACTCTACATTAGTTATATTTTCATTGTTGTTACCAAAATACCAGACCAGAACAACTTACCAGTAGGGAAAGTTTATTTAGAGATCATGGTTTCAGAGTTTCAGTCCATGGTTGATTTAACTCCATTGCTCTGAGCCTGAGGTGAGGCAGAGCTTCATGGCAGAAGAGCACAGAAGAGGAAAGCTATTCCGCTCTTGGAAGCCAGAAAAAAGAGAGAAGTGAGAAGAGTCAGGGACAAAATATATAATCCCCAAGGGCACAGTCCTAGTAACTGACTTTTTCCATCCATGCCTCACCTGTCTACAGTTAACTACCCAGTAGAGTGGTCCTTTCATATTATTAATCTGACAAATGGATTAATCCACTGATCAGATTATAGCTCTCATAAAATAATCATTTTGCCTCCTGAATTAACAGTAGCTTTGGAAGGACACCTCATATCCAAACCATAACAGACTCTGAGCATCCAGAAATATTTATCAAGCCTAAACATTTAGTAAATATGTAGGTATTCATTAAATGATGCTTTGATAGGCAATGCCCATTTTCTTTTTTATTAATTTTTTTATTTGCTTTAATTAGTTATAAATGACAGTAGAATACATTTATGCACTTTTATATATCATACATAGATGGGATATAATTTCTCATTTTTCTGAGTGTACATGTTGTAGAATCATATTGTTCATGAAGCCACATATACACATACAGTAATAATGTCTGTTTCATTCTACTGTCTTTCCTATCCTCACATCTCCTCCCCTCCTCTCCCCTCCCATCACTTCCCTCTACCTAATCTAAGGTAAGGCTATTTTTCTCTAGTGTCCCCCATCTTATTGTGAATTAGCATCTGATATTAGAGAAAACTTTCGGCTTTGGTTTTGTGGGATTGGCCTATTTCACTTAGCATGATATTCTCCAGATCCATCCATTTACTGACAATGCCCATTTTTTATATGGAAAACTGGCATGGCATTCCTATGGGTCATTAGCAAAGATTTTTATGGCAATATAAGGCTGGGGTTTTTAGTTCCAGATCTACAAAAATTTAGTCATCTCTCCTAGGTTCTATCCCTACAAGTCTAATAGATTCTCCCCAGGAGCAAAAGGGTTGCTTTGCCTTCAATCAACTTGTCCCAAAGTGCTTCAGGGACGTTAACAGATGAAGTGTGGAAAAGCCACCTGTGATCAAATAGGTTTTAAAATAAATTGAAGAAATTAAGAAGATTAAGTTACTCAGGGACTTATCAGAGCCTTTAATGTGATAGTGTTCACTGAGAATCTCAGATGGATTTATCAAGGGACCAAGAGACTTGTGTTCTGAACCTACATTTTGGGAAATGCTTCTTTATAATCTAATTACTCTGATCTTTCCTATGAAATTACCAAAAACACTAGTGAAAGCAAGGAAGAATAATGGCCATTTCATGTAATGCTTTTCTACATATAATGTAAAATGTAATGAATCTCTCATTACAAATAATTGCAAAATATTCTTTGATATCTTAAAAAGAATCAAATTCTGAAACATATACATATTTCCTGGCCACCCTTGACTTTTATTCATTATGCTTAGCCTAACCTTCTCTCACTAGATCTTTTCTTAGCATAACAATAATTATTAGAATAATGATAATTAGTATAACTTTTAGGTAGGGAGTTTGGTATGTTCTGGAAACTATGCTCAATGTAGTTCCTTGTTTAATCTTCAAACCCTATGTGATGGGAACTATTAATAATGAAACTTCAACTTCAATCGCTTGCCCAAGAAAATAGCAAGGCCAAAATTTCAGGCCATGCCTCCAGGACTCCACGGTCCATGTCATAGCCACATCCTCACTGCAGTGACTCTAGATGTATGTGCTCTTCCACAGACTCCCACACTTCAGCTGCCTTTGTGTTCATGGTAAGCCCATCATCCTCGACCCTTTAGGAGGCTGGATTCCAGCTCCTTATTAGTCAACTTGTTTATAGTCAATAAA
Source organism: Marmota monax (assembly GCF_021218885.2). NCBI lineage: Eukaryota > Metazoa > Chordata > Mammalia > Rodentia > Sciuridae > Marmota > Marmota monax. The sequence goes on along the minus strand of NW_026693777.1, from coordinate 54,049,194 downwards.
AGGGTTAGGTGCTAATTGACTAAATTTTCACTTCCCTTTGGGTTGCTATCTTTTGCTATTCTCATGAAAAATGTCCTTCTAGGACATGGAATTAAAGAGAGGCTTCTTTCAAGATCATTCAAAGAAAGGCAATATGGGGTTTAGTCAGTAGAGTTTTAACTTTGTGTCTCCTGCATTCTTATAGAGAGAAGGAGGAAAGAGTGCAGAGAGAAGCACTGTGTTCCTGAGGTCAGATTCTCTGAGGCACTTTCCCTGAGTGTGTCTCCCTCCCTCTGTCCCTAGAGGTAAGACACAGCATCTAGTACAGGCTTTAAGTTCAGTAGTTGCCCAAGGGCTGTGGCTTCAGCATTTTGCTGCCTGCTTTTGCTAGATCCTGTTTGGTTTTTTGTTTGTTTGTTTGTTTTCCTGAACACCTTATAGAATGTTTAAATGCAGACCAATGTTTCTCAGCAGACACCTGGGTGTTTTCTCCTACTGCTTTGTTTGCAGGTTATTTTTAATCAGCAAGATCAAGTCACGTGATGACCATGTCATCATTCTATTTTGCATGTAAAGAAAATTAATGAATGTTGAGGAAAAAAAAGAAAGGAAGGAAGAAATGAGGTGTATGGAGAGACCCATAGAAATCCTGGTGATGACTTACTTCTCAGGCTGCTCAAACAGGAGTGGGGGGGGGGATACCCACAGTGAGGATAGATTTGTCTGTCCCCTCACATTTGTCTCTTTTTCAGACTCCTAGGTAACTTTTTGCAATTCTGAGTGCAATTGAAAGATTATAGTCAGAACTGAGAAGCAAAATCTTTGAATGTTCTGTAAAAACAGAATTAATTGAACTTAGTGTTGAATAAGTACCTGGATCCATGTGTTAACTGCACAGATTTAAAGAGTAAGTTAGTTTATGAGTCTTTGGAATTAAACCACCTCCTTGACATTTCTCATTCCTCTCTTTGGATTCCAGTATCTGGGTTTCACTGTATCTTCCTCTGTTCTATCAAACTTCTTTGTGCACCATAAGTCTCTCTACTAGTTTCTTCTTCTAAGATAATACAATATTATTATGATATTTGGTGCTAAAAGTGAAAATCGTTCTCTTCCAGATATATTAACATTTTAAGAAGGGTTTCTTGAGAAAGTTAAACATGAGTCAAAAAAAAATCATTGGAAAATAACAGAAGATGTAGACATAAAGACAGCCATCTCTTCTGCTTTTTTGTGGAATCTTTTATAGTTCCTGAACAGTTTCTTCCAAAAGAGGAGACATTGCCCATGAGTAAGTAGCAGGGTCTCTCATGGAATACAGTGAATTGTCACTGCAGGTACCCTGGGAACTTTCAGATACTATGTAACCCCTAGAGTAATGATGTTGAACTTCAAATCATGAGCCTTCACATTTCTCTATGCCCAATGCTCTCAGGTCCAAATAAGGCGGGGGTGAGACAAACACCCCTGGAGAATAAGGAAATGTCCCTAATATGCAAGTGTTGCAAGTGTTATTCTTTTTTTTTTTTTGAGAAAGAGGAGGAGGAGAGAGAGAGAGAGAGAGAGAGAGAGAGAGAGAGAGAATTTTATTTATTTTTAGTTTTCCATGGACACAACATCTTTGTTTGTATGTGGTGCTGAGGATCGAACCCAGGCCGCATGCTTGCCAGGCGAGCGAGCTACCGCTTGAGCCACATCCCCAGCACCGTGTTACTCTTTCTGATCAGCAGCATAGTAGAGTGAAGACAGCACATACTTGAGAACTTGGAACTCAATTCTACCACATACTAGTTTTGTGAACTTGAGTAAAATTATTTAACCTTTCAGAGTCTCATATTCCTCACTTGTGAAATTACTATTAATATATACCTTACATAAACAGTTTTAAGAATAAAATTCCATCATATTGCTTGACAAAGGAAGTAGTCTACAAACTTTACTGCCTTCCTGAACCTTAGCTTTCTGACTGGAAAATAACTAGGTAATAAGAATATTTTGTTTCAAAGGGACTTTGGAAAAAATGCTGTGAAAATGCCTAAAGCAATGATTAAAAATAAAGATAACAATGCCATTAACTGCCATCACATTATTACCTAGTGTAATTATTATTTTCAGAAAAGTGTCAACAACCTGATGGCCTGATTCAAATTTTCCTGTGATACACACAGACACATCTGTCTTTATGCCTAGAAGTAGGAATGGGCAGAAGGTAGGGGAGCAGATTTAAAGTCTCAGAAAACTTTCCTTCCTATATTCTGTTCTATCCCTAGCCTGGTTTCCAATCAGATAAATTGGAAAACCAGAATAAGGGCTTTTTAAGTTTGATATCTAAATACAAAACCCTAGATTGCTGGCTTAGATTCTAGTGCTCATCAAAGTTGTCAATACTCTATCTGGACTTGGAGGTTAGGGCCGATCTCACCTGCTCACATTTTCTAAGGATACTCTGATCTTTTGGGGCTTGCAAAACCCAAGGCCCTGGGTCATGTGACTTGTCTTAGGCCCCAAGTCACAGTGTTTAATTTGATTCATCTGCTACACACAAATGAGTTAATTTACTCTCTGTCTCATTCCACACATATATGTAGTAATAGATAAAATTTCATTTACACTGTTAATGTTTAAAATAATGCAGTCTTCCCTTGGTGTTTCATTTAAACTTAGCACAATAAAGGCATTTATATAGCACAATAGTGCTATTTTAATAGATTTAGACTCAACTGTCAAAAAAGAATAAAATACTCAAATATTCCTTCACCCCAAAAATGTACCATGGATTCTATCATCATTAGACAATTATTGTCCATGCTAATGTCATCTTGGGTCTTTCTATACCTTCTTCCTGAGACAGAACTACGTGCAGGACTCCTCCTCTGGAGCCAAGATGAAAATGTAACATTATTTTATCCAAGATTTTAAATGCCCAGAGATATTGATCCAGCCTGCTAGCCTGCTCAGAAGGATGCTACACTTGCTGCTTTGTGCTTAGAGACAATCTAATAAAAGCTTGCTGAATAATAAACAATGGGAGCCCACCAATTCTAAAAATTTAGATTGACAGGAATAATCCCCTCCCTGGAAAAGAGAGACCAACGGGCACTTCCCATAAACCCATTACTGCACACTCACCCATAAACCAATAGAAGATGTTGGATTATTGGAAGTCTTAGCTTTAAGAGAAATTGCTTTCCTAAATTTGACCTCCAACACTAAATATAAAATATGGACCATCTGTAATGAAGGTATTGCAGCCCAAACAGCCATCATCTCTCTGAGGCAGAGGTTAGAAGGTTGATGCACATTGGTTCCAAAGGGATGGGGATGGGGATGACCTTTTACCTTGAAAATGGTCACTCGTAGCTTAATGTGAGTGAGAGGGTCAGTATTAGCTAGAAGAGAGTGTCTGCAGCTTCTGCCTGGTTAGACACACATGGGGTCGGGTGGGAGAAGCCACAAAAGCAATACAAGAAAATAGCACCTATTCTATAAGCTTGAGTATGTAACATGGAGGTAAGGGGAACTGAACATACTTAAGATGGCAGATAGGTTTCACAGCTTTCAAAATGAGTGAGTAGACATAGATAAAATGCAAAGGATTTTGAATGGAAAACATTTTATATTTACTTGTGGCACATTTTTTACCATTTGATTCATATGTCAGTGTTGCCATTTGTCCCCTACCTGCAGACTTGGCAAACAAAGCACAATTTCTTCAAGGCTATTTCTTTTACAGAAAAACACTTCACTGAAATATTTTCTAAAATTCAATGAAATTCCCAGTGGCCACGGTCTGAGTTTTGTTTAATTCTAAACATAAATAAGTAAGTAAATAAATAAAATATCTAACATCAATGAATGTGTAGCCACAAAATATTCAATTTGTTTAAAAACCAAGAAAGCATACTGCAGACCAAACATTTTACTTGAGAACAGAGGGCCTCATTCAAGGGAGGGGGACATTAAACCGGAAACTGAACAACATGGGCAGGAATGGGGTACACCAGACTAATAGGAAGATCCGAGGTATGCACATTGATGCTGGAGCAAATCAGGATGGTTTTAACAAGCACAGAAACATACACACCCATCAGTCTCTTGAGGCTGTAGTTCCAAAATGCAAGTGAGAGGAAAGGGAAGCTGACATTAGGTTTTAGCATGACTGGTATTTGGAGAAGGTGAGATTGACCTGATGAATCATGAATAAAAAATTAAACGTGCTACTTCCCTCTTTTATCTCAAAAAGAAGTCTTTCTCACTCAGCTCTTTCAGGCCATTTCTCCTAAGCCAATTTTTTTAGCAAAAACCATTCTCAATGCTTGGTATATAAGGAAATCAAACTTTGAAAAAAAAAGAAGAAACAATTAATAACTGTTCCAGTTAGTAATACCTTCATCAGCTTGGTATAAGAAAGAAAAATGACAGAGTAATATTGCCACTAGCAATTCCTAAGTCATGTGATTTTTTTTTTGAAACGGATCAATGTTGGTTGCCAAGCAACACACACACACACACACACACACACACACAACCCCCCCCCCAAAAAAAAAAGGAAAGAAAGAAAAGGAAAAAAGGAGGGAAACATTGTTATGTTTTGATAAATCGCTTTTTAAAAAAATTTCAGGGATGTGATACTGATATTATCATTATAATTATTTTCAAGCTCTATATTAAAGGAGAATTATTTTCATTAATTAAGAATAATTTTTGTGAACAGTAGCAAATACACTTGGTAAATGAATTGTGAACTTTAGGAACAAGAGCTGAAAATTCTTGGAATGCCTTATTAATGATAGGTGCATGTTTATTAATGAGTTTATTGCCTTTGTGTCATACTTATGTCACCATCAAATATTAATGTTTTCTATATTATAATAATATCTATTGATATAACTGAAGTTTGCTTCCCAGTAGGTGTCACCATGAATAATACTTCTGAAATACTAAAATCGATAACAAGAATATTAGGGGGGCATTATAGTATGTCAATGAAATGAATTCCACTTTAAATGCCAAATGTAACAAAAACCAAGTAAATATACCAAGTTATAATTTTAAATACATAAATATAGAGATTATAGATATGGATCTTATCAGAATATATTGTCTGGAATAAAAAATAAAGCCACCGAATAAATGGATAGGTGCTCTGTGAATTCTTTGATTTAAAGTCAAGAACATTTGTTGGAATTAATAAGCATCCGTTTCTTTCATTGTGACAGAAGATCATGTACACAAGAGAAATCTAAGTGGTTCAAATAAATCCTAAATTCATTTACCCTGGATAAGATGGCCGCTGTTCCTCCCTCCTCTCACTCCTCCCACAATTGCAAGCTCTTGTTCAGCAGCCATTTTTTCTCTCACTCCACACTGCGTAGTGTCTGTGTGAACAAGAGCCTTTCCCAGAGAACACCAAGGCAGAAATGTTCGCCCTACTCCTGGGGCTCTGAGCAGAGGCAACTGTTAGGGCAGCTGGGAGCCTAGCTGTACTATCTGAGAATCAATAGTAGACTTCAGCCTAGCGCTTTATGGTGCTACCAATAAAGACAGAGGGAAGGCAGGCTTCCTTAACCCAGAGAGAAAGCCATGATTCTGGTTTAGATTCACAAGGTTGCATCTAGATTCTGGTTAAGTGTCATAATACCTCTGCTGTTCTCCTTTACTTTCTCTCATAGGTAATGACTTGAGAAAACAAAAGTGGAAAGCGTGGTCCCCTGATTATCTCCTGCTTTTTACAGCCTTAGGCTACCCACAGAGATCCTCACTTGTATGTGTCCTGCTGAAACTTTCTGGACTTTCTCACAATTGGACTAATGATAATTCCTCTGGGCCTGGACAGCTCACATGGTAACATCAAAGTTTATCAAAGAATAATGACTTTACAAGTACTCCTCCTGAATCATACTCAACAATTCGAGACTCTTTCCTACTACCCTGAAGCTACTTCTTATAGATTGTCATGGAGTAAAGGGCTTCTGTTGATATGCATCTAGCAGGATACTAAATGTGAAGCCTCCCTGAGTGGGACCCTTCTGCAGGAACTTGTTTTTTTTTTTTTTTCTGTTTTTTATTTTATTTTGAGGACCACCTAGCTTCAGAGATCACTGATCTACATGACATGAGGGCTATCACTTAATCTGAATGTCATAAAAACCCACAAAGAGAACTCACTGGGAAGGTCTAAAACAGTATCTAGTGGCAACCCTGTGCACCTAACTGTGGGAAAAGAGCAGAGATCAAACTTCACATGATGTGAACACAGAGTGTCTTGTGCTAAGAGCTCCTTGCCAAATGCTATTTGCAGGATCCATTTGGGTTGGCTGGCTGCAGTGTGCCTGAGTGCCCCAGTACTCACTAATAGGCCACAGATTTGTCAGTTCTATCTACGGGAAGCACATAAGCTGCTACAGGCATGGCTCTTCCCTCTGTTCTCCATGACTCCAGCCTAGGTTGTCTTCCTCAGCCTCTCTAATGCAGGTGCATACCTCAACCTTCCCTGTTAACCTCCGTATTGAGAGAGACACTGTACTCTCCTCAAAGATCATTTCCAAGAGCCAATCTCAGGCCCAACACTTTCAGAGCAAGCTACAACCTTCGGAAGATTTGGCCAGAATCCTCAGGGAGCTCTCCGGGGATGATACAACTCAGAGGTCCATAATATCCCTGGTCACCATGGCTGGCCTGACCTCATAATCCATGCTACCTTCATAACTCCCTAACCATTAGCAATCTAAAAATATTTAGACATTATGCTAGTATTTTCTGTAAGAAATACTAAATTTTGAATGTAGCTTTTAACAAATGTCATCAGAGAGATGAAAACAGATAGATTCATCTCACAGAAGTGGTTCTTAAATTTCAATGAGCATTGGTACTTGTTAGGATTATGAACTCACCTCAACTCCATTCCCTGCTAGAAAGTTCTGACTGCAAATGACAAGACTCAGGGACTTGTGTTATTTGAAAGATGGTCCTCTGTCTCTATTTTCAAGAAGATTGCTGTGGTGTTTTTTTTTTTTTCCTTGTTTTTCATTTTAACACTTGCCCATGATTAGTGAGTCTGTGTCCCTGGTTCCAGAACATACTGGGGAAAAAAAGAAAAGAAAAAAGAAAAACCATAAAGCAAAACAAAAAAATAAAATAATTTAACCCTATTCTTGTTCTTAACATATTATTCATTTCAATTCTTCAAGGCCAGAGAGAGTAAGTGGTTTGCTCAAGTTCAGAGTTAATGATCAGTGAATCATAACTAGAACATGCATACCTATTTCTAGTTCTCTCCTCTATACATGCCACCTTCCTTCTCTAAGATATTCTGAATAAGGCAAGAAGTGGCAGGAATAATAAAACTTGTATCTTTATAAATATATAAAACATTTTTAATTACAAAATTCTATATAAGATGCTAGACAGATGTTACTCTTACTCAAAGAAAACAGGGATTTGTTTTTCTGTTTGCTTGCTTGCTTTTGTTTTTGTTTTTGAAACATAGTCCATAGGGAATGAAGGTGTCTATTTTGTGGCTTTAAACTAGGAAGTCTTGATTTCTAATCCAGGTTTGGTATCTTTTTTTATATAATTATCATTCAAAAAATTCAAAATACAAACATGCTCTCACTTACAACAAGCTCATTATATGACAATCAAAAGTTTTCAAGAGAGGTAAATTGAAGTGATTCTATCTAACAACTCCTTGAAGAAGTACCCAGAAATACCTAAAATAAGATTTATCTTATAAAGATGTTCTTTTGAGCAACTATTCCCAAGATTATATTTTACATGATGGCAAAGTAGATAGCAAACATATCAAATATATTTTCTAAACAATTGTAGCAAAAATAATGACACAGAGACTGTCCTTATGTCATATCAAACAGCTAGATGAAAGCAACAAAAAAAATCTATCCACATATCCCCACAGTTGGTGTAAACTATATCAACTGGTAACACTTGATAAGAATTTTCTTGGGGCTGGGGATGTGGCTCAAGCGGTAGCGCGCTCGCCTGGCATGTGTGTGGCCCAGGTTCAATCCTCAGCACCACATACAAACAAACATGTTGTGTCCACCGAAAACTAAAATAAATAAATATTAAAAATTCTCTCTCTCTCTCTCTCTCTCTCTCTCTCAAAAAAAAAAAAAAAAAGAATTTTCTAATGCACTTATTTTATTCAGACTGAATCAGCTTACCAAATTTGGTAACCCAGCAATTTAAGGCCAACCAGAAGCCAAACATTTTAAGTTTGGTGCAAGGATGGAGGAAAAAGAAAATGGGAGTGAAATTATTTTTACATAAGAAACTAAAATGGTACCAGATTCAGAAGGACATAACCATTGCTTACGAGTTAGGTAATAAAAACTCTGTGCAATGGCTAATGACAAAGAAAGATGAATACATGGCAAAATAGAGAACTTGCCAGTCAATGTTGCTCCTCATACAAGATGCAGAAGAGCCCATCCTAATTATGATCTCCCGTAGATCTCAATGTCTTCTTTGGCTGGTTGTTTAACAATATCCTCCATAGCCTTCTTTCTTTCATCATTTTTCCCATCCATTCCCCCGTCCTCATTCACCTATTTATTTTCCAGCCTCCATAAGCAATCTTAAAGCTTGGAAGAAATATCGACATTTTACAGAAAGATTATAAATCCCTTATTTTGAGCAATGCCCTCAGTTGAAAGCAAAATAGATTTTGTTATCAAAAAGACAATCAAAATTTTAAAGTGGTTTCAATAATGTTAATAATCATGACAATTATACTCACAGGGATTTTTATGTTGTTGTTTCTTGATGCTCATAAAGAAAGTTTTAGGAAAATTAAGATGTATTTAGTCAAAACATTTGACATTTACTTCGTTAGGTGGTGCACTAAATTCTCTCTAAATAAATTCCATCCTGATCTGACTTTCCCCATGAAAATCTGTACAGTGAACTCCTAGTTTATTATGCCTACTTGAAAAGGGTAATTTAATAAGGCATCAGTACAAATACTTAATTGTGCAATGGCTATCGACAATGCCTTTAAACAGTTGCATATTTGCCAGATTTAGCTAATGGAAGTAGAATTGCCACTTAATGTCTCAGCTTGCACTGGTGGGAAATAAATTGCATCTGACATTCCTTTGGCTTTTAAAGGACATACTTAGATAATATTTACAGTCAAATTGATCTATTGTTGCATTTATGTTTTCTTGGGTTAAAAAAGGGGATCAACTGGGTTCTAAGGGATAATATTTCTTTATATCTGCTCAGTTTGGAAGGCTTTCACATACATATACCTCATTTAGTGGGTGTCTAACCAAAGTCTAAATATCTGAATGGAGAATGGACATTTCACTCAAGGCAAACAGCTGTTCTGGCAACATCTCAAACACCCAGTACACAGATCAGTCGGCCAGGCTGGGGTGGCAGATGAGGTAGATTGTTCAGTTTTAGTGGAGGTCATATGGACAGAACTTGCTTCATTAACCCACTTGACATATTAAGTATGAAAGTATCTTCTTTAACTAGGAAAGGGAAGGAGAAGAGATCCAATATTTCAACATCTAACACTTGCCAAGTACTAGTCTAGATGTAATTATATTACCTCATTTACTACTAAAAACAAAGCATTAAGTGAGAATATTATTATCTTAGTATTTTTCCTTAGGCTTCTATTTCTATGAAATTCAAAGCCAGGCAAGTCCGATCATTAGTAACGGGGTTAAAAATCATTACTGTGTTTACCTTGAGAGATAGTAACTGGAAGCAAGCCCAAGGAGATGCTTCATGGACACTGAGGTGTTCCTTTTCCTGATCAGAGTGCTGGTCACATGGAGGTATTTTTACATATGCATGTCATACTAGCCACCTTAGGCTGCCATAACAAAATATCAAACACTGGGTGACTTAAATAACAAAATTCATTTTCTCTCAGTTCTAGAGACTGGAAGCCCAAGGTCATGGGCAAGCAGGATTCTGATGAGAGCAACAAAGCAGAAATAGGCAAACAAGTTGGCATCCAACTACAGAACTTCTACAAAGCAAAGGAAATAATCAACAGTCTAGAGACTTGACTTGAATTAAGGAAGACAACATAGGCGATAAAAGATCAATTCAATAAAGAGGTTTTCTCTAAAATAATCAAACAGAAATCTTACAATTGAAAAGTTCAATGAGTCAAATAAAAACTCAGTTGAAAGCCTCACCATCAGACTAGGTCAAGTGGAAGAAAGACTATCAGGGCTTGAAGACAAGGCTGATGAATTGTCACATTCAGGAATAATAAAGGGAAAAAAAAGAAATTACAAACATAATATACAAGACTTCTAGGACATGATTAAGAGACCAAACCTATGAATAACAGGCTTAGACTAAAGAGCTGAGATACAAGCTACATTAAGCATTTTTAAAAATGTATTCAATGAAATCATAGCAGAAAATTTCCCAAATCTTGGGGGAACTATGGACAGCCAGGAACAAGAGGTATTTAGAACCAGAAATAGACATGACCAGAAAAGTACCTCTCCACATCATATTATGGTTAAACTGCCAAAAATACAAAAGAAAACAGAGAATATTGAAAGCTGCAAAAGAGAAGCACCAAGGTTCTTAGTCACTTTTAAAGGCAAACCCATCAGATTAACAGAAGATTTCCTAACAGAACCTCTAAACGCCAGCCTAGAATGGAATGATGTGTTTTAAGCCCTGAAAAAACCATAACTTCCTATATTACTACTATCGGTCTGAAAATAAATGTTCTGAATTCTCCAGTCTTTTAAACACAGTCTTGCTGATTGGATTTAAAAGAGGGGGAAGAAGGAGGGAAGGAGGGCAAATTGTTTACTGCCTGCAAGAAACTCACCTCACTGGCAAACACATTCACGGACTGAAAGCAAAAAAATGTAGATTCTTTTAGAAGACCCATCACTCTCCCCCCCCAAAAAAAAACACAGTTCACCAGAGGACTTCTAGAGCTAATAAATTTGGCAGTGTAGGGAGATACCAGATCAACACTTGTAAATTGACTCGTGATTGCACTCATCTATACTCCAATAGCGAACCTACTGAAAAAGAAATTAGGAAACTATTCCATTCACAATAATCTAATAAAAAAAACAATACTTGGGGATGAATCTAATCAGGGAAGTAAAAGACCTCTACAATGAAAACTATAGAACACCAAAGAAAGAAATTAAAGACCTTAAAAGCTATAAAGATTTCCCATGTTCTTGGATACACAGAATTGATATCAGTATAGCCATACTACCAAAAAATATCATACAGATTCGGTGCAATCCCCTTCAAAATACCAATGATGTTCTTCATGAATGAGAAAAAAATCTGAAAAGAAAATATAAACAGTGGCATTTTACTTAGCCATAAAGAAGAATGAAATTATAGCATTTGCAGGTAAATGAATGAGGTGGAGAACATCATGCTAAGTGAAATAAACCAGACCTAGAAAGTCAGGGGTCAAACGTTTTCTTTTATATTCAGAAGCCCTAAAATAAGGGAAAGGGGTGTCATTTGATGAAAACAGACAGCAATTAGTGGAATAAAGAAAGAGAATTGACGAGGAGGAAGAAGAAATGAGAAAGGTGAGAACAGTAAAATGAAACTGACCAAATTATCCTCTGAATATATGAACATACCATAGTGAAGTTCACTTCTATATTTATCTGTTGTGCACTGATTTTTTTAAAAAATAGAAATAAATTCAAAAAATACTGATAGAAAGGGGAACAGGAAAATGAAGGAGAGAAAAGTGGTAAGGACTGAATTGGAGTAAGTTATACTCTATGCTTGTATAATTGTGTCAAAACAAACCCCAATGTAATGTATAAAACTACAATGCATTAATAATTTTTTTTTCTAAAAATTAAAAATATTTTTTAAACGATGGAGAATGATATTCCAATCAAATAGGACTCCCAACTAAGCAGAAGTAGTTATACTCATATCCAGCAAAATGAACTTCAAGCCAAAAATAGTCAAAAGAGAAAAATGAGGTCACTACATATTGATAAAAGGAATAATTTATCAAGAAGACATAAAAATTATAAATATATATGGGCCAAATATCAGAGCACCCAATTTTATCAAACCAACACTATAGGACATAAAAAAGAAATAAGCCCCACTACAATAATAGTGACTTTAATACCCTACTTTCACCAATAGATAGATCTTGCAGACAAAAAAATCAACAAAGAAACATCAGAGTTAAATTACACTATAAATCAAAGGGACTTACTAGACATCTACAGAATATCATCCAACAACTTCAGAATAGACATTGTTTTCATCAGCACACAGAATTTCTCCAAAATATATCAGATTTTAGGCCATGGAAAAAATTAACAAATACAAAATAATTTTTAAAACAGTTTTGTTTTTCTGCATCTTCTCAGACAAAACAGAATGGAAGTGGAAATCAACAGAAAAAGAAACCACTGCAAATATACAAACACAAGGCGATCGAACAACACACTTTTGAATGATCAATGGGCAATTGAAGAAATCAGGGGCAGAGGCTTTAAAAATTACTTAAATCAAATATAAATGAAAATACAACTTACCAAAAACTATGGAACACAACAAAAGCAGTTATAAGAGGAAAGTTTAGCTATAAATACCAATATTAGAAAAACAGATCTCAAAAAAAAAAACCTAGTGATGCATCTCAAGACTTTAGAAAAGAACAAACCAACACTAAAGTTAATAAGAGAAAATAAATAATAAAGAGTAAAAATAAATGGAATAGTGACCAAAATAACAATACAAAGGATCAATGAAACAAAGAATTCATTTTTTAAAAAAGACAAACTTAACAAGTCCTTAATGAAACACCAAAAGAGAGAGAAAACCCAGATTCATAAAATTAGAGATGAAAAAAGAGATATTACAATAAATAACACTAAAATCCTGAGGATATTTGGGGAATACTTTTAAAAATAAAAATTCCCCTAAAATGGAAAATCTAAAAGAAATGTACAAATTTCTAAACACATATAACTCTCTAAAATTGAACCAAACAATCAATATGAAGCAATAAAATTGAAGCAATAATATGTCTTCCAATAGAGAAAAGCCCAGTGCTGGACACATTCACTGCTAAATTTTATCAAACTTTTAAAGAGCTAATACCAATGCTTATCAAACTTTCCCATAAAATAAAAAGAGAAGGAACTCTTCTAAATTCATTCCACAGAACCAGTATTACCCTGCCACCAAAACCAGATAAGGACACAACAAAAGAAGAAAACTATAGACCAATATTATTGATGAACACAGATTCAAAACTTCTCAATAAAATGCTTATTAATTGAATTCAACATTACATTAAAAAGATCATACATCATGAACAAGTTGATGTCATTCCAGAGATGTAGGATTACTTCAATACATGCATTTTGCCACAAAATAGAATCAAGGATTAAAAAAAATCACATTATCATCTTAATAGATGCAGAAAAACCTTTGACAAAACTCAACATCCTTTATGAAAAAATATCTGAATAAATTAAGTATATGAGGAATGTACTCCAACATAAAATGCCTTTTTATGACAAACCCATACCAACATCACACCAAATGGGGGAAAACCAAAAGCATTTTCTCTAAAATGAGGACAGAGACAAGAATGTTCACTGTCACTACTCTTATTCAATGTAATACTAGAAAATTTTAGCCAGAGAAATCACAAAAGAGAAAGAAAAGAAATATGAATAGGAAATGACTAACAAATTATCCTTGTTTGCAGATGATATAATTTATATCTAGAAAACCCTAAAGAATTCACCAGAAATTTCCTAGAGCTCATAAACAATTTCAGAAAAGTAAAAAGACACAAAATCAACATATAAAAATTGGTAGCTTTCCCATACACCAACATGAACTCACTGAGAAAGGAATCAGAAACAATCCCATTAACAATAACCTCAAAAAATGCCTAAGAATAAACCTAGCCAGTGAGGTGAAAAATCTCTACAATGGAAATTATAAAACACTTAAGAAAGAAATTGAAGATGATACTAAAAGATGGAAAGACATCACATGTTTTTAGATTGAGAGAATTAATGTTATTAAAAGGGCCATACTATCAAAAGTGACCTACAGATTCCTAATAAAATACCAATGGCACTCTTCACAGAACTAGAAAAAATAGTCCTAAAATTCATATAGAGGCACAAAAGACCTCAAATAGCAAAGTAACCCTAAGCAAACAGAACAATTCTGGAACCCTCACAATACCTGATATTATAATATATTATAACTCCATTGTGACAAAAACAGCATGGTATTAGTGTAAAAAAATAGACACAAAAAACAATGGAATACAATAGAGCACCCAGTAATGAACCCACACATCTGCAGCCATCTGATTCTCTAAAAAGAAGCCAAAATCATAATTTTGGAGAACAGCCACTTCAACACATGATGCTGGGGAAATTGGAAATCTGCAGGTAGAACATTGAAACTAATCCCTGTCACTCAGCCTGTATAAAAATCAGCTCAAAAATGGCAAGAATTGTCAAATGGAATTACAACAAATTTAAAATCTTCTGCTTAGCAAAAGAATCAATCAACAGAGTGAAGAGACACCCTATAGAGTGGGAGAAAATCTTTGCCAGCTATTCATCTGGCAAAGGGTTAATGTCCAGTATAAATAAAGAACACAAAAATTTAATAACAAAAGAACAAGTAATTCAATCAATAAATAGGGAAATGAGATGAACAGATATTTCTCAAAAACAATAACAAATAACCAACAATTATGTAAAGAAAAATGCTCAACATCTTCAGCCAATAGGGAAATACAAATCAAAATGACATTGAGATTCCATCTCATCCCAATCAGTATGCCTATTATCAAGAAAATAAAAAAATAACAAATGCTGGTAAGAATGCAGGAGAAAATAAACACTTATACACTGTTCATAGAAATGTAAATTAGTACAGACTCTTCAGAAATCAATATGGAAGTTCTTCACAAAACTAAAAATAGAACTACTATATGATCCAGTTATGCTGCTCTTTGGTATAAACCCAAAAGAATCAAAATCATCATGTTTTAAAGATACCTGAATACCCATGTTTATTGCAGCACTATTCACAAACAGCCAAGTTATGGAATTAACCCAGGTACCTATCAATGGATAAATGGATAAAGAAAATATGGTATACATTCACAATGGAGTATTAATCAGCATAAAAAGAAGAGTCATGTAATTTTCAGGAAAATGGATGGAACTGGATGGAGATCATCATGTTAAGTAAAATTATCCAGACTCAAGACAACATGAAAATAGAAGGGGGACCATATGGGAATGGGAAAGGAATCAGGGGCATGGTTAAGACAGGGTAACAGGAAAAGATCAAAGTACATTATATGCATGTATGAAAATGTCACAAATAAATTCATTGTTTGGTATAATTAATATTCTCTTATAATAAACTTTTAAAAATATAAATGAGCAAAGGACCTAAATAGACATTTCTCAAAAGAAAATATGCAAATGACTGGTAGATATATGTAAAGATATTCAACATCCTGGATCAGCAAAAAACCAAAAACCATAACTACAGCATAATTACATGTATTGAAATGACTATTGTAAAAAGTCTAATGATATGTGTTGGTGAGTATGTAGATAAAAAGAAACTTCTATTTACTCTTGATGGGAATCAACTAGTATAATCATTATGAAAACAAGTGTAGAGGTTCCTCAAAAAATTAAAACTAGAACTACCACATCATCCAGCAATCACACATCTGGATGTATATCCAGTGGAAATGGAAGCAGTCTGTCAGAAGGTGTCTGCACACCTATGTTCATTGCAGCGTTACTCCCAATTGTCAAGGTATATATTCAATCTAAGCATCCATCAGTGGATGTAGAGATAAAGAAAATACGGTGCATCACACCATGTAATGCTACTCAGCCTTTAAAAAGAAGGAAGTCTTGTCATTTGGAAAAACATAGGTAAACCTGCAGGATGCTAGGCTAAGTAAAGTCAACCAGAAGCAGAACAATACTACTGCATGATGGATCTCAAGGCATGTACAGAATGAAAAATTCCAAACCACAGAAAGGGGCTAAAGTGGTGATCACCTGAGGATGGAGAGTAAGGAAATTAGGAGGTGTTGGTTAAAGACAAAAATTTTAGTTAGGTGGTATAGGCTCAAGAGAGCTGTTGAACATTCAGGTGATAGTTAAAAACAATATATTGTATATTGGAAAATTGCCTTTAAAAGACAGTGGACTGGATTTGACCTAACTTTCTTATGTACGTATATGAAGACACCACAGTGAATCTCACCATCTATACACCCACAAGAAATTAATCAAAAAAATTGGGTAAATGGCAGAAAGATCAATAGAGAGAAGAGAGTAGGAGGTGGGGAGAAGAAAGGGAAGGAAAGGTACTGGGGTCTGAATTCAAACAAGATGTATTAAATGCTTTCGTAATGTGTCAAAATGGATTCTACCATCATCTGTAAATAAAAAGACCCATAAAAAATGTTTAAGACTTCTTACCACAAGTGAGTTAATGCATATGTTAAATACCTTGATTTAGACATCTACAATGTGTGTGTGTGTGTGTGTGTGTTTGTATCACCCTGTAGACCACCAACATACAATTTTGACTTTGCAATTTAAAAAAAAAATCTAAATTACAAATGGAGAAATAAAGCACCAAGAGAGAATAGAGGCTAAAACAGACCCAGGCAACAAAGTGAAACCCAAGCAAGGGTAGACCAGGTGGTTGAATTCACTATTGTGCACATTTAATTGATAAAAGAAGGGAAAAGTTAGATAGTTTAACATATCTCAAAGAAAAAAGGCCTTTTCAACATTTCTTACTCTCATATTATAATATGCTTCTAGATAGACAGGATAAATTTTATCCTTAGTATGCTAAAGGGCATTTTTAAAATTCAATAATACTCCAGAAGAATCAAAAGTGCCAAGTGTTTACATAATTGAGTTGAACAACTGTTATTAAATCAGTGGCAAAGGTTATCTTTTTCGATAGAAGGTAGTTTGGATAAACAGTAAAACTATTTCAAATTCCCATGGAGTCTCCACCAACAGTTAAACTTCCATTCCCATATCTAAGAAATGCCTGAGGGGATGATAACAATTTTCTCTTTCTCTTCCTGTTTTTTTAAACTAATAATAAAAAAAATCACAACAAGGAGTAATGAAAATCTACAGAATGAGGTCCCATGTATACACTCTAAGAAGGTGGGTTTATGAAGATCTTCTTATTCCAATCGGGGATTGTTAAAACTGGTGGATTCTATTGTAAACCATATTGGAAAAAAAAAACAGTTTTAGAGTAATAAAATTTCATCCTAATTCAGAAGATCAGAACATGAAATGAACAGGTCAGAAAAACCTGATAGAGGTTATGGAAGGGTAAAATGAACAGAGAGAGAAAAATCCAATTTTTAGGCCAAGTTAAGGTCAAATTCAACAGAGGAGAATAGTCATTCTGGGACACCAATAGGGAAGGTAATAACACAAACAGGATAATTTAAGTCAATCATTTTCAACCTGAATTTCTTTTAACCAACTAACTGAACTAACTCTCCTGATCACAAACTCAGAGCAACTGATTTAGGAGGTCCCTAGGATTATTTACTCCACTCTTCCCATTTTGCCTAGAACCCAGTCCTCTGAGCTGATGGTCTCTATGCTATACTCCAGATCCCCTTCCTCAAAGGAAATCAACAGCTTCTAACAGTTCTTGAGAACCTACTATGTGCCTACTACTTCTTCATGGATGTGGAGTTAAAAAAAACTCTCATGCTGGAGGGATATGAAATGGTGCCACCTCTTTGGGAATACAGTTGGGCAGTTTCTTATGAAACCAGACATAGGCTTCCTACATGATCCAGAATGCATTCTTTGGTATTAACTCTCAATATTTGAAAATTCTTGTCCATACACAACCCTCCATAGTGATGTTTACAGCAGTTTTATTCATGATTGACAAAACTTGGAAGAAATTAGGATGTTCATTCAGTAGGCTAATGGGTACATAAGCTGTACATTCAGACATTGGAATAGTATTCAGCACTAAAACAAATGAGTTATAAAGCCATGACAAAGTTCGGGGAAGCTTAAATATGTATTACCAAGTGAAACAAAGCTAATATGAAAAGGCTACACACTGTCTGACCCCCAACTATATATTCTTCTGGAAAAGGCAAAACTATGGAGACAATAAAAAGAGCAGTACTTATGTGGGGTTAGGGTTGAGGAAGGCACAGAAGACCTTCAGTGAATGTATTCTGTATCATACTATAGATGCAGGTCATTGCACATTTGTTTAAATCCATAGATTGTATAATAAGCTAACCCCACTGCAGACCTGACTTTGGGTGGTTGGGATGTGTCAGTGTAGCTCATCAGTTGTAGCAAATGCATTTCCAATGGAGGATAGTGATAAGGTAGAATGCTGTGTACGTGGGGTGGCAGAGGGTAGAGGGGAAATCTCTCTCCCTTCCTCTAAATTTTGCCATGAACCTAAAACTACCCTAAAAAATTATGTCTTGGAAAAAAAAATGTCTACTCATTGTTTTTTAAAAATTAAGCCATACTGGAAAACATTTCAACCTTATAAATCATCTGAAATGTCACCATCAAGAAAGACACCTATCATTAACCTAGAGTGAAATTTATTACAGCCCTTAGTAGGTAAATACAAAGTAAGAGGGACAGACACACTTGTACTTGACATTATTTGAATAAAAAAAAACTACCTGAAATAAGACCAAGGAAATTGCAGCATTTAGAGTAATGGTTCTTTATCACCTTCTGAAAATCCTAGAGTTTCCAAGGTTTGAAGTTGCCATCGTTTGTTTTTAACACATTTCAACTTTACATAGTAATTGATATGAAAGATGAAGGAATAATCACACCTATACTTTCCTCCACCCTCCATCTGCCCAATCCTTTGATTTCTGTTAGTTATAATTTTACATCATCCATGGTTTATAATAGGAACATCCTGTTCAAGAGTCAAAATCCTCACTGCTGCGTAATCTTGGTTCTAAATTTAAGTGGACTCAGAACTCATTTTTGTTTTTATTATTATTAATAATTTTTATTTTTGATTGACAATAATTGTATGTAGTTATGGGAGGTAATGTGACATTTCAATGTATGTATGCAGTATGCAATGATGAAAACAGGGTAATAGGCACATCTATCACCTCAGACATCTATCATTTCTTTTGCTGAAAAAATAAAAAATCCTCTCTGTTTGGGTATTTTGAAATATTCAATGAATTGTTTTCATATAGTTAATGTTCTATAGAACATTAGGAGTTATTCCTCCTACCCAAGTACATCTGTGTGCCCATTACCCATCCTCTTTCCACCCCTCTGCCTCCACCCCTTTCCCAGACTCTGATAACCACTATTCCATTCTCTACTTTTATGAGATCAACTTTTTAGCTTTTATACATAATTGAGAACAGGTAATATCTGTCTTTCTGTGGCCTCACTTATTTTTCTTCACATAATGTCCTTTAGATTCACTGAGACTGCCTCAACTGACAGAATCTCACTCTTTTTCATGGTTGAATGATATTTCATTGTATATATATTCCACATTTTCTTAATCTGTTCATCTTGATGTGCACCTGGGTTGATTCCATTTTTTGTCTTTGGGGATAGCCTGGCTTCTTTGGTAAAATGTCTATTCATATATTTTTGCCCATTTTTGTTTGAATGTTTCTCCTATTATTGAATTCTAGGATTTCTTTATAAATTCTGAATATGAGTCCCTTATCAGATATATGAAGAATCCGGTGAGGCAATACTGTTGTTCCTTTGGGAGAATATTGGAGTGCAGTTGTTTCTTCAACACACTGGTTTCAATTCCTTTGAATATATACAGAGATGTGTGATTGCTAGATTGTGTGGTAGCTCCATTTCTAGCTTTTTGAGTACCCTGCGTAGTACAAACCTCACTTCTAAGTTTGGCCATCCTTTGTCCTTTGTAAGATCTTGGATATACACACTTGATTGAATTGTATCAAGAAGGGTTATTTTTTCTAATTTTGTGGCTGTTGGTTTTCTTTCATTCTTTCCTTGCTCATACAGATACAGCCCCTTCCCAGGCCACAACGTGTACAGCGCCTCCCAGATACAGACTCATCTGTCATCTTTTCTCTCTATCCACACAACCTAACATATTTAAAATTTTTATTGAGATCTATTTTACATATAAAATTCA
Source organism: Marmota monax (assembly GCF_021218885.2). NCBI lineage: Eukaryota > Metazoa > Chordata > Mammalia > Rodentia > Sciuridae > Marmota > Marmota monax. The sequence continues at coordinate 54,028,980 of NW_026693777.1, read as the reverse complement.
GCCACTTTAGGTGCTTAATTCAATGATTTATAGTCATCTTATTGAGTGGGACAACCATTGTCATGAACCCATTGCTATTCCCCACCCCACCATCCCCACAAAAAGATTCCCTGTTCTCAATTACAATTAATTCTTGTTCCAACTCCAGCCCTGAACAATCACTTCTACAGTTTCTGACTCTGTAAGTTTGCCTTTTTTGGACATTTTATGTAAATGGAAACATAGAATGCATGGTGTCTTCTGGTTTGTTTCTTTCATTTAATATAAAATTTTTATTTTCAACCATGATATGACACTTACTAGTAGTTTGCTTCCTTTTATTGTTAAATAGTATCCCATTGTATGAATATCCCACATTTTATTCATTTACCAATTGGTGGACATTTAGATTGCTTCCCGTTTGAATTTCTGATCAGCATGCCACTATGAACATTTTCATTTTTCTTGGGGACATGCCTATGAGTGGAAATACTGGGTCATATGATACTTTTTATATTTAACATTTTAAGAAAATCACAATGAATGTACCATTTGATGTTCCCCCCAACTACATAGGAGGGTTCCTATTCTATATATTCTTACCTACATATATTATTCTCTTCTTGTTTATTATAGTTCTTCTAGTAGGTGTGAATCATTTCACTAGTGATTAATAATGTTGAGCATCTCTGCCTGGCTTCTTTGGTGAAATGTCTATTCATATATTTTTGTCCATTTTTGTTTGAATTTTTCTCCTATTATTGAATTCTAGGACTTCTTTATAAATTCTGAATATGAGTCCCTTATCAGATATATGAAGAACCTGGTGAGGCAATACTGTTGCTCCTTTGGGAGAAGATCTATCTGTCCAGGCCCATATCCTTGCTGTCCTTAATTATCATGTTATATTTCTGCTTTTAGAGTCATGCTATTCAGTCGGGTAGCCACTAACCACATGTGGGTATTTGAATTTATATTAACTAAAGCTAAATGTAATGAGTAAGTCAGTTTTAAGTTACATTAGTGACATGTGAACTCAAAAGTCACATATGGATAGAAGCTACCCTGTGAGACACTGCAGAGAACATTTATCTCAGAAAGTTCTACTGGATGGTGCTGATTTAAAGAATTTATTATTGGTATTTTCACTGATTTGTATAAACAAAAGCTATTAGAGTAGCTTTATAAACTATAAGCTATAAATGAGTAGCTATAAACGAGTAGCACTGGATTCTGGAGGCCTTATGGATCAAGGCACTTCTTACATATCACATGCCCTCGGTTGTTGATATTTTTATTTATAATTTTTCATTCACCTCAAGCATTTCTTCAAGGGATTATATCAAAAAGAGTACAAACTTCACATACTTCAAAATCTTGAGTGCCTGGATGTTGAGTGTAAGGGTGACTGAGCACAGAATTCTTGGATCATTGTCTCACCTCACTCAAAAAATTTCCTTATTCAATAACCTGTTCTTAATTCCTAGGTTCTTACACAAACATTTTATTCCCTTTAAATTAAGAAAATTAACCAAGAGATGCCCCAATTTTGCCTGGTACTTGAGAAGCACAACCCCCAAACATTCATGTATTTTTTGGTGTTATAAGTTTTTCCATTATTTTATATTGTATCTTCTCCATCTGTTCCATTCCAGCCTTCTAGAATCCTTATTATGTGTATATATAAATCCTGGGACTCATCCTTCATGTCTTTATTCTGTTTGTATTAATTATATTCTTTCATCAAAATCTTGGAAAATTTCTTGAACTTATTTCCACCTTCACTGATGCAATGTTTTGTTTTGTTTTTAATTGTAACCAATCTGGAATTCTCACATCCCTTTGTATTTTTCACTTGGTACTTTGTTTTCTATTATCTCACAACAATCCTTGATCTGGTATTATTTCTTCTTTGAAAGGCCATTGTTAAATGTCACTGATATGCCGAATAGAGATTTTCTAAAGGTTTTATTTTTTTCTGAAGCTCTATTTATTGAGGGGATAATTTTTCTGTTTCTAATCATTTATTTGTTTAGAATATGAGTTTTCGAGTTAGAATTGGGCTCCAATTTCTATTCTGCTACTTACTTGAGTAAGCTTTTTAAACTCAGTGGGCCCCTCTTTTCTTGTATGTGATATGCATAAAATTCTCAGAGTTTAGAGAGATTGCCAGGATTTGACCAGGCATTTTATATCAAGTGCTTAGCATCCAGTTGGTACTCAGTGAGTGTTAGCTATTGTATTACCAGACCTTTTCATTTTTGTAATAGCTTTTTTGTTTTGATCATTTTGAAGCCATTGGGAGATACATTTGTCTAAACTTAGGAGTTGACTTGGAGTTTGGCAGAGACGATGTTGGCTTTTATTTGATGTTTCAGGTCCAGATGAGGGAACGGGGGAAACCTTAGAAATTTTGTGATTTTTCTGTTATATTAGCAGTCCAGTGCCAGTGAAGAGAGGAAATACATATATATTCTCCACTTCCCCTGGCTTCTCTGTCCTCAGTAGAGCCTTCAAGATATTCCACTGCTTCTCCCTACCCCAGCAATGCCAAACAGAACTCCATGAATGTGGCATGGTCCTCAGCGTCCCTACTCTAGACCCCAGAACATCATGCCTTTCTCCAAGATGCTTTTAGAATCAAGATCCCTGACAACTGCCCGAGCTCACCTTCACCTGCTGTCTCTGCCTCTCAGAGATGCATGTTCCAGGGACAGTCTTCTAGAGGGTCCCTGCCAATTATTTCCCAGGCCATCTGCAGATTGATCATTCTTCCCTTCAATTCAGAAATAGCAACCTGACTTGAAGAAACTCATAAAGTTTCTATTTTTTTCTTACTTCCAATTCTGGTATTAGCTGCCTCTTCCACCTACCTGCCCTACCATATTTAGATTCCTTAGGCCATAACCTAAGGAATTTGGGATTGGAGGAATTAAATAACAGACTTACGTCTCCATCTCAAACAGCTTTTTAACCATAGTTTTACAAGAATGGTATATGGAAAAAGAGATTAAAAATGGTACTGGTATTGATCTCATTTATGGGAACTACAGTCAAAAATGTTAATTATGGCTATGTTATTATGTAGTGTTGCCTTTGCTTCAAGAAAAAAAAAGCATCTAAATTCTGCTTGAGGGAAACTGTTTCCCTCAAACTATCTACTCACAGAATCATGCTTGGTTAAAAGCCAGAACGGTATAGGTCAACTCCATTTTTTTTTCTTTTTTCAGGATATATTCTGGTGTCTAAAGGCAAACCATTGAGATGAGCTGGTCATCTCCAGGGATCAGAAACAGCTTTCTTCACAGCTGAACTGTGCTGCCCAGCAGTGTGTTCCAGGAAACATTTGGTTTGAACTGATCTTTCTGTCATAAGGCAAGAAGTTTCCAGCTGAACTGTTTGCTGATCTGGTGAGTTACTCATATAAACAACAGACACACCACAGAGGGACACTACTGTAGCTATTTCCCTCCAACCACAATCCACCTGTGAATACTGAGCATGCAAAGTCTGGACTACACAAATCTTTTATTAGAGAATTAAAGAGACAGGCATGAGAAGGGAAGACAAGAGGGAGACTTTACAAAGTGATTGAGCCTGAAAAAGAAAAAGGCTCAGCATAGAGAAGGGCAAAGATGGAATGCTAAGCCTGGAATGAAACACAGGGCAACAGCCGCAGGGATCAGACATACCCTTGGAGAATCATTTTCATTCTTGATCCATTCTTTGAGTGCTTTCTCTGCAGTGCAAGCCCACTTCTCTCCACGGAAGCCCAGAGAGTTCTGGAGTTCATTTTACAACCTAGTAAACGTGGGCTGGTTGCTGCCAAGGTGTCCCTTTTAAAAGACTGAGTTCTGACCATTCCATTGCTGAGACAGGCAAATCCACCCCACCCCTAAACTATGTCTGTCTTCTCTAGTATTTCAGGTCACACAGAGGTCAGAAGCTAAAATCAGTAGAGTTCAAGATCACCCGAGGCAAGAACAAGGCTACTGGTTCTCACATGCCCCACTTGGGATTCCCTTGCTCCATATACGCCTGATTCAGCCTTGTCTGAAATTGCATTTTCTCTTGGGGATCACAAGTAGAGAGACAGAGAAACAGAGACGGAGAGAAAACCTGATGATAAGTGTTTGCCAGAGCCCAGATTTGGTCATTCAGGCATCCATGCAGATCCATGCAGAAGGAAGCATGAGTTTAGAGTCAGCTCCACAGGCCAAAGCCTTTTTTGAGATATGTGTGACATCCAGGAAGTTACTCAAGCCACAAATAACCACAAATCCCACTGGTATTAAGGGTGTTATAAGAGTCTGATGATTCATGTCTCATCATCCTGTTTCAAAATCCCAATTGAAAAAATATGTTCAGAGCCTAATATTTCAGTAAAGTATAGCATGGCTAAAAACCTTTGATTTCAACATGACTAGTTGTTGTAACTAGTTGGTTAACTGGGCAAATGTATTTTGGTTATAATAGTAAGAAGCACATCACTGTACTTAAAAGAAAATATTTTTCAAGAACAGTGTGGAGAGTCCATCATAAGTGGATTTAACTTAAGTTATACTAGATGAGTTGGAGAAAAAGAGAAATGATTATTTAAATGGTGCCTTTCTGCTAAAACACATACCCTACTTGGGAAATGAGATAGTGAACCCCGATCACCCCCACCCCCAGCAAAACATCTACTACTTTGTGGATGATCTCAGAGCCATTCAGGGATGATTTTGATCACTCACAACTGTCATTCTTTGTACACTTAAACTCATTGTAATAGGGTTTAAGAGATTAGAGGCGTCTCAAATTTTCATGAGCTGTTAAACACTAGGAGATCTTCTCAAAGGTAGGTTCTGTTTGAGTTAGTAAGTCAGAGGCAGGGTCTCAGATTCTGCATTTTCAACCAATCCCCAAGTGATATTGATGCTACTAGACCACAGACCACACTTTGAGTACAAGAGCTTATTACATGGAATTAGATCCACATTCAACATACAGCAAATACTGAGCACCTACTATGTGCCACGTGCTATATTCACTGATGATAGAAGCATGAAATATACTGCTTCTCATTGTTCCTTATCATCAAAGAGTCCCAGTTTAGTTCAATATAGTAACAATTAAGAACTTCATGAAATAGAAATCTTTCCCCCAAAAGTGTGCCTTAAAATAACATTCAACCCTAATATAATAGGGCTTTATCATTTACAAAGCATTTTTTTTTTTGCAAATCTTATCCCACTGAAAACCTCTAACACAGGATCTCACCTTTCCCTCGGGTATAAGATGTTATTGATTATTTTTTGTATTGATATCACTACATACATACTTCCAAGGATGAAAGACATTCCTCACCACCCCATGTCATAGATCACTGAATACTAAAAGTGAATTAAATAAAACCTATTCTGAAGTGGTTTTGTCACTGTGCATGCACAAGCATGTGATTTAGTAAACAAAGCAATTTCTGATTTTCATAACCTATGTTAAGTAGTGGAAAGCCCAGGATGACGTATCTCCTTAGCATGAGGTCTTCTGCTGACTAGCCATGTAACCACATGCAAGTTAGTTAACCTTGAAGGACCTCAATTTCCTCATTCTTAAGGAAGGAGCCGGAACTGGTGACCTCTGAGGTCCTTTTCAGCTCTACAATCCTATGTTCCATAAACTGCCCACCTTGAATTTGCTATAATCTGTGTTTCAGATCCCAAAGACAGATCTTTTCAACAGCATCAGCACAACCACACACCCCCGAGCTTTGGCTACACTGGTTCACACAGCAAAGCTTTGAAATTCTTGAATACTGTAAAGCTCAAGCCTGCCAGTGCCGCGTGGAGCTGCTGCTTCACAATTCAAGTAGTCAGCTATTGACTTGTGGCAATCTATATCTGCATTAAAATGGGAGTTTTGGATTAATGTGGAGCTGAAAGCCCGACTGAGGCTCTTTGCTGCCAGCCTGTCTCTGTAATTGCAGCATGGATTTCACCAACCACAAAGGGCAAAAATGAATGTGATCATCCCCAGTAGTCGATAGCCCATCGATTTTTTCTTTTGACTCTATGATTCGCACAAATATTGAAGCTCATTTTTTAAGCAAGGAGACTTATTAATCTACATTCTTCAAAACTAGTGGCCCCTTCAATGAGGTGAATTCTGAAGGTTATTTGATATGCAAGACATGAGTAGATCAGTCACAATTTTTAAAAATTCCTTTTCGTGTACGTGTGCACATGCACACTCAAGTCCTCACTTCCATTTATAATTGGCATTCCACATAGATGGTGGAACTTGGTGTTCATGGTCACACTATTATGTGTCTGATTGTTTAGGAATGATTAGGAAGGAAATGTTGGCAAAGCTCATTCTGGTCTGTGGTTGCTGGTTTCTTGGGTAGGCTTCATTTTTCACTCACTCCTAAGGTTGGAAACAGAATGTGTACAACAGCACCTGTGGTTCCAAGGATGGAACACTGATTTTGGGCCATTTCTTCCCTGAATGGAGGCTATTAATCTGCAGTAACAAATACATGGTAAGGCAGAGAAACAAAAGCAGCTCCTGCAGCGTTCAGTTGTGGTTACTCCAAACCATACCGGTTCTTTAATTTCTCATGATGCATTTTCCATTTTATGTTGTTTCTGGTTGTTATATCCTCTGATCACTTCTCCAGGCTATCGCCTCCTTAATTTTGTTGGAAATTCAGACTCTGAATAGCTGGAAACCACATTTGTCAGATTTGGGTTTTGTGTTGTTTGTTGTAAAATGCAGCAGTCCTCTCTCTCCCAATAGCTCTAGCTTTTGAGGAAAAAAAATGATAAAATTGGTCAAATCCTATTGGCTTTTTTCCTCAGGAAAATTTCCTACATCTGGCCCCTACTCTTGGCCTCAACTTTAGATCTGTTTTGCCTAAATAAAACAGCATTTCATTTCATTTTCTTATTGAGGAATAAAGATGATGAGACTCTTTACCATGCAGACTTGGCTATACCAAAATGATCAGAACTTGCTTGAAGAACTTGAAGTTCATTCAGGATCCAATATATCTCTGACACTCAAGATATCTTGGCATCAGGAGTTTATTAATCACAGCCTGTGTCTAACATAGAGAGTTCATTCTTTTCTCTGAGCTTTCACTCTGACTTCTATTTAACTCTTTCTCTGAGTCTCAAGTTCAACCAAATACAATTTCAAATAATCCCAGTCACAAGATCTAATTGTTCAATCATCCCCGCTAGCTACATCTTTTGTGCCATACCATCCCATTGGTCTATAGATGAGCTATTCTTAGATCAAACACCCATTTGGATTCAATAATAACAGTTTCTGTCAATATAATGACTTATGTAGAAGACATAAATTTTAAATTTAAAGGAGCTCTTTAAAGAGAAAATATACTTTTTAGTTTTTTCGGCGAACACAACATCTTTGTTTTTATGTGGTGCTGAGGATTGAACCCGGGCCGCACGCATGCCAGGCGAGCGAGCTAACATTTGAGCCACATCCCCAGCCCAAAATCATAGAATTTGCAGGGAAATGGATGGCATTAGAGCAGATTATGCTAAGTAAAGCTAGCCAATCCCTAAAAAACAAATGCCAAATGTCTTCTTTGATATAAGGAGAGTAACTAAGAACAGAGTAGGGACGAAGAGCATGAGAAGAAGATTAACATTAAACTGGGATGAGAGGTGGGAGGGAAAGGGAGAGAGAAGGGAAATTGCATGGAAATGGAAGGAGACCCTCAGGGTTATACAAAATTACATACAAGAGGAAGTGAGTGGAAAGGGGAAAATAATACAAGGGGGAGAAATGAATGACAGTAGAGGGGGTAGAGAGAGAAGAGGGGAGGGGAGGGGAGGGGAGGGGGGATAGTAGAGGATAGGAAAGGCAGCAGAATACAACAGACACTAGTATGGCAATATGTAAATCAATGGATGTGTAACTGATGTGATTCTGTAATCTGTATACGGGGTAAAAATGGGAGTTCATAACCCACTTGAATCAAAGTGTGAAATATGATATATCAAGAACTATGTAATGTTTTGAACAACCAACAATAAAAAATTAAAAAAATAAAATAAAATAGCTGCAAAAGTTTAAAAAAAATAAAGAGAAAATATAGACAAGGCAGCATATTGAGGTTTGACCTATCAATCATGTTTATGATGTCAGCTCATTTCAAACCCATATCATCACTTATCTAGACCTTTGCAATAATACCCTTAATAGGAACACAATGCCTAAACTCTACCTTATTTAATCCATTTCTGATAATGATAATGATCTTCAGAAAGTCTCTAATATCTCTGATCCCTAATTTCCTCATCTGTCTCAACTATTAAATGGGTATAATAGTTGGGAAGACTTGAAGAGAGAATACACATAAGGTACTTGGTTATTTTTATCACTATTTTATGAAAAAAAAATCTTATCCTGGTTGTAAGGATTATATTTCTTTCTAAGCATCTTTCTCCCACAAGGACATGGACTCAATGAGGCCAAGAACCAAGTCTTACTGACTTCTTTAATGCCTTATCTGTGGCTCAGAACCTAACACAATCAGCTACGCAACATACATTGAATGAATGAAGGCATTGTTCACATTTCAGAGAACTCTCTATTAAGCCTAAGACAAAAAATAAACTCATACTTACTTCATTAATAAACTTTTCCTAATCTTCATTAAAATTCATATGAAGTATCACATATAGTAAGATAGTCTAGAACTGGGAAAATTGACTATGCCTCTCTCTCTATGCTAGAAAAATGGAATGGGACCCTGTGAAGAGAGCACTTAGCTACAGAAAGTGTCACATGCCCTCCAATAGCACAGAATGTCAAATTCAGAGGGCACACTAACAATGTCTTCCAACCTTTTATTAATGAAGACCTTGAGACTCGAACAGATGAAATGACTCACATGACTTTACAGGGTTATGAAGCTTGAAAACCAAATGGTGTGTGTGGATTCTCAATAATAGGGATTCCCCTGTTTCCACGATGATAATTCAGAATGACCACCTACTCTGAGCTTTAAATTGACCAGAACAATCCCTGGACAAGTGTAATTTCACTCCTACTCTATCACAGTAGTAGAAGTACTGCATTTTTTCTTCCTTCTTCTATCATCCATTTAAAGATGAAAATCATTGAGTTGTTAATAACTGAATTGCCTTTTGGGGTCCTGGTTTTTGCATCTAGAAAATCAGAGTGGTAAGTGTGGTTACTGGTTTTCAAAGCTCTACGTTTCCCAAAGCTCTTGAGTTTCAGAAGATGCCACAAGGTCCATCGTGGGGTGATAGGAAATGGCTCAATCAGGATCCCAGCTTTCTCACCCATTTTCTTACTTTTCATATTTGAACATTTAAAACTTTTTATTTTCAATCAAACACAATATCTCCATTCATTTTGAAATGTTTTTAATTATTTAACTCTTGCCTATGGCTCAAATTTAATTTCTCAAAAGAAATAGTGCAAAAGGAATGGTCCCAATGCTTCCAACCACTAGATTATATATTGATAATCTGACTGAGCCCAAGAAGGATTTGAACAGTGAAACACATTGTAAAAATTCATCAAGGTGTGCAAAACTGCCCCCTAATCCCTAAAAAATCTGGATATAGATAATAATACTTTAAAGCATATGAATGTTGCAATATTATCTACCTGATGCACAAAATCTTATCGACATATAAAACTCCAATGAATTGAAATTTTAGTATTTTACCCAGATGACTGTTTTAACCAGTTTTTTTTTTATTTTGGCCAATGCATTTTCAACAAATACACTTTTTTTTCCAAAATGGAGTCTTTTGTTTCTTGCCCTATAGAAAAACTAACATGGAACTAATAAAAGTTGAGCCAGGGCTCAAGACTTCCTTCTGCCTCACAATTCTCCTTCTGCCTCACAAGAAGTCATCAAGATAGCTTTATTCATTCATTCTTTTGGGGAATTGAATGGGACAGCTTTGTAGGTGCAGAGGAGAAAAAAGGCAAAGTTATTTATTCTACAAGCAGTCAGTACATAAATAATTAAAATGTCTGATGACAAGTGCTAGTAGAGATATATTCCACCAAGGATCAAGGGTTAAGGAAACAGCATGACATAAGGAAGATGGTAAAGAAGTAGAGGAAACAACCATCTAAGTAACTTGCAGGTTGCACAGGAATTCACAGAAGGATGGGCAATTCCACCAGTGATGTAAGGCATGGCAGTTATGTCTGCAAAACAAAGGAAGAAGTAGGGGCTAGAAGGATTTCCAGGCAGACAGACAACCTGTTCGGAGGCATGAAAGGGCATGATATTTCCAAGGAACCCTGAATAATTCAGAATGACAGGAGTATGGTTCCCATTGAGAGAAGAGAGATGAGAAGGATCCAGTAATAAGGTGAAAATGTGGTCAGCAGTCAGGTAAATGCAAAAGCTTCCTGACAGGCCCATGAGAGAGAGTCTTTGTGAAGAGAAGGGGAGGAGGTAGTCTAGAGAATTATATTCCACAGAAGATGCAGGGCATGTTAGAGAAATCCTTTAAAGATAAAGATGATTCCATATATCAAAATAAAAGATGTCACTGTAAAGTGTGCAAGAATAAAAACCCAAACGCAGTAGGTCACTCTGGAATCAGAGTTATGAATGACAGAAAGAAGAGTTGGGAATGAAGGAAAGGGCAAGGAAATGTCAAGTCAGTGAATAGAGATCGTGAACTCCTTCGAGAAGAAGACAAGGCCCAGAGTGGGTAACAAAATAACTCAAACTCTAAAATAAACTGACTATGCTTAGGGTGCTTTGCCAACTGCTATCTTAGACCTAATCAAGTGCTCCCTGACCTGCCCCAGAAGCATTGTGACATGAAAAGAACAAGGCAGCCAAAAGCTGGCTGAAGGAAGAAATTAAATGAGAAGCAGAGGGTGGAGTCTTCTTTTAGTGCCCCAGGAAAGAAAACATAATCACAGACACTGAAGTAAAACTGCACCCTATGTTTCCCACTCGATCCCTTACTTAGCCAATAAAAGGACAAAAAAAAATTTAATTGCAAGAGATGAGTCTGCCAAATGAAAGGAAATTCATGGTATGATTGGAAAAGTGTCCTGGGTATATTGACAGAGAAAGTGGTTACCTATAGGTAGGAATTCAAGAGTTGCAAAAAGTTCCTTTCCCTGAGCACTCTGTAAAACAGCCTTTCTTCTCCTGCAAAACACACACACACAAACACGCACATAAACACACAACTTTGCTTCTGCCGATGCCGATGACTGAAATTCCCATAATCATTACTCCATTCCTTTTGCCTGAACGTAACAGAATCTTCTTCACCAGATAAAATGTGAACATCCTGAAGGAGAAAGGGGCACATGATGAATTTTATCTATCATTGTATAAATTATAAATTATAATTATAAATTACTTAAGCAAGATGGATAGAAAGGACATGGCACGAGCATATTCTTTACTGGACAGAATTGATTCCCCTATACAAACTGGATGAACTCTTCTGTTTTGATGAGAAAATGTTTCTCCAGGGTGGGAAGTGAAAGAAGATGCAATACAACACACTCATGATTCTGCCTTGGATGCCCTTTGGTTTTGTGTGTATGGTTAACAATGTCAAGTGTCCTGAACTAAGTAAAAGTTCCAAGTAGTGAGCCCACATACATAAGACATTGAATTAGGCAAAGGAGGTAAGATCTGAGAAGGTCTGTGGTTTTGGGTTCCTTGTGAGAACAAGAACTGAAGGCTTGAAGGAAGACGACCTGACCAAGCAATTAGGATCACAGAAAACATGATCGCTTCCATGCAAGATAACATTTCACTGCTCAAAGACAGAACAGCCTCAGCTTTAAAATTTGTGGCCTTAGCTCAAGAACAAATTTACCTAGAAAACAACTTGAAATCAAATAGTAGTTTCCCATATTATTTAATCTCTCAAAAATGTACATGGTGGGAGAAACATGCTCACTCTATGACTACATAGCTGGGCAACTGGGGATTGGGGATGGATTGATGAATAGTTGAACAGACAGATGAATGGACAGACAGATGGGAGGGTGAGGAGAAAAACCATGAAGGAAACACTGGCAAACATTCCCTTATCTCTCTAATTGAAATGCAATTATTTTCAAATGTTCTTTCACCCCCTATCATGACAATTGTGGAATCAGTAGGATAAATTGGGAACTTTTAAATGAAAGCCTATTGAAGAGATTTTTGTTATTTATAAATCTCTACAATGGTATGTTTTTATTTGTACTTTCTCCTTAAGTTTGAAGACTTGATTAACTATACATATTTTGGTGCCATAAGTACACATTTGCTCTCCTCTGTGTATGATAGAGGTGCTTTCCCCACCTTGTTGACAGTCAATGCTGAAATCTTGACAAAAATGAGGCTGTGGGGAAAGAGTGTAAATTAGAGAAAGCTCTGCACTGGAGGGCAGGTGATCTTGTTCACCGTTTCCAGTCCTTGATCTGCCTCTACATTAACCATCTTCAAGGTTTCTCTAAGTTCTGTTCTATGACTATGCTCAGTGGCCCATTTTTTATGATAATATAAATAGCCATTATTTATTAAATACTTATTATATGGTAAGCAAATAGGTTAAATACCTAATGTACATTATCTCATTAAAGTCTCATAGTGACCTCATAATGTTGGATTGGGGTTTTGATGCTCAGGAAATATTGCCCAAGATCACAGATAAAGTAAGGGGAAAAGGTATATTTCAGACCAGAGCTCTTGTATTTAACTGTGACATGATATTGTCTGCCTGCACAGCTGACCAGTTAATTGGGATTAGGTTGATATAAGAAGACACTATAGAAAAAAGATCTGCTGTTCTGCCTAGCTCATGGACTCAAATTCGAACTGCCCTCATGCTAAGGAGAACAGATAAACTGAAATCTCCTACAGAGCTTTATATAAGAATAAGTTATCAAAATAACATAAGTGCTGCTCTTGAAAAAAAAGAAAAATGGGTGAACAGGTAGAGTTCACTATCTCCCCTTCAATGGTTTTCTCTGACATGTAAAATAGCACTCCACAGAAACTAAGTAGACAAACAGATAAATGAATTAATGAATAACTGAAAGAACCTAGGGGCTTTGATAGGGAATAAGGAAAGAAATATCACAAGGAGTAAAATAATATTACTACAAATCAGATGGCTGTTTTGACAGCACAGCAATTGACTTTCACTAATGTCCTCAACACTATCTAGCAAGTGTGGCTCACAGTCATCTGGTACCAACCCACCTTTCTATTTTCTCTGCCCCAAAAATGTGAGATAAGCTTTCCTTGCACTCCAGCCCAATAAACTCACTATCCATATACTTTATTTTATCTGCAATTTCTGTTTTGTTCATATATTTCCCTTAAAGCCCTTATTTTTCTCACCCACAGTCAAAAACCATACCAAAGTCTAGCTAGAATCTTATTCCTTCTCAGTAATACCAAGATCAGGGCAATGAGGCTTCCAAGAGCCTGCCAGTGATGAAAGAAGTCAATAGAGCCTTCAGCAGGAATTACTCCCTGATCGTTGTGAGCAGTTTCCATTCGTTTTGATGCTGGGGCAAATGAGAGTCACCCAGGAGGACTCAGTCTGTCTCACCATCTCATCTGGATTTGAAAGGTTTTCACATGTCCCTAATGAAATGTTGATGTCTTGGTCTCAGGATAAGCATGATTCCAGAGCAGGTGAGCACACCATTAATTATAAGAACAGATATTCCTGGCTGCCAAGATGAGCTCATGAAGCCCTCTACATCTTGTAAGTCTTGCTTCAATGCTGCCTTACATCCACTCCCTGCTTTATTAGCCTCTGCTTAGCTTGGCCCCCCTGACTGCAATGCCCTGACCTTCCCTCCCTAATTACTAGTCACCTTACTTTTCTCTAGTTAATCCCCTCTTATTCTTTAAGACACTCCCCTCAGGAATCACCCCTTCCAGGAAGCCATCCATGACTCCAAATGCTCCTAAAATGTATGTACATCTTCATCACTGCATTCACCATGTGTATTTTCATTTATTTTAGATGTCTGCCTTTATGAATAACTGTCAGCTTCTATGAAAAATATTATGTCTCACTCACTGTTATGTCTTTTGCATTGAGGAGAACACCTGGTGCATAGTATTTAATATTTTTACTGGATAATTGAATGGAGGAAGGAGAAAACAAAGTGGAGAGAGCTCTGTCAGATCAGAAGATGTGGCCTCTTTCTTCTAGGTCATATCTCTCAATGAGAGTAATTCTCTGAAGGCAACCCCTTGTATAGACAAGAATTATGGCACAAAGCCTCTTTAACAATCAGGAGAATTTAACTGCCAAAAAAGCTGCCTGGAGACATGCACCCAGGTGCTGTCCAGGGTCCTGGACTGAGGGGGCTGTTTTCATTCCTAACCTAGAAGAGTTCTCTGCTCAGGCCATTTCTGATCTGCCACTTCAGCAGATTAAATTCTTGATCTCTGATAACCATCCCTACTCCTGCACCAGCAGCCTCTGCTCATGTGAGTTCTTCTCCAGATAACTTTCTGTCCTGACTTCACTGGATTTAGTTCACTGTCTCCTTTTCTCTTCCTAACCTAACCTTTAATACCTGAAGAATCCCCGGATACTCCTTAACCTGGTATGTTTCCAATTAGGTCCCTGGTTTCCTGTGTTGAGAAGAAGGTCCTAGACCCAGACTTGACAAGAGAATGCATGGGAGGGAAGAACTATCATTCCTCAAGATAGCAGCCTCTCTCCAAAAGGAAACCCAATAGTTGTGCACTGTGGTGCCTACCTGTAATCCCAGTTGGCTCTGGAGGCCAAAGAAGGAAGATTCCTAGTTCAAAGCCAGCCTCAGCAACTTATTAAGACCCTATCTCAAAATTTAAAAAGCAGGCTAGGGATGTGGCTCAGTGACACATGGGTTCAATCCATAGCACCAAAAAATAAGTAAATAAATAAAAAGAAAACCTCATGATATGGGGGAAGAAGTACACTCATACATTTTTGGTGGGATTGCAAGTTAGTACAACCATTTTGGAAAGCAGTATGGAGATTTCATCAAAAAACTAGGAATGGGACCACCATATGACTCAGAACTCTCCCACCCCTTGGTATTTACCGAAAAGAACTAAAATCAACATATGACAGTGATACAGGCACATCAATGTTTATAGCAGCACAGTTCACAATGGCCAAGTTATCAAACCAACCTAGGTGCCTATCAACAGATGAATATATAAAGAAAATATGATATATATATATATATATATATATATATATATATATATATATATATACATACACACAATGAAGTGTTACTAGGCTATAAAGAAGAAGGAAATTATGGCATTTGCTGGTAAATGGATGGAACTGGAAAACATCATGCCAAGTGAAATAAGCCAAAATGTCAAGGATCAAATGCCCTGTTTTATATGAAGAAACTAGAGCAAAATAAGGGGGAAAGTTGGAAATCTCATGAAAATAGAAGGGAGATCAATGGAGTAGAGGAAGGAGATTGAGAGGGAGGGATGAGGGACATGAAAAGAGAGGAACTGTGGAATGAAATCAACCAAATTATGCTATCCATGTCTTCCATCTTTATGTATATTTATAAAGCACCAATTAAAAAAAAACAATAAATAAAAAGAAGGAAGACCACTAGAGTAGGATGGAAAGAAGAAGTACTGGGGACTGAAATGGAGCATAGCATATTCCATGTATTTATGGTTATGTCTAAATGAATTCCACCATTATGTATAACTACAATGCACTAATAAAACATTTAAAAATGAAATCTCTTGTATTGCTCTGTAATTTACTTTTTCCACATTACAATACATAGTGTGTCTCTAGGTTAGGTCATGTGGTTCTATGAATGGGATTTAATAAATAATGCCATACATTTAAAAAAAGGAAACTTCACATTGCCTAAAGCATAGTGTGACACAGGTGGCTCTTATGATGTTCCATTTGCTATATTCCATCCTCTTTGCAGTCACATCAGGAGCAAAGAATGAAAAGAATCTCAGCACTCCTGGACCATGAAGTAAAGGTAAAAGCAAACAGCTGTTGTGATTAAGGTAGGACCTTTTGTCTCTCACTAGTTGCAAGTGAGTCCAGGGTGTATCTCTTGTACAGGATAAGAATTAAATTGCATCTGAAATTACAACTAATTAATAATCATTCACAAAGAAAAAGAAAAAATAAAAGTTTTATTTAATATTTTTGTTTTGTATCTATTACATGTACTACCTAGCACTTAAGCTAAATTACTCTTAGCAGCTGAAGGATTTTGAAAATTTTATTTCATCTTCATTGAATGCCCTATGACCATCATAAGCCCCATTCATATGTTCCTCACTATAATGAGGAATTATTGCTGATGTTTTTCTATATATAGTTTCCAGATAGCAGACCATGCCCAATCCTACCAAAGTTTTCCAAGTGCCTTTGTCAAGAATTCCCAGGTCTGAGTTCTCCACCCCATCATTCCTTCATGCCAAGAGACTTGGTAATGGAGCAATAAGCACAAACCTCTCCACTGAAGCTGAAGCTTCACAAGCACCAGACCAATGAATCCCCCAAAACTGAAACCTCTGAAAGCAGATTGCAAGGCTTTCTGTATTTCTTAGCCTCCTTGCACTTGCCCAGCCCTTAAATCTGGCCATAACAAAGACCCCACAGACAACTCTTCCCAGTCAATCATCCTTATTCCATAGGAACATTCTCTGAGCTAGGACACTAGGCTTTCTCAGAAAAGTTCTACTGTCACCCTAAAAACTCTTGCTTGTGAATACCCCTCCTTTTTTCTCTCATGAGTATATTAATGAATAACTAAATATACATACACATGTACATACACAATACACACATTACATGTGAATATGGAGTATGTATGTGTGTATAAGGCATCTAGGAGAAACTACTGGTTTGTAGGTCAGAGAAGGTGAGAGAACCCTACATCCTCAGTTTAAGGTCTTAATGGCTAGGTAATTGTGTATACAGGGGCCAGCAAAATTTTCAGGTTTCTTCCCTCTCAGCTTAGCTTTGGAAGTGTAACAACCACTGAGTTCAAAGGACACACTGGCCTCTGAGGAATTAAGGGTGCCGTTAGGAAGCTGATGACCTCGGCAGCTGTCAGAGCTGAAAATTGGCTGCCTTGTGCCTCTTGGCCAGCCCCTTCACATCTGTGAAAGAAACCAGTCATGCTTGAATCACTCCTCTTTTGTCTTCGTGGATTTTAATCTTTCCTCCAAGCCTAGGGGTGTTTATCAGGATATCAGAGAAAGGGAAGGAAAATATGATGTGTATTCCCTTGCTCACACCCCTCACAACCATATTCTATTATCAGATGAGCCAGCCAAGGTTTAAAGCTGGAGTTGGGCATTTTCCATATCTAGAGTATGACACCCTCAAAACATTGACTTACCCATTGAAAGTTCTTGCTGCTGAGAGCCAAGAATATTTCTAATCCAAACTTCAGATCAGGGAACACTTTGTTTTGCTGTGCTATTTGAAGCGTCTTCTCTTTTCTCATCACCCTTTCTGTACCACCCTAAGTCCCTGCCAAACCCAGTGATCCCCCCACCTGGATGGCCTTGGCCTCTGCTGAGCATTTACTCTCTATGTCCACTTTCCTTCCAGTTCCTAATTCCTCTTTCTTTCATCTCTTAAACAACTTCAGAAAACCCATCTCTACCCTAAGTCTTGCCAAGTAGATTGGAAAAGAGACAGGGCTCCCACAACCCTGTAGAGGAGGAAGTCAGGACTCAACGGCAGGTCCTCTGAGGAGCTGGCTGCACGATTTACCCTCTGTGCCTCCTCCTCAGGGCCCTCCAGCGCCACCACTCACAAAACAAGAAACTTGAACCCCAAGGCCTTTCCGACCCCAAGTCCTCTGCCCTGTGGCCCCATTCTACATATCCTTTTCCTGTTCACTATTCTACAAATTTTTAAAAATATCTACTTAATGCTCACATCTAGCATTCATACCTTTGCCGCATGTTAGCCTTTGATTTCTGTGGACTTTTAACATGCTATTGTTCATATATTTTAATAATTAAATAAGAATATAACTAAAGCAGTTTCTTGCACTGACATTATTATGATGTTCAAGTGAATTCTGAAAGTTTTAGCCAAATAGATGGGTTTATAATGCAAAGCATGTAGATATATAGAAATACCCAGGTACTTATCATGGGGATAAGCAAAACACCCAGCCCATGAGTCATTTGGAAGTTTTGCCATCAGGGAGATAGTCTCTGATTGAGCTTTGAACATCTGCTCACGCCAGTATTAGCTGCTGCTGAAATAATTTTGAATGGCAAATATTCTTGATGATGATGAATTATCCCTTTACCCCTAGAGAGAGAGAGCTTACTTTTGAAACTCCATCCCTATCTTGCTGAAATACAGAATTAATGTTTCCATCATCTTTGTCTTCCAGACCAAGAAACTGAAATTTTCGAAGATTTATTCTGTGATTTTAGCCGATCCAAAAAGTTGGCACTTTTTCCAAAAATGTAAAGTTTATCTTTACTAGTGAAAATTAAAGAAGATAATAATTACCTGAATTAAGGCAAGAAAGCAAACTGAACACCAAGTACAAAATGTTTAAAGGAGCTATTTTTTGCAGGGGGGAGTATCTAAAGTTGTATTTCTAATTTTTTTTTTACATTATCCTTTCTTATAGACAGAGAGTCTAAGCAAATATTATTTAACAAAGCTATGGACTAAATTACCTGCCATATTTGCTTTTAGAATTCACAATGCATAACTCATTCTCTTAAAAATACTGTTGTTATTTTTCCACTACCCTGCCTTCTGTCCCTGTAGGATAGGGAAAACCTAGGCAAACATCCTGAAATTGCCAGGGGGTGGGCAGCAGAATGTGCTTCTGACCACTGAAATACGCTCATTGTTTACACACCAGCCACACCACTGAGAGAGTGACCTCTTTCCAACACCGACAAGCGAACATGAACAGCTCTGCCGACTTTGATTGGCGGTTCATTGGGTCTCTGACCTTGAATGACATTGCTGGCAGATTTTGATTGGCAGACTGCAGCACTGCAGACCACCTCTAGTACACACGCCCACTCTCCAGAAATTAGCCCTTATCTTTTCAAAAACACTCTGTATGCACCAAAACATGGCTGTGAGCATCAAACACAGCCTGGGGAGAAAAAAAAAAAAAAGCATGATCTTTAATTTATAGCCCTCATATCCTTCTGTAATTGACACATCCAGTGATGCAGCTGGTCAGCCTTTGACTGCATCTCCACCAGGCCAAACATCAAAATTCAATGGGGGAAATTCAGGGAGCCATACAGATACACTGTCTACAAAGCACCATCATTAAGATACTTGAGGCTTCTAGATAGTCCTTAGCACACAAACAAAACATTTGGATGACTGATCAAAGGCTTCACTTTTCTCTGGTTGCTAAGGCATACTGAAAGGAAGCCTCTTTCCCTGCTCAGGAACCTAGTCCTGCATTTGTCTGGGTTAGACACGGGTGAGGGTACCCTTTACATGATTAATTAAATATGAATTAAAATATGCTTTCACCTACCACTCTACAGAGCATCCATATTCGCCCTTAAGAAATGAGCATATTTTCAAATAAAATGTCATACATGTTTAAGAAATGGTTGCCTTACTTTTAAAATAAAATCAAAATGTTCCAAAGCTGGCAGTAAAACATAAGACTTTCATATTCCTCAGATGGAAGCCCAGCTTACTATACACCTGTGCTTGACTTTTTTTCTTCTAGAAACTCCACTCAAATAAGGATAAAAGAATGAAAAAACAATAAATCTTCAAGTATAAGAAAATGAGAAGATAACAATAGCAAATGGGAGATAGAGAGCAACACATTTTTCGAAGTCAGAAAGTAGTTGGAGGAGCCAGGCACAGTAGAACATGCCTGTTATCCCAGAGGCTGGGGAGACTGAGGCAGGAAGATCACAAGTTCAAAGCCAGTCTCAGCAACTTAGCAACTTAGTGAGGCCCTAAGCAACTTAGAAAAATCCTGTCTCAAAATAAAAAGATCTGGAGATGTGGCTCAGTGGTTGAATGCTCCTGAGTTCAATCCTTGGTACCAAAAAAAAATAAATAAATAAACCACAAAAGTAGTTGGAGGAAATAACAGTGATAAAAAAGTTGACAACTAAATATCTGCAAAGAAGAATAAATAAGGAAATAAGCCAGTTGCCCCAACAGCATCCTGAGAAGACCCAGGGATTAGAGACTCTCAGCATCATGAGAAAAAAGGAAGATAACATTGGATGAATGCAGCATAAGAGACATTCAGTTTCTCTAGTTCCCTCCCAAGCAGTCAAGCAACCAGCCCTCTCTTACCCCACCAAGAGATTTAGTCTGTAGAAATGAACCAAAGCAAATCCAAACTTGTGACACAGAGGTGGGGCAAGAGCATTGCAGTAACAGCAGAGGAAAATAAGGAAAGCTTACACCCTGAACAGTAAGCCCCCAGCCTCCCATGCCACTCAACTGAGGTACTGCTGACAGCCAAGCACAGACCTCTCTGTCACAGGTCAGGTTCCCTGGGAGACAAATGCTGACTCGAAGATTTGTGTGCAAAAAGTGTACTGAAAATGCTTTCAAGAGCAACACCTGTGGAGAAGGGGATGCAAGCAGGACTAGACAGAGGAGGAGGTGATGCCCGCACAATGAAGGAGGCAGCCAATCCCATGGGGAGCTCTGGAACTGGATGGCCCTTCAGGCTTAAAGCAAGGGACAAGATTTTTATATTCCCATATTGACCAGTTGGATTTGGGCTGCTCTCTTATGTTAGAGACAATTGGAGAAGGGGGAATTAGCTGGGAGCTGCCAGTTGCAAACACTCTTGGCGTTAGGGGGAATGATTGATTGAGTGCCCAAGGAGAGAGGAGGACATCTGAAGGTGCAATTCAGGGAGAATAAGATGCCACCTCTATCCTTGTCGAACTCACACCTGTCAACAGTCAGAATGAAAAATGTACTCTAACAGGGAAGATGGGCTGGTGACTAAATAACTTTAACAAAATAAGTCAAATGCTCGCCAAAGTTATGGGACCAAGTGTTAGTTCTATAACTGGAGAAATGGTAGTACAGAGGTTCTGGGGTGTTTTTCTAGGTTGAGCACATAGGAACTGGATGTGGAAGAATGCATTGGAGTGTTTCCAGTGGGACAGGTACAGAAGACTCCACCAGATGGAAGGAAAAATACACCAATAAATACAAGTATGTACACAAAATTAAGTCGAATGTGGATAAGTAGTAAAACGGAAGAGGGTGAGGGGATAAGTCTTTCTAAAAAAGCCTTTGGAATGGATTTCTCTATGCATTTGAGAACTACCCAAGGTTCTGAAGCAGGTAAAGAAAGCACTGGGATGGATGTAGCTCAGAGGTAGAATGCTTGCCTAGTATGTGTGAAGCCCTGGGTTTAATCCCTGGTAATGCAAAAAAATATATAAAACTTTTAAACAGGGAAAGAAATTGACAATTATCACATGTCCTGTCTGTGTTTTTATGGTCAGTGATTATAAGGAAAATATGGAACTAAGAATAGCTCCAGAAATGTGAATGGGAAGAAGTTTTATACAAGTTCAGGGAAGCGACACAAATGGTTTCTAAGGTTGCACTCTGAGGGCTCAGGCCTGGGTTTGAATTCTCATTCTGCCACTCACCAGCTAGGAAATGTATGGACCCTTAAACCTCTCTTAAACTTCAATTTCTCATCTGAAAAACTGGGGATAATAATATCTGCTTTAAAGTAATTGGAAGGTAAATAAATGAGATAATATGTAAAGTGGCTAGTACAGCGCCTCACAGAGGAAGTGCTTATTAAATGAAATCTGAATGGTAGCAACATAGCCAAGGACAGCAGGCTGCCATTACCCTGTGGGCAGGAGGAATGGGAAGGAAGGAAAGGCATGAGCACCATGAAATGAACTTCCAAATAAGAATTTGTTTTGTCTATGAAAAAGACAGAAAACAAACAGATTCAATGTTGCCATCATGGTTTGACATGGAACAATATCAATACCATTGCTAGAATGATGGCGAGTGAAGAAGAAATTTGATACAATTCTGAGACATTTGTTTTAATTTAATTTAATTTATTTATGTTGGTGCCAGGGATTAAACCCAGGGGCACTTAACCACTGAGCCACATCCTCAGCACTTTTTATTTTTTTATTTAGAGAGAGGGTCTTACTAAAATACTTAGGGCCTTGCTAAGTTGCTGAGACTGGCATCGAATTTGTAATCCTCCTGCCTCAGTCTCCCAAGAGACATTTGTTTATAATAATCTAGACATTTGGTCAGTTACTCCAGGAACGTTATCTAGTAATCACTAATGGAATCATTAGGCTGAGTAAAGTAGATTGCCCTCCATAATGTGGGTGGGCCTCATCCAATCAGTAGAAGGCCTCAATAGAACAAAAGGCTGGCCTTACTACAGATAAGAGGAAACTCTTCTAGCCTAACTGCTTTGAGCTTGGGCATTTCAACATCTAACCTTGAATTCCAACTGAAACTCTGGCTCTTTCTGAGTCCTGAGACCTCCAGCCTTTAGATTGGAGCTCTAATATTGGCTACCCATGTTGCAAGAGAAGAGAGAATTTCTAGAAGAAGGAGTTGAGAGGTACGCTAAGTGTCCATACAGGTAAATGAAAATGAGGTCAATAAGAAAACTTAGGGTTGGGTGGCCTTGATATAAAAAGCTTTAATTGATCAAGAAAACCAAATTGCTGAATAGAGGTGTTATAAAGTCTTTCTTTTTAATCCAGAAAATTGCATCAACTATTCTTAGACAATATCTCAGATGAAGGTTGAGAGCCAAAAACCTTAAAAATACAATTATAGACAAATACATATAATAATAGCAAAGTGTCAATCCACTACACAAAGTATTTCTCAGAAGCAGGGATTTAGTCCTGTCAGGGATGGTCTTAGTTGATCTTTTAGCTGCCTGTGACTGCTCTAACAAATCACAAGTTCAATGCAGTAGAATTTATTCTTTCACAGGTCTGAAGGCCAGAATCACTGAGCCAAAACCAATGTGCTCCTAGGGAAAAAGTGTTTTCCCGCTTTTTTCCAGCTACTAGAACTTCACCCCTTGGCTTAGGGCCCCTTCTGCTCTCTTCAAGGCCGTTGCCTGACATCTCCTCCTCCTGACCCTTCTTCCTCTACTTCCTTTATGTGGTTTTCTTCTTTTGTGTTTCTGGATCAAATTTCCCTCTTCTAAGTATACATGTGATTACATTTAGAACCTTCATGAATAATCTTCCCTTCTCAAGATCTTTCAGTTAGTCCTAAATACCCAGGTCTGTTTTTTCGGTAAAAGGGAACATTTACAGGTTCCAGGGATTAGGATATGTATGTCCCTTGGGGCACCATTAGGCTGCCTACTGCAGTTAGTAATCCAAAGACTTTGTCAAAATAGTCACCCTAACAACCCAGCTGACTCATCATCAGCCCAAATTCTATACTCAAACACCCAAACTCAAGGTCATGAAAGAGAAATACCCTAAAATCTAAGCCTAAGCATAACAACAACCAAAAAAAGAGAACAGGAGATAAGATCTCTTTAAGAAAGATAACCCATAGTTGCAGAAGGCCTGTCACTTAGCAGGAGCTGTGAGCCAATCAGATGCCCTGTCAGAAGGCAAAGCCAGAGAAAGCCCTGCCTAATTGGATTGGCTGCCTTAATGGGCCAGAAGTCAACAAGTCAGAATGAAAAATATACTCAATTCAGCCACCTGGAATTGGTTGTAAAAAGGATGCAATAAAATAGGTCAATTTTCTGGGACTAGTAAGAGGGTCCATACCCAAATGGACTGAACCCATTTGTGACACAACTGTTTGTCACTTTGTGACTGTAGCCTTAAACCTCTCAATGTGAGTAAATCTATCTTGTTTTTAAGGGGTTAACCCAGTGAATTAATTTATTCATTTTCAATCTCCTTCCTAACCACACCCAATCCCTAAATTGGTTATGAGTTTGACCAATTACAAAGTTCTTTTTCTGCTCCCTGACACACAACTCATCATCTTGAATATGTTAATAGTGTTTTGATGCAGATTTTCACTAACATAGCATCTGACTTTTCTCTTTTTCTCAGAGTACCACCAAACATCATGCAGCCACCACACTGCATAAATTATGTTTTTGTCTGCCTACAACAAGGCAATTGTTTTTGTAGTGAACTAAATATTTGTGATTTAAAAGGATCCCACATGCAAATGTAGTCTCTTACTTTTGACTATTCATAGCATTTAAATGGTGATGGAAGAGATGGAAATGGACACTTCTGAGAATGGCTTCATCTTTACAGGTCTTTCTGTTGGTTTGACCTTAGTTTACGCTTTCACACAAGGCACTTTGCAGGAGTGTCTACCTTTAAGACTCTCATAGTAAAATGGAACAGAGGCAGAAAGAGATGCCTCATGCTGCCCAGTTTCTAGATTTTCATCATCTCTAGGAGTGGTGAAACTCTCCATGTGCACTATAATAAGCTAAATACTGCACTCCTCAAATTCATGTCCACATAGAACTTAAGAATATGACCTTATTCAGAGTTGAAGTCTTCAGAGTTGTAACTACTTAAGAAACTCATGATTAAATCATCCTATATTTAGATTGCTTCCTAAATCCATTTATTTATTAAGAACATTATCTATCCTTCTAATATAAAGTAAAAAGCATATTCTTTCATCTATGCCTTATGATAAACATATTTCTATCATATTTTTCTCATTTTCATTCATTTTTTGCAAGTTGACAGTTCCTGTTTCACTGGTGTTGACCTCATTCCTATAAGCCTTTGCTTGTGTCTTTCATTTTCTTTCCTAGCTGACATGTCAGTGGAATTCCCACATGAGTATCTGCTGAAAATACTAATATTCCTCTTGCTTTTCTTTGGCCAATTAGGTCTTTAGGTCTATTAAAGCTAAAGACTGTGTTTACGGAAAATTAGCATTTGGACTGAATTGACCAAATAACTGATATGGTATTTCCCTACCCTCATGATGGATTGTGTGCTTGAGTGAAGAGACCAAGCTGAACAAATGTTTGGACATCAATTGAATTCAATGCCTCTAGTTCACATTAAACACAGCCTTGACCAACTAGCTGGATTTAAATACAAATGGTAATAAAATTCTGTTGACCAGTGATACATCAGCTAACTAAGGGTGATAGCCAATTTGGTCTTCTATCAGTCAGACCATAGCCACACCTAGCAGACAAGAAAATGCCAATATTGAGAAACAAATAGGGACTGAGAAAAGAGATGCTTTTCTGTACCTTAAAACAAGAGATGAGGACTGGGGTTGTGGCTTAGTGGCAGAGCACTCACCTAGCACATGTGAGGCCCTGGGTTCGATCCTCAGCACCACATAAAAATAAACAAGTAAAATAAAGGTATTGTGTCCAACTACAATTAAAAAATAAATATTTTTTTTAAAGAGATGAGATATGGTCTTCAGCATTATTAGACCTGAAATCTTACTTGTCAAGGAGGGATAAGAGGAACTGTATTCTGCAAAACTGCACAAAGGACTGACCCAATTGTAGGAATATCACCAACATCATTTGGGACACATAACTCAAGAGAACAAGCAAAGGCTTGTAGGAATAAGGTCAAGTTATCTAAACAAGAAAGTGTGGGTGTAGCTCAGACAGGAAATCAACAATGTGCATGTCTGAGGAAGGAAGAGTCAAAACAAGGTGATTCCAACAGAATGTAAAATTCTCTGGAATCCAAGTAAATAAAATCAGGGAAGGGCATGGGAACATTTGCATATATGGCACACATAGTATATGTCAGTCACTGTGATTTGAACTTTATTATTAATTCACAGGCCCATGATATAGTTGAGACTCAGAAAGATTAAACACCTTGCCTATATAAACATAGCTGACAAAATAAATTCAAACACACTTCTGTCCGTGTTTGGAGCCCATACTTTTTCTACTACATCAGTGTTTCTCAACCTGTAGACTGGGACTATCCACTTAGAAGTCACCTGAAATGATTATTAAAAGCACAGACCCTGGACTCTTAAAACATGTTTTCCTTAAGTGATTCTGTATTTCCAAAATTTCTTGAATCATTCCCTCTCTGAGAGAGGCCTATCCTCTGGGAAAAGTATAGAGGATCCTGCCTCCCAGGATGGCCTCAGTCCAAGGAGGAGCCTTGTGTATTCATAGAATCAGATCTTAGGAACACGGACATCAAAACTAAAGGGACCAGAACTTTGTGGGAATGAGCTAGTACATTCACCACATTGTCCCATTGGAGCAATGAGGTTGGTGTCTCCATGTTAAGCCCCATGTGGGCATTAAGAACATTTGCCTCAGGTTGAATAAACATCCTAGGTTCTGGTTGGGCTGAGCAACAAGTGGGGTGAAAGGCTTCTACTACAAAAAGGCAGGTGCAAGAATCCAGACAGATTTCTCACCAGAGCTCGGTGAGTCCAGCAGCCTCCCCCATCAGCAGACTCCAATTGTACTCTAGAGCTTCTACATCCAATCCAAGAAGGACCCAACTCACCAGCCAAATGCCAAGTGGTCAAAATTGAGGTAGCAACCAGGCAACCAACTATGACATGAGACCTAAAATCCCTAACATTGAGGGTCAGTTCTTTCTTCCTTGGTGTGAACTTCTCTTTGTTTCTTAACTGCCACTCCTTACAGTCTCCGTTTCCTTTTCTATAATCATAAAAGCTGTCATTTACAGAGAACTCCAATATGCCAGACCCTGTTCTTGGACTTTCACATGTGTTTGTGTGATCCTACAACCACTTGATGAAATAGGTACAATTTCCATCCCCACTTTACAGATGAGAAAGTTAAATTATCAAGAGATCAGACAATTTTCCCAGGGTCCCATGGCTGGATAGTGCAAAAATTCAGATTCTAACCCAGAAAGTGTTTCCCCACAGGTCACACTCTTAGATAGGACACTGACTGTCCTCTCTGACAATATCAATGTTATCATCTTTCACATTCCTAACTTGTTAGGGAGCTTTAGGTACCGTCTTGGAATTCCTACTGGAATCCAAACACTACCCTGCGCACATGTGCCTGACCAGCTGTGATAAGGGAGGTAGGGAGCTATCAGTAAATTTGATCCAGTTACATCAGATTCCTCTGTGACAGTATGGATGGAGCCGATCCCAAACCACAAACCAAATGGGAAGAGGGGCCAAACCCAGCAGGCGCACACACTCTGACTTGATTTTCCATGAATCCAGAAAGCACTGTGACTTCTCTTAGATGTCTAATTTGGAATCCAAAAGAGAGAGGGGGGTGAGGAAAAACAGAGAGATGAAATCAATAGGAAGGTGGATCTTTCAAGAGTACCCCAAAAAAGAAAGAAAGAAAGAAAAAGCAGCAGCAGGACATGCTGGAGAGTCATCTTCGGTGGCTGAAGTGTCTACAACTGACCAACAAGGTAAATCAAATCTGCTGCCAATACATTCTTTTGCTGTCCAGATAAAACGGCAGACTAAGCTGGTGAACTTTCACCCTTCACCCGCGCTCTTCAAGCCAAAGTACAGATTAAAAAAAATCAATAACCCCAATCGATGAGAAAATATTTTTAGTCTCTAACTGAACGATATGTTTTGACAAGGCCAAAGAGGAGCACAAAAGAATGGCAAAAGATAAAAGACAGAAAATTAGGAATTTGCTTTATTGGGTGAGGTGGAATCACCAATCACTTTCTCTTCCCCTCACTGACATTCGTCTAAATTACCTCACAGCAAGGAAATAAAGTCTAAGGAGATGAATTTATAAAATGGCCTGATTCACCACCACGCAACTTAAAACCTATTATTGCTACCATTTTCTGTTGCCATTTTCAAGAAAGCAATCTAGAGAAATGCCCACGTTCTGAACAGAGTAGAAGGAAAGAGCATTTCCCCAAAGTGGAGAGAGCGAACAATGGAGCCACAGAGCCCCTGCCCCCACCCCGACCTGGAGATCGCATCCAATGCTGCACACGTCAGAAAGTGTTTAAAATCCACCCAATTTAGCTCCATTTTCTCTCGAAATATCCATTGTTTTTCATAACCCAGTACCCTTGAGGTCCTTTCATAACTGAGCAAATTAAACACATAATATCACCTTGTCTTCTGCCCCTTAAGCAGTAATTTATTTTCGGACGTAGCCTGAGCCTGCTGTATTTCCAAAAATTATTTCACATTTTTCCTCAATTGAATAAAAATGACAAAGAAACATGGGACCCTGAATTTAAAAAAAAAATAGGAATTATCTCACAATTCTGTTTATTTTTGTACAAGAAAATCTTGAGCATAGAGAACAGTCTCAACAATTGATTAACATTTTGAATTGTTTATCTCAGTAACAATAATTGGTAAATAGATATATGGGATTCAAAAATCTATATAAATCCAATAGACTGATAGTTGAAATAGTGGTGACCAATTTTATTTATCACTGCATTTCCTTTTTCCCCCAAATATCAATGTCCCATCTGTTATTTGATAACATGTGGAGTGAACTTAATGACTATCATTTTACTACGATTCCTTATTTTTCCTTTCACCAGAAGTTTAAATATACATTTTTTATATAAATACATAGTCGGGCTAATGGCTTCATCTATGTAATAGCAGCCAATTCAACCCACAGAAATCAGTCAATTCAATAGAAAAGACTGCCAAACCAATGGTTTGACATTATATATTTTGGCAGTCAAAGCATCAATTCAAAAGCTCTTTGATTGGCCAACTTTTACAATGTTACTAAGTAACTTTGTTGTCAAGATCAACACAGAGTATACAATGGCAATTGTATTGGCGGGGTGAAGAAATCTGGACAGTCCAATTCTCATGGACTCTTCCATAAGATCCCATAAACCTTGTACACATGGGTTCTATTCACCCAAGTGATAGAAAACTTCAGGGGATATAACTACCTTCACTTCACCAGCTCCTCAAATATACTTTGATCTACTCACACTTTTGTAATTAGGAACAACGTACCTCTCTCTCTCTAATAAAAATCATACAGCATTTCTCTTTCCTGAGCATTTATTATACACTGAGCTCTCTGCATTTAGTGTTTTTACAAATCTGATTTCATTTAATCTCAGAACAAGCCTACAACATAAGGAATATTAATCTCAAATTACAGACTAGAAAAAAATATTTAGGAAGATGAAGTAAATGCTCAAGACTACACCAGCTAAGTGGTAGAGACAGGGTATAAACCAATTTCTGTCTGATTCTTATGTCTACAAAACCATCTCATTCATCAATGATATCCCCACCCAACTGGAACAAAGCTGATCAGAATTACTATCTATAGTCATTAGAATGACCAGAAAGTTATACTGGATCAAGTTTTAGTTCACAAACCAGTCTGCCATATTCAAACAGGCATGGAAGTCACTTTTAATTTATCATTAATGATAATGAATGTATTAAGCATCTTCTAAGATATTTGTGTGGGTACAGTTTACTAATAAATTCCCAATAGTTCTCATGGTAAAAAAAAAAAAAAAAAAAAAAAAAACACCTGCTCTCATACAGTGGAACATCAATGCATTATAAGTACTTTACAAGCACCTTCTATGTATACTTCATAAGCAAGCGGATGAGAAGCCAAACCAAGGGTGCAATATATGTTACCAATGAAGACTCATTTCCTTAGAATTTTGCAAGATAGTCTTGCAATATTGAATTGCCATATTTCACACATTTCTCAAAAACGGATGTCAATAAAATGCCATGCTTCATGTTGCCCATTTGTTCAGTTCTTTCAGCAAAGTGCCCGGAGGACTTTGGACATATGCTTCGTCTTTTAAAAATTCCCTGAATTACTTACCATGGTGGTTGATTGTTGAAGCACTAGTGATTGAAATGAATAGGTAATTATGATGTTGAAAGCTTTCAACATGCCCAGGGAAGTGTGATGATGACTGCTTGAATTAGCTAACGAACACATGTCAAGTCACTGCCAAAAGATCTATCAAAAAAAAAATCCATTATTTACAGTTGGGAAGTTACCAACAGTGTGAAAAGAAAAAAAAACCAGAATGACCCTCTATAACTTCAACTAGATAGTCTGTTTCTCCATCATTTACAAGGAAAACAAAATATGTGAACGTGAATCCCAAGATGTTTTCAGAATGGGAAGACATCACAGACTCAGTGATTCACTGACTGTTACGATGCCCAAAATATTTTATTTCCAGTGGAGGCCCAACTTTTCTTAGCAAAATCAATCAACCTAGCCAACTAAATAGAATTCTGTCTTGTTTGGGGCTCACCTGCCAGTTGAATCCCAGGTTCTTGAGAGGGATACTAAGGTAGGAAGTTGACGCACCAAGTCTAGCCTGTGTTGAATTTTCCTCAAGCCCTCCAATCTAACTTGTGGAACTGGAATCAAATCCAGATTTCCTCCCATGGCTTGAGGGCCATGGTAGCTGTGTGGTCGCTGCCTGGAATTTACTACCTATGAATCTTTTCATGGCCATTCATTATCCAGGTCTCTGCTCAAACATATCTCTGCAGAGAAGTCCCTCCACTCCACTACCTCTCTCACTCTTTATTCTTTTATTTTATTTTCAAAGCACCTATCACTATCAGAAGTTATCCCTGTAGACTACAAGTTCCAGGTCCACCATCTTATCTCCACTGTCTGGATCACAGCCTGACAAAGGTAAGGAATTCAGTATTTGTTGAATGAATGGATCTCCAGTGCAGTGGTGGAAAACTGGCCCTGATTCAGACTTTGTATTAAACCAACTAGGTATCAGGGAAGTCCCAACTTCACCTATCACACAGCAATAACATGATTCTTTAAAAGATCAAATACCAAATTCTTCATTACAGGTCACTTAAACACACAGACATACAGACACAGTCTTAGCAGGACAGATTCTCTGCTCCTGGGCTACCTGCCTATTCTTTGCCTTTTCACATATTCCCTCTGTCTGGAATGCTTTGTACCTCCACCTGATAATCTACTCAGTTTTCAAACATGTCTAAGTAAAACCCTCCTTATTGGATGCACATGGGAGTGGGGATCTAACCTCTGCCTCTACAGTGCTCCTGCCAGTCTTCTTTCATATTCCATTCTGTACAACACTGAGACTTTTACCAAATTCTGTCACATGCCCATGACCTATATATCTACTTCCCTTCACCAGAAATTGACTTCTCTGCCATATTCTTCTGTGGATCTCCTACTTATCCTTCAAAACTACCTCCAGTGGTTTACCACCTCTGTGAAGACTTCTATAAATCACTTCCAAATCAGACAGAACTAATCATTCCTTACTCTGGACAACATCTCCATCTTGAACACAATTCATTTTTGTATTTTTCATGCCCTTTAAGAAATATTTATTTTCAGCTATAGGACCCTCTCTTTCCCACTAGGCCAATACTTCTCAACCCAGATGATTTTGCCTCTCAGGGAACATCTGTCATGTCTGGAGATATTTTTGGTTGTTACAACCAGGGAAAGTAGAGAGAGTACTAGGGGCACCTCAGTGAGTGAGTACTGGTGATACTGCTAACCAGTGTACAGTGCCCAAGGCAGCACACACCAGAAAAGTATCCTGCCAAAAATGTCATTAGTACAAGGCTGAGAAACCCTGCTATACACAAACATCCTTGGGAACAGTTTCTTTGTTTTTGGCTCACCTGCTCATTACCCATCACAGGCCTTGAAAACACTGTACTTTTTCTGGGCCATGGGGTGTGAACCAACTCCCAGCTTCAAAGACAGTTGCATCCATAGCCCACCTTTCATCCTCAAAAAGGTATGTCCTGGGGGTCACTGAGCCACAGTAAAGACCCAAAGAGGCAACTTTCCAACAACCATCCATCAGAAGCTTCTCCTGGTTGAAAAGTTCATCTCATCTAAAGGTCCATATGGATGTCAACAGTTAGTTATTGAGTTATTATGACTGTGCTTACCATATACTCATGTTCCCATGGACTACACAGGATATATAATCTTTGTTAGTCCTTGTCTCAGGGGCTTTTGCAAAATTTCAAAATGCACTAAGATACTGGCTCTTCTCTTCTATGGAAAAATTCTGAAGTCAACAAAGAGGTTCTATACCGAGAATTTGTTTACTCTTAAAACAGTTGCAGAGGTGGAAATTTCCCTCTGGCATCTATGCTGGAAAGGAGAAAGCTGAGGCTCACATCCTATGAAGTTAGCAAGAACTCAGTTGTCTTCAAGGTATATGTAAGGAAGTGAAATCGCAATAATGGATACCCCAAATGAGGCAGCAAGTCAAAGCCATCTGACCTCGGAGCTTGCTGGGTCTGGGGCACCAAGAGTGAACTGAATGTAAAGGACTCTGGTCCTATTTTCCACATGCTACATAAGCCTCCTAGGTTACTGGGGAGAGAAGAGGCCCAGGCAATGATTAAGGCTGAAGTTCTCAGCGGCCAATCAAAATGGAGCTTCTGAGCTAGATTTCATCTGAGTTGAAGTAAATGAAGAAGTGGACACTTTCTTTCATACGAAAGCATGGACTGAGATTCCTGCCTGTGCAAAGGCCTTACCTGATCAGTGTGGCCTGAGCTTGAAAGGCTTTCAGCCTTCCTTTTTATCTTTGCAAAGGATAACCTGGATGAGGGGAATGTTGCTTTTTCCTAATTCTATAAGTTTCTTCAGATTGCTTTTTCCTTAGAGAAAAGGGAGACATACAGAGTGTTTGCAAACAAGGTGTCAAGAGCCTAGGATTCAGAAAATCTGAATCCTAGGGCTATGCAGCCTTGAACAACTCACTAAATATCTCTGAGCTCCAAATCAATAGGATGCAAATAAAATCACCTCACATGGTTGTGCAGAAAATGAAAGTCACGTGTATGAAAATGCCACCATGCAAGGTAGAAAGAGCCAAAATCAGTTGCAATTTTGATTTTAGTTCTTGCTATAAAACCACTTGAGTATGAGCCATCAAGATACCTGTTTATCAATGTACACACTCAATATCATACAGGCAATAGAGTCCCTTCTTACAACCTCTGTAGTTCTTACAGTAACGAAGGCAACTTGATCTAAAATACCTGAGGCAAACCAGCTCCAAACCTCACATCCCATATTCCCACTCTCATTATTTCCGTATATGTCCTGTAACATGTGTGATAGGCCAGCAGCTGAGACATACAAATCTTAAAGTTTGGATTAACTTGGCAGATCCATTTCTTGATCTTACAGCAGTCCATGTAGGTGCAGGTTAGAGAAGAATAGGTAGATGGATGCTGGGCTGTATGCAGTCATTTGGGGATCTGGGCAGCCAATGGCTCTGCCATCTTCCACATACAGTTTCCAAGCTCACCCTGGGTCTCAACATCTAGTGGGAAAACAGTGGGAGACACATGGTACAGCAGGCACATCTCAACCCAAAACTAACACGTGTATCACTTCTATTCACATTTTCATAGGTAAAAACAAGTCATATAGCCCCAACAAGATGTAGAGTCAGGGGTTTGGGATATATAGTCCTTGATTTCTCAGAAGTTTCTCAAAAACAATTTTACATTGTGACAGGGGAACAAGAGAGTTTGACCTCTGGGTAGATTGCTAACTATCTCTGCCACATAATGTATGAGTTACCAACTTTACACTTTAGTTTTTTGTTGTTGTTTTATTTGTTTGTTTTGTTTTATATTTATTTTTTGTTTTAAATTAACACATAATAATTGAGCATATTATACATGAATAAAATGTGTACTAATAAATTCAGGGTAATTGGTATTGCCAACTCTTTTTCATTTCTTTCTATTATAATTATTAACACTTTAATTACACAAATTGATGTGACTCACTGTGATAGTTCCATACATGTGTGCATCATGCATTGATTGTATCCAGCCACCCTTCTATTCTTTCCTCCTTTTCCCCCAAGCATCCTCTCCAGTTTCTAAGAGTCCCTCTTAATTTATTTCTGTACCCTCTTTCCTTTGCCCTTCCCTGTCTCTAGTGACCACTACTCCATTCTGTACTTCTACAAGATGAACTTGCTGATTTCCTTATATGAATGAGACCATGTGGCATTTGTCTTTCACTGTCTGCCTTGTTTTACTCAACATAAGTTTCTCTGCTGGCAACTTTTTCACTCCAAATATGGATTTCATTTTTTTAATTGCTGAGTAATATTCAATTGTGTAAATATACCACATCTTCTTTATCTATCTATCTGACAAAGGGCATATAGATGGATTCCATATTTTGGCTATCATGAACAGTGCTACAGTAAATATGGAGATGCAAGAATCTTTTTGGTATAAAGATTTCAATTCCTTTGGGTTTATACCCAGTAGTGAAATTGCTGGGTTATATGATAGTTCTATTTTTAAGGAATCTTCATACATTTTTCCAAAATGACTTTACTAATTTACATTCCCACCAGCAGTGTTTAAGAAAGAGGTCCTTTTCCTCCACATCCTTGCCAGCATTTGCTATTTCTTATCTTTTTGATAAGGGCCATTCCAATTTGGGTGAAAAGTTATCTCATTGTAGTTTTGAGTTGCATTTCTCTGGTAAAACTGAACATTTTTCATGCATTTGTTGGCCACATATATGTTCTCTTTTGAGAAGTGACTAGTTCACTTTTTAATTTTTTTTTTTTTACGTTCATCTTTTTGGTGTTCCTTATTTGTTCTGGATGACAAAGCCAGATGTACCATTTGCATGAAGCCAAATGTGCATCTCACTTACTTGAGGACATATCTCTGCCTGTAAAGAAATGAGGAAAACAATTTCTTCACCATTTACCCCCCCCAAAAAAAAAGAAATACAAAAAGAAAAAGAACTATAAACTGCACCTTAGATATTTCTTCTTATTTTCTACTCAAAGTGTGCTTCCTGTCACAATAGTCAATGTTATCTTTTAAGAGATATAACAGGAGCATTTTTGAGTGCATTAATTCTATTTTACCATATCACATATGCCAAATCAGCTAAGGGACAATCTTAAGATCACCAACCAGAAGCAGGGAGAGTAATCTGCACAGGAAGAATGAATGAGCCATCCTCCAGAGCTCAGCTCCCAGAATATTTGGTCAGAAAAGTCATTTGTGAAGCCCTGATTGACCATGTTTTGGCACAGTTTTTTGGTACTCAAACCAATGGAGAATTGATAAATGCGGCACATTCATATCATAGAACATCTAATATCAATTTAAAGATAATGTACTTACACTTTAGAGAACTAGAAAGAAAAAGAGCAAATAAACCCAAAGTCAGAAGAAGAAAGGGAATCATAAAGATTAGATAAGAAATAAAGAAATGGAGAATAAAAATCAATATAAAAATCAGACTTCTGGGTTGAGTTTTTTAAAGAACAACAAAATTGTCAAAGCATTAACCAAAACAACTAAGAGAAAAGAGGTGACTCAAATAACAAAAATCATAAATGGAAAAGACTATATAATTGATTATGAGATAAAAATCATCATGAGAGACTACTAAGAATAAGTACATGACATTGGATAACCTGTAAGAAATGGATGAATTTATAGAAACATACAACCTACCAAGGCTGAATCATGAAAACTAAGAAATCTGAACAGACATTATAACTACTAAAAACATTGAATCAGTGATAAACATAAAATAACTTCTCAAAAAAGAAATGTTCAGGACCAGATGACTTCCCAGGTGAAGTTACACTCTACTGAATATTTAAGTGAGAAGTAACACCAATCCTTCATAAACTGTTCCAAATATACATATATATGTGTACATATATATCACACATACACACACATATATTACACACAAATACATTCAAATGCATATTTATACCCATCATATGGAATCTCAAGGACTATGAATAGCCAAAGCTCCCTTGAGGAAGAAAATTAAAACTGAAGGCCTCTTACATCCTCACTTCAAATTATATTACACAGCTATAGTAATCAAAGTAGTGCGGTACTTACAAAGACAAATATATAAACCAATGAAACACAATACAGTCCAGAAATAAACCCTCATATATGCGATCAAATAATTATTTTAGTCAGCTTTTTCACTACTGTGACCAAAAGACCTGACAAGAACAATTTTAGAGGAGGAAAAGTTTACTCTGGGCTCATAGTTTCAGAGGTCTCAATTCAGAGACAGCTAGCTCTATTCCTCTGGGCTCTAAATGAGGCAGAATATTATGGTGGAAGAGTATAACAGAGGGAAGCAGTTCAAGACATCGCTTCAGGAAACAGGGAGAGACTAAGTTCAGCTCACAAAATATATACCCCAAAGGTACACTCCCAATGACACACCTCCTCCAGCCACACCCTACCTACCTTCGGTTGCTACTCTATTAATTCCTATCAAGGGATTAATTCACTGATTGCATTTAATTTCTCCTAACCCAATCATTTCACCTATAAACTTCTTGCATTGTTTCACACACAAGTTTTTGGTAGACACCTCACATCTAAACCATAACAATAATCTTTGACAAAAGTGCCAAGTTTCCATACAATAAGGGAAAATGTTCTCTCCAACAAACTGTGCTGGGAAAACTCAATACTCATATGCACCAAAAAAAAATGAAGTTGGAACTTTACCTAACACCATATAAAAAAATCAAAATCAATAGACTTAAGCATAATATCTAAAACTCCTAGAGGGGAAAAACAGGAAAATAGTTTCTCAACCCCAGATGTGGTAATGATTTCCTGGCTATCATACAAAAGCACAAGTAACAAGAATAGGCAAAGGAATGCATGAACCCTAAAATCTCTCATGAAGAAAGGAAATAACCAACAGAACAAAAAGGCAACTTATGAACTGGAAGAAACTATTATCAAGCCATATTATTTAAAAAGGGGTTAATGTCTAGTATATATGAAGACCTTCTACAACTTAACAGTAACAAAAGCCAAAATGGCAAAGGGCCTGGACTAACATTTCTTGAAAGAAGAAAATCAAATGACTAAAAAGCATGGAAAAAGATGTTCAACAACACTATTCATTAGGTAAATGCAAATCAAAACCTGAAAGAGCTCTGCTTCCTTGTTGCCCCATCCTGAGCTGCTTTTCTCCATCACACCTTAATGTTCTGCCTCACCTCTGGCCCAGAGCTATGGAGTTGGCCATCTATGGACTGAGACCTCTGAAACCATGAGTCAAATAAATTTTCTTCCTCTGTTTTCCTTGTTAGGTCTTTTGGTTACAATAGCAAAAAGTCTAACTAAAACAGAAATAAGTAACCAAGAAGTACCTGTGAGCCCCAAATAAACATTTCTTCCTCTAAAAAGAAACACAGAGATATCATCTCATACCCATCAGGATGACTATTAGAACTCATAAAATCATACTTATGCCTTTTCTATAAACTGAACCCCAAACACCCACTAAATTCTTTAATTTGTACCATTCCTTCACATAAATTTTCCCTCCTGACCCCTAAAAGAAAAAAAAAAAGAAGAGAATAAGAAGTGTTGCTGAGGATGTGGAGAAACTGGAACCCTTGCATACTGCTGGTAGGAATGTAAAATTGTATAACTACTATGAAAAACAGTACAGAGTTTTTTTAAAAAATTAAAAATAGAATTATCATGTGATTTTTCATGTGATCTCACTTCTGGAAAAATATCCAAAAAAAAAAAATTCAAAACAGGATCTTGAAAAGACATTTGCACAGCTATGTCTATTACATTATTCACAAAACTGAAGGTATGGACATAATCCAAGTGTCCACTAACAGGTAAATGAATAAAGAAAATGTGGTATATACACGCAATGGAATATTATTCAGTCTCATGAATGAAGGAAATTCTGACACATGCTACAATATGAATGAACCTGGAAGACATATGCTAAGCAAAATAAGACAATCACTAAAAAACAAATTAGTCCAACTCTTAAAAAACAGAAAGTAAGATAGTACTTGCCAAAGGCTGGAGGGGAGAAGAAAAGAGGAGTTTATGTTCAACGGGAGTAGAATTTCAATTTTGAAAGATAAAAAAGTTCTAGTGATTTTTTTTTTGCTTAATGAGCTACATATGTTTAACACTACTATATTGTATACATACAGTTGATTCAGATAGTATAAAAAATGATATGTGAGTACATATTGTTGATTATTTTGTTACAAAAAGAAAGGTGAAAATAGAATGTATAATATGATCTCACTTTTGTAAATAAATATATGTATGCATGTGCAATATGTATTTGTATATATCTACTGCCTATATTACATTTATATGTCTTACACAAATCTTTATACATTAAATATAATAGAATATAATCACAACATGGCAGAATACATATACATCTGATTCATCATTTTATCCCTAGTAATCAGCACATAGATGACTAGAAATACCTGACAAATGAATCAGAAATATGCCATGAAAAAGACTGGAAAGTTAGACACCAAAATATTAACAACAGTCATCTCTATGATTCAAAGCTTTTTTGTCTTACTTGTCATTATTTCCAGAATTTCTTCAAGTTGAATGATATTATTAGTGCTTGAAAAAAAATTTTTGAGGTGAAGGATGGAAAGGAAATGTTTAGAATTCAAATGTGCATAGTGAAATGGTGAATTTTTAGTGTAAATGTATCTTACCTTAAATTCACTAGTAAAGTAAATAAAATTTCCCTTTCTACTTTGGAGAGAAGGTGTGTCTGAGAAACACAGCATACAATGGTAAAAGAGAGGTTGTGTCCAGATGTAAAGTTAGAGGAGAACTATTGTGGCTGGAGACAGGCCTGTGCACTTTCCACAAGTAAACAGGAAGGAAAATTTGCTTCAAAAGATAGAAGATGTTTCAGTCAACTTCTGCATCCTTGTGAACAAAATATCTGACAAGAACAACTTATAGGAAGAAAAGTTTATTTTAGTTCATGGTTTCAGGGTTCAGTCCATGGTCAATTGACTCCATAGCTCTGGATCCAAGATAAGGCAGAACATCATGGCAGATGTGGAGGAGGAAAGCATCTCAGGACATGGCAACCAGGACACAGAGCAAGAGCTTGGCTGCCAGGAACAAAACATAATCTCCAAAATCATGCTCCCAGACACATCTTAACTGCCTACAGGTACCACCCATTTAATCCATATCAGTGAATTAATCCTCTGATTAGGTTGCATCTCTCAAAATGTAATCATTTTACCTCCTAACATCCTTGTATTATTTAAAATATGAGCTTTCAGGGGACACATCTTATATAAACCATAATACAAGATCCAAAATAGCATGAACACTGGATATATGAGGTGGATTTTCATGACAAGAAGTTGAAGAGGAATTTGACCTTTGAAAGAAATGAGATTGGTAAGAGAATAGAGTCTGATTGTTGGGGCTCTGCCTGTGGAAGCTTAAGAGTTTGTACTTTATCCTATGAGTGATAGGGAATCATCCTTATTTTGTTAGCAGAGGTACAGCATGACCAAAGTGCTGTTTTACAAAGATCAGCTAGTTGTAACATGGGCAAAGATTGGAGAGGCTGGTTAGAAAGCTCAGGCAATATCCCAAGTTTGAGTGATAGAGACTTGGACCAAGGCAGTGAGGGAAGGAGCAGAAATAGATGACTAAGACAGATGAAGAAACTATGAAGAAACGATTGTACTTAGAGACTGATTTTGGTAGCCTAGGTAGTTGTAGGCTACCAGGAAAAGTTGTACCAGGAAAAGCACTGGAAACCCTCACTTTTTCTGCCCTCTGGGTAAGATCAGCTTAAAATAAAGATCCAGAACATCTTTCTGAGGGAAAGCAATTTCAAAAGGAAGTCTGTATAGACAAAAAGGTCAGACAAAAACTTTGAGATTTGGTGGGTATTTGTGTTTTCTCACGGGGGCTAGTTGGCCTGTGGGAATCTTAAGTAAAAAGAATGAGATGAGCGGGCACAATGGCACAGCCCATAATCCCAGCAGCTCGGAAGGCTGAGACAGGAGAGTCTGGAGTTCAAAGCCAGCCTCAGCAACAGTGAGGCACTAAGCAACTCAGTGAGACCCTGTGTCTAAATAAAATAAAAAATAGGGCTGGTGATGTGGCTCCGTGGTCGAGTGCCCCTGAGTTCAATCCCTGATACCAAAAAAAAAAAAAAAAGAAGTTTTTTTTTCATCAGTGTATTATAGTTTTCAATGTACAAGTCTTTCATCTCCTTGGTTAAGTTTATTCCTAAGTATTTTATTCTTTTTAATGCTGTTGTAAATAAAACTGTTC
The DNA here is from genome assembly GCF_021218885.2 of Marmota monax. Classification (NCBI taxonomy): domain Eukaryota; kingdom Metazoa; phylum Chordata; class Mammalia; order Rodentia; family Sciuridae; genus Marmota; species Marmota monax. The sequence continues at coordinate 53,988,841 of NW_026693777.1, read as the reverse complement.
TCTTGAGTTCTTTGTGGAGATTGGCTTTTAGTGGATAGAAACATAATTAATTTTTGTGGGTTGATTTTGTTTCCTGGAAATCTGCTGAATTCATTTAGTAGTGCTAACCGTTGTTTTCTGTTACATTTATAGTTTTCCATGTATAGGATGCTTTCATCTGCAATAATGTTATATTAAACTGCAGTTGTTGTTGATATTATTATTAAGAGTTAAGTTAATACGGGGTAAAAATGGGAGTTCATAACCCACTTGAATCAAAGTGTGAAATATGATATATCAAGAACTATGTAATGTTTTGAACAACCAACAATAAAAAATTTTTAAAAAAATTTTAAAAAAAGAGATAAGTTAAACTCGTATGTGCTTTTTATTTGACAGAATCTTTAAGAGCATTATCTCATAAAATTCTCACCAAAAAATACAAAATATATTTCCTGGATAAGGAAGTTGAGATTTTGAAAGATTATAATAATCTTTCACAAGGTGGCAGAGCTATCAAGTGGGAAGTCAGGACCTGAGACCCAGTCTCTGTAGAACCAAAGCCCAAACTCCGAATCACTGGGCCATTCTGTGGGTGTTTGCAAGAAGGAAGATCATGCAAAGCCAAAAGGTGAGGACTTTCCAGGTAATTATGTGATAATTCAAGAGCCTCCTTGCCAGGGGCATCTGCAGCACTCAGGTTACCCAGATATAGACCTACAAGCAGTTAGCTACAACTAAAAAGAAAAATCAATCGAAAATCCTATGTTTGGTAGAATAACCCTAGAAACATCCCTAGCATCAAAGACAACCCAGATTAAAAGAAGGCACTGTTTAAAGGGCTTCCCAGACACACCGATAGCTCCCACAAAGCTAGTCAGGACATGCTTCAAGGTGACTCCATTTATCACCCTTCTCAAGAGATCCTGGTGTAGACCTCCTAATATCATCATATCCTGGGGACTGTTGGTTTCTAGGTCACCGCCTTTAATATTGGTTGTGACTGGGAGTTATTCAGAGTTTGTGACATCTTGGATCAGCTGGGATTGGAAGAAAGGAGGGAGACAGGTAAGGGTTCAAAATGGCATTTCCCCAGCAGCTTCTCACATGTATGTGCTCTTCACCTGTAAGCTCCCACCTTCCTGCTCATCCTGACCTAAATAGAATAATTGTCCCAATCTACAGAATACTTCGGGGAATCAGAACACAGAATTTTCATTAGAGATGCAAGCTGACATTTGATTCCAGTGAAGAAACTAGTACATTTCAGCTTCTAAACTTGAACAAGTAGGTCTCCATCTATATAAAAAGTAAGTAGAGACAGATAACCATAATGAGATGAAACAAGCCAACAACATCTTGACATCTTTATGTAAATCTTTATGTGGGTTGTTCAGTATCTAGAATGCTAAAACAAATACCTATAATTATTTAAATTTTTAAATACAAATTATTTTTCTGAATTCAGTTAAATAACTCCATGTGGACAAAATCCAAATCTGATTCATCTTTCCTTCCCTCACCTACCAAGCTCATTATCTGATACATCTAGATACTCAATTCATTTTTGATAAATAAGAAATCTGTTAACATTTATGAATGCAGCCTATTGCCTTTTTTGAAAAAAATCCAGAAATCAAAGTGTAGTAATCAAAGCATGGCATGGGTCTGAATCATACACAATTTAATCCACTACAGTCCAAGGGCCCTGTTCTGAACAGAAGGACTGAGAGCCACAGTAAACAACACTAGGCCAATTTTGCATATGACTGGTTGCAATGTGATTCTATAGTACCAACAACTCTATTATATTTTTGAAATAATCTTAATCACTCCTGAGAATGCTATTTCTATTAGACTTAGCCTTCATGCAAATAGATCATTTTAAAGAAACATAATGCTTTAGAGCCAAAGTATTCTTATATATTAGCTGGTCCAGAACTCTTAATTCACAGAGAAACATAAGCCTAGGAAGGATCTTGCCTGTGCTCACAAGTCTAATTGGTGGCAGGACCAGGATGTCAGGCTCAGCCTGTGTCCTCACTTTAATGCACTCTAAATTCTGCTCCTTCTTCAGCTCTCACCTTAAAGCCTTTGCTGACTTCCACCCCCATCTAAATTAGATCCTCCCCCTACTCACCCTCATAAGTATTGTATTCTTTGTACAATTGTTTCTAGTATTCCATGCTGAATGCCTGCTCTCCCCCAGGACCATATAATATATCAATAGCTTGCCAGGAACAGAATAATCTATAAACATTTGTGGAATAAATTTGGGAATGAGTAAGGGAATGAATGAATCCTTCTATACTTCCCAATATAATACATAGACTTCATTTATTTTTCTGGCACATCTTTTGATTTTTTTATCTATCCCTCCAAATAATCTTTTTTGTTCATCAAAACAATTGATGAAAAACCTTAAAGATTATATATATATATATATATATATATATATATATATATAAAAGAAATAAAGAAAAGCTCCTAGACATATTAGAAACAGAAGTTTCATAAGTCATTTTTGGGGACCTCTAATTCTTCAAGGGCTAGGACCATATATTCTTGGTCTTTTTGTGTATTGCCTAGCACATAAGGAGAATAGCAAGTAATAGGAACTCAAAGGCATTCATTGAATAAAAGAATAACACATGTCCATGTGGGCAGATATTGGGAAATGGTCCTAAGGATAAATTCAAATGCTACTCAGAAATTTGGTTTTAGGTTTTCTCTGGAATGAGCCATTTGCACGTTCTGGACAGAGCCCATTCTGAGAACTAAGCAGGTTGATGGCTTATTCTCTCATTTCAAAGTGAGAACTTGATCCCGGATACAGAAGTTAGGAGTCTTGTCTCCTTAAAAGCAGCGAGATTCGTCGGGGGGTCACAGAGAAGAAGAGGAATACACTGCTCCCTGCCAGCCTCAGCAGCAGGGGCTCCGGTGCCAGGAGCTTCCCGTCTGCGTTTAAACCCGGCCACGCAGCAGCCAGTGGCCCGAGCAGCAGCTCCAGAGAAGCCGCCCACCGCTCCAGTGGAGCCAGCACACAGCCACAAGGGCAGCAGCGGCCGCCCCACACCGCCAGGCTGACCTGACCTAAACGCCCTTCAAACAGAAAGTGCTTTTCTGAATTTCAGAGCGACTGATTGTAGCCACCCCCGCGGCAGCCTTAGGCTAAGTCCACGAAAGCAAGGGTTAACATACAGTGCTGTGCAGTGAAAGCACCGCCTGCATTATGTTAAACCCCCTTCATATAAAAGGAAAAATCCAACTGTTGTGCAGAAAATCCCTACCCTTTCCGATCGATGCTTCCTACCACTAGGGCATCTAGTAATTTCTGATTCAGTCTCCTGTAGCCTTTACTTCAATGACAGGGCACAGCAGGCCAGGGGCAGGCGGCGGCCAGGCTCCGCATGGCAAACCATCAGCCCTGCCAAGAGGTGTGAGTGCTGGGAGGTGATGTGCAGAGCAGAGCGGGAGGTCACTGTGGGTCGCACTGGGACTGTTTTAAGCCATGCCCAGGTCCTCAATCATAGACTCAGAGTTCAAAGGGCTGTTAGGCTGTTGGTCACCGATCTCATCTCTAGGTGATAGTCACCTCTGGCCTTTCAGCAGACAGCAAGCCCGCTGTCCATCCATCTTGGAGCAGCTTGACACTAGATTCTCTACCCATTTTACAGCCAGTGAACATTCCTTATTGATTTATTGATCCGTGTCCGCCTGTGAGGGAGCTTGGAAGAGACTCTGTGCACTCACAGCCTCCCACATGGATTTTTCCCCCTCTTCTCTTTTCTCCTTTTTATCCAGGCGTGTTAGTGGTCCAGGATGCAGCAGGAATTAGAGCATGCAGGAGCCCAATTTACTGGTCGTGAATGTGCCTGCTCCTGTTGGTTAGTCTATTTTTCCTTTCTCTTTTCATTCTGTCCCAAACTCTGAATACTAACCCCTCTCTCTTGTTTTGTCCAGTGAGCCCTTTCTTCCCCTTACCTTAAGGTCTTTAGTAAATAAAACATAGACCAAACAGAGAGAGGAGTTAGAACCTACATACTCCTTTTCCCCAATTGTCCTTTTACTGTCATATTCCATTGTGGAAAGAGAGCACTTTATTTCCAAAAACAAGAGTCCCTCCTCACTTTCCAATTTTTTGAATTAAGCAATGTCTGATTGCCTCAAATCATTTATAATTCAGTTCTGGGTTGTTCTGATTGCACTGCTCTCTCTTCTGAAAAATAATATTTTTTCAGAATACTTATCCTTACTGGAATTTCATGAATGAGCATTCAGGAGCCATGAAATCTGTGTGGTCCTTTAAGCTTTCTAATCTGCAGTGCAAGATTAAGAAAAGTGCCGATGAAGCAAATCCCTTCTTTGAAAGGAGAGACAGAGACATGAAATCCTCATAAACAACCACACATCAATGGTGTATTAGGTGCAACAATAAAAACCAGAAGTTAATGTCTCTTGTAAGCAGACCACACAGTTATGCTTAGCATTAATTACTTCGAGCCCATCTCAGATGGATCTACAAGTCACCCTTCTGCATCCCACATTTCTTCACTACCTTTGGAATTTCAGAGAAAGGAATCATTTATCTCCTTATAGGAACTAGATGGAATAAGGTCTGTGGTATCCTATGAGAAAAATATTTCATTGATCTGGGCATTAGATACTCAGGTCACGTTTTATTCACAAATATATTTTCTCAAAAAATGATAGCAATTTTTTTTGGTTGAAATGAATAAATCCTCCTAAAAGTGGAGTTTTCCAAATAGACGAACTGGGGGACAGGCTGCCATAAAGAACTGTCATCCAGCCTCAGAGTCCTAGAAATTCCTTTATGCATATGGAGTGATTTCAGCCCCTGGTGGCTGCATAGCCTCATTTTAATCTCCCTTCCAAAAAAGTCTTCCACCAATTGTCCAAGAGACCCAACTTGACTGATACAAGGAGTTTTCTATGTTTCCATTTGCTGACTTAATCATATAAGTGTCTTACAGATTTTGTGACTTTTTTAATTACCTGCATTGAATAATTTTTAAATTTTTAAAGGGCCTCAAGATTCCAGTAGTAAATAACTGAAATAGGGAAAGACAACTAAAAATAAATTCTTTAAAATGTAAATTAAAACATTACCATTTTCTACCTATTAATTAGCAAAACAAAATGACAGTTCATCAAATTAATAAAATAAACATGTAGATAGTATCAATTGGTAAAGCCATTTTGAAAAATAATCAAATAGCATATAACTTTAGTTCTTAAAATGTAGACTGTTTACATACATCTATTGATTTAACCTAAATAAATACTTTTAAATAATGAAAAACAATTATGCTAAAAGAAGTACATAGCAGTGGTACATGAAATTAGAACAAAAGAGGAAATAATTTTCAAAAATACAGAAGGATTAAGTTGTGGCATATGCACTCAATGTAATGAGCCTGGATGTATAAACAGTGAAAACTGTAAAGAAGGAGTAATTTCCCAACTACAATATTAAGTAGTGGATATTACCAAATATTATCAACAATATAATTAATACTACATAGAACGAAATAGTCACAGAGAAAATACATTAGAAAAAAAGTTCTCCAGATGCCAGTAATAATGTCAAGTTGGAATCATGAAATTATCATAATATTTTTCACTTACCCAAATGTTCTCTCAGCTTCCATGCATAGCATTTCTAATAAAGATAAATCAAAAACTTGGAAAATGTAGAACATTAACTTGTCCTTAAAATCATTTGGAATGGCTTTCAAATATGTAATTAAAGTTAGTATTTTTATTTTCCTTACTGAGAAGTCACTTATGGAGCACAGGGAGGGACTAGAGGTATTTGCTTTGATAAAATGGTTTTGAAAACCATTGGAATTTTTTCCCATAGCAATAGAAGGTTTTTCAGCATGGGACAGTGAACAAATCAACAATGAGACAGGAATGAGTAGATTCATTGAGATGGTATGGTATATGAGAAAGGGATTTTTATAAACACTATGGATTCTAAACCCAGTACATAACTGCCATTAACTGATTGGGGGAAAAATCACTCAATTTCATACTTTGATAATTTTTCCATTTAAACAGAAAAAAAACACATTTAGGTTCCACATACACATGAAATTATTCAGTTGTGTCTTTCTTGAACCTGACTTGATTTGCTTAGCATAATATTTTCCAGTTCCAGGCAAATAGTGTTGTAATGATGGAGTTTCCTTCTTTCTTACATCTGTAAAGTATTCCATTGCATATATATAACACATTTTCTTTATCCATGCATCTGTTGTTGGATACTCAGGTCCTGTGTCTTGACTGTTGTAACACAGCAATGAAAATGGAGTGAATATATATCCTCAACATACCAATTTCAGCTCCTTCAGATATATACACCAAAATGGGAATGCTAGACCATATGTAATTCTATTTTTAGGCTTTTTTATGAATCGCCATTCTTTTAGCAATATGACAGTATCAATTTACATTCACACCATGTTTTAGTCAGCTTTTTCACTGCTGTGACTGAAAAATCTGACCAGAACAATTGTAGAGGAGCAAAAGTCTATTTGAAGGCTTACAATTTCAGAGGTCTCAGACCATAGAAGGCTGGCTCCATTCCTCAGGGCTCAAGGTGAGGCAGAACATCATGGTGGAAGAGTTTGGCACATGCAAGAAGCTCACATGATAATCAGAAAGCAGAGACAGACTCCACTAGCCAGATACAAAATATATACCTGAAGGGCACACCTTCAGAGACCCACTTCCTCCAGCCACACCCTACCTACCTTCAGTTATCACTTAGTTAATCCATATCAGGCTATTAATTTACTGGTAGGGTTAAGACTCTCATAACCCAATCATTTCTCCTCCAAATCTTCTTGCATTGTCTTATATATGAGCTTTTGGGGGACATTTCACATCCAGACCATAACACACCAACAGTATACAAGAGTTCTCCACATGTTCACCAACACTTACCATTCATCTTTTTGCAACAGACATTCTAACAGATATAAAGTTGTACCTCATAAGTGGCTTTGATTTTCATTTCCCTGATAATTAGAGATGATGACCATTTTTTCATATGTATCTTGGTCATTCATATCTCGTCTTTTGAGAAATGTGTGTTCAAATCTGTTGCCTGCTTTGAATCAAATTGCTTATCTTCTTGCTATGAATTGAGTTCCTTATATGTTTTGGAATCAGTTACTTAAATGACATGTGGTCTGCAAATATTTCTCACATCCCTTGGTTTGTTTCTTTACTCTATCAATTGCTTCATTTGCTGTGAAGAAGCTTTTTAGTTTGATGCAACCTTTTTCATCTAATTTTGCTTTTATTTCCTGTGTTTTTGTAGTCCTATCCAAGAAATTATTGCCCAGAAAAATGTCATGAAACTTTTCCTTTATTTATTTATTTTTTTGGCTAGTAGCTTTACAGTTCCCAGTCTTAAGTCTCTTACCCATTTTGAATTGATTTTTATATATGGTGTGAGAAAACAGTTCAGTTTCATTCTTCTACATGTAGATATTCAGTATTTCCAATATCATTTGTTGAAGAGATTATTCTTTCCTTATTGTGTGATTTTGCACTTTTGTCAAAAACCAATTGATCATAAATACTTTGGATTATTTCTAGGCTTTCTATCCTGTTTTATGCTGTTTTGGTTATGATAGTTTTATTTTGAAATCAAGAGTGTGATGCCTCCAGCTTTATCTTTTTGCTCAAGATTGCTTTGGTTATCCACGGTCTTTTCTGATATCATAAAATTTAGGATATTTTTGCTACTTCTGTGAAAAATGGATTTGAAATTTTGGTAGAAATTGCTTGAATCTGTAAATCAATTTACATAATATAGGCAGTTTAATAACATTAAGTCTTTGACTCCATGAACATGAAATATCTTCTATTAGTCTTCTTAAATTTCTTTCATCAATTTTTTTATAATTTACAGAATATATACATTTCCCTTCTCTGATTAAACTCATTCCTAAGTATTTTGTGTGCTATTGTGAGATTGTTTTCTTAATTTTTTGTTTGGATAGTTTATTGTTAGTATAAAGACTTGCTACTGATTTTGTGACTTCGACAGGTTTTTTGTGGGATTATTAGCAGTTTCTATATATAAAATCATGTAATCAGCAAACAGTGATTTCATTTCTTTGTTTCCAGTATCAGTGCTTTTTATTTGTATTCTTATCTAATTGCCCTCACTGATAGATCTGATAGAACCATACAGAGTAGAAAGGTGTTTACTATAGATTTAGGAGGAAAAGAGGGATGGGGAAATGGGAAATATTAATAAAATGGTAAAAAGTTTTAGTTAGACTAGTAGAGTAAGTTTTAGTAATCTATTACATTTCCTAGTTACCACAGCAGATAATAATGTATTTTATATTTCTTTTCTTTTCTTTTTTTATATCAAGGATTCAACCCAGGCTCATTTAACTGAGCCACATCCCCAGCTCTTTTTATTTTTTATTTTGAGACAGGGTTTCACTAAGTTGTTCAGGGCCTCACTAATTGCTAAGGCTGGCTTTGAATTTTTCAATCCTTCTGCCCCAGCCTCCAGTGCCATTAGAATAACAGGCACATACAATACCCAGCAATGTATTTTATATTTCAAAATTGTTAAAATAATAAATATTTAATGTTTTTTAACATTAGGAATATGGATGTGTTAGTTATTTTGATTAACTATTTCTATAATGTAGTCATAGATCAAAACATCACATTGTATCCCACAAACACAACTCTTATTCCAATTTTTAAAAATACCTTGTTGAGGACATACCATGATCGTGAAGATGGATTTCCCAGGATGAGACTTATCTATTGCACTCCAGATGTTCTGTTCCCTGAAATTTCCCTAAATGCAGGAAATCGGACTCCATAATTTGTGGGAACTGTGTTTGTACTTTCCTCTGGAAGTTTGTGTATTAATAAAGATAAGGCTTAAACAGAGAAAAAAAATCAATAAATAATGTAAAGTAAAAATTTACTTTTAAAATGAAGAATACAAAATCAATATACAAAAATCAATAGCTTTCCTATATGTCAATAATGAGTTAATTGAAAAGGAAATCAGGAAAACAGCCCCATTCACAATATCCCCATCCCAAAATAAAATATCTAGAAATAAATCTAACCAAGGAGGTAAAAGACTCCTACAAGGAAAATTATAGAACACTGAAGTAGGAAAATGAAAAAGACACTAGAAGATGGAAAGAACTTCTATGTTCAAGGATGGGCAGAATCAATATTGAAATGACTATTTTACTAAAAAAAAAAAAGCAATTCCCTGGTTTCAAATTAATCTATAGAGCTATAGTAACAAAAGTTGCATGGTGTTGGTATAAAAACAGACATATAAACCAAACAAACCCACAGTTATCTGATCATTGAAAAAGGTGTTTTTAACACCTTTTTTAGCAAAAAGTGCAAGGAAAACTGGTTATCTACTTGTAGAGGAATGAGCGTAGATCCATATCTTTCACCATGCACAAAATTTAACTGGATCAAAGACCTAGGATTAGATGAGAAATTTTGCAACTGCTAGAAGAAAATGTAGGGTCAACACTAACATAGATGCAAGAAACAGCTTCCTCAATAAGACTCCTAAAGCTCAGAAAATAATACCAAGAATTAATAAATAGGATGACATCAAATTAAAGTTTCTGTACAGCAAAGGAAATAATTAAGAATGTGAGAGAGATCCTATAGAATAGGAGAAAATCTTTGCAAACTACTTTTCTGACATAGGATTAATATCCAGAATATATATATACATAAACTCAAAAAACTACACCAGAAAAATTAAATAGGTGGCAAATGAACTAAACAGAAATTTCTCAAAAAAAAAAAAAAAGAAAGAAAAAGAAATGCAGGGCTGGAGATACAGCTCACTTGGTAGAGTGCTTGCCTTGCATACACAAGGTCCTGGGTTCAATCTGAAGCACCACAAAAAAAAAAAAAAGAAGAAGAAGAAATGCAAAAGACCAACAAATATATGAAAAAAAAAAGTTCAACATCATTAGCAATTAGGGAAATGCAAATCAAAAACTATACTGAGACACAAAATGGCGTGAATATACTACGTATACAACCAGAGATATGAAAAATTGTGCTCTATATATCTAATAAGAATTGTAATGCATTCCACTGTTATATATAAATAAACAAATATATAAATAAGAAAAAAAACTGCACTGAGATTTCATCTCACTCCTGTTAGAATGGCAGTCATCAGAATGTAAAAAATAATGAAAGCTGGACAGAATGTGGAGGGAAAGGAACACTTTTACACTGTTGGTAGGATTGTAAATTAGTACCATCACTCTGGAAATCGATATAGAGGTTCCTCAAAAGACTAGGAATGGAACCATGATATGACCCAGCTATACCACTCCTTGATATTTATCCTAATGAATTAAAGTCGTCATACCTACTATGCGGTGATACATGCATATCCATGTTTATAGCAGCACATTTCACAATAGCCAAACTTTGGGACCTGCCTAGGTGTCTGTCAATGGATGAATGGATAAAGAAAATGTATGTATACACATTGGAGTTTTATTCAGCCATAAAGAAAACTATAATTATGTCATTTTCAAGAAAAATGGATGGAACTTGAGAACATTATGTTACGTAGAAACCAAACTCAGAAAGTCAAGGGTCCTGTTTTCTCTCATATGTGAAAGCTAGAGAGAAAGAAGGAGGGGAAAAGGTGGCAGCCTGTGGATCTCATGAAAACAGAAAGGAGACCAATAGAGTAGAGGAAGGGATCAGGGAGATGAAGCAGGGGGAATACTGGGGACAATGTGACCAAATGATTGTGTGCATATATGAATATGTAACAATGAATGCAACTATTATGTGTAAATAAAGTGTATCAATAAAAATATGGGGAAAAAAATCATGAAACAAAAAGTAGCATTGGAACATGGGCAAATGGCAAAATACCTGGTGTTACTCAGTTCTGGCTCTCACTCCTCCTTCTAAAATAACAATTATTTTATTTTTCTTTACTCTTCTTCTGGTTAGAGTGAAGTAGCTCCTCAGTTTTGTCATCCAATATTGTGTCAGCATAGATGTCACTCATCCTTATGACAGGATCATTGTGCAGGCTGATGATAAGCCTCACTATTTCTGAGGGGAGCACTGACCAATGGCACAGGTCCCCTAGGGGGAGTGGCAGGAGGACAAGCTGAGCCAGTCCATTGACCTGCATATATCTGAGACCTGGGCTACAAGAACAAACAAGAATGAACGGTAAGCCCTGATGTTACAGCAAGAGAACAAAGGTTGAAGCTAGGCATACTTTTAACAAGGTTAAATCAACAGTGAACAGAATTTGCTACCCGGGAATCACTTTTCACTGAGTCACAATTATCAGATCCAAGCTTCACAAGAATACGTTGTCCACAAAAAAAAAAAAAAAAAAAAATGGCCAGAAGTCTGAGACCATGCCCTTGGCCAAAATAAATACCAATGATTTTACCTGAGCTGTCCTATGAGTCCAGATGGTCAAGTCACTTGTAAGAACTACAGAGGAAAGTCTTGAATTGATTCATTATTTAACCAACATGGATCAAGCTTCCACAACGTGAGAAAGTCTTGAAAAGAAGAGTAGACATAATCCTGGTCTGTGAGGAGTTTTCAGTCCACTAAATAATAACCAAGTATTATACATTGCCTGTCTTTCTCTGGATCTAGTGCTCCCAATTAAGCCCCACATCTAATCTCAAAGAAACCCTGTGATGTCTTACTAGGTGAAAATATAGCAGTCTCTAATTGGAAATAGACTGTCAGACTGAGGAAAATATTTGATTATGACTTAAGGAGTTGCCTCTATCCACGTTTGAATAGCCAAATATCCCAAGAGAGAGGATAAAATAGGCAGAGAATGAGGAAGCCCCACAAAGATGAGAGAGTATATAAAAATTGGAGTAGATCTATATCAAAGCATGCTATTCTCTTGTACAAAGGAGAAAAGAAATACATTTTTATGTTTCCCACAACAATGTGCCCTAAGGGTCCCAGGTAGAGGGACTAAGGAGAAGCAAATTCTCTTGGGACTTGGATGAGAAGCAAGGTGCCTTCACTTCTTAGGAGTACTTCAACTTAGGAGTACTTAGGAGTGCCCAACTCCTCTGGCTTTAAGCTTTCCATCCCACCCTTGTGGTTCAGAAAACCCAGAGTTGGTAGAAGAAAGTTCTGGGGAGGAGTCCTAAAGTTGGCCCATCTAGCTGCAAACTTGGTGCTTATTTTCTCATCAAGTACTCCAGAGTTCACACACAAGGAAGCCACTTTCTCAGGAGGCAAAGAGCACTCAACCACTTCCTTTCTACTCAAACCCACCCCTTGCCCCACTGCCTCAATCTTGCTGCCCCTGCATGAAAGCTATGGAAAAAAGTCCTACAACGTCAGAGCCAGCATAGACCTTAGAGATCATATTGTACAGTCTTTACTTAAAAAAAAAATTAGAGCCCATAGAGATATCATATCTTGTCTAAGGTCAGTCAGCCAACCTCCAAATTCCTTAAGATCTAAGCCTTGGTGATCTACTCACATGCATCCATTCATGCATTTATGCAAGTAACTCTAGAGTGAGCAAGGATCAAATTGTATATTTTCATTTTAAGAAGCACCTTAGATATAATATATGTTTTGTACTGTGGAGGAAATGAGGTTGAGCTGAGTATTTCTCTCCTATCTCTGTATCATGAATATAAACATGGGGACAAAACAAATACAAATGTAGAAACTAAAGTTATCTTAAAATTATTTCACCAATGTTGCCACTGGTATTCCTCATTGATTAGAAGCTACTTTGGCTTACTCACAGCTTAATTTTGCTTGTTAAAGAAAGTAAATCAGACTCCAAACCATCCAATGCACCTGAGGTATGATATTTGCAGCTTTCAACAAACACTGGTTAGACAAGCTGACCATGATACAAAATCATTCCTTCTTACCACCTTTCTGTCAGACTACTCGTATGTCCCACAACCACCCTTCTGGCCCCCTCTGTCTTGCCACTTGCTGATGCTATTTGCCAGGGAGTGAAGGTGTCTGTGAGCTTTGAAAATTGGATCATAGGGACAGTTCCACGCTGGCCCCAGTCATGCTGACGGCAAGACTGATCAATCAATACCCTGTGTGACACTTTCAGAATTCATTGGAAATGATGCCCTTTTCAAATGACACCCACATTTTATCAAGGGCAGCTCCAGCAAGGGGAAAAACACCAATGTGTTTTTCTAAGATATATCTGATTCCAGTAAACTTTGTTGGTTAGGACCAAGAAGTCCGTATCTCTAGCTTCCCTGCACCCATCTCAAAACCTTTGAACAAGGAGGAGATGCAATGTTTAGGCAGTTTTGCAAGCTGAAATTTTTCTGAGCCCCTAAATCTCACATATAGAATAAAAAATGACCATTCCCAAAGAGAGTTTTTTGTTTTGTTTTGTTTATGCTAGGTTTGTTGTGGACTTATAGCACACCAGATTCACAGAGAAAACAAATGGAAACTTTCATTCAGAATGAAAGGTTAAAAAATTCATGGCTACTGTCTAAAACAGGAGTTGACCCTTCTTTGTCCCATATGATGTAGAGGAACATAAAGGCAATAGTTAGCCTGCCTTGTGGTTAAAGTATCTGAAGGGGGAAAGGACACAGGGTCAGCAACATAGGCCAGCCCAGAAGGTTAACTGTGCTGCTGCAGAACAAAACAAGGTGGCAAGCTCTGGTTTCACTAAGTTCTAATAAGGTTACAGAGTGTTCTCAGCATATCCCAACACTAGGTGGTTCACTCAGGCTACAGGAAGAGAGACTTCAAAGGGCCTCAAGGAACCAAGAAATGAGAGGAGTGATTCTTCCAACTAGAAGCCTCAGAAAGAAACGATGAGGAAAGACAGCAGACAGAATTAGGATCAAATGTGTCACTGTGTGAACAAAACCCCCATTCCAACAGAGCACTAGTTCTCAACTTGAGCAGGCATCAGGATCACCTGGCAGGCTGATTAAAAGACAGGTTGCTAGGCCATGGCTCCCAAGTTTTTGATTAGGCTGGTCTGGGGTAGGGCCCAGGACTCTGCATCTCTAACAAATTTCCTTGTGGTGCTGCTGTTGTGGCTCTGGCGACCACAGTTTGAGGACAACTGGTTTAGAGCACCTTTAAAATTACCAACAAATCAAATAAACTCAGCTGTATAAATGCAGCAGAATTGTTTTTATTCTATCCTTCCCACCAGGGTAAATACATTAAAGCACATCTTTAATGGAACCAACTTTCCAAAACGTTGTTCGTTTTCTGTTTGTTGTTTGGTATGTTTATGTTTCTCTGACTGGTTGGTTTGATTGTTTTTATCACTTTTGGTTTCAAGGGGTTTCTTCTGCTTGGTACTATGAAAGAACAAAGATGGATGAGAGGCTTCTCTTCTGACAATGACAATTCTGAAAATAAAACAGGCATCTGACTAGTCCTTGACAGTTCGAGCCCCGCTTAAGGTTCAGGGAGCAATCACTGGGGCCTTGAGTATCCTGGTCAACTGAGTTAACCAGATGCTGGTCAATCATGGGGCTCTGGGCTGTCACAATGAGTGGGCAATCAATGGGCCATCCTGTTCAGATGCTGAAACACTCAAAATCTAATGCTTGACCATTTGAGGTCCTGATTATCATGAACTCCAAGCAAGCTACCTTGGAATGGTTCAGTTCTCAAATATGAAGCAATTTCATTGGTCTCCTGGTAATTTCTCCCTCAGCCAGTTAGGTTAATTATCCAACACAACGCCTCCCCCCCCAAAAAAAATCTTAAAAATAAAACAATTAGGATAAATGATTTTCATGTTTCTGACAGATATTCAAGTAGATTTTATGAGGAAAAATTTTTTTAATTTAAGATACCAAATGGAAACAAATCTACGAACATAAGAATATAAAACTGAATAGAGTATCCTTCTCCAGTTCTTAGCTCCTCTTTACACAGAATTCCAGTATCCATGGATTTGCTTCTGAGCAGCTTTTCAGCAACCGGGAGAATTTCACTTTTCCGTTGCAGTGTGTGAGATTTATGAGGCCCTCCAACTGGGGATAATTAGAAAAGAAAAAGTGATGTAGAGAATAGGAAAAGCAGCAAAACAGACAGTAGAACACAGGCTGGAGTTTTTGCGGTGCTTTCTCTGTCAGGATGAGGCCAGCCTCAGAACTACACTCGGGTGCCTATGGAAGGCAGGAAGCAGGGTGTGTGGCTGAGCATGCTTCCGCATGAAGCTAGCTGAGCAAAGAGAGTTTCTAAATCTCTGAGTATTAGGAATAGAAGGTGAGAAGCACCCCACTCAGTGAGAGGGAATTGGTGAGGGTTTGCTTACTAGCTTTTGTTTCCCCTGTCTTTTCTCCATCTTTAACATCCAAGTCATCCTGCACTTCTGAATTCAAGTAGGACCTGAGAGATGAGAGGCAACAGCTCTAAGCCACCAAAGTAAACCCACAAATGAAGAGCTCAGGAGAAGCCTGGAGAAGTTACTGTCTTTAAAGAGATACCGCTTCTATGCATCCACAGCCAAGGGTCTTGTGTGGATCAGTGGTGCACACCTGTAAACCCAGGTACCTGGAGGCTGTGGCAAAGAGCAACTCAAGTTCAAGTCCAGCTTGGAAAATATGGCAAGACCCTCTCCAAAAAATATATTTTTCTTAATCTTGTAGTGGGTTTGGGCCACTGTTAGCAAAGCAGCAATTGAGAAGATGAGCTAAATAAACATGGCACAGAAAAGTGCAAGGATCAGCAGGTTCTGTGTTTGATCATGACGAACTTCCAAAAGTAATAACTGCTGCATCTCTCCTATGTTTCAAATTTCACCCAAGTTCTTTTGAACGACTCTAACCAGAATCCATTCAGGGAGGGGGTCTAAGAGATATAATCCCAGTTTAACAAAACTGGCTTTGCCTCATCCCAAAGCATAGTTGTAAGGAGGAAAACTGGCAAGAATATTTTGAAACTAAATAATTTGTCCTATTCCAAAGAAACTAGAATTCATTAAAGGTTTTAGCATCGAATTGCACATCTAATTTCTCTTTATGAAAAAATAACTGAATGTGTATGCTGTATATCACAGAGAACAAGAGTTTCTTTTACCCATCTCTGAGTTTACTCAAATTATTTCTTCTCCCTGATTGTTCCTCCCCTTGCCCAACCAGTTGGAAAACTCTCCCTGCTCACAGATGCCACTTAACATCACCTCCTCTGATAAGGCTTCCCTAACTTTCCACCCAAAAGTCTTCATTCTCCCATCTTGGATTCCATAACAGCTTGAACACATTTTTATTGAAGCACTTTTCATTTTGTGCTGTGATTTTCTGGTTTTGTATTTTTTTTTCAGTAAATTATAAAGCCCTGCAGAAGAGAGTTCATATTTTATGTCTCATTGTTTACCCAAAATCTTGTTCATAGTAAGTGCTCAACAAACATGGAGTGAAAAAAAATGAATGGATGATAAATGAATGAATGAAACCCAGTGAGGATGTTAATGCACTACTTCAGGTGAAAAATACAGAAGGCTTAGATTAGAAAAATAGGGATGGGGAGGTAAAAAGCAGGGAGTATCTAAGTGACATTTCAAAACAAAATGACTACAATTTGTTTGATACAAATTGGATATAGAATTTGTGGGAGACAGACTCTGATAAATGCTATAAATGAAATAAACAAAGTATATGATTATAGAAGGAATCATGGTAAGTTTCATCAAAGAGATAGAATTGTTATAACATTAAGAAAATTATATGTCCATAAAGCAAAATAGAATCAAAGCACTTTCCAACAAATGGCTCAATTTGTCAAGTAGCCAGCCAACTAATAGAGGTGAAGAATATTATATATTAGAATTCTCTGCAGGAAACCTTAATTTCTGAGCTTCCACCTCTATTTTCATTTTGTTTCACTTGGCAATTATCACCAGGCAACTTTAATGGAATCAAAAGAACTATAAAAACACATAATGACTTCTAATGTAATTTTAGCATGAGGTATCTGGCATCATTGGCTCATTTCAGATTTTCAAAATGGCCCCACACTAAGCTAAGCAAGCCAGCAAGCTTCTTTTTTTCTTTTTTCCTTGATAGACGGGATTTCCTTTCACACCAACTTGGGTTTGAATTCCAGCTCCACTCCTTCTTCAATATATGATCTCAGACAAGTCTTTAAACCTTCGAAGCCTTCAATTCACATCTATAAAATTGCTATAAACAGTGACTTTATTTTGTATGGTAAATGCTTAGAAAAATATCTGAGCAGTGATGCAGTTCTTCTTTGCCTGTTTTTTTCTTTTCTTTTTTTTTAATTTTACAGTTTGAAGTTATATAATACATATATGACCCAAAATCCAAAACGTATCTAAAGGATGTTGATGAAAAATTCTTCTCTCCTTATCTTTTAGCCACATAGTTCTGTCTTCAAAGGAAACACTATATTATTAGCTTTTAAAATATGCAATGCAGATTATTATCACATGCCAGTTAGAATGTCTATAATCAAAAATATTTAAAAAAAACAAATACTGTCAAAGATATAGAGAAAGAGAAACTCGTGCTCTGATTGATGTGAAAGTAAATTAGTGCAGTCACCATGGAGAGCAGCCTGGATGCTCCTCAAAAAATTGCCAATACAGTTGCTATATGATCCAGTAATCCCATTACTAGGCAAATATCCAAAGGAAATAAAATCAGCATATCAAAGAGATATCTGCACTCACATGTTTGCCACAACACTCTTCACAATAGCCAAGAAACGGTAACAATCTAAATGACCATCAACTGATGAATATATAAAGCAAATGTGATGTACATGGTAGAATACTATTTGGTTATGAAAAGGACAAAATTATGTCATTTGCAGCAATGTGGAAAGACCTAGAGCTCACAGTTTTAAGTGTCATTAAGCCAGGCCACAAAAGACAAACACTACATGATTTCATTCATATATAGTATCTAAAAAAGCTGAGCTCATAAAAGTAGAGAAAAATAGTTACTAGAGGCCATGGAGAGTAGGGAAGAGGGGTGGATGGGGAGAGATAAAAGGATACGAATTCTTAGTTGGATAAGAAGACTAAGTTCTGGTGCTCTATTTACACAGAAGTGTGATCATAGTTAATAATATCATATTGTATCATCTAAAATAGCTAGAAGAGAGGGTTTTGAATGTTGTCATCACAAAGGAATGATAAACATTTGAGATGACAGATTACTCAAGTGTCCTGAGTTAATCAATATACAATATATGAATGTACCAAAAAAAACTTCACACTGCATCCCATAATATGTACAATTATTATCTGTCAGTTTTTTTAAAAAAATTAAGCATTTTCTATAAGCACAAATGTTGCATATTATATTAACTATTCTGAACCCTGTTTTTTCCTTCACTTAATATTGAAGAGCTTTCTGGATAAGTATTTATTGCACTATATAATTCTGTTTTTTAACAGCTTTTCATATTTTTTCATATGTATTCTTCATAAACTAACAGGTCCCTATTACAGAACATTTCAGTTAACTCTAATCTCTTGATGTTGCAAGTAATATTGTAATGTATATCCTAGCACACACATTGTTTCAATCACTCACAGTTACATCTGTGAAATATACAAAAGTAGAAATATTGGATGAAATATCATACACATATTTTATTCTCTATACAAAAGTAGAAATATTGGATGAAATATCACACACACATTTTATTCTTTTTTTAATCATTTTCAGGAAATGTACACAAAATTTTAAAAATATATTTCAATTAATTATCACAGCCAGAAGTGTCTTACTGTTGAATATAAAAACTTTCTTCCACTCTAGTGGAAGAAATCATCTACCCACAAATGATTTCCTGAGCTACCCCCAAGAAGCCCAACAGGCAGATGATACAGTAGCGTATTAGTACATATCCCTAGCACAGTGCCTTTGCATGGCAACCATTGTATGGCAGTCTGTGGAATCCGTGGAGCTGTGCAGACCCTGTCTATGTGACCATTCACAGTAGCCCTACTCTCTTACTGCACTGAAAGGTTTATATTCCTCAGCTAATGTTCCAGCTGAAACAGGTCAGAAGCCATGTATATCACCCTTGCATCTCCCATGGCATTCAGCTCAATGCCTGGTACCTCTGTTCAATAAATGCTTGTTGGTAGATGAAACAAAAGATGACTATCTAGACAGAGAGACAAATGACATTAAAAAAAACTGAGCAATTTTATTTCCTCCTATAGAGATTGGGACAGAAAGCCAGTGAAAATAGAACTGAGATAATTTTTAAGTTAAAGTATGATAAATATAAACAAAACAAGGGTCAAGTAACAAAGTCAGGGTTGATGAAAAGGGCAAATAACAATATAAATATCCTATTAAAAATTGAACTTTAGTTGCAGATGTGTTGAATTCAAGCAAATTTAAAATGCAGACTTTGGGGTTACACCCATGATGGAGCAAACAACCGCTCAGGCAATTCAGTAATGACTATCATATTTCCTGGGTATTTAAATTCAACTTTTTCCTAAGCCCTGTTTTTGTTTTTGTTTTTTCATGATACTGGGCTTCCAAGGGAATTTTTTATGATGAAAGCTGGTTCAGAAAACATCTGAAGTTTTTGAATAAGACATCAATACTTATTGATATTCTCTTCTCCCCCAGATTTTTTGAAGTATGTAGGAACACATGTGTGTACATGCACACATACATGGATGCTCATGTTATAGGAGATAGTAGTAGATTTTAAAAAGTGATTCCCAAGTAAGTTTGAAAAGCACTATGATTAAATAAAGGTAAACAAGTTTCTTTATTTTTCTAAGGTACTTTTCAACTCCACAAGAGGCAGACATGATATGTAAGATTTATATAACAAGATCCAGAACATTTTGCAAGACAGTGTTCTACAGAACACACTTTGGGTAAAGGTGACTTAATCCATAGACTTTCAATTTTTAGTCTAATGTATGACCTTGAATGGAAGAAGGTATCTTTGAATTTTAGGATAAAAAATTCAGGAATATGCTAGTAAATGGTCAGTAAAAACCAAGGTTGGGACCTTTAAAAGCAGATGTGAATTTTCATACATGAGTAATGAGAGTACTTTAAGGGCAATTTAGCAAATTACCCTACAGATATACATGGACTTGTGCTTAATCATATCTACATATGGTTATTAATTTCAGCTGTATTTGAAATAACTAATAATGACCCAAGTGTTTTAGCCAGCTTTGCATTGCTGTGACCAAAATACCTGACAAGAATAGCTTATAGGAGGGAAAGTTTAGGTGGGATTCAATTTCAGAGGTTTAGTTCATGGTCAGTCAAGTCCATTGCTCCCAGCCCAAGGTGAGGCAGAACATCATGACTGAAGGACCTAGCAGAGGAAAGCTGCTCAGCTCATGGAAGGGTCAAGAAGCAGAGAAAGGCAGGAAGGAAAGGGACGTAGGGAAGATGAACACACCTTCAGAACACACCTCCCATGATCCACCTGCTCCAGCCACACCCCCCTGCCTAAAGTTACCACCCAGCCATTCAACCTCATATGAAATGATGAGGTTATAGTTCTCACACAGCAATCACTTTACCTCCAAACATCCCTGCATTAATTCAGGAGCTTTGGGGGACACTTCATACCCAAACCATAACACCAAGTGACTATAGAATACTTGTTAAACTAAGATACACATATATAATGAATCCTATACAGCTAGTCAGGTCACTTAAAATACAGCATTTCAGAAGACAAACATGTGGAGCAATTTCACAAGCAACCCTGCCATGCCTGCCATGCCTGGAGAAGCCATGCTTCTCCAAACTCAGACTCTATAACAAGAAAAGGGCAGGTGGTTATGTTTCTATCAATCCAGCAAAATGGAAGAATTAGATTGAGTTACAGAAAAAAGAAAGAAATCCTATGAGCACAAAGTCTACAAAGACTAGTTGTGCCTTATTGACTTTTTTATCTCAAAGATCTAGTACAGATCTTGAAACATTATATGTGCTCCATAAATATTTGATGAATATAAAAGTAAACTGAGTGATTGAATGAATGAAAGAACTAAAATTATAGCCCTTCATACCAATGAACTTAATTTTCAATTTTTTTTTTCCTTGGGATCATAGTAACATATTATTCAAACATTTGTTAAGGACCAGTTTTGTAGCAAACATTATACTTGATATACAGAGATAAATCCAGGAGGAAAGAAGAGGAGGGTTTGCTGGAGATATAGTCAGTGGTAGAGCACTTGCCTAGTATGTATGAGGCCCTGAGTTCAAGTCCCAGTAACACCAAAAAAAAAAAAAATCAGAAAAAAAAAAAGAACTCAAGTCTCTCACAAGCAAAGTTTAAGATAATAAAAAATAAGTGCTATGGGAATTCAGAAGAAAGAATTATCCATTCAATCATTATCAAATTACAAATACACAATGAACAAATTAAGGAAGGTTCACAAGAGGCACTATCTTCTTGAAATACTTTTGTTTCTTTCTATGTGGCTGACCATGGCCTCCTCCCCCATGGACAGGAAGTAGTTTTTGATTATTAGAATGTTGCTCATGGGCCTGGAAGGAGAAAAGGAAGTCTTGCTTTCAGCAGTTTGCTGTTGTGGAGTGATTGCTTTTACATTAGCAGATTACTTTCCCATCTCCTGGTATTTTTCCATTTTTCATCTCATCATTCCTTCCACAAAATCTAGCAGTTAAACTGTTCTATGCTTATTGATTCAGAGTAAACTTTATAAAAACGGATCTTCTTGGCTCCTAACTCCAAAAAAAAACTAAACTTTTAGAGAGCCAAAGAGAGAGAAGTTGGGGAGAAGTGGGATCTGAGGTGTGTGAGAGTTTTAAAGGTGATGAAATTCAATGTTCCTTACTAGAAAGCCAGGCCCTGGCAGAGGTCAGGGACTAAGACAGGAAGTGAAGCACAGTGAATCTAAGCAGACAGTGCATTAGGAAGCCTCAATGAGATCCCCATGTCCTTCGACAGCAAGGCAGAGTGGAATTACAGCCGCACATGGGAATAGCCGAGAGAGCCACTAGGCTTGAGTAAACCATGAAGGAAAGAGGAAAATCTCATGGGTACTGATGTGGGGACCAATGTTGGAAGATGATTTGAAAAGGGGGGAGCATTTCAGAAGACAAACATGTTGAGCAATTGCACAAGCAACCCTGCCTTGCCTTGGTACCCAAGTCATGCTTCTCCAAACAGACTCCATCACAAGAAAAGGGCAGGTGGTTATGTTCTGCCAATCCAGCAAAATGGAAGAATTAGATTGAGTTACAGAAAAAAGAAAGAAAGAAATCTGTGTTTTCTGCCACCTTGGGTTGTGATTGTTATAAAAGTTGGCTACAGCTATCTCCACATGCCCTAGAATTCCTGCCATTACCATGCACATTCACGCAGAGAAACCTCTGGGTTTTGAACCATTCACAGAGGTCCCCTGTGAAGGGTCTCCAACATTGTCTGGACCCCCAAATGTGGACTTTCCAAAGTTGGCCAGTGGAAGTTTCCTTCCTCATAACGGCTAAGACACAATGAGTTGAAACCCAAAGCCACTCACTCTCCAAGAATGTGGTCATTAGAGCTATATCATCCGTCACCTTTGGGTGGTAATTAGAAAAGGGAAGTCAATAACAATAGTACATAACACTACTTTACCAAGATTTAAACAAGTTGTAATATTGTTGAACATCTATTGATGAGTCCAAATGTGCCACAGGCTATTGAGCACAGGAGGGCTTTGATGGGAGGCTTTTCATTATTAATTTGATGGGGTGAGGTTTATAGACATCACTGCATACATTTCATTTGTTACATGAGCCCCAGCCTCCCATAGCCATCAAATCTAATCAGTATTGTGTAGGTGACATCCAAGGAAAGGGGATGCATCAAAAGTCTCTACCTGGGACTTGCAGCCCCATGAAAGGAAAAGTGCCAAGCCTTGTTGACTTTGTACACTTCTTCCCCAAGTGTAGAAAAGATTGTATGGAAGCAAACGAAAAAGAACCTGTGACCCTGGGAAGAAAAATCTCTGAATTGGGAATCAAGAAGCCTGGTTTTTATTTAAGTTCTGCTAATAACTACTTCAGTGCACTTGGGTACATACCTAACGTCATTGCACCTCTCTGGAGTTTCTTCATCTATACAATGATCATCTCTTAAGGCCACTTTCAGGCCCAATATTCTGCTCTTGCTCTAACCTGGGTTCTCTCTTCCTGTCTCATAATTTAAATAGCATCTATATGCTGTTACTTTCTATTTTTATCTTTATCCCCAACCTCTCTTCTGAATGCTAGACTTATAAATAGAACTATCTCCAGACATATTCACTTAATAGCATCTCAAACTTCACATAACCAAAACTGAACTCTTCATTTCTCCCAACACCTGCTTCTCCCTCCTCTACCCTTGTCTTTTCATCACAGCAAATGACAACTCCGTACCAGAATTTCATTTGAATCCTCTCCCTCTCATGTTCTAAATTTAATCCTTTAGCAAATTTGTTGATTCTACCTTTGAAACACATCCATATTCTGATGACTTCCTCCACCACAACCTTGTGCAAGTATTCATCTTCTGTCAGCTCTGGTGCCTCTTCTTCCAGACTTCCCCATCCCTGGGCTATTCTCCTTGCCCAACAGGAAGGGTCATTCCTTTGCTCCTCCCTGCATTGTCCTTATGGTTCACTCTTCAAGTCTCCATTGACAAGACCTCTTATCAGAAAAAACTTTTCTGACCATCCTATTTTACCATATTAGTTTTCTGTGCATGCTACATAATGAATTACCACAAATTTTGTGGCTTAAAAAAATGTATTTATTTTTTCCACAGTTTCTGTGGGTCAGCACAGTGCAGCCTGAATTCTCTGCAAGGATATCATCAAGGAGTCAGCTGGACTATGTTTTTAATCAGAAAGCTTGACTGGAAAAGTATCTACTTCTAAACTCATTCATGTTCTTGGAGGAAATCATTGCCCCTGAGATTCCTGTTTTCTTGCTAGTTGAAAGCTGAGGACTGTCCTCAGCTCTTACCAGCTGCCCTCAGTCCTTACCATGTGGTCCTTCCATAGACAACTCACAGCATGGTCATTTGCTTCATCAGGCCAGCAGGAGAATTTGTAATCTCCAGGAGGGCCTAGTTCTTCTTTAAGGGCTTTTACCTGATGAAGTCAAACCTATCCAAAATAACCACCCTTCTGATTAACTCAAAATCAGCTGATTTGGTACCTTTATTATATCTTCAAAATCCTTTCACCTTTGCCATATAACCTAAGCATAGGAGTGTCTTCTCATATTCACAGGTCCCACTCACATTCAACGTGGAGAGTAGGGCAAAGGGGGATTTTACAATGGATGTGAAAAGAGAATATTGGGCACCACCTTAGAATTCTACCTACTGCATCATTTGCACCATAACCTTTATTTACTTCTTTTTCTATCTTTTTCCTCCTGTGACATAGATTTGTTCGTTTGTCTATTGTTTAATTTCCCCTAAGTAGAATGAAAGATTCCTGAGAACAAGTACTTTACCTTGTTTACTGTTATTTTTTCAGCAACTAGAACAGTATCTGGCTGGCATATAATCCACACTCAATAACAATTTGTTGAATGAACAAATGAATTAATGTATTTAAACATAAATCTCTTTGACTCCCTCTCATCACAGTAAGCTTACTATATTATCTCCCATAGTTTGTCATTCTTCTAACAGACCCTGGTCACATGCAAATCAGTGTCAGTGAATATTTAGTGAGTAATTACTCTTTACTATCCACTTGAATGAACTATTGTTGATCTTCACAATAAGACTTTCTAAGTCACACACTCTCTTCTGAGTCTGGATGGTAGGAAATTGAATTTCAGGCATACTGTTGGGAATCCTACATTCCTATAATGGGGACTAAGTATCATACCCCAAGCCCTGTCTGTCTTGAAGGTAAGTGTGACCATAGGACCAGGTTCAAGTCAAAGGAAGAAATGATGGGCATGATTTCAACACCACAGAGAACAAATTGTTTGCCCTGAACTTTTTCTTTTGTTAGAGTTAGAACATAGCCATGGAGATGAGCCAGATTCAATACTCTAGATCATGGTCTTTAATCTGAGGTTGACAGATCTTCAAAGAATCCATGGGTAGAATTCAGAGTGCCCAAAACTTGAGGGGGAAGTTACAACTTTATTTTCAGTAACTTTTAATTCAGTGTTTTCTCTAGTTGTGAATATAAGCAACAAAACAGTAATATTCATAGTATCTGCAAACGTCACCATCAGAAACCAGATATTTCATATTATATTACAGATATCATTAAAAATAATTTATGCTCATTATTACTTTCAAATTAAAATTCTGGGCATGCCACTAGATCTCAGTAATAGTTAATTTAAAATCGCATACATTAGAGTACCAAAAATTGTCTTTTAATATTTTGGTCATTTTATTTTGTTATCACCTACTTCCATTATGCACATCATGCATATGTTTTAAACATTAAAAACTACTTTTTCTTTTTCTTTTTCCTTTTTGTGTGTGTTCAATTAATTTTTCTTTTTTTTTAATTTTTTTTAGATATACATGAAAGTAGAGTGTATTCTGACACATTATACATATATGGAGTATAACTTATTCTAATTAGGATCCTATCTTGTGGATGTACAAGATGTGGGGTTTCACGGGTTATGTATTCATATGTGAACATAGGAAAGTTATGTCCATATGTTCAATTCCTTCTACTGTCTTTCCTATTCCCATCCCTCTTTCCTCCCTTCATTCCCCTTTGTCTAATCCAATAAGCTTCTATTCTACCCCACTCCCTCCACCTCCCCACCCTCACGTGCATCATTGTGTGTTAGCATCCACATATCAGAAAAAATATTCAGCATTTGGTTTTGGAGGACTGGCTTATTTCACTAAATATGATAGTCTCCAGTTTCATCCACTTACCAGCTAATGCCATAATTTCATTTTTCTTGGCTGAGTAAAATTCCATTGTGTATATACGCCACATTTGATTTATCCATTCATCTGTTGAAGGGCACCTAGGTTTGTTACATAGCTTTGCTATTGTGAATGGACCTGCTTGTAAACATTGATGTGGCTGCATCACTGTAATATGCTGACTTTAAGTCCTTTGGGAATACACTTAAGAGTGGAATAACTAGGTCAAATGGTGGTTCCATTCTAAGTTTTCTGAGGAATCACCATACTTCTTTCTATAGGGGTTGCATCAATTTACAGTCCCACCAGCAATGTATGAGTCTACCTGTTTCCCCACATTCCTTGTCAACATTTATTGTTACTTGTATTCTTAATAATTATCGTTTTACTGAAGTGAGATGGACTCTGAGTGTAGTTTTCATTTGCATTTCTATAATTGCTAGAGACATTGAACATCTTAAAGACGAGCTCAAACTATCCCTATTTGCTGATGACATGATTCTATATTTAGAAGACACACACATAAGAAAAACTACTAGAAAGCTCCTAGAACTCATAAACAAATTCAGCAAAGTAGCAGGATATTAAATTAACACCCATAAATCAACTGCATCCCTATATACCAATGATGAATCAGCTGAAAGAGAAATCAGGAAAACTATCCCATTCACAATAGCCTCAAAAAAAAAAAAAAAAGAACTTGGGGTCAATCTAACAAAAGAAGTGAAAAACCTTTATAGTGAAAACTACAGAACACTAAAGGAAGAAATTGAAGATCTTAAAAGATGGAAAGATCTCCCATGTTCTTGGATGGGCAGAATTAATATTGTAAAAAATGGACATACTACCAAAAGCATTAGACAGAATCAATGTAATTCCTATTAAAATTTCAATGATGTTCTTCATAGAAATAGAAAAAGCAGTTGTAAAATTCATTTGGAAAAATAAGAGGCCCAGAATAGCCAAAGCAATCCTTAGTGAGAAAAGTGAAGCTGGAGGCATCACAATACCAGAACTTAAATTAAACTATGGAGCTATAGTATCAAAACCAGCATGGTATTGGTACAAAAACAGACATGAAGACCAATGGCACAGAATAGAAAACACAGAGACAAACCCACATAAATACAGGTTATTTCATACTATACAAAGGCTCCATAAACATACATTGGAGAACAGATAGCCTCTTTAAAAAAAAAAACAGTGCTTAGAAAACTGAAAATCCATAGTGGAAAACTGGAAATCCATAGGTAGCAGAATGAAATTAAACTCCTACCTCTCACTTTGCACAAAACTCAACTTGAAGTTGATCAAGGACCTAGGTATTAGTCCAGAGATCTTGGACCTACTAGAAGAAAATGTTGGCCCAACCCTCCATCATGTCAGCTTAGGAACCAACTTCCTCAACAAGACTCCTAAAACACAAGAAGTAAAATCAAGAATCAATAAATGGGATGGCATCAAACAAAAAATCTTTTTCACGGCAAAGGAAAACAATCAAGAATATGAAGAGAGAGCCTATAGAATGGGAAAAAAAATCTTTGCCACCTACACCTCAGAAAACCACTTTTTCTGAAATGGAGTCCTCACACTTTACCAAATTCCAAACAGTCATGGAATAATATTTTTAAATCCTATTCTATCAGATGGTGAGGTACCAAATAGGAAGGATTCCTAAATGACCTCATGGTGTAGAAATGTTTACCAGATATGAAAAATTAACTTACTTGCAGACTGTTACAAGGGAGATAGAGAAAAAAAGCCTCTAACCTGCTTGATCCTCTATTCTGGGGGGCCTCTGTGTTATAGCAGTGGAACTGATACCCTAGGTTAAGACCACCTCTTTAAGTCCAGCCAGAGTCCTAGGGTGACTTATGCTGTTCAAATCATTTAGGAAAGAACACTAAAGTCTTCAGATTTCCCTGTTACAACTGATGAGCAGATTTCCCAAGCTTGTATGGTTCCTACAAGACAAACAACCATGGGAAGTGGGACTTTTTAATGCCTGCTTATCCTAAGGCAACACCTCTAAAGGTGTGGCACATCCAATCACCCCAGCTTCACCAATCAAAAGTCCCAGTGACACCACTGAAAGGGAGCAGAGTAATGTTCCTGACTACACAGAAATTACCAAACTCTACATTTTTTCTTTGTTTTAAAATAAATTATCTAAAGAACCTTCTTCCTCATTTAACTTGGCTCACTTCTACCTTCCAAATTTAGTCATTCACCTCCATCTCCCTTCCCCCTCTGAAATGGCCCCAAATAATTATTCTCAATATTCTTAAGCATTTACAAATAAAATCTGGGTTGGAAGCCCCTATTTTTGCCTTACACTCTCCCCTTCACAGAAGTTCCATAGAAAATACAAATCTGTTACCATCCTGTTATACAGAAAAGAAAGACTACTATAGTAGTGAGGCAGGAAAAAATATTATCTAAGTAAATTCTCTGTGGCTAGTGCATCAGTCCAAATACAAGGTCTTCTGAGCTGATTTTGAAAGGTGGTAAGAATTGACAGTGAATGGAAAGCAGAGATAGGACAGAGTGTTTAGAGATAAAATAAAAACCAAATAGTGACTGGTGAGATATAGAAGAACCATGGAAAAGTAGAAAAGAAATTTATTGAAAGATTGAAGTTAAAGTGAGCAAAAGAATGATAAATGAAAGAGAAACATAGGAAAAAGCACCATTTTGGAGCAAAAGACAACAGCTTTTAAATAAGTTAAATTTGAGGTTAGATTGAAAATCCAAGTGGAAATCCCCAAGAGGTGTGGGGATGAGAACCCCAAAATTAGTATCTAACTAGAAATACTGCTAGAGACCAAGAGAATGAAAGAGCCCACCAAGGCAGAGAACTGAGAAGGGGAAAAGCAGACCAGCTCCAATCCACTGGAAACACTCACACGTGGGAAACAGAAGAAACCATCAAGAGAGACAAGGAACAATTACAGAAGGAGGAATAAATTTAGGATAGAGTAATGTCACAGAGAGCATGGCAGGAAGTGGCTTCCAGCCAAATGCATAGTGAAATTAAGGATAAGAACAGAGCAAAGGCCTGTGGGTTTTTCAATAAAAAGATAGTGGGTTAGTAGATAGCTTACTAATAATAGGTATCCATATAAATAGGACACCCTGATGTGCAGATATTACCAAGGGCAGAGGCTGTCAAGATTCTTTGCAGGGCTATAAGAGAGTCACAATCTTTCTTTAACACCTTTTCCACAATTTCTGGCAAATTTCTGAAAAATATATCTACTTGCTATTTATAATCATAAAATGTCCCTGGTCCAAAAAATATCTGCATCCCAGAAGGCATCATTCAAAGGCAAATGGGCTTGGAATTACTCAATGTATTCCATTGGATCAATATCATAGAGAATACTTATTTTCATTTCGGCTTATCAGAAAACTATATGTATTACATATAGTACCTCTTAATACATGAAACATTTTCCCCCAAGCTGTTCAAATGAAGATATTTCCCTCCGTTTTCATCCTATATTAAAGAAATAACGTAAGTTCTATTTAGTGCAGCATCCAGTGCTTGCCTAAACCCTGTAAATGTTCACCCACAATGGAATCAATAGGCAGAATATAGAATTCATCTCACAGATGAATGACACCTAATGGACCCTAGATTTTAATTCTGAGACATGAGCCCAAACTGAAAAGCTTTTTTAAAAAAAGGAAAGGAAAGAAAGAACAAGTTTTTTTTTTCCAAGTCAGAAACAGATGAGGTACACACATTTGGACAAAGGAAAAATTATGCAATTAACAATGTCCTCATAACCTCTCTGGTAAACATGAATAAAACATTAGCAAGAATTGTACAGATTAAATATTGAGGTCCTGGATGTTGGTACTCACTACAAACAATGAGAACCTTTTACAGTGATCAGTTATTTCCTTATTAAAAGATTTGTGAAGCTCAGAAAAAAAAAAGTGCTCTGGGAAAATTTAAAGAAGCATATTATCCCTACCATTAATCCCCCACCCCCCGAAAAAAAAAGACAAATTTAGAGTATGCTTAACTTGCCTAACATCTGATAATCTAAAGCATTCTCATTGCTGCATGAAGTTTTCAATTTCCCTCCAGCATGCTATCTTGTAGCATCTGAATGCAGGTGTTCAGTTTCCATGTTCTGCTTTCATTAAAATTAATTGTGTTGTAGCTGCTTTGGGGTCAGATCAGCAGCAATAGATGGCACTGGGCAGGTTCCCAGCTGATACAAGGTTCAGGAAGCTGACATGAGGGGACCCTCATGGTGTCCCTATCACAGTTCCTGTGTGGTTATTCTCCACTTTTCTCTCAGCCCAATCCAGGATCTCCTCCCCACTCTCAGACACTGATCTATTTTGCTGATTGGAGTTACCGGGCACACTGCCTCTCCAACACTTGCCCCCATCTATCTCTGCATCCATCCTTCCCTCCAGTCTCCAGATAAAATGAACTTCACTATTCTTCAGAGCCGACCCCCTCCCCCGCTGCTCAACTTCTACTTTTTCCTTTGTCAATTCCTCTGAGATGGTGGTTGGGGGCTCATCAATCCTTGTCAAGCATCTTCACTGGCGCCTTACCCTCTGCTGTCAAATGACTTCTCCCACTTCAGTGAGGGCTAAGAAAGACCCACCTTAATTTCTAGGGATGTTCATTTATCAATGCATATTTCCATAGACCTCCTTTTCTTCTCTGTCAACCTTTTCTAGAAGTAACCTACAGTGGAAAGGAAAGTAAGTATATGGAAGTTAAAAAAAATTAAAATGGAAAAATATCATCCATGAATCGAGGAAAATATTGAATGGCTAAGAAAAACTTAACAAGAAAAACATTATAAAACTTCATTGACAGACTTTTAATAATTGGACATGTATTCAAGATAGGAAATCTGATAATCAAAAAGTGTTGTGATCTAAGTTGGATTGTATTTTGTCTATGCATATTAAGAACCTTTAAAAAGCAAGTCAAATTTAAGGGTTTTTTTTATTTTATTGGTGCCTTATGGTTTAACATAAAATGGGATTTATTAGGACATATTCCTATATGCACAACTCAAAATTTTGTCATTTTGTCTCAGTAATGCCATTTCTAGGAATCCATTTGCTGGAAATAATCATAACCACAGACAAAATGTACACACATTTTGAATGTCCTCGTGTATATTCATTTTAATTTTATTTATACTGATGAAAAAACTGGATATATCCTAATTTCTAACAAAAGATGAATGGGTGAGAAAATTTATGGCACACATAAATAATAAAATGTTTGCAGATATTAAAACTCAAGTTGACAAAGTGTAGAGGGAAAGAGCTATTTTATATGATTAAGGAAGGCAATGATATGGACTAGCACAAATTCAGCCGTGTAAAACACTATCCAAGATATTAAAGGAATGAATACCAATATTTTAACAGTAATGGCCTCTGTCTAATGGCTTCATGATAATGGATGTTTTCTATTCCTTTTATACTTTTCAGTACTTACCAACCTGTCTAAAATGAGCATATTCAGACTGGGATTAATATAACCTGTTTCATAGGAACTTCCCTTTACTTCAATTTCCCAGCTACAAAGTGATACAGAAGGCCACTTTCTCTCCCATTTTTTTAACAAAGAATCAGGAGCTGATGCAGATAGAATATTTTCTTTTTGTGACCCACATCCCTGCAGTGGCTGCCTTGAGTTTCATCCGACTGTATGGATTTTTAGTTTTGAATCTGCCGTATGTACAGTCTCATCTCTCAGAAACCAGATATTGATCCCTGTCTCACTGGGTCTACACAAACTGGATTGCCTGAATTCAGTGATTTTTTTTTAAGGAACAAATTCAGTAAATTAAATGGAATAGACTTTTTTTCTATAAATGCCAACTAGCAAGTTTGACTGCATCTTTTGCTTTTTACCTAGCTCTTCTGCTAATACAAAAATCCACAATGCAAATGGCTACAGGGAAGCCATTTTTAATGGCTCATCAAGTCAACTTTGTCATAGGTGTAACTGTGCCCCAATCAAGCACTATAATCCAGATGCATAAATACAAAAAGAAGAGCTAAAGAAGACAGCCTAGTGCTGATTCACAGATGAGCAACAAAATACCACAGGTCTGCCTCCATGGTGGGTAGATCATAGAGTCTGCAAATATGTTGAACACCTCATGATGTGTCCAGTGCAGAGAACAAGACAGACCCAGTACCTATCCTCAAAGGCTTTCATTCTACTAGGAAAGATGGACCTTAAACTAGTGAATGGGACCAAGGAGAGAGACACTAGGAGAGTAAAAAGTGTAGCAGACACTCAGTCAGACCCATCTTAACTTAGACAACAATTCTTAAGGACTTATCACTTAGCAAGGATGGTGGAAGGTGATGGTCATCATTATACAAAGTACATGTAAGAAGACTTGAATTGGGTGTCAACATACCTTATATACAAACAGAGATATGAAGAATGGTGGTATTTTAAAAAAAGAATTTATCACTTAAGCCAAGCCCCCCAAATTTGACTAGGTTCATTTGGGACTAGAAGGGAGTGAAGGGCAAATGGGAGAAAGATCATTCCAGACAGAGGGAGCAAAGTGCACTGAGGGGCAGGGATTAAAAACAGCGTAGCCTGATAGAGAAACTGAGAGAAGTCTTTGAAGGCCAGTGGTACAAAGACAAGGGGGAAGCCATGTGTTCAGTGTGGAGAGATAAGTTATGTAGAACACAGAGAAGCAGGTAAAGACTGAGCTTCCAAAATGCAATGAGAATTCGTCTCTGAATTTGAAGTTTGATTTCTTTGACTGCAGTGAAAAGAATTGTTTGAAAAAGGGACATGACCTAGGAGATTCTTGCTGTAGCCCAAGCAAAAGATGATGGTGGCATAGTGACAATGGATATGGAGAAAAGGGACATATTTGAAGAAGAGTTCAAATTACAGTCAGTCTTCAAGTCATACTTCTCCCTCCTTCTACTGAGTCAACAGCCCAATACATCCTTCCCAACCCCCTAAATCTCACTATCCTGAAAATAGGAGAGTAGGGAGAGAAGATGTCCTTCCCTTAAGCCATGAGGCATTTTTTTAGAGCTTGTCTATCACACTTCCAATTATCAGTTGGAAAGAGGCCAATCATGTACATACATTCAACATGTATATCTATATCCACATCCATATCAAATTAGCCAATTTAAAAGAGGCCAGTCTCAACGTTGTCACTAAGATCCCAAAATGATCCTAAAAAATCGCATAGTCCATCTCCTATCAGACCAGGGCTCTGTCCCCAAAGTTCTATCCACCTAACCATACAAAAAGAAAATGGTGGGCAGCGGCAGGCTGGGAATGGGGATCCTCACTCCTCCTCCCGCTCAGCCTTCACAAGACTCTGACCGCTTCAGGATTAAAATGGACGTTGATCACAGATTCTTAAAAGGACAAAAGAAAACTAGTAATGTGTTCCCTCCTCTATTGTGTGTTTTCCCTAGAAACCTTCCGTGAAGGGCTTTCATTATCCAAGGTAGCTTTTTAGATGTTGTTCCTGCCCTAAGTGTATTTGCATTAAGGTACAGCTTATTTCTTAGGTCTCCAAGAATTGTGCCCTCTTGCTATTAGTACATTCACAACCCCTCACACTCACAACAGAACAAGAGAAGTCAAAGCAGATGAAAGGCACCAGATCCATTTGCTCCTAACCAGGCCCCTGAAGAGCCTCTTAGAGGATCCCAGGTTACAAATATGTTCATCTTTTCCATTCACGAATACCTTTTTGAAGGCAAAGATGGAGCTATAAAATGGAAAAAGAATAAAGTCTGTCTTTTCCACTCCCCCTTCTAGACTCCTTCCTTCAAAATGTTTTTTATCTGCCAGCCACAAGACTGGCTTTAGATGTATACCATTTGTCCCCAAAAGTGTTATACACATACACTTACTTCCAGGGACTGTGGGTTTCTGTAGCATTTTTCTTTCTACTGAAAGTTGTGAACAAGGAAAAGAACTTGATACTATTGTTTTAAGGGACAGAGAGAATTCAGGGCTTTATGATCACTTCCCTACCACATAATTGCATGTATTTTAACAGAAAGTTTGTATTGACTTGGAAACCTGCAGGAACAACTGCTAGTTTCCATGACAACCATACCTACTGCATTTAGTTTTTCCCTTGAACATTGGTGACACAAGACATGACACTATGAGTATGGTGGGTTCATTTATGCACATGTCGCAGCAAAAAAAATTTTTGGGAAGACCACTACTTACCCAATACATTGAGAGTTTATAGTGTTGTGTAGCTGAGCCTTTATTTTTTTAGTAGAGCTTTATGGTCATACATAGTAGTTGAGCTCATCCTAACAAACTCATACATGCATGGAAATCAATGTCCTGTAACTGACCCCTTAAAACAGATATAATACTGTGTTCCAAAAATGGGAGCCTGTAAAAACAGACATCTTCTATAAACTCAGATGCAATCTTGAATGTAGCTGAATTTGTGTCTTAGATCAAAATGCATTTTTCAGGGAATGCAGCATCCTGATATAAAACACACAAGGGTGTGTTTTATATCCTTTCCTTGATTTTCTCCCTTCTTTCTCCAATACCCTTTTTTCCATTGTTAGAATGGAGTAATGCTGAAAAATACATTGGACATAAGGGCAAGAATCCTTATCTGAATTCTCCTTCCAGTCATCCTAATCGAAATACAGACTATAATCTAGAAAATCCTTCATCAGAAACAACTTTATGAGAAATGTAAATGGATTCTAGGAAAATTCTCTCTGAAGGATGTGATTTTTGTCCTCTTCATAGAGAAGCATAGACACCCTTGAGTTAGGCAGATGTAGGCTCAATCCTGTCATTCTCACATAAATTACAGGAAACTATTAAGTTCCAGTTTCTCTATGAACCAGAAATAACTACTTCACAGAATTGTTGGGCTTAAGATACTGTACTAAAAAGTTCAACACTGTGCCTGACAAATGTATTATTCACAATCACATTCATAATAACTACAGTTGAATATATTATATTTTAGCTCAGTACAATGACAGAACTTCATGTTCTTTTAAGATAGTATGATAAATGCTGTTATAAATATCATACCATAATCCAGTTTTGAAGGACTTAAATATTTATGACACTCTGTTAGTAATCAAATGAAACATATTTGGAACTCAAAATATGATTTTAACTAAATTTCCTAGATAATTCCTTAAAATCATATTTTACTTAAATTACTCAAATAATGGAGTCTGTTATTCACATTCCATGCTAAAAGACTCTAGATGTGTCAGTGACATCCTAAATTCATGCTCTAAATTGGTGTTTTTAGAATTTAGTCTTTTTGGACAACTTCAGCAGAGCCACACTTATACTTCTAGTGGCCTAAATAAAGTTTGACTATCCAATGACAAGGGTTTCCTTCCACCATCCATGCAATTGCCATGATCTTATTATTTTTTTAGTGCTGAGTAATATTCCATTTTGTATAAATGCCACATTTTTTTTCCATTCATCCATTGAAGGACATGTAGGTTGGCTCCACAGTTTAGCTATTGTGAACTGTGCTGCTATAAACATTGATGTGGCTGTGTCCCTGTAGTGTGCTGTTTTAGGTCCTTTGGGTATAGTCCGAGAACATATTTTGCATACAGAGATATGATAAATTGTGGTATAAAGGTGTATTAAGAATTGTAATGCAAAAATAATAATAATAGCTCATGTAAAATAAATAAATAATTTTTTTTTAAAAAGAAAGAAAAAAAAGTTTGACTATCCAGCCTCTCAAGGTTCTTTAGACTTATTTTTACGAGTTTAAAAATAGTTTTAATGCTATAAAAGTAAAGTAGGAGCCTGACTCAACAATTTCTTTCCTGAAAGTATAAAACTGTTTGCCAGACTTATTGTAAGAAAATCCACTGTCTCTCTTAAACACTATGAACTGTCATTTGCTGAATTCAGTCCCTGAGGAGGTTTCCCTAGATTACATCTAAATGCAGAATAAACACCATTAACTTTGACTATTCCCTCTGGCTGGAGTTAAGAGTGAACAGCTGGCCAATCAAACCAGATTTATCACTAGATCTTAACCCCTGTTTAAAGTGGTACCCACATCCAAACCAGTTGGTTTGTCTAGGAAGATCTGGGCTTCAATTAATTTACCTTTACTATCAACATGATGCCTGCCAAGGTTCATTTTTTGGGCAGCATGCATGCCCTCCCTCAGCTTTGAATTCTTGGTCACCCTGGAGTTTCCAAAAGTTCCTTTGGCCTGTGCCTAGGTCATCCGAGGGCTCTGACCTTGCTGAGAGTCACCATTTCTTTCTCTTCGTGCAGGATAAATCAGACAGTTGAGTGAAAGGACTGTTTCCAAGGGTGTGGGCATCAGGGGATGGTAAACCACCCAACAGATAGGCCATTAAGACACCAAAGTCTGAAAGAACAGAGAGAGAGTGGCATCTCCAGAATGCAATATACAACTGTTGCTTTGGAACGTCCCCCTGATAGGAGCCATTGCCTTCAATAGAGAAAACCAAGGACTGCCAACCCCAACCAAGAACGAGCAATAATATTCCAGGCTTTATCTCCCCCCTTTCCCTCTCTTCTCCTGCTAATGTCTTCATTGGCCACATTCAATCATAAACCACAGGACAAGAGACTCAGATGGATGCAGTCCATGGAGGTCAGCCTTTTGAAGTAAAGTTTAGAGTAAAGAATGGTGAAGAGTTGATCTGGAAGGGCAAATGGAAAATTTCAGCCAAACATTTTAGGATCCTCTCTGGCTGTCCACCTTCACATGAGAACAATATTTACAAGCAAGACAGTTTTTCAGAAAATTAACAAATTTTGCAAATTCCCATAAGGCAAATGTCCCCCTGGTGAATGTCTCTGATTTAGTACTTGAAAAGAGGTACAGCTATCCATAGAGTTATCCTCGGTCCCAATTACTCAAGCAGGGGAGATGAAACTCAGACACGTGGAAGGGCAGAGGTGACAACACTGAGGAAGAATCAGTTAGGTACATTGCTTAAAGTGAGCAAAAGCAGTCAAAGGGGAAGCATTTCCAGCAATGAAAGGGGACAGAGACGCATGCAATCTGCAAGATCTCCAGGAAATATGGGTAAGTCTAGTGGCAGAGGCCTCCCAGGGATGGGATAGGCCACATGGGCAAGACACCCAAGAAAATAATCTGGGTAGATGAAGGGGATGGTGGAGGGTAGAGGGTTAATTCTTTTTATATAGCTAGCCAGCACTTTCAATGCAACATAGATCAAATAATGGATATAATTGTACTTTTTAAATATAATAGGGAAAATAGCATTTGTAGTCAAGTTTTTGAGTGCCTACTATGTATAATTTACTACATTACATACATTGTCTCTGATGATCCACACAAATTTCACCCAAAATTATTCTAACTTCACAGATGATGATGTAGGGTCAGAAAGATTAAATAATGTCCAAGAATTTGCAGCCAACAATGGCAATTTGTTGACTCTACATCCTGTATTCTTTCTAATATACTTTCAACAATCTAAATAGAAGTTATTACTTTATGCCACCTTCCTGTACTCTCTGTATTGCAGGTTTCTTCCCTTTAAATGAATATAAAAAGGAGTATCTTTTATAATAAAAATTCTCATGATCATCAGTATCTAGTGCATTAGAACATGACCAGCTAATGTCCACAACAATAATAAGAACTATTATTGTTGTTGTTATCAATTTATTAATTGTGTTTTTGCTAGAATAATTACCCTCAAAGTTAATTTTTTCATTAACAAACCTCTGTCAACCTATAGCCCCAACAAAGAGGGAGTAAAATAATTGTTCATCTCTCTCTATCCCATCCTCACCCACCCCAGACTGCTTTTTGGGGTATCATTGCTTAACCCAGAGCCCCAGAAAGGCTGAGTCTTAAGTTAAATATTTGCAACTCACCCTTGTCTTTTCTAATTAAAAAAAAAAAAAGTATTTGTTCCTGAAAAGGCCATCACATAAGATGGCAGACTAAGGGAAGATTGGTTGAAAAGGAGAGTGAATGTAACCCAATGTAAGAGGTCATATATAACTTAACTTTTTTTCTTTCTGACCAGAGTCATGGGTAAGTCATCATCACACCATCTTCATGTAGATGTAGAAGACTCAAGTCATGTGAGCATTTGGTTAGGCTAACGTTCATACAAGAAAGCAAATCTACCATCTGGTCAGTTGAACTTTAAGGTATGAGTTATTCCTTAATCAGCAGTGTAAGTGCACACCAGACTCCTGACAAAGCACGTAACTGCAAATTTCTAATCACTAAACTTTCAGCATAAACCCAATTATGAGACATCAGGCTTCCTTCTCCTATTGCACTCACCTCCTCCCCTGGATGGTAAGCCATCCCACTATGAATCTAGCTATTCATGATGTACCCTTGAATCAAACCACATTATCTAAACTTTTCCTTTCTTATCTTCTTAGCCTCTTGCAGAATTGCTTTCACTGAATTGTGCTACAGCCTTCACTCTAGGCTTAAATAAAGACACACTATTTTTTTAAAAAAAAAAAAAGGTTTTTTGTTGCTGTTATTTTGTTTTGTTTTGTTTTCAGAAAGTCAGCTTAGTGTCAAGGTTGGTGGACAAATGTAATATTTATGTAGAACACTACAATCTGCATGTTTATGCCCTTTAACTTATCTTTTTTATTTTCTATTGTATTCATATTTTGATTCTAATTTTTAATTTAATTTTTATTGTATATATTTTTTCAGACACATCCAATGTCTTAAAGGCAATAAGAAAGGAAATACTAATCAATACTTATGAAACACTTTAGTGTAAGGGCAAGTGTTATAAACTTATACCAACATAATAATTGTCATTTTGGCTCCATAGCCTTGTTTATATAAATCTAAAAGCAACTTTCAGAGATCTTCTTTCTTAATATACGAAAAAAACTTGCCACATCAAGGAAATAGGAACTAGACTCTTCCAACGTCTTAATTTTTACAGTTGTAAAGGTTTAAGCTAAGCATTACTGGCAGATCCATTCATTCAGGAACATTTACTGAGCACAAACTATTTTCATAGCTAAGAATAAGAAGGTAGTAGAATGTTTCAGAACACAAAGTTTAGAGCCAGACTGGCTGACCCTTCAATTCTTGATCCACCACTACCAAGCTCTATGATCTTGAACAAGTCACTCAACCTCTCTGTGCTTCATTTTCCTCATTTGATTAATAGATTTAATAATAATACATGTTACATAGTGTTATTTTGAGAGTTAAATGAGTTAATATCTGTAGAAGAGTGTCAGGCAATTACAAGTGCTCCATGAGCTATGATTATCACAATAAAGAACAAAAAAAAAGAGCTCTGGGCCCCCTAGAATCTCTGTGTCTAATGAGGGCTGATGCATAGTTTAGGGTATTATTATTATTATTATTATTATTATTATTAGTTGGGAGGGTTAGTGAAATAAGTGCTATCCAAAGTCTAGTGCAAACTGCCGAGGGTACAAATAGCATTCCTATTTTTTACTATTTGGCAAACATCTTATGCAAAAATCATACAATGCCCTTCCATTTGCATTCCTATCATTTTCTACATAAAATGAGCACCCAAGAGAATTTTCTTCCTCAAATTCCCATCTAAGTGATAGTTAATATTTCACTGGCATTTAATCTAATTGCCCATATGTGATGGCAACTATTGTAAATTTCATGTCTGATATTTGTGTTATCTGAACACATTGTGGCCCACAAGCTATAACTGTTTGTTCAATTGTTGCCTTTAATTTTCCTGGATTAGGAACCAGATTCAGCACCAGCCTACATATACTCTTTCACATGCAAGCAAACGCACACATAAGGACATTGAAACACAAAAGGAGATGTCTGGGTGCTGAACTCACCCCTGAACTCACCCCTGTTCGGTCCAACTGCTTTCTTTTCCCCCATCATTTCAATGGATTGTGCAGTAATCAACTGGACTGATCATGTGGCAACTCGACCTGGTCATTAAGACAGCTGTGATAACCAGATCAGCTGGGAAACCTTCCACTTCCAATTTCATCTAGAGATGACAAGAACCTCCCATGTTGAAAAATTTGGCAACCCCAGGATAAACTTTATTGTTTTAAGCCAGCATTCCTTTTTTCAGACCATTCACATAATTTGGATCTAATTATCATGTCCCCTTTAAGCATCATTTTTTGAAAGGAGATCACAGGATGTGCAATCAAAACCTGAAATGTAGATGCTAAATCTACAGAGACTTTACTGTTAAATAATGCAGTTGGAAAGAGACACCACTGAGAAAACAGGCTTCTTGGCTCCTGCATAAAGCAATGAATTCTTATAGTGCTTAATTCCCCAATTCATAATTCCAATGTCTGTGCAGCAGCAATGTCTAGTTAGCTACATCTTCATGTCTTGTAGGGTGGTGGGTGCAGCTGGGCAGAAGCAGGCCGCTGGT
The DNA here is from genome assembly GCF_021218885.2 of Marmota monax. Lineage (NCBI taxonomy): Eukaryota > Metazoa > Chordata > Mammalia > Rodentia > Sciuridae > Marmota > Marmota monax. The sequence goes on along the minus strand of NW_026693777.1, from coordinate 53,948,473 downwards.
TCGGGTTGATTGTGTGGCCTGGCCTGAGGAGCCCCCTGGGACCAGCAGTGTTCTGCAAATTAAAGTCGGCCTGGCCTGAAGGTCAGCAGCCATCCCCCAGCAGTCACTGGCCGTCCCAGCCCACTGCCCTTGAGAAATTGGTGCACTGCAAAACATATTTGCTCAGATACAGAGAGAAAGCGATTCTTCACCTAATTACATCCATTTGGCTCTGAACAGATAGATCAGGTGTCTTTGTGAGGGGAACAAAGCAAGAAAGAAAAGGATGTTTATGCTTATTTGTTTCTTAAATCTCTCCAAATTTTTAATAGAGAAGCTGTGCAATTAAAATAGGACAGAGAAAGTGTATTCTTTGTGAACTCTGCACTCCATATAAAACAAGAGAGATGAGAAGAGAGACAGTGGGACTATGCACCCCACTGTTGGATCCTCTTACACAAATGGCCTCAGTGAATTCCCATTTACCTGTACTTTCCAACCACAAAGGCCTTCTCTCTAACCCCCACCAAAATGGCAGTCACTCTCTGTCATTCAGGGGCCTCTCTGAGAGCTGCTGTTCAGTCATTCTTAGTGCTTTGTGTCCTGCCTTTATTCATTCTCAGAAAGAGCTGAGTTCTAGCCAAGTATTTCACATGTAAGCTACTTTGTTAACCAGGGGTTAATACAGTGATCAGAGAAGCCCAGAGCCATGTTCTGGAAATACCTATGGAGCCGCCTGAGAACCACAGACTCTTGGGATGACAGCCCATGGAGACAGGACCAATTGACCTTAAGTCTACTTGGGCAAAAAGGCAAAGTAACAATGCTCTTTGGCCAAAGAGGTTTCAGACAGTTTTTTCACTATCTTCTCTATCAGCCATTGTCCAAATGAGCTCCCTCATTTTTTGTTGAGTTTTTCCCCATCCCCATTCACACTACTCTCACCACCACCCCCAATTTTGTTCTCTGAGACCACTCATTTGCTCTAAAACGTATGACATTTCTCTTGAGTTTCCTTATATGTTAACAGGAACTGACACTGAAGAGAATTCTACATGGCATTTCAGGCCTTGATCATGGAAGAGTGTGGGGTCTCATTAGCTTTTCCACATCCCAGAATATCCTCCCTCAGAAGCCACCACTCCTCTGCCACTCTGTGTTGGGCCCCGAGAATCATCCCCTGTAGAAGATGCTTCTTCACACAGCCATGTGGAAAGCTCACTTAGAAATGATCTTGAGCATGATATTTGATCCAGCAGCTCTGGGAAAACATGAGGCGGAAGAAAAAAAGGAGGAGGAAAGAACAGAGAGTGAGAACCGGCTTTCACCTCACCTCCACCAAAGTCCTCTGAAAATGAGGGTGTTCATTACCATCTATTTACCACGTGGCCCCTTGCAGAAGGCAGTGGAAGTCTGTCTCCAAAAAGCTTTGAAATCCTCAGATTAAAGGGATTGTACAGTTTAAGAACAAAGAGATACAAACCCCTAATGTACAGTTTAAAACATTATTACCGTCCTAGTTTCTAGTCTTTAAGAAAGAACCACAGCTTTTCTAGTTATTTTATCTTAATTTGCAAAGCAATCCTGGCTGAATTGTTCATTTATTTCCAAGATCATGTCGTTAGTTACAAGGTTAAGATTCAAATGGGCAGGGGAGAAGAAGAAAAGGAAAGCCGTTGGTAAGAAAAATGGGCCTTGTGACCTTTAATGAGCATTTTGTTTGCAAAGCACGCATTTCCTTCTAGCTAATGGTGGGAACGAACACATGCGGGACTGTCTCTTCACTTCCAGTTCCAAGGATCTAGGGTCTGTGTGACTCACCCCACTGGCTTGGGCTAAACAGCTTTGGAGCCTCATTCTTGAGGTACTATCTCTTTTGTTCCTGACCGTGAAGAATTCCCTATTCTTGATTGAAACCCCTAAAAACGGGTTTGTTACATTAGAGAATCATGAATTTGGCCTTAAGAAAAAGAAATAAATTCAAACAATTCATACTTATATTCAGTTCAGAAAACTCAATACAAAGAAAGAAAAGAAGGCAATGTGGAGGTATCTGATATGCATTAACATTTAACATACTTAGTTTAAGAATATTAACCAATCTTCTGCACCATGTTCTATTAAAGGATCCATCCCCGGCTCAGTCCAAACTTGTATTCAAGTTTTAAAAAGAAAGAGAAGAACAAAACCGACTTCTTAGATTCTATCATTAACTGTGAGAAAGTGATGGTTTTTCAGCCCCTAGATAGCTAAGGGCACTCCTTAATAGAATCCAGAGCCTTTCACCCCTAAATCACTGATTTGAATCCAACCCAGGTCACTATTGACCGAATGTTATTACCTCTAGGTGCTGTCTGGTGGCCCATGTGGAATGAGTTGATGGTCTCTGTCCTCTTCCATGTGGACAGTTGCCCACGTCACCTTGCTGTCACTTCCAAACAAGAAGCCAAGGAGTTAATGGATGTGGAGCCTGAGCCCCCCTTGCACTGCAAGGTGGTGCCCTCTAGGTCAGAGTGGAGGGCACTGGCTTCGAGGTGTGAAGCGGGGCCCCGATCTCCCTCATCACTTTCCAGGACATCAATCCATCTCGTTGTTCCACAGTCACCTTTGTGAGAGATATAGAATTTTTTTTAAAAATGTGGATGGGGTTTTAGCCAGGATTTGTTTCCATTTTTACTGGCATGAGAGATTCCCAGGGATGGATTCAGTTGATATGAATTTTCAGTTCACCATCTAATTAGAAAAAAAAACAAGAAATTGGCAATCTCAAAGCAAAGCCTTACGAATATTCAGCTTGCAAATCAAATGTTATCAGATTATGTTTTCTGCTAGCTTTGGTGCCATACATTCTGCTGCAAAATAAATGATCTGAAATTAGCCAGAGCCACAGGCACAATACTGAAACTGCTATTCAAGGGGACAAAGACACACATATTTGAGAATGGATATCTATACTCTGTAAATGTGTATATTCTTACCTGGATAAAATTTTTCAAATCAGTATTTCAAATTACCTGCCCCCCCCCTTTTTTTATAAGAAAACTGACATTGACATAGGCCAAGTGTCTTGTTAAATTTTACCTAGTGAAAAATATAACATGACTAAGGCTAAGTCAGAAGCACCTGGACTCATAGTGCAGTGCTCTTTGACTGAGGTGTTTCATTTCCTTTCGTTTAGCAGGTCTTCATTGAGCACCTCCTGTGAGTCAAGCACTCTGCTGGGTCCTGTGGGTGGTGGTGGAGGTGGGTGCAGAAGAAGGGAGTGAAACCCACCCAGCTCAGCATCAGCACAGGGCCTGGCATAGTGAGATGCCAATGAATCACAATAAATAAATGAATGAGTGAGCAAAAGCCTTCAGAAGAGAGTGATTTTCTGTTAGGTTTTGTCAAAAACATCCTGAAGCAAAAAATGGACACACAAGTAGTTTGTTTGGGAGGTGATGCCAGGAAGCAGTGTAGAAGAAGATGGGAAGTGATGGCGGAAGGGAGAGAATGGGCTACAGAGCCCATTAGTGAGCAGGCTGCTGCTGAGTGCACCTGAGGTTCAGTCTTATCCGAGGTTTCTGGAAGAGATGAGAAAATGCCTCAGGGTTTGAACACCCTAAGGTGAGGACCTGGACTATTTACCAACCAACTCCCATCCACCATTGGCTGAGGGCTAAACAAGCAGTGTGTCAACTCCTCAGCACTTCTGTCCTGTGGGTGTGGCAGCCATGCACACTCCTGCTGCCACTGATGACCTCAGACAGAGGGTTGCAGATGCTTGCAGTAAGAAGCCATCAACCTTTCCAGTGGGGTGTCGACAGTTTCTGCTGTTGGAGTTTATGATCTTTTTAGGAATATATCTAACATTTAGAAGACAGCAAATAATAAAGGGCAAAGATGAAGGATTCAGAGAAGAACTGCAGTCTGGAGAGCAACTGCGGTGAGTGCTCCACGGGGGCAAGTTCGGGACTGCACTGCCCAGGAGGCCACCTCTCTCTGTTCACTCCACTTCCCATCCACAGCCAGCAACTCCCTGTTCTCCCTCCCGCTTCTTCTCACTGTGCTCTGCTGCCTCTCCATAATGGCTCCTTCACATGATTTCTTCCTATAAAAACCCCTCCCTGCCCCCTTCCAGCCCCCCTTCCAGCTCCCACCAACGCGGGCCCCTCCGTCTTTCTTGTCTTGTTCTCCGGGTCCCCAGAACTGTGGTTTCTCCCTCATGTCCTCTCCTCCAAATGTCTTCCTATATTTCCACCTCCTCCCAGCACCCATGGTAATAAATTGGAATTTGTTTCTGAATAACAGCAGACGATAGTTGCTCCAGAGATTCAGTGAATAAATGAATCCCCATATTACTAAGTCGAGCTGCTAGAAGTGCACATAAGAGAACAGACCAGACCTGGACTGAGAATTTTATAGCAACTTTTCAGTCCAATTCCCAAAGAAAATTAGAGAAGCCTCCTAGCCCTCAGGAATCAGATGAGTTCCAATGATGTTTGCTGGTAAAACTAGAGAAAAAGCCCCTTGGAATTCTCATGCCCAACAACTGTGCAATTCCCAGAATCTTCCCCTGGCTCCAATTTCTCTCAAAGAAGCTATCTCAGTAATGTACACAGTGCAGCAAGATTGCTAAGTGCACAGTTGCACAGACATTAAAATAAGGTGCGAAGAGGGGAATCTGCCTCGGATGTCAGTGGAAATGAGAAATCGTCTTTTGTTTCCCTCGTGAGCAAACTGAGGATTTTGAAGGGGAAAGGTTATGCAGAAATAGTTATAAGAATTTTTTACATTTTTTTTTCCTTTTGAGAACTTCCTAGTAGTTAAGAAGTACCTATTCTGTACAAGGAGTTATTCCAATTTATATATTAGCTCATTTAATCCTAATAAACCATAATAATAATAATATTAATAACAATAATAATAATTGGCAACATTTATTAAGCTAGTATTCTGTAGTATGCTAATTATTTTAATATAATGTCTTTCTGAATCTTCATAACACCTTAGGAGACAGATATAATTATTATTGTCATTTTACTCATGCATAAACCAAGGCTTTAAAATATTCTGTGATCTGCTCAAAATTGCACAGCTCACTTGTAACTGCTAGATCTGAAGATCCACATACAAGTTGTCTGACTGACTCCATAAGACATTCTGTTTCTTCTTTTTCTTCCCTCCCTTCCCGCCACTCCCCCCTATCCAATCTGGTGAACCTCCAGTCCCCCCTCCCGTGCTGTGCCTATTGTGAGTCAGCATCCACATATCAGAGAGAATATTCAGGCTTTAGTTTGGGGGCTATTGGTTTATTTCACTTAAAATGATAGTCTCCACTTCCATCCACTTACTAGCAAATGCCATAATTTCATTCTTCTTTATGGCTGAGTAGTATTCCATTGTGTATATGTACCACATTTTCTTTAACCATTCTATTATTTTTTTCTACGACCCACTATGTCATGGGAGCCAGTCCAGAAATCATCTTTGTTTAAGGGAGTCAGTTGCCGCAGTCCAGCTGCAGCAAAATAACCGGGGGGGGGGGGGGTGATGAACAACTTGTGTAGATTGATACAGCAGGAGTGGAAGCCGTTTATTGCAGGACAACAGAGGTATTTATACATTCCACACAGCTTATCTAATTAACATAAACTAGATACAGCAGTCAACCAATAAGGAATCTCCACACTTAATGGCTCGCTGGCATTACTTCATAAACCACTCCCTCTGGCAAAATGCCAGGCGCCATCCAGACTTGTTTACAGACTCTAACATTCAGTCATGAAGTAAGTGGCCATATAGTTACTTTCATGATGTCAACTTCAAAAGTTTGAAACATATACCTTCCAAAGACCTTGCTTCTTTATTAATCCATGGATCTGGCACCCATGTTTGTCCAAGACTTGGAGACTATACACCATAAAAGTTTCCTTCTGGTCTTTCCAGTCACTTGTGCAATCCCACTAAGGCCAGGAATAGTAAGAAAAGATATTTTCCTCCACTTCTGCAAACCACAGCCTTCTGCTGGAAGGAAGATGAGGTCTGAAGAATCTGGAGTAGCTATGTGCCTAGCTCCCAGTACTGGGCCCACTTCCACAGGGACTGAGAGGTGAGAACAGCACAAGAAAGCCCAAGATACATCTTCATCTCACTTGTTCATCTGAGGGACAGGTGGCTGAGGGTGCTTTTTGTTGAGCCCTGTGAAAACCTGACTCTACTTGGTAGAGCCCACTGAACTCTTAAGAGGATAGCAAACAACTTTTAAAATAAACCAAAAAGACATGTTGGATCAAAAATTCAAAAGCTTTCTGGAATCTTACTAGTCTCAGGGCCTCAACCATGGTGATCATTATCAGCCCACAGCCCAAATCATCTGAACAATTCTCTGGTTCATAGTTAGAAGCACACAAATTCCTTATTACAATTTGGCTGGATCCCAAGAGCCTCAAAAAAGATTCAAGCTGGCATTTCCCAGGGACATCGCATAGTTAAGAGTGAAGATTTCCAGGGCAGCGCAGGGATCCCACCTAGCTCACCATGTACTGCAACCCAGCTTCTTTGGTAACAAAGTAGCTTTCAAGCTCCCACTGGGAGAACTCCCTTAGAGCCAGGATGCATTAAGCATATGCAGAGACAGTTTTAGGGGTGGCCTCAGGGAAATAGGATGGGACTTGGACTCTGTAGTATGGAGCCCCAGGGGTTTTCTGCTCCAAGAAGATTCCACCCCAAAATAAGGGTTCACCAACAAGATCACCTTCTGCTCTAGCAACTTCAGATGCAAAAAAAGCAGGTGGTGGGAGTGGGGAGTGACCCCTCTCAGCATGTGGTGAGGAGGCATCCGAGGGGCCAACAGAAAGATTTCCAAATGGCAAGATGAAGAGCAAGAATTGGGGGTGATTTCAGTTCTCATCTGCAGAAATGGGTAATGACTAATACCTCATTCCCAGCGATCTTGTGAGGATTAAGAAAGTGGATCAGAAAGTGACCCTCATAGCATATGCCACTTGGTATACAGCAGATACCTGGTTCTTAGGAGCATATTGGCATTGTCAAGGAAAATGATATGATAATCACAACCATAACACTTTATATTTAGGTAGTTTTTCTCCTTTCATAAAACAGTTCTGAATATTGGAATTTGGATCTTTATAGATGTCTTAAGGTGGGTATTAATATTTTTCCCATTTTGCAAATAAGGAAACAGAGGCTTTAGATAGTTCTGTGACTTGGCGCATATGCAGAAAGTGTGGAATAAAGCCGTGAGACTTCTGACTGTTACCTACAGGAAGTGGTTCACAGAATTCTTGGTTAACTCTAACAATTGGAAAGAGCAAAGCATCAAAGTGAGGTTGGGATGGGCAGTCAACATTCTCCCAAGCTCCACAAATTTGTGTTTCAGAGAAAGCAAATGTAAGAATAATGATAAAGCGAAACAAGGACATCTGCTAGAATCTGGCTTCTTTTTATTCTTCTACTCCAATTCCCTACATAGGGATAAAGACGACTGATTCTGACACTCCCCTCGTTAGCCTGCTGTTTGCTCCCAGGGACAACCAAGCTCATTTTCTGAGCACCCATATTCCTTCTTTCAATTTCCCTGCAAACCAACACTTCAGAAAAGGAGCCATTTGCTAAGCTGAACCCTCTGCACTTTAAGGTCAGCAAAGTCTACAACATTTCTCCGATAGCATGCACCCTTCTTTCCTTTTTCCTGGATTCTCCGAGTCCTGTCACAGCAGACATGGTTGGGGACCGTAGGTCAGGGATGAGCATGGCCTGTAGTCATCATTCCAGCCCAGACGACACAGCTCGGTCACCGCCTCTAGTTGTGCACATATTTTAAAGCTGAGGCTATTTGATCCGTCTGACCTTTTCTTTCCCATCAGCGGCCGAGCGTTGCCATGCCTAGCCATGGAAACAGGAACTTCTTTTGTCTATTTGCTTTATCAAACCACAGTCACAAAAAGTCTGTTCAGAACAAAGATGTTCCCTGTACCCTTCACCTGACATGTGGTCTTGGCAAGAAAAAGTGTATTTAATGATGAGATAGGAAGAAACAGAAGTGGAAGATGTAGCCCCAAACAAAGGCCATGTCACTTTCCTTTTTTAGGATTCTTACTACATGCTGTCCCGAAACAATGAACAACGTTTACGAAGGGGGAAAAAAAATTATTTCTTTGGCTAAACATTAAAACAAAGGCAGCCCAGAGCTGGTTAATTCTTCAAATGAGACACACATAAATGGTGCGTGGATGTGCAATAAGGTGTAAAAGAGGAAGTGAGATGCATTAGAACCAAGAGTGCATAATGTATTATCAACAGCTCTGTGGCTTTGATGGGCGAAGGCTTTTATACAGACGCTGTATTGATAGGTATTTCAACCAGCAGTAAAAAACCATTCTTGACATTCATCTATAGGGAAAAATATCCATGTACTCTTGGCTGTAGGACCAATTAGTCTGTGAAAGCAGCAGGGTGGGGGGACAGAATATAAATGCAGGATGCATCCGCACTTGATTACTCTAATGAAATGTCCATTGATTCCTATAGATTAATGTGAGAAGGACAGCAGCTGCAGAGTGGCTAACACCTCCGGGTCAGCAGCTGTGTGTGAAGAGTGCGTGTGCGCGTGCGTGTGTGTGCACATCCCCACGAGGCTTGTGCCATGCAGAAGAGAGAAATTAGAAGAGTATGTGTCCGGGTGAGGTGTGGATAAGACTGGTTATGCTGGACAGGATCAAGGAAAGGAAGGAAGGGTCTGGCTCCTTTGGAGCAAAGCAAGACCAAGCTGCATGTGTCAGTGGACAATGAGGAAACAGGCCCGGCCATGTGCAAGGACCAGAGCTGAGAGCTCCACTCCCCTCCCCTCTTCCCACCCTATTTGACTTTGCTGCGAGGGGGACAGAGAGCTCACAGGTCACCTAGTTTTGTTCCATTAATTTCAAACAGCCTTTAATCACCCAGAGCAAATGTAGAGTTCAAATCTGGCTCTCTGCCAACTCACTAGTGCCCACCCTCCACCCAGAGCTGACATTCTGCCATGGGTCCAAGCCAATGCTGTGCCTGAGTACATGTGCCAAACTAATCATACACTCTCCAAGCTTAAAGGACCAACTTTCTCTGTGCAATTACTGGAACACTATTCTATCCCTCCTGGAATTGGCAGCAACTTAAATTCTAGATCTCTAAATCCTGAATGTTTAAAGGATGCTGTCTTTCTCATTACCAAGTAAGCAACTCTCCTGCCCTGCAAGGATCTCCTTTAGTAAACACTGCAGACTTGCGACAGAGGCCTGAATTCTGGTTAGGGTTTTCTCTAAAATCTCGCCTGGTGTTACAAATGCACAAAAATCATTTACATAACTTATAATTAGCTGTATATTTCTGTTTCCATCTGATTCACAACAGTTTCTGCTTACAGAAAAGGAAGTAGTAGAAAAAGCTGGGAACCAAGAGAATGCTGCGCCTGCAGACAACCAGCAGCTGTAGATGTGCTCTGAGAAAACCCAAATCTGCTACATCAGTCACAGAAAGGAGAACTCGGAGGTTCCTGGGGACACTCACAGGAGATCTGCAGAACAGCAAAGATAGGAACACTAGTGAGAAGCCGCCAACCAGACCTGGAAATCTTTTCACATCCAGAAAGGCACTTCTGCACCCAATGAAGATGAGCCCCATCTAAGCTCAATATGGTAGAGTCAGCAACCTTGGTGTTCAAAGCCGTTTTCTTTTATTTTCGCAGAGAACCCTAATGGCTAGTCAGAACATGCTGATCACTCCTAACTCTACTTCTCTGCATCACTATTTGTTGCATCATGAGCAAGAAAGGGGTTCTTCCCACTAGAGTTGAGAAAATGGATGATAAGGCAAGAATTCAATAACAATGATACTGCTAGTAAGGTATTTAACATGGAGATTTCTCTGGACATTTTACCACAAAATATATATGTTCAGCATCTGTGTATTTGCTCAGCTTGTTATCATTAACTTGGTTTTAGCTATGATTAGCCGCAGATCTCTAAACTCAAATTTTGTGGAGATCAATAAATCGGTAGATACTCAAACTATACATGTGCATTGAGTCTGATTGATGGATGTGTAGATAGATGCCCAGCTATGTAAATGAGTCATAGTCTTCCAATGGCTCTCCAGCTAAGACAAGATTTTCCAGTTCTCCAAGTCTCCTTCACCTGTCAGCACCATACAAGTCCATGTTTTCAAGAGAACAGGCCCAACACTCCTTTTTTTTATTATTGAGAAGCTGGAGAACTCTAACCGGTGGTTCAATAAATTGTATTACATCCCCCTCACACTGAATGCCCTACACGCTTTGGCTTTCCATGTGTAATTGCAAGCTGTTATTAGCCCTGAGCTGTGTCCGTTACTGGCCACACTCTTGCTGAGCGGTCAATTTTTTCCCCTGCCATTTCCTTTGCTCACACCATGCTGACCACGTTGGCCAGAGGCGGCCCGAGGTTTATAGTGCAGCATTGATTTTTCTTTTCTCTCAATACTGACAGAATCATAGATCCAAGGCAAATAAAGAAATGCATTCTGGGGTGATGAAATGTCTTTCATTCAGGCTGGATTGAATCAAAGCCCATCACAGAAATGCAGGGCTCTGAAATTCTAGGGAAGCTCATGCCTCAAATTGTGGAAAAATAAATTTTATGTTTTCTCCACTTTTCTTTGGATTTGTAAATCACTAAGGACATGGGCAGTGCTTCCAGTATCTAAACTTGGGAAGTGGGGACATTGCACACAAAGAGTAGCTCTTACCCACTTCATCAATGAGAGTTTTGGTTGTCTTACTGTTTTGAAAGATAGTCATTTATTAGCTTATGTAACACCCATATTATTCCATAGAACTGTCCTGTTGTAAAAATATTGACTGAGGCTTAGCCTTTGCTAAGAAAGGCACAAGAACAATTCACACAAATTTGAGAAATTCAAGCTCATTGCCTATTACGGAGAGGCAGCAATGACTGACTGCAATAAATTGAGGAAATCTTCATGCAAACAAATAACTCCAGTTGACACTTAATGAAGTGTAAATATGACCTTCACTAATTAATTTGGTGATATCCATACTTTGTTTATAAAGATTAATCCAAGTTTGATCTTGAGCACACATGAGAGTACATGTTCACAAAGGCAGTAGGATATTCAATGGAAAGACTACCAGATTGAGAAGTCAGAAGACCTGGATTTTCATCCTTGCTCTTCCATTAACAACAAACCAACAGCCTGAACACATTATGTGGCCTCTCTTGGTCTTTGTTTCCTTATCTGCAAAATGGATACGGTAATATTGACCATGGGTGCTTTCAATGGTTCAATGGGATAAAGTACATGATCAGCTGCTACAGATCCTGGCACATGTCATTCATTTGCATCACAAGTGTCTTGGTGCTAACCATGCATAGGCACCAAGCTGGTTCCTGCCTTCCTAGAGATCATGGTCAGGTGGGTATTGCACATGTGGCAGGTATGAAATAATACGATTTTCGTTAGTTGTAGTACTTTATTTTAGAAACAAAGGAGTTGGGCTCATGAAACTAGGCTCTTTCCAATTCTAAGACCCTTTAATCCATGATCAATAAGACTGTGTGTTTGTATCATATCTGATTATATGTATAATTAGTATGTACAAAATATTTGTTCTTAAGCAGATCTGTCTGCTGATAGCTCATTTTCTGTATTCAAATTTGGGGCCATTCCTGACTGTAAAAGATCCGTGAAAAATCATCATTTAGTTTATAGTTTGCTTTCCACCTCACTGAGCCGTTCTGTAGTCAGCATCGGTTTTCTGCTCAGTGCATAAATGTGATGAAATCAGTCTCTATGATGGAATTAAAATGTAAAACATTCATTACCATTTACATCTAAAGCACAAAATAAAACCAGTCAACATCTCTAAAAACATTTTGGAACCATTCAAAACTCATGTATGTATTTCTTTTTACACTTTGCCTAATTCCAGGAAGTAACTTGAAATAGTGGGTTGCTTTTTGTTGTTGTTGTTTTTCCATTTTGTTTGTTTCTGAACTGGGAATTGAACTGAGGGCCTCACATATCCTAAGGCAAGGGCTTTACCAAGTGCTACATCTCTGTCTTTTTTTTGGGGGGGGGGAGGCACTCAACTACTGAGTCACATCCCCAATTCTGTGTTTTGTGTTTTATTTAGAGGCAGGCTCTCACTGAGTTGCTTAGCACCTCGCTTTTGCTAAGACTGGCTTTGAACTCACGATCCTCCTGTCTCATCCTCCAGGGCTGCTGGGATTACAGGTGTGCACCACCGCAACTGGCTCCCAGTCTTTTTTTAAAATATATATTTTATTTTGAGATAGCATCTCACTAGCCAAGGCTGGCCTTGAATTTATAATCCTTCTGCCTCAACTTCCATAGTATCTGAGATTACAGACCTGCACTACTGCTTAAGTATCATTTTAAATGCAAGTTGAAGCATGTGTGATGCCTTGAGTTTGATTTCCACCACTGCAATCAATCAATCAATCAATGGTAAACACAAGTTGAAGCCCCAAGAATGCACACATAAAAAAAATTATTTATGTTGTTCTTCATCCAACACGTCAAATCCAAGTCCCAGGATGCTATTGGGTATAGCTCAGTAGAGAGTTTGCTTAGTCTACACAAGTGCCTGGGATAAATCCCTATTACAAATATGGCCAATAAGATTGACTAATAAAAGGTACTTGGAGATTGCAAATAGTACTAGGACATCTTTGGTTTCTACTCATAAAGACTAGAAACCTCTCTATAACTTTTAAATTTTGAAGAAGATGCCTATTTTTCTTTCATCCCTGGCGTCTGGCACATAATGTAAGCTTAATGAAATCTGGGTCAGCCAACCAATTTGTACCCCAGTCAGTCAGGGCCTGTTTTAGGATTTGCAAACCGAAAAGGGATCTGTTTTCCTTTATGAATGGCCAGAGCTCAGAGCTAGGTAGTCATGACAAATCTTGGGTTTAAAGTGCTCAAGTGTGTCTGTAATTTGAAATTTAAAAAACCTTATCTGGAAACCAGGAGAATTTCTTATAGTTTTATGTGCTTTGGAGAACATGAATGCAGGAACTCATGGGAGAGATGAAACTCTATAAATATGAAATGTTCAGTATTTTTTCTCTGTACCAGCTAGGAATAGAGAAGGAAGCAAGGCTTTTCATCTTTGCTTCTGATTGATTCACTGTCTCAAATCATCCTCTAGAATGCACACACACACACACACACTTAAAAAAATCCACATTGTTCTTCATCCAACACATCAAATCCAGTCCCAGGACACTGGGATATAGCTCAGTGGTCCAGAGTTTCTTAGTATGAATGAGGTCCTGGGCTCAATCCCTAGCAACTCAAAAAAAAAAAAATCCAGGTCCCTCCAAATCTGAAAATTTTATAAGCATAGCCAATAAGCTTGTCTCTGAAATGAGCTCTTTATTTTGTTTATTGACACTTTAGTTGATTTTGCGTAGCCCTTCCCATTTTTCTGCATGGGGGCAATGACAAGTCACCCTTTTGAACATCTGTTTGACTCTCTACATATGACATAATTCCAATGACTGAGCCAAAATTATAAGCTTAAATGGCAATACTTATAAAATGCTAATGTGGATAAAATGCACTCCTGCTGTTTTTCAGAAAAGGATCTAGTCGATTTATGAAAGCCATTACTCACACGAGGCACATATGTCAATTTAGCATGGTTCTTATTCCCAGACTCTACTATTCTTTGGTAATTTATGTAAAGTAAATAGTATAATCACTTGGGCCAGGAAATACTCAACTCAGTTCTAGCTTTGGCCCCAAGGAATGTGTATTCAAAATGCATTTCGTAAGCACCCACGACATGTCAGGATCTAAGTCTCTGCCATCCTGGACAGCCTTGGAAAAACAAATGCAAATGAATGGTCAAGATTCAGTCAGTGGGGCTATGATAGAGGACATGGTCATAAATGTGCAGGTCTGAGGAGATGGTTGGCTTCTGGAAGGAGAGGCACCTGCCTGAAAATACTTCCCAAGTATTTATGAGCTGAGTTTTGAAAGAAGTTCTAAGAGGCAAAGGAAGTTGAAGCCAGAGAAGTAGCAGATACAAAAGAGGGTCCAGTCCAGGAGCCAAGGAAATGAGTTCCTGGATTTCAAGAGGAGCCTTCTCTTGTATGCAAGCTCTAGAGTACCCTGAGGGAGGAGGAAGAGCAGAAGTGTAACAGTGCAGAGAGAGGAAATGCCCCCTGGGGAGAGGGAAGTGAAAGCAAAGGCCACACACCATCACCATGTGATTTATCCCCAGCTCAACACAGCCAGAATCTACACTTCCACCTGGGAAGTCACTCATCCATGGGTCAGAATCTCAAGGTTCCAGATCACTACAAAGTTTTTCCCCACAGACTCAACCGCATTCAGCCAGCTCTTGAAATTCGGACAATGGCCAATAGGATATCTGGAAGGACAAGGCCCATCTGTGACTTCTTAGGATGAACTCCACGCAAGATTGGCATAGCAGGGCTCAGTCTCCATTTGCCTCAGTGATGGATGTGAGAATGGGGTCGGGGTATGAGGCAGAGGGAGATCCTGGCAGCTTTGAGGAGGAGAGGAAGGCAGAGCTAGAGTCAGCCGGAGGCCAGGAAGACAAAGAAAATTCACCCTGAAAACCCACCCAGTCTGAAACGAGTCTCTCACAAGGCGATCTGACAGTGCCCGTTTATCATTCACCTTAATTCAAATCAATTCTGATTTGCGGGAACATCAGCTGTTTGAAGAGATAGGTGACTTCGCCAATACATTCCTGCTTATCTTTCTCACTGGCTAAATTAGTAAATTTAACAATAAAGACAAAAAGAAAAAAAAAAAAAACTTCAGGGCTTTGAAAAGGGAAAATGTTTGGGTAAAATCATGGCTCATAAAGGGTTGATTAAAATGTTTATTTTGTGTGATGGGTGGCCACACAGATATGGCATCTTCTGATTTTACAGGAAACTTCAATAATTTAAAGAATAAATCGTGCCAAACATTAGGTGCCAAAAAACAATGTGATTAATTAAAAATGAATGATGGATTATTATTAATTTTATTATTACAACTTAAATATTTTGGAACAAAATGGATATAAAATTTTTAATCATATAGTATTGTTCTTGCAGAGAATCCTTTTAGAAACCAGAGATGAAACTGCCCAATTGTTACCCCAAATCTGAGACCACAAACAGATCCAGCCTTGGATAGATTTCCTATGAATTCCATCAGGCTTGACTCTCTGACTAGGAGCAAATGGAGACATTTAAGAAAAGATGATCTCTTCCCTGGAATCAAGATTTCCACATGCCAGTGAAACTAAGCCTCAAGGGATGGACTAGTGTGGACATAATTCATTCACTGCTGTATCCCCCACACCTGGAACAGCGCCTGGCACATCAGAGCTACTCAATTAGTATCTGTTGAATGATAAGTGATGAATGAGTGAATGAATGATCAGAAGCCTTTTTTTTTCTGATAAACTCATACCAAGCCCTTTTGGCTTCATGTCACCAGTGTAACACACTAGACATCTCACTCCAGACCCACAGGATGTTTCCTCTGCCTGCAACTCTCTTCCTGATGCCTTCCTGACTAGCTCTTTGTCATAAAGTTTCTGCCACATGTCACCTCCTCATAGTGACTCCCCCTGACCACAATATTAGAGAGAAAAAAAAAAAAAAAGACCATTCCACCAAGATTCGCCAGCTAACTCCTTCTCCTGTGTTATCTTCTTCGGAGTAACTAATACTCTTGTAAAATGCATTAGCGGCCGCTGTGACAATTACCACAATTTTTTATGTTTTATTAGTGTAGTATTAGTTTTAGAGTCATACACAATTATAGTCATCCACAATATTGGGGTTCATTTTGAAATAATCATACAAGCATGGAATAAAATTGCTATACTCTTAGTGACTCAAAACAACACATTTTTAAAAATATCTTAATTGGAACAATATTTGTACATCTTTAACTGGATGCTTTATGGTAATTCAATACATGTATACAATATGTAATATTCAGATCAAGGTGATAAGAATTTTCATCTCTTCAAACATTAATCATATTTTTCTTTTCTTTTTTTAGTGTGCTGTAATTATACATAATACCGGAATTTGTTGTTACCTATTTGTACATGCATACAATAAACAATATAATTTGGTCAATTTCATTCCATCTTATAGTTCTGTAGTTCAGAAGTAGTTCATTTTTCTACAGTCCTGTCTCCTTCCAACCACATTCAGGAAATATTTTTACTTTTAAGAACCTCTGTGTTTATATTCGACCCACCTGGATAATCTGGAATAATCACCTCATCTCAAGGTTCTTAACTTAATCACATTTGCAAAGTCTCTTTTCCCATGCAAGGTACATTCACAGGCCCAGGAATTAGGATGCGGACATGTCTGGGGTACATTATTCTGCCCACTTACTACATATGATACTCATTTATTTTTTCTTATCTATTGTCTGAATCCCACAGGCTGTAAATTCCATAGCAGCCAGGAATTCTGTCTCATTTGCTACTAACTGAATCTGCAGCATCTCAAACAGCATCTGGCATGTTAGTCACTTAGGAAATATTTGTGAAATGAACAAATAAAACAATACTGCTCTGTGTATGAAAAGCTTGTTTGGGTTGATCTTTTGCCACCCCACTGTCTTTTCCCAGCTGTAAACCTTTTATGCTCCACTTAAATCATCCTCTATATACTTGCAACAATGACATAATTACTCAGAATTCTTCAAGAGCTTAGATAGGACAAGAGCATTTTGTGAATATTTGAAAGTATCACACACATTTATTTACTCTATAGGAAAAACGGTTGTAGGTTTTATCAGAATCAAGCTTCACCAGTATCCCCCCTTCCTTTAGCAATGTTTTACCACACAGAACAAGACTGGTTGAAGCAAGATGTCAACTGCAAGAGATGGAAAGATTTACATCCAGGACCTGTTCTTTCCAGTGAAGGGGCTTATATAATTTGGTCCAAAGGAAGACAGATTAATAAATTACAGTCCTTCCAGCTCCTTAAGGGCAGTGGAGTATCACATGAAGGACATGTGTCAAAGTCCTCAGTTTCCCACCAATTTCAAACCATGTACTTCTGGGCAATCTGAATTATCAGCCTGAGCATCATCACACCAGAAACGGGAAGAACAGTGCCCTTCAAGAGCTAAATGAGATTTATGACAGGCATGAGTGAGGCACACAAAAAGCCCTGGGTAAGGATAAATTCCTTCTCCTTCTCCTTGCTGTTCATACACTGGAAGGTGGGAGATGGAAAGAGGGGAGCTAAGAACTAGTAGAAAATGAACAAAGACAGTTGGGCAGAACTGAGGAATGAGCCTGCTGGCAACAGAGGCTACTCTTCCAAAGATGATGATGATGATGATGATGATTAATTAATAATAATACAGTTCCTGGGTAAAATATCCAAGGAAAACTTGGGGTTTGCTCTCAAGATAGTGGGAGAAGATAACTCCAGCCTGGAATTCCATTCTGCCATCAGCTAACCTTCCCTAATTCCACTGATTTGCTAACATTCCTTCTTCAGGGAGAATCCAGGAAAACCATCCATCAAGACAAATGAATCCCTGAAATGATTCAACGTTTGCTGGAAGATTCATTGCATGACCCTACACATGAATGTTGTTCCAGTTTGTTCAACTATAAAGTAGAGATCCAAGGCGTCTTCCCTCCCAGCACATTAAAAAAAGACTGATTTTTCAGGAAAAGGAAAATATAATGAATTAGTGTGTTTCTTTATTGTTCATGGGGTGTCCCCCATCCAGAATGTCCTATTCTTCCTCCCATCCCAATCTTATCATCAGCTCCAGTTCTTATATTAAACCTTTTTTGATCACTCACAGCTTTGATGATATTTTCATACCCAATTCTTTAGAATTTATAATCTCTACCACTGATTCCCAAACCTAATTGATCATCAAAATCCCCTGTTTAAGGATAAACTGCTGGCTTATATTACAGTGAAAAACACCCCAGTGTCGTGACATATAATCCAGTGAAGATTTGTTATTGACACAAAGCCCACTGCAAGTCTGGACAGTTTACTGTGCCATTTCATCTTATGAAGTGATCAGAGACCCAGGCAAAGGACAACTCTACCATTCTGTACCCGAATTGTCCATAATGTATGATCCCCTTGACTAGCACAACAACAGGAAAAAAATTTGGATTATTTGACACTGGAAATTAAATGCATCAACCCAGAGGTGGTATATATCTCTTCTACTCTTAACCCACTAGTCAGTACTAGTCACATGATACACCTGGTAAGAAGGGGTGAAGGAAATGTAATCTTCCCAGTTGGTAAGAAGAAGAGCATGATATGGATAAGTCTTCTCAATACCAAAAGTCTTTTTCAGAACTGTAGAGTACCAAGAATACGTCACAAACGCACTCTCTTGGAGTGGCTCCCAAAGATCTCACATGAAGAGCTGACTGGAGGATTTATTTATACCATTCACTCTTCATTCCCTGGTATTTTTTTCTTTTATGTTCATATATACAAGGTCTCAGAGGATGAATATTATGCCTTCATTTTAATTCAGGAAGTGTTAATTAGTAATACACATGGAACCTGAACCTGACATTGAAACTTGAACCCAACATTGAACCTGAACCTAAACACAGAACATGAACATTGGTCTGGCATTCAGAACATGGGTACTGTCCCCATTTCTGCCACCAGAGAAGTCACTGGTGCAAAACATTTTATTTTTTACATACCATACAATTTACTTTTAAAGTTTATCCTGCAACAGCTTTCAAAAATTCACAAAGTTGTGCAACCATCACCACTACCAAATTTCAGAACATTTTCATCATTCCAAAAACAAACTCCATACTCATTAGTAGTGATTTCCCAGTTCCCACTTCCTTTCCTCTGGCAATCGCCAACTTATCTCCTTTCTGTCTCTATGGATTTGCCTATTCTGAACAATTCATATAAATATTATCATATATTGAGAGGGGGCCTTTTGTGTCTGTCTTCTTTCCTTTGTAATGTTTTCAAAGTTCTTCGATATACAAGCTTGTGTCAATACTTATTTATTGCTAAATATTATTTCATTATAGGCGTACACACCATATTGTTTGTCCATTCATCCACAAATCATAATTTGGATTATGTATATTTTGAAGCTATTATAATAATGCTGCTATAAATATGAATGTATCAGCTTTCGTGAACATGTGTTTTCAATTCTCTTGGCTATTTACTTAGAATTGAATTGCTCATCCAGATAGAGAAGTTTTATTATAGATAAGTTTATTTATCTGTAAAATGTAGTCCCCTTCACTATGAACCCCTGAAGGATACTATGAGAATCAAATATAAAAGGGATTCTGTAAATATTAAAAGCAAATAAGCTTCAGGTATTATCATCATACTTGGAAAGCACTTAGTACAACATTTTACACATAGTGGGTACTCAATCTATTGTGTGCTGAATGATTTCTGTAATTATAAAACAGGGAGAAAATAAACAAATTCTTAAATGGTGCTATATCCTGAGCATTGTTCCAAACAAACGGAAGCACAGTTATTCAGTAAATATCATGAGTCTGCATTTGATTTGTTTTCCTGAAGCAGAACAATGAATATATTCTTGGAATAAAATAAAATTGACCTTGCTTCTTTAAGGGGTTTCCATACTCCAATCTATTTCTTAAGACAGGCTCTGGAGTGAGTAGTGTGTGCATGTAACAATGGTGTCCACCAGGGATGTGCAATATTTGGGGAGGCTGCTCAGTTCCTTTATAGAAGAGCTCTGTCGAATCCCCAGTATTTTTTAGGAGTTAGATGTGGCATCATGTCCCTCCCCAACAGCCTGAAGGAGGAAGCAGGATTTTTTTACTAAACTGAAAATTGGCATCCATTCATAGGAGACATGTCACTACCATTTCAGCAGTGTGTTCATTCAGGTGTTCTGTCTAAATTGAGACTTTTAGGCACTAATAATAATTAACTACTTTCTTAGCAATGAAAAAAGTCTTAAATGCCTATTTACTTAATGGTCCCCTAGGGTGTCTTTGTTTTGAATGGGATAAAAAAAAATCTTAGCTGCAAAATAAGCAGGTGATTCTAATCAATAAAGCCAGAGGACTATATTGATTACAAGAACTCCATTCTTTTGTCATTAACCCTGTGAATTCTCTACCAAAGCAGAGTAAGAGTATTTCTACCCCTTTAGAACATAGACTCATTGAAAAACTGGTATCTCATTTCATTCACTTCCATGCCTCCCATTTAGCCTACAGGGCCTATTTCAGGAAATCCTTTCCACAAGCTGCCTGTGGGAGAAGATGACTTTCATGACCCTCTCTCAGTAGTGTATGTGCTTGGAGGTCTTTGAAATTTTCCCCCCATTGGTGGTGATGGATTTGATGATGAGGCATTAACCTAGCCTGGGAATTTCTTTCGTAGGGGCACTTCCTCTTCTCTTCAGTGATTGCCAACATTTCTGCATTTCAAAAAGAATGTAGGGATAAGACACAGCAGTTGATTTTACTAAGAGAAATAGTAGTTAAAACAATATGACCCATGGGATCTACCTGGAACCAGTTGGATCCCTGAATCTTCTTGAGTTTCAAAGTTTCAATTCACTGGGATGTTTTGTAAGTGGGCATAGTTTATAATCATTGCTTTTCTCTGATATTCCATAGCACCTCATAATAAGAGAGGACACATTGCATGCATACATACCCCAGTAAAAACCAGTGGCTGTGGGTTCAAGTCCTGACTCTCCCGCTAAACAAGCTAAATTATTACATCTTTCATGGCCTATATCCTTGCTTATAAAGGATTTAGACTAGATTTGTGCTTCCTGAGTTTTAGTGGGAATATGAATGACCTGGGGATCTGGCAGATTCTCATTCAGTAGGTCTTGAAATTTTACCCATGAAAAGTTGAAGCTTCTGGATCATGGGCACACTTTGAGAGGCAGAGACCAGATGATATCTGAGGTTACCACACCCGGGCACCATGTCTCTGTGCTCTGTGTGCCTTGAATGGCATCAATCCATTTATAACTTGTGCTCTGGATATTTTTGTAACTCCCTAATTAAACTGCAAGCTCTGATGGAAAAATGATTGTTTCTTTCTGTGTCTTCTCTGTATCTCAGAGACTACGTATTGTTTAGCATTTAACAGATGCCCAATAATTATTTGCTAATGAATGAATGTAAAGATATAGTATCTTGCTCTTTCTGAGAACACTATGTGGAATCAGAGAGATGGAAGCATGGTTGGAGGCATCCAATATAACATTCTCATGTAATCCAGAAGCTTAAGACCCAAATTACTCAGGATCACATGACTAGTTTCTGACATCTCAGAACGCATATTCAACCTCCTTCCCCCAAAGTCTGCACTCAACACAATATCTTCCATGCATGCTTTATCATTACTTCATCATAATTGATTAGGGATACAATCTAGAGAACATGAAAAAAGCTAATTCCAGGTAACTATATAATATAAAACCTACCTTGCATCTATCCAAAAGAAAGTAACAGGGAGGACTAGAGAGGAAGTTGGGATTAAGAAATGAGATTGGTAGGAAACTGTATGTTCTTGGTTCCCTCATATTTTGAGAAAGAACTTGAGAGGGGATGCTGAAGAGCAATAGGTTGGCAAAGTTGAAGTGCAGTAAATGAGTTTCCAGACATGAGTACATTGCCAGACTGGTGCCATTTACCATCAGCAGATGGACAACGTTTCCATCTTCAATTCCTTCTTTACTTTCTTTTGTCTCAAGTAGATAAACATGATACTCATCATTGTTACTACACTTCAACAAAGAAAATTTGTCAATCCCCATGCTACTGTGCAAGCAAATTATGTCCGTATTCATATATTACACATTCAACAGAATTTACAGAAGTGTAGCATGTATGAACAAGAGTTCAAGTCAAGGCTGGAGCCTAAGTAAAGGCAGATCACAGATAGCTTGGTCTGCCCAGAGAGAGGGCACCCAGGCATGGGGGTATCATGTTCAGATCTGAGGTCTAAGTAGTAAACTCCAACAGAATGGATGGAGGAGGAACAAGGCAGGTGGCCAGGAGCTCAAGTAGGAGGCTGATGTAGAAACCGTTATGAGAAAACTGGGAACCTAAGCTCAGATAATGCTTATGTGAATACAAAGACAGGAATTTCACAAAGGATTTGAGGATATCTCTGAGGAAAACACCAGCATGCTATGGAGGTGAGGAGTTGAAAAAAATTCAGGCCAGAAATAAAATAAAAATAATAATGGAAAGCAAGACCAAGGAAGGGGATGTGATACTGATATGCAAACCATAGGATTTACATAGTGGTTATAGGTGGATCTTGAATTTGGTGCTGAGCATCCTGGAAGGCTACATATATATCAGCATCAGCATAAGTAATTCTTATTATTCAAATAGACCCAAACCATAAAATACCCAAAAACAGTTATTTAAAAGAAGAAAGGACATCTTCACATGAGATTTCAAAAAGGAGGCACCACAAGTACTTTACAACATTCTCAGCCACCCTTAGCGTACACACACAAATGACTTTAACCAGGGCATTTCTGATAAGGACCTCAATTGAAAAAACATATAATAAGCAGAGAGAAATTTGGCAGGGCAATGGTACATCAACTGTTGAGAAAGAAAAGGTAAAATCCAATCTTACCTCTGAGATCTTAACTAAGTGGCTTCCATGTCTTAATTACAGCTTCTGCTCAAATTCCTGACAATTAATCTGAATGATTTTGTTGTTGTTATGCCGGTTCCTTAATCATTCGACAAGAGACCATTAACACAGCCTTATTAATTGTGACCAGTTTTCTTCTCATGATTGGTTGATTTCTAGGAGTTGTTAGGCATTTACCATTCTCAGCTTTACCTCCTCAATTAAAGCAACCAGAGAAATGGATAGAGTTGGAGAAGATAATGCTAAGTTATCTTATTGGCTCTTTTTCAAGGGATCTGTTGCCTATTGCGTATTTAGCAGAGTAGGTGCAATGCCTAGGCACCTTTACATCAAGGTGACCTTATTTTTGTTTTCTTGGACATCTTTTAAAAGGTTTTCTGTTGAATTGCCAATGTATTAATTTATCATAGATCCTTGTCATCATTCTCTACTTAACCAAAGATGAGGAGAAGTAATAGAAGAAATGAGGAGGAAGAGAAAGAGAAAAAAGATGAAAGGAAGGAAAATGAAGAGGAAGGAAGAAATGAAGAAAGGGAGGAAGAAGAAAAGGGATTCAAAGGACTAGAAGATAAATGTTCCCAAATCAAAGTTCTCAAGGAAAATCAGGCTATCTTTGAGGCAAGAGTAAGGAAGGGCCATTTTCACCAAGGAAAGATGTTTTGCCAAACTTCCCAAAAGGAGAGAATGGAAAGCCTAAATGGACATTTTCCAAGATGGAATCGCCTTGTAAAACTGGGAATGGAACCACCATTTGGCCCAGCTATTCCACACTTCAGTCTATACCCAAAGGACTTAAAAACAGCATACTACAGGGACACAGCCACATCAGTGTTTATAGCAGCACAATTCACAATAGCTAAACTGTGGAACCAACCTAGATGCCCTTCAATAGATGAATGGATAAAGAAAATGTGGTATATATACACAATGAAATATTACTCAGCATTAAAAGAGAATAAAATCATGGCATTTGCAGGTAAATGGATAGAGTTGGAGAATATAATGCTAAGTTAAGTAAGCCAATCCCAAAAAACCAAATGCCGAATGTTTTCTCTGATATAAGGATGCTGATTCATAATGGGGATGGTGGGGGGAACATGGGAGGAATAGACTAACTCTAGATAGGGCAAAGGGTAGGGAGGGGAAGGGAGGGGAGCATGGGGATAGGAAAGGCAGTGAAATGAGATGATCATCATTACTCTAAGTACATGTATGAAGACATGAATGGTGTGGCTCTACATTGTGTATACCAGAGATATGAAAAATTGTGCAATATATGCGTAATAGGAATTGAAATGCATTCTGCAGTCATATATAACAAATTAGATATAATTTTTTTAAAGTACAAAAGATATATTAGTCTCTTATATTCCACTTATTATATGGCCAATAAACATTAATTGACTAATGAAAACCTAATTTTAAAAAGTTAATAACATAAAAATATAAAAGATGGAATCAGCTGGAGATGAAACATTACCAATTTCTCTATAATTTGGCCAGTTTCAACTTACAGGTGTGGTTACCCATATGACCACCTTCTTTGTTATTTAACCTGACTCTTCTGTCTGTCACCACACAGCTAGATGTGAAATACTGCTTGGGCCTGATGCTTAAGCCTGATCTGTGAATGACAGCATCTTGCAAACACTATCAGAGGGCAGATCAGTTCACAATGCTGGTGTCTCAGACCTCCCAACCAACCTCATCTGCAAGCCCAATTAAGTTCATGTGTTGAACCTTCCAAGGGTTTTTAATTCTTTTATGCCACAGAGTGTGCCTTCTTTCCCTAATACTGACATGGTTCCCTATGAAGTATCAGTTCATTTAAGCAAGTAGTGAAAGGTGTTAAAGAAGGAGAAAAGATGAATTTTGATGAAACCATAAGAATGTAAGTTTATTGAGGGAAATTTGCTAACTACTCAAATCTCAGTAGCTATAAAGGTGTCTGGCACCCTGTAGGCCTTTGGTAAAGGTATGTTAAATGAGTGGATGGACAGGTGAATGAACAAGATCACTGAGACAGACTTAGGAGGAGAATGTGCCTATGAAAATACACATGCATGTTTTCAGAAACACTTCTAGAACCACAGAAAGGTCTTCTAGTCTAGCCTGAGGCTCTGAAAATGCTGATAGTGATGATAATAACCATGACAGTAAGTGCTTGTTGAATGCAGCCACATAAATAAAATTCCTCAAAGTCACAGAGTAAATCTACAGCAAAGCCAAAGACCGTGTGTGGCCACCTGATTCCCAAGTCACCACCCTTTCCACTGAAACATAGTTCATAGGCAAATAACAAGTCATTGTACAGGTTGTTGTCTTGACAAAGAAGCTCATAAGGCTGGCTGACCTCGGAAGAAAATGTCCAAATTTGATTCCAAGCCTTCTGCATCATAGTGGCGGGGGGCAGGGGAGAAATCCATGGGGAATGGCATAAAGATGATAAAAAGATTGTTCCTAAGAAATATGTGTACTGCACCCCTACCATCCAGAACCTCCAAAAACCTCAAATAACCTTCATATTTGTTCAGCCTAGTGCCTTTGTAGCCATTCCTTCATTGAATGTCACAAACTAGCATCTTGCTGGCCACACCTGTCTAGTCCACAGACATGATTTTTGTGGCCCACAGATGAACACATTGATCCCTCATTAAGAACCTGCCTTCGTTCCTGAAAACCTGGCTGCAAAGTAAAAAGCCATTAAGTGAAAAATATACTTCCATCCACTTGAATGTAGAAAATTTTTATGTACTCTATCCCAAACGAAGAAATCCAAACTATTTTCTCACATCATATATTTTAAAAGAAGGTATACCACTTGAATAATGAAAGCAAGTATACAGGTGATAAACAATGATTTGAAAGTAAATAAATACAGTTTGTAGGTAAAATGTAATGTAATAAAGGTTTATTGTGCTCATATTTTTTCTTCTTTCTGCATCATTTTTTTCATCAATTTTTCTACCTTGTGGGGGCTCATGGTTATCTTGCACTCAAACTGCACTTGAAAATAAAGTTATAACACAGAAAAACACCCTCAGGGCAAAATAAAAGCTAAATAAGAGAACACTGCAAAATGTGGAAACAGTACACACTTACAATTGCTGGAGAGTCATAAGAAGCTGCTACCTCTCCATCCCTGGCACTTGGCATTCACAAAGCAAGACATTTTGGGTTCATCCAACTATGGCAAATAATTCAAAACAATTTTGTATGAGATTCTTCCCCTAGAAACTAGTGTATTGAATAGGCCAGTATTTTTACCTAAAACCATAATGTAATAAATCACTTCCTATAATACATTTATGTAGCATATATACAGGTAAAAAAAGGCCACTATGCAGTCCCAATCAACCTCACTGCAAGCCCAAATAAGTTCACATGTTGAACCTTCCAAGGGTTTTTAATTCTTTGATGCCACTGAGTGTGCCTTCTTTCCCTAATACTGACATGTTCCCTGCGATGTATCAGTTCACTGAATACAGGAGGAGACCAAAATGTGCTATAACATTTTCAAAAATCATAAGGTGAGAAGTCTTTCACTGAGCAAAGTATTATTTATGTAAGTCTATATTTTAAAACTGGAGTTAGTTGGGAACAGTTAAAAACATAATATCACAAAGATCTGTAGAATCCTATCTCCCAGTCTCAACATTTTTGCACAGCAACAGTCAACTGGAGGAGCCGTTGCCCGTTGGAGCCACACACACCCGCAGCACAACACAGTCCCCTCCCAGCTCACTCACTCACTGATACCCCTGACCTCTCCCCAGTAGATGTCTGCAGTCTGAGAAACCCATTTCATTTGACTGCTCATTGTGACACTCCAACACAGGCAGGCTACCTTCCCATGCAGCCTGCTTTCTGCAGGGAGACTCAGGCAATGCTGACAATGAGTGCCTCTAGGATGGATGCTTCCGGGACACCAAGTTCAAATGAGCAGTTCCAGGGCAGCTGTGCTGACAGGCTGTTGCCCAGGCCAGAAGAAATAGAAGATTTGAAGTCTGCAGTCTCTAAATATCCCCTGATCTTGTCATCACTCCATGCCTATTACTCTAGATACTTTAGTGCATTCCTTTTCTCCCCTGTTAAATTCTGAATTTCTTTTACAACTATTCCCCTACACACACCACCACCACCACTACAACCTCCTCCTCCTCCTAGAACAGCGACACCCTAGGTTCAATGGATTATCAGTCTCCTCCCTCAGAGTTCCCTTCAGGAAAATTTAGAACTCAAGAAACAGCAGATAAATGGAAAATAAAGTACTCCAAAGTCAGAGTGAACTCTTCTAGGTATCCCTCCTTTAAATTACTGCCCACCATTTGGGAATGTCACAACTGGGAAGAGGTCCACAGCAGCAGAGACCATAACTGAGTTCTTCCTTCATGGGAGCAAGAAGTGGATAAAGATAAGTGAAGCTTAGGTTTCTATCTCTGTAGTGCAGTAACTACCCTCCTCCTGAGAAAACACAACCCAATGAAAACCTGTACCCTGACCAAACATTTTATTGGACCCTTGCCGCAGTCCGGCTGGCTGGGCAAACTAACCAGGGGGTGACGAGGAACTTGTGTAGATTGATACAGTAGGAGTGGGAGCCGTGTATTGTAGGACAGGAGGGGTATATATATATTCCACATAGCTTATCTTAATTAATATAAACTAGATACAGCAGTCAACCAATAAGGAATCTCCACACTTAAGGGCTCGCTGGCGTTACTTCACAAACCACTCCCTCTGGCAAAATGCCAGGCGCCATCTTGACTTGTTTACAGACCCTAATAGACCCTGGGGTAGAATCTAGGCAATAATTGCCAAGAGGATAGAAATATTGCCTCCCCCATGGTAGGTACTAAAGGAACTTAACTAATATTGTTTGGACAGCCCAGGCATCATTCTCCAAGATGTCATGTGAAATAATCAAGCTTGGAAATGTATAACTAGACTAAAATCTAGGTTTTTTCATTTGAATTCTGCATCCAGAGCATTGTATTACTAAGTGATGACACAGCTAAAAAACTGTTGAAGAAATTTGGGCTGTTTTACCCACACTGCCTGCAGGTTCTATTTGGAGAGCCTGGAAACAGGCATACTTTCAATCCTCTTTGGCTTCCTCTAATTTCTATATTTCCCATGTGTGGTGCACATTGTTTCTCAAAAACAGCAACTGGGATCATCTTTTAGTCACCAAAAGTGGATCTCAACTTTGGCTACATACTAGATTTACCTGGGGAGTTTTAACACATACTGATTTCATAGCCCCAGCCCTAGGAATTCTGATTGATCATCTAGGATGCAAACAGGCAGGAGGAATTCCAAAAGCTCACCAAGGGATTCTACTACAGATTTAGCATTGAGGATCACAAAGTAAACTCTCCCTTATGTTGAACTCAACTTTTTGCTAAAAAAAAAAAGAAGGAGGAGGAGGAGGAGGAAAGGAAGGAAGGAAGGAAGGAAGGAAGGAAGGAAGGAAGGAAGGAAGGAAGGAAGGAAAGAGAGAGAGAGAGAGAGAAAACAACCCTGGAGGTGGAGAGAGCTACAGCTCCTTTTCTACTACTTGGGCCACAGAGATCTTCAGAGCTGAATCCCATTCCTGGACATAAAAACTTTACTTGCCAAATCCAAGCAACCTATTAGTAACAATCATAATTTCTATTTAATGAACACTTACTTTGTGTGAGGTACTGTGTTAAATGTTTTGTGCACATTCTCATTTAACCCTCAGTATCACCCTGCAAGGCAGGCATTCTTTAGATAAAGGCTCAAAGAGTTTATATAACTTGGTCAAGGTCATTCAGCTCCTAAGAGAGAGTACTGGTTTTAACCCTCTTTTTTGATGGTTCCTTAATCTGCCATCAAGCTTGCACATGCCCTGAAGCATCAGAAAATGCCAGTCCATGAAAGCTAATTATATTCCCCTGGTAAAGTAAAGAGTTGAAGTCCTGGTATAAACTTCCTTTGCAGAAATTTATAATGCAAGGCGGGCAATACCTAGACCACTGAACAACCTAAATCAAGAATTTCAATACTCATGAGAATAAATGAAGATGCTACTACAACTTGGTAATAATTAGGGACAAATATATTTTCTGGGAGGGAAAAGGAAAGTAATGGAATATTTGAAATTCCAAGGGTCAGTGCAGTGATTCTAAAAGACACAGAATACATAGCAAATTGATAAGAGCAAGTGGGCACTTCAAAAATGTGTTGTGATTATAGGGACTAGAATTCAGAACTGCTTCCCTGTAGTTTGATCTTCTGACCTATTGCTTTGAGGCTCTTTCTCCAAAGGCTTTCCTATTATAATCTTACCTCTGAGTAATAATTTTACCTCTGGAAAGAGTTGGAATGGAAAAGAAGATGTCTTGAAGATTTAGAACAGACAGGAGTCCACATATTCTACCTTCGCTCAGATTAGGTGTTGAAGCAAGCTCTGTTCCCTGTGATCCAACACTTGTGTTCTTTGTTTATTGCTTAATTAATCCACATATGAAGTGTGTGTCTTCATGTTAGGCTATTTAGCATTTTTGAAAAAAAAATTACAAGAGGTCTTAGCAATGTGTCTGATCCAATTATAGGAGCCCACAGAAAAGCACATAAAGGTTCAAAGGAGCCCACAGTAAAAGAAGGGTCCAGAATCACTTTATTGGTGGTCTTGAAGAGCTGGGCTAATACACCTCAATGAGCCATTAAAGGAGGAAGGGGAAAGAAAGAGGACGATAAAGATGCATCTTAGTCCCAAATGTACTCATCACAAAAAGCCTGCTTTTTCCATATGGATAATACCCAACTACCATTCATTTTTTTAAGTAGTGATAAGAGCTATTGAAGCAGACAAGACCCTTACCTGGAGAACCATTAACAAAAACTCTTAATCAGAGGAGGGCAAGGGCTTCTGACCACACACTTATCTCTTCAGCTAAATGCATATGCTCAGGAAGCAATTCTGTCCCAGGGTTATCTTCAAAAAAAAAAACATATTCATCTACATGGCAAAGCTCACAAACAAAAAAAAATAGTCCTTTTTACAGAGGCTGGCCTTTCTTAAAAATATGTAGGCAGAACCTATTCAAGCATAAAGATATATATTTTATCTGGGATGCAAATAAAACAACAAAGATAATATTACAGCACTTTTACTGCATTGAAAAACAAGCAAGTTCTCTTAATAAAGGGAATTCTCTTGTATTCAAGAACTGAGTTTTTATTAAATAAGCAATATTTCTACATCATTAGATTTGGAATTAGTCATTTACTTCTATTCTTTAGGCATTTAGGATTGTCAAGGAACAGACATTGTTCCTCTGCCACCCCTCTTCCTTCAATACATGACCTTAGAATTTATCCAAGCCACAAGTCAAAGAATTATACCTGGGCAGACTTAACACTCTCAGGATCCTTGACAACAACACCCACAGTCAATGAAAGCATTTTTAAAAGTCCATATTAAAAGAAAAATATAGATTCAGGATTTAGTGAGTTCTGATCCCAGATGTCTCCTGACCTTGGCCAAGGCATTTTTTCCCATAAAATCAGTTAAGTGGAACTACAGTCTCTTTTCATATTCTGTTTAAGTAGGACAATCATAGGAGTTAAAAACCAATGTTCAAGAGGAGAAAAAAGCATAGAAAATCAGCTTCAGGCATGTAACAGATCTGAAAGGTTGGTAAGCAAGAGCCTAGAAAGTGACTAAGAAAGTGACTAATTCCAGCTTGAAAACAGCAAAGGCCACAGAAGACCTGAACTTCAGTGTCTTGATGTCCAGAGTCAGCAAACAAATGAGGCATCATTCTCTAGCTAGCATGGCAGGACTCTTCCAATCTGTCCAAGATATTGGGACTAGCACACTAAAACTGCCTGGAGGTTACATTTGGGACAAATATTCATTGCTTGGTCCTGTGCCTACCCTAAGTCTTGATTATATTATTGGGGGGGTTTTCACTCTTTACAGAGCCTCAGTTCCTATGCAGAACCCCAATCTCAAATTCAAGGATACAACCTCAGAAGTTGAGCTTCTAAAGACCACCCCCTCCCCCCAAAAAAATAAGAAAGAAAGAAACTGTTGAAGTGTGTGGGGTGTGTATGTGTGAGACACTTGAAAAATAACCATTGTACGTTTTTATGGGGTACAAAGTGATATACCCATGACTGATTGGGCAGCCTGGTCACATTGTCAAATTGCCTGCAGCTTTTGAGAGGGTGGTGATTCCAGCATCTCCAGCCAGATAACAAACTTGAAATATCAGGAAAAGCTTCCCAGAGGAGGTAGCTTTTGAGCTTTCTTTTGAAAAAAATATAATCTTCATGACTATTTGAATATCTCTGCTGAAGGCAAGAGGGAAAGAGAGAGAAAGGATACTCCAGGCAAAATAGATGGTAAGAACAAAGGCACAAGGTGGGCATGTGTATTTTCTGGTAAACCAAAGGGACACAGGTTAACCCCATGCCAGTGGGGAATTACAGAGGTGGGTGGCTACAGCAAGTTTCATAAGGATTTTCCACCCCGTGCCAGGGAATATTTAAGGATACTAAAGTTCCAATCACAGTATTGACACATAAAATTAAAAATCATGGATCAATTCAATTACCTCAGCAATCGAGACACATCATCTCAATGCTGTGGTCTTTGAACACTAGAAATCATGCTTACATTTGGACGAGAGAACTTCTGACTATTTGTATATACACTGAAAAGATAGTGCTTAAATTATTCTTAAATACTCTTTCCCTCTTTTAGTACAAAGGCCAAATTTAACTGTGAGTGACAGTGTAATGAGTCCAACAAAGCACTAGAAATTAGACTTGGACAAATCTCAAGAGCAGATCCTTGCCAAGTTTGAGGGCTGGGGGCAAAAAGATGAATAAGAATGTCTGCACCTACTCACTATGGATCCCTGTGCAAGGGTGCTATGGAGGCCTCACTGTGTCTGAGCCCTAAATCCAAGTTCAGCCTGTGTGGACTAGCGAGTTATTGGTACCCCGGAGCTGCCATGGTCTTCCAACCCAATGTCCAAGGATTCTCACTGGTTTTAGAGGCTCAATCAGCCATGTGGTCTGACAGCTATGGAAGCTACCAGCAAAGAACTGAGCAATGTCTTCTGGAACCAGGCAGAAGCTAAGAAAGGAAAACAGAATTTGGGCAATTCCTTCCCATCTGCAGCTCTGTTGGGTATAAATGGCAGAGAGATGAAGTAACTTTCCCTTTACAAACCTGCTTCCATTCAACCATTATTTGTTTCCACTCCCTCCAAGCTATCCCTGGGGCTTCAATTCCTCTCCATCAACCACCCAGCTTGGTGTGCAGTGCATAAGGAAAATTGTCAGGAGTGGTATTTGCTACTTGACATTTTCCACCAGAATGATAAAAAAAAAGACTACAAAAAAAAAAAACCATTTACAATAAAAAGGAAGGTAAATCATCCATCTTCTGTAGATGCTACTGGTCTACGAAGACTCAGACTAATCTGACATTCAACTTTGCTTTCAGTGACCTCCACTCCTAAAATTAACAACAGAGAGGGTTTAACCTAGCAGTGCCCACTTTCCCATATACAGAGGAGAGCCCAGGCCAAGAGCTAACCATAGTACATGCCAATATCATTTGAATCCAAGCTTTATAATGCAGAGCTTTCTGTGACAGATATGCCCTTCTATTGATGTTAAACTTTATTAAATTGTCTTGCATTCCCTGAACCAATGCAGTCAAAATCATTTGATTAATTCAACACACACTTGATAAGTACTTCTGGATCAAGCATTGTTCTAGTTGCTAAGGCCATGGCAAGAGATACAAAATCTTTGTTCTAATACAACTTTGGTGGGGAAACTACATGTTCCATGGGGGGGGGGGGGGGGGAGAGAGAGAGAGAAGAGAAGAGAGAGGCAAAATAGATTAAG
This sequence comes from Marmota monax, assembly GCF_021218885.2. Lineage (NCBI taxonomy): Eukaryota > Metazoa > Chordata > Mammalia > Rodentia > Sciuridae > Marmota > Marmota monax. The sequence goes on along the minus strand of NW_026693777.1, from coordinate 53,915,870 downwards.
ATAGACAGTGACCATGTGATGAGAGTAGGTGCTACTACTTTAAATAGGGTTATCCAGGAAGATGCTAGTGAGAAAACATTTGAGCAGATCTCTAAAGGAAGTGAGGGAGCCAGCTATGACACTCTCAGGGGAAACCACACAACAGAGAGGAGACAGTTTATGCAAAGGCCATGAAGGTATTCTTGGGGCATATAGAAAACAGCAAATGGGAAGTGATGGAGACAAAGGCAAAATCACTGATATGACAGAGGGTTGCCCCTAGAGCATGTAGGGCATCACAGGCCATTGCCAAAGTCTTACTTTTATTCAGGAAAAGCCATTTCATGGTTTTGAGCAGAGATACAGCATCATTAGACTTGCGTTTTTAAACCTGGATAACTTCCTTCATGCACTAAAGTATCCATTCTCAGAGTGTCTCTAGTACTCAGCATATGCTCATCTCCACATGGGGTACCTAAGAATGCCCAGTCCCTCAGAAAAATAGCTGAACTTGACCCCATCTCATTCCTGTGCCTCCTGAGTCAGGAGTCTTCCCCATGGCCTCAGGAAGTTCCTCTGGCTTTCTGCCCAAACATTACTCTGCCTCGCTGGTCCAGCAATGGCACATGCTGCCTCGGCTCCTACTGTGGGTTTATTTCAGTGCATATCTCAGCCTGAAATAAGTTTTCATGAAGCCAGCCCACATGTATAAACTCAGTTCACCCAAATCCAGATTGAGCAAGTTCATCTTACTGGCAGGGTTAGAAGTGACATCAGAGAACTTGTGGCCTCCCAGCCAGCCTCTCACAGCCTTTAGTCACCTTTTGGCTTTTCTTCCATGGTGTCCCCAAGACCACAGAAAGGACACTCCTCTCTTCCCATGCTCACCAATGGGTCACCCTCCCTTGGAGGTTCCTTTTTATCCAAAGCACCCATCAAAATTTTTTTCTCAAATAAATATGGCACTTTTCCTAAGAAGTCTGGCTAATAAAATGTTTTTTGGTTTTTTTTATACCGTTATTTTTATTTATATATTTATATGTGGTGCTAAGGATAAAACCCTGTGCCTCACACATGCTAGGCAACTGCTCTACCATTAAGCTACAACCCCAGCCCCTAAAGTGTTTTTCTTTTGTTGCATAAAGTTATGCAAATAAAGAAATTCCAAAGGAGCATACAACTGTCACCTAGACCAATATTTGGAAACTGTACCAGAAGGAAATAAGTGGAAATTCTTAAAGGTTAACTAATAACTAGATACAGCCTCATCTCAAGTATTTGAAGTCACTTAACCTGATTCTTTTAACAAATGTGTATTTCATGTCAACTATGTGCCAGGCACTCTCACACTTAGAAGAATCTAAGCTATAATACTTCAAAATATAATGCTTAGCTACCAATCTGTGCTTCACTGAGCTCTGTATTTACTAAAGGAAGATTGATAAATGTTGATAAATGTGTAGTAATATGTCAAAGAATGATAAGTGCATGAAGAAAATAAATCTTAATGGAATTTTGCTGAGGAGTGTATACAACCCACTTAAATGTAGGCATGCAAAGGTTAAACAGGAATCCACCAGCAAGAGATTCTAAGGAACTATGAGAAACCATGTCAGAGAATACTTCTTTTTCCTCTTATTGTCAAGAAAATCTATAAAACCCCTTATCCCTAGTTCTTGAAGATATTTGCCAACAACTATTCGTTAACACTGAAGGAAAGTTATATCTCTCTCATTTTTATGGATTTTACACTTAGCAATTAAGCACATAAATAGCTTGGAGTCTTAGAAGGCAGTTTATAAGCCTGTGAAGCATAATACAAAAGTCTATCCCTTAGGGACTAAACTTGGAGGTAATTACCAAGGTAGACGCTAAGTATTCTCTATCATGGTGTGATAGCTCTACACAAGAAGTGGCTAGTCTAATGTGGACCAGTGGTGAACAGAGTACATCAGGGTCAGCCTGAGACATCGAAACACATAAACAGAAGAAGAACAACAACAACAACAAAATGACCAAACAACGGTTCTCTGAATATTCCTGTCTAGAAACCCCATCAATGGCCTGGTGAGATGGTAGAAGAATGACCACCAAATGCACCTTGAGATTCCATCCATATCTGGTATTTAGTGTTCTATGTAAATGCACATAGGGCAGAAGACCTGCCCATTACAGAAATCTCATAATGGTTTAGCTAATTTAAAGAGCTGGCTAGGAAAGAAATAAAAATACTAATAGACTCATACCTTAAATTTTTCTATTTGATCTTAAAACATATGTATATATTCCTTTGTTAATCTTTGAAGTAGGAGAAAGGACTGAGTGTGGGTTCTATAACAGGTGTTCTGTAAATTCTTGTTTATGTACACTATACCCATAGCACCCAACAATGACTTCCAGTCCTCATTTCTTTAAAATAGGATGAGAACCTAAACACATTAACAAGGCATCTGGTTTGTACCATTTTTGTATAATTTTCCCAGTTATTTACAGGTATCCTAAACATCAGAGGCTAGTTTTACCAAACTTTTCCAAAGCATTCAAATTAGTCTTAGTAGAAATTATTCTCTCTAGGCCCAGTAGCACATGCCTGTAATCCCAGTAGCTCAGGAGGCTGAGGCAGGGGGATCGTGAGTTCAAAGCCAGACTCAGCAAAAGCATGGTGCTAAAATACAGAATAGGGCTGGGGATGTGGCTCAGTGGTCGAGGGCTCCTGAGTTCAATCCCCAGTACCTCCCCACAAAAAAAAGAAAGAATTCTTTCATTTTATACTCACACTTCACTAATTTATATAATATTTAATTATTTATATAATTATTATAATTACAAGTGACAAATAAGTTACATTACAAGTTGTGTTTGTTCCTATACCTGGTGAGTAAGCATCATGTCACTGGGAACAAGTGTCCTGAGTGCCAGAGAACATCCTACTGGTCGCCAGTGTTGCATGTGTTTTGAGCTCAGTCATATTCTTTCCAGAGGAAATGGAGAAGCAGATTAAGGGGAGGACTGGTGATATCTTATGGTATACACATTTGCAGGTACACTTATATGAAAAGTCAAAATAATCCCTTCCTGTGTGAGTAGTCCACCTTTATCCTTTGACTCAGAAAGAGTTTTTCTTTCCTTCTTTGCTGAACTTCAAGCATATGGGGAAAGTTCATAGAATATCTAGTGTGTCTTTGTGAGATTCCTAAATTGTTGGCTAAATAGAACAGAGAGGTTAGAAACGCTGTTAGAATGGTTCAGGCAGTGAACTGGTAGGGGCATGGACAGCTTTCAGCTCTGTAGAACAGGGTCACTACCACAATGTTTTCCTGCCTCAAAATATCTCCTCCATTTATTTGCCAGCAAATGACATGATATTCAGAAGTTAGTCTAAAATAAGGGAGATAAAAACAGAGAGAAAAGAAATGGTGGGATTGGGAGATTCCATAAAAATAAAAGAAAGATTCAGGGGAACAGAAGAAAGGGATTGAGGGGGGAGAGAAGAGAGATGGGATAAGGGGAAAACAGTGGAATTAGTCTTACCTAACTTTCCTATGATCATACATGAATATACTATAATGAATCTCAATCTTAACATTATGTATATCCATAAGGCACTGATTTGTTTTAAAAATGTAAGTAAATAGCAGAAAGATAAGTAGAGTAGAAGAAAGTGAATGGGGAGGAAGGAGGGAGAGGGTAACAGTAAGTAACTGAGGACCGAATTGGAGCAAATCATATTCCATGTATTTATAATTATGTCAAAAGGAATATTAATGTTATTTATAAATAATATAAATCACTAAAAAATGAAAATATATTACCTCCACAAGTATGGGAATCATCTGCTTCCAATTTATTGACTGAGCCTTACTATAAGACAAAGAGAGAGCTAATTCCCTCGGCATAATAAAGTAATATTTTTTTTTCCAACTTCCTGGAGAATCCCAAGACAGAGATGTTAAGGGCCTTGGACCTAGGGAAAAAGGAGAAAAGAGACAAGTGGTCTGGAATGGATGGTTATCTGGCATCAGGCAGAGGCTGAAAGCAAATATAGCCAAGAAGAAGTCCCCAGTTATAAAGAAGACTGAGAAACTCCTGCTCAACTATGCACATCATATTTATTTGACACATTTACTTGTTTGTGCATTGATGTATGTACCACTTCTCAGATTCCCCAAAACATTCAGCGAAAATCTTTGATTTATGACATCATTTGTCATTAGTGCTTTGGGAACTAGCACTTTTATTCTTAGTGATGTGGGACTGAATAGAAGACAGAGTTCAGCATGCAAAACATTGTGTGGGAACAGAGAGCCAAGCAGTGGCAGAAATTTGAAGTTAAGAGGTGACAGAAGTCCTTTAGGGTAGCCATAGAAACGTGAGGCACGTTTGGAGACACCATAAGCAAAATTTGTGCCATTGAGAAATTGACAGAATTATTAAGGAAATAGTGTGTGTCCACACAAAATGTTAACATAAGAAGAGAGTGCACATGAATGCACTCTTATGGATGAGAAGTCTCCTCTGTGGTGGAAGTTGCACACCAACGAATAGCTGTGCTAACAGGAAAGTATTTGATAGGTGCTATAGTTTGACTATGTGTGCACCCTCTCAAAAAAACAAAAAACAAATTTACATGAAATTTGCCATTGTAACAGTATTAAGAGGTGGGACTTTAAGAGGTGACTGGAGCCTCCTGGATGGGATTAATGTGATTATAAAAAGATGAGTTGGATCCCCTTCTCTCTTGTCCCTTCTACCTTCTACATGTGAGGATCCAGCCTTCCTCCCCTCCAAAAGATGCAGTGTCCAAGGTGTCATTCAAGAGTATGGCCCCACCAGATACCAAATCTCTCTACACCTGACCTTAGACTTCCCCGACTCCAGAACTGTGAGCTAACATATTTCTCTTCTTTATAAATTACCCAGTCTTAAGTATTCTGTTATGGCAATACAAAATGGACTTAGATAAGAGGTTACCAGTGCTTCTACCTCCTGGTATCCTTCCTTACTAGAAACCACTGTTTACATCTAGAAGAAAATGAGAGCACCAAAAAAGCTAAGTACTTCCTCAGATGCCATCCCCCACCACTGTTGCTCTCTCTACAAAAGGCATGACCGGCATGGATAATTTCCATTGTCACAAAGTTGCACATAATTTTCACATTGATTTTTTGCTCTAAAAGTTTAGTTTACCAATATTTGAAATGAACCTTCATAAAGAAACCGAACTGGCCAGATACAGCAGTGCACTTCTGTAATCCCAGCCGCTTCAGAGGTTGGGGCAAGAGGATCTGGGCAACTTAGACCTGTCTCAGAATAAAAGGAACTGCAGATGAGGGTCAGTGGTAAAGTGCCTGTGCTTTCAGTCCTCAGTATTGTGAAATACAGAGGGGAGAGGGAGAGGGAGAGGGAGAGGGAGGAGGGGGGAGGAGGGAGGGAGGGGGAGAGGGAGCGGGAGAGGAAGGAGAGGGAGAGGGAGAGGGAAAGGGAGAGGGAGAGGGAGAAGAAGAGGAAGAGGGAGAGGGAGGAGGGGGAGGGGAGAGGGAGGGGAGAGGGAGAGGGAGAGGAAGGAGAGAGAGAGAGGGAGAGGGAGAGAAAGGAGAGAGAGAGGAAGAGGGAAAGGGATAGGGGGAGGGGGAGAGGGAGAGAGAGAGGGAAGAAGCTACAAAGCTACACTTTCCTGTGTCAGTAGACAAATATTCCACTGTGCATGGATGGAGTTCCTGGGCCCAAGAGGACATGATCATTACTCATATTCTTTGGATCCTATGATGCATGTCCTGACAGGAAGCACAGCTTCCTTTGTCACTGTCCACTCTTTCTGCAGTGGCCCATGGTGGCCCTTTCCATGGTGTTGTGGCTGCAGTGCCCAGCCGGGCAGAGAATCGTGTAAAATGGATATTTGCAGAGACTGCCTGGGCTCAGGTCAATCTAGTTTAGAAAATCCCAATAAGACACCTAAAAACATCTGTGGAATTGAACAGTTCAGAAGCTTCATGGACGTCTTAGAAAGATAAGATTTAAACATTCTCTTTTGCACAACTATATTAACAAAGAATACAATGAGAGCTAGAATCAAAGGAAGTTTCCAGTATGGGTCCTTGGATAAGTGTACCCACTCCATCGTTGTCACACACTTCAAGTAATTATTACTTACTGCATGAAAGGAAAATGGTTTTCTCCAACCACTTCCACGGCACACCTCCCCCCCCCCCGTCCCACCTGCTGTCAAAAAGGTCATTATGATGGAATATGTGTCTACAGAATTGCTCAGAACAAAACAAAACACAGCACTACCACCAAAAGACAAAAGTGAGTCCCCGTAACAGAATATGAAGCCCCTGCTCTCCATCCCAGTAGTACATCTCAGGTTATTACATACGTGTTTGTAAGATGGAAAGGGAGATAAACTATACAGACATATACTGCATCTTTCATGTACAACCACACATTTGATTTTAAATGAAAGGGTCTTAAAGTCATGTTTTAGCTCATACTTCCCTACTCCCTTCCCAGGCCCAGTTTTGAACTTTACCTTCAACATGCTGTGTTTATCATTCTTAAAAGGTCGGAGATATAGAGCTGGCAATAACACTAAGTCATCTGAAGAATGCATTCTAAGTTGCAGAGAAAATAGAGGTTCTGGTTTATTATGCTGGGGCCGTAAAGCCTCGAATACAAAATATGGCTAGCAGTCACCTTGCTTTATTTTTCTTTTAACAACTTACTAACAGTGTATAAATATAAAAGCAAACTTTGATTTTTCTATCAGAGCTCTCTGAAATGGGTACTAGAGTGCATTTAACATTGTGACCAGAAATATTGAAATTTGACAGCTGAAAGGTTAAAGGTCTCAAATTTATACATTGAGGTGTTTGTTCCTGTCATCATCCCAGCAGCTTGCACAGAATAACCCCTTTTGCTTACTGAACCTTTGAGAAACAGAACATTAAGTAATACATCTTGGCAGACGTCCTGAGATGCTACTCCCACAAGGAAACAAGACATTCTAAGCATCACTAACAGAATTCTGTGGATATTAAAGGAAGTTCATGCAACCTGGATATTTAACCACATTGTGCAGAAAAATCTATGGTTTGCCCCTGCCCCACTCCAAAACTGTCAGCCTATATTCCTGAACACTGTGCTTAATGTATACATGCCTCTCACATGGCACTTTGTTCTGCAGAAGCTCCATGTGCTGATAACATGGAATGTGACCATTTGAGCTCTTCCCAAAAGGTGGGAAGACTGCCTCACTCAGGGAAAATTGATGTTCAGCACAAACACTCCTTTCCCTTTTCACTGCCCATTTCAGTGCTACTTCAGAATGACTACTAAAAGAACAAGGAAAACATTGTCATAATATGATCTCACATCTGTTAAGCCCTTGTCTGGCCTCATTCAGTCTGATGTTCAGTCTTTGACCACTAAATGGATTGCGTGTATTAACTCATTTAATCTTCCTAACAACCCCATTAGCCCTGTGTCATGTTATCACCCCCCACCCAACAACAAAATTACAAAGCTTCTTTTTTTTTTTTTAAATTAATGCTGGCTTAAGGTAAAGATCGTGGATCATCTCCTAGGCTCACACACCAGAGATAAACCTGGTTCTCATAGCAAGATGTACACTTACAAAACATCATGAATCTTCAAGATCACTTGCAAATCATTGAAGCTTAGAATAGTAAGCCCTGGAATACCAGGGGTTTGCCAAACACCCATTCTTAATAACACATGTTTCACTGATTGGTTATGTGCTACACCTCCCAGGGGTGCATGTCATCTAAGACTATTTTAAAACAGGGGGATTAGTGGCCAAAGACTGCAATCAGGCAGCACCTTCCTGCAAAAAAGGAGAGATATCTGATCTCCCCTCAAATTACACATGACCAAATCATGATTTCTCCATCCAGGTACAAGGCCTTACCTGGTTAAAGTAAGACAGAACAGAACAAAAATGCCAGACTCAACCCTGGCTTGCCATCACTTCCAGTTTTGCAAGAAGGAAAGGACATAGCAACTATAATTGAAGAGTTAGGAAGTTAAACATGTTTATTTTTAAACAGTAGTTATTTCTTAAGGATTTCCCCCATTGATGCTGTGCTTTCAAGAAAAAACTTCAAACATTCCCTTTAGCCAGTGGCTCTCAAACTTGAGCCTGCATTAGAATGGCCTAGAGAGATTGTTAAAACACAAATTGCTAGACCCCCAAATCAGATTGCATTTTTAACATGTTCCTAAGTAATGCTAATGCTGCTGATCTAGGGACCACATTTGGGAACTACTGTTTCTTCTAAGGCTAAGGACAGATTGTCTGGGTTTTTCCCAGGTGTTTTGAAATGAGTCAGTGAGCTATCAAAGTTTTTTTTTTTTTTGCTACGAGTGCTCCACATCAAATACATGTTGAGCTCCTAAAATGTGCCAAACACTGTGCCAAGGCAGGGAGGGAGAGTGATACCAATATGTGATGGCCAGGGTGTGGGTGAGAATTGCTGCAGCCAAGAGGCCTTGGCAAGAGCTGCCCACCAGTGAAGGGTCAGACCACTGGGTAAGCCTCAGTTGGAGGCTGAGCTAGCAGGGATGTGAGAAGTCGGATCAGCTTCAAGACAGAGAAGGAACTCTGAGGCTCAGCTCTGGGGTTCAGACACATGGCCTCCAAAATGGCACACAAGCCTGGGCAGAGCGGGCAGTGCACATGAGCACATCCATGCACAAAGACACACTCACCCCAGAAACTACATAAAACAGAGGAGGTCGATGCTATTGTTCTCTTTGGGTGAGACCAAACCCAAGGTGGCCTGTTTATCTCCCTCTAAAGAAATTGATATTGATAGGAATTTCCCCCAAACCTAAGCAGAAACAGTAAAGGGGGAGGTGGAGAATGCCACAGATAAATAGGTATTTTTATGTGTCAGCCATGAAACACCTGGGTAAAAAAGGTGGGGGGATGGGGGGAGAAAATCTATTTTACACCTCAAATCTAAAGATTTTACATTCCTTTCAAGTTTTTATGTTAGGGTATGGACTTGGCATTTTATATCAGTAGCCCACTCTTTATAACTCTCTGATAGAATAAATGCAAGGGAAAAAAATCAAGATAGACAAGTTACCACATTGCCCCTTCCTCACATTTTGTGAAAATTATCTTTTCTAAAACTCACAAAAGCCTCAAACTCTGCATGATTTACTAGGAAAGCTTTAGAAGCCCCAGCTTTTGTGGGCTTTTCAACCAAAGCAAACAGGCTCAATTTTTTCTTAATCCATCTACGGGTACCAGATTTATCACCCCTTATGGCCAGAAACGTTCAGTTATGCTACATTGAGGTTTTGGATGATCTGGGGTTGCTCTTTCACCCCCTTTATGCCCTGCAAACATAGGAGCACACCTCATGAGCAGTCTCTGCAACCATGAAACTTATGTCCCAGTTCCCATCTACAAACAACAAGCTAATAAGCTAATTGACGTCTTAACATCAGCTGTGCTCTATTCCTGGAATGACAGCCCATCTGCTAGGTCACAGCATCTCTTCCCAAAAAGGAATGCTCTCTGTCGATGCTCACACATCACAGCTTCTCCGAGTAACGCATTTTCCCACAAGTCTTAAAACCTGTTATTAAGGCAGCCTCCAGTGCCATTTAAGTGACTTGGAAGCAAGCCCCTCACTAATGAATATTAAACCTCTTGGGTCAGTGAGGTCCCCTGCTTCCTTGGCAGACAGGGTAAGAAAAGATGCCATTTTTTGCTTTGGCTTTCTAATGAATCTCTCTACCTGTGGATTTGTTTCCATCTCCAGTCTGGCAAAAACAAAAAGACACGTGGCCCCCTTCCATGGTCGCCTGAGCTCACCAACCACCATGCAAAGGCAGCAATTTTTCATTATTGATAAAATGTAATGTCATAATGTCATGGCCTTTCAGGTCATCATCTTTGTAAGTCAGCAATGACATTATCACGTTTTATAATGATAATAAATGGCCATAATGTTTGCATGTAATTTTCATTGGCTCCTCCGGAATTCTAATTCCACCTTGTCAACAGCTGGAACTCCATAGCAACTTCAAATGTCTACCTCCTTAGATCTGCTCAAGACTAACAGTAAAATCAGCATGAATCAAAGCTCATTAAAGGTACAAGGGCCATGTCCCCCTCCCCTATTGACTAAATGCTTCACTTTTAGAAAGAAGAATTTTTGCCAAATGTATTTATGCTGCTGGATTTTGGCATGTAATTGCATTAAATATATCTACTTGCTATTCATTCATGAACTCTCACTAACCCCTTTCTGTCCTGTTCATGCCTGTGCTTCTACAATCTGTATAGTGATTTCTGAGTGCTGAGTTCTGCCAATTTCATGGTAATCATAGAACACTAATTGGTGTAAATGATAAGAATCATTCACGGGGCACTTATTTCCATATATTAGCTTTCTGAATCCCCTCCTCACTGAGCAAGCATAAATATTACATTACCTAAGCCCAGAACTCAAAAAAGCCTTCTCTAAAAAGTGATTTTTTTATTGGGAGGTGGGGGTGGACAATTCATTGAGAAAGAACAACAGAGCAGAGTGAGAAGAAATCTATACTCCAATTCTAATACCCTTAGTCTAAAATACATTTTGAAGACCTCAAAAGTCATTTACAACTCATTTAGCACTTCAGGAAGAAGGAAGGAAAGGAGAGGAGGAGGGAAGAGAGGGGAGAAGGGAAATCATCATTTGCTGAGCTCTGTGACAGGGCTTGCTTTCACGGATCATCTCAGTTAAATCTTCCAACCCCCGAAAGGTAAGATTCATTCTCTGATTTTAACAGATGAGGAAACTCAGGTTTGGGGAGATTTCACAACAAATAAGTCATAAAACCAGCACTCAACTCTTCTGTTTCAAAATCCCATGAATGTTCCATTGCACAAAATCCCAAAGTAGGTATTCCACTATGTCAGAAAGAATTAAATCTTCCAGACAGTCTCAAATAGAGTCACATATTCAGAGTAACTACAGATATGACTAGATTTCAGATGCAAAACTCCTCTCTCTTGTCATTAATACATCCATTTAGACTGCTAGTGCCACATTCTCAGGGTAGGCACATCTTAATTGAGTTAATGGTTTCAATGCAGCTGTGAGATGTCTTTCCACATTATTCAATGAGTTTCACTATTGTCATTGAAAACTGGGCCAAATTAGGTAGTTTCATCAGATTTGTAGATTAGTAGTTCTTTGGCTGACACAATAAAATCATGTAAAACAGTATCTAATGGGGTTGGTATGACAGTTTCCCAAGCCTGCTCTGTCCGAGGAGGCCCTTATTATCACTTCCTATTTAAAATGAACATTTCTGAAGGGCTTTACAGCTCACAAGGCACTATCCATTATGTTACTATGTTTATCCTCACACCAACTCATGTTCAGATAAGGAAACAGATTACTTGGCTTGTCCAAGTTCACATTGATACTAACTAGCAAAAAAATAATACTCAAAAAGAGATCTTTTAGTTCAACTGCCCATGCTCTCTCTGCTCTAAAAAGATCTAATGCATTTGAGGCAAATGATTTCCATAACCAAGGCACCAATATTTGGGGAAAGAGTAGCCCTCCATCAGAGGGGCAGACCAGGCGGATGTCAGAACCTCATTACATTTGAAGGTTTCTGGAAGTAGAATACTGGAGGGATGCAGAGGACATCAAAAGAGTGAGGTCTGATAATGTGTTCAATCCAGCAAATAATAAGAAACATTATTTCAGAAAATGTTATTTCTCTTCAACTAAAAAATCCTGAGTATTTCTTCTTCATTCACTCATTCATGCAACACACATTCCTGAGCATTTCCTCTAGGCTAACACTATAAGCGCACTAGGGATACAATGATAAATGAAACACAGATTTGACATTGTGGAAGCTGTGTTTATGCAGATAAGAAGGACATTAAAGTAATGTTATAACCAATCAACTCATTATTTTTGGCATAAGTGGACACAAGTTATAAGGAAGGAGTGCTACAGGAAGATTGGACCAGTCCCAAGGAGTTAAGGAAGACCTCTGAGACTTCATTAACTCTAAGTAGAGATTTTAGGCATGAGTGAATAAGAATCATGAAACAAAATATTAGGGAACCAGCGGGATTTTCCATTCTTGCCTCCATCCTCAAGGCTCCTTCCAGCTTTATTAGCCAAATTCCATGGCTACCATAATGGTTTAGTAACTCAACAACCATAATTCAATGTTTACCTGGTCTAACTCATAGTCTCTTTGGAGAGCTGAAAACATGTAACTTTGACAGGTCAGAGGCAGCCTGACTGACATGCCGGATGGTTTTCTGCCTAGTCAGATATTAAATCATAGCTAGTCTGACATTGCTGTATTGACCACCCTGCTCCCTATCTGTCTCCTCACACTGAGCCAGATATGCCCTCTGCACACTAAGCACACAGGACTCCTCATTCCCTTCCTTTTCTGTCCTCCCTTTCCTTTTACTAATTTTTTCTGGGCTTGAATATTGCTATGGATTGAATTGTATCCCCCCAAAATCTGTATATTGAAACCCTCACCTAATATGACTGCATAAATGTGGTTGATATCAGAAAGAGCTGACAGTTAATTATTTGCTAGGAGCAACCTCCTCCCTCAAGACAAAGATGATAAAGTCGTTGTTTCCAATAAGGGATTAATCTAAAGACAGGAAAAGCTTTAAATAAAAGTAAAAATTTTGATAATGTTTTCAGGCTTCTCCAATCTAGTAGAACTTTATGTTCTTGGTGGTCATACAGACAGCAGATGTAGGGCTGGTGACATAGATCAGTGGTGGAGCTCTAACCTAGCTTGTGTGAGGCCATTTATATAACACTGAAGATCCAAGTGCAGGGAACTACACTCCAACCAAAATGAAATCTAAATTATACGGCCAGGATCAACAACCAGAGGTGGTAAAGTGAATTCCTTCATGGGGAAAGGTGTGGGGAAGAGTGAATATTTAGTTGTCATTAACCACAAGAATGTTTTCCCTGGTTTATAGACAAGAAAATGGAGGTCGATTGCCCAAATTACAGAGCTAGAATTTGAACCCAAGCTATATTTTTTCAAAGTTCATACTCTTTTCATTCTATCTGGAGCCCTCCAGGTAACAGAAATGAAACTATAATACACATAAGTAAACACCATAATCCATAGAGGCAGCAATGGATTGAAGAGACACAGTTATAATCTAGGGTCTTGGGATAAAAGGTTCTCAGAAATGGAAACAACAAATAGAAGACAGTCTAGCAAACACCGTTCATCTCATCTAGTCAAAAATGACTTAACTAAGACATGGTGACCATAGTTAATATAATGTATTATATATTTCAAAATTGATAAAAGAGTAGATTTTAAACACTCTCACCAGAGGAAAAAACAATTAGGTGAAGTAACGAGCATACTAATTTGCTTGTATTAGTCTTTCTACAATGTAGAAGTACATCAATTCTTGTTAAATAAAAGTAAATCACAATATATAATATATAGAATGAGCACAATATATATAATAAACACAGAGAGAAAGAACTAGAGAGAACACAAGATCACTGACAGTACACCAAGCACTGTGGTAGATGCTAGGGAAGAACAAAATTATAATCTGACAGAGCTATCTGTCAATGTTATACGATGCTTGGTTAAATGAAACCCCACTGCACGGGCTATGCTAGTGCCCTCCTGGACCCTCCTCTAACAATGAAAGAATTACAATGTGTGTTTCCTAGAGTTATTCTTAAAGAACTTCTCATAAAGACAAAGATTTATTCAAAGAAATAAATCTCTAATGGCTGAGATTATGGCCTCCACACTAAGATATGCAACAAAGATGCCATCAAACATAATTAATCTGGAGAAAAGTAGCTCATTTGCATGCAATATGGAAGGATTTCTTCTGTCATGGAAACAAGGTCAACCAAATAGACAGTAAGATCAGTGATCTCTGTGATGTGACCATGGAGAAACGCCTGAAGTGTTCTACCCTCAAAATGTAATGCCATTAGAATCTTTCTGAGTACAGGCATGTCCAGAAATGTAGTTGGGAGATTATCAATGGAATATATGTTATCCTTTCTCTTTCTAGATCCCATTTACCGTAGATAATTGGGAATTGACTGAATCAGATGGACAGTAAATAGGTTGGCTTTATTTCTACAAAATGTCAGTTGACTGCTTATGAAACTCTCTTTCTTCATCCATTCCTTTCAACTGTTAGGTAAAGTAAAATAAGGCATTATTTAATAATCAAGAAGCAATCAGTATAAAACCAATTACAACTCACCAAGAAGAAAATATGGGTGGATACTTACATGATCTATATAAGAGAAACATTTAATCATAAAAAAGAATGAAATAAGCAATAAAGGAAAAGATGCTTTCTTTTATAAATATAAAACTTTTATAACTGTTATTTGTACCAAATGATGATTTAAAAAAAAACTTTAACATGGCTTATATACAAAGAGTTCCTGTAAATCAATAAGAAAAATAAACAGTTCTATAGAAAAAAAATAAGTAAAATCATAAATAGTCAATGAACCAAAAAAAAAGTAAATAAAATATATTTAAATGTTTAGCCACACTAATAAGAAAAAAGTACACTTAAAAGCAAGATAGATTCTCAGAAAAATGTTAGTAAATTAAATTCAACATTACATTAAAAAGATTGCATAGCATGATCAATTGGAATTTATCCCTGGGATGCAAAGATGTAATATATCTCATTTAAAAGAACAAAGAGTGAAAATCACATGATTATCTCAGTAGGTGCAAAAAAAAAATCATTGGACAAAATTCAACTCAACACCTTTTCATGACAAAGATACTCAATAAACTAAGTATGGAAAGAATACACATCATATACTAAAGACTATGATTGACAAGCCCATAGCTAACATCACACTCAATGGTGAAAAACTGAAAGCTTTTCCCCTAATATCACAAATTCAACTAAAATGCCCCTTCTTGCTATTTCTATTCAACTAGAATTGAAAGTCCTTGCCAAAGCAATTAGGCAAAAGAAAGAAGAAGTAGAGGGGAAAAAAAACAAAGAAAGAAAGGTAGATAGATCATTCAAATTGGAAAGGAAGAAGTAAAATTGTCTCTGTTTGAATATTACATGATCCTTACATAGGCAATCCTTAAAAAAAAACTCTTGAATTAATAAACAAATTCAGTAAAGTTTCAAGATACAAATCAACATAACAAAATCAATTTCATTTATACATACTAAAAACAAACTATCTGAAAAGGAAGTTAAGAAAATAATATCATATATAATAGCATCAAAAAGAATAAAATATTTAGGAATAAACTTAACAAAGGAGGGAAAAGATTTTTACAACATAAACTATAATAAATTGATGAAAGAAATCTTAAAAGACATAAATGAATGAAAAGACATCTCATGTTCATGAATTGGAAAAAATAATATTGTTAAATGTTCATATTCAGCAATTTGATCTTCAGAGTCAATGATATTCCCTAAAACTCATAATGGAATTTTTCTCAGAAACAAACAACAACAAAAAAAAACTCCTGAAATTCATATAGAAAAACAAAAGGCCTGCAATAGCAAAAGAAAACTTGAGAGAAAAAAAACAAATGAAACATAGCGTTCTTTCTGATTTCAATGTATTACAAGCCTACAGTAATTAAAACAGTATGTTACCAGCATACTTAAAGACAGACATATAGATCAGAATAGAAAACCCAGAAATAAGCCCACATACATACTGCCAACTGATCTTCAACAAAGAATCCACAGTGGGCTGATGATGTAGCTCAGTGATAGAGCTGGGTTCAATCTCAAGCATTGAGATTTCCATACACAATGGAAAAAGGACAGTCTATTTTACAAATGATAAGGGATAACTGTATGCACATATGCAAAATGATGAATATGGACCCCCATCCTACATCATTCAGAAAAAAAAAATCTATTCTAAATGGAGAAGACTCAAACATAAACCCGAAACTGTGAAATACCTAGAGGCAAATATATGAGAAAATCTTTTTAACATTGGTCTTAGCAATGATTTCTTGAATATGATTCAAAAACCTCAAGCAACAAAAGCAAAAATAGACAAATGGGACTATGCCAAACTATAAATTTTCTGCACAGCGAAGCAATCAATCACCAGAATGAAGAAGCAACCCCTAGAATTAGAAAAAAATACTTGCAAACTATATACCAGATAAAGGGCTAATCCCCCAAGAAGGAACTCTTATAAACTCGGAAGCAAATAAATAACCCAATTAAAACACAAGCAAAGAACTCAAATAGATACTTCCCCAAAGAAGACATGCAAATGCCCAACAGATATATTAAAAGGTGTCAACATCACTTATCATCAGGGAAATTCAAATCACAACCGCAATGAGATATCATTTTACTCATGCCAGGGTGGCTACTATGACAAAAAAAAAAAAAAAAAAAGCTAACAAGTGTTGACAAACGTGGAGAAATTGGAACCTTTGGATACTATTGGTGGGACTGTAAGATGGTGCATCACGATGTAAAACAATATGGATATTCCTCAAAAAATTAAAAATAAAACTATCATGTGATCCAACAATCCCACTTCTAGGTGTATATCCAAAAGAACTGAAATCAAGATCTTGAAGAAATATCTGCACACCCATTCTACCACTTGTGAGAACATAGATAGACCTGGAAGATATTATGTGAAGTTAGGTAAGTCAGTTACAGAAGGGCAAACACTGCCTGTTTGTTCCACTTATGTGAGGTATCTAAAACAGTCAAACTTTAGAGAAGTTGAAAATAGAATGATGGTTGTTAGGTTAAGAAGGAAATGGGAAATTGTTGTTCAATGGGTATGAAGTTATAACTATGCAACATGAGTAAGTTCTAGATATCTGTTGTGCAGCATAATTAATGCCTGCAGTAAACAATACAGTGTTGGGCAATTTAAAAAATTGTAAGAATTTTAAGTGCTCTTATCACACACACATACACACACACAAATAGGACACAAGGAAACTTTTGGAGATGATAGCCATGTTTTTTGCCTTGATTGTGGTGATGGCATTCCAAATGTATACATATATCCAAACTCATCAAATTATGCATATTAAATATGTACCGTTTTGTACATCAATTATGCCTCAATAAAACTATAAAATAATGACATTTTCAAAATGTTTTAATGATTATACTCAGTGTTAATGAGGACATAGCAAAATAAACACTTTTATATAATATTGTTGGAAATTTGACAATCAATATGTACTTATATTTTATATAATTTTATCCTTATTAATTTGTTTTTTTTAATCTCCTTTTTTTTCATTTTTTTTATTGGTTGTTCAAAACATTACAAAGCTCTTGACATATCATATTTCATACATTAGATTCAAGTTGGTTATGAACTCCCAATTTTACCCCAAATACAGATTGCAGCATCACATCGGTTACACATCCACATTTTTACATAATGCCCTATTAGTAACTGTTGTATTCTGCTACCTTTCCTATCCTCTACTATCTCCCCTCCCCTCCCATCTTCTTTCTCTACCCCATCTACTATAATTCATTTCTCTCCTTGTTTATTTTCCCATTCCTCTCACAACCTCTTATATGTAATTTTGTATAACCATGCGGGCCTCCCTCCATTACCATGCAATTTCCCTTTTATCTCCCTTTCCCTCCCACCTCATGTATCTGTTTAATGTTAATCTTTTCTTCCTGCTCTTCCTCCCTGCTTTGTTCTTAGTTGCTCTCATTATATCAAAGAAGACATTTGGTATTTGTTTTTTAGGGATTGGCTAGCTTCACTAAGCATAATCTGCTCTAGTGCCATCCATTTCCCTGCAAATTCCATTATTTTGTCATTTTTTAGTGCTGCGTAATACTCCATGGTGTATAAATGCCACATTTTTTAATCCATTCATCTATTGAAGGGCATCTGGGTTGGTTCCACAGTCTAGCAATTGTGAATTGTGCTGCTATGAACATTGATGTAGCAGTATCCCTGTAGTACGCTCTTTTAAGGTCTTCAGGGAATAGTCCGAGAAGGGCAATAGCTGGGTCAAATGGTGGTTCCATTCCCAGCTTTCCCAGGAATCTCCATACTGCTTTCCAAATTGGCCGCACCAGTTTGCAGTCCCACCAGCAATGTACAAGAGTACCCTTTTCCCCACATCCTCTCCAGCACTTGTTGTTGTTTGACTTCATAATGGCTGCCAATCTTACTGGAGTGAGGTGGTATCTTAGGGTGGTTTTGATTTGCATTTCTCTGACTGCTAGAGATGGTGAGCATTTTTTCATGTACTTGTTGATTGATTGCATGTCCTCCTCTGAGAAGTGTCTGTTCAGGTCTTTGGCCCATTTGTTGATTGGGTTATTTGTTTTCTTATTGTTTAATTTTTTGAGTTCTTTGTATACTCTGGATATTAGGGCTCTATCTGAAGTGTGAGGAGTAAAAATTTGTTCCCATGATGTAGGCTCCCTATTTACCTCTCTTATTGTTTCTCTTGCTGAGAAAAAACTTTTCAGTTTAAGTAAGTCCCATTTGTTGATTCTTGTTATTAACTTTTGTGCTATGGGTGTCCTATTAAGGACAAATTGTTGGAAATTTGACAATCAATATGTACTCATATTTTATATAATTTTATCCTTATTAATTTGTTCTAGAAAATAATCATAGATTTACACAAATATTTATTTATATTGGTATTCCCTATAGTGTTGTTTATAAAGCAAACACTAACCAGAACATTACAATAAAGAAACATTAACAACAAACATTAATAGTAATAAAAAAATAATGAAACTATAACAATAAATAAAGACTAAGTGAGGGCAAAGGTGTAGCTCGGTGGTGGAGCCCTTGCCTGGCATGTGCAAGGCCTTGGATTCAATCCCCAGTACTATCAAATAAATAAATAAATAAAACAGAAAGGCTAAGTAAATAGTAACAATCATACAATAAAATGCTATGCAACCACTCAACTTATTTAATTATGGCAGATTATATTTTCTAAAAAAAATGACTGCAGCAACAATTCTGGTCCCAAGTGCTCTTTCAAAGCCTTGTCATTTTACACCTGTGTCAGGCTGATGATGGCCTCCTAAAGCTATCCACATTCTAATTCCTGTAATTTGTGAATATGTTATCTTACATAATGAGGAACTTTGCTGATGTGATTAAGCTAAGGATCTTGAAATGGGGAAATTATTCTTGATTATTCGGGGAAGCCCAATTTAATCACAAGAAGA
This sequence comes from Marmota monax, assembly GCF_021218885.2. Classification (NCBI taxonomy): domain Eukaryota; kingdom Metazoa; phylum Chordata; class Mammalia; order Rodentia; family Sciuridae; genus Marmota; species Marmota monax. Next base: position 53,896,645 of record NW_026693777.1, on the reverse strand, counting down.
AGGCAGGAAAATGGGACAATAGGAGTCAGAAGATGGGACAATAGGAGCAGACAGTTGCAGAGAGAGGTTCGGGAATGCTGGGCTGCTGGCCTTAATGATAGCGGAAGGGACCACTGCCAAGGAATACAGGCAGACAGCTCTACACACTGGAAAAGGCAAAGAAATGGACTCCACCAGTGAGCTTCCAGAGAAAGTACAGCCCTGCCAAAACCTTCATTCTGACCCAGAAAAACCTATTTCAGACTTCTGACCTCCAAAACTGTAAGATAATAAATCTCTGTTGCTCATAGAACTTGTAATTTGTTAGAGCAGCAATAGAAAACTCACACACCACTCAGGATGTCTCCCTCTGAACTTGGATGGGCTTTTGTGACTGCCTTGATAAATAGCACAGGGTGGAGAAATGCTATGTGACTTCCAACCCTAGGTCACCTTGTAAAAGTTGTGCTGGCTTCAGCCTGGCCTATAGACATATACTTTGGAGATCCTCAAATACCATGTAAGAAATATGGCTACATTGATATCAGCAGGTAAAAAAAGACCACATTAGAGACAGAGAGAAATGTTCAAGAAATCCAGCAGGTATAGCCTGCAGCAATTTGAGTTTTTCCAGCTGTTCTAGTCAGCTTTTGCATCATTGTGACCAAAATACCTGACAAGAACAACACAGAAAAGGAAAAGTTTATTTGGGCTCACAATTTCCTAGATTCCGTCCATGGTTAGCCAACTCCATTGCTCTGTGCCCAAAGTAAGGCAAAATATTATGGCTTGGAGGAGGAAAGCAGCTCAAGATATGGCAATCAGGAAGCAGGGAGCTCCATTCACCAGAAAGAAAATATAGGCCCTAAGGCATTACTCCAGTGTCCTACCTCCTCCAGCCACATCCTGCCTGCCTACAGTTGACACCCAATTAATTCATATTAGTGGATTAAAGCACTGATTAAGTTAAAGCTCTCACAACACAACCACTTCACTTCTGAAAATTCCTACGTTGTCTCACACACGATCATTTGGGGGACACCTCCTATCCAAATCATTACACAAGCCCAGACACCAAACATGTAGTAAGTAACCTTCAGAGAACTTGGCCTAAGCCACCACCTGACTGCAAGAATGTGAAAGACCCTGAGCAGGAACTACATAACTGAGCCTGGTTAACTTCCAGAGCCATAAAAGATGATGATGATGATGATGATGATGATGATGTTAATGTGATTCTTGTGCTTTATGCTATTGGGTTTCAGAGCAGTTTGTTATTCATCAATAAGATTAATGATAAAGGGAAATGTTCACAATATACTATTAAATGAAAACATGAGCTAATAGGTCAAAGTGTATGTGCATACACTTGAGTCACAAAACGTATATATTGGTTATCTCCAGGTGCTAGGTGAAGGAATTAAGATCTTTATAATTTTCTTTATTTTCAAAGTCTGTACAATGAACATGCATCATTTTTGTAGTGAGGTGAAAAAATATTTTTAAGCTTATTAGATACTGTTACTTCTAAATATGTCTTGACTGTGGAAAACACAGTCACAGGCATGTATGTGCATGTTGAAGATAAACATCAGAATAGGGGAGGGGTTACTTGGTTAATCTAAGTGAGAACATGAGCCTTTAAACTGTGCTCTTATTCTTCCCTTTTCTATGGTGGAGATGGCAGCAAATACCTTCTAATGTCAAGTCAACCCCTAATCCTTTTAGCCACTCCCAATGCAACTGTAATTGATGCCACTGGGATTGGATTCTGTTCTGTAACAGGGATAAAAGATATCTACAGTTTCTCTTGCAAGAAGAGAAATCACCCCTTCCTCTGGCCTAAAATTCACCCAGTTTTGCTGTTCCCTATCAGTACCTCAGAAAGGAACTGACCTGCAAAAGTTAGGGGTGAGATGAGAGAGGAGCAAAAAGGTGGAAAGCCATGGTCCCCAAACTCTACAGGGTCCCATTTAACTCTGATGGCTACCCTGGGAGGGGTGGCTAATAATCCCGAATTTACAAATGCAAACATTCAGGCTCTGAAAGATGAAACAACTTACCCAGTTCAGAAAGCTAATAAGTCACTTCAGAGAGCTCCTGGGGCACTGGAGACATGGGTGATCACTTTTGTGATCAGGTGAAAACATTGTTAAGCTCTTTAGATGCTCTTACTCTGTGTCATGAATGTCGGCAACGTGAATGCACCTCTGCGTGAAAGCCTCTGCTTGGTGACTGGCCATTTTAAGGCAGGGAGCAACCTACCAGCAAGGTTACTTCCCCCATGAAAATTCAAGCAGGGTCTGCAGCCCACATGTAGCAGCCTAGACGTTCACCTCAGATGCACATTCCCCTCGCTCCTTTTCAAAAAGCACAACAGCTCTCACACAGTTGGAGGACTATCATTAAAAGTCAGCCACTCTTGGCCAAAGGACGTGATGATTCTAATGGCACTGACAAGAGACTGAGGGAGCAGGGGGACTCCTCCACACAAACCTGTTTCTTCTATAACATAAATGAGGAGGGGAATGGTGTGGGGCCAGGATCTGCCTTCTAAATGCACTGAAAATTGAGGCTCCTGTCTTTTGGCATTTCCTAAAAGGCCTCTGGAGCTTTGCTCGGCAAGCCCGACATTGAGGGTACTTTCAGCTGTTTAAGCCTTCCTCTTCTAACAGGGGTCAAAGGGCTGGAAAGATCTTCTCAAAAGGATAGAGAAGGAATCATTAAAAGGGAGGAGAATGAAAGTGACAGAAGGTCAGCCCCCTTTTTTTTTCCCCCTAATGGGTGCATCCCTGGGGGGTCGGGTACAGTGGCCCAGGCACCTGGCTTCCTAAAATCTGCAGTATTTTGATTAACACTTCCCTGAAAGGGACACCAGAGGAAGTGCAAAGGAGCAGCCAGTTGGGGGGGGGGGGGGGAGTTGCAGATGAAATCAAACACAATGAAAATTTGATTGTCATAAGTAAATTCCATTAATGCTATTAACTTAAAACACCCATGTTTCAATAAGTGGGCGAGAACAATGCTTGAAGTCTTTATGTGTTTCAACTCTGTCATAAAGCTTATTTCCTTCAAATATAAATTTACTCTAAGAACATCACTCATTGCATAGTGCAAAGCTTTATATAAGAACTGGTTTGGGATTAAAATTCATCTTTACATGCAACCCAAGCACACAAATGGTGAAGGTTTTCACTGATTTTTAGTCAACAAGCAATAAACTGCATTTGCACCCACCTACTCCTAACACTCCATCTGGTAACATTTCCACGTTTCAAGGAAAGAAATCAATAGCAATAATCCGTGAGGGACTCATAGGGTGTATATTTTTTTATCACACTGCCATTTGAAGAAAAAGATTTCCCCTATCTACTTAAAGCAAGAGTGTTCTTTTTGTATATTTACATGAAAATCTCAACATTATTATTGGGGGGAGGGAAGTTCAAAGGAAAGAAGAGAACAAGCCAATTAAAACAAATGTGAGAAAATAAGTTCTAAACACAGGTTTTTAACAATACAGGTTCTATTTGAACAACCCAAATGATCATCAGTGCACAAGCCAAAAAATCCCTAGTCAACCTACATATTCAAAAATGTATTTTGACTCTGTGTCTAAGGAAAGGAGAGCTAAAATGCATGTTGATGTAACTTCTCAGAGAAAGCCACCCTGTTTTCAACTTGCAGTGCAAGGAGAGGACACTACGGCTGAACCCTGAAATTTAGAACTATGTCATTGCTGATTTTCTGTACAAGAAGGAAATATGATTCTTTGTTACTGCTCTTATTTATTGCAGACCTTGTCTGGAATCTGGTATTGAAGCCGCGCTTGATGAGTTGCCGCCTTGAACTTTCCCACTGATCAATGCCGGCGCTGCCGCTGCATGAAAGAATAGCTTTCCCAAGGAGCCGCTGTCACACGGGAAACCAGCTACCCAGCAAGCTTTTAAAAAATGGGCCAGAGGCTTGTAGGCTTGAGCTTCGGAACATGTTTCCACCCCCACCCCAAAAGAAATGGCAAATGGTGACTGACCGTTTGAAAATTGGAATGTTACAAGAGCAAGAGGTAAGGTCAAAAGCAGAAATCCTCCTTTCTGTGAAATGATCAGACACCACGGGATGAAAACATGCAGGGAGAGGAAGGCTAATATGAAGTGAGAGGACAGGAATCATATTTCTTCTCAGCAGGGTGACAAATAAAAAGTTGCCTTTATTTTTCTGTGCAAATAAACTTTACTTTAGGAATTGTAGCAGTGGGTTGGTGTCCCATAAAATAGGTTTTATCTGCTACGGTGACAACCTAAGGCAGGGAGGGGTTAGAAGCGGGGTAATTGCCATCTTTTCCATTATTTTTGTCAATATTTTTGTTATTTTGTAGAGCGATTGCAGGGGAAGCCTAGACAAATGCTATTAAGAATGAGGGCCAAGAGAAAGGGTTTAATCCAATTCTTCGGCAGTTCATGTGGAAAGCATGTGTCACTGGTGTAAGCTGGGACAGAATCCTCAAATACATCCAAGCTGATCTCTGCAAAAAAAACCCCAGCCTGTCCCAAAGCTGCACACTTTAGGATGGGTTGCCCATCGTGACAGTACCCACTGGAAAGAACCTAACATTTGAGAAAGAAGGACAGTGAGCCATCAGGAGCTGTTGGGAGCCAAGACTTTCCTCCAGAGGGTCTCAGCCAACAACCAAAACCCAGGAGCAATCAGGCCCACAAGCACAACCCTCCCTCTATTTTAACACATAAATCTAAAGTGAGACCCAAGCGTTGGTAAGCTTAGCCTAGCTGCCTCACCCACTGTCTTCTTCCTGGGCATTTCATAGGCAATGAGTACTTTAAATATTTACTAATCCTATTGCGAGTTACTGCCATCCTCATGTGTTTCTTTCATTCTTCTCCCTCCTCCAGACACTCCTAAACCTTTTTGTCTCCTACAGTCATGGTTAGTGTGCAAGCTACACCTTCTATTTCAGACCACTAGCTGCTCCATCTATGTCTTTCCATCTTTGTACCCTCAATGGTCCCTAGCTCTTTGTTCCAAATATAGGAGATACCCAAATGTTTGTTGAATAAATGAATATAAAGTTGCTTGTCCCTAAGTATTGCCATCAAAAAGTCACAGCAGACAATCTCCTCCAACTCTTGTTCCTGGTCCAATCTGCTTGGCCCATCTCTCAATCTACAGACCAATCATCACACCACATTCAGGCAAACAGCACCCAGCAAGGAGGCACCTAGGGCTTATCTCCCTATTCATTAAATCCATTCAGAAGTTTCCTACTCCTCCACCTTGCCTGGCTTATCCTTAAGCCCTGCTTTTCCTGGCTCTAACCTTGGACTAATACTGCCATAGTCACCTCAGTCCCAGATCAGAATAAAATGGATTGTATGATTTTTTTTTTTTTTTTTTTTTTTAGCTCATGGTTTGCCCAGAAAAGTTCGGTACTTATCTATGGAAGTCTCCACATCTAGCTGTTACCCCATTCCCCCAGATGCAATTCAGACAGCAATCCCCCTCACTGACCTGATCCTCCTCAGCTGAGTGCCTGCCAGTACTGGACCCCAAGCTCACCCAGAGGTTCAGGTCTAGTCAGCAACCCCACTCCCTAGCCATACCACCCACCTGGACCACTGCATCACAGCCACTGTCAGAGAGAACTGCTGCACCCCAGTTCTTACTCCAAGACCAGGGGGTGAGGGGGCAGGGTGACAGGTTCTCTGACTGTTCAAAGAAGAGAGGCTGCCCCAGATGCTTTAAGGGCCAAGGTAAGGGTCTTGAACCATTGCCCTGTTTCTCTGTAAAGACACAGTATTAGTCCATTTTCTACTGCTAATAACAGACTGGATTAGTTATCAAGAAAAGAGGTTTATTTGGCTCATGGTTCTGTTCCAAGGTAAAGAGGCTGCATTTGGTGATGGCAGTACTGCTGGCAGAGTCCCATGGTAGCCGAGGAGGGCATCATATGGCAAAATATGCGGAGCACACATGTGAATCTTCATCTCTCTCTTTTTTATAAATTCACCAGTATTCAATCATGTGGTCTCTGCTCTGATGACCTTATCTCATCTTAATCACCTCTCCAAAGCCACACTTCTTATAGTGTTATAGTTTGGATAGTAGGTGGCCCTCAAAAGCTCATATGTGAGACATGCAAGAATGTTTAGAGATGAAATGACTAGATTATGAGAGAGAAAACCTAATCAGTGGATTACTCCACTGATATGGATTAACGGGATGGTAACTGTAGGCAGGTAGGGTTGACTGAAGGAAGTAGTAACTGTGACATGACTTTGGAGTTTATATTTTATCCCTGGTGAGTGTAGAGAGTTAGTGGACTCTCTCCTTCCTGTCATGTCCCTGAACTGCTTTCCTCTGCCACACCCTTCTGCCATGATGCTCTCTCTCAACTAAGGCCCAGAGTTATGGATTTGACTCATGATGAACCTCTGGAACCATGAGCCAAGATAAACTTTTCTTCTCTAAGTTGTCCTTTTCAAGTATTTGAGTCACAGTGACAAAAAGCTGACTAAAGCAGTCAGATTAAGTTTCCACCTTCAGTAATACCTCACAATGCAGACTCAAGATGAGTTTTCAGAGGGGCCAAACCATATTCATACTACAGTCAACACCCTAGTCCACGTTCACCAGAAGTGGGCAGATTCAGCACTTCCACTTGGTGCCTACCACTGAAGAATGTATCCAAAATGGAATTCCCAAGTTCAATGCATGACACACCTGTGCGTACCTTGCCCTTTGGCTTGCTAGGTACCACCAGGTATACTTCTGCATTTAACCCCTGGGTAATAGGACAGCTGCAGTTGGGGTGCCTGACAATGTGAGATACACACACACAACTTGCACATGCAAATACTTACACTGAAACCAATATATATGTGTAAAAAGCAGAATATTTAAATGAATACTGATGAATGGATGGATGGGCTTTTTGAATGAATTTTCAAATTCAGACTAAGGAGACCAGCTCATTTCATACTGAGCCACCAAAACCCCAGAGCACATCATCAAGGACTGCTGCTCCCTCTATGCCAAGGATTCTCAGCAGCAGGATCAATTTTGCCCTCCCTGAAGACATTTGGTGTATGGAGACTTTTTGGTTGATTACAACCATTGATGATGTTACTGGCATTTAGTGTGTAGAGGCCAGAGATGCTGTTAAACAATGCATAGGACAGTCCCCTCTCCCCCACAACAAAGAATCTTCCCAGAAATGGCAATTGTACAGAGGCTGAGAAGCCCTGCTCAACATTCTACATTTAAGCAGCCACCTTTGATGCTCAAAATTCCCACTAAGCACAAAAGAAAAATAAAATCTCCACATCATCCTTAGGCAACATTCTAAAATCTGTGAATGCTATCTTTTTTCTCTACAGGTGGTGTTCTCTTTGTCCTCTCCACCCTCTACCCCCCAACTCTACCCCCCACCCCACCCCAAATTTCTAGAGACAGGACACAACAGTACCTTTCACTTTCAAAAAATAACCAAAGGACTAAGCTAAGGGCCTTCATTGCCAAATCAGGGAAAGAGAAGAACCTTGGGAAAGAATGCTGAGAATGAAGTGTGGTAGCTCAGTTATTAAGGTGCCACCTGCACCAACACAGAACTATGAACCCACTAGTGAAGAGTCACTTCATCTTTCCATATTCGGGACTCCAGCATACTGTCTTACAAATTCTTCAAGTTTGGTTATGCTTTAGACCTCACATCTGAGTATCTTCTGTAAGCATCAGCTTGAAGGAGGAACAAGGAGTCTATGAATTTAACCCAGAGAAAGCAAATACGCAACTGTGTCCTGGAATAGAGGGACAGTGGTGCATTATAAGAGGTAAGATACACTCCAAGTGTGCTATGCTTTCTCATTCAGTCCACACCAACTCACACAGACCCAGTACCAATGGCTCACAGTTTAGTATCTAAAAATTTCCAAGTCCAATTCGAACTGCTTGTGGTCAATCCCCAAAGCTGTTTGCACTCATGATCTGCTACTTTTTTGATACAGCCCACCACCTTAGGTTCTTGCTCCTTTATAACTGTTCTCTCAGTTAAAATCCTTAACATCTTAAAAGTAAAATTGTTATCCTTATCCCCATTTTATGGATAAGAAAATTTATGCACAAAAAGTTCACATAACTTTTCCAACTAGTGAGCAGCTAAAACACAATGTCAATCCAGACAATTTGGCTCCAAAGTCTAATATCTTAATTGCTGTTATTGGACTGTTCCTTAGCCAGAAGCCATAAGGAAAGAATATTCTAACCAGAGACCAGTGTAGCATAGGAGTTATGTGTGAGGTTCTAAGACTTCTTTTTCTCTTACATAAAATAGGGATAATAAAAGTGCCCACCTCATAGTCATTATGAGAAATAAGTTATGTGAAACACTTACCCTAGTGCCTGACCCATAATATGTTCCCTAAAAATGTTAGATATTACCATAATTATTATCACAAAGTGATATTACCATATTTATTATCACAAAAACTCAGTTTTTTCCAGCACCAAAGTCTAGACTATAGAACTATCAAAGAAAAAAGATAAATTCTACAAAACTTATTTTAAAAGTTTAGAAGTTATTAAAGATAATTTCTCAATGCATACATTATTTAATACATTGCAATAATTTTGTGGTCTTACTTTTTTAATACTTAACTGTATTACCATTGGCTTCATGAGCTTCTAACTTGTAGCTCAGATGGAAAGATTGTCTGTATTTTAAGAATTGAAAGAAAGGATGATAATGACTCCACAGCCTAGGCTAAATTTAAAACTGATGCTAGAGGCTTATGGTCTGAACATTATGTGAGTTTGGTCCTGAGCCAAAGAATCATTAAACCATTGAGCTTAACCAAAGGGACTTCCAGAGGTCACACAACGCCATCCTTCTGCATCCAGAGGAACAGAAGTCCACTTTACTTCACTTAGCAACTTGGCATCTGCTGAAAAGAGAAAGCATTACCCTACAACTACATATTTTTCAGCACATGTTGAAAAGATAAATAAAAACCGTGTTTCTTAAGAAATGGATGTGTATATGCCTGTATGCAAATTAAGTCTTTTTGAAATCAATTTTTAGATTTCAATACAATTCTATTTTATGCTGATTCTTCTATTATAGTTTTTCTGAATCCCCAAAGGAATCAAACTTGTTATCAATTTAGTACAGTTCCACCTTGGTGCGAAAACTAAGAGTGTTTAATTATTTAAGCACGTAGTTCATGGTCATTAACCAAGTGATGAAGGACATGACCTGACAATCCACTCAAGGTCAGTCTTTGCAGATAATTTCCCATTCTACTCATTTGCATTAATAAGGAATACCCACCCACATCAAACTGATATCAGGTCCTTGCATCACCTCTATATGACAAAAATCTTCTTATGATCTGAACTTTTTATAGTTACATTTGTCATCCCACCCTTGAGGAGCTATCCTCTATTTGAATCTTCATTACATTCCTTCTGCAGAGTCACCCTTTTGCATAACTCCAGGGACACCATAATGATCATGGTCCACATAGTTAGACAATGGAGTCATTCAACCTTCCTGATGATGTTCAATGTACAACTCACACAGCTATGCACCATAACTCTAATCTTCTAGTCCAGACAAGATTTTATCAAAAGAAGTCAACTTTTTTGTTAGAAGAAATGTCAGTCTTGCTGCATTTCTCTGACCCATTTGGGCAGTAAGAAGGAAATGTTTGTGTGTGTGTGTGTGTGTGTGTGTGTCAAATTCCTAATAGACATGGAAAAGTAAAAGGTAAGTTTTGCTCCCTGTAGAGGATCCCAAAGATGATGTAATAGAAACCCCCATGAGTTTGGAGCCCTACAATTTTCTACTTTAAGATCTACCCCTGTTTCTAATATTCTGGCTCGGGAGCTCTTTCTTGGTATCGTGTCTTGGCAGGAGAATTTGATACTGAAAAACACAAAATAGTGTTTCTTCCAAGTCTAAAGAATATAACCTTTTGTTGGAAAACACTCTAAGTGAGAAGCTTTTACTTTTTCCCCTTAACTTCACTCTATTGTTCAAACAAATGAAAATTCTATTTATTTACTTGTGTATGCTTTTACCACCAATAGTAAGTTTCTCAGGTTCTTTAATTTAATTGCATAATTTCAAATGTCTTAAGCTAGCATCACTTTTGTTAAACCACATTAGGTCTAGAGCATAATGATTTCCACTTGTATTAGGTGTCAGCCTCTTCTGAATGTCTAATTTCAGGCAATATTCTATGAAATTAGATAAGCAAGAAGGTTTAGACTGTTAGAAATTTCATATTTTAAATGCATACAGTGACTACCTAATTGCTACCTAAGTGGGGATTCTGTCCTTAAAAGTCATTTTATACTCAAATATCTCACTGAACTTTGTAAATACATTAGAGTCACTTACCTATGAGACTGAACATCCTGAGAGGTCATTTAGTCTAGTAACTATCTTTACCCAAGTAAATATCCTAAATGAATGAGTTCTCCTGCTCCTTGGCTTTTTCACATTGAAAGAGAAGATCCTGACTTAGCATGCATGACCCTGAGTTTAACCTCCAGCATACTCCTCCTCCCCTCCCTCACCAAAAAAAAAAAAAAAAATGAAGACGTTGAATGTAGGACATATCTTCCAAAAATCTGTCTAGAAAGATAGTCCAGGGGAGATAGGACAGGAGAGAATAGAAAACCCAAAGTGACTGGGCTTTTATTTTAAAGAGTCAACACACTGAAGAGGGTGCAGGCACAGAAAAGAAGATAGTCACCAGAGTGTGTCCCTGAGGAGCAGGCTAGAGACAGGACCAGGAAACACCAAGAGGAAGATTTTATCTGGTCCTAGGATAAAGGCTTTATCTGATAACTGTTAATTGATGCACAGGAAGAAGGCAAAGGAGTTTCAAAAAAGTGGTCTCCGTTTCCTCAAGTTAAACCACTACAAAGTGGAGAACTTACCTTTAGAAGCCACATTAATCTCTATACTGTATCTCCCTTAACTCAACCAGCATGTTCCTCTTTCCACCATTATGCTGATATTCACTTACACATATTTTCACTACATTGCTCATTACATGTCAGAAGATTTTATATTCTCTGTTTCTAACATTTTCCTAAAGAGGAATTTGAAATCCATTAGTATACTTAATTGCTGCACCATCAAACTAGATGTGAACACTTTTTGCTTTAGTGGAGAGATAGCAGTGAAATGATTCAAAGGAATAACCACATCTCTCTGGTTTCTAAAACTCAAAAACTAGTACAAAACCAGAGCTTTAGAACTGTCCATTATCATCATTATGAAATAGGTCTCCTGAAAGTCCATTCACTTCTTTCTTGTCAAACCCAAGCCTTTTCTCTTGACCAAATAAATCACTTTTAAATTCAACTCCACAAGCACGGTTCAAGCATAAACAATGCAAAACTCTGCGGGTCGATGGTGAAAAGTGGTGAGTGAGATATGACACGAGGCCTCATGGACATGGAGGAGAACAGGCACCAACAAAGAGACATGGAACCAAGGAGAGAACAACTAAGTCTGTCCAAAGAGAACAGAAAGCCATAGTAGAACAGGGTTCCTCCCAGCCTTGAGGTGTGAGCAGGTGCCTGAGACCCAGCAGTTGTGAAGTCCTCATCTCCCTCACCAACCATTGCTCTTCCCCTTTCTAAGGGTTGCTTTCCCACACTCTGCCAACCCCAAGTCCTCATTCCCACATTCTTCCCACATTGCTTCTCCATCAGCTCATCTCCTGTCATTGCTTAATTAAATGCCCCATCACCAAAACTCAACAATCTCAGGACTGAACCTTCCTTCTGGGTGAATATGCCTTCCAAGATCAGTGAAGCCCACAAGTACCTCTCCCTTTTTAGAATCTCTCACCTACAACACTTAAGCTTTTTAATCTCTTTTCTTTAATTATTGGTTTCTCTTAGTTATACTGTATACTGTATGCCACTGTTCCACCAGCTGCCTTATTCCTCTCCTATTTGACTATAAGGATTTGGGGTTAAGAACTATACATATTGCTTCTCAGAGAAATTTCTCAACTCCTCACCTTGACTTTCCCCATTGCCTGATAATATACCGTGAAACCCCCTTGGCTATCCTGTGCTCATGACAAACACTGCCAATCAGGCAAAGAATGCAAATTTGCTTGACAATATTTTCAGCATTGCATTTCAGGCTCTCAGTTTAAAATGTAAGACTAGTACCTTAGACACAGACTTGCACTTTAATCCATATCCATAGACTGAATTTTGGCCTTCTTGGCCAGATGGCCACAAATTCTGGAAACAATTTTATAATAAGTGTAAGTAATTAGTATTATATAGGGCATATAGAAGAAGGTTTGAAGTTTCATCAAAATATGTACTGATTTCCAGCTAACACTTAAGATGTAGAAAGCTGGAAAGAAAAAAATTCCCCCCCAACCCAACACCCTTAAAATGAAAGTAAAGACAAAAAATACTCAGCAATTTGAATCATAATCTTTTGGATTATGATAATCAAATTAATTTATTTCATATAACTTGAGTTATAATTTTTCTTGCATCCACAAGAGAGTTGAGATTGTAGGGCAAATCAGTAGCATGAAATCTGAAGACAGACGTGTTCCTCCAGGAAGAAACAGGACATGAGCACTGGTTTACCAACACCATGTGAGCTGGTAATAAGAATTCACCTAAAAGGTTTACCAATTGCTAAAGACTGAGTATGGTCACACAAAAGATAAAAAGACCCCTGAAAGCCACCAACACCAGGGAAATCCATACCTGTTCACTGGTTCTTCTCAGATCTCACTACATAATCCATTAGGTGTAAAGTGAGAGACCAGAGAATACCACATTCAGTGCTGCAGACCTGGGAGAAGTTGCAACAGCAAGAAAAGCATAAAGACCAGACCATAGATTTCTCCCTATGTCTCCAACCAAACAAAAGCTTTAGGCTGTTGGAGAAAGGACACCAAGCCCAATTGACCTCAGGGCACAGGTGAAGACCCACTGCAACTGGGAGAAAGGAAGAGGAAAAAAATCTTTATCTCTAGGGGAATGGTAGGAAACATCCACAGGCCCAAAGGATTCTCTATACCTAATACTGAAAAGGAAAAGAATACTGTGAAGGCCCCATCCTCAAGACCCAGGGATATGGGACCCAGTGAAGATTGAGGTCAAGCCAAGAAAATGGAGAACATTATTGATCCCACCTCCCTAATGCCAGGCTAACAAAAATCTGTAGCAAGAAATAGCAGAGAAAAAAAAAAGAGCACAGACAGAGAAACTCTGAAGTGTAAGTTCACAGAAATCATAGAACTGAGGATAGAACAAAAGCATGTGAGAAAACACCTCCAGAATTCTAGCCCCAACCTAAACACAAATTAATATTAGAGGAATTTGAAGTCTATGGTGAGAGTAACCATAGCAACAATGCAACTCTTGACAAGTACTAGTTACATTGACATTCAATAACATGCACTCATATGTGCTTTAAGGGTCCAGGAATAAAAGACAGCTATATCCATTTTTGGGCCATGCATATATTTACTTAGACTTTTATCCAAAATTTCCAGCTTTCAACCAAAGGCTATAAGACACATAAATAAATAAGAAACAAAAAAAGAAAAAATACACAAGAAACTATTTATAAGAAATATATATAAGCAAGAAAAAGGAAGCAAAGAACCAGAATCAGATATGACCCAGGTTTTAGAACTATCAAACATAAAATTTTAAACAATTATGTTTAATATGTTAAAGGCTCAAGTGTAAATGGTGGAAAACATGCATGAACAGATAGGGAATTCAACAAAGAGCTAATCAATACTAATCAATACCCCTGATTGAAATAGCTACAAAAATTCTCAATGACGTTCTATAAAATTGAACTCACCAATATATTAAAAGAGGAATAGATCATGACTGAGTAGGATTTATACGGGCAAGGCAAAAGCAATCCAACATTGAAAGCCAGTCAGTATAGTTCAGCATATCAACAGGTTAAAGAAGGAAAATTATATGATCACCTCAAAAGATGCAAAAAAAACACTTTGACAAAATCCAACCCCCATTCCTGATTAAGGGGGGAAAACTCAGAAAAATTAGGAATAAAAGAGAACTTCCACAACCTGATAAAGAGAATCACCAAAAATTCTACAGCTAGCATCATATTTCATGATAGATGACTAAATGATCGCACCTAAATCAAGAACAAAGCAAGGTTGTCAACTGCCACCATTCCTATTCAGCATCATCCTGAAGGTTCTAGCCAGTACAGCAAAACAATAAAACCATGCATATTGCAATAAGAAGAAATAAAACTCACTCTTCACAGGCAACATGATGTTCTATATAGAAAAATCTCAAAGAATCTGCCAAAAAAACAATTAGACATTTTGGGTGTGTCCAAGTTTCAGCAATGTGAATAAAGTTTTTATGAACATTTGGGTGCAGACATAAGTTTTCAACTTCTAAATTACATGGTAAAAATATATTTCATTTCTTAGGAAACTGCCAAACTCTTCCAAAGTGCCTATGCCATTTTTTATTTCCACCAGCAAACAATGAGAGTTCAGCAATGCATCTGCATCAGTATGTGGTGCCTAACAGATGTGTAGTGGTTCCTTACTTCATTTGTTTGTTTGTTTTTGAGACAAAGTCTTGCTTTTATGCCCAGGCTGATCTTAAACCCCTAGACTGATAGGACGCACCTGCCTCAGCCTTCAAAGTAGATGGGATTACAGGCAAGCACTACCAAACTGGCTTGCATTGTTTTAATTTGCCTACCCCTGAACTGAGAATACAGCTCAGTGGTAGAACATTTGCCCAGCATGTGTGAGATCCTGAATTCAATCCCCAGTACTAAAAAAAAAAAAAATTATTTTAAAAAATTGCATTTCCTTGATGACATACGATATGGAGCACCTTTTCATATGGTTATTAGCCATCTGTAAATCTTCTTTGGTAAGGTGTCTATTAAGATCTTTGGCCCACTTATTATTGGATTGTTTGTTTTCTTACGGTTGAGTTCTAAGAATTCTTTGAATATGATGGTTTTATATGATGGTTGTTTATTAGATGTGGCTTTTGCAGGTATTTTCTTCCAGTTTATGACTCATTCTCTTGACATTGTCTTTCAAAGAGCAAAAGTTTTTAATTTTAATTAAGCCCAGCTGATCAAATATTTCTTTAATAAATCATGTCTTTGGAGTTACATCCAAAAGTCACCTCCATGCTAAAGAGCTAAGGGAATTATTAAAGATCCCAGGTCCCTGTGCCTGCCGTGACCATTGCACATCCTTATGGAACATCTGAAGAATGCTGACTTCTCTATGGGTATGACTCACTCAGGAGAACTCAGAGTCATTCACTTATCTCTCTCCCTCCTTTCGGGGATCTGGAAAGTCCTTGGGGGGATAAAGTGTCCTTCAGGGGATCACTAGGTCACACAGGTTGTTAGACTGGAGATTTCTTTGTTCTAATTAGTATTTAACCCCACTGGCAATAAGACTTTGGATTCTCACCCATAGAAAGGATGCTCTAGCTGGGACTTCCCATTCAGGACCCTGAAAAGCTGCTCTGGGATTCCCCAGCTACATGACTTTGGGTGTTGGTATTTCCTCAATATGGTGATGTATTATCTCCTCTTTCTTGCCTACCACTTTTGATTTTGCCCTCTCTTCTAAACAATTACTAAAATAAATGCTATCTTGTATAAAGAGAGTGCCTTTATTGTCTGTCAGATCCAATCTGCCAAATCAGCAGCTTCACACATACATAATGCTTTAACATTACACATGCCCAGGATCATCTAGTTTTACTCTCATATTAGCTTCTCGAATTTTTAGTTTTGTGTTTTACTTTTAGGTCAATCATTCATTTTAGGTTAATTTTTGTGAAGGTTAGAAATGATTCATTTTAGATTGTGTCTAGATTTTTTTAATTGCTTTTATTTTTTAAATATATGCAGTGGAATACATCACAATTCTTATTACACATATAGAGCACAATTTTTCATATCTCTGTATCTAAAGTATGTTCACATCAATTCATGTCTTCATACATGTACTTTGGATAATGATGTCCATCACATTCCTCCATCATTGCTAACCCCCTGCCCCCTCCCTTCCCCTCCTATCCCTCTGCCCTATCTAGAGTTCATCAGTTCCTCCCATGCTCCCTCTCCCTACCCAGCTATGAGTCATTCACATTATACCAGAGAAAACATTTGCCATATTTTGGTGGGGGGTGGGGGGGATTGGCTAACTTCAGTTAGCATTATCTTCTCCAATGCCATCCATTTACCTGCAAATGCCATGATTTTATTCTCCTTTACAGCTGAATAATATTCCATTGTGTATATACGCCATATTTTTTAATCCATTCTTCTACTGAAGGGCATTTAGGTTGGTTCCACAGTTTAGCTATTGTGAATTGTGCTGCTATAAACATTGATGTGGCTGTGTCCCTATAGTATGCTGTTTTTTAAGTCCTTTGGGTATAGACCAAGGAAAGGGATAGCTGGGTCAAATGGTGGTTCCATTCCAAGTTTTCCAAGGAATCTCCATACTGCTTTCCATATTGGCTGCACCAATTTGCAGTCCCACCAGCAATGTATGAGTGTGCCTTTTTCCCCACATCCTTGCTAACACTTATTGTTGTTTGTCTTCATAATAGCTACCATTCTGACTGGAGTGAGATGGTATCTTAGAGTAGTTTTGATTTGCATTTCTCTAATTGCTAGAGATTATAAACATTTTTTCATATCTTTGTTGATTGATTGTATATCCCCTTCTGAGAAGTGTCTGTTCATGTCCTTAGCCCATTTATTGATTGGGTTATTTGTTTTTTGGTTTTGGTGTTTAGTTTTTTGAGTTCCTTATATACCCTAGAGATTAGTGCTCTATCTGAGGGGTAAAAATTTGCTCCCAAGATGTAGGCTCTCTATTCATCTCACAGATTGTTTCTTTTGCTGAGAAGAAGCTTTTTAGTTTGAATCCATCCCATTTATTGAGTCTTGGTTTTAATTCTTGTGCTATAGGAGTCTTATTAAGGAAGTTGGGGCCTAATCCCACATGATAAAGATTAGGGCCTACTTTTTCTTGTAATAGACAGAGAGTCTCTGGTTTAATTCCTAGGTCCTTGATCCACTTTGAGTTGAGTTTTGTGCATGGTGAGAGATAGGGGTTTAATTTAATTTTGTTGCATATGGATTTCCAGTTTTCCCAGCACCATTTGTTGAAGAGGCTATCTTTTCTCCAGTCCATGTTTTTAGTGCCTTTGTCTAATATTAGATAATTGTAATTTTGTGGGTTAGTCTCTGTGTCCTCTATTCTGTACCATTGATCTACCAGTCTGCTTTGGTGCCAATACCATGCTGTTTTTGTTACTATTGCTCTGTAGTATAGTTTAAGGTCTGGTATAGTGGTGTCTTCCTACTAAGAATTGCTCTAGCTATTATGGGTCTCTTATTTTTCAAGATGAATTTCATGATATTTATATTTCTATGAGGAATGTCATTGGGATTTTGATCAGAATTGCATTAAATCTGTATAGTGCTTTTGGTAGTATGATCATTTTGATAATATTAATTCTGCCTATTCAAGAGCAAGGTAGGCTTTCCATATTCTAAGGTCTTCTTTGATTTCTTTCTTTAGGGTTCTGTATTTTTTCATTGTATAGATCTTTCACTTCTTTCATTAAGTTGATTCCCAAGGTGTTTTTTTGTTTGTTTGGTTGGTTGGTTTTTTTTTGAGGCTATTGTAAATGGGGTAGTTTTCCTCATTTCCCTCTTAGAGGATTTGTCACAGATACAGAAATGCCTTTGATTTATGGGTGTTGATTTTATAACCTGCTACTTTGCTGAATTTATTTACTAGTTCTAGAAGTTTTCTGGTGGAGCTTTTTGGGTCTTCTACGTATAGAATCATATCGTCAGCAAATAGTGCTAATTCAAGTTATTCTTATCCTATAGGTATCCCTTTGATTTCTTTCATCTGTCTAATTGCTCTGGCCAGTGTTTCAAGGACTATGTTAAATAGAAGTGGTAAAAGAGGGCATCCCTGTCTTGATGCAGGTTGAAATATTCTATATATGTCAGTTAAGTCTGTTATTGATAGTATTATTGAGTTCTATAGATTCTTTTTTTTAAGAGAGAGAGAGAGAATTTTAATATTTATTTTTTAGTTTTCAGCAGACACAACATCTTTGTTTGTATGTGGTGCTGAGGATTGAACCTGGGCCGCACACATGCCAGGCGAGCGCGCTACCGCTTGAGCCACATCCCCAGCCCAAGTTCTATAGATTCTTTATTCAACTTTTGTTTTGAAGATCTATCCAGTGGTGAGAGAGGTGTGTTAAAGTCACCCAAGTTTATTGTGTTGTGATCAATTTGACTCTTGAACTTGAGAAGAATTTGTTTGATGAATACAGCTGCACTAATGTTTGGGGCATATATATTTATGGTTGTTAAGTCTTGTTGGTGTATAGTTCCCTTGAGCAGTATGTAATGTCCATACTTATCTCTTTTGATTAACTTTGTCTTGAAGTCTACTTTATTTGATACAGGATAGAAACCCCTGCTTGCTTCTGCATTCCATGTGAGTGGTATGATTTTTCCCAACCTTTCACCTTCAGTCTGTGTATGTCTTTTCCTATCAGATGAGTCTCCTGGAGGCAGCATATTGTTGGGTCTTGTTTTTTAATTCAATCTGCTAGCCTATGTCTTTTGATTGGTGAGTTTAAGCCATTAACATTCAGGGTTACTATTGAGACATGGTTTGTATTCCCAGTCATATTTGTTTATTTTTGTTATTTAACTTGACTTGATTTTCTTCTTTGACTAGTTCTCCTTTAGTGTACTACCTCCCTCTGCTGATTTTCATTGTTGTTTTTTGTTTCCTCTTCATGGAATATTTTGCCAAGGATGTTTTGTAGTGTCAGTTTTCTAGCTATAAATTCTTTTAACTTTTGTTTATCATAGAAGGTATTTATTTCGTCTTCAAATCTAAAGCTTAATTTTGCTGGATACAATATTCTTGGTTGGCACCCATTATCTTTCAGAGCTAGATATGTTTTTCCAGGATCTTCTAGTTTCAGGGTCTGTGTTGAAAAATCTGTCATTATCCTAATTGGTTTTCCCCTCTATGTAATCTGATTCCTTTCTCTTGTGGCTTTTTGAATTCTCTCCTTACTCTGTATGTTGGGCATTTTCATTATAATGTGCCTTGGTGTGGATCTGTTGTGATTTTGTACATTCGGCCTCCTGTAGGCTTCTTGAATTTGGATTTCCAATTCATTCTTCATGTTTGGAAAGTTTTCTGATATTATTTCATTGAATAGATTGTTCATTTCTTTGGTTTGGACCTCTATGCCTTCCTCTATCCCAATAACTCTTAAATTTGGTCTTTTTATGCTAGCCCATATTTCTTAAATGTTCTGCTCATAGTTTCTTACCATTATCACTGTGTGGTCTATGTTCTTTCCAAGATTATATATTTTGTCTTCCTATTTTGATGTCCTGTCTTCCAAGTGGTCTACTCTGTTGGTGATGCTTTCATTTGCGCTTTTAATTTGGTTTATTATTTCTTTCATTTCAAGAACCCTGTTGAGGTGATCTTTTGCTTCCTGTATTTGTTTATGTAGTTCCTTGTCAAAGTGATCTTTCACTGCCTGTATTTGCTCTCTTATAGCTTCCTTGAGTTCACAGAAAATTTTAACCAAGTACATTCTAAACTCCTTCTCTGTAATTTCTTCTGCTGTGGCTGTCAATGATTCTAAAGATGTGGTGTCTTCATTTGTTTAGGACACTTTGTTCCCTTGTCTTTTCATGTTGCTTGTGTGTATTCCCTTCCAGCTCTGTGGGTCTAGATTGTTATTGTTTTTACCCTATAGGTTTATAGTGCTCTTGTAGGGTTCCAAGACTTCTCCTTTGTGAGGAAGGACAATGTTAACAGGTCCTAATATCAACAATATAGCACCTATGAACAATTTGTTGTTATTAAGACATTTACAGTTTAGTCTCGATGTACAGAAATTTTGGATTCAATTATTATCTAAAATATAATCAATAGTTTCCTAAAAAGTTTACAGTTTCTATAGTGGATAATAAACTGGGGATGGGGCTTAGGATGATATGCTGAGGAGGTAGGTTGTGAGGATATAGAGTTAATATATCTTAGGAAGTGTGAAGGAGAAATCTAATGAAGAGGGTTAGTAGCAAGAGAATAGACAGGAAGTAATTTAGGGTAGGCAAGTATGTGGGATGACAGTAGAGTACATAAAACAAACACACATATGTATTTAGAAAAATACAGATGTTAAAACAGTAAAATTTGGAGGGGAAAATAAAAATGAAAGAATAAGAAGGAAAAGAAAACAAAGGCATATACAACACCTCTATATTATATTATTCAGATGAATCAGATCTCAAAGTTCTTGGTTTCACATATGTTGGGAATGTGAGGGCTGGAGGATAGAGGGTTAGAGGAGAAAAAACAAACAAACAAAAGACTCAAAGAAAGAAACCAAGGTAGCAGCTAGCTTGTATCTTTCCTGATTCTCTTCTCATCCAATAGGTAGGGTTGTCTGTTGTAAGCTGGTGTCTCTGCCCTCAGGATGGTGGAGGTAACCAGGGTGAGAAGACTGGTCCTGGCGCAGGGTGCCTGGATGCGGGGAGTGGCACCCACCAGTCCCTACAGAAAGACTTCACCTCATGGGTCTCTTTTTGGAACTGCTCGTTTGACTTGAGCGCCTACTACTATCTCCCACTTTTGCCACAGATTTCCCAGTTCCTGGTCTGTTTGGCTCCAGACATTAGCCCCATCTCCCTCTCCCCTAGCAGTTCCCAATTGAGGAAACTCTCACCCGGGGCTCCTGTGGTTGGTTCCCTGGTCTCATTGCACACCTGTGTTAGGCCGCTACTGTGTTGGGTTACCGCTGCTGGGGAGAGGGGAAGATTGAAAACCTGGTAGCTGGCGGCTGGAGATCCGAACTGGGAATTGCCCCCAGCTAATATGGCAAGAATATTGAGGGGGATGGTGGCGGTCTGCTTTCAGCACAGGGGTGTCTGGTGAGGTGGGGGGAGCCTGGTGAGGTGGGGGGAGCAGGGTGATGGCTTGTGCTATGGGTAGGTAGCAGCTGAGTGATTTGCATGGGAATGGAGCGAAGCCTTGACTATCTGCAGATGTGTTGATAGGTGATTCTGCTAAGGTGCTGGCTGAGTCTTGCGTGGGCTAGAACTTCAGCCTTGGGGTCCTGCTCCAATGCTGGGCATCCTACTCGAACACTGAGACCCAAAGCCCCACATGGGGTCACAGCGCTGGTGATTTCTGTGGAGAGCAGCTGTGTAGGGGTCCTCTAACACTCTCAGAGATAGAGTATTCCGTCTAGGTTAGATCTGTGGGCACAGCAGCCTAAGTACTGGGCGACTCACTTGCTTCCCGCAGCCATGTTTTTTCTTGTCTAGATTTTTTTTTAATGTAGATGTTCAGTTATTCCTGCACTATTTGTTCAAAGGAAACTTTTCCATATAGCCTTTACTATTTTTTTTGCCAAAGATCGATTGACTATGTTTATATGAGTCTGTTTCTGGACTTTTCAACATGTTCCATTGAGCTACATCTGTTCTTTTACTAATACCACCACATGTTCAGTCCTTTAGCTTTACAAAGAGTCACAAAGTCAGGTAGTGCCAGTCCTCCAACTTTGGTCTCCTTCTATATCGTGTTAGCTATTCTGTGTCTTTTGCCTTTCCATTTAAACTTTAGAATAAGTTTTTCGGTGTTCACAGATTAATTCACTAGGATTTTGATTGAAATTGCATTGAATCTATAGATGAAGTTGGGAAAACTACTATCTTGACAATATTGAGTTTTTCAATACATAACCAGAGAATCTCTCTCTATTTATTTAGTTCATTAATTTTTCATCAGAGTTTTGTAGTTTTCTTCATATACACATTATACATATTTTGTTAGGTTTATATATAAGTCTTCTATTTTGGGGATATTAATGTAAATTATTTAACTTCAAATTCTGTTTGTTCATTACTGATATAGAGGAAAGCAATTGGCTTCTAAGCATTATCCTGCACTCTTGTATCCCACAACCTTTCCATAATCATTTATTTTAGTTCCAGGAGGGTTTCTCACTGTTGTGCTTTTGGGATTTTCTACATAGCTGATATTTTATCTATAAACAAAAACAGTTTTATTTCTTCCTTCTCAATCTGTACAATTTTAGTTCTTCTTGTTGTCTTATTCCATTATCCAAGATTTCCAATACAATGTTGAAAAGGAGGGGTGGGAGTAGTCATCTTTGCCTTCTTCCTTATCATAGTGGGGAAGATTCTAGTTTCTCACCATTAAGTATGATGGGAACTGTAGGGTTTTTGTAGATATTATTTATCAAGTTGAGGAAGTGCCTCCTATTACTAATTTACTAAGAATTTTTATCATGAATGGATGTTGGTTTTTTTTTAAAATGTTTCTTCTACATTTATTTATATGATTACATGATTTTCTTTTTTAGCCCATTGATGTGATAGATTATATTAATTGATTGGAAAATGTTGAACTAATCTCTCATACAGGGAGGAAATTTAAATAAGTATTTATAAGTGAAAGAAATCAGTCTCAAAAGGCTTTATACAGTATAATTCCAACTACATGACATTCTAGAAAAGATAAAACAATGAAGACTTAATTCCATGTATGTATAATTTTATAAAAATGGTCTCTTCTGTCATGTATAACTAAAAAGAACCAATAAAAAGGAAAAAGAAAAAAATAAATGATGCTGGACCATTTGGATATTCGTGTGCAAAAATGCAAACCACAATCCTCACCCATACTGAATATAAAAATTAACTTAAATAAATCAGAACTAAGTATAAAACATTAAACTATAAAACTTCCAGAAGAAAATAGAGTAGAAAATCTCTATGAACTTGGGATAAGCAACGATCTCTTAAATACAACATCAAAAAGGCAATTCATAAAAGAAGAACATTGATAAATTGAACATCTTAGTAATCAGAAGTTTGGGTTCTTCAAAAGATACAGTTATGAGAATGAAAAGACATGGTTATAAGAAAGAAAAAGACAAGTTACAGACTTAAAGAAAGTACTGGCAAATCACATATCTGATATAGAACTTATACATGGAATATATAGATGGAAAAGTCTCAAACTTAACAATAAGAAAGCAAGCAGTCCGATTAAAAATGAGTAGATGATTAACAAAGAAAATAAATGAGAGAGCAGACCCAGCAGCCCGCCGGCGTGGTACACACATCACCCCAATTGGAGGAGGGGCAGAGCCGCCACCCGCGCCTCCAAGGTAGACAGACCTGCGACCTACCGGGAGAGCAGGCCCAGCGGCCCGCCGGCATGGTAGACACATCACCCCAATTGGAGGAAGGGCCCAGATGCCACCCACAAGGTAGGCAGACCGCGAGTCCCGAAGAAGGGGCCCAGCAGCCCGCTGGCCTAGTTGAAAGATCACCCCAATTGGAGGAGAGGCACAGCTGCCACCTGTGCCTGCAAGGTAGGCAGACCTGCAACCTGGAGAACGGGCCCAGCGGCCCGCCAGCGTGGTAGACAGATCACCCCAATTGGAGGAGGAGAACAGCAGCCGCCCGCCCCTGCAAGGGAGACTTTGCAACTATACAAGAGCAATATAAATATATAAGGGGAAAATTCAATAACACAACAGTTTCACCAAGCAGAAAGAAACGTGAGCAGTATGAAAAGACAAGGAAAGAAAGGACCACAAGCAATGCAGGTCAACTCAACTTTAGAAGAGGTAATAGCTGCAGCAGATGGAATGTCAGATAAAGAATTCAGGATTTACATGCTTCAGATGATCTGGAGTCTCAAGGAAGACATTAGACAGCAAAATCAGACAATGAAAGATCATTTCAACAATGAATTACATAAACAAATCCAAGAAGCAAAAGATCAACTATACAGGGAGATAGAGGTTATAACAAACAAACAAACAGAAACCCTAGAAATGCAGGAAGCAATAAACCAACTTAAAAGTTCAAATGAGAATACAACCAGCAGAGTAGAACACTTAGAAGATAGAACATCAGACAATGAAGACAAAGTATTTCAACTTGAAAAGAACATAGACAGCTCAGCAAGACTGTTAACAAACCATGAGCAGAACATCCAAGAAATATGGGATAACATAAAGAGACCAAACTTAAGAGTCATTGGGATACAGGAAGGTATAGAGGTCCAAACCAAAGGAATGAGCAATCTATTCAATGAAATAATAAGAGAAAACTTCCCAGACTTGAAGAATGAGACAGAATCCCAAATCCTAGAAGCCTACAGGACGCTGAATGTGCAAAATCATAAGAGATCCACACCTAGACACATTATAATGAAGATGCCCAACATACAGAATAAGGAGAGAATTTTTAAAGCTTCAAGAGAAAGGAAGCAGATTACATTTAGGGGTAAACCAATCAGGATAACAGCTGATCTCTCAACACAGACTCTGAAAGCTAGAAGATCCTGGAATAACATATTTCAAACACTGAAAGAAAATGGGTTCCAACCAAGAATTGTGTGTGTATCCAGCGAAATTAAGCTTCAGGATGGAAGATGAAATTAAAACCTTCCACGATAAACAAAAGTTAAAAGAATTTGCAGCTAGAAAACCATCTCTTCAAAACATCCTTGGCAAAACATTACAGGAAGAAGAAATGGAAAATAACAATGAAAACCAACAGTGGGAGGTAGGACAGTAAAGGGGGGAAAAATAATCAAAGAGGAAAACAAACCATGTTTAGTAACATAAATAAATAAATATGGCTGGAAGAACAACCCATATCTCAATAATAACCATAAATGTTAATGGCTTAAACTCACCAATTAAGAGACACAGGCTAGTAGAATGGATCACAAAACAAGACCCAACAATATGCTGCCTACAGGAGACGCATTTGATAGGAAAAGACATACATAGGCTGAAGGTGAAAGGTTGGGAAAAATCATATCACTCATATGGACTTCGGAAACAAGCAGGAGTGTCCATACTCATATCAAATAAAATAGATTTCAAGCCCAAGTTAATCAAAAGGGATAAAGAGGGACACTACATACTGCTTAAGGGAACCATACACCAACAAGACATAACAATCATAAATATATATGCCCCAAACAATGGTGCAGCTATGTTCATCAAACAAACTCTTCTCAAGTTCAAGAGTCTAATAGACCACCATACAATAATCATGGGAGACTTCAACACACCTCTCTCACCACTGGACAGATCTTCCAAACAAAAGTTGAATAAGGAAACTATAGAACTCAATAACACAATTAATAACCTAGACTTAATTGACATATATAGAATATACCACCCAACATCAAGCAGTTACACTTTTTTCTCAGCAGCACATGGATCCTTCTCAAAAATAGATCATATATTATGTCACAGGGCAACTCTCAGACAATATAAAGGAGTAGAGATAATACCATGCATCTTATCTGATCATAATGGAATGAAACTGAAAATCAACAATAAAAGAAGGAAGGAAAAATCATGCATCACTTGGAGAATGAACAATAGGTTACTGAATGATCAGTGGGTTATAGAAGACATCAAGGAGGAAATTAAAAAATTCTTAGAGATAAATGAAAACACAGACACAACATATCGGAATCTATGGGACACAATGAAAGCAGTTCTAAGAGGTAAATTCATTGCCTGGAGTTCATTCCTTAAAAAAAGAAAAAACCAACAAATAAATGATCTCACACTTCATCTCAAAATCCTAGAAAAAGAAGAGCAAAACAACAGCAAAAGAAGTAGAAGGCAAGAAATAATTAAAATCAGAGCTGAAATTAATGAAATCGAAACAAAAGAAAAAATTGAAAAAATTGACAAAACTAAAAGTTGGTTCTTTGAAAAAATAAATAAAATCAACAGACCCTTAGCCATGCTAGCAAAGAGAAGAAGAGAGAGAACTCAAATTACTAGCATACGGGATGAAAAAGGCAATATCACAACAGACACTTCAGAAATACAGAAGATAATTAGAAATTATTTTGAATCCTTATACTCCAATAAAAAAGAAGATAGTGAAGGCATCGATAAATTTCTTAAGTCATATGATCTACCCAGATTGAGTCAGGAGGATATAGACAACCTAAACAGACCAATATCAATTGAGGAAATAGAAGAAGCCATCAAAAGACTACCAACTAAGAAAAGCCCAGGACCGGATGGGTATACAGTAGAGTTTTACAAAACCTTTAAAGAAGAACTAATACCAATACTTTTCAAGCTATTCCAGGAAATAGAGAAAGAGGAAGAACTTCCAAATTCATTCTATGAGGCCAACATCACCCTGATTCCTAAACCAGACAAAGACACTTCAAAGAAAGAAAACTACAGACCAATATCTCTATTGAATCTAGATGCAAAAATCGTCAATAAAATTCTGGCAAATCGGATACAAAAACATATCAAAAAAATTGTGCACCATGATCAAGTAGGATTCATCCCTGGGATGCAAGGCTGGTTCAATATATGGAAATCAATAAATGTTATTCACCACATCAATAGACTTAAAGATAAGAACCATATGATCATCTCGATAGATGCGGAAAAAGCATTCGACAAAGTACAGCATCCATTCATGTTCAAAACTCTAGAAAAACTAGGGATAACAGGAACATACCTCAATATTGTAAAAGCTATCTATGCTAAGCCTCAGGCTAGCATCATTCTGAATGGAGAAAAATTGAAGGCATTCCCTCTAAAATCTGGAACAAGACAGGGATGCCTCCTCTTACCCCCCTCGAGAACTATAGTTCTCGAAACACTGGCCAGAGCAATTAGACAGATGAAAAGGCATAAAAATAGGAAAAGAAGAACTTAAATTATCACTATTTGCAGGTGACATGATTCTATACCTAGCAGACCCAAAAGGGTCTACAAAGAAACTATTAGAGCTAATAAATGAATTCAGCAAAGTGGCAGGATACAAAATCAACACGCATAAATCAAAGGCATTCCTGTATATCAGCGACAAATCCTCTGAAATGGAAAGGAGGACATCCACTCCATTCACAATACCCTCAAAAAAAAAAATAAAAATACTTGGGAATCAACCTAACAAAAGAGGTAAAAGACTTATACAATGAAAACTACAGAACCCTAAAGAGAGAAATAGAAGAATATCTTAGGAGATGGAAAAATATACCCTGTTCATGGATAGGCAGAACTAACATCATCAAAATGGCGATATTACCAAAAGTTCTCTATAGGTTTAATGCAATGCCAATCAAAATCCCAACAGCATTTCTTGTAGAAATAGAGAAAGCAATCATGAAATTCATATGGAAAAATAAAAGACCCAGAATAGCAAAAACAACTCTAAGCAGGAAGTGTGAATCAGGTGGTATAGCGATACCAGACTTCAAACTATACTACAGAGCAATAGTAACAAAAACAGCATGGTACTGGTACCAAAACAGGCGGGTGGACCAATGGTACAGAATAGAAGACACAGAATCCAATCCACAAAATTACAACTATCTTATATTTGATAAAGGGGCTAAAAGCATGCAATGGAGGAAGGATAGCATCTTCAACAAATGGTGCTGGGAAAACTGGAAATCCATATGCAACAAAATGAAACTGAATCCCTTTCTCTCGCCATGCACAAAAGTTAACTCAAAATGGATCAAGGATCTTGATATCAAATCAGAGACGCGCCGTCTGATAGAAGAAAAAGTTGGCTATGATCTACATACTGTGGGTTCGGGCTCCAAATTCCTCAATAGGACACCCATAGCACAAGAGTTTCTCAGCAAAAGAAACAATAAGAGAGGTAAATAGGGAGCCTACATCCTGGGAACAAATCTTTACTCCTCACACTTCAGATAGAGCCCTAATATCCAGAGTATACAAAGAACTCAAAAAATTAAACAATAAGAAAACAAATAACCCAATCAACAAATGGGCCAAGGACCTGAACAGACACTTCTCAGAGGAGGACATACAATCAATCAACAAGTACATGAAAAAATGCTCACCATCTCTAGCAGTCAAAGAAATGCAAATTAAAACCACCCTAAGATACCATCTCAAACCAGTAAGATTGGCAGCCATTATGAAGTCAAACAACAACAAGTGCTGGCGAGGATGTGTTGAAAAGGGTACACTTGTACATTGCTGGTGGGACTGCAAATTGGTGCGGCCAATATGGGAAGCAGTATGGAGATTCCTTGGAAAGCTGGGAATGGAGCCACCATTTGACCCAGCTATTCCCCTTCTTGGTCTATTCCCTAAAGACCTAAAAAGAGCATACTACAGGGACACTGCTACATCGATGTTCACAGCAGCACAATTCACAATAGCAAGACTGTGGAACCAACCTAGATGCCCTTCAATAGACAAATGGATAAAAAAAAATGTGGCATTTATACACAATGGAGTATTACTCTGCATTAAAAAATGACAAAATCATAGAATTTGCAGGGAAATGGATGGCATTAGAGCAGATTATGCTAAGTGAAGCTAGCCAATCCCTAAAAAACAAATGCCAAATGTCTTCTTTGATATAAGGAGAGTAACTTAGAACAGAGTAGGGACGAAGAGCATGAGAAGAAGATTAACATTAAACAGGGATGAGAGGTGGGAGGGAAAGGGAGAGAGAAGGGAAATTGCATGGAAATGGAAGGAGACCCTCAAGGTTATACAAAATTACAAACAAGAGGAAGTGAGGGGAAAGGGAAAAAAACAAGGGGGAGAAATGAATTACAGTAGATGGTGTAGAGAGAGAAGAGGGAAGGGGAGGGGAGGGGAGGGAGGATAGTAGAGGATAGGAAAGGCAGCAGAATACAACAGACACTAGTATGGCAATATGTAAATCAGTGGATATGTAACCGATGTGATTCTGCAATCTGTATACGGGGTAAAAAATGGGACTAACCCACTTGAATCAAAGTGTGAAATATGATATGTCAAGACCTATGTAATGTTTTGAACAACCAACAATAAAAATTTAAAAAAAAAGAAAACGGAAAATAAATGAGTAACCAACAAGCACATTAAGTTTGTTTAACATCATTATTCATAAAGTAAATGTAAATTAAATCACAATGAAATACTATTATATACCTATCAGATTTAAAAAAAAAAAAACATCAATGTTTATATTTTGTAAGCCAGATACACTGTGCCTATCACATTTTAAAATTTTAATGGATAACGCCAAATGCCAGTGAGGATTCAGAATACCTGGCACTCATACATTACTGGTACAAATATGATATTGAGCAACTAATTTAAAAAGTAGTTTGGCAGTTTCTTATAGAGTTAAAAATACACTACTGTATGACTCAGTAATCCCATTCAATTTGATTTATCTATGTGAAATTAAAATGTATGTTCACACAAATCTAGTACTTGACTGGTTATAGCACATTTTCTCATAATTGCCACAAACCGGAAATTTAACTTCTGAATAAATAAACAAACGTTGTTATATCACACAAGAGCACACAGCAATAAGAAGGAAGGAACTACTGATCGACTCAGCAACATGAGTGAATCTCCAATGCAGTATGCTAAACCAAAGAAGCCAGAGGTTAAAGCTTTATTCTCTGTGACTCCATTTATATGACAATCTTGAAAAGGCAAAATGGTAGGGTCAAAGAATAGATCAGTGATACCAGGATCTAGAAGCAGGAGGAAAGGATGATTATAAAGGAGGAGCAAAGGGGATTTTTTAAATTATTTTTATATCTTGATGGCTGTGATGATGATATGACTATGCATTTGTCAAAATTTGTAGAACAACACACTAAAAAGTTACTTTTAGTGTTTATAAATTGCATTTTTAATTTAAAAACTGGGCAGGGGAAAATATGCTTGTGGTCATAAATTTGAAATCCCTACCATATCCTCTGTTGCAATATTTTAGGTTGAGTAAGAACAACATGTGTAGATGGCTCCCAGATCCATCCCTGCTGAATTTATAATCAAGGACTTTATGTCAATATCACCCTTCTTTTTGAGCAAAGACTAGGTCAGGCAACCCCTTGCGACTAATATGAACAAAGGAGGAGTGGGGTGTTTTAGTTAGTTTTTGTGTCATTGTGACTAAAATACCTGATAATAACAATTTAGAGGGAAAAAAGTTTATTTGAGGCTCATGGTTTCAGGTTTCAGGTTTCAAGTCTCAGTCCATAGATGGCCAATTCCACTGCTCTGGGCCCAAGTGAGGTAGAACATCATGGGAAAGGGCATTGCAGACAGAAGCTTCTCCCCTCGTAGCAGCAAGGAAGCAGAGAGAATAGGAAGGAGAATGGGGCCACAGGGAACATGCACTCTCCCAGCACACACCCCAGTGACCCACCTCCTCCAGCCATAACTTCCTACAGTTATCACCTAGTTAGTCCATTCAAAATAGGATGGACTGATTAGGTTACAGTTCTCATAATCTACTCATTTTACTTCTGTATACCTGCATTAATGGAATTTTTGAGGGTTTCCTCATATCCTTGGGGAAACATGGGAAACCCAACTCTACCTCTTTGCTTAATAGGAATAAATAGAGGGAGAAAAACAAGAGGAGAAGGA
Organism: Marmota monax; assembly: GCF_021218885.2. NCBI lineage: Eukaryota > Metazoa > Chordata > Mammalia > Rodentia > Sciuridae > Marmota > Marmota monax. The sequence goes on along the minus strand of NW_026693777.1, from coordinate 53,866,060 downwards.
AGGCAATAGGCATGAGTGACATGCCTATTGTATTAGCTTTACATCACTATGACAAAATAACTGAAAAAAATCAACTTAAAGGAGCAAAGATTTTGGGGGGCTCACAGTTTCAGAGGTTTCAGTCTGTGGTTGCTTGGCCCTGTTGCCTTTGGGCCAGTAAGGCAGTACAGTCTGGCAGAAGCCCAAAGCACAGGAAAGATACTGGGATCACGGCAGTTAGGAAGCAAAGGAGGGCTTACTTATTTAACAAATCCCCTCCCCCAAAATTTGTTAATCTATGAATCCGTGAATGGATTACTCCATTGATGATGTCAGAATCCTCATGATCCAGTCACTTCCCAAAGGTCCCACCTCTGAACACTGCTACCTTGGGACTAAGACTTCAAGATATGATCTTTGGGGGAATATTTAAGACCCAAATCATAAAACCTCTAGACAAACTTTTTGGCCACTGAAGCACCTAGCCCTAAAGTTTGCTCAACATGATACCTGATAAAAATCTATTTAGTTTAGTGATCCCTAATTTACTAACCAGGTATGAGGGAATTAAGTATCCAAGGGACCATGCATTATGGTCAATAAACATGAAAAAAGTACATAATGCATTCTTCATAATCTAAGTGATTTAAATGGGGAGTCCTGAAAACCTAGAAAATTTCAAAAGTAGTCCAAGTCAAATTTACTTGCTTCATTAGTTAGAGAAATAAGGGCAAATAGCTCTTATGCCAAGGAGACTTTGCATTAATTATTTGTCAATAAGGAATTGTGTCTCAGAGTTCACTGACTCTCTGGATTCACTAGGAGCAGTGATATCTTGCTGGTGTACAAATTTCAAATACAACACCTATTCACATGACTTGGGAGTATTTATTACAGCCCCATAAGCAAATGGCACTGTGAAACATGTCTGCCGCTATTCCTACACTAAAGAGATTACAATCTCAATAGACTGCATTTACATGGACAAAGGGCACACAGTGGTGTAATGGCCAACTGAGAATAATAATTTAATTAAATTGCTAATTCAATATATTCTGTATGTAGAAGCATTATGTGACAAATATTGGAATACAGTTTAGCAGCCTAAATAGATACAGAAGGCTTGGTTGACCCTATGCAAGAATCTGCTGGTTAAGTAGACCAGATTATTGGGTGTTAGACAAAGAATAGAGCAAAGTTGCTGACAAAAAGAATGAAATGAGGGATCAAGAGAAGAAGGACAAATTGTGTAGGCAAGCAGTACTAGTAGTTGCAATTTAAAAAGCAATCTTATTTTGAAGGTGAGATGTTATTCATAGTTTGGGGGTGGGGGTCACATGCTCAAAATGGTACCGGGAGAAAACTACTTTGCAAAAGTGTATTTGAAAGATAATAAAGGGCAAGGGCCAGAAGCAGGGGGATCAGTCTGCAGATTAGAGAGAACAGATGGAGACAGATAAAGTGATAAAGAAGGAAGTGGTCAACCAGAAGATGACAGAAATGGAAAGGCAATTCTGCATGTTTTGCTATAAAAGAAAACAAGGTGAATCCAGAGCAAAGAGTACTGAACCCCCACACACACACTGTGAAAATCACAGACACTGAAGATATCTCTGAGATGAGACCACAAGAATATGTAGAGAGAGCAGAGATTGCCAAAGCGGGAAGTAAGTCAGAAAGAAGGATGGAGAGACCACCATTCCACACAGCAAACTCATGTGGCAGCTGCGGCAGAGTCTCTTTCTGCAAAGTAAAAAGATGAAAGATGAAAATGACCAACCCAAGCAAGGGATCGCCTATGCCAGGTGTTTCCACATTATTTTTAGGCTCAAAAACTTTATTCAGAAAATATCTTTGAATGTGAATAGGCAAATACAGATAGTCCCCCACTTAACCTGGTTTGACTTGAAATGTTCCAACTTTTCGATAGTGTGAAAGCCATGCATATTGGTTAGAAGCCATACTTCAATTTGTTTATTTTTATTTTTTCCTGAGTTTACAATATGTGGCACTATATCCCCTTCACAATGCTGGATGGTGGCAGGAAGGACATGGATGAGCCACCAGGTCACGAGGGTCAATGACTGATCCTCCCACACTAAGCAGTGAGCTTCCACATCCCAAGTTCTGCATTGGAGGGGTCAACTAACCATGGATGGGAAATATCAGAGGGAAAAAGCATCTGCAATGAACATGCATAGACTTTTCTTTTCACCATTCCCAAAATAATATAACATAACACCTATTTACATACCACTTACATTGTATTAGATACTACAAATAACCTAGTGATGATTTAAAGCAGACAGGAGGATGGGAGTAGGCTATATGCAAATATTGCAAATACTACACCATTATAGATAAAGGACATTAGCATCCAAGGGGATACTAGAACCCAAACCCACAGATACCGAGAGATAAATAACTGTACTGTGTCCCTAAGTTATGATGGTAGGTTAGGTATAGTAAATGCATTTTTAATTTATGACATTTCAACTTAGAATATATTTATTGAAATGCTACCCCCAACATAAGCCAAGGTGCATCACTGTAGTAGCAACATTTGACCTATTAAATCCCCTCCTCTCACCTTTGTAGAGGTTCATAAAGGAATTCAGTAGGATCTCAAGGGGTCCCTAAAGCAAAATTTAAAACTACTAGAAGTTATTCCAAAAAGATATTCCCACTCTCACATTTTAAAAAGCTTTCCAAGGGTGCTTAGAAAGAAGTTCAGAGAAAAGATTTTGTATAAAACCTGGAATGAACATAAAAATGAATCTAGTTAGGTGCAGTGTTGCCCATCTGTAATCCCAGAGGCTCAGGAGGTTGAGGCAGGAGGATGGCAAGTTCAAGGCCAGTCTCAGAAACTTAGAGAGGCCCTGAGCAAGTTAGCAAGACCCTGTCTCAAAATAAAAAATGAAAAAAGTCTGGGGACATGATTCATATAGTTAAGTGTCCCTAAGTTCAATTCCCGGCACACACATGCACACACTCACACACACACACACTCACAAACACACAAAATGAATCCAAGTTACTCAATCCACAGTGGCAAATATCCTTAAAACAAACACATGGATTTATCCACCTCATGAACCCCTGCTCTTTCCTCTTCAGTTAAATTCTTTAAACTTGCATACAATAATATATTGTATTCTTTTCTGTACATTTAAAGTACAATAATTGTACTCACCCTCATATCTAATGGATATGAATATTTTGCCATATTTGATTACATTGTTTCTAAAGAAATAAAACATTGCAGAGACAATTGAAAACCCCTTTCCCCTCCTTCTAAACCCAATTCTTCCTCAGCCTTTCTCACCCCAGATAACCATTATCCTGAGGTTGATGTTTATTCTTACTATTAAAACTTCTTTGTTTTATTCTGCATGTATATATCCCTAAACCCATGATGTTACTTCCATTTTTTATAATACATATTGCCTTTATCCTTCTATATCTTGTGTTTTTTCACTTAAAATAATATTTTGAAGATTTATCTATATTGATGCATGCAGCTCTGTCTCACTTGTTTTGAGGGTAATTATTTTCCCATAATCTGACTATACTTCATTCACCATTTCTGTATTATGAACATTTAGGTTGCTTCTAATTGTTTACTATCACAAACAATTCTGTGATCAACATTCTTGTATTTGTCTTATTGTGTGCATGCTTAAGACTTTCTTTAGGATGTAACTCAGGTAGACTCACCAAGTATAACAAAATCTTGATCCTTTTTGAATTTACTTATTTATTTACATGAGGTGCTGAGAATTGACCCAGTGCCTCAACACATGCTAGGCAAGTGCTCTACCACTGAGCCACAACCCCAGTCCCCAAATCTTGATTCTTTAACCTTTCTTCAGTTGTCACTTCCTTTAAGTGGCTTCCCCTGGCCTGTTTTCTTTCTCCAGTCCCAAAAGACCCTGCAAACTTCTCTCTTTTCCTACACTCACCACAGAGGAACTTTCATGTCTGTCTCCACAGATAAGCTATAATCGCCCAGAAGGCAGGGATCCTGTGCCTAGGTCCCTACTCACAGCTGAAACTGCTGGAATTAGCCCAGACCCTACCTGTTTCTAAAGAAATAAAACATTGCAGTGACAATTGAAAACCAGGGAGCTGTGCACAAGCCAGGAAAGAATCCAAACCAAAAAGTCAAGAGAAAAGACAACAGTATAAAATCTAGAGAACACCAATATGAACCCAAGCCACTTCTGGGTCATATTGCAAAGAAAAACTAGCTGAGTCCACTACTTTAAAGGATACCATTACTGGTAAAATAAGAAAATGGTCTTAAAATTAATGAAGATATTAGCCTGAAGTAAAACCTAGTCTTAGATGGCAGAGGAAGGACCAAAGATTACAGTGCTCAGAACTGATTGAGAAAGATATTAAAGTAATGTGTTTCTTTAAATCTTAACTTTGCATCTATTTTTCAATTGTGTGACTTTGTGAGTAAACAAGGACTCTCATATATTCTTAGTAAGCATGTTAATTGATTTACCCTTACTTGACAATCCCTAGCACAATAATAATTGCAAGCATCTTTTTTTCACCCCCAGTAAAAAAAGAGTTTATTGCATATCCAGTGAAAGCATATTTGAATAGAAAAAAAAACAAGGTTAATTTTGCTTGTACTGTCTATATAGAACTTATTTTCAGATAGATAAACAACTTAAACAAATGATTTTTAAAATACATTAAAAGGAAAGCTAGGATAACAGTTGTACAGCTTGAAATAGATGAGGTTTTAGTAGGCAAAACAGAAAACCCAAAGCTGTAACGGAAAAAAAAAAAACACAATTGACAACATAAAGGTTTTTAATTTTTGTATAAAAAAAGATAGCATAACTGAAATCAAAGATGATAGACTGGGAAAATAGTTGACAGATCTTGGGTTGATAATCTTAAACAAGTGAAACTGATCGGAAAATGAGAAGCAATCCAGTAGAAAAATTATTCAAATAATATGAGCAAGCAATTGGCAGAAGAATTCCCAATGGCCAATACATATGAAAAGAGATGCATCATTACTGGCCAACTAAAGAAACTCATGCCCCCACCCCCCCAAAAAAAGTGTTCAAGGCATAAGACACAGTGCTGGGAGAACAGTGAGCAAGCAAATATTCACTTGCTGAAAAATGCTACAATATACTGGAAATGCAAATTGGTTGAACCTATTAAAACAAACTATTTTTGTATGGGAGTTTTATTTTTATTTTCAGGGGTATTTTTGGTTTTGGTTTTTCTTTTTATTATACATGTTTAAAGTGCACTTGATGATGATCTGCTATGTAAAATAACCACAGTCAGGCTGATTAGCTTATCTATCACCTCAGATAGCTGCCTCTGTGAAGTAGAGAGTGAGAAGACTTAAGATCTATTGTGTACATTGAGTACAGAACTGTTACCTTCCCTCACCCTGTGCTGTTAGATCTCCAGAATTTATTCACCATGTGTAACTGGAACTTTGTATCTTCTGACCAACCACTCCTCATGTCTCCTTCCTCAGAGGTCCTGGTAACCATCATTTTACTGTCTGCTTTTACGAGTTCAAATATTTGATTCATCACATAAGTCAGATCATAGTGTTTGTGTACACCTATTTCATGCAGCGGTACAATCAAGTACATTCATGTTGTCACAAATGGCAGGATTTCTTTTTTGTAGGCTAGATAGTATTCCATTGTATACAGAAATATATTTCCTTTACCCATTCATCGTCAATGGACATTTAGGTTGTTTTTATATCTTGGCTGCTATAAATAATGCTGCATGACAATGCAAGAACATGACAGTGCAAATATCTCTTTGAGATTCTAATTCAATTCCTATGCATAAATAGTGCTTCTACATTAAATTTTTGAAGGAACCCTATTCTGTTTTTCATTAAGGCTGCATCAATTCACATTCTATCAACAGCATTCAACGAATGGTTCTCCTTTCTCCACATCCTTACCAACATTTGTTATCTGTTGGGTCCTTTTTAATATAATAGCCATCTTAGTATGTTTAAATTGAAATCTCATTATGGTTTTGTCTTCCTTTCCTGATGATTTGTGATTTTAGCACCTTTTCATCTATCTGTAGCCCATTCTTATGTCTTATTTGGATAAATGTCTATTCAATTCTTCTGTTCAATTTTTCAATCATGGTTTTATTTTCTACTAGTGAGTTGTATGAGTTCCTTGCATGCTTTTAATATGACCTATCATGAAACATATGATTTGCTAATATTTTCTCCTATTCCAATAGGTTACTTTTTTCATTTTATTTTTCCTTTATTGTACCAAAGCTTTGTAGTTTAAAATAATCACACTTGTCCAATTTTGCTTTTATTGCCTGTGGTTTTGCTGTTGTATCCAAAAAATCATTGCCAAGACCAATGTCAAGAAGTATTTTTCCCCATGTTTTCTTCTAGGAAGTTTAGTTTCAGGTCTTCCACTTAAGTCTTTAATCAATTTTGAGATTATTTGTGGACTATTGAATTTGTTATGTAGGATAGGGATCCAATATCATTCTTTTGCAAGTGGATATCCAATTTTCCCAACACCTTTTATGGAAGAGACAATCTTTTCCCTATTGTGTATTTGTAACACCCATGTCAAAGATCAGCAAACCTATCTGCATAGGTTTATTTCTGTGATCTTGATTCTGTGCAATTGGTTTATATATTTATGCCAATGCCATGCTAATTTGGTTACTATAGTTTTATAATACATTTTGACAGTAGGTAGGTTAATTCTATTAGCTTCATTTTTCTTGCTTGAGATTGCTTTGACTATTCAGATCTTTAGTGGTTCCATGTGAATTTTATAATCATTTTTCTATTTCTATGAAAAATGCTATTGGAATTTTACTATAATTACCCTGAATCTATAGATTGCTTTGAATTATATAAATATTTTGAACACATTAATTTTTCCAACCCATGAACATTAGATGTCTTTCTATTTGTTGGTGTCTTCTTCATCTATTTTCATCAATATTTTAAAGCTTGCAGGTTACAAATCTTTTATCTCCTTGGTTAAATTTTTCGTAAGTATCTTCTTCATGATGCTATTATAAATGGACTTATTCTTAACTAGTTTTGTGGATAGTTCATTGTTATATAGAAATATAACTGATATTTGTATTTTGTATCCTGCAACTTTACTGTATTCATTTATTAGTTCTAAGTTTGGGTGGGGGAGTCCTTAGGGGTTTTTATATATATGATCATGTTATCCACAAACAGATGATTGTACTTTCCTATTGGGATCTTTCATTCCTTTTTTTTTTTTTCTGATTGCTCTGGATAGGAGTCTTGTGCTATGTTTAACAGAAGTGACAGGAATGAGCATCTTTGACTTGTTCCTGATCTTAGAAAAAAAAAGCTTTCACTTTTTTCACTATTGAGTATGATGTTAGCTGTGAGCTTCCATATGTGACCTTTCTTATTTTAAAATACATTCCTCCAATACCTAGTTTTTATCATAAAAGCTTGAATTTTGTCATATGATTTTTCTTCATTTATTGAGATGCTCACATAGCTTTTATTTTTCTGTTAATGTGCTATATCACTTTGTTTGATTTGTGTATAATGAACCATCCTTGTATCTCAAGGATAAATTCCATTCAATCCTGGTGTATGATCCTTTTAATGCTATTGAATTTGTTATGCTAGTGTTTTACTGATGATTTTTATTCTTTGTTCATCATGGATATTGGCCTATACATTTCTCATAGAGTGCTTACCTAGATTTGTAATCAAGAATGAATACAGAAGTCATTGGTGCTAATTTCTTGATTTTACAATTTTACTATGGTTATTGAGTAAAATGATTTTGTTTTTAGGAATCACTCTGATATTTTGTATTCAAGAGGCATTGCATTTTAAATCTATTCTCAAATTGTTAGAAAAAATACATGGAGAGGATAAGATATCAAATATGGTAAAACACTAACATTTGGAGAGTCTGGGTGAAGGGTATGTATTTTTTGTCTTGTTTTTGTAATTTTTCTGTAAATCTAAGCTTATTTCAAAACAAGAAGCCCCAAATGTTACCTTGCTAGGTGTATGTATATTTGCATATGCTTAGAGATATTCTGGAAACTATAGAATATAATTATCTTTACATGAGTGGATGGGTAGATGGGTCTGCTATCCTGGGGTAGAAGGGGAAGAAAGGAGATGTCTACTTTTCCTGTGCACCCTTTTATTCCACGTGAATTCCCCAGTGATAATAAATATCAGTGGTTGTTTCTAAAAAAAAACAACAAAAAAAAAAGAATGAATACAGAAGTCTTCCCTTGTCCTGTGAACATCTTTTGACCCATCAATAATACCACTGCTGTAATTTATCCTGTGAATAAAATGTATTTGTAAAGGCCATAAACAACCTAAATGCTTATCAATGGTAACTATACAAATAATCAGATATCCACTGGATAGGATATTATGTAGTCATTAAAAAGAATAAGTAAAAGTTACTCCTGGAAAAGGGGCTTGCAGATGTGTCAGGCTGGAGACATACATTGTTAAATGAAAATGACAAGGATGCAGACAGTTTGTATAATTCCATTTATATAAAATATATATGTACTTAAAGAAGACACTAGAAAATTAATAGTGATTACCTTTGGGTTGATAGGGTATGGAAAGAATAGAATCACTGTTCTGGTGCTTTGAGTGTGGGTGTGTGTGTGTGTGGGTGTGTGTGTGTGTGTTTATATTTTTAAATGTCAAAAATTAATTGATTGAGGTAAAATATGCTATTTATCTTTTGACAGTTATATTTTTACATTTCGAGAAAAGAATACAGTTCTTTCCTGCAGTTCTTTTATCCTTTTTTGTTCACCAGGGAATTTCACAGCCTTAGCTGCTTGTCTAAACTTGGGAACATTTCCCAACTCCATGTTGACTTAAAACAGCATATCCTGACAAGGAGTAATAAGGAACAATAGAAGTGACTACTTACTGAAACAAACTGAGCTTCTGTACATTTGAATAAACTCTAATGATTCCTTACAACTATTCCAAGCTAATCAAAAACTCCTCAACTCTGATTTTATTTCAACTCATTTTTAAGATCAGTGCTATTGGATAAATTCAAGGTGATTTAGTTCAGGATTACATTTCTTTAATATTAGATAAATACAATATTTCAACAAACAGTATTGTTTTATTCAATATGCATACCCACAAGTTGGGAGGGGATGGCACCCTTGGGTTTCACCTTATACACAAGTAGAACACAACCTATTCAATTCTAATCATATGCCCTCTGATACAACATATGCATTTGTCAAAACACTGCATGGTACCCTATTAGTGTGTATAATTTTTGTCTTCATGTATCAGCTTTAACACATATGCATATATCAAAACACTGCATGGTACCCTATTAGTGTGTATAATTTTTGTCTTCATGTATCAGCTTTAAAAATAAAATTAAAAAATAGAGATACTCTCCTGAGTGCTTCCTCTCCCTCTTCCCTTGAGCACAAGCTTATCCTAGCAGGGGCTGATACATTCCTGTGGGATCTGGTGCAATATTTTGTCATTCTGATGGAAATGTGTGCTGTCTGGTCCCTATAGTTTAATTTAGAACAATTAAGGTTCAGGGTACATGAGCTGGCAAAGCACATTACAAACAATGGCTACAGAACAAACTGCAAATCAATCCACACTAAATCACCCTGAATATCCCTGCCAGTGCCACAAAGCCAGCCGGATTCCAGCCCTCTGCCTCACCCCCTACATCCTCACTGCAACAAGGAAGTCTCATTGTTCAGTTTTGTAATAATTTTGCAGAAGTGTTCTTCTAAACATAAAATTTTACAACTTTGGGCTGAGAGTCAGAGGTGGGTAGACAAATTATGCTGAGAGGATTGTGGCTCAATTTCAGACCTGTTTTGCTCCACAAATGGAATACTTTTTCCACTTCCCAGTGCTCATATTGACACATTATGAAAAGATGTCACACCTGGGTGACTTACCTTATGGGAAATATTTGCTCTTTTGTTCATCTTCACGTTCATCTATTTTGATGCCTGAGTGGGCATCTTCTTCCTTTGCATTCCTCTGTATCCATTCACCTCCAGAAAGTTGCCTACTTGGGCAGAAAAGATGAGCTTCCCAAGAAAAAGAGCCTTCTTCAGCTCCAACCCACAAACATCCCATGAACCCACCCCCAGCAACCTTCTTATGGAAGACCACTCAGTAAGTAGCAAGTCTTATTGTTCTGTGCAGAGGCACCACAGGGCTGGCACAACCATATTTCTAATTAAAAGGATGCAATGACATCAAAATATTAAATATGCTCATCTTTTCATTTAGAAATCCCATTATTAGGTTTTTTTAATAGACATGTTTTTCCAAGAAGGCAAAGATATGCATGTGAACACTTCTTCAAATATTGTATAATGTTAGTGAAAAAATATATGAACAATCTATATTTCTATAAGGAAGTAAATGGATAAATAATACCTGATGAAGCCATGTGATAGAAACTGTGCAACCTTTTAAAGGAAATGTAAATTTACAACAATCCCAAAAAGTGCTCCTAAGCAGCAGCTAAGTTTAGAAATGAATTACAGAAAAGATTGTATAATATGAGCCCATTTTTGTAAAATGCACATGTGTTAGCATATGCATGTTTTAATCACAGAAAACAGATATCAAACTCAACAATAGTTATTTCTGGGGATGTAATTCCAGGGGATTTTTTTAATATATATTTTGTTATCATTTAATTTTTATAAGAAGCATATATTGCTTTTATAATCAGGAAATACATACATAGATAAATAAATTTAGATAAACATATATAGTAAAAATATAAATTTTATATTTAGTAAAGCATAAATAATCAATGCAATTGCCTTCATTTTCACCTCCCTTCTATATCCATTCATTCATTCAACAGAGAATTATTAAAAGCCTGTTGGTGGGTTCAATATCATAGTCATAGATTCTGAGAATACAAAACCAAGACTTCTCAGAGGTTATAATCCAGTGGTAGGAAACACTCCTCTGCATGCCTCCATAATCTGGACCAAGTGAAATAAAGAATTCAAATAATGGGATATATCAATTCAAGTTCTTCTTCTTCCCCCAAACTCATCTATTATGGATAAACATAAAGATAGTACCTGTCCCAGCTACATTTTAAGGGCTGATCACTTGAGATCCTTTCAGCCTCTGTATGCTCAAGTTTTCTCGGGACTTACTACTATAAAAAAATAATAATAATAATAACAAGTATTTAATTAGCACTTATTGTAACAGATTCTGCACCAAATTCTTTACCTACATTTTCTCATGTCATCCTCACAATAGCCTTATGAAATCATTACCATTACTTATTTTTAAACAGATCTTATGGCAGAAATCTGCCAAGATCACACAGCTAAATATATTAGACCACATATAGTCCAAGTCTTCAGACCCCTACAGAAGTTCTGGGCATATAGTAGTTGCTCACACCAGAAGTGGTCATTACAGTAGCTAGTAGTTCTAGAAACATTTGCTAAGCTGTCAGCCTGTGAAAAGAAACTGATGAAGCAAGGGAAAAACAAAACACAATTATGAGATTTGGAAAGTCCATGCCAGTAACCTGTCAAACTCATGATTTATGAAAAGCATTAATGAAGTATAAACAATTCCAGGTGGGTCATTCAATCAAGCTTTTGATGGTGAGCTTTCACTGTTTAGAATCTGGGTGGCTACTAAATAGAATACTAATTCCTTATGGGAGAAAACTTTAGATTGAATTATGTTGTAATTATGAACTCAGGAAAGGGACTGGCATTGAAGTGCATCTATATGCTGAGCATGTGTGTTGGCTGCAAGACCTAATACTATCTCATAAAGTCTTCACTGAGTGCAAGATGCCCTGGATTCAAGTCTAAGCTGAAACTACAGGATTGGAGATATAACACATCTCACCCTGGTTTCTTCCACAGCCAATGAGGACCCTGACACTACACACATCCCAGCATGATGGGGTGTCAGTGCAACAGGCAATCCTTACAGGGCTTCAGCCTCTTCACCCATCCCATTTGTATCTAGTGAATAATCTTCTAGAATCTAGCATATACTTGGAAATGTGCTTCAACACAAAGTGAGGAAAAGCATAATTATATGCTGTAAGTAGTTCAAAGTCTGATTCAGAATCTCAGTTCTAGTAGTGAGTATACAAGATAATTCCCCAAATACCTTTTCAGTGTGCCTCTTTAGAACCATTAAAGGTTACCCACTTATTCTCAGCAAAAATGCAAAACCTATCCTGCCTTAGAGCCAAAATTATGACATGGATCCTTTATAAAACTTTCCAGATAAATCTGTTAACAGCTATTTTTCCTTAACTCTGTATTCCTTTCACATCAGTACTTAAAATCTATTTTAGGTCTTTGGGGTTTTTCTCAATTCCATATTGGGCATACAATTAGAAGTTGAGACATTTTGATCAAAATAATACAGAGAAAACAATTATAAATGAAGAAAGGGGGTGACTATTAAAATATTTTCATAATGAAGTTAAGCTACTTTTGCTTACGCTGAAATTGCCAATTTGTCATATGTTCCTAGAGTTTTTAGAACCAAACAGCTCCTCGGAAGCTATCTAGTTCAACCTCTCATTTTACAGATGAGCAAACTGCCATCCAAGGAGGGAAGGTGATCTGTGGATTGCAAGTCTATCCATATATTTATGTGACAAACATTTATCATATGCCAGCACTCAGGCCCTATGGAAATTGGCAAAGTCCCTACCCACATGGAGTTTACATTCGAATGGGAGAAAGGACAACCAACAAGAAAAAAATAAATGTGCTATAATTTCAAATAGAGATGAGTATCATGGGGAAAAATAAAGAGATGGTAGGGTAGGAGTGTTATTTTAGAAAAGATGTCAAAAAGAGGGAGCAGCCAGTGCGAAAGTCTTGAGGTGAGAATGAACTAATGTACTTAAGGTACTGAGGGGAGACTGGTGTCATTGCAGCATGGTGGATAAGGGTGACAGAGTGTAAAGAAGTAGAAAAGAGCCATATTTTTAGGATTAGGTAAGTATGATAGGATTTCTCTCTAAATATGCTGGGAAACTTTTTATTTATTTTTATAAACATTAATTCTCCATATTCATGGGGCTCACTGTGATATTTCTACACAAGTATACAGTGTGCACTGAATATACTCACCCACCCTTTTTCCACCCTTGCCCCATCCCACTTCCTGGCACCCTTCCTATTCCCCAATAATGAGTATTCTACTCTCACATTGACTTTTTTGTTGTTGTTTTGTTTTGTGTGTTTTCCACATATGAGAGAACGCAGGCAGTATTTGTCATTCTGTGTCTGGCTTTTCTAGCTTACCATGATGTCCTCCGGTTCCATCCACTTTGTGGCAAACTACAGGATTTCATTTTTCTTTATGGCTGAAAAATACTCCATTGTGCATTTATACCATACTTCCTATATCCATTCATCTGTTGATGGGCACCTAAGCCAGTTCCATATGTTACCCATTGTAAATACTGCCACAATAAACATGGAAAAGCAGGTATCTCTTCTGTATGCCAACTTCATTTCTTTTGGATATACGCCCATGAGTGTAATAGCTGTATCACATGCTAATTCTATGTTCACTTGCTTGAAGAAAACCTGTATTGCTTTCCATATTGGCTGTACTAATTTACATTCCCACCAAGAGTGTATAGGAGTTTCTTTTTCTCCACATACTTTCCAGCATTTGTTATTTTTCAGTCTTTTGATAGTACCTGTTCTAACTGGTACATGATAGAATTTCATTGTAGTTTTGATTTGCATTTCCCTGATGGCTAATGATATTGAACTTTTTCCATATATTTATTGTTCATTTGTATTTTGCCCATTTTTAACTGGATTAGGTGGATTTTTAAGGTTTTTGTGTTCTTTATACATTCTAGTTATTAACCCTCTGACACATACATAGCTGACAAATATTTCCTCCTATTCTATATCTTGTCTCTTCATTCTGATGATGATTGTTCCATTTGCTGTGCAGAGATGTTTTAATTTGATTTAATCTCATTTGTCAATTTTTGCATTTGTTCCCTGAGCTTTGGGGATCCTATCCAGAAAATCACTGCTTCTACCAATATTTTTAAGTGTTTCCCCTAAGTGTTTCTCCTGTTTCCCCTTAGTAGCTTAAGAGTTTTAGGTCTTACATTAAGGTCTTTGACCCATTTTGTGTTGATTACTGAACAGGGTAAGAAATAGGAGTCAAATTTCAAACATCTACATGTGTATCTCCAGTTTTCCAAACACCATTTGTTGAAGTGGCTGTCCTCTCTCCAACGTATGTTTTTGGCAATTTTGTTGAAAATCAGTTGACTATAGATATGTGTGTTTATTTCTCAGTTCTCTGTTCTATTCCATTGGTCTCCATGTCGTTTTTATACCAATACCATGCTGTTTTGGTTACTATAGCTATGAAATATGTCCTGATATATGTTTCCAGATTTGCTCTTTTTGCTCAAGATTGCTTTGGCTATTTTTGCTGCCATGTGAGTTTTAGAAATTTTTTTTTAGTTTTGTGAAGAATGCCATTGGTATTTTATGGGGAATGCATTGAATCTGTAGATTGCTTTGGATAGTATGGATATTTTAACATTTTTTTCCAATTCATAAACATTCTTCAATTTTTTTTCTTCAGTGTTTTTTCATTTTTATTGTTAAGGTCTTTCACTCCTTAGTTAAGTATATTCCTAGGGTGGGTTAGTGGATTGGTTGGTTGGTTGGTTGGTTGATTGGTTTTCGAGGCTATTATAAATGAGATTATTTTCATGAATTTTTTCTCAGCAAATTCATTACTAGTGTAAAGAAAAGCTGTTGATTTTGTGACCTACTACTTTACCAAATTCATTTAACAATTCTAGTAGTATTTGGGGGGAGTCTTCAATTTTTTCATATATAGAACTGTATCATTTGTACACATGGATAATTTGACTTCCTTCTTTCCTGTTTATATGCCTTTTATTTCTTTCTCTTTTTTAATTGCTTTGGCTAAAATTTCTAGTGTTACATTGAACAGGAGCAGTGAGAATTGCCATGCTTATCTTATTTCTAATATTAGAGAAAATGATATGAGTTTTCTCGCATTCAGTATGATATTGGCTATGGATTTGTCATGTACAGCCTTTATTATGTTAAGACACATGACTTCTGTACCTAATTTGTTCAGGGATTTTTATCATAGAGTGCTGTTGAAATTTATAAAATGCTTTTTCTGCATCTATTGAGATGATCATATGATTTTTATCCGTCATTTTGTTTATGTGATGTATTATTACTATTTATTATTATTATTATTATTTATTTTATATGTTATGATTATTAATCTGCATACATTGAGCCATCTTTGCATTCCTGGAATGAAACAACATGACCATGCTGCATGGTCTTTTTGATGTGTTATTGAATTTGATATGCTAGTATTTTGCTGAGTATTTTTGCATTATGTTCATTGGGTATGTTGGTCTATAATTTTCTTTCTTTGTTATGTCCTTGCAAAGTTTTACTAACAGGATAATGCTGGTCTCATAGGATAAGTTTGGAAGTATTCCCTCTCTTTCAATTCTATGGAATAGTTTGAGAGCATTTGTGTTAGTTCTTTTAAATTTTGGTAAAATCCAGCAGTAAAGCCATCTTGTTCTGGGCTTTTCTGTGTTGGAAGATTTTTATTACCAATTTAATCTCATTACTTGCTTTTTTCCTACTTAGGTTTTTCACATACTTTTGGTTCAATTTTAGTAGGTCATATGTGTCCATAACTTTGTTCATTTCTTCTAGATTTTTCCAATTTGTACCATATAATTTTTTTAAATAATCCTTAATTATCCTTGTATTTGTGTGGTATTAGGGTTTTTTATTTTTTGTTTGTTCTTGTTAGTTATACAGTAGAATGTATTTTGACATATTACACATACATGAAGTATAACTTCCCATTCTTATGATTGCACATGATGTGAAATTAAACTGGTTGTGTATTCATACATGAACATAGGAAAGTTATGTCTGATTTATTCTACTATCTTTCCTATTCCTATCCCCTCTTCCCTTCATTCTTCTTTCTAATTCTTCATTTCTAATTCTTCATTCTAATCCAATGTACTTCTATTCTTCCCTTCCCCACCCCACCCCATTGTGTGTTAGCATCTTCATATCAGAGAGAACATGTAGCCTTTAATTTGGGGGGATTGGCTTATTTCACTTAGAATGATAGTCTCCAGTTGTATCCACTTACGTGATGTCAGTTTTAATGTCTCCTTTTTCATCTCTAATTTCATTTATTTTGCTCTCCTTTTTGTGTGGTTAGTCTAGCTAAAGGTTTGTCAATTTTGTCTTTTCAAAGAACCAGTTTTTGTTTTCTTTCAAGAATATTTTTTAATTTTCCTTCTGACTTTTCCAATGACCCCAGTGTTAATTCAAAAGTGTATTGTTCGGTCTCCATGGTTTTGTATGGTTTCCAAAGTTTCTTTTATTATTGAATTCTAGTTTCATTTCATTGTGGTCATAAAAGATATAAGATAAAATTTCAATTTTTTAAATGTCTTAATATTTGTTTTTGCCCTAATATATGGTCTATTCTAGGAATAATTCCATTTGCTGGTGAAAAGAATGTATGTTCTACTGCTTTTTAGTGGAATATTCTATAAATGCCTGTTAACTCTGATATTTCTTTGTTAAATTTTTCATCTACCCACTGGTGATATTAAAATGTATGATTATTATTATATTGGAACCTGTGCCTCCCTTTAGATCTAATAATGTTTGTTTCATAAAATTGTATGCTTTGACATTAGTTGCATATAGATTTATAATTATTTTATCTTCTTATTGAATTTATCCCTTGATCATTATCTAATGACCTTCTTTATTCCTTCTTACAGTTTTTGCTTGGAAGTCTATTTTGTCAGGTATAAGTATAGCTACTCTTGCTTACTTCAGGATTCCATTTGCTCGGAATATTATTTTATATTGCTCACTTTCAGTTTGTGTCTTTACTATTGATGTGAGTTTCTTATAGGCAGCATATTGTTAGGTCTTGTTTTTTCATCCATTCACCCAGTTTGTATCCTTTAATTGGATAATTAAGTCCATTTACATTCAGAGTTATTATTTAAAGATATACAATTATGCCTATCATTTTGTTGATTTTCTTTTAGCTATTTCTGAATATTCTTTGTTCATTTATTTTCCACTTATACGTCTTTGAGGTTTGATGGCTTACTGTACTGATAATGTTTGTTTCTTCTCTATTTTTCATTTGTATGGACTCTTCTAATGGGATTTATACTGTCACATGCTATTATGATGGTAGTTACTTTTCTTTCACTTTCTGATATTGGACTCACTGGAGTCTCTTTTGTAAGGCTAATCTGCTGGTCATATATTCCCTTAAGTTTTACTTATCTTAGAAGAGTTTTATTTCTCTTTCATTTATAAAAGATGGCCTTGATGAGTATAGTAACTTCTGTAGGCAATTATTTTCTTTCATGGTTTGAAATATGTCATTTCATTCCTCCCTGGCCTGTGGAGTCTCTTCTGAGAAATCTGCTATTAATCTAATGAAGTTGTTCTTAAATGTGAGTTGATGTTTTTCTCTTGTACAGATGACATAGTCACAATGTTACTAAGATCACTCCAGCATACCCCTATGGGCAGAGCAACAGTTGAAACAGAGTCCTTGCCCCTCTCCTTTAGGATCAGGCAACTGAGCACAATGCTGAGAGAAGGGGTAATGGAAACCATGTGGGTAATAGCCTTCACTGCTGGCATCAGTGTGAATCTGCATGCAGGTGGCCATGCCCCTATCCTCAGAAGGTGGACTTCTTCATCCCCCAGTTCTTGAGGGCAGCATTCCCATTCCCCTCTGTGTTGCAGCACCTATGCCCTTCAGTGCAATGCACTCAGCAGATTTGAGTCAGATTCCCTCTATTAAGCAAATTTGATTTCCAAAACAGCTACCTAACTAAGGCAGTGCAGTGGAATATCTGTGGAGTCCCAGAGACAGGAAATATGCATGTGTGACTAATACCTAGAGCAGTACAAATGCAGGCAGGTCCCTTCTCAAGATGGATCCTGGGTACAATACCCCAGGGGTTCAATGGGCTATGCTGTGAAATCCTTTTCCAAAGAAAGGTCACTATGCAGATTTCAGGTTACTTTTCTAGTTAGGTTTCCATCCTGTAGGGGTTGGGCAACTTCTAACAGCTAGGAATGTTGATGTCTGCACTGACAGAGTTTTCTAGGACTCTTTCTTTCACTTCATTTCCTGCATAGGGAAGACTCCTCTTCATCCAGCTCTGGTGCCAGAGCAGCAGGGGTTGGCATATTTTGTTTATCTTATCTATGTTGTTTTTAATATCTCTGAATATCAGAAGGCTTCCATTTTTCTCCTCTTGATTTCCAGTGTTCTCCCATGATCACTCACTTTAAAATGCAGCCATTTATTTTGGGTTGTTTGTGTGTGTGTGTGTATGTGTGTGTATGAAAGAGCAGGTGAGTGCTAGGTGACTCTATCCAGCTGTCTTGCTCCTACGAAATTTTAATTACAGAAATAACAGGAGTACGAAACTTTTTAAAGTACTTTATTGAAGTATTATTGACATACATGTTTAATATATACCATTTGATACATATGGAGATAAGTATACATCTGTGAAACCATCACCACGATCTATACCGTAAACTTACCCATCATTTTCAAGTTTCCTCCTGCCTTCTTTATTTATTATAATTTTTGTGATAAGAAACTTAACATAAGATCTATTTTGAAGATAGAACTGAGAGGGTTAATTGGAGGACAGTATATTAATGGAAGTGTGAAGGCAAAGAAGATTTTTGACCTAATAATGCTAAGAATGGAAGAATAAGAAGAAACAAATTAAAGATAAAATTTGAGTATCTGTTATGGATATTTTAAGTCTGAAATGCTCTTTTGAACACCTGGGTGGAAATGTTGAGCAGCAGTGAATATCAACGTTTAATATTTGGGGGTATTCTAGGGATTAGGAAGGCAAAATCATGAATCATCAACTTATACATGTCATCAAAAGCCATGTGACTGGGAAAAAAAAGTCATGTGACTGGATGAGGTGGCCAGTGAGAGAAGAGGAATGAACTGAATGCTATTCTCAAGAGCATGCCAAGATTCGGAATCCAAGACTAGGACATTGACTAGATGTGGAAGCAGAGGGATTCAAAGAGACACTGAAAGGAATTCAAATATTTGAGGGAACCAGAATCCTGAACCATAAACCAGAACACTAGAATGCTCAGCCTCTATCCTATTCTTCTGGATATCAGGAAGCAAGGATTACAGGAAGGACACAGATCCGCTTGCATGTACCTTCAGAGAGCTGAGGTAAGCCTGGTGTGCTCATACACTCCTGGCACAACCTCCTGCCCAAGATAAAAGAAAAATTTTCACTATACCACTGAGGAAGTTGCTGAAACTCAGTACAAATACCAGTGCCAGACAATGGGCTCAAGAAATAAAATAAGCATTACAATGCTGTGCCTCATAACATTTGCATGGGACAGATACCCATTTCACATACCCACCTTCTCCAATCCTTTACTCACATAGGCATCACTAACCAATCATGGTACACTTCTCCTCCAAGCCAGAATACAACCCCAGAATCCTTTGAACTATAGTGCTACAGGCAGCACTATTAATCAAAATTGCCCTGAGAGGTGAAACTTGTTTCCCATCTTTGGCAGATTAGTTAGCAGCAAAAGGTTTAGAATCATAGTTCTGAATTCTGATTCTATCATTATTAGCCTTGAGATCCTAGATCCCAGTTTCACTGTTAACTAGCTATTTAATTTATGGACTCAGTAAGTTTCCCTGTAGTTTTCCCTCAGTTTCTTCATCTGTTCTTCAAAAGAAAAGCCCAAGTGCCTATGAGAGCTTAGGAGAATAAGGGGACATATTTAGATGAAGGAGAGAAAGTAAGCCTTCCCTGAAGGGAGCACTTGTCTGAGATGGGAGCACTCTCTCTACAGGGGAGGAAGTGTGCTGCACCAGAGAAAGCCCACAAGGACAGAGCAGAGACCAAAGGTTTGTCCGGCAGGGGCCAGAACACTTGAGGCTTTTAGAACATTTAAAAATTTTAGTCAACATTCAAAACGTTACGGTTGACCATACAAAGGATCAAGTAGGCTAGGAGAAGTGATCAATTTACAACCTGGAAGACATATCCACTGAGTCTCCTATGGCAAAAGTATGACAGAGGGGGATAGGACAGAAATGACAAGATCAGAGAGGAGGCTATTATAGTGCTCAGGAGAAAAGTTGAGTGACTCAGATGAAGACTTTGGAGACTAGAAGAAGCAGAGGCAATTCAGTATATATAAAAAGTTACAGTGAGGAGTATGTTAGTTGGCTTTTCATTACTGTGACCAAAATACCTAACAAGAACAATTTAGAGGAGGAAAGGTTTATTTGAAGCTTGTGGTTTCAGAAGTTTAGTCCATGGTCAGCCAACTCCATTGCTCTTGGCCCAAGGTGAAGAAGAATATCATAATGAAGGAAAGCTGCTCACCTCATGGTAACTGGGAAGGAAAGAGAAAAAGAGAGGAGCCAGAAACCAGATATAGTCCCAGTGACCTCCTTTCTCTGACCATACCCCACCTGCCTATAGTTACTACCAAGTAGTCCATTCAAACTATTAATCCATGAAATGGATTAATCCACTGATGAGATTACAGTTTTTAATCCAATCTTTTCACCACTGAACATTGTACATTTGCTAATACATGAGCTTTTTGGGGGGAAAGAGGTCACATCTAAACCATAACAAGGAATATTTGATGAAATTAAGGAATGATCAAGGATTACTCTTAGAGTTTGGCTTAGCCTTTCAGGTGAATGGTTAGGGCATTCCCTAAGACAGTCAACATCAAAGACCAGATTTTTTGGTTGTTGTTTTGTTTTGATCTCTGTAGGGGAAGATTCATAGACGCAAGTAAGCATGTTAAATAGGCAGTTGGATATACAATAACAAGGATCCAAATTAAAGATGAAATAATAAAGTTCAAAATCAATCCTGCTGGCATATTTGATCAATGCTTAAATTGTCACATACTTCGAAAAACTCCCATCCTTAATATCACTGAGAGAAAAGAGGACCAACAGATTTTTCTCAGCCAGCCTGAGCACTCAGCAGTGCCAACATCTAACCAAATGCCCACCTCTGCTTTTACCTAGAATGTGAATGCTGGCAACTTGATCCTGCAATCATAGGTTGGGTCTGAAGGGGAATGCTGCTGAATGGACATATATTGGGATGCAGTAAGCTGGATAGAGAGGGAGCTGGCCTCAGAGAAAAAAAACACCTAACTCTACCTTCCCATAACACTCTGCAGACTCATTATACAGATGTGAGAACTAAGACCCTTAGAAGCAAAATGACTTAGCAGTTCACAAAGAGAATTAGTCACAGGACAGGGACCTAAACCTATACATACTCCAAAAATTTTCCAGCATTTCTATTTTGTAAAAATTTTTAAACCTCAATTGCTGATAGCAAATGCAAGAGCTATTAGCAAATTCATTAATGTCACATCTGTCTGGACTTCTGGTGTCACTCATTCATGCAACAAACACACACTGAGCCTCTACCAAGTTACCAGGCACAAGGCCAGAGAGAACTGTTGACATAAACTCAGACTTTATTTAATCCAAGGACTGGGCAAAGGGCTCAACCATACAACTAAAACATAAAGTTTTGAAAATTCAATCATTCGTGGAAATCCAAAAACATTTTACAGTTTTCTAAAGGTAGTTTCAAAGATCCATATAGGAATTCATTTTTATCAAATGATTTGTCATCATGAAGTCAGAGGTATAGACGCTCACAAAGCAATAAGGATTTGATTTTAACAGAGGGCAAGAGCACACAAAAGGTTTGACTCCAGCCTGCTTTCTGCAAGAAACCTGCTTCCTCACATGGGATTGGAAAGATTGTGTTGCACCAGTAACAATGGCCCTGACTCACGAAGGTCATAGATTTAGTTCAGAGAGGCCTCTGAAAGTTCAGATCTCTATCAGGAACAGCCCAACATATTTGAGCCCCTTTGATATCTGGTTATCAGGATGAAAACAGGACTTCTGGCACTAGATACTGCTGATGACCCACAGTAGGCAAGGAGTCTTTATTGCTATTCTGCCTGGAGTCAGCTTTTTAAAAGCTGAATAAAAGAGAAGAGCAAAGGAAAGATTAACTGGGTTTTCTAAACCTTCAACTTGCCATTCTAATTTGTGTTTTGCACAAACTTTAGGCTCTTTTCTACCTTCACTCCCAGTGGGTTACTTATATACCATCAATTAAGTTATAAATAAAGAAAAATTGGAGTACAAATGTTCTTAACCTTCTGCTTATGTATGGGTTACCTATGTAAATTTGGGATGGAAATGAGTAATTTCCATAATATAGAATGAATGTGATAATTTTTGCAGTCATAAAAATTAATATTATGAGCCCTAGATAGCAACATGAAAAAATATGTATGCTATACTATTAATAAAAGAATGAAATGGTTACATATGCTTTGATTGTTACTTGTGAAAATAGGTTTGCTTTCAGTAAAACCAGATATGTAAATAGCATATTGCTGTTTATAAATGAGTATTGTAGTAAGGCAAAAGGATTAAGGATTAGAAAAAGAGCATTTTTCAGTGTTTTTCAGTGTGGTTTGTTTGAAGGTTTTCTTAACTCTTGGTTTGACAGGGTGTGAACCCAATGTGGTAGAGAAGTAGTCCCTGCAAGCAGCAGTTGACAGAATGGACAGCTCTCACTCTGTCCTGTGGTCTGTGTTTGTAATCATTTTGCCAAGGTGGAGCCAGGATCCAAGCAGAAGACACATTTGAAACTCAAGTCTTGATGAAAATTTCATAAGGAAGAACTAATATATTGAGTCCCCAACACACCCAAGAAAAAGCTGTGGGGCCACAAACTACTAGTATGAAAGAAAAGAAAAAAAGAAACGTAGATTAAGACTCAATCTGGTCATTTCCTTCATTTTTTCATCTCTTAATTGAGAATAAAGAGGAGAGTAGTAAAAATTATTGTTGATCACATACCCAGCTTGTCATTTCAGTCAATCTGTCTGTCAGCCCCATACGACAAACATTAGACTTCCGTTTACTCATAATGATAATTAGGCTTCAAGTCATTAAGTAACATACAACTCACCTCTTAAGTGGCCAAGCCGACCTAACCTAGGATTGTCCAACCCCAGAGCCTGGTCTTTTCACTCCCTGCATGCGGCCTAACAGGATTATTCTGGGATTGAAATATCTAATGGGTCAAGCACACAGTGGGTGCCTGATAAATATTTGCTGAATCAGAACCTTGACATCTATTACCACCAAAACCCTGTGGTCCACATCTCTAGTTTCTTCAGTTCCCTTGAACAGCCCAGGAAAGTGTGGTTTTTCTTTTGCCACTTAGTGAGCTGCTGTCCTATGCATCAGTGAAACACCTGGACAACCAGCAGCTTCCCTAGAACATGGGTCCTGAGCATTCTCCAAGCCAAACAGCATGTTGATGGTTAACCTCAGGTAAGAGATTCTGCATTGCCCAGTCTGAGCAGGAAGAGGGGAAGGAAAAGAGAAACACGGGGATGTGGGGAGGTGGGAGTGCAAAGGGCTTCGTCTTTCTCTCCAGTGTAGCTTCTTCAGGCACGGGCTTCAATGGGATCCAAAGGACCGTGCAGCCAGAGTCTAGCTCCTTTTTAAAACAGACTCAATTCAAAATTGCTCCACTGAGGAGTTAAAGGCATTTCATTATTTTCTTAGATTCATAGTCACATAAACAGAACTTATCTTTCTTTTTCCTGCTTTTATTCACAGTAAGGTGGGAATAATTTCTCCCTTTTTTTTCCTTAGAATGCAAGGAGAGAGTAGAAACATTAACAACCTTAAACATAACTCAAGAATATCATCTTTTCTTAGCCTTTTCATATTACAATACATTTAAAGGCTCAGACAGAGAGCAGAATTGAAGACAGACACTTCCCTGGTATTTTGAAATCATTATGAGTTACAATTCTTTTGATGCAAAGGGCTTCTTTTTTTTTTTTTTTTTTTTTTTTAAGCATGATGTCCTTTATGTGAATAGGAAAAAAATGTTCACAGGAACAAATGTGCTAGGGGGAAAAAAAAAAAGGTTAGGAAAAAAAATGGAAATCCTGTTTGTGTCCATAGGTGAATTGCTGCTGTGAGGCGGCTGCAATTTGACTTTGTACAAAAAGGGTCACTGAACAGAAGGTCAAGCAGCTGGCCATTTCCATTTCAAAGATGCTATCAAAAGGCCAAGAGGCAGTTCACCCAGCAGCCCTTTAGCAAACAAGATTTTCTCCTCTCTCATTTATGATATTTTTTTATGCCAAAATAGTTTAGCGAGAAGGGCCCTGATTCATTTCCCCGGGAACAGGAGAGGCTTGTGTGAGGTTTGGGGAGGACTTTAGTTTACGGAATTGGAAGAGTTTTGAGTAATGAGGAGCCATTTGGTGGCCACTTATCAAAGGTTTTGCAGTGAGGCAATAAATCACAACAGAGCCCCTTCACTGAGGCTGAGACAACCGGAGAAAGGTAGCTCCGTTATTACGAATTATGGCTTGTCACGTCTGCCATGAGAGAACTCAGCTTTACAAACACCTCGCTGATTAATCAAGAGCCCCTTGCAAAAATGGTGGGAGGAGGGCACAGCATTGAAGGAGATTATGATTTGGGGTGAGTTTGATGTCTTAGTAGTTAGATCTCACCTAGTAGCTGTTGCCAGGCAATGTGATGCCAGAGGAACTAGAAATTACAAGCCCCTAAATTTCATGGGCCTGTATGACTCGAATACAACTTAAAGAGGAGGTGAACTGGAATATGGAAGAGCAGTGTCCAAGTCTAGGGCTACTCACCATTGAAATCCTTTGTGAACTTCAATATGGATAGATCTACTGTCAGCACAGAATAAATACATAGAGCTGGTTAACACTGATGGCACTACTCATGACCAGCCTGTCTGGGAGACGAGGCCAGCCTTGACCAATGCTTAGGAGGGTCTTAGGCCCACTTGTGGTCAGAACCACCAGCATGAAGTAGACCCAGAGGATGAGCCCAGTCTTAGCGGTGCCAAAGGTCAAATCCTGGGAAGTCACATCCATCCACTGGTCCTAGAAATGTGGGAGAAAGCTAAGAAAAGGTCAAGAGTTGCAGAAATGCAGGAGTAGGGTGACACAGAGAGCAAGGGTGGATGAAAAATACAAGGTCCAAGATAATTACTTTAAACTAGTGCTTAGCAGGTGGGGTTTGGTCATGGGAGGAGGGATGGCATAGAGTGAGATTTTTGAGTCATTGGCCAGGGCAGATACTTATGGGCCCTAATGCTCCCTGGAGCTGTCTTTAAAAAGCCCTCATACCTTGCCATCTTTAACCCTTTTCTCTGTAAAATGATACAAATGGCTTCCCAGCTTGTCCTTTTACCCCCACAGCAGCATGAGACTTGATTGACCCATCCCAGGATGACCAGTCATTAAGGGCTCAGAGCAGCCATGGAAATCTCATAGAGGTCAAGGTGGGGTCTAGAAACAGCCCCCTGGGAGAGTAATCCAGTGGTTTCTTTGCTGCTTTGGCCATGCTAGTGAGCTCACTAACCTCTTGAGGAATACATGAAAAAAAAAAAAATGACTAATAACTGCTCTATCTTGAAGAGTGTTTCATGCTCAAAAGGGAAAGTATAATTGCTTCCAAATATTCCAGAAGTTTTAATTAATTACTCTCTAAAAAATCTAATAAAGTGAATGACCTTGAAGTTGCTTCTCATTTCATCTTGAAAATAGACTTTTATTTAAATCAGTTTGTGCTTCCAGGGGCAAATATATATATATATATATATATATATATATATATATATCCCTCTTGCTTTTCATTTACAGTTTTTTCTAAAAATTTTCTTTCTCTAATGCTTAAGAGAAACATCTGCTGGCAGGAAGAGTGACAGAGAAGGGTAAGAGGGAGGAAGACAAAGAGGGAGAAAAGGTGGGAGGGCAAGAGACAGAAGGAAAGACAAAGAGAAAGGAAAAATGGAGGGAGGACAGGCAATAAGTCTGATGAAAGTAGCATCTACTGCTTCACGAAACCATCCCTGGCATCTGTCAAAGCTCCTGTTAAAAGAGGGTCCACCTAATTGGGCACTGTTCTCCGCCTGTACATCTCGTTATATGAGCTTGACTATAATAGAATCCATTCCTTAAGGAAAAAGAGAAGCACGAACCTTGGCACTTTAATAGCAAGGCATCTTCTGGAGTAATAAATGACCCCAAGTTTAGATTCCGCAGCAAGAGAGACTCAATGTTCTCCCCAGAGATGTCACCAGCAACTGTGATCATTAGACAAAGAAGAGAGTTTGGGAGGAAGACAGTGTGAGTGGAGATGATGAGAAGGATAGTGTGAGATGATCTCATGGAGGAGAGAAGAGATCTTCTGGATTCTCTGCCTGTAGTCACTAGGGTTTTAACTGTTTGGAACAAGACACTTTGAATACATGACTGGCAGCATTTCAACCATTGGATAAATTTTTTAGTAAGGACCTTTAAGAGCCTTTGCCTAGTAGTTACTCAGTGGCAGCTGGTAGGGTTCTAGAACCAGAGAAACTAAATCTGGACTCACAATGATATTGTCACTATTTTTAATGGCTCTTCCAACTCATTCTGCAAAAAGTCTCTCCTTCCATTCCAGTCCCACTTCTTGAAGCCTTTACTGCTGAAGTTCTGCAAGCCCCAGAGAATGTCATGTCCAGTTGTCAGGATAGGCTGCATGGCCAGCCCCCACACATGAGCCTCAACTCAGGGAGAGGCCAGCAGAGGTAACAAGCGCACAGGTGTATATGATCAGAACTCCACATTTTCACTGATGACAATAGAAGATACCATGATCCCTTCAAAATTCCCATAAGGAAGAAAGAATAGAGGCATCCAGTAAGTGTGGGCCAGAAGTGGTCTGATTGACAATCACCCTCTGGGCATGAAGACAACCGAAGGAGCCTGCAGTGGCCTGTGATTATTATTTCTTCCTTTTCCACAGTGCTCAAGCCTTTTCATCTACCTGCTTTATTTACTTTAAATAAAAATCCTGCAGGATTATTATTATCCTTCCCATTTTATATATAAGACAAAAAGGCTCAGATAGAATAAGTGGCTGTTCCAAGTTAGAAAATGACAGAGCAAAGACAGACATTCTGATCCTCTAACTCCAGGTCCAGTTGTTCAGACCCAGGAGGGGTCTGTGACGGGGTGAGGAAAGCTCTCACAATCTAAACAATAAATCGCTGATCTGCATGAGGTGATGCCATGCATTCCTACTGTGTGATACCCTTTGGGTTGAAGAATAGAACCTCCAATGTGTTCTCTGGACTCAGTTGGCAAATTAGCTATTCCTAGCCCCAAGTGAGGCCATAAGACAAGGGGAATACAGGACCAGTAGCTACTAGTCCCCACAAGTTCTGGTGGGTGGAGGGACCATCAGTACAGACTCCTGAACTCTCAGGGAGCCATTGGAAGTTCCCTAGTATCAGGTAGTAAGCAGAAGAGAGAGACAAAGAGGTAGGGGAAAAGAAAAAAAAATAGACTCTTGGGCTGGGGCTGTAGCTCAGTGGTAGAGTGCTTGCCTCGCACATGTGAGGCGCTGGGATTGAGCCTCAGCACCACATAAAAGATAAATAAATAAATAAACAAAGATATTATGTGTCCATCTACAACTAAAAATAAAAGATAAAATATAAGAGTCTCCACTCAGAGAGAAGAGCCACTGGGAATTGTGAGGGGCTACAAGAGGCAATGCAATCTCAGTTTGCCTCTCCTCTGAGTGAGCCTGATGCAGGCACCAACTGGATGGAAGAAAGAAAGCTGCCCAGGGGCACAACTTGGGATGCTCCCCTGACATGGCCAACTCCCCCCACCCGTACTCTCTAGACCTCAATTTTAAAAAATCTCAGAGAACACCCTTTACCCTGGTTTACATGCAAAACATGAAGATTTCTAGCGAAGAGGGACCATTCTGCCATACCTGGGCATATAGGGAGAGCAAGTTATGCAATCAGCACCTCAAAACCACAATGCCCAGTTTTATCCCTCTTGGACTTAATTCATGGACAGCGTCCTAAAGCTGGTGGGTCTACAATGCTGTTAAAACTAAGTTACCCAGCTGCAATGAAAAGTATCATGGTCCTACTTTGGGACAGGGAGGAAAGAATCAATAGCTATTGAGTTCCCACTATGTACTGTGCCAGCTGCTGTATATGTATTTTTCATTTAATCCTCCCAATAGCCCCAGAGGATAGTCATGATTATCCCCATTTATAGCTGAGGAAACTGAGGCCCAGAAATTAAGCAATTTAAACAAATGTACATGGCTGGTTAAGTGGTAAGGGCAGAATTCAAACAATCTGGCATGGTTTATTCCCTTTCCATTATACTAAGGAGCTTCAGTAAATTTCATAGGACTATTTCAATAATTCAATTAATAAAACTTCTGATAAATCAAAAGTGCTATGCACATATTAACTCAGGGTGTACATGTGTGTATACAAACAATACTCACACATAGACCAGTGAGCATTCATTGTACAGAATAGCACGTGAGTTAGTATCCATGGTGTTTCTCCCCATGAAGCAAATATCTGTACCTTAAACAATTCCCCTGTGAACCCCATCATCACCATGGCCATTAAATGCGGTCCCCAGATGAAGTATGAGCTTGCTGGTCAAAAATGGATATTCACAGCCTGAAAGCACTTTATGATTATCAAGGGACAAAAAATGAATTAAAATCACACCCTGCTAAGTGCCACAGAAGTATTTTCAAATTAGCTTCGTTGCTGCTCTCTCCCCCATCCCAGGCATGTGGGTTGTACCTGCTGACATGTCCCTGAGGAAAGCTAATATGTTCAAATTGGACCTGAGACAGATGATTACAGTTTATTTTCCATACCAATGACAACAGAAACAGGCTGGCTTTGTCAAAGGAGCCAAGTGCTGTGGGTTCTCTTCCTGTCTTAATGAAATGTGTGCCTGTTCAGAGGGCCGTTTCTATGATTTATAAATTCCTAGCAAAGCTGGGAGAAGGGTAAAGCTAGTAAGGGACCCCGAGTGCAAAATTTAAGGAAGAACTCATTCTCTGACCATGCAAGTGTTGATCCTATACTTTCACATCCAGAAACGTAGGTGCTTCCTTAAATTTCACACCCTTGGCATCTCTCCCTAATCTAGGTCCTGAATTTCCTAGTACCAGAACAGACCTACCATGAAAGAGGGTAGGAGTCTCTTAGAAAAGGGTGGCTTCCCCTAGAAAATGCCAGAGAAGCCTCTACCAACCTGTGATATATTTGTTTAAACTACAAGGCAAGAGACTAATAAATGGAAATACATAGGAAAAACTAGCAGTACTGCCCCAGTATTTGGAAGCCATGACATACACCCTATTCCTAAGTCTCTACCCTTCTGTTATCCCAGAATCTATGCCACAATGGAGGAAATGGGGAGAAGAGATAGTTAGCAGAGCTTATAGTGGTGTCTCAGCAGGCAGATTTACCTCCTCCCAACCCCCAAGCTCCAACATACCCCCAAGAAGGACTGAGGGCGTGACAAGGCTTTCCAGTCCACCCAGTTTCATACTCTATCGAAGCCCTAGCCTAATGCAATACCAAGTCACAGGTGGAAATTGTCAGGCCATCAAATGTGCTTCATGAACTCAGGAAATGATTGGACACCAATCAAGGTTAGATAACAACCCTTTCTCCACCAACCCCATATAGATTAGGTTACCCCACCTCTGTCATTGAAGGAAATAGAAGTAAGGAATATTTCTGTGTTCAGATGCTCCAGATTGTCTTTGTGGAAATGCAATCAGTGGGGTGTAAACAGTTATCTAGTTGAGGCCTGAACCCCAGATGGTGTGAACCCACTGAGCATAAATGTAAGACTAAATTCTAGAGCCTAGGAACAACAATGTCTACCAATGATGCCACAGAAAAATGGAGCCAGGGTGCCCTTGTGTTCCCAGGAGCATTGTGCCCTCAGAAGCAGAGATATTGGGACATCCCCCTCCACTTACCAATAGTATAACTGGAAACCCTTCCCCCTCAGATCCAAGACAGTGGTTCCCAAGATAGGAAATGAGACTGAAGCTGAGAGAACGTGAGTCTATATGAGGGCAAAGTGGAGGAGATAGGGCTGCCTCCTCATGTTACGGCTGCAGGTATTCATACAAATTCACAGGCAAACAGCCTGTGCGGCTCTCTTTTTGTAATTTTGGAACTCCAAAGAGTGTCTCATTCTACCATCAGCACCTACAGCTTCCAAACAGGGGGGTCTCTTCCCTACCAGGTCCACTGAGAAAGAGAAAGAAAACAGACATTACTTCCAACTGTGTGGCCTCAGGCAAAAAAAAGTCACTTATCTTTTCTAAGACTCATGTCCTTATCTAGAAAAAGGCAAAAAAGCCCAGCCCCATACTTGGTGCTCAGTAAATATCTGCTGCCTTTCCTTACATTGCTGGTACCGATAGAGACTTGTTTTTTTAATTAGAGTTATATGAAAGCATGAAGTCCAGTGCCTAGCTCATAAGTAACAAATCCATTCTTTCTGCTCCTTCTTACCCTCCTCAATCAGATCCACACACTCTGCTTTGTCTTTGTTTTGTTTCATATGATCCAAATAAGCAGAGGTAAATTTCTGTGTTCTCAAAGGATTAAGAGACTACCAAGATGCAAACTCTCCTGGGTATTCCATTACAGGAGCTCAGATGGGGGCAGAGGTAGAAACCTGGAGCAAAAGACCACAAGGGACCTGGGAGCCTTTGAGATAAAGGAATGAAAACAGAGCCTGTAACAGTCAGCCTCAGCAGTGGAGGTGAGAGCCACCTGCCCATCACCTGTTCCTTCCTGCCACCTATCCTGCCATGCGCACATGAACACATATCCCATACTCTGAATAATGAGAGACACAGAAAAGAGTGGAAATAAGATGATCAACTGCATGGTGGGGGAGCAGATGCATAGGGAAAGAAGAGGAATTCTATGGCCATGCAACCCAAGCAATTGTTTCTAAGAGGCATTCCAATTATCGAAAACTAAGCTGGACCTCCCTGTTCCCATCTCCACCTTGTACATTTGGTTAATAATCACCCTCTCTTGGCCCCAGTGTTCCATAAGACAAGTTATTACATCAGCTTTCATAATATGGAGAAGTCTAATCAGCCAGAAACTCTAGGTACACCAAAATTCACTGCAATGCAAATGATCAAGATGTGTTTGACTTAAATTATCCTGATTATAATCTAGATTGTCCACTTGATGGTATAGCACAGGAAGAGCTACTCCCCCCCCCACACTGATGAGAGGCCACATCCTACCAAACGTACCAATTTCTCTAAAATGCATAACCCATGTAATCATATAGAATCCTGTATATCTGCAGATTTTCTTGAGATTAATCATGTTAATATTTTACCAAGCTTAACAGAGGATAATTTGTCCCTTTTTAATTATCATTTTTTAAATCCTAGAAAAGGTGAAACTCTGGAGGGCAGAAAGCTGCTTAGTGGTTGTCTGGAGTGAGGGACAGGAAAGGGGGTTGACCAGAAAGAGGAAGGAGGAGACTTTGTAGGGTAATGGAGCTGTTCTGCATCTTGATGTGGGCAAGGTTCATGAAACTGTTCATTGCTTAGAATTGCCAAATTTTATTATATGTAAATTATACCTCAATAAAGCTTTTTAAACATTCCATTTTTGCACAATAGAGCAGCATAACTTAAGAATGTCAATGAAAATGTTTCTGTTACACAAAGATGGAAATACTAGGTCTGCCAAAATGTCTCAATAACAGAGTACTTCATCAGAGCATGTCAATATTTCATGGAATAAATCACCATCTGTCAGCTGCCTGAGGTAGAGCCATGTAACATTTAACGTGCCCAGAGCATGTGTTTCTCCAGCACATCCCTCTAGGAGCATTAGTTAATCCATTAGAAGTTAAAGGCACTAGCACTCAGGTGGGCAATCAAGGGCAGTCTGGTATACTAGGAAAACAAGACAAGGGTTTTAAGTCAGCACAGAACTCTCCATACTACTGTCAGAGCCTTTTCCATCCCCCCTACCTCCATATTTCCCTGGCAAATCAGAAATTGGAGGTTCATGGTTTTCTCTGGGACTTAAATTTTTTTTTACCTTACACCCATTTTATTTATCAAGAAATAGCCTAGTAGCCAAAATACCTCTGGAAATCCATAAGGATGATAACCACAAAGCTGTTGACAGCACAAGAAATTTCTCTATTCCTTTTATCCCCAGGAGTAAGGCATCTAGTGCTGTGTGTGGATAAAGTATTACCCCACACTTTATAAAGATGTGTTTATATGCCTCTTCTCTCCCTCAGATCCACCCAGAAATGCCTGGAGAGAGGAAGTCCATGTGAATATCTATGTACAGTTTTGGGGAATCACACATAGCCAACCCTGAGAAGAGGAGATAAGTAGGTGAGAACACTGGCTGAATGCTCGGGCTTGGAACAGAAAGAGGAAACCTCAGGTCTACTGAAGTCTCTCACTTGACAAACCTCCAAGTCACAATTTCAAGAACAGCCATTGTCATTTTCAGTCCATTAACATTTTACAGATGACATCTGTCCCAGAAGCTAGAATGAGCACCCCACTAGTAAATGCAATTCCATTCAACATTTTCTGAGTTTCTTCTGGGTACAAGGCACTGCAAGAGTTATCTTAAGCATTGTCTGTCTTGTCTTCCTCTCCAACAACTTTACTTGCCAGGTTCCCTGATGGTGTCTGAAACTCCCTCTCCAGATCAGCTCTCTCTCATAAGCCACAGCAATGGACTTCCACCTGCCCACTGACCATCACTCCCTGTATGTTGGACAAGAAACCCTGAGGTGATAAGAGAAAATTCAAACTCAACATCATTGCTCACAAATCTGTACCTGAAATTCTAAAGAGAAAAATAGCACCCTGAAAATAAGCAAGTCATTCAAGTTCCAAATTCAGATGCACCTGGAATCTTCTCTCTCCACAATCACCATCATCTCCACCATCACCAAATGCTATCAATTCTACCTCATAGACAGCTCTAAAATCTACCCCTTTTTCTCCATTGCCATACATCACACTTTTCCTGACAACTCATAGTTGTCCTAGTTGTCCCAGTGGGATGATCCTCTAATTCATCTGGGAAAGCAGATGCTGTTGGAACCCACGTGCCTTTGCCAGATGCTGCACTTATCCCCCAGCCACTGCAAGTTCCAACTGCTAAGCCTCACATTTATACTCTTTTCTGAAGGATTTTCAGAGACCAGTGGAGCAGCCTTCCTTGGAGATGTCTGGGTCGATGTCTACCCCTTGGGAACCAGAAAGGACAACCTCCATAGTGGAACTTACACTCCAGATCGCCCCGGAGAGGGAAGGACAGGGGAATAAGCTTGGAAAAGATGTGGCTTTCCAAGCTTATTCCCCTGTCCTTCCCTCATCCTCTTAAAAAGTATTTTTCCCTGATGGCATTCCTTCAATAAATGGCTTACACAAGACCCACCCCCACCTTCAGGGTCTACTTCTATGAAATCCAATTAAAATAACCTTCATATTTGCACAGAATAACGTTTTAAAGGCATAGTTCATGGTGTGACACCTTGGCATAAAATTTTAAATTAATACTTCATAATGTAAATAAAATGCAAAGATCACTATGTAAATAAAATCCAAGGACCTTAGTGTAACATAAAGACTCTTGCTTCCTTTCCCACACTGTCCCTATCCCAAGTTTCCAACTCCAACCAGGCTTCATACCTTCCTCTGTACTAAGCTACTCTGCCTCCCCCAAAGCATGCTCTTTTATACCTCTGAATTAACTCATGTATTTTCCTTCACCTGAAATTTACTTCTTTATAATGCCTACACTCCCATTCATCCTTTAAGAGTTAGCTTGAGGGCTGCAGTTGCAGCTCAGTGGTAGAGTGCTTGCCTTGCACATGTGAAGCACTGGGTTTGATCCTCAGTACCACATAAAACTAAATAAAATAATGGTATTGTGTTGTTCAACAGATAAAAATTTAAAAAAAAAAATATTCAGCTTTTTGGGCTGGGGTTGTAACTCAGGGGTAGAGTGCTCACCTTGCATGTGGAAGGCACTGCGTTCCATCCTCACTACCACATAAAAATAAAATGAAGGTATTGTGTCCATATTGTGTCCATCTACAACTAAAATAATATTCAGCTTGAACATTAATTACCTCCTCCTGAAACTTTTCCTGGCATTTCCCATCCTCTGAGACAGAATCAGACATCCCATTCTTTATACTCATATGGTATCATGTACACACCTCTATTATAACCTTGGTTTTGACATGTATTTCCATACTACCATCAAGAAAATCCAGTTTTTATAGTTTAGACATGAAGTATCACTCAAAAGTTTATGTGTAAGACATGCAAGAAACTCTAGAGGTGAAATTATTGGGTTATGAAAGCCTTCATCTAATCAGTGCATTAATCAGGGATTAACTGGGTGGTAACAGTAGGCAGATAAGGTTTAGCTGGAGAAGGTGGGTCCCTGGGGGCATAGAATGGGATTTACATTTTGTTCATGGTGAGGGGAGCAGTCTCTCTTTGCTTCCCGATTGTCATGTCCTGAGCCACTTTCCTCTGCCACATCCTTCTACCATAACGTTTTGCCTTACCTCAGACCCTGAGGAATGAAGTTGGCCATCTGTGGACTGAGTTCTCTGAAACCTTCAGCACCAAATAAACTTTTCCTCCTCTAAAATTGTTCTTAGGCCCATCTTTTGGCCACAGCAGCAAAAACCTGACTAACACCAGTGCATGTTATTGTGAGTTTTATCAGGACAGAAATGTTTCTTAAACACCTTTGTATTCCCAATGCTTGTCAAAGTTCTAGGCACACAGCAGGTGCTCACCAAACATTCTTAAGTCTGTATATAAGCCATCAGTCTTCAGTTCTGTAGCCCTGAGTGGCCCTTTTGTTTACAATCTAAAAATCAACAATGGAATAGGCTCCTTGTTTCACCCTACCCCACTTTCTGCAGAGTATAGTCTTTAACCAGGTTTTCCTTCCCCAGGTGTTTCTGGAGTGTTTTAGGAATCTATTTGTATCCCAGGGGTCATCTGTTGTCACATCCAGATCTGGATTACCATTCCAGGCTTCTGTGTGGGCCACTTTTTGGCTCATCCACCTACTCCA
Organism: Marmota monax; assembly: GCF_021218885.2. NCBI lineage: Eukaryota > Metazoa > Chordata > Mammalia > Rodentia > Sciuridae > Marmota > Marmota monax. The sequence continues at coordinate 53,830,784 of NW_026693777.1, read as the reverse complement.
GCTTACCTGAGAATTCTTAGTACCAATTCTTTCTCAGTGAGAACAGACTCTCCCCTAATTTCCTATCCCTCAGTCTCAGGCAGATTGTGTTCAATAGATATTTTCTGAAGACTTGGAGATAAAAAAAGAGGAGTTATAACCCAGGGAAGAACCATCAAAACTTGGTGTAAGAGGGCTGGGGATATAGCTCAATTGGTAGAGTGCTTGCCTCACATACACAAGGCCCTGGGTTCAATCCCCAGCACAAAAAAAAAAAAAAAAAAAAAAACTTGGTATAAAAAGTGACTGTTCCTAGAGTCTGTGAAGTCATGCCTCTGAAAGCATCTCTCCCTTTAGTCATCTGATACAGGTGCCACCATGTTTCAAAGTCAATTTACTATCTCCATAGGCTAAAGTTCCCCGCTTCAGGACTGACACCTGACACCCCCTATTCTTCAACTAGAGGAGGAAATTTCTTCTTCATCTCCTAGTCAGTATCAAAACACTCTGCAGAGATGCAATTCTGCCATTGTGAAAAAGAAGAACACTTTACATCATTTCAAATTTGGCTCTTTCCTTATGGTCTCAAACTTTGCTTTGTGGAGCAGGCTCTGCACTGTATCTTTGCATAACCAAAGACATTTGAAATGTTAGACTCCCATATGCCCAGAGGAAGAGAGAACAGTCCTCCCATTTCCCACAACATAAAACTGCTATTATCTTTTAAACAAAATTTCACCAACCATCAAGGTTTCAGAAATGTTATCTTCTAGGCTCAGGGCACTGCATTACTCAAATGAATAAATAAATAAATGGATGAAAGAGTAAACCAAAAATATTCATGCAAGGGGATCAAGTAAGGCTTTAGTCTAAGGGGCTTGCCAGAAGGGATAATTTAAACCAACAAAGATGGGGGAAACTCATTACAGGCTAAAGAAACCACAGGAGCAAAGGTCATAGCCCAACAAACAGAACCTTGATGGCACTTTCCAGGAAAATTGTGAGAAATTCATGCATCATAAGTAGTCAGATTAGAAGGTAAGATCCTTTCCAGTGCTGATATCTTTTCTGCCTAGACAGCTGGGAAGTAATTTGAAGTTAAGATGTGTATTTAAAGTAATAGGTGATGAAAAATCTTTTAGGGCATTTGTTGTACTCCTATATTGCTTTGTGGATTGCCAACTTTTGATAGAAATGGTTGCACTGAACATGTCATCAGAATTAAAAATAAAAAAAAAAAAACAGAAAACAATGCCTTGCCTCTTTGTAGTGAAATTATGGATGCAGCTTATCTTAATTGTATTAATCCTGCTTTTTTATACATTTCTGTATATTCAAACTTTTTTGCATGTACCATTTCATGATAAGTCTAAAGAAAAGCATTGCTAGGATATTTGTAATTCTTAAAATAAATTCTAAGAAGGACTCTGGGTAATGGTCAAATTAAAAGAGAAGAATCTTTATTTAGCAAACTTGGCCCTCTCTAATGGCACATTAGCTTAGAATACAGAGCTCCTCTCTCTTTACTAAGAAGGTTACTCTGTACCCAAAACATTACTTCTCAAAAACTGCAAAGAATGACAATGACCAAACAAGCATTAAAATCCAAAGTATTGTGTCTCCTCATCATATAACCAAGCCACCCTGTTCTTTTTTTTTAATTCTTTTAGTTATAGATAGACACAATATTTTTATTTTGTTTATTTATTTTTATGTGGTGCTGAGGATGGAATCCAGTGCCTCACATGTGAGAGGCAAACGTTCTGCCACTGAGCTACAATCCCAGCCCAAGCCACCCTATTCTGACATACATAGCATAAACACACCAAAAAATCACCACAAAAGCCAGAGACAAGCAAGATGACAGGCAGGGTTGCACTTTATCCTGTAAACACACCTTCTAGGAGCTGAATCAGGACAGCGGCGGTATCTGTGTGCAAAAGGCAACATACAGGCTAGTCATCAAGAGTACCTGGAAAGGAAACTGGATCCCAGATTCCAAACAATTATAGCTTGCACTGAAGGAGTAATGAAAGAGGTCAAAACAGTCTACTTATTAGAAAGCAGGGCTTCAAAGAGGGATGAAGGAGACCACAGAGCTAGAATCTGGACTGGTCCATGGGGTGAAAGTAGTCCTTCATGGACTTGGGAATTGTCACCAAGATTGATGTTGATATGATAGAGAGTATGAGGATCATTTGGAAACATCACTATATAATACCCAAGAGAGCCTAAAAGTTGACAATAAGATGCCTAGAAATGAGAAGACAACAAGAGAGGCCATGTGATCATTCAAAGGAACACGTGGAGAAGGCAAGGTGGGCTCCTCAAAATCACAGGCAACAGAAGCACAAGTGGACAAATGGGATTACAGCAAACTGAGAATTGTCTGCACAGCAAAGAAAACCACCAACCAGTGCAGAGACAATCTTCAGACTTTGAGAAAGTATTGGCAAACTAGTCATCTGACAAAGGGATTAATATCCATTGTGAAATAAATGCTCTGAAAGCTTTATAAATAGTTGTCAGTGAAGGGTAGGAGCAAGGAGAAAGCTAGATCAAGAAGTAAGAAGGTGATGATAACTAAGGAGATTAAATAAGGCAATCAGCCATTTGTCCAAAGAGAAGGTCATCAGGGGTAGTTTGGTCAACTCAAATATACAATTTCAAGAATGTGAATGAAATAGTCAACTTTGTACTTAGAGCGATGGTATTTTACTTAATCCCCCTACATATTTAAATTACATACAGAATCAATTTAGAAATAAAAATTTAGAAGTATTTCTTTCTTATCAATCTCACATTACATGAAGTAATTAAATTCATCTCAAGTATGGTTAACATCAGTGTCTTTTTATAACCACATTTTAGGTCACATCATACAAATTTCCAGGAAAGCCTTTTCCTTCTGTGCCTCTTTTCAATTCTTGTACAATTCTATCACTGAATCATTTATCCCAAGCCACAGTGCCTATGGGTAAGGATTCTAAGCTCAAAGTAGCACTTAGCATAGAATGTACATTCCTAGAAGGCAGGTGTTTTTTTATTAACTACCACATCCCCAGTGTCTACCACAGGGTAGAAAACTCATGCCCACATACCAGATTTGTAAATAAAGATTTTTAGAACACAGTCTGGCTCACTCCTCTATGCATTATCCATGGCTGCTTTCATTCTATAATGGCAAAACTGAAAGAGATGTAATGGAGAATGATGGCTTACAAAGCCTAAAATATTTGCTATCCATCCTTTATAGAAAAAGTTTGCCGATCCCTACCGTAGACTATTGCCTAACACATAGTAGGCACTCAAAAAATATTATTAGCTAAATGGCTGTGAGATAACTCCCTATTTTCTGAAGCATAATTTAGGCAAAGGAAATGAAAAGCCTTATATTCCATGGTAGTTGTTGAATTTCCCCTCAAGCGCTCTCTGCACTGGCCCCTTCTAGTGGTTCTTTTCAAGCATTAAGTGGCCTAAGAGACTTTCTGTCTAATTCTTAAGGGACTGTTTTCTGAGGCGCTTTCCTTCCCTCTGTGCCACAAATAACTCAAAAGACATTGCTTCTCTCTTCTGTGCCTCCATTTTCCACAACTTGAAAACAGAGTGTTTGTGGAACTTGCAGGTCAAGTGTTTTCAGAAAAAAGGTACTGCAGTAGGAGTGTTTGGCTTTTATATCTGGACAAAGCAAAGGGGAAGGAGTGCAGAAAGCCCATAGACACATAGAGGGACTGGAGAGCCAGTGGGAAGCTGGAGTCAGCCCAGAGTAAGGTCCATGGGAAGACAGCACCTCTGGAAAGGAGGTTTCTTCATGTTTTCAAGCCACTCATACAAGCATGTTGTGAAGGCTTTCCATGTTCAAACACTATAAACCAAGTCTTCTAACCTTGACAGATATGCAGATTTTCTCAGAAGAGCCCCACCAGTGCTCCTGGGGAGGCACTTTGTCAAGTTTTGCAGGTAGCTTAGCTCTGCTAAGGCTCTGTCATCAGCGGTGCTGCTGAATATAAAATTACCCACAAGAACTCTGCACTAGGAACTGACAGAGCATGATTGTTTTATTTCTTCTTGTAGAGCAAAGTGGAAATTACTTCCCTCTGTTGAGAGGGAATATAGTCTTAGAGGCAGAGAGCCTACGTTCTTTGGCACTGTAAAGGCTCACAAATGTTCTGTTTCACCCTCTCTCTTTTGTCTTCTGTCACCTGGAAAGGAGCATAGAGGAGCTCTGAGAGACGTGAGCTGAACCCCTTTGAAGTATTTCAGCAGCAAGGTGTGCAAGAGGACACTCTTAGAGGGATTTTCTCTGCTTGGAATATTCTCAGAGGCCACAAAGGAAAGCTGTGAGGGCTTTTGCAGCAGAGCCTGAAGACCTGGGAGCATGGTCCTGCCCAGGAGCAGCTCCACTCCAAGCAGACTGCAGGTGAGGAAGAGAGGAGCCTTCAGTGGGAGCCATGGCTGGAATGGGAGCCTCGCTTTCTTCATTAACCATTATCTCCTGATGGTGTCCCAAGATTAACTCAATAAATGTGAGAGCACCTGTGGAAAAGTAGGTCTGCTTACGTCCTACTATGGTTTGGATATTGTCAGACCCCCGGAGGTTCATGTGTGGGAAGTCAGGTTCTCGGTGTGGTGATGTTGGGAAATGGTGAAACCTTTCAGAGGAGGAGTCTAATGGGAGGTAATCAGGTCCTTGAGGGCATCACTCTCAAAAGGAATCCTCATGGGACCCCAGTAAGTTTCTCTATCAGTCACTTTTTCATCACTGTAACCAAAACACCTGACAGAGCAACTTAGAGAAGGAAAAGTTTATTTGGACTGACAGTTTCAGAGGTTCAGTCCATGGTCTACTGATTCCATTGCTCTGAGACTGAGATGAGGCAGAACATAATAGCAAAAAAGGCATGGCAGAGGAAAACTGCTCTGCTCAAGAGAGCCCAGAATCAGAGGGCAAGCAAAGAAGCAAGGACAAGATATAAAATCCTCAAGGCCATATGCCTAGTGACCACTTCCTCTAGTCACACCCTACCTGCCTACAGTTAATCGCCCAGTACAGTTGTCCTTTAAAATTATTAATACATTTGATGGATTAACCTCATAATCTAATCATTTAGCCTTCTTATTGACCCAGGATCTTTGGGTGGGGGCGACACCTCATATCCAAACCATAACAGTTTCCATGAAAGTGGGTTGTTATAAAAGAACAAAACTGAGCTCTGGACACTTTCTGGCATCCTGTTTTGTCATGTGATTTCTCTCTCATACATGCACTCCTCCATGATGCTATCCACCATGATGTGGTATATATAGACAAGAGGACTCTCACCAGATCTGAGTGGATATTAGTACCACACTCAGACCTCCATAACTGTGAGCTAAATAAATAAATCTCTTTTTGTTACAAATTACCAAGCCTCGAGTATTTTGTCATAGCAAGGGAAAACAGACTCATATACACCTCCTGTGGCAGACCCAAGATGACAAAGGCAGTATATTTGAGAAGTATAAGAAACACTAAAGGGTGGGTGAGGAAGTGAAACTGGGAAAGAAAGGAAGTCAGTAAAGGGTCTACTACCAAGCCAGCTACTACTGCAGACTTGGGATTAATTCCAAGGAAAACTCTGACACATCGTATAAAACAAGAGCCTCTAGATTACCCAAAAGGCAAAGGAGCTGGGGTCAGCAATTCATTGAAAGCTTCTGGGGAGGGTATTATTTACCCCACTACTCCTACCTTGAGTTCCGCACCCTCAAGCTAAGCCATGCAGATACTGGCAGCAGGAAGTGGTGGAAGCTACTCAACGCGGTGAGTCCATAGAAGTTTCCTCTCATTCTTCTTTGCCCACAGACTGTTTCTCCATATACTAAGAAACAAAAGATGCCTGGGATTAGAGTAGTGACATCTTCCTTGTTCATAGTGCCTACGATCTTTGAAATAAGTTCCCTCTGACTGGGGAAATGTCCAAACTGTGAGTCCAAACTCTCTAAAGTAAAATACAAGTGCCTGGCCTCCCTCAAGCCAAGGCACAGGGTTGAGATTTATGCTCTTCCCATCGGTCACACAAAGGTGGCGCTGTGCTTTGGAAGAACACAATGTATGAGATGGGAAAAGGGGGGCATCCTTTTTTCCTGGGGAGAGAAGGCAGTTTGGGTGATACAGGCACCAATGCCCACAGAGGTTTTCTGGTAGTTCAAGGTAGAATTTCTGACACAAAACTACAATCAAGACTGGTGGCCATAGCACCTACTGTGACTGTGGTTTCCTGGCATCTGGTATGCCATGGCTTCACGGCTTTCCCATCAGGCCAATTTCTGCAGCTTATGTGCTGATCCTTCTAGGAGCTTGGCCCCAAGTGCTTTTCTTTGCTTACCCCCAACCCCCTGCTCAATATCCTTTATATCAATCCCCTTCTTATTTAAACTAGCCAGAGTGGTCTTTGTTTTTCCCAATAATGACCTGCACAGGTCGGAAAAACAACAGGTAAATGACCACGTATAAAATAGTGTATCCTTTTCTATAAGCATAAATAATCCCAAGAGGCCATCTGATATCCCCTCTTCCTCAGAAAGATGGTTGCCTCTAACCCAACTCAAATGAGACACTATTTTTCAAGTCTCCAGGGAGGAAATTTTGCACAACCTAAAGGAGTACATCATTCCAGGAACTTACAACTCCAATGCCAGAAAGTTCTACCTTAGTACTCAGGGATGTACAAGAACTCTTTGTAGTCATTTAAGAGAAAATGCACTTAAATCACCCATTTTCTCACTGAATTTACCTTTACTGGTTTTAATTATATTATAAATAGTACTGCCAACTGCCCAATATGAGGAAATCATCATCTTCATTTCTTTCCAGTTTAGTGTGAATCAGATGAAAACCTTTGAGACAAATATATCGACATCATTTTTAATATAAAAGAAGAACATTTCCATGTCACACAGCAGGAAAAGTACCTGCTTCCAAAGAAAAAAAGAAGAGGAAGAATTTATCACCAGTTCCCTCTCTTCTCCTAGTCTTCTGAAGCCAAAGGAAGAACTGAGGAACACTTTCTCTAATCTCTACCTCACATGCCTACAAGAAAAGTCCACCTGTATTCAACTTCTTCCTTTGTGAAAATGACAGTGTCACTCCTCTAGCGGTTGAAGGACTTCTTCTGATGTTTTTGCTAATTGGCATGTGATTATATATGTGGGGGGCGGCATTTGAGCTCACTAGTATTACATTAATGTTTTACCTTAAATATTTTATTCATCTACCTTAAAATACTTAAAATTCATTTTTATTAGAAATAGCTGGAAATGTTATATGTAACATAACAAATATTCTGTCTCATAGACAAATCTTGTTATACAATACAGGAAATGAGACTTGAGTTCAGACTAACCTAGACTTTCAGGAAAGACCCTCCCCTACTATAACCTGATTTTTCATAGCTGTTAACTATGTACTTTGGTCAAGTCACTTAATGTATCTTAATCTTAGTTTCTATATCTATAAAATGAAGTCACAATACCTATCAAATAGCATTATTATAAGCATTAAATGGGATAACATGTAAAATAGGTAAAACATGCCTGGCATATAATAAAAACTCTAAATAAATGGTGGGTGTTATTATTTGTTAGCTTTAACTGAGTTTTTTTGGATCTGTACATGATTATTTTCAAATAAATATTGTATTATAATTCAATGTGGATGATATTTTTCTTTTACCTCTTCGAAATGTTTTAACATCTCATCTTCTGTGATGTGATCTGAGCTTTTATTATTACTTTACTAAACTCTAACATTGATGAGTCTTCCGCACCTCCCTACTGTTGTCAGAGTTTCCTTTGATGGTGTGGTGAGCATGCCAGCCCATACTTTAATGTCCCAAAGTGGCTTCTCATCACCCTCTGGATTCAATTTGCTCTTTATCACATGAAGCACTGTTTCAATTTCCTTCCCACCTTCATCCTCCCTTTCCCCAGCTACACATCACGTTCTGGGAGGTTTAACATTCACTTCTCAAACCCCTTGCTTAATAAATTAGACCCAGAAGAAGAAAACCTGTGGAATCCCTGGGGTACCAGTCACCCAAAATCCAGGCCCTCCAAGTGCCCCGCTCCCAGATCTAGGCAGGTCCTAACACCACTATGCTTTCCAAAGTTGCTACTCTATTCTCTCATTCAAATTTCAATTTTTTTCTCCTGGATACTTCTATAGTCAGCTCAAATTCAACTCCGTTGAATTTTGAATCTACACTGATCTCCCTTAGATTTCAAGGTGCTTAAGGGCAGAGAGAATATTGTTCTCTGAATCTGTTACCTAGTGTCTTGCAATATTCTATTCCCTACTCCATCCCCACAAAACACACACATACTCCTGGCAAACTGCTTTGATACATTATAGGCCCTAGAAAGAAACTGTTTGTTGGTTGGTACCAAGAATTGAATTTAGGAGTACTCTATCACTGAGCCACATCCCCAGCCCTATTTTGTATTTTATTAGAAACAGAGTCTCACTGAGCTGCTTAGCACCTTGCCATTACTGAGGCTGGCTTTGAACTCATGATTCTCCTGTCTCAGCCTCCCTAGCCGCTAGAATTACAGGCATGTGCCACCATGCCCTTTTGCATATCTTTTTAAGTTAAATGATCCTTTTTTTACGAGCACAATGGATTTTTTGAGCTGAATCTCTTGCTTCCTCAAAGTTCAAAATATCAAAAGTTGTCAGTTATTTTAAAAAAACCTTAAGTATATTCTCAGAACCAAAAACAACTGAACTTTCAACAGAACCTATGGTTATCTCCAGAAGGTCAGTCAAATTTCACAGTCACAGGTGTTTCAGATGCACAAGACCTCAGGGATCATATTGCAAAAATCTTTTCTGGGCTGAGGAAACAAGACAAGACCAGGGAAAGTGACTTGCCCAAGGGCATCCAGATGTTTATTTCAAAAAGAGCCTGGAACCCCCGGGTCACTTTGTGCTCAGTCTCAGCCTATGGACTGAACGTTGGAGGTGTTAGGAAAGCCCTTCTGTTCTTTTCAGAATCACTGGGAATCTCAGGGGAAAACCTGGTGGCAAACTCCCCAGGATTACTTGGTGATGGCAGGCAGTGACCTCAGGTCCCTGACAGCCCCATATCCTCTCCTCCCCACAATCAGTCCTTTCTAACCCTTCCTTTACCACCCCAGGGCTTGAGAGCAAAGCCGGAAGGATGGAAGGCCGCCCGCCTCTGCCTGTCCTGCACCCGGATCCTCCTGCACGCAATCTCAGGGTAATGATTCCTGCCGCCGCAAGCCCAGCTCCCGAAATAGTGCGGGCGCATTGGCCGAGGGCCAGGAGCTAATAGGGATGGCTGCTTCGTGTCTTATGACCCATTTTAACTGAGCTAATTTAGAATTTACCTGACCAAGAGTACCATCAAATGTACTTCTAAAGTTGAGATTGTTAATTACCACAGGATGATTCGCCTGTGTTTGTCGTTAAGGGAGCTGGAGGGGAAAGGCTGGTTTCCAGAAATAATCCTTTCCTCCTCACCAAATAGGAATTAAATGTGGGAAAGGGCAAAGGGGCTGGTGGAGAGATTCACCCACAGGAACTAAATAGGGTTATAATTAGTTTGGGTGTTTGCAGGTGTCATCTTTCACCCTCTGCCTGAGGAGGAGACTGCGGTGAGCTCAGAATCCTTTGTGCCTCCTGGAGAAGGGCACTGAGATCCTCGGGGTGTTGGAGGAAGAGCTAGAAGCAAGATGACTGCTGGGAGTGAGGCACGCTAAGTCTCCGCGGTGCCCAGAGGCGCCCGATGCAATGACCCCCGAATATGAGTTTACTGACAGCAGCTCCCCACAGCTATTACGCAGCTGCCTGAGAGTGTCCTAATTAGTGAGGGTTGTCAGCACTCCCATTATAATCCCCAGTTGAGTGAGCTAAGTGTTTATCTCAGCCACTTCAAGTCACAGCCTCTGAAACATAGCCTTGAGTGACGGGTCTCAATTTGTTTTCACCCTGTGACTTACTCTAACCATGTTGGTATGCCATATTCATCTCAGATGTATATTTAAGCAGAACCACCTCACATTGCAGGTTATTCCCATGGCTCTTTCATTGCTGAGATATTTATCACTTTTAAAAAAATGTCCTATCTAAGCACTCTCTTTCCAAATGTTTCTAAGATATGAGTTATAGGATAGATTGAAAGCCTTTTCTTTCACCATTTGGTTCACTGTTTTCTCTCATGCTGGTTCCATACACTAGGTCTTGATCTCACTGCCATGATTCTGAGTAATCAGGAATTTGTTCTTTTTTTTTTTTTTTTTTTGACATCTTGGCCTGCAGTGTTGGGTATTCATCAGTAGAAGACTGCACTTTGTGAATTTACCTAAGCATGTAACTAATAGATATTTAATCTTCTTGTTATACCATAAACCTTTGCATGGCATTATCTACCTTGATGTGTAAAATAGCCTTGTTAAAAGTAATGGGTGGGGTAGAGGAAGGGGATCAGTGGGAGGAAGGACCGAAGGGTAAGGGGAGGATATGGGAGTGAAACTGATCAAATTATGTTATATGCATGTATGAATGTGCCACAATGACACTACCCATTCTGTATAATTAATATGCACCAATTTAAAAAAGTAACGGATGTCTTGCATTCTGAGTCAGGAGTTCATTTTGAAGAAGAGGAGTGGAACTCACTCAGCAGAATGATAAAATAATGCATGAACATCCGGTACATGAGGATGCAGTCATATGAGCACCGCCTTCCTTCTCAACAAGCCCCCTCTCCAGAGTCACAGTTGTCAGGAAAATCTAGGGTGAGGGAGTAGGGATGGGTTTCTTATTTTCTTGGAATACCAGAAAAATGCTCTAGATAAGTATACCAAATGTTGGGCTTCCCTCAGGCAGGGTGGAGCTAACCTGTTTAAGTCTGACACCAAAACCAGTAGGTTTTGTGAAATGGGAGAAGCCCAAAAGGTACTGAGAAAGCAGAGCCCATATTGAAACTTTTTTTCAGGTTCACATGAAATTAACATTTAAAATGTTTGCTGCATGGGCTGGGGATGTACTTCAGTGGTAGAGTATTTACCTGAATTCAATCCCCAGTACTGCAAAATAAATAAATAAATAACGATTGTTCAGGGTGAATTTGTCCATCAAAGAATGTAAGATCATTAACAATAGTCCAATCCCTTCGTTTCAATTCACAGAACTATCAATGGACATTTTAAGAAATTTAAGATCATTTTTTAAACTTTGTATTTTGGAAATTTTCAAACATACAAAAGCAAAGGGAATAGTTGCAGGAACTCCATGGATCCATTTCCCAGCTTCAATACTAGCCAACTATCAACTTCCAGGAATCTTTTTTTAATCTATACCCACCACCATCACTTCACTCACCCACTCCCAGAGTATCTTAAGCTAAATTGAAACTATTAAGCCAGGTAAGCAGGCATTTCTCCTGCCTTCCAGAGTTTATTCGGAATAGATTGCCACTTCCATTTAGTGCACTGGGCTACACTCTCACACGCCCATCACCGTGGGATGGCTCTTAACCCACCACAGCCATCAGAAATGTCTCTCAGGTTTGTCTTTAACACAATAAAATCCCCATCAGAGACCCAGAAACAGAAGAAATGACCAGGTGACCCACGTGAGAGAATTACCAAGTGATGTTAACACCATAAGGGGCCTGGAGCAGCCTTCCCTAGTCACTAAGACAACAGCATAAGGGCTTTATGATCAAAAACTAAAAACAAGCAAGCAACATCTTTAACAGAGCTCCATCTCCTTAAAACAAAAACAAAAAAATAAATGCAAAGGCTGTGAACAAGTACAGCCTTTACAGACATGTTTATGGAATATGATATAAGGTCACATAATAAGGTACCAAAAGCTGAAGACTCCCCTGTCTCTACCACTGTTTATATATTTGGGACTATACTTTCTGGAATCACATTAAGAAAGCATACAAACACATCTGCACCCCTGGAAAGCTACTTAGCTTACCTAAGACTACACATGAGCTTGAAGGGTGTTGATAAATATTCTAAATAAATGTCTAAGGCAATGATGATCAGAGAAAGTTTTAAGGGACTGATGATATTCTCAAAATCAGTAAGTCCCTGATCTTGGCACACTAGCAGCTATTACTTTACTAAAAGGATCTCCCTGGAAGGTAAAAACATTCTCCACCAGGAAGCAAACAAGTTTGATTAGCAAGATGAGCCTGTACTAAACTTCTAATCATCCCCATCACAGCAATGGTAAATCCAGCCATTAATGAACAAATATACATTTTCAGATGACATTCTAATAAATACACATCAGAGAGAATGTGAATTCACAGAACAGCTCTCTTAGAAAGAAGGAAAACAGTTGAGATGCTGGTTGGTAGGGAAAAGAATGGAGACCTTCTTCATCAGCATTTGTCAATCACTACACAAGAACAGCAACACTGGGAACCAGGCCTTGTCGGTGAGGAAGGCAGAGCTGAAGGATCCCAAGAGTTAAAACCCTGTTTACTGTGTCTGGAGATGGTGCAATCTCTACACCAATCACTGAAGACATTTGAGGCTGGTCTGTTGCTGACAAATGTAGATGGACAGATATGTAAAGATGATGCGTCATGAACTACAGCTGATGAATTTCCTGCAGAAGCCCACAGTACTCACATCAGACATGTCAAGAGGTGACAGAGCTACAACACACCGAGTCTGGCAGTTTAATTTGGTGTCAGCTATTAGTGTTGACTCTCAGCGCTATTGCCATTTAGTGTTTCTGCTGGCAAGGTGACACAGCCTCGGAGATTGCTAAATTTCTTTGTTGAGTGAAAGAGGTTGCTTGGTTTGCATGGTAACCCCTTGATGAACAACCAGAATTGGCATAGGGAAATGGGGAAGGAACATGGAGTAAAAGGAGCTCAGTCCCCAGAACACTTCTAAGTAAGTGTTCTTTCTTAGAAGAAAAAAAAATAAGCATTTGTTCAGCTGGACTGAATTAGAAGCTACCAAGTGCCCTGGCATCATGAATTTCTCTCCCTGCACTGGAACTAATGAAATCACCACACTCAGGAAGGAGGACCTCATGGGTTGGCCTCTAGGCATCACTCAATGAATCCAATTCTCTTCTTCTGGTCCCATGCTGTGGGAGAGGCAGGCTATGGCCATATTCCCAAGGACACTATAGCCTTCCTTGGGTTTCCTGTACTCTATATCCTTTCCCTATCCCACTCACCAAAGATAGGATGAGAAGCCATGGTATACAGACCAGAGAGGCCCTTGCAGCTCCATACTGCCTAAAGGGAGACTGACATTGATTCAAGGGTATTGAGTCAAGGGCTAGTAGTACATAGCCCTACCTTCATTCTCCAAAGCAATACTTTCCTAGAGGGGTATTCTGGTCCATACCAAGAAGCCATTAGGAAGATGATAAAGACTACCAGCTCCTGACTGGGATGTAGCTCAGTGATAGAGCATTTAACTAGCATGTGCAAGGCCCTGGATTCAATCCCAAGCATCACAAAATAATAATAACAGCAACAACAACAAACTTCTAGGAAACAACATTCCAGAACTATCTATGAGAGTGGGAGAATGTGAAGAAAAATGGAGAGTTGTAGTGGTTAATTGTAAAGTGATCTCTGTAGAAACAAGAAAAAGTTTAGGCAACTTGTTCCTAGTAGCAATTAAGGTTGGAATAAGTGGACATACCAAGTTATATATTGTAAGAATTAGAGCATTATATTGCAATTATTAAGAATTAGAAGTATATTATAATACTTCTTAAAACCTGCCCTACCACAGTGAGGAAAAGCCATCTCAAAATACTATGCTTCTTTTATTTTCAGAGAATTTCATATTTGCCTGTAGCTTTTACCTCCTTTATATCATTGGAGCCTCACTCATTGCATGGTTTATCAAAGCCAATCCCAGAGTCTACCTTCCAGTTCTGAGCTCCTCCAATACTCAAAATCTACCCTCTCATTCTTCTCCATTGTAGAAGAAAGTTGGATATTTCAGAAGAATTTCACCCTAAGCCATGGAGTTGACCAATCCAAAACCATCATGATAGCATAATTCAGACTTTCTGCGATGAAAAATTAGAAGAAACTTCAAAGGGAGGATTATATAGGTCAATCCAAAGCATTCACTAGAGCCAAGGAAGGCCTAGGATAATTAAAGATTATTGAAGAACATCTTCAGCAAGATTTTCTAATCTAAAAATCTTTGGAAAATCAAATTCAGCATTATACTCTTCTCATAGGGTTTTTTTCTCATGAAATTTCTTCAGTTGAGGAATCCTAGCACTAATTTTCTTTGAGTCCTATGTCCCTGGATTCTGCTATTTGAAATTGTCTTTCTTCCACAGACATCTTTATAAAAGTTTCAGAAAGACCTCACAAGGGATATCAGGCTATATACCTGGATAACATGTACAGAACAAGGTGAAGGATAGTCATTCCTTCCTCCATCCTGATCACTCATCTGGATTGTTGTGCCCAGTTGTGGGAACCACACTTTATGGTGATCATTGTCAAGTTGAGAGCATCCCTAATACAGCAACTGCAGCAATGAGGTGTCAATCATGCCCAGTACATGGCTGAAAGTCCTCAGCCAGAGTATACAAGAATGAGTCCTGTCCAAATTTTCCATTACTTGGAAAGTTGTCATATAAAGGTAAGAGATGTTTATAGAAAACAGAGCAAGGTCCAAATAGTAAGAGATCAAGAAAATCTCAGGTAAGGAAGAGCTCTCGAGTTGCCAGCCTGAACTAGAATGAGCTGCCTCAGTAGGCCTTGATCCACCTCCACAGGGAGGCTAAATTTTTGTCAAGAAGTGCTTTGAGGCTGGGGATATAGCTCAGTTGGTACAGTGTTTGTCTTGGATGCATAAGGCCCTGGGTTCAATCCCCAGCACCACAAAAAAAAAAAAAAAGTGCTTTGAACAATCTTATAGAAAGTACTTGCTCATCATAAAAAGAGGAGAACTAAATTATTGCAGAGGTTTCTTTCCACTTCGATGTTCCATGGGCCTGGAATCTTCTCCAATTAAACCTTGATGAACTATAGAAGAATGAAGAAACTTCAGAAATTCCATGTTCTGTCCAATAGCCACAGCAGGAAAGGCTGGGATGAGGAAAAGAACTCAGTGAGCACTGATGATTCCTCTCTGGGTCCCCATGATTTCTCCCTTTACTCTCAGAAGACTTCAAATCAGATGAACACTGGTAAGTAAGGTCCACCTTCTTTCAAATATGTACAGACTTGATTGTCTTTTATAAGCTCAGATACAGAAATAATACCTATCTTGTGACCAAAACTCTTTAAAGGTGAGTGATTGGCCTGGGACACTGAGGAGAGCAGCTATTCCTGTCCTATTTCCCTTGCTATCTAGGAAGGCATCTCGCTAACCACCTGGTCAAACCTTTTCATATTTTAGAGAAGGAAACTAACACTTAGAAAGATCAGCTGCATATTCCAAGGCCATGCTGATAATTATTAGCAAAGACAGGCCTTGAGCATTGGTCTCCCAATCCCTATTCCAGTGATCTTTCGTCTGCCAAAGACCATTTTATCTAGTAAGGATACAAATATCAGTTTCTTCCAACAAATCAGTGGCACAAAAAGCAAATAGATTTAAGAGAATCAACTAAATACACTAGGTGGAGTTTACTTGAATTCCCATTCAAAGAAACTGGAAAAAATATATATTCTTGAGACAATTAGCAAAATTGAATATAAAATGGGTATTAGACAATATGATTTATTGGGATTTTATTAGATATGATGATGACATCAAGCATTTATAACTTTTTACCATTGTTATCAGATAGAATGTATATTAAAGTATTGACAACTGATAAAATATGGTGTCTTAGATTTGTTTTAAAATACTCCCGGAAGGTGGGGTTGGGGAGGAAGTAGTAATGGAAAAAATAAGATTGGCAAATGTTCGTGATGTTGAAGCCAGGTTGTGGATACAGCGGGGATTAGTAAACTGCTCTCTCTTTGCATTTGTGTGTGCTTGGTAATGTTCATTTCAAAATGTTTAAAAGAAAAAGCACTAACCTAGACTTAAGACTGAGTGGGTTGAAAGCAGAGTCTCACCCCATCTCTAGCTGAGTAGTTCTGGAAGGAAGGAAAGAGAGGCTGTGCTCTCCACTGCTGCTCTCCAAGTCCTTCCCTCACCCCCTAATCTTCCCCTCACTGAAGATGCCAGGTAAGGAGCAGAATAGGAAGTCACACTGTACTTGATACATATTTATCCATATGTTATCTGATCTTCTTATTGTTAACAGTGAACTGGAGGGTTTCCAGTAAAACAGTATTGTGCAATGTTTTCCAGATTCTGATGCTCTGTTAAATTTTTTTAAATAAAATTTTAAAAGCCTCACATTCATCCCATGCACAATACTCAACCCTCACCTGGTTAAATCAGATTTGGTGTTGGGGTTCATCAATAGTGTACTCATATTACCAATTCTGTACTCCTTTTGTGTTGTGTCTTCCTCTACAGAGAGAGAGAGATTAACCATTTGACTGTACAGCAACCTAATTTGTATATTTTTTTAATTGTCCATGAACCTTTATTTTTATTTATTTGTATGTGGTACTGAGAATCAAACCCAGTGCCTCACACATACTAGGCAAGTGTGTACCACTGAGCTACAACCCCAACCCCCTAATTTATATATTAATCACAAAAGGGAAACCTACTCTTAGATCTAAGCGGAAACTTGCCTGCAACATGAATTCAGATGGTGACACTTGTGTTAATTCTCTCAAGGAACTTGAGTAAACTTGGCTTTCATAATTAAAGAAGTTGTGTCTTTGTGGAAAATATGTAATAATTTTGAACTTGAATCTATTTACTATTGAAATCTTGATCTAATAACTTATAATAAAGAATCTGAGGACAAGCCCAGGCCTCTAACTAGGGACTAAATGAAATGGGGACACAGAGGGAAGTGCACAGAGGGAAAACCATCAATACATTCTGGGGTATTTTCTTCAAGTTATCAGGATTTCGTAAGTTATTTCCAACCCCAAAAGCTTGCTTTGATCCCACCATATTTCCTCCCTTCCCTTTCCCAACTATTCCCATTCCTTTTGTTGCTTTCATCCCTGTATCCTGATTTCTCAACATCAATGATGCTGTCAGCCATTGCAGCATTTCCTTTGGCAAGTCATAAACTTGCCAAATATTATTGCAGCTAATACTATCAGCGGGGAAACAGGAAGAAAAGCATCCTTTCTGTACAAAGGTTTGAACTCCTGGAATAAAGCATGGAGGTGTGAAGTCACAAGGTTTAATTCTAAGCCCCCAAGTATTAAAAGAAAACATTCATTAATAACTGCAAAGGAAAATGCCCCCAGCCCCACTACTTCCCTGTAATGCAGACCCTCTGCGGGTAGGAGTTAACATCAGTGCAGGAACCATGTCACCCTCCTTCTTTGTGTCTCCCACAAAGCTCCGCACAGTGTTCAGCATCTCATAGGAACTCAATGAGCAATTAATAAATTGTATTAAGGCCACAGGTCAAATCATCCCAAGGCCACAATTACATTGACATACACACTAATAATTCCTTCCATGTGTATAATACTCCATAGTTTTCTAAATATTCATTGTCATTGCCTCATCTAATTTTCAAAGGATTTTATGAAGTAGATTTTATCCTCCCCACTTTTCAGCATTGGAGATGGAGCCCAGGGCCTCATGCATGCTAGGCAAGCACTCCACCATGGAGGTACATCCATCCCAAGCCCCTCCCAAATTTCTTTTTTTTTTTAAGAGAGAGAGAGAGAGAGAATTTTTTAATATTTATTTTTTAGTTTTCGGTGGACACAACATCTTTATTTTTTATTTTTATGTGGTGCTGAGGATCGAACCCAGCGCCCCGCGCATGCCAGGCAAGCAGCTGCCGCTTGAGCCACATCCCCAGCCCCCAACTTCTTGATGAGATAACTGAGTCCCATACAGGTGAAGTGATATATCAAAGGTCCCCAAGTAGTAAGTGGCATAGATGAGCAGAAGAGAACTCTAGACTTTAATCTACAGTCTTCCAGCCATGACTGCTTCTGCATCCCCACATCATCCCTCAATAGGGTATGTCTGTGCAGTTCTACTTGCATACTTTTCACAGACATTGGATCATTGGGTCCTTTCTGCAGCCCAGTAAGGAAGGCAGAGCAGAAATTCCACAGGAAAGCAAACTAAGAACTCGAAGAATTTCCCTGCTTAAAGTCACCGAACTCCAGATTATCAATGCATCTGGACTCCCAACATAGTGACTTTCCTTGCCATCAACTGAGATTTCTCAATCAGAAGGCACAGGAGAAAGGACAAGAGCAGGAGAGGGACCAGCACTTTCATTTCTTCCTGTATCCCTACCTTTGAGGTAACAGTTAAAACCATGAGACTAGAAGAGAGGGGCTAAGATGCAGCCAGTCGGCTCTCTTGGCAGCTTGTTGCTTTTCAAAGCATCAGGAATGGAGGGGTTTCTCACCTCTTTCCCACACCTCAAATCACCCTGCGCCCCTTTGTTTGGATCAAAGTGCTGGAGTGAATTCAAATCAGGCTCTCCCCACTAAACTGTCCAGCCTGTCAGATCTACAGCAGCCTCCCGTGTTTTGCATGAGCTCTGCGAAGAAGAAGGAGACAAAGATAACCCCAGGGTGAGCAGGAGCACCACTTTGGGAAATGTATTCCCGCTGCGATGGGGACTGAGCGGGCTAATTGGCTCCAGAGGCAGCGAAGGCAGCGCGGGCAGGTAGGATTGCGCTGCCGTCCTTTATTGACTGATGCAGTCACTTGTTGGGAACCTGTGTTCATTAGCTGTGTGTAAAGTGATATTAGGGGAGAGGCGCTGGGTCCTGTGCTGAATGATTGAGCGCCCCACCTGACGGGAGGTGCATTATGTAAAAGCGCCTGTGAGAGTAATCGAGTTACTTAAGTGGATGTGTTGAGCGTATCTGAATGGGTGCTGCCGGGAGAATGCAAGATCAGAGGGCGTTGAAAAGTTGAGAGGCGACTCTGCCTCAACTAGAATAGGCCTAGGATTTTTTGATATTGCTTCTCCACATCTCCCTCTAATTACCCAGAATGAAAGGGTCTTCCACTCCTGCCAACCCCCAACCTATCTTCCCAGTTTCCTGGCAAAAGTGGGCAAGTCAGGTTCCAGGATGTACAGATCCAGGATAAAAGGGAAGAAGCCAGCTCCTCTTCCTTCAAATCTGCCTTAATTTTTTTTTCTGTAATATGAAATAGTCTATTGGATAGTCCTTGGACTTCGAAAGAATCAAAATACTAATAATAAGAAGACAATAGGTCAATGACATTTCCTAAGATGTTGCTGAGCAAATCAAAAGTGGCAAAGAGCATTTGTCACCATGCTCCCACCCCTTGGATGCCTGGAGGCTTTGGAAGCATAGATAGAAGACTGGATGGCATCTCCATCCAGCACCTGTGCATTCGGTGCCTGTGCAGAGGCACTAAAGTAGCCCCTCAAAGGATGTCACTAAAAGTGCCACATCCCCATCCCTGTGGCTCCACATTGCCTTGTCATCAGTCCCCTTCTTTTTCCCAGGACCATTGCCCTAGTTCACTCCCTCAAGAACTCCCTCCTAATGCTCGTCCCAGTTTCCCAGTGAGACAGTGACATCCACACAAAAGCATTCATCTGTCTCCACCCATCTTGCACCCCATAGAACCTGCAGATCCCCTCCAGGTCAAATCATCCCAAGAATCCCCAGGGGAGTTTCCTAGGTGCTCCAAAATCAACTTTCTAGGCCACCTCCATGAGGCTGGATCCTTCACAGAAATAGGAACTATCTCCCACTCCTGTCCTCCAAATGTACTGGATTCTAGGGAGAACACAACTTCAGCTCTCGACAGAACCCAGCTCACCTTTGGTAACACCCAACTGCTTATAGAAGGCAGCCCAGATTCTTCAGCATGGCATTCAATGCCCCAGTACTTTTGCTTCCATTGTGAGTCAGCTTCTCCCAACCCTATCCTCACACTCATTGACTCACCTACCAGACTAGTTGTCTTTCACTAAACACAGTTTGGATTCTCCCTACCTTCATCCAACAGGTTTCCAGCAATCCACGTGCCTTCCCCTACACCCACCTGATGCCTTTCAACCAGCAAGATCCAGCTCGACAATTAGACGAAAGAAATTAAAGGCATAAAAATAGGAAAAGAAGAACTTAAATTATCACTATTTGCAGGTGACATGATTCTATACCTAGCAGACCCAAAAGGGTCTACAAAGAAACTGTTAGAGCTAATAAATGAATTCAGCAAAATGGCAGGATATAAAATCAACACGCATAAATCAAAGGCATTCCTGTATATCAGCGACAAATCCTCTGAAATGGAAATGAGGACAACCACTCCATTCACAATATCTTCAAAAAAAATAAAATACTTGGGAATCAACCTAGCAAAAGAGGTGAAAGACTTATACAATGAAAACTACAGAACCCTAAAGAGAGAAATAGAAGAAGATCTTAGAAGATGGAAAAATATACTCTGTTCATGGATAGGCAGAACTAACATCATCAAAATGGCGATATTACCAAAAGTTCTCTATAGGTTTAATGCAATGCCAATCAAAATCCCAACGGCATTTCTTGTAGAAATAGAGAAAGCAATCATGAAATTCATATGGAAAAATAAAAGACCCAGAATAGCAAAAACAATGCTAAGCAGGAAGTGTGAATCAGGCGGTATAGCGATACCAGACTTCAAACTATACTACAGAGCAATAGTAACAAAAACAGCATGGTACTGGTACCAAAACAGGCGGGTGGACCAATGGTACAGAATAGAGGACACAGAAACCAATCCACAAAACTACAACTATCTTATATTTGATAAAGGGGCTAAAAGCATGCAATGGAGGAAGGATAGCATCTTCAACAAATGGTGCTGGGAAAACTGGAAATCCATATGCAACAAAATGACACTGAATCCCTTTCTCTCGCCATGCACAAAAGTTAATTCAAAATGGATCAAGGAGCTTGATATCAAGTCAGAGACACGCCGTCTGATAGAAGAAAAAGTTGGCTACGATCTACATACTGTGGGGTCGGGCTCCAAATTCCTCAATAGGACACCCATAGCACAAAAGTTAATAACTAGAATCAACAAATGGGACTTACTCAAACTAAAAAGTTTTTTCTCAGCAAAAGAAACAATAAGAGAGGTAAATAGGGAGCCTACATCCTGGGAACAAATCTTTACTCCTCACACTTCAGATAGAGCCCTAATATCCAGAGTATACAAAGAACTCAAAAAATTAGACAATAAGATAACAAACAACCCAATCAACAAATGGGCCAAGGACCTGAACAGACACTTCTCAGAGGAGGACATACAATCAATCAACAAGTACATGAAAAAATGCTCACCATCTCTAGCAGTCAGAGAAATGCAAATCAGAACCACCCTAAGATACCATCTCACTCCAGTTAGATTGGCAGCCATTATGAAGTCAAACAACAACAAGTGCTGGCAAGGATGTGGGGAAAAGGGTACACTTGTACATTGCTGGTGGGACTGCAAATTGGTGCAGCCAATTTGGAAAGCAGTATGGAGATTTCTTGGAAAGCTGGGAATGGAGCCACCATTTGACCCAGCTATTCCCCTTCTAGGTCTATTCCCTAAAGACCTAAAAAGAGCATGCTACAGGGACACTGCTACATCGATGTTCATAGCAGCACAATTCACAATAGCAAGACTGTGGAACCAACCTAAATGCCCTTCAATAGACAAATGGATAAAAAAAAATGTGGCATTTATACACAATGGAGTATTACTCTGCATTAAAAAATGACAAAATCATAGAATTTGCAGGGAAATGGATGGCATTAGAGCAGATTATGCTAAGTGAAGCTAGCCAATCCCTAAAAAACAAATGCCAAATGTCTTCTGTGATATAAGGAGAGTAACTAAGAACAGAGTAGGGACGAAGAGCATGAGAAGAAGATTAACATTAAACAGGGATGAGAGGTGGGAGGGAAAGGGAGAGAGAAGGGAAATTGCATGGAAATGGAAGGAGACCCTCAGGGTTATACAAAAGTACATACAAGAAGAAGTGAGGGGAAAGGGAAAAATAATACAAGGGGGAGAAATGAATGACAGTAGAGGGGGTAGAGAGAGAAGAGGGGAGGGGAGGGGAGGGGAGGGGGGATAGTAGAGGATGGGAAAGGCAGCAGAACACAACAGACACTAGTATGGCAATATGTAAATCAATGGATGTGTAACTGATGTGATTCTGTAATCTGTATATGGGGTAAAAATGGGAGTTCATAACCCACTTGAATCAAAGTGTGAAATATGATATATCAAGAACTATGTAATGTTTTGAACAACCAACAATAAAAAAAAAAAAAAAAGATCCAGCTTGACACAGTTTTCCTCCTCTCCTTGTATAGTTAGCCTGCATCATAGGCACTGGTATGCATACTCCCTAGAGCATACACCCCAAAGGCAGGGACCACATCATATTTACCTATATCCTTATAGTCAATAGCACAGTGTTTTGCATACAGTGGATGCTCAATAAGATGTTATGGGATTGAAGAGGCTATGGCATCTGAAAAGTGATTTGGAAAAAAAATAAAGCATTTATTCCTTATTATGAAATCATGAATTGATTTTGTTTCTTTCACCTGAGCATGCTTTAGGAGAATAGGATCTGAAACTGGTAAGGTTCGATAGACAAGGTTAGGATTGGGAAATGCCTGAAGCACAGTCCATGACATACCCAAGGGGAAGGTCCTTG
Organism: Marmota monax; assembly: GCF_021218885.2. Lineage (NCBI taxonomy): Eukaryota > Metazoa > Chordata > Mammalia > Rodentia > Sciuridae > Marmota > Marmota monax. Next base: position 53,808,022 of record NW_026693777.1, on the reverse strand, counting down.
CCACCAGGAGGACATGGCCGGAGGAAGCAGAAGAGGGAAAGGGGGACAGTCAAGACAAAGGAGTATATCACTGACTCTCTCAAGTCTGACCCCAACACCTCTTCACCCTCTTTCTTCCATCTTTCTCTCACAGGACTTAGAGAAATTAGAATCATCACATTTTAGAAATTGCATGGTCAGAAACAGAAGTCTAGAAAAGGAGTGTGAGTTCCCCAAGGTCACATGACCAATTAGTGGCATAGTCAGAGTGAAACCAAGGTCTCCTGACTATCCACCTAAAATATGATACCCTTTACTTCTCATCTCTTATCATTTATTTTTATGGGAAATGGGGATAAAATGAACAGGTGAGGAATAAGAATGAGGAAGCAGAGAAAAGGAAGCTAAAAAGAATATCCATTCTTACATATTTTTCATATTTTAGTGGTGCCCCAGCAGTCAATAGAGGCTTCTATAAATTCCCCTATTTTCATGAAAAGGGACAAGGACACATGGAATTCTCAAGAGATCTTCTATCTAGATGCTGACTCCTAGGTGCCTCCTTCTATATGGGCCCACTCCCACTCATTGCTGGGATCTGGTGGGCTGAGCAGGGTGAGCAGGAGGCCAGATCATGATATTACTGTCTTTAGTACTGGTCTCAATCCCGCTAGGTTTTCCTCTCTAATATATTTGCACAAATATAATTACAGCATTTAGAGTATGTTTCCCATCTCTAGGCTGCAGAGGCTTAAGCAGTGCATACACTCCTCTGACACTGAGTCATATGCTGGAAAACCAAGACTGCACTTGGCAAAGCTGGGCTGATGGCTGCAGACTCAGATGATGCTCAGCAGTAGCTGCCGTGTGAAAGATGACAACAAACATTCTCAGCATAAAGCACACAATATAAAGCATGGTAGGCAACCTCAGACCTTTCTTCTTCATTTTATTATACACTATTTCATGTGTTTTAATATATTCTCAGATTCTCTAAATTCTCATCCTTGATCTAGAAGAGAACAATAGAATTTCTTCTCAATGTTACTAATAACAAGTCAAGTAGAAGAGATGGTATATACAGTGGTATGTTCCTGAATGAGGGTGTGTCTCTCAAGCTCATCCTTCCAGCACTCCTTTATAGTATCTTTACAACTCCAAGGGAACTAATGTCTTGTGCTCATCACAAGCTCTGGGCCCCTAGGGCACTCTGAGAAGTCCCTGAGGTATAGCAACCCAGGTTCATTCTCATCTTTACCATGGGTTTGCTGTGGGATCATGGAAAAGTGGCTCTCTGTGCCTTGGTCACTGGCTACAAAATGGGAACAGTGGCCTCCGTGGATTTGTTTGTAGAGCTGCCACTTACAAATACCACAAACTGGGTGACTCAAACAACAGTAATTTTTCCTCATGGTTCTGGAGGCTGGAAGTGCCAGATCAAGGTGTTAGCGGTTTGGTTTCTTCTGTGATGTCTCTTCCTTGGTTTGCAGGTGGCTGTCTGCTCTGTATCCTCACATGGTCTTTCCTATGTTCACACACCCCAGGTATCTCTCTCTGAGTCAAAATTTCCTCTTCTTATGAGGTCACCAATCAGACCAAATTAATACCTACCTGATATGGTTTGGATAAGGGTCCCCAAAGACCCATTTTCTAAAGGCTTGGTCGCCACCCTATGGCACTATGGGCAGATGGTGAAGCCTTTAAGAGGTGGAGCCTAGTGGAAGGAAGTTAAGTCACTGGGGGTGTGCCCTTGGAGGGGATCTTGACCCTGGCCCCTCACTGTTTCTCTCTTTGTTTGGGGGCTGTCATGAGGTGAGCAACTTTGTCCACCATGTGCCCACCTCTGTGATGCTCTGCCCCACCATAAACTCAACCAACCAGGGACTGGAAACTCTAATAAAAGTGTAAGCCAAAATGAACCTTTCCTCCTTATAAGTTGATTGTCTCATCTATTTTGTCATAGTGACAGGAAGCTGAATAACACCACCCTAATAGCCTCATTTTAACCTAGTTACTCTTTAAAGAACCAATTTCCAAATATAATTATATTCTGAGGATTAAGATTTTTAACTAATGAATTTGAAGAGGATGCCATTCAGTCCATAATACCCTCATACTGATGTGATAGTAAGAATCAAAAGCAATAATGAATATAAAGTGACTTATATAAGATCTATAACACATGGCAAATGCACAGTAATCACTATTACTATTATTTTTATTACCTATTTTGATAATATAATCTTGAGCTTTTAACTAAAAATCAGAGCTGATCATGTGTATCTCCCATTTCTAAAGTTTCCAGCATCATTTTAATTTTGAACCAGGATAAGATTCTAAAATCCTCAGAATTAATTACAAAACTCTTCACAGTATGAACATACTGCCTTTCCTATCTCACTCCTTCGTGTAGGTGATGCTATCATTCCAGACTTGCTGCTGCTCTCCAGATATGCTGGCCCCATCATACGTGCAGGTACCTCTTCCCACAACTACAAGCTTGGTGAACTCCTACACGTTTTTCAAGACCCATACCAAATTTCACATCCTCTGTGAGATCTTTCCTCTAACTCTGAGTCAAAGTAGGTCGTTATCATCAAGAACTACTCACTAATTAATGAGATTTTAATCCAAGAATCTGAATGCTAACTAGCAAGCGTTCCCCTCTCCCCAAAGGCCCCTTTACAAACATTAGCTTCCCAGGAAGGGTACCATGACACATTGCTATCACCTGTGATTTTGTTTTATCTGATCAGCCTAGGGAATATCAGGCCATTCCATGACTGGGCTGACAGGTGGAAAGAAAATGTGAGAGACAAGCCTTACCACCTTGATTTAGTCGAGGTCCCTAGAGCTAAGCTAGACAAGACATCAGGTCCTTTTATCTCTAAGTGCCTGGGAAGCACACTTTAGGGGAACAGATGCAGGGGAATTGAGGGCAGAGCCTTTGACCGTCAGCTTCCTTCTTGTCCTCCACTTCCCCAGCCATGCCTTGCCCAGTCACTAGGGAATTACCGAGGGGTCCCTTCTCTCTTGGTCTCTCTATATCTCTGGTTCCCTCACAGGAGTTGCCGCAGTCTGGCTGGGCACAAATCACGAGCCACTGAAGCAGGAACAAACTTTATTTTTAAACTGCAGGAAAACACTTCACACAGCTCCCAGGGAATCCTCCCGAACGCGCCACGAGGCTTGTCCAGGAACCCCCAGCCAGAAATATCTCTCCCGGAAATCCCTCCTCCTGCACTTCCCCAACCAATGGGAACTCTTGGGGAATCCCCGGAAATCCCCACGAGAACTCCAAAATAGTGCGAGAACTCAAAAGTTGCGGCAGAGGCGGATAGTAATGCCTCGCCTGTCAATCAATACTGTTGGCAAAATGCCAGGGGCCATACAGACTCGGCCGTGGATCTCAGCATCTCCCCCTTTTTGTTTAATTAAACAACAAGCAATGTCGCTTAGGGACCGTGCCTGTTAGGCAGTCCAATTCAACATATGGTCCTTACCCGTCATCGGATGAACTGACCTCTAGGCGTCAGCCTCCTGTCTTAGGTTGGTACCACTGCAATTGGATCATACCCGTCACTGACTACTGGTCCAGCATACAGCCATACTTGTGGATAGGCCTTTGCACCAGTGGGGGGGGTGAGTTTCTTTGCCTCACCTCTGTTGGCCCCCAAATTTTAGACCATCACTAGTAGAAGGGAGGAGGATGCAAAATGCCATGACACTAAGCCAATTGAGGGCTCCTTTGAAAAATTGTACCACCGGTGACACCATCAGCAAAAATACTCCAGCACTACCACAATTCGCTGTACCAACAGATAGTTCACAATGCATACAAGTGATACATAGTCCAGGCAAGGTCTGCAAGCAATTCAAAGCAGAGGAATCTGTCAATATGTCCATTTCCTCCCAAAGTAAATCGACTCCTTAATTGAGCATTACTTGTTGAGTTATTATTCATTGATGCATCAGTTTTTACAGTTTGTTGTGATAACTATCGAAGAAGCTGTAGTTTGGTTTTGTCTTCACCGGCACTGGGATGAAGATAGGAATTCTGGCAATGATGCTAAGAAAAAAAATTATGTAACATTCCAACAGGCACTAAGAAAACAATTTTTTGAACAATTTACATTATCCTGAACAGAATTATTAAATATAATGAGAAGGAAAAGTGAAAGTAAACAAACAGATCTGTTAACCTCCTTATTTGTTCACATATTAAAACAATTTTCAACAGCTGTTTACCCAATCTAAATTAAACCATTAAAATCACGTGAATAAAAAAATTCGGATCCATTTATTCATGAGCGCTCCTCATATATGATATATGGACATATGCACATACAGACATACAACACAAAACAGAAGTGTGCACACATAACATACAACACATAAGACAATAGTAAAGGCCTTGTAGCTTTACCTAGGTGAAATCTCCATTGCAATGCTTAAAAACTCCACAGTCAAAAAATAAAACTGATCAGAAAAACATTAACCTAGGTCTGTATGAGCTCAAAAATAAAATAGAACTTTATGATGTGGGAAAAGGCAAATAATAAAATAAATATTGAAAAAAGCATCCTGGTTAATCATTGTCGCAGATGTAAGAATAGCCAAACTGGAGTTCTGGATATCAGCTGTTATGGATTTGAGTCAAATCATCTTCCTTTTGGCCTGTAGAAATTGTTTTAGTTAATCTCTCTGGAATCCAAATCGGCTGCTGTTCTCCCTGTGGAAAAACACAAACAGAACCCCGACTCCAGACAATCACTGGGTCAGGACCTTTCCATTGTCCTGTTAGAATATCCTTCCAAAGTACCTTAGGCTTATGTACATTTTTTGGACACATATGCCTTTCCGCAGCACTAAGCCCTGAGGAATCCAAATTTAAAAAGTTTAGAGTAAAAAGGGTTATTTTAAGTTTATCTTTGGGTGACAATATACCCCTTTCCAATTCCCTCTTTTTGCTTTAGTAAGTACATTTTAATAGTTTGATGAGCTCTTTCAACTATGCCTTGTCCCTGTGGATTGTATGGAATTCCTGTTATATGAGTAATGCCAAATGATGAGCAAAATTGTTTAAAAGGGGTAGAAGTATAACCAGGACCATTATCTGTTTTTAACTGTTTTGGAACGCCCACAGTGGCAAAATTTTGTAAGCAATGAGCTATAACATCTTTAGTTTTTTCTCCAGAATGAAGGGAGCCCATCAAAAATCTGGAAGAAGTATCAACTGTAACATGCAAATATTTTAATTTTCCAAATTGTGGCAAGTGTGTGACGTCCATCTGCCAAATATGGTTAGGTATCAGTCCTCTGGGATTGACTCCAAGATTAACTTGTGGTAAAAAGGTCACACAATTTTGACATTGTTTTATTATTTGTCTAGCTTGTTCCTTAGTTATTTTAAAATGCTTTTGTAAAGTATTAGCATTGACATAGAACCTTTTATGAAAATGTGTAGCTTCTTCTAGTGTAGAGAAAATATGTATGTCATGTGTAGTTTTATCTGCTAAATCGTTGCCCAAACTAAGGGCTCCAGGCAATCCTGTATGTGCTCTGATATGTCCTATAAAGAATGGATCTTTTCTGTCCCAGATTAGACTTTGTATAGCAGAAAACAAAGATAAAACAGTAGAGGAAGGGGAAATCCTGCCAGCATCTTCAAGGGATACTATAGCATTAACTACATACTGACTATCAGAGAATAAATTAAATACAGAATCTTTAAACATCACAAAAGCTTGTAAAACTGCATTAAGCTCTACCTTTTGAGCTGATTGTTTGGGTACTAAAAATGTAAAAGTTTGATCAGGGGTAACTACTGCTGCTGTACCATTATTTGACCCATCAGTGAATACATTTGGAGCATTCATGATAGGGGTTTTTCTTGTCATTTTTGGAAAAACTACAGGATGCGAAGACCAAAAAAACAACAAAGGATTAGATGGTAAGTGATTATCAAATGAAACATTAGATTTACACATGATTATTGCCCAAGTATTTAACTCATTAGCTAACTCATCAATTTGATCCATAGTATATGGAGTAATAATTTTATTGGGAGAAATTCCAAACACTCCCTTTGCTGCTTTTATTCCTTTGAGTATTAATTGTCCTACAGCCTCAGGATACCTAGTAAGAATAGTGTTAGGAGAATAAGATAAATGTATCCACAATAATGGACCTTCTTGCCAAAATACTCCTGTAGGAATATTTTTTGTTGGTATTACAATAAATAATAAAGGCAAACTATATCAATTCTATCCAAATGCATATTTTCCATATATGTTTCAATAATTTTTAATGCCTTTCTTGCTTCAGGCGTTAACATGCGGGGTGAATTTGGATCTGATGGACCTTTTAGGATATCAAATAAAGGTCCCAACTCTCCTGTTGGTATGCCTAGATAAGGCCTTATCCAATTTATGTCTCCTAATAACTTTTGAAACTCGTTAAGTGATTTGAGTTGATCTACTCGTATTTGAATTTTTGGTGGACGGACCATGGTTGAGGATAATAGAACTCCTAAATAATTAATTGGAAAATTTAATTGTACTTTATCTATTGCTATCTCTAGATTATAATTTTTTAATAAATTTGTAAGTGTGGCATAACATTCTAGCAATGTGTTTTTATCTTTGTGTGCTAACAATACATCATCCATATAGTGAAATATTTGTAGTTTAGGATTTTGATTTCTAAGTGGTTGGATTGCTTTGTTAACATAAATTTGACACATAGTTGGGCTGTTAGCCATCCCTTGAGGGAGTACTTTCCATTCATATCTCTGATCAGGACCTTCATGATTCAGTGCAGGGATAGTAAATGCAAAATGTGGACTATCCTCAGGATGAATTGGAATTGAAAAAAAACAATCTTTAATATCTATAGCTAAAACGTACCAGGTTTTTGGCAAAGCAGACAATTGAGGAATCCCCAATTGAGCAGGTCCCATAATAACCATCTCATTATTAATGGCTCTTAAATCTTGCAATAATCTCCATTTACCAGATTTCTTTTTAATGACAAAAATGGGAGTATTGTAAGGAGATATGGAAGGTTGTATATGTCCCTCCGCTAATTGTTGTTTGACCAGGTCATGGGCTGCTTGTATCTTTTCTTTAGTCAGGAGCCACTGAGGAACCCATACTGGTCTATCTGATTTCCAAGTAATTTTTATTGCCTCAGTGACCCCTTCTGAAAACCCAGTCCATGTCTATTTATTCCCTGATCTATTTGAATTGGTGCTGCTATGCCTTGTCCTCCTAATCTTTTTTCTTTCCTGAAACCTTGTCTAGCCCTAATAGTGGGCGCATTTGGATTGATGTTATTTGTTAATGTCAAACCTAATTGATCTAGGACATCTCGTCCCCATAAATTTATAGGAAGATGATCCAATACATATGGCTGTATAGTTCCTTCACATCCTTCAGGATCCTTCCAATCTAATACCATTGCACTTCTATGGGGATTAGTCGCCACTCCTAGGCCTCGAAGCGTTTGAGTGGCTTGTTGTAACGGCCAATGTTTTGGCCATTCTTGACGAGATATGATGCTAAGGTCTGCACCTGTATCCAGTAGTCCATTAAATTCATGTCCTTGAATATTTAGTTTTAGCATGGGGCGAGAATCTAAATTTAAAGACAGCATAGCCCAATCTACACCTGTGGAGCCTAATCCCCTGGAACCTCTTTCTATAGTACTACTGGAAAATTTATCATGTAGGCTGGGTATTATTAATAACTGTGCTATTCTATCTCCTGGTGAAATTACTGATATACCCTTTGGAGAACTAGCTATAATTTTTATTTCACCTTCATAATGGGGATCAATTACCCCGGGACTTATCATCAGTCCTTTTAGCGTAGAAGAACTGCGTCCTAACAATAAGCCTACTGTTCCTTGGGGAAGAGGTCCTTTTACTCCTGTGGGAATGATTTGAACTCCCATCTCTGGAGTTAGTACTGCTCTGGCGGAGGCGCAGATGTCCAACCCTGCGCTCCCTCTGGTTCGTCTGATGAGAGATCTGATGGATAATGTGTCCTGGGCACTACCCTGATGGTGTTGCTGGGTTCCTCCATGGTGTTTCTGGGTTCCTCCAGTGCCCCGTACATTTGTGGTCGTGGGCCCCGGAGCATTGGGCCCCCCTGTCCATTTTTTGGCAATGGAGCCCGATGCCTTTCTCCACGATATCGTGGGTAAACACTTGGTCCTTGTCTGTTTTTTGATAACGGAATACCCTCTATGGTGGTTTGAGAATGGCATTCATTAGCCCAATGTTTCCCTCTACGGCATCGTGGGCAAATACCCGGTATTCTATTCGTTTGATATCTAGCTTTGTTAAACCCTCCTCCTATGGGGCAACTCCTTTTAAAATGTCCTGTTTGATCACAATTATAGCATGTTTTTGGCCTGGCATCTAAAGCCTGTTGTACTGCTGCTAAGACTTGCCCTTGTTCATTAATGTCTCTACATAATTTAATATATGTGTTTAAATCTTCATGTCTCCATGGTCTAATGACCTCTCTGCAACAACGATTTGCTTGGTCATAAGCCAGTTGTTTTATAAATGGCATTGCCTGTTCTGTATCCCCAAAAATTCTGGAAGCTGCTTGAATAAGCCTATCTACAAATTCAGCGTAATGTTCATTAGTTCCTTGTATTACCTTAGATAATTGACCTTGTAAACCTCCATGCCCCTGTAAAGTTTTCCATGCCCTAACCGCATCTACAGCAATTTGTGCGTATACGCCAGGATCATATTCAATTTGTTGCTGTTGACCCTCATAAGGTCCTTTTCCTAACAACATATCTAGATTTCTTTGAGGGTAACCGGCTGCTGCATTTCGTCTAGCTGTCTCCCTGCAAAATTCCTCATTGGCAACCTTCCATAACAAATATTGTCCTCCATTTAGCACAGATTTACACATACTAGCCCAATCTGCTGGCCTCATGTCCAAGTTGGTAATGGATTCGACCATGCTTACAGTGAACGGTGCTTGAGGACCATAGGTTGTTACAGCCTCCTTTAACTGCTTCACTGTTTTGAAATCTAAAGCACGGTGAATTCGCTGCCCTCCTGCCTGCTCAAGTACAGGGCATGCTAATCTTTGAGGTCCTGTCTCAGGATCCCATCTATCAACTACAGGGTTTGAGGGCCACTCAGCTATCTCCATAGGGGGAGCTGTTGGTTGAATTACGCCCTCTGGTGATAGAACGGTGTTAGTAGCAGCCTCCTGTTGTAGCTTTTTCCCTAATAGCTGTTTCTCCTCTAAGCTTTCTTCCTTTAAATTTTCTTCCTCTGTCTGACTAGCTTGAGAGACCTTCTCTTTTGCTTGATCTAAAATGTCTTTCTCCATGGTCTGAACCTCTAACAATTTATTTAACACTCTTTCAGTTTGTTGTTTACTAATTTCTAATCTGTTATAAAGATAACACAACCCAATAAGATAACACAAAACAAAACCGAAACAGAATGAAACAAAAACGGAACAAAAAATCGTTGTATCAATTTTCCTATTTTCTTGACATGTGCATTTGTGGTCTATTTCTATCTCTTCCTCAGGGGCGAACAACTTCAAACCTTGAGCCAACCATTTTTCCCAATCTGCCTGAGAAAATTCTAGGGATAGGCAGCTTGAAACAAACACAAAACAAATCAAAACAAGAACACATTGTTTTTTAAAATGGTCACCCATTCTCTCGCCTTCCCTTAGGGGCAAGCAATTTCACTTACCCTGAAGCTTCAGACGTTCCCCGTACGGGCCGCCAAATGCCGCAGTCTGGCTGGGCACAAATCACGAGCCACTGAAGCAGGAACAAACTTTATTTTTAAACTGCAGGAAAACACTTCACACAGCTCCCAGGGAATCCTCCCGAACGCGCCACGAGGCTTGTCCAGGAACCCCCAGCCAGAAATATCTCTCCCGGAAATCCCTCCTCCTGCACTTCCCCAACCAATGGGAACTCTTGGGGAATCCCCGGAAATCCCCACGAGAACTCCAAAATAGTGCGAGAACTCAAAAGTTGCAGCAGAGGCAGATAGTAACGCCTCGCCTGTCAATCAATACTGTTGGCAAAATGCCAGGGGCCATACAGACTCGGCCGTGGATCTCAGCAGGAGTGCCTACTGTTTAGTCATGAAGTTGTGTCCTTTCAAGGGAGCACCTTAGATAACAGAGAGAGAGAGACAGACAGACTCTTAATACAAAGTCCCATTGTTGTCACATGCCATGGGCAGAGGGGAGGCAAAGCTGAGACATCCTAGAAAGTCTGCGCACAGACTCAGTCAGCCTAACACCAAGCACAGCCTGGCGAGGTCCCTCACTGGAGGGCAGCAAGAGGGCACCTGTGCCTCCTGATCCCTACCCAGTTCTGGCCCAGGTCCCAAGGAGGGAGGAGCAACTGCTTAGTTGCCACAGGTAGATCCACGATAATCAAGGACTGCAAAGGAGTCAAAATGTGACATCAGGGCAGGAAATTTGGCTGGGGGGACAAAGGAGTGTAACATTCTGGACTTTCCAAGAAATTCTCTCTGTAGACATTTCTAATCATGTCAGACGAAATGTTTCATGTTGATCACATATTCGATGAACATGGCAAAAGGTATATCTACATTACAGTTATAAATCTGTAGAAATTATAATTATGCTGATATTATAATTGCTTATGCCCAAAGGGCACACGGCTTGTGTACTATATAAACCATTTTTTAGCATTACTCCCATTAACACTCAAAAAAATTAATTGATGCATATATTGTTATTAATATGTTATACTATTACTACTTATCTAATAACTATCGATCTTTAAAGCCCACATATAGTATGCGTGTGTGTGTGTGTGTGTGTGTTTATATAAAACCTTTGGGGTAAATTGTTTCTATATTGCACCCCAGAGGTTCTCACGCTGGGATTTCTAAGATATATACTTTTAAATGTTTGGTGTTAAACAATCCACAAGATCACAAGCCCTGCCCACTGAGGAAACCTCACAGATCCCCACCTCCTGGAGTCAAAGTTCAAAAGAGAGGCCATGAGTGGTGACTGTTACCCCTTCTCACTGGCCTACAAAACAAACAGCATGCTGTTCAGGGATGATCAAAGAGAAGCAGCTTCAGATGTTGCAGCATAAAAAACACCTTCAAAGATTGGTCCAAGGAATAAAGTCCACGAGTGAAATATCTTTTATAATGTGGAGTCTTGACCTTCCCCAAGGAAAGTCTCTAACATAGCACTGCCCCCCAACTCTCTGTGTGACCTCTGAAAAACCACTTAACCTCTCTGAACCCCGGCTAAAAAGGGGGGTGGGGGAGAGAGAGAAATTATGAAACTACCAAGAACAAGAGGCTAACTAAGATAGAGTTTAAGGTCCTCTCCATCCACTGATGTTGGATTTCTCTTGCTTCCTTCCCTCTAGTCTCAGATGCCTCTAAGCAGTGAAACTGTCAGTCTGGTTGGAAATACACTCAATCAGGAAGCAAACTAAAGGAAAGGCCAATCTATTTCAGTCCAGATAAACTCTCAGCAGTCAGAAGTCTCTGAAGATTAGAAGTATTACAAGAAGCAGAACCTGCCCTTTCCTGATGGACATGAATGACAAAGGATGTGGCCTTGGGGGCTGCTGCAGCCATCTTGCAACCACCAAGGAGAATCTGCCTGGGTGAAGAGGAATGAAGAGGAGGCAGGAGAAATGGAAAGAAACCGACCTGCTCACATACTGTGAGCCCCTGAAGGTTGTTTCATGAAACAAGTCCCTTCACCAAGAAAACACTTAAAAGAAATGGCAGCACCAGAAACTTAAGAAGACAGTTCTGAAAAGAGCACAGCACATTATTCAAGCTACTCAAAGTTCCTTTAGACCAGCTGGAGGTCCTTCTCTTTGTGGACCAGTTTGTCTAAAGGACTTGCCTGGGGTCTTCCACTGTCCCCACATAATATGGGAGCCGGATCAGGCCCCCGACTAACCAGAGAACAGGAGAAGGAAACAGAAGATGCTAGAGCAAAACTTGGACATACTGGAGATTTTGCCCCACAAAAGAGAGATCTAAGGACAGAAACTGCTGCCTTCAAATATCCTAAGGGCTAGTGAATCAAAAAAGAAGGAGGTTTATTCTACAATGCACCAAAGTTGTGTTTATCAAAGAGTCTGTGGAACACCAAACCTGCAAGATGCATGATCACAAAGGGTTTCTTGGTCAAAGTAGTTTGGGGAACACTATGAGGTCTCTCCCTGCTTGGAAAATCACAATACATATTGTCATATATTAAAGGATCTGAGAAGTCCTGCAGCAAATACACACACACACACACACACACACACACACACACACAACCAGAGAGAGAGAGAGAGAGAGAGAGAGAGAGAGAGAGAGAGAATTCTAATTAGGGTTTTACAGAAAAAGAATAGGGTTGAGAAAGAGAGAGTTTAGTTTACAAGGAGTTGGCTCACATGACTATGGAGGTTGAGAAGTCCCAAAATCTGCAGTCAGCAAGCTGCAAACCCAGAAAGTCATGGTATAATTCCAGTCTGAGTCCAAAAGACTGAGAACCATTAGATCTGATGGTACAGGTTCTAGTTCAAATCCAACAAGCTCAAGAGCCAAGAAGAGCTGACTTTTCAGTTCAAGTTAGAAGGTTGAAGAGACTGATGTCTAACTTGAGCAGTCAGGCAGGAAGCTTCCTGTTACTCAGTCTTTTTATGCTAACCAGGTCTACAACTGATTGGATGAGGCCCACACAGATTAGGGAAAGCAATCTACTTTCCTTAGTCTACCCATTCAAACACACTTAGAATAAGGTTGGACCACATATATGGGTACCCCATGGCCCAACCAGTTTGACACATAAAATTAATCATCACACCCAGTGTTTCGCAAAACTTCTTCCACCTCAGAATGCTTTTCTAGAACAGTGTTTCTCAGACACTTATGTTGCATGAGTCACCAGTCCCAGAATTACCTGAGCTATTCACTCAGAGACCCTGATTCAGAAGCCTAGATTGGACTCATGAAGCATCACTTTCAGGACGTCAAGACTTGAATTCACAGAACAATCTCAGCCCCACTAAATGTGGGCCTCTCTTGTAGTGATACATTAGGAAGCACACAGCACTATCTGTCATGTGTTCTTGCCCAAAGAAGAGAACTAAACTAAGTCTCAGATGTAACTATCAGTTTGCAGGAAATAGATGCAAATGAATTAAAATTCACCATGAGGAAACAACCAGCCAAGTCCAGAATGTGACACATTTTATAGGACAAATGATTTGGTGTCTTCAACATATAAATTATGTCTTTTAAATGGATAGGAGGGCTGCTATAGATTAAATGACACTTAAGATATATATAATCCAGTGCAATATGTGATGTACAGATGCTGTTTGAATCCAGATTAAAGGAAGCCACCTTTAAAAGACTTTTTTAATATTTATTTTTTAGTTATAGGTGGACACAATATCTTTATTTTATTTTTATGTGGTGCTGAAGATCAAACCCAGTGCTTCACACAAGGTAGGTGGGTGCTCTACCTCTGAGCCACAACCCCAGTCCTTTAAAAAACATTTTTAAAACAATAGGAATATGTATTGTATACTAGATAATATTAGAGAATTATTATTAACTTTGTTATGTATTATAATGACATTATGTACGTAGAAAAAAAGTTGACACCTAGCAGAGATGCATTTTGAATTACATGCAGATAAATTATATGATGCCTGAGATTTTTTTTGTTAATTACTACATCAAAAAAGCAGCTAAGCTAGGCATTGTGTTGCACAACTATAATTCTAGCAACTGGTTAGGGTAAGGAAGGAGAATCGTAAGTTTGAGGCCAGCCTCTGCCATTTAGTGAGACCCTGTCTCAAAATAAAAAGTAAAATAGGGATATGAAAAGTTGTGGTATAAATGTGTATTGAGATTTGTAATGCAAAAAAAACAACAACAAAGCACATGTATTAAGGCATAAATTGGCGTGAACATACTTTCTATACAGATATGAAAAAGTGTGTCCTATATGTGTAATAAGAATTGTAATGCTTTCCACTGCTGCCATGTATTTAAAAAATTAAAAATAAATAAATAAAATACAAAGTAAAAAGACTCAGTGGTAGAGCACCCAATGGTAGAGCACCCTGGGTTCAATCCCCAGTATCAAAAAAAAAAAGGTTCTTTGGCATTATGCTTAAATTTTTCCATAATAAAAATATATAAAGAAGAAGGAAAGGAGAGGGAAAGAGGAAGTACTGGGAATTTAAATGGAGCAACTGAGTTACATGCATTTATGAATGTCAAAATGAACCCCACTACTATGTATAACTATAACTATGCACTAATAAAAAAATATTTAAGAGAAAAGGAAAAAACAATCCCTAGTGATTCTTATGTACCCTAAAGTTCTGCTCTTTTGGTATAGCTAAGACAAGTGCATTCTAAACAAGCAGAAATCAACTTAATATTTCAGAAGGCTTCCAACATGATGTGTGTGACTCTGGGAGTGTTCAGGGGGAGATGAGGATACAGCAAGCTGCAGAGGGACTTTCCCCATTGGAGGCAGGACAATGCCTGAGCTCACCAAGAGCTCAATGCCTTCTCCTCACCACTCCCTGCCACTCTGGTCTCCAAGAAATATGAAGATTGTCAAGTGCAGCCACTTGTCCTCACTCAACATAGTCATGACTCTCAGGTTACAGAGTCTCAATCCTCTGCCCAGACTTTGGTGGGAACCTATGGAATCTTTGCTGTGGCTCACCACCTGCTAAAACGGCTTGTGGCAAACAAAGGCAGTGGATCACTCACCTCAGAGTCTCCCCAGTAGGCAATCTGAAACATTCAACAGGCACTGCAAATAGCCACTAGCTCAGGGCAAGAAACTATTTATTAGGGGCACACAGAAAAGGTTATTAATTTTACTTACTGTGGTACATGTATTTCTCCCTGGAGGGCAAGGAAAAGTCTAAAAAAAAAAAAAAGTATCATAAGCTAAGAGAAATAAATTACACTCTTTTAACAGTTCAGTCAATTTGAATTTGACAAATAAATTCATGTACTAATTATCTAACTTCCCCACTTCCTAATGGAGAACCACTTGGAATTGTAAGAGATCCCAAAATATATGAAAAACAAGAAATGTCTATTTGTCACCATGGGGCTCATACTGGAAACAGGCTAATGAAGTTGGCTTGCAAAATGTCATTTATACTTTGCTCTTAAGGTTACCTGCATTTTGTTTTCCTTCATTTTTTGTCTTTTCAGGGTTTTCTAGCACTTTGGCTTGTAAAAATCACCTTTGCAAATACACAACTGAACATAGAAGTGTGTTCTCTGTTCCAATTCAGAATCCCATGTATACAATTATTCAGTGACTTTTTCAATCAGCAGTGATAGCTGCATGGAAAGGGGTGCCACCCCGCAGTTATTTCTCTTCTGCAAATTAATGGTGTTCCATGTCTCTGTTGAAATAAGTGTGTTTGACTGTTCTATTAAAGCATATTATCCTAAATGGGTTGTCAGTCAGAGTGTCCTCATTAGGAATTCAAAACTCCAAGTTCATCAGGGAATAGATTTAGAATGGCTAATGATGTTACAAAGCTGCCAACCCTTATTCATAAGAAAAATTAGCTCTGTGATATCTCAGGAATTCATCCCCTCCTTTCCCTTCCAAAAAAAAAAAAAACTTGTTCTGATTCAAGCCCTCCTTATATCTGGCCTATATAAAAGCCTTCTCTCCTTCATTGCCACCCATTTTTCCAGGCCTTCCTATAACTAACACACACACACACACACACACACACACACACACACACCACATAGCTCTACACTGACATTCAAAGCATCAAGCTATCTTTCTAGCTTTATCCCCTCCCTAGACCCCCACAGTTCCCATTCCCTGAACAAATTCAGCATGCATCCCTTTTCACCCCTCCCTACCTGGGTGTACCTAGCCCACATCTGCACCTGTCAGAGAACCTATTCAGTACCTTGTTCAAATCTTCCATTTCCAGGAAAAGTTCTCACATCTTCCAAATAGAACTAATCTCTTTCTCCCAGTTTCATTTTCTGAATTCTGCTTAGGGCTCATTTACAGAACACCTACAGCTCATTCTTCTTGATTACCCAGGTACATACCTTCTCCACCAGAATGTAATCCTCAGAGAGACAGAAGCCTATCATATACATCTTTCCTCCCAGGCAGCATCTAGCACATGATAGGCACTTCATACATTTTGAGATTACAACAAAATGCTACGTAGCCAGGTGCAGTGACACACACCTGTATTCCCAGCAGCTCGGGAGGCTGAGGCAGAAGGATCACGAGTTCAAAGCCAGCCTCAGCAACTTAACAAGGCCCTAAGAATCTCAGTGAGGCCCTGTCTGTAAATCAAACATTAAAAAGGTCTGGGATGTGGCTCAGTGGTAAAGCAACCCTGGGTTCAATACCTGGTACAAAAAAAAAAAAAAAAAAAGAGCTATGTAGCCATTCAAAAAAAAAAAGAGATGAAGAGATGAAACCATGGGCAAGATATAACATTAAGGGAAAAAAAGGCAGAAGAGTGTATATACTATGCTCCCATTTATGTAAAATGAAATCAGATATGGATAGAGCTATATAAAGATATAAATGGGTGTATATATCTCTGGTAAATCTCTCAAAAGATATGCAATAAAACTCTTGACAACACTGGTTACCATCAAGGAGGGGGCAGTTATACAGGGTCAGTGGTGGAGACTTTCTGTTTGAATTTCATTACCGTTGCATATATTACCGTGTGGATATATTACCCACATTACCCATTCAAAGATAACAATTCAATTCACTTCAATTCAAAGTAATAAAATAAATGTTTGATTTTAATTGGAGCTGAACTGAACAACCCTGAAATTAATAATAGAACTGGCTAGAGTAGTCAAATTACCAATTGCCAGTGAATTCAGCATTCAGAGAGAGAATTTTATTTCTCCAGTTATATGGTGATCCAGTGCCAAGTTGAATTCATTAGTTTTAATAATAGTAATAATAATGAATATGCTTATAAAATTAATAAATCAGGCACAATTTTTATGTTGAGAAATTTTATCCAAGAGTGTTTAAATTCTATCAACTTACAAAATCAGTTCACTAACAATCGGGCTCTCCGAGATATTTTTTTCCCTGTATTATTATTGGAAAGTGTTGCCAAATAGCAAAAGTTGAGACATTGCAATACATATATCATTAAATCTTACAGTTGTTTAAGTTAAAGGTAAATCCTTGAGGAAGTGTGTTCAGAGAAGACATAAAAACTATTCTTCAAATTCAAGTGATCCCAGAGGGACAGAAGCCTGTCATATTCATCTTTCCTTCCAGGCAGCATCTAGCACATGATGCTGCCCAGAAGGAGCTTCATAATTTGGGGGATTACAACAAAATGCTATGCAGCCAGGAGCAGTGGCACAAACCTATAATCTCAGTGGCTCAGGAAGCTGAGGCAGGAGGCAGGAGACAGGAAACTGATGCAGCCTCAGGATGCCCTCCCCATGAACGGCATGGTGTTTGCAACCAAGAGGTTCCTAACTGGACTGCTTAGCTGTTAGCCCAGGTCCGGGAGAAGTTCATCCCTCATCTGTTCCCCACTGTACAAGTGCAAGAACTCATTCTATCATACCAACTCAAAATATCATAGTGCCTTATTCAGCTACTTCTCTACCTTTCTTTCCCTCTGACCTGTTAGTAAGTACATGAACAGTAAAAGAAAGACTTTAAAAAATTAAAAGAAACCCCTCCCGGCATGCCTAGACAGCAAGCAGGTGCCTTCTTCACCTTGTCAGATGAAAAGACCCTGCTCTGGACCTTCAAGATTTCATTGCTTTCGTCATCATCTTAGCCTCTGGAGCTGCAAATATCACATGTGATGGTTAAATTATCCTGACATCTCTAAGATCTCTTTTTAAAAGTCACCTATGATGTATGAGTGGCTCTGAAACTCCACTCCAGGAGGCTCTCAGAGGAACATCAGGGGCAGAATGAAGACCCACATGGCAGCAGCAGATCCTAGGGGGACATTAATGAGGGGCAGGATCAGTGCGGGAAGGAACACTAAACTATTACTAACACATTAGCCCTGCAGGGCACTGTGCCAGTTGTAATAAGCCACCAGTTTGGCATGCCGGCTCAGCTATGAAAGATCTGGAAAATCAGAGGGAAAAAAACCTGCCTATACTTAATACTCAATTCCAACAGTGCCTGGAAAAATACTTTTGCATAACAACAAATTCTCAGGCGCTGATAGACACTCTAGTTATCTTAAATATTATTGCTAATTATAGACATGACTGTTATCTCTCTCTACAACCTATGTGGGTATTATGGCATATTTAATATTAATATACTTTAATATACTAAATGTTTCATACTAAGTATACTAAATATTTTACTATGTTTAAGTCAATCAACAAATATATGAAAAAAATGTTCATCATCTCTAGCAATCAGAGAAATGCAAATCAAAACTACTCTAAGATATCATCTCACTCCAGTCAGAATGGCAGCTATTATGAAGACAGACAACAATAAGTGTTGGCAAGGATGTGGGGAAAAAGGTACACTCCATACACTGCTGGTGGGACTGCAAATTAGTGCAGCCAATATGGAAAGCAGTATGGAGATTCCTTGGAAAACTTGGAATGGAACCACCATTTGACCCAGATATTCCTCTCCTCGGACTATACCCAAAGGACTTAAAAACAGCATACTACAGGGACACAGCCACATCAATGTTTATAGCAGCACAATTCACAATAGCTAAACTGTGGAGCCAACCTCAATGCCCTTCAGTAGATGAATGGATAAAAAAAAATGTGGCATATATACACAATGGAATATTACTCAGCAATAAAAGAGAATAAAATCATGGCATTTGCAGGTAAATGAATGGTGTTGGAGAAGACAATGCTAAGTGAAGCTAGACAATCCCAAAAAAACAAATGCCGAATGCTTTCTCTGATATAAGGAGGCTGACTCATGGTGGGGTAGGGAGGGGGAGCATGGGAGGAATAGATGTATTCTAGATAAGGCAGAGGGGTTGGAGGGAAAGGTAGGGGGCAGGGGATCAGCTAGGATGGTGGAATGTAATGGACATCATTATCCAAAGTACATGTATTGAAGACATGAAATGAGTGTCAACATACTTTATATACAACCAGAGATATGAAAAATTGTGGTATATATGTGTAATAAGAATTGTAAGGCAAAAAAAATACATGTATAAAGACATGAATTGGTGTGAACATACTTTATATACAAAGATATGAGAAATTGTGCTCTACATGTGTAATAAGAATTGTAATGCATTCCACTGTTGTGTGTTTTAAAAAATAAAATCAAATAAAAAATTTTTACTATGTTTAATATACTAAATATATTACCATAGAATTCATCTGACAATAATACACTATTGTAATGATTTTGTTCATCGCTGTGTCCCCAGGGACTATCCAGGATAAGGCAGGTGCCTAGTATTTGTTGGATTTAATGAAATTTTATATATAACTTGGTAAATACACTATCTTACTTCCAAGGAAAAATGGAATTAGCTCAACTTCTTTAAAAGTGAATTCTTATCTGCAGCAATCATCATTTGCTTGAAGAAGTCAGAAACAGGCTATACAAGAGGAAAGAAACTGGGGGAAAGAACTCTTGCACGGGCTCTGTTAGTCCTGAGGCTCTTCCCCTGTCCTTCCCACAGTCAGGCCTTCCCATGAAGGAGAGGTAAAGTGCCTCAGGACTGAGGAGCAGGTCTGTGCTCTGGACAAGACACTCTGTAGTACCTCTGCCTCTGACCCTTCTCTTTAGCGCCTGCCCCTTCTCTGTGTCCTCCAGTCCAGGATGTGATCTTAACTGCTTATAGGAGCAATTTGGCAAAGTACAAAGCAAGAGCTTTAGAATTGTGCATAATTTGCCTCCTTCAAGCCAACCTAAGGAAATCACCCAAAATACATTAAAATCTTTCTAGTCAAATTCTTTTAGAGCCTCAGCTGTAACACTGAAAATCTAGATGTGACCCAAACTTCTAATCATGGAAGAATGTTTTACTCCTTGCACATGTTGGAATATTATACAGGCATTAAAATTATTTATGAAGAGTATGTAAAAGGAAAAATATTTTTTAATTACAAATGGGAAAAATATAAAAATATGCATATGTAGGATTATTTTAAGTCTACAAAAAAGTACACATAAAAAGAATGGGTTAAATTTCACTTGGAAAAATTCAAATAAAAATTAGAGTGAGATGCAATTTTACATCATCAAATCACCAGAATTTTAAGTCTGACAATATCAAGTGTTGGTGAATTTGTGAAATAATCTTACTTCCAGGGAAAAACCTAGTACTATAATTTGGCAATATCTATTATAATTGAAGAATTTTCTCACCTCAGAAGGTACCCAAGAGAAACTCTCTGTAGGTACATAAAAAGACAACCACAGAAAAGTTTACCCTTTGTATTTAGTTAACCACAGAAATAATTATTTGTTAATTATTAATTTCTATTAATAAAAGAATAGATGAATAAATGGTAGTCAGGGCATGCAAAGGAATAGTATTCAACAATGAAAATGAATAAACTGAAGGTAGACTGACATGGCTAAATCACAAAAATAACATTGCGCATCAAATGTAAATTGCATAAAAATAGTTATATCTGTTTAAAATATGCTAAGCTTTACACTGCTTAGTAAGAATGCAAAGAAATGCAGTATAATGGTAATCTTTTAGAGGGAATGAGACATGACAGCAAAAGAGCACATAGGATGTTTCAATAGCACACGTGATTGCTTTATTCCTTAAGCAGGAGGGTGGGCCTCTGCTTGTTGGCTACATTATTTCTTATACCTAGTGACATATCTTAAGAATTTCAAAATAAATGGCAAATAAATACATGACACAAAAGGGAAGGGAATTAACTATATCCAACTTCTCAGGATTGGCTAAGCACGTATAACCTGGACAATGTAACATTACTTACAAATACAGAGGCACCAGTCAGAGCCAGAAACTGCAGAGATGATGGTTACCTAGGGAAATGTGTCCAAATTGAAGACGAAAAGACCCCATGTCCTAATCCCAACTGAGGAGTGCCTTTCCTCTGAGTAATGCCAGTTCAACCTGACTAGGCCAAGAACACCACAGAAGTTTTCTGAAGTTCCCATGAGCTCAATTCTTTAGTCAAACATATGAAAAAGGCCTTCAATGTTTCTACAAGTAGCACAGTCAACATCCAGTGTTATGTATGAGAAAACTGAGGCACAAGATCACATAGCTACCAGGTAGTGGAACCAGGAGTCAGACCTCAGCAGCCAGGCTTCAGAATCCAAGCTCCTCTCCGTGTTGTCGCCCTGTGCCAAGAAGCTTATAGGGAATGGGACTATACATTCATACTCCATCAATAGCCAGGCAGAAATATGTCACTGGGAACTCGCTGCTTCTTATAGTTCCAGAGTTTTCCAACCTAAACCCAATAATATGACCCATCTCCATTCCCTACGGACTAATGAAAGACCATAAGCCTTCCCTGACCTAAAACCACTTACTCCTCCCACCAGGACCCACTCTCACACTCCACCAATCATCACCATTTTCTCAAGTGGCTTATTTTAGAAGAAAGTTGGATCATGGAGACTATTCCTTAGTAGAGGATCTTCAGTCAACTCCAAAGAAGGAAGCAATGATGCTGAGACCTGCAAACACTGAATGAAAAAGTGTTCAGATTGAAAATCAAAATAACCACATAATGCCCACCTTTGAAATTTCGCCAGACTAGCAAGTTTTATTACTGAAAATGCACAGTTTTTAATGATGGTCATGGAAACAGGCATTCTCCTACATCTTTGGAAAGGACAAATGTTTTTGTAGGGAAACATTTTGGTAAATCTGTTAAAATTTTTTTCAATGTGCATACTCATTAAGCCCACAAATCCACTGCCAAGAATATACACACATACACACAAATATGAGTGGCAATGACAAAATGAGTGCAATGACAAAACAAATCAAACAACATTAAATATCCATTGTTAGGACATCAATTTAATATATCATAGCATTTCCATACAATGGAATATTTTATAGCCCTGACCAAAAAAAATTAGGTATATCCAGTTAAAATGGAATGAAAATGTTTTTAAATATATTATTAAAGGACACTAAAAAAAGATTCATAACAGTAGTTAAAATACACTCCTTTTGTACAAATGTTTTAAAAGCATATGCTGCATATACAAAGGGGATAAAATATTTTACTTTTCTAATTGACATGTAAAGTCATACATACTTATAGAGTACCATGTGATGTTTTGACATATGTACACATTGCATATGGCTTACATGAGAATAAATATATTTATCTCCTCAAATATTTATCATTTCTTTATGGAAAAACTCAAAATTCTCTCTTCTAGTTTTTTCAAATGTACAGTACATTACCATTATCTATACTCCTCCCTCTGTGCAGTAGTGCACGAGGACTTCTTCCTCCTACCTAACTTAGTGATCCTTAATCAACCTTTTCCATGCTGTTCCCTACATATGCCCAATTATTCCCTGCCTCTGGTAACCATACTACTCTCAACTTCCTTGCAATCAACTTTTTTAGACTTCACATGAATGAGATAATATGATCCTTATCTTTCTGTGTTTGGCTTATTTCACTTAACATAAGACCTCCAGTTCCACCCATGTTTTCACAAATGACACAATTTTGTTCTTTTTTTATGGTTGAATAGACATCCAGAGTGTATATGTACCACATTTGCTTTATCCACTTATCAGTTGATAGACACTTAAGTTGTTTCTGTTTCTTGACTATTGTGAATAGTGCTACAATAAAATATGAGAGAGCAGATATCTCCTCTAAATTTTTTAATGCATAAAAAACTACATGAGAAACTGCTAATAATAGTTCCTCAGTGGTAAGGAGTATACAGAGAGGTTTTTGTTTGTTTGTTTCACATTATACCCTGTTGATTTTTTAACATGTATATTATTAGTTTTGGCTGCATTTCTTTTGTTTTAAATGATTTCAGATTTGTTTAGAAATAAGCAGCTATGCTGAGCCCAGTGGTGATGTCTGTAATCCCAGTGGCTTGGGAACCTGAGGCAAGAGGATCACAAGTTCAAAGGCAACTTAAGCAACTTAGCAAGGCCCTAAGCAACTCAGGTAGACCCTGTTTCTAAATAAAAAGTAAAAAGGGCTGGGGATGCAATCCCTCTCCTCGGTCTATACCCAAAGGACTTAAAAACAACATACTACAGGGACACAGCCACATCGATATTTATAGCAACACAATTCACAATAGCTAAATTGTGGAACCAACCTAGATGCTCTTCAATAGATGAATGGATAAAAAAAAATGCAGCATTTATATACAATGGGATATTCCTCAGCAATAAAAGAGAATAAAATCATGGCATTTGCAGGTAAATGGATAGAGTTATAGAAGAAAATTCTAAGTGAAGTTTAAAAAAAACAAATGCAGAATGTTTTCTTTGATATAAGGAAGCTGATTCATAGTGGGATAGGGAGGGGAGCATGGGAGGAATAAACAAACTCTAAATAGGGCAGAGGGGTTGGAGGGGAAGGGAGGGGGCATGGGGTAATGATGGTTGAATGTGATGATCATTATTATCCAAAGTACATGTATGAGAACACAAAGTGGTGTGAGTATACTATGTATACAGCCAGAGATATGAAAAATTTAGCTCTATAAATGTAATAAGAGTTGTAATACATTTCGCTGTTATAAATAAATAAATTAATTAAAAGGGCTGGGGATATGGCTCAGTGGTTAAGTGCCCCTGGGTTCAATCCCCAACACCAAAAAAAGAAAAGAAAGAAGTATCTACAATTATAACATATATAGATATACATATATACATACATATATGAATCCATATGTATAAATGTGTATGTATATGTGTATATAAATGTGTGTTATATACACATATATGTGTATATGTATAAATAAACTACAACTAAAAAAGATAATAAACAGAGAAAAATATGTCATTGGACCTGCACCAATATAAACATGTCAATATTACACAGTATTACTGATATTAAATAATACCAACTTTTTTCTAGATATCGATGGACCCTTATTTTATTCATTTATTTATATGCAGTGCTGAGAATTGAACCCAGTGTCTCACACATGCTAGGCAAGTGCTCTAACACTAAGCCACAGCCCCATCCCCCAATGATACTGCTTTTAAAACTTGAATATAATTCTACTTCTTAAACAATCTTTTCACCTCCCTTCCTTCCACCTTCATACATTTTGTTTGCTCTTTTAATTATAATGACAAAAAAATTTAGTGGAATATAAAGACCAATCCAACTATCACAAATTTCAAATAAATGATTCAAACTAATCATTCCTTAAAATGCTTTCTTTGTGTCCCCACAAAATAATTATTATTAAGGAGTGTTCTTGAAGGATGTGACTATCCAAAACAATTGATGAACAAGTGGATATTCTCTCTTCCTCCTGAGTCATAGGAGGAAAAGAGAATACTTAGTCAAGAAGTGAATAATTGAAAATAAAAAACTAGACAAGACCAGAAAGTATTTCTGTGTCTGTTGGGGAGATTTGTGAGAAGTAAATGTGACTACAAGGGAAGGGGTGTTTCTCTGTAACTGAAACTTGGCAGAAAACACGTTAAGATATGACAGGCTTTGAATAGACTAGATTCCAAAAGGTAAAATCATAAAGCTGGAAGAAACTTCAAGAGACGTGCCAAGGTCATTAAAAGCATTATAATTATTTTACGATATAAGATACTGAAAACATGCAAGGCAAAATTATCTATTAATTGTAAGAATATAAATCTAGGGGCTGGGGTTGTGGCTCAGCGGTGGAGTGCTCACCTAGCACATGCAAGGCCCTGGGTTTGATCCTCAGCACCAATAAAAATAAATAAATAAAGGTATTGTGTCCAACTACAATTAAAAAAAATATATTTTAAAAAGAATATAAATCTATACCCTACATAGTTAATAAAAGCAATTTTAGTTAAAAGTGGACAAAAGGGATGCTATCTGCTACATTTTTTTTTTAGTTGTCGATGGACCTTTATTTATTTATATGTGGTGCTGAGAACGAAACCAAGTGTCTCACACATGCTAGGCAAGTGCTGAGCCACAATCCCAGCCCCTCTGCTGCATTTTTAAAGATCTCTTGGAATAGGGGCCATACACTCATATACACACATATAAACAAATCACCCAATTTACTTGGGACTGAGGGGGTTCTTGAGATGCAGGACTTTTTTTAATGCCAGGGATTGAACACAAAGGCACTTAACCACATCCCCAGACCTTTGTTTACTTTTTATTTTGAGACAGGGTCTAGATAAGTTGCTTCAGGCCTCGATAAGCTGCTGAGGCTGGCTTTGAACTTGATACTCCATCCTCAGCTTCCCAGGCACTGGGATTACAGGTGTGTACCACCATGTCCAGCTCAAAGTGCAAGACTTTTAATGCTAAAATCAGGACAGTCTCAAACAAACTGGCACAAGTCAGTCAACCTAACAGAGATAGTATATGGGTAGGTAGGTAGATGATTGATAGATAGATTGATAGATAGATAGATAGATAGATGGTATAGATCATCTTATAAACAGATCCCTGAAACATATAGTAGAGCATTATAGAATAAAATTAAGATTGGCTTCTATGATTTTTAACAAAAGCAACATAAATGCAATTCAGCCACAAACAAGGCTACTTCCATATTTCGTCACTTGAGGCAAAATGTGATTTAGTGAAACTGTATACTTTGCACCCAGGAAAACTCTAACATGCCAGACAAGATGGTTTCAGTTGAGTCCATTTAGGTCTATTTCCATCCAACTTGATAGCAGGATATAGCTGATATCTCCTGGTATTCTTAGGTTTTCTTATTAACTGATTGGTTATAGGACTATTTCTGGGCTAATGAGAATATTAGAGTTCATTCACATATTCAACAAATATTTACTGAGCATCTAGTTTGCATTACACCATTGACATAATATCATCAAAATTATTAATATGGAAATAATCACCACCTCTTTTCTAACCTCACCCTGACAAAAAAGATACTATAATTTCCCCGACTCCCCACCCCCCAACTCCTGATTTCACCACCTCCTTATTCCAAAAGAGGAAAACTTGATTTATACAGTAAAGGTCTAAAAAGTGAGGTGGGAGGGAAGAGCAGCAGCAGGGGTGGAATTAGGAAGAGGATGGAGGTGAATTATGAAGCAAAATGACCCACACTTTCTAGAGAAGTGGTGGAAAGGGAAAGAGGGTTTTATGATGTGTTTCAGTGATCAGTGATACAACAGGTAAAGGATTTGAGTTATTCTGAACTGGTGGTTACTTGGCTGTGTTTATTTTGCCAAATTCCCAGAATTAACCACATGAGTGCTTGCTTTATAAGGGCTACATCAGAAACAAACATTGTGATTCTCAAGAGAAGTGAAGAAACTGAGTTGTGGGCCAAGTTAATTCAGTAGGTTCCTTTGTATCCACTTGAGCTCCCCACCTCCCTGAGTTCCATAGCATCCTCTGCCAAATTATTTCCATGTTGTAAACATGGAAACATGATCAAAGAAAGCAAGTATTGCTTTTTTGCATTTTATTTCTGATTTGCAGAAAACACATTCTATAAGAGAGTTGAAGCCCAAATGTTCTTCATGCCACAATGAGCACATGTGTGTTTGGGAGAATTAGCTCATCAATCTAAATTCCAAGACACAGGCCTTTCCAATAAGTTATTTCCACTCAAGTCCAAGGGGCAAAGGTGACAAAAATAAAATTATATAGCTTAGTTAAAATGTATATGGTGGGTCTTAGTGATTTTGTACTGAATTGTTGAGAGTTATAAGGACAATAGACAAAAAAACAGCAATATAATATGTTTAGGAAAACGTGTGCTACAATGAAAAAAACCTGTTATATGTTAACAATCTGAAAGATATGTTATTAATTCCTTTTTAGTTTACTGAAATATAATTCATGTACTATCAAATTCATCTTTATAAGTTTTACTGTGTTCAGAAGTTATGCAATCATCATCACTATCTAATTCCAGAATATTTTCATCACCTCAAAAGAAACTCCATATCCATTAGCAATCACTGCCCATTCTCTGCTATGTCCACACCCTAGAAACTGCTAATATGTACTCTATCCTTATGAATTTGTCTATTTTGACTATTTCATATGAATTAAATCAAAGAATAAATAGCCTCTGTTGCCTGACCTCTTTCACTTAGATTGATGTTGTCATGATTTATCCATATTGTAATATGTGTGAGCACCTCATTCATTTTTATGGCTAACTAACATTCTATTGTATGGATACATTATAGATTTTACATCCATTGGTAAGTTAGTGAACATTTAGGTGGTTTCCGCTTTACAACTCTTATGAATATTGCTGCTAAGAACACTCACATACAGATTTTAGTGTGAACATGGGTTTTCATTTCTCTTGGATATATACCTGGAGTTGGAAGTGGTGGGTCATATAGTAACTTCATTGTTGAATGTTTAAGGAATTGCCCAACTTTCAAAGCTGCTGCACCATTCTGCATTCCCTCCTATAATGTATAACCTCCACATTCTCTTCAACACTTGTTACTGTCCATCTTTTTTATTATAGTCACCCTAGTGGGTGAAGTATTTCACTGTGGTTTGGGCTTACAGTTCCCTAGTGACTAATGATGTTGAGCAGCTGCTCATGCACTTAGTGGCCATCTTTATATCTTCTCATGAGAAATATCTGTGCATATCCTTTGCCCATTCATTTCAGAAAAAGGACCCATATGTGGAGAACAATTAATGTCAGAAGAAAAGAAATGTATTTAAATTGCATCTGACTCTACTATTAGGTCGAACAATACCAAATTACTATTTTGCAAGTCAAAAATTATTGAATTTCAACATTTTTAAATGTTTCAAATGAAAGACTTGACAACCAGTAAATCTATTAAACAAGGTGCAGCAAACAGGCGGAAGAGCTTGTTTGAGAGTAAACACATAATCTTGTATTAGAGAAAAGAATTGAAGCATAAATTTCCAATTTTCAAAAGTCAGGCCTACTGGGAAGGAAAGTCAGTGTTGAAGTGTTCTCTACCTCTTTTCCCTTAAATCCAAGATGGCTTCAACAAGGACAAAGGATGAACTGAATACTCAAGAGCCTTTCAGAACCAAGACTTGTAGCCAATGCTTACATATTCCCTTTCCTCCTGAACACAAAATTAAACTTACCTGTACCAGATGTGCAGCTAGTATGTGACTCACTGATGAAATGTAGGTGAAGTTCATGTGGCACTCCTGGACCTAGCCCATAAGATCTCCAATGGGTGGTCACCATTCTCTCCCCTACCTCCCAAACTAAGGCAGAGTGTCCATCAGAGAACACCAAGTTGGAAGGGGCCTGCATCCCTGAGCAACCACAACCAAGGATATCCACCAACCAAGAAAATCCATGTTAAACTTTGCTTGTCTGATGAGAAGTAAGAATAAGCTTTGATTTGGGCAAACCATTTAAATTTTCAAGGTTAGTTGTTACAGTAGATAATCTACCAACTGATAAAAATATTGAGCACATAGCCAAGGACATTGTCCAACTATTTCTCTGCCACTGTGCATCAGTATTGCCTTCTTCAGAGTCATAGAGAGAAAAGTAAATCCATGGTTATGTTCTAGCAGCAATTTATCCTCCTATGAGCAGGCTCTTACTATTTTCAGAATATAGACCACTGTCTTCCCTGTAACAGTTTGATCAAGATGACATATTACAGCACTTCCGCAAAATCCCTAGAAACAATAAACAAATCTTTTTAAATGTAGCATCTTCAGGGAAACAATTAAATATAGTACACTGAATAATAATTTCATAGTTCAATATATCCATTTCACCAGTTTCATAGCATTAAACTGACCCCTGATGTCTTCACTATATTTTATTCTCTTTCATAGGAAGAAATGAGGATTTATAAGAGGTTCTTCAAATTTAATATGTGAAATGGGGACTACTTCTCCCTTCTTCCCTCTCTAAAAGAAAAAAAAACCCTGCTCCTCCCAAGTCTCCTCATCTCAGTAAATGGTACCACTGTCTATCTGGTTGTTTAAGCCAAATTATTTTCTCCTCACTACCACCTCTACACTCCTAATTCATCTGCAAGTTCTATCAACTCCACTTCCAAATCATATTCCATAAGTCTTTACTCTTTGGCCTCTCTACTGCCACCACCTTTGTCCAAACAAAAGCTCCCCACTTTCACTCTTGATCCCCCACTATTTATTCCCCATAGAGCATCCACAGGAGTCTTTTTAAAACATGAACTATACCATGATACTTTCTTTGAATAAAAAAATTATTCAAAGGCTTCCCATTGAATTTGGAATATAATACAAATGTTTCTATCATAGCCATGAGACCCCTGCATAGTCCAGCCCCTGCCTGATTCCCCCTTCTTGTCTTGTGCCACTGTAGCCCTTAACTATTATGTGTTAGCTATCAAATTAGTCCATCTTAACAGGCACATTAATCGATTTTGAGCAAATATAGTTCAACTTTGTTGAAGTCAGCAGAAGAAGATGGCATACCATCTATAACAACAACCAAAGTAATAATTATCCTTCCATCTCTATCATTTTATTTAAATTAACATCTGTACTCCCATATTTGTGCCTCCCAGTTAAAACCTGAAACAAATAGGCAGATACCTTGTTCTTTGATAACTAGAAAAATTGAAACATATAGTGAGGTCATTCAAATGAAATGACCACATCTACTTTAACTTAAATGTAAATTGATCATTAATGGAATTTCAAGCTATAACTCATCCTACAGAGTAGCATTAAGTCAGCATCAAATATATGCCCTGTTTTGCAAAAAGTCTTTAAGAACTAGAATGTTATATCTCTTTCATGCATATTTTTAAACCATGTTTTAAATATCTGTATTGTTTTCTAATATCTCTGAAAATTGCACTGTTATTCCAGTTCAGGATTATCTCTATGGAGAAAAAAATGTATATGTATTGTCATTATGGTAAAGAAGGTCTTGAAATAAATGTATAACCCACTCATCTCACTAAGGGACTGTCATTCATTTTCTAATGTCAACTATCTAGTAAGGAATGTTTGACATTTCAAAACAAAACTAAGAACTCAGAAAAACAAAAGGAATATTTTTACCAATATGAGTCAAAACTTATTTTTGTTTTAATGCTTAAGTTAATTTGCAAAAGAGAATGTTCCATTGTACTGAGTCATTTATTAGTAGTCATATATTTTTCTACAAGTGAGAAAAACTAAATTAGCCAGAGGTGTGAAAAATACTGATTATTTATGTCTACTTGAATTCAATGTCAATGATCTCCTATTGCTTTTGGAGAATAGCTCTCCATCAAAACAAATTTGTATCCAAAATAGTTTATAAAATGAAACTACTCTGGGGTTGGGGTTGTAGCTCAGTAGTTGAGCATTTGCCTAGCACATGTGAGACCCTGGGTTTGATCCTCAAATGTATTGTGTCCATGTCCATCTACAACTTTATATATATATATATATATATATATATATATTTTTTTTTTTAATGGAACTACTCTGGTCTGAATGGAGGTAAAACTCCACAGCTCCACCTGCTAAGCCACCCTCTCACCCCAGTTTTCCTAAGAAAGAGTCATGCTTTATAATGTACAGAAGTTGCTGACATTTCACTTTTGCTACTATTAAAAAGAATGAATTTTAGGGCTAGGGGTGTATCTCAGTGGTACAGTACTTGTCTAGCATGAGTGAGGCCCTATATTTGATCCAAAGGACCACAAAAAATAAAGCAAGTAAATAATAACAATGAACTGTATAACAGAAATTTAAGAAGCATCATGTTTATTTTTAGAGTATTAATTCCATATCTATTCCTATTTCTAATTGCCTGTCCATTTCTTTCTCCTTATATGATTCACTCTACTTTTATTCTGTTTCCAGATACTATGATCACAATGACAGTGAGTTTTGAATTTCTAAAACACAAAGGGGAAGGAATATATATTTCAAAGGATACATTCAATATTTTCATGTGTCCAACATTTTGTTTTTGGGAGTATAACTTTGCTTTAAAACAAGCAAGCCACAAAACACTGCCCCTTCTCATGTGTAGCTGGGCACTACTCTTGGTAGCAAGCCAAATTTCCAGGTACTGAAATAAGCAATGATAAGAGCAAGAGGCACATGAACAGAGCTTTCTGCAGATTTGGGGATTTTACTATTTATATTGATAAATCTGAAATGGAAGACAGTATATCACAACAGAAAAGATATTATAAGTTTCAAAGGAGACAGGAATAGATAAATCAAACTCAAGCACAAGTGAAAACCTTAATTGCACATCTCAGGGACAAGGTCATTTAGGGCAGCCTCTCAACTAGCCAACGTTTCATTCTTTTCAGTGGATGCATCTCTACGGCCTCAAACCCCACCTGGATGCAGGCTTACCTCAATCTGGGCAAGCAAATTTCTTGTGGGGCACATGACTGCATTAAAAGACATAATGAAATAATTGGATGCTTATAAGTATCAATAATGAGTAAGTCTGGCTTAAGAAACAAAAAATTCCAAAATTTTTATATGCTTTATATGAAAACACAGGTAAATAAAAGAGGACATCTGAATGGGAGGATATAGGGAAAAAAAACTAATGTTAAGTAACAAGAAACCATTTGTGTCTACATGGAATAAGACGAAAAGGGAAATAACCAGTACACTCTGATAAGTTACAGATTGTCAAAGTGAGGAAATATTGTTTTATTTTGATTGAATGACTAATATTAACATACCCCTGCTAGGACTGCCAGATTTTAGGATCTGCTTTCAAAATCTATAGGCATTGTATCACTTAGAAATATACTCAGCTGCTAGTAACATATGTAAAATAACCTTGACTTAAATATAATAGAAGGTACACACCAAGGGCTAGATGATGACTCCATCATAATCAAGAATTAGGTTCTATAATTTTTGCTGTATCATCTTTAGCTTATAGCTTTTAGCCTCAAAAATGCCTCATAATTACAAGATGATCACTACAACTCCTACCATCAAGTTCATGATCCAGGCATCAGGAAAAATAATGGAGGCCAAGCACGGTGGTGCATGCCTGTAATCCCAGGGGCTCTGGAGGCTGAGACGGGAGGATCACAAGTTCAAAGCCAGAGGATCGCGAGTTCAAAGCCAGCCTCAGCAACAGCAAGGCACTAAACAACTCAGTGAGACCCTAATCTCCAAATAAAACACAAAATAGGGCTGGGGATGTGACTCAGTGTCTGTGTGCCCCTGAGTTCAATCCCTCGTACCCAAAAAAAAGAAAAAGAAAAAAAAGAATGGAGCAAGTATCAAAGGTCATACATCTTGATTGTTTCAGAATCATTTGAAGTACTTTCTCAGAAGTCTTACTACAAATACTCACTCACTTCTTAGGGACCAATATGGCTTCTGCAAGAAAAGGCAGAAATACAGTTGCGTAACTAGGCTCATTGCTATATTCAACAATATAGGCATTTTGTTACTGCAGAAGGAAAGAACAGACGTTGAATAGATAGTGAATTCATTTATTGCTTAAAAACCAGAGATTTCCCTAAGGGTGGGAGAACTAAACTAACTGTTCACAGATGCTAAAAGTAATGATTAATCATTGCCTATTTAAGCTCTCTGTTACAAAACAGACCTGGTGAACTTCTGAGGCCTCTCAACTCTCTACTCTATAGTTCTGCCTGACTCAATACTTCATTTTATAGTGGAAAGCACAAAGAAAATCTCTGGTCCCTAGCCATGTACCTTTGCCCGTTTTGTGGGTTAGTCCCCATATCCAAAATGTCCTATGACCTCCCTTCTGCTACTTTCCCAAATCTTTCCAATTGAGGTTCAAGTCTCATCCCTTCCCTAAAGGCTTTTCTGATTACTGAGTCCAACTGGTCTTTGTCTTCTCAATTTTCATAGCAGAATCTACCAACCCTGTTAGCAGTTCATTGCCCTCTGATGTTTTATGTGAGGGAGTATTATAGTCACCAAGTTTAAGATGAAGGCTTGGAGTCTCTCGTCCCCCCCCCACCCCCCCGCCAAATTCCAGCAGGGATGCCTTCTACAGAAATGCAATCAGAGAGGAAGGGCAGCTTTCTCTCCCGCAGGGTTGTACTGGGGGAATGAGCTTCTAAAATTGGTGGTGTATGAGCCATCAGGGAACAGGGAGGGAGACACCCAACGGGAAGAGCAACATGGCAGAGAGGACCCCTCAGAGTGATTCTGAGTTTTTGTGGCAATTGAGAGAAATTTGGAGGTAAGCATAGATGTCTAAAGATGACCTTTAGGAAGTTTATTGTGTGGAATCCAGATAAGATACTTGATCCTGCAGTGCAGATTTTAAGACAATTCAGGAAGACAGAGAGTAAAGATACATATTATTCTTCAAGGCTTTTTGAGTGTTTCCTTTGAATATGACCAGTTCACACTACCCCTGAAGAGAGACCTCAGCCTGAGGCAGAGTCTTACTTCCAGGAAAAGGTTGTCCATCCAACACAAGCAAATCAAGTTCTACAGAGAACAACAACAAAATTCAAGGCAAAACTATGGGATACTTATTGTAATAGAAGGGAAATTTAACCAAAAATAATAGTAAATAGAAAAACATCACACAATTATCCTCCTCAAACAAATTTGATACTATGACTTCTCTGTAGTTAAATAAGAAAAATGGACGTTTGGAAAATCCCAATAATAGATAAAGTTTTACATATCAAAAAGATGGATACCGGCTTTGTTTTCTTTTGTTATTGTTACCATTTTTATGCTGGCCTCCCTGTCACCCACCTCCTTATTCTGTCACTAGTTATTTTCCTAAGCAATACATCATATCTTCTCATATATTTTCTTAAAAATGTCTACTGGTTCCCCACTGAGTAATAGATAAAATCTAAACCCTACTTGGCAACAAAACCCTTCACAGGCTCCAGCTGACTTTCTCCTTGGGCTGTGTACCCTCATATCTGCCAGGTGGAAGTCTCAGACTGTAGAACCTGTGCATCTCTTTGCCTCTCTGTCCTCCCCCATCCTCATTGTCACCTGCCCAGCTCATCCTCCTGCATTTAAGAGGTTACCTTCTGGGTAAAGACTTCAGTGAAAAACTCCCTTCCATAAGCACCACTCATCCTCTCACTCTCAAAGCTTTCTTCAGATTTCTGAAAAGATATCTAAATGTCTACCACTCTACTCAGATTAGAAACAGGAACTGCTTCTTATTTTCTCAGCATGCCTGTGCCCAGCAAGGTACCTGGCACACAATAGGCAGTGGACAACCAAGCAAACTGAAAAGTTTTCCATGCTGCAAATAACTTTCTTCCCAGTTTCTGGGAACTTTCCCTAGGCTAACCTAGTGCACACAGGAGGCACAGAAATAGATGAGGGTTCTTTCTCTAAGCCACACCAAGCATGCCCATAGAACAGATGGCTTTCTTAGAAAGCAACACATATCCCTGGGAGCCATTTGTTATAAACTTTCCCCATGGCTAACTCAAAACAAAATAGTATGGGGTTTGGAGCAGTAAAAATATATATATTTTCTTTTCTATTTAATAGATTATCACAAAGTAAAAAGAGAAAAGGACAGAGTATGAGACAAAGAGCAGAAAATTAAGAGAGCAGAGCAAGATATAAATAATAAAGCCAGGTATGGTGGCACATGCCTATAATCCCAGCTATTCAGGAGGCTCAGGTAGATGGATCACAAGTAGAAGCCATCCTGGGCAACTTATCAAGACCTTCTCACAAAATAAAATTTTAAAGAGGCTAAGGTTGAAGCTCAGGGGTAGAGATCTTACTTATTCTTGAGCTAAAGCCCTGGGTTCCAAGCACTGCAGATAAATATATAAATGGGGAGTGGGGAGAGAACAAACTATCCAAGGCCAGACTCTGCTATCAGTTCACACCTCCTATTGCTCCCTGCTCCTTAGGAAACAGCCCCAACCAATCTTTTGCCCCTTTTCCATTTGTCTTTCTATCTGTCCTTTCCACTGCTAACCAAAAACAAAAAGGAAATTTTGATTTGCACCAAAAAAAAACTAAATTACATGATTGCACTACTTACAAAAATCTATTGTGCCATTATTAATCCATATATTACATTAAGTAGTGCATATTTATTTTGTGCTGGCAAACAAAAAAATCAGAGTTGTTATATTTCTAAGACCAGTAACATCTAACAAATCAATTGTCTTATCACAAATTTTTTGAGAATTAATTCTCAATAAGATGACTTGTCTTTTCAGTTGTAAACCTGAGAGTGTTTCTTTCTTCAGCCATTTCCTCTAATATTCCACATCTGCAGATTTTAGTTCCAGAGTTAGATCAGACTGGAGAGTTTCTAATTTCTTGAACTCTCAGTTCTGATCTGATTCCTGCCCCCAGGGAAATAAAATGCTGCTTCTGGAATCTTTCTAAACCACACAAGGGCTGTTGTGTAAGGACATTTCAGGGATCAGCGTTTATGATTCAGACCTATTGAACATCTAAGTTCCAGTATCTGTCCTTACCTTACCAGTGTTTGCCAGTGTTGGTCAGTGTTTTGGCCTCCTGGTCTCTCCCTAATTCATGCTGTAGAAGCTAAATCAAAGAACTGATGAGACAATGTTTGCAAATACAGAGTATTGTTACAATTTCATATTATGACAGAGTATATTAGAGACTACAAGAATAGCTACAAGGGGAAGGGACGGGTTAATGAATTTTCAGCAGTCATTTACAAATTAACCCAATATTTATTGAGTATCTATTATATGCTGAGTAATTTATTCTCCCACTCAATCTTTAGCTCCGTGACTTAGTCATTAGTTACCTCCACTTTAAAAGAGAAAATTGAAGCTCTGTGAGGAAATTCCCTTGCTCAAGAGCCACACTGCTAGTGAGTGCCACAGGATTTGAACTTAGGTCCTTTGACTCCTGGTCCTGAATTCTTTCCACAACACCACTCTTTGCTGAAAAAAAAACTAGCATATTCCATGACTGGAAATTTGCCATCCATTATCTAATCCACTTTTTAATGTAAGCCTTACTGAAGTACATACATTTTTATTCTACTACAACTTCAAAAGATTACCTTGTCTCAACAAAACTAATGAAATTGAGAGATATTCCCTGTTCTTAGAAGAATATCACTTAAGCAACAACTGGGAAAGGTAGAATTAGAGACTTGATGCTGTTCCCAGGATACTTTACAAACAGGAATAAACCCCTGCCTAGTGCAGACTACTCAGTGCCCCCCTCCTTTTGGACTAAATGGGGCCCTTTTACCGAGGAAGCTGCTAAAATGGCATCAGGCTATTAATGGGAAAAGCATTTACTTTAGATTAAGAAGAGTGTAAAGTAGGGCGGAGGGGGGCCCTCTATGACTGGCTATTAGAGATGTTAATTAAATATTTATAATGTCTAAATTAGCATAGTGAAAGCTCAATTCATCAATTTGTTCTGGTCTGTTTCTGAGGTGGGGGGGGGTGGGGAATCTTCAAATGCCCCTGAAGAAAGATGCTATGTAGGTCAATAGGAAGATGACTGAACAATTTATTATGATTGTGGTAAACTTTTTATTTTGATTTTATTTAAAGGTACTTGTTGCAGCACCTTACCTTAAAGACCATTTACCACAGTCGATATACTGGAGGGCCATGCATTATTCATCGTTATCCAATGAAAAATTTGCCAAGGTGCTTCAATGCTGAATGCCTGATTGATTAATTGATTGCTTGATAGTTCCAAAAAGTAGGGACTGGGTTCAATGTTGAGAACTGGAGGCTGGAAGCTGATAGTCCTGGAACTTTCCTCTCTTACTAACTAGCCTGCTGAAGGACCTAGATTTCCAAGCCTTGAAATGGTATTTTGCTAATAGAGCTGTTTCAAGCTTCATGGTTAGTAATTAAGAGGAATAGTTGGATTTTCCTCAGAAAACTGCTAAGCATGTGGCTGCTTCTCCCTCCATCTAGTGTGGAGAAGCCAAGTATATTAATACCTAAATACCCACAATATCTGATTGCTTAATGAATGTATTTGATGAATTCTATTAGAATTATTTTCCAACCTCTTCTTATTAAAGAAAAGTCTTAAAAGGGAAAGGCCAACTATCCAATCTATTTTCAACTGTATATGAGACTGACTGCAATGGAGATTATCATCACCAACCTTTCAGAGGGAATTATCTGAGCTAGCTGGAGCTCATCACCACTCACCCATGTTGGGTAAACACATTTATAGGAGGTAAGTCTGGAAGGTTTTACAGACCCATTCTCCCGACACTGGCCCAGTAGTTCCATGGTCATATTTAACAAATGTACCTCTTCCCCAAATTTAAAACTTTATAAAAAAACAAAAACGTTTAGTTTGTTTTGGCTATAATGAACTTTCTTGTATCCTGAAGGTATGTTGCTTGCTTTTCCTATAAAGTAGTGTCCAGAAATACAGTTTGAAACCTCTTTATATGGGAGCATCTGATCTTTCTTTCTTCCTTCTTCGGACAATCTGTCCTTCCCTTGAGGGTTGGCTGGCGTGAAAGGGTTAAAGGTTCTCCGGTCAAAATAGCCCAACAGAAGGAGCCCGGCCCAGAGCTGAAATCTAAGTGCTAATGACCGCTGCCCTTCACCCCGCTGCTGTCCACCGGTCGGACCTGCGGCCCGGTGGGGGCCGGGACTGGGAGAAGGCACAATGTTCTGCATTTAACATTTGAACTTCTCCTATCCGAGGCAGCAGGCCGTTTTGTCCTGGGGTCGCTGACCCTGGCTCCCCCATCAGCTGCCCTGAAACCTTAATTGAATGACAGATGGTCATTTTCGGGGGCGCCAGAAGCTGCCGGCGGTCAGCGGCGCGGAGGCCAGTCTCAGGCCCCAGCAGTCTTGCCAGGACTCTGCCAGCAAAGGGCGGGCGGCCGAGGCAGCAGGCGGCGGGCGGAACCTGCAGGTCCAGCCGGCGCAAAGGGGTCGGTGGGCGTCAGCCCTACGCGCGGCTGTGCTCTTCCGAAGAAAGCCCCGGTCTACCGGGCTGTTTCGCCGGGTCCTAGTGCCCTTGACTGCCTCCCAAGTCGAGGATTCAACGAAGACTAGGCCCAAACTAGGCCAGTTTGCAGCCTGGCCCGGACTCTGGCGCTGGAAAGAAGCAGAAAATGGACAAAAACTCTCCATATAGGCTGATTCCAGCATCCTCGGCCCCAACAGAAAGGTCTGGGACTGGCCCAGGCTCAGTACTCAAGCCCAAGATGCCCAGCCCCAGGCCTGACCCGCTGGTCAGGACCCAGGCCAACAAGAGGTGGGATCCTGAGCCTCACGCCCGGCCGCCTGCTGCCTGCCCTAAGTCCCCCACGTCGCCTTCTCCCCAACGCCATTCCTTCCAGGAAGCAACGCCGTATCCCTGTTCTGGCAGACACTCCCCTGATGGCCCCTGGCTAATGCCGGGTGCTGCAATATCGAAATCACACTACTGCGGGGAGCTTTAGGGTTCCCAGGTAAAAGATGAGCGCCCCAAAAGGACCCCGAAGGTACCGCGACCCAACCGTGCCGCTCAGCCGCCTGCCTGAGCCCTAGTGTCCTATTTCTTTAAAATAAAAGCTTCGAGCCCTACAATTACTGGGATTACAGTGAGCGAGTATTGATCTGCAGCCAACATTGTAGGATCAAGCGGACGGGAGGAGGTAGACGTCGCCGCCCCAGCCCCCCACCACCTCGTCTTCCAAAGCATTAAAAAAAAATTCTAAATATTTGATTTCAGACACACCATCAACACCTGCTGCAAAAGAATGACTACCCCTACCCCCACCCCCAGAGCGGCCACACCTCCTCGCCTCTCCGCCCTTGGGCCTCCCAGGCCCAAGCCAGCTATGCCGCCACCTTCAGTCTTTATTTCTCCCCCCCCCCCTTAATTACTGAGGGAAAATATACACATAAGCAAAAAAAAAAAAATTCTCGGGCAGGCGCAAGAGGGGGTGGTGAGGAGGACGGCGAAGGCGGTAATGCAACCCTAATGCACAGATAGCTGACATCAACTTCCGTCAGGCAGCTCCTGGAGATCGAACCTTTCGATTGTAACTGGGACAATTTGCATAGTGATTCCCTTTCAGAGCTTTCCCGGGTCCATAACTAGCCCAGGCAGCTATTCAAATGCAAGTTGCATCCCCCAAATGCAAGGCTGGCCTGACCAAAAAGAGCCACACGGCGCCGGGAGAGGAGAGACTCGCGCCACGGTTCTCATCCTTCTCTTTTCTCCTTCCTTCTCCCTTTCTCTTCTCCGGTTCCTGATTTAGCTGGGAGCTATTTATTTCTGACTACAAATGTGTGTGCGCGAGCCAGAGAGAGAGGGAGGGAACTGATCTTTGGACTTAAAGATGGAGACGAAGGAGCCGGAGGGAATTTGGGTCTGTGTGTCTGGCTCAGACCCTAGGCGCTGAGGGGGGCCGTTGGGCATCAAGCCAAGGGTCTTTCTTCTCGGCGCCCCTTATTCTGCGACCTGGCAGGAATCCGTGGGCCGAAGAGCGCCCCGGCTGATCCGCCTGCCCCGGGCCGGGCTACAAGGAAAGTCTTGGAGCAGGGGGCCGTCCCGTCCCTGTCTTTAAAATGAGCGCAATAAAAGGTATTACCTGCTACGTGTGCTGATTACTTTCTCCTGCTCTGCACTGGGCGGAGAGGGATTGATTTATAATTTCCGGGCAGAGGGAGGAATTGTGGGCTTAAAATTCTGTTCCCCGTTTTCCTATTTCTTATTTGAAATTATGCAAATTGACTCTCGTTTCCCTCCCTCCTAGGGGGCAAATCCTCGAACGCGAACCTGATCGCATGTCACAGAAGCAACTTGCCATGAAATCCGCTAATGCGCCGCGACTCGCCCACCAGGGTAAGCCAGTCTCAAGGCGTATGTGGCGGTAGGGGGAGGAAAAGAAGGGGACGATAGGCCGGAGCAGACTCCAGGGGCCTGGCCACTCTGGTCCACTGCTGAGCTTGTGGCAACACACACACACACACACACACAAAAAAAAAAAAAAAAAAAAAAAGGTAGAGGCCACCGGCGGAGGGCAACTCCAGCGTCACCGCTGGAGAGCTCAGCGGGGGCGGCTCCCTCCCAGCCTGCCTGCCCGTCCACGGCAGGTAACAAATGGGTCCTCCCTGGGAGTTTAAAGTGGCAAATGAGAGTGGAGACCGGCCCTCTGAGTAGGGTGTAAATAACACGGGCGTGCCCCGCGCTGGTGGCGGGTACGCCAGCTAGAGTCTCCGGTTTGTGCGAGGTTCTCCCTCTAGGCAGCGTGCGGTGGCTAAACGAACCTGTTTCTCAGACAGCCCTGTAAGAAACCAAGCCATCTCGATTCACTTACTGGGGAATATCCCCAAATTGAAACTTTTCTGCACTTCCCTAGTCTAGCTCACTGTTTTTAAATTTCCCTCTTGCTCGATGTCTCTCCAAATCCAACCCAAACCCGCTAAAGATGATCACAGGCCACTGATCGTGCAGAACTGACCGTGAACTCGGTGGCACAACCAGCTCCTCTAGTCAGAGGAAATTAAAGCGGTGGCTAAATTCGTATGTTTTGCTTTATGTGGTGAGCAAAATGTAGGGTTTTGTTTTTTTAAGCCTTCTGAAGCAGTCAAACACATTTTCAAATGTTCTTTATTTATATCGGTTCTGGTGCTGGGAGCTGTCTGGGAATGAGCTTTTTCATTGTGCCTTTTTTTTAAAGTCTTGGTATCTTTTAATATGTAATGTTTCTCTGATCATTTCACAATAAGCATTCTAACGACAAGATAAATAAGAGAGCAGTTGGGATCATACGGTGAGAAAAGCAGAGTGGATAGGACAAATAAACCCAATATAAAATGAAAACAAATTGAGCAGATGAAATTATTATGTAAGGAGATGGGGGAATTCGTTTATCAGAAAAAAAAAATGAGTTTATGGCCTGAAGTTTCCAGATTTTGATAGCAACACAAACCAAATCAAAAGGAATTAAATATTTTCCTTTGCCCCTATATGTACAACCAAAGAACACAGGCCCTCATGGCCATCTTGATCAAATGCACGTTTTGAGGCATTTCAAAAGACAATTCAGCTTTGGGACATTTGCATACATTTTTGGTAAACTACAATCAATTAGGTGACATTTCATCCTGGTGGAAAACAATTTAAAATTTATTTCTGCCTTTAGGAAGAGAAGAAATGGAGCCCTTGCAGTTAAATTATTACTGGCTTCTACAGGGTTAATTTGATGCAAATAATTTACTCTCCTATCAACATTGAAGGAAAAGGTAGTGGCCGTGGAACAGGAAGAGCCAGTCAGGTAGTGACAAAACTCTGCCTCTGGGTTCTGAAGAAGGTATCCGGAAGCTCTGAACTTAGCTTTGGGTTTGTTGCACCGCATTCGCTCTCTTAAAACAGTAACTCAAGATGTAAGTAAAAGTGTTTTCATTTTTTATTGATCCCACTAACATCTTTCATTATCCAGCATGTAGCCACAGCAAATTATTGCTCATTTGATACCAAGAATTCTATTGACCATCGCTTTCGTTGGAGAGAGAATTCTAACTACTAGCTGCTCTGTAGTCAGTCAGAGCTGAGGCTGAGAACACTACACAGCTAAAACAAGTAAATTGAGCCCTCTGCCTCCAGGAATTGATGGAGATGTGTTCATTACATTGGGCCACGTGAACATGCATAGAAATCTGCTTTTTGCTCTGCCAGTCGGCATTGCCCCCATGCAATCAAAAGGTCGGCCCCTTTGGAACAGAACTGTCTAATTGGAGGGCTGGACATTCGTTTGCCTCTCCTGTATCCCTTCTGGCAACTTCTTTTCAGTTCTGGCCAGGTTGGGCAATGAAATGATGCATTAGAAGATACCAAATGTGGACACAATTATTAAAACCGCGCTTCCTTTAAAGAAAAAAAAAAACACTTCCTAAAATGTCTAGATGAGTGACTTTATGTAGTCACTCATAATTTCCTAAATAAAATTGCTCTATTCCCACCCCCTCAAAACTCCACGTCATTAGATACAGGCTAAATTGTCCGGGGACTGGGAAGCTCTAAGATCTGTGTCTGTTCTCCCTGGTCGGCAATGGGCATCCAGCCTCAATTACAGGGGAGACCGCTCCAGTGCTTGCTTCAGCCAGCGGTACAGAGAAGTCTGTGTGCCTAGAGAAGGCCTGACCTTCGACCCTCCAGGCTGGAGAGGGAGGTTCTCGGTTGAAGATGCAGGAGAAAGGATCTGATAGAGCAATGGAAGAGGCCAGGTTTGTTCCCTTAGAAGCTAATGGCAGAACCTGTCTTCACGATGAAAGGAGCTAGTGCTGCCCCACAGCAAGAACCACCGGACACCTGGACCTTGGGGCATCTTCACCATCTCCAAGGCGGCCTAGACAGACTTTTCTGTAGGGATCAACACGTCCTCCATTCAGGCGTCTGAGGGAAAGGCAAAGGACTCTGGGGGTGCATTGGCCCGAACAAGACAGGTGCAAAAACAGAAATTCAAGCCTGTTCGGATGGGGAAGAGAGGGACGCTGTCAGATTTCCAAGAAACCAAGGATCCACATCTATTTCTCCTTAAGCCCTTGATCCAATAGGAGAGCAAGATAACCTTGGAGAAGCCATGCCCGTGGAGATTCCTCGGAGGAGATGGTTGGGTGTCATTTCCACAACTACCAGGAGATAAGCCTTCTCAGTTGGGTTCCAGAACAAAAAGGAGGACCAATTACTGATTCCACAAATGAATCCTGGCATGTGTATCCCGCAAACAGCGTCAATTCTCAATTGGAAGGTGCATTTAGGGGATCTAAGGAACCCAGCTTTGTATTATTTTCCTAATGATGCTGTTACATGTGTGTGAAACCACTGGCACTCTTGTGGACCACGATCCATAACCTTTCATGGTCATGGAGCCACTTTGTTCCAGTGTGGGCAGTGAACTAGTGAGAGTGTGTGCTTCACATGCAGGATGCTCACCCGAGAGTAGTAGAGTAGATTCTGAATTGGTTTGAGGATGATGGGAAATGTAAGATGAAATATACACTGTGTTTTTTTGTCTTTTCTTTTTTAGTTTTTCTATTTTGTTTTTAATGAAGATAAATAACCTTGGGCTCAGGAGTAATCAATCCTCCCAAACACAGTGATATTCCTAGAATGTGCACATCACCCATAACACTTGAAGATTCCTGCCCAAAGGTTTTGGAAACCCCTTTTCTGGATTCCAGCCCAGATTCTGAAAACCTCTCAAGCCTCCGGGGGAAGAGAACTCACCCCACGAAGCAGCTGAAACTACACACTCAAAAGCACACACAGGGGTCTAAGGCTGGATGCTATCAGGAAGGCCAGCCGAGCTAACCAGAAAGTGTATGACTCTACTGGAAACCAGAAACCAATAAGTCAGCAACACTCTAAAGTCATTTTGGGGAACAAGACCTGGAACTTGAGTTTGAGTTGAAAAGTTAGGGACAAGGGACAGATCACCCAGCATTTCTCTGGAACAAGGCAAACTGAGAACTAACCAGCTGCACTGGCATTGCAGCAAATTAGAGATTAGGAAATTTATTTCCCTCCTACATACAATAAGACACAAATCCTTCAACCTGGAGCTCACCTCTGTGCAGGGAGCATCCGGCTCCCCACATTGCACTTTCCAAGTGGCCCACTAGCCTTCTCCAGGTTTTGCCAGGCAAATGAAGCAAGAAGTACTCGATAGTAAATTATTTTGTTCAGGCTTCTGTCTTTTTATGAAAATAAAAGCCAACACTTTGTCATTTTTAATCACATAAGCAGACAATAAATCTAATTTTGATATTGATTTTTTTCCAGAATCAAGTGATTTTTTGCAGTGTCTGTTGTGTTTCCTTTCTGAAGAAGGGCCTTGTGTTTGAGATGGTGCGGCAATGAGACTGAGTCTATGCAGCCAGAGCTTTTCTGAAACACGTAGTTGATGGTGGACTTTGAGAGCAGAGAGCTGAGAAGATTTTTCTCGCGTGGCAGGAATTTTTCTCTAATTATCTAAATAACAGTTTCAATTTAGCCACTCCTGGCAAAGACAGTTAAGGCTTGACTGGTGCTTTCAGTGATTAAGGCCTCTGAGATGAACTTTGTTTTAAATTTTTTAGTAAAATCAAGTAAATAAAAACAATAACCCCAAAATA
Source organism: Marmota monax (assembly GCF_021218885.2). Taxonomy (NCBI): domain Eukaryota; kingdom Metazoa; phylum Chordata; class Mammalia; order Rodentia; family Sciuridae; genus Marmota; species Marmota monax. The sequence goes on along the minus strand of NW_026693777.1, from coordinate 53,763,814 downwards.
TGAAGCTGTCAGAGGCCTACACCACGGCACTGTGGAGAATTAGCCAGAAAAGCTGTCCCCACCCCACACAGATGACAAGCCCCAGACTCCAGACCTGGGTCACTGGAACATGGATAGTTGTAGCAAAGACCTAGCTGAGAAGCACTGTGGAAGCCAGTTACAGCAAAGTCGCAGTGGCTCACCTGAGCCTCCTTAGTCTCTCTCCTTTTTCAAAAACAAGATTAGTTTATGTTGATGCCAAATGAAGCCAGCACTTTTCATATGAAAGTACAGATGTACAAAGATCTGCACCAGACCCCACCTAGAGAAGGAGAGGGAAGGAATAAAGAACAAAGTTAGAAGTAAAGAATAAGAACAATACGGAGAAAGGGGGGAGGAAATAAGAAAAGTGGAGAAGGAAGGAAAGAAGGGAAAAATGAAAAGGAAGAAGTGAGGAGACAGAAAGGGAAGGGAAGAGAAGTGGAAAAAGCCGGGGAGAGATGGAAGGCTGGTGAAGAGGAAGGAAAGAAGAGGAGAAACAGAGAGAGAAATTTTAAAGTATATAATGAAGAAAAGTGCAAATGTGTCCAGTCTATGAGAAGGAAAGTGAGATTGCCCCTATCTACCTGAGCCTTTTCTTGCAGCTCCCGAACGCCCCTCCTCCCTTCCTACTGGAATCCAAAAATTTAAACTTAGGTCTGGCCTCTCTGTGCTGCCAGAAGGGGACTACCAATACCTACACAAGCTTCTCCAGCACCCTTCCATTGCTACCAGGGGTCGACCCCTCTACGACTCAGATGGTAGAGGACCCTGGCTGGGGGAAGGGACCAGACGGCTCTACGCCCAGCGGAGGGGGGATGGGACCTGGGCCTGCGATTGACCCTCGGGCTCTGACCTTTCCCGCCGTCCTCTAGGGTCAGGATTTAACCTTTCGCTTCCCCACTCTGCGCCCTCCTCCTTCTCAGTGGCCCTCGGCTAGAGGGGAGGAGAGAGTGGGTCGATATTTGGGGCTGGCAGGGAGGGGGGCCGGCGCCTGTGCCGAATTACTGGAGGATGGGGCTTAGACCAGAGAATCCATTCTCTCCCCACGCAGGAACGCGGAGCCTAGCGGATCCCGCGCTTGCCGAGAGCCGGATGCCAAAGCCCATTAAACTTGGGGCCTGGTAAATAACCCGCTAAGACACGGGGAAGGAGAACAAGCTTTTCCCTCGGTTTTTCCGCCCCGTCTAGAACCATTTCTCTTCGTATAAAGCCCTTCCTCTCCTGCTCAGGAAACGGCCACTAGTTTACATTTGGGAGAATCCCGAGAACTTTAGCCAGATGGGCAGGAGGCAACAGTGCAGACCCGGACCAGGGTCCCCCCGGCACGGTCAAAGCATTAGACGTCCCTCTGGGGGCAGGTGCCTAGAGAACCAATAGAGAAATCGGGCCAAAGTCCCAAGCCGCTGGGCCCCACTGACCTTGCTACCTGTCCCTGCCCAGACAGTAGAGGGACAAGCCTCCCGCCAGCCCTATTCCGCCAACTTCCAAACGCTTCAGCGACCGGCGCCCCAGAAGGCTCTCCCCGCGGGGACCAAGGCAGAGGGAGCAAACCGGAGGCTGCTGAGGCCGCCGGAGAGACCCTGGCTCCCCAGTTCCGCGTGGCTTGGGGTTTTCGCGGTCTCCCCAGCTGGAGCCAGGGCCGCCAGGAGCCAAGAGCCTTAGGTTCAAATGCATCAAAGCTCTGAAGTCATTTATCCGGTTTCATAAATAATTTTCTTATTACACTTAAGCCAGATCCCTGCCCCCTTCCCGTTTTTATTGCGGGGTTTCAGTGGCTAAAAAGTTTCTAAGTCGGGTGGGCAGTTGTTTTCCTTTTTCCATCATTAACATCATTAATATAAGCTATCAATAACCCTGTCGTTGGGAGCCGAGTTTCACGGTATTGATCCACGCAGCTATTCATCTCTGCCATGCAAGACACGGAATAATTTTCGCATTACAGTAGCTTGGATTTGCTTTTAATTCATATTTAAAGCTGCAACCGGCTCAGTGGAGCGCTCTGCAAAAGACTAGAGGCGCCTAATTAATAATAAGTTAGAAACGAAGGAAGGCACCGGCGAATAAATAATTAATACAGACATCTATGTCTCTTTGAATATTGCTCCTTTAAAAATTTAGACTTACCAGGACTATACTGTAAGTCTGCAATTTATATTGCGGGGATGATTTAAGAAAGCTATTTTTCCCTTGAAATACAATACTAAATAATTTAGTGTTTTGCAAACCTAAGTTTCTTCATTAGCCAGCTCTTCTGGTTTGTTTCTTCCAGGTGGAAAACACCATTTTTTAAAATAGTCATAATAAGATTCATAAATATCCAACCATAACCACCAGATTCATTTCAGATGGCTAGAATGGGAGCAAGATGGCTTAAAAGCCCAGTTTAGTGTATCCTGCCCTGGAGAGGTGCTGGGGTTGCCACATATAAGGTGGGGTTTTGTTAGGGAGAAAACAACAACAACAACAAAAAAAAAATAGTCACTGGCCAGTGACTTTAGGCTTTCGCTTGTGTTGGAGGGAACAGAGTTTGAAGTAAAACCCAGGGTCTTCAAAAGATGCCAGGAGAGAAAAAGCTGGGATTTAGAGGATCCCTGATTTCCTCCATGGCAAAAGCGAAATCGGAATCTTTAGAGAAGGGCTCTTAAGACAGGATTGTATTCCAGGATAGTCAGGATCTACCTGTGGGCTAGAGGCAAATAACAAAATTCAAGGAGGTAGGAGTGACTGAAAACCCTTGGAGGTTTTTGTGTGAGACTAGGATTTGTTTGCAGTGTTGTTAGCAATATTGATTTTTTTGTTACTCGGATTAATGTATGTTAAACAGGAAAATACAGGCAGTAGTCAAGTGTATTATAATCATCTATTGTTTAGAGTTGAAGTTTCACTGTGTGGACGATGGTGCATTTGGACTGAGAGGCAATTCCAGGTATCTCCAAATGTTCTAGGTTCCGTGCAGCAGAACCCCCAAGAGGACTGGCAGTGGGGCGTGAGGGGGAGCTAAACCTGCAGTTCAGTAGCCTTCTCCCCCTTTAAAATTACAACCTCACCTATAACCAACCCACTATCTGAAAGTATCAGCCTCCACCCTGGACCTCCCTGGTCCTCTAAATTAATTTAAGAACTAAAGGATGCAGGTGTTCCTGTCCATCAGGGTCTCCAAAAGCTCTTCAACCTAAAACCCAGATTCCCCGCAGCCCCACAGCCCCACCACCAGGTCTCTTGGCCCTAATGACCATCCAGCCAACCTCTGGGACTTCCTTTCAGGGCCGGACACTTCCTCAGCAAAGCATTGGAGGCCTGCGAGCCGGGCATGGCGCACTGCTGTCCTGCCTACATACAGATACAAGCCCACACGTGTCAGGCCTGAAAAAGACACCGGACCGGGAGGAAAACTCAGGAACAGCTATTCGGGAGCTCCTGGAGACCCTCCCGCCTGGACCCTTGGAACCTCAGAGAACCTCAGAGAAGACAGTCCCCTCCCCCTCTACTCCCCCACCCTCACCCTCCCCGCCCCCTCACAACAGCTGTGCTTTTGGGGCGCTCTGCTCGTGACAATCCACAGGTCCCACGTCCCTGCCCAGCATTGGCGCGTTAGAGATCAGTCTGTGTACTCTCAGCTTTTCCTCCTAACCCCACTCCCGAGCCCTGGGTCACCGCATTTATGCCACAAGACCCCGAAAAGCTCCCATGCACAAAAACTAAAGGACTCTAACATGATCCCTTGAGTATCGGGCTAGTTCAGGAAGGAGCAAGCCGAGCAGGGTCTGGGGAAAATACAACTGGACGCTTGGAGACTCCATAATCCTATGCCTGAAAGGCTCTCAGGCCAGAGGGCAGGTGCACTTGCCCTGAGCCCCGGGTCCGAAACACGGGGGCTGGTTGTTGTGCCAGCCGGGAGGCGGAGGGAAGCAGAGGAGGTGGACAAGAAGCGGAAGGCCGATCGGGTGGGAAGGGCAAGAAAAGAAGGTAAAGTATCAGAAGGCAAGTGTGAGAGATGAAGAGGGAAGGGAAAAGACTTGGGAGAAAGCAAGAAAAGGCCGGGGTCCAGCCCCAGCAGGCCCCAGGAGAGAGACACAGGCAAGGGGTGAGGAAACCAGAACACCAGCGTTTTATTTTTAAATCTTCTAGGTGTCTGCGGGTCAAATAAAGACAAGGGCGGTAACGATTATTCTGTTAAATCTATGGTACTTGACTGCGCAAACACTAATTGATTAGACACCAAAATGATTTGTTTAAAGAGTTTTCCTCCCCAAGTGCAGCTGCTCTCAGGTCCAGGTCGGCGTTACCCGGCGAGACTGCGGAGGAGTTCGCCAAGTGGGCCAGGCGCCCCGCCGCCTAGCCCGCAATCTGTGTAGGGTCGGGTGGCTGGTCCACGCTCAATAGGCCTGAGGGTACAGGCTGGACGGCATCCCGTGACTTCTGCTCTTAGGGACCACCTCAAAGGGATTTTGCTACACCCGCCTCCTCTAAATTGCACCGAGGAGGAGCCCCCTCTCTTCCCGCTCTCCTTTCCAGTCCCCAGCCTTGGAAGTCAACACCTGCCCGTGGTTAATTCGGCGTACTGTCCCCCAAAAGTGGAAGCATCGAAAGAACAGCATTTCCGGCGGTCTAAAGACTGGAAAATTCACCGCCCCGGAGGCGTGGGTAGGTTCCCTTTGTAATATTCTTCAACGTTGTAAAGTGACCAAGAAAGAAAATCCGTGAAGGGTTGACGGTTGGCCAACTTCTCCAGAATCGCGCCGGTTGCGACTAGCACAGTCCTGTGGCCAGAGAGTCACCTAGGAACCTGGACCCCCTCCTTCATGCTCAGGACGTCAGGACACCCACTCTTCCTTCAACGCTCTTGGTTCGAAGCCTTGAAAAGCTCTCGCCAGAGTGGATGACTGCCGGAACGGGATTTCAACCCAGGTGACGCTGCCTCCAGTTCAGCTAGGGAACCTAGAAAGGGGAGCGGTTTGCTTCCTGCACCCAGGAGGTAACAGACACACCAGGAGTGGTCTGATGTTCCAGGATGGCCACTCAGGTGGCTCTTGGTAGGTCTGGAATTTCTAGGGTTGGCATGAGCTGACAGCCTTTCAGCAGAGTATCCTCTCTTTGGGATTTGGAGTTACGAGTAGAGTAAGTTGAAACAAAGAAAAGTGCGAAAATGCCGAATTTTTTAAAATTCACGCGTGAAAACCGAATTTAAGAAGGAAAAAGTAGGGGAGAAGTTAACGAAAAGGTGAATAAAAACTATAGACAAAAAGATGATCAAAGATTGAAAAAGAAGGCCAGGATAATTGGTAACTTCCTTGTCCCAGAGTGAGGGTCACTATTTTTTTTTCCTCAGTGTTGGAAATTGAACCCAGGGCCTGGAACCTAGTATCTTTCTATAACTGAGCTACACCCTCAGCCCAGTAACTTGGTTTTTGTGTTTTAAAAAATTATTTTCAATAGCAAATCACCAATCCAGTCCCTTCTATGTTTCTTGATAATTCTATTCTAAGCCAATAGTAATTTTCTGAATGAAATTTCTCCAGAGATGGGAGGACTCCCGAGGAAGACAGGAGAGCCCAATGGGAAGCACCCAGGATCAAATCCTTCACCCCCAGCGATCAAGTGCTTTATTGTAGTTAGATATCAAGGAAATGGTTCCACACCAGCAGTTTAATTCTAGACTGAATGTAGTCATCAGAAATGATAATGAATTCCATTCTGAGGCTCTAGCCAAGGAGTGGGTCTTCCCCTGGGACCTTGGAGATATTTGCTCTGACACCCAGGATTGCTGTTTGTGACACCAAAAAATGAAAAGTACATGTTTGATGGCTCAGGGGGGTCTAGAAACATTTATTTGGAATGGTCCTGAAGACTGGGAAATAATCCTGTATTACACCTCTACTACTCACAAAGAAAAATAAAGTATTAACTTTGAAACCAATAGGAGCTTCTCAGAGAACTTTGTGTGGTCAGCATTTCGAAAAATGGGCTTCTTCTTTTAATTTTTTAAGCCTGATGGGGTTGCCTGGAGGGTTGCCTGGCAATCTGTAGAGCATCCAGCATGAGAGTGTACCTGCTCGTCCCATCCCCCCAGGCTCTTCTTCTGACATTTACAAAATAAATATTTTGAAATCCTTGTTTCTAAACTGAAAATATTGCCAGCAACAAGTATCAAGTCAATAGTTTTATTTTCCTTTTTTAGAAAACATATATACTTGTAGTAATTTTGATGTTGATTAGCACTTTTTTTCTTTAAATTTTCTGCAGCTACTCAAAATCTAAGTATCTAATTATAAGCCTTCCTCTCAATCACATTCATTGACCTCCAAGTATCAAAGAACTCTCCCTTGTACTGTAATTCCCTCCTTCTCCATACTGCATCTAATGTGGAAGAGGCATTGTGTGGGGCAGATGGAAAAGAAGGGGGGGGGGATGACAAAAAAAAATGATCTCAGCCCTCCCACAGTTGGCAATCTATCTAGTGCCTCTCCATCCCCACACATGCACTCACCTTAACTAGGCCTGAGAAGAGCACCCTTCCTACCCATCATACATTCTTAGTAAATTGGAGTTTTGTAAGAGGTCAAGGAAGAAAAATATTCTGACTGAGATCACTGCAACTCATCAACTGCAGGAAGACAGTGGTTAAATAAAAGGTGTGAATAGCCAAGAAAAATGAGGGAGATTCACAGACCCAAGCAAGTCCTTCACAGGCATTTTGGGAGTAGGGGGAGTACCAGGGATTGAACTCTGAGGACTCAACCACTGAGCCACATCCCCAGCCCTTTTTTGTATTTTATTTAAAGACAGGGTCTCACTGAGTTGCTTGGTGCCTCACCAGTTGCTGAGGCTGGCTGTGAACTTGAGATCCTCCTGCCTCAGCCTCCTGAGCCATTTTTGAAAATCTTTTAGGAAAAGTGTGAAATATTGAACTAAGCAAGGCCAACACATACTTGCCCAGATTTTTCCCTTCACTTCCCCTTAAGTGATCAACATCAAAACAGGCCCCCTTTTCAAAAGTCCCTTTGTGGATGGGTGAAGTCAAGCTCACCTGATCCAAGCCCCCTTAAGGTGGCCACCAGGGGATCAGCTAGGAGCCTCACAAGGAGGGTTTCCAAGATCAAGCCCCTAATTAGCTACACAAAGAGAAAACCATGAACAATTTGTGTACTTGGTGGTATTTACTTCTTTCTTTTAACACACTGCCTTTTGGGATGAGAGTTGTCAAAAGGGCAATCTGTAGGATTAAAATATGGGAGGGGGTGACAGTTTAGTTCAAAGGCTGCCTGCTATTTTAACCCATTATTTGGGCTCATATGCAAGGCCAATGTTCTATGCTATAAGAAAAGAGAGCAGAAACAATATTTTTAAAAAAGCTTCCCACCAACAAACTGTGATGTACTAGACAACAAATGTATTATGCTTGTGTATATATGTGTATGAACAGGTAGATATAGATATGTTAAAATAGAGTGATTGTTTTTCTGAGTTTATTTTGGCCAGTGTATTTTTCCCAAAGGGCTTTTCCTGGCCAGGGGAGGAGGGATATTCCTCAATGTTCACTGAGCAAGTAGAAATGATGTCCACTGAGATGAGCCCCCATTTTCAGGGCCTCCACAGAAATTGCTGGGATAGGATGAGATTGTTTCTGGGACAGCCATATTAACCAGCCCCAGAACAAGGCATTTTCAAGGAAGTCAAACTGACTGTGCCCACTGACTGTGACCTACCTGAATCATGATGTTGGCCTGTGGTGGGTGGAACCTAGGCAAGGAGATGGACCTGACTAGTTCCCACCCTAGCTGATGGGTACTTCCCTAAAGGTTGTCCAGCTGAAACTTTCTTATTGGAAGCTCAACCACCACCATGATACCAACTCAGCCCTGGCCTCTTCAAGGGTCTGGGAACATTTACAGTGGAAACACCGGTGGTGAATTTCAGCCCGGTGTCTCAGCAAACAAACCTATGATTTGAGTTTGTTGAGTTTGGCCCAGTACAAGCCACACACAAACTTTATTTTGTATCTAGGCCCAGATACCCTGGCTCTGAGAATCTGTCCCCATTGTGAACACAGCTCGCCCGCGGCTGAGGCTCGGCGCTGACCCGGCCATAACTGCCAAGGGCCGGACAATGGGCACATCTGTCCTTTCTCCGAGGGATGAAAGCACCTAAGCGGACACGGCTCTGCCTTTTGTTACGGATTTTTTTTTCTTTTCTTTTGTAAATGAAAGAAAGCCGCGGCATGTGGCGGCCGGGTGTACATCCCACACTGGGGGCTTCTCCACGCGTCCAGACCTAAGAACCAGGTTTGATTCCGTATTGGAACATGACAGTGGAAAGGGCAAAATTACGTCCGAAGCTGAATTAATTTTCAACCGGAGGCTTCTTCAGGGACGCTGGGAAAGGGGCGTCCCTACGGGCCAAGCGGAGACCCGCGTGGCAGCGTTTACCTGGCCTATGTCAGTACTTTTCACAAGCAGCGGCCTCTGGGTGCTTTACCAGGAGAGCCTCGGAGGCAACCCTACCAACCGCCGGAGCCTTGGCGGCCCCCTCAGCACCGGAAGTTAACAGGGGAACCCACCAGGGCACTCCTACCCTCCTCCTTCCCCCTCCCCTCCGAGTCACTGGTGAAGCGGGCGTGCAGCCTTAATTATGAGCTGCGCGGAAGAAGGACACAGGCGGCTAGGGACAGCGAGGTATGGACTCTTGGCACTTAATGCTCCTTCCCCAGGGCACGGGTAAGGAAGGGCGGGCAGAGAAGTGTCTGGGAGGATGAAGGATGCCTGGTCAACAGCTGCCAACCTGACCGAGACCTTTAAGATATTTAGGGTTCCCTTCTCCAATAGGCGAACATTTATAAGGGTGCAGAAAGCGCCAACTTACAGCATCTCTCCGGGAAATAGAGCTTAGTGGGCCTGGGTGAAAGGAGTGATGACACAATCCCCAGCTTCCCGGGCAACCTTCCCCGGGAAGCAGCAACTATCGAGAGAAGAGCAAAGCTCCGAGCACAGCGAGCCAACCGTGGTAGGAGCCTGGCAGAAGCGTCCTGGGGCTAGAAGGAAAGAGCTCACCAGTGCAAGGGAGGCGAGCGGGAAGCAAGTCTCCCGAGATTGCGGCGGCGGCCCCAGGACGCGCTCCGCCCCAGTTCATTGCACGTGCCCACCGCTTCCAGGCCATCCGGCGCCGCTGGAAAGGCGCAAGACCACCCCCTCCCCACTTCATTTGTACGGGGACTTCAGGGGCTGGGATCGCGGGGACTCAGGGGGCGGGGCCGAGCCGTACGCATGCGCAGTACGACCGGTAGGCGTGAGGGCGGGCCGCTGCAGCCGCGGCGGCGACTGAACCGCGGCCACAGAGTCTGCAACAGTAACCGAGCCATGGCTCGAGCTGGCGAGCGGCGCGGGCAGGCAGCAGCCGTGGCAGGCGCGCCGGTCGCGTCAGGGGAGCCGGGGACCTCACAATTCTAAGAAAAGGGGCGAGAGGGGACCAGGGCTAGGCGGGCTGGTGGCATCGCGCTCTCCCAACAACGCGGATCCTTTTTGGAAATTAATATTTTTTAAAAGCGGAGGACGCAGAGGGGAAGGTGGGGTTGAGAGGAAAGGAGACATACACACACATACACACGCGTACACACACACACACACACACACATACACACACTCATACAGACCCACAGTGAGAGGAAGGAAGAAAGGCTACAGTCGCTGGCAGCCAATGTGAAGACCGGACTCCGTGCGCTCCTCGCAGCCTCTGCCCGGCCACATCGATGTTGTGTCCGCCGCCCGCTCGCCGGGATCACGATGAACGCGCAGCTGACCATGGAGGCGATCGGCGAGCTGCACGGGGTGAGCCATGAGCCGGTGCCCGCCCCTGCCGACCTACTGGGCGGCAGTCCCCACGCGCGCAGCTCTGTGGCACACCGTAGCAGCCACCTGCCTCCCGCGCACCCGCGCTCCATGGGCATGGCGTCCCTCCTGGACGGCGGCGGCGGAGGCAGCGATTACCACCATCACCACCGAGCCCCTGAGCACAGCCTGGCTGGTCCCCTGCACCCCACTATGACCATGGCCTGCGAGACTCCCCCAGGTATGAGCATGCCCACCACCTACACCACCTTAACCCCTCTTCAGCCGCTGCCGCCCATCTCCACCGTATCGGACAAATTCCCCCACCATCACCACCACCACCATCATCACCACCACCCGCACCACCACCAGCGTCTGGCGGGCAACGTGAGCGGTAGCTTCACACTCATGCGGGACGAGCGCGGGCTGGCCTCCATGAATAACCTCTATACCCCCTACCACAAGGACGTGGCTGGAATGGGCCAGAGCCTCTCGCCCCTCTCCGGCTCCGGTCTGGGCAGCATCCACAACTCCCAGCAAGGGCTTCCCCACTATGCCCACCCCGGAGCTGCCATGCCCACCGACAAGATGCTCACCCCCAACGGCTTCGAAGCCCACCACCCGGCCATGCTCGGCCGCCACGGGGAGCAGCATCTCACGCCCACCTCCGCTGGCATGGTGCCCATCAATGGCCTTCCTCCGCACCACCCCCATGCCCACCTGAACGCCCAGGGCCACGGACAGCTCCTGGGAACGGCCCGAGAGCCCAACCCTTCGGTGACCGGCGCGCAGGTCAGCAATGGAAGTAATTCAGGGCAGATGGAAGAGATCAATACCAAAGAGGTGGCGCAGCGTATCACCACCGAGCTCAAACGCTACAGCATCCCACAGGCCATCTTCGCGCAGAGGGTGCTCTGCCGCTCCCAGGGGACCCTCTCGGACCTGCTGCGCAACCCCAAACCCTGGAGCAAACTCAAGTCCGGCCGAGAGACCTTCCGGAGGATGTGGAAGTGGCTTCAGGAACCCGAGTTCCAGCGAATGTCCGCGCTCCGCTTAGCAGGTGAGCGGGCCAAAGAGCTTGGCGCGTAAGCGAGATAAGGGACTTGGAAACTCAAGGGCCTGAAGGTGGGAGGGAAAGAGTAGGCAGAGCTTTCATCCTTCCCTCTCCTTAGAAGGGGTCCCTGGGCCTGGAAAAGCCAGCACACGGCTTCGGAAGCAGATTACCTCCTTCAGGGTTTAGTGCAATGGGCTGTGGAAGGCCCTGGGAGCTAAGCTGCAGCGGCCTCGGTGACTCTAGGGGCGCATTTGTGCTGTGGACCGCGCTGGAGGGTCACACAGCCGGAGGAATCTTCGAACCTGTTAGGACACAGTCTGTGCATAGCTTCTCAGCTGAGCACTCCGGGTTTGATAAGTGGGGTTGGGGACACGCGTGTCTGGAACTGCGCTTAGGTGCTCCCTTTCAGTACCCTCAAGTGCATATTCGGGCGCTGGGCTGGAGCTTGCCAGCTGCCAGTAAAGGTTTGGCTGAACTCGCTGCGGCGACCCCTTCCTGGGCTCATTTGGCACCAGTAAGGCTCCGGAGAACCGCACTTTTAAGAGTGCGGGCAAACCGTTCCCAAGTTATGGAGCGGAGTGTGTGCAGAGGGGACGCGTCGGAAAAGTTGGTACACACTGAGTGTGGAACCGACGGTGGAAAGGAGAGGGAGGAAGGCAGACAGTACAGAGATCCAGGTGAGAACCGCAGAGCAATAAGGGAGCTCGCAGCGAAGGCCAGGGGCCACCTTCGCTTGCATTTTTTACAAAAAGACTTGGCATTTTGTTTTATTCCTCTTAGTGACTTTCAGTCTGAATCCCAGCGCAGGAGGGTGGGAGTATGTAAATGACCCCCAAGTCTGCAAGCAAAGGTCTTCTGGGCCCAAATCCCAAGCCGGCTGTTTTGTAGTTAAGCGGTAAGGTCTCGGTGGCGCTGCGTGGAAGCGCGCCTGGCTCCCCTAGACTGCAGATAGGCCGAGGAGACAGCTGAACCCAGCCGGAACCGCACCGGGGATTTCGGGCGGATTCGGCGACCTCTGAAGACCGAGGACACGAGGGGAGATAGAGCCAAGGGCACCCGAGGGCAGACTGGGTTTAATGAGACCGGGGCGGAGGTTGCCAAGTTGATTGACTCCTGTGTCCGTGCCCCCCCACCCCCGCCCCGCGCGCACAACTCAGCTTGGCGCCGGGGCCTGAGCCTTGGCGAAGAGAAAGGTAAAAGCCGGAATGAGGGTTTGTTAATTAACTGATCGTTCTCCATTAATTCGTCCCTGGAGAACAAGACACAGTCAATCCGCTCTGAGCCGGGGGCACTGAGCCGTTTCACAGTCTAAAATCAAAGCGTAAAGCCGAAACCCCCTCCCCCCATCTCGTGCCTGCCAATAAGAAGCTAGAGGGAGGCAGGTGCGAGTGAGCTTGAGATTCGAGCCTTGAAGCGACCCAAAGCGTTCCTTGGGTCTGGGCGCTTGAGGTCTTCGGTCCGGAGCACCAAGACTGAGCCTCTGTCCTGTGGGGTTTTCAAGCCTAGTTTGGCCTTCTCCAAGCGACGTTTTCTGGCATATTCCTGCTGCCTGCCGCTGGAAACCAGGCGAGGCAGCGGGTAAGGAGACCGAAGGGAGAGGCTGACAGAGTATCTCAGCGAATCCTGGGCTCCGGTGTTTCCACTCTCTAGCACTGGGACCACCATCATCTTGCCCCGCGTGGGTGTCTGACCAAAACCCTACGAACAGCTGAGGTTCGTAAGAGGGTGGACGAAGGGGTCACTCCCTGCCCTGACTGCTCAACCTGACTGGGCATCCAAGGTAGTGTATCTTCACAGGCCCACCGCAAGGCTGGAGTTCGGGACCTTTTACCCGAACAACGCTCGCCTAGAAGCGACCCAAACTCAGCGAGTGGGACGGAGAAAAATGGAAAAGAGGTGAAACGAAGGGTACTCCCTCAGGGGAAGTCCAGTGCCCCACCCCACCCCCAGTCAAAGCTCTTACTCCAGACTTCATCGACCCGCCTTTCCCCACTTCTTCTGGTCTTCCCCTGGCATATTCCAGCCCGTGCCTTAGAAACCGATCTAGTGCTCTGTTCTAGGTGTGTGCCCTCTGATCTCCAGGCGTGGAGAGCTGAGGTGGTGAGTAGAGAAAAGAGCCGCGACCCGCACAACAGAGGCAAGGCCTGGAGGTGCTAGGCAGGTACTCATTGAAGAGGCGCTTGCCTGGGCACCTAGCAGCCTGTGTCAAGCCGGATGCTCTTTGCCCCAGGCAGGTGGCCTTTTCCTAGAAAAAGTGCAAAATAGGAGACTCTGGCTGGACACACTTTTTTCAACAAACCCAAGGGGGACTTGGTGTCCTGATACTTGGATGGAACCTCGAGTCTTCTACTTTTGATTTCCCCCCCCCAGACTTAAAGGGGTGGGGTGGAGGGCTGGAACTGAGCATGCAGTGCTGGCCAGGAGGGCCCCATGCAGGGAACCCCTCAAGCCACAAACGCATGACCTATTTTTAAACCACTGAGTAACAGCGATTGGAGTCCTTAACAATTTCTTACCAAAAGAAAAAAAAGAAAGAAAGAAAATAAAAAAACGTGAAGTCGTTTTTTGAACCCTCCAAATGATGTCTAGGCTAGGAGTGCAGGATCCTGAAAACCAACTTGGCCTTGGCTTCAGGATCTTGGTGCTTGTCCTCCTCCACCAGCTCCCCAATGCAGAAGTGCCCCCTTGTAGCTTTGCTTGCTATTGCCCTCAAAGACAGGGGCCAGCAATCTCCTCCCTATCCTCATGGGAATCAGAATCACACTGAGATGTGTTCCTTCCCTCCTCAGCCGGAGGGAGGGTGGCTTCTCCGTTTACCTCTGTCTCCTACATTCCACACAGCTTGTTGCCAATGGTCAAAACCTTCTGCATGTGGCAGCATGTTTGGAGAGGTGCCTTTGGTCTGGAATTTTCAACTCTGGTGGAAAATGGGCGACAGAAGGAAATTCTCACCAAATTAACTACCTTTTAAAAAAATCAATATATGTTCTCTCAATGTTATACTTGCTACTTCCCCATTACAACACAGCGCGACTGGGCTCGTGGCTGCTTCTGATCCTGAGTGGGATGGGGGACCTGGGCTAGGGGTGTGCTCCGCCTCTGACGTGGGTGCCTATCAAGTCGCAGGAGATTAGTTTCCAATTAAAGATTTCAGAAGGCTTTGGCTGCACCGCAGGAGCTACCAGCGCTGGAAGAGACGGCAGCAGATACCCACCAATAGGCAAGGCACAGTAAACCTAGGAGGCTGTCGCTCACAGGCCCATGGTTCCAAAGTGGGTAGCTGCTGGGCCACTCTAACACTGCAGGACTGGCAGGCGAGGAAGCCTCCAAACAGTACGGGGGAAATGGTCAGGCCTTCAGCACCCAGGACTTCGCCCCTTTACTGGTCATATATTTGACCTAGAAAGTCCTGGAGGACCTGAGCCAGGGGGACTGGGTTCCACATAGAGGCGGCGATGAGAAAGTCTCGCCAGATCCAACCTGGACTGTGTTTGCTGTTAGTGGCCTTGCGGCCTGGTTGATTGATAACTGGCCCCGCACAAGTCCATTTGCTTTTTGTTAATATTTACCTCGGCCAGTGACATTTCAACTGTCCTGTTGCCTCCCTGGGCCACGGGAGCCAGGCAGGAATGCAATGTTGGGCCCTAGGAACCGCACTTCCTCAGTCCCTGGGCCAGGAGAAAAGACAGGACCGGATGTGAGTTCAAGGAAGCTGTAAGGGCATGGGCTCAAGAATGCGAGAAGGCGCCAAGGGACGGGTTTCCTTGTGCTCAGCCTCTCGGAGCAGCTGCTCCTAGCCTGCTGCGTGTGAACAAAGAGCCCAAGGGGCGCAACCGACCGTGTCCAGCTAGAAGCCTGGGGGAAAAGGTCTGGAATGACCTCCTTCCAGCATGGTCAGGGGATGGCCTGTTGTCAGAAGAAGACTGAGAGTCCCAGAGCCTGCCCAGGATGAATGTTGGCAATGAATTATGGATTCCATGGGGAAAATCTCTCTCTCTCTCTCTCTCTCTCTCTCTCTCACACACACACACACACACACACACACACACGTACACACACACACACCACTGAATTACAAAATCCAAAGGTCTTGGAGACAGTCACTAAAAGGCTCTGCAGCCTTTCTCAGCCTCTGTCTGCCCCCTTGAGGGTGTGTGAACTGTAAGGGGTCCCCTGTAGTTCCCTCTGTGCAGTCCCCAGAGGAAATACATGCCCCATTGAAGGAGGGGTGTGCCCATAGGGTTAAGAAGACTTATTCAGGTGGTGAAGAGTGAAGCCTGTTAGTCTCACTGGAGTGGTCTAACCCTGCTTCTGAGGCTTGAGGAAACCTGGTGGCTATTGTTTGGGGACCTTGGTGTCAGTGCAGGGAGGATGCCCACAGAGACAAACCCCACAGCCTGATCAGAGGATGTCTGGTTCTGGCAGTAGGTGCAGCCCCGAGCTACTTGGAAGCCTCCAGAGAGCCATCCACATCCTAGATCAAAGGTCCAGGGCACCACAATCGCTTAAGACTCAGCCCGGACATCTTCACTTACAACTGATACTTGGGACCAACAGTACCAACAATAACACGGTTATGTTGCAGCAGCAAAGTGACCCAGAGCCCGAGATGTGTCTTTATTTTCAAGCTTTAAGTGCTCTGTGAGTCAAGCGGGTGCTGAACTGCTGGGCTCCCGGATTCCCTTCGTTTGGACTCACCTTCTCCGGGTTGCCAGACTGACTGAGCTGCGGAAGCTGCGCGCGCCCCCTGCGGGCCGCCGGGGCTAGACGCCCAGCAAGCGTCCGTTGTTTAGCCTGCTGAGAGGAAAGGGATGCTTGCTGAGTCTTTGTTTTTAGAACATCTCTGTCCTAGGGATTTTCAAACCGATAACTATTTCGATATGAACAGGGTGTGGAGGAGGAGGAAGGGGATATCAAATTAACCTCAACAATGCCTAGGGCTGCCCCATCCATGGAGACAAAATTTTCATCTTCCCAAAGAACACCCCAACTCTTCCCCAAACAGGCACATGTTTGGATTTGTTATCCAAATGATGCTTTTGCTGACATGTTTTTATTTGAGAAGATCAGAGTCAGTGTAAAAAAAAAAAGGTAATGCTGGCGGTCTGAAGTTGGAAGTTGGGGCCAAGGGATATAGTTTGAGCGGATTAGTGGTTCCTTTGTTTTGTTGTTTCCTCTTCCAGCAAACCGACCCGAGTCAGGAGGCAGCTAGCTCTGAGACCTTGAGCTTTGGAAGTCTTTGTTTTCTCTCCTGTGGGGTGGGTGAAAGGGCATTCGGAGGCCGATAGGTCTGGAGCCCTGGAGCGGCTTCTCGGCGTCAGGACCCTGGACAGGGCCCCACCATCACGTCACCTAGTCTGCGCCCCTGAAAGGCGGCTGGGATGCCTGCTTTTAAAAAGTTGTAGTGAGAAAACGAAAATTAACAGTTAATATTCCGAAGTTTATGAGAGCATGAGGACCTGCCAGGAGTATATATAGTGGCAGTCAAGTAATCGAAAAGATCAAACCTATCGGCGTCGATCCTGTGGTTGATCTTTTCGTCCCCCACAGCAGCTTTGTGTATGCGTCTGAGTGCACGTGCACACCTGCTTATAAAATCGGAATTCGTGTCCCTGTGGGTGTGACAGGGGTTGGATCATTAAGCTAAAACGTTCAATTCAGTCCCTTTGATCCGCGTTGGGGAAAATCTATAGTCATCTCTAATCTACGAGGTCTTTAAGGAGGTTGTTACACGAGCTGTTTGATGTCATCATTTCCACCTTCATGGCAAATTCAGCTAATCAAACAGATGCTGCTGCCCAAAGTTCTCAGAAGAAATAGTTCTTACAGAGCATATCAGTAAAATTTATTCCCGATCTTCTTGTAAAGAAAAAAAAATCTTCAAGTCTAACGAATGCAGTGGGAAAATTAAAAAGGAGGCTCTGGGGTGTCTTGCTCCTCGCCCTCTGTAGTTAGAGGCCTTGTCCTTGAAGTGGCAGTACTGAGTGTTCTTTGTGAACTCCATATATTGGAATATTTAAACACACACTAAATACTGCACCTCAACCACAGAATATTCATGGGTGGAATGAGGAATAACTAGTTTCATTTCGGTCCCCACTAAAGCAGGTAAAATTGAATGGCCCCCAACCTAGGATAGCAACAGAAGGAGGCTTTTACAGAAGTCAGGATGTCAGAGAATCCATTTCTCATCATGCTAGAGAAAGACATTTAACAAATATTCACTAAATGTAATTTTTCATTATGTCTATTTAAATAAGATAAGCACCTTTATGAGAAGAAAGTCAAATTTCCACTTGAAAAAGATCAGTGTTATAGTGCATTAAAAAGGAAAAACTTATTTCTAATTGAATGAATTTAGCATATAATCATAAATTCCTATCTCTTATCAGTAGGCTTTTTAATTTTTTTAGTTGTAAATGGATCTTTACTTACTTATATGCAGTGCTGAGAATCAAACTCTGTGCCTCACACTTGCTAGGCAAGCGCTCTACTGCTGAGCCACAACCCAGCCCTCTTATCAGTAAGTTTTTATAGGTTTTTATTTTAATATAAGTGTGTTAATACTAATGAAGCTTAATTTTTTTGAGATGATAGAATTGGATTAGTTGACTAGGCCAATCTCAAAACAATCATATAATACAAACATATAAATTATTTTGACACAAACATATAAATTATTTTTCCTGGGGTCTTGCAATAGAATCATCTACATATATCCCTCCCAAAATATGTTATATTATATCATAAAATTGGAACAGTTTAGCTCTAGAAATATTCCTCTCCTTTAGGCAAGGTGATTTAATAAGATTAAAGCTGAAAATAACCAGACACTAAAGTATAATACATCAGATTTGTCAGTAATAAATAATAAAGGAAACTTAAGTTTGTTGTGCATATTATTGATTGTACACTACAGTAGGCACATATATATTCTCATTAAATACTCATCATCTATGCCAGTGGCTATTAAGTCTTGCAACACATTGGAATCACTTAGAGATAAAACGAACAAACCCTAATATCTGGTTGTAAAAACAGATATTCTGATATATTTTGTATGGAACATGACCTGGGCATCAGGTTTTTGTTTTTATTTATTTGTTTGTTTTTTTAAGACAGGATCTTGCTAAGTTGCCCAGGCTGGACTTGAATTTGAGATCCTCTAGCCTCAGTCTCCCAAGTAGCTGGCATTATATATATATATATATATATATATATATATATATATATATATATATATATATATGTATATATATATATATATATATATATATATATATATTATGCCAGTACTCCCTGCATAATGAGGCATTGGGATATTGGCATTTTTAAGAGCTTTCCGGTGATTTTAATGTGCAGGGAAGTTTTGGAACCAGTAGTCTATGTGGTTACCATGATTTTCCCTGTTGCTTTCTTTATGGATGTTAAATAATTTTACCTGTACTAATACAACTGGAAAACACTGATGCCCTAAACTCAGCATTCCCAATTCAAAACCCATAACTCTTTTATCCTCTACCTCATGATTCTGTTGTGGGTTCAGGTCCACCAGGTCAGTGGACCTAGAGTGTGGAAATGTCTGATTCATGGTCATAAACACCCAATGGGAAGTCTGTGCATAATAAAATTCTTGAAATTAGAGAGAATGTATTTTCCCTCTGGGACTCTCAAAGAGTGTTACTTATGGAAACTTCTTTCATTTTTACTCAAGACTTTTAAAAGAGATTTTTTATTGCTCTCCTTTGAAGAAGCAGCCAGGGGGAATGCAAGGCAGTAACAGAGCTATACATGGAACCCAAGTCTCTATCCATTTGTTCACTTAAACAATTATTGATGGGCAAGACCCATCTCATTAGATGTGCTCTGTGGGTAGGGCTGGCCCCTTGAGACCCATGCCTGGAGGAGGCCCCAAGGGCCCAGATCCTTCCATATTTTCAAGCATCGGTATTCTAATCTGCACTTGGGCAGCAATTACATTTCTTGGCTCCACATCAGTGCCTGCCTTTCAGTTCCAAAGCTTGACTGTTACTCATATTTTAGGACTCTGCATACATACAAAATAATCAATTCACTAAAACTCTGATTATATGTTGGCAATTGTCCAGAGGGCAACTTACAGTTTCCTTCAAACCCTGCGTGCTTCCAGTCACCCATGTGTTTCTCATCTTTCTTTGCATATGCCATAGGGTACTCAGAATCGACAGTTTCTGAAATCACTCCTTTCGTTTTCACATCTGGTGATGATCTCATAGTCCCAAAGAGAGGTTATCAGAAGAACACAATAAACTATGTGCTTTTCGCTTTCCTTCCTGTTGTCTTCTAAAACAGATCAATGGGGAAATTAAATAAACAAACGAGAGAAGTGCGCCACCTAGTGACCTCTGTGCTCACTGCCGGTTCCTCTACTGGAGTGCGTGAGAGGAGTGGCTAACGTGATTCAAGTATTGATGGAGTCACAAAAATCGTTCATTAAGGCAATTTAATCTTTGCTATTAAATGTCCTTCCAATTCATTTGGGGTAATTAAGATGCAGTTAAAGTGATTAAATTCTAATTACTTATGCTAGACAAAGACATATTTGTCACACTAATGCGGTTAGGGTAACTAAGGACTCAGAAAGAAAGTTAACATTTACTTCAAATGATGCAACTGAAAAAATCAGTTCCTCTTTTCATCATTAATCCAGTGAGCTGGGTGATTATGTAATGGCACTACAAGCTCATTAAATACGGGAAGTGCTGATTAAAATGACTGCTAGGAGGAAAACTTGAACTAGAAGTATCTCAATACCATTTGGTCAGCATTCCTGAGGCAAAATTACTTGAGGTTCTTTCCCTCCAAGCCCTCCACCCTGAAGTAATAAAACCCTCCTGACATAAAAAGGAGAATACCTCACAGAAAGCTCTTGTTATCAATCTGCAGATGTTGTTAAATGAAAAACAAAAATTATTTTTAAATGGTAAATGGATTCTTTGGGTGGCAGGGTGCATGGCAAATGGTTAGGAGTGGAGAAGAGAATTCCTAAAGTAAAAAGAATGGACATTTCCACTACAGGCTTTGGAAGCCACTTTCCTTTACACAAGCACCTTTCCTGTTATTAAGCTGTCCTTCTTTGCCTCTCAATTCCATTTTTTACTGCCTTTGATGGATGGGGACAGACTCCTATTGCACACAATTATGCTACATTTGATTATTATACATGCTCTGAAGAGTGCTAAGTACCTCTACAGCAAATTGCTCTCTGTTCAATATTTTTCTACCTTCCTGTGGAAAGAGGCTTTGGATTATAAACCATCAACTCTTTGATGTTGTTTTGCCATAAGCTCCATGGTTCCCAGCCTCTTAGGATAGCTTAATTATGGGTGATCATAAAGTAATGAATGAATTTGAAGTTTGCCTTTCTCACAAAAATGGCTTCTTAAAGAGGTGCCTAATGTTTTCCTTGGGGCAGGGGGATAATCCAAGGGCAAGAATGATTAGGAATACCTTTCCTCAAGAGACCTGAGTCTTGTAGTAGTTTAATTTGTATATTGAAACCATAGTTGTGCACTATTTATCTCATTGAATATTACATCATAAGCCAAAAAAGCTAGTTATCAAATTCATCAGTTACTTAATCAAACAACTACTTTGAAAACAAATTAGTTATCTGAATATTTAGCATCATTGTTAATTTTTTGGATCATGTTATACCATCTTAAATTACTGGATGAAAAACAACAACTCTGGATTAGGAATCAAGTGCCCTGGAGAAAGGTTCTTGCAGTAATTAACTCTTAGACCTTGTCAAGTAACTTAACCTTTCTGGGCTTTAGTCTCCTTAAATGTAAAATGAAGTATTTGGCCTTAGGGTTCCTGCCAGGTCCCACATTCTATGATGGATTGCCTTCTTTACTGTGTCCACAGCAAAGTCCAGTAGGCACCCTGGTCTCTTATCTCAATTTAGTGCTCTGTCCCAATATTAAGGTCCAGCAAGGTGTGAGACTCAGGGCCCAACCTTATGAATGGAGTCTCAGGCCAGGCTTTCCAGCCAGGTGGTCCAAGGAAATAGCCCATCCAGTCAGGAATGCTGCCTTCAAAAGTGCCAGTTTGGGATTCCATGTCCTGGTAAAACAAGCTGTTATTGAGGATGGGGATCATCAGAAACTCAAAATAATAATAATAATAATAATAATTATTATTATTATTATTATTATTATTATTATTTGGCATCCACTTGTAACCCTGTACCTGCACATATCTAGCAATTCTATTCTTTTGTATATGTTTTGGAAAAACTCATGAGTATGCCTAGAAACCTAAAAAGACTGTTCATAGGAGCATTGTTGTTAAGACCAAAAACCTGGAAACAGCTTAAATGTCCACTAACAAGGAAAGCATAAATACATAATGATGGACTCATGTAGTGCAATAATATGCTGTTATAAAAATAAATGAGCCAGAGCTGTACATAACAATGTATATGAGTCTTTGGAACAATGTTGATTAAAAAAAAAAAAAAAGGTAAGCTATAGAAAACCATACCAGAACAATACCAGTTTTACAAAGATCAAAAGCAAGCAAGGCAAAACCACTTACTGTTTAGAGATGCACAAATATGTGATTTAAAAAAACTATTTTAATAAAAACAAATTGGTAGAGTGCTTGCCTCGCATACACAAGGCCCTGGGTTCAATCCCCAGCACCACAAAAAAAAAAAAAAAAAAAAAAATGGGAGCACTTACCTATCACATGTGAGGCATTAGTGCTGAGTCCATCCTCAGCACCACTTAAAAATAATAAATCATATAAAGCTATAAAAAATGGGGCTGGGAATGTTGCTCAATGGGAGAGCACTTGTGCAGACTTACACAAGGCCCTGGGTTCCATCCCCAGCACCAAATAATAACAATAATAATAATTTTTAAAAACCCACAAATTCAGGAGAATGCTTGCCTCAGGTGAGGGGATGCAAGGAGGTAGAGGAGAGGACATGCTTGTGGCTTCACAAGGCAGCTGACGTTCTAGTTCTGTTGGGTGGTGTATTCATAGTGTTCATTTTGTTACTGCTTCATAACTTACAAACATGATGTATATTGTTTTGTAAGCAATAAATATTACTCAATTTGAACATTGAGGAGGAAGAGATTATTTTTGTCTGGCTCCCCCAACCCAAACAGTTTACAGCAAACAGATACCAAGACATCTTGTGTTGTCATTTAAGCAAGTCTTAGCTCTATACCAAATATTAGCTCTCCTAGGGATTTTATTTATTTGTTTGTTTGTTTATTTGTTTATTTATTTATTTGTTATTGATGGACACAGTACCTTTATTTTATTTATTTATTTTTATGTGGTGCTGAGGATCAAACTCAGTGCCTCACACATGCCAGGCAGGCACTTTACCACTGAGCCACAACCTCAGCCCTCTCCTAAGGAATTTTATGTAGCCAATTGTGGACAGAGTTTAAGAAGTGAAAGAAGAAATTCGTTAGATAAAAAAAAAAAGAGTTGATTTCTTCATTCATTTGAGCACTTATTCTAGCAGGTTCTGTGGTCTGGACTGGGGATGGAATGTACAACACACTTGTCTAGTGGGAAGAGACAGATGTCAGTTCACATCATGTGTGTGTGTTGGGGGATGGTTCCAGGGAGGAGAGGGCTGAGTATGATGAAGGGACAATTTTGAAGACCTAGAGGATGAGTCAGACTTGGGTCAGAAATGGAGGAAGAGGTTTCCAGGAAGATTTCTTGTATATGAATTACTATATAACTGAAAGTTTGTTGCTTCCCCAGCACAGCTGAGTGACACTGTATAGTCCCATCAATAACAAAAGCTTTCTCCAAGGCTGTAGTTTTCAGTGGTGGGAGCCATGGACCGGAGGTTTCATATTACTCTAGGGAGAAATTCAGATTGGTGGAAAAGATGAAGGAGAATATGTGTTGTTTAAAAAGCTTCCCAGGTAAATCTAATGTGATTCCAAATTAAGTATTAGAATAGCAATACAATAATTTAAAAGCAAATGCTTTTTAATTATTTTACCCTCATTTCTAGAATACCCTATATCTCCATAGCTCACTGTTTAAGTGGTGGGTATATAAAATCTTTGACTTTTTTTGATCTCTGTGTATGTGTGTGTGCATATGTTACTAGGGATTTAACCCAGGGGCACTCTGCCACTGAGCAACACTTCCTGTCTTTTATTAAATTTCACTTTGAGACAGAGTCTCACTAAGTTGCAGAATCTCGTCTCAAACTTGAGATCCTCCTCCCTCTTCCTCCTGAGTCTCAAGGATTACCACTGTGCCCAGCCTTTTGATCTTTTTGAAATAAAAAAATTCACTAAAAATTTCAAGATCCCTGTAGAAATAATTGATCCCCATGCTCCTCCATCTAAAGTTATTACTGTTCTATATCCTTGCTGCTCAAAGTGTGGCTCCCTGGCCAGCATCATCATCATCACCTGGGAACTTATCAGAAATGCAGACTAGGTTCTATGCCAGACCTCCTGAGTCTGAATTTGTATTTTAACAAGAGCCCCAGAAGATTTCTTTGTATGTAATGTCTAAGAAGCACCATCAAAGGCTATGTTACATCATTCAGAGGGTCCCTGTTTCTTCATTTGCCCAAATATTTCTCATGTGCTAGGCCCTGGGGCACAAAAGAGGAATGATGTGTCACATCCTGGAGAAAAAGCATGTGGGGAAATACTGACCATATCTCTGGTGAGGGCCATGATCTAGGTAGGAATACAGTGCTGTGCCAAAAGAAAATGAAATGGAAAGAAAACTTAAAAAGGATGACAAAGGACCTTGTATGTCTGTGCAGTCAAGGGCCTTTGGCCTATGACAGCAGGACCTAAAGGAAACTGTGACCTGTCATGCAGGAAATGGTCAGATTTGTGCTTTTGAAAGTGTGCCCGAGTGGGAGGTACTAGGAGTAGAAGTATCAGGGAACTAGTAGTAAGCTAGGAAGGATGGCAAGGAGGGTCTGATCATATGTCACTCTCAACCAAGGTAGAGAAAATGGGTGGGCAAGTTTTGAAAGCTATTTCTAAATTAAAATCAAGAAGATCTTGTGAAGAGTGAAAAAGGAGGAGCAACTGATTCCTGTGGCCCTGGCTTGGGAAGTTGGGTGCTTGGATATACCTTTAACCACAGAATGGCTATGTTGATGTAACTATAAAGATAGACACTTTAGGAAGAGACTGCCTTCTCAAACTTGCTTATTAAGATATATGGGCTCTTCGGGCTCTGTATAGACTTGAGATACCAAATCAGATTGTCTGTGTTTCACCCAAACTTGTCACTGGATGAGAGGTGATATGAGCATGATGCTAATGAGGTGAAGATTCTGGGTTCACTCCCTCAGATCCAGTTTTGAGATGGTTCTTCTTCTCTCAGCCAACTGCTGCCCTGGGCATACAGGAGTCTTGAAGAACCAAGGTAAAAAGTTAATCTGAATCCATTCCTGCTGCTAGAGAAACAAAGTAATCCCCAGTAAATAGTAGATCAGGAGCCATCTGTCTGTAACTGAGGACAATAGGAGAGGAGATATGAACACAGACCTGTTGGTGGGCAGACAAGTGTTGGCAAGTCTTGGTTTTCACAAACCCATCTTTGATAAGCATTCTAAAGACAAGATATTTTCATAAAAAGGCCTTTCTCTAGTCTAATTATTTTTTATGGTTGTCCCATAAGCCCAAAATTTTAAAAAGATATTTATATTTAAATATATGCTATATGCACATCTTTTTTTAGAATGTTAAACAGCCCAGCTGGGTGCAGTAGCACACTCCTGTAATCTCAGTGACTCAAGAGGATCACAGTTTGAGGCCAGCCTGAGGGAGAGAGAGAAACCCTCAAAATAAAATACAAAAAAGGCTAGGGATGTTGCTCAGTGGTAAAGCATCCCTGGGTTCAATTCCTAATATCAAAACCAAAGCAAACAAACAAAAAAAGTTAAATATCATAAATAGATATACAGAGAAAACTATATTTTCTCCTAATCTATTCCATAGTTACCTAGTCCTCCTCCCCTAAAGGAAATCCATGATCAGTTTCTTTTGAATTCTTGGAAGACAGTCTATGGCGTTTCAAGTGTGTAAGCATGTGTATATATGTGTAACCCTCTTTTAAAACAATTAAGGGCCTCTTCCATCTCCCACATTATAACTTTCTAAGGAAAATAGTGAATGGTTCTTGCTTCCATTAATTCTTTTTTTTATTTTTTTAAAATTTTTTAGTTGTAGATGGACATAATACCTTTATTTTTTATTTTTACGTGGTTCCGGGGATCGAACCCAGTGCCGCATGCATGCTAGGCAAGCGCCGTACCACTGAGCCACAACCCCAGCCCCCCTTTAATTCTTTTGACTGAACATTTCCTCCCTAGAAATGTGTTTACAAACTCAGCAAGGTACTGCAGTCTGAATAACTGGCATAGGGTAACACCATCTAGGTGGGTTGAAAATGGAAGCCAACAGGGTGGTGCATGCCTGTAACCCCAGCTATTTGGGAGGTCAATGTAGTGAGGCCCTAAGCAACTTAGTGAAACCCTGTCTCTTAAATAAAAAAATCAAAAGGGCCAGGAATGTACCACCTTGGTAAAGCACCCCTGGTACCAATCCTGGGTAACAAAAACAACAAAAAATTTGACCAATTGTTAACATTTTATTCTATTTGCTTTACGATTTTCTTTCTTTCTCATACACAGATTTTTTTTTTCCTCAACCATATGAGGGTAAGTTACATATATCATGGCCCCTTGCCCCTAAATATTCAAGAGTGTTTTTCCTAAGAATAGGGACATTCACTTACATAGTCACCGTTGACCCAATAATATCCTTTGAGCATTGTTCTCCTCAAGTGCAGGATCCAGTCTCAGCTTTAGTGATCATATTTGTTGTGCCTCTTTTATTATGAAACATTCCTACAATCGTCCTTTGTCACAATATTGACATGTTTGAAGAATACAACCTCTTGTGTTTTTTTAATTTATATATGACAGCAGAATGCATTACAATTCTTATTACACATATAGAGCACAATTTTTTATATCTCTGGTTGTATACAAAGTATACTCACACCAATTTGTGTCTTCATACATGTACCTTGGATAATAATAATCATCACATTCCACCATCATTTATAACCCAATACTCCCTCCCTTCCTCTCCAACCCCTCTGCTCTATCTAGAGTTCATCTTTTCCTCCCATGCTCCCTCTCCTTATCTCATTATGAATCAGCCTCCTTATATCAAAGAAAACACTCAGCATTTGTTTTTCGGGGGTGGATTAGCTAACTTCATTTAGCATTATCTTCTCTAACTCCATCTATTTACCTGCAAATGCCATGATTTTATTCTCTTTTATTGCTGAGGAATATCTTGTTGTGTATATATGCCACATTTTTTTTTTATCCATTCATCCACTGAAGGGCATCTAGGTTGGTTCCACAGTTTAGCTATTGTGAATTGTGCTGCTATAAACATTATTGTGGCTGTGTCCCTGTGGTATGATGTTTTTAAGCCCTTTGGGTATAAACCGAGGAGAGGAATAGTTGGGTCAAATGGTGGTTCCATTCCCAATCTTCCAAGAAATCTCCATACTGCTTTCCATATTGGCTACAACAATTTGCAGTCCCACCAGCAAAGTATGAGTGTACCTTTTTCCCCACATCCTTGCCAACACTTACTGTTGTTTGTCTTCATAACCCCTTGTTTTTAATAAATTAGTTAATGTGTTTTTCTGATGTTTCCTGGTGATTCCATTGAGCTTATGCTTTCTTATCCAGAAAGCTGCATGTATATCCTTCTCAGAGGATCACATCTGGAGGCCCCCAACTGTCTGTCCCTCACTTAACTGGTGAGTTAATTTTAATCACCTGAAGTGTTGTCTAATTTCTCCACTGTATGATCATAACACATTTTTTCCATTCCTTACAACTAATAAGCAATTTGTGGGGAAAAACTTTTAGACCATGCAAATATCCCACTCCTTATCAAAATTCCCCATAGACTAGCATTGGTTGATTCTTGCATGATCCAATTTGTTTTCTGATGGTTCCAAAATTATTTTCCATTTCCAGCACTCCTGCTTTGTTTGACAGGCAGCCCTCGGCTTTCTGCAATGAGTTGTAACAGCCTGCTTTCTCTCTCACTTATCCATTTACTGTTGTGGACTCATGCATTTTCCCTCCCAATTGTTTATAATTCATTGTTGTACTTAAGTATTTTGTTGCTCAGATTGTGTCAGAATTGACTGGTGGGAATCCCTTTAACCTGGCTCCTATGCCCTTGTGACATGTTCCCACTATTTTTTTTTTTTTTTCGGCTTTCTGGCATTGAAAAAAAAAAATGTCCTAATCTTATCTACTCTGCCACTGGCTTGTTTTGATCAGGTATGGTATTAAAGATGGAGAAAACCTTGATGCTGAGTATGCTTCTGGCTGCTAGGGTGACTGTCTTTCCACCCTCTCAGACAAAACCATGACGAATATATACATACAATTAATATATACATAGATACAAATATACAAATATATGCACTTATGCACTCTTATACATACATAACACACTTGTGCATGTTTATGTAAACATGCTTATGTACAGATTTTTTAAAATAATGAGCCTATACAAGTACCTCCACCTCCAATTGCAATATATCCCCACAGTGAGAACCCCGATACCCAACAATCTACTTCCATCTCTCTCACACACAAACTCACATGCTCAGTATTATAATACATCTAAGTAGTTTCAAAATTGCTTCATACGTACTCATAAAGTAATCAAACTGGTCAAACATTTTTAGATAAAATTCATTAGCAATTCTTACCCCCTCCCCTCTACACATGCCCCACTTATCACTTGACAGCTTGTTAGAAATCCTACTGAATTAGAAACTGTAGGATAGAGCCCAGTAATCTATATTTCAACAAGATCTCAAAGTGAGTCTAAGGCATGCAAAAGTTTGAGAAGCACAGATCAAAATATTCAGCATTTTAAAAATATTTTTATGGGTGCCAGCCTGGTGGATAATCAGGGGGTGACACAGGAACACTGTTCTTCCTTTCTCTGGGCCAGAAATACTCTATTTACCCAAGAGAATGCTTTCAAGTCCCATAGCTCCTTCCCCTCTGCTATAGGCACTTGGCAAGATGAAGGAGGATATGTCAGTTAGTGCTAAAAAGCTCATAGCCCTGTGAGCCCCTGGATTCAATCTCCAGCACCAAAAGCAAAAACCAAACAAACAAACAAACAAAAAAAAAAACTTCACAGTCAATAATATCTGACCCTTCTCTGGTTCTTGCCCAACTTTTGCTATCATTAGAACCACATACTCCCAGACAATTCTCATAAAATTCTGATTCCATCAGTCTCTGTTTTTGATAAGTGTATGGGATGATTCTTTTGAAAGTTTAAAAATACTGGCCTCAGGGATGTCTGCCCCAGCAGCCAGGCTAGGTTTCTGCTGGCTCCTGGCACCTCTGCTTCCCTCCCCACAGGGTGGTACAGGACTCTGGTGAGACATGGCTAACTCATGATGCAAGGGAGGAAAGTGTGGGCCAGAAGGATGAGTTTTCTGTTCTTTGCCTATGACAGCAACCAACTGAGAGAGAGGATCCACTTCTGAAACCCCTTGGCCCTGTTCTGTTGTATGGCCCATCTGAAGGATTTTAAGCTTGACTTTGGCAATTTCCAAGGAAAAATAAGTCAAAGGTGGCAGGGAGGTATAGCTACCATTTTTCAAAGTCCTGGCAATGAAGTTTGGGGAAGAGTATGGAAAATTAACAAAAGCAATTTAATTTTTTTGAATGAGCAAGAAGGAATTAAAAGTGGAATAAATGTTGTAATAGAAGTTAAAAGCTTCAACTTCAAAAGGAAAAGAAAGAACCTATCAAAGCTACCTGATGACAAATTATGAGCATGCTCCCTCATCCCCACTGGAGTATACTGGGGTATCAGGAGAAGTTAAAAGCAATAGAACTGAAGATTATAAAGGAAAGGTCTCAGAAGAAATGGAAGACATTATCAAGGAGGAATTAAAGCTCTTTAGAGTATAACAGAATGTATCTAAGAATATTCTATGTACTAATGTAAAATATTTTTAACATTTAAGATCAGGGATCTGGGCTATCTCCATGTTTGATCTATTTTCAACAGGTTCTAAAAGGGTACCTCACTTGGTGATTCCATATTTCAGACTATCAAAAGAAACTGGGTTAAGGTTTAGTCAATTAAAAGGGGGCTGTGAGGTCCAGGAATGACAAGTGGATGTGGGTACCCCTGTAGAAAAGCTGTTTTCTTAAGGTGATTTTAAGTGTCCTCTTGCTCTGTGACAATGATAGATTTGCAGTCTGCTTGATGATGGTGCTTGTGAATTGCTCTGCTTGGTCTGGGTTTTTTTGTTTTGTTTTGTTTTAAATCAGTTTAATAAGAGTAAGCAAACAACTGAAACAGTTGATAATAAATATTTGAAAATTGGAAAAAAATATTGGCCTCAAAGCAAGTGGTTTCATTACTTGGGAAGCTTATTTTAAATGTTCATTTGTAAATCATACTCTCAAAGAATCCAGTTCATTAGGTATAGGATAAGGTTCCCAAATATGCATTTTGAACAAGCCACCCCTTCTTGCTCCTGCTCCTAGGTAATGTGGATGTATCTGGACCATACCTTGATTAAAGTTCACAGTGTGGATTCTAGGCCCTTGTTCCCCAGCACATAGCCCTGGACCAGCAACTCAGTGTCACCTAGTTCAGGTTAGACATTCAGAATCTCTGGCCCCACCCTGAGCTACTAAGTCAGAATTTCACCTTAACAAGATGTTCATGTGATTCAAGTTTGAGAAGCACTGATTTAGAGTAATGGTTCTCAGCTAGAATTACATAGAGAACTTTCAAAAACCCCAGGTTTAGACCTCTGGTAGACTAAACAGATCAATGTCTCTGGAGATGAGTCCCAAGCACCAGTGTTCATAGTGTTTCTTAGATGGTTCTAGTTCATAGCCAAGACTAAGAACTTCTCAGGATACCCCCAGACTCCCACTGCAGAATCTAGGCTAGCCCTGAAGCCCAGGAGAAAAGAATGATATCCTCAACCAGGGATCCAGAGCACTAGTAGTCAGAGGTTCAAAGAGCAAAATGTTCAATGACTTTGCAGTATATCATTTCACCTTATTTATAAAACATTCTCTTTATTTGGTGGTACTGGGGATTGAATCTAGGGGCTCTCTACCACTAAAGCTACATTCTCAGCCCTTTTAATGTTTTGAGAGAGGGTCTATGTTGCCCAGGCTAGCCTCAAACTTTTGATCTTTCTGCCTGAGCCTCGATAGTTGATGGAATTATAGATGTGTGTCACTGCACCTGACTATAAAGCATTCTTTATTTGAGTCTTTCATCCCTTGGATTTGAATTTCTTCAAGACTAACCCCCTAAGATCATCTCATTAATATGTTATTATGATTTCTACTGCACAGACTCTGTGGATACATGCTGTCATCCATAAATCTAATCCTTTTCTCCCCTATATTAAACTAAGGCACATGAACCAATCACTACCCATTTTAGTAAGGAAGACAACAGGCAGGGAACCTAAGCCTTCTGGTGTTCCATGCTTGATCTTGGCCTTGATTACATAGGTAACTTTTTGTATAGAAAAAAGAAATGACATTCCGAGTGCAGGGAACAGCTTGAATAAAGGACTAAAAGTATGAAGTGCATCGAATGTTTAGGAATGACTTCTGAGAGTGGAACAGGAGTGATGGGTAGCAGATGGACAAGTAATGGGGAGTGAGATGGGTAAGGTTGTTGAGGTAAGAGTGTCAAGGTCCTTGAATAGAGCTTTCTTCTGGGGCTTTTGGGAGGCCCTTGAGAAGTTTATTGTATGATAAATGTTATTGGCAGCTTAGCATTTGCAATTTGATTCTAGAGACAAATTCCAGAACTGCAAACAAGGCAAATTTCACTAATTTGAAATTAATTGTGGAAAATATCTGATACCTTAGTGAAAAGTAAAGTTGTAGATTATTTTTATTTATTTACTATGTATGTATGTATATATGTATGTATTTGGTACTGGGGATTGAATTCAGGGGCACTTGACCTCTGAGCCACATCCCCAGCCCTATTTCATATTTTATTTAGAAACAGAGTCTCCCTGAGTTGCTTAGCACCTCACTTTTTGCTGAAGCTAACTTTGAATTCACGATCCTCCTGTCTCAGCCTCCCAAGCCACTAGGATTACAGGCATGCGCCACCACACCTGGTTAGTAGATTATTTTTAAAGGAATACTATTTTATGACTTTCAGTTGCTACAAATATTATAAAGTAATATGTGCAGCTATTAATTATAGAAGTGGAACCAATATACTTTAATTCACAATTGGCCTATATGAGATAAAAATGCATAATAAGCATGTAATTTGTCAAGCATGTAATTTGTCCATTTTGGTTGTTTTGTCATATAAGCATCATAACCAGGAGATCCATATCATATATTTCCAATTATTGGGTTCCAAACTACTGAGGGCCTTTTTAAAAATAAGGAACACTGATGTATCAAAACTATAGTGGGGGGCTAAGGTTGTGGCTCAGCGGTAGAATGCTTGTATAGTACCCATGAGGCACTGGGTTCAATCCTTAGCACCACATAAAAAGAAATAAATTAAATAGAGGTTAAAAAAAATTCTAGTAGGTCAGGCATTAACAGAAGTTTAGAAATTTAACTGGACACAGTGGCACATGCCTGTAATTCCAGCAACTCAGGAGGCTGAGGCAGGAGGATTGACAGTTTGAGGCAAGCCTCAGCAACTCAGCGAGGCCCTCTGTAATGCAGTGAGACCATGTCTCAAAATAAAATAGAAACAAAGGCCTGGGTGATGTAGCTCAGTGGTAGAGCACCCCTAGGTTCAGTCCCCAGCACCAAAACTAAACAAATAAATAAATAAAATCTTAAAATTTTTAAAAATTTCTTAAATAAAGGAGGGAGGAGAAGTTTTGGAATTTAGATATCAAAATTCATTTTTTTAATCTAAAAATCAAAATTCTTGAGCCAAACTTTTGGAAAAGAACCATACTCCCCTTTGCTGCCAACTAAACAATCAGGTACAAGGCCCTGCCCTCTCTTCCCACCAGCAGCTATGAAGCTGCAATAGAGAGAGAGCACTTTGGCAGGAAGGTTCAGGTCAGTAGGTGTCTCTTCCTGCCAAGTGTAGAAATCCTTGAGCCTATGCTCAGGAAAGGTGTGTTTTGGGGCTAAAATAGCCAGCAAGAGAACAAGGCCAGTGTATTTGGAATGTGAAATGCATTCACTCAACAGGGATTCCCAGCCTGTGCAAGCAGGAAAACAGAACAAATGAGGAAAGACAGTTTGGTGGGAGAAATGAGCTAAGATATCCTAGAATCACACAAAAAGGGCCCTGTGTTCTCTGCTTTCCCCAGTCTGTGCCTGAGGGCTCACTGGAGCCACACCTCCTGGTACCTCTAGTAATATCACTGGTTCCTATATTGATTCAAACCTCAGCTCCACCAAGATCATTGGGGTGACCTTGGCCCAGGCCCTCACCCTCACTGAGCCTCAGGCTGCTCTTTTGTCAATTAGAGATAATAATCGTTATTATGAGGCCATGCATGGCCTTTCACATATGGGCTTAGCACAGGGATGGGGGGGGTCCTGTTCCATCCCTCCTGGCGGTCCACCTTTTTTACACAGTCCAGGGGCCCCCCTCTCCTGGGCTACCACTGAGCTTTACCTAGAGAAGAAAGATGGATCAAAGTGTTGTATACGTTGACTCTGGAAGGACTTCAGGCAGCAAACATGGGATGGCAGGTGCCTGTCCTGGATAGATCTTTTCAAAAAGCAACAAGGGGCAGGGTAGTGGTGGGAAGTTTGGATGACCATTCCCACCTGAATGGATGGAGCAGACTTACCTCTGTTGACTTTAGCCAAAGCCCTCTATGCCCCATTGTTCTTCTTCCACACTGAGTCAGCTGATCTATGCTCTCTAGCCCCCTCCTGACTCAGGTCCCTCTCCCTGGCCAGCATGGAGGTGCTGCCCACTATGTTGCCCAAACTGCCTCCATCTCAACTTCCATCCAGACTACTTCATTGAATGGATAAAGCACAGACATTTCAGCTACCTAGAGACAGGTCTGGCTGACTACTGGCCTGCTGCCTGACTGGCCAACAGTTCACCCGGGGTTCCCTAGGCTCTACTTCATATGCTCCTGCCATCTCACCATCCTGGGAAGGTTCTCGAGATGTGTCCACCACACTCACCTCAACGCCCAGGGCACAGTGAAGTTGAAGGCCCATGTTCCCCACTCATCAGCTTTGTTCCCACAGGCAAGTCACCTGACCTCTCCAATAGTCTTTTATCTACAAAAAAGGGAATACCCATTTTATACCTCACCTGAGTTTTGTAAAGTCACACATGAAGTTTTTTTGGAGGTGTTTTAGCACTGAAAAACAAAATACAGTGTGAGTTATGATGATAATTCTTTGCTGGGAAAATCTGCTGAGTGTTTGTATTAGGCTTTTCATGTGCATGTCCAGAAGTTTCCATAGTTGTTCTAGCTACCCCCACGTACACAGACACATAGCCAACGTAGCTTGTGTCCAGCAGAGTGTGTTGGCTCCACCTCCCTATGCTGGACATCAGTTTCCAGACAATCTGTGCAGAAGTTTTCTTCCCACGCCAAGGCTGTCCTTGGCCATATCAGTGAGAACTCGCTAGTGTGGCCTTTCAAACCACATGTTATGCCGCACCCTGCAGTTTGCCACTTAAAACCTGCCTTGTTCCTAAAACAGTTGGAGGTTCTGCTTGTAAATATGTACACAGCACAGAAAAAGAACTCCAGGCAAGGCAGATAACATTCTGACCCAGAATGCCTGGAGGCTGAACTATAATCCTGAGGCTGTTCCAGTCAATAGCCCAACTCTTTAATCTCCACAGTATGGGTGGGTACCAGCCTGGAAGACGTGCTCAGGCGAAGCTGCAGTCACTTCCATCATTTCTCCTTAGGAGTCTCTCCCCACCCTGGTCTTGTTTAATGAAATCTGTTGCACACTTGCTCGTCCACCTGAGTTGTCTCCTGGAGTTTACTTTGAGAAACATCTGTGGCCCATAAGAGAGGGTCTTTGGGGGCTCACTGAACATCAACACCAACCAGCTATTGTCCTTGAAACAGGCCAGAAGGGACTCTTTCCCAGTGGCAGTCGGCTGAAGGCTGAGGGCTCACCTCCTGTGCCTGCCCAGCTACTACTTTGTTTTGCTTCTCAGTGCTGGGGATTGAACCCAGGGGTGCTCTACCACTGAGCTATATCCCCAGACCCCACCCCCCCACACACACACACACACTTTTTGAGATAGGGACTCCTTAAATTACTAAGGCCGACCTTGAACTTGTCATCCTCCTCCCTCTGAGGAATGTAGCTCAGTCCCTGGGTTTAATCCCAAGTACTTAAAAAAAAAAAAAAAGAATATCTCCATTGTATGAACATGTAACAATGAATCCCACAAATGATTTCCACTATTATGTATGATAATAATGCACCAATGAAAAATATGGAAAAAGACTATAAAGAAAATAATTTAAAAAAATAACTCCATTTATGAATTTCAGCTTTCTAATCTTACAAGACCTGATGATTATTCACTAGGCACACAAACCTCATTTCTTTCCTACCTCTCCTGAAGGTGCTTTACCAAAAGCCTTTCTCATCTTCATCTGTTCCACCTCAGCCTTATCTCTGCCTTCCAGGAGTAAGATTGAGGCAGTGGTACACGAACAGTCTGCCAAAAGACAAGACATGGACCAGAGGGGTTGTCCAGTTGTCCTTCGAGAGAATAGTGCAAACCTCACACTTCTCAGGGTGTCCAATGATTACTCAGAAACCAACAGTAATCAGGGTCCACACTGTCTGCCACTTCCCCTGAATTGGTGCTGAAGGTTGTAGACATGCATCAAGTCATGTAGATGGTTATGTAGTCCAGTCCTTTATTATTATTATTATTATTATTATTATTAAGAAACCTGAAGCCAGCTTGATTCAAGGATTTAACCCAGTCATTTGACTAATTAGCCACAGAGCCAGGAGCAGAACCCAAATCCTCAGACAACTAGACCAAGACTTTCCCATGATGCCCCCTCCCTATGGACTGGGAGCACAGAGTGACATACACCTGATTATACCTTCCCCCCTCATCTGTATGAAGCAGCCAACCCTAGGACAAATATACCAAGACCATCAGGAAGCATGTTAAATTGTTCTACGATTTTAATGCAAAAGTAGAAACTCAGTAAAAATAACCAGTCCATCCATCGGTTGTGTAATGACTCAAGTCCTAGGAGGACAAAGGCTTAACTGGACTCTATGGCAGTTGTTATTACTTTATTGTCTAAAGTTCATCAGATGGAAGCAACCGTAGGTCTGTGAGTTTATGTTTTGCCACCTTTGTTCAGATGAACATGGGTTTGGATTATTTACAGTACCAGCTGATTGCAAAATAGTTACTCTTTGAGAAATCATGAAGGATGGGCATGATACAATGAAAAGTCAACATAGAAGCTGTATGTTGCAAAAGAGAGAAAGGTTACCCTGGACGTTGTTTAACTGAGGTAATAGATTTTGGAAAACAAGAGACACCACAGCTGTGCATAAGAGCTTTAGAACCCACAGGGGTCCTAGAATACTGCCTGCTTATTTAAAGACATCTGCAGAAAAAGAGATTGAAGGATTTCTACAAGTTCATACCAAAGGTTAGAGTCAGATCAAAGACTCATGCCTAATGTGTAAGTCCAGTATTCATACTTGTATTTTAACAAAAGAAGGAAGAAGAATCTACAGTACTCCTTAAGGGTTAATGGTTTTAATCCATCCAACATGTATTATCTTACTTAATGCTTATTACCATCCTGAGAAGTGTAAGAAAGCTATTACCCTTCATTTTGCAACTGGGGACATTAAGCTCAAAGAAGATGAGGGAATTGCCCAAGATCACACCTTTTTTTTATACCAGGGATTGAATTCAGGGCCTCCTGAGTCTCCGGGATTATAGGAAGGCACCACAATACCCAATAAAAACTTTTTTTTTTTTTTTTTTTGGTGGTGCTAGGGATTGAATCCAGGTGAACCCAGGACTTTGAGCGTGTTAGGCAAGTGCCCTACCACTAAACCATATCCTCAGCCCCCAAGATCATGCTTCTATCAGTGGCCTCAGAGCTGGCTACTATGTCTTCTGAATCCAGGTTCATCTAAGAAGTTGTATTATAAATCCATCTCGCCCTGCCATCTTCCTGGCAATACATCTGTGCTCAGATATCCCTAACAAATTCTTGAACTGTCAACACTTTAGATGTTGTAAGGGACTTTGTAGAATTACATTAGGAAAATGGATATTAGTTGAAGTACATATGCTTAGCTAAAACTATTGTGGAATTACAGAGCTTCCCTTTGCCTTTTGTACTTTATAAATATGAAAGCATTCAGATAAAAAAATGCTTGACTGGCGTCTGATTCTGGAATGTTATTACATACCATATTATGAAGTATGTCCTAAGATAGGGCCTCTTAAACTCCAAGTTGTAAGGAACTAATTGTTTGTTGGTTTGTTTTCTAATTTTCATCTGTCCCAGACCAGTAGTTCTGACAATACAATAAAAATGTATTAGTAGAAAAATAACCACTTGAATGTTGCACAGTGTCAAGCTTCCGTAAACATTTCTAACTATTCTCCATTTTCTGCACCAATCTTGTTGTAGGTCAGTAACAGTTTGCAGACCAGCATGCCCATCATACTTTGAGAAACACTCTTCAAAGGAATGCTATTTCTGAGAGAAATGCCCTGAAAAAAGAGTTCCTGGATTATTAGGGGGATCCCATATGATAGAAAATGTTGGTGTACAACACTTCCATATCAAGGGCTCTGAGAAGTCCTGCATTAAAGAAGCTTGTGTAATTATTAACTGATTTGACCTCATAACTCATTGTTCACAGAGTACCTTTTAACATCCTGCAGATTCATCCCCCAAACATAACTGCATCCATTTCTTGAAACACACTTGGTTCTGCCTTGCCTATTATAGGCAGAGCAAGTCCCCAGGCATGCCTGAAATAGAAGCTTCTGTCCTTGCCCATGTCCTCATGCTCTTTTTTAAAATTTTTTTTCTTTATTATCACCTTTTACTTCTGTTGGGCACATTCTCTGACTTTTACCATCTTCCAGGTCTGCTTCATCCTGCTTCATGGCACTTGCAATGGGCGGCGACCTTACACATAGAGATCAAAAATCACCTGTCTGTCTGAGACACTGCCACTATAATTGGCCGCTGAATCTTGCAAATATACCTGCTTGCCCACCTTCATGGAGGTGAT
The DNA here is from genome assembly GCF_021218885.2 of Marmota monax. Lineage (NCBI taxonomy): Eukaryota > Metazoa > Chordata > Mammalia > Rodentia > Sciuridae > Marmota > Marmota monax. Next base: position 53,726,553 of record NW_026693777.1, on the reverse strand, counting down.
TCATGATGGATCTTCTTCATCTTCGGTACTACCTTTCACAGTAAATCCAGTTCTATGATAAATATTTCTCTCTTTTTAATGGAAACTATATATCCATACAGAAAACACTACTGTCACCTAAAATACTTGCATTGCTATTCCCTCAGCATCAGTGCTTGTTCTTTCCCACTTTCACTTTACTCTTTATCTCTCCACCCCGCACATGTGTGTAGACCCTCCAACCTCCAGTTGATGGCTTTCTCCCTTATGATGGATAATCTCTACCCCAAAATGCATTCCTCAAACATTCCAAAACATGAATGCCATTCATATGCTCTCAAAGGTTCTAACAGTTACAGTCCTGTGAAAGCTTCTAGAAGTATGACTTCATTTCTATAGGTTGCTCTTCCTCACCTCCTCTGGTCACAGGGAATCCTCAACAAGGTTTAGTCGATTCTCCACTCTACTGCTATCTCTGCCTTCTCTCCAACTTCTGCAGAGTTCTCTCCAGATATAACTGCATCCATTTATTCATAGACACAACCCTCAATCCCCACATGGGCTGTAAGTTTCTCTTCTACCTGCACTATTTAGGATGGCCTGGAAACTGAAAACTAGTCAGCCAGGTCCCTGCTCCAACAAAATCTTGCTTTCCAGGTTTTGGCATTGTAGTAGCTACAGTGCTTGAGATCATAGGACAGGAACTTCCAAACTGAGTCCCCCAGCCTTAGTACCATATAATACATTAGTCAATGTTATCTGCAAAATATATATATATATAGGGGGTGTGCTTTAACACACATTATGAATTTTGAGGAAGAGGCTGTATTTAACAGTTTTAATAGTTTTCTCTGAATTTCTTGATCTGCAAACCATCTTTTCACAGAACCTTTGCTAGAGACCCATCATTCCTCTGATGCTATTTGGGAAATGCTGGCTCCAGGGTAGCCTTAGCCCCCTCAATCCTGCTAAGCACTGAGACCAGACTGGAGTCCTTTAAAAGTACATCTGGTTAGGTAGAAAATGGATCTATGTGATTTCCCTTAGCTCTTCCTTTTGAATGATAGATAAGTCCAGGCTTCAACCAACACTGTTATTTACTTTTCCATAGGTGCATGTTGTGTAATTTATCATCTAGAGCCCTAATGATGTCCAAGTCTATATTTCTAGCCCAGACTTCTCCCCTGAGCTCCAAACCCCATTCATCCTACTATCTGCTGGATGACCACCTATTGAAGATCTTTAACAGAATGTCCTGCAAGCACTTCCAGTACATTTCATCCGATATAGAAGTAATTGCTGCCCTCATAAAATGCATCTCTGCATTCCCAAAGGTCCCAACACTTCCCTCCAACCAGACACGGGGAGATGTTCTAAACTCTACCATCACAGCCAAGTTATTATTCCTCTCAATTCTACCTCCTAAGAAGGGTTTCTCTGTCCTCAACTGCCATTGTCTAATTTGGGGTACTCATTACTGCAGTTTTCTGTCTTCTATCTTAGGTCGGGCTTTCTGGGAAGCAAACTTTAAGTTTCTGAGATTTCCGTGGGAAGGTTGTTGGAGAGTGCATGCGAGAGAAATTAATACCTTTGTGAGGAGTGGAGAAAGTAAGTTGAACTGCACTGTAGTTGCAAGAATAACTTCAATCATTCCTCCAGGGTGCTCTGGAACTGTATGACCCTTACGACTTATCCAAACTTGATGTAAGGGGTTGAGGTGAGGGGACCTTAAAGTAACAAATTCCACTCTCCTTAACCACCACCACTCACCCTGCCATCTCCTACTGCTCCCACCTGCCACTGGATGTGAGCAGCACCCATCCCAACCCAGGGATCTCAGCTGAGAGTCACCAGCAACCAGGTATGAGGGCCTCAGCCTTCAAAGGAAGCAGAGTAGAATAGGACATCATTCACCACAATGTCTTGCTGCTTTCTAGGTTGTCCCCCACAACACCACCAGAAGGGTTTTCTGATCCCAAACTTAATCACATTACCTCCTTTCAGTAACTCCTCCTTACCCACAAGATGATTCAAATATGATCTGTCTGATGGAAGTTTATCTCCCTTGGCTCTTCCCCTCACATGCACACTTAAGCCACAAATACCATGATGGTGCTCTATCCCTTACCAATGCTGCTCCTCAGCTGGGAAGGATACCCACTTCTCTTACCAGCAGACATCCATTTAGCCTTTAGGGCTCATCTTAGTAACTTCTCTGAAATGCCTTTCTTATTAACCTCAAAGAGAGGTAATAATACGCTTGCAATTATTTGCTTACATGACCACTAGACAGACCTTCTTATGAGCTGAGCCTGGATTATATTCATAGAGTGTGAATGAATGAATTAGTCAGCCATGGTCATCATGTACCAGTCTCCTCCTACTGGGGTTAACTCAAACTAACGCGAGTTGACTTTAATCTACTCATTTTTTTTTTCAGGGACTTAATTTGGTTGCTCCGTGAGAGCTGCAGGCCCCAGAAGGAAGAACTCTATTTAGGGAATCTTACTTCTGAAGCTCTTTCTCTAGTATTTACTAATGATTGGACCAATGGTCTTTTAAGTGGGGTGAATGCATTCCAGAGCCTGGGCAAGCTGATATATCTGGAGAAGAGAATTCCTATGTCTATTCGTGTCTGTGTTACCCCTTTTAAAATTCCTGTATTTTATTATGTGCATAATATAGTAGTATAGTAACACATGTCTAATTTATAAATAACATAAGGGAGTCTATACTCAAAAAAAAAATTTTAGGTGCTTGGTATGGAACTCAAGGCATCACATACTTTAAGCATGTCTTCACTGAGCTACACCCTTGGCCTTGTGAACATTTTTTTAAAACTAAATAACACATTGTTTTTATTTAAAAAAAAAATTGGAGACCTTTTGATTGGACTCCAAAGATTGGAGGCTTCTTCAGCTTTCACCTACTAGCACATCAGCTGATCTCTTGCAGAGCTAATTTGTATGGCAGGTACCTAGGTTGTAGAGGAACTTGGAAATCTGGGATCTGGAATAACTAGGAATGAAAGGTAGAGGCTTAGACAGAGAAGCAAGCCATCTAGAGAAAGCACAGAGCCCGAATCTAGCCAAAGCTGGTGAAACAACTAGCCAGGGACTGAGAACCCACAGCACACAGAGAGTGAGGTGAAAAAGGAAGCGGCCGCAGACAAGGATGCCAACTAGAGGTACAAGGTGTGAGAGTGGCAATCCTGACCCCCCAGGGAGGTCTACATGCTCTACTGCTTCTTATGGTTGGAGAGAGAGGTGTAGCCAGCCAGTATGAAGATGGCAGTGGCTGTTCCAGAGCGCCTATGTAGGGGCCCAAAAGGCAACAGTCTGATAGGAGTCAGGGCACAGGAGGCTTGTTTTCAAGCTGTATCAACACGAATAGAGCACAGTTTCTACTGGGGTGTATGGTTAGGGATTGATTGATAATGGAGATGGGGAGGGGGATGGATGTTGTGAGTAATGTAGCCCTTAGTGCCCTTTGGCATGAGGAAGTCAGTGAGTCACATTAGGCTGGAAAGATGAGAAAGATGCTGGTCTAGCACCAACCTGTGGGGGCCCAAGGGCCACACTGGAATGGTGTACTGGAATAGCTCTAGCATCTAAGAAGCAGCTTCATGATACAGGACCAGAAAGGCAGGCACAAGGACTGGGTCTCTCAATGGGAAACCAGGTAAGGGAGGAGGGGACTCCACGAGCAAGACTTATACAAGAAGCCAAATGGATACAGAGAAACCCCCAAATGAAAATGGCTAGAGTTTTCTTTTTTTTTCTTTTCTTTCCCTTCCCTTCCCTTTTCTTTTCTTTCCTTTCTCAATTCTGGGTAATCAAATCTAGAATCTCATCAAACTCAGAATCTCATCTGTGCTAGGCAAACTACCAACTGAGCCACAACCCTTGCCCCAAAATCTTATGTGCAGAATTTCCTGGAACAGAAAAAAGATCAGCAGGGAAACAAATGCAATTCGTTTTTATTCCTTTAGACTCTCAGTTGGACTGTTGCTCTTCTACCAAAAGCAGACCATAAACCTCTAAGGTCTACTTAAAATCAGTTCTTGCTGATAATACCTTGCATTAGTGAAGCATTTCAGTTACCATGAGCTTTTATATGTTATTTCATAGTATAACCCGCAAGGTAATTATTCTTATATCCACTCTGCAGAGGGAAAAATCATAGTTTAAAGTGATCAGTTCATTAATTAAGAGGTTTGTACTCTACAATGAGGAATCTGAGGCCCAGATGGAATTACCTGATATACATAAGTCAAAAAGCAGATACCCATCAAAGATGGAACCCATGCCTAAGATCTTAGATGCTAGAGCTATTCCAGTACACCTTACCTTTGTCCCAGTTCTCTGTTCTTTTCCTATACTTTCCTTTGACCCCTCTGTGGCATTTCAATCAGATTTCAGCAGAGAGAAAGCAGGCCACCAGGAATGGCTAAAAAAATTATTGGCTCAGTCCTTCTATTCCTGATCCCCCAGGTAATTTGTTCTAACATCTTCTGTTTCTTTGCAGCATGCAAAAGGAAAGAGCAAGAACATGGGAAAGATAGAGGCAACACACCCAAAAAGCCCAGGTTGGTCTTCACAGATGTCCAGCGTCGAACTCTACATGCAATATTCAAGGAAAATAAGCGTCCATCCAAAGAATTGCAAATCACCATTTCCCAGCAGCTGGGGTTGGAGCTGAGCACGGTCAGCAACTTCTTCATGAACGCAAGGAGGAGGAGTCTGGACAAGTGGCAGGACGAGGGCAGCTCCAATTCAGGCAACTCATCTTCTTCATCAAGCACTTGTACCAAAGCATGAAGAAAGAACCACAAACTAAAACCTCGGTGGAAAAGCTTTAAATAAAAAAAAAAAAAAAAAAATTTTTAAAGACCAGGACCTCAAGATAGCAGGTTTATACTTAGAAATATTTGAAGAAAAAAAAAGTGATATTTATAGTCCAAAGAAACCAAAGACTTAGCTCACCTGCATTCTGACTTTGTTCGGAGACACACACTTCAGCAGGGCGACGACTCGGCAAGAAGTTATGAGTGGGAAAACACTGGATCTCACACCTTCAATCCCTGATCATTCTCGCTGTGCTTGGCTGTTTAGTGGTTTGGAGCATAGTGATTTTGAGCCATTGTGTGGACAGTTTTAAGATCGTTATCTGTTCCACTGTACCATGAAGGTGTATGGTGTCTCAGTACTGTGTGTGGGTACACCCGCATGTACACACACACACATACACACACATACACACACACACACACACCACGTACACCACCAGTGGTTTAAAACTTAGGCAGGGCTGGTCTTCAGGAAGAGTTGTGCTGTAGGAGTGCAACCAATATGGTGTGGGGTTGTCTGAGTTCATTGGATTAAGAGTGTGATTTTGCTCGTCTAGCCCAGTGTTTGAACCTGCCAGGCTCACAACCTAAATGCAGATTCAAACCCAGCAAGGAAAATTTGAATGACACCTAAACCAGTGCATTCTCTTTGTTTGTTAAGGAATGTTCAGATATTTTTTAAGAAATGAAACAAGAGTCCATCCATTAAAAAAAAAATCACCTAGGTACCAAAGAACACACTTGATATTATAGTTCAGGTATTTTATTGCAATGATTTTAATAACCAAAGCTATTTTTACACAAGATACTATGTAAAGTTATACGTATGAACTAATCTCGCTGGAATACACATGCCACATAGATCCACAGCTATTATTTATGACTCTTGAAGCATTTGAAATATGAGTTTTCAGAAATGGCAAGAAAGAATGTAGCTTCAGGGAAGCAATTAATATCATGGCAGAGAGGTCGATGCAGTACACATGTACATCCAGGTGGGGCACTCCTCTCCAGGATTCATAAATGTCACTTACATAGAAAAATGGACACAATACCATAATCTGTACATAGCTGAGAAAACTCAAGGATCCTTCTAAAATAGGACCCCATTTGCACCACTAGAAAACTAAGTTTAACAAGGGCAACTAAATTAGAAACTTTGTTCAAAGTGGCTAAAGTGAACATGCCAAAGTGACGAGTTTTAGTAAAAGAACTTAGATTAATTTGACTTCAATTTGCTTAATGCATTTGGTACCAAATATCTTTAAATTTTTTTACAAACATAAATAAGGTGAGCAGACTAACATTATTATTAAAATGAATGTCCAAGAATTTGTAATCATCCTAAAAAATATTCATAGTGATTTTATTGCCAATCTCAGACACTTTATGACTTGGACATCTATAAGACAATATGTGCTACCGAGAAGTGTTGGAATTGGTGGAACTGCATAGAGAAAGCCAGAATTCTAATGGCACACAAGATTTTTGGTTCTATTAGTATTATGCAACTTATTTCACTAAGCATAGCCTTCAAAGCATACTACATTCTTTCTTGCTACTGCATGAAACTGGAAATTTTATAACATAGATTCCAGAGGCAGATTAAAAAATAGGCCTGAGCTTCCAAATACACAATTTTAAATTTCTGTTTCTTCAAATCACTCAATTGAGGCCATGTAAGTCAAGGCAAAAATAATAAGATAATAATGTTGTACTAGTGGTACCCTTGTGAATCACTTGATTCCCAGAAACGTCTCTTGAATCATAACTTATATAAATAGATGTCTGTACTACCATTAGGTAAAGAATTGGATACTCTTAGTTAATTACCACATCTATCTAGAAATATAAAACTAAAAATTATCATCCTAACAATGAGTTGCTTATTGAGATTCACTTCAAATGCTGAAGAAAAAAAAATTAAATTATCTTGACACAAAACCTAACTCCTTAGAATCAAATCTCAGCATCTTATCTCTGTTTAAAACAGTCAGGCACCTGGAGGGCTGAAGCTAAACCAACAGGCCATCTGTCTGTCTCTCCTGAAGTCTGCTGTAGACTGAGAAAAGGAAACTACATGTACTTCTCCTTTAATGGAATACTACATTTGCCTTGACATATTTTGTCTTAGTATTTTTTTAAATGTCATCCAAAATTTCAGCTTAAAATTTTCCCTTCTAAATATGGCACAATTATAGTTCAGCTGTTGAGAGACTATTTAAATGGCTACCCTTCAAGATTTACTAAAAGTATGATTTTATCAAGGACATAAACAAAAAGGAAACATATGAATAGTATTTTCTCTCTTCAGGAATGGAGGGAGGTGGGGTACAGCTATATAATGTATTTATAATTTAGGAGGGAGGAAAGCCTTATTTGTTTAAAGCATGAGAATTTAAAATGCAGGGAAATTCAAACTGTGTCTACACACAATCTTACCAAATTTTAGTACTCCAGGAAAAAAAAAAAAACTGAATTCAGACAACCATGTTGTTTTTTTCTTTTTTACTGTACTACCCTCAAAATTAATCCAACTGCATTTTGCATTTTCAACCAATTATTTTGGTGCTGTGTAGACACAGTCTCAAAGAATATCACTACACATTAAATATCCAACCACAATGTTTTTTTTTTAAAAAAAATAACCAGTTATCTTACTTGCTGACACCAAAGATGATTTTCATACCAGCATTGAATTTGCACCCATTATGCAATTTCAGGGCCTAGAGATATATTTTCTCATAAACAGATGCACAAATCAGAGCCTGAAAAGCAATTTTTTTTTTTACTTAACTACTTAAGCATACACAACCTTTTCTTTTTAGAAAGTCATAATGAACAAGCAGCTCCTCACAAGCAATACACTTACCCCATCATGTATGACTGATTCTTTATGTGTTTCTGAACTGGCAGGTAGTAAAAAATGCTTCCATTCCTCCTTAGTGTGGCATTAATTTATGGCTCCTGTTTTTGAACCTACCACATTTAACAGAGCAGGTCACGTGCCATTTGTTCACTTTTCATTTCTGAATCCTTTAGCAAAAATTCAACTGAAAAAGATATCTTGCTCTTTCATTTGTATGTTTATAAATAACAAAACTGCATTTCAAATGATCCTTTTTTTTTTTTTTTTTTTGGTAGAATGGAAGTTAGTCTGTTTTTTGTTTTTGGACATACATCATTCAGGTTCTCTCATAATTGGAAGCTTTCCTAAAAGAGGGCCAAGAGGTATGAAGTCTGGACAACACAAAAACCCAGACTACAGTAAATGTTCAGGTTAGAGAGTTCTGGATGTCAGGAACTCAGTAGTTCAATCCCTGATACAGCTGGAATAGACCCCAAAGACCAAAGAAAATGTATGGGGAAGTCCAGAAGTTCTAACTGAACATGTCACTCATTGTGCCCCCCAAAAGTGTAATTAGTTTTCCAGGAAACTGTAAAAGCACTATGCTACATTTGGACTCATTCCACTCCCATTGCTACCCCAGGTGAATAACCCATCTTTTTGCAGATTAAATGCAAATTTTGCTATACCAAAGAGTCCTAGGACATTTTCACATGAGCTATAAAGACATTTTTCCCAAGGACTTCCTCCCTTCTTTGTACATAAAGGATGAAAACTATGCATCTAGCAAACAAAGAGAAAGCACTTCTCCCTTTTCTATCTAGTTGTTTAGGGTGCATTCAAATGACAGAGGCTGTTTTGAGACACATTTGGCCTTCTGGATTATTATTGTGGTGTGGTTAGCTTTACAGTACATTTGGTAACTATTTCCTAAATAGTAAGGACAAAGAAGCAGAAGGTAAGAAATAGCTACTTCCACGTGTTAAAAAAAAGAAAAAAAAAAGAAAAAAAAAGTGTAAAGATCTACTATTTATAGTGTGAACCAAAGACGCTACCTCACTCAATTTCCATTGGTGATTTTAATCACATTGATGATACCAAAGAATACCAAAGATATTTTCATGCCGGCCTTGGTCTGCAGAGGGAATTCCGCCCCCACCCTTCCCCCACCTCCTCTCCCCTCCTCACTCTTCACTCAGTGTGTAAACTTGTCTTCATTCTTAATAATGATAAGGTAACGGTAACAACAACGTTAGGAAATACTACTCTTATTACTGCTAGTTCTTCTTGTAAATCTCTAGGCAAACATGTTGCAAACTTTGTAAACTCCTAGGATGAGTGCCTTGCTTGAACCAAAGTGTTAAACCGCTGTTAACCTCTCTCACCTTATACTCTTTGAATACCTCAGCCTCTTAGAAAGGCCACTAATGAAAAAAAAAAAAAAAAAGGAATAATTATTCACCGTGGTGCTTTTTCCGTGCAACCATGCAATGAAACTTTCTTTGATACCAAAGGATGACTTCCCCCCCACCCCCAATTTCTTGCTGATAAACCAAAGCTCCTCCTTGTTCCCTCTCGAGGTCCTCTCCATTTCCCTGGGTCCCTTCACCAGGCAGGCCGTGCATCACTTTTACCAATTTCTCCAAATACCTCATAGTAATAAAGTTTTAGGGTTATGTTGTATAGAGAGTCTATGTGATAAGGCAGAACTTACTAGTTTGATAATTGTTAAGGTTACTTTAAAAAAAAACTTTATAATTCTTATTTATTTTGTAGTTTGTATGTTTGGGATGTTCCCTTCCCTTCCCCTTTGGTTTGGGGTTTATTTTCTTGGCAGAACTGCTCTGTTGCTCAAGGAAGGACTTAATTTCTGGATATGTTCCCCAGGTGGGTTAAGGGTTGTGTAAAAATGCAAGAATGGAGTAAGAAATGGTTTTCATTTTGACAGTTACTTATGAAAGTTTTGTGTTTCGTAGAAAATTTGTTTCCACAGGGTAAAAACAAACAAAAAATATATATAAATATATATATATAATCTCTTTTTTGTGAAACTGGTTCCTATTTTTCTCTATAATGTGCTGTGATTTTTTAATTTAATTACATTTTATATGAGCTTATTTAATCACTGCTTTAATTTATGACTGTGTAGTTTTTAAAATGTATATAGTAGAATCAAATGGCCAAAGCTTTCTGTTACAATCTTTTTGTTCTTGATGCTAAGATTAGCTGGAGGCAGGAGCTTCTCTTAACTGCAGGGTGTTATCTTTAGTTTTTCTTAGCAGGCACTTCCACACGTGCTGTGAACACTGCCAGGTCTGCCCTCAAAAACTTGTATATGCCAGAAAGAGTGTTTTAAGGTAGTCCTTTCTGTCATTTAGAAAGAAGAAAGGCATTATTCACGTTCTTCCCTTAATTTATTAATTTTATTATTTTAAAATTTTTTTATTTTTTGGAAAAAAAATTACTTTGCATGTTAAGACCTGAAAATACAAAGAATTTAAGACTTTTTTTTTAATGTTTCCAAGCACCGACATTTGTGAGATACTTTTCTACTTTTTTTTTTTCAACATTCGAACAGGTATGAGAAGTAAAGAGTGTAAAAACAGAGACAAGCTAACTTGAATTTGGAAATCCTCTGTTTCCCTAAGTTTCTAAATTTCTTCCAGGCAGGGGCAGGGCCTGGAGACATTTCTTTTTGCAAAGCTGAGAGCTTAACTAGAGTCATGCCCTTAAAAAGAAAGTCAAGCTGATCCATCCTGGTGGGTCTGACAGCTCCTGGAAGAACCCAAACAATTGTTCAGCCTCGTTTTCTTCAAAAAAAATGTTTCAGAGTTGCATATTCCTGCCCCCACCCCGCAACCTTCCCACATATCCCTACCACAATTGGAAGAATTACCTTTGAATGTCAAAGGTTCCCCGGGAATGAATCCACCCCAGAGCTATTTGAGTTTGTCTCTTCTTACTCTTCATCTTCCCACTAGTTTTTACACACTAGAGCTGATCCCTGCCCAGGCCCCTGAACCCAGGCAGCCCACCCCCCCACCCCTCATACTTTGTATTAGCACACGCAGAATTCTAAATGATGAAGGGCATCCTCAGAAGAGCCAGTGCCATTGTTTTGTTTCATTTTGGTGAGATAAATTGCTTTGACTATGTCTCATAAACTCATAGATGTAAATATTTTCCCTTTCGACACAGAATTTTACCTTATTTTCTTTTGCAGGTGTGTTGGGTGGGGAAAGAAAGGGAGGGCTTAGATTTTGGGTCAAAAGTTACATTTTCTTAGGAACACTTTTATACTCATTCTGTATTTTAATAGGGCAATAAATCTGCTCTGAATTGCAGGATCATTCAGTGCTCTGTTGGTAAGCATGGATGGATTACGTGTTTTTAATACAAATGCTGGTCAGTTAGTCATAGAAACTGGACAAAAATTGTTGAGGGAGTTGACATCAGCAATGAAGCACGGAGCAGAGTTGTATTTGCAAGGTCACATTTTCTGGGTTTTTTTGTGTGTGTGTTAGTCTTGATTTTTTGTGGTATGTTCTGCATTTATTACATAATCATTGTGGGCTCATTTTAGATTTGCCGTCTGAACCAAGTGACAAGTATTTTTTTAAAGAAAAATAAACTTTAAAACATTGTCTTCCACTTGCTTGGGTAGTTGTCTTCGTATCTCCCTGTGTTTATTGTCCCATCTGATTCAGCCCATCTGTCACTCACTTAGACCTGTCCTTTTCCCCTTTCCTGTTTTTGGTACATCTCTGACCTTAGCTATTGTTCGAGTGTGACTCAGTTTCCCTGTTCAAGTTAGCTTGATGGTTTATTATGTAAGGAGGGTGCCTAAGACAATCATCAGGTAAAAATAATAATAATAAAATAAAAATTTTAAAAGATCAGTAGAGTAGAAAAATCTTCCAAGAGCAGAGGGAGTTCTTCCTTAGCAAGAAAAAAACAAAAAAACAAACAAACAAACAAAAAAAGACATAAGGAATTAAAAACCTAACCATGAGGGGCTTAGAAATTTTTGATAAAAGACAAATGTTGCTGTCATTTTCTTTGTCAATTAGAAAACAGTGGTAGTTTCTACGTTGCATCTACATTTCAGATGAAATGATTATTGTACCCAGTTATGGTTGTTTGCTAATATTTTGTCTCTCTCTTACTCTTTGTCCAATGCTTCTGTATTTTTGTGTGTAGCAACAAGAAGTGTAATGCATTAGGCATTATTCTGGTTTGTTTATGAGTATCTCCTGTACTGCATTAAGGTTTCTTTCATTTTTTTAAAAGCTTCGCTACTGTTCTCACTTTATGCCGTGCAATATCATCTGCTGTGTTTGCTAAGCAAAAAAGAAAAAAAGAAAAAAAAAGCAAGCGATGATGCCATCATGCTTTCCAGTGTTAAAATGTTTCAGCATTTATGTAGTCACCAAAATGTAGTAAATAAAAATGTTGGATTTTCCAGCACTTTAAATTTAGACAATTCTTGCCTTCTTTTGTTTTTATTCCACCTGCCATCCTAAGCAAGGTGTTCATGCATTTCCTTTGAAAGGGTGAAGCTGAGAGGACAGCACCCTGGGAAACAAAAGCCAGTGCCATTATCAAAGAAAGTTTAATTAAAGGGGGAAAAAAAGGTGTTCCCTACTGGAGCAAAACGGTGTCTTTCAACAGAAGTGAAACACTGTTTCCAGAGGTTAGCAATTTCTAGAAACCCAATTATTATTGGAAATGATGGCCCTTACAAGTCCTCTCTAGCAAAACACCATGCATGGGGATGCACATGGTGGGAATGCACATGTGTGGGAATGCACATGCCTGGGGATGCACATGCGTGGGGATGCACATTCGTGCCTGCTTGTGCGCTTTATGTCTCAGGAGCTAGGGGAGCCTGGGAAGTTAGGATCCTCTTTTATTTAGTTGTGACTAATCAAGAGGCCTATGAATGTGGACCCCTCAAATGGCCTTGTAGAGGTCTCCAGCTAAAAGTCTAAGTTCTAGGACAGCAGAAAGGAAAAAGCAATTATCTTTCCATAAGAAGTTTTTGGAGGATGAAACGTTGAACCTCACATTGAAAGAAGAGATTCCTGGAGGTGTCCTGAACACTGTCCCCACAGTGGAACCAATTTGGGAAGATTTGGAAAGCCCTGCAGGGAAAACCTGAGGGGGCTAAGAGTACCTGGGGAAGATGTTTTAAATTAAGCCCAGGGATAAGGACAAGCCAGAAGAAAAATGGAAACCTTCCCAAGGTGGTATTTCTCTTCTATTTCTTTAAAACTCTGAAAATAGGGGAGGGGAGGTAGAGGATAGGAAAGGTAGTAGAATACAACAGTTACTAATATGGCATTATGTAAAAATGTGGATGTGTAACCGATGTGATTCTGCAATTTGTATTTGGGGTAAAAATGGGAGTTCATAACCCACTTGAATCTAATGTATGAAATATTATATGTCAAGAGTTTTTTAATGTTTTGAACAACCAATTAAAAAAAAAAAAACTCTGAAAATAGTCCTGGCTGCAGAGAGCAAATAACTATCAATAACATTTAATTGATTTTTCTTCTTTTCAAAGCAGTTTTTCCAATTTCTACTCCACTGGTTAGGGTTATCTCTGTTTCTGTCATCTCTCCTAGTGACTACAGTCTTTTTTTTTTTTTTTTGTACTGGGGTGTGAACCCAGGTTTGCTCTACCACTGAGTTACATCCCCAGTTCTTTTAATTTTTTTTTTACTCTAAGACAGGGTCTCGCTAAATTGCCAGGGCTGGCCTTGAACTTGCAATCCTCCTGCCTCAGCCTTCCAAGTCACTGTGATTACAGGTAGTGCCATGGCACCCAGCTGTGACTAGTCTTGTCGCAGGATGCGTTCTGAAGATATGCTCCTGAGTATGAGGGGGCTGAGTAAAGGGAGTGCACCTTGCTCTCTACTCAGGTGTTGAAATCTTCACATCCATCTCTAGGAATGAATTTAGTCAAGTTGTCAAGGCCAGGACCACACCGTGTTTATGGGATCAGTCAGTTCCTTATAAAACACGAAGCAAGAGTATTTTTGCCTTTAGCTTCATCTTTAAGGGTTTTTGTTTGGGGAAAGGGTTAGGTTTTAAAAGTCACCTTGCCAAAACAACAAGAATTTCAGTCATACGATATGATATCTATGCTTTTTTTTTTTTTCCTTTGGGTTATCCAGCAGTGTGAGAAACCACAGCTGCTTAAAAAATGACATCCTGGTAATAGGTTGGCAGAAAACAGATACCCCCATATTTTTAAATAATAGAAAACAGACATACAGATTCTCATGCATGTTTCAACTCAATTTCCTTGTCGTGCCTTCAGTTTGTTCCTGTCCCATGAAGATGGTTTGATTGTTGGAGGGAGGAAGACAGCCAGAAAGCCTTACACTACCACTGAGGTATTTCTTTTCAGACAAATGACATGTGGCAAGAAAATACTGGATTCCTGGAAAGCAAGAATGAAGAGAGATCATAGTTAGTTGAGAAGAGTTTCTAAAAGAGCCAGGAGATTCTCAGGGTAAACAAGTGAATGAGTGGGGTGTGTAGTACAGGCTAATAGTAACGGTCACCAGATTTGTGACTCTGGGCAATCACTTGGTGTCTCTCAGGCTCGGTGTCCTTTATAAAAAGGACATAACAATTGTACTTGTTTCATAAAATGACTGCAAGTATGTGGTATTTGTGTTGTGCCTTATGGAGAGCAAGCATATAACACATAGCTATTATTTTTTAAGCTAATCAAAACATAGCTAGGGGGTGACAAAGCAAATTTAGTCATTTGAGCCACTTTCCTATTTTGTTACTAAAAGTAAAATCCAATGGCCACCAGCAACAGCATCACTGGGAGTTATGAGAAATGTAGAATCTCAGGCCCCAACCCAGACCTACTAAATCAGAATCTGGGTTTTAACAAAATCCCCAGGTGACTAGTAAACATTAAACCTCTGCCAGCACATGCCAGCACAGCTCACTCCTTGCTGTCGATGGCATCTGGAGAAACATGCCTGGGTGGCAACTGGCAGTTGACTCCAAAATGCTGGATCCACCTGGGGAGTACCCAGTAATACAGGATTCATTAGCAGATTTGAATAAGCAGGTCTGAAATAGGGCATACAAATCTGCATTAAATGATTCTGATGTAACAAAATCTAAAAAAGGAGGCCAACACCATGAGCTCTTTGGAACAGTCTGAGTGAGATCTGGTTGGTTGGCTGTAACCTTCCCTCATCTCACATTGTGGCCTAATTCACCTTCCCCAGTGAAGGTCTTTCTCTGTCCCCAAACCCATGGCTCTCCATTGCATCCAGGATAAAATTTTTATCTTTTTTTTTTTTTTCTATAATGAAGATTGAACGCAAGGGCCTTATGCAGGCTAAGCATGGGCTCTACCACTGAGCTACACTTCCAGCCCCCAAATTCTTAATATTATAATGATCACCATGACTTGTGATCAGGGGCACTGTATTGTCAAAATCATATGCTGGCCGAGTACAGGGGTGCACACCTGTAATCCTGGCTCCTGGAAGACTGAGGCAGGAGGATTGAAAGTTTGAGGCTAGCCTGGGAAACAGTGTCTCAGAAAATTAGGACTGAGGATGTAGCTCAGTGGTCGAGTACCCCTGGGTTCAATCCCTAGTACTATAAACAAATAAACAAACAAACCAACGATATGCTGGGCAAACCAGGACACACAGTCACATAGGCCCAGCATGCACTGGCCCCTTACTATCCTCTCTGACCTCACACCACTCTGCTCCAGGCTGTTCTCTGCACCTCAGTCTTCCTTAGCCTTTGAAGGCCATTCCTTCTGCCTGCATTGCTGTTTGTCCCTTTACCCAGCAAAATTGCTCTCACCACCATGCCTCATCCTTCTTAAATGTTTTTTCCTCATGTCTGACCACCTGAGATAGTTGGTCCCCTCCCTGTGATTCTTCAGCACAGCTCCTGCCCCTCATCTCCACCATACTTTTCTGTCTTTGATGATGTTTTTATTTGTTTTTGTCCTGTCTTCCAACACACACACACCCTCCAGGTGGACCAATGCTCCATCTAGCTTTGATTTTACACTTACACCTAAGCCTCATCTAGAAAGAATAGTTTTTAAGAGACTTTCAGAGCTGAAATGTCTGTGGACTTTCTTAGCAGCCTCACAGAGACACCATGATGAGTTCACTGTTCTCAGAAAGGGCAGATGGCATTCTCTTCTCTGAGAGCAACTACCCATTGCTTACAAGACAGTCACTTGTACACAACCAGAGCCCAAGGGCCTTTGCATCTTACTGCAGAAACAGATTTAGTACAGAAACAGACTTTTGTAACTATGGCAAAGTTACAAAAGGTTTCAAAAAATCTTTGAGCTGGACATTGTGGCCCACACCGGTAATCCTAGCAGCTCTGGAGGCAGAGTCCCTAAAGCAATTTAGTGAGACCCTGTCTCAAAAATTAAAAAAAAAAAATTAAAAAGGACTGGGGTTGTGTTTCAGTCTCTGGTACCAAAAAAAATTTTTTTTAAAAAGTTCTGAAGACCATTATCATGGCCCTGTTCCCTTACAGAGAGGGCACCTGGACTTCTGCTCTGTACTTTCATCCTGAGGGCAGGAGGAATGGCAGAGGAGCTACACAAAGCCCCTCCTCCATAAAAGCAATAAGTGTACCGGCAAAATAATAATAATAATAATAAATCAAAAATAAACTTTTTCAAGCTCTGGTATTAGCCAAAGGCTTGCAACAACCAAGAATGGTTAACATTCTTCAGAATTTCAGTAAACACACCAGCTGTGTGACATTTTAACTTGAGCTCTTCCCATTTTCCCATCCCCAGTTCTACACTAGCCTTAAAAACCAAACAACTCAAGGATCAGAAAGAAAACCAACAGTCTGGCAGCTACTAGAGGAGGCAGAAGGGGTTTGGACCTCTCCAAAGATCCCTTCTCAGATCACTGTCATTATTTGAACTCTCTGGAAGTTTCCTGGAAGCCCCCTTTCACAAACTTTTTTAAAAAATTTCACCTGACTCAGTTTTCTCAATTTTTATTTACTTATTTTTGGAGGTGCCAGGGATTAAACCCAGGGGTGTTCTACCACTAGACTTCATACACAATCAGTTTTATTTTTTGAGACGGTCTCACTAAGTTGCCCAGACTAGTCTCAAACTTGAGATCTTTTGACACCTTTTTTTAACATCCTTGTCCCTAGGGCATTAGCCGACAAGAACCAGAGCCAAGTGCCTGATCCCTACAAACCAGGAGTTGAAGAACCAGCCTGGTAAAAACCCATATCAAAAAACAAAATAAAAAAAACAGGTGTTGTGGCACTGCCCTGTAATCTAAGTGACCCAGAAGGCGGAGGCAGAAAGACCAATCACAAGTTTGAGGCCAGCCTTAGCAATTTAGTGAGGCCCTAAGTAACTTAGTGAAACCCTGTCTCAAAAGGAAATATAAAAAGGGCTGGGGATGTGGCTCAGTGTTTAAGTACCCCTGGATTCAAACCCAAAAAACAGAGACAAGTGTTTAATATTGCAGCTTCCCAATGCAGTGTGATAGTGAAGCTAATCAAAAAAACTCAAAAGAAAAAGCTGGGGAATGAGATAACCATACAGGACCTTGGAAAGTTCTGACTTATCTCTGGGAATCTGAATAGCTGTGCACACCTATATAGCATAATATCATTTATTCAGACTCAACAAATGATTAACAATAATCAAGCTACAAAACATAGCCACACCTAGCTTAGTATTTAATTGCAATGGGAGGTCTAAAGAGCAGCCAAATCAACACATAAAACTCACCTTCAGCAGGGCGAGTGGTACATACCTATAATCCCAGCGGTTTTGGAGGGTGAGGCAGGAATATCACAAGTTCAAATTCAGTCTCAGCAATTTAGCGAGCCCCTAAAGCAACTTAGTGAGCCCCTAAAGCAACTTAGCCAGACCCTTTCTCTAAAAAAAAAAAAAAAGGATTGGGATGTGGCCCCTGGGTTCAATCCCCAGTACCAAAACAAACAAACAAAAAATGACCTTCATGGGATATAGGAACAATGTTTTTATAAATCATTGAACTTAAGTTGGTATTCTTTTAACAAATGGTGCTAAAACAAATCAATATCCACAAGCAAAATGAAGTTGTACATCTACCTCAGACTATATACATTAGTTAACTCAAACTAGATCTTGACCTCAACGTAATAGCTAAAACTGATAACAGTCTTGGAAATCAGGATCCGATCCTCATTCACCTGATGTTAAAGATTAAACACTGCCACAGCAAGTAGACAGATCAAGGGTGGCAGACTTCTCTGGAAAGAAGTCAGGCCCAGAGCTGGGTGCCTGCAGGCAGGGGTGTGTCTTGCCCTTTTGTAGACCCCAGATTTCCTCTCACTCTGCACCTTCTCTTTCTTCCCTGCATTTGGTGCCTAAGGGCAGGAGGGAGCAGCCCAAGGGGTAATGGCTTCTGTTGCAAAGTGCAGATCTCCCCCAGAAAGGGGGGGTGGGGGGTGGTTTCGGAGGTGTTAGCAACCTATTTCCTTTTCTTTGATAATCAACCCCCCATTTACTACCTTCCCTGACAATCTGTCCTTTGCTCCTGTCTCAAAACTACAAAACCTTTAGAAGAAAACAAAGGGGTAAATCTTTACAACATTGAATTAGATATTGGTTTCTTAGCTATGACACTGAAAACACACCAACAAAAGATTTAACACTCAACTGTAGAAAGCAAGAAATTTAACTGTAACAAAATTAAAAACCTTTGTGCTTTAAAGGATACCATTGAGAAAGTGAAAGACAAATCACAGAATAGGAGAAAACATTTTCAAGTCACATATCTGACAAGGAATTTGTATATGGGAAACATAAAGAACTCTTACAACTCAGCAATACAAAGACAAATACACTAATTTTAAAATGGGCAAAGAAGCTGGGTGTGGTGGTGCACAAGCAAATCCCAGAAAGTTGGGAAGCTGAGGTAGAACAATCACAAGTTCAAGGCCAGCCTCAGCAATTTATCAAGAATCTGTCTCAAAATAAAAAATAAAAAGGACTAGGGATATAGTTCAATGGTAAAGCATCCCTGGGCTCAATCTCCAGTATCAGAGGGGAAAAAAAAAAAGGGAAGAATTTTTAAAAGGTAAAGAATTGGAGTAGACATTGACTTCTCCAAAAAACATGAAAATATGCTTGCCATCATTAAGTCATTAGGGAAATGAAAACCAAAATCACAGTGAAATATTACTTTATATCCACTACACACACACACACACACCCCACAAACAAAAAGATCGGGGAGGAAGGACAGAAGATGGGAAATGGGAGGAAGATGGAATGAAATTGTCCAAACTATCTTCTGTACATATATGAACATACCACAGTGAAATTCATCTTTATGTCTACCTATAAAGCACTAATTTTAAAAAAAAAAACTATAAATAAATAGGAGGAAGACAGTGGAATAGAGGAAGGGGAACAGGTGGAGGGAGGCAGGAAGGGAAAGGAGAAGCACTGGGAACTGAATTGGAGCAAATTATATTACATGCTTGTATACATATGTCAAAATGAACCTCAATATTATGTATGACTATAATGCAATAATGAAAAATAATTAAAAAAGAAACAACTCCATCCAAAAAAATTTAAAAGTTACCAAAAAAAAATACCCCAAGGGTAGGAGAAACTATACAGAAATTCAAACATTCTTATGTTATTTTTAGGAATATAAAAAGGTGTCACCACTTTAGAAAACAATTTGTCAGCCTTTCAAAAAGTTAATCCACCTACTTCAACAATTATACTGGTAGCTGTATAACTAAAAGGATTGAAAACACATATCACACAAAAACATGTACATGAATGTTCATAACAGCATTAGTCATAATAGTGGGAAAGAGAAATTCACAAATGTTCACTAACCGATGAATAAATAAAGCATTGTACGTCTGAATAATTCAGCTATATAAAGAAATGAGGTATTGATACATGCTAAAACATTGATGAACCTCAAAACATCATGCTACGTGAAAGAAGCCAATGAAAAGGCCACATATCTTATAATTCCATCTATGTGAAATGTCCAGAGCTGGCAAGTCCATAGAAGCAGAAGGTGGATTAGTGGCTGCCAGGGCCAGAGAGACAGGATTAATGGGAAGTGCCTGATCATGCTTATAGACTTTCTTGGAGGGGTATAAAAATATCTAGAATTAATGATGATGATTGCATAATCTTGTGAACTTACAAAAACACTGAATTATACATTTTAAAAGGGTAAATTTGATGGTATGTGAATTATATGTCAAAAACATTTATTAAATGATGGGTATGTTGATAAACTTGATTGAGTTGTACGTTGAAAATATATACAATTTTATTTGTCAAGTATACCGCAATAAAATTCTGTTTTTAAAAAATGATAGAGCATGTTGAAAGGCACAGGAGCTGAACTTGAAAGAACTCCCAGAGCCTAAGCTAGGACAATCTGAGCAACAAAATAAATAGTGATCCCCAGCACCTCAAGAAAGAAAGAATTGGATTACAATCTACAGAATAAAATAAACATCCATCAGCCTATAATGAGATAAGTACATAATTGAATGAATAAATGTGGGGAAAAGAAAGTTCTTTCTTATAGTAGAATTTCAATTTTAAAAAGAGGAGAGATGGAAATAGACAATAATCATTAGACAAATACCACAATGAGAATTGTTGCAAGCCAGAAACATCCATGAATGCTAATCAGCTAATCAACAGGTAAAAGTAAAATGAGCAATAGGATATTTGCACAATCTCAGAAGTATCTCCCCATAAATTATTTTATTTATTTATTTATTTATTTGATTGTTTATTTATTTATTTATTTTGGCACAGAGACTGAACCCAGAGGCCCTTAAACACTCAGCCACATCCCCAGCTCATTTTTCATCTTTTAAAAAATTTTTGAGACAGGGTCTTACTAAGTTGCTCAGGACCTTGCTAAAGCCTTGCTGAAGCTGGCTTTGAACTTGCAATCCTCCTGCCTCCAACTTTGGAATCGCTGGGATTATAGGCAGGTGCCACTGAGCCCAGCTCCCCCAAATTCTTATGACTTATTAATTATAAAGGGAAAAATAGGAACTTTACAGTGGAGAAGTCTGACAGTTAACCAATAGTTGGGCATTAGCATCACTTTTGACTGATAAGACATCAACATTATGTATCCCTTGATGTGAGACTAAGAACACTGTAGTATTTTCCCCAAAGACGCATTACCTCAGTCTAATTATGAGAAATCAAACAAACTGTAGGGCATCCTACAAAATAACTGACCAACACTCTTCAAAAGTGTGAAGGTCAGAAGAGACTGAAGAGCTGTCACAGTTTAGAGGAGCCCCAGGAGATAGGACAACCAAACACAATATAGGAACTATGATTGCATCCTAAACAAGAGAAAGAATATGAGTGAAAAACCTGGAAAAATTCAAATTATGCCCATACAGTAATTAAAAGTGCTGTATAGGGGCTGGGGCTGTAGCTCAGTGGTAGAGCGCTTGCCTTGCAGATGTGAGGCCCTGGGTTCAATCCTCAGCACCACATAAAAATAAATAAATAAATAAACATATTGTGTCCATCTACAACTGAAAAAAAATATTTAAAAAGTACTGTATAAATATTATTTTCCTGCTTTCCATAATTGTACTGAGACTATGTGAGGTGTTCCTCTTAGTGAGAAAGCGGAGTAGAGGGTAAACGGAATTCCTTGTACTTTTTGTGCAAATTTTCTGTACATCTAAAATTAGTTCAATATTGAAAAAAAACCTTAATTTTTATTATGCAACGATTTACAGATTAATTTTTCTCTGAAAGCACTGTTGTGAGACCTTTCTTTGCTTACAGGTTGCTAACAAAATTATGTGAAAAGTGGCAACACAGGAACTTGTGATAGTAAGGTGGACCTTAAATTTTCCAGTCCACATCTCCTTACATACACTTTGGCCAGTAGATGGCAGCACCTAACCACTTTCCCATCAACAAACCCCCCCCCCCCCCCCACTAAAGGGAGAGGAGATTGAAAGGTCACTAAAACAATGAGATAGTCCCAATACAGGAACTAAGGGGAATAATATCATTATTTGATGCTCAGTCACCATAGGAAGATGCCATTTTTATGGAAAGTTAAGTGATGGGGCACACAGGAATGAACTAGCAAACAGTGATGTAAGCCTTAGAGGCAAAATTATCCACCCTCACCCTATCCCCACCCACCTCCCACCCCTACCCTGGAACATCATGAAGGAGCCCTAGGCATCATGCCTCTCTGGTACTTAATGACACACCGTTTAAAGAATAACAAAGTGGTACACACTTGTAATCCCAGCTACTTGGGAGGCTGAAGCAGGAGGTGGTGGTGGTGGTTTTTCTTAGAACTGTGGCCTAGAAAGAGCTCCACTCAGTTCTCTTCTGTCTTCCCTCACAAGCCCACAGGCTCATATCAATGGGCAGTTGCCCAAGTCCACACCTGATTACAGTTATCTCAGCTTTATTTATTAGCCACTGAGCCCCAGGGGCCAAGAGACTTGTTTAAAATACCAACACTACCAAGTGCCAGTGTTAGGACTTAAAGCCAAGACTGGTTGAGTCCATTTCTTTCTTTTATCTTTTTTTTTTTTTTTTTTTTGTACCAGGGATTGAATCCAGGGGCATTTACCTACTGAGTCACATCCCCGGCCATTTTAAAATATGTTATCTAGAGACAGGGTCTCACTGAATTGCTCAGTGCCTAGATAAGTTACTGAGGCTGACTTTGAACCTGCGATCCTCCTGCCTCAGCCTCCCAAGCACCAGGATTACAGGTGTGTGACACTGCATCCGGTTCCATTTCTCTGTCTATGGAGCAAAAACCTGTTTCACGATGGTGCCCTTTGCCCTAAAGAATGGGCTCAAAGGGGACAAAGACAGGGGTTGTTTTCCAGCAGTGGGGCACCAAGGATTCATGATCAAGGTGAGTGGAGCCTGCCATGCCAAACCTTCCCAGCAATGATTAAGACATAAGAAATATGTGGAGTTTTGTTTTGTTTTGTTTTCCTTTTTGTGGTGCTGGGAAATGAACCCAGGGCCTTGCCCATACTAGGTAAGTACTCTACCACTGAGCTACACCCCCACCCTGAAATGTATTTATTCTAGATTGAGAACTTCTGTTCCTCACTTCTGTCCTCCACCCAGCTGACCTTGTCTTCTCCCCAATTCAAGTGGAAGGATAGTGGTTGTGAAATGTAAAACCCAAAGCCTCCGACCAGAGCTTCCTGCTGCTTCTGAAGCTTCTCCCAGAGTGACCTCAATCACTAGGCCTCAAACCAAACAAACAAAGAAATCTATTTAAAGACATCCTTTCTACCACTCCTAATCCATAGCCTGCTGCTAATTGACAGATGGGCATTGTGGTGCCTGCTCAGAGAGCTCCCCTGCAGCACTGAAACACTCAGTTTACATTTGGCCCAGCTCTCTGCAACTCCCCCAGCCCACTCAGGAAGGTCAGAAGGATGGGTGGAAGGACATGGTCTCAAAATCAGCCAGAGCCCAGGGTCCCTGGGGCCTAAGCTTGAGAGATATTAGGACAGACAGGGATGAGCTTTTTGAATCCATTCCAATAGGAGCTGTTCCTGAGTCTCTGGTCCAGATGGGGATTAGGACCACTGTATTTTTTGCTGTCTCTGTGGGAATCTAACAAGTTAGTCCAAATCGTTCAGCCTAGGAAGCCAGAGAGCCCAGATATTAGGTGGTTCTTCTCCTTGGTTCTTCCTAAACAAGACTTAGATGGTAGAGGTATAGACATGATTCTGAGGTCTGTGCACTTGGGAGAACTAAAACCCCCAAATGTATCTGCCCTCCCTCCTAAGCAGGGGTCCTAGTGGTTCACTTTGAACCTCAACACACTAGGACTGGAGCAGCCCATTTTTGCTGGAGTTTCTTGCCACACATACTGTTGAATGTGATAGGATGTGGGTAAGAGGGCTCGAACACTGTGATGCAAGAATCCTGACTTTATATAACACATGGCTGCCCTGCTGACGGTGCAAAACTTAATACAAGAACTCAATACTCACAAAGAGGCAACTCTAGGGTGGCAGCCAGGTATGACTGCAAACATTTTGATTTGCTGTAATTTCTTCCCTACACATCCTGCCCCAGGTTGTCAATGGCACCTGTTTTTAAGCAACCAAACAAAAAGGAAAACATAGCTAGCACAGCCATGTTTACCCTAATCTGGTTACCCTTGTTTTAAATACTCAAAGTTCCAGGAAGAAAAAAGTTTGTTTTTTAAACTTCAGGGCACATCTTTTAAAAATAAGAATATTTTTCTAGAGTCAAATAATACTTTTCACATTTAATCAAATTGAGTTATATAATCAAGGAATATTCCTTAAGATTATATCATTCCCAGTTAATATTCAAAATTTCCCAAATTATCCCTAAAAAATATCCTTTAGAGTCAGTCTGTTTGAATACATTGCACCTGATTTTTATGTCCCTATGATCCTTAAACCATAGCAGATCCTTTTTGTCATGCTGCTGACTTGCTGCCGACCTGAAATCCACTGCCCTGTGGACTGCCAGGCCTCCTGGGTATACTGAATGGCTTCTTTGCAATGCTAATTAGCTTGTTTCTCTACCCCTTGATTTTCTTATAACCTAGAAGTTAGCCTTCAAAGTTTGAGATTCAAGCTAAATATTTCTAAAGTGCCAGAATTCTAAGAATATTTTGTAAGGGGAAAAAGCATCACTTAGAAAGCTGAATTCCATAGATGATGAATACACAAATTATATAAAGTATTGAACATATATCAGAGTATACCATATTTAACTTAATTTCATGAAACACAAAGACTACTTGTTTACTATATAGATGGGAAGCTACTTATAACTCTACTTTTAGACTGTAGTAACTCATAGACATATGGTCTTATACGACTTGGAAGAAACCTGAACAAACACTATCAGAATAGTTGACTCTTCTACAGGAAACTCCCTTATTTTCTCTTGAAAGTGGATTTGTCTAATTCTACTTTCTGACTCACAGCCCTGCCCCAACCCCACTCCTGATGCTGATCATGGTCCAATCCTTCCTACTTCACATTGCCTCTGCCTGGTCTCTGTTCTGGCCCCAAACCCATAAGTGCCACACCAAGAACAAACACAAATTCAGCTAGATGAAGGTTGAATGTGAAGTTCTACCTTGTTCTCAAGGTTTACAAGAGCATTTGAATTGAGGTGGCCCTGGGGATCAAACTCAGGCCCCTACACATGCTGGGCAAGCTCTCTCACCATGCTACATACTCAGCCCTAAGAATTTCTAATTTCAAAACAATTTTAAACAGTTTACCAGGTTTTGTGGAATAAATAATTAGTTCTACGAGCTTGTGTCTTATGAAAACAAGCCACCCTAAAGTGACCATGACTGCTGCTTCTCTTGAGGAAATGTTTAAGGTTTAAGGTCATCCTTAAAACTTTGCCCTCTATGGTGGAGATCAGGGAACTGCAGGCAGTGCCAGAGTCTCCTAGTACGGAGTGACCCTTTGAGCAAGTCAGTCTGCAAAGAAAAACAAGGAGTAGAGGACACAGAAACCAATCCACAAAACTACAACTATCTTATATTTGATAAAGGGGCTAAAAGCATGCAATGGAGGAAGGATAGCATCTTCAACAAATGGTGCTGGGAAAACTGGAAATCCATATGCAACAAAATGAAACTGAATCCCTTTCTCTCGCCATGCACAAAAGTGAATTCAAAATGGATCAAGGAACTTGATATCAAATCAGAGACGCGCCGTCTGATAGAAGAAAAAGTTGGCTACGATCTACAGTCGGTGGGGTCGGGCTCCAAATTCCTCAATAGGACACCCATAGCACAAAAGTTAATAACTAGAATCAACAAATGGGACTTACTCAAACTAAGAAGTTTTTTCTCAGCAAAAGAAACAATAAGAGAGGTAAATAGGGAGCCTACATCCTGGGAACAAATCTTTACTCCTCACACTTCAGATAGAGCCCTAATATCCAGAGTATACAAAGAACTCAAAAAATTAGACAATAAGAGAACAAACAACCCAATCAACAAATGGGCCAAGGACCTGAACAGACACTTCACAGAGGAGGACATACAGTCAATCAACAAGTACATGAAAAAATGCTCAACATCTCTAGCTGTCAGAGAAATGCAAATCAAAACCACCCTAAGATACCATCTCACTCCAGTAAGATTGGCAGCCATTAGGAAGTCAAACAACAACAAGTGCTGGCGAGGATGTGGGGAAAAGGGTACACTTGTACATTGCTGGTGGGACTGCAGATTGGTGCAGCCAATTTGGAAAGCAGTATGGAGATTTCTTGGAAAGCTGGGAATGGAGCCACCATTTGACCCAGCTATTCCCCTTCTTGGTCTATTCCCTAAAGACCTAAAAAGAGCATGCTACAGGGACACTGCTACATCGATGTTCATAGCAGCACAGTTCACAATAGCAAGACTGTGGAACCAACCTAGATGCCGTTCAATAGACGAATGGATAAAAAAAATGTGGCATTTATACACAATGGAGTATTACTCTGCATTAAAAAATGACAAAATCATAGAATTTACAGGGAAATGGATGGCATTAGAGCAGATTATGCTAAGTGAAGCTAGCCAATCCCTAAAAAACAAATGCCAAATGTCTTCTTTGATATAAGGAAAGTAACTAAGAACAGAGTAGGGACGAAGAACAGGAGAAGAAGATTAACATTTAACAGGGATGAGAGGTGGGAGGGAAAGGGAGAGAGAAGGTAAATTGCACGGTAATGGAAGGAGACCCTCAGGGTTATACAGTGGAGGGGGTAGAGAGAGAGGAGGGGAGGGGAGGGGAGAGGGGGGGAGGGGGGAGGGTGGATGATGGGAAAGGCAGCGGAGCACAACAGACACTAGTATGGCAATTTGTAAATCAATGGATGTGTAACTGATGTGAATCTGCAATCTGTGTATGGGGTGAAGGTGGGAGTTCATAACCCACTAGAATCAAAGTGTGGAATATGATATGTCAAGAAATTTGTAATGTTTTGAACAACCCACAATAAAAAATTAAAATTAAAAAAAAAAAAAAAGAAAAACAAGGAGGTAATTGAAAGGAAGAAGAGGGAGCAAGGAAACTCAAGTGTGCGGTCATGCTTAGGTTAAGAAAAGGGAGGGCATCTACAAAGGGTCATAGTCATACATATACCTGAGTATGTTCAGGACATTTCTGGGAGGTTACAAATGACTGCTAAGTATGATTTCTGGTGGGCAGTGGAGAGGGAGGAATTGGGGTTCTGAGGGTATGAACTGGGAGGAAGACAAATTTTACTATATAAACGTTTATATTATTTGATTTTTTTTTACCACATGTGATTATGACTTTTGGTGGGGGGCAGGGACAGTATTGGGGATTGAACCCAGGGGTGCTGTAGCACTGAGCCACATCCCTAGGCCTTTTTATTTTTTATTTTGAAACAGGGTCTCACTAAGTTGCTTAGGGGCCTCACTAAGCAACTAAGCAGCTAAGGCTGGCAATGAACTTCTGACCCTCCTGCCTCAGCCTCGTGAGTTGCTGGGATTTCAGATATGCACCTCTGCACCCAGCACACTTATGACTTTTTAAATAATCTCAAGTTTTTAAAAAATATATTGATAGATAATGTTGCCATTCTTGGAAGAATTTGCATTTTTAACATGACTTCAGCTAGACAGCTGTGATAAGAGATTCAGGTGGCCAGTTATCAGGGTGGGAAAGTATTTTACTCAGAAGAAAGTCTTTCCCAGTTTGTCCCCACAGTGCTCTGGAGGAAGTATATGGTGGGCTACACCTATATATGGATGGCTGTCCAGCAACAGCTTCCAGCAGGTGTGGCTGTGGCCTTTACCATCCCTCTACAAGGTACAGTCCTGTTTTTTCCCCAGTCAGCAAGAGAGGTATTTTTAACCTTGGTGTTGACTTACCTGGGGGTTTCAGGTATTCTCTGGGGTGTGCTATGAGATAAGAAAGCTGAGATATGACACAGACTCGTTTGTTCTACCTCAGTGTGCTGGTTATATGCACCTCGGAGAATTTGGACCATAAAAGCTGTAATAAACAAAAGCTATTTATTAGGCTTCCCAGAAGCCCTTTGGAAATTATCTTTCCTTTATTTCTAACTCAGAAGTGCAGTGCAGAGATGGGTAGCTAGCCTCACCCTTGTGTCCATGGGGAAGAGGATAGAAAAATCAACCATGCATCACCTGCCTTAACTAGACCAGGAAGAGAAACCAGATGTGAGTCTATTACAAAAGAACTAGAATTACAAGTAGGTTATTTAGATCCTCTCTGAAGGTGGCATGCATTAGTCATAGTATCTAATGGCACATGCATGAGAGAAATAAAATCAACAGGAAATTGATCATGTTGCCCATGAGATGAGGATGGAAATTGAAACATATGTGCTGCACAGAAAAGGTCTTTGAAAATTGCAGGAGGGTAATTTTTTTCCTCACAGAAGAAAGAGTGAAGGAATACTGATTTATAGACATTTTATTTTATTTTTGAGGCAAGGTCTTGCTATGTTTCCCAGTCTGGCCCTAAACTCCTGGGTTCAAGAAATCATCCTACCTCCACCTCCCAAGTAGCTGGAACGACAGGTGTGCACCACAGTGATCAACAGGATTTACAGATCTTTTTTTAGTGAAAGAGGAATAATAAGTAAATGTGTGTCCTCACAGGCCTCCAGTAGAGTAAGTGCTGGGGTTACAAGTAACTTTAGTTTGTAATCATTTTGGGATAATTGTCTCTTCTCTGAAGAGAAAAGGCTAACCTTGAGCAGGTAATGAGTTTGTTTCAAGAAAGCAGCACAACAGGAAGATAAATCTGTAGAGACTACCATAGTCCTGATTACAAGGCTGTAAGTGACCCTTTAATTCCATGGTCTTTTGGAAAATGGAGCTCATTCAAGAGTCTAAATCAAATTCAGTCTAGGTTTTGGGGGTTCACACTGGCCTAAGAATAAACTTGAAGTTCTTGCAGTCTCTTGGATCAGGGTAAACTAGGAACTATATCCTGTATTGTGGACTTAGAATTTTACCAGTTGTGAGGGAAGAACTGGATTATGTGTAGTTTAAAGCTGCCTACCTTGTTTCAGATTCCAAATGCATGTTTGGAACCCCTTTAGGAAGCCCCACAAGACTGGAAGGAAGAAGGTTGCTTCTAGATATCTGAGTCACCTGAATAGGTAAACTTGGTAGCCGGTTCCTTTCAACTATGGAATCTATTTTACATTCCCATCCCATCTTTCCACCCTTCAGCTTCCTAACTACTCATCCTTCTTCCTGATTGAGTTTTATCTGTTGGGAGTTTTTTTTTTAATGAAATTTTATTTATTTGTTTGTTTGTTTGTTTGTTTGTTTTTGGTAACTGGGATTGAATCCAGGGATCCTTAACAACTGAGTCATATCCTCAGTCCTTTTTCAATTTTTGTTTGTTTGTTTGTTTTGGTTGTTGTTGTTTTATTTTGATACAGGGTCTCACTAAGTTGATAAGGGCATCCTTAAGTTGCTGAGGCTGGCTTTGAACTTGGCATCCTCCTGCTTCAGCCTCCCGAGCCACTAGGATTACAGATGTATACCACCACGTCCAGCTAAAAATAAAATTTTAAATTGTTGTGTCTACGTAGCTATATCTTTCCCTTCATTCCTTTCTGTTTTGTTCAGCCATATGAAATGATACAATTACTTGCAGAACCCTGAGATCTCAGTAATTTTTAAAATTGAAATTCATTTACCAAGTCTCCACACTCTAAGTAACTTTATGTAGCTATGGTCTAATACATATTGCCACACAGACTTCACAATCTTGGTCCTTCTGCCTGGCTTCTTAACTGGAAGAAGAATCTGGAAATCATTGCCAAATAGAATATGTGAGTCATAACATGTGACTGTGTTTTCCTTTCTGACCTGGGGCAGTACAAGATACATTTAGTTTCTACTATTCGGGTTGTTTTTCAGAAAGATCAGAATTTGTTAAATAAATTAGGATTACCCATATGATCTACTTCAATTTCCATTTCCTTCAGGGTTTTTTTCTGACCAATAAACCAAAGATTTTTCTCTGTGAATCAGGCCATAGAGGTGATCATTTAATTGTTAAAACATTTTTAGACCATTTGATAACTGTAATCAATCTTATGGTTCATGCAGTCTGTTTAATATAATATTGACTGCTAACAGATTTCTGATTATTGAACATGAAATCAATGCATACTGTGGCTAGGATTGCCTTATGAGCTGCCTAAGAGAACTAGGCCTAAGACCTAACCTTTTTTAGAAGATATAGCTAAGAGTTTAAGAAGGGAAGGATTCCTATGGAAGAAGATTACTTGGGAAGATATCATAGAAGAATGAAGATTGAAATTGTTCCTTTATGGCTGAGTAATATTCCATTGTGTGCCACAAAGAAAAAATGAAATTATGGCATTTGCTGTTGATAGGATGAAACTGCAGACTATCATGCTAAGTGAAAAATGCCAATCCCAAAAAAACAAAGGCTAAATATTCTCTCTGATATATGAATACTAACCCACAATAAGGGAACCGGGGGAAGAAGAGAAGTTCACTGGATTAGTGAAAGGAGAATGAAGGGAAGGGAGAGGATGGGAAAAGGAAAGACATAATTTTCCTGTGTTCATATGTGAATACATGACCAGTGAAGCTCCACACCATGTACAACTACAAGAATGGTATTCTAATTAAAATAAGTTATATTCCATATATATATCTATTATGTCAAAATACACTTTATTATAATGTATACATAAAAAGAACAAACTAAAAGATAATTTTTTTTTAAAAATTGCTCCTTCAGAAAGCAATAGAGTGTGAGGGCACCTCTGGCAATATGGCAGATTAGAGGCTCTGAATAGATACCCCAGTGGAACAACCAGACCTGCAATGAAACATAGTTTTCTTTGCATCAGTGAGCTTGCAGGAATTAAGAGAATTTTCCCAGGCTCCAAGATAAAAATGTGAACTGAATCCAACTAGTGAACAAAAGGTGCATGGGAAAGTTGTAATTATTCTGAGGGAGAATCCCAACAAACTGTCCTAGAGAGCCCGTATTAGACTGTTAGGGCTGCCATCTCAAAATACCACAACTGGGTGACTGAAACAAAGGGAATTTACTTTCTCAGGATTCTGGAAGCTGGAAGTCCAAGATCAAGGTCTTGAGGAGGTTAGGATCTTTGGAGACCTCTCTCCTCAGCCTGAAGATTGCCCTCTAGCTATCTCTCCAATGATCAGTGTGTGCACACACCTCCCTAGTGCCTCATCCTCTATAAGACATTAGGGTCAGCCAGGCATGTGGTGCAGGCTGGTAATTCCAGCGACTCAGGAGGATGAAACAGGAGGATCACCAGTCAAAATCTGCTTTGGCAATTTAGTGAGACCCTGTCTCAAAAAATAAAAACAGCTGGTGATATAACTCAGTGGTGGAGAGTGCCTAGGTTCAATCCCCAGTATCCAGGAAAGGAAAAAAGAGAGGAAAGGAAGGAGGAAAGAAAGACAGACACTAGGGTCTCACCTAAAGAGCTTCATTTTTTAATTCTTATTTTTAGTTATAGATGGACACAATACTATTATTTT
Source organism: Marmota monax (assembly GCF_021218885.2). Lineage (NCBI taxonomy): Eukaryota > Metazoa > Chordata > Mammalia > Rodentia > Sciuridae > Marmota > Marmota monax. The sequence continues at coordinate 53,695,241 of NW_026693777.1, read as the reverse complement.
GTTTATTTAGTTTTCTTTATGTGGTGCTAGGGATCAAACCCAGTGTCTCACACATGCTAGGCAAGTGCTCTACCGCTGAGCCGCAAACCCAGGCCAAGGGCTTCATTTTAAGTTAATCATTTCTTTAAAGTCCTTATCTTCTAATATGGTTACATTCTGAGATAATGTAGGTTGGGAATGCAACATATGAATATGGGGGAGGACACAATTTATTCCACAACAGAACCTAAAACTTGGCCAGCAATAAAATGAAGATGCTGAGTCTTAGACTTCAGCTTAAGCCAAGGACCTGGGAATGAGCCAAATAATGTCAAGTAGGGAGTGTAGCCTGTGTGCAGACACAAATGAGAATTTCTGCTGAAAGAAGTGAATTAGCTAGTTAGTTAATTAGTTAGTTTAGGTCCTGAGGGTTCCTACAGATTAAAATCAGATAGATTAGTCTCTCCTTATCCTTGGGGAATATATTCCAAGACCCCTAGTGGATGCCTCCTAACTATAGATGGCACTGAGTCCTCTAACATTTCACTTAAAGAAAATACTTCTCTTTGGCATATCCAATTGCCAATATCACTACTCTTGCACTTTGGGGTCATTATTAAGTAAAATAAGGGTTACTTGAAGGTAAGCACTGTGACACCATAACCGATTAATATGATAACCAAGTGACAATGGGTAACTACTAAGTGACAAAGGACAGGTACCAAATACAGTGTTGATACACAGGACAAAGGAAGATTTATGTCTAGAGTGGGATGGAGTTTCTTCCAGGCTACTCAGAATGGTGCCCAATATAAAAACTGAGGAATTATTTATTTCTGGAATTTTTCATTAATATTTTCAGATCACAGTTGACCACAGGTAAATGAAACCATGGAAAGTGAAAATGGAGGTGGGGTGGCTACTGTATACATTCATAACCAAAGATTAATTAGGGGAAAGATCACCATGAGTGAGCATTATCAAAATGACAGGACCCCCCTGAAACTTTAAATATCAGAATTGTTGGATAAAGAATGTAAAATATGAAACATATAAAGAAAATAAAAGTTGAGCAGAACATGGTGACGCATGTCTCTAATCCTCAACTCTGGAGCTGAGAAAGTAGGATCACAAGTTCAAAGCCAGCCTCAACAATTTAGCAAGGCTGTAAGCAATTTAGCAAGACCCCATCTCAAAAAATAAGAAGGAATAGGGATATGGCTCAGCTTAAGCATCCCAGGTTCAATCCTCAGTTCCAAGAGACAATAAAAAATGAGGGAGTTGAGTAGAAATAGATCCGCATACAACTTTTTTTTTTTTTGTACTGAGGATTGAAATAAGGAGCATACCACTGAGCCACATCCCCATCCCTTTTTATTTTTTCATATTGATTCTCCTCCCAAGCTCCTGGGGTTACAGGCATGTGCCACCATGCGGGGTCTGTTATAGAACTTTTAAAATAAGAAAAGAACTAAAATTTTTTTCCAAAAATTCAATTGAGAGATTAAACAGATTAGAAATAGTTGAAGCAGGAATTGGCTGATTGGAACATAAATCTTCAAATGTTTAAACATCAGAAAATATTTGGCATACATATAATTAAAGTCTCAGAGACTAAGATCAGAGAGTACGCAAAAGAGGCAATATATAAAGAGATTGCTGCTTAGAATTTTCCAGAATGGTGAAAGGTAAGAATCCATAGATCCAGTAAGAATAATCTGTACAAAGCAAGACAAATTTCTTAAATATCTAAACCTAGTTCTATCATAATGAATTCTGGAGAACAACAAAAACAAAGGAAAGATCGTTTCTCATGGAGAAAAGACAGATCACCTACAAAAGAATAGTAACTAGACTGACAGTTGATACGGGTGTGGTGGCGCCCGCCTGTAATCAAAGAGACTAGGAGCCTGAGGCAGGTAGAGGCCTGTTCGAGGCTAGCCTTGGCAATTTTGCAAGACCCTCAGTAACTTGATGAGACCCTGTCTCAAAATAAAACATAAAAGGGGCTAGAGATAGCACAGTGGTAAAACACCCCTGGGTTCAATCCCCAGGAATCGCCCCTTGCCAAAAAACAAAAACAAAAAAACCCCACAATTGACAGTGGATAACAATTTCAAAGTTTGAGAGAAAACAGCTGACAATCTATCACTTATATCCAGCAAAACTATTTCTCGAGAGCAAGAATAAAATGAAAGCATTTCAGACAAACACAAATTGAATCTACCACCGACAGACCTATATGAAGGGAACTTCTGAATGATCTTAGTTTGAGTTCCCTCTGAGGTGTACTCTGAGTTTCAGTGCATAGCTTATTTGAGAAATGATCCCAGGAAATACTTGCAGGCAAGTAGAGAAATGAGAGAGGAAAGGAAAGGAAGCCAAAAAAGCCACACTGTCAAGCAAGGTCGCCATAAGAACAACTGGAGCTTAATCCAACTGAGGAAGCCTGGGACCAGTAAGAAAATGTCCCAGAATTTTCCTGCCTAAAGGAAAGAGAGACTATGGACATCTCCCTTCAGGTCTTGATTGAAGGTTGCTCCCAGGAGGTATTCCTATCCCCTCACACCTTCTGTCTGCTCCTGACTGTAACTGGAGCAGCCAGGGAGAGCCCTCAGGCAGAGTCACAGGTGTGGAGAGGTGGAAGGACCAGCTAGGCTGGAAAATGGTGTTGAGGGGATATGAAAGGGCTCCCGGCAACATCTACTGTCCATGTACTGCAGGAAAATGAAAAATGATTGTGGAAGGAAAAGTTCTGGTGTACTACAAGAAATAATGAGTCCACACATTGGCTACTATGTATGTAAGTCTAAATAAACACTGTCAATATAAAATTATAATGTTAGTATATAATTTGTAGACCAATACAAAACGGAAAAGAATTAAAATTTTTTTACGGAAAAGAATTATTTTTTTTATTATTATCATTGTTATTATTAACTGTGGATTGAACCAAGGGACAGTTTCCCACTGAGCTACATACCTAGCTCTTTTTATGTATTTATTTATTTTAAAAATTTTGAGACAGGGTGTTGCTAAATTGCTTAGGGCCTCGCTAAATTGCTGAGGCTGGCTTTGAACTTGTGCTCCTCCTGCCTCAGCTTCCCAAGCTTTCTGGGATTATAGGTGTGCACCATCACATCTGGCCAAGAATTAAAATGTTAGATGTAGTCATAATTTAACCTAGTACCTGTATCACTATTAAGGGCAAGAAATAAAACATTAAAAACCATATTTTTTTTTTTTGTAAAAAGAATAAAATGACCATTTAGATTGGTGGAAGAGGGAGGAGGTCACCTGAGATTGCCTGATAGAAGTGAAGCCAGGAAGGGAGATTGATCTTCCAGAAATGGCAAGCTAGAATGAAGTGAGTTGTTGTGGTGGAGAATGGCTGGAGGGGAAAGTCAAGAGGAAGATAGCTGGAAAAGATCTAATGATTTATCTTGTAGGCCAAGGGTCCGCCAATCTTTTGAATCACCTCATTTATTGAAATGGTTTGAGTTTGTGGCCCTATCTACAATATTTGCACTATCTTACTAATATGTGCAATATAAAGTATAATCAAAATAATTTTAAATAAGTATCTTAAATAAAATACTTAAAAGTATTTATTTTAATTATTTTTGTTGTTGTTATGTTTGCTGGGGATTGAACCCAAGGACTCATGTATGTTAAACATGCATTTTTTTTTTTCACCAAGCTACCATCTCAGTCCCAAAACAATTTTAAAATATTTGTCCTTCCTTAAAACAATACTAATAACCTTGGCATGGTGGTACATATCTGTAATCTCATTTACTCAGGAAGCTGAGACAGGAGGATCACAAGTTCAAGACCAGCCTCAGCAATTTAGGAGACCCTGTCTCAAAATTTTAAAAAGAGTTGGGGATATGGCTCGTGGTTAAGCACCACTGGGTTAAATCCTTAGTACCAAAAAAAAAAAAAAAAAGACAATATTAGTAGTTTAGTTGTGAGTGATAAATTGGGCTATGATTCATTATTTTGAAAATCTTGACTTATAGAAGACTAGTATATTTTGAGGTGTTTTAGTGGCTGGTCATGGCTGATAAATGATACCTCACCAAAGTAAAACAGATCTAAAGGAATAAATATGCTTATAAATCATGATAATTATTTTTCAATCCTATATATCCATTATGCAAGCATTTTTGTTGAAATTCAGCTAAGAAATTTTCATATTCTCTGATTTCAATCAGTGGTAATAGCATACTACTCAGAAGAGGGTAGATTTAAAGTTTTTAAACAAATGAGTCCAAAACTCATGGAGATTCTTCACTGGAATGAATTTTAAACAAATTAGAAAATTATGTTTCTGAGTGTTGGAAGTAGGTCTTGCTAGGAGGCCCTGCAGGCACCTGGTAAGAGGGTTAAGGGCCTTCAGTCAAGAGATGGGTTAGAAAGGATGGTTGGGGACAAATTTATCAGGGTTTGGCCATGACACATGGGGAAGGGTGAATGGTAAGTGCCTGTATCAGTCAGGTTCCTCCTCCAGGTTGTGATATGCAAAATAATAATAATAATAATTATTATTATTATTATTATTCAGTGAATAAGGGTTTATTCTAAGGATACATATAAACTTCAAGAAGATAGGAAACCATTTCCATATTTGCATTGTTGACTTCTAAATATTTTTTACTCAGACTTTTTAAACTACTTCTTTCATTTTCTTTTCACAGCCAATTCTAGGAATTGCTAGTCTGACAAATCTGAAAGCAAAAATTCTGGAAGAGGAAATAATTCTTGTCAAAATACATATTATTTTTATTTCCCTTGCTATTATGTTTGTTTCAGGATGTTTGTTATATTTTCATAGTTTGATTGATTTCCCTCTGGAGAAGGTCAAGTTCTCTGGAACATTTGATGTCATTATTTAGAAGTGAAGTAGTTGTTGCATGTTTATTAAAAATTATCCACAAGAGTGATTCAGAAATTGGGAGGCATACATTGGTATTTTCTGTATCAGTAATCTTGCTGGCATGCTTACATGCTCAAATTTGAATGCTGGTTCAAATTACTCTTTTACACAATGATCAACACTTGATAGGATTTACTTCGAGTATTGAAACTATAATGCCCCATGGTGTTCATCAATGTAAATGTAAGCAGATCATCATGATGTCATTATACTTTGAGATTGAATATCCTAATTGGAGGACAAATTTACATAAGCAACAAGCCTCTTCATTCCTGGGAAATGTGGTCAGCCTGTTTCTGAACTGCATCCCAAACTGTTCTTACCCTGTCACCGCAATGATCTTCAGTAGCCCCACCTTCAAAGAAGTCTGGTTGGGAGCATGTGCAGAGCCCCATTCTTTCCTCTCTTCCAGCCTCAACCACAGAGCCAGGTTGGTGACCCATAGACCATCTTTCCTTCCCAAAGCCCCAGAAGAGAAAGGGGCTATCTCATGCCTCCCTAGTTTCCCCTTCAAGGGGACAAGTCACTAGCACAATGGCCGACCTTCCCAGCTCTTTTCCAGCATTATTGCGGTGACAATCACAGAAGTTTGTGCTTCCCCTTATTCCTACTGGACCAGGTATAGGTCAAAAGGCCACTATTGATAGGAGAGAGAGGCAGAAATTTCACATCAGATGGTTCAAAGGGTTAGAGTTCATACATCCAGATCAAACTTATCATGGGGCCTTAAAGAAATATGTTTCTTTCCTTCCCATTTTCATACCATCATTGACAGCCTTTTAGATTAGCAATGTCACCATCTCACAGAGCTCCTCCTCAACCCACATGTGCTACAGGAAACAGAGTCAAAAGGACTCATAGGACCCTACTATCTCCCAGCAAACTTGAGTGTCCATACCCATACAGTGCTCAGGAGCTTAAATCTGCAGCTCTCCACATTGTCACTGCAGCATTTAATTTTATTTTTATAAATTATTATTTGGTACTGTCAATTGAACCCAGGTGCTTAACCACTGAGCAACACACTCAGCACTATTTTTTTTTATTTTGAGACAGGGTCCTGCTAAGTTGCTTAGAGCAATTGCTGAGGCTGGCCTGAAACTTGCAATCCTCCTGTCTCAGCCTCCCTAGTCGCTGGGATTGCAGATATACCTTGTCCGGTTTCACAGCAGCATTTTCTATACTCCAATTAATATAATTCTGGGTGCTAAGGAAAAACATAAAAAAAGAGATTTTCCTTGTGTATAATCTCACTAGAGAACTAAGACTAGCAACAGGAAAAAATATCTGAAAACACTGTAAAATAACACTCATTTATTTATTTGAAAGGAGGTCTTGCTATGTTGCCCAGTCTGGCCTTGAACTCCGAATCCTCCCATCTCAGCCTCCCGAGTAGCTGGAATTACAGGTATGTGCCACAATACCCAGCTTCTGTCAGGCACATTTAATCATAAACTATAACTTAAATCAGAGGGACCAAAATGGTAGACACAATGCCTCCTAGAACACGGGCCTTGAGAAAAGCATTTATTCTTTCTGGACCTCAGTTTCCTTGTTGTTGTTGTTGTTTTTAAAGACAAGAATAATATTAATCCCTTATTATCTTTTGAATAATCCTGTGTTGCACAAATGTAACCAAGTATGTAGGGTCACTTTTAAAACTTTAGTAATATTCCAATGTAAAGTATTTATTATTATTGCTATAATTGTTGTTCTTATGATTATTAATAGTATACGTAGAGTTCAGAGAGAGGAGAGATCCTGGTACTCAGGGGAGCCTAGAGAAGGATGTATCTGAGTACTTGAGCCAGCTTTGAAGGATGTGCAGGGTTCAGAAGGATCAGAAAAAGCCCTGGTTTGGGAGGTAAGAGCAGAGGCAGAGAGAAGAAATAAAGAACAGGAGGCACCCCTGGGGAACCAACTTGGCTGAACTGAAGGATGGCCTGGGGGAGGAACAGAATATACATTTGGACGGGTAAGAAGACTGGCCCAGGGCAGACCTCAGCAGGAGGGGGAGCATGCTCCTGAGCTCTGCAGCAAAGGAGAAGTTGACATTTGTTTAAGACTCAGACTTCCCTTAGAAAAAGGGAAGTCTACTCACCAGTTAAATGTCCAGAATATTAAAAGGTTCTGTTCTACTCCCCTTCCCAGCAATGCCCCATTCTTTCTACTGAGTGTATTCTCTTCCTCAGGCTTTGTTACATCCAGCCCAGGACTTGGCAGATAATAAGTACCCCCAAACTAATGGGGGTTGAATTCACACAGCATAATCGTGCATCATCACTACTTCTCCCCAGTTTCTTTAAGTTACCAATGACCTCATTCTGTACCAATCAATGATCATTTCTTTGTCTTCATCCTTCTTGACCTCTGCTGATTCTGTGCCTGGTCCTTACTCATTCTCTATTCCACAGAAGCCTGTATTGTCTGCTCCACGTTGAGAACAATTCTGTCTCCAATTCCCAGACAAATAGCTTCAGAATTCTGCCTGAAATTTATACTGATGAGATATTTGTTCATGTAAACGCACTGTTCTTTTAAAATACGAATGCATTCAAGGTGGCTAATGAGACCTAAGACTCACATTTCATTGTTAATTACTTTAATTAATTAATTTTTCTCCTATCATTTACCTGTGAGGTGCACTTGAAGGAATGAAGGAATGAAGGAATGCCTGTTTTTGTTTAGGTGGAGGGAAGGTCACCTGGAAGATGAAGGAATCATGAAGGAGGACTTTTGTGAAAGGAAGGGAAGACCGAAGGTATCAGAAATAAACCCGATTTTCACACTTTTGCTGAAACTCAACCTGGCCCTCCAACACGCTCTAGACACCCCCACTCAGCCTCAGGCTTTTTCTCCTTCTGATTGACAGCCTCAGAAGAGTGACACACCTCTCATTCCTCAGAACAGTTTAAAGTAAAAAATAAACTGCTTTCTTCTCTCCACACAAGTCCTGCGGGGTTCTTGGGAGCAAATCCTTGGCTCCTTTCCAGGATTGATCTCAGAGTTTCAGTTGCAAAAGTTCAGACTGCAAATTACATCTGCCTCCCCACATTTATCCACCCATAAGCAACAGGGAGTGGATGTGAGCCAGCTCTACCCTGATTAAAACTTGAGCTCATTTAGAAATCTAATGTCTCAGACCCACCTGTTCTGGAATGTTCTTCTGAGAGGATAAGGCTGAGTTACATGCCAGCTAAGGAACATGTCTTTCAGGAACATGTCTTTCCTTCTTATCCTGTTCCATCATTGGCCCCTAAAATAGTAACTTCTACCCACACTTTGTCCTTTCAGAGAAGTGAGAAAGCTGCTCCCAGCCCTGCATATGGGAAGGAGTGACCCATATGACCAGGCAGATGAGGGTAAAGGTCATCTGTTCACTCTCTCTGGCTGAGACCTGCCTGCACACTGTCCTCTGATTTTGTTCCCATGCATTAGGGGAGCTTGCTGAAGGCTCAGGCCCTACTTCTGAAGGGCAGTGTCCCCCTCTGAATCTCCCTGTCTGATAGAGAATAAGGGTGAAGACCCCCTTCTCAACAGAGGTGGGTAAAGTGTGCTCTGAAGAGCAGCTCTCTCTGCCACAGAATGGAAGTCTATTTGGTAGAAGGTCCTGTAACAGGGGTTCACTTGATGCTTTGACTGTTTCCTTGTGGCTTTGAACTTATGTGTTTTCTTCTTTTTTCCCAAACTTCTTCTACCTGATCTTCTCCTCTCTGATCTTCTTTTCCCTAACCTTCTCTTCCCTGATCTCCTTCCCAATTTCTCCTTCCTAATCTCATTTTCTCTAAATCACCTATTTTTTAAAAACCCTGTTCCCCATGATGGGCAGAATCACAGCCTTTAGGACAGGAGTCCCCTGTGTTTCTCCTTTTCTAACAAAGCAATAAACCATCTTTTTCCTTTTTCTCAAAACTGTGTCCTCATTATTGGATTGTCATCAGGCACAAGGACCCAGCTTTCAGCAATAGTCCCCCCCAGGATCAGAGGTGAAAGCTATGTTCTCCTTGCCAGCTTTCCCATTAGTAAGGAAGTATTTTGATTTCCACTGGACTGATGTACCTATTTCTCAACTGATTCAGAACCAGAAGGGAGGAAGCATGTGATTGCCTGGTGTCTCTAATTTGTCAACAGCAACTCCAGAGAAGTGGCTTAGCAAGGAATTCTACTCGTTAGCTTCTCAGTGCTCCCTGAAGAACAAGAATCTATTCTGATATATTTTCTTAGCCATATTGTACACACCTCCTAGTTTTTACCCTCCTCTCCCATCCCATTTGAGACCTTGGGTTTGTCAAATGCATTCTGGGAGCTGGAAGCACATATATTTAGAGATGAGGATGGGGTCACCATATGGTTGTGTCCTGCTCAGTTCTTCCCAGCATTCCTTGGGCTCTGATTTGGGGTACACTGTGAATTACTGAAATGCTCTAGAGCCTCTCAACTGGGGATACATTCAAGTCTATGCACAGATAAGAGCGGAACATTTTAGAGAAGGGTTATTATCACTTTATTTATTGACATATTTTTAAATTGACACATAGTAGTTGTACATATTTATAGGGTACTGTTGACATTTCAATACATGAATATAATGTGTAATGATCAGATCAGGGTAACTGGCATATCTATCACCTCATACATATCTCATTTCTTTGTGTTAGGAACATTCAAATTCCTTTCTATCAGATATTTTAAAATATCCAATTGTCATCAACCCTAGTTTTGCTACTGTGACAGAGAATAATTGAATTTACTCCTTCTATGCAACTCAGCCCTATACCCATTGAGCATTCTCTTTTCATTCCTTCCTCCCCCACACCCATTCAAGGATCTGGTAACCACCATTCTCTTCTCCACCTGTGTGAGCCGGGCGTGGTAGCAGACGCCTATAATCTCAGCAGCTCAGGAGGCTGAGGCAGAAGGATAGTGAGTTCAAAGCCAGGCTAAGCAATTTAGTGAGGCTCTAAGCAACCCAGTAAGACCCTGTCTCAATATAAAATATAAGGAAGGTCTGGGGATGTGGCTCAGCGGTTAAGTGCCCCTGAGTTCAATCCCTGCTACCAAAAAAAAAAATTATATATATGTATATGTATATATATATATATCTCCAACTTCAGCTTCTACATATTAGTGAGAAATGTAGTATCATCTTTTTGTGCTTGGATTATTTCATTTAACTTAATATCCTCCAGTTCCATTCATGTTACTGCAAATGACAGAACTTCATACTTTTTTAAATGGTTGAATAATATTCTAGTATGTATATAATCCACATTTTCTTTATTCATTCATCCATCAATGGACACTTGGGTTAGTTCCATGTCTTTGCTATTGTGCAAAGTGCTGCAGGAGACAACCTAGTGAAGATGTCTATTTGACATCCTGATTTTACTGACCAATGCCTGCAGCTGATATATACCTAGTGATGAGATTGCAGGATCATATGGAACTTCTATTTCTAGTTTTTAAAGAAAACTTCACTGTTTTCTATAACAACTGTACTTATTTACATTCCCACCATCAGCAAACGTTCCCCTTTCTCAGCCTCCTTGCCATCTGTGTTAGTCAACTTTCTGTCTCTGTGACAAATACCTGAGATAAACAGCTTAAAAGAAGGAAAGGTTTATTTTGGCTCATGCTTTAGAAGTTTCAGTCCACGGTTAGTTGGCCCTGTCACTTTGGGCCTGTGGAATCATAGTACATTCATGGCTGAGGAAGCTGGTTCACCTCATAGTGGTCAGTGAGAAGGGGGGCTCAGGGTCCCAGTGTACCCTTCAAGAGCACACCCCCAATGACCCAGCTTCCTTCCACTGGGCCCCACCTCCCCAAAGTCTCTCCACCACCCAACAGTGCCACAGGCCAGTGACCAATGCCCTAACACATGGGTCCTTGAGGAACATTACATATCCAAATTGTAGCACACAGTATTTTATTATTTTTTGTGTTTTTCATAATAGCCATTTTAACTGGGGTGAGATAATATCTAATTGTGATTTTGATTTGTATTTCCCTAATGATTACTAATGTTATGCATATCATTTTTGGTTCATTTAACCTCGTTTGAGAAACGTCTATTTAGACGTGTCTATCCAGGCCATTCTCCCTTCTGTTTTTGTTATTTGTTTACTTGCTTTATGCTATGGATTAAACCTCAAGCACGTCAACCATGCGCTCTACCACTGAGCTACACCCCCCAGCCCCATTTTACTTTTTAAAACCAGATTATTCAGTTTTGTGCTATTGAATTGAGTTCCTCATGTATTCTGGAAATTAACCCTTTGTCAGATGAATAGTTTGCAAATATTTTCTCTGATTTTGCAGGTTGTCTCTTCACTGTGTTGATTGTGTCCTTTGCTGTACAGAAGTTTTTGGTCTGATATGATCCCATTTTTTGCTTGTGTTACCTGAGCTTTAGAGCTCATACCTAAAAAATCTTTGCCCACACCAATGTCCTAAAGCATTTCCCCTACATTTTTTTATAGTGAGTTCAAAGTTTCAAAGTGTTATAGGTAAGTCATTGATCCACTCTGAGTTAATTTTTGTACATGAAGAAAGATAGGGATCTAGTTCCTTCCTACTGCATATGGATACCTAGTTTTTCCAGCACCACTTATTAAAGAGGCTTTCCTTTCCCATACATGTATATGTATGTGTGTGTATTTGTGTGTATATGTGTAAATGTGTATTTGTGTATGAATATAAACACATATATGGTATAGATAATGAAAATCAGTTGGCTGTAAATACATGAACTTACTTCTGAATTATCCATTCTGTTCCAGTTGTTCATGTGTACGTTTTTATGCCAGTTCTCTGATACTACAGCTTTGCAATATGTTTTCAAGTTAGATACAGCTATGTTCTTGTTCAGGATTGCATTGGTTATTTGAGGTGTTTTGTGGTTCCAGATGAATTTTGTGATTTTTTTCCCTTGTTATTTAAAGAATATCATTGGTATTTTGATAGGAATTACATTGAATCTATAATAGATTGTTCTGAGTAGTATGGGCATTTTAACATTATTAGTTCTTCCAATCCATGCACAAAGGGTGTCTACCCATTTATTTCTGTGTTCTCTTCCATTAGAGTTTTGTAATTTTCATTGTAGAGATCATTTATTTCTGTGGTTAAGTTTATTCTATGTATTTTTCATAGTTATTAGAAACCATTGTCAGTAATTTGGTTTGGGAGTATAAAGGAGGGGGGTATTTATTTATTTATTTATTTATTTATACTGGGGATTGAACCCAGCACATTTTACCACTAAGCTATATCCCTAGTCCTTTCAATTTTTTGAGATGGGGTCTCACAAAGCTGTTGTGAGTCTCACTAAGTTGCTGAGGTTGGCCTCAAACTTGTGATCCTCCTGCCTCAGCCTCCTAAGTTTCTGATTACAGGCATGTGCCACCACATCTGACTAAGAAGGTATTTATTTTTGTATGTTGATTCTATATACTGTGATCTTAGTGAATTTATTTATCAGTTACAACAGTTTTTTGATGGAGTAGTTAGGTTTTTCTAGAAATAACATTATGTCCTCTGTAAACAGGGATACTTTGACTCTTTGTTTCCTCTTTGGAGACCCATTTTTTTTTTGTTTGTTCCTTTGTTTTGTTTTGTTTTGTTTTGTGGTAGGAATTGAACTTGGGGGCATTCAACCACTGAGCCACATCCCAGCCCTATTTTATATTTTAATTAGAGACAGGGTCTCATTGAGTGGCTTAACATCTCACCAGTTGCTGAGGCTGGCTTTGAACTCATGATCCTCCTGTCTCAGCCTCCTGAGCCACTGGGATTACAGGCGTGCACCACAGTGTCTGGCTTGGAAACCCATTCTTTCTCTTTTCTTATTGCTGTGGCCAAGACTTCCAATACTATATTGAATAAGAGTGGTGAAAGTGGACATCCTGGTCTTGTTCCTGAAGGAGTGGGACATTTTTTAAATCCTTAACTACTTTTTAGGAAAAACCATTTGGGAATTCTGTGGTTGTTTTGATAAATGAAACTTTATAGGACTAAAAATTTTTCTTTCAAGCAAACATTTAATGGATTACTTCTAAAGAAAACTAAACTTTTGCTTCTCCTATCACAAGTAGATTTAGAATAATAATTCTAGAATTTAATTACATTCTCAGAGTTATCTGGCACAAGCCATTATTGCCATGTCTCATAAAAAGCAATGAAATGACAAATAACCATTATTTTATGACTGAATGATTAACTGGCTGGTTGTCATGGCCGCACTCCAATCAGAACAATTATAATCCCTCTACCTGTTTCCCACCTATTATACAGCTGGATTGACCTGTGATAGGAAAAGGCATGTCTCAGACTTTTAAGGACTCAGGCTTAGTAAAACCTCACACCATTCCACCCCAGAAGTGGACTGGTAGACCACTTAACCTAGCATGCATAAGACCCTGGGTTTGACCCCAAGCACCATAGAAAAAAATAGTGATAAAGCAATTTTAATGAGCCAATTTTACAGCTGATCAAATTCTTATTCATAAAAGCTGCAGAATGGGGCTGGGGTTATGGCTCTGTGGTAGAGTGCTCGCCTCACACATGCAAGGCCCTGGGTTCGATCCTCAGCACCACATAAAAATAAATAAATAAATAACTGCAGAAAGAAGCTCAACTGTATGATTTGAGGTGAAATAATATTTAAATAAAAATTACACATTTTCCTAAAGTGTGCTACTATAAGATATTGCTATAAAACAAGTGTTCCTATATTTCCTCATGGAGCAAATGCTTAAATATCTGCACCATTCTGAACACATATGAATGGTAAGAATTGTGTTTGAAATTATTTGGAAAGAAATGTTTCTCAGGAAAAACTCATACAGGTTAACATAAATCATAGAAGATTTGGTCCCTAAGTACTATAAAAACTTCCACATGTGACTTTTTTTCTTTTCTTTTTTCCTGGTAATTGAATCCAGGGATGCTTAACCACTGAGTCACATTTACAGCCCATTTTATCTTTTTATTTTGAGACAATTTTGCTAAATTGCTAAGGACCCTGCTAAATTGCTGAGACTTGCCTCAAACTTGCAATCCTCCTGCCTCAGCCTCCTGAGTCAGGGGATTAGAGGCATGCACTAAGACTTTCACAATTACCATCTCCTTTTCACTTCTCTGATTACAGCCTTGTGATTGGGACTTTTTTTTTTTTTTTTTTGTGGTCTTGGAGATTAAACCCAGTGCCTCTCACATGCTAGGCAAGCACTGAGCTACATCCCCAGCCTTTAAAAACATTTCTTATTGGTACATAATTATACATAATAATAGGATTCATTGTGACATATTCATACTTGTACATAATATAATTTGATAAATTTCATCCCCCCATATCTCCATTTGCCCTTATCTCTTCCCTCTCCTTGATCCCCTTCCCCCATTTCCATGAGATCCCCTTTTTCCTTTTTTTCCTCTCTTGCTTCCACAGATGACAGAAAACATAAAACTCTTAATTTTCTGAATTTGGATTATTTTACTAAACATGATGCTTTGCCGTTCCATTAATTTTCCTGCAAATTACATAATTTTGTTCTTTGTAGCTGAATAAAAATCAATCATGTATATATACCACATTTTCTTTCTTCATTCATCTGTTAATGGACACCTATCCTGGTTCCATTTCAACATGGGTAAGCTTGAATCATTTTTTAAATTTTATTTTTTTTATATACCAGAGATTGAACCCAGGGACGCTAAACCACTGAGCCACATCCCCAGTCCTTTTAAAAATATTTTTAAATTTAGAGACAGGTTCTCACTGAGTTGCTGAGGTTGGCTTTAAATTCGGGACCCTTCTGTCTCATCCTCCCAAGCCACTGGGATTACAGGTGTGCACCACCTGGCAAAGTTTCCATTGATTTTTGAAACAGTATCTCATTTGGTTGCCCAGGCCTCAAACTGTTATCCTCCTGCCTCAGCTTCCTGAGTAGCTGGAATTACAAGTGTATGCCACCACACAGACTCACTGGCACTTTTGAGGAGCCTCTCACTGCGGTCCCATTCTTAAAAACAGGCAAGAGGAGCCACTGGCCTGCCCTCCTCTGTCTGTGCCTCTCTTGGCAAAATGAGGACACTGCAGAGATGGGGGACATGCCACTTGGAGTCAAGTCTCCACTTTCAGACCACTTTTCAGACCACTACTAAAATACTTTTTTTTGAACTCTGAATTTCTTTATCAGAACAGTCCTGAGCCTGTTTCCAGAGCCTGTTCAGGATCTTTGCTGGGGTCTGGCTTCCTGTGATGAATATGGAACCAGTATGCACACCCTCAGGTCTAAAGGGTGGCCTTGCATGGCTGTTTCGAAGGGGCTGTGGACATGCAGTTTGGATATGGGAGGTGAGGCATCTACATATATGTGCCAGAGGTGTTCTTGGTGCAGAATGGTGTCCAGGGAAGAAGAGTGAGTGGGCTATGGATCAAGGGCTCAGGGGTCTGGGTCTAGGGGCCAGGTTCAGCTCTCTGTGTGATGCCACAGAAAGATTCTGTGAGAATATGAGAATTTAAAATTCAAACTCAGATTTTCCTGCTTGTTTTATCAAAGTGCATATGACAGAGCACTTTTTTTTAAACACACAGTCAGCTTTTTAATTTTTTTACAGTTCTAAATATTAAGACATAAGGCATTTGGGCCAAAAGTTTGTTTTCCTCCCTGAGCCCTACAAACATTAGTGGTAGGACTGCCTAACTGTTGTCCAACACACAGAATTTTTCAAAACAAACAGAAGATCCTCCAGCTCCTAAGCACGGTAGGGAGATATCTGTGATATCTTGGGTTTTATCTCTAAGTATCGTTGGAAACGTGCTTTGCAGTTTTGCCTCAATTATTCATTGTGTGTCACAAAGAGGTAAAAAAGAGAGCAGCTAGTTTAAATGACTCAGTGCACTGGTGAGTCTATGAACATTTCAAGCCAATCAAATTATGAACTGAGAGAGCTACATATTAGCAAAGAGCATCCAAACCCATCAACCACCTATATTTGCATAATCCCTCTACAAAGTTTATTCAAAGTGCTTCCACAAACATTACCTCATTTGATCCTCACAATGACCACATAAGGCAGTCAGGGACAGTATCATTCCCATTTTATAGACAAGAAAGCAGAGGCTTGGGGAAGTGAGTGAGTTAGTATATTGCCTAAAAATATGTAGCATAAAAGAAAAAGATTCCTAAGGACTGATATAAATTCTTGATTCTTAAGGGTGCAGGATCCAGGCATATTTTAAGATATACAGATGCAGTTTTTATATTTGAAAAAGCTACTCTCAGAAAGCACACTTGGCTTCCAGTTCTGGCTTGGCATTGACAAATGTTTCTTGGGATAGGTGTCCAACAGAGGTTAAGCCTCAGTTTCCATCTTCAAGATAAAGGAGTTAAAGTAGATAATCTCTAAGGTTTCTTCCAGCTCTGGTTCTTTTACAATCTATACCCCAGATTGCTTTTCACACTTGTAAAAGCAGCCTTGAAACCCAGGCAACACAGTTGTGTTATATTAATGAGCCTTTATATCAAATGGCCTAGGGTGTACATCTGAGTTCAGGAGATACAGGAGCCAAATAATAGTGCATTTGTTTAACAAAAAATTTTCAGGGATTTCAGAATCCTAAAACTCTCAGGATGCCTAGAAGTAGGACTTAGAAAATCAAGTGCCTTAAGGGGCCAGATAGGTAGTGGATCACATAGAGACTTGGGAGTCTGGGGAAACTTGAAGTTTCCAACAAGATTTCTTGTGTTTGACTTCTAGAGGGAAGTGTTCTGGTCCCAATCCACTTCTGATACTTTAAGGAAGGCCCACTGGCCTACTGCAATCCCTTCCTCATGCCAGGTCTCTTTTATAAGCTCCAAAGAACACTCAGAGCCCTAGGACATTCCCAGAATCTGTATTCTTTGGATGTTGAAATGTGGATTCAGAGATTAGTCTCCAGTAAAACACTTCAAGCCTGAAAAATATGCTGGTGCCTAGGGCAGTCTTAACTAGACCCCTCAGCAAAAAAATTAGTCAGAACTAGACCTGGGTCATTTGATGTTTGGGATCCCATCAAATTTCTGGGAATAAAATCCCTTTATCAATTCACAAACATGAGGCAGATTCCAGAAAATTCTGGGCTCTGTGATTGAAAGCTCACTTCCCCCACCAACAATGTTATGTACATTCATAACACTCTGAATAAACACTGGTATCTTGTTTGTCTGTCTGTTTTGGTACTGGTGATTAAATACTGGGAAGCTTTACCATTGAACTACACCCCCAGTCCCCCCTCCTTTTTTTTTAATCTTTCAAGACAGGATCTCATTCAGCTGCTTAGAGCCTCATTACATTGATGAAGCTGGCCTCAAACTTGTGATCCTTCTGCCTCAGCCTCCCAAGTCACTGAGATTACAGGTGTATGCCACCATGCTTACCTTTGTTTGTTTTTTAAAAAAAAAAATTCAATTAACTGATTATTAATTTAATGGTTTTCTTCTCTTCTAGACCAGTAAATTCCTTGGAGGAGCCCTTGCCTATCTTGCTTTTGGTTTTAGTGTCTGTTTTACGATGCTAGGGATCAGGGGTTTGTCCATGCTAGGCAAGTGCTGTACCACTGAGCTACACCCCCAACTTGCCCATAGTGTTTACTGTTGAATCTCCAGCACTCAGTACAGTGCCTGGCACACACTAAGTATGAAATACTATTTAATCAATGAATAAATAACGTCTCATTCATGTAGCCCTATGCATACAATAAACACCTAGATGTTTTCAGGCATTATTCCTTGAAAGGGGGGGATAACAAAAGCAATACAAACCAAACTCTACCTTCATGGAACCAGCAGCAAGACAATACTGGAGATCAAGTAAATAAATGCAGTGATTTCAGACAGCATTAATAGCTATGAACCAAGAGGGAAGAGTCAGAGGAAAAACATGAGCTGACCAATGAATGACAGGAAGCCAGATAGTTGAGTAAAATAAGGGTCAGTCAGGTGAACGTTCCACAAAGCAGAAATAACCAGTGCAAAGACCCTAAGGCAGAAGTCATTTGGCTTATCTAAGCTACATGAAACATTGAGAAGATAGTTTGGCAGAAGCATACATGGTAGGAGATAAAGTTGAAAGGTTGTCAGGGAAAGAGCAGGGAGGACCTTTTAGGCCACGATGAAGACTGGATTCCAGGGAGAGCAGAACTGCAAACAGTAGCAAGGGTCAAAGTTGCTGGTGGCCCCAGCCTGTTTTTCATGGACCCAAAATAATATAAATACATGTATAACAGGAACAGAAACTTGAAGTTTCAGCTGCAGTCTTGCAGGTGCTAACTCTCATACTTGCCCACAGGCCTCTGACTTTCAAGACACCTGATCTCAGTGCTGCCTTTCTTTGGCATCAGCTGCCAGGAACCCGGCACAGTAGGGATTGTTCATCATCTCACTCGCTCTGGACGTTGGTAGTTCGGTGTTCTTGTGGGGCAAATACTGACTCAACAACACAAAATGTCAGGGTATAAGGTTCAACATCATTCTCATTATAATCCTGAAAGGAATCAGGCTGCGATATGGGGACCTGGCTTTAACAGCAAAACTATTTTGGGGGTTAGGCAAGCTATGGCAGTTCAAGCCCCTCCTCCTTCAGGACTCCTAATGGGCAAATCTCTTTAATTAACTTCCCTCGGGGCTCCTCCCTCCCAGGCTCCGCCTCCTGCCTTGCTCTATTTACAGTAGAGCACCAACCTACTCCCCTGCTGCTGCTGTCCCAGGGCCTCAGCTCTCCTCCCTTCAGTGGCTGGTATGGATATGACCTGGTAGGTACTTGAAGAAAAGGGAGGAATTAAAGGGGGTGATGGGGATAAAGACATAAAATAGGACGGGAAGCATGGGAGGGATACAGGATGCAGGGCGAAGAGACTGAAGAGGCTCAGGAGGATGATAGATTTGTAATAGGTTGAGGATGAGGTAAAGAATATGGAGGGCAGACCCAATCGTGTAGACCCAATAAGACACACACAAGCAAGTGGGTCAGCTTTGTCCTTCTATATTAGAAGATATTTAATTCCCTTTCAGCTACCAATCCTGTGATGATGATGATGATGATGATGGTGATGATGATGATTTTTTTTTTCTGTATCAGAGATTAAACCCAGGGTGCTCTACCACTGAGCTACTTCCACATCCCTTTTTTTTTTTTAATTCGGATACGGGGTCTTGCTAAGTTGCTGAGGCTAGCCTGAAACTTGTGATCCTCCTGCCTCAGCCTCCTGAGTCTCTGGGATTACAGACATGCAACACAGTGCTTGGCTCCTATGGTTATTTTGAAGTTTCATATTTGTCTTGGAAACTGGCCTGCGGCCTCTTTCCTGGTATTTATTAGCCTGCCTGCTCTTGCTGCTCACCTAGCATTTCGAAGTTGCTGGTTTTAAGGGAGTAGGGTGTTTACTACTGAATGAGAAGCCTACATAAATGTTTTTCATGTTCACTGAAAGCAGGGCTGATGAAGCCTCACTTACCTCCTTCCCTTCTTTTGTCCATTTTTTTATTTGTCCTATTTATGACTGTTCTAATTTAATTTTCACTGTGGCTTTCCCAGGATAACTCTACTCCTCTTTCCTGAAGTCCCAGAAAGCATCCCAAAATCTCCTGTGATTTCGGCCTCTGTAACAAGGTTTCTGTGACATAGGCATAGTGTGGTTTGGGGACTAAGATTTTCCTGGCTATTCAAAGCAAAACTGAATTCAGGAGCTCACCTATAAAAGGCAAATTAATTTAACAATGCCATTTTGGACCATTAATGAGCATTTCTTATTCTCACAAACACACTTTTATTAAACATTTTTTATAGAAACCTTCTAAGAATAATAGAGAGAATTTTTGTATACCCTGACCCCAGATTGACCAATTTTCAAAAATTACCTTTATTTATTATTACTTTTTTTTTTCTTTTTTTGTACTAGGAATTGAACCCAGGGGCACTTTACCACTGAACTACATCCCCAGACATTTTTATTTTTAATTTTGAAACAGGGTCTTTCTACATTGCTTAGGGCCTTCCTACATTGCTTAGGGCCTCACTAATTTGCTGCAGCTGGCGTTGAACTTGCCATCCTCCTGCCTCAGCCTTCCAAGTAGCTGGGATTACAGTCACCCAGCCCCTATTTGCTTTCACATTCTGTCTCCCTTCTTTGCTCTCTCCTTCACTATCCGCACCACTATCTTACAACTTTTTTAAATGAATCATTTGAGAGTAGATGGCAAATATCATGGTCCTTCAATGTATAATTCCGAAGAACAGGGTATTATTTTACATGTCACAATATAATTAGCAAATTACAGACATTTCATTGAAGTTTATTCATTATTTTATCTAATCTATAGTCTATATTCCCATTTTGTTAATTGTTCAAAGTGATAAAATTTTTCTCACTACTGTAGGATTAAATCCTGTCTCTTTCACCACCTTTAATCTGGAATAGTTCCCTAGTCTTTGCTTTCATGATGTTGATTGACTTTTTTGCGAAGGGGGTGGGGGGCAGCTACTGGAGATTAAACCATTGAGCAACACCCTCAGCTCATTTTATTTTATTATTTAGAGACAGGATCTTAAGAAGTTGCTCAGGGCCTTGCCAAGTTGTTGAGGCTGGCTTTGAACTCTCAATCCTCTTGCCTCAGCTTCCCAAACTACTGGGATTACAGGTGTGTGCCACTGCACCAGTTGATGTTGACATTTTTGAAGAATGTAGGTCAATTACTCTATATGACTGAATTGGTTTATCTGGTCTTTCCTCATAAGTAGATTCAGAGTATGAACTACAGGTTGGATTATTACATAGGTGATTTTGTATCCTCAGAATGTCACTTCTAGAGACACATGATATCTATCTGTCTCTATTAGATGATGTTAATTTTAATCACCCAGTCACTGTCTATTTTTTCACTACTTGTTGCCTTGCAACTCATAAACAGTCATGGAAAGACAGTGAGACAACGCAAATATCCTGTTCCTCATTAAACTTTCCTCTCCAGATTTAGCATCCATTTTTGTTCAAACCATTCTATATGATGTTTGCAAAACAATAATTTTCTAATTATTCCACTGCTGCCTCAACATTTATCACAGGACATTCTGTTGTGAGGAAGTCTTCCCCTTGCTTTTCTTTGTTTACAGCTTTGTTGACATGATTTACATACCAGACCATTTACCCTTTTACAGTTCAGTGGTTTTCAGTATAGTCACACAGATGTACAGCCATTACCATAGTTAATTTTATAACATTTCATCACTCCACAAAGATGCTTTCCCCAGACCTAGGCAATCACTAATCTACTTCCTGTCTCTACAAGATTTGCCTTTCTAGACATTTCATATGAATGAAATCAGACAATTTGTGACTTTTAGTGACTGGTTTCTTTTTCTTGGGGTCATGTTTTCAAGGTTCATCCGTATTGTAGCATGTATTGGTACTTCATTTTATTTTATTGCTGAATTATTTTATTTGTTATACATAGGCTTAGGGAGTGACCACCAATATCTCATTGGGTGTTTCTTCTTCCTGCTGGGGAGGGTGTAAGCCACCTGAGAACTTAAGGTCTAAAATAATTAGTGAAGAACAAAAGTCAGAGAGTCAGAAATGTGTTTACAAAAGCAGAGCCCCTGATAGATCCAGTCCACTCAAAAGCTGGAATAGACAAAGGAAAGATAGCTCCAATGGTTTATTTAAGGGGGTACATCAAAGGCAGGGATAAGGTTTCAAGGGCAGAGTCTTGCTTCTGATGTCTTGCAGTCAAGAGGTTGATTGACATCTTGGCAGGTCACACCCATCTCAAGTGCTATGCGGGATCTTAGGCAGACCCTGAGGAAGAAGTTTACCTGCATAATGTGGTCAGTCCCTATGGGAGGTGCCATGGGAAGTTCCCAATGCCATACTTATCCCCTCAGGAGGCTACTATGTGCAGCAGTTCACACATAGCCCACAGACCACTGGTGACAACCAGCTGTTCCTATCCACTAGGCTGGATGTGTGGTGGCCCACATGCAGCCCATGGATGGCATGTGACACATATGTACTTATGAATTGCTATTTTTATTCATTAGGTTATAATCATTATTGTTATTATTTTGACGTTTGCTTTTCCAGATTTGGGACTTTCAGGGAGGTTTCTGTGTTCTTTTGACATGTCCTCATCACTTTTTTGAACAATTTTTTATATCCAAGCTCATCTTGTACCTCCTGAATCTAGTTCTGTAATATGCCTTTTCAAAGAGCCTTTAGTGGAGAAATAGTATTGAAAAACCCAGATCTGATGATGGCATGCTCCTTGCCACTAGGGTATCAGTACTTTTCTGCCTGTTATGGCTTAAATATGAGATGTCCCCCAAAAGCTAACATGTGAGACAATGCAAGATGGTTTAGAGGTGAAATGGATTATGGGAGACTGAAGCTAATCAGTGCATTAATCCCCTGATCAGGATTAACTGAGTGGTAACTGTAGGCTGGCAGGGTGTGACTGGAGGAGGTGGGTTATTGGGGCATGCCTTTGAGGAATGTATTTGGTGAGCTGGGCTTAGTCTCTCTGCTTCTTGATCATGTCCTGAGCCACTTTCCTCTACCACACTCTTCTGCCATGATATTCAGCCTCACCTTGAGCCCCAAGAAATGAAGCCATTTGTTTGTGACTGAGGCCTTTGAAACTGTGAGTCCCAAAATAAACTTTTCCTTCTCTAATTGCTCTTGACAGGTCTTATTGTTGCAGCAGTGAAAAATCCGACTAATAAACACTGCCCTATTGGAAATCTTGAATTCTCACTAATAACTCTCTCTAGTCTAACCCCTAGGGCTCTTTTTGCCTTCCCCCATTTCATATTTGTGTGTCTCTTCTTTCCCTATGAAAACCCTAACTCCCAGTGATATCATTGCATTTACTCATCTGCTCACTGCTACAATATATATAAAATAGTTTCAGAGTTACTAAACCCATGCCACTATGGAAAGCTAACCAACTAGAGCACAGGATTTGTTTGTAGTTCTTTTTTCCACACCTTGAGTCTATATTCAAAATACTGTATTCACAGGTGAGTTGAATTAGTACTCTTTTTTTTTAATTAGTACCTTTTCCCTCTTCACTACAGTTTTATTTCTCAGTTGAAACAGAATTGGGTTCATTTGTTTATTTGCCTTCAATTATACTTTTTTTTTTAGAGACAGGGTCTTAATGAGTTGCTTAGCACCTCGCTGTTGCTGAGGCTGGCTTTGAACTCGCAATCCTCTTGTCTTTTATACCCCATCTTGCCTTTGTTTTATACTTTAAATATGTAGAATATGCCTCTAAAAGCAAAAATTATTTAAAATCTATACTCATGTCATTCCTTGACCAACCTTTCTAACCCATTCCTCTCTTACCCCTTGTAGGGAGAAAAATTTTTTATCTTTCTTTTCTCTTCTTTTTTGCAAAAATAATGGATCTATGTCTTTTCCTCAATTTTTTTTTTTTCTTATAAAAAGTTTGGGGCTGGGGATGTGGCTCAAGCGGTAGCGCGCTCGCCTGGCGTGCGTGCTTGCGGCCCAGGTTCGATCCTCACACCACATACAAACAAAGATGTTGTGTCCGCCGAAAACTAAAAAATAAATATTAAAATTCTCTCTCTCTCTCTCTCTCTCTCTCTCAAAAAAAAAAAAAAGTTTACATACTTCGTTACTCTTTTTCATTTTGCCTAATATGTCCTGGAAGTCATGCCAAATCAGTTCAAATGGCCTTCTTGGTTTTGTTTGTTTGTTTGTTTGTTTGTTTGTTTAAACACAGCTGCATATTACTTTAAATTATTATTAATTATTTGTTTCTTTGTGAGTCCCCAAATAAACTTTTCCTTCTCTAATTGCTTTTGACAGGTCTTATTGTTGCAGCAGTGAAAAATCTGACTAATAAACACTGCCCTATTGGAAATCTTGAATTCTCACTAATAACTCTCTCTAGTCTAACCCCCAGGGCTCTTTTTGCCTTCCCCCATGCCCAGAGAACCTTAGTTTACTTAAAAAAAAAAAAAAAAAGTAGATATGTTTTTAATTGTCACACAGCAATGTACATATTTATGGGGTACAATTTGACATCTCAATACATATACACAATGTATAATGATAAAAGTAATATTAGCATATTACTCTAATAAATACATATACCATATTTTGGTCCACTAACCTATGCTGCAAAGTAACCTTGTGCATATGTATTTTTATATGCTTAATGATCTATTTTTAAATAGATTCCTGGAAACAAAATTTCTAGTTGATGTTAAGCATGTAGGTAGTTTTGATAAATATAGCAAATTCCTTTCATATGGGTTTTGTTTCTCCAAAGACTCTCCAACAGGTTATATTATGATTTTGTCCATCTGATATGTGAGAAATAGTATCTCAGTGTAGTATTATATGTATAATGATAATATCATAGCAAATTCATTACCTTACAGGTTTATTATTTTTTAGTGTTGGAAACATTCAAAAATAATCTCTATTAGCTATTTTGAAATTTGCAAGTAATCATTGTCAATCATAGTTATCCTACTATGCTATAGAAAATTAGAATTTATTCCTCTTAACCAAATGTGATCTGCTTTTTGTCGTTATAGATAAAGTTTCACTTTATAGACTTGTATAAAAACAAAATCATATGATGTGTACTCTTTTGTCTGGCTTCTTTCAGTATAGTGATATTTTGAGATTTATCCATTATTTTTTATTACTGAATAGTATTCCATTATGTGAATATACATGAACAGTTAGGCTTTACCTAGTTTGAGAATACTACAAATAAAGTTAGTATAAACATTTGCATATAAGTCTTTGAACATACTTTTTTTTTTTAAATCTTTGGGCAAATACCTATAAGAAGAATAGCTTATTATGAGTGAAACTGAGCATCTTTCAAATGCCATTTTTCTTCTTCTTTCTTTCTTTCTTTTTTTGTTTTCAGTGCTGGAGATTGAACTCAGGGCCTTGCACATTACTAGGCAAGTGCTCTACAATTGAGTTACATCCCCAGTCCTCAAATGTCACTTTTGTGTGTGTGTGATTGCTAATGTCTTTTGCCTATTTTTCTGTAAAATTTTTGATCTTTAATTTTGAAGTTCTTTATACATTTGAGATATTAAACCTTTATCTTAATATGTTATAAATATTCTCTCAATTTGTCATTTGTATATTATTTTCACTTAAGGTGTTTTTATATGCATTTTAAAATATCTGTGTAGTTGATGCCTCATCTCTTCTTGATCATATCTTAATTTATCATATCTTGATCATGTCTTAATCATAGTTAGAAATATTTTCCCAATACCTACATCATAGAGAAGTTAAAACATTTTATTCTATATTAATATTCATTCACTTTTTACATTTAGATTTTTGACCCATAAAGGTTGATTGTGTGTGGTATGAAGACCTTATTTTTCTTAATGGCTATCCAATTGTACTGAGAGCTTAAAAGTCCTTTTTATTTTGCTTTGTTTGTTTATTTGAGAATTCACCTTTCTCGTTTACTATATTTCTAGATATACTTTTTCCATTTTATTCTATTGAAGCACTGGGTTTGACACTCAGCACCACATAAAAATAAATAAATAAAATAAAGGTATTGTGTCCATGTGCAACAACTGTCACATGCTAGTACCACCTTATTTTAAATATCCTCTCCTCTTCCCCACATTGATCTTCCTTTTGAGGTTTTCTACCTGTTCTCATGTGTTTATTTCTCTACCTGAATTTTAGTATTATTTAGCTCCAGGGGAAAAAAAAAAGCTTGTTATTATTTCTATTGGGATCATGTTAAATGCATAAATTAACTTAGAGAGAACTGACATTTTGATCTTTGAATATTCTAATCAAGAGCAAGGAATATCTTTCCATTTGGTAAAGTCTTCTTTTGTTAAATAAATATGTTTGAGGAAATATATTTGAAAACTGAACCACAGATTACTTTCATGCGAAAGGTAAAACCAGGAAGTCTGTTTTACTTTCCAATAAATAAAAGCAGCAGTTTGAAAACAATAGTAGCTGGAGGTGTAGTTCAGTGCTAGAAATCATGCTTAGGAGGCACAAGGCCCTGGATTCAAGCCCCAGCACCAAAATAATCATAATTTTTACATCCTAATTATCTTTAATTGTGTTCAGGAATCATAAGCATCTTACTCCGCAACATTCAAGTTGCTTAATATCACTTCCTTGAGTGTGCTTTATGAAGGACAATTGCTTCTAGGTATGAATAATAAGCCTAGTCACAATAAGGCTTTTGTTTTGTTTTATTTTATGAAGATGTCTTGGATCTCATTGAACATCTATCTGAAAGCTATGGACTTGCTTTCCATCCATATGGGAACTTTACACAATTTTTCTAAAGGTTGGAGGGGAAGGCATTGACTCCTTGAAGCCAATCCTTAAGATTCTAGTTTTGAATCCCTGTCCTATGGGTTATATTTTACAGGATTATAGATCTAGAGATGGGTAGGCAATATTTGGATTTGGGCACTTCACACCCTGACAGTAATTCCTATAATTCCTGCTTCTCTCTTCCTTCTGAGGGCTTTATTACTTAATTTGGTTCTAAGCAAGTTTTATTTGGGCAAGCAAAGTCCCACCAAGAAGATACTAAGGGAGTTCCTGGAAAACTGGTAGGAGAACTCCCTGCATTGATGGTTCTGTGAATTCCATGTCAAGAATCTAAACTTTAGGGTGGTAGATCCCTTGTTTAGAATGCACAAGGCCCATGTTTCATCCCCAACACTTAAAAAAAATAGAAACCTTAGATTTAAATGATTTATACAGGGCTGGGGCTGTAGCTCAGTGGTGGAGCATTTGCCTAGCACGTATGAGGCACTGGGTTTGATCCTCAGCACCACATAAAAATAAATAAATAAAATAAAGGTATTGTGTCCATTTGCAACAACAATAACAAAAAATTTTAAAGGTTTTTACATTGAGGGCTGATGGTAGAGCATTTCCCTGGGTTTGATCCCAGGTTACACCACAGACAGACAGACACACACACACATACACACCTCAAGTGGATTTATACACTGAGAGTAAAGTACTTGATGTCATGCCATACATATTCTGAGCATTAACCATATCTGTGATGCCACATGTTGAGTTTTATTTCCTTCAGATAAAGACATCTCACTGTAGACTTGACAATTCAATTGCTACTGATGTCACCAGTATCCTTCAGATTCCCACAAACACTAAATCCAAATACTACAGTTAGGGGCAACAGAGACACCCCTAGAATTCTGGGGAATTATGATCCTCTCCAAGCTACTGGATACATTCCCATTTGGTCTCACAGTCTCAAGACCTACATAAGATGCTTGCTGGGAGAGGGTGATATATGTACATATAACATCACAGAGTTACCATCGTAGAGTTCAAATTTTATTGAGTCAAAGGGAATCACTCAAATGGAATGGCATGATCAGATCCAATTTGGGGGAGGTAAATCACTGTATTTCAGTCAAGTTGTGGTGGCAGTGTGGAGAGATCTTCTGAGACAAAAAGAAGGCTGCATTAGAGCAACAGTGAGTGTCTTAAAAGACAGTGGCTGTCATAAAATAGAACTAAAGGAATTAGACTAAGTGGTGATTGGATACATTTGACATGGGTGGTGGTGGGGTATTGGAACTTGGAGGCCCAAGTCTCTTTCTCCCTAGTTAAATGATCTCATTCAAAGGCATTTTCCGCCTTCTGACTCTCTGAAACAAAAATAAAAATGTTCTTAAGTCCCAAGTGCTACTAATATGAAGGCACGGACAAGGAAAAGAAAGGAGAAAGTGGATAGTAAAAATGTCCTTGTGGTTAAAAGGCTGCATTGTCATGATACTTTATGATTTCTGAGGTATTTGGCTTAACCCAGGCTTTTTCTTTGTTTTCCCAAGCAGTGAGGATCAAATCCAGGGCTCTCTACCACTGAACAACACCCCCAGGACTTTTTATTTTTTTATTTTGAGATAAGGTTTCACTAAATTGCCCAAACTGGTCTCAAACTTGCAATCCTCCTGCCTCAGCCTCCCAAGTTGCTGGAACTATGGGTTTGTACACCTTGGTTAACTAAGATTTTTTTATTTGTCCAAGGCTGAGGCAGGCTTGATAACAGTGAACATTTATGTAAAATGTTTTTATTTTCAAAATAATTCTATTTTTGTTCTCCTTTTACTCATCCAAAAATAACTTTTTTATTTGTTCCATTGGGTCAAATGGCAGTTTGTTTTGGACCACATTAAAACATTTTCCAAAGTTTTGCCATGGCTTGAGTTTCCAAAATCACTACAACTTTTGTGGATTTATCAAAGATTATTTATTTTATTATTTAATGAGTAATAACATACAAACAGTAAAGTATATAAACAGTACTAATCTTAAGTGTTCAAGTTGAATTTTTGCATGTATACATATCCAGTTAACCACCATTTGGTTAAAATTATAGAACATTTTGTGTACCTCATGAGGTTCTCTTGTATACTTTTCGGTTTAGTCACTGAAAGATTAATCACTATTCTGACTTCTATAAACATTCAAGTCTTGCTTGTCTTAACCTTTGTATATATAGAATCAGAACTCATTTGTGTCTGGCTTCTTTCATTCGACATAGGATTTGCGAGATTTCTCCATCTTGCTGGAGCTGATCCATTCTTCCTTTCTTCCCTCCTTCCCTCTTTATTCTTTCTTTCCTTCCTTCCTTTCTTTCTTTTTTTCCTTCTTTCTTCCTTTCATTAGTGAGTGAACCCAAGGTCTCACAAATGCTAGGCAGATGTTCTACCACGAAACTACATCCCCAGCCCCCAACTCTCCACCTTCTCTTTTTTTGAGACAGGGTCTTGTCAATTTGCTGAGGCTAGCCTCAAACTTGTGATCTTTATGCCTCAGCCTCTCGAGTAGTTGAATTTACAATTGTGTGCCTGGCTTGATTAATTCTTTTAAATTGAGGTGTAGTATTCCATTGGATAAGGGTACCACAATTTATTTATGTCTATTCATGAGCATTTGGGTTGTTTCAGCTTTGGGATACTATGAAAACAACCATTAAAACCATATATTCCACAAATGAGAAGACGTAAGCACTTATTTCTCTTAGGTGTAAAGAATAGATTTGCTGGATCATAAACCAAATACGTGTTTAGCTCTGGTAGAAACTAACAAGTGCTTTTCCAAAGAGACATTATTTTGAGGGCCCCACCACACTAATGTATGAGAGTTCTGTATCCATGAAAAAAGTTGATATTATCAATCTTTTAAATTTCAGCCTTTTGGGTGCTCACTTCAGCAGCACATATACTAAAATTGGAACAATACAGAAAAGATTCATATGGCCCTTGTGCAAGGACAACATGCAAGTTTATGAAGCATTTCATATTTTTTTCTTACTGATATGCAAATGATGTTTATTGTTGTATTGCAACCTTGGACAGTCTTACATCACAACTATTGCTATGCTATTTGGAAAAAAATGAAAACAATAACAGGAAAGATTGAAAGAAAGCATACCATAACAAGCTAGAATCTTTGTTTTTTTTTATTATTTTAATCTGGGAGCGAAGCGGGTGTTGCAAAGTATCTTTGTTACTTGTGACAACAATCAACATACATAGAAGCTTTGTACAACCTAGATGATTGTTTCCAATGACTGTTGCTTCTTTCAAGGTGAAACAGAACTTATTGCACCCTATGAAAAAGACGACTACTTACCCTAATTGGGTGGGTGAGGGTACTCTCTGTTTCATGGTAACCATAAGCACATATGTGGGCAGATGGACAAGGTCTGCAGGTCTACTTAAGGACCTATTTTACATGCCTTCCAACCTTATGCCCATTTTTTTGTTTTTGTTTTTGAATGTACTTTAAAAAAAGAAAAAAGAAAAACAAAATCTAAGGTTGTAGAATGAAAAATTTCTTCAACCTAAGATCCCCTCACTTGGACTTATTTTAGACTTTAGGATAAAAAAAAATGTTTTTGCCAAGTTGTGCCTTTCCTTCTGAAATTGTAAATAAGTTGCTGCTTATTTAAAGACAGTCCATTTGAAGGTCCAAGACTAACAACCACTCCCCACAAGTCCAGATGCCTTCATCTTCCCCAACACCAGAAGAGGTAGCACCTGTTGGGGGATTCTTAGGTGACTTGATGTAATTTGCCAGTGCCTACTCTATTGAAGAACTGCATTTTCATTCTTGAGAAGAAACTCATGGAAGGGTGTACTTCCTATTGCAGATTCTTATTTTTTAAAAAATTTCCCTAAAAAATTTATGCCAAGTAATAATGAAGATTTTTATTTTTCCCTGAGCTAAATGAAGGCTAACACAATTAGAACTGGGAAGTCCTGGGTGTGAAAGCATTAATTTATTTACATGATTTATTTTTTTTTATTTTTGTAGCCATAGCCTGTATTTCCCTATTTTATGACTGCTAAAGTATTCCCAGGCCTTGCTTTAAACCTAAGAGTTGTCATATTGGTGGGAACAGCTAGACACTGCCATTGTCTTTGTGATTCCTTTTTTAAAAACTCCCTTTTATGCATGTAATAATGTAAATGATGAAATATTGCTCTAATGATTGAATGGAAGGGGAAATAAACACCAATGTTGGGGCTGAGGATTTTTTCTGGCTGTGTGGATGCCCTTATTGAAATGTGGATCAAGACTGTTACCCAAAGTTTTATCTCTTAGTTATTGCACTTGACTTTAGGGTAAAAAAAAAAATGTTTTCACCAAGTTGTGCCTTTCCTTCTGAAATTGTAAGTGAACACAGTAACAGTACCTGTTTAACTGTGCCATAGATGTTGCTACAGAGAACACACCAGTGTTCTCACTGTTGAGCTCACAATACCTACCAAATATGTAATCTATGGAGAAACCTGTGCAGAACCTGCTGATGCTGTGTGTCTGTTGGAAAATAAATTCGAAATATTTGCTCCTCCCCTGGCAAAAAATTCTTAATCTTTCTGGCCAGGTTTGGTAGTACACATTTACAATACCAGCTATTGAGGACACTGAGGCAAGAGGATTGCAAATTCATGGCCAGCCTGGGCAAAATAAAAAGTAAAAAGGTAAAGTGCTGGCCTAGCATACCTCAGGCCCTAAGTTTGATTCCTGGGAACACACACACACACACACAGACACACAGACACACAGCATTTTGAGGGTGAGAGTAATGATTTATTATTATGGTTTTAATTTGCATATTCCTGCTGAGTTATATAAAACCCTATTGAACTAAAGAAGACTGAGGAAAAGATGTGAGGTATATTTCATTGTATTCTTATGAGTTAAGGAAGTGAGTCATATTCTCAGATTATCTAAAATGGTAGTAATTTAGTTCAATTCAATTTGCCACAGAAGCATCTGTCAACATCCTCTAGGGATTCCAAGGTGTGTAAAACAGATCCTACCCATGGTGTGTTACTATTGAGCAAGAAAGGCAATTAGGTCAACCAAGACTTGTCATGGGATGTATAAAGCCAAATATCATGTGCTGGAGGAGTAAAGATGAAGGAGAAACTAATTTGGCCTGAGAGGAAGCAGTATTGTAAGAGGGTACATCTTGAAGAAGGAGCAGGAGTTTTTCTTGGTTGGGTAGACTTTGTAGAAAAGGGGAACATGAGAAACAAATACCCAGAGGAATGAAATGGCCAAGTACCAGCAGGGATCTGAGATGGCCAGAATGTGAGGTGGGGAAAAGGGGGAATGACTTGTAGCAAAGCAGAAAGTTAGTCAAGTGAAGATCTGGAGAACTTTGTCAGCACTATTTGGGATTTACCACACATTGTGCTTGGCATGGGGCTGCTATACAAGAGGTGGAGGTAAGGAGACTCCTTGAGCCCAAGGAGTTCAAGGCCAGCCTGGGCAACATAGAGAGACCCTGTTTCTTATTTTTTTTTAAATGCAATTCAAACATAAAATAGTACATTGTATTAAGGGATGGGATTATACTCAGGGGTAAAGCACTTACCTAGTATACATAAGGTCCTGGGTTCTCTCTCTGGTACTGTAAACAAACAAGCCAAATGAACAAAGAAAAAAATCCGAAACAATTTGAGACTTTATCCTGTATCCTGGTAAGCCACCTAAGAATCTTCAAAGTATGAAAGTAACAAGATCAGATCAGAAGATTTGATATGATTAGAACAGAAGTTTCTGGCCTTGAACTCCTTTGGCAGTCTGGTAAAGCATATGAATTCCTCAGAATATAATTTTTAAATGTTTAAATTAAAATACATAGGAAATATAAGGAAATATAAATAAAAGAAATTCAATAACATTGAAACAGAATATTTTTAATCGTGATATTTGCTCCGGTATTAGCACATTTAAAAAATCTAGTGGTAGGTCTAATGTTATTATAATTTCAAAGTGGAAATGAGTGTAAGAGATGTCATAAAATAGACATATCAACTGTAATATGAGGTGAAAATATCTGTAATTTTTGTTGGTGATAGTCATAAGCATTGTTAATGCTATGGCTTGTTGCTTATATTCATAGTAAAAAAAATATACTAAATTTCACTTATATGTAAGTGAAAATACCCCATGGATTCTATACATTTCTCCCAGAGACCCCATGAATTCTATGTATTTATCTCAGGTTACATCCTCAGTAAGTAAAAGAAGACCCCTACTGATAGACTGGAAAGAAGGATAAGCTAGAAGGAGGGGCAGATCAGTTAGGCCATTTCAGTGGTCCAGATAAGACTGAATAGAGACTACAGTAGTGGAGTATAGGGCAGTGGTGGTATTTGGGAATTGAATCCAGATGTGGGTTGGGGGAGAGTTAGGGAAGTGCTTGGGGAACTGAGAGAGAGGAATGACTAAAGGACCTCACTGAGGTTTCTAGCTTGGGTAAGAGAGAGGATGGCACACCAAGACATACCAGCTTGTACCTGTATAGCAGGCTACTAATTGGTCTCCTGTGTCTTCCTTTGCCCCACTAGGGCCCAATTTCAACAGAGCAGTCCAAGTGTAGTCTTTAAACATAAGTAAGATGACATAATGTCTCTGTTCAACATCCTGTGATAGTCGAAGTCCTTTTAATAGTCATTATGGCCCCACATGATTCAAATTTCCATCCCTGTTATTGTTTTGAATTTGGAAGTAGTGGGGATTGAGTCTCATTTCCTATTATTCCCCTCACCTCCATTCACTGACTTCCAGCTGCTCTCGCTCTTCTCAAACATATAAGGGGATGCTCCTGCCTTGAACCTTTGCACTGACTCTTCCTTCCATCAACCTGGAATGGTCTTCATCTAGGTGGTCACACACTGATTCCCTTAACTTATTCAAGTCTTTGCACCCTTAACCTCCTTCAGTTCACCCCTGTGAGGCCTACTCTTGACAACCCTATTTGGAAAAAAGCCTCTCAGGGGCTGAGGGTGTAACTCAGTGGTAGAGTGCTTGCCTAGAAGGCACAATGAACTGGGTTTGATTCCCAGCACTGCCAAATTATACAACAACAACAAAAAACTTATTCTAGATAGCTGGATGGTCTGGAGGTCAGAGGAAAGATGATTGGTGCTAGAATCTAGACTTGGAAGCCAATTACCGTGAGGTAGTTGTTGGCCAGTGAGACAAAATATATTTCTAAATTTGATTTTAAAAACATGAATTAGGCAGGTAGAGTGTCTCATGCCTATAATACCAGTGACTAGGGAGGCTGAGACAGGAGATTGTAAGTTCAAGGCCAGCCTTAGCAACTGAGGGTTAATACTGACGGTTAGCTCAGTATTAAAAAATAAAAATATATGCTATGGATTTTTATAATATTTTGGTAACGATACTGTTTTAAAACAGTGGTGTTTTGTCATAATGTTTTTTGTTTTGTTTTGTTTTATATTTTCTAATCGATCCAATCACAGGCACTAGTTCAAATTTCCATGAATTGTTGCATGCTTTAATTCTAAGCAATCATATATTAAAGAATACTGGGCTAGGGGTCTAAGAGAGTCATACAAGGTGATGTACATGCAAAGTTGCAAAATTCTACCTTGTGTATTTGAAGGAATATATAAAAATGTGAATCAGTCACATTGTATAACACATTTAATTTAGAGGACACACCAAATCTATTGAACAAAAGCAGAGAGCTAGGTGTGAGAGAACATTAAAGAGAGTAGGCACTCATATCTGCTGTTCTCTCAACTAGTATCTTTTTCTTTGTAAGCATGAGAAGCAATGCTTGAAGAACCTATTCCATTAGTTAGTGTTAGTTTTCACATGCCTCTCTTAGAGTAAGCATTTCACTGTGCTAAGTGTAATTCTAGGGCCCTTCATAAACTTTTAAAATCAACTTGTTAAATTTCTTTAAAAAGTGCTTCAGAAATTTTCACTAGGATTTCATGGAATTTATAGACTGAGAATATTTATCTTTAAAACATTAACTTTCTTGCCAGGCGTGGTGGTGTGTGCCTATAGTGCCAGCAACTCAGGAGGCTGAGGCAGGATCCTTGAGCCCAGGAGTTCAAGGCCAGCTAAGCCCACATAATGAAACCCCATTAAAAAAATAGATAATAAGGCATTAATTTCCTATCCAGGAACATGGTCTTTCTTTCCATTCATTTAAAATCTTCTTTTATGTAACTTTTTTTTTTCTCCATACAAGTCTTTAACAGTTTTCGACTAATAAAATGGTTTTATTGGTGTGGTGGTGCGTGCCTGAAATCCCAGCAGCTTGAGAGGCTGAGGCAGGAGGATCACGAGTTCAAAGCCAGCCTCAGCAAATGCGAGACACTAAACAACGCAGTGAGACTCTGTCTCTAAATAAAACAGAAAAAAGTGCTGGGGATGTGGCTCAGTGGTTAAGTGTCCCTGGGTTCAAACCCTGGTATATATATATATAAAAAAAAATGGTTTTGTTATTGTGAATAGATCCCTTTTCCCTAACAATTTCCAGCTGGTGGTGGTATACTAGAAGCCACCCATTAGTTGTTTTTTTTTTTTTTTTTTTTTTAAGAGAGAGAATTTTAATTTTTTTTTTTTTTTTAATTTTCGGCGGACACAACATGTTTGTTTGTATGTGGTGCTGAGGATCGAACCCGGGCCGCACGCATGCCAGGCGAGCGCGCTACCGCTTGAGCCACATCCCCAGCCCTAATCCATTAGTTTTTAAAATGTAGATCATTTATTCGAACATAGCACTGAAATTCTATGTATTTACTAGTTTATAACCCTCTGAAATAGTCTCAGCTTTTCTAGTTACACGTACCTTATGTCTCTTTTCCTGTTTTAGTGTAGTGACCAAAACTTTGAATATAATGGTAATGATGGAAGTAAGCATTCTTGTTCTTGATTTTAAGGGACTTCTTGCTTCGAATGTTTCACTATTAGGTATGAGGCTTGCTATGAAATAGTGATAAATGCTCTGTAAGTAAGATTTTCCTCTCTTCTGAGTTCTCAAGGACATTTTACTAACGGGTATTTAATTTTGTCAAGTGCATTTTTCAACACAAGTTGATTATTTTCTATTTCCTTAGTATGGTGATTTATATTAATAGACTTCATAATGTTGAAACACTCCTGTATTTATAGAATAAACTCTCTTGCTCATGATGTAATATTCACTTAATCCACTGCTAGATTCTGTGCTAATAATGTATTTGGGATTTTTTCTTTACATTAATAAGTGGGGTTTGTTTCTTATATTTCTGGATGGATGGAGGAGTACTTTCCATTCTGGTTTATTGGGATTATGTAGGTGTCGGAATGAAATGGGGAGTTTTTATCTTTTTTTCATTACTCTAGGATAGTTTCTATAATAAATGACTTATCTGTTTTTTGATGGTTTGGTGGAAGTCTCAAAGTCTTTTCAGACTTTTTTTTTTTTTTAGTACTAGGGATTGAACCCAGGGGTGCTTAATCACTGACCACTGAGCCACATTTCCATCCCTCTTTCACATTTTATTTAGAGACAGGGTCTCACTGAGTTGCTTAGCACCTCACTTTTGCTGAGGCTGGCTTTGAACTTGTGATCCTCCTGCATCGGCCACCCAAGCCGCTAGAATTATAAGCCTGCACCAATGCACCTGGCACAGTCTGGTGTATTTTTAAGGAGATCTTTGACCAACTGCTTTCTTAGATAATGGCTGGTCTATTCAGGTTCTCTACTGATTCTTGATTCCATTTTATAGCTTATAGTTTCTTTGAAAGTATCCATCTGTGCTCTGCATAGTGGCACCTGCCTATAATCCCAACAATTTGGGAAGTTGAGGCAGGAGGAATTCAAGTTGGAGGGCAGCCTAGGCAATTTTTTCTTTCTGTTTCGAAATAAAAAATAAAAAGGGCTGGGGATGTGGTTCAGTGTCAGAGCACCCCTGAGTTCAATCCTCAGTACCGCCCTTCCCCCCCACATCCATTTGTTTTAATTTTCAAATTTGCATGTTCAAATTATACATAAATAAAATTCTCTGGCCAGGTGCAGCAGGACACACCTATAATTCCAGCAACCCAAGAAGCTGAGGCAAGGGGATGGCAAGTTTGAAACTAGCCTCAGCAACTTAGTGAGAACCTGTCTCAAAAGTAAAATAAAAAGGACAGGGGATGTAGCTCAGAGGTAGAGCATCTCTGGGTTGTATCCTCAGTACAAACAAACAAACAAACAAAACCCCCTGACTCTGGTCATTAGTTAGCTTCTGTAGATATTTATATCATCTCTCTAATTTCTAAGGATGTTTGTGTTCTCTTAGAGAGATGCAGACATTTAAATAGCAATCTGTTTAACTGAAGACAAGAGAGAATTTCCACAATAGTATTTTAGCAACCAGATTATATCTCATACAGCAATAAAAAGTTGTAGTATTTAGGAATGTGGGTATCTTGAAAGAAAGCCTGTAAAAATTTGAGTGGTAGGATATATCTAAGAACACATTTTCATTTCCTCAATGCTCAAATGAAATAATACCTAAAGAGTCTGAGAAACCTTGAAGAGCTTAACAGTGTTTTCCCCACTCTCCTCTTGCCCTGGGCCATCTTAACTCCACTGAGGAAGACATTCTTAATTTCAGTTGGTCTAAGAAATATAGTATTAAAAATTTTTGCTTGGTTATTTAGTTACCAACAGGATCATCACAGAATGCATCAATGTCAATTCCTTGACATTTCAATTTCACCAAACATCAGATCCCATCTAGTCCATTTTTCTTTAATCTAATTTAATGAATCACCTCTCTCTTTATTTTCAGCCTGCTATCTTGGGAAATCCATGCCATTAATTTTCAGCTTATCTCTTACTTAGGATGAGGAAAAATGTTCAGCCTTTTTACTTTCAGGACCTACTTTCATTTATAGGTAGCACATCATGGCTGTTGCAAAGTGCTACCCTGGAGTGGTTACCCCGAGCAAGATCTCCAGTGTGTGTGGCTGGTTGCTGCCCTTGAACCCTCATGGAGGATGTAGGGGGTCTCAATTCCCTTGGGCTACTTGGAGTGAAGAAGTGAGGTACTGGCAGAGGAGTCCATAGTATGTCTCCAGAAAGCCCTAAATCATCTTCAGAAAATATGGGAATAGATTGGGATTCCAGAGGACCAGAAATGTTGTTATGAAAAACTGAGGTTGTAAAGAAGCATATCAAGGGTGTCCTGGATATGATGGTTGCTGAATAAGAGAGCCTGAGGAGAGGCTTATCAAAAACATATCCATCTGTCCAAAAGATCTGAACACCTGTGCGGTGAGTTACATTGATTTCAGGAGGAGGGAGAATCAACTAGAAAAAGATTTGCATGCTCAGGTAGAATTGAAATGAAAAAAAAAAAAAGGAAAAAGGAGAGAAAACAGGAACTGAAGTCACTTCAAGAACAAGATCAAGAATTGTGTGGGGCTGGAGCAGTAGCTCAGTGGCAGAGTGCTCACCTAGCATGCATAGGGCACTGGGTTTGATCCTCAGCACCACATAAAACATAACATAAAGGTATTGTGTCCATCTACAACTAAAAAAAAAATTGTGTGAAATTCTTTGCATGCCCCACTATGACATTGACAGCATTTCTGTTCCCAGCTCAGAAGAGCTGAACCAGGTCAGACAATATGTGACAACATTGATGGAAACAAAAGTATCTAGGCATGAGGAGTTTGTCAACATAGACAGATCATACTGTGTATGGAGGAATTAGATCACACACCAGACACAAGCTTTGAAAGAGATGTGGTATATGAAGATTAAGATGCCTTTAGTTTGTCTTTGGAGAAAACTGCAATGCTATAAAATTTGCTGCGGCAGCTGGAAATACAAAAACCACAAAATGAAACCGTGTGTGAGGGACTGCGTGCTCAAATCTGGGAACTCTGGGACAGGTTGCAGATACCTGAAGATGAGAGAGAAGCTGTGGCAATGGTTATGACTGGATCAAAAGCCAATGTCAGAAAAGCGCTGCAATTAGAAGCTGATTGGCTGGAAGAAAATGCAAAACATGAAGAAAGTGATTGAGGCAATTTAAGTGGAGCTGCTCAGTATTGGGACCAGTGGTTTTATAGCCAGGAGCAGGGATGAGTTTTTGCCCCTTACTGTGCTGAGGACTACACTGAAAACCTGCTCAAACTACATGATGCTGAGATTGTGCAGTTAAGAAACTATTATGTTCCTTGGAAAATTGGGAATGGAACTACCATTTGACCCAGCTATTCCTCTTTTCGGACTATACTCAAAAGAACTAAAAACAGCATACTACAGGGACACAGCCACATCAAAGTTTATAGCAGCACAATTCACAATAGCTAGACTGTGAAGCTAACCTAGATGCCCTTCAATGGGTGAATGGATAAAATAATGTGGCATTTATACACAATGGAATATTACTCAGCACTAAAAAATAACAAAATCATGGCATTTGCAGGGAAATGGATGGCATTAGAGCAGATTATGCTAAGTGAAGTTAGCCAATCTCAAAAAAACAAATGCCGAATGTCTTCTCTGATATAAGGGGGGGGGGGTGACTCAAAATGAGGTAGGGGGGAAGAGCATGAGAAGAAAATTACCTTTAGATAGGGAAGAGAGGTGGGAGGGAAAGGGAGGGAGAATGGGAATTACACGGAAGAGGGAAGGAGACCCCCTTCGTTATACAGAATACAGGTAAGATGATGTGAGGGGGAAAAATAAAAAGAGGCAGTGGGTCACATTAGATTAGGTAGAGAGAAGTGATGGGAGGGGAGGGGAGGGGAAGGGGGAAATGGAAGGACAGCAGAATAAAATAGACATTATTATTGCTGTGGGTATATACATGACTGCATGACCAATGTGATTCTGCAACGTGTACACTCAGAAAAATGAGAAATTATATCCCATCTGATTCAAATGTATGATATGTCAAGATCATTGTACTGTCATGTGTAACTAATTAAAACAAATTTTTTAAAAAGACAAAAAAAAAAAGAAGAAACTATTTTGAAGTTCATAAAGAACTCTTTGAAGGTTTCCAGAAAGTGGGAAGAGAGCTGGAGGCTTTTCTTAGAGTTTGGGAGAAAAGCTTCAGATCCAAGTTGATTTACAAACCGGGAAGGAAACCTTTTAAGAGAAGGAAAGCGATAATCTAAGCTCTAGAGAAAGCTCCCTACGATAAAAGAAGAGTTGAAGGCACGGATTGAAATGTGGGAATAGGAGCAATCAAAAACATTTGTGGTGAATGGACAGAAATTCATGGAGTATGTGGCAGAACAATGGGAGATGAATCTATTAGAGAAAAAGAGCCAAGCAGGAAAGACAACTAAAGAACAAGAAGCAGACAGAGACAGAGATGCTGTATGGCAGTGTTCCCTGATGCCCAGCAAGCAGCAAGTTCTGCCTCCCAACACGCCGGGCAAAGTGCAGAAGCTGAAAACTGCTATCATGTCCAGTGCTACAGCCAATAGGAACATAGGCCTGTCTTTGCGGGGACAATCTACCACTGCCCTGTGTCTCGACTTCCTCCTTCTGGCAGCAAGCCAGTGGTCAGTTCCACTTGTTCTGGAAAGAAAACACCCTGTGCCAGTAGGCATGGAGCCAACAAAGAGAACCTGGAGCTGAATGGCAGCATCTTGAGTGTGAGAACTTTCAAAGGCTTCCAAATCTGAAGCTACTTCTCTATTCCTCAATGCAACCAACATTCAGGCCAGCCAGCCAGCCACTGTAGCTTCCTGTGCAGAGACTAGACTTAATTATGCAGGATTGTCTCTAGTTTTTCTTCAGTTTAGATGCACTTAAAACACTGGACAGGGTCTGTTACCATGGGCTTAACTTAAAGACATGAACAAGTATGACAGATCAAAGTCTGTCATGGGTTTAGTGGGTCCATAGAGAGTTGCTTTTATTTTTGACTCGAGAAATACCTTAAAACTTAGTTTATAGCAGTAAGTACAAATATTAGCGTCTAGGACCTAATTTCTTTCTCTACTCCATGATTCTTTTTTTTTTAATTGTTTTTATTTTTTTAAATACATGACAGCGGAATGCATTACAATTCTTATTACACATATAGAACACAATTTTTCATATTTTTGTATATAAAGTATGTTCATGCCAATTCATGTCTTTATTATATGTGTACTTTTTTACAATTCAATTTTTATTACACATATATACCACAATTTTTCATATCTCTGTATATAAAGTAGGTTGACACCCAATTCGTAGTACTTTGGATAATGATGTCCACACATTCCACCATCCTTGCTCATCTTCTGCCCCCTCCCTTTCCCTCCCACCCCTCTGCCTATCTAGAATTCATCTATACCTCCCATGCTCTCCCTCCCTACCCCATTATGAGTCAGCCTCCTTATATCAGAGAAAACATTCGGCATTTGTTTTTTGGGATTGGCTAACTTCACTTAGCATTATCTTCTCCAAAGCCATCCATTTACCTGCAAATGCCATGACTTTATTCTCTTTTATTGCTGTCTACTCCATGATTCTATTTGTTGAAGCACAATCACTGTTGTATAGAAAATGATTGACTAGACCCAGCCTTGGGGAATGGGAAATGAAGTAATTTTAGCTTGTATACTTGCAATTAGCAATTAACATTGTTTTTTGTCTAGGGGTGTTCAGTTAATGATGTAGCTATGATAGCTTTGCTCTCACCAAAAGACCAGTCCTCACCACACAGGACAGCCTTCCTTTCAATAAGGATGTCTGTGTGTCAGCATTTGAGGTGGTCTGATGTAGTGACAAAGTGTGACAGGGAGGCTGGGAGCTCCTTTGTGAAATTGTACAGTGCAATCCCTTTATGGGTGTGTGTGAGTGACCCACACGCTTGTCTGAATTCTGTTTCTTTTGAGTTTTCTCTGGGTCCAGTCCTCTTATCCCTGTGCCCACTGTGCCCAAGTTCTTCTACCCCTGCAGCTGCCAGCCCAGTTGGGAGGCCATCTGGGTAGGTTGGGCCATTTCTGTTGTGGAGATGAGCAGCTTTCCACATGTCACAACTGGGGATTTTTTCCTACTATAGCTTCCACTGATGAGGCTCCTTCTTTACCTACCCTAAACATTACTCCTGCACTTCCCAAAGCACTATTATGTATTCTTACTGTCTGCCTGCGCCAATACTACTAACACATTAAATGATTCTCAAAAGCTTACCAGTGTGGACTTGGTCTGTGTGTGTAAGCCATGCTGTTAGTCTTACGTACACACATGACCTGTTTTTAAAATATAAGTATATTCTTAAAAATAAATTGATATTACTTTGTATGCTGTACTTTCTATTTTATTCTTTGTAATCAATTTGGTCACAGGCAAGACCCAGCCTCCGTGGGGGCAGGGCCTTGCCGTGCACCGCCTGCCTCAGTAGCCTTACTCAGCCTCCCAGATCTGCCTAGGAAGACCAACTCTAGAACTTTCAGAGTTTTTTTTTTCCCCCTTTTCCTTTAAATTTTGGACCCAAGTCATGGTTCTGTTCCTGTCTGCTCTGATGCTGGGACTCCAGGCGGTGGGAACCTCCAGGTCCTGACCACCCTCCTACCCTGGGGGACACCTTGGTCCCACCACGCCAGCAGCAGGGCTGGTCTCCTCGGATTCCCAGTTTCATAGAGTGTGACAAGGGTGTAAATATTTATAATTGTGTATACCTGTTGAGATGTGGAGGGGCGCATCGGGTTTTTTAAGGTGACGTATATGTTTTGATAACAGCAACTACAGGCTCAGTATTGTACATGGAGCGCAGTGGCCACGAGTACATTCCATTGCCTGTCCCCGGGCTTGTAATGCAGACAGAACTCGATTAAAGCAGTTTTCTAACAAAAAAATAAATAAATAAAAAATAAAAATAAATTGAAATGGGCATAGTTACTTTTCAAAAAGAGGGGGAAAAAACCCCACCAATGCTAACCTACAAATACTATCATATTATTCTCTTCTTTTGGATTCTTGAAATTTTTATCTTGTTATCTCTCTACTTAGGGCCTTTGGTCCAGTTAATAGCTTATAATTTTACTAACTCTACTTTCTGTTGTTTGCTTTGTCTCAGCTGTGCTAAATTTTAGAAGCTTTGAGGGCTGGGGCTGTGGCTTAGCCTTAGCGCACTTGCCTGGCATGTGTGAGGCACTGGGTTTGATTCTCAGCACCATGTAAAATAAATAAAGGACTATCAACAACTTAAAACAATTTAAAAAAAATTTAGAAGCTTTGAACTAAGTGTTTATTCTGATACAAGATTTATTCTGATATTAATCTTTAGATTAAAATGATAACACATGGGTTTTAATGTTATATCCTTATCAATGTATTTGGAAGATAATATATATTTTTAAAAAAACCAATCAAACATAGATCACAAACTTCTGAGATATGTGAAGTTTAGGTTTGTTTATACTGTACATATGAAGGCACAAGTAGTCTAAGAACTACAGAGTAGTCTCCTTAGTAGCGCTAGGGAGGCAGGAGTCGTATCAATCTTGTTCCCTACTAACTTCCTAAATAGTACATATCTTCTACATAGTAGGTAATCAGCACATATTTTGATTGAGCAATGAACTGGTATATGTAGAGAATCTAATAATATATTTTAAAGTTTTCACTCATGATTTGAAAATCATGTAAAATTATGATATTTTCAAGTATCAAATGGTTAGGTACCTTTGTTATGCGGCTTTATCGGAAAGACTAATGGGCCCTTAAAAGAAAGAGAAAAAATTCTCAGTAGGTGTATAGTCAAGCTTCACAGAAAAATATATTATCATTCTCATCACATGGGACTGGCACCTCCAGGAACCTAAGTGCAGCTCTTGGCTGAAAAGCACTTGGTGTTATTTGAGAATTGGGTTCTGCGGTGCTCTTGCCTACCATTTGGGAGATCTCTGACACCGGCAACCGCTACTAACTCTGTATGTCTGAAGCATATCACAACCCCTTTCACTATCACGATCATAAAGAATATGCCAGGGAGGCTGGGGTTGTGGCTCAGTGGTAGAGCACTTGTCTAGCATGCACGAGGCCCTGGGTTCAATTCTCAGCACCACATATAAGTAAATAAATAAATAAATAAAATAAAGGTATTGTGTCAACTACAACTAAAAAATATTAAGAAGAATATGCCTAGCCAGTCACTAATCAGTATAATACACTGCTATTGGACTCAGTTCTTCAACACTGGGCCACTTTGTATACCACTTGGCCACCTTATAAAGGGATGCCTTCAGGTCAGATACCAATCCTTGGCTCAAATACTTGTGGCCAAGGGAGTTAGGGTTACACAGCAACAAGGGCAGGCAGGTACTTTGAGGTACCTCTCCAAGCCAATGGCTTCTTGCTATTAAAGGTAATAATTAAGAACTGCCATGTATCAGTATCTAACAATCCCAACGCATACTGATTATTTTCATATTTATGTTGCCACATCTTCACAAAATATCTTTGCCTTGTGGATACTTAGTCATGTTTCCTGGGATCGTCATGGTGTATTATGATGAGACAGAAATGAGCCATAATCTACTGAGAAGAAAATTTATATAGCACATTGCAGAAAAATTCAATATATGGACATTCATGAGTATGAACGAGGAAGATTTTTTAGTTTTTCATATGTGATATTCCTATATATTAGAAAATAAATAAATTACTTCCAGAAAAACAATTTCTGAAAAATCTCTGCATGTTATATTTTGCTGGTACATCTCATGAGATCATGGATAATAGTCTTCTTGGGATCTAGTACAAATGATGTTAATTCCCAAAATATGTGCTCAGGATAAATCTACTGACTATTCTCAGAACTTTGTGCCACACTGACCTAGTGTGAAATAGTGATTTGAGTCAAAGCAATGGCATTTTGAATTTCCCAATTATGGATTATTTTCTAAATATATAGTGAGTTTAATTGGGCCTAGGCAACCTCTCTCCATCTGTTAAAAAAATGTTTCAAAATTGTTTCTTCTTTTATAGGTGACACATGATTACTAAATCAAAAAGACATTTCTCAGTCCTTACCTTATTTGACTTCTTCACAACAGTCAACATTGTGGAGTACCCTTTGCTTCTTAATATCCCACAATATCAATATCTTCATCTACTCTGATGGAGTAGTAACCATTTGTATGCTGATGCATTCTGAATAATATACATACCTAGATGGGACCTCATCCATGAGCTCCAGAGGAGAATCTTTTTCTATCTTCAGAATGTCAGTTTAGATACTGGCAGGTTTTTAATACACAACGTGTCTAAAACTAACTAATTTTGTTCCCATCACCCACCACTCCTCCATAGCAAATCTGACATTTCTCTTACATTTATTAAAGTGCACAATAGTCTACCAACAATTCAAGGTGGGAAGCAGGGCATGGGAAGGTTGCTCTCTCTCTTTGCCTACAATCAATCACTTCCAAAGTTCTATCAATTTTGGCTCCTAAATTTCTCTCCAGTCTGTCTTCTCTACTCCATCCCACCACCACTTTTGTATTAGTTTGCTCTTGTTGCAATAATGCTAAATGCAAACCCTTCCAAATCTTAGTGTCTTAAAACGATAATTTATTCTTATGGATTTATTGGTCAGCTGTGGTGGTTCTGCTAATCCA
Source organism: Marmota monax (assembly GCF_021218885.2). Taxonomy (NCBI): domain Eukaryota; kingdom Metazoa; phylum Chordata; class Mammalia; order Rodentia; family Sciuridae; genus Marmota; species Marmota monax. The sequence goes on along the minus strand of NW_026693777.1, from coordinate 53,650,344 downwards.
AGTTAGGCTATTCCATAAGTTAGCTCTAGTCTCCCCCTCATGGGACCAGCATTTGCAGATTGACCCAGACATCTGATTTTCATGGTAATAGTGGAGATACAAGAGGAAAAACAGGCAAGACATTTTCAGAGCTAGCTCAGAACTAGAACACTGTCACATCAGCCTTATTCTATTTATAAAAGTAAGTCAAGTGACTGAACCATGATCTGGGAAATATATTCTGACCTATTAATTAGAGGGCCTGCAAGTTACTTGGCAAATGGACTGGGGCTATGGCTCAGTGGTAAAGAACTTGCCTAGCAAGTGTGAGGCACTGGATTCGACCCTCAGCACCACATAAAAATAAATAAACAAAATAAAGGCATTGTGTCCATCTACAACTAAAAAAAAGTTACTTGGTAAAGGAATGGATATGGAGAGGCATGAAGACTGGCCAAAACAAACATCTCTAATGCTTCATCTATCATCTATCATTTACATTGAATCTGATCTTGCAATATGGCGTCTTGATGAGGTCTATCATGTGTCAGTGGCATGTAGTTTCATTTGTTAGGAACAACTTGCCCAAATCCATCCCATTCTACTCTGCCTATCTAATCTTCTCTTCATCCTCCCAAACATAGTTAATATGTTCTTTAATGACCCTCCTCTGCTAGACCTCTTTTTATACCACCTATTTTCTGTATGCATGATGTTTTTGCTGTCATTAGACTAAATTGCAATTCATGTTCACATGGCTGTCTCCTTTCTAGATTAATAAAGCTTTTCGAGGGTAATAAGTACTTACTTTTCTGGTCTCTGTCTCTCTAGGGCCCAGGAAAGTGTTTGTCCTAAAAAGTTCAATGAATGCTGATTTGAATTAAACTTATGTTAGACAGAAATGACATTATTATTATTATTATTATTATTATTATTATTATTATTATTTCTACTTAGTTGTACATGACAGCAGAATGCACTTCAATTCATCATACACAAAAGGAGTGCAATATTTTTGATTCTCTGGTTGTACATGGTGTAGAAACACACCATTCTTGTAATCATACATGTACTGACAGAGCTGATATTTTAGAAATAAAGAGTATTACTTTGAGTTTCAGGTACAGAATTTGCTTGTGCAATTTAAAATATGAAAGCAGCTAATGTTTCTTTCTGAAGCAAGGCAGTATAAAATTATTGAGATATACACAGCAAGCAAATAAAGGAGTCACTTCTACAATTCTCGTTATGCTGAACTGAGCTTTGGGGTTCTCACAGAAGCAGCAGAAATTAGATTTATCAAAGGTATAATTTAGACTGCTCTATTATGCTGTGTTTACATGTGAAGAAATTAGTATCAATTATGAGTTTTCCCATTTGTGAAAAGGAGATGGAAAATTTCTATACTTTTTGTGCATGCTTAAAAACTTTTTTTCCTAAAAAAGCCTAAGATATTAACATAAGAAATGTTTTTCTTTCTTTCTTTTTTCTTTTTTTGCACTGAGGATTGAGCCCAAGGGCATTGGACCACTGAACCACATCCCCAGCCCTATTTTGTAATTTATTTATAGACAAGGTCTCACTGAGTTGCTTAGTGCCTTGCTGTTGCTGAGGCTGGCTTTGAACTTCTGATCCTCCTGCCTCAGCCTCCTGAGCCGCTGGGATTACAGGCTTGCGCCACCATGCCCTGCAAGAAAGATTTTTCTTTAAAAAACTTTTTGAAGGGAAAAAACTCTTTAAAAAATTTTTTGGAAAAATCTGATCATTTAATTTACATTGTTTATTTTGAAACAGATCACTACTGTTGTTTATATCTACTTTTCAAGTCATGGTATGAAATTCTTTTTTTTTTAAACAATGAATTGTAGCATTTTCAGTTGATGCAATGAGCAAATTATATTCTGGTGAAATGATTTAAAGGATTAGTAACTTGATTTATAATATACTTAATATCTCTACCAGCTTGTGAACAATCCAGTTATTTAGTGATGTCTACTCATTATTGCTTCTGAAAATAGCTCATGTTGTTTGGGGTAAGGTAGTTCTGTGTGTGATCTTCTAACAGACATAAAGAGAACAATAATTTCTATGCAAATGTTCCCACTGGATGTAGGGTGCACCTTCTCAATTCTCATTAAGGTGCACTGATTTCTTGATAAGATTAGGGCAAGCAGCAAGTTTTGTCAGCCCCAAATTTTCCTTACATCATATCACTTGACTGAAGAACATGGGTGATTTTCAAGCATGTTTTTGTTGTTGGGTAAGCCATTAAGTCATATAGCAATACTATCTAATAGAAATATTGTGTGAGCTACATATGTAATTAAGTTTTCCATTAACCACATAAAATTAAAAAAAAAGTCCATTTTTTTTTTCTTTTTGGCACTGGGAATTGAACCCAGGAGTGTTCTACCACTGAGTCATATCCACAAACCTTTTTATTTTATTTTGAGGCATGGTCTTGCTAGAATGCTGAGGCTAGCTTTGAACTTTCTATCCTTATGCTTCAGCCTCCCATGTTGCTGTACTACTCTGAGTGGCCCTAATATATCTTAAATATCATAATTGGAACATGTAATCAATATTTTAAAAGAATTAACAGAAATAGTTTATATTTTTCCACACAAAATCTCTGAAATCTGGTATATATTTTATACTTCAGCACATTTCAATTTGGAGCTTAATGTTTCTTTAGAAATACTGATATGGAGTTAGATTTCCTAAAATTTGCAGTTAAAAAACATTGACATACCCAAGTAGTTCCAAAATATTTAATTTACAAAATGAGTTAGATTTCATTATTAGAAATTTATACTTAAATAAATTTCAAAATTCAGTTCCTCAGTTTTACTAGTCAGGTTTCAAGAACTCAATAGCCACAGGTAACTTGTGCCTTCTGTACTGGCTAGAACAGTTCTAGAGCATAGGGTTGGCTTCAGGTCTTCAGTAATCACTTAAGTTTTATGGTTTGGACATAAAGTGTTCCACAAAATCTCATGTGTTGAAGGCTTGATGTCCATTGTAGTAATAATGTTCAGAGGTGGGGCTTCTGGGAAGTGATTGGATCATGAGGGCATTAACCTCATCAATGGCTTAAGCATCCTGGTTCTGTTGCAGATGTAAGAATAGCCAAACTGGAGTTTTGGATATCAGTTGTTATGGATTTGAGCCAAATCATCTTCTTTTTGGTTTGTAGAAATCGCTTTAGTTAATCTTTCTGGAATCCAAATCGGCTGCTGTTCTCCCTGTGAAAACACATAAACAGACCCCCGACTCCAGACAATCACTGGGTCAGGACCTTGGTTAATCTCTCTGGAATCCAAATCGGCTGCTGTTCTCCCTGTGGAAACACACAAACAGACCCCCGACTCCAGACAATTACTGGGTCAGGACCTTTCCATTGTCCTGTTAGAATATCCTTCCAAAGTACCTTGGGCTTATGCACATTTTTTGGACACATATGCCTTTCTGCAGCACTAAGTCCTGATGAATCCAAATTTAAAAAGTTTAGAGTAAAAAGGGTTATTTTAAGTTTATCTTTGGGGAATATATACCCCTTCCCAATTCCTTCTTTTTGCTTTAATAAGTACATTTTAATAGTTTGATGAGCTCTTTCAACTATGCCTTGTCCCTGTGGATTGTATGGGATTCCTGTTATATGAGTAATGCCAAATGTTGAGCAAAATTGTTTAAAAGAGGTAGAAGTATAACCAGGGGCATTATCTGTTTTTAACTGTTTTGGAACACCCACAGTGGCAAAATTTTGTAAGCAATGAGCTATAACATCTTTAGTTTTTTCTCCGGCATGAAGGGAGCCCATCAAAAATCCAGAAGAAGTATCAACTGTAACATGCAAATATTTTAATTTTCCAAATTCTGGCAAGTGTGTGACGTCCATCTGCCAAATATGGTTAGGTATCAATCCTCTAGGATTGACTCCAAGATTAACTTGTGGTAAAAAGGTCACACAATTTTGACATTGTTTTATTATTTGTCTAGCTTGTTCCTTAGTTATTTTAAAGCGCTTTTGTAAGTATTAGCATTGACATGGAACTTTTTATGAAAATTTATAGCTTCTTCTAGTGTAGAGAAAATATGTATGTCATGTGTAGTTTTATCTGCTAAATCATTGCCCAAACTAAGGGCTCCAGGCAATCCTGTATGTGCCCTGATATGTCCTATAAAGAATGGATCTTTTCTGTCCCAGATTAGACTTTGTATAGTGGAAAGCAAAGAGAAAACAGTAGAAGAAGGGGAAATCCTACCAGCATCTTCAAGAGATACTATAGCATTAACTACATACTGACTATCAGAAAATAAATTAAATACAGAATCTTTAAACATCACAAAAGCTTGTAAAACTGCATTAAGCTCTACCTTTTGAGCTGATTGTTTGGGTACTAAAAATGTAAAAGTTTGATCAGGGGTAACTACTGCTGCTGTACCATTATTTGACCCATCAGTGAATATATTTGGAGCATTCATGATAGGTGTTTTTCTTGTCATTTTTGGAAAAATTACAGGATGCAATGACCAAAAAGACAATAAAGGATTAGATGGTAAGTGGTTATCAAATGAAACATTAGATTTGCACATGATTATTGCCCAAGTATTTAACTCATTAGCTAACTCATCAATTTGATTCATAGTATATGGAGTAATAATTTTATTGGGAGAAATTCCAAACACTCCCTTTGCTGCTTTTATTCCTTTGAGTATTAATTGTCCTACAGCCTCAGGATACCTAGTAAGAATAGTGTTAGGAGAATAAGATAAATGTATCCATAATAATGGACCTTCTTGCCAAAATACTCCTGTAGGAATATTTTTTGTTGGTAGTACAATAAATAATAAAGGCAAACTTATATCAATTCTATCCAAATGCATATTTTCCATATATGTTTCAATGATTTTTAATGCCTTTCTTGCTTCAGGCATTAACATTCGGGGTGAATTTGGATCTGATGGACCTTTTAGGATATCAAATAAAGGTCCCAACTCTCCTGTTGGTATGCCTAGATAAGGCCTTATCCAATTTATGTCTCCTAATAACTTTTGAAAGTCATTAAGTGATTTGAGTTGATCTACTCGTATTTGAATTTTTGGTGGACGGACCATGGTTGAGGATAATAGAACTCCTAAATAATTAATTGGAAAATTTAATTGTACTTTATCTATTGCTATCTCTAGATTATAATTTTTTAATAAGTTTGTAAGTGTGGCATAACATTCTAGCAATGTGTTTTTATCTTTGTGTGCTAATAATACATCATCCATATAGTGAAATATTTGTAGTTCAGGATTTTGATTTCTAAGTGGCTGGATTACTTTGTTAACATAAATTTGACACATAGTTGGGCTGTTAGCCATCCCTTGAGGGAGTACTTTCCATTCATATCTCTGATCAGGACCTTCATGATTCAGTGCAGGGATAGTAAATGCAAAACGTGGACTATCCTCAGGATGAATTGGAATTGAAAAAAAACAATCTTTAATATCTATAACTAAAACATACCAGGTTTTTGGCAAAGCAGACAACTGAGGAATCCCTGATTGAGCAGGTCCCATAATAACCATCTCATTATTAATGGCTCTTAAATCTTGCAATAATCTCCATTTACCAGATTTCTTTTTGATGACAAAAATGGGAGTATTATGGGGAGATACAGAAGGTTGTATATGTCCTTCTGCTAATTGTTGTTTGACCAGGTCATGGGCTGCTTGTATCTTTTCTTTAGTCAGGGGCCACTGAGGAACCCATACTGGTCTTTCTGATTTCTAAGTAATTTTTATTGTCTCAGTGGCCCTTTCTGAAAATCCAACCCATGTCTGTCTGTTCCTTGATCTATTTGTGTTGGTGCTGCTATACCTTGTTCTTGTTTTTCTAATCTTTTTCCTTTCCTAAAACCTTGTCTAGTCATAATAGTGGGTGCATTTTGGTTGATGTTATTTGTTAATGTCAAACCTAATTGATCTAGGACATCTCGTCCCCATAAATTTACGGGAAGATGATCCAATACATATGGCTGTATAGTTCCTTCACATCCTTCAGGATCCTTCCAATCTAATACCATTGCACTTCTATGGGGATTAGTCGCCACTCCTAGGCCTCGAAGCGTTTGAGTGGCTTGTTGTAATGGCCAATGTTTTGGCCATTCTTGACGAGAGATGATGCTAAGGTCTGCACCTGTATCCAGTAGCCCATTAAATTCATGTCCTTGAATATTTAGTTTTAGCATGGGTCGAGAATCTAAATTTAAAGAAAGCATAGCCCAATCTACACCTGTGGAGCCTAATCCCTTGGAACCTCTTTCTACAGTATGACTGGAAAATTTATCATGTAGGCTGGGTATTATTAGTAACTGTGCTATTCTATCTCCTGGTGAAATTACTGATATACCCTTTGGAGAACTGGCTATAATTTTTATTTCACCTTCATAATCGGGATCAATTACCCCAGGACTTATCATAAGTCCTTTTAGAGTAGAAGAGCTGCGTCCCAATAATAAGCCTACTGTTCCTTTGGGAAGAGGTCCTTTCACCCCTGTGGGAATGATTTGAACTCCCATCTCTGGAGTTAGTACTGCTCCGGCGGAGGCGCAGATGTCCAACCCTGCGCTCCCTCTGGTTTGTCTGATGAGGGATCTGATGGACAATGTGTCCTGGGCACTACCCTGATGGGGTTGCTGGGTTCCTCCAGTGCTCCGTATATTTGTGGTTTTGGGCCCCGGAGCATTGGGCCCCCCTGTCCATTTTTTGGCAATGGAGCCCGATGCCTTTCTCCACGATATCGTGGATAAACACCTGGTCCTTGTTCATTTTTTGATAATGGAGTACCCTCTATGGTGGTTTGAGAACGGCATTCATTAGCCCAATGTCTCCCTCTACGGCATCGTGGGCAAATACCTGGTATTCTACTCCTTTGATACCTAGTTTTGTTAAACCCTCCTCCAATGGGGCAATTCCTTTTAAAATGTCCTGTTTGTTCACAATTGTAGCATGTTCTTGGCCTGGCATCTAAAGCCTGTTTTACTGCAGCTGCCACAATTTGCCCTTGTTCATTAATGTCTCTGGCATCTAAAGCCTGTTTTACTGCAGCTGCCACGACTTGCTCTTGTTCATTAATGTCTCTACATAATTTAATATATGTGTTTAAATCTTCATGTTTCCATGGTCTAATGATATCTCTGCACCAACGATTCGCTTGCTCATAAGCCAGGTGTTTTAGTAATGGCATTGCTTGTTCTGTATTCCCAAAAACTCTGGTAGCTGTTTGAATAAGCCTATCTACAAATTCAGCATAAGGTTCATTAGCTCCTTGTATTACCTTAGATAATTGACCTTGTAAACCTCCATGTCCTTGTAAAGTCTTCCATGCCTTAATTGCATCTACAGCAATTTGTGCATATACACCAGGATCATATGCAATTTGTTGCTGCTGATCCTCATAAGGTCCCTTTCCTAACAACATATCTAGATTTCTCTGAGGATAACCAGCTGCTGCATTTCGCCTAGCCGTCTCCTTGCAAAATTCCTCACTGGCAACCTTCCATAACAGGTATTGTCCTCCATTTAGCACAGCTTTACACATATTAGCCCAATCTGCTGGCGTCATGTTCAAGTTGTTAATGGATTCGACCATGCTTACAGTGAAGGGTGCTTGAGGACCATAGGTTGTTACAGCCTCTTTTAGCTGCTTCACTGTTTTGAAATTTAAAACTTGGTAAAATTGCTGCCCTCCTGCCTCAAATACAGGGCATGTTAATATTTGAGATCTTGTCTCAGGATCCCAACTATCAACTGCGGGGGTTGGGGACCTCCCAGCATATGGAGGTGGCCTTGTTAGTTGGACACTTATGTCCTCTGGTGATAGAAAGGTGTTAGTAGCAGTCTCCTGTTGTAACTTTCCCCCTGATGGCTTTTTCTGTTTTACACTTTCTTTCTCTGTCTGACTAGCTTGAGAGGCCTTCTCTTTTACTTGAATCTTTTCCTCTGTCTGACTAACTTGAGAGACCTTCTCTTTTACTTGAATCAATATGTCTTCTCCTTCCTCTACCATTGTCTGAACTGAAGGCTTTGGACTAAGCAAACAAGATATGAACGTCCACAATGGCAAAGTGCCAACTGGCAGAGTCCCTGGGCTTTTCTTTTCTATTCTTTTTAAATCTTCACCATGATGGTTCCATTGTGATATATTTAACAACTCCTCCTTAAAAAGCCATGGGCTACATTTTTGTATTGTATCAACGTATGCCCTGACTGTTCTTGATTTTACTGAGATGCCTCCTTCCTCTAACAATTTACTTAACACTCTTTCAGTTTGTTTTTTACTAATTTCTGATCCCGTATTTCTACTATAATACAACCCAACAAGATGACGCCAAACAAAACCGAGACAGAATGAAATAAAATGCGAACAACAAAAAGTCATTATAGCCTTTCTATCCTCCTGACATGTGCATCCGTCCTTTCTCCCTATCTGTTCCTCAGACGTAAATAGTTTTTCCTCAGATGTGAGCGGTTTTTCTTCCGTCTTACTCATCTCCAGGGACAGGCAACTTAAAACAAAAGTGAAGCAAAATAAAAGAGGAATCTTAAAATGGCTACCCATCTTCTCGCCCTGCCCTCAGGGGCAAGCAGTTTCACTTACCCTCAGTCGCTCCCCGTGCGAGCCACCAAATGCCGCAGTCTGGCTGGGCACAATCAGGAGCCACTTGTCAAAAGAAACTAACTTTATTTTTAGAACCACACACGCCAAACAAAACAGCCTCTCAGGAAAAACCCTCAGAGCCTCAACTGCCACCACCGGCTTTCCACAAGCCTCTCTCTCCCCCACAAGCTTCTCTCCACCTCCCACAATCCTCCTGCTCTTGAGGCTGATTGGCTGGGTCACGTGGGCGGAGCCAAAAAAGTCCCCCAATGAGCAGCTCCGTGGTCTGAAAGGGCAGGGAAACAGCCCAATGAGCATCACCGCAGAGGAGCCAATCAGCTAGGTGTTGCTGGGGCCGCTGTGAGCCAATCATCAGCCGGCAGCTGAAAGTTTGCTGGGGCCCCTTCGGCTGTGGCTCTCAATAAATCCTGGTTCTGACCTAATTGATTAACCTTAGGCAAGTTATTTATCTTTCCTTTTACTGTTTATGTGGTTAAAAAATAGGGATAATAATACTATATAAGGATGTTGTGAGGATTAAATGGACTAATACATATTAGGCATTTAGAATAGTGCTTAGTACTTAAGTATCTAAGACATTTTAGTTGCTGTTATTATCTGAGTGTGACTATTTGCTCTTTGGAATTTATATACGACAAAAACTAACCAAACCAGAGGTAATCTACTTAGAACTTATGTCCCAAAATATTGAGCCTAAATTTATATAAACCAATTGAAATTCCAAATGTACAACCATTTCTCAATGTTTCTGAGCCTTTGTTTCCCCACTTGAAATTTTCAGAATTATTTAACCTGCTTCAGAATGTTACAGTGGAAATTAAATTAATCCATTCACAGGAAGTAGGCTCCTTCCATTTATTAACTATAATCTTAAGAAAGTTATTTGTCTCACTAAGCCTCAATTTTCAATCCATGGCACAAATGAAGTTTGTGCCACCTACCAATTATCACCCACTTAGGACCAAATATATAATATATGTGAAGTGTGAAACACAATTACTGTTGCAAATGAGTGATTATTATAACTTTTGAAAAGACCTTAAGCCTTGGTAGTCCATAGACAAACTTCAGCAAATCTTTGACTCAGCAAACCTTCAAATGCATTAGAACTTTCCTTGCCTTGAAGTTTACAGGCCTATATATTCTAAGTACTACAGTCACTTCAGCAGTTAGGAAACAGAAATAATCTTTTTTCTTTTTCTTTTTTTAACTTTCTTATACCTGTGGTTATAGAGACTAGACAAACAGGAACCTCAAAAAAAGGATAAACCAGCCAACCAATTTAAGGAAAGGTAGAGTGTCGTTTACAGAAGCCAATACCTTAGCAGCGACTCCATAATCTCTCCTACTTAGAAAGAAATAAACCACAATGAATGTAAGTGAATAGTCAGAAATAATTTATATATGGAAAAGATAGTTTGCATTTGATCTTGCTTCAATAGTTAAGTTTGTTCAGCTTGCATTTCATTTTGTGTCACAGTTGTTTTTTACTTACTGTGAAAGACTTAAGTTTACTATATATTTTAACTAATTTACATTTTTATTTCCACATACTTTATGATGAAAAAAATCTACCAATTGTTATGTTTAAAATAGTATGTTTTCATTTGATGATTCACAATCATTTTTCACTATTATCCATTAGCTATGGGCTATAGAGTAATTTTGTGATATCTGAGAGATTTTCTTAATATTTTCAACTGATCTACTGTAGCTTTTGCAATATTAAAGATCTCCATGTTTTAGTGACTAATCTTAAAACCTCCAATGTCTTTCCTTGTCATATGGTCATTTTCTCTGGGTCTCCTTTGTCTTCAAAAATTTCTCTCTTTATGTTGGCATTAGTCATTGGATTTGGGGCCCAACAATATGATTTCATCTTATCTTGCTTATATCTGCAAAGATCCTATTTCCAAATAAGGAAGGTCACATTCACAAATAAGGGAGGTAGAATTTTAGCATATCTTTCAGAGGGTCACAATTCAACCCACCAGAGGTTCCTGCTGTTTTAAGACAATGCCAAAGTATAATGAAAATATATCATTCACAAATGAAGTTTGTGCCACCTACCAATTTCTCAGTTCTTTAGCCTTATCCCATTAGGGAGAAAAATTCCAGCCAGCATTAGGAATATGGTTTATGGATACATACAAGAAAAGTTTATTAATACAAAGGATGAGGTTTATTGGATTCCTACTCTGTGTAAGGGACTTTGTTACGTGGTAGGGATAGAAGAACAGGGTATCAGTCCCTGCTCTGGCAGAGCTCATCCTGGGTATCTGGCCTGGTTCCATAACACTAGTCACAATAACAACTGTGCATAATTGTAAGCGAACAAATTATTTTCATCATTTTAAGCAAGAAAAATAACTCAATGAACTTCATTAAATACAGTTTTTGTTATGCACTGCTCATTTCAATAAGATATGTAGAAGCTGAAGGGATGATTATGTTGAAGATGAGTTAACTTTTTTGAAGCTAATTATTCATATGGCTTTGGAGCATTAGGGGAAAACAAAATGAGAGCAAGTCAGATGAAAAAAGGGTTAGATTCCTGCCAGCTGTCTTGACTTGTTTTACCCATTACCAAGTAGAAATTAGAGATGTTTGTTCTTCAAAAATTAGAGTGATTCTCATTTTAGGGCTTTATTTCTAAACACTCTGGACATGTTTTATACACTTACAGGATTCTTTTAGAATTTGAAAGGAAAGAGATTATTTACTTCAGAGTCTAAACACCCCATGTTTGTAATGTCAAACTAAGGTTTGTTGAATGTGACTTGACTGCCACTATCCAACTGTATAGCACTATAAGCTTTATGAGAATGATGACCCTGTGTGGTTTGGGTGACTTGTATTCTCAGAGACGAGTATGTGCATAGCAGATAGTGTTCAGTAAATGCATGTTGCATGAATGAAACAATAACTTGAATAATTAAGGAGTCAGAAATATACTTCTTACTTTGTCCAGTACTTAATAATGTTAAATTTTTTTTTTGAACTGGAGATTTAACCCCAGTTAAAAATGAAGTTTTTTTGTGAACTACAGATTGGCAGTGGCTCAGCTTAGCCACTGAGCTTCATCCCCAGCTTTTTCATTTTTTTATCTTGAGACAGGGTCTGGCCAAGTTGCTTAGGGCCTCACTAAGTTGCTGAGGCTGGCTTTAAACTTGCAATCCTCCTGCCTGAGCCTCCAGAGCTGCTGGGATTATAGGCAGGCACCATTGTATCTGGCTATGATATCAAAATTTTAAATAGATTTAAAAGTCTCGATAAAAAATATTTGTTAGTCCAACAAATCGTCAGACATCTTCATTTATCCATGTGCTATTAAAACTTATTCAAAAAGAGAATAGTTTGTGCTCCAGATTATCCAATATTCTTGACTTGTGCACTTAACATTTCTCTGATCTTTATACTTCTTTCAAACTAGGTATAGGTAGAGGAGCTAAATCACAGATCTTGCTGCCTATTCACCCAGTAAGCCTTTTACAATAGCTGTTATCTGACCCAGCTGTTGAGCTAAATTTAGGATTTTGTATTATCTGTAAACTGTTGCTTCAGTCTCCCATTACCAAGGTTAATTGAGAAGTGATTGTAGAACAACTAAAACTTCAGTGCATTTTTAAAAACTACATAATACAGTATCCAATAATATCAGTGTCATATCTACTAGGAATCAAAATTTGTAACCACTATTAAAAAACTGTTTAAATATTAAAGAACTGTTGCTATTTGTCAGAAGTTTCATCTTCATGAGGCCAGAACATTTCAGTGAAAAAGAAATGTTACCCTTCTCAATTGTATGCCCTGTTCTTATTAGTTACAATTATGGAGTTAAAAATGAACCATTGCAATTGTGCATGCTATTTTACTGTAAATATCTAAACATCCTTTTTTCATAAGAACAATTTCATGTATTTGATCTGAAGGGGGGGAAAAAGCAATTGCCAGTCTGTAGTTCACAAAAAAACTTCATTTTTAGACCTGTCCTAGTACTTTCCTGTTGTGACACTTGTATGCAAAATATTTCTAAAAAAAAATGTTTTTTTCCCTAATGAAACCAAAGAGCCTTGCAAATTCTGTACTTCTTATCTCCGTTTGGGCTCACAACGTCATGTATGTGTACTTTGTTTATAATCTTAGTAGCTAATAGCTGCAGCCCTGGTTAGGATTGTTTTTTTTTTTTTTTTTTTAAATCTACAACAGATTCTTGCCATCTGTTTGTGTTTAAGTGATGACACAACATCACAACACGAAATGTCATCATGTCACATTGTTATAACACAACAACAAAATTACAGCTCCCCAACAATAACATGGTGTCATGTTTTAGAACAGTGCCCATGAGTCAGTGTTTTAGAAGTTATAAGAGTTATTTTTAGCACAGCCAGTGCTTCAGAAGCTTGGGTTCTGAATCCCACTAGAACCCCTAGTGATCTGGGAAAATCTGGGGCGGGCGGTGGAAGAGCTTCCTCTCCTTCAACTCCCCGCTCCATGACATGCATGGCTGCCCACCTTCCTGCCCCGGCCACTTTAAACCCGGGTACTACGGTGCACTGCAATCCACTTGGGGCTCAGTCACAGGTCTGCGCCAGCATCTAGTGTGGAGGAGGAGAAGGAGGAGACTATCCTCCACGTCTGGGGCAGGCCCTCGAATGACATCTCCCCGGTTACTCCGTGCTCTAATAGCGCAGCTCCAATCCCTGATCTCAGATGGTGCGCCTCAGTCAGCTCCGAGAGCGAGACCGAAAAGCTCAACGTCTCGAGCTTTCCTGACTGGGCGGGCGGGCCCGCCGGCGCCGCCACCTCTGGCGCCCTAGCGCCCGCCAGGCACTTGCACGGAAAACCGGGCCCGCAGACTAGAGCCCCCGGGCGCGCGGCGGCGTTGCTATAACAACCGGGCGCCCGCGCCGCAGAGGCCGCCGGGGAGGAAGTGACGAGCGGTGGGTTGGCTGTTGTTGGGACACGTGACCCAGGCAGTGTTTTGACAGGGCAAACAGCAGAGAAAGAACTGGGCGAGCAAGGGGGATCCAGAGCTGGGGCGCCAGAGCTAGCGACAGCGGGCGGGCGAGGAGCTGGCAGAGGCGCGGGGCAAGCGGGCCGGCCGGGGCGACAAGCGGGCGAACCCCGGGGCCGCGGGGCTTGGGTGCGAGTCGGGCAGGGCGAGGGGCTGAGGGCAGGGAGCGGAGCGAGGCGTCGGCTGAGGCGGGGGTGGATGGCCACAGGGGCGCCGGGGAGCCGAGTCGGGCTTGCGGTCTCGGACCCCCATGGTCCCCTAACGCAGCCCCGGGGGCCGCTGCGCGCCACACTCGGTTCTCGCCGGCCCTGCGCCTTTTGGAGCCTCGGGTCTGAGGTGGGAGTGTGATGTGAGCTGCTGGACTAGCGGCGGAGAGAAGTGCCAAAAGGAGGAGGTATTGGGACGGGAGAAGAGAGCGAGTTAGTCAGCAGAGGTCTGCCGAGGGAGTCGAGGAGCGGGCCAGCCCGAGAGCGCCATGAAAACTACTCTCCAGCAGGGAGAGGGGCAGGCGCGGCGCTCGGTGCCGCGGGGCTGAAGGAAATCCGGGGCCGCGGCGGGACGGAAGGGGCCCGCGGCGAGCAGGCTGCACAGAGCAGTGGGTGAGCGAGCGCTCAGCTGTAAACACCTTCCTTGGGGGCAGACCTCAGGCTGGGCCACGTAGGGACGGGGTTTGTAGAGGGCGACCCGGGACAGTCCGGGAGAGTTCGTTTGAGCTGGGGGCTGGGCGCCAGAAGATGACTCGAATTTCTTTGAGACCCTCTTATTGTGTAAACTTGGCCGCTGTTGCCTCAGGAAGGCTAGCCAGAGGGTAATTACACAGGTGAGGCCGGGCGGGGCGGGCGGAGCTCTTGGGAAACGCAAGGGTCCGGAAGAGTTTCCAGCCCCCTGGCACCAGGTGGAAGAATTTATAGACCAGCATTGAGGAGGTACCACTGTTCCCAGAAGCATTTTTTTTTTGGTTTGCTTTTGTTTCCCCCTCAAAGGGGTTGGTTAGTTTGTGTTGCTTGAATCTTTTTCTTCTTGCTTGTACCTCCGGGATATAAATAGACCTTGCTTTGGTTCGGAGACGCTGTGTCAGAAAAGGACACCTTGGCCTGGAGAGTTGAGGGGCGGGGAGAGGGGTGCTCCTTGGGGAGGAGATGGGGGAGACCATGCAAAGAGTTTTGCATTTTTCACATCTGCCGATGGTGCTGTCAACAGTAGTTTGTACCACAATAGGCCTAACTTAACAGTATTCTTGTACAGTCTTGATGTTAGAGCAGGACCAGTTTAATTTTATTTTGATCTCTTTTAGCATTTTGAAAACTAAGTAGAAGCCCTCGAATCAACAGTGAGCGCTTTGAAAGAACCCCCAAGTGTATTTCACAGCACTCTGGGTGGAAATTGGATGTGAAAATGAAGCCAGACCGAGGTAAATGATTTATTTAAGTGGACCTGTTTTTTGTTTTGTTTTCTGTGTCTCCTTTTAGACGTGTTAACCTAATTCTGCAGCAGAATCAACTATTTCTGTATCATATTTAATTATCTGTTTCTGTGACAGATTCCAGCTGGTGAGGAAAAGGAGGACATATGGAAGAGAGGGTTAGGAGGGGAGGACAGTTCTTCAAAAGTGCTTGTAGAGCAGTAGTTTCAATAGAAAATTTAGTGTATGTTAAAAGGAATTAATCAAAAATAGCATTTATATCTGTTGCCACAATTATTGGTATCATTTAAAAGTGATACTTTTAGGTAAAGTGAATCCAACTTCAACTTTAATGATATTTACAAGATTTTTAAACAAGCCTTTTAAGCTCTTGCGAATTTGAACTTGATAGCGAACATTTAAGATTGTTGACAACTATTATTACGCTTTCATTAGCTGATTTTTTTGCTTTAAGCAGACTCCAAAAGATTGCAAAGTACTCAAGCATTCTATATATCATATGGACAATTAAGGCTACCAAAATTCCTGGTGATAGGTACATGCTACTTCCTTTCTAAACCTGTATTTTCAGGGCTTAAAAGAATAATATTTACACTGTGCTTTTCAAGGACTTCAAAGGGATTATCAGTCTTCTGATTAATGGCAAGGACCAGATTTAGAAGTTTTTAATGTAGTTCTAGGGCTTTTAGTCAGCTATGGGTTTGATTCGAAGGAACACTGTAAAGAGGGGATTATCATATTTGATAGTTAGACTAGGTCACAGGGTTCCTTCCAACTCTGAGACTTTAGGATTCAAAATAGTATTTTATCCTATGAATTAGATGATTACTTTAAAAAGATATATATTAACTGGCTATTTTTCTGTTTATAAGTAATTAGACAAATTGTCTAAAACATTTCTTTGGTCATAATATCTATTAAAATGCATTAGAAGCAGACAAAGACATATTTAGTGGCTTAAATTAATTTTGTTTAGAATCAGGCAATAGCTAGGTATGTATGAAGTATTAGTAAGTATGCTGTTATTGAGCAGGTTGCTTGCTTACAATGTGAAGTTTAGATTTTTAGATTACATTAGTGACTTTGGAAAAATGGCACCAAGGTCAGTAATTGCATCTCAGAATAAACAAGCAAATAAAATCAAAGTCACTATTTGTTTTGGATTGTTGTTAAAAGTTGCTTTAAAGTCATAGCAGTTTTAAAAATAGCATCACATATTTTAGGCTAAACTAGTGCTAAACCAAATAAAATACTTAATTATACACCTGAATAGATAAGGAGGGAAAATAAATTCATTCATAAAGATTTCCAAAGAGCTCAATTTAGTGTATGCATGTAATCCCAATTACTTGGGAGGTTGAGGCTCCAAGAGGATCTCAAGTTCAAGGCCAATCTTGGTGAGCAATTTAGTGAGACCTTGTCTCAAAATAAAATAAATGATTGGGGATATAGTGCAGTAGTAAAGTATTTTGCCTAGCATGTGTAACATCCTGGATTCAGTCGCCAGTACCACACATACAAAGTAATAATAATAATTTTAAAAATTCCAAAGAAAGCGACACCCCCCCCTTAAAATTTTGTCTTACTTTAGTATTCTCAGGAAAATGATGGGATTACAAATTTAGTATTGATTATATTCCATAATAATAAATGAAGTTTTTTAAGCTTACAGATTTTTGGACCAGGACCCAGAGTAATTAATATCTTTTACTTAGCAAATTAGTACAAAAATACTGAAATGTTTTTCGTAAATGTATTACCCTTACTATGTGCAATATGATCTTCTATTTTCTGTTCTTTTTCACTTTTTAAATTGCTGGCTGTCACAACCTATTGATTTTGAAAGGCATAGTTGTAGGCTTTAGCTAAAAATACTAATACATTGGTTTCCAAGGAACTATTTCATGAGTGAAATTTCTAGATAACTTAAATATCACTCCTAATGCCAGAAATATGTTCCTTTGTAATCATGATATATTGAGAGATACCTAAAATATTAATGGTCCTCTGCCCTTTTCTTATAGAAAGAAAAAGAATTTGCAGAGTCAATGTAATTTAACTTTTAGTTCATGATAAAAGGACACTGCTGTGAGTTTCAACTTTTTGCTGGATCATAATCTAGAGATGCCTGAAAAAGATATTTAAATTTATGAGATTTTTTTTCTAGCTTGAACTAGTCCAGTTTATCTAGCTTAAACTACCAGATTATTGCTTGCATCCATCTATCTATCTATCTATCTATCTATCTATCTATTTATCTATACTTACACATACATATTTAGATTTGTGTGATTTTTATATTCTCTTGGTATCAACAGTTTTTGTTCCTATAATGCTTATTCTTGCCTCCTTTAATTTCCTGCTTTTAATCTGTGGACTAAAGAACTAGATAACCATACTTAATATTAAGTTTTTTGTAAAATAAGTAAATAATAGAACCTCTCAAGTATTCATTCAGAATGTAAGTATAGATTTTAATATAGATGCTCAGATATTTGCTTAGTTGAATACAGCTGTGCTTCAGGGAGTTCAAATTTCTAAGTGTAATTGGAGCCTCTTATCTTATGATTGGGTGTGATAGTTGGCTAATAGAAACAATTTAAGTGGGGAATCATGGAAAAATATAGCAACCTTAACTTTTTCACCTGTCTTTTCATGTGAGCTTTTCTTCTGCTTCCCTCTCCCCCAATGTTGGGGATTGAGCCAGGGCTTCTCACATGCTGGACAAGAGCTCATGCCTAGCCCTCAAGGCTCTTTTTGAAAATGAGATAGGGTCTGAGTTTTTTTAGAATTGGACATGATCTTTCTTGTATAAAGCATAGCAACAATGTACACCTAAAGTTTCTAGTTTTGTTTTCATTAAGGTGTAATAAGACTTTTCCAAAGCAAGGGGTGAAATCTTATATTTTTTAATAATTTCAAAGTTTTAAGATTTTTTACACACAATTTTATCAGCACATTATAATTCAACAGGAATTTGTTTTTGGAAAGTAGGAATTTATGTTCATCATAAATATTGAGGCTAGGGATGTAGCTCTGTGTTACAGTGCAGTCTTAAAGTGTGCAAGGCTATGGATTTGTTTCTCAGCAAAACCCGCCCCCCAACCCCGCAAATTGTGTTTATCAAAATGTACTTTTCCCAAAGCATTAAATTTAGTTGTCACAGAAATAATTTTTTTGCCCTTGTTTCCTTGGTTTATTATAATAGTTATTATTAATTATAAGTAGAATGTCATAAACAGATTTATAAGGAAGAAAAGACCAGATTCTTATTAAACATGTAACTCAACTAGTGGAAACAGAAGTGTGCAGGCAAGTAGAAAGTACCCTTTAGCCACTGGTGTTCAGTATCAGCAATGTCTGTCAGTTTGTTTTTATGATGGATGTGCCCTGGTCAATTCTGCCAGTTAATTAAGTGAAGGTTAGTTAGGAGATTTTCTATTCTACTTTTAGATAAGATGTTAGTGTATGGAACAATGGCTACATTTCACAGTAGTCAATATAGTCAAATATTGTCAACATATTTTAAGGTTAGAAATATTTTTAAAAATTTTAGGCAGTTATATAACATTACTTGGGTAATGCTGCCAACTGTGAGTCTCTGATGTTATCATTAGCACAGGCTTTGGAATCAGACCTGTGTTTATATACTTTCCATTACTTGCTTGCTATGTAATCTTTATCACATTAATCTTTATCTCAGTGTCCTTGTCTATAAAATGGAAATGATTACAAACTCCAAGTTATTAGAATAAAATATGACAGTAGTTGACATTAAAAAGTATTAGATTAATACCTTTTGTATGGCTAATTAAAACATTACAGATGCTTGTATGTTAGTTGCAAGATATACTCAACAGAGATAAGAAAATAATCTAATGTAATAACCTAACACTATTTTATCTTGTTTTACATTCATTGTATTCAGTCTGCCAAGGTCAAGCAGATTTAGTAGACATTTAATATACAGTTGTCTGAAAAAATATAAAACCTTAAGGATACTTGAATGTATGTATAATCTATTATTTATATTGTCATTTGCTTTTATAATTATAGCTTAATTCTGTATGTAGGGGTGATATGTATGATTGAAATACATTTTCTGGCAATAATTAGATTTTTAAATGGTGTTAACTGCTGACTAGGGCCGGGTAACTAGAGAAAGAAATCAAACAATGTTATTCTACCTTGGACTCAAGGATGTACAAGTTGGGACCTGTCCTAGATATATTAATACTGAAGGCCCAGTGTTTCAAGAAAAGTCTAAAATGTTATTTGTGTACAAATAATTAAAATAGTTCATATTATGTTATAAATATATGGAATTTCTAATCTTATCTTTAAATGCTCCCTGAGCTTATCAAAACTTATGAAAGATTAAGAACCAAAATTTTTAATTATCCAGAAGTTAATAATTTAAATATACTATATCAATTCATATTTAAACACCCAGTCATGATGACTAAATAAAACCTGTTAGTGCAAAACCTGTTCCACAATCAAAATGCCAAACAATTTACTTTCTTTTTCTTTTCTTTTTCATTTGCATGTGTGTGTGTGGTTAAAACTGAGAGGAGTTCTCTCTTAGTTTTTTCCCTCTTTTTATTATATTACAAATTTTGGTATTAGGCTTAGTATTACTGTGGCTTCTGAATGTATTTATGGCATAATATAATCCTGTTAACTTCAAATGATTCTTTCCTAGGTATGTGAAATAGGAGGAAGATAAAAGGACTAGAAGAAAATGGCAAGGGAATTAGGTGCATTGCTTACTTCTTGAGAGTAGTTCATTGTTAGTTTATGTAAATCAAGCAACAGAAATGATAGATGTTGGAGGAAAAGAAAAAAAAATGTTGACTAGATTTAAAAAGACTGATCTTTTGCTAAATTCCTAGGTAGAGGTAGTAGTGATAGTATTGGTAATAACAGCTAATACTTAGGCATACCATGTACCAGACATGATTCCAAATGATTTGTATATGTAATTCTTTTAATCCTCAACAATTACTCAAGAAGTAGATGCTGTTGTCATCTTCGTTTTATAGCTAAATGAAACTGAGTCACTGGGAGAAGTTTGGTTTCTTTTCCAAATTTACACAAATAATAAAAGGGCAAGCCCAAATTTGAAGTGAGCTTTGAGTATCTTAATCTTCTGATTGGTAGCAGTAAATTGTCTTAAAGTATTGTATGATAGTGTGACCAAAGTGGTTTAAAAATAGGCTTGAGGAATACTTAGCTCAGATATTTGATGAGTATTGTGATCTTAGAAAGCTACTTATCTTCTCTTTGTTTTGGCCTTTTCATTTTTACAATGGAGGAAGTAATGGTACCTTGGATTAGTGTTATTTTGAGAATTAAGTTAATATCTATAATATACTTTGAACAGTGGCTGACAGGAAGAATGCAAATGTGAGCTGTTATTATTTTTGGACATTTTCTTAAGAAGAAGCCAATCATTTAGTGAAAGCTGAGGACGACAAAACTAAGGGACTAATTTAGCTGCACATTTTGTATAGTCATTGTAATCTCAATTTAAAAGCTGGCTACTGTTTGTTGGCCTGCCATCCATTTATATTGATGAGTCTTGACACATTGGTAGTTGTTAAATAATTACTGGCTGAATACAACTTGAGATTCAGATAGTAAAGGGGTTCAAATAGAGGTACCCTATCTATGTCTTCGCCTATCATCCAGTAAGAAGAAAATGATTTAGTGAACTGAATAATGTCATTTCTTTGAAGGATGAGAAAAAAGATAATTGGAATGTAGAATTGAGACCCTGTGTATATAAGAAGAGTGACTTAAAATTCAATTATCTTCAGAATGTGAAGAAACCCATGGTGTCTGAGCATTTTGCATTGTGAACAAGTAATGGAAAAAGATTTAGTTGTTGAATAAAGAACATTTATGTTTATTCTTTTGCCCTTCTCATCTTTGTATCTAATCCTTCCTTCTGAGGCTAAGGATTTTTAAAATTTGGAATAACTTAATACTGACTTTTTTTGTAATGAAAAGGAAAAAATTATTAGACCTGGAAACAGTACTTCTTTCTTAGAAGGTAAAGCAAATTTGTAAGTAGTTAATTCTGTCTTTGCTTAAATGGGTGAAAAAAATCAGAGTAGTTCCTTGATTATGTCAGACTTTCTTATTAAACTGAAACAGATGGACTGGGTAAAAATGCCAGTAACTAATCAAAGCATTAAGCTAAGAGCCCATGTATATATCTAAACTCCTAGCAATAATCTGAGTTGAGCTTTCTTGTATTTCCTTTCCCTATGAAAGACAGTCATCAGGTAAAATTATAACAAGGCCTTTTTCATCTCTTTCTCTTGCCTACCATGCACAGCCCCACTAAGTGTTTGATTACCACTTAGGGTCTTATATATGCACTATTCCTTCTGCTTAAAAATACTTTCTCCCCAGTCATCATATGGGTAGCTCTTTGTCATCCTTCCTATGTAGGCTTAAGTTTTTCAGAGAGGTTTACTCTATGTATTTTAAGTGTTCAGTTTATCTTTTTTCCTTATTTATTGCCTGTCTCTACAACTAGATTTGAAGTTCCACTGGCCAGAAATCTTGTCTCTTGTTCACAGCTGTGGTTTCATCACCCAGGAAAGTCTTGCACATGGTAGGCGCATTATAGGTGATTAAGAAGTGCTTAATATATATTTGTTGAATGAATGAATGACTAGCATGCCTTTGTGTTTGTACAGTAAATAGGAATAGCAGCAAATAGTTAGTAGTCGTTTATTATTTCACTGATACCAACTGGAATTCTACCAATTTAGGGATTTGCTTGACTTAATGAACATTAGACTGTTATTACAACTTTATACTCCATTCATTTTCAAGTACACTTAAAACACTTGCCCAGCCAGGTGCAGTGGTGCACACTTGTAATCCCAGTGACTCCAGAGGCTGAGGCAGGAGGAACACTAGTTGGAGGCCAAGTTTGAGGCCAGCCATAGCGACTTAGGAAGACTGTCTCCCCTGCTTCAAAATTAAAGACCCTGCTTCAAAATTTAAAAAATTTTAAAAAAGGACTGGGAGTATAATTCAGTGGTAGAATGCCCTTGGGTTTAATCCCCACCAAAAAAAAAAAAAAAAAAAAGGAGATGTAGTCCAGGGGCAAGCTTTGCCTTCTACATTTTATCCCTAGTACTACCAAAAATAAACACTTGCCTATAACTTAAAGAAATGTTGTGTTTTTTAATTAAATTCCCATTGAATTGAAATTAAAAACTCTAAAATAAAGAATAGGAAAAAGCTGTTTGGAGTCAGTTGTCTCCGTTTTGTATATATACATACATACATACACACACACACACATATATCTGATTCAAAAATGATCCATTCATAAACATTTGCTGGAAGCTCACTGACCTCTCTCCACTTGTTCCTATTGAATTTACTGCTGTTGCTGTTTCAGAGGGATGGGAAGGGAAGGATGGAGAGAGCAATTAAATTGTTAAACTTCAGCTTATAAGTAGAAGAAGTTAAAATAGGATATAACAGTAAAGAGACTTAAAGGATTTAGAGTTTAGATTTGTGACTCATTCTATCACCTATTGGTTTGTGACTTGGTTCAAATCCCAAACCTATTTTTTCATCTGTATAATGTACCTGGCTCAGAATGTTGCATCTGAGTTTCAGGTGAGATAATGTGTCAAAGAATTTGTAAGATGTGAAATGCTAAATAAATGTTGACTAATTTACCTTAAGGGTGGTGTCATTTTTATTGATGAACAGAGGACCATGGGTTCTTGAAAATAATCAATTAAATTTTGGGGTCTCTCCATCTAAAAATATCTATTCACACAATGAGCAAATTCTGTTTTTTTGAAATAAAGCATTTGAAATAAGAGTTCTTAACCATAAAAGGTTAAGAATCCTTTAGTAAGCTAGTCTGAAAATCTAGCTATAACTTATGTTACTTATTAAGTTTGAATATTATTGATCTTGTTATCCTGACTGAAATTATACCAACTAGAGATTTATTTGGATTAATAAATATATATTTGATTATGTTTTTTGAATAGTACTGAAATAATGGACATATTTGGTTAGCTCATATGGTTCCTTTTTTTGCATGATGGTAATGTAAGAAGACTTAAGACCCTAAGTCTTTAGGATAAAATTTAGCCTGAAATTCTAACTTCAACACTTATTAGGCAAATGACCTTGAGAAAATTACATAGCCTGTTGGAATGATAGTTATTTTTTGCTGTAACACAGCAAGCCTTGTGGGAAAGGTGAACTGAGAACATAGGGTGTGTCACCTAGCATATGCCTAGCACAGAGTAGGAATTTTGCCTAGTTCAATTTTCCTTTACTTTCAAGGATAGATGACTTAGAACAGCTCTTCTGAGGAAATGAGTATTTAAATACTCTCTTAAAACTAGTTGTGCTAGATTTGGTGGTGCCCAGCTGTAATCCCAGCAAGTTGGAAGGCGGAAGCAGGAGGACTACAAATTTAAGGCTAGCCTCAGCAACTAAGCAAGACCCTGCTTCAAATTTTTAAAAAATAAAAAAAAGGGCTGGGAGTATAATAAAGTGGTAGAATGCCCTTGGGTTTAATCCCCATTGTCTTAAACACACACATATACACAACTAGTTGTAATAGATATATGAGATCAATAAACCTTTGTTACTGTCAATTTTTTTCTTCTGCAGTATGCAAAATAGAAGAAATCAAAACCAGCATTGAATTACATAGTCTTTCCTGAGAATGCAATGGGAGGGTGAAAAATAGGTAACTGGGGTTATAAACAACTACTTCTGGGTGATAATACACTATAATGAGCAGTTTAGAGTTGCATTAGGGCAAAGAGATTGGAATAAGGGTAGATACTAGAAGGAGGTTGGTGGAAAATATAGAATGGTGAGTTGTTACCCCAAATTACCCTTTTCTTTATTTCAGAATATTACCTGGTATTTATTTAGTGCCTGGAGCATGGCCCTTCTGCTTCTATAAACCCAAAATTTATACTTGTTTCATGTACTGCAAGTTATGGCCATTATAGGTTAAGAAACCTTTAATAAGCTAGTCTGAAAATCTAGCTATAACTCAGGTTTCTTATATTCTAAATTTGACCATTATTCAGATTTAAAAATGTATATTGGTGTGCAACTATAATTTGTATTTGGGGATTAATATTTTTAATTTATAGGAAGTTTCCATATTTTATTTTCCCACTTACCAAACATATTCTTGACTGCAATAATTTAGTATTAATATCTGAAATCAGGTCATTTATAAAACTTTATTTTAACATCTAGAAAATTCTTTTTTACATTTTGTCATCTAATAAGCAATTTTGGGGATTCAGTTTGGAGATAATTTCTAAAGCTTTAGTGCTTGTGTCATCATATATGTGAATTTGTCCTCATGATATTTGTGTTCAACTGTAGGATTTTATCAGTCCTTGGTTTTCTACTATAGCAAGGACTGAGCAAAGGACAGAGTAGGTTTTTATGAAGTTAAACTCTGACATTGATTTCCTTTGATTCATCAGTATTTCAGTTTGGTAAAAAAGAAACATTAGGGCTGGGATTGAGGCTCAGAGGTAGAGCACTTGCCTAGCGTATGCGAGGCCCTGGGTTCAATCCTCAGCACCACATAAAAATAAATAAAATAAAAACAAAGGTATTGTGTATAATTAAAAGAAATAAATATTAAAGGAAAGAAACATTATGCTTCCATGGTTGAGTAGAATTCAGATGTACTATGTAATGAATTTGGATTTTTATGGCATTAGAGATATGTAAATACATATATCATAGTCTGGCATGCTGGCATGTGCCTGTTATCCCAGTGGCTTGGGAGGCTGAGGCAGGAGAATTGCAAGTTTGAAGTCAGACTCAGTAATTTTGTGAGGCCTAAGCAACTTAGTGAGACCCTGTCTCAAACTAAAAAATAAAAAGAGCTGGGGATATAGCTTGGTGTAAAGTGTTCCTGGATTTGATAATAAGCACCAAAACAAAACAACATATTTAGTTTCAACTGTAACATCCCAAATGAATATTTATCCCCCAATTTTTTTGAGATCTCACTAAGCAAAGTTATGGTTAAATAGATACAGTATGTGTCATTTAACATCACATACAACTCTTTGTCTTACAACAAATATGTAATCTGAAAACGGTATGGCTGGCTTTGTATAAGCCATTGAGCTAAAATTTTTTTCTTTTCATTCAATAGTATTTACTAATGAAGTATCCTGTGGTAGGACCTCTGAGATATAGGTTGTGTTCTTTGCCCTATTGAAAGTATAATACAAGGGGCTGGGGATGTGGCTCAAGCGATATCGCGCTCGCCTGCCATGCGCATGGCCCGGGTTCAATCCTCAGCACCACATACAAACAGATGTTGTGTCTGCCGAAAACTAAAAATTAAATTTAAAATTCTCTCTCTCTCTCTCTCTCTCTCTCTCTCTCTAAAATATATATATATATATATATATATATATATATATATATATATATATATATATAAAACCACTGCCAAATAACACTGTAGTGCAGGTACCTTTTAAGTGAATACTCCCTATTCCTCCCACCCTTCCCTATTTACACAAGCTGTCATTCACTTCACTTAAAAAAAAAAAAAGTATAATACAAGAAGGAAGAAAAATATAATGCAAGACATTTGATAACTGAATGAATGGTAAAAATAATGCCTACTATCAGAGTTCATAGGAAATGATTAATTTCTGCTGGGGAGATTAATTTCAGGGCAAGAACTGTCTTTTGACAGAGGTAGCAGCTGTATTGAGCCTTAAAAGACAGGTATGATTTGAATAGATGAAAATTTAAAGAGATTAGGGGTTTAGGTGACTGAAAGGACATTCTGAGTTATGAAGTGGAGGTAGAATTCATTTGTCTAAGGAATGGTGAGTTGAATAATGTAAATCGGAGGGCTTGCTTAGTAATAGGAGGAGATTAGGGTTTTGAATGTCAAACTAAGGAGATTGAACTTCATTCATTTGACAGTGGGGCACTATTAAGTACTTTGGTATAATTAAAGGGAGTCTTATGGAAGAATAATTGTTTATTTCATTTCATCAAAAGCCAATACAGGAATATTAAGTGTTATCTAGTAGTCTTAAATTCAATCTTTTAATTCTCAGAATTACATTATGACTTGCTTTTATAAAAATTATCTAACACTGATCTCTGCTTTTTCTTCTTTATGTATTTTTCCTTTTCCACCATTCTTTGTTTAGGGCAAGTGAAGGATTGGTATTTCCTTTTACAAAGGCTTTTGAGAATATTAACATGGTATTCAATATTAATAATACCATGTCTATTGTTTTATGATGCTCTGGTCAAAGTTGTAAACTACACTATTATTTTAAAGTAACTGTGTGTTACAAGTAGAATGAGCCAGGCAGGGTGGCTCATTCTGAGATTACATGCCTTTAATCTCACCTACTCAGTAGGCTGAAGCAGAAAGATCACAAATTTGAGGTCAGCTTGGGCAACTTAGCATGACCCTGCCTCAAAAAATAAAAAAGTAGAAGGGAGACAAACTCAGGGTAAAATTAGGGATTCTTTTTCTTATTGTAGACAATTGCTGGCAGAAATGTAATAAATTCTTTGGAATTAGAGGCCTTAGTACGCACCAGCTTCATGTGAACTATTAGAGTGAGAAAGGTCTCCACAATATTGACAAGCTTCCCTAGCTGTGTTAAGGAAAGATGGACATTTGTCCTCTCCCCTCCCCAACCAAAGAAACACTTTTAACCCAAGTTTTAAGAAGAAAAAATCAAAAAGTAATGAGGCTTATGTAATATATCTCAGATTCCTAGTCTTAGTTCTGTAGCCCTGTGTAGTAATCACCAATCTTTTTGAACATCATTTGGCCCATCTAATAGTTAGATGACTTCAGAGATTTCTTTTTTTTTTTTTAATATTTTATTTACATTTTAGTTTTTGGCAGACACAACATCTTTGTATGTGGTGCTGAGGATCGAACCCGGGCCGCACCCATGCCAGGGGAGCGTGCTACCGCTTGAGCCACATCCCCAGCCCCCTTCAGAGATTTCTTTAGGTCTAATATTCTGTCCTTCAGAACTGCTTTCTTTAGTATTGTGTATCTGGGCATGTCAGTCCTTACATTGGCCCACTAGCTACTAGCTGGGGTAAGGAACATACCTATGCTTTTGAAGAAGTATATTCATGTCTTGGTAATTATTGTGTTGAGTGAATGCTGA
This sequence comes from Marmota monax, assembly GCF_021218885.2. Classification (NCBI taxonomy): domain Eukaryota; kingdom Metazoa; phylum Chordata; class Mammalia; order Rodentia; family Sciuridae; genus Marmota; species Marmota monax. The sequence continues at coordinate 53,623,036 of NW_026693777.1, read as the reverse complement.
TCCTGGAGGCATGCTTCTGTAGTCCTCAGGTTACATAGTTGTACAGATTAAATTTCATTGTGAAGAGCTCAGAACATGAAAATGCTTTTGTTATTCTGAAATTACTCTCACAATCATTTTATTGTTAGAAATCAGAGTTGGAAAGGTCCTTAGAGAGTATGAATCGCTCTCATTTTCACAGTTGAGAAAACAACTCCTAGAGAAAAGAAAGAACCTGTCCAACTACAATAGTTGAACTCAAATTTCCTAGTAGTCTAGCATTTTCTATAATGTAGTACCTCTATCCTGTAGAACCTACTTAAAGCATTATTGTAATGATCAAATGAAGTAAGCTTAGAATACTATTTGATTCTGAATAAACAGGCCTGTTGTAATTGTTAATATATTAGCTTCTCTTCAGTGAGTAAAATAAGCATATATACCAAGTACTCTGAAGGAAATCTATGAAGGCTAAGAAAGACTAAGAGTAAGGAGAAGCCCTCTGTTTAGAATGGTTAAGTAAGACCTCTCTGAGAAAATAAGCAGAGAAAACAAAAGAGCCAGCTGTGTGAAGAGTTACAGGCCAACATGATATTATTTGTAAAGATCCTGAATTTAGAGACAAGTATGCTCTAGGTACTGAAGGAAGAACAGGCACTTACCACACACAATTTGTACTTTCTTCATTTCCTCATTTTCTACTGTCTCCTTCCCTAGAAAATTTGTTCTCTAAGGACAGGGAAATACTCTGATTTTTTCCCTTACTGTACCCTTCACATCTGTCACAGTGCTTTGCACAGAATTGGCTTTTATAAAATGTTTAAAAAAGCATAGAAGTACCTATTGCTTGATTCATAACTGCCAGTCCCTTGTGGAAAAGCACTGACTTTTCTCCTCCCTTCAGACAATAAGCTAGTAAGTTGCATAGAATATCATTTTTTAAAGGATATTTAAAAATGGAACACATTTTGTCAAATATTTCAAATAATAAGTTCTAAGATATTATAAATTTTATATTTGAACTAATAGTTTTACAAAATAAGAAGTTCACAGAAAATTACAGCAGTTGGTTTAACTTTTATATCTCTAACTATTAGGTTCATCCTATCTAAGGGGATGGTATGGATTCAATGCTACCTGGAATGGTCCTGCTATACAACCTGTTGTTTCTATGTCCAATCTTATTTCATCATCATCATCTTTTACCCTAAATATGTCATTCTTTGGACAACAAATTTTATGGTCACTCTATTAATGATTTTGTTTTTCTGCTAGTGTACTCAAATCTCGTCTTTCATTAGCTGGTGTTTCATTCTGTACTTAGATAGCTTAAATATGGACAATTTGCCCCAGTTGTGTTGTATAGAATATTGTATCTAATATTTTATAATTTACTTGGGTCTTTGTGTAAAATCAAGGGATTGACAACATAAAACGTGTGTTTTGGTTTAGTACAAAGCACAAAAATTCCCATTTTGTTTTAGCAATGCCCAATTTATAAAATGTTTTACTGTTATGTTAAACAAAATAAACCAGACTCAGAAAGTCAAGGGTCGTATGTTTTCTCACATATGTGAAAGCTAGAGGGAAAAAAAAGGGGGGCGGGGCAGGGGAGAATCTCATGAAAATAGAACAGAAAGAGGACCAGGAAAGGGAAGAGGAGAGGTAAAGAGGATATTTTTGGGGAACAAAATTGACCAAACTGTTAATGTATGTACAAATATGAACAGTGCCTCCCACTATTGTGTATAATTATAATGTATCAATAAAAATTTAAAGTTGAATATAGAATTAAAAAATGTTTTACTGAATGCAATTTTTATTCAAAACAATCAGTCTGAATTCTTATGAACAGTTCTACATAAATAATTAGTGATTATAGAGTTACATTGGTTAAATATGACTTAATAGTTTTAGAATTTATTGTTCTATATAGTAAAACTTCAGACATTTGGACCCTTTTCCCTGTCTTCTCTGAATCAGATATTCATTGAATCCCTGGCATATATGTGTTGGAAATACAGTGACGATCAACAACTAATGTGGCCTCTGTTCTCAGGAACTTATAGGAGGGTAAAAAAAAAAAAAGAGCCCTGACTTTCTTCCTGAGTCAACAGACAAATCAGGAACTGAGTTAGGGGGTAGGGGAACTGACCCAGAGAAAAAGAGTTATCAGATGGCCTTCAGAATCCTTAAACTCTATTCTCCCCTTTGTATTTGTGGTCATCTCAATTATTTTTGACTTGAATATGGGGATAGGAGTGCATGTTAGATATTTTGTTTTTTAGAATGAGAAATGGAAACTTGTTCCCCACAAGTGCTCATAAATTGAGCACCTTACTAATTTTTCTCCTAGGTTGTACAGCTAAAACCTGCATGGTCTAAGATATTAGAAATGTTGTTGTATTCAAATTACAAGTACCTTCTTGGCTGAAATTGCCACTGAAAATAGAAAGCTTTGTTTAAAAGGTTGATTCTGGCATTTGTGTAAGAAAAAACTCCTACCTCCTGAATTCGGGAGTTGAAGATATATCCCTGGGGCTGGAATTGTGGCTCAGTGGTAGAGTGCTCGCCTAGGATGAGCGGGACCCAGTTTGATTCTCAGCACCACATAAAAATAAAGGCATTGTGTTGTGTCCATCTACAAAAAAGATTCATATTTTCTCTCTCTCTCTCTCTCTCTCTCTCTCTCTCTCTCTCTCAAAAAAAAAAAAAAAAAAAGAAAAAGAAAATATATCCCTGATAATAATGATAATGGTGAATCTTATTCACAGTTAAACTAATTCAGTTTTAGATATCTTAGCATTTTAAAGAGTTATGATTAGCCAGAGGAGTTTAGTCATATCACTTGGAAACAAGCTTCTATGAAATAGTCTCGAATTAGCAAATTAAAAAAAGAAAAAAACAACGCAAGCAAGTAGTATTGAATCTTTGGGCACTTAATGATTGAGTTCTTAAAGCTACCATGATGTTTAGTAAGTGTATATAACTGTTTTCACTCTGCCAGATTTCTGTTATCTGCATCTATTAATAGAGGTTTTGACATATATCAGTGATAGGTAGTTGGGGAAAAACATAGGATTTGAAATTGTATGAGGTAGGTGATGGTAATTTACCTAGCTGCCTTGATTTCTGTGATTCAGTTTCTTTATCTTCAAAATATTATTTCACAAAATTACAATATCAACAAGAAAATATGGAATTTATCATCACCATGGAACAATTTTAATAAAATGTCAATTTATCAGAATAAAAAATCCATAACTGGTTCTAGATTTTTAAGATTAAAATGAACATAACATTCTTAACACTATAATAATAGGACATTAGCAATATCCCAGAACATATCTTTAAGGAAGGTGAATCCATGTATACCTTGACACACATTTTATGTAATAATGGTGATATTAATTTACAAAGACTAAATATTATAGGATATTAAAAATGAATTCTTATACTTGATATTGATGCTTATTAAATCTGTCCAAAATGCGTACAATATATTATTAGACAAAACATTCAGTAGCTTAGATTATAAATAACCCTTGTTCTAGCTCATTTTAAACAATGTAGTATGAATGATGCCAAAAAAAAAAACAGGCTAGAACATTTTCTTCTCTCCAAGATCTTAGATTTTGTAAACAAGGCTCTGAAGGCACTGCTCCTGGAACAAATCTAGGTCATCATAATCCAAAATCTTTTGAAAGATGAAGCTGTTAATTAAGTATCTAAGGTACTTTTTAGTATATTAATTTTAAGGATGTGTTTTGACTTTTAAAAACCTAGTATTTTGGGGTTGCTCTTTGGCTGGTTGGCTTATTTGTACCATTATCTTAATGAAAACAAAGACTGGGTAATCATCTCGGCAAATATGATTGCTAGGAATCTCTATGAGAGTGAGAAATAATGCAACATGTAGCTTAATTTATCCTGTACTGACCTAACAGAATAATATTTTGGTTTTTTATTTTATTTTTCTTAAAAACTCTGGTATTTTTAAGTCATAAATTTCCCTATTTTCCATAACAGTTAACAGCATTGAATTGTAGCTATTGTATAGTCCCTCTTGCAAATTAGTTATTGAGCTTTTAAATATGAAAGTATTTAAGGAACTCTTTTAAAAAAACAATATTATAGAAAACTTTCATTAGTCAAGATTTATTTCATCCCCATTGTTTTTTTTTTAGATAGACATGACAATTGAGTATATTTTGACATATTATACATACATGAAGCATGACTTATCTAATTATGATCCCATTCTTGTGGTGGTACATGATGTGGAGTTTCACTGGTCATGTATTCATATATGAACACAAGAAAGTTATGTCCAGTTCATTCTACTGTCTTTCCTAATCTCATTCTTCACTTCCATTCAATTCCCTTTGTCCCCATTGTTGTTAACATGGGATACTGTTAATGTACTGTCCTCTATTTGTGTATGTTCAGTGTGCCTGGGTATGAGTATGAGATCCTTTATTATAGGATCTGATCCATAGGCTCAGATAGACTAAATAATTTGATAACATAGTTTGAATCCCTAGACTACCTGACTCTTCTTCACTATGTTTTGCTGCTTTAAAGGATCTTTTCCATAAAGAGTTTGGGTTTTGTATGACCCACTGCTATATCAGGACCTTACTCTCAACCCCTGAGAAGACTATCAGGGATGAATATATTCTATTTGTATGTTACATTGCTGTTTTCAAAACAATTTTATCTTATTCTATTTGACCCTTATAGCATACTAACATCGTAGGCAAAACAGAATGAAGAATTTCAAAGTGCTTAAGATCACAAAGTTGGTTAGTGTCTAGGCCAGAATTCAAATATGTGATTCCTGGATCAATGTCCTTTGCTACTTCCTTTTACTTTGTCTGAATTGAGTAAGTAATCTTTGTTCACAAAGTGAAGTTTTACAAGTTGAATTTTTTATTATTATCCTCAGGATCATACTAATAGCTACAGCCAGGCTCCCTGTTTTAGCAGTCAAGTTCAGTTTTCTTGTTATAAATAGTGTGTAATGATAGTTTCGATGTGTAATGAGACTATAGTGATGGTTATTAAATGAAATAGATAAAAAATGTGAATGTAAGATTTCTACATTTAAACTTTAATTTTTGTGTGATATTCTATTTGCCTTATGGAAATACATGTAAGGAAAGAATTATTACGGGAAAGACAGTACTGGTTAAGGGCTCACACTAGCCAGGCACTGTGGCGCATGCCTGTAATTCCAGTGGCTTGGGAGGCCAAGGCAAGAGGATCGAAAATTCAAAGCCAGCCTCAGCAACTTAGTGAGGCCTTAAGCAACTTAGCAAGGCGCCGTCTCAAAATAAAAAATAAAAATGGCTGGGAATGTGGCTCAGTGGTGAAGCCAAGTATCTCAGTACCATAAAAGGAATATACATTAGATACAGGAGGACCTGAATTTGAATCCTGGTCCTGACCACTGTTTTCTGGTTACTTGGTCAAGTAGCAAGCCAGTGTCCTTAGATGTGGGGACAATAACTATCTGGAGGTCCGAGGAGATGGCTTTGTAAAGGGATTAGCATCATGCTTGGCCAGGATCTAGTAGCTGTTTAATATATTTAATATAATTAGGAGTTATTTAATGATTATTTTTAAAGATTATTTTTCTATGAGCAATGTTTTTGTTTAGAACATATCAAAGATGGCACTATTATATCTAAAATATCTTACTATCAGTAGATGGTTCCCAATTATTACTACTGTCAGAAAGCAGAGATGATCTCAAGTAGTTGATTTTTGAAGTTTTTCCATTTTATATTTGGAATACATAGTTTAAAAAACTTTTATAGAAGATCTTCTTTCCTATTTATTTACATTAGGATAATATATTTCTTAAACTGGTCCAATTGAAGAAAATACTAGATTTTAGTGGAAGGGAGGGGTTGTTGTTATTGTGGTTTGAGAATTGAGAACGAAGTCTAGCACTTGTTTAGAATTTCCTGTTATGTTAATTCTTAGCTTGTAGACTCAAGGTTTAGAAAGTAGATAATGTGCCATTATTTTACAGTATGTCCATTGTATTTGTTTACCAAGATTAAAAAATCAGGGAAAGGTAAGTCTTTTTCAGAAATATATAAAATGCCATTCTGAAATTTCTTAGAAAACTAGCAGCTCAAAGGAAGCATTTAAAAAATTTATTTATTTATATAATTAGGTATATATTACAGCAGAATGCATTTTGATTCATTGTACACAATTGCAGCACAACTTTTCATTTCTCTGATTGTACACAATGTAGTGTTGCACCATATGTGCAGTCATACACGTACTTAGGATAATGATGTCCATCTCATTCCACCATCTTTCCTGCTTCCATGTCTCTTCCCCACCGCTCCCTCTTCTTTGCCCAAAGTTCCTCTATTTTTCCCACGTCCCCCCCATTTTTAAGGTGGCACATCTCTTGATGTACATTCTATTCATTTATAATTACATATTCTGACTAAAGTTTAATATTTGTCTGTAAATTCTCTTTATAATGTTAATAGTTTATATCACAGATCTATGATAGCATTAGCCTTTAAGAAGTTTGAGAATTATAACTGAGAGGAAATATTACAGAACCACATAGGAAATATATATTATTCTTCCTTAGGAAATATATATTATTATTCCTTTGTTGTTGTTTTATTTTGTTGGTACTAAAAATTGAACCGAGGGGCACTCTATCACTGAGCTATATCTCCAGCTTTTTTATTTTTTTCATTTTGAGTCAGGATCTCATGAAGTTGCAGGGGCTAGCCTTGAATTTGCAATCCTCCTGCTTCAGCCTAAGAAAAAAGTATGGGGTACCTGAGACAAGTTTTGGATCAGGGAAGATTTTACAGATGAAGATACTGAAGCTTATAGTGTGTTAGTATTTTATACTTGGTCTCACTGTTAGTAAATGGCAGGTTCATGTTTTGAACCTAGTTTGGCCTGACTTCCAAAACCTTGTTCTACCATGCCATTCTTTCTCTGAATTATCTACCTCACAGGCTTATTGTGTTCCTGAACATGCATCCCTTATTGTTATTTCTCAGGGGATTTAGAAGCTTTCCTTTTCACCAGTGATCAGATTCTTTCCTTAAATGTTTGTGAGATCTAACTCTTCTTCATAGGTTATATTTACTTTTATACTGCAGAACCTCAGGGATTCTGGAAGCTTTTTCAGGGGTGATATCTTGTGAATTCTGGGGCTTTTGTGAAACTGCAGTGCTGTTTGTGACCTCTCATTTAAAAATAGCCCCATGGTGCTCATGGGGTACATTAGTAGCCAGTATTTCCACCATCTTGCACTTCTTCCCACTCAAGATGCTCCAAATAGGGGCTGGGGATGTGGCTCAAGTGGTAGTGCGCTCACCTGGCATGTTTCCGGCCCAGGTTCAATCCTCAGCACCACATACATACAAACAAAGACGTTGTGTCTGCCGAAAACTAAAAAATAAATATTAAAATTCTCTCTCTTAAAAAAAAAAAAAGACGCTTCAAATAAACAAAGATCTGAATGATAAACAGCATTCATATGCTACGGCCTGAAATTACAAAACTTTCCTGAAATCCTAGAGCTATCACTGATGATAAAAAAAAAATAAAGTTTTCCATTGCCTTAAAAGTTTGAAACATACTAATCTGTTGATGTGATGTTCCGGGGAAATATTTCTGAAATGAGAAATTTTTCTGATCCTTCATATCTGTTCATTCCTACTACCTGCATTGAGTCTTCTAAACAACTTTGTAAATTGGGAAAGGATTTTTGTTGATAAAGTTGAAGATAGCATGGTATGCTAAAACCTAGTGCTTGAAACATGAAAACAAAGAATTTATACCTTTATATCTCTAGGTGATTTGAAGATAAAGTAAATTTGAAGACAAAGTTAAATTGTTTTGTGTAATAAGAGACATTTACTGTAAATGCATCGTTAAGTCTTGGATTTTCAGAGTTTACTAAATAACTGATTCATTTTTCCTTTTTGAATCTGTTTCTAATCACTCTGTAACTTGTTTTTCTTGCTTTCTTAAAAGGTACTGCTTACTTTTAAGACCATATCTCATTTTAAATATCTAACTGGTTGTGCTTTTCTAGGAATTTGTGATGTTCCTTGTAGAATAATTCCTAGTTCTAGGTAAATGGAGTTTGATACTTTATTCTGATTGCTGTAGATTTTTCTTTTTTAAAAAAATTATTTATAAATTTTTCTATTTCCACATTTCAAAGGGTTTTGTTTGGTTGAGAACCTGATTTACTTGAAATGTGAAATAATTAATTTCCTTTACCACCCTTACTTTGTCCTCAGTTTTATGTGAAACACTAGCTGAGATAAATTTTCATCTCATGCATTCCTCTCTTTTAAAAACAACTAGAAGTACGTTTTAGGAGCTCATGCTAGAATACTTTGTCATTATTATCAGTCTACTGTTCTTTCCTTTCAAGTTGCTTAAACACAGCTGAGTTCCTAAGAGGAGCAAAGAAAACATGACAGTGCTGCCAAGTAGACAGGAAGCTGTAGTGGACCTAGCGAGCAGGGAAGGTTGAGCACAAGCTTCATCCAATCAGCTGTGAGTGCTGTTGCTATGTGTGCTCTTACTCTGCTGCCTTTGTGAAAAACCTTACTGGGAGGGAAGTGGAATCAGCGCCCCAAGCTGAACATTTGTTTTAACCGCTGCAGACATCTGGATCTTTCAGTCACTGACAGTATAGCTATTGACAGCCAGAAGGCAACTTCTTTCATACAAAGATTCCAGTATGGTTTTCAGTGGAAACAAAGGGCAGCACAGAGAAGGTGTGTAATGAAGTGTTTTTAACGGCTTTATTTTTAAGCTTCCAATTTTCTGTAGCTGTTTACCAGTTGTGGTGCTTGTTTTGCATGGATTTTTAATAAATTAGGTCTAGGAAAATGATCTCACTTCGAAAAACATGGGATTTAGGAAATTTTTCTTTGCTTCATATAGCCTGTTTTCTTTGAACAGCATTGCTTAAAAGATTATTAAAATGCTAATCTGAACAATGAGTAGGAAGAAAAGAAACCAAATACAGTGCCCTCACGTTAATGGGGAAAAAATGTGATAGAAATAAGAATACTGGGAAGGGAATATGAGTTAGCCAGAAGTATTAACTATATATGGGGGCAGAAGATGTTTTTAAAATAAAAGCTGTTAATAATGTATTTAAATATGTTATCTATTTTTAATTGGATTAATTATTTCTGAATTTGACAGATCATCAGAATTTAGATTAGTGAGATTTTTAATATAAATTAATTGTTATGTTGTCTTTTTTAAAAGCAAGTCCATATTATAGATCTGACACTTAAAAAGACAATGAAAATCCTATTGTCAAATAATTTTGAACAACTGATATATGCTAGTCAATTACTACTGTAATTGACCAGATTATAAACTTCAAATTACAGTCTCTTAATAGCTTGATCTGTTGACTAGTTCTGTGCAGTTCAAATAAAAGAAATATAATTGAACAGCAAATTTAGTGTCTATTAAGTGTTCATCTAGAAAACTGAAGAGTAAAGGATTTTGAGGGCAATGTACCACAAATGGTTAAGATAGTATTTTAGAATTAAAATGGGCCTCCCATATGCAATAAGTCCACGTCCAATTTAGTTGATACTGAAAATACAGTAAAATTTTATTATTTTAAACCACTTAGTTCAATATTTGTAATAATTGGAACAGAATACAAGTTGCAATTTATATGGGATCTGGAAAAACTGATTTGTCTAACAGATTAAATGAAAGTTTTAAAGTATTTTAGAGAAACAGAATTTTTTTTGTATTTTCTCAAATACTGTGAAATAAGAGTTTATATAATTGATTTAGCTAATGATTCTTTTAAACTGATTAAAGCCGAGCAGGCTAATTAGCATAATGCCCATTTTTAGGAACAATCAGTGTTGAGCTAATAACGAATTTTTCAGTTTCACGTAGTTGTCTTAAATGGTTCCTTTTAAATTCACTCAGTGAAGTGTGTCTAATGAGTAAAGTTGGTTCAAAATTAATATTAGAGTTTTATTTTTTCTCTACATATGTCACATTTTGGAATAGGATTGGTTTTGTTATTTTCAAAAATATCTATCAAAGTTTTATCAATGTTAGTTTTATAATAAGTGAAGAGAGCTGTTACCTTTCTTTGGAAATAACTCAAAATATATCCATGCATCTGTGCCCCCTTTACTGCTTGTTTTTAACAATACATACATATTTTTATTAAGCTAAAATAACTTAAAATTTTATTGGTGGCAATTTACAAAATAAGTTGTCCTTAAACATTAACAAAGTACTTTATGTGGACCTGCATGTTGTTGAACTTTGAAAGACTTTGACATTTCCTAGTTTTTATAGTTTGTTAGGTATAGCTTAAAAAATTTGAACCTGATAGAAGTTATAATGAAAATTGTAGCCAAATCAAGAAAATGTTATTCTTTGGACTTGTTGACTTCCATACTATGAAAAATTCATTTTCAGAAGAGGAGGGAGGACATGAGTGGAAGAGAGGAAGGTAGAGGGATGAGAGAAGACTTAAGTTGATTTAAATATGACTCTAACCACATGGGGTCAGTCTAATCATTTTCATTTTTTACTAATTTTATTTTCTAATTATAGAATCACAAAAGCCAAAGTTTTAGTTTACTACCTTTCTCTGTCTGGTTTATTGCATAAGAATTAATAGCACTTTTAAAAGCAGGCTGTTTTCATTTATATACTGCATAAGATAGAGAAATATGATATTGATAAGGAAGTTGAATGTACTACTATATCACACAAAGTCATTACCATTGTATTCAAAAGGAATATTTTTGGCAGAATCCCAGATACCAGTTTCTGCTCAGTATTAAAATCTCAGGTAGGGCTGGGTTATGGCCCAGTGGCAGAGAGCTTCCCTTTGTACATGAGGCACTAGGTTTGATCTTCAGCACCATATTAAAAACAAACAAACAAACATAATAAAGATATTGTGTTTATCTATAACAAAAAAATAAAAATAAAAAATATCAGGTTAATTGAAGTTTATAATCTGGTCAATTACAGTAGTATTGCTATCATATTTCAGTTCAAAATTATTTGACAATAGGATTTTCATTGCCTTTTTATGTGTCAGAGCTATAATTTGGACATAATACAGTAATTTTTGTTTTGGCTATTTTGGCTGATAAACAAAACCAAACAGAAATGCTAGTGTTTATCACATTCAGTGATTGCTATAACTGATTTTAAAAATATTGATTTTTTTTGTTTATTTTGAAACTATATAAATATAGTCTATAAAATGTAAATATATTATTTCATTTATAATTCTTAAATTATGTAATTTAAAACCACAGGATGGAAAGGGATCTAGGTCTTCTATGGAAGATTTTTAAAATCATTAGATATCCCACTCCTCAGTTTATACTGAAAGGACTTAAAATCAACCTATTACAGTAACGCAGCCACATCAATGTTCATAGCAACTCAATTCACAATAGCTAAACTATGGAACCAACCTAGGTGCCCTTCAACAGATGAATGGATAAAGAAAATGTGATATATATACATACACACATTGGAATATAACTCAGCCTTAAAGAAGAATGAAATTACTGCATTTGTAGGTAAAAGGATGGAGTTGGAGAATATCATACTAAGGGAAATAAGCCAACCCCCCCAAACCAAAGGCCAAATGTTTTCTCTAATAGGTGGATGCTGATCCGTAATGGCCTGGGCGGACGCTAGGGAAGAATGCAGGAACTTTGAATTGGGTAGAGGGGAGTGAGGGGAGGGGATGGGAACGGGGTGGGAAGGATGGTGCAATGAGACAGACATTATTACCCTGTCTATATGTGTGATTACACAACTGTTGTGATCACATCATCTACAGCCAGAGAAATGAGAAGTTGTATTCTATTTGTGTACAATGAGTTGAAATGCATTTTACTGTCATTATAACTAATTAGAACAAGTAAAAAAATTTAAAAAAAATCTTTGAAAATCCAACATATCAAGAATGTTATCAATATATAGATCTATCAACATATTATCATTTCTATATAATATAAATGAATTTTATTTCACCATCTGATCAATAAATAAATAACTACAAAATATCATTACTACTTTAAGTATTATCATAAATGTTTGATACCGCAAGTATTTAAATGTATGCCATAAGTGCTACATGGCATAATGCTTCTTTGGCTTTTAGAAATTCAATTACTTCTTCATAGCCTCTTGAATCCAAGAAAGATATATTTTCATAGTCAGCTGGGCTAGGAAGTTTGGTCTTAACAACTTTTTGTCAGACTTTCGTCCCTCCCTCCTTCCTTTCTCCATTTCTCTCTCTTTCTTTCTTTCTCTCTCTTGTTTCGTCTCATTTTGTTGCCCAGCCTTGCCTTAAATTCCTTGGGCTGAAATGATCCTGCTGCCTCAGCCTCCCAACTAACTGGGATTATGGGTGTATGCCACTGTGCTTGGCTATTGTCAATCATTTTCACATAGTGGTACTATTGCATAACATTTTTTGCCTTTGCAAAGATATAGCATCTTTCTTTAAATATTCACATATCACTATCTAAATTCAAGACTTTAGTTATAAAAATACAGTTGTATTTGAACAACCCACAATAAAAAATTAAAAAAAAAAAAAAAAAGAATTTGATAATAAAGGAGGATTTTTATTATTAAAAAAAAAAAATAAATAAAGTCTTTCCCTTTAAAAAAAAAAAAATAAAATAAAAATACAGTTGTTTATGATATTAATTGAATCTGATTGTATAGTCCTTTGTTATGGGACTTCATTATAAAATTGACCACATGAAGACTATTAATTGAGAAACTGAGATTCTTTTTCTTTCTTTACTGGTCTCCTCAATTTTACTCATTCTGAGACTTCTGAACATCAAATTGAATGAGAAGTTTTCTGATAAGTATAGGAATGTAATGTTATAATTATAGGAAGTAATCATGCTTGGATATAAGAAATATCAACTAACTTCTATATAGTTAGGCCTCAGATTTTGCTATAAGCTTCCTGTCATCTAGTGTATGAGAGGAAAATTAGCCAGTTATATATGTCCCTGTTCTTTATTTTGTATTGCTAAATATGTGGCATTAATATTTAATGTTATTAATTTTTAATTAATATTCTTATTTTTTTAAAAAAATACCTTTATTTTTATTTTTATGTGGTGCTGAGGATTGAACCTAGTGCTTCATACATGCTAGGCAAGCTCTCTACTACTGAGCTACAACCCCATCCCTATTTTGTTGAGGATCAAAATTTGAGTGGCTACCTATATGATTTATTATTTAGTTATGAGTTATTGGGAGTGCTTTTATCTGTTTGAGCCTTAGTTTCCTTATCAGGATAATGAGATTTGAGGGTAATTGTGGGATTAAAGATAAAGAATCTATGAAAACTACTTAGAAAAACGAGCAAGTATTAACAATAAAATGTGAGATATTATTATAATAGACTCTCCTTTTCTTTAAAATTATTGTGTATCTAAAAGTCTGAACATAGTGACTTTTCTCATTATTATGAGAATTTTAAGACTTTCCCCTAGAGCTTTACATTTACAGATATAGTTTCTCAATTTTCTAAAATGCTTTATGAATTAGAAAGCCATGAAAATATGGGGATCCAGACAGAGAAGTCAGGGCTGATGAGGAAATACATGAGTAAATATCTGAAGATAGATAATAGTAAATAATGGTAAGGAAATTACAAATGAGTGAAATGAGAAGAGAAAGTAAATGAAACTTTTGTTTGATGTTTGTTTGTTTTTATTGTTTTGTGTGTGCTTCATAGCTCTCCAAATACTGAGCTGATTAATTAATCAGTTGCTAAATTCCTTGGGATTTTTTTTTTTTAAGTGGGAAGTTACTTGTTTTTGAGTTTTGTTTTGAATTCCTCAGCTAGCAGCATTGAGTTAAAGATGACTCTTAATTGCCATCCAACTTTTTTTTTTTTTTTTTTTTGCCATCCATCTTAATGACAAACCCAGTGCCTGGGAGTTATAAATTAAATATCATCACAAATATGATTAGTGTAACTGTCTTGGAATTTAAAAACTTAGAGACTAAAAATCAGGTGGAATAGAGCTGTTTTGAAAACTCAAACTTCAAAGCTAAATTGTTCAGAAAAATGATTATTTATTATTATTATTATTATTATTATTTATCATTTTCAGAAGTACAAAAAATTTCAACTGACCACAGTATTTTCACTGCTATGAGCTAATGATAATTCTGTATTATTTAGGGGGGAAACATTTAATCTGAGTTCCATCCTGGATTTTTTGATTCTTACATAAATATAAATATAAATTATTGTGTATCTAAAAGTCTGAACATAGTGACTTTTCTCATTATTAATTTACTAAAGATATAGTTTGGCTTATTGAGAATTAGAGAACAAGCAAATGAAAAAAGAGAAAACAATATTTTCTAAGTACACTCCATTTATAACTGTCAAGGAATCCAGCAGTATGCTTCTATGTTGTGCCTACAGACCACTTTGCAATTGACAACATGGGAGAGGAACACTTTTAAAAATAAAAAATGTCTTGATTTTACCTGACTGAATTATATTGGTTTATTTGTTTTGGGCAGTGCATACTTACCTTAAATCACTTATCTCAAAAATATCCACATAGGGAAAGAATGGTTTTTTAATGCCATTGACTCATTCTGACCCACTTGAGAATATGCTGAAAACTGTCAATCCCCTGCTAGGAGAAAAAAAACATTGTATCTGTGTATGTATAGACATAATTTTGTGGAAAATATCCAGAGGCTTATATATTCTCTTAGGTTAAGACATTTTATTAAACATAATTTCATTTTAGTCAGAGTTTAAAAACATTTTTAAAAATATGAGGCTTAAAACAGACTGGATAAGGATATGTATTCCGTCAGAGTGGTACATAGTGAATATGGGGCACACTGTCTTTTAGCTTCAGAGGAAATGGTAAAATGTACCAGCAAGCACTCCATAAATTAGTACTTTTGCAGATAGTTTGTCCTGATGAATACCCAGTATTCCTGCATTGAACTCTATATTCTGGACAAAGAACCTAGTACAAAAGACTAGCCTGAAATTCATTGCTCAGGTCTCTGAGTTGTACACTGAGATTAGAGGAAACCTAAAAGACACCTTTTAGCCACAAAGCCGCACCTGAAATCTCTTCCAGAAATCATCCTACACTAGAAATGACAGGTCTCGATTATGAATGTTACCTAATTCCATCTTTGTTTAAAATAATCAAGCTGAACTAATCTTGTTGTATGTGTTCGTTTCTCAACTCTTAATTAAAAACATCTCTGTCTTTTATCGTCTTTCAGTTTCCCCAGGAGTGTTAGGTTTCACGCATACACACACACAGTGGAAAATATGAATGTTGAGAGTACTTAAAAGTAGGGGTCATGCATGTGGTAGAAGGAAAGAAGTTGAAAGGACAGTGCATTTTTTTTGGTACCAGTCTATGTTGTAAACATATCCCCAGGAGAGAAAAATGTTAAAACTAAATTAGGTTAAATTTAAGGGTGATTTTTGAAAACTATGTGCCAACTATCTGAAACTAGTAAACTGGAACAAAACAAAATAGCATTAGAATAGTAGATTGCTGCCCTTTTAGCACAGAGTATTCTTCTGAGCTAAATCTAGAACTTGTGGTTTTGAGAGACAGGACTTTGTTTCCTTCTGTGACCATGTTTTCTTAGCTCACTGTCCCAGAGTTCTTTCTGTATGGAGCTTGGAGTTATAGCATTATATAATCAGGAATATTCCCATAAGGGATAGTGAAAAGGACAACATTTTCTACTTGAGGGTTTCCCTGAAACAATAATGAATTAGTTCTGATGTTTTACATTGTGCACAGACAAATGAAATTATGTAGGGTTAGTGCAGGTGAGAAGGCAATGAATAAAATCTGTTTGGCTCTAAGTTTGTGCCCATGCATCTGTGATGCATGACTAAAAGCCTAATTCTGGTAGCCTCAACTTTAAGGAGACAAAACAAAGGATACCAGTAAATTTCCTCAGTACATTGAGTAGTTCTATTTCTGAAACATTTACCAGCTTTCTCTGCTGTCCAATATTCAGTTCCTCCAATTACCATAGCACCTTGATCTACCCGTTTTTCATTTATTGCATCATTGTAAATTAGACTTATGTGTGTCTTACCCCATAAAACTAACTCTGTTTTAAGGTGGTAATAATGGCTTGTTTTCCCATTACTTTCTATAGAAAAGATTGATTTTTATTGAAAGTTTGGACACAAATATCAAACATCTAGCCCATCTTTAAAATTACATAGAATTTAGTTTTCTTTTGAGAGCATCAGTTTGCCCTCAACTTCTCACACAAGCATTTAGTAGTTTGCTATAATGTATTGGATCAATAATCCCTTAAAAGACTGTTGCGGTCTAGAAATTCCAATAATCAATATGGAAAGTAGAACTCAGAAAAGTGCTCTTTCCCCTTATTTTTTTTATAATATAAATTTTGCTCTCATACTAGAGATTTCATGAATATTGCCTAATGCAGCTTAACCATTTTAAAACAAATGTTTCCTTGCTCCATTTAAGATAATTATATTGAGACGATGGTAAAACAGTTGATAATTAAAATATTAAATCCAAGAGAAAATTAAAGTAATAATTATTGGAAAGGGTAACAGCAAGCTTTTTATCACTTAGACTAGAAATAAGCTGAAAATAAGAAAACAATGAGACATTAGACATTCATTCAAATGCCTGTTCATGCAAAGCACTACATGCTAAGCATTGGTAAAGCAGTTGGTCTTGTTTTCATGGTGCTTCATTTGTGCTAAGTTTTAGGAAGGAAATGTATAAGATCTAATGAACTCCAACAAAACAAAACAGTAAAAGCCATGGAAGATAGTAGTGGATTGAAGACCTAATGAAGGATTATGCATATGAACTGCAATAGAGATCATCTGACTGTTTCATAGATGACTTTTTAAATATGTAGAATATGATAAAGTTAATTTTTTTTCTTCAAGAATAGAAATAATATTAGAAAATATAATGAAAAAACCTTTTCAATAAGAGCAACAAACATCGAATTTTGCTTAGTACATATATTCAGAATTAGTACATATATTCAGAAACTGGTGAAGGTTTTAATAATATTTTAAAAGGTTTTCATAAATGTTGAGATTTAAACCTTTGAAATGAAGGTTTTAAAAAATTACTTGAAGAGGTTTTTGAGTTGTTGGCTATAATTCTGGGGAAGCACTGATAAATTCATTTGAAGATTAGAAAAGCAGGAAGAGTGTTAAGAGAATTGGAAGAAACAAAAGGATGAGTCACCTTCTGACCACATTTTTTCCATAGTACAGCTTCATGAGACCTGCCAGGAGGGGAATGCTGGGAACAAGAGGAATTCTAGTGATTTAGTGGAATACAGAGGGTGGAACAGTTTGAGGTGATCCTAGGAGAGAGAATGAGTTTGGCCACAGCTTTGGATGCGCAAAGGGGAGTGATGAAGGATGAGGTGAAAAAAAGTAGGGAGTGGTTTTTATTTTTTACCTCATCCTTCATTACTCCCCTTTAGGCATCCAGTGCCCCAACAGTCTAGGAATGGTAAGTGGTCAGATGTGGGAGATTATTGAAAATAGAAGAAGTCAGACTTTACCACACTGATGACTTAAGGGACAAGAGATAGGGAGGAGTCATAGGTGATTCTAAGGTTTCAAATCACAAAAAAGCAAAACAGTTGTGGTTGGGACAGATTTTGTACTCTGTCCAACACTCCTATGATTATTTTTAGTTTGTGTTAGGCTAGAGGTAGGATCAGTTATAATTACAAAAATTGGTTTATGTGAAATCAAATCATTGGCATTGGAAGGGGCCATCTAGTTTCATGCCCTTCATTTTATAAATGAGTTTTCCAAGGGTCACAGAGTTTAATTGACCTTTCCCAAGGACTTAAAGGCCAGTTTATTGCAAAGCTGAAATTAGAATCCAGGTCTTCTGGCTTTTAGTACAACATTTTATATATGGTATCTTCTTTTTTCTTCTTCCAGTTTTGCATTTATTTAGAAAGTAAAACTTTTTCAGTAGTTTCATTTTGTTATTGTTGTTCTTTTTACTGGGGATTGAATCAAGGAGTACTTAACCAGAGAGCTACATCCCCAGCCCTTTTTATATTTTATTGTGAGACAGGGTCTTGCTAAGTTGCCTTGGGCCTTGCTAAATTGCTGAGTCTGGCTTTGAACTCTCTCAATCCCCCTGCCTCAGTGGGATTATAGCCATGCACCACTGCACCCTGCTTTGGTAGTTTTTAATCCTTCAGCTTTTGAAAGCTTATTTCAATTTTCATATTGTCGATACATGTCATTATGTTTATATACTTGAAAAATCACACAAATATAAATTGTGTATGTGGATATTTAAGTTAATGGACTTTATCATGCATTTTTCTAAGAGTACTCATTCTATTTCAAGGAATTTGGTTCCTTGATTTTTAAGAGCTGGAGGATGTTTCATCATGTTGATAATAGCCATTTACCATAATTTTTTTCAAACTTATAAAAACCTTTCCTACTATATTAGATCTAACATGGATCTTTAATATTATTTTGATTTTCATTCCTTTGATTAGAGAGCAAACATTTCTGTTTACCCATTTTATTTTATTTATGTGAATTATTTTTCTTTTCATTTAACGTTTGAGTAGAATAATATAGAAATAGGACTATTTTATTGATAATATGATAGAGTTCTTTCATTAATTAATTTATTAAATTTTAAAATGCTGGGAAATCAAACCTAGGGCCTTGCATATTTAGACAAGTGTCCTGTGGCTGAGCTACAACCCCAGCCTTCTCCTATATTTCAGAAATATTTAGATTTTATATATTTTTAATGTGTCAATATTTTTCTGTGTATTTTCATACTATTTCAAAGCTGAGGTTTTTTTAGTACTCTTTAAGTCAAATAAATGTGTATCAAAAATTATGCTAGTTTTCCCCTTTACAATTATATTTTGGTTCTCTACCTTTGAGGTATTTATTTTGGTACATGATATAAGGTACTGTTTCTTAAATGTGGTTCACAGGTCATTTGTATGAAAGTTATAGAGCTTTCTTGGTAAACATACAGACCATTTGAGTCAAAATTTCTGAGTGTTGATTCCAGGGTATACTGGTATTAGGATCGTGTTGTTGCTCTAACCAGTTATCAGAGCTTTGCACTTTAAAACAACACAAATTTATTGTCTCATATTCTTGGAGGTTAGAAGTCTAAAATGGGTCCAAATGACTAGAGGAAATGTTTCCTTGACTTTGTCAGCTTTGGAGTCTCTACAGTCCTTGGTTTAAGGCCCCTTTATGGATCTTCAAAGACAGCAGTGTAACTAACATCTTATCTCTTTGAATTTCTGCATGTATTATAAAGATCCTTGTGATCATGTTAGGCATTCCTGGATGTTCTATGAAAATTCCTTTTGAATGTAAATGATGTATGTACAGGATCCAGGGGATTGAGAACATGAATCTTTCTGAGGGGGGTGCATTATTCTGTCCACCACAATACTAGTAATACATATTAAAATTTGACAACCAATAGTGTATGATAGATACTTTATACTTCTCCTTCAGTGACTCAAAATGTTAGTAAATTCTCTTCTGTTTTGTAAAGATTATAAATGGTAGAGACCATAATGTTTTTATATCTAATTAGTCTTTTGAGGATGTCTGTATCTTATTCCAGTAATCTTTTAAAAATATATCTTTATCAAATAGAAAGTCATTGGTTCTAGGGTTTTGTTTTTGTTTTTTTGTTTTTGTTTTTTTTTTGGTAAACATTGCTAAACTGCAATTTTAAAAGCTTTGCAAGTGTCTTTGATTCCCTCCACTTGCTACTTTATTAAATTTTGATTTAAAAATATAGAAAAGGAATATGGTTGTTTGAAACAAAATCCAAGCTAAAAAGTGTATAAACAAGTAGGAAAAACTGCTAATTCCTTCTTACTTCCCTTTATGCCTTATTCCCAGGAATAAACAGTGTCTACAGTTTTGTGTATATATTTCCAGTCTTTATCTTATCCACATATAAGTATGCATGATATTGTATATCTTAAAACTTTTTAAACTAAAATGATCATACTATATAAGCTCTATAACTTAATCTTTTTTCTCTACAGTACAGGGGATTGAATTTGGGGCCAATCTACTACTGAGTTACATGCCTAGCCCATTTGTTATTTTATTTTGAGCAAGGTCTCACTAAGTTGCCCAGGCTGGCCTCAAACTTGTGATCTTTCTACTTCAGTCTCTCAAGTAGCTGGAATTTCAGGCATGTCACTACACCTGACTTAACTCGTTTTTTTCATACTAGGATGTTTTTGAGTATCTTCAACTTTAACATAATTTTCCATTGTAGAAAGGTATTGTTTGGACTTTTTTGTTTTCTTTTTTGTTTGTTTGGTTGGCTGATTTTGGTGCTGGGGATTGAACCCAGGGGCCTCTCCCACATTGAGCACACATACTATACTGAGTGACACACCTCTAGTCCTTCTTTTGAATATTTGATCATTCAGTTTATTTATTATAAGGAGAAATGAATTCATTTGGATATTTATGATAGGCTTTGTTTTTGTTTTTGTGTTTTGCTGGATAGATATATAACAGTAATCCTATATGTACCCTATAAATGTAAAGTTTAGACATTGGCATACTGTAATATTTACTTGATCAGCCAGTTTTCTAATAAAATATGATGCCCCAGTTAAGTCTGAATTTCAGACAAATGAGTAACTTTTTAGTATAAGTATGTCCTATACTGAAATTCAAATCTAACTAGGCATTCTTTATTTTTATTTGCTAAATTGGGCACTTCTAAGTATGTAAACTAATGACTTCCCCGTAGTGCTGTCTCACAGCCCCAGAATTGACTAATAGCAACAGTGTAATATGTATTTGATTTGTTTTTCTGTAAATAATTAATATGGTTGTAGAACTGCACAGTTTTGTGTGCATTTTGAAAATAAAAGATGGTGGTTCATACACTGTTTTGCAACTTATTTCTGTCACTCACTGATATCTCAGTACTGTTTTTTCATGTCCATGTCAGCAGTATTAAAAAGCCTAAGTAGCACATTTAATAACTAATTAAAATTTTGGTCAAAAAATAGTAAAATTACCGAAAAGTGGTTGTTTCCTTGTTTTTAAATGCTAAGTAAAATATTTTCAGCAGTTTCAAATTATTATCAAATGTAATAATAGCATTTACAATTATCCGTTTACTAAATCCTTAGGACATCATGGAGACTGCTTATGGGCTAACTCTGTTTCAGTGGTTAAAGACAGAAAATTGGTTGTGAGATTTGCATTTGACTTAGCAGATGCAGTGTTGACTAGGGAACCAAGTATTGACATGGACCCAGATGTGTCAGTTGTAGACTTTTTCTGTATTTTGGGGAAGATTACATAACCTGTCTAGACTTTTTTTTTTTTTTCCTCTGATACTTCTTTAATCTTTTACCAGAGAAAATTAGTGGAAATAATTGCCAGAAAAACTCCAATATAAATATTGCTGTATTGACTTTAATGAAATTAAAATTTTATATTGTAAATATATTTTTAAATGTCCTGAATTTAACATCGATAGGGACTTTTAAGGGGCAAGTGAAGAAAAATCACTTTTAATAATGAAGTTTAACCTGGTATTAGGAACTATCTTAATCCATGTGGACTGCTATGACAAAATACCTCAGACTGGGTAATTTATAAATGAGAGATTCATTGCTCACAGTAGTGTAGACTGAGATTCAGCATCTGGTGAGGGCTCCTCCTCTCCTTCATAGATGTACCTTCTTACTGTATCCTGAAATAGAGACAACCAACCTACGGTGGGCCTCTTTTATAAGAGCACTAATCACTTCCCAAAGGCCCTGCCCCTTATACCATCACATTAGGAATGATATTTCAACATGAATTTTGGAGAGAGACAAACATTTATACCGTATTAGGAATTCTGTCATTTATTTAGAAAGCCTAAGTATGATTTTTTTTTTTTTTTTTTTTACTGACTTCAGGGTATCATCAGGCAGGCAGGGAAAGAAGAAAGAGGGTCTTAAAGATTTTACAAAAAGTTGAAAGCCTCCCCATTATTTAATAGTGCTTAGATTTGAATCCATTCAGCCTCTCTTTCAGGCCTCCCGTAACTATGTAAGTTAAAAAATAAAAATTAAAATAAATTAAAAAATTGAACCAGCTCACATAAATTATTTTTTATTATCCTGTAAACAAATGAACCCAATATGGTTAACCAACTATTTGATCCTAGTTCTGCTTCTAAATATCTTGTTTTATCTTTTTAAAGCTTTCTAGTTTGTTCCAGGTACAGCTAGGATTCAAAACCAGAACATTTAGAACTATTGAAAACTTAACAATGAAATTATTAAGGATCAGTAGAATTTTATATTTCATAAGGGTGTTCACTGTATGTTAGATGCTGTGTTCAACACAACAAACATTACCTTGTGAAGTAAACAATGTTTTAAGATAGCTGTTGTGCCCATTTTTCAAGAAAGTAAAATTCAGAGAGACTAAACAATTTTTGTTAGTTAGCATATGCTGTTAGAAGCATAACCAGGATTCAAATTGTCTGTTAATCATGCTCTTAACCATGAAACTAATTTCTAATAAATATCCTCTTATTTGACACCATTTTGTATGATATAAATTTACTTGAATCAGTTTTTATTAAATATACTTTTGGATGACTGTATTTTTACTTTAGTATAGCTTTATTAGAAATATATAAGTAGAAAGTATGAATGCAATTCTTATGAACACCCGCATCTCTATCTCCTCCATTTTTCCTTAAAATAAGAGGTTTGTTGGATAAATGTCCAGCCTTCTTTTCTTCAGTGTAAATGAAAGATATCAACTGTTTTTTCAGTCATTTTCTATAGACAAGTCCTTTTACCAACAAAAATCTGACTGGCACTAAATTGGTATTTCTGAGACCACTGTATTTTTTTTTTTAATTCTGAAAGCTATTATTATACAACAGCGTACTAATCATTGGAGACTGTTATTTTGGCTATTTCTAAAATGTGAAAATTTAATACAGATATTCAAGTCTAATCCAAGAGAATTTTGTCCAAGAAATTTAGCATCAAATGTTGTATGAGAAACAAGGTGCTATCAGTAGACTGAGAATGGCAGGTAGTATAAAATTGTGCTTCCCTCAGCCGCTTAACAATTTTGTTTGTAATACAAGTCCTATAGCAAACATTACAGACATAGCACATCTTCATTCTTCCAGTAGTTAACCTTGTCTATTTTTCAGGCACTGAAGACTTGTAAGTACTGTGTATTCATATTTATCAGGCATTAAAATATTTGAGACATAAACTGTTAGGTTTATATAGAAGCCCCTTTTCTGTCTTGGGTTACTAAGGACTTTTCTGAGCACTGATCATTTTTTTTTTTTTAATTGAAGATGCTTTCTCCTGAGTAATTTTGTTGTTTTTTTTCAAAATTCATGCTTCCCTATGACTCTTCTTAAATATAATTTTAGGATAAAATTATAGATTATTTTCATTATTGATGTTTTTCCTTTTTAAACTTGCAGAACAATAAAAATAATTTTTCTGGCATTATAAAGGAGATAGTTAAATTTTTTTTGTTGTTGTTCATGGCAAAATTGAGCAAAAAGTATAGAGTTCTTCATGTGTCTTTTTTACCGCCCCAACACTACAGTGGTACATTTTGTTACAGCTGATGAACCTATAGTGACACATATCATCTGAAATCTGTAATTTATATTAGGTTTTACTTTTGGTGAATAAGGTTTATGTTTTCTCTGGCATTTTATGGAAAATAAATTTTTTTTCTTTTAACATTTTTTAATTTGTGCATTATAGTTGTACATAATGATGGGATTTGTTGTTACATATTCATTCATGTACACACTATAACAATATACTTTGGCCAATCACTCCCCAACAGTTCCCACTCCCTCCCTTCCTCCCATTCCTGTTCCTTTCCTCTACTGATCTTCCCTTGATTTTCATGAGATCCCCACCCCCACCTTTCTTTTTCTTTTTCCTCTCTAGATTCCACATATGAGAATATGTGACCCTTGACCTTCTAAGTTTGACTTTATTTCTCTTTACATAATGGTCTCTAGTTCCGTCCATTTTCCTGCAAATGACATTATTTCATTTTTCTTTACGGCTGAATAAAACTCCATTGTATGTGTATGTATGTATACACACATATATATATATATATATATATATATACCACATTTTCTTTATTTAGGCTGGTTCTATAGTCTGGCTATTGTGAATTTTGCTGCTATAAACATGGATATGCATGAATCATTATAGTATTGTGACTTTAATTCTTTAGGAGAAATGACAAGGAGTGGTATAGCTGGTATGGTGGTTCCATGCCTAGTCTTTTGAGGAATTTCCATACTAAATCCATAGTGGTTTACTAATTTACAGTCCCACCAATAGTGTAAAAGTGTTCCTTTTTCTCTGCATCCTCTCTAGCATTTATTATTGTTTGTATTCTTGATGACTGCCTTTCTTGTCCCAACTGGCAGGACACATCAAAGGGCCAAGGAGAACCTAGGTGGGGAGGAATGAAGGGACAAGAGACAGGAAGGATGACAGCAAGCAGGAGTTCTGATCAAGCTGCAAACTTTTATTGTTCACACAGGGATATTTATATTCTGGGGATGGGGAAGCTCTCTAATCAGCAATTGCTGGATGTGGGTGGTAAAACTGCCAGCTGCAGGATATCTGATGATCCTGATAACCGCAGGATGTTCCAGGGAGATAGGTAGCTGCAGGATGTCTCCCAGGCAGGATGTCTCCCAGGGGGCTGTCAGGCTATTCTTTGAAGGAGAATTTCCTTCTAGTCCCTGACATTTCCCCCTTTCTTATATAAAATATTTGACCACACCTTATTGGCCATGTTTTTAGGGGGTGATAGAGGCTCTGTTCCTCTAGGAGGCCTTAGAATATCTCCTGATCCGAGCGAGCGTCTTCACTAGGAGATTTCGTGGTGGCCTTGGCATGTTTTTGGAGGAGACGATTTTGAGGGAGAAGCATGCCAACTGCCATGCACCAGAGCGTGTCACTCAGAGGTCTTGGGTTTTGGGATCCGTGGATCCATCCTCCTGCAGTCCTTCCTGCACCCTCCGTTATTATGGCCTAACGTCCTCACTCCATGGGTGCGTCCTCCCCCAAGCGGAGGGGTCCATGGAGGAGCAATAACTTAACCCTTATGGCAAGGGCAGAAGATGGTTGGTCAGAGCTGTTACTTATACTTTTATAAGAAAGAGAGATCTGTGGGGATGTAAACTTAAGAAATAAGCCTGTGAGAAGGGTAGAACATCCTTTTAAATGTTGGCAGCGCCGTCTTCCATCTCCAGATGATGATAGTAGACCTGTATGGGCTTAGAGGCCAAAATATTAATCTGTTCTTTAATAAATTTTACCAGCCTGTTTATAATGCAGGGTCCTATGGACACCATTAAAAGTAAACCCAACAAAGAGCCTAATAGGGGAAGAAGGTAGGGTAGAAATCCATTAAGCCCAGTCCAGAGGGGATTTTCAAATAGTTCCCTTCGTCTCTTTTCTAAATCTTCTTGAAGCTGCTTAATTTGAGTGCGTACTATGCCTGATTTATTGGCATAAAAGCAGCATCTTTCCCCTAGGGCCAAGCAAATACCTCCCTGGTTAGCTGTCAGCAAATCTAAGCCTCGTCTGTTTTGAAGGACCACTTCTGCCAGGGAGTCTATTTGGTCCTGTAAATCTATAATGGTTCCTGATAGAGTTTGTACATCATCTATAAGTTGTTGAGATAGGCGACGGTAAGAGTGTATAGGTAAGAGTGTATAGCCGTGCCTAAGCTGTGCCCACAGCAGCTGTTATTCCAAGGCTGGCAAGGAGTGGTAAGGCCTGTATTGCCCGCCTGTGTCTTTTGACTAAGGTGTCTAGGCTAGGAATGGGTAGAGGTTCATCTCCTGGGACAATAGTTATATCAGGGAGTAATAAGGCAAGAACACAGCCACCGGTCCAATTCACTGGAAGCCTGGGGAAGGCCGAGTTTCCTCCACACATAAAAACTGTGCCATTGGGGGGACAAAGAGATGGGGTGGGTGAGGAATAATTTTGTTCTGTTGAGCAATTTCCAAAGGAAGTAACTCCAACATCAATATCATAGGTATTATTCTGCATCGCGCCTAAAAGACATGATGTAAAAGTGCCTATAGGCTGTGCTTTAAAAGGAAATCCGGGTTGGCATGTATTATCATTGTCTAAGATAGAATTAATAGGAACTGCCATAGGCATGATTGCCCCTGTTGTCGTGCAGAGCCAGCAATTACCAGCAAGGGTGGGGTTGGAATTATTAAGCAAGGAGAAGGTAGTTTCCAAAATATCTAATGTATTGGTATCTAAATCTGGGAGCTGGGATTTAGGCAGCATTAAGGGATGATATGTGAGCTCAGGGATTTGGGGTTTCAAAAGTTTGATTATCTGAAGATGCTTGACAGCATCAGTGGGTCCTCCACCATCAGAGACCCCTGTAGGGGCCTTAATGGGCCAGCAGGAGGGTTTACCGACAGTGCCTTGGCATCCAGCTGACTGTAACTTGGTGTATATGCCTTCTCCTCCCCGGTCAAAGAGAACAGGGGTATAATGAATAGTGGTCCCCCCTGCTGCATGAGTTTTAGTTAGGGTGGCTTCAAAAAATTGTTCTCCCTGCTTGTTAACACAAATTGAGGCTGACGCATAACAAGAGACATGCATCGCCTGGGTATGCATGCAAGTTGCAGAACAATTTTGGAGAGCTTTACTTGTACTGGGGGGAATAATCTTTGCCTTGTTAACACATACCCATTCAGGCTGATGAACTCCTCAGAGTTTATGGTCAACCTCGGCACGGAGGTAAGCCACCTTAGTCAAGCAGTCAGCAGTCTGGGTCCAACTAGTGGGAGCCTGAGTCCAAGATCCTCCCTTGCATTCGCAGGGGGGGCCAAAAAGGTACTCCCTGATGTTGGAAGGTGGAGGGCTAAGGCCTCCGTATACAAACCTGTTTAGCAGAAGTGCCTTAAGCAGGATCCTCACACAGATTGTTGGCTGCATCTGCAAAAGAGGAAAATTTGTCCTCAGGGGGAGGGCCTCCGTCCCTGGGTTGAGGTAAGTCATTAACCTGTTTAACCAGGCGTTCTGGTAACCATCTTGGAGCTGCTTGCTCTTGGTCCAAAACACAAGCTAAGCCTCGTCCCCAGATGAGGACAGGATCTGGGCCTTTCCATTTATTTGTAAGGGGATCGCACCACATAACAGGTGGGCGAAGAGAATTGGACGAGGGATGCCAGTGTCTGTCTGCGGCCAAATGGCCTTCACTGTCTAGGGTAAGAAAATTAAGGGCAAATAATGCATGGTTAAGGCGATCCCTGGGAGTGGTAAATACAAGGGCAGAAGCCTAAGGCGGGTTAGCCAAGTCTTTAAGGTAAGGTGGGCACGTTCCACAATACCTTGGCCCTGAGGGTTGTATGGAATTCCAGTAGTATGACAAATTTGTAAGGTAGCACAAAACTGTTTAAAACTTGGCACTGGTATATGCAGGACCATTATCTGTTTTAATATGTATTGGTTTACCCATTACGGAAAAGGCTGAAACAAGATGAGAAAGGACATCTTTGGTAGCCTCTCCAGAATGTGGTGATGCAAAAATAAAGCCACTGAAGGTATCTATAGAAACATGTATATATTTGGTTTTTCCAAATTCAGGAAAATGGGTAACACCCATTTGCCAAACCTGATTGGGCAGTAATCCTCGGGGGTTAATTCCCAAGTGTTGAATGGGGAGGGAGACAGCGCAAGCAGGACATGCTTTTACTATTTCTCGTGCCTGTTGCCTGGTAATTTTACAAAGTAATCGAAGGCTCTGGGAATTTAGATGGTGAAGATTGTGTAACTCTGTGGCCTTTTGAACAGAGCCAACAAAAATTGGAAAGATGGACCGAGTTGCTGCATCAGCTTGGGCATTACCTTGTGTTAGAGGGCCGGGAAGATCAGAGTGTGCCCTGATGTGTCCTAAGAAAAATGGGTGTTGTCTGGCCTGAATTAGCTGCTGAAGCTGGTGAAACAGAAAGGCCGCATTGGAAGAAGCCTTAATGGCGGGTGAAATCTCCAGCAGGGGCACAGAATGAGCAATGTAGGCACTGTCTGTATAAATATTAACAGGCTTATCAAAAAATGTTATAAAAACTTGTGTTATGGAAAACAATTCCACAAGCTGTGCTGACTGATAGACAGTATCAAAGGTGGTAGGCTGGTTATTGACAACAAAGACCGCATGGCCATTACTGGAACCGTCTGTAAAGACAGTAAGGGCTTGAGGAATGGGAGCCTTTTGAGTAATTTTGGGAAAAATAAATGGATGTAATTGGGCAAAATGTAAA
This sequence comes from Marmota monax, assembly GCF_021218885.2. Lineage (NCBI taxonomy): Eukaryota > Metazoa > Chordata > Mammalia > Rodentia > Sciuridae > Marmota > Marmota monax. Next base: position 53,594,588 of record NW_026693777.1, on the reverse strand, counting down.
AGGGGGTCATTGGGGAGGTGGTTATCAATTGTTCCCAAAAAGCCTGATAGGGCAATACCCCATTCATCCCCTGTCTGTAGTAAAATTGGGTTTGGTCCTTAGTATGTGGAATTAAAATATTATCAGGGTCTTTGCCAAAATGTTGTCGAGAAAGCAAGCGACATTTAATAATAATAGAAGCTACCTGAGCAGGATAAACAGTAATAACCTTGGAGGATGTGGTGGGTAAATGGACCCAAAGCAAGGGGCAGCCTTTATTTTTAAAATGTGGATCCCGCTGCCAAAATATTCCTGTGGGTGAATGAGGAGTGTGTAAAATAACCAGAACCAGAGGAAGGTTATAAGAAATTTGTGTAACAAACTGTTGGGCAATGGCTTCTGTGACTTGGTTTAATGCCTGTCGTGCCTCGGGAGTAAGCTTTTGAGGGGAGGAGGGGTGGCAATCACCTCTCAAAATATCATTAAGGGGCAAAAGTACACAAGTGGGTAATTTTAAATATGGTCTTAGCCATTGAATATCCCCCAGTAATTTTTGAAAATCATTAAGGGTGTGAAGATGGTCCACACGTAGTTGTATTTTAGGAATTTGGATCTGATTATCTTGAAGTTTAAGGCCCAAATAGGTATAAGGGTCCTGTGTTTGAACCTTATCAGGAGCTATCTGTAGTCCCAAGGTAGTGAGGGCTTTGTAAAGGTCCAAGTAACAATTATTAAGGTCATGGGTATTAGGTGCAGCAATTAACAAATCATCCATATAATGTAAAATATAAATTTGTGGCCATCGCGCTCTCACAGGGTCTACTGCTTGAGCAACGTATTTTTGGCAAAGACTAGGGCTGTTGGCCATACCTTGGGGAAGAACCTTCCATTGAAATCTCTGCATAGGGCCCTGAAAATTAATGCGAGGGAGACTAAAGGCCAAATAGGGTCTATCCTCAGGATGTAAAGGAATGGTAAAAAAGCAATCTTTTAAGTCAATAACCATTTTACAATACCAGCAAGTGTGGGGTTGGAATTATTAAGCAAGGAGAAGGTAGTTTCCAAAATATCTAATGTATTGGTATCTAAATCTGGGAGCTGGGATTTAGGCAGCATTAAGGATGATATGTGAGCTCAGGGATTTGGGGTTTCAAAAGTTTGATTATCTGAAGATGCTTGACAGCATCAGTGGGTCCTCCACCATCATTATTACAATAGTTTTTGGGAATAGCCACTGGTGTGGGAATGCCTGGCTGTAGTGCTCCCATCGGGCGCATAACTGTATTAATGGCACGCAAATCTTGTAAAAGGTGCCATTTGCCTGATTTTTTCTTGATAACAAAAATAGGAGTATTCCATGGTGAGGTTGAGGGCTCTACATGGCTGGCTGCCAGCTGTTCCTGCACTAACATGGAGGCAGCCTCCAATTTTTCTTGGGTAAGGGGCTACTGATCCACCCACACAGGAGTCTGAGTCTCCCAAATAATCTTATCTGCATGGGGTACAGGAGGGTCAGGGACCGACACTAAAAATCCGAATACCCAAGTCCATATGTATTTGTTTTTTGTATGGGTTGTATGGGCTCAACCAGTCCTTGTTTCAGTCTCCCAAGGCCTGTACCAGGGACAAAATTCATTTGATGAGTCACCATGGAATTGGGACTGGCAAGAATAACTTCCATTTGACTCAAAATATCTCGGCCCCATAGGTTAACAGGGAGGTCAGGAACAACAAAAGGAGTGACAGTTCCCTTATTATTACCCTCTTTATCAGTCCAGCTAAGAGCCCTAGAGCTGACCAGAGGATTTTTTGACTGTCCTATCCCTTTAAGGTCAGTCAAGGATGGGGTGAGGGGCCAACCTGATGGCCAGTGTTTTTGAGAGATAATTGTGGCATCAGCTCCAGTATCTAGAATTCCTTGGAATTCCTTTCCTTCAATAAGTAGGGTAAGGGTGGGTCTATTGTGAGAAATGGGCTGAACCCAATACACATCAGAGGAGCCCAAGGAGGCAGTCCCCCGCGGTAGGGTTTGGGCGGTGGACGTGCCTCCGGAATCTAAGGGAAAGAGTATTAATTGTGCAAGTCTTGTTCCTGCTGGGATGGCCGCAACTCCATTAATAGCTGTGGCCAGTATTTTTATTTCTCCAGTGAAATCATTATCAATAATGCCAGGGAAGACCTGAACACCTCGTAAGGTAGTAGAGGCTCTTCCAAGAATAAGGGCACACGTATGAGATGGAGGGGGACCCATAATTCCAGTGGGTATTATCTGGGGCCTTTGCATGGAGTCTAATATTGTATCGGTGGTGGCACAGAGGTCCAATCCTGCGCTGCCTGGGGTGGCTCGTTGGAGGGAGGCAATCATGGAGAAGGATTTTGAGGTAGGTTGGGAATTTGGGAGGGAACAAACCTTATTGCCCCTGGGTTTGTCCTTGGGGAGGTCAGCCCCTGGCCCCGAAAGGAGTTTCCCGAGAAGCGGGAAGAAATAGGCTGTCCAAGGGCATTTGTCTTAGATCTACACTTATTGGCCCAGTGACGACCTTTACCACATCTAGGGCAAAGGGTGGCTGGGGGCGGTTTAGCCCCAGTATGAGGAGACACTATCCCTAGGCTTTGTTTGCCTGTCGGACACTCGCGTGCAAAATGGCCAGGTTGTTTACAAGTAAAGCAAGTACGTGAGCCAGGATTGCGAAAGGCCTTGGTAAAGGCGGCACCTATGGCGAGACCCATGGCATGGGCTGCACCCACCCCGGCACAGAGTCTAATAAAGTCAGAAAGTTCCCCTTTATCCTTATGTGGTCGAAGAACATCTTGACATGCCGGGTTGGCGTTTTCAAAAGCAAGATGTTTTACAAAGGTGCTTTCGGTTTCGCTTGGTCCAAGCAGGCATTCCGCAGCTAGGTTAAGCCAGGCAACAAAGTCGCTATAAGGCTCGTCAGGCCCTTGTCGAATTTTTGCCAGGGAAGTGGTAGCCTAGCCCTTTTGAGGGAGGCGTCTCCAAGCATGTAAGCCAGCTGTCTGAATTTGCGCCAAAAGTCCAGCAGGGAAACGCGCCTGTTTAGGGTTAGTGTCAAAAGGCGCATTGCCCACTAGCTTAACATAAGTCCAGGATTTAGAGGAGGCCTTAGTTAAATTTTTTTGAGCAGTTTCCCAACAGTGCTCTTTGAATCTGCATTCCATAACAGGAAGTCTCCAGCACTGAGGGTAGCTCGGGCTAAAAATTTCCAATCATTGGGAGTAAGCCATTGTGCACTGTGGCTTTCTAATAAAGCCAACGTGTAGGGCGCAGTGGGGCCATAGTGAGCACAAGCCTTTTTAAGTTTTTCAAGAAAACGCAGGCTTAATTTTTTGTAGACACTCTGGGTTCCTTCCTGCCTAGGGGTGAACTCCTCATCCTCTGAGTCCTGATCTTCCTCTTGCCATTCCCCCGCTTTGTCCCCTTGATCCATTTCCCCAGCTTCCTCCTCTTGATCCTCCTCTGAGTCTTTGTCGTCAGCCTGGGCGGGCTTATCTATCTGACTGCGGGTGACTGGGAAGGCGAGAACAGGCCTACAGCTCGGCTTAGCCTTTGTATTAGACTGCCTTGAGCCAGCTCGGGTTGACTCAGTGCCTAAGGCTAATGAGCGAAGCTCAGAGTCAAGGGATCTTAATTCTTTTAAAAGTTGGATCTGTTCCCGTCTATGTTGGAGAGACTCTCGCAAGGGAGCCAGGTTAGGCAGGGGAAGTGGAGAAAAAATATCTGAGGGGGCAGTTGGCCCCTGAAGGGCCAGAGCACAAAAGGCAGGAGGGATATAGGAGGGAGGTGGATGTGTAAGTCCTATAGGCTGTGGCAGGGTCCTGAGAGGTGGCGGGTCTTCTGAATGGTAGCGAGCTGCTTCCTTCTCCAAGGTAGCCTCCTCCCCAGGGGTCAATGTGTCTCCGGGATTTAAAACTGGATAAAGGCAGTTGGTAACCGTTGGAGCCTTATTCATTAGGGTGGGATTTTGAGGGGGAACAGGAAGGTTCCCAGGGTCCTGGGGACACTGAGAAGGGTCTATTTCTATACTAACTGAAGGGCATGCCGAGGGGGACAGAGAGGTCTTTTGCATAGCCTCTTCCCCAATCCTGACAAGTTTTAAGGTACCATTGTCAAAGGGTGAACTTTTAAGAATTTCATTAATTAAGTTCCAGTAAGAAAAGGTGGGAACAGGCACCTTTTCTGGGCCAAAGGATTCATAATAATCTTTTAAACAGTCTCCTACTCTAAGCCATCTTTTACCATCAATGGTCCCTTCAAGGGGAAACCACGGACACAATTCTCCTATGTATGAAAAGAATAATTTTAAGTCCTTTTTCTTAACACGTGCCCCCCGTGTCTTGAGGGCCTCCTTGAGGCCTGACAAAAACAAATCATGTGACGAAACTGCTTGTCCCATGGTGGGTCACTCACCGTGCATCGTCCCCACTTTCCTCCTGGATCTGTCTCTCGGTCGTGTCTGCCGAGGCAATCGTGAGCTCCGCTTGGCCAAGTCTTCCCGGAGGATGGTGTTCCTTCTCAGTCAAAGGCTCGAGCACACAACGTTGGGCGCCAAATGTCCCGACCAGCAGGACACATCAATGAGGGCCGCGAACCTAGGTGGGGAGGAATGAAGGGACAAGAGACACGAAGGATGACAGCAAGCAGGAGTTCTGATCAAGCTGCAAACTTTTATTGTTCACACAGGAGTATTTATATGCTGGGGATGGGGAAGCTCTCTAATCAGCAATTGCTGGATGTGGGTGGTAAAACTGCCAGCTGCAGGATATCTGATGATCCTGATAACCTCAGGATGTTCCAGGGAGATAGGTAGCTACAGGATGTCTCCCAGGGGGCTGTCAGGCTATTCTTTGAAGGAGAATTTCCTTCTAGTCCCTGACACTTTCTGATGAAATATCAATGTAGTTTTGATTTGCATTTCCCTAAATGCTAACGATGTTGAACATTTTTTCATATATTTGTTGGCCATTTGTATTTCTTCTTTTAAGAGGTGTCTATTTATTAATTTGCCTATTTATTAATTGGGTTATTTGGTATAAAGTTTTTTGAATTCTTTCTGTATTCTAGAAATTAATTATCTGTTAGAAGAGTAGGGAGCAAAGATTTTCTCCTATTCTGTAGCTTCTCTCTCCACATTCTTAATTGTTAACTCTCTTGTGCAGAGCATTGTAATTTGATAACTTCCCATTTATTAACTCTTGGCATAATTTCCTGAGCTTTAGGGCTCCTATTGAGAATGTCTTGCCTGTACCTATATGCTAGAGTGTTAACCCTATATTTTCTTCTAGGAGTTGAGTAGTTTCTAATCCAATTCCCAAGTCTTTGATCCATTTTGAGTTGATTTTTGTGCATGGTGGAAGGTAAGAGTCTAGTTTCATCCTTCTACATATAGATAACCAGTTTTACTAGCATATTTTGTTAAAAAGACTGTCTTTTTTCCAGTGTTATGTTTTTGGCACCTTTGTCAAGGATCAGATGACTGTAGATGTGTGGGTTTGTCTCTGAATCTTCTATTTTTACTTTTGTGTCTGTTTTTATGACAATACCATGCAATTATTGTTACTATAGTTCTGTAGTAGAATTTGAAGTGAGGTATTGTGATATCTGCAGCACTGACTTTTTGGAATTGCTTTGGCTATTGGGGGTCATTTATTCTTCCATAGGAATTTTAGGATTGGTTTTTCCTAGAAGGATGTCATTGGTATTTTGATGGGGATTACATTGAATCTGTATATTGTTCTGGGTAGTATGGCCACATTAACAATAATAATTCTGCCTGTCCATGAACATGAAACATCTTTCCTTCTTCTTGTGTCTTCTTTGGTTTTCTGTAGTTTTTATTATAAAGGTCTTTCACCTCTTTGGTTAGATTTATTCCTAGGTATTTTATTTATTTTTGAAGCTATTGTGGATGAAAACATTTTCCTGATTTCTTTCTCAGCATATTTATCGTTGGTATGTAGGAAAGCTATTTATTTATTTATTTGGTACCAGGGATTGAACTCAGGAGCACTCTACCACTTAGCCACATCCCCAGCCCTTTTTTATTTTTTGTTTTGAGACAGGGTCTTGCTTAGTGGCTTAGGACCTTGATAAGTTGCTGCAGTTATCTTTGAATTTGCTTTAGCCTCTGAACCCACTAGGATTACTGGCAGGCACCACCGTGCCCAGCTCGTTTTCCTATTTTTTATCCCTTTTATTTTCTTTTCCTGCCTAATTGCTCTGGCTAGAATTTCTAGCACTATATATTAAATAGGAGTGATGAGAGTGAACATCCTTGTCTGGTTCCACATTTTAAAGGAAATGCTTTCAGTTTTTCCCCCATTCACTAAGATTTTGGCTTTGGGTATATACCCTTTATGATGCTGAGGTAAGTTCCTTCTACCTCTGGTTTCTTCAGTGTTTTTCTCATGAATGGGTGCTGATTTTTTTCATAGGCCTTCTGCATCTGTTGAGATCACTAAGTGGTTTTTGTGCTTAATTCTATTTATGTGGTGAATTATTTTTATTGATTTACATTTGTTAAATCATCCTTGTGTCTCTGAGATAAAATTAATGTGGTTGTGATGTATAATCTCGTTAATATGTTATTGGTCCCAGTGGCTTTGGAGGCTGAAGCAGGAAAATCTCAAGTTCAAAGCCAGCCTTAGCAAACCCACAGAAATCATTGAGACCCAAAATAGGGCTGGGGATTTGACTCAGTGGTTGAGTGCCTCCAAGTTCAATGCCTGGTACGAAAAAAAAATGTTATTGAACATGATTTGCTAATACTTTATTTTCTTTCCTTGATGTATCCTTATCTGGTTTTGATATGAGTATGAGACAAATTTCATAGAATAAATTTAGAAATATTCCATCCCTTTCTATTTCATGGAATACTTTGAAGACTTTTGGCATTAGTTCTTCTTTGAAGGTCTGGTAGAATTCAGCTGAGAATCCATCTGGTCTGGACTTTGTTGGAAGGCTTTGTATTACTTTTTCTATCTCTTTACAAGTTGTTGGTATGTTTAGATTTTCTATTTTTTTTGTTCGATTTTGGCAGGTCATACGTGTCTAGAAATGTATCCATTTCTTCTAGGTTTTTCTGATTATTAGAATATAAGCTTTTGCAAATAGTTCCTAACGATCCATGGATTTCTGTGATGTCTTTGGTGCTTTCTCATTTTTCATATCTAATTTTTTTCATTTCAGTCTTTTTTTTTTCTTTTTGGTTAGTTTGGTAAGTTTGGCTTGTTTATCTTTTTAAAGAACTAACTCTTTGTTTCTTTATTTATTTTTCTAACTCTTTATTTTTTTTTCTAACTCTTTATTTCAGTGAGCCTTTGTATGGCTTTTTTATTCTCATTTTGTTGAAGGTAGACTTTGATCTTAATTATTTCCTTCTACTGGTTTTGGAATTGGTTTCATCTTGTTTTTCAAGAGTCTTGAGATGCATCATTGTTTATATGGGATCTTTCTGATTTTCTTATGTAGGTACTCATAGCTGTCAACTTCCTCTTAGAATTGCCTTTATAATGCAGAATGTAAGTTTTTTAAATACATGGTTATTTCTTAACTACGATAAGAATACACTGAATAGCGTATTCTTCAGCAACTCTTATTCAGAAATTTATTTATTTATTTATTTATTTATTTATTGCTACCAGGGATTGAGCCCAGGATCACACCACTGAGCAATATCTCCAGCCCTTTTTTTTAAAAAAAAAAAAAAATTATTTTTTAGTTATAGGTGAACACAATGTCTTTATTTTTACCTTATGTGGTGCTGAGGATCTAACCCAGTGCCTCATACATGCTAGGCGAGCCCTCTTCCTCTGAACCACAACCCCAGCCCTCCAGCCCTTTTTATTTAAATTTTTTTTTTTTAGTTGTAGATGGATACCACACCTTTATTTTATTTATTTATTTTTTTATATGGTGCTGAGGATTGAACCCTGTGCCTCATACATGTGAGGCAAGCACTCTGCCACTGAGCCACAATCCCAGCCTCCTCTTATCCAGATATTTTTTGGTTTTGTTGTTGTTTTAAAATTTCTTTAACTGGATTTTCTGAGGCATTCTAAAATAATAGATACCATTTCTTTGAGGAATCTGTTTTACATGCTATTTATTAAAATAACCTAGTAAACAAATTTTAGGCCTGAGGGTTTAGCTTAGTGGTAGAGCCTGTGCTTTGCAGGCCTAAAACCCTAGTTCAATAACCTGGCACTACAAATAAACCTTTTTGACCTGATGAAGAACAGGTACGAAAAATCTACATCTGATAATCCTCAGTGGTAAAATAGTGAACATTTTCTTTTTTTTTTAATTTTTATTTTTTTAGACATGATGGACCTTTATTTTATTCATTTATTGGTATGTGGTGCTGAGAATCGAACCCAGTGTCTCACACATGCTAAGCAAATGCTCTACCACTGAGCCACAACCCCAGCCCATGAACACTTTCTTGTTAAGATCAGAAATAAGGTACTCAGTGAAGCCACTTCCATATCACACTGCATACATAGCCATTATAATAAGGCAAGAAAAGAAGTAGAAAGCATAAAGATTGGAAAGAAGTAAATCTGTGCTTGCAGTGATATCATTATTTATATGAAATATTCTAATGTATGAAATAGGAATGAATGAGATAATTCACTGATTATTAGCTTTAATAGCAATATAATAATAATAATAAATATATACTAGAAGGAGTAGACATACCCCTAATAAGCAACTTGTTAACCAGTTCTTAAAAGAGTAGGAGTTTATAGGCTGGAGTTGTAGCTCGGTGGTGGAGCGCTTACTAGCCATGTGCAAGGCACTGGGTTCAATTCTTAGCACTGCATATAAATAAAATAAAGGCCCATTGACAATTTTAAAAAATTTTTTAAAAAGTAGGAGTTTGAGCTTTAAATATTAAATAGTGGGGAAATAGTTATAGAGACTTAACCCAGTATAATCATATTTGCATTTTAGATCAAATTCCAACAAGAGAGGTGGAATGGATTGAAATGGTAAGGGAATGTAGAAGATGATGCCGGACTTTGTGAATTCTACATGTATTCGTCATTGTATTTGTTTTTTCTTTTCCCATATTACTCATCTTTTTCTCCAGTTTTCTCCCCTTGCCCATTGTCTCCATCTTGATTTCATTAAGTAATCATGCCATACAACACATTTTTTTATGACTAATGATTCAATGTTTGATATACCTCACTTCTAATCACAATATGTAAGATGGCTGAATAGTTATTATAATTGCTTTGAATTCAAGGAGCTTGTGTTAGTCTACTTTGTGCTGCTATGACTGAATCCCTGATTTAGATTTAGCCCAGTACAGTGGCAGATTCCTGTAATCCTAGCTGCTTGGGAGATGCAGGCAGGAGAATCTAGAGTTCAAGGTCAGCCTGGGCAACTCAGACAACATAGCAAGATCTTGTCTCAGTAAAACAAACAAACAAGCGGATTTATTTCCAGTAATTCTGGAGACCCAGGGGTCCAAGACTGAGGAGCTGATGATATCTGGTAAGGGCATTTGTGCTGCATCATCCATGGTGGAAGGCTAGAGGGGAAGAAAATGTGTACAAAAAAGTAAGAGTTTAAACTTGCATTCTCAAACCTGTTTATAATTGACATTAATCCATTCATGAGGGTGGAGTCCTCAAAGACCCCACCTCCCAACACTGTTGCACGGGGGCTTATGTTTCTAACACATCCTTTCTGGGGTACACATTCAAGTCATTTAAATGCCATTTTGTCCTCTGAGTGCCAATCAAAAGTATGTACATACAATGACTATTAGTGGAATAAGAACTAAAGAACCTCTTTTGTGGAATTGTACACTAATAATCCTCCCAGTGTAAGAATTCTGAAAACCCTAGTTTTTGTGTGGTATTTTTATTCCCTCCTTTATGAACTGAGAATACTTAGCTCTAAGTACAAGCCCCACCATACTTTATTCAGAAATCTGGAGCTAAGTGCAGTTCTGTCTCCTCTGAAATTCAGGAAGGGATAGGAAATATGGAGCTTAATTCCTGGCTTTTAACCTTGGTGTATTAGTCAGGTTGGGTTGTCATAACAAAATACCATAAATGGTGTGTCTTAAACAATAGATACTTATTTTCTCACACTTCTTGAGAATGGTAAACCCAAGAAAGACCTAGGTGCTGCCAAATTGGTTTCTGGTGAGGGCAGTGTCCATGGCTTGCTTATGTGAGCTCCATATGAACCTTGGGGAGAAAGAGAATGCTTTCTTTTTCTCTTCATTCTTCCCTTCCCTCTCCCCTCTTCTCCTTTTTCCATTTCCTCCCCGTCCAATCCTATGGGATTAGGATCCCACCCATTTGACCTCGTGTAACATTAAGGTTAATTAAGATTAATTATCTCCTAAAATCCCTATCTACAAATACAATCACATTAGGGGTTGGGCTTCAACTTATGGATTTTAGAGGGGACATAGTTTTAGCCCATAGCACTTAGTGACCTCACTTCAGAATAAAGGGATCATCCAATGACTGTTATCATACCAGTCATTTAGTTCCAAATATTGGGAGATTTTTGCAGGTATCTTTCTCTTACTGACATTTGTTTAGGGTTGTTATGTTATCTTGATGAATTGCCTTTATCATTAAGAAAAAGCCCTCATTATCACTAACAGTATCATATCTATCTACATATTTTATGGTTTCCAGTGCTTTTATGTAGCTCCAGATTCCAAATGGAATTTTCCTTCTGCCAGAAGGGTTTCCTTTAACAATTTTTCTTGTTAAACTTTTAATGATTTTTTTTTCAGTTTTTCTGTATCTAAAAAAAAAAAAAAATTCTGCTTTGATGTTTAACAGAATTCTTCATTGAGAGAGTTTTGTTTTATGTCTTTAATTAGTTCATCTCTGTGGAGCTTTTTTTTCTGGTATGTTACTTTTCTTTTCTCTGGTATTAAACTACCTTGACACCTCCCCTTCTAATTCTTTTGTCATTCATTCAGGGCAGCTGGCAGGCTCTGTCTGGCTTCTTCCCTGTGCTTTAACATAATTTGCTCCCTTAACCATTGTGAGGTTCACCTGTTTATTTCCCTCTTAGAAATCATTGTCCTGAACTAACTGTCACCAGTGTCAGAAAATAGGATTTTTTAAAAAAATTGTTTAGTTCAAAGTGTGAGAATAAATCACATTCCTATTACTCTGTCTTCACTGGAGACAACCTGATGACTACTCAAGTCAAACCAGTCATGTTACCCACCTACTTTGTAAAAGAATTAGTTAAAATTGATAAATATAGAAATCATAGGTTTTCCCTCCAACATATCTCCTGGTGGGAAGATAAGACTTGTGGTAAAGTCCTGTTCTCCCTGTGTATAGAAGCCCAACTTGAGTAAAGAGAAAAAGTTCCTTTGTCTCCTAACACTTACTCTGATTTCATAAATGAAGAAATTAAAAACATGCCTGAACTTGCCCAAGGTTGGACTCATTGGATCTTATTCCCTTTTTAGTAAAGCTGAATTCTCCAATGAATATTTTACTTATTGCAATTAAAAAACAGTTATTAAAGATCATTTTGTTTTCAAAATTTTTCTTCACATGTATTTTATTTAGTTTTTACTTTTATTTAGCCGTCAGTTATATTGTAGGTAATCTCATTCCATTTTCTAAAGTAGGAAGATTTTATGCTTCATGACATTCCTTTAATCAAATATAGTATAAAGGAAATACCTCATGAAGTCAATAATTCTGGTCTTAAGTAAGAAAATTTCACTAAGAATGTTTTCTAACTAAATAAAGTAGTCCATTTATAGTGAGTCTTAAACTAAATACTTATCAGCTACATTGGGTTTGCTATTTAAATCTTAAATATTAACCAAAAACAAATCTAATAATTCCTGCCATAGTAAGGTGTGCCAAATTCCAAAGGTTAGAGTCTTTTTTTTTTTTTTCCCTCAGAGATTTCACAGAGGTAAGATTTATTATGTCATGGACTGGGAGCATATTTGAGCCCTGGGTTGGGGTGAGACAGTTATTGTTTTAGCTTGCCTAGAGTTGTTCACTGTTTGAATTTAAACCTCTTTGATCGTGAAACCTAGTTTTTTCTCCCAGTTATGCCACAGAGTTTTACTATCAGAGTTCTACAGAAAAGTATCACATTTTAATATTTCAGATTTAAAATTAGAATCTTATTTAAAACTTCAGAAAATCCTCTTTTGTGATGGTACTGGGAATTGAACCCAGCATTTTACCTCTGAGCCACCTCTCAGAGCCTTTTTTATTCTTAATTTTGAGTCAGGGTCTCACTAAGTTGCTGAGGCTGGCCTCAAACTTTTGATCCTCCTGTCTTAGCCTTCCAAGTATCTGAGATTACACGCATGTACCCTGAAGCCCAGCCCATAAAATTAATCTTTAAGATATCATATCTAAGACCAATAAAAGAAATTATTACAAGCTGTAGTCAATATTTTATGCTCACTAAATTGAGGTTCTATAACTTTTTGTTGTTGTTTTGGGGATCAAACCCCAGTCTTACATATGGTAGAGAAGTATTCTACCACTGAGCTACGTACCCAGCCCAAGGTGCTTTTACTTAGGAACACTATTCTGAATTAAATTTAGATGGTATGAATCTTTTCTCCTTGAAAGTATTTTAATCAATGAATATGTGGCTGACTTCTGATAATAAAGGGAGAGTTATTTAAGAAATACTGTAATGCCTAATAAGTTATTCCCCTTGGATGTATAATATGTCAAAATATACTCTACTGTCAGGTATATCTAAAAAGAAAACATTTTTAAAAAATAGCAAAGGGGAAAAAAGAAATACTGTCATGGGTCTTATCTGAGTATGGTATTGGCTCACATATTTATAATAAATCATATAATTTCATAAATATTTTTGAATGCTTGTTATGTGCCAATCATATAGTTCGTGGATATTGAGGCTTAGTCAACAAGATGGATCAAAGTCCCTACCCTGTGTTTTTACAGGTTCAAGCAGGTAATAACCATATTAAATAACTAAATCATATAGTTGTAAGAGGTTTAACTTTCTCATAGATATGGATCTATTTTACTATAAGCAGAAAAGAATCTATGACTTCTAAGGACTACATTACAAAATGTAAATAGCACCCTTGGGAAGCAAGGTACAACTTTGTCACAGACTGGGTCTATTGTGTATTTAGTGACATTTACTTACCCACAAAACAAATATTATGCTAATGTTAAAGCAAAAGACTGCCTATTCAATTTCAATTTCAATTTAAATTTTCAATTTAAATTTTTTAAAATATTTTTGCAGCAGTGGTGATTGAACCCAGGGCCTTGCTCACGCTAGGCAAACATTCTACCACAGAATTGTATCCCCAGCCCATTCCTATTCAATTTCCAAAGAGAACATCTTGAGTCATGCAGTTTCTTGGGTCAGTGTTATGTTCAATTCTAGATATGTTTCTTGGGTCAGTGTTATGTTTAATAGTAGATAGGTTTCTTGCTTGAAAATTTTATTCTTACATGAAAAAGTAAAATTCATTCTAGAAATAATATATACGGTAAACTATGCATAAGTGTTCATTGTTTTTTGGTTCTCTGGATTGAACCCAGGGGTGATTTGCCACTGAGCTAACATCTCTCAGTCCAATTTCAGTTCTGGCTCAGGGAAGAACCATGAACAGAGAATTGAAATTGGACTGATGGGGAGTTAGAGTTTAGGTAAGTGCATGCAGGATGAGACTTGGAAAAAAGTTTCTAAATTTTTGGCATTTTGCATTCTGGAGTCCTAGGCTTAAACTCTCCCTTTACCATTATTTTACTGTGTGTCTGAGCAAGGCACATTACCTCTCTGAAGTCCAGTTTCCTCACCTGTAAATTAATGAAAATTCATGTTCTAGGGGCTGGGGTTATGGCTTAGTGGTAGAACACTTTCCAAGCATATGTTGAGGCACTGGGTTCGATTCTCAGCACCGCATATAAATAAATTAAATAATAGAAGTCCATTGACAACTGAAAAAAAATTCATGTTCTAGAAGATTCCTTTAAGCTCCTTATTTCCTGAATTCTACACAAACCAACACTTTGCCCTCCCACACACTTTTTAAACTTTCCTTTGTCCTTTTGCCCAGAAAAGCTGCTTAATTTTCTTTGATGATAAAGGGACCAAGCTTGGTTTAGAGCTTTAAAAGAAAGAAAGGAGGGCTGGGGATGTAAGTAAGTCTATGCTAGAGTACTTGCCTAGCATGCAGAGGCTCTGAGTTAGAGCTCCAGCACAGCAAAGAAGGGAGGGATGCAGAGAGGAAGAGGAAAAGATATAACTGCCCAAATTATTTTAATACTAGGAATCTTAAAAAATATATCTGTCTGAAGAGCTTTCTAGAATCTGTACCTCAAGTGGGAAGGTGGCCTTTCAGTCATTTTTATCTGAAATAAAGGTAAATATGAATTTCTATACTTGAATTGTTAATAACTATTATTATTGAAAAGTAGGCTTATGAATTGTTAATAAATATTATTATTGAAAGTAGGCTTCAAGATGGTTTTCCATCTACTGATAATGTGTATGACCTTGGGCAAATGATTTATGAAGTTAGTTGTTTTTTATTTTAAATGGGGAAAAGAACTATATTATGATATTTAAATTTAACAAATATTTATATGATGCTCCTTATGTGCCAGGTAGTATTTTAAAAATTATACAAAACTCAATCCTTTTAACTACCCTGAACAGCTAGCAAGTAACAGAACTGGTGGCCAGACCTCAAGTTCAGCTCTTAACTATTCTGTATACTACACCATAAGAATTAAAATGGAGAAGCACTTGATAAAACAACTCCAAAGGATGAGGGGCTGGGGTTGTGGCTCAGCAGTAGAGTGCTCGCCTCGCATGTGCGAGACCCTGGGTTCCATCCTTAGCACCACATACAAAAATAAACAAGTGAAATAAAGGTGTTGTATACAACTACAACTAAAAAATAAATATTAAAAAAATATATTTAAAAAAAGGATGGGGGATTATCTTTGTTTAATTAAATATTTGGATACGTTTCAATGAAAATTTATAGCCAATTTAAAAAAATGTTCTAATTAGTTATACATGACAGTAGAATGCATTTTGACACATTGTAAACAGAGCACAACTTCTTCCTCTGGCTGAACATGGTGTAGTCATATATGTATATAAGGTAATAATGTCCATCGCATTCCACATGCTTACCATCCCCAGACCCCCTCCTCTCCCCTTACTCCCCTCTGCACAATCCAAAATTCCTTTATTCTTCCCTATCCACCACCCTCCCCATTATGGATTAGCATCCGCTATCAGAGAAAATATTTGGGGTTTGGTTTATTTCACTTAGCTTGATATTCTCCAGCTCCATCCATTTACCTGAAAATGCCATAGTTTCATTCGTAAGGCTGAGTAATATTCCATTACGTATGTGTACCACATTTTTCTTTATCCATTCATCTGTTGAAGGGCATCTATGTTGGTTCCATAGTTTAGCTATTGTGAATTGAGCTGCTGTAAACATTGATGTGGCTGCATCACTGTAGCATGCTGATTTTAAGTCCTTTGGGTATAACCAAGGAGTAGGATAGCTTGGTCAAATGGTGGTTCCATTCCAAGTTTACTAAGGAATTTCCATACTGTTTTCTATAGTGGTTGCACCTATTTGCAGTCCCACCAGCAATGTATGAGTGTACCTTTTTTCCCACATTCTCATCAACACTTTTGCTTATATGCCATTCTGACTAGAGTAAGATGAAATCTTTGTTTTGATTTGCATTTCTCTAGTCACTGGAGATGATGAACTTTTTATATGTTTGTTATTGATTGTATTTATTCTTTTGTGAAGTGTCTGTTCAGCTCCTTAGCCTATTTCTTGATTGGGTTAATTTTTTTTGTGTGTGTTAAGTTTTTTTGAATTCTTTATATATCCTAGAGATTTGTGTTCTGAGGTGTGTGTCATAAAGATTTTCTCCCATTCTATATGCTCTCTCTTCATGTCATTGATTCTTTCCCTTTGCTGAGAAGAAGTTTTTTAGTTTGAATTTATCCCATTTATTGATTCTTGATTTCACTTCTTGCACTTTAGATGTGTCTTAAGAAAGTCAGTTCTTAAGCAGACATGATGAAGATTTGGGCCTATGGGGCTGGGGATGTGGCTCAAGTGGTAGCGTGCTCGCCTGGCATGCGTGCAGCCTGGGTTCGATCCTCAGCACCACATACAAACAAAGATGTTGTGTCCACCAAAAACTTAAAAAAAAAAAAAAAAGATTTGGGCCTACTTTTTCTTGTATAAGGCACAGGTCTTGTTTTATTGCCTGAGTCTTTGGTCCACTTTGAGTTGATTTTTGTCCAGGGTGAGAGATAGAGGATTAATTTCATTTTGCAACATATGGATTTTCCAGTTTTCCCAGCATCATTTGTTGAATATGCTATCTTTTCTCCAATGTATGTTTTCGGAGCCTTTGTCTAGTATGAGATAACCATGTTTATGTGAGTTTGTCTCTAAGTCTTCTATTCTGTACCATTAGTCTACATTTTTATTTTGGTGTCAATTCCATGCTGTTTGTTACTATTGCTCTGTGTATAGTTTAAGTTCTGGAATGTGATGCCTCCTGCTTCACTCTTCTTGCTAAAGATTGTTTTGGCTATTCTGGGTATCTTATTTTTCCAAATGAGTTTCATGATTGCTTTTTATAGTTCTATGAAGAATGTCTTTGGAATCTTAATAGGAATTGCATTAAATCTGTATAACAGTTTTGGTAGTATGGCCATTTTGACAATATTAATTCTGCCTATCCAAGAGCATTGATTCCCAAGTTTGTTTGTTTGTTTTTTGAGGCTATTGTGAATGAGGCAGTTTTCCTAATTTCTCTTGCAGTGGGTTCATCACTGAGGAATAGAAATGCATTTGATTTATGGGTACTGATTTTATATCCTGCTACTTTGCTGAATTCATTTACTAGTTCTAGAAGTTTTCTGGTGGATTTTTTTTTTTATCTTCTAAATATAGAATCATGTCATCAGTAAACAGTGACAGTTTCGGTTCTTCTTTTCCTATTCATATCCCTTTAATTTCTTTCATCTGTCTGATTGATCTGGCTAGAGTTTCAAGGACTCTGTTGAATAGAAGTGGTGAAAGAGGACATCCCTGTCTTGTTCCAGTTTTTAGGGGGAATGCTTTTAATTTTTCTCCATTTAGAATGATATTGGTCTTGGGCTTAGCATAGATATATAGCCAATTTTTAAAGCACGGTATTTCATTATAAAAACATACAGCCTTTAAGATGCTACCTCATATTGCAGTGCTTTAGTCATAACTTTGATGAACTTTGATGGTTATTATATAGTATAGATATAGAGTGGAGATATTTGATTGAATTTAAACAAACATACTCAAGTTTAGAGGGTTGCTTTTTGTTTTTTAATATTTTTTAGTTGTAGGTGGACATAATACCTTTATTTTATTTATTTATATGTGGTGCTGAGGATCGAACCCAGTGCCTCACACATGCTGGGCACTCTACTGCTGAGCCACAACCCTAGTCTCCTACAGGGTTGCTTTTAAAAGGTCCCTGAGTCTGTTTATATATCACTTGTGTTGTTCATTTTAGTGTGTTTAGTGTTTTAAAATTTTAGTTTATGGTTTGTTCGTGGCTAACATAACAAAAAAATAGCATTTCAAGATATTATTCTGTGAGAACATTTTTGTATAATTAACATTAAAATAATAGTACATGTATAAAATTACTCTTTTATTTAGAGCCACAGCCACTGCTTTTTACTTGTCACTAGAGTCAACTTTGCCTCTTACTCTCTGTTTAAAAACATCTCATAGTATTTTTAATTGATTGCACTGGGAATAAAGAGTACTGGCTGTATTCTAGCTGGGTATGGAAGTGCATGCCTGTAATCCCAGTGGTTTGAGAGATTGAGGTAAAATGATTCAAGTTCAAAGCCAGCTTTAGCAACTTAGTGAGGCCCTGTCTTAAAATTAAAAATAATAATAAAAAGGGGCTAGGGGTGTGGCTCAGCAGTTAAGTGGCCTTGAATTCAATCCCTGGTACCAAAAAAAGAAGAAGAAGAAGAAGAGGAGGAAGAAATATATTCTATTTTGCAGTATACAATTTTGAGCAAGAAAGTTGATATACTTGTACCATATTTTCCTCATGTAGAAGTAAAGTAGATTAGACTAAATTTTTGCTAAGGTACTTTATAATTCTCATAACAGAAACCTATAAGACACATTTTTGAAATTGGAGCATATAAATGAAAAACAAAAAATACTTCAATGATTGTAGAATTCAACCCATTAGTAGGTATCTATCTATGAAATGTTAAGAATGTTATTATAAAAAAAATGGATGGACTGATGTAGCTATATAGCTCTCAAGATAGCACTGAATTTTACCAAAAGTGATGTTGATTTGCATTGACCTGTCCTTTCCTTTGTCATGTTCACATTTGTGATCAGTGCCCCAAGCTTTGAAGAAGGTTGGGAAATTAGCAGTACAGTCTGTCCCTGGAACAAAGTGAAATGTACCCATGTGGAGATGAAATTCATGACTTTAGATTGTGTGCCAGCACCCTGAAGTAATCATTTATAGCCTAGGTGACTTATGTAAGTTCTGGGGAGGAGTACAAAGTCAGTGAAAAATCAGTGTGGAGAGAAGTTTGGAAAGGCTTCTTTTGTGGAAAAGATAGGGAGTCTGGGAAGTTCTTTAAAAAACAAACCCCGTTTAATGGAAAGCAGAGGAAGGAAGAAGGAGGCATGCTCAATATGTTAAAAAAAAAAAAAGTGAGCAATGTCACAAGATGGAAAATGAATAGAACATTGTATAGGCAGCAGTTTGGCTGGAATCAGAAACCAAAGACTAGGGGAGACTGGTAAAAAAGATTAATTGAAGAAGCCAAAGGAATCTTAACTAGGGACACCTCAAAGTGTAACTCAAAAGTAACATTTACATCAGCATCTGCCATTGAACAGTCTAGTATCTGATTGTATATGGTGGCTCTGACCCCACTGTTAAGTTTATACTGGATTCATCATATAGTTAGGAAGCCAACAAGCAAACAACAACAATCAAATCTGAACTTAGAGGATTTTCATAGACCGGGTTTTCTGTATTAGGAATAAGATGGATAAGTATTTAATCAAAACAAAGTTCTGGGTGCCCTCTTTCTCTAAGACTGTGAGGACTGATGCTTGAATCAGTCTGGGAGCTAGTCAGACTGATTCAAGACTAGTCATTCTTAGAGGCTAGTTCTTCTGGCTCTAGAGTTTTGCCAACTACTTAAAATTCCCATTTGTTCTAACAAGAAAAGTGAATATCTTAGGCATTGGGAAAACTGAACATTCAGAGTGATCCATAATTAAATGGACTAACTTGGGAAATAAATTCTTCATCATTAGAGGTATTCAAAGACTGGTTGATAAATATTTGCCAGGGAGGTGTCCTTGAAGGGATCAAGTGGGAAGTTGAATTAGACTTGTTTTCAGTGCTGAGAGTCTATGAATCTGTTCTTAGAAGTTTAGGGAAACCCTAGGAGAGAAGACTACAACCACTCTCTCCTTCTTAAGAAACCCTAATAGAGAGTTCCTTTAAGCCAATATATACATATTGCTGCTGTCTTTGGATCCTTCACTTAGAACAAAAACCAAAGATAGCTCAGAGCTACTTCTGAACTTTGTCTAAAGGGAATGGAGGAAGAGTATCTTTCCCAGTGCTGGACTTCTATATATGCTGTTTGACTTATTTCTAAAGCCTGCCAAAGTAGTACAAAGATTCCTGGCTCTTCTTACTACAGAATAAATAGGAAAAAGAGGTCTGGGAAAAACCTCAGGGGTTACTAAGAAGAAATTTTATCCAAAAATAATATCCCTTTAATTTCATAGAAGACAATCTGGTAATGTGAATAAAAAGTTTCCTTCTGTGAATTTATCCCAAGGATATAATCAAACAAGTATACTGAGTCAAATGTTCAAGGATATTTATGAAAATGTTTATGTCTGTTTAAAAAAAATGGAATCAACCAAAATGTCTAACAATATAGGACTGTTTAAATATATTGTGGTATAGTTATGTCTAAAATAATAATATACATATACTTTTGACAAGGATGTCTACACTGAAAAAAATGCTTAAAAAGAGAGAAGATATGATCACATGTTTGTGGGATTGAATGTGCTTACACATACATAAGACGTGCAACAGAATACTATCAGTTCTCTAAGGCAAACACATAAACAAGTATACTAAATTATAAAATTCCTATTAACTGAAAACATGTAAATGACATGTAAATGAAAGCCCTATCCAGTGTCATATATTTAAAGTAATCAGAGTTATTACTTTTTGAAACCTCTATTATCTCTAAATTCATAGTTCGGTTACTTAACTCAGGTATTTGTAGAAACCTGTAGATAGCAGCATAGTAGTTTTGGTGTTAAGAAATTAGAACTTAGTAGTGTGACATACTTATCCTCTTTTAAAGAACAAACATTTAAATTAACTAAGAACTAGAATTGATATCAGTAATATCAGGTAAAAAAAGACTGCTTTTATTCAACAAATATTATAAAACCAGCATGTACCAGAAACTTTTTCTAGTATTGAGACTTACATATTATATTCTAGTGATGGCAGAGGAAAACAAAAAGTAAAATTGAAAAGAAAAATATTGGAGCTAAGGACTATACCATAATTATTTTTTTAAAAAAGTAATATAAAAATGATTATGTGAAAATCTATAGAAGGTGGTCAGGGAAGACTTTTCTGAGCAGATAACATTGAAACTGATTGAATGACAAAGAGTTAGCCATTTAAAACTAAACTTGCCTAGCATGTGTGAGGCACTGAGTTCAATTCTCAGCACCACATATAAATAAATAAAATAAAGATCCATCAACAACTAAAAAAAAAAAAAAGAATTTTTTTAAACTAGGGGGAAGAGCATTCTGAGCAGAGTGTGTCAAGTATGAATGAATTGGTCTTGTCCTAGGAACTAATAGTTGAACAAGGCTAGAATTGTAGTAGGAGA
This sequence comes from Marmota monax, assembly GCF_021218885.2. Taxonomy (NCBI): domain Eukaryota; kingdom Metazoa; phylum Chordata; class Mammalia; order Rodentia; family Sciuridae; genus Marmota; species Marmota monax. Next base: position 53,573,587 of record NW_026693777.1, on the reverse strand, counting down.
GAGGGAAAGTGGTAAGAGATGGAGTTTAGACCTCTTTTTTCTTTTAAGGATTTTTAGAGATTCCTTAAGAGCTATTGGGTTAGACAATTGCAAGTTATCATTGAGGAGGAATAACATTCAGTGACTTCCCCCAAATAATTAACCCCAAGTTACAAGTCTAGATTATTGCTTACTTTTTTAAACAAAATGCTCATTATAATTTTTAAAAAGATATAAAGAACATTTATATAGATAAGCATCTTAAAATATAAGGTAAAGCTACAAAGCAGTATGACAGGTTTTCCTCTGTCACTTGTAAACTGAATTAGAAGGCAGTCCCCAGAATTGACAGTTGTGGAAATACTATCATGTTAGTCAACAATCAGGATAATCTGCATTCAACTAGGAATCAAGGGATCTGGGTTCTAATTACCATTTTGCAAGATGTGATCTTGAGGGCTGGGGATGTGGCTCAAGCGGTAGCGCGCTCGCCTGGCATGCGTGCGGCCCGGGTTCGATCCTCAGCACCACATACCAACAAAGATGTTGTGTCCGCCGAGAACTAAAAATAAATAAATAAATAAATATTAAAAAAAAAAAAAAAAAGATGTGTTCTTGAATACGTTTCTCACCTGGATATCAAACCCCATCACAGAATGCAAGAAGTTAAATAAGGTCTTTAAAAAATATCCTTCCAACTCTGATATGTTGTAATGCCATGAAATCAGAATAACATGTTCCAGGCTGTTTGGGGTCAGGTATTTTAGAACTTGTATTCATAGTACTTTTAGAATTTTTACTTTTCAAGTGTTATTCTTATTTTAAAATGTCCGTCTATGTGTTTAAATCTATTTTCCAATTTAATAGCTGCTGTATTGTTAGCAATAAAAAAAATTTCTCAAGGTTTTATTTTTCTATTTTCTTTGCTTTTTTTTTTTCCTTTTTAAATTTCTGCAAGCTCTCTTTGGAGATGTGAAGGTCAAAAGCTTCCCCACATTTTCCTGAGATTTTATCCTTTATCCAAATCCAAATCACTCTTCTTGAATTCTAGGACCTTGGAAAGATATTAACAGAGCTTAGCCTGCAGTAGCTTCTTTTATGACTTTAGTTGTCAAATTTGTTTCATCCATTTGTTTGGAGCTAGGTTTGGTATGGATGGCTATGGTGACATAACCTTTAGGATCAATTGCTACAGGTCCTAAGGGAGGAAGCAGTCTTTCTAGTTCCTTGCTCTGGCTTTTGTGCCATCTTTCATAGGCCTCAGCACCAGAAAGATAATGAGCCAAGGCTTGAGCTGCTTCAGCCCACAACCAATCCTCAGCATTCCTGCCTAGAGAGGTACCTTGGAGGGTAGTCTCTTATTTGTTTTGTTTAAAATAAGGCTGAAGGTTAATATGTCTCTCTTGTCTTTTAAAAATTTTTTTTTAATTTTTTATTCTAACTTGTTATATATGATAGCATAATGCATTACAATTCATATTATACATATAGAGCACAATTGTTTATATCTCTGGTTGTATACAAAGTATATTCACACCATTCATATCTTCATACATGTACTTTGGATAATGATGTCTATCACTTTCCACCATCATTTCTAAACTCCTCCCTTACCCTCTTACCCTTTTGCCCTATCTAGAGTTCATCTATTCCTCCCATGCTCCTCCTCCCTACCCTACTATGAATCAGCCTCCTTATATCAGAGAAAACATTCGGCATTTGGTTTTGGGGGATTGGCTTACTTCACTCAGCATTATATTCTCCACCTCCATCCATTTGCCTGCAAATGCCATGATTTTATTCTCTTTTATTGCTGAGTAATATATACACCATATATATCCATTCATCTACTGAAGGGCATCAGGTTGGTTCCACAATTTAGCTATTGTGAATTGTGCTGCTGTAAACATTGATGTGGCTGTGTCCCTGTAGTATGTTGTTTTTAAGTCCTTTGGGTACAGACTGAGGAGAGGGATAGCTGGGTCAAATGGTGGTTCCATTCCAGGTTTTCCAAGGAGTCTCCATACCGCTTTCCAATTGGCTGTACCAATTTGCAACCCCACCAGCAATGTATGAATGTACCTTTTTCCCCACATCCTTGCCAACACGTATTGTTGTTTGTATTCTTAATAGCTGCCATTCTGACTGGAGTGAGATGAAATCTTAGAGTAGTTTTGATTTGCATTTCTCTAATTTCTAGAGATGATGAACTTTTTTTTCATATATTTGTTGATTGATTATATAATATCTTCTGAGAAGTGTCTGTTCAGGTATTTGGTCCATTTATTGATTGGGTTATTTGTTTTTTTGGTGTTTAGCTTTTTGAGTTCTTTATATACCTTAGAGATTAGTGCTCTATCTGATGTGTGAGGGATAAAAATTTGCTCCCAAGATGTAGGTTCTCTATTCACCTCACAGACTTTTTTTTTTTTTTTTTTTTTTTTTTTTTTTGCCAAGAAGAAGCTTTTTAGCTTGAATCCATCCCACTTATTGATTCTTGATTTTAATTTTTGCACTATGGGAACCTTATTAAGGAAGTTGGGGCCTAATTCAACATGATGGAGATTAGGGCCTACTTTTTCTCCTATTCTAGTCGCAGGGTTTCTGGTTTAATTCCTAGGTCCTTGATCCACTTTGAGTTGAGTTTTGTTCATGGGGAGCAATAGGGGTTTAATTTCATTTTGTTGCAAATGGATTTCTAGTTTTCCCAGCACCATTTGTTGAAGAAGCTATCTTTTCTCCAATGTATGTTTTTGGCACCTTTGTCTAATATAAGATAATTGTAATTTTGTGGGTTAGTCTCTGTGTCCTCTATTCTGTACCATTGGTTTACATTTCTATTTTGGTGCCAATACCATGCTGTTTTTGTTGTTATTGCTCTATAGTATAGTTTAAAGTTTGATATAGTGATGCCACCTGTTTCACTCTTCTTGCCAAGGATTGCTATAGCTATTCTGGGTCTCTTATCTTTCCAGATGAATTTCATGACTGCTTTTTCTATTTCTATGAGAAATGCCATTGGGATTTTGATTGGTCACCCCTTCATATTCAAAACACTAAAAAAATTAGGGGTAATTGGAACATATCTCAACATCGTAAAGGTTATCTATTATGAGCCCCAGGCCACCATCATTCTAAATAGAGAAAAATTGAAGACATTCCCTCTAAAAACTGGAACAAGACAAGGATGCCCTCTTTCACCACTTCTATTTAACATAGTTCTTAAAACACTGGCCAGAGCAGTTAGACGAAAAGAAATTAAAGGGATATGGATAGGAAAAGAAGAACTCAAATTAGCACTATTTGCTGACAATATGATTCTATACCTAGAAGATCCAAAAAGTTCCACCAGAAAATTCCTAGAACTAGTAAATGAATTCAGCATAGTAGCAGGATATAAAACCAACACCCATAAACTAAAGGCATTTCTGTATATAAGTGACAAATCCTCAGAAAGGGAAACGAGGAAAACTATTCCATTTACAATAGCCTCAAAAATAAAATAAAATACTTGGAATCAATGAAAGAGGTGAAAGACATATACAATGAAAACTACAGAACCCTTAAGAAAGAAATCAAAGAATACTTTTTATTTTTTGACAAACATTTTCTGTAATCTCATAATAAAACATTTTAGTTATTAATTTTTTTTAATTACAAATAACCCACTCAAGAAGTTTAAAGAAATTGATTAATAGGAATAATATTAATAGGAATATTAACAGTCCTCCCGAGGGACTGGATCATTGTCAGAAAATGAGACAACTACTTTTTATCTGGCTTCCTGTAGCCATTAGGTCTCTTATCTCTCATTCACTGTTCCTCTTATTTCATTCTCTTCTGGTACTGTTCCATGCCTTTGTCAGCCTGTAGCCCTGTATAGGTACTGAGTGTATTCTGTCTCAGATCAAGGTAGCAGGCAGGAACCAACTAACATCTCTGAGTCCTTATTCCAGTGTCCTGGGAAAGAGATTCTGGCCCAGCTTGGGTCAAGAGCTCACTTTAAATCAGTTATATTGGGTCAGGTTGGGGAACAAGGTTATAATAACTAAAGAAAATTAAATTGTATCCTCTTTTTTTGTTTTGTTTTTAGATACATGACAGTAAGGTATATTTGACATACACACATGAGATGCAGCTCTTCATAATTTTGATCCCATTCTTATAGTTGAACATAGTGTGGAGTTACACTGGTTGTGTATTCATATATGAACATAGGAAATTATTTCTGATTCATCCTACTGTCTTTCCTATTCCCATCTCCTCTCCTTTCCCTTCATTCCTTTTTGTCTAATCCAGTGAACTAAAGTGTGTACTCTAGACAGTAAAGCTTGCACCTGTGTGATGTTAGAGTTCTTGCAGGCAGATATTACTTCTGTTTTACAGAGGAAAATATGAGGTGACTTGCCTTATGTAGCAGTTTACTACTGTGGAAGTCTTCTTTATCTACTGTCCTTCACCTCATGCCCCTGTACAGCTATGGTTTTTATTCTTTGTGGGGGAGGGAGAGTGGGCAGGTACTGGGGATTAAATTCAAGGGCTCTCAACCACTGAGCCACATCTCCAGCCCTTTTTTGTATTTTATTTAGAGACAGGGTCTCACTGAGTTGCTTAGTGCCTTGATTTTGCTGAGGCTGGCTTTGAACTCAGGATCCTCCTGACTCAGCCTCCTGAGTCCCTGGGATTACAGGCGTGTACCACAACGCCCGGCTCAGCCCACACTTCTAACCTCTATACTAGTGGTTACCACAGTAAATTTGTATTTAATTGTTTTGTCTACCAGTTTTGTCTACCAGTGTGGACCCGTGTGCTATATCTCTTAATTGGAGAGTATTTATAAACTGGATAAATTGAGGCTAGAACTCAGGTTTCCTGAGATTTTAATGTCAAAACTTTCCCCTTGTGGTATATTTATGCCCTAACTTTTAGCGTCCATGAATAAGTTACAGTTTTAGCCAATTTCCTTGATAACAGTTTACATTCTATCCAATGAAATAAAGAGTTGTTTCCAGCCCAGTAATTCACAGGTACAGATAAAGGCCTTCATTTACATGACTTAAATGATGCTAAGGTCACTGTGAGTTGTGTGAGTGCTTAGCAACCATAAGCAAGCTGATAAGATACTCCTCAGCAGTTATCCTGAAACTTGTCATGTACGTGGACAATTACGTGAGGCAAAAGCTTAGTAACATTAACACTATTGAAGTTTTACTTTCAGTGTATGTGATAAAATAATGATGTAAAGTTGGTATTAATTCAATGATGCTTTTATATGAATTTATATTTTAGTAATACAGTTAGTATTTATAGGCTTTTAAAAAATAATAGCACATATATGAGACATTACTTAGGCTGTAGACCATCCTCACATGGAGTAACTTACTTCTTGGCATCATTCAGTATTCATTAGATTAGAAGCCACTTTTCTGCTATAATTCTTAGTTCTCTGGGATTATACCACATGCTGGGAGAGGGAACAGGGTGAGCCCAGAGAATGTCCTGGGAGCTAACATGCCATATAGCCCATGGCAAGCCTGAGCTACCCTTGAAAACCCACCAGGGAGGTGTTGAATAGATTTCTTTTGTGTGCTTTTTGCCTCCCTATTTATGAAGGACACCATAATTTAACTCAGTGAATCTCAGAGGACCCTTGATTTATGACCTAATTTTATTCCCAGAGAAACACTGACCCCCCACCACCACCTTTCCATTGGCACAGTATTATAAAAATTAGGTCCTATTTTTGGAAAACAGTTCTATATTTTTAAATAAGAATACCAAAATCAATTATGTGAAATGTATATCTTATTTTCATTTATATTTCAAAAAATACATTGAAGTATATAAAAGTAAAATTTATAGCTATAATGAAAGACAGCCTGTATGCTAGTTAAGAGGCTGATACTGGAACCAAACTGGGTTCAGATTCCAAATTTGCTTCTTCCTATTTGAGTTATCTTAGACAAGTTACTTTGTCTCTTTATGCTTCAGTTATCTTTAAAATGAAGCTAAATGATGGAGCTAAATGAATCAATGTATAGAAACTACTTAGCACTGGTAATACTGGACAATGATAAATTATTATCAAGTGTTGGCTGTCATTTTATGTTGCACATGATTATTTTAGAGAGAATTTTCTGAAAGTTCTTAAATTTGGGCCAATAAAGTTTACTTCCTGCAAAATTGTTCATAATCTGGATCCAGTCCTTCCTTTCTCTTACTTTCTTTACATAAATTCTCTGTCCAAGTTGTACTTTTCTTTCTACCCATTGTATGGTGTACTGTTTTCTTTAAGTCATCTCTAAATCATAAAGTCTTTGAAATTAAGAACTATGTACATTATATCTCTATGTCCCCCTATCACCTAATATAGTATAGTGAACACTTGAAATATTTGTTGTTTAATTGGCAAAGATAAGAACAACGTTTTCAAAATTATAAATTAAATGAAGTATTGTGTGCACATTTGTTCATGAGTATTCAACTTGTATAGCAAATTAATAATTTTTAAAGTTAAAAACTTAGAGCACTTTGAGAACTTTTTTAATTACTAAAACTAAATGAAAACATTGGTAGGTTGGATTATTTGGAACTATGTAACAACCAAAATATCACATTCCTTGTATTGCAAAATAAGTCTCCTTCTGATTCTAGCTTATTATAGCATTTGTCCCTTTGAAACTGTTATTATTATATAACAAAGCAGCGAGAACCCTGTGACTGTGAATGTCCATATCACAGATTTAGTGCTATGAGAACAAGGAATCAGTTAAGGAAGGGAGAGAGAGAAAGGGAGAGACACAATTGGACTTGTGTTTTCTTTCTAATACTTAATAATGGCAATAAAACATCTTACCTAAAAAATATGACATAAAAGACATTTTGACCTTTTGGCTATTAATGATATATTTTAAAAAAAGTTGTACCTGATGTTTAAAACCACATAATTATCCATTAGATGATGTGTATATTCTTAAATCTTGACTAGTCTAGTTGAAATTTAGATAAAAATAATTTTTCCGTAATTTTTTTTTATTTATGCCATAATTTTAACCAGTCTGTTCACCTGGAATTTGGAATCATCCATCATCTCTTTATAATTCTGTATACTTGTGAATCAAGAGTTTTCTGTATTTTCCTTTCACTTTTTGTTAGTGAATATGGAATGTAACATTTGTTATTATAGGCACATAGATGAGTTCTTTTTAAGAATACTTAAGGGCTGGGGGTTTGGCTCAATGAGGAGGGCTTGCCTAGAGTGTGCAAGATCTTGGGTTCAGTCCCCAGTACTGCCAAAAAAAAAAGTATGTTAATGTGATGAATATTTTGAACATGATGCAGAGATTTTCTTTTTTCTTTTGATTCCAGATACTCTAGATGAATATTTTGAATATGATGCAGAGGAGTTCTTGGTCTCTTTGGCCTTGTTAATAACAGAAGGTCGAACACCTGAATGTTCTGTAAAAGGTCGAACGGAAAGTTTCCATTGCCCTCCAGCACAGTCTTGTTATCCAGTAACTACAAAACATGAATGTAGTGACAAGTTGGCCCAGGTAAGAATCACAGGTTGAATGCTTAAAAAAATATATGTAAACTAATGTAAGTTCTATTATCACCTTCATTATATCACAATTATAATTTTCACATTTAAATATAAAATTGGCTCTTAAACAAGGCTCTTGAAAGCAGGGCAGGTAGTTTTGTGGATCAGTCAGCAGGGTGATTCACACCTGTCCTCTCATGCTCTCAGGTTGACTCTCTTTGATTGAGTTTTCTTTTAGAGTTTCAGCCCTGTCTCTTCCACTTCATGTTCTTGTTCATTCAGTAAATTGATGATTATTTTCCTCAGATTAACCAATTTCCCTCTGTGCTCTTTTTTTTAAATGGGAGAATACCTTTTATTATTGTATTAATTTTTTGAATGATAACTGTTAAAATATTTTGGTAGGTAGAGTAAAATTTGGCTTGGGAACTTTTCTCCCAGTTATTAGTTTATCAAATTTAGTCCAAATTTTTAAACTTAAAAAATATCTTACCTGTTTTGAATGTTTAATGAAAATGAGTTGGTCTTCAGAATTAAGAATTAAGCCAAGCATGGTGGGTGGTACACACTTGTAATCTCAGTGACTCAGGAGGCTGAGATAAGAGCATTCCAAGTTTCAGGAAAGACCCTGAAATATTTGTATTAAAATAAATATTTAATATTTGTATTAAAATAAAAATATGAAAGGGCTGGGGGTGAAAGCTCAGTGGTAGAATGCCCCTGGGTTCAATAACTAGTAACTAATACACAGAAATAATTAATTAATCTTTCCTATGAAATTAACAAAGTAGACAAGGCTGGGTTAACTCAGAGACCTGTCAGACATTGTGTATGGCAGTTATTTTTTCACAAGATACAACAAAGATATCTTCCCCAAGAAAATTTGCATCTTAAATACTCAATACTAATCCCTGAACTCAGAATTCACTAGCATGAATACATTATTTAATGAGAAAATCCAAAAGCTCTGCAATAGGTGACTCCTTTCTAATTAATATCTATCTACTTTACAATTTTTTTAATATTTAGTTTTTAGTTGTAGTTGGACAAAACACCTTTATTTCACTTATTTATTTTTATGTGGTGCTGAGGATCGAACCCAGGGCCTCGCACATGAGAGGCGAGCACTCTACCACTGAGCCACAACCTCAGCCCCTCTACTTTACAATTTTAAAACTTAAATACAAAATTAGGCAGATTATTGAGAAATTTTGCTTATATTCATTTTCTCAAAGTGTCGCCAAGCCAGACGAACCAGGTCTGAGGTCACATTGTTGTGGAAGAATAATCTTCCAATCATGGTGGAAGTGATGCTACTACCAGACTGCTGCTACAGTGATGATGGGCCTACCACAGAAGGCATTGACCTAAATGATCCTGCAATTAAGCAAGATGCATTACTATTAGAAAGATGGATATTGGAGCCAGTTCCTCGACAGTAAGTTGTTGAGCTTAAGTTTGAAGTTGATCCTGATAAATCAAGTTTTTTTATTACTTCCTATAGTTTTTAAAAAATATTATATCATATCTTAGAATTCCTCTGTGTAGTAAAATTTAATACTTAGATGTTTAATACTTATGTTAAGTAATCATAAATTCGACATTGGTACATTCATTCTTTTGCTCTTAAAAGCCTACCTCCTGAGTGATATGTTAATTTCAGCTTCATCTTCCTAAAATTCAATCATGTGTGCTTGATGACAATTAAATTAGGCTTTGTTACTTTCATTAGGAATGGTGATCGATTCATTGAAGAGAAGACTCTTCTGTTGGCTGTCCGCTCGTTTGTGTTTTTTTCTCAGTTAAGTGCATGGCTGAGTGTTTCTCATGGTGCTATTCCACGAAATATTCTTTACAGGTATGTCTAAGGCAAAAAAGGGACATGTATATTCACATTGCTTAACTTACTGAATGTGATTTTTAAAAAAACAGTTTCTTTTCTTCATTTCTGAATATAAATGGATAAAATTTAATGAGAATTTTCTCAAAACAAGTTTGAGAAATTTAGGTTGAGTCAGTGTGAATTTTACTTGTTGAAATAAATTTGATAAACTTACTTTAGAGAAGAACAATTTGCTGCTACCACTATAAAGTGGAAATATTTTATGGGATTCTGAATTTCTCTTCTTTTCTTTCTCTTTCCTTCCTTCCTTCCTACTGAGGATTGAACCCAGAGGCATCTTACCACTACAAGTTATATCCCCAGTCCTTTTTAAGTTTCACTAAGTTGCTGAGACTGGCCTTGAACTTGAGATCCTTCTGCCTCAGCCTCACTAGTAGCTGGAATTACGGACATGTACCACATGATTGGCAAATGCACATATTTTAACTATATAGTTTGATAATTTTATTGTGTGTGTGTGGTACTGGGGATTGAACCCAGATCCTCGCACAGGGTAGGCAAGCATTCTACTACTGAGCCACATCCCTAGTCCTGAGTTTTTGGCATCTTGAAAAATATGAATATACATAGTCATGGTGGTGCATGCCTTTAGTCCCAGCTACTTAGGAGGCTGAGAGAAAAGAGTTGAGTTTGAGGCTACCCTGGGCAACATAGCGAGACCTTACCTAAAATACACACACACACACACACACATACACATATCCCCTACCAAGCAACTATTAGCTCTTTAGTCAGGTGGTCATGAAATAGTTTATCTTAGTCACCTTGCACAATAAAATTAGCTGAATCCATTTATTCTTTTTATTTTGACAAATATATTTTTGATGATAATATTCTTGAGCTTGAATACTTAAATAGTCTGGTGTTCTTAAAAAGATCATCTCTTCTAAGCATAAGATACCACTTATGTTGGGTTTTCTTTTAATATTTTATAAGCTGTTGATGGACCTTTATTTATTTATATGTGGTGCTAAGAATTGAACCCAGTGCCTCTACCACTGAGCCACAATCTCAGACTCATTTTATCAGAGTAATATGCATGGCAAAGTGGCTAAAAGTAAATTTCAGTGGTAATTAATGCAAACAAAGATAAGTATGCAACTGCTTTATATTCTTTAATATACAATGATAAAGATGTGACTTTTATAATCCATTGATTCTGTATTTTACTGTTTGACTCTAGAATCAGTGCTGCTGATGTAGACCTTCAGTGGAATTTTTCACAGACTCCAATTGAACATGTGTTTCCTGTTCCCAACGTTTCTCACAATGTGGCCTTGAAAGTCAGCGTTCAGTCTTTACCCAGACAATCTTATTACCCAGTTTTGACATGTAGTATTCACACTAACATTGGCCTGTATGAGAAAAGAATTCAAGAACATGAACTTAAAACTCATCAGCACCGCAATTCTAATGAAGCAGAACAATGTAGTCCAAAGAGTTCACAGCGTCTGTGTAGCAAACCAGCTTGGACCATGGCTTCTGAAAGTGTATTACATGGAAAAAGGGGCACAACTCCAGAGTATACTGCAGCCATCAAAAATGTCAAACTATATCCAGGCTCTGGCAATAAATCTGACTATGGGACATCTCAAGCCAATATTTTGGGCTTCAGTGGTATAGGAGATATAAAGTCACATGAGACATCAGTGAGAACTTTAAAATCATTTTCAATGATTGATTCTAGTGTCTCTAGCAACCAGAGTTCCTGGCACACAGTTGGTGATACTAACCCTTTAATAGACTCTTTAATCCAGGATCGACAAGAAGTTATTGCAAGAATTGCTCAGCATTTGATTCATTGTGATCCAAGCACTTCACATGTTTCTGGACATCCATTTACAACTCAAGAATCTAGTTCACTTAATTCCAAACTTTACCGGGTTTCACAGGAAAATGAAAATGTGAGAAAATGTAAAGAAACTTTCTCTGTTTCTTTTGGTAATCCAGAGTTTACTTGCTCAGAAGGCACCAATGAGGGGAAAATTCAAGTAAAATTAGAAACTTCCCAAAGTGAAACTTGCATTTCTAATGGTCTTTATTCTCATCGTTCTGTTGGAGAAATTAATCCTTTGATAGGTTCTTTACTCCAGGAACGACAAGATGTTATTGCAAGAATTGCTCATCATTTGGAGCACATTGATCCAACAGCATCACATATTCCTTGTCCCTCATTCAACATGCATGATTCCAATTTGGTTCCTTCTAAAGTATTTAGGAGCTCATATGAAGACAAAAATTTGCTAAAGAAAACTAAGGATGATGCCTCTTCCATTTCCATTTCTCATACAAAATTTTCCTTGTTAGGAGACAACAGTGATGAGAAAAATTTAATACCTAATAAATCTTTTAGTTCTTGTAAAGGAAAGTCTTCTTTAAAACCTCAAATAAGAAATCAGTGTCAGAACAGTCCTAGTCAAATCATCCAAAATATATATCAAGAGACACAGAACAAAGCTTCTAGTGTATTGACTTCCTCAAATATGTCTCATTGCAATGAAAGTAAGTTAGATTTGAAAAGCAGATTGGAAAATACACTTTCTGAGTCTCAATTTAAGGAGCAAGAAATTAGCAATGGAATTGATAAACAGTATTCAGAATGTAACAGTATTGACAAACATATTTGCACAAGTAAGTGCAAAGAAAAAATAATAAAAAATGAAAATTGTAATCCAGAATCCTTTGACAATCTCCAGTATGATAATTCAAAGACAAGTGACTCAAAGTTAAAAGTTACTATGTTGGAAATGTCTGAATATCTGAACAAGTATGAAAATAATTGTTCAGATAAAGACTCAAAAAGGCCAAAGATATGTGAGCAAAATACTCGACTTAATAGCATAGAAAATTATCTCAATAAAGATGATGAAGGATTTAAATGCAAAAAGATAAACCAATTAAAAAATAAGGATAAGAAAGAAGACTCAACTGATGAAAAACCTCAAAATTGTTCTCAAAGAAAGAGTATAAAAGACTGTTTGTCTACATGTGAACGACTAAAAAGTACAGAAGTATTGGTAGGTAGCATCTTATATTTCAAATATAATTCTCAACTGTTATGGTTTGAATTTTCTTCACAGAAGATCTAGTTTAGTTATTAAAGATCTGAGGTGTCCATTATCCATAGAACACTCACTCTGATATAATTAGCTTTCTACAAACTGTTAGTCTCCTTACAAATAACATACTCTCTTGACGGTAAGTACCAGGTACATAGAAAAAATAAAGATCTCATTGTTTAAAAACTGCTCTTATGACAATAATTTTTTTATTGATTTATTAGTCTATTATTGAGACCTTTTAACTCTGTTTCTTCCCCATTATCTGCAATCTAAAAGATCTGTTCCTTTTTTTTCTATTCAGAAGAAATAATATTTGGTGTGTGGATTCAGGAGAATGAATGCTTTACAGATATAAAAACACTTGGATTTTGTATAGTATTTATATATTGCTTTCAGTTATAATACATGATTAGAAAACACTTGGTTCTTTTTGTACTTTACTATGACAGGTAGGACAGATGAGGAAACTGAGACTCAGAATAAATGACATACCAGTAGCTATAAAAGTCTTTGGGGGTTGAACTGGCACACCATGCCCTTTCTCAGGTCTTTGACTTTCAATCCACAGTTCTTCCTTCTGCCTTATATAATGAAGGACAAATTTGTGGACTATACAAGTCCTTGGTTCATTTTAATTCTTACTGTTTTTTTAATTTTAATATTTATGAATAATTGGAGATAAACAGGAATTGAAAAGAAACTCACATTAGCTTGATTTTTTTGTCAGCTACTCTGACCTAGTACATACTGTTTGCCCAATATTTATGCCCCACCCCAGTTAATAGTTTTAGGCATGTCTCTAGGAGAATCACTAAGCTATTAGTCAAAACATCTAGTTGTAGTTTGGGCTTCACAGTTTAGTCCTTGAGTTATACCAAATAAGTCAAATAACTTCTAAAAACCTCATGTCAATTTACAAGAAGGCTAAATGTCTTTTGCCTCTCTCAGAGTTGCATTAATGATTGAATAATAGATTTAAAAATAATTCATAAACCTGTAATGTTCTACCTAAATAAAATACATTCCATAAAACTACAATTGTCACAAAAACCTTCTCTGGCCTTCAGAATATTAGGGTTTTTGCTGGGCCTAGCGGTGAACACCTGTAATCCCAGCTATTTGGGAGGTGGAGGCAGGAAGATCCCAAGTTACAGCCTGGGCAGCATAACAAGACTCCATCATTTTTTATTCTTTGTGATGCCTAATAGAGAAGCTTAATCTGGCCATTGTTTTTCAAGCCACTGTAATCATTTTTTTTTCATGTGCTTCTTTTAAATATAATCATGTGCTGTTTACTGTGTACTCAAGCTTTCTCATCTGCGTATTTTACATGTTAATTTACTGAATCTTTTCACTAGCCTGTGAGGTTAGGTGCTTTTACTACAGTTTGTAGATGAGAACTATAGGCCAGAGATTAAAGTAATTTATTCAAGGTCTCAAAGCTAGTACATGGTAGCACCAGGATCTAAATTAATCGTTTTTCCCCCTAATTTTTATTCATATGCTCTTTATGAAATTTTGATCTTTACATACATTTTCCTAATTTTTAAAAATTAGCTTTTCTTTTTCTGAGACAGGGTCTTACTTCATTGCCTAGATTGACCTCAAACTCCTGGATTTAAGTGATCCTCCTGCCCCAGCTACTGAGGAGCTGGGATTACAAGCATATGCTACCACATATGGTTTACTTCTTTTTTGACTAACATCAAAACCATAGTGCTGTGACTGCTTATTTATTTATTTGGTACCTGGGATTGAACCCAGGAGCACTTTACTACTGAACCACATCCCCAATCCTTTTTTATTTTTTGTTTTGAGACCAGGTATCCCTTCATTGCTGAGGCTGGCCTTGACCTTGCAATCCTCCTGCCTCAACCTCCTGAGCTGCTGCATTTTTAAATTAGTAATATTTCATATGTTTCTGTATCACCAAATTAAATCCTCTGAAAACGATACTTAACAAAATTTTGCTTTAGAATATTGTACTAAGTTTTTCCACCTGTGAATCATTGTATTTTTATAAATTAAAATAAATATTAGCTTACTAGATGCTAGATTCTGAGTTAACATGTTAAGAAGGCAATTTTGTTGGGGCATACTTTAGAATATTTGTGTTTATTCAGCATATTAAAATACCTTAGGCATTGTTTTCTAATTAGAATGTGTTTGTGTGTGTGTGTGTGTAGACAAAATAGAGATACATTATCAGCTTCAGCACCAGGGATATAAACCTCAAATGCATTAAGGATGAATCTAAAAACCAAAAAGCTACACAAGTTCTTTAAATGGTATTTAAATATACCATTAAATTCTAATTCTTAGCCAGGTGCTATGGCACATACTTGTAATCCCAGCAGGATCACAAGCTCAAGACCAGCTTAGACATTTAGCAAGACCCTGTCTCAAAATAAAAAGGACTGGAGATGACATTCAGTAGTAGAAAGCCCCTGGGGATCAATCCCCAGGACTCTAAAAAAAAAAAAAAAATCTATTTTCTTAACAGAGGACCACACTGAAACAATCAAGTGTCTGGCGAAAACATAATTTCCATTCCTTGGATGGAACCTCAACCAGAGCCTTTCATCCTCGAACTGGATTGCCTCTTCTTTCAAGTCCTGTAAGTGCTTTTTTTTTTTTTTTTTTTTTTTTTAATCTTATCTCATTCTGAAAACCTACAAACATTTAAAATATTTGCAAGAGTTATATTCAAATTTTACTTGTAAAAAATTTAAGTGCTTTTGAAATAAATTTTCAGTTGTAAAACATTTTATTATTTGACAGCACAATAACACCCAGGTGATAATATGGGGGGAAAACACTAAAAATAAATAAAAATTATATTTATTGTATTAGAATTAAAAATTTTCATAAAATTCTTTAAAATTTTCATAAAATAACAATATTTTTATTGTTATTAATGCCAAAAAAGCCCCCTGATGTCTAGGGGACTTTATATAATAGCCTTTGTAGCTGGGTATGGTGCCTATAATCTCGGTGACTCAGGAAGCTGAGGTAGGTTAACTGCAAGTTTGAGGTCAGCCTCAATTTAGTGAGGTCCTCAGCAACTTAGAGAAACCCTGTCTCAAAATTTAAAAAAAATAATAAAAAGGGCTGAGAATGTAAATCACCTCTGGGTTCAATTGCCAGTACCAAAAAAAAAGTTTTTATATCTCAGTAAGTACTGAATTGATGAATGTGTTCATCTGGGAACTAAGTTGATACCTGTCGGGGCTGGGGATGTGGCTCAAGTGATAGCGCGCTTGCCTGGCATGCGTGCGGCCCGGGTTCGATCCTCAGCACCACGTACAAAGATGTTGTGTTCCCCCAAAACTTAAAAATAAATAAATAAATTGATACCTGTCTTTGATTTTAAACTCATGAATTTAGTTGTCTTATTGTGAGACATATAAATATCCCTACTCTGTGCTTACATATAGGTTTATAGATTTGAGTGCAATGGTTTAAAACATCTCTTTGGAGTCACAATGACTTCACCATAGTTTTGTAACATTAGGTAAGGAAAAAATCTCTGAGACCTTCAGGTTTTCATCTCTAAATAGGGGAAATAGAACCTACCTTAGTATTATGATGATAATTAGAATGATTCTTGGTACATAGTAAGTACTCTGTAATTAGTTGATATGGCTGCCATCTCAGTTAAACATGAGGTAAGACAAGACTTTGGTCAATATATTGGACTGAAATAAATACAGGAAAACTCTTCTTCCTTTCAAACATAGAAGTCTTGGATAAAATACAACAACTTCTAAATACATAATGTAGTATAAGAATAAGAAAAATAAGTCCCCAAGTACAAACTTGGGGAAAATTGTAGTCCTCTGGGAAATCTGAATCTAATGCAGAGTGAAGGTATGGTATAATGCTCCTACTAGGCTAGGAGTCAAGGATGCAAGTCTGCATCAGTCATAGCTGGAAAAAACTAAACTCTTCATTAAAGCCAGGGAAGGCCTGGCTTTCTATTAAATGAGAAAAAAAAATTGTAATTCACCTCTTTACTCAAAATATTCCAAGGATATGTGGAGTGAGAAAAAGAAACCCCCAGAAGAAATTAGACCTAAATCCTAAAGCACTTATAGGTAGCATAAATTCAGAAACCCCACAATGATATTTAGACATGTCTAGCTAAGAAATAGCCATGAAAACTAAATCTGAATCCATGAAATCCAAATTGTGAACCAGTGGAGGAAGCAAACCATCCCACATCTATAGGGCACTAAGGACTGATTTTCTTTAAAAAATTACCCCTTGTTGATAATGATCTCAGAGAGGAAAAAATTACAAAGCACCTTTAAAAAATCATTAGTAGGAACAAGAAATGTAAGAATTCACATATAGGAATCCTGTCATCAGAGTAGCCTGAAAGGGAATTAAAAATAATTCTGTTTAAATGCTCTAAGTGCTAAATGAAGGCAAAGATAGGGAATTAAGATGAAAGAACACATGCTTTTAAAAAATAACTGAATAGAAATTATAGATATAAAAAATATTGAATTTGGATGGATAAAATAATAGATTAGCTGAATAGAAATTTAGCAACTGAGTACATACATAGCACCTAGAAGGAAGTACAAAAAGGGAAATAAATGATAAAATCTAAAGAGCCACAGAAGGTAGATTGATGTGTTCAATATAAGTCTAGCAGATGTTCTAAAAGAAAGACTAGATGAAATAATAAAACCCAATATTAGAAGAAATGAAGATAGAGAACATTCCAGAAATCATGAGAGTTTAGATTGAAAATTTTACAAATAAGTTCTGACTAAAATAAATAGCATGGTACCCTTGTACCACTCTGAAAAATTTTAATATGTAGATATTTTAATGCCAATTGGACCAGTGAATCAGATACTTTACACGTTTAATATTCAAGAATCAAATCTAACTTTTTTAAAATATTTTTTTAGTTATACATTGGCACAATATCTTTATTTTGTTTATTTATTTTTATGTGGTGCTGAGGATCGAACCCAGGGTCTCTCACGTGAGAGGCAAGCGCTCTACCACTGAGCTACAACCCCAGCCCTCAAATCTAACATTTTTTAATATTTATTTTTTAGTTGGACACAATATCATCTTTATTTATTTATTTATTTTCTGTGTTGCTGAGGATTGAACCCAGGGCCTCACACATGCTAGGCGAGTGCTCTACCGGTGAGCCACAACCTCAGCCCATCAAATCTAATTTTCACGTTGTATATTTTATCCTTAATTTATATCTGGAGCCAGGTGAGGTGGTGCACACCTGTAATCCCAGCTGCATGGGAGGCTGAGACAGGAGGATCTCAAGTTCAAAGCCAGCCTCAGCAAAAGCGAGACATTAAGCAACACAGTGAGACCCTGTTTCTAAATAAAATACAAAATAGGGCTGGGAATGTGGCTCAGTAGTTGAGTGCCCCTGAGTTCAATCCCTAATACAATCTCTGGTACCTTCCCACAAAATAAATTTATATCTGGGTATTTTATTTTTAGGATATTTTGAGTAAGTGGTGGTTTGTCACTGTAATCTGGTATACACAGTGTTTGGAAATCCATGGTATTATTTTCCAAACCTATTTTCTGTAAAGCTTTAGACTACTTGGGAATGTTGTAGTGATTGGGATGGGCAAAGAAGAATATGTAATACATAATATTATTTGAAGTAAACTGGTATGAGATAAATCTTATTATTTTAAAGATAAGTGTAGCTTTCATTTGAAAGTCATTTTCTCAATTCAAGAAAAAATTAGTCTTTTGATATTACAAATGATTATTTTGACCTTAGGTTCCTCAAAGAAAGACACAATCGGGTTGTTTTGATCTGGATTCTTCATTATTGCATCTGAAAAGCTTATCATCTAGAAGGTATTTATTTTAAGATTTCTTTGTGTACATGAAGCAGAACTTCACACAATTCTGATCTTGCACAATAAATAATATTAAGTGTAAAAGTCAAATTGTAATAGAAATCTTACTTTCAATATAATACTATTCATACACAGTTATTAAGGATAAATCAGAAGGAAATTGAGACAATGAGTAGCAACAGTCATAATAAGCACAGAGATTTTAACATTTAGCTACATTTATATATCTCTGATCATTAAACTCTACTTTTTATTCCTTTGCAAAAAAGAAAGCCCTAGCAGTTTTTTCCATGTTGGCAAGTAATATTCAGATTCTATTCTTTTCTTTTCTCTCCCTCCCTCCCTCTCTCTCTCTCTCTCTCTCCCTCCCCCCCTCCCTCCCTCCCTCCCTCCCCTCTCTCTCTCTCTCCTCTCTCTCTCTCTCAGCAAATGCTCTACCACTGACCCACATCCACAGCATTCTGATTATATCCTTTGGTCACATAATTTTGCCTTTGTATTTTTATTTTCAGCTAAAAATAAAGATTGATATAGAAATCTAAATTATTTAATATTTCTGGTAGCTGCCACTATATGATGTCATAAATTCCACCTGGAAACCTTTAGCATGATTAAGATACATATACATATCTCCATCTTTTATCAGATATATGGATATCCTGTATAATATTAAATATTATAACAGATATGAAATCTAATCTGAAATTTTAAACTGTAAATTTTATGTTTTAAAATTTGATGACATTAATTTTATTATTATGGTGGTTTGAGTAAAATTGTTCAGATTCTCCTAATTTAATTTTGTAAAAAGTAAATTAGAAAAGATTGTTTTTAATGTATTCTTTTATTGATTTGTTTTTTGTTTAGTACTCGGCCATGTTTAAACATTGAAGATGATCCAGATATTCATGAAAAACCTTTTTTGAGTTCTAGTGCTCCACCTATAACAAGTCTTAGTCTTCTAGGAAATTTTGAGGTAATGTGTTTTGAAACTAAAGCGTTGAAGTTTTTTAAACTTGGGTCCAGGATAGCATTTATGTTTTTAACTTTCTTAACAAAAAGGAAAAAAAAATCAGCTATATTTTTCTAAAACCTTGAAGTCACCTTTTTAATTATGTTTTGTTTTCGTGAGAAAAGAAGTTGGAAGAATTGTCTACAGTGACATCTTAGAATTGGGTAACTGGTAGAGGAGGTAAAGGACTTTGGTGAAATCAGGTTAAACAGAGGTGTCTGTTACTTTAGCCAAGAGAAGAGTTTACCACATCTTCTCTGAAAATGTGGCTTTGTTAGCCAGGCATGGTGTAGCATGCCTATAGATCCAGCAATCCAGGAGGCTGAGGCAGGAGGATCATTTGACCAGCCCGGGCAACATAGTGAGATCCTGTTCAAAAAAAAAAAAGGTTCTGCTACCCAGGAAATGTTTATTCTTTTTTTGTTTGTGGTACCAGGGCCTTGTGCATGCATGGCAGGTACTCTACCAACTGAGCTATAACCTCAACCCCAGGAAATGTGATGATGGCTGATAACAACCCCTTTATGATCAAGGAGATTAATTAACAAAATCAAATGGTTCTCTGTATTTTATTTGTAACTTTTCTGTAAATCTAAATCTATTTCTTAATTATAAAATAATAGAATTTGTGAAAGATCAAAAGGCTAAAGATTTCTAATATATTTACTTCCTTATATAATATGAATATTTAAACTTGGGATCAAGTATGTCATAATATCAGGGGCTGGGGATGTGGCTCAAGCGGTAGCGCGCTCGCCTGGTATGTGTGCGGCCCGGGTTCGATCCTCAGCACCACATACAAACAAAGATGTTGTGTCCGCCGAAAACTAAAAAATAAATATTTAAAAAAAAAAAAAGTATGTCATAATATCATGAGTTTATCTATTCATGGATTTTGGGGGTTTTTTTGTTTGTTTGTTTGTTTTGTTTTTGTCTTCAGTTTTGAGGATTGAACTCCAAGGTATGCTAGGCAAGTACAGTGCCACTGAGCTACATCCTCAACCTTTCAAAGTCTTGCTGAGTTGCCAAAGCTGGCTCCTGTCTTAGCCTCTCAAGTAGCTAGGTGTGCCACAAAGCCTGGCTTTCTGCCTTTAATTAGAAATCACCTAAACATTAAACATGAACTTAAAAATGCCATTTTAAAAGTGATTTTAATTGGTGAATTTTTTTAGGGAAAAAAATTTCTATTTTGTATTTTTAATTAAATAGCTTTACCAGAGTTGTGGTACATTTTGTGACCATTGTGCTTTATAATTATTTTAATGTTGAGACTATTTTTCAAAGTTTTAGTGGAAATTTTAAAAAAAGATATTTTTGTGTTAAATTATCTATTTTCCATGTCATTTTCAAACAATTAGTCCAGAGATGCTGAACTCTATTCCTCTTTGTCTTAGAGTTAAGATTGCTTAGACCATTGTGAGAGTCAGGTGCTCTTCAACCTTTATAAGACAAAAATGTTTATGAGGGAGTAGAAAGCAGTCTGATATATAAAAACTTTAGAACAGGGAAGATGGTTAAAAGATCTATACATTGTTGTTTTCAGAGGATTCTACTTATGTAAATATGCATACATTTTGTTCATGTGACTCAGGGGACAAAATACAGGGAAGTTCTGAGACTGCTAACCCATATGTGTTCTCTTTACAATAAAATTGATACTCTCTTCAGTAAGTTATAGAAGATATTTACTTAGTGAATTAGATACTCTATGTCAATAAGAAAGGTGTATTGGGGAATAGTCTTGAATTCTTAACTTTCACATTGGTCTTGTTTTATGAAGCAGGACAAAATCTTAATTCCTGTAATGTTGTTGAGGGGAATTTGGGTATTTTCACATTATATGTGAGGCCTTAAATGGAGTCTGTGAACACATTGACCCAGAATAACACCCAAATGCAGGGGTGTCCTTTATTTCTTTTTCTAATTAGTCACCTTTTCTTGCTACCATTAAGAGTTTTCTATTGCAAAACCTCATTATATTCATTCAACTCATCTGTCATGTGATTATCTTCTTCCATCAGTTCAGTTCAACATAATACCAACAACCACTGAAAATGGATTGTTTTTCCCATACAAGAACTATTTAATCTAAAAAACCATTTAATCTTAAAATTTTAACCATTTGATCTCAAAAATCCTATTATAATATATAATAAGATAAATGTTCTCTAATAAATTTTTAAGAATAGATCATTAACTTTTATTTAAAATTTATTTAAAACCTATGATCTAAAAAATCCTATTAAAGTAGAGAATATTATTTAAATTTATAGAGAAGTTGAAAATAAAGTACCCTCTGTCACAATAAAATAGCTTGTATTTTTCTAGAATTGTTTATAAATGGAGTCATACCATATTTACTCTTGGGAAAAGGTTTGGAGTCTTCTTTTATACACCATTATTTTGAGATTATCCCTGTTGTCCTAACTTTAAAAAAGTTCATTCCTTTGATTGCCATTGTATGGATTACAGTTCATTAATTCATTTACCTAATTCTGGAAATTGGGTTGTATTCGGTTTTTACGTATTACAAATAAAG
This sequence comes from Marmota monax, assembly GCF_021218885.2. NCBI lineage: Eukaryota > Metazoa > Chordata > Mammalia > Rodentia > Sciuridae > Marmota > Marmota monax. Next base: position 53,551,685 of record NW_026693777.1, on the reverse strand, counting down.
CTGCTATGAATATTTGTGCATAAATTTTTTGTGAACATAAGGTTTCATTTCATTTGGGTAACTACCTGGAAATGGAATATCTGGTTAGTATTAAAGGTGTATATATATATGGTTAACTTTTTAAGAAACTTACAAACTGTTTTCCAAAGTGACTATACTTTTGTCTTTTTTTTTTTTTTTTTTAAGTATTGGGGATTAAACCCAGGGCCACTCTACCACTGAATTACACCCCCTGCCCTTTTTATTTTTTATTTTGTGACAGGGTCTTACTTAGTTGCCAAGCTTGTCCTCCAATTTATAGCCCCTTGCCTCAGCCTCCTGAGTTGCTGGGATTACAGGTACACACTGCTCCGGAAAGTTTTACCATTTTAAGTAGCACTATTAGTATACAAGAGTCTTAGTGCTTCCACATCTATCCCAAAGTTTATACTGGTCAGTCTTTTTAATTATTGTAGTTTGGGCTGGGGTTGTGGCTCAGTGGTAGCGCACTTGCCTAGCATGCATGAGGCACTTGGTTCGATTCTCAGCACCACGTATAAATAAATAAAAAAAATAAATAAAGGTCCATCAACAACTAAAAAATATTTAAAATTTAAAAATAATAATTATTGTAGTTTTAATTCTATTTCCCTAGTGATTAATCATGGTGACCCTCTTTTCCTGTGTTTATTTGCATGTAAGCACATAGGTTTTCCAAGTATTGTCTCCAAATATGAAGTGTGGCTTTACATTTATTTTTGTAACAGTATCTTAAGAGAAAAATATTTTTTTTTGTCTAATTTATGAATATTTTTTACTGTATATTGCCTTTACTCTATCTAAAACAATCTTTGCCTAGCCCAAGCCTTTTTAACTTTGGCATTCATAATATTTCTTTGTTAGAGGGAGCTTTTCTGACCACTGTAGAATATTTAGCAAAATCTTTGGCCTCTACTGGATCCATCCCACTACCACCCCCATATTGTAGCAACCAAAAATGTCTCCAAATATTGCCAAGTATCCCATGCTTGAAAACCAGTGCCCTAACCTATGGTCATATAGATTTTCTTTTATGTTTTCATCTAGAATTGAATTTTGTAGGTCATATGAGGTGTGTAGTCAAAATTTATTTTTATGCATATGGATGTCAAATTTTCTAATCTTGAAAACATGTATGAGTCCTAACTTTTTTTTTTCTCAAAATTGCTTTAACTAAGTTGGGCATGGTGGCACACATCTGTAATCTCGATGACTTGAGAGGCCAAGGCAGAAGGGTCTCAAGTTCAAGGCCAGGCTCAATGTTTAGTTAGACCCTAATCAATTTTGTGAGACCATATCTCAAAGTAAGAAATAAAAAGGGCTGGGAATGTAACTCAGTAGTAAATCATCCCTGGGTTCAATCCCTTATACCAAAATAATAAATAAATAAAATAATATTAATAATAATTGCTTTAACTATTCTAGTTCCTTTATCTATTAATGTAAATTTTAGAATGAGCTTAACTTTTACTACTAAACGGCCATCTAATATTTTTGTATAGGATGAATTGATATAGATCAATTATGGAGAATACTGACATCTTAAGAATATTAAATGTTTTGATCCATGAAATCCATACCAAATAAGATAGTCTTGAATTTTTTTAAGTCCGTGTTTTATATTTTTCAGCCTACATATTTTGGACATTTTTTGTAGATGTATACTTAAGTGTATACTGTTTTTTAGAGATATTGTAAAGTATACTTAAAAATTAATTTCAAGGCCAGGCACAGTGGTGCATGCCTGTAATCCCAGTAGCTCAGGAGGCTGAGATAGTATGACCTGAAGTTCACAGCCAGCCTCAACAATGGCGAAGTGCTAAGCAACTCAGTGAGACTCTGTACATAAATAAAAATAAAGAATAGGGCTGGGGATGTGGCTTAGTGGTCAAGTGCCCCTGAGTTCAATCCCCCGTACCCCCCCAAAAAAAATTAATTTCAATTTGGTAATTAATTATATTGAAATATAACTGTGTTTGTGTGTGTATCACCTATTGCCTTTCTCAACTCACTAATCTCTGTAGGTTTTTTATAAAGATTCTTTAGGGTTTTCTGTATAAAGAGTCATGTGATCTATAAGCAGGAAAAATTTTGTTAGTTGGTAATCTGTATGTCTTCTATTTCCTTTCATTGTCATATTGTACCAAGTAGGACCTGGAATGTACTATATGCTAGTATATTAAATTCACAAAATTTGAATTATCCAGAAAGTTAGCAACTAATATGTGTCATTTGTTTTATCTATAAACATTTTTATATGTGCCCTTCCTATAACAATTCTATCCATCTTTAGAATAGTTTTCTTATTTAAGAAACATTTGTTAAGGGGCTGGGGTTGTGGCTCATTTGTAAAGCACTTGCCTAGCATGTGAGAGGCCCTTGATTCGATCCTCAGCACCACATAAAAAGAAATAAATAAAGGCATTGTGTCCAACTACAACTAAAAAATAAATATTTTTTTATAAAAGAAAGAAGGATTTGTTGAGTACCTACTGTGTGTCATACTGTTAGAAATACAAAGCTAAATGATAAAGTTCCTGCTTTATAACAACTATTAAAGAAGAAAGACATGTAAGTAATTTAAAATCCCAAGCAATTAGCACTATATTAGAAGTTTCCTCAGTATTTGTGTATCTACTATTTCTGTTAAAGGTTTTGGGGACAGCTTTAATGAGGAACTGTCACTTGAGCTTGGTTACAAGAGTAGGAATTTGCCAAGTAAATTTGTTTGGGTAGTGGGGAATAACAAGAAATTCCAGATAGAGAAAATTAAATATGTAGAGGTACACATGCAAAATTAATAAAAGACCATGGCAGGGCTGGAGGTTGTATTACTGGTAGAGCACAGCCCTAGGTCAATCCCCAATACCCCATACTTCAGTTGGAACTGAAGCACAGGGGCTCTGTGCAACAATTTGAGTAGTGGTACACTAGAGATGGAAAGACTGACTAGAAGATGTTGCATTTTAGTGCAAAGGTGGTAAGGTTCTGATCTAGTGTACTGGAGCAGAAAAAAAGAGATGAGGCCTTGAAACTGAGAGGTAAAATCAACAAGATATTGTTTGATTACAGAGAAGGAGGAAGATATAGAAATTCAGTTTTGGCACAGATTTGTTAGTCTTATCTTTTTGACCAGGAAACTTTAGAATTTCTTTTCTTTCTTTTTTTAAAAAAATATTTTTAATTATACATAGACACAATGTCATTATTTTATTTACTTTTTAAATTTATTTTTTTAAAAATAAATAAATGACAGTAGAATGCATTACAATTCTTATTACACATATACAGCACAATTTTTCATATCTCTGCTTGTATACAAAGTATGACGACACCAATTTGCGTCTTCATACATGTACTTTGGATGATGATGTCTATCACATTCCACCATCCTTGCTAACCCATTACTCCCTCCCTTTCCCTCCCACCCCTCTGCCCTATCTAAAATTCATCTATTCCTCCCATGCTCCCCCTCCCTCCCCACTATGAATCAGCCTCCTTATATCAGAGAAAACATTCGGCATTTGTTTTCTGGGGATTGGCTAACTTCACTTAGCATTATCTTCTCCAGCACCATCCACTTACCTGCAAATGCCATAATTTTATTCTCTTTCATTGCTGAGTAAAAAAATCCATTTTTTTAATTCATTCATCCACTGAAGGGCATCTAGATTGGCTCCACAGTTTAGCTATTGTGAATTGTGCTGCTGTAAACATTGATGTGGCTGTGTCCCTGTAGTATGTTGTTTTTAAGTCCTTTGGGTTACAGACCGGGGAGAAGGATAGCTGGGTCAAATGGTGTTTCCATTCCCAGAATTCCAAGAAATCTCCATACTGCTTTCCAAATTGGCTACACCAATTGGCTACACCAGCAATGTATGAGTGTACCTTTTTCCCCACATCCTTGCCAATACTTATTGTTGTTGTCTTCATAATAGCTGCCATTATGACTGGAGTGAGATGATATCTTAAAGTAATTTTGATTTGCATTTCTCTTTATTTATTTTTATGTGGTGCTGAGGATCGAACCCAGTGCCTCACTTGTGGGAGGCAAATACTCTGCCATTGAGCCACAACCCCAGCCTGAGACTTTAGAATTTCTGATGTGTCAACTGTTTCCAATTTAGACTACATAGACTGTTGGATTCATGAGGATTTGCAGGATTAATTATTTAAATAATTAAATAATTATTTTATCACATATCATGATGCATGGATATATGTGTTAATGCGTGTATATTCAATAAAGCTTGTGAAAATTTTAAAATGTTTCATATACCTGAAAAGATAACCACTAACTTGTTTTAAAGAAAAAAAAGAAGTTATTTTAGCAACCAAGCTTGAAAGAAATGTATTTCTGTAATTTTAAGTTTATTTCTAAAACACACTTACTGTTCTTTTTTTAAATTTTTTTTGTAGTTGTAGATAGACATAATGTTTTTATTTTATTTATTTTATGTGGTGCTAAGGCTCAAACCCAGTGCCTCACACATGCTAGGCAAGCACTCTGCCACTGAGCTACAGCCCCAGTCCCACACTTACTGTTCTTTAAATTAAAAAATAAAATACAAAAACTATTTTTAAAAGAAGCAATATTTCTCAATTAAAATTCTAAGTGCTTGGCTTCATCTTTTGATAAAACACATCATGTTATCTTTTAAGTTTCCAAGCACTCCTCTCTTCTTAGTACTATAAACAATGTAATAGATAAATACCTTCTCTGATAGAGCACATTTTTTTACTTATAGCTATAAAAATAACATTACACAGTTAGGTATAAGTAATGGAGTTCAGCATTGGTTGGAATAGTGAGAGGAGAACCAGTTGTATAGGATGGTAGAAGATTGATGGGAGATGAGGCTCATTTCAAGTCTGATAAAGAACATGGCATGGATAGCAATCACTTTTCTACTGCTAGAATGAATGGTAATGTAATATATTTCTTTAAATAAAAAATGAAATCAGTATGCTAACCTTTCTAATTTTTTTACCAAATTATTTTGTCTTCCAGGAATCTGTGTTAAACTATCGTTTAGACCCTCTTGGCATAGTTGATGGCTTTACTGCTGAGGTAGGGGCAAGTGGTATTTTTTGCCCCACACATTTGACTCTTCCAGTTGAAGTGTCATTCTACAGTGTTTCAGATGATAATGCTCCTTCTCCTTATATGGCAAGTATATTTTAAATTGTCTTTTTATGCCATTATCAACAAACTTAACTTATACCTTTAATTGTTTCAATGCAGTACAATTAAATATTTCCTAAGAAAAAATTAGAGGCTGAATTCATACTAACTACCTCAAAAAGCAGTTAACCTCTTTTACATTTGAGAATGGTGCTAATCGTCTGTTCTGTGTGATTTATTGATTAGTGACACTACAGTTTCATTTTGTTAATTCTACACAAATTCTCAAGTGCTTACTCTGTATTCTATTTCCAAAAGGATTGCCTTCCTGTGTGGTCTTTATCTCAGTAGAGTTTAGGTAAGGATCTGGTGACCTAAGGCCTCTATGAGGCCCTTTCACTTCCCTTTCCCCTATTTGCTTTGTCTTTAGTTATTCTTTTCTGATCCTAGGGTTCTGTGAAATACTAGCCATTTCTCACTTATGCTAATGTCTTAGTGGAGAACATGAGAGCTAAGGAGAATTAGAGCACAGTCTTGAGCCTTCAATCCTATGATTTTGTCTTTCCTACTTCTTATTCCAGTGGGTTGTGGGTAAACTTCATAAAGGATTCTGAATCCTGGAGTGTGTATTAGTCCTTTTTTTAAAATACAAAGAGGGAGAAGTGGCTAACAGTGGAAATCTGTAAAAAGTTTACAGTGATGATATAAAATATGGAGTCAAATGAGTCAAAAGGGTTTTCATGTTAAGTCTTACTCTGAGAAATGTAAATTACTATAGATGTGGAACTGTACATCTCTGGTATTGCCACTTGAACTTTCTAACTTACCATTTGGCCCAGTTGCTTCCTCTCTCCCACCTTTAAAGTTTTCAAGAACATTGGTAATAATGTTTTTATTATTAAAAGCTATAAAAAGTAACTTATACATAATTGAGAAACCACAGAGAGGAAAGAAAGTTATACTTTTTATATAGCTGACTTATTATTGACACTGTTCAAGGAAAGTTGCTTAGGTTTACTTCATCCTGAAGGTAGAACCTTTTAGTCAAGAATCTGATCAGTGTTTCATACTTTAATAGAAAACTCATAGTTCTGTTTTCTTTTCCCAATAATATTTACTCTTGGAGGTCTTAACGCATTAGAATTTACAATATTAGTTGTTATCAAAAGGAGAGACACTGTCCCCTCTTCACAGACCTGCCAAATTATCACATATGTACCACCTATTATTTATTTACCATAGAAAGATATACACACTTTTCCATGATCGTTCTGGGAAAATAGCTGTTAATTTTGGACAGTAAATAAAATGGAAAGTATCACTGAGGCAAGTTTTACACCATAATGAATGCTTCTCATACTGGAATGCTTACAATATAAAATTTAGCTCGAAAGATGTCCATTTTGCTTTACCAGGACATCAAGAAATCTCATCATTTTACATATTCTGTATATAGTGATAGAGACTAGAAAGATAAGGTCATTAGTAAATAGAATTCCTGATGGCCATTAGGATGGCTTAGAAACAAGATAAAAGGCTGAAATGACTAAAAATCAGCTCAAGTAAATATCTTTGAGCAAAATTCATAAGCAAGAGATAATTTGAACTATACTTTTAAAAAGCAAAATAGCATTGCCAGGTGCTACCTGTAACCCCAGAGGTTCAGGAGACTGAGGCAGGAAGATTACAAGTTCAAAGTCAGCCTTAGCAAAATTTGCAAGGACCCGAGCAATTTGGGAGACCCTGTCTCAAAATAAAAAATAAGAAGGGCTGGGGCTGTGGTACTCTTGTTAAGCACCCTTGGATTCAATCCTGGTACCAAAAAAAAAAAATAGAAAATAGCATTAATCCTTGACCTTGTTTAATATATTAAAAATGAATGATTAGTAGTAGATAAAAGGTTTTTGTCACTGTGTCTCCAGAAAGTACAGAAATACATCTAATTGCAGAAATACATATAATTGCAGATTTTTTTATAAAGAAGGGTACAAATAAGGTTAGTGAATTAAGTTATCCTTTTACAAATCCCTGACTTCCTTCTCTCTGATAATAATCTTTAATCAACTATCTACTATATTTTTTTCCTAGGTCATTATTATTAGGAATGAGCCCCTTGCAAACCTTAGACCACAAATCTTTCCTACCGTAAATTAATAAAACTAATGTTTTTCTTCAGGGAATATTATTTATATTTTAGTAGTTTAGTCAGTTCAAAGGACTGATTATGTCTTATATATCAGCTGAGCATGGTGGTACATGCCTGTAATCCCAGCTACTCTGGAGACTAAGGCACAAGGATCATAATTTCCATGCCAGCCTGGGCAACTTAGCAACTTTATTTTGTATCAGAATGAAAGATAAAATGGTCTCAGGGTGCAGCTCAATGGTAAAGTGCCCCTGGGTCAAAAAAGGAAAAAAAAAAAAAAAAGATAACACATCTCATAGACCATCAGAACTGAGACACAATTCTCCTATTTATTATTCTAATAACTTTGTTACCTCTCATCATAAATTTTACAAATGACTCATAAAGGTAAAATGTTAACATAGAAATTTTTTGTGGTATAGAGCTGATATAGGGCTTTTCATTAAAGAATTCCTTAAAGATTAACTCAAAGCCATATAATCTCTCTCTCTAATTGGGAGTCAGTGGTAAAAATAATCTCCAAGTGCTACATGACAACACTTAGCTGTTTAGAATCTATTGTATGGTGAAACTAGGCAGAAATAATCGAATATAGGTGTGCCATTGGCAATTTAGAATATTACTTGCATTATTATCATATTGACAGAGACATGTATGATTTCCTTTCAAATCTGACCAAATCAAAGCACACCTCTCTGTTTTCCACTTATTTTTGCATGTTCTCTATTCCACAATAATTTGAGAAAGTTTTGTGTAAGATTTTGACTGAAATTTAGCGTTAGCTTATCTTTATATTCTCACCCCCCCCACCCCCCCCCAACCCCTGCTTTCTTTGTACCGGGAATTGAACCCAGGGGCTCTTTACAACTGAACTACAAAAGTGTCCCCCTGGCTGAGCATGGTGGAGCATGCCTGTAACCTAGCTACTCTGGAAGTAGAGGCAAGAGGATCACAAGTTCAAGGCCAGCCTCAGCAATTTAGCAAGACCCTGTCTTGAAATTAAAATTTAAGAAAAAGAAAAATGCTTGGACAATATAGCTCAGTGGCAAAATATCCATGGGTTCAATCCCCAGTACTGAAAAAATAATGTTGCTCTAAACTTAAAAAAGTTTTTCAAAAATATGTGGTCTTTCTTTATAAATTGATTATTTACTATTATTCTAAAAACTATCAGAATTATATATATTAAAAGAAATAAGCATAGGAATATTAGTAGTTTTTGCCTTACCTGTTTTCCTTTATGTGTTTATGGGGAGTGAAGAATGGTGAAGAATACTAATGTATTCCATGTAGCAATGTAATGTTAAAAGTAACTATTATTTTCAAATTCAGTGGCCCATATCTATAGTCTAGCAACTCATGAGGCTGAGGCAGGAGAATCAGAAGTTTGAGGACAGCCTCAGCAATTTAGCAAGATCCTATCTTAAAATTGGAAAGAAAAAAAAAAAAAAAGGTCTGGGGATATAGCTCTGTTGTAAAATGCCCAAGGGTTCAGACTCAAGTACCATAAAAGAGGAAAAAAGGAGCTGTTATTTTGGGTATATTTTACTTTTTCTTTCTTGAACTAGAAAGAAGAAGGGTATTATATGTCATAGCATTTTTTATGAGAAGTGGAATGCATAGTACCTCACTAAACATGTAGAATATTTTGAGTGAGAAATTGTTAAAGCATCACTGCTGTTTTTGGTTAATGATGCAGTCTGATGATATTCTGTTTTTGTACTTTAATGACTGTGATAAATTGGATTTGTCAAGACTCATGTATGCCTTTTCAGTACCTATTTCCCAATATTAATATGTACTTGGAGTTAAGGGATTTATATGTCAAAATCTGGTCCTCCCTTCTCCTTTTTCCCACTCATTTTTATCTCCCAACACTAGTCTAGCTTCCAAACCCAAGAGTTGTCACCTAATAGGTCATTTCTGTTTTATATTTACTTTTATATAAGGTTGGCATATTTTGGCATGTACAATATATAACGATAGAATGATGAAATGTTGAGCATTAATTCTATTTAACTACCTCCACTACTCAATAATAGTTAAAATGAACAAATCAGCATTCATTACTTAAAGCTACCTAAGAATTAATCATCATAATCACCACCTGTAGTCCTTTGGTTACCCTGGTTATTGAGAAGCTTTTACACATTCAATTTGAACTTACTTAAATTTGCATTTTCCCCCATTGTTTGGGCTTCTTAGAAAAACAATTCCACATACTAGAGCAGTGCTTCTCAAATTGTAATGCATAGAAGGTATTATCTGGGAAATTTTGTTGAAATGCAGATTTGATTTGGTAGATCTGAGAAGTCATTCTGCGTTTCTAACAAGTTCACTAGTGATACTGATGATATTTTGAGGACCATTCTTTGAGTACCAGATTAACCTAGAGGTCTCCTGATATCCTCTTTTGGATTATTTTATTTATTTATTTATTTAATGTGGTGCTGAGGATCGAACCTAGCGCCTCACATGTGCGAGGCTATAACCCCAGCTCCCTCTTTTGGATTATTTTAATGAAATGACCCAATTTAGCTGTATTTATCCTTGACTCAAATCTTAGCTCTTAGGTCTTCAATCCATTGTGTTCTGATTTATAATCAATTTGAATTATTAGATTCCTTAATAAAAGCAATTCCTTAAGATCAAATTAAGTAAGATACAACATGACATTTAATTCTTGGAAACAAGAAATATTTAATCCTTAGAAAATGGAGTTGTATAGCTTTTATGTAGAAAAAAGTCTTGAAGGTTGCTGATTAAACCTTCATTTTCTACTTTTTGCCTTGAACATCTCTTCTCCTGTAGATTATCAGTCAGGAACCACAGACTCCCAAACGCTCTTTCTTATGCTCTTTTTCTTTTTCTTCCTTTTTATTAATTTTATTTTTTTACCTTGTCTGTAGTCAGAAATCCAGATATGTAACTTAATTCCCTGAATAAAGAATAATTACTTCATTTTTGGGCCAAGGCTTAGATCCTTCCACACTCATTACTTTTTACATGCCCTAAAATCAATAAATTGTTTGCTTCTTCATGACCACTCTTCACTATACATGGGAATAATCCTTCCATTTTGTTTAGGAAACATCTTAATCTTATACTTCAGTGGAAATTTTCAGCACAGTGGCCATTGATGTTATATATTATTTATTGCAGCAGCCTCAGAAGAACAGAAAATTGTTTAGGAGTGGAAACATCACTGTTTTATTACTCTTAGAATGTATCACTGCTAATTCAATTTGAGTATTTCTTCATAGAAATGGAATTCTGAAATTTAACAATTACATGATATGTTATTTTTATTTTAGTCTTTTATATAAATATGCATGAGTTTGTACTCAATTTGTCTTCTTTTATTTCAAGGGTGTGATTACTTTAGAGTCCCTTGGTAAAAGGGGTTATCGAGTACCTCCTTCAGGAACAATACAAGTGGTATGTGTTTTATAGCCTACAATTGCAATAATCATTCTCTCACATACATATAGAACTTAGCCCTTTCTCCTGCTACTGCTGCTGCAACAACTTTGGTAAGTAACAGTGGGGCTGCAGCTTTGTTTGGAGTTTCCGTGCTCTGCCCCAGGAATGACCCATTTGGGGACCTCCCCAAAAGGAAAGCATTAATAAGCTAATCAAGGTGAATGCATAACTTAAGTAGAGCTATTTTCAAATAATTAGAACTTAACATTACCTTTGCCTTCTATTTAATGTGATAAGCCATATTGAGATTGACCTATTTAAAAGGAGGCTCCAAATATTGTATTGTTTTGGCAGGAAAACTTGGGAAACAAAATCATATTTTCCCTTCCGTAATGACTTATAACATTGATCAGTCTAATAAAATGAACACTCCAAGTGGAAATAAATGTTAAGTCTGCAAATGTCAGGGCAGAGAAAGCATCATTCCTTTAGTCTGGGTGGTAATCATGTTTTGGCTCAGAAGAGACCGTCTAGCCCAGAACAGTTTTTTTATTATTCTGGTCTAGGGTTCTCAGAAGCATAATGTGATTTCAAGGCCAGTGTGCAGTTGAGTTTGATCTCCAAGCCTGATCCAGGATATTCCTTCAAGCCCTCAAGTCTTTTATGAAGTTTGCAGAGTAATATGTTTAATGGAGGCTGGTTCCTTGCACTCAAGATCTGGTATAGACCAAAAGAGCTTTTTGTGACCTTTGGCCTCAATGTATTCAGTGTTCTGTCACTGTTACTTATCACCATTGTTCCAAAATTGCAAGGACTCTGTATGTTTGTTGATTTCATATCTCACAGGAGTGAAACATAGTACTTTGCATTATATGTGTTTTCTAAGAAAGAATCACTACATATTACAGGGTCACTTTATGTGAAATGGATTTCTTGAACTAAAGGAGTAATAATCTTCTGTTCACTTGCCTCTGAGAAAGTGTGGGTCACTGGAAATCTGGCTGTCAGCTGTCATAACAATGAATCATTAACCCAGAGGCAATATATTTACCTTTTATTTTGGAGATGGCCAACATTAGTGGTTAATTTTAGAGATGAAATTTGGATATGTCTTTCATTCCTTACTTGGTTCAATAATGTATAATCATGGTTTGAATTCCTGACTTGCTAGATTTTATGGATGTTAAATGTATTAGCCTTAATCTTAAGACTCACTAGATTGCAAAATTTGGATCATAATATTGATATATTTCTCATTTTGATTCAGTGAGTGATGTCCAGTGCCACGGATGAGCTTCTGAAAGCATGGGCACCAAGTTACCTATTGATGTGTTGGTAATTTGGTTAAAGTCAGATCAGCAGTTGGGGTTTTGTTTAAAAACTATTACTTTTAAAAATGACATTCTTTTCAATTATTAATAGTCAAGTACCAATTGAATAATTTCAGTCTTCACAAAGGATCCATATTGTTTTCTATAATAATATTGAAGATTAAAAAAAAAAAACCTAGCTGGGGGCGGTAACTGATGCCTGTAATCAGTGACTCAGGAGACTAAGGCAGGAAGATTCCAAGTTTGACTCCAACTTGGGCAACTTAGCAAGATCCTGTTTCAAAATACAATTTTAAATTTAAGGGCTGGGGATGTAGCTCAGAGGTAGAGTGCCCCTGGGTTCAATCCCATTAAGGCAAAAAAAAAAAAAAAGTGCCTAGTGTCACTGCAAATTTTGAAATGAGTCCAAGTGTGAATACCTAAAGTATTATTTAGCCTATTTTGGATCTAATAATAATGAGCTTTATTTTCTAAATATGAAAAAATTTTCAAATAGAAAAGTCTCCCCTTTGAGCATTTCTTTTTAATTTTACAATAACTATAGATACCTAAGATATCAAAAATTCTGATTTTATTGAACTTGTATGTTTTATTTTAAAAATTCAATTTACTCACCATTAAAATGTGAGAAAAATTAAAATTCCACCTTGTGAATTTTGCTTTTGATACTCTACAGAAAAGCTAAGTTTGAAATAAAAGAATTATAATATTTTAAGCCAATAAGGGCATATTTTTCGTAAGCTAGTGGAACTATCTGAAAATATGAACAAGGATAAGTTATATAATGTTTATTACTAATATGAAATTTGTAACTAAAAATTTTATTACAGGAATTTATGTTATTGTGAAATAAAAAATTAAATTGAACCTTTGAAAGAACTATTTTTTTGTAAATTTTCAAAAGTTTATGACTTTTGTCCCTGAAACTGAATTATATCCAATGGGGATTAAATTATTATTTAAAAGCCTATTTAATTATTGGATAATAATTCTGAATTATATCAACAAATCACTGTTTTAAAAGAATAATTTTTATATTGTTTCTTCAGACCTTATTTAATCCTAATAAGACTGTGGTGAAGATGTTTGTTGTGATATATGACTTGCGAGATATGCCAGCCAATCATCAGACATTCCTACGACAAAGAACTTTTTCTGTACCTGTTAAACAAGACATGAAGAGAAGTATTAATAAAGAGAACATCCGACATACAGAAGAACGGTTATTACGCTACCTCATACATTTGAGGTAATGTTTAAAATTTATATAAAAATGTTACTTTAAGATACTTCTAAACTTTTTTAGCTTTTTTTTTAAATTGTATTCCTTAGACTTTGCTTAGCATGGGAACTCTTGATGATTATCAAGATGTAGAAAGTACATGGCATACAGCCCTGCAGTTATTACTTATTGAAATTAGGGATCTTTTCATTTATAGCTGTTTAATGTGAAATTTTTTTTTTTTTTAAATATTTATTTATTTATTTTTCGGTGGACACAACATCTTTGTTTGTATGTGGTGCTGAGGATCGAACCCGGGCCGCACGCATGCCAGGCGAGCGCGCTACCACTTGAGCCACATCCCCAGCCCCTTAATGTGAAATTTTTAAAAAAATATTTTAGTTGTAGGTGGACACAATACCTTTTATTTATTTATTTATTTTTATGTGGTACTGAGGATTGAACCCAGTGCCTCACACATGCCAGGCAAGTGCTCTATACCACTGAGCTACAGCCCCAGCCCAAATGTGAAATATTTTGCCAAGAAAAATTCAAATATATGTGAGGCAGTGAAACACATTTTTTAAACCAGTGCTGTTCTATAGAAATATAATATTAGCTATTTATACAGTTCTATATTTTTCAGTAGCCACATTAAAAAATAGTAAGAAACAGGTAAAATTAATATATACTTTATTTAATCTAACATATCCAAATGTTATCATTTGAATATATAATTGATATAAAAATTGAGATATTTTACATTCCTTTGTTTTACTAAATCCTTAGAATCAAGAATATATTTTACACTCAAAGCACAACTCAGTTTGTAAATTAGCCACATTGCAGGTGCTCAATAGCCACATGTGGCTAGAAGCTACTGTATTAGTTAGGGAAGTTCTTATACTTAATTCACTCATTCACTTCTTTGACACCTGTTTGTGTGCCAGGAATACTTCTAGATGCTAGGGAAACAGGAGTGACAAAATCTTTGCTGTCATAGAGTTGAATATTCTAATGATTCCATCAAAAATATATTTTCCTGGTGGGGCACGACTCAGGAGAATCACAAGTTTGAGGTTAGCCTGGGCAACTTAGCAAGACTGTCTTAGGAAAAAAAGCTGGGGTCTGAGTTCAACCCCAAATACAAAAAAAAAAGAAAGGAAAAAGAAATTTCTTATAACTTTTATTACCCGACTCATAATTCTAGGTTGTGAGAACCCATTTTTTTTCCCCTTCTGTTTCAAGTTGCCATCATCCAAGGGTGTCCCTGAAATCCTAATGTAGTTCTGGATCATGAACAAAATCAGTTGATTAAGAGAGGGCTCAATAGCCTGTTCCCCATAATTCTGTTTCTCACAGTTTTCTGGTTCCTAAAAGCTTTCAGACATGTCCATGACATTCATCATACACTTATTCCTTATTATAAGGAGCTCTATTCATCATGAGTCACGTTTCTTCCTGGGTTCAAGCAGAGGGCTTCTTTATTCTGTAACAGGTAGTGAACACTAGCTATCTTTAAATGTATATATCGGCCTTGCATTGGTGACCTGGGGTGAATAAGGAGTGAGCTGTACATGCAACTAAGTACCATGCTTGAAAATTCTAGTAATTGTTGCCCCTCAAAACACTGCTTAATTGGTTCTCTCATCTCTGCCTGTTGTTCTGCCTCCAAAAGACACTTTGAACCAGCACAATGTATTTAAACCCAGCCTGATTCTGCCTGATATGAATCTCATAGGAAATGTTACATACATTATGGGAATGAAAAATCTACCAAAAACAGACTTGGAAACTTTTTTACAAAGATAAATGTTAAAAAGTAGCAGACTGTAAGAATATCTCCCAGCCCAACCTAGAAAAGATTAACTTTGAATGAACTTCCATATGACACCATTCCTCTTACGGGTTTTTGTTTTGTTTATGGTGCTACAGGAATTAAACTCAGGGCCTCAGGTATTCTGGGCAAGTACTCTACCATTAAGCTGGTATAGCCCACTCTCAAAGTTTAACAACCTTATCCACATGTAAGTAACATTTGCCAGAATAAAAATCAACTGCCTATTCTTTTATAATCCCCACACAATGGCCAGATACTTTAAATGCTATATAGAAATCTACTTGGGAAAAAAATGGTATACTTTCCAAAGCTTACCGTGTTCTATTTCAGATAGGGAAGGTGAAAGACTTCAGAGAGAAGAAATGTGTGAGCCAGTCATAAATATGCTTTGACATACACATCTGAGCACCAGATCTTTCCACCAGTTTAAAATCTGCAGAGGGTATTTCTTCTAGGCTGAGGGGAAACAAAGAAAAATTAGCACTACGGGGTGTATTGGTCTGTCTGCTGAGTAAGTTTAATACTACAGCCCTTTTTACTATGCGACAGACAGCAGTAGCAGGGGGTAGAAACAGTTTCAAATCCAGTTTCAATAGCCATTTTCATGTCACTTGTTGACTTTTGATGATGGTTAGGTTTATTTAGCTGACTATTACTAATTATAGGAATTCTTCCTTAACTCCTATAATTGGGATTATTTTGAAAATTTGAGTATTTTCAAGTGTGGAATCTATTTTGATCTGTACCAAATCATGGGAGGCTGACGTGTATGACTTGTCTATGTTGCTAGAAGATGCTAGAACTAAAAAGCCCAAAGTATTATAATTAGCTCATATAAACTGAAACTTAACACTGTAAATGAGGAAAGGTTCATGTGCTGTGAAATCATGGAGGAAAAGTAAGATTGTTTTTGAAACCCAGACTCATAGGAATGAGCACCTTGGGCATTGTCAGAGAGAAAAGGAATACAGAGTGTTCAGGAGGTAGAGGCACTTAAATATTATTTGAAAGAGTTAGTGTTAATGTAGTATAGTAGCAAAATAAATTTTTCCTACTTTCAAATTTTAATTATACAAGTTTATTTGTTTTAAAGACTCATTCCCTGAAATGACTTATCTTTTATTTATTTGTTTAGGTTCCAGAGTTCTAAATCTGGAAAGATCTACCTCCATAGAGATGTACGGCTCCTGTTCTCTAGAAAGTCAATGGAGGTTGACAGCGGTGCTGCATATGAACTCAAATCTTACACTGAATCGCCAACAAACCCTCAGTTTTCACCAAGATGTTGATAAGGAGTGATATATTTTAAATATACGCTCGGTATCCAAGTTTGAAAGTAATTAGTAGCATAAAATGGTGTGTACCAAATTAACAATCAGGAGAGTGTATCCTTTCCTATTATCCTGGACCAGTTTTTATTAAAGAATTCCTGAAAATGAGATCTATATTCCAAGTAGACTGGAAACACTCATGTCCTAATCTTTTTTGTACTGTTGAAACCACTTCATTGGACATGTTGCAATAGCAAAATCCCCAGTTAGATTAGTGTTTACACATTTTATTTCTCAGTTATTTAATATTTAATGTTTTCCTTAATGCTCAAGTGATGTTTGTCTCTAGTGTTCTAAAGTAGCACAAATCCTATGTAAAATCATACTATGTATTTTTGACATTAATGTTGAAATCTGAAATATATGCACAAGTCTTTAATTTTGTGTGATGTTTTAAGTGCTATTCATTTAAACTATTGAAAATGAGAATGAAATGTTGAGCTTCTTTAAGATTAATGCACTATGCAAGCATGTGTACTTTTTATATCTCTCAAGTTGAGTTTTTACAATACCCCATCCAGGTTGCTTGTCTCACTTAGTAGTCCTGTAACATGCTGTGTTGGCAGTGCAGTGAGGATTAATTAAGCTGCTTCCCATTCCCCTTGCAAGTTCAGATCATCATGCCCATTCATATTCCTTATCCCCCAAACGGTTCTATTTTTCCTTAATCAGTATACTATAGAGGCTTTACATTAAATTGCTCTCCCAGGCTAGATAATTTTTTCAAATTGTTAATATGTACTTTGAAAACAAATTTAGTATTTATATTGTAAATATATGCAAAAAAAAAAAACCCTAAAAACGTGTATTTGGCTTTTATTTTTACATGAGACATTTATGTGATTGGGTGAATTAGCCATCAATTTCCATCCTGTCTCTAAATCTGCCTTTCAGAGAAGCAAGGAATATGTCTTGAGTCTTGTCCCAATTTATCATTTCCTTGTTTAGGGTCATAACAGAAGGCTGTTGGCAACTGGAAACACCACCAAGCACAGAAACTTGACTGAGAGCATCATAAATCTTCTCACACTCTTAGAAAAAAACAAAGTGTTTCTAGATATTTTTGGAGGGACAATGGATGACAACAGATTAGATAATAAGGCAAAAATACTGGAAGTGCTAACAGAAATCTATGACTGCAGATTATAAAATACAGACTCAAGTAGGTCAGACCTAAAAGACCAGGAGAGTCTAGAATCTGGTAAGAAGTCTGGAATTGGTAGGGAGGAAACTTGTTTACTTTGAGATTCAGGTACTAGACAGAATACTTCAGAAAATCTGAGTAGGTAATGAATATGTAGTTATAGACTGTGGAAAAAGCAAAAAGAAGCCTTTTATAAGTTTCTTTTAAAATATCAGTTAAAAAGGAAAGGCTACTTCATTCCATAAAACTTAAATAATTTCAGTGGTACAAATTTATGAAGATTTGTTGTTTTTATCTTCAGACTATATACAAAGAACATGGGACTAGGAGCCAAAGACTTGATTGCAGTCTAAGCTTTAATGGTATCTGATGGAATTGGCTCCAGAAATTCCTTAACCTTACTAGCAAGGTGCGTGTGATTGAAAAAATGGGGTGAAAGTGACATTAATGTTCTCAAATTCTATGTTCTCATTCTTTTTCCACATTTTTATTGGTTCATTATAATTTTACACAATAGTGGGATTTGTTGTTACATATCTGTACATTCACATATAAATTTGGCCAATATTGTTCCCCAATATTTCCCCTTCCCCCATCCCCTGGTCCCTTTTCTCTACTGGTATCCCTTTGCTTTTCTTAAGATACCTCCTCCCAACCCACACACACATATAGTTTTCTTTTTCCTTTTCCTCTCTAGCTTCCATATATGAGATAAAACACATGACACTTGACTTTTTTAAAAAAATATTTTTTTAGTTGTAGATAGACAATACCTTTATTTAGGTTTATGTGATGCTGAGGGTGAAACCCAGTGCCTCATGCATACTAGGCAGGCACTCTACCACGGAGCTACAGCCCCAGCCTGATACTTGATTTTTGAGTTTGGCTTATTTTGCCTAACAATGCTCTCTCAAGTTCCATCCATTTTCTTGCAAATGACAAGATTTTTTTTCTTTAAGGATGAATAAAATTCCATTGTGTATACATACCACATTTTCCTTATCCATTCATCCATCAATGGACACCTAGGCTGGTTCCCTAGTTTGGCTATTGTGAATTATGCTGCTGTAAACATATAGGTATGCATACTTCATGCTGAAATCTCAGTGTAGTATTTTGTTTGCATTTCTCTAATTGCTAAAGATGTTGAACATGTTTTGTGCATTTGCTAGCCATTGTAGTTCTTCTTTCTTTTTTCTTTACTAGGCAATATATAGTTCTTATAATCTTTCTAGTCTGTGTTTGTCTGTTTGTTTTGTTTTTAAAGACAGGCTTTAGTACATTGCCCAGGCTGACCTCAAACACAAGTCTCCTGTCTTAGCCTCCCAAGTAGCTGGGATTTTAGGAATTTGCCATCCCCAGCTATAATTCTTAAAATAAATATTTCAATAAATATATCTAGATTTCTTGTATATTTAGAAAAAGTCAATCTTGATCATATTATTGCTTCTTTATTTCTCCAGTGATGTTTACCTCAAAATTAGTACTATTTGTGTAGGTATCTTTGGGGGTAAAATACCATGCAGTCTTGCCCGAATTCTATCTAGTTTCCCAACCTTTCTGAACATTTTTAGACAATTTGATTGCATTAGTCTATTTTCTGTTGCTAATAACACAATGCCATTGTGTGGGTAAGTTACAAAGAACAGTTTATTTTTGGCTTACAGTACTAAACGTGCAAGGTCAAGGGGCTACATCTGGTGATATTCTTCTGTTAGCAGAGTCCTGGTATACACAACAAGCACAGGGAGTGTGTGTGTGTGCATGTTTATATATATCTCTTCTGTTCTCACTCATATAAAGCCACTGGGATTCAATCCTGGGGGCTGTACCCTCATAACTTTAATCTTAATCACCTCTCAAAGACCCCATCTCTACCATATTTGGAGTAAGTTTCCACCTTCATACTACCTGGCAAGGGCATTAAATTTCAACACATCAAGCCTTGGGGGATACACTCAAATAATATCCAAGTCATATCATTGGATGAACATCTGGGCATATCTTATGCTCTTCCTGGTAAGTTTGTAGAAAGGAAGCATGTGTTGACATTTTGTCCCTTTACTTCTTGGGCTCATTTAAAAAAAAAAAAACTTTTTAGTCATACATGACAGAATGTATTTTGACATACACATACATGGAGTATAACTTCCCGCTCTTGTGGTTGTAAATGATGTGGAGTTATACTGGTATGAATTCATATATGAATACAGGAAAGTTATGTCCAATTCATTCTACTGTCTTCCCATTCCCATCCCCCCATTTCCACTTGTGCTAATCCAGTGAACCTCTACTTCCCACCCCCCAGCCCCACCCTCCCAACTATTGTGAGTCAGCATTTGCATATCTGAGAAAAGAATTGGCCTTTGGTTTTCTGGGATTGGCTTACTTCACTTAGCATGATAGTCTCCAGTTGCATCCATTTGCTGGCAAATGACATAATTTCGTTCTTCTTTATGGCTGAGTAATATTCTACTATGTGTATGTAGCACATTTTCTTTATCCACTAATTTGTTGAAGGGCACCTAGGTTTGTTCCTATTAGCTTAGCTATTGTAAATTGAGCTGCTATGGATATTGATGTGGCTTTGCACTATAGTATGCTGATTTTAAATCCATTCTTTGGGTATATGCCAAGGAGTGGGATAGCTTGGTCAAATGGTGGTTCCATTCCAAGTTTTCTAAGGCATCTCCATACTGCTTTCCAGAGTGGTTGTACCAATTTGCAGTCCCACTGACAATGTATGAGAGTACCTTCTTCTTGGGGCCATTTTTTGCCCATAATTTTCCTCTGTGAGGTATAGTCACCCAGCCCCTATCTGTTCTCCACCTACTCTGGTGTTCTCTCAACCTGGTTATTTTTCTACAATTCTTTAGTCTCAGGCCATACATTCATACTACCATACATTCTGTATTTCTATTAAAAATTTATATTACTAGATTATATCTCAGGAGAGTGATATGCAGGTAGAGATTCCAGCAGCAACTAATATTGCTACCAACAGTAAATAACAGAGATCCCACTTACTGCAGGTTTACTTGCAGTTTTGAAGATTTTAAAAATGAGTTATAACTCCTTTCAAAAAGGAACTATAGGTAACAAGTAGTCTGCAAAAGTTTTGGGGGATTTTCTTAGATGGGAATGTATCACAAGGAGCAAAACTGCGAGGTATGCAGTTGAGGGGGAGAAATAATGAATGTCCACCTGCTTCATCCCTTTTCAATGCTTTACTCACTCAAATTAATACAATTTCACTCTATAGGTTCTTAATCAAGAAAACGACAATCCTTAATGCTAGGCATTGCAATAGGCAATCAATTCACAGCAAACAATTCTAGATTAATTAATTCACAGCAAACAATTCTAGATTAATTCTAAGCACTGCAAACACAATCATGACAGGCTCATGACAGACATTCCCTCTGCGTGCTAAGTTCAAGTGTCAGATCAAAAGTTTCAAGCCTTAGGCTTTACATCCAACAGATGCACAGTCACTCAGGCTGGTGGTGATCAGGTCCTGAACAAACTGGATGACCGTTTGAGGAGAGGGTCATAGGGAGAAGTTTCGACTCTCACAAACGTCCAGACAGGTGGTAAAGTTTTGAGAGCGGTGAGGAAGATGCAAAGGATCAGGCAGATGAGAAAAGTTGAGATGTCAGTCCAGGTCCTCATCAGGCCCTTCAGATCAAGTGCATCCTTATTTCGGCTGACTGAATCCCTGTTCATCAGTTCTATTATACTAAATTTTGGGGCTTTTGATCCCCATTTCAATCCTGATCAGCTACCACTGGATTTCTCCATGACATCATTTACCCTGGGGTCAGAAACATCTGGTCTGGTGGTCTCCACCCTGATCTTCTCCCTTTTCCCTCTTATCAGGCAAGGACAGCCTGCCAGAGGCTTCCCCCAGTTTATCAGGGTAAGGGAAAATGACTTGTCTGAGGATCATGCTGGAGGGCTCCATTAGGTGTGACTGCTGAGACTGAAGGTTTCACACTGGAGTTTTTAAAATGGAATTGCTTAGGCTCAGGCCTAAGGCCATCCTCACAGAATGCTAAAATCTATTGTGAGAATGAAAAAAATATATACTCATAAGTATAAAAATGGAAATTAACTAAGATGTTCAACAAAAGATTTCCCCTCCTGACATTTTTCCCACCAGATCTCTGTTAATCCTAGAGAGTTAAAAAGGGGGAAATTTCTCCTTCAAAGCTTTTATCTTTGGAATTACCACTCTTTCCTATTTAATTTTGTGAATGAAGCAATTGTTCTCCTTTAAAATTTTTTTTTGTAAAAAAGTTGTAATACTGTAAGGGTCCGTCGAACGTCGGAGGAAGAGACCACCAAGGGACCGCGACTCATGCAACAGCAAAAGGGGTTTATTGAGATTCCAGCATGCTGGGGCTCCGTGCTCACTCAAGAAAGGAGAGCAGCCCAGAGCCCAGAGCAGGGGTTGAGCAACGCTTAAGTACACTTTTTGGGGAGGGCGGGGACTTTACATACATCACAGTCTCCTTTAACAAATCATCATACACCGCGGGAAAATCAAACAACAACTCCTAAACATGATTAGTTCATTCATTGGCGGGAACAGGTCAGGCGGGGGTGATAGGTCAGTTCTAAAGCAGGGTACACATTCAAACTGATTGATCCAGGCCCTGCGATGCCTACGTGCAAGGCCACACAGGGCCCTTAAGTTATTAAACAACCAGGCATTCAGGGGAAATATTTACTGGGCGGTTCCAAGCATTGTCTTAACAGCTACAGGAATTTCAGGTTTTGCATGTAGCATAGGAACTTAACAATACCTGGTCCTTTACATTTTAACTCAGGCCTTGCAATTTACAATGCCCAGTCTTTTACACTTTAACTTCAATTTCTTTTACCCTTACAATACATGTTTATTTTTTAATAATTTCTCACTGCATTAGTATATAAAATGAGTGTGAAAGTCCCCTCCCTCATTTGTGCTCTTGTAGCTACCACCTCACAGGGGTGATAACTTGAAATTTTGGTATATAACACACTATATCATCCAAAACCAAGAACAGATCAGTCTAGTTGGCTTTTCAGAATGGTAGGAATTCATCGTCTCATTGCCTAAGACGATCCCTACATGACATTGAAATCAGGTGATTCTATTCCATCATAAATTATCTATGAGGGATATATCTGAAACTTGGACACTGGGAAGAGGAAGAGAATTTATGAACTCCTGTAATGTGCTGGGCATTGCAGGTCACTTAATCCTTAAAACCATACGTCAGAGAGACAATGGATATTCTATAGCTTGCCCAACATTCCACTGATGGTTTGTAGAAGAGCCAGAATTCAAATGTAGGTTGAAGCTTGCGTCTCTTTCACTATATTATGCTGGCATTTTGCCCTTTTTCTATTGTTTTTCCACAAGAAATACACTTTTCAGCAGTATTCTTAGAAATACAGTTTATAATTAGCTATGCATAAGGCAATGCATACTAATCATGGGGAAAATGAAAAATAATCTTGATTTATAAAACAACAACAATGGGCTGTGGTTGTAGCTCAGTGGTAGAAAGCTTACCTAGCATGTTTGAGGCACTGAGTTCAATCCTCAGCACCACATAAAAATAAATGAATAAAATAAAGGTATTGTGTCCATCTGCAACTAAAAAATTATATTTAAAACAAAAAACTTTAGGAAGAAATTTCCTGTAGCAACTCATAGGCTATTCAACTTAGTATACTGCCAGAAGGCATGCAAATGCCATTGAGAGTTTTCAGAACATACAGTTCTGCTATAGCAACTAACCTTCAAAAATATCCCTGATCTTTTAAAAGTTTTTATATACCCACCAAATACCAAGCCAAGAACATATTTTCTGCACATATGCATCAAAATCACCAGAGGGAGCTTTAGTTAGGCATTGGTTGCTGGAGCTTACCATTGCAACTCTGTCAAGTAGGATTCAAAAAATTGTTGTGGCTAATTATTTTAAATTAGACATTCAGTTCCTTAGTTGTACTAATTACATTTCAAATGCTCAAAAGCAATATTATGGCTAGTGGCTACTATTTTACTTAGCACAGAGTATTTCCATCATCACAGAAAGTGCTATTAGCCTTAATCTAGAATATACAGGTGATAGCTGAAGATACAAAGTGGGAGGTGATCTTCCAGAAAGTGCAGCACTAGATCCAAAGACAGAACTATTAGAATCTGCTTATTAAAAAGCAGGTAAAGATTCAACAAACGAGACTATGAAGGAATGGTTAAAGAGAGAAGAGAGAGACAGAGAAACCATGAGAGAATCATCTGCTAGGGGTGAAGAGAAGAGAGCTTTAAAAAGAGTATTGGGGATCAGCACAGTTTTAAACATGGAGACACATGATTCATGATGATGCAGAGTAGTGTTAATTGTGAAAGATGGCTTCCCAGACAAGTCCCCCAATAAAGTATTATACTTGGTGAATTCTTCTTTGACCAAAGTC
The DNA here is from genome assembly GCF_021218885.2 of Marmota monax. Lineage (NCBI taxonomy): Eukaryota > Metazoa > Chordata > Mammalia > Rodentia > Sciuridae > Marmota > Marmota monax. Next base: position 53,527,634 of record NW_026693777.1, on the reverse strand, counting down.
CATCCCCCAGAAATTCAAACTGTCTTCATGCAAGTGTCACTATCTTTCAGAAGCAGATTCTCCGTGGTCACATATACCAATTTTCTGTATGTGTGTTGGCCGTCAGATTTTAACTAAAGATCACAAATATAGAATATACAGATATATATTTAAGAATGTCAGTATTTATTAATAGCAATACTACTGTTAGGTGCTCCACTTAGTCTAACAAGTGCTTTCACCTTTCTCTTCGTAGTTTTGCTTAAAGGCAAATTTTCAGTAGATTACTTTATGTGGCAGGATAACATATGTAGTTAATCTTATGGAGTTTCTCAGCTGACCCAGCTTGAAACATTAAGGGATATCTTTGTCAAAGAGTAGGCCTCTGGAATCCTTTTATTCTCCAAAAGGAATGTAATGCTACTTTTTGTTTTTTCAAGTTGCGATCCCAGTAGAATTTTTCCAGGTTGAATTTTGACGGTTTCCAAATTCCTTATCCAGCCACACAGTGTTTTGATTGCTCACCCACATTTCATCATCTTTATCTTTTTACTACTAACTCTCAGAGTGCAGTCTTGTCTCCAAGTTTCTGAGGGACCACCGTGTACTGACAGCAGCTATTCAGATGTCAAGTAGAAAGATATAAAGCTATGGCATTTGGCTGTTAAGAAAATTAGGGGAATTGGATGCCGGTATTTTCATTAAAGTTGTGGGAGTGAACAAACGTTATTTATTGAATAGAAAATGTTGAGGTCTCAGAGGGTCCCAAATGAAATACAGACAAGATCCCTACCTTGGTGTGGCTTATTTGAACAGGAAAGGTGTTACTGGAGTTACTTTCCAGACTTGGGATAGCCTAATTTAGTGGGTGGATCCGACCTAGTGTGCGGGATCAGGAGGAAGGGTTCTGAAGCAGGGACCCAGGACTGGAGGTTTGAAGGACGAGCGGAGTGAAGGAGAAGCACAGCTGTGTGGTGCCCACGTGTGGCTCCTGAGCAGACAGCGTGGAGGAGACCGGGAGGGTGGAAGGTGGAAACAGGAAGGTTGCGGGAACCAGGTGGCTCAGAGTAGTCAGCAAAGGGCGGGGAGGCAGGGCTCCACTTACAGACTACAATTCCCAGGAAGCATCCGGCAGCCTCCAACGGATGTGAGGTAGGGCGCCAGCCGCGACCTTTGAAGGAAAGAGGAAGTGTTCGGTCGTCGCGGAGCCGTAGGAGAGCGGCTGGGCAGGTAGGGCGCGGTGCGGGAGGGGAGGGAGGGCCGCGGCGGGCGGGGACGGCCGCCGGCCGGACGCTCGAGGCTCGTGTCGTCACAAGGCGGCGGGAACGGTGGCGGGCGGGCGACGGCCCGGGCGGGCACCGGGAGAACAGGGCGGGAGGCGGGCAGGCCTACGGCGGCGGCGGCGGTAGCCGGGCGGCCTCGGCCACCCGGTAATCGCATCTTTTCCCGGCGTCTTGTCTGCAGAGGGAACGCTATGTCCGCGGAAGTCCCGGAGGCGGCCTCGGCGGAGGAGCAGAAAGTAAGTGCGGTCTAGGCGCTGCGGGCCTAGGTAGCCGCGTGCGGAGGGCGCGCCCGGAGCCCGGCCCTCGACTGCCAGGCTCCACACCCAGGACGGGCTTCCCGACCTGGATGGGCGCCAGCGGGCTGGGCGTTGAAACACTCGATGTGTCCGTTTTCATTATTTTAAAAACACGGAGGGCCAAGGACTCGGTGCTTAATAGTTGGAACCTGAGTTTTCCTGCGAGCTTCACTTTGCTTAGGAAGTTTCCTTTTCCCGCCGAAGCATCCACTAGCTGTGGTAAAAGTGCGGGCAACTCCAGAGGCGGCTGAGGTGGTTTGGGCCGGGGTGTAGACTTGCACTGGGGTTTCAAGTCCAACCCTTGTGATCCGGTGACCAGAGTCAGCTCCTAAACTCTTTGCCCTTCATTTTCTTCATCTGTAAAGTCACATTCATAGTTCTTGTTTCCTACGCTTGTTGTGAGGCCAAAAATAAGGAGACACACATAGTATGTAGCTCAAAAACGTTAGCCAGTAGGGGCTGCCAATGGTGCGCGACCAAAACTCCAAAGATTGGAGCTTTAAAAGTTTTGTTAAGTTAGTTTTAAATGAAATCACAAGAATATTTTGTAAACTACTTTTTTTTGTCTCCTGATTCCATATTTTAGTTGTAAACTAATTTGTAGTATCTTTCCGATCTAATCTTTATTTATCTGGGTTAATACTTGCCCCTGCCATCACAATATTTGTATAGTCCAGCCTTCCTTCGTATATATGGCTAAGAAATGAGAAGTTCCATGGTATCTTGTTTCCTGAATTGTTCATGGAGAGTTACCAAACTATTTTTGATAAAAAATCAAACTATTTCCTTAAATAGGATTTGGGTAGAATAAACCCTTGGCCTTTGCAAGGGTTTATGCTTAATGTTTCATCCATGTCCCTGATCAGCTTAGAAATTATTTTGAACCAATTTGATTCCATATGTTCTGGACTATGTTGATTTTTCCTGAATTGGATAATTGTGTTAATTATGTTAACTGTAAGTAATTGAAGAAAAGTAAGAAGACATCAATAGCAGAAATAATAGAACAAATTACATTATTTTGGAATATTTCAGTGAAAATTATAGGATATTTTTCACACTCTGGAAAAAAAGGACGGACTTTTGAGTATGTATAGGTTAAGGGTTACAGACTTAACTAATTTTAAATATGGCTTATTTATTATAAGATATTATTGTGTTCATTATTAATTGGGATTTAGGAACTCAGAAAATAAATTCAAAATAACAAACCAATGTCTGTAGTGACATCTTAAATACTGTAATCAAACTCAGTTTTGACTTCTGGTACACAGTAGTATTCTAGGTAATTTTCTTTGATGAGCTCTGTTAGTTGCCTAACTCTGCGGAATTGATTTCTGGAGTGTAAATGTTTTTAATCTGAACAGCCTCATATATCTTCTAACAATATTAAGGATAGCATGAATGTTTTGTCTTAACGATCGTCTACATTAAACATTTATTTCAGGTCCTTTGATTTTTAGCTGCTGTCATTAATACCACCCAGAGTCTATTGGGAATACAATGTCCCTTCTTGAAGATTGGCTGTAGATGTTAAGTGCCTGTGGCATAGATACTATCCCTAAACAGGAAGAAAATGTGCAAAGTCACTTCTGTGTTTCTGTGAGCCAAATCACCTGTTTCTTCTCTTTGGAAGAACAGTTAGATGACCTAAAAAATTGGGTTATTGTTTGTGTACCCAGTTGACCTTTCAATTAAAGCCAAAGTATTCAGCTAAAAATACTTTTTATGATTCTATGATAGATTAGCCTATTAACCTCAGAAAAAAATAAAGAGCTGGACTCTGCATAGATTAATGGCAACTCAACAATTTCTTACTTTGAGTAGTAGTATGGTACCAAGGTTAAGAAAAATAACATCAGATAGACTCCATTTTTTTAATTGGGATATCAATGAATATCTGCAGGCAAAGAAATTATAAATTACTAGCTTTTAACTTTTCGCCAAACAAAATCAGTCTAAATTATAAGTTCTGTGTGGCTGGTGTTTTCTGAAACTAAATGTCCAATATATTGAGTATATGGTAGCAATTATTAAGATGCAGGGACTTTTTGAGGATGGCAAGTTCACTATCCCCTGGCTACATGGTGAACTCAGTTCTCTAAGAGTAAGATCTGAGGGCTGGGGTTGTGGCTCAGCAGTGTAGCGCTTGCCTAGCAAGTATGAGGCTCTGGGTTCTAGCCTCTGCACCACTTTTAAGTAAAATAAAGGTATTGTGTCCAACTACAACTAAAATCTCTCTCTCTCTCTCTCTCTCTCTCTCTCTCTCTCTCTATATATATATATATATATAAAGAGTAAGATCTGAGGTCATTTAACTCTAGAGTCACAGATAAATTTACATTTTGAATTCAGCTCCATTTTTTAGTTGATATCCTGGACAGTTGGAAAGTCTGCTGAACCCCTATCAGATGAAAATTCTAACAAGTCCTGACAGTACTTAGATATGAATGTCAACTCATATGCCTGGATATACTTACATTTTTCTTTTAGATTAAAGAATCCTCATGGTCATCTGTAAATTCCCCTTTTAATAACACTAAACTAAGAGGCTTGTGCAACCTCATCTTGAGCACCTTAAACTCAAGGCCCTCTGCTTTCTTTCTTTTCTCCCGTACTAGTAGCATAATGATTAGTATTTTCAGAAATTGTTGGTTGAGTCATCCTCAGAACTTTTGAAACTATTGCTCCAATTTAAATAGCAGTGCTAGTACTATAGTGAAAAAAAAGAGGGATAGATGATGGTAATACAGTATAAAAAGCTTATACTCTCTTTAATAATCTGAAAAAAACTAACACTGTATGTGTTAAACTTTAAACTTTTTTAAGGATCTTAATAGCAAGTTTTCTAAAGGTTATATGATATTCATCAAACTAAGTGTGATTTGTTTTAGAAAGGGTAACTATAAGTAGAGCTCTCCACTAAAATATATCTGTCAGTTAAAAGATACACTTTTTTTGCTTTTCTGCACAGTAGATGAAGTGAACTATTATTTAAATTATGGTTATGTGCTGCATAACAAGAGTTCCTTATAAAAACTTGATTCCTATTTCAGCTCTAGATTCTCTCAAAGGCAGTGTCAGGGGAACTAAGGTTCACTCTTAGACTGCCTGGCTGGGTGACCTTGAACAAGTCCTGTAACCTCTGGGTTTCTTTATGTGCACATGGGAGCAAGTTTCTACTGTGTTCATCATCATCAGAAATTCAGCCGGATGTGCCTGGCAATTCAAACTTATTTCATATTTTCTTCCATAACTCCTCTTCTTGACCAACTCTTTGTGTGTCAAAATTCTGAGTACCTGGGCTGGGGATATGGCTCAAGCGGTAGCTCGCTCGCCTGGCATGCGTGCGGCCCAGGTTCGATCCTCAACACCACATACAAACAAAGATGTTGTGCCTGCTGAAAACTAAAAAATAAATATTAAAAAAAATTCCCTCTCACTCCTTCTCTCTCTCTCTCTCTAAAAAAAAAATAAAAAAAAAAAAATTCTGAGTACCTTTGCATTCCCTACAGGGTCTTGCATACAGCAGATTGGTTTTTGTTTCGTTTGTTTCAATCAGAATTAGGTTTGGTTACATGTGACAGGAAAATGAAAATAATAGTTTAAAGAAGACAGAAGTTATTTCTCATGTCAAAGAAGCAACAGAAAAGGCTAGTCCAGGGCTAAGAGTATGGCTCAAGTTGTTAGGACTCATTTCTTGCTATTCTTGCATATCACCTCATGATCCAATATGGCAGTTCAAGTTTATTCTCATTCATTCAGCAGAAAGGACAAAGAGGGCAAATGATGTATTCTCTTCCCTCAGGGAGGCTTTTTGGATGCCACACATGCCAATTCTGCTTATATCTTCTTGGCTGGAACTTAGTCACATGGTCATGCCTAACTGCAAAAGAGACTGCGGAATTAATTTTTCACTTGGTCATATTGATAAAATAAGTAAAATTGATAGGGAAGAGGGGAGAATGGATATTTAAGTACCCATATACAGTAATGTGTCACATAATCACAGTTTGGCCAACAGTGACACCATTATGATGTTCCCATATGATTATATCACTTAGTGACAGCCATCTTAATTGTTGTAAGCACACTCTGATGTTTGCACAGTGGCAAAATTGCCTAACTATGCATTTCTCTGACCTTGTCCCCATAGTTAAGTGATGCATGACCGTTTCCATATATCCCCAGTAAATAGTGGCTATCAATTGCTTTTTTCCCCAGGTTTTAAAAAATTGCAGTTAATTTTGGTATCTTTGTGGGGCTGTTTTGATAACAATCTTTGGTCACTAGAAGGCTCAAGTTGTCTGTTCAAAGTGGATGTTTGGGTCTGTGTATAGCAAGTTAAGTCTAGAGGTAAACCTTAATCCTTTCTACTTATTCATCTATCATTGTGAACACATTGCTGAGCAGATAGAGAACTTGCTGAGAGTGGTCAGATTATTATTGCTGATACTATGTAACTTCTGCTGAAGATTGAAAAATTCTATTGTTCAGAAATAATCATCAGCTATAATAGAATATAAAATAATCCTTAATTATTTGAAAACCTTTGTTAGATGTATTTATTACTTTCACCCCATTAACGGAAGGGATTTCAAATGTATCTTGATAGTATGATTCACAAACATACATGTGCTTAACATTGATAAATGTCAGGTCCTGTGCTAGGTGTAGAGTGTACAACTTTGGGGTATATGTTTTTGTAAAGAGGATTACTATTTTTAAATTCTTGAATTTTGTTTTAGATGCATCATGAGCACATATATCTGTGTTTCTTGTTTTCCCAATTTGTAATCCTATAGGGAAATGTTCAGAATTCTGCCAGTGTTTCTCTTATACCTCACTCACTGCTCCCACTGCCCCCGATCATTGGCTTAGAAATTACTTAGCTATGAGGCTGTGACAGGAGAGCATCTTATCAGGACCCTGGCTCAAAAAATGGACTGGGGATATAGTTCAGTAGTCGTAACACCCCTGGTTTCAATCCCTGGTACAAAAAAGAAAGAGAAAGAAACCATTTAAGTAAATCCACTTATATTCCAGCATTTGTTTCCAAAATGTAGTCATGAAGAGGCTTCTTTTTCAGAATAAAACTTCAAAACCAGATTTGAATTTTAAGAAATACTTCTTTCTTAAATTTGTCTTTCCTTCTCCCTTTTGATGATCCTCTATATTGTATTTTCTATTTTCACTAGTTTCTATTCTCTTTATATTCTTTTGAGTTCATTTCTTTCTTTGACTTTTGGGGCCGGGGCAGTGTGAGGAATCAAATCCTGGACCTCATGGGCCAGGCAACTGCTCTACCACTAAGAGCTACACCCCTAATCTTCTTTGTGTACTTATAGGTCATTGACATTTAACTGTATTGTTTAATATAAGCCCTTTTTATCCTATAAGTTTATAATAAAGTTATGTGTGTGTATGTGTGCACGCATGTACACACATACACACACATATAGATATATAACTTTTATTATCAGTCATGATTTTTAGTTTTTCTTTTTGTGATACTCTGGGAACCCAGACCTGGCATGTTGATAGGTAAGCATTTTACTACTAAGCTACATTCCCAACTCTTAAAAAAAAAAAAAAAAAAAAAATTTTTTTTTTTTTTTTAACTTTCAGACAGGGTCTTGCTGAGTTACTCAGGCTGTCTTCCAACTTGTCATTCTCCTGCGTATCTGGGATTAGAGGCATGAACCACCACTCCTAGCAGATTTCTTTTTGTAATTGTGAATTATTTAGTAATTTTTTTTTAATTTCCAAATGTTAGATTCATACACACGTACATACTTTAATGAATTGCAGTCAGAGATAGTGGTATAGATGAAAATGGTTAAGACTGGCTTTATAACCTGGTTGTTTTGTCAATTTTTCCATTGGTGCTTGAGAAGAATATATGTTCTCTAATTTTAGGGTATAAATTAAAATCAAGTATGTTGTCTGTTCCCCCCCACCCCAATTGATAATTGAGGAAGATGTGTTGAATTCCATGGAAGTAGACTCATTAATTATTCCCTATAGTTCTATAAATTTTTGTATATTTTGAGGCTATTTTATTAGAGGAATTAATATGTAGATCCTTTGTTTCTAATAATGCTTCTTAAGGTATATTTTGTTTTAGATCCATTATGAGCATATATCAGTTACTGTACCCTGGGTTTCTGTTTCCTCAATTTGTAACCTACAGCAAAAAATTCAAAATTCTAACTGTTAGGTGTACCATCTCTGTTTTGATTAGGGCTTTAAATTTTAAGAAATACTTTTTTCTTAAACTTGTCTTTCTTCTCCCTTTTGTTGATCTTCTATATTGTATTTTCTATTTCACTAGTTTCTATATTTTTACTTAGTCCTCCCCTCCATGTTTATTTTTAACCTGTGTTCTTTCATTTTTAGATTTTTTTTTAACTAAAGACTTTTGACCAGAAATAAATAAATAAATTAATTAATTAGTTTGTTTGTTTGTTTGTTTGTTTTTGGTAAATCTAGCTGCTGGATTTAAATGGTCAGTCTATTTTCTGTCTATGGTTTCTGTAGTTATTGACATTTTATGACATTTTAGGATTTGTTTCTCCCGTGTTGATCTTTGCTTCTTTTTGTCACTGCGATACCTCCACCACGGATCTTTCCCCCTGCCCCACCCTTTAATTGATGTTGTCCATTTTACCCCCGTTTTAGTTTGGAAGTTATATACTGTGTTTCTGTGGGTTAATTGGTTCCCCTTAAAGTTTTTTTATGCCTCTTTAAATAAACTAAAAGTAAAGTAAATATTATAAACTCTTATAAGTGATACAATACTAGAGAATACTTAAACACTAAAATATACTATATTGCTATATGGTATTTTCTTTTCCTTTTTTCCCCTGGTACTGGTATTGAACTAAGAGCCTCATGCATGTACTCTGCCACTGAACTATACCTCTAGCCCCCTGTCTTTTATTTAAACTCCACATAATAAAAGACTTTCAAGTTAGAATATTGACTTCTCAGTATATGTGCATATGTACCAATTTCTTTGTTTGCTATTTCCTTCTTGTAGCAAACCTTTTTTTGGAGATTTGTTTTCATTCCAGCTGAAGTAAATGTCTAGGAGTTCTTTCATGTCCAAAAACATGTATTCACACCAGATTCTGTGTTGTTTTCCATTTTTGAACTACAACTACACAGATAAATTGCTCATTTTACCTGATCTTATTCCTGTGAGAAGACAGGATAGAAACCATTCTACATATTTCAAACAAAGGAACATGTCTTGGGATGAGATTAGAGATAAAGGAGCAGAAGTGGGGAAGGTTATGTTTCCAGAATTGGAGGATTGCACAAAGCCTTTGACTTTGCAAGAATAATCACTTGAGAAGTCCATTAACTCTATGTCCACTGCCATGCAGCTGCTATAAACTTCCTTTAAAGCCGCAGGAACTCACAGGGGCTACTGCTGTTGGCCATTGTCTGTAGCATCACCAGGAGTAGAATGGATTCTTTTTCCCATGCCTTTTCATCAGTGGCATCCACTGGTGGGGCCTGATAAGAATTTGTTCTGGGGAATGTAGTTGGACTTCTCGAGAAGGATGAATGTGGATTGGTTGCCAACCAAGGAAGTCTTTCAGAATGTTAGTTGAATGTTCAAGCATTTGAACTTGCTTAACATCAGTAATGTCCTAAAACTGATTACATCTGAGGAAGGTTAGGAATGTTTTTGTGTGACTCATGAAAAGTATATTGTGGAAGTCTTGAATAGTATTTGCCATATTTAAATATGTAGTTTAAGTAATATTATCTTTACCCTTGTTGCATTTAACACCCTTTTTTGGTGTTTAATGCATCAACTTTTGAATCCATCTACAAAGTTGCACTAACAGGGACCTAGAGAACTCCTGTTTCAAATCAAAGGAAAAAGTGGAAAGCTCTTATCTTCTAAGCCCAAGAAAGCTGATTTTAGTACATATGTAGATCTTTATTAACACTTTTATTTGAAGGTGCTGGGATTGAAGGGCAGCAGTCAGCTTTGGGTTTTTGTCAATCACTCATTTAAAATTAACTGTACCAGGAAAACCAAGAGTAGGTCCCTCCTTCCATTTCCACTTACAAATTACAGTAGTAGGAACACCCTTGGCTACAGGAATTATCTGCAGTAAAGACTGAGCCATAGAGGCAGCTGTGCAGTGATGAATGTGGATTGGTTGCCAACCAAGTGCCCACCTTCCCACTCTAAACTATTAACCTTAAATTTATGTTATTTCTCCAAGTTTTGTGATAATTTCAGTATAATCTTATCTTAAAGTGGGGGTTAGATTCTAAAGGCATTGAAGCAAAAATCTCATTTAAAATATCTAAAATCATTCTAGAAAAACTCCTAAGGAAAGCATGTTGATATGCTTATATACCAGAAGATACCATAGGATTAAGGTGAAAGTGGAAGCAGCAGTTTTTACATACCATACCTCGCACCTGACTCTCTCTGGTTTATACCTTTCTGGTATGCAATGATTGGTAGAAACACCATTATTTGAAGTCTGTAATATCTCTGGCTGAGCACCCAAAGCTGACTGCTGCCTTCAATCCCAGCACCTTCAAATAAAAGTGTTAATGAAGACCTACATATGTACTAAAATCAGCTTTCTTGGGCTTAGAAGATGAATTTTGTGTACATCTTGTGAGTGGATTATGTAACCACAGTAAGGAGAGTGAAAATCAACATAGACAAATGAAACTACAACATAAAAGAGGTAAGTAGGAAATTTGAAGCAGGAAGGGAAAATATACATATAAGAAGAAGCCCTGTGGAAAACAAGGTATTTTGGATAGCAATACTTTTTTCCCCAAATACTCCAAGATTGATAATAGGGTATGACAAAACACAGGGAAATTGTTCAAAATGAAGAAAGTATTGACAATACATCAAGCAAATAGAGCTGATTATAAAATGTATGAATGTAATTTTGAGGAAAATCTGCAAAAATTATATGACATTTGTTTCAATTCCTAGATAAGTGATTTACTTGCTGTATAAAAAAGTTAGTTTGACAATTATGAATTTAACATTTCTGCTTTTTTACTTCATAAATAATCCAGAAGAACCAAATATGCTGAGTTATGATTTTGTTGGTCCGGTGTGCAGAAATGAATTTATTAGAAAATGTGCCTTGCCAGTTACCCAACCTACAAGTCACAGGACAGCTTTGTTTTTCTTGACTAATCTCTCTTGTGCAGTGCTTGCTATGACGTGATAAATACTGCTTCCCTATAACATATGGCACTTCAAAAAAAAAAATGTAGACTAAATCAAGACTAGTGTCAAAAATAAATAGACTATTATCAGAAAATAGGTTTTGATACATTAAAGAATGGGATCTTTGATATGAACAGTTTGTTATTTTAAACATGGGGGAAATTATGCAATAAAACAGATATGAGGATTGTTGAAAATAATATCTCTTTACAAATGTTTTTTTCTGTATTAATTTGTTCAGGAAAATATGCTAATAAGGAGGCTGCTGTTAATTTCTAGTAAAGAATCCATTGATCTTCAAATCAAACATAATTTTAGATAAGTAGAAAATCAAAAAGATCTTTTTTATTTTTGCAGTATTAGGAAAATTCTCTAAATATAGACAAAGAGCTGAAGAGTTCCATAGAAGGTGACTAACTATAAATGTATTATACATGACTGGAAAGTAATGGCAAGCAAGACTTTAGAGCTGAGCTATCTTGATATTTTTATCCAGTGTGTGGGGTGCTACACATGCATCACAGCTATAATAGAGCTATCACATGGAACATTTGAAAAACAAGACAGAGATGCTTTAAAGGCTTCTGTGCTTGATTTCTTAGATGCTGTGTTACTTGGCATTTAGCAACTGAAGCCAGAATCCAGATATTAAAAGGTGAATTATTTTAAATCACTGAGTTGTACTAAAGAAGTAATTTATTTTAAATTATTTCAGGAAATGGAAGATAAAGTGACTAGTCCAGAGAAAGCTGAAGAAGCAAAATTAAAAGCAAGGTATCCTCACCTGGGACAAAAGCCTGGAGGTTCAGATTTTTTAAGGAAACGATTGCAGAAAGGGGTAAGTGGTCATGTGTAAACCTTCAAATATTTAAAATCTTCTGAACTCAGTGTACTGACAGATTGTGAAATGGGTGTCTGCATATTTAGCTCTGTACTTAGCAGATGCATGTTTGTGTATACCTTTTTTCAATATACTTTTCATTTCATAAATTTGAAAAGAATTTAAAATTTACCATTTTAAATTATGAACTATTTCAAACATGTAGCATAGTGAAGATAACAGAATCCAGACACACCACTTATATTAAAATATTAGTATTTTTGTCATGTTTACTTTGGTTTTCTCTTTGTAATATGTGTGTAATTGAAACCTACCCTATGCTACATAGCCCCTTTCTTTCTTTGCTGCAAAAGCAAATGCTCACCAGAAGCTGGTAGTTACCCTGCTGCCCATATATTTTAACTTTTAGCTGTTTTAAAGTGATTCTCCTACAATATCCAAAGGCTTAAAATACTTTGTGTTTGGATGAAATGATCACGGATAAAGCACCGCTTACTCTTCCTTTGGTAATAGGTTTCACAGTTACTCTAATACAATTTTCATACTGTAATTTAGGTAGTTCAGGTTACTGGAAATACATTTTTCAAAATCTTGTTATCTTTTTGTGTGAGATATAAACCATTATTTCTCAATAATGAGATGAATTGAACCTGTTTGTTAAGTTTTTTCATCTAACCCTTTTCTTTATTTCTGTTAAAAAAGAAGAAAGAAAAGCAAATTAGAGGATTCCATATTAAGCTTAAACACATTTCAGTTATTTACCATACAGGGATCAGGGAAAGATGAGATATTATATATGGAAGAGAATTGTTTACCAAATGAGATGCCATATCGTGTTTCTTCTTAAATATACTGGTATCTGTTGCTTGTATACTAAAAACAACATCTGTAGTGTGTGTGAGTTTGGGTGTGTGTGTGTGTGTGTGCATGTAAAACATTCCAAAAGAATGTTTTAATGATTCTTTAAAGTGTCAAAAAAAATAGAATGGTGTAGTTTACTCTTACATGAAATGACATTCACAGGTCTGAAATAATAAGATAAGGAAAAATTACAGTAATTCTATAAAAATGTAAAACTTTTATATCATGAGACATAATACAGGGGAATTATTAGGAAAAATGGGGGTGAACTTTAAGAAAAACATTAAGGTACCCCTATATAACGGATATTAGCAGAGTCAATAAACACAAAGAAAAGTGCTTATCATGATAGAAATCAATGAAATGTAAATTATACTGTAGTGTATACAACTAAATATGTTCATTTTCTTTAAATGAATAATCTCTAATGAGTTAATAAAAAGATAAGGAAAATATCTTCAAGATTTTCCCTTGTAGCTTTAATTAAAAAAAACATCACTTTTCAATAGTAGAGATGGTTAAATAAATTTTAATAAGTCAACAAAATAGAATATTATGTGGATATTTTAAAACATAATTACAGAGATCAAAATATTGGAGATAAATAGAAAAAAATAGAATGAAAATTGTTCTATGAACCTAGCTAAGTGGAATGTACATGTACTGAGTCTAAATATAAAACTGTCCCATCGGGCATGTTTTTAGTTATGAAATAAATGTTAAATATATCATCTTTGACTATTAAATTATTATTTCAATTTGACTGATTATTAATCTTTTGTAAACAAAAACCTTTGCTAATATTTAGCATAATTATAAGCTAACAGGCTTTTCTCCAGTATGTTGGGACTGTTGTCATTATAATTTTCCTCTAGCTTCAACTATTTATGATTTTTTTAAGCATCTTTAGGTCAGAATTTACATACATTGCCTCTTGGTGTTATAGATAATAGTGAGAAATGAGGAAAATGCCAACTGAATCAAGAAATAATTATATAGAAGTTGAGAAGTGAGCTCAGATTAATTTGGTATTCTGACAGAATGTCAATGATTTTTTATATATATGGGAAATAAAGTCTTGATTTAAAAACAGTCTGAATCATGGGGTTTTGGGTTTTGATTTTTACTCTGTCACAGTAGTTAGTAAGCTTGGCAAGTTTCTTTGTTATTTAGAGGGTTGCGTTAGATTTTATAAGGCTTTTTATGTGTTATTGTACCCATTGGTGACACTATGATGTTAACATTATATAATATTATCATGAGGCTTTTAATAGTAAGATTATGCACATCATGCTCATGTTGACTGTCAGAGCTGGGGGAGGCTAGGAAGAAGCAGTCTAGCCTGTATTTTCCACATCTGATCCAAGAAGACTGAGGATCTAGTTTTAAGAAACATGGCTTTAAAGTTAAACAGTCACTTTTTTTTATGTTAATGCTATTATAAATACCAATTTAGGTATGGCCTCTGCGTTTGAGTGAGAAGAGGACCTTTTAATAAGATTATAATCCGGATGAATCAGACTTAATGTTTGGTGAATTAAAAAATACTTTTATTTAACAACTCACAAAAATTGAGAAATTGTTAGAGATAACTAATATCACCCTTAGACTGTATCTGTGTATCCCAGTATGAAAAACATCAATCTAGTTCACCTCTACCTAAAGCATGGACTTCTTTATCTGACATCTTTGCTGTGTCATTGTCTTTGCTGATCTCTGTGTAAGGATTTTAGTTTTATATCTAGTAATATTAAATAAATTTAATTGCTTCCCCCCAAGCAGAGCAGTCTAAATTGTAATTAAGTAAGATCTTTATATGATGAACTCTTGCTTATTGTAAGATAGTTATTATTAGAAACTGAGTTTGTTAAATTGGCAAAAATCTGCCTAAACTTTGCACTATAAATTTCTTTCTGTACTTTTGACAGTAAGAAATTTGACAGGTTGTTTTGTTCTCTTTCAGAGGTCACTAAATTCAGAAGCAGCTCTTTAATATACAGTGCATCAGAGTTCTGAAATTTTTTTTCTACACTCATTTTAAAACATTATGCAGAGGGGCTGGGGATGTGGCTCAAGCGGTAATGCGCTCGCCTGGCATGTGTGCGGCCCGGGTTCGATCCTCAGCACCACATACAAACAAAGATGTTGTGTCCTTTGAAAACTTAAAGAAATATTTTTTAAAAAATTCTCTCTCTCTCTCTCTCAAAAAACAAAACAAAAACATTATGCAGAAAGGCAGGGTTACAGTGGCACACACTTATAATCCCAGCAATTTGAGAGGCCGAGACAAGAGGATTGCAAGTTTAAGGCCAGCCTTGGCAACTTAGTGAGACCCTGTCTCCAAAAAAAAAAAAAAAAAAAAATACTAGTGGTATACTTCAGACATAAAGCACCCCTGCCCTCAATGTCCAGTATGAGAAGCAGTTTCTAACTCTAAACCTTCTGGCCATGGGCCAGATAAAGCTTTTCAAAGGATAGTCCCTAAAGGGAGGCATCCCATGAGACCTTTTCCCTCTTCACTCAGGCCATCATTTCATTCCAAATTAATTTGTAGTGATCACATAAATATGATTTAAATTCCTACAGAAAAATGCTCATTCTAAAGGATGGAATATCAACAATTAAAATAATTTTAATGGGTGTGAGGTTGATTGGAAGGTGGGTAGCATATCCTAAATGCAAGTTGGTAAATTATGCTTTTTTATTTTCAAAATAATTTAAGCAAGAATTTCCACCTGGTGGTTCTGTTAGTAAATTAAAGTTTTATGTTTTACTAAGTCCAGTACTTTTTATTTCCAAGTCAGTCTTGGGGGTTCTATATTAAAGTCAGAATGGTCCAAGTAAGCCTGAAGAAAGAGTTCTGGCTTGAGTTCTCAGTTGTTGACTTATGCTAGAAATCAATAGAGAATCATAGCTGTTTCATCCTATTAATTTCCTGTTAAGATTTATTTAGATTAACTCATTGTATACTGGCATAGGGTTGCAAATATGTCTTAAATCAGTCTAATGTTTATGAAAACATTAATCTGAATTTTGGTTTTTGCTTTTTTTTTTTTTTTTTTTTTTTTTTTAGCAAAAATATTTTGATTCTGGGGATTACAACATGGCAAAAGCAAAGATGAAGAACAAGCAACTTCCTACTGCAGCCCCGGATAAGACAGAGGTCACTGGTGACCATATTCCCACTCCACAGGACCTTCCTCAACGGAAACCATCCCTTGTTGCTAGCAAGCTGGCTGGCTGATTAAAAGAGCTGACCTGCATGAATTTTCTAATTCCCATTATTTCTCCTCATATGTTACTTATCCACTTTTTATTCCTTTCATTCACTAAGTCATTTAAATGAGACTGACGGCTTTGCAGGTAGCGATAGTGTGTGCTGCTATTGTAAGGGAATATACATGTGTAGAGGTTTTGATTAGTTTTAACAGTGCACTGATGAAAAGGACATGTTAGAGCAACATAAGTAATCTACTTGAAAATATTTGTATATATTACCTAACTCCTAATATAGGTTCCAAAAAGTAATAAGCAAATTTTACAATTTTAATGTTTTGCCTTCTTCGCTTATCTTAATTATAGCTGTGTATGTTACTCTTATTTAATGTAACCTCTGTATTGATTTCTTCTGTATTTTCCTTCTGGATTTTGTCAAACAGAAGTTTAAGCCACAAGTTTGAAGAAGGATCACAAATTCAAATGAAAATAGGAGGGGCTTTGAAAGATTTGTATAACTGTGCTTGAACTTGAATGGCCTTAAACCTGTTTCAGCTTTAACAATAGAATTTTACTTGGGCAATATTTGCCCATTCTGGTGTAACTTACGTGACTTCAGTGCTTAACAGCTGCCATTGAAGCTAGTATTCTTATTTAGTTTTGTAGTGTTAAATACCTTTCATTGTTGAAGATGTGAATGAAGTATGCATGTGCATCAACTGTTGAATTCACTTTTGTGCCATTTTTGTAAATACAGTAGTTTTGCACAACCTTTCATAAATGTCTGTATTAATTTCACATATTAGAAAGTAGATAATGTGCCATCGAGAAGCACAAGAGTTCCTCCTACACAAAAAAATATGTCCTTATAGCTTTTATATAATAAGAGTAGTTTACAATCTTGGGCTTATAGAATACCAAACTGAATTCTTCATCTTCACTCAGTCTGCCGTAGAATTAAGCTTTTACAATTGTTACTAATATCCATGACATTCAGTGGCCTTGTGCAAATATGATATGTTGCTTAGGCATATCTTTTGTCCTATGCAGATCTCATTTTGTCTTTTACGAAAATTGCAGTTCATATAATTTATACACACTTTTTTTTAAGTATACAGACTTTTTACTTCCACACTTAACTTTGGAGACACTAGAGTAAAAGGCTTTCCATATTCTGCCTTCTGTTTTCTTCTCCTCCCTGCCCCACCACCCAACTTTTCTTTTCTGTCTTTGCTTCTTTTGACTATTTGGGCTATTTAGTTTATATGATAGCATAGGCATCTGTAGCCTTACTCTTTTTAATTTGCTGTGCTGAATGCTGTATTTTGTAACACAATAATGGTGTTTTCCCTCTTTCATTTCTCAGTTGTTAACTTACCACTTAACCCTATTATTATTATTGGCATTTAACAATTGTTTAAATAAAAATTTTATAATGAAACAAATAGTTGAGAGAACTGGCCCAGGAATCTGTCAGATTGAATTAAATTCAAGTAATTATGATGAACTAAGAATTAGGCTTGTGACGAGTAACATACATGATAGCTAAGATTTATTCATATGAAAAACATTTAGATAGTTGCTTCTGAGATGTCACTTTAATAAAATATGAATTTAATTTTACTTGTGGTTCATCCAGTTAGAACTTTAACACTTTATTAGGACAGGTTTACTGTTGTCTTAGAGCTCTTCCCACAAGCTGTAATATGGTAGCAGGATAATGAGGATTGCTAGACAGAACTGATACTATTTTTCTCTTCATCTTTGACTTGCACAAATCCTCTTTTGGATCCAGGCATCTTTTCTAGGTCTTGGCTTCATTTGTAACTGCTTTTCTGTGATGCCAAATCATAGTAGATGGTGCCTTGAACATAGCACCTGCGCTTAAAGGCTAATTGCCTTCCTTCGCCACCCACCCCAAAGGCAGAAAAGCAACAAAATCAGTACTGTGCTCATTTGTAATTTTAAGGATCAATGATATATAAATATATGAATATATTTGTAATGAGACCAAGTATGTTATTCCATAGTATGTAAACTTATACTATAAGATCCATTTAAGAATTTTTAAATAGCCCTAAATAGAATTTCTATTATAGTTAGTCCTTTTTTTTCCATGAACATTTGCAAGCTATCACCATTAAATCCAAACATCAAAAAGATTAATCTGAAAGATCAGAGAGGCCATGTTATTCCCAACCATGATAGAACTCTTGTAGTTTGTGACAAGTGACATAACATCTGCTTGAGTGTTAGTTTGTAAAATACAATATTTAACCTACCTCAAAACTTGTTGAGGATCTGTGAAATACTGAGTAAGTGCCCAAAAATAAAATATTGTTGATTGTCTTTTTATTACAAGTAGTTACTCATTAAACCAACCTGCCTTCTGTAAAGTCACAGTGCTTAAAATCTCAGGATTTCCCATTAGGAAAGACCTGTCATTAAGGATTTGTAGATATAATTAATTGCTTAGCTTCCATTGGTGCTTGGGATAGAGAGGTTTTAAATTTTTCTATTTTTTGTTCTGCCTCAAATCTCAGTTTATTGAAGCATTTTGCAAGCTCTTTAATCACTGCTTGAATGAAAATTTTGATGAGATGAGCTTAATTTCTACTTTTTTGAAGTCGTGGTTTGAAAAGTGACTAATTTTAATCATTGTCCTGTTTGCCATAAGTTAATGTTAGAGTAAACTGAAGTTGGAATTAAATACTTCATGAAAATTGGCTACCATCTGAAGTAAATTCCCGTTTCATGTTCAGTAGCTCTTTTGATAGTACAGTTTTGACAAACATTTTGTTCTTGAAGGCTACATCTAAAATAGTTAAAGAGTTCTTGGCAAATTGAAATAGGATAGTTTGATGAATTGGAAGGAACATGTTTGTAGTCTACAAAATTGTTGAATAATCTTGTGCTGCTGACCTAAAAATATGTCTTAACTATTCATCAAGGTGGGCCTCTAGAGCCTCTACTTGTTATTACTTCAGCAGTGAGAATTAGTTGCTCTTTTTACTTGATGTAACAAAAGTATACCTCTAATATTTATTGGTACTTTTTACTAAATCACATTTATGTTCTTATACAATACAAATAGTGTAATTTTATCAAAGTTGAAATGTAGTATGTACTTAAATTGTGCTGTAAAATTGGTGTTTGGTGATCAGGAGCAGGTAGTATATGGGAAGAGCATTTCTGAGTGGTCACCAAAGCAGTTTCTCCGGTGGCCTTTTCACATTCCCCAGCATACAAGCATATTTCTCCCACTTTTCATTTCCTCCCTGAAGCCCATTTTTTTAGAGCTAATGAATTATTAATCCTTAATATCCATCCCAATATGCCAAAATTTAGGACCTGTCACATTTTCTAAAACATCCTAATCTAGATAATGACTAATATGAGCCACTGTCCCAACTCAGCATGCACTGCCAGTCTTCTGTCTTTTTTCCCCAAATCCCCACCACACCTTATAAAATTAGGATCAAAGGAACTCTATGATTGTTGAATTTAAGGATAAAAACACCAATTTGAATACTTTTTTACTAATTTCAGCCTTCTGGGTAGGTAGGTCTATGGATTTTATTCTACAAATCACTGGTGGTCATGATAGCCATTAATGTATTGCTTGTATTCTGTTATTTATCAATTAAATGGCATTTGAAAGAAAACATCTTATTCCTTTAATATTACACCCTCAAATCTGCTACTGAATCTCTAGCATTTGTTATGCAATAGGACATTATGCCTGTATTAAAAAGGCCAAGAGTAAATGCCTTTTTTGTTAAATGTGTCTAGAGTTGGCAGTTAATGCTGAAATTTGTCAAACAGCCCTTCCAAAATTATACTTGTGAGATACCAAAATAAATAAATAAATTGATCTAATTTCTATTGATTGGATTTGCAGTTTTGTCTTATTTAAAGCTAATATTTTCTGAAGTTCAAATACCTGTATATGCAGAATTTTGACTATTGGTGGTTTTAGATTTTGTTTTAATTACAAAAATGTATGACAATGAAATTCTAGCAGTCAACTTTTTTTGGTAAAGCTTTGTAATTAAGGTAATAAAATGGTTTCAGATTGTGATTCGTCTCAGTCTCGTACAAAACACTTTAGTATTGAATATAGAAAGATTGATGATTCTCTGTCACCCTATACAAAAGTCAAATGAAAATGGATCAAAAACCTAGAAATGAGACCAGAAACAATGCAACTCCTAAAAGAAAATATAGGGTCAACACTCCAACATAAGATGCAGAAAACAACTTGCTCAAGAGGACTCCTAAAGCTCAGGATATAAGAATTAATAGATGCAATGGCATCAAATTTAATAATTTGTGCACAGCAAAGGAAACAATTTAGAATGTGAAGAGAAGGTAGAAAATTCTTGGCTAGCTACTCTTCTGGCAGAAGATTAATATCTAGAATATATGAAGAACTCAAACTTTAAACACCCCCCCCAAAAAAAAAAAAAAAAGTTAATAAATGGGCAATGAACTAAACAAACTTCTCAATAGAAGATACAAATGGCCAACAAATATATGAAAAATGTTCATCTTTAGCAATTAAGGAAATGGAAATCAAAACTACACAGATTCAATCTTTGGTTAGAATAGCAGCCATCAAAAATACAAACAATAATAAATGCTGGAGAGGATGTGGAGAAAAAGAAACACATGGTTGGTGAGATTGTTAATAAGTACAACCACTTTGGAAGTCAGTATGGAGGTTCCTCAAAAGAATGAGAATGGAACCACCATATGACCCAGCAATACTACTACTCAGCATTCATCATAAAGGATTAAAGTCATCATACTGTAGTGATACATGCACACCCATGTTTATAGCAGCACAATCCATAATAGCCAAACTATGGAATCAGCCTAGGTGTCCATCAATGGATGAATGAATAAAGTAAGTGTGACATATGTACACATGGAGTTTTATTCAGTCATAAAGAAAAATGTCAATTGCAGGAAGATGGATGGAACTTGAGAACATTATATTAAGTGAAATAAAAGACAAATTCAGAAAGTCAAGGGTTGTATGTTTTCTCTCATATGTCAAAGCCATAGAGTGAAAAGGAAATGAAAGGGGAAAATTTAAGGAAGACCAGTAAAGAGGAAAGGGACCAGGGGAAGGGAAAGAAATAGTAGGGAATGATATTATCCAAATTTATTGTGTGCATGTATGCATATGTAACAACAAATCCCATAATGTGCCAATAAGGATATGGAAAAAATGAAATGTGATGAACCATGCACACATTTTAAGAAGTGAAATATATCTGTATATAATTTAATGCAAGGTAGAAAATAGTACATTCCTCAAGAGAGATAGGAGTAATATTCCAGGAAGTCTAGAGGAATAAGTTCTTCGACTGAGGAATAAATAGAATGAGTTTTAGAGGTGGCTTTTAGAGATGAGTTGAAAACATTTTAGGTCGAGGAAATATTATTTTCAAAAAAGCAAGGAATTAGAGAAATGTAGACCAACATAGGAAGTTTGGTTGTCGAACATAGCATGTAAAGAGACTTTTTTTTTCTTCCTTAAAAGTTATTTCTAAAGGTATTTCTTCCACATTCTTCAACTCAGAAGAATCACAGAACTCTAATCTTTCATTTTCATATTTTTCTTAATTCTTAACCGCTTTAATATCTATTATTTGAAGCTACAATCACCAGGTACCAGGAATTGAACCAGGGTTGCCTAACCACTGAGCCACATCTCCAGGGCTTTTTTTATATTTTATTTTGAGACAAATTCTTGCTAAACTGCTCAGGGCCTTGCCAAGTTGCTGAGGCTGGCATTGAACATGCAATCCTTCTGCCTCAACCTCCTGAGCTGCTGGATTTACAGGCATGCATTACTATGACCATGAATGTTCTTGCTAAAAGAAAGACTAAAACTATTTTTAAAAAATTGATTACTACAGCCGGGTGTGGTGGCGCACGCCTGTAATCCCAGTGGCTCGGGCAACTGAGGCAGGAGGATCCTGAGTTCAAAGCCAGCGTTAGCAAAAGCAAGGCGCTAAGCAACTTAGTGAGACCCTGTCTCTAAACAAAATACAAAGTAGGGCTGGGGATGTGACTCAGTGTTTGAATACCTCTGAGTTCAATACCTAGTACCAAAAAAAAAAAAAAAGAAAATTATTACTTCTGCTACTGATTATAAGACATTGGACTAATATATTTATATACCTATGTATCAATTAAGTCTAAGGCTCATATTGCCAGCCATGATAATTTAATCTTTTTTTTCTTCTGGTGCTGAGGATTGAACCTAGGGCCTCAAGCATTTTAGGTAAGGGGCTTACCATTGAGCTACACCGCAGCCCCTAGCCATGGTAATTTAAGATGGTCAAATGTATTATTCCTATAAAGTTTATATTATAGTATGCTTATACAAAAATTCTAAAGAACTACTTTTTATATTTATTTCCCATTTTGTTGCTCATGACTATAATCTGTTACAGTACTACCAGCTGATTATAATGTACTCACATTCTCACAGGAGGTCTGTTCTACAAGTGTCAAACAAAAGGTGGGGAAAATTCAGTATGAAGATGGCAGTGTGTAGTATAGCAGAGAAGAGTGAGACCTAAGGAAAGGCCTAAAAGTTGGGAAATTGGTATCACTCATCATTCGGAGAGAGCAATTTCAGTAGAGAAGGTACATATGGGCTCAGGGCAGAGGAATATAACAGGAATAACAAGTAACTTGAGATAAATTAGTAGTGAAGACAGTTCTTTTGAAAGCCGAGCTATATTAAAAAAAATTGGGGGGTGCTGGGGTTGTGACTCAGTGGTAGAGCACTTGCCTGGCACATGTGAGGCACTAAGTTCAATCCTCTGCACAACATTTAAAAAAAAAAGATTAAAATTTGTTTTTTGCTGGATGCAGTGGTGCACTCCTGTAATCTCAGGAACTCAAGAGGCTGAGGCAGGAGTATTTCAAATTTGAGGCCAACCTCAACAACTTAGGAAAGGCCCTCAGTAACTTAGCAAGGTCTTGTCTCAAAATAAAAAATAAAAAGGGCTGGGGATGTGGTTCAATCCCCATTACCAAAAAAAAAAAAAAAAAGTTTGGAAGAAGTTCTTGGTTTTCTTTTAAAATGCAGGAAAATTTTGAATATGGTCATTTTGTTAGTGAGCTTTCAATTAATATAAACAAATACCTAAGATAAAATACCTAAGAGAAAAGATTTATTTGGGTTCATTGTTTTGCAAGTTTCAATCCATCATCAATTGGCTCCATTGCTTTCCAGCCTGTGGCAAGGCAGCACATCATGGCAGGGAACTTGTGGCAATGAAAAGCCACTCACTCACCTTAAGGCTGGGGAAGCCAGAGAATGAGGAGGGTTGTAGAGTCCACAATCTCCTTCAAGGGCACAACCGCACTAATACTGCCATTGTATACAGTAGAGAGCCAACAAAACCTTTCATTAGGCTCCATTTCCTAAAAGGTTTCACCACTTCCCAAAAGGCAAGCCTAGCTGAAAAGAATCCTCTAATAATTGGGCCTATGGGGAACACTCCAGATATCTATTGTAGACAAAATTTGAGTATGAAAGAAAAACTGAAGATGCAGATGAGGCAAGAGGGCAATACCTGGGATGGGGGATCAGCCAGAACCAGCAGATGAGCCAGTAGAGGTCAGGTGGAGAAGGTAACACACTGGAAGAAAGGGCCTGTTGGCTCACCTTAGTCCTACCCATATAAAAGAAGGTGATGAGGTCACTTTCCAGGAAGGTGTGATGAGAAAAGGATGCAGGTAAGAAGTACACTAATGGTTCAGAAGTGCTTTACAACTTTGTAAAACCATGTCCTTATATTAACAAAGATCTAGAAAGAGTCTCAAAATTTTAAAATGGTTTCTTTGGGATCATTGCTTACATTCCTCTTTTTTTTTAAAGAAAACTAAATGGAGCAAATAATATCAAATGGGAAGCACAAGTCGGTAAGAAATATATAGGTAAAAAAAGAACTGAAATTTGGTATTAAATAATATTCTGAAACTTCTTTTTCCTATTCTTTTCTTTTCAGTCATAGTTATAGAAGGACATAGTGAAAAACCAAGAATCACAAATATACCTCTCTGCTTTAGATACTTTAGATCCTTAGAGGGAGAACTACTAGGAACATTCAAGTTATTGTGTGTATATGTGTATTTTCTTCTTCTTCTTCTTCTTTTCTGATAGTTATTGCTATATCTCTCAGCAATATCTTTCGGGTTTTTGTTGTTTTTTGATTTTTTTTTTAAAGAGAGAGTGAGAGAGAATTTATATATATATATATATATATATATTTTTTTTTAGTTTTCGGTGGACATAACATCTTTGTTTGTATGTGGTGCTGAGGATCGAACCCGGGCCACACGCATGCCAGGCGAGCGTGCTACTGCTTGAGCCACATCCCCAGCCCCTGGTTTTTTTTTGTTTTTTTTTTTGAGACCGTTTCTTGCTAAGTCACTGAAGATCTTGATAAATTGTTAAGGGTTGTCTTAAACTTGCGATCCCCTGTCTCAGCCTTTCAGGTGCTTGGATTACAAGAGTGAACCACTATGCCTGGTTCTCAGTAATATATTATTTTTTGTTCTTAATTTACTTTTAGACATAAGTTAATGGCTCTCCAGATTATTAGGTGAAGGTTTAGCTCACAACACATCCCACCTCTTAGTGTGGTATATCAACTTCTGAAATCTTTATAGGCTTCTCTTTTTGGGCTGGGGATATAGTTCAGTTGGTAAATGCACTATGCCCTGGGTTCAATTCCCAGCACCACAAAGGAAAATAATAATAATATAGGCTTCTTTTAGGTGTTTACTAATATACTTTCACTTTTTTATTCTTATTCTGTTAACTATGGATAGTACTTGTTGGCTCTCTACTGTATACGATGGCAGTATTAATACCCTTTATCCTTCCCTATGATTCTCCTCTTTTCTCTCAGTTTTTGTCATCTATGATTTTACAGTTGCATCACTAAGGTTAATAACATTTTATTTCTATTTTGTAATCATTTTTAGCAATTCTCCTGGCCTTATAGGTTGATATAGTTCACTGCAGAGCACAGTTTATGCTATGATTGCATTTCTTACACACGTTTTTCTTTTTCTTGGCATTTCTCATTATCTTTTCCTCCTTATACTTTTGGCCTATATCATAGCCACAATAACTTTAATATCTTCTATCATATCACGTATCTATAAAATCTTCCTTTTGCTCCAGAAAACTCTCCCCTGGAGGCCACTGTTTCCTTGCTTCAATTTAAACTGGTTGCTTGCTTATCCTTGTGCACAGCTGTCATCTTGCAACTTGGATGCTCTCCTGAACTAAATCCATTATTTTCTGTGTTCCATTCAATGGCAGTGATTGCATTTGTGTAGGTCTTAGGTCAAGTTCCCTAGATGAAATAGAAGTTCTTTATTTTAAAGAATTCTGCTGGTGGGATGGAACACACCTGTTATTCCAGCTACTCAGGAGGCTGAGTCAGAGTTCTTAACCAAAAATACATACTTCTGGGGCTGGGGTTATGGCTCAGTGCCAAAGCACTTGCCTCGCACATGTGAGGCACTGGGTTTGGTCCTCAGCACCACATAACATGAATAAATAAAATAAAGGTATTGTGTCCATCTACAACTAAAAAAAAAATTAAAAATACATACTTCTGACATTTTTAAGCTGAAAAGATATTAATGAGATATCGGATCACCTACAGAATTGTTGGAAAGGCTGGGGTAACAGTTTTAATAGAAAATTTCCAGGTGCAACTCTAGAAAACATATTCAGCAGTGCTCTCAATGGAAAGTGTTGCTATAGCCACCACCAAACACCAAAGTAAGGAGTCTGACTTTGATTAACTACTGTCGTCCCAAAACTTGCCTACCTCTTCTGCTGCCTTCATTAGCAAACAGAAGTTCTGAGTCGAGCCTATTTCCTTACATTTACTCACTTCTGAATCTGAAGTCTTGTGCAGATGAATCTGCTTGTTAGAACCTAGGTTCTATTACTGCTTCTGATCTACAAAAGAAGTGGGAATTTTGAGTCCTGATTTTACTATGAGGAGGCAGAACTAAGAGATTTTTCCAAAATATACAAAAGTGACAGGAAAACAAATATATTAGATACCATACCTTTCCATGAACCTCTTCAATATAACATTGCACTGTTGTTAGTCAAATATTTCTTTTTTAAAAAACAACTTTGTTTATTCTTTTTTTTTATATGATGCTGAGGATGGAACCCAGTGCCTCACAAGTGCTAGGCAAGTGCTCTACCACTGAGCCACAATCCCAGCCCCTGTTAGTCAACTATTTCAGTGTGTGAGAACTTCAGGGAGTATCCATGCAAGTAAGAAAACAGGCACCTTGTATAGGACATTAAGAAATGGTAAGGGGTAGGAGCCAGTTCTCCTCTCAATCCATTACTTTTTATGTTCTTCTGGTCATAACTGCACATTTTCTCTCTTTATGTCTGGTCAAAGAAAGAATGGGACTATGAAACATCAAAGACAGTTGGTTTTAGAATTAAAAGGAATAGCGACAATTTTGTAAGGACTTTGGATTCTGTAGCCATTCCCTCTGCCATTTCTGAGGAGAGAGTGGGCCGATGAGCAAGAGGGGGACAGGTCTAAGTTTCAGAGTGAGGACTGGTCATATATCCCTTTTAGTGAATGGTTTTCCTTCAAGTAGTATCCTCCAGTACTCTCATAACAAGGCCCCCAGTCTTGACCATTGGTCTTTATAGAAAACAGTCCTGAATCTCCCTGACAAGCACTGGACTTCATTACAGTTCAAAGAAATAAGACAGGTGAACATACTAAAATGAGGCTGAAATTTTTTTTAAAAAATGAACATTATTCAATTAGGCGTTAAAGTGTGGGTGAGGAAGAGCTTGATGTTGAGACAACATGGCATTGAGGATAGAAAGACCACATACCTATGCATGATGCGCTACAATAACTATGAGTAGATTGGGGCCTTTAACTTTTGCATACAGAGTCAAATTGCAGATACTGTATAAACTTTCTACGTTAGTTAAGTGTGCCATTTTCAGGTGGTACCATAAAGGAGACCACCAGGGAAGAGGAAAAGGCGAAGAAATTGGGCTGGGCCAAAAGTGAGTGGCACTTCTGCAAATGCACAGGTCTAGAAAAAAGGCGGTGGGGTTGTCCCCTGGAGACATTTTGTTTTCATTTTTAAGTTTCTGTGGCTTAGAACCAGCCCCTACACTCTGACATCGTGAGACAACTCTGCTGCCTATGCCAAGGAGTTGGGAGTGACCTTGGTGATCCTCCTCAAATCCCTGGTGATGCACTACTCAGCATCCAGGTCACTGCTGTTACCTAGGCTTTTCTGGAGTTCTAGGTTATTCGACGACGGCCTTTCAAGAAGACCTATCCTAAATCCTCTCCCTAGAAATGCTCGGAAGCATCCTTGAGAACCCCCGTGGTTCACCTAGACAAGATGACAGTCCCTGCCATTGCTGCCCCTCCCACGTGGGCATAGGTCTTCAGCCAGGTCTAGCACTCGCTCCCAGGGGGGGGAAGTCCGCGCCCCGGGCCGAATGTCCTGGGGCAGGGTTTGGGCCTCCGCAGCGTGGCCGCGGCGCGGGCCTGCCAGTGGCTGGCTGAGGATGCTGGGTGCCCGCAGCCGGTGGGAGGCAGCGTGAGCCCGAGAGAGCCCAGAGCAGCCGCGGTGGCAGCTCTCGAGCGCAGCCTCCTCCCGCTCCCACAATGCACAGGGCGGAGGCGGCGGCGGCGCGGCATCACCGAACGCTGAGGTGGCTGCGGAGGCAGCAGCGACCCGAAGGACCCCAGGCACGCGGATTTGTCGCGGCAGCTAGCGGCGAGCCCGAGAGTGATGGCCAGGCCCCCGCGGGCCGCCAGAGCCTGAGGCGCCCCGCCCCGCCCCGCCCCTCCCGGCCCTGCCCTGCCCTGCTCCCCGCCGGCTGCTGCCAGGCGCTTGCTAGTCCGCACAAGGGGCCGCCCAGGCGAGGTGCGGCCTCCGCCCAGGCGGGGGTGTCGGCGCGTGGGGCTCCGCCATGGCTGCGTCCGAGCTCTACACAAAGGTAACGCGCCCCGCGGGCCCGCGTCGGGGGAGGGCAGGGGGCCGCGCGGGCGGCGCCGCGGGCTGTCAGGCTGCCGGGAGGCCACAGCGCGGGGACCCGCCCCGACCAGCTCCACTCATTTCCCAGCCTTACAAAACCCCGGCCCGCGCGTCTGGCACCCGCCGCTGCACCTTCCTCTTTCGGGCGTTGACGTTTGAGCGGCGGAGCGAGGCCTGAGTCGCTGGTCACCCAGACCCCCTGCCACACTTCTCGAGCTGGGGGTTGGATGAATTTCTGAGTGGAAAGGGACCCGAGTGGTTTAGTGGGGCGGAACCGGGCCGCATCGCTTGCTCTCCCGCTCAGTTTAGGAAAAATCCTGGATGCTGGGAGATGCTTGATGGGTAGATCCGATGGTCCCTCTCTTGCGGACACGAGCTTAAAATAACGTCTTGTGTTGGTATGCAGTCGGACTTCTACAGCCAGCCCATCTTTCGATGGGATTGTTTTGTGTCCTGCAAATGGCAGCCAGTATATTTTCACCTTTAGATGACGGGTTTCTAATCGCTGTCCTGGGCGGCGAGCCCTTGGGGAAGATGCAGCCGGATAAACGCGAGCTGATTCGCGGGCTGGGCGGATTGGTACTCATTGGTGGCTGGGAGTTTGCTGCCTGCGTGTAATCCCTTAGAGCCTTGTTAGGCTTCATGTTTTCACCTTCCTTTTGGGCGAGCCTTTTCCTTCTGGTTTTAGTTTAAGGGAAGTGGCAGCCTTTTCTGTATTAAACTGACTCAAGCATTCTCTGCGTCTGGTAATCTCTGAATGGTGGGTTTTGGAGACCTGACTCTTTGGAGATTTCTGAAAAATTGTATTAGGCAATGTGTGGTGCCCTTTGTGAATGTATGAGACTTTGGCACCTACCTACATCTTCTGTGTAGGTGGGTGTTTTGCCAGCTATTGATTACCCCTACATGCAGTTAACAGAATTGCCTTAACTTTTCTAGTTAACATTTGCAGCATTCTTCTCTTAGGGTAATGGAACTGTTGCTTCCTATATGACCGAAGTAAGACCAGGCCCAAATGGTAGCATAAAGGAATAGGTCTGGGTTGGGCATTAAGAGACCTGTTTCTAGAATAGATTCACTTACTGTGTGACCTTGGGTAAATCACTTATCCTCTCTGGGTAGTTTCCTCACTTGTAAATAGAGTTAATTATACCTGCCTTACATCCCTTACAAGCTGTTGTGGATCAAACCTAATAATAGTTGTGAAAGCTTTTTGTGATCTATGAGTTTCCCTATAAATATGATGTATATGATTAATTTCTTCAACCAGGAAGTGAGGAGCTTGCATAAAACATTCTCTGGGACTCCTTTCTTTCCAGCTCTAGATTTGCATCATTGGAATTTTACTCTAAACTTGAGGAAGAGCTTGATGTTGAGACAACATGGCTCTAGACATGTCTTTAGGCTCTAGACATCTCTAACATATAAATGATTATAATTAGAAACTGACTAAAAATCACTTTATTAACAAACACATATAGTACTTACTATATACTTACTATGTGGCAGATAGCAGTCTAAATATAATATTTTACAAATATTAACTCATTTAATCCTCATAGTGAATGTATACGGTAGATACTAAGAAATATTAGAATTATTTTCTAATAGTGAAGAGATCAGTGTGTAAACATTCCTTAGTTACTCTTTGTAATACTCCTAACCCCTGTCTGTGGTGGGCAGTCCGTTATAAAGCTGTTAATACTAGGCTGCTTGACTAGAGATTGATTGGATAGTTAATTGTTGTTGGATTTTAGATTTGCTTTATTTTCCCTTCCAAGATAGTTTGTAAGGAAAACAATTGACAAGATATTGTGATCTCTAAATTGTAAAGGTTTTGGGTTTCTGTCACAACTCAATCATAAACTATTTTAAAATTCACTTTCTAGACATTGTAAAGACAGACTGTTTTAGTCATCAAGACTGAAGTTGAGGCTTTAAGTGCTCATAATATACATATTACCTAAAATAGTCTGGTCTCTTGTTTATTTGTTAGTTAACTCTTTCTATGAATGGGCCTTAGCTTAATAGCAGGCAGAAATATTTATTGAGAATCCTGTGTGCTACTCAGCTTAATGTCCGGTATTTCTAACAATGGACAAAACACAGTCCTTTCTCTCAAGGGGTTCAGGATCCCCTCCTCCTCCCCTTTTTATCTCCTCCCAGCTATTGAGGATGGAACCTATGGGTACTTTACTTCTGAGCTACACCTCCAGCCGGTTTATTTATTTTTTTAATTTCAAGGTAGGGTTTTGCCAAGTTGTCAAGCTTGGCTTTGAACTTGGGATCCTTCTACCTCAATCTCCCGAGTAGCCAGGATTAAAAGTGTGTATCACCACATCCAGCTTCTTGTATCCTCGATTCACTTTGAATTTCCAAGTGCATAAATAACCTGTTACGGGCTGGGGATGTGGCTCAAGTGGTAGCGTGCTCGCCTGGCATGCGTGTGGCCCGGGTTCGATCCTCAGCACCACATACAAAGATGTTGTGTCCGCCGAAAACTAAAAAATAAATATTAAAATTCTCTCTCTCTCTCTTTTTTTAAAAAAAAATAAAAATAAAAAATAAATAACCTGTTACCTCAACAATTGGCAAATAATTGGTAGGGTATTAGGAGAAGTTAGGGAATATGTTGGGACATGGGGAAGGTTGGAATGATTCTAGAGACAAAATTGGGATAGTGATTATAAAGGGAAAAGGGAAATCTTTGAAGTAGTATTAGTGGGCAAATACAAGTTTCTTTCCCTTACAGAGGATTAATGGGAAGGAGGTTCTAGGATAAGGAAAAGATGTATTTTGGTGACATGCCATAATGATGATATTCAACATTGTAGTTAAATCTGAAAAATGCCCTTTTAAAAAATGTCACTCAAGGGGCTGGGGTTGTGGCTCAGTGATAGAGCACTTGCCTTGCACGTGTGAAGCACTGGGTTCGATTCTCAGCACTGCATATAAATAAATAAAATAAAGGTGCATTGACAACTAAAAAATATTTTTTAAAATGTCACTCAAAGCTTTAAAGGCAGATCTTGATGTGTGATACAGACTAGCTCCTATTATAGTAAAGGGCAAGAAACTGTTCAATTCTTCTTTTTGAGCTAGAATGATAATTTTTTATGCCTTTATTTTATTTATTTTTATGTGGTACTGAGGATCAAACCCATTGCCTTACATGTGCTAGGCAAGCACTCTACCACTGAGTTACAACCCCAGCTCCATGATAATGGTTTTGTTACAGAAATTTAGTAGAGTTTTTATTGTAAATTTTTCCAGTAGAATAATTTTTTTAATATTTATTTTTAGTTGTAGTTGGACACAATACCTTTATTTTTAATTTTACTTATTTATTTTTATGTGGTGCTGAGGATTGAACCCAGGGCTTCACACGTGCTAGGCGAGCGCCCTACCACTGAGCCACAACCCCAGCCCCCTAGAGTAATTTTTTCTGTACCAGGAATTGAACCCAGGAGCTCTTTACTACTAAGCCACATCCCTAGCCCTTTTTATTTAGAGACAGTGTCTTGCTGAGTTGCTTAGAGCCTCAATAAGTTGCTGAGACTGACATTGAACTAGTGATCGTGCTCTCTCAGCCTCCAGAGCCACTGGGATTACGGGAATGCACTACTGCACTTATTGAATAGAGTAAATACTTTAAGAGCAATAGCTAGGTTCATGGCTATAAATTTCTGGAAACTAACATTTGGTTAAATATGTTTATTGTTTTTTTGGGGGGGTGTTGTGATCTGTTTTTTAAATTGCAGCATTATTGTGCTATTTATATACTATACAATACACCAATATAAGGTGTATGATTCAGTGGTTTTAGTATATTTACAAAGTTGCATGTTGATTTGTTTCCATGCCTAAAGAATGGAAGGTGGAAGATAGCTATGATATCTCAACGCTTCTGATTTTGAAAATGTTTGCTAGTCTTTTTCTTTTTGTGGAACTGAGGATTTAACCCAGGGACACTCTACCACTGACCTACATCCCTACTCCTATTTATTTATTTATTATTTTGTTTTGAAACAAAACAAAAGGGTCTCACTAAGTTGCAAAGGCTGGCCTTGAATTGTGATCCTTTTGCCTCAGTTTCCCAAGTTGGAAATAGTCTTGCATTTACTGCTCCCAGCTTGAAAGTATTTGTTAGTCTTGTCTTGCCAGTGGATATCTGTATCCATAACATCAACCATTGGTACAACTACAAATGATTTACCATTTATGGAGCAGGGTTTATTCATTAGACCTATAAGTATTATGAGCAGCAATATAATGAGTTGCATGTTAGTGATCTTCATAGGAGGTTCCAAGACACCATGTACAGCACCATAAATACTATGGAATGGCCAAAATTACTGAAGCTGTTTAATTAGGAGTCCTTATGGTATGTTAAAATGCTGAGTATTATAACAGTACAAAAACAATCTGAAGTCCCAAAGCCATGTAAACTTTGCTAGATGAAAACAGCTTTTCAGGTGAATCGATGGTATCTTTGTAATTTTCCTTTCCCACCACATTTTTTATACCTTGTGAAGCCATGTGGCCTAGATTTTTTCTGGCATATTTCCAGTTTTATATTTTATGCTATTGTTCCTTCAAACCATCATTCCTGGAAATTCTGATATTTGTTTAAACTTAATTTCTCAGACTGCTTTCATCCTCTTGAAACAGGACACAAATCTCATGTGATCATGTGCTCTGATTGGGAGTTTAGCAAGCACATGCTGTCCTCAAGCCTCCTCCCTAGTCACATTCCTTCTCTTTGTATTTGCTCCTGGTGTTCCTAGGCTTATTAATGGCACTGCTGTCTCCTAGCTCCTCAGGTTGGAAACCTCAGCATCCTTTCCCTTGTCTCACAATCTACATTTATTCCAATTCTAATTCACTTGGCATCCAACTGACTGTTCAGATTCTGAACTACTACTAGCACATTTTTTCCCCATATAAAGAAGTGGTTAAACAAGTAAACACACATCAGTCATGCTGAAAGGTGAGTAACAGAGGGGAGAACTGGGAGCCCGGGAGGCCAAGGAGATTGTTTCAGAAAACAAAATGTGAATTGATGAATGTCTGGTAGAGAGAACATGTACAGAAAGTGTGGGGGAAAAGGGGACAAACCTGAGAGGTTTCCAAGTTAGATTACATATAGGATGGGAAAGAGAGGGCATAGGACAAGAAAATACTATTAGTTCCAGCCTTGGAAACTGGAAGTTAATTGCTATGTCATCATGAATTTTTATTGACTCTCAACTTAAAAACTACACAAATACTTCAGAACTCCTTGAGCAAAGCAAAATGCTCATGATTTGCTCTTGAAATTTGTTACTCTATCTTGAAATGTAAAAGTTTTGTGTATGGCTCAGTGGTTAAAGAAGATTACAGAGTTCTCATGAGAGTGGCTACTGTCAGATTAAATCTTCTTGGCACTTCTAGCTTTTTATAAAATAAGGGAAAACTGGGACTGGAGATGTAGCCCAGTGGTAGAACACTTTCCTCGCATGCATGAAGGCTTGGGTTGAATCCCTAGTACCACAAAAAAGTAAGTAAATAAAGTAAGGAAAACTGAAGGAAGGTCTGAGGATCCAGGGATTAAACTACAAGCTGGGAGAGGGGGATAGAGAACACTTAACTTTTGTATAGCAGCATGTAGAAAGGGAGAGATGATCCTCCCCAACTTCATTTCCTACCTTACAAGTAGGAATTAATTTAGTTTCTCTGTTTTTAACATTATGATGAATTTTGCCTCCATTAGGAGAGTTTAGGGGCACTTGGCCCACTGGAGGGTCAATTTGGATTTGTCTCCATTTCAGGCAATTGAAGTATAAACTTCTGTCTATAGAGGGAGTAAGGTCTTGCCATAGTCTAAATATTAGTCTAAATATTGTGTGGGCAACACCACTTCACCCTCCCCACCTCAATGGACATGTCTTTCATACCACAGTGGTCTCCCTAGATTCCTTTTGTACTTTCTGCCTCTCCTTTCTCACCAGTTTTATTGGGTATAATTTATATGCAATAAAATTTATTTTTTAAAAATATAATTTGGTGAATTTCAGCAAATATATTCTGCCATGTAATTACACCACAAGTAAATATAGAATATTCCCATCACTCCCAAAAGTTCCTGTGTGGCTGGTCGTGGTGGTGCATGCCTGTAATCCCGGTGAGAAAGGAGGATGGCAAGTTTGAAGCCAGCATCAGCAACTTAGAGAGATTCTATCTCAAAATAATGATGGTGGAGGAAGGACCTAGGGTGTAGCTTAGTGGTAGAGGGCCCTGGTTTAAATCCCAGTACCCCCCATCCCCACCACACACAAGAGTTCCCTTATGTTCAGATGTTTCTCTTCAACTCATTCAGAGTTGACTAGAGTTGCACTTAGTTTTTTTTTTTCCCAAACTGAATGTGTGGTTCCACCTTAGCCTAACCAATAGAGATAGTTGATACAAAGGCCTGGCCTTAGGCATCTCCTGTGAAGTTTTCAGTGAGAGGTGGAAGAGTAAGGAAAAGGAGTTTAAGTGGTTTATTTAATCTTTCCTCCACATTTACCACTTGGCCTTTATTAACTATGACTGCGTTTGGTGCTTTGATTCTTTAGGTCTTCAGTGTGCTATAATGCCCTTTGGTCAGTTTTGCTCTTTAGCTGTTCCCATTCCCATCTACCATGATTGTAATTTCAGTCTGAGTTTTTGCTAATACATCTTAAACTTTGCAGAAATTCATCCCTGGTCTCTTCATGCCCAAGGCATTCTCCATGACTCTTCTAAGCCCTCTTTACTTGGAATTCTTAACCAGAAGACATTAGCATTAAATATCTCCTGGGGCTACAGAGGCTTTTTGCCAGCTTTACAATTTAGGGGATATGTCATTGTTTTGTATTCAAAATAATGGCTCCAAACTTGTTTGAAATCAAGGAAAAAGTATGATACATTTCCCTAAGTGTATGAGGACTGTCCATCTACCTCCTTTGGCCTAATGTGCTGCTATGGCCCAGAGGGGGGCAACATGCTAGGCTGGAGGGAGACTGGACACACAAAAGATAAATCTAGTGTCCTTGATCATTTATTAAAAAAAAAACATGCATTGTGGCCAGGAATCCTGTGTTTGTGGTTGGGTTTTCCTACTCCTTGCTGAATAGACACTGAAACTAGAGAATTTAAGACAGGAGAAATAAAATTATCAGGGCAGGAAAGAAGCTAGAGAGATTAAAAGGGTAGAGCTCTCTGTTGTATGTTGATTTTTCTTTTCTTTAGTATTGGGGATGGAACCCAGGGCCTTTCTCATGCTAGTCAAGCACTCTAGCCTAAAATGGTAGAACTCTCTAGAAAGATAGTGATCTAGAAAAAAAATAGTGGCGTATTTAACATCAAGAACAGTGGGAGTTTAAGTGGGTACAATGGCAACTCAAGATGATGAAGCAGAAAGATAGCAAGTTTGAGGCCAGCCTGGCCTCGACAATTTAGTGAGACCCTGTGCTACCCTGACACTCCCTACACCCCCACCAAATATCAAGTTTCTCTACTGAACTGAAATGCTGAGATGATATAGACTTCTATTGTTTTTTATTCTTTTTTTACACTACTGGGGATTGAATTTAGGGGTGCTTTACTACCCAGCTACATCCCCAGACCTTTTTATTTTGAGAAAGGGTCTCACTAATTTATTGAGGCTGACCTCAAACCTCTATCCTCCTTCCTCATCCTCCTGAATCACTGGCATGAGCCACCATGCCCATCTAGATCTTGAAATAAATGAATTCATGCCTTTAAATGAATTTCTGCCACAAACATTAAATTTTACATTTATGAAACTACCTCAAGTTATGGCATCATCCTTGTTGTAAATAGTAAGGGCCTGGGTGATTCATGCATAGAAATTCTGACACACTGATTTACCAAACTTATCTTTGACAGTGTGAGACAGTTTACCAGCTAGAGCTGTTGTAGTTGGAACATGCCAAAAAAAAAAAAAAAAAAAGACAACAATAACAACAACAACAAAAAACAACAACAACAACAACAACAAAAAGCAACTCAAGGCAGAAAGGGTTTTATTTGCTTAGATCACCCTTAAGTTTAGGCATGGCTGGGTTCATGGCTCAGATGTGGTCTTTGGGGCTGCCTGCCCCTGACTCATGTGCTATCTGACATTAGTTTTATCCTCAGGACAGCTTTTTCCAGTGTGAAAAGATGTGCCTCTGCACATCACATGATCACTTAGCTCTGGGCATGGAGGAAGAGAGTCTGATGGAAGAATTCCTGAAGCCCTTTCTTCGGGTCATGTGTTCACTCACTATGCCCAGTGGGTAATAGGGGAGGAGTGCCATGAGTCCAAGTCTGTGCTAGCCTCAGAGGTCTGGGAGAGGACAGGGCACAGTAATTGATAGTTCCATTCTGGCATCATGGGATAGCTGAGATCCATTCCCCATCAGAAGGAA
This sequence comes from Marmota monax, assembly GCF_021218885.2. Classification (NCBI taxonomy): domain Eukaryota; kingdom Metazoa; phylum Chordata; class Mammalia; order Rodentia; family Sciuridae; genus Marmota; species Marmota monax. The sequence continues at coordinate 53,491,389 of NW_026693777.1, read as the reverse complement.
CAGTGCTGAGTAGACAAAATGAAACAATTACCCTCAATCACTGTCTTCTACGTATAGATCACTAAAAACAACAGTGATTAAGTCCTATTCCCTTTCTGATCCTTGAGCTGAAGAATGGAGAGTTTTGCACGACCAGGAAGACTTTATTTAGGTGTCTTTCCCCTAGAAAATAATTTTGAATTAAAAAAAAAAAAAAAAACAAGCCATAGAGAATCCATACAAACAAACATTACTAAGAGCATATCATACATTGAAGATCTGAAAAGTATTTTTTATTCAATCTTAGTGAATAAGGGGGCTATGAACCTATGTCACCTTTCCTGCTGATTTCTTTCTATTATATTTCCTCAGTATTTCTTCACACTTTTCTTTTATACATTATCTTCTTCCCTCATTTTTTACCTGTTATACATTATACAAATTTCTTGTTCTCTTTGTGCTTATCCAGGTTATCCCTGTTATCTCTGGTGGTGGACTTTCTATTCTGCTTTCTTCCTTCTACCCTGTCATCTTCTTTTCCTCCTGTTTTTATATTTTGTATCCCAGACCCTAATGTTCTGTTGTTATTTGTTATAACCAAATACACAAACACATAACCTATAATGGAATAAAATCAATTTTGAATGATTTGTTACTTAGTAATTCTTATTCAGGCAGGGTACTTTGTTGCTCAAATCCATATATTTTTGCTTTGTTACCACTCCCTGAATCTGACATAACAAGAGGAAAAAGTTTTTGAATTTGCCTAAATCATTTTCTGTGTATATGATCATGTGTGTTTCAAATAAACACTGTGTTAAACTAATTGTTAGACTAGTTAGATTATACCAGTTAAACCTTAGTTTTTCAGTTTACCATACTAGAGTACTTATAATAAGATGACTAGTTTTTTAAGGCTATGATCTCACTTTATAACCTTTTATATCAGTATTTAACACAACTTTTATATAGGATTGATATGCTTGAACTGAGAAAAATCTTACTAGTTTGATAAGCCGCAAGGATCAGAATTCCTGGAGATGTTTCCTATGAAATTGGAGAGTGTGTATCTTCAAAATAAGGAATTTGGATCAAAACCTGAATTAAAACTTTCTAAATTTTGAATGTGTAATTCTTATTTTTAAAATTTCTCAACCCTTGCACACTATTGATAGTAGGCTGGATTTTTTTTTTTTTTTTTTGGTATGTGTGAGGATATGTTCTGTGTATCTCTCTTTTCAAACAGATTCTATATTTCTCAGGCTGGTCTCAAACTTGTTGACCCAAGTTGTACTCTCACCTCACCCTCCCAGGTAGCTGGGATTACAGATGTGTACCACTGCACCCTGTTGCCTCAGACCTTAAGATTCAGATTAGGGTGAGAAAAAGTGGGAAAGAGTTAAAAACATAAACAAAGATTACTCAGAAAAACTTTAAAAAAAAATAGTTGACTTATAAGTTGTATTTTTTTTCCTGTTTATAGAAACAATATGCTGTAAACCACTTAGAAGATACAGAAACATATAAAGGAAGAAGTTATTTTTTTTTATATTGGCAACTTCTTTAATATCTAGAGACTAGACATTATAAAATTAGGACTCCTTTGTCCAGTATATATACAGTACAGCAAAGTTAAATGAAATGCACATAACATATAGGGCAATGGGAATTGAAATTTCCTAGCACACTCTCAGAAAAGACCTTCTATCCCTTCTTCCTTCCCTCCTCCCTCACCCCAATGAACAAGTACATACAGTATACTGTTCAGAGGTGGTTTAATAATTCCAAACACGCTATTTCCCATCAATTTTTAAAAGCTGTTTACAAAAAGTTTTATTCTACTACTTCTATTTTTAAATATATCAAGCACTTTTATCTAGGAGGACTAGATATTTCATGTAAGAACTTGTCCGTTATGCACACAGTGCTAATAAATAAAATTGTATACCTAACAATGGTTATAATTTGGGGTATCTTCTAATATAACTGTTTTGTTCTTGAGCCTTTGCCTCTTTGCTTCCTTCTCTACTTTCAGTCCAGTGGACAAGTACAGGCATATGGAATGCTTACAGCTGGATGAACAAATTTATATCCAAAAGTCATTTACAGAGGACAAACTTTCCTATGAATTTCAACACAAATGCACAAAATGTGCTAATTTCATTACTTGATCAAACTCTGGCAACATCTTTAACATCTAGAGAACAGATGTTGCAAAATTAGGACTTATTTGTGCATTATATACATAGCAGAACAAAATGCACAAAACATACCAAAATGTCTGATGTCTGAAAATATCCAAGTATGGACACACTAACATACTACTTTTTGTAATTGCTTCCCTCCCACCTCCTCCACATCACTGATGGTACTGTATTGCCCACAGAGGTGATTTAACAGTTCCATTCCCACAAGACAATATTTCACATGAATTTTAGCAAAAACATGTTTATAAAATGCTATTTTACCATAAAGGAAGAAAGTAAAAAGAGCATAATTATACCACCCAGAGATTATCATTGCTAATTATTTATTTATTTAATTTATTTATTTTTGTATTGCTAGAGATCAAATGCAGAACTTTGTATATGGTAGGCAAGTACTGTACCAGTGAGCTCCATCTCCAGCCTTAATTTACTTTTTTAGACAATGGTAATAATTTTAAATGATTCTAAATGTTTTAAAATGATTTTTGAAACAACATATTGTGAGGATTTTTATTATTACAACATTTTTAATAGCTGCATAATATTTCAACATTTGATGTACATAATTTATATGCTGTTGGGCATTTTTCACCATTAGGAGTTATGTGCTAAGATGAGCATCTTCATATATAAATCTTTGCTTGAATTAGTCAGTTTTAGTCAATTTTAGAGTCCAAGTTTCTGTGACAAAACTGGCATTTATATACACAAAAGACATTCACATTCATTTCATTTTAAAAATAGTACTTTTTATGTGCATTGCCTCAGGGCCGGAGTGACCAGATGTCCCACTTCTGGGAGCTACTTTCTGCCATTCAATGCTTTTTTTTTTTTTTTTTTGAGTAGTAGAAACATATACATTTAAGAAATTAAATCTTTTGCAAATCTAAATTGTTCTTTTTTCCTCACCATCCTCATCATTGTTGCTTTTTCTCAAGTTTGGAAGAATATGGGACACACAGAATAATTGAATTAGAATTTATAAAGAAAAAAACCATGAAGCTTCCATCTTAAGACTATAAATCATATATTTTAACTTTAAATTACCTGATAAGTGGGGCACAGTGATGCATGCCTAGAATCCCAGCAACTTGGGAGGCCAAGGAAGAAGGATCATAAATTTAAATCCAGCCTCAGCAACTTAGCAGGACCCTATCTCAAAATAAAATATAAACATAAATAGGGCTGGGGATGTGGCTCAGTGGTTAAGTGCTCCTGGGTTCAATCCCTGGTATTCCCCCCCCTCAAAAAAGTAAATAATAATATAATAATTATGATAATAATAATATAATAATAATAAGAAAGAAAATTACCTGATAATATATTGTCATTTCATGTAAACATTTCCACCTGATTATAATAAACTAACATTTGTCTGAAATAGTTCAAAGATGTATTTGCTTTGCGAGAACCTAAAAGCCCTTCAACATCAACTGCCTGCTTCATAACCTTCAGAATTGAGTAAAATATACCCAAAGATAAAGACAGCACCCTAAAATTGACCCTTATAATAATCAGAAACTGTGTTGGGGTTTGTGAAGCCTTCAGGTCATTGTTGTGTACAGGAACCCTACCTAAGGACTTGGATCGGAATGGTAACCAAAAACCTCACATGAGGGTTGATGGTGTAGAGTCTTAGATATTGAAGGCCCACAAAATTAGCCTTAGCATCCTTGAAGTTTCTTTTCTTCATCTCTAAAACCCTGAGTTTTACCTTATCTAGTTTAATTTGTTTGCTTCTAAAGACTGTGGCATGGGCAAATGTATGACTCCAAGGCCATATAATTATCAAATAATAATGATTAATATTTTCAGAAGGGCTGGGGATGTGGCTCAAGCGGTAGCGCGCTCACCTGGCATGCGTGCAGCCCGGGTTCGATCCTCAGCACCACATACAAACAAAGATGTTGTGTCCACCGAAAACTAAAAAATAAAAAAAATAAAATATTAAAAAATTCTCTCTCTCTCACTCTCTCTCTCTCACTCTCTCTTAAAAAAAAATATTTTCAGAGACCTTATGTGGGTCAGACACACTTCTGAGGGTTTTGTTATAACGGTTTACTTTCTTAGCTTTTACCCTTGTCTTAAAAAGAGAGGCAATCAATGATCATAGCAGTCAAGAGCATGGACGTTACATCTAGAAGTCAGATACTGGTTTGAATCCTAGTTTTGCTGTTCACTTTCTGTGTGAACTGGAACAAGCTACTTAACCTCTCTGTGCCTCAATTTTTCATTTATATAATGGTGATAGTGGTCTTAATGATGACTAAATTATTTAATGTATAAAAATGTATAATGTATAAAAATGCTTGGAATAGTGATCAGTACATAGTAACTTCTTAGAAGTATTAGTTTGTTATAGCAGTTATAGCTATAATTCTCTTTTTATCTTTGGCTCCTTTGTCTTAAGCTTACTTGCCTCTTATGATATTTGTGTTCCTGACTGTGTCCTTGGCCCACATTTTCTTTTCTGATTTCTCCCATGCTTCCAATTGTTCTCTTTTGCAACCCACACTGTGATCAGCAGTACTGACCCAAGAACGGATCTCAGTATGCTACTCTCTAGCTCAAAACTTCTGACTGGTACCCAGTCCCTTTCTCCCTCTCCTTAATTATCTACTGTAGAATTAACTCATTCCTTAGCTAGGTACTCCAGGATGAATGATATTGTAATAGTCCTACTCTTGGCTTGGTCTTTCACAATTGTGAGGTTTCTCAAACTTCTGTAAATAGCAATTGTCCAGAAAGATTTTTAAAATGTAAATTTTTGGATCATGCCTCTAAAGAACTCAAGAATCTTCATTTTAAACCAATGCCATCAAGGGTTCTGATGCATGTAGTCTGTGGATTCCCACTCAAAGACACTGAACCAATCTTAGAAATATTGGGTGTCTAAAGGAATTAAACACATGTTCAGAAGTAGCTCAGCAAGGCAAACTTGACTTCTGCAGAAGAATGTGCCACCTAACAAAGTCTGGTAAGCAAGCACACTTGGATGAGCAGTCCTCCAGTTTTTATCCCTAATGCTTTTATCCTTATTGCCCCTTGCTCTGATTGGAGGAGCTCAGGATTACAAATCTACACGATTGGCAAATTTTAAAATGGCCCGCAAAGGTAAGGGCTAGAGTTACAATGGCTGTGATTGGATAAACGTTGGGAAGTTCAAAATGGCTAGGATAGGATCCCAATTAAGGGTAAATACTGTAATCTGAAAATGGACCACTGGACTTTGTATTGCTCACATTACCTTTTGAGCCCATGTTTGAGTTTTGCTTAACTCTTGTTTGCTCTACTTCCTCTTTGCCATGATTTCCTAATTAACAAGTTTTCAATAAAATTTAATGGTGTTGGTGAATCTTTTAAAAAATTTTTAGGTTTTACAGTACACACATTGTTAACTATAGTTTTGTTTTTCCTGGCTATCTTTTTTCTTTCTTTCTTTTTTGTGATGCTGAGGATAGAACCCAGGGCCTCACACGTGCTAGGCATGTGCTATACACTGAGCTATATCACCAGCTCCTTCCTAGCTATCCTTTATGTTTCACTTTATAAAATAGTGAGAAGACCTGGCACATGGTATGACCCAGTAAATCTTTGCTATTTTTAAAGGAAACTGGAAAAACTGCCTCCTTTATATTAAAATATAATTAAGAGTCTTCTATGGTGAAAGATGTTTCATTGCCATTACTAATAATAGGTGTGAAATAGTACAGGAAATGACTTGCAGAATTACTTGGGGAGATGTTTTGCTTTTAAAAAAGAGTTTAAAACAGCATAATATAGTAAGTGTCCAGTGAAGAACTTTAGAAGATTCATAAATGCAAAAGAAATAATTGAATATAACCCTGTTATTCTCAAATACTTTTAATATTTTGATGTTTGTCCTTCTAGTCTTTTTTTATGCATATATTTTCTTTAGCAAAATAGTTTCTTTTGTACATACTATTTTGTAACAAGATTGTTTTCTCTAAATAATATGCTGTGAATATTTTCCCATGCCAATACATATTTTTCTGATGTTTTTAATGACTTCAAATATTATATGGCACAAATTAGTCATATGGTACTCCTTTAGTTCTCTATGATAACTACTTATAATTTTTTTGAAGTTTACATTTGAATTAAAGAGAACCAAAAGCCTATCTGTGTTTATTTAAAAAAAAGTAAATTGCAGTTACTTAATTTTTCTTTAATAATAATATTGGTACAAAACTTGGTGATTATGATATAAATGTTAAAGATGTTAATTTATTTAGAACTTAAAATATTAAAAGAACATAGAAATATCAAAATACTCAGGAATAAATCCTTAAATATAATTACATATTTGGGATCTCAGAGAGTGCCAGCCGCAACAGCTTACTAGAAGAAAATTCTCCAGACTACAGAGGTAGATAGAGCAGTGTTATTAATTAGTGGGCCAGGTGAATCAGAACAAAGGATCCCTTCCTCCTCCAGTATTTTTGGAAGCCATATGTCAGTATGAATTTTTTTAGAACCTACAGATTTATATACCTGCCTTTTCCTGGTAGCCAAGGAGACTATATCCCTGACTAATGAAAGCCCATACATCTGCTGAACCCCTGCATCCATATGTAATGGTAGGGTAGACTGCTGCTTAGAATTTGTTGTATTTAGAAACAGAAAAGTTGATTTAGGCCAAATGGAGAATAATATAGCAGAGGCAATTATTCAAGAGAAAAACATGTTCATGGAATCAAGAGAAGTAATGTGGGAAGTAAACTCTGAGAAATGACACTTTGAAGCTTTGAAGCTCTAAAAGGGAGTCTTTGAGTTAGTGTATTTCAAATAACCCCTTCTCCCTGTCTCCAGTTTGCTGTAATTAAATGTTTCTAATAAAGAGTTTACAACTGAAATGTGTCTGGGAAACTGGGCAGAGGTCTTTAGGGGCCTAGTTCTTGAGAAGTTGCCCACTTTCCTTAGGGCAGATGTATGTTTCCTGGAGTTAGAGTTTTCTATGTCAGCAACATGCCTTAGTCTCAGGAAATTTAGGATTATCTGTGGACGAGGTTGAAGTTCTCAAACACTGCCTGCAAGAGTCATTGAGGGTTATATTGGCTTTTGGAGCTGGGGCCTCCACTGGAGTGTGTTTAAGAAGCATCTGGAAAGAAACATATTGCTACTTAACTGGTTAGATGGAGGATATCTTATCTGAGTTCATGAAAAATCTAAGGGATGGGAAGAGTTGAAAGGAAGTCACTGCCCATTTACCTAATCTGTAAAATTCGGTTGTAAACTATGCCATTCTGTACATTAGACCCAGATTCATGCGATGATTTTGTACTTAAGGTTAAATATCTTCTGGTGGGTTCCTACAGGCTGGCTACTTGGGCTGAGGCAGGAGGATCACTTGAGCCTAGGAGTTGGAGTTGGCAACATACCGAGACCCTGTCTCAAAAAATATATGTATCTCCTATATTCTTATTTGACTTGCTTATTAATTGGTCCTGCAAATATAAATGTACATAGATGAATTTGCTCAGAATATGATCTTTATGTAGACAGAGTCTCAGCCAGAGCACTTCTGTAAATGCTTTCATTTTAGTCAATGTAATTTGGTTAAGTAGCAGTTGTCCTTTACTTTTTATTATCCACTGCCATAACAGTTACATCAGATGTAGTTGGAGCTTAAAGCAGTTGGGTGATGTTAATTAATTCCAATGAAACAAAAACTGCCTCAAATAATTAATGGAATAACAGTCTCAATGGAAGACCTTAGAGCTTCCCCCCAGCCCCCAAGAGACTAGAGAAAAATGATGGTCTAGATTGTTCACTTGAGACCACTTTGAGCTATTGATCTATCTTAGAGACCTCACCTGATGGTTCTGATTCCAACATGAATCATTCAGGCCATATAGTGATGTTATCATTTCTTCTTGCGGCGACTCTCTGTTTGCTATTGGTTACAGTTTTCGAGAGAGCAGTGCATGAATTTTTGGCATGTCAGAATCTAAAAATGGCTTTATTGTTTTATTTATAGCTGTCATATTTTAGTTTTAACTGAGTTTTTAACCTAGCAAGCAAATATTTGTGTGTACATGTAGGGTGGCAAATACAAGGTAGGATTGACTACTGGGTTATTACAGAGAGGAAGAGGCTTTGTATTTTCCCATCTCTGTTTTCTTCAACTAATCATGTTGTCTATCAGCTGATCTTTCTGGCATGAAGTTTGTCTTTTCTACAAAATAGTCAAAGAAAGATGAACTATTGAGCAGAGATAACAAGCAAGGGAAAATCAAGAGAAGAGACAAGAAGAAAGGTCTTTTTTAAATTATTATTTGTTTTAATTAGTTACACATGACAGTATAATGATCTTGACATATCATACATTTGAATCAGATGGGATATAATTTCTCATTTTTCTGAGTGTACAGGTTCCAGAATTACATTGGTCATGCAGTCACGTATATACCCACAGCAATAATAATGTGTATTTTATTCTGCTGTCAGAAAGGTCTTTTTCTATAAATGATCATCTTGTTTTTCCAGCCCAGCATGATGACACTGATTTTGAGAAAACTAGAAGGGAGTTTAATACACTTATAATTTTAATAATAGATGAGAAGAGAATAAGAGTCAATGTATAATATCTGATTTGCAATATTTTGTCAGATTAAAAGGTATAGGTTTCATATGATGTTGAAAATGTGATTAGAAGCTTATGTGTTTAGGAGTTAAATTTCTGGAAGCATATTTGTAAAGATCTAAGATCTAAAGAAAAAGAAAGTTTAAAAAAAGGAAACATTAAAAACTAAAAAGGAAATGGTGGTTTGAGATTAGAGATTTGAGACTAATTATCTGTGTTAGCTTTCCATTACTACAAGAAAATACCTGAAATAATCAACTTAAAAAAGAGAACATATTTATTTTGGCTCACAGTTTTAGAGGTTTCAGTCCATGGTTGATTGGTTCTATTGCTTGTGGATCTGTGGTAAGGCAGTACATCATGGCAGGAGCATGTGGCACAGGAGCCACTCACCCCGTGACAGCCAGAAGCAAGAGAGAGAGATATAGGAAGGGGTTGAATTCCCATTATCCCCTTCAAAGGCACCCCTCCTAGTGACCTAAGACCTTCCAGTAGATTCTACTGTATTTCAGTAGCACTAAGCTGAGAATCAAGTCTTTAACACATGGATCTTCAGGCAACGTTCAAGTTCTAAACTGTGACATTACCCAAATGTTTATTACCAGGTATGTGAGAGGCAAACAGGTTAATGTTCTTGGGACAGAACAATCAATAACTCAGGGATCTAATGGCATGCCTACAAATAATATTGGCCAATGTGTTATAGAGGTAGCAAACTCAGAGTAGATGCAAAAGAAGGGAGTTCAGAACACCTAAGGATAATATATAGTACAAATATATATTATATATTTTATAATTATATATTATAAAGATAATGTACATATATATGGGCATTCTTTATCATGATCTCTTTTTTTTAGTCTAAGTTGTTCTAAAAATAGCTCCAAAGTTTATTTGCTTTATATTAGTAAGCATTTTTAACCTAAACCCGACTTCAGGTTTTCGAAAGATGTGATTCCAATAGCTTTGCCTCTTTAGAATTTTCATGAATCTAATATATGCTGAAAAGAAAGTAGAGAAAGACTATTCATAAAAGAGTTAAACTTTACAATTCTAAATGATAAAATAACAAATACATAAAATTAATAGGAAATACTTAGAAGAACAAGTAAAATAACAAGCCATACTGTGATATGGTTAAGAGCATGATTTCTAGAGGTAGTGTGAGCTTCTTTCTGTGTGACCATAAGCAAATTAGTGGATGTACTTATTTTATTGGACAGCAAAGAGAGACATAGATATCAAGTGTGGTTCTTAGCACATGGTAACAGAGTCCATTAGTGTTAATTCTTAGGTAGTATTATTGACTTGTTTATTCTAAGTGATCTGTTAAAAAATGTTTTCTAAAAAATGTAGCCCTAGATAGATTTTGTTTTTCATACTTTTAAAGCTTTTAGAGGGTTTCAGGACATGAGTTATGCACAGTAATTAAAATTTCCCTTCATTCTACAGAGAGTTTAGCTAGAGGTACTCTTTTCAGTTATAATCTGTCTGCAACTCATCATTGTCAGCACCAGCTGACATAGCTGTAGCTTCCATTCTTGTCCCTTTTTAATCTCTTTCATCAGCATTATCAGAAAGGGGAACTATATTCTAAACCAGGAATATTAAAGGTCCTGTACCCAATAGCAATCAGTAAGTACTATTAGTATTTGTGCATAACATGCAGCTGTGTCATAAACTGTTGGTTGAATCCCAAATGCCAGTCCCAGCCCTTTTCTCTTGCCACTTTAGAGGTTTGAAAGACAATTATGCATTTTTATTATAACTTCCATTGTAGTTAGGACTAGCTACATGATTCAGTTCTCACCAATGTTATATAGACCGAAAATTTTTGGAGGGCCTCTATAAGGAAAAAAAAGTGCTTGTCTGATAGAAGGAATAGAAGCAAGAGAATAATTTGGATGCATACCCTTTTATTCTATCCTTAAGTATGGAATATGATGTATGGAATTGTGCAGTCAAGTAGCAATCATGAGGCAACAAGCCTGAGAATGAAAGGCTAACAAGCAAAGATGGTAGAGCAGAAATCTAGGTTCTTTATATATAACATTATTAAGTGTCTGGAAAAACCCTGAGAACCTTTTCTGGATTCCTTGTTCAGTGTACAAAGAATTCCTAATATTAAAGCTACTTAGACTTTTCTGTTCCTTATAGCTGAAAGTATTCCTAACTTAAGCAAGATGCAGCTGTTGTAGGTTGGGATGTGTAGCTCAGTGGTAGAGTGCTTTCCTAGCATTCACAAAGCACTGTGTTTGATCCCCAACAGTGCAAAAATACAACAAACAAACAAACAAACAACAACAAAAACCTCAGCTTTAATGTGAATAAAATTAATATGAAATTGGAGAATTTGTTAAGTTTATACAGTGTTATTTGTTCACAAAACAAATATAAGTAACAGGGAATATGGCAGAATTCAGGAGGTAAAAGATGAATTCTAGTCATGCTTTGGTGACATGGGTATCAATATCAAACAACCCAGTGATAGTCATAATTTCTAAATACTCTGGCTACATCTGGAAGTTTTTCCTACTATACATAGCTTTTTAAAGTCTGGTTTTCCTCAGGTTTAGGAACCGGAATATGAGAGAGGCAAGAAATGAAGTTTCAATAATATGGGGAAAGCTGGGTATGGGTAAGAGTGAGGGGTAGGAGATGTCAATTAAAAGATGAGCATGTAGAGGCCATACCAATCTTCCTGTCAGAGTTTTTCCTGGCACACCCTGAGTTTATGGTAGCCATATGTTTTAGAATCTCAGTGAGGGAAGAAAAGAACAAGATATAAAAAATTCAAAGGAGCCAGGCATGGTGGTGCACACCTATATTCCCAGTTATTCGGGAGGCTGAGGTAGGATTGGAAATTTAAGGCCAGCCTGAGCAGAAAACAAGACCCAGTCTCAAAAGAAAAAATAAAAAGGGGGGAAAAAAGAAATGAAAAGACAAAGGAGAAGTAGTAACAGCTATTGAAGACCTAGAAAAATTATTTGGAAGCATTAAAAACTTTGAGGTCCAGTTTCACTTGATCTCCTAACTCCTACAGGAAGTTCATGGTAAAGCCATGGAAACCATATGCTTAATGCAATCCTGTTAAATATTAGATTATCTAATAGTTTTAAGATTTTTGATTACTTTGTACAGTTGTTGTGGAAATTTAAAATAGCAGTAGGCAAGGTAAGGAACTGAGGTGAGAAAATACAGAGGACCCTTGTGAGAAATTTGACCATATCAGAAGATGAACAAATAATTATATCTGTCCCTTAGAAATTGCTCTTAAATTTTTAAATTTCTGAGGCTTATGGACAATGTCTCTTTTGCATCATAAAGAAGACATTAAATCTTTGTATAACTGAAGAAATAAACCAATTGTTTACTAATGGCATAATGAAAGAATTATACTTTAAATGGAAGCTGACACATGCAAACCCCTATACATGTTCATCAACCTTTTATGATCATCTGAGAGCTGTTTGTAACCTTCCTGTTTTCTCAATAAAATTTTAGTAATGGTTGGCCTTACTTATCAGAAATATTTCTGTAGATGTAGCATGGTCAGAGAATGTACTATTTCTGGTTCAGAGTGAGGAAGAGTTTGTAAATGCACCATAGGTTGATATGGAGGGCTGCAACTAAAATACTATTAAAGATTTAGATCTTACGTATAAGGTATACAGAGTAATTACTGAATCTTATTTTCCATTTCTTCTTTATTGTTTTGCAGTGTCAGACTCTAAAGTGCTCTGGATCTTATTAAGATCCATTTTCCTTATATTTTGTTGAATTTAAAAAAAATATTTATTTTTTAGTTTTAAGTGGACACGATATCTTTATTTTACATTGATGTGCTGAGGATTGAACTCAGTGCCTCAAGCATGGGAGGCAAGCACTCTACCACTGAGCCACAACCCCAGCCCTATTTTGTTGAATTTAAAAATTTTTTGTTTACATATGTAAATATTATCTTGGCTATTATTACAAAAGATAATTAACAGCATCTCATATTGCTATGGATAATTGTCCAGGATATGCAATATATATATGTGGTATGTGTGTGTATGGGTACACAGGTGTGTTGTGTATGCCTATGTTATGGAAGAGTGTATTCTAGACTGTTGAGATTGTTATAAGAATTTTTTCCTCTGAGGAGATGAAATTATAGTAGATTTTCATTTTGTAATTATCCATCTCTATAGTATTTGGATTTTTATAATTTTTATAATTAGTGTATATTTCTTTTGTAATCAGAAAAGAACAAATGTTTTCTTATCTTTTTTATAGATATTTTAAAAAGTTTTCTCTATGTATAATATATGTAAATTATTAAAACATTTTATAATATATTTGAAGTATTGTTTGATGCACTAAGAACCAAGATGCCTCACTCCAGATCCTGTTTTAGTGTTGGAATTAGCATCTTAGATTAGGCATGAACTAAGAACCTTTCTTCGGAGAGAGAAAAGAAAGGGGCAGGTCGTCTATATGGCATGATTTGGAGGTTACTAAGAGAAGCTAAACATAGAATACGAATAAAGAATTTATACACCTTGTTGCAGTGTCTTTCACCTGTAATCCCAGTGACTCGGGAGGCTAAGGTAGGAGGATCACAAAGTTCAAGGCCAGCCTTAGCTACTTAGTGAGGCCCTAAGTAACTGAGACCTATCTCAAAATTAGAAAGAAAAAGGGTTGCAGACATGGCTGGCTCAGTGGTAAAGTGCCCCTGGGTTCAATCTCCAGAACCATAACAGAACAAATAAAAACAACAGAAAAGAATTTATACAAATCAAAACAAACAACAAAAAATTCTATTTGAACAGAGGATTTTTCTGTTTTGTTTTGCTTTAGTACTAAGGATTGAGCCAAGAGCCTCACACATACTAGGCAAACACTGCTACTAAGCTTCATTCCCCAGGCCTTTTTTTAAAAAAAATTGTTTTTGAGACATAGTCTCACTAAGTTGCCCAGGCTAACCTCAAATTTGGAATTCTCCTGCCTCAAACTCTGAGTAGTTGCATGTGCCATTACACCTGGTGAGATTTTGTTTTAATGATAAAATTAATAAATATTTTAAATATCATACTTCTTATTTAAGGAAGTAAACGCTATTATAAACTGCTAACGGAAGTAAAATTGATTTAATCTTTCTCCAAGGCAATTTATCAGTATGCATAGGTATCAAAAGCCTTAGAATTTTTCATAACCTTTGAACCAGCAGTCATACTTTGAAGAATTAAAAGAAATAAGCATGAATGAATGATTATTTCAGGGCTGTGGAATAGTATATCCAATTGGAGATAACCTAGATGTTCAACAATAGAGAATTATTTACATAGATTATGTGTGTATAAAGCTATTTTTAAAAATAATTTTGTTAGTCTTTCCAGAGAATATTTTGCTGTTTTTTTATGACTTTGAATTATAAATTTTCATCAGAGCACCTTTTTGGCTGTATTCCTCATGTTTTTAAAAATTTATTTATTTTAATTAGGTGTATATGACAGCAGAATACATTTTGATTCATTGTACACAACTGCAGCACAACTTTTCATTTCAGTGGTTGTACATGATGTAGCATCACACCATATGTGCAGTCATACATGTACCTAGGGTAATGATGTCCGTCTCATTCTACCATCTTTTTCCTTGTGTTATGATATATTGAATTTTTATTATCATTAGTTATTTATCCTAATTTCTCTTGAGAGTTCTTTGACTCATGAATAATAATTTGCAAAAATTTGTCAGTTTTCTAATTATCTTTCTGCTTTCAAGTTCTAGAATAATTTCACTGTGAACAATGTACATGCTCTGTTCTGTGTATGCTGAGACTTGCCATGCCAGCCCCTCATTCTGTCTGCTATTTGCTGCTTTCCAGGTTTTTTCTCTTTGTTTTTGGTTTCAGCAGTTTTACTGTGATATGTCTTGATGTGGTTTTATTTCCATGTATTCTGTTATGGTTTCATGGAACTTCTTGAATATATGACTTAATGTTTCCCATCAGTTATGGAAACTTTGAATAGTATCTCTTTAAATATTAATTATGCCCTATTCTCTGTCTCCTTGTGAACTTCATTACACAGGAGACTATTTTACTTTATGTCACATGTCTCTGGTTCTCTTTTTCTTTCTTTTTTTAAATATTATTTTTTTTTAGTTGTAGCTGGACACAGTACTTTTATTTAATTTGTTCATTTTTATGTGGTGCTGAGGATTGAACCCAGGACTTCGCACATGCTAGGCGAGCGCTCTACTACTGAGCCATATCAACCCCTCTGGTTCTCTTTTTCTATTACTTTATTTTTGGTTCAATCTGGCTATTTTCTACTGACCTTTGACTTCACAATGTCTTTCTTCTGTGTCTTATCCATCTAATTAATGTTTAATTTTAGTTATTCTTAATTTATAGTTCTAAAGATTCTCCTTGGGTTGAGGATATGGCTTAATACTAGAGTGCTTGCCTAGTACGTGTGAAGCCTTAGATTTGATCCCCAGCAATACAAAAAAAAAAAAAAAAAAACCACACAAAAACAAAAAAAAAACCTCTTTGCTTTTTTAAAAAAGTTCAAGTTTTTGATTAAGTTATCAAATTATCACATATTTTTAAATGTATGAATCATAGTCATTGTGAAATTGGTATTTGATCACTCCTTTATTTGGGTCACCTGTTGATCCTTTTCTATTGCCTATTTATTCTCTTGGATTTTGGTCATTTAGTTTGTTTTCCTGACATGCTTGTTAAAATTTTATTCAGTGGGGGCACACTGTTTTTTATTTTATTTGTTCTTTTTAGCTACAATGACAGTAGAATATATTTTGACATATTATACATACATTGAATGTAATTTCCCATTCTTGTGGTTGTATGTGATGTGAAGTTACACTGATCGTGTATTTATATATGAACATAGGAAAATTATGTCCTATTCATTCTACTGTCTTTTGTACTTCCATCCCCTCCCTTCCTTTCATTCCCCTTTGTCTAATTCACTGAACTTCTATTCTTACCTCCCCTGTTATTGTGTGTTACCATCCACATAACAGAGAGAACATTCAGCCTTTGGGTTTTTGGGGACTGCCTTATTTCATTTATCAAGATAATTTCCAGTTCCATCCACTTACCAACAAATGCCATAATTTCATTCTTCATTATGGCTGAGTAATATTCCTTTGTTTATATATACACACATTTCTCCATTCATCTATTGAAGGGCACCTAGGTTGGTTCCATAGCTTAGCTATTGTGAATTGAGCTGCTAGAAACATTGATGTGGCCACATCACTATAGTATGCTAATTTTAAGTCCTTTGGGTGTATGCTGAGAAGTAGGATAACTGGATCAAATGGTGGGTCCATTCCAAGTTTTCTAAGGAATCTCCATACTATTTTCCAGAGTGGTTACACTAATTTGTAGTCCCACCAGCAATGTATGAGTGAACCTTTTCCCCTACATCCTCATCAACATTTATTGTTACTTAGTTATATTCTTGATAATTGCTATTATTACTAGAGTGAGATGAAATCTCAGTTTTTATTTGCATTTCTCTAGTTGCTAGAGATGTTGAACATTTCTTCATATATTTGTTGACCAATCATATTTCTTCTGTGAAGCGTTTGTTCAGTTCCTTTGCCCATTTGTTGATTCGGGGTTTTTTTGCTATTTTTTTTTTTTTGTTCTTTATATATCCTGGAGATTAAATGCTTTATGTGATGTGCAGATGGCAAAGATTTTTCTCCCATTTTTTAGGCTCTCCAGATTTCAATGGGGCACACTCTTTATAAAAGTTATAGAAGCTCGGGATGATTATCATCTTCTAGAAATGATTTAATTTTCTTCTAGCAGCCAGACAGATAACCTTGTCCAGTTAGGGGCTATGGTGTTTCATTATGTTTCATGCTTTGTAAGGATTAACCAATTTCAGTTTGGCCTGAATCTTAGCATAATATTTTAGAGATCTCAACTGAAGAGTTGGGGCATATTTGGCAGACCTCACTTCCTTCCTGGCCCTGAACCCCAAATTTTGTTTGCTTGGCACTTGAGTTCTTAAAATCTTTACCTAGCTGTTTAGCTTCTTAGTGGTTGCCTTATGCTTGGATTAGTCATTTTTCTGCCCATCTATAGTTTAGAAACTGATCAAATAAACGCTTAAAGGGGAAAATGTGGACAACTAGGTCTGCCTCCTCTAAGATCTTGGCTTCTTTGGTCTTGAAATTCAGTGCTACTGGTGAAACCAGATTTTTTTGTTGTTGTTTAATATTTTTCTTTAGGTGTAGATGGACCCATGACTTTATTTAATTTATTTATTTTTATATGGAGCTGAGGATTGAACCCAGTGCCTCACATGTGCTAGTCGAGCACTCTACCACTGAGCCGCAACACCAGCCCCAGATTTTGTTTTTTTCTGACCCTTGAAACTGCTAGAGCTTTGAGTTATGGTCTTTAGCAAAGTCTTTTGTATTCCGTAAGGTAAGTGGGGAAATGACCTGAAGACAAAATATAGCAGCAAATTTAGGGCCCATCTCAGTGTATTTCTCTCCTTTTGGGGATCTGGGCTCTTAATGATGGGTTTTTTTTTGGTTGTTCTGCAATATCCGTTATCTGTGGTTTTTTGCATAGTATCCAGCTTTTATAGTTTTCAGTGAGAATGTTAGTTTGATATAAGTTACTCAGTTGCTTCTAGAACTGGAAGTTAGGCGATTTTATATGTGTCTGTTTAAGCTTATATTTAGATGCAGTAATTATTCAGATGATTTTTAATATAAACTTTATTTCGAGTTTTTGAAAGAATCTGTCAGGGAAATTAAGAGTTTATGAAAATTTTATTTTCAAATATCCTATATTTTCAAAATGCGTAATACAGTGTATGTGTTTGTGTGTGTAGTGTGTATTTAAACTCTGAATTACTTTCTACTTTTAAAAATGTCCTACTTTGTCTTAGTATTTTTAGAAATTTCATATTTTTGTTGGCCATATGGTTTATAAAGTAAAAAAGTAGTTTTGACTAGTATTCCATTTATGATCTGTTTATGAAAAAAGTTGACATTTACTTTTTTTTTTTTTAATTGCTGGAGATTGAACCCAAGGCCTTGTGCATGCAAGGCAGGCACTTGATAACTAAGCTATGTACCCAACCCCTATTCTTGACTTTTTATAGTAAAATGTTTTGGAGATAATTTTGAATTTGTTTGAGTTTTAAAAAAAAGCAAACCTTAGCTATACATACAATTTTCCATAATTAAATTTTCTGTATACTAGTAACTATTTTTTTTAATCAGCTTTTTGGCTGCTGTGACTAAAAGATCCCGACCAGAACAATTGTAGAGAAGGAAAAGTTTATTTGGGGACTCACAGTTTTAGAGGTCTTAGTCCACAAAAGGCCGACTCCATTCCTTGGGCCTCAAAATTAGTCAAAATATAATGGTGGTAGAGTGTGGCAGAGGGAAGCAGCTCACATTATTAGGAGGCAGAGAGAGAAAGAGAGTCGCCACTCTTCAGGTGCAAAATATGTACCCCCCAAACCTCACCCCAATTCCCACCTCCTCTAGCTATACCCTACCACTTCAGTTACCACTTAGTTAATCCCTATCAAGACATTAATTCACTGATTAGGTTAAGACTCTTACAACCCAATTATTAATCCTATGAACCTTCTCGAATTATCTTATATGTGAGCTTTTGGGGGACATCTGACATCCAAACCATAACACTATTTCTTTATCTTTCCATTAGAAATATATTGGATATAAATCTTTCTAAAATGTACTATTAAAAATAAGATGTAGGGGCTGTTTTAGCTCAGTGGTAGAGCGCTTGCCTAGCACATGTGAGGCACTGGGTTCAATCCTCAGTATCACATAAAAATAAAATAAAGGTATTGTGTCCATCTACAACTAAAAAATTTTTTTAAAAATCATTTTTAAAAAAGGTGTAATTTACTTTTATTTGGAAAACTCAGAAGACCTTTGTGAAGACATGAAAATACAAAATAAAAACCACTTTCCAAAGATTTTTGGAAATGGTCTGTATTATAAATATTGTGCTGCACTGCCCAGATCTGTTTATCACAACTTCCCAACTGCTGCAAGGTTATTGGGAATTTTCTTGGCTTAAAAAATCTGTTTCACCCAAGGTCACACCCTCGCACACTATTCCAGGGTAGTCTATATCCAGTGTTTGGCTGATGCATGGGTATAAAGGCACACCCGCCCTCATGCCAACTCAGGACCACTCTGAGCTATTCTAGTTTCACATCTTCCTTCCTTCCTTGTCTGTGCACCCCCCTGCACCCCTCCCCCATTACTGGGGATTGAATCTAGGGCTTCATGCCTACTAAGCAAATGCTCTACCATTGATCTACATCCTAAGCTGCAGTTTCACATGTCTTTTTGAAGTTGACTGATGAAGTCGAGTTCTCTTAAAATTATATATTGAATAGTATTTAAATTTTTCTGAGGAATGTGTCATTAATAGTGCAATAGTACATTGGAGCCCTTGTAGCCTACAAAGATGTTAAGGAACAGTTGCCTATATACTAAATGACCTCAGGTGAAAACTTTTGAAGGGCCTGTGTCCTTAATTATTAGGCAACAAGCCTTTACTTTTTGCTGTATTATTATGGCTTTTTTGTTCCCTTTGTTTTCACAACTTCTCTTTTTCAGTGGATACTCTTTAGAGGGTCTTCTAGACTGTAATAAACCTTCTTTAATCCCCAGTCATCTCGACACCCTTCCTTACCTCAGCCACAAGTGGCTGAACCCAAGTGGCAGGATGGATCTGTATTCGCTTTCTGGGACTTTCCCAGAGGAGGAAGTTACTCTCTGTGATTAGGCCCATAAACTTGAAGGTCAACAGCACTGCAGTGTGATGGGAACATCTTTCATCATCCACGTGGCCCAGAAAACAGAGGATGCAGATATGTATAAGGAGTAGAGATGAGAAACTGTCAGAGGTGGATTAGCTTTCTAAGCCCTGCTTCCAGTCCTGTTGTGAAGTCCCTATTTCTGTTCTTTGCCTTCATGAAGAGATCCATATCCTTATAATCAATCTTTCATGTCTGCATAAGCTAACTCAAATTAGTTAATGCTACCTAGGTCATTAGTTTTTTTGTTTTTTTTGTCTTTAAATTGGGATGAACTTGAAAACTGTATAAAAAATAAAATTATAGAATAAGAAGTAGAATTTTTAAATGAAAACAAGGGATGCTTTCCCAAGTAAAGTTTTAGTGCATAAAAAAGCTTTGTGCTTCTCACTACTCAGAGGCCATTTTCACTTCTTAGTCTTTTATTAATTAAGTAGTTAATATATTTTAATTGACAAGTTAAAAATATGTGTAGTCATGCACAATGTAATGACATTTTGGTCACTGACAGACCACATATACAACAGTGGTTTCATAAGATTATAATGGAGCTGAAAATTTCCTATTATCTCATATTTTTACTCTACCTTTTCTGTGTGTAGATATGTTTACATACACAAATAGTATTGTTTTACAATTGACTGGGAGAGTCAGTATGTAACATGTCATACAGGGGATTGTACCTTAGAACCAATAGGCTCTACCTTTTAGCCTACATGTATAGTAAGCTGTGCTATTCAGGTTGTGTACATACTGTTTGCTGTATGAAGCCCACACAATAATGAGCTTGCCTAACAATGCATTTCTCAGAATGCATTAAACAATGCAGGATCACTGTATTTGTGGGGTACATTATGTTTTGATGTATGTATTTTTATACGTTGTGTAATAGCTAAATTAAGCTATTTAACATAAGAATTGTCCCCACATTACTTATCGCTTCTTTTTTTTCTTGCTTTTTTTTTTTTTCTTTTTTTGTACTGGGGATTGAATCCAGGGGCACTTAACCACTGAGCTACATCCCTAAGTCCTTTTTTTGTATCTTATTTAGAGACAGGGTCTTGCTGAGTTGCTTAGTGAAAGGAAAGTGACCACAACACTCGGAGCAACCAAAAGATCTTTATTGCAGCAGTGCAACAAAGAGAAAGGAAAGAAGGAAAGAGAGAGGGAGAAAAGAGAAGAGATGAACAGGGAGAGAGCAAGAGCAAGAGAGAGACAGAGAGCGCGCGTAAGAAAGATAAAGAGCAAGAGAGAGAGAGCAAGAGAGAAAGAGCAAGAGAGAGGGGGACCTGGCAGGAGGGAGTTTTTATAGCCCAAATCTAATAGGGCCTCTAGGTCTGCAAGCTGCCTTGTTGGCCCAAGGGGGGGTTAAGTGTTCAGACTTAAGCAGGGTTGAATGTTCAGACTTGAGGCAAACAGGTGATAAAGGACCAGATAGAGGGGGGTTTGAGTGCGTGGGCTATCTTGCAGCCAACATCTGTTCAGCCTGCCCTGCAGACAACACAGTTCAGCCTGCTCTGCACCCAACACTTAGGGCCTCACTAAGTTGGTGAGGTTGGCTTTGAAATCCCAATCATCCTGCCTCAGCCTCCAGAGCCGCTGGGATTACAGGCATGTGCCACTGTGCCCAGCATATACTTATCATTTCTTTGTGGTGAGGACACTTAAAATCTACTCTCCTAGCAATTTTCAAATGTACAATGTATTGTCATTAACTATTGTCACAATGATATATATTAGATCTCTTGAGCTTACTCCTCTCAATTGAAATTTTATATCCTTTTATGAGTATTTTCCCAACTTCCCTACCTTCCAGCCTCGTGTAATTACCATTTTATTCTGTTTTTGTAAGTTCAACTTTTAAAACTCCATATATATGTGGGATCATGTGATATTTTCTTTTTGAGCATGGGTTATTTCTCTTAATATCTACCAGGTTAATTAAGATTTCACCATAATTTTTCAAATGACAGGATTTCTTTCTTTTGAAGCCTGGATAATATATCATTATGTATATATGTCATATATATTTTTCTTATTCATCTATTGCTGGACACTTACGTTTTATTTTTATCCTTAATTGTATTCTAGATAATTAAATTTTATTTTGCTAAATAAAAAAAGGCTTTAGTCATACTGAAGCTGATGTTTCAAAGAGTATAACATTATTGTGTGAGCATGTAGTAGTGCTAAAGAGCCTCCCACCCCACCTTTTTTTTTTTTTTTTTTGTAATGCTGGGTACTGACCATTGAACCCAGGGTCTCACACATGCTAGCCAAATGTTCTACCACTGAGCTACATCCCTAGCCCTTTTTACTATTTGTTTTGAGACAAATAGTTGCCCAGGCTGGCCTTGAACTGCCTTAGCCTCCTGAATCCATCAAGAACATATTTTTGAAATGGAAGAAACATTCTCCATACTTTGTTAATGTGCTAGTTTTTGTGTGTGGTGCTGAGGATCAAACCCAGGGCCTTGCATATGCCAGACAAATGTTCTCACTCTGAGCTGTATCCCCAGCCCCTAGATAGTTGAATTTTAACCACTTTTAAGTCAATTTAATTTTTTTAGTACTTCAGGGTTGAATATGTTTTTGACACCTATATCTCCAACATTAGCTGATAACTGGCTAATGTTGGAACTTACAAATAGCTTAATGGAATTCATTTATCTAGTTGGATTTTGGCAGACCTGGGAACTGTGTTGTTGTTGGCCTTTAATATTTATTATAAAGTTCCTGCAGTAGTTGGTTGCCTTGGTAGGCAAAATCAGCAGAATTATTAATTAGTTGCCTTGAGCTTAAGCACCTAGATAGCAGATAACAAGAAATATCAATCTACTTTTTATTTAATCAGAATGTTTTCTTGAAGGAACTCTGACTACTGTAGTATGTTTGCACCATGCCAGTAATGATTTTCAGTTTCAGGAAAGATCTGTGGGTTTTAGAATAGAACCAAGACCTCTGGCCCCTTTTACATCTATAGGCTTTGTTTTGATCCTTAGTCTAGATATTTCATTTAATGATTTTGATCATTTTGGGTGAGAGAGTGTGGATGAATTCGTTAAAAGTCATCCCTATTAATAGGAAATGTTTTTATTAATGATGAGTCATCCTTGGAGACCATTAGTGATAAACATGTTTTTTTCACATAATCAAGGAAAGATGTGTGAGGCTGTTTTTCTGACCGGGTCTGGTCCTCTGTGCTTTATTCTTTTTGACTATTAAAGGTGGAACTGTCATGTTTTTGGACATTTGAGCCAGGGGCCAGGCAGTAAGCTTGTTATACTAGTAGTTCACCTTTGGACTTTTAATTGTATTTTCTACCCTTGTATGATACAAGTTAAAACATGGTTGCCTTATATTTGTATCTAAAATAATTTTTTTATTAAATACAGATTAATTGTTGTCTCAGAGGAAAGAGTATGCTTTTGCTCATATTTTCCTCTCTTCCTTCAGTTCTCCTACATATCTCATCAAGTAAACCATATTTAATGGTGTCAGTGGAGACTGTAGCCATGACTCAGAATGCTTAGTGTCAGATCAGGCAGGGCAGGCAGTCACCAAAGGAGGCAGATTTAAAAGGGCCGCTGAACAAGCTTTATTGAGATATCACTCCCGGGCGGAACTCGATCAGACCCACAGAGGGGACAGGGGAAGGGTCTGAGGAGAAACCATGTGGAAGCTCGACTGGACTGGACTTTTATGGGGCTTACAGCAGGAAGGGAAGGGCTTGGGACAGGAAAAGGTGTTTCTAGGAACCCTTGCCCCCTTGAAGTTGGTCAAGGGAGTTGGCTGAACTGCAGGATTGGCCAGGGGGCCCTGCTGATTGACAGGCGTTAATCAGGAGATCTGGCTGATTGACAGGCATTTCCGCCGCCATCTGATTGATGTTCTTTTCCTGCGAGGGCTGCTTTGTTCTAAGTTGCCACCAAGTCGCCACCACCGACCTAACACTTAGTATCTGGTGTTTGGAACTTGTCAATGCTTTTGTCATGCTGAGGCCAGTGTCTTCCAAAGTATAACACTATTATATGAGCATGTACTAGTGAAAAACCAGCCAATATCTCAGAGCAAAGCTGTCCAAGGAAGGGACATGGCCTTTGTCCTTGGAAAAACCCACAGAGCACTCCTAGGCACATTCCCACCCTGCTAAGTTGTTTATCTACAGGAGAGATCTGCTGCGCCAGGTGTCCCTGACTCAGTCAGGCTAGGTGGGGATCCATAGCAGCCCCCTAGCAGTCACCAATCAGCATGAGACAGGGAAATACCTGGGATGCCAGATAACCCTCCCAGTAGTTTATGGTAGTTGATAACCTGTTGGGAAACCATGTAGTTCAGCACGTACACCCCTCTTGGCTTCAACCAATCAGTTCAAACGAATACCCCTTTTGTACTGACCAATCACCCCTATCTAACTTGTTCCCGCCAGTGAATGTGCTAATCATGTTTTAGAGTTGTTGTTTCATTTTCCCACGGTGTGAGGTGATTTGTTATGCTGTATGTGAAGTCCCTGCCCTTTTCAAAGAATGTATATAAGCTCTGCTCAAGCTGTTCTCAGGGCTCTTTGCTCTTTACCTCTTTGAGGTAGGCTTGGAGCCCCAGCATGCTGGACCCCCTAATAAACCCTTTGCTGTTGTATGAGACAGTCTCTTGGTGGTCTTTTCCTCCGACATTCGCCTGACCTTTACACTAGTGCTAAAGAAGACAGTTTTTAAATGGAAGAAACATTCGCCATTCTGTTAACAATGTGCTATTGGAGAGTGGCTACATATTTATTTTATAACTTAACAATTAATGATTGTAAGTATATCAATCTGATTTATAATCTATAGCTTGTTTAAGATGTGCCAGCTTACTTAATCTATAGCTACAACAATTACTTCAAACCTTCTGGCTCTGAGATATAGTTTGCCTTGGAAAAAAGTACCATTTCTATTTCTTTCTTCCAGAACATGTTACATATGGCCTGACACAATATTTCTTCCTGCAGACCTTGATGGTAGCACAAGGATTTCATTAGCTCTTATTCTCATCCACACCCAGTGTAGAGGCCCTGTTGACTCACAGTTCAAGCACGAGATCTGAGTCTTTTCTGGTGATTAAAAATAAATAAAAATTTTTATTGTGAAAAAATCTAAAATATATATGAAAATGTTACCACTGTTTACCAGTGACGAGTCAAGCACACTGAGGAAAGTGTAGAGAGGAAAGTGGAAGGCTTTATTAAAGGATGGCAGAAAACACTTCCTCCCTGAGGAAGAAGGGGACCTGAAAGGTGGAATCCATGAAGGGGGAGGTCTTCCCTTTTTTATGCTAAGGTCTTCTTTGAGTCCTCCCATATTCCTGTCCTTTGTTTCCCTGTATCCTGCAGTTATAGAATGCAGGCGGGAAGGCCAAAAGGTGGGAGATAGGTGGACTGATGGGGCAAGGAGGAGTAATCTGGACTGGAAGGGCCTGGGGTGGTTTGGTTAGCACCTCTCTGTTTGCTGGGAGCTACTTCATTAACAATTCCTTAGGATGGGCTCTGGGCCTTGGGGACATTAACATTTCAATTTCCCCAGGTGTTGTTCTCCATTTTCTTTATCTTACTTGATATTAGACCTGATTTACCTAACTACAATAACTACCTATCTTTAAATCTGGCTTCAAAAGTAGAAAGAGCAGTATAGTCAGTTCCCACATACCTGTGTCCCCAGGTTTAACATCATCAACTCATGGCCAACTTAGGTCACCTACACCCTTACCTGCTTTTTCTTTCCCAATTATTTTGAGACAAATACCAGACATACTGTCATTTCATTCCAATTATTTCAGTATGTATTGTTAGACCAGGACGCAAGAAAAGACCACTGACTCCAATTAAAATCAAATTAAAGCAAGCTTATTATTTAGACCCGCCGGGCTGCCTCTCCCTCCCCAAACCGCGGGAAACAAGACAGCAGCAGCAGCTTTCCTGCAGCCCAGCTTTAAAGCCCAGAAAGTTACACAAAGGGGGGGTTACAGATAACAGAAATGGTAGTTTACATTTTTTGCTGGCCCCAACATCAGAATTTATTAGAGCCTCAGAGAGGGTCATTATCTGGCCAGGGAAGGCCAATATTTATGAGGTATCACTAAAGTTTCAGAGAGGGCTGCTATCTGGTCAGAGAGCCAGGCATGGGTGAGTTCAAGGCATGGGCAGGCATTCCAAGCAGGTTTAGAATTTGCAGTAATTTATAGTAAAGCCAAAATTATCTTTTCATGGCTTTGTGGCGAGATGGCTCCCAATTTTAAGAAAAGATCAGGTTGGGTCTATCAGTATCTGTACAGAAAAAAGATTAACATAGCAGGCCTGTCTGCAGTTTTCTGAAAGGCCTGTTTACAAGGTTGCTGGCATCAGGAAACATGGATTTGGAGAAGATTCTTACCACCGTAACTGGTAGTGGCTCACTATGCCTAAGCTTTGTGTACAAACCATGTTGTTTATGGTGAACATCTGCTTTCCTTCTAAGAGGCTGGAATCTTGGAGTGTGCTAGATAGTATGACTATGTAACCAGGCTCCAATAAAACTTTGGGCATTGAGTATGTAGAAGCACTGTCTCAACTTGTTGCTTGGAGAATTAGGCCTATCCCAGTGACTGCACTGTGAGAAGACTCTTGAAAGCTGGCACCTGGTTTCCTCTCAACTTTACTATATGCTGTTTTCCCTTTGCTGATTTTTGCTTTGTTACCTTTTGGCTGCTCATAGCCATGATGACATGTACAGCTATATGCAGTTATGTGAGCCCTCCTTCCAAATCCCTATATCTGGGAGTAATATTAGGAATTGTTGGCAGAGTATCTCTTACATAACACTTAAAAACTATCTATTCATCCATCCATCCATCCACCCACATCTCCATAATACTATTATCACATCTAAAAATATTCATAATACTTCCTTCATATCATCAACTATCAAATCAGCATTTGCATTTCCAGTTGCCTCATAAGTGTCATAATCTTAAATTTTGTTTGAATCAAGATTCAGATATTGCAACTGGTTGATACTTTCTTAAGTTATCACTATAGATTCCCTATCTTCCCACTTTTTTTTTCTTGAATTTATTTTGCTGAAGAACCTGAGTCATTTTTACCTGCAGTGTGTCCCACACTCTTTTTTGTTTACTATACTGCTATGGAATAGTTTATTGTCTTCCTCTGTGAATTGGTATTGTGACTTTTTGTTTGAGATTTTGAAAGTCCAGTGCTGCCTTATATCCTGAGGATATGCCTTAGTTTTCATTTGATTAATATTTGCCAAACATATTGAGATACTTGAATAAAAGGGCTCTAACAGTAAATATCTTTGTTTCATTAGCAGGAGACTAGATCTTCTGACACTAGGAGTATGACTTATCCTTCTTAAGAGATTCCAATGAAAAGTACATGGCTTAGTGTTCATTACCTGCCTTTCATGTACTTATCCTGGCAGAATTCTCTGAGCAAAAACTAACTTTAGTTATCGGGGGCTGGAACGGTGCCATGGTGATCAAATTCCTTTTTTTTTTCTTTTTTTAATATTTATTTTTTAGTTGTAGATGGACACAGTATCTTTATTTATTTTTATGTGGTGCAAGGGCTCTACCTCTGAGCCACAACCCCGGCTCCCAAATTCCCTCTTTTCAGTCCAGTTATTTTTTGTTAAATCCTAAAAACTTAAAACAGGAAACATCAGAACCCTACTAAAAACTGCATATACATGTCAACATATATTAATTTGTTATGTAACAAAATCAATGTTCTTTGTAAATAATTATTATTAGTGAGTTTTTTGCTTTGTTTTTTGTACTGAGGGTTGAACACAGGGGCACTCTACCACTGAGCTATATCCCTATCCCCTTTCTTTTTTTTTTTTTATTTTGAGACAGGGACTTACTAAATTCCTGAGGCTGACCTTGAACTTGTGATTCTCCTGCTTCAGCCTCCCAAGTCACTGAGATTATAAACATGCGCCACCACACCCAGCTTAATAGTACATCTTCTTTGTACAAAATAATGAGTTTCAGGTTGGGGTTACGGCTCAGTGGCAGAGTGCTTGCCTACCATGTGTGAGGCACTGGGTTTGATTCTCAGCACCACATATAAATGAATAAAGCAAAGGTCCATCGACAACTAAAAAAATTTTTTTAAATGATTTTCAATGTGACAATTTCATACATGCAAATAATATACTTTGATCATATCCACCTTCTCTGTGTCCCTCTTTCTTCCCCTTCCCAGGAAGGTCTTTTTTCATAATAGCACCCCTTCTACTTTTACATTGTCTTTTTTGTTTTGTTTTTGAGTTACCAATTCCTCTTAACTTTATAGGAATAACCCAACAACAAAAGTCTAAAGTGTTAGTAGGAAAAGAAGTAGTCAGACGATCTCTGTTTGCCATTGGTATGCATCTATATATAGAAGACCCAAAAAACTCCACCAGAAGACTTCTAGGGCTTTTAAATTTGTTTAACAAAGCAGCAATATCCAAGATCAGCACCCATAAATCAATAGCTTTCCTATACTCCAACAGTGATTCAGCTGAGGAAAAAAATTCATCTCATTCACAATAATCTAAAAAAAAAAAAATCAAATACTTGGGTGTAATCTAACCAAGGAGGTAAAAAACTCTACAATGAAAATTATAGAACACTGAAGAAAGAAATTGAAGAAACCTTAGAAGATGGAAAGACATCCCATGTTTTTAGATAGGCAGAATTAATATTGTCAAAATGGCCATACTACCAAAAGCAATATACGGATTTAGTGCAGTCCCCATCAAAATACCAATGACATGCCAGGCATGGTGGCGCACACCTGTAATCCCAGAAGTTTGGGAGGCTGAGGCAAGAGGATCACAAGTTCAAAACTAGCCTCAGCAACTTAGCCCTATGCAACTTAGTGAGATCCTGTCTCTAAAAAAGGGCTGGTGATGTGGTTCAGTGGTTGAGCACCCTTGGGTTCAATCCCTAGTACTAAAAAGAAAGAAAAAACACAAAAAACAAAACAAACAACAAGAACAACAACCAAAAAAAAAAAAAAAACAAGAAAAGCAATGACATTTTTCACAGAATTAGAAAAAAAAATTATTAAATTCATTTGGAAGAGTAAGAGACCAACAAATAGCCAAGCAATACTAAGTAAGAAAAGCAAAGCAAGAGGCATCACAATATCTGATCTGAAATTATATTACAGAGCTGTAGTAACAGAAACAGCATGATATTGGCATCAAAACAGACATGAAGAGCAATGGAATAGAATAGAAGACACAGAAAAAAATGTGTATACCTGTAGCTATCTAATATTTGACAGAAGTGCCAAAAATATATCTTGGAGAAAAGACAGCCTTTTTAACAAATGATGCTGGGAAAACTGGATACCATATGTAGAAAAATGAAATTAGACCCCTCTTACCCTACTCAAAAACTCAAATTGAAATGGAACCAAGACTTAGGAATTAAACCAGAAACTTTACAACTGATGGAGTAAAACATAGGGTCAATACTCCCATCACATAGGTTCTGGCACCAAGTTCCTTAACAAGATCCCCTAAAGTGCAAGAAATAAAACCAAAATTGGTAGGTGGAATGCTATCAAACTAAAGCTTCTGCACAGCAAAGGAAAGAGGAGCTTGAAGAGAGAGCCTATAGAATAGGAGAAAATCTTTGCCAACTATTTCTCCAAGAGGGGATTAATATCCAGAATATACAAAGAACTCAAAAAATTAAACATCAAACAAACAAATACCACCCAATCAATAAATGGCCAAAAGAACTAAACAGAAACTTCTCAAGATAAGAAACATAAATAGCCAATGAGAGACTGGGGATATAGCTTAGTTGGTAGAGTGCTTGCCTCACATGCACAAGGCCCTGGGTTTAATTTCCCAGCACCACACACACACACAAATAAAAGCCAATAAATACACGAAAAAATGTTCAACATCTGTAACAATCAGGGAGATGCAAATTAAAACTTTCATCTCACTGGTCAGAATGGCAGCGATCAAGAATACAAGTAACAATTAATGCTGGTGAGGTTGTGGGGAGAAAGGTGCACTTGTACATTGTTGGTACGACTGCAGACTAGGACATTCATTCTGTAAAGCAGTATAGAAATTCCTCAAAAAACTAGGGATGAAACCACCTCAAGAACCAGCTATTCCACTCCTTGGTGTTTTCCCAAAAGATCTAAAATCAGCACACCACAGCAACACAGCCACATCAATATTGATAATAGCACAATTCACAATAGCTAAACTACAGAATCAACCCAGATGCCTGTCAATAGATGAATAGATTAAGAAATTGTGGTATATATGTACAATGGAGTAGTTCTACTTAGCCATAAAATGAATAAAATTATGGCATTTATTGCTAAAATAGATGTAAATGGGAAGTATCATGCTAAGTGAAATTAGCCAAACTCAGAAACTCAAAGGTCAAATGTTTTCTCTTATATGTGGAGGCCAGAATAAAATAAAGGAAAGGGGGAGGGGAGGATAGGATAACGTAAAGAATTGTAATGCAAATAATAATAATAATAATAAAGCTTATGTAAAAAATAAATAAAAATTTAAAAAAAACATGTGAGTCTAATACAAATTTATAAATGAGCAATAGGAAGTCTAATAGAGTACAGGAAGGAAAATGGGAGAGGGGCGGGAAGAGAGAAAAAGGGAACCATGAACTGAAATAAATTTTCATGCCTGTATGAGTTTTTGGAATGAACCTAACTACTATGTATAATTAAGAAGCTCTAATAAAAAATTAAAACAAAATTTCCTTTATTTAAAAAACAGTGAATATAGTTACCATAGGTATCAATATAGATGTACTTTTTTGAAATAGGTGGTGGTTGGTCATTTAATAAACATTTAGAATATTCATGATACTTTAAACATTTTTATTTTTAATTGTGGTAAAAACACATAAAATTTACAAACTTAACCACTTTTGAATGTACAGTTCAGTAGTGTTAACTACATTTGTAGTGTGGTATAACCAATCTCCTGAATTCTCTTCATCTTGAAAAACTAAAACTCTAATTCCCTATCCCCCTCATTTTATATCCCAGCAACCACTTTTTTTTCTGCTTCTGAGTCTTCCTACTCTATCTAGGGTAAAGGGAATCATATAGTATTTGTCTTCCTGTGATTGGCTTTTATCACTAAGAATAATGTCCTCAAGGTTTATCAGAGTTGTAGCATGTATCCAAATTTCCTTCCTCCCCCCCCCCCCTTTTGCTACTGGGGATTGAACCCAGGATTGCTCACCACTGAGCCATTTCCCCAGGCCTTTTAAAAAATATTTTATTTAGAGAGAAGGTCTTGTTAAGTTGCTTAGGGCCTCACTAAGTTGCTGAGGCTGGCTTTGAACTCTCAGTCTTCCTACCTCAGGCTTCCAGTCCGCTGGGATTACAGGTGTGCCTTACTGCTCCCAGCTCCTTCCTTTTCAATGTTGAAAAGTATTCCAGTGTATGAATATATCACATTTTGTTTATTCATTAATTCATCGATAAACATATGGGTTGCTTCCGTCCTTTGGCTGTTGTGAATAGTTTCTATGAACATGGATGTACAGATATCTTTTTGAGACCCTATTTTTCAATTCTTTTGGGTATGTACTCCAAATTGCTGGGTCACATGGTAATTGTTTCATTTGTTTGTTTGGTACCAGAGATTAAACGCAGGGGTGCATAAGCACTGAGCCACATCTCCATCCCTTTTATTTTTTTATCTTGAGTCAGGTTCTCACTAAGTTGCTTAGGGCCTTGCTAAATTGTCTAGGCTGATTTTAAACTTGTGATCCTCTTGCTTTAGTCTTCTGAATTGCTGGGATTATAGGCATGCACCACCATGCCTGGCTGTTTCATTTTCTTGAGGAACCATCATACTGTTATCCATAGTAGGTACATCATTGTACATTTTCACCAACATCACACAAGAGTTCCAATTTATTCATATCCTCTCCAACATTTGTTATTTTCTGCCCTCACTTACAATGGCAGGCATCCTAATGAATTTGAAATGATATCTCATTGATTTTGATTTGTATTCCCTTAATGATTAATGATGTTGAGCCTCTTTTCATGTGTTTATTGGCCATTTGTATATCGTTTTTGAGAGAATGTCTACTCTAATGTTTTGCATTTTAAAATTAGGTTACTTATTTTTATTCTTGTTGTTGTAGGAATTCTTTATTCTGAATAGTAACCCCTTATCAAATATATGATAGTTCTTCCCATTCTGTGGATTGCCTTTTCATTCTGTTGATTGTGTCCTTTGATGCATACAGATTTTTAATTGTGATGTGGTCCAATTCATCTATATTTTTATTGTTGTTTTTGCCTATATTTCTGGTGTTTCAACTATGATATCATTGCCAAATTCAGTGTCATGAAGCTCTCCCCCTAAGTTTTCTTCTAACAATCTTATAGTTTTAGCTCTTACATTTATGTCTTTGATCCTGCTTGAGTTACTTTTTCCATGAGATTTAAGGTAGGAATCTATCTTCATTATCTGTCTGCTCTTTTACACTTTGATTTAATGATATATCTGTGCACTGTCTAGAAGAGAACAGAGGGCTCTGAAGTCGGTTGTGCTATTGACAACTGCTTGCAATGGAAATCTTGCCTTAATGTCTCCTCCCATGGGCAGTTGTTACTGATCTAGTTTATTTTTCCCCAAAGAGTCTAAATTTTAAGAAAGTAAGAGAAATTGCTAAATACCTGTTCCCAGTTATTAAATATTAGTTGTTTATACTTTTTTTTTAGGTTCTTAAACTTTTTATTATGAAAAGTTTTCAAACATACACATAGTAAAAACAAACCCCAGCACACAGCTTCAACAAATAGCCTTCTCCATCTCTTGTTTCATCTACTCCCTTTCCCAGCCTTTTCTTCCTGAAGTATTTTTCATTCCACTTATATATTTAAAGTAAATTTATGTATTTCTTATCAAATATGTTTGATGGTAGAGTATACTTTTCTAGTACTTTATATTACTAGAAAATTAGTTCCATTCCATACTAGAATGGTTCCATTCCCAGATTTCCAAGGAATCTCCATATTCCTTGGAAATGCTTTCCATATTGTTAATGTTTTAGGTGTTTTATTGTGTGTTGTTTTTGTTTTTAATAGCTCACCTAAATTTGATCAATTAATCGTTTTAAATCTTAGGGCTAGGATCAATAGCCTAATTTTTATATTTGAAATGTCTTTTGTTTATATATTTATTATATGCTATTTCTTTGATTTTATCTCTAATCAATAATGCGGTTTTTGCCTCAGGATTCCAAATCCTGATTATATATTGCTCTTTGGGGAAAAACTGAACTTCTCTACAGCCCTTTACATTAGAATATGATTTCCAGGGTTAGGGATATAGCTTGCTGGTAGAGCACTAGTCTAGCATGCACGAGGTCCTGGGTTTGATCCCCAGTATCAGGAAAAAAAATGTGATTTTTCAATAACTCATTATTTTATAGATATTAGCTACATATTCTTTTAAAAAATTTTTTTTAACTTTTTGATGAAACTTTACTATATTTATTCAGTTATTTATATGTGATGCTGAGAATCAAACCTAGTGCCTCACACATGCTAGGCAAGTGCTGTACCACAACCCCATAACCCCAGCCCTAGCTACATATTCTTATAAAATGCTTAGAATAAGAACTCACAGGAAAAATTATAAAAATGTTTATTTTCTTTTTCTTTTTTTATTATGTCTCTTCCCTTTGAATTATGGTGATACTGTATAATAAGAGCATCACCTATTACATTATTCTTTCTTTTTCACCCTCTGGAGAATTTAATAAAGTGCAATAAGTGGGGGACTTTTTGCTGTAGAAGTACTGTTTAGAAGTTAAAAATTCACATATATATGATTGTTAAAATGAAAGATGATTAGATCTCATCCAGATTATAAAGTTTTCTTCTTGATTTATATTGCCTAATTATTTAATACTGCTATAACTCAAAGTGGGAGGGCTGTCAGTAGATAGGCTGTTTGATATAAAGCAGTTTGGTAAATGGGAAGTATGGGTGAGGTGAGTCAGGAGCTATTGCCATACAAGTAAGCTGGTTTCTTCAATTGACCAAGGATACTGAAAACTGAAACCAGGAAAAGTCATAGTATAAAATTGATGTTAGCACACTGGTCCATACATTCCCAGGTAAATAGTTTTATATCATATTTATTACTTATTTCTACTAATTACTTATTTCTTAATATTATATTACTTATTTATTAATATTGATTACTTATTTCTCCTGAGATCTCCTGAATTTAAAATACTGAGTAAACAACTCATATCTGAAAAGAATATTTAAGAATTAATCATATATAACACAAGTACTAATTTATTACTTTCTTAGGAAAGCCTACAACCCTTATGTTCCCATTCCAAACTTGACTAAGGGATGGGTGTATCTCTGTGAGGAATCTTCCACAAAACCTCAATTGCAAGCATCGGATGACTCCAGTGGCATTCTGATGGTCAGGTGTACATGCTTGGCCATTTGAATGGGTCCCCATTTCTCTTTTTAAAAAAATTTTTAAATTGATTTTTAAAAAAATAAATGACAGTGGAATGCATTACAATCCTTATTACACATATACAGCACAACTTTTCATATCTCTGCTTGTATATAAAGTATGTTGACACCAATTTGTTTTCTTTATACATGTACTTTGGATAATGATGTCCATCACATTCCACCATCCTTGCTAATCCCCTGTCCCCTCCCTTTCCCTCCCACCCCTTCACCCCATCTAGATTTCATCTGTTCCTCTCATGCTTCCCCTCCCTACCCCCACTATGAGTCAGCCTCCTTATATCAGAGAAAACATTTGGTATTTGTTTTTTGGGGATTGGCTAACTTCACTTAGCTTTATCTTCTCCACCTCCATCCACTTACCTACAAATGTCATGATTTTATTCTCTTTTAATGCTGAGTAAAATTCCATTGTATATATATGTGCCACATTTTTTTTAATCCATTTATCCACTGAAGGGCATCTAGGTTGGCGCCACAGTTTAGCTGTTGTGAATTGTGCTGCTATAAACATTGATGTGGCTGTGTCCCTGTAGTTTGCTGTTTTCAAGTCTTTGGGGTATAGACCGAGGAGAGGGACAGCTGGATCAAATGGTGGTTCCATTCCTAGATTTCCAAGGAATCTCCATATTCCTTGGAAATGCTTTCCATATTGTTAATGTTTTAGGTGTTTTATTGTGTGTTGTTTTTGTTTTTAATAGCTCACCTAAAACTTACTCCTCTTCCTGTCTATGATGAGTAAAATTATATTAGTATAGAAGAAACATGCATAGTAAATATCCATATAAAAGGTTACTTAATAAATCTAAAAAGAAAAAGAAAAAAGCATAAAGGTAATGGTGATTTGCTTTTATTTCATTTTAATAACATTGGTTGGTCCTGCTAGGGTTACTTTTTTTTTTTAAAGAACTTATTATTCTAGAATTCAGCATCTCATGATCTAATCAGAGTTCTCATGTAGAAATCATCTGACTTCTTTTTGGCATGCCTTAACTCATGTGACAGAAAATTTACACCTTCTAAGAATCTGTCTCCATAATTTCAATGGTATTTATATATGCTCTATATTGTTCAAATTTAATATGCTTAACCATTTTGACATTAGAAATGATTCATCATCTGACATTTTTCCACTCTTAGTTTCCTTTTAAAGATTAGTTTTCTGTGATTTACAGATAATTAGTAGAGGAAGAATATTAAACTGTAAGAAACTCCAGTATCATTTGAAGACTTACTAGAAAAATCATTTATTGTGACTTAGGTACCACCTATAACTGTTCAGTTCTTTAATTATTTACCTTTTTGTCTCTGCTTTTTATGATGACTCAAAAGAATAATGTATGCAATTTAAAAAGTTAGTGTTGAAATCAGAAAATATTTAGGAAAATAAGGAAATACCTGCAATGTTTTGTTCTGTCCATCAAGTTCTTTAGTTAATTTAGGAATATAAAAATATACTTCTATATTCCTTCATATCTCATATAATGATCACTTTGGAATATTTAGATCTGCAAAAGCCTAATAACACTGAAACAGAGGTCAAGGTTAAAATTAGTATTGATTTTACCTCTTACTTTTTTTCTGGTAAAAAGAACTACAAGGGCAAAAACATTTTCCTCTAAATATCCACTCTACCCTCCCTGACTACTTGAACAAAAGGGGGTATATGTGCATGTGTGTGTGTTCTACCATAGCTACCCCACAAGCCAGACTGAGCTATAGCCCCAACTACAGAGGTAAAAGTTTTTAACTGAGCCATTCAGATATTCTGTTTGGGGAATTGCAATTGAGGATTATAGAGAAGATAAGCCAAAGAAGAGTGATGTAGACACACTGACACAAATGACCCCATTAGCAGTGGTACATCAGAAAGCATACAGATTCATACTGCTGAACTTCCTGGGCCTGCCTTGTATACAACACTGTGCTTCATTTTTGCCTCTGTGAGATTTGGTCCTTCTCTGGTTTCTTATCCATTTATTTTCCCTGTGTTTGTCCTGCTCAAGAATGAGCTTCTCGCTGGGTGCGGTGGCTTGTAATCCCAGCAGCTTGGGAGGCTGAGGCAGTTTTTTATAGGATCACGAGTTCAAAGCTAGCCTCAGCAAAAGCAAGGTGCTAAACAACTCAGTGAGACTCTGTCTCTAAATAAAATACAAAATAGGGCTGGGTATGTGGCTCAGTGGTTGAGTGCTCTTGAGTTCAATCCCCAGGACCCCACCTCTATTCCCTAAGAAAGAATGAGCTTCTCTTTAGTGAGCTTAAGTGAGTTTTATCTCCTTGAAATCATAGGAGCCGAATCATAAAAGCTGTTAAATACCTGGATGGGTAGAGAACACGTAAGTTAGTGGTCCAGGAGCATCAGGGGCAAGAGTCACAATTTAGGGCTAAAGGATTAGGGACCTGGGCCTCAGGCTTTTATTCTTAAACTGTTACATCTATACTAATGGACTATTTTCACTTTTTAAAAAAATATACTATATTTTTAGAGTACTTTTAAGTCCACAGCAAAATTAAGCAGAAAGTATTCAGAGTTCCCATATAACTCTTGTCATTCACCACAGTCTTAACTTTTTTCTGTTTAAGAAATTGGATCATGGGCTGGGGTTGTGGTTCAGTGATAGAGTGCTCGCCTAGCACTTGTGAGGCACTGGGTTCAAACCTCAGTGCCACATAAAAATAAATAAATAAAATAAAGTCATTGTATCCATTTACAACAAAGAAAAGTATTTTTAAAAAAAAGAAAGAAAGAAAGAAAGAAAAAGAAATTGTCTCTTGCTGTTTTGCCCTGGCTGTTTTCAAACTCCTGGGCTTGAGTGATCCTCCTGCCTCAGCTTCCTGAGTAGCTGGGTCTACAGGCATTCACCACCATGCCTAGCTCAGTATGAACAGAAAATCAGTGTTAGAGATATGAAAAGGATTAATTTTGCCTTGTTGAGTTTTTTTAAATGTGAATATGATGAAAATGTTTTAGAATTTATGTGTGAATGATTGATTGATTTTTGTGCTGGAAATCAAACCCAGGGCCTTGTGCATGCAAGGCAAGCACTCTACCAACTGATCTATAGCCCCAGCCCGAAAAGTTTATAAACTTTTATATATTTATTTATATACTTTTTATCTGATAATAAAAAGCACTACAAGTAATAAAAAAGAACTACTGTTTATAAGTTAATTTATAGACAGTAGTTATGACATCTGCATCCCTTATTATCTTCATTGCTTCAGTTTTCTTGTCTTTTTTTTTTTTGTACCAGGGATTGAATCCAAGGGTGTTTAACCACTGAGCGACATCCCCAGCCCTTTTAATTTTTTATTTTAAGACAGGGTCTTGCTAAGTTACTTATGGCCTAAATTGCTGAGGCTAGCCTTGAACTGGTGATCCTCTTGCCTCAGCCTCCTGAGTCACTGGAATAACAGATGCATCACTGTGCCTGGCTCTTTTCTTATCCTTAGTAAAAACCTACTGGGGCTCAGAATTCCGATGTGTTTCAATACATTCAAAATGGAGTTGTTTTTTTTTTAAATAATTAATTAATTATTTTTTATTGATTTAAAAAAAATAAATGACAGGGGAATGCATTACAATTCTTATTACACATATAGAGCACAATTCTTCATATCTCTGCTTGTATATAAAGTATGTTGACACCAATTCATGTCTTCATACATGTACTTTGGATAATGATGTCCATCAAATTCCACCATCCTTGCTAATCCCCTGCCCCCTCCCTTTCTTTCCTACCCCTCTGCCCTAACTAGAATTCATCTATTCCTCCCATGCTCGCCCTCCCTACCCGACTATGAGTCAGCCTCCTTATATCAGAGAAAACATTTCGGTATTTTTTTTTTTTTTTTTTGGATTGGCTAATTTAGCATTATCTTCTCCACCTCCATACATTTACACAAATGCCATGATTTTATTCTCTTTTATTGCTGAGTAAAATTCCATTGTGTATATATGTGCCACATTTTTTTAATCCATTCATCCATTGAAGGGCATCTTGGTTGGCTCCACAGTTTAGCTATTGTGAATTGTGCTGCTATAAACGTTGATATGGCTGTGTCCCTGTAATATGCTGTTTTCAAGTCTTTGGGGTATAGACCGAGGGGAGGGATAGCTGGGTCAAATGGTGGTTTCATTCCCAGATTTCCAAGGAATCTCTCAAAATGGAGTTGTTAACTGTATAAATTATGTTGACTTCTCTTTCTTTCAGCTCTGGGTAACCTCTGCCCTCTTCAGCAACAGAAAATGACCCAAATCCCATTACAAAACAAACAAAACTCACCAGTGATAGTTCTTTTGCCTCCCATTTCAGGGTTTCTTCCATGTGATGCCATGAGGAAGAACAGGCAGAATCAGATACTTGTTTTTTATGTTGGTTATGTCTAGACCAGTGAGAGAAAAGAGAGATGTCTACTGTGTCTAAGAAGTTCTTAAGATCAAAGAATAAGCGTTCTTCTTTTATCCTTTTCCGTATGATCTCAACCTGTGTCTTTTGTGCAGACACCACCCCAGTTCCTCTCTCTTGTGGTCGCAAGAATATCAAAACTGTCCAAATACTTCCTCTTTATTATGCCTGAGTTTCCAAGTGTCATGCTGAGTGAGCTGTGTTTTTGCTGACTGAGTTATATTCTTATTCTACCAATGCAGAATAGTTCTGATTATTTTCTATTTTTACTAACAAAATCAACATAGAAAATATGCCTAAAATGCATAACCACATGCTTATACTTTTTTCTTGGTGAAAAGTAAAGCCAGTTCTTTCATCAGTAATTGTTTAGGCCTTATTGTCCATTTTCTTCCTAGCACAGATTATTATCAATTCTGTTAATTTTTTTTTTTCAGTACTGGGATTGAACCTAGGGGTGCTTTAGCACTGACCTATATCCCCAGACCTTTTTATTTTTTATTTTGAGAAAGGGTCTCGCCAAATTGTTGGCTCTGGCCTTGAGTTTGTGATCCTCCTCCCTTGGTTAGGATTACCAGCATGCGCCACCACTCCTGAGTAATCCTGTGAATCTTTCCAAATCCAATGTGAAACTTTTATATTTTTTTATCCTTTTAAAAATTAGTACATATTAATTGTACATACTAATGGAATTTATTGTGATATTTCCATACATGCATACAGTGTGCATTGATCATACTCAACCTCCTCTTTAAATTTTTCATTTGTCTGTTAGTGAGATGGGACATTTTATGTTTATTTTTAGTGATACTTATGTTAGTTGCCTGTTTTGTTTGTTTGTTTTGCTTATTTACTGTTGGTTTCTTATCTTTTTAAAATTAATTTGTAAGAGTTATTTATACATTGAAGGAATTAATTTCTTATAAATATATGGCAGATTTGTATTTTTGACTTTGCTTATAATATCTTTTGCAACCCAGAAATTTAAAATTTTTCTTAAAAATCTTTTAAACATTTCTCCTAAATATACAACCTTGGTACCTGATATAGCTGGTTTTTCCAGCTAAAATTCAGCTAAAAGGATGCTTTTAAAAAGAGTGGGAGGTTGCGCTAAGATGACTTTGTAAGAAAGCAGCATGGAGCCCCCAATTTAACACTCCATTCCATCATTAATTAGGCAATACCAGCTGAACTTCCCTCTTGGCCCTTTTACTCAGATAAAGCTGATTCCTAGTGCCTCAACTGCAATGTCATTTGCCTCATATGAATGACATTTTGGAAGCAACTATATGTATATTAGATATAGGTATATTAGATGTCTACAGGCAAAATATGACAGTTGTATACAAATAACTCGAGAGAGAACAACTAATCAAGATCAGAAGTTGTACAAAACGTACTTTTTGACTATGATGAAAAGATTGCTGATGGACTTGAGTATTAGAAATATCTGGTCATTCATCACCCTGCTTTAAAAGCCTTTGACTCCTTATCTAATGTTGTATAAAGGCCAAGTTCCTACCATAGCATATGAGGTCATTCACTTCCTGGTCCTCATCTGTTTTTTTCTTTGAGCTAAACATTTGCTAAATACTTGTATTACATATATATTAATTGAGTATCTACTACTTACCAGATACTTTTCTAGGTTTTGGAGTTGGTATGTTCTCCACCCTCTTGGACTTTCAGACCAGCTATGGAGACATATGATAATCCCAAGTAAACAAACAATCTGTAGGGTAGGCAGGGAGGATTTTTCCAGAGGGACACATCTAATCTAAGACCTGAAGAGTAAAAAGGAACTAGCCTTAATAAGATTTGGGGCATGAGAGGAGCATGTTCTAGGCAGAGGGCATATCAGTGACTTTGAAGTTATAGAGTTTGGGGTTTTCTAGGCACAATAGAAGACTGGTACCACTGGAGCTCAGATAAAAGGAGAAAAATCCCAATGAGGTAATATTAAACCTGTGGGTGAGGCCAAATCACAGTTCCTCGTAGAATGTAGTGAAAGAATTCAAATTAACCATAATGAGGTTCTTAAATCTAGCTTTAGTATGAGGTAAGTGATGACATAATATATTGGTATTTAAACTTCATCTCATTAATCTGTGTAAAAACTTTGTAAGGTATATATTAACCAGCTGCATGAATGAGAACTTTGAGGAAGGAAGTTGGGTAATTTGTTCACACTCATACAGTGGGAAAAGTATTAGAGCCACTGGCTCTGACTAACTCCAGAGCCCACATTCTTAACTTTGAATATTCTATGCTTTCTAAGCAACTTTGTTTTATAAGAAAATTGAGATTCAGAGAATTTAAAAAGAAATAAGTTAGAAGGAATAAAAGGATATGAGGTACTCTTCTAAAAAGTTAGACTCTTCTGTCTGGGAAGACTGAACTTTTTATCTGATGGAAGCTTAGAAGGATATGAAGAGCCTGGAGAGGGCAATATGGACTTATTCACTATATAAGTAAACTCGAGGGCATCTTTTGAAGCTTCAAAGAAATAATTACAGGTCAAGTAAAAGGAAGTACTTATTATGCAGTGATAGCCAATTATCTCAGAGATTGAAAATAAATTTAGAGTAGCTTTTATCAGGACTGTAGACCTAGTTAGCAAAAAGAGAGCCAATTTTGTATGAAGCACTAAAGTACCAGTGAAAATATCTATAACATAAGCTTAAATAACTGTCTAAGAAAATTAGGAAAAAATGAGTACAGGGAAAATAACTCTCTTAAAGGTTTTATAATGGTGAAAAATAAAAGCAATTCTATGTGACAATTTTTTAATATTTAAAAATTTTAGTTTTATACATCTTAAAAATACATAAACTCATGAATGATTCTTTTAACTGAAAAGCTAGTATAGGGGTTAAAGTAAATAATATTTTTCCTCAGTTGTTAGAATGAAATTCTTACTTCCAGAGAAATCCATTTTAAATGTATATTTTATGAATGAAACCTAAGTCCATTCTTTTTTTTTTAATATTTATTTTTTAGTTATTGGCGGACACAACATCTTTGTTTGTATGTGGTGCTGAGGATTGAACCTGGGCCGCACGCATGCCAGGCAAGCACTCTACCGCTTAAGCCACATCCCCAGCCCGGAGAAATCCATTTTAAGCAGCAGGAGAGGTGTGGTCAAGTCACTGTAGGATGCTGCTTGATTGGAGAAAAGGCTGAGGCACAAGTTCTTTTAGAACTTCTGCTTGTTTTTGCTGCATTTCTCTTTCAAAATACTCTCTCAGCATTTATAATTGGTGTTAACTCTTGCTCAAGAATAAATGTCCTTAGTTCATGAACTATGAAATTTTTACAACCTAAAATAGACTGCAATCAATTCTGATTTTTCTGTTATGATCCCCATTGTCCTGTCAGTTCTTCTCAGTCCTATTGAGAACCCCTGATCACCTAATTCAGATGATCTTCCCTATCAATTTAGTCATACCATTTAACCCCTAAGGGCTGTCACAGTTGAGGGAAGCAGAGTGTACTTTTGGTCTTTTGACATGTTTGGGAATTTCCAAGTCATAATTTTATAGCCTTAATATCTATTTCTGATTCTTAGTTTTCTAGTAACTGTAACCATGATCAAGGTGCGTATGTGTCAAGAAACTGGATTGGGTCTAACATCACTTCTGTGGTTCTCCTCAGTCTTTAGTGTGACTGGGAGCCTTTTGGGGACTTAGTGTACATCTAGTTGGGCTTTCAGTATATCATAAGAAGATTGCAATCTTATGTTATTAGTCTAACTTCTTATACATACATTTAAAAATATTAATCTATAGAGTAGAAATTGTGGGTTTTGTTCAAACAGTTTTTTTTTTTTTCTGGGGATTCTGTTGATCAAAAGTCTACCCAAGCTATGTGAAGAGGGCTAATCAGTATATAAGATATAAATATAAATAAGTTTTTCTAACCTGGAGGCTCTTTATATTAACATATTCTGTTCACCATCTTTCAGAAATCCTCCTATTATGAAATGTTGTTTCATTTGGGCTTGCCAGCTTTGTGTTATTCAGCCTGGCTGACTGGGATGCTGTTTTTAATTCATACTTGTAGTTGATAGATAATTAAATTATTTTAAATTCTCTTCTGACTAATTTTGTTTCACTATGGTATTCCTTCACACATCAAATCAGTTTGGCTCCACAGGGCTTGTCCATCAATTGTTTATTTACTCAATCAACATCTCTAGAACATTTACTCTACTAAGTATTGGGCCAGGTATGGGGGTAATGCCAATGGATAAACCACAGATCTTGTTCACAGGTAGA
Organism: Marmota monax; assembly: GCF_021218885.2. Taxonomy (NCBI): domain Eukaryota; kingdom Metazoa; phylum Chordata; class Mammalia; order Rodentia; family Sciuridae; genus Marmota; species Marmota monax. The sequence goes on along the minus strand of NW_026693777.1, from coordinate 53,448,497 downwards.
TCATAGTCTAGTTGGAGAGACAGAAAGATAACATCAGTAGAGGGGCTGGGGCAGAACGCTTGCCTAGCATGTGTGAGGCACTGGGTTCGATCCTTAGTACCACATACAAATAAACAAATAAAATAAAGACTTGCTGTCCATCTACAACTACAAAAAATTAAAAGTAAAAATCAATAGAATATGGCAATTACATAGATAGGGATAAAAACCAGATGATTTAGAAACTATAAGCAGGAGGCCCTACTTGTTGGTCAAGGAAGGCTTTCTGGAGGTATATCACTTCACTGAGTTTTAAATATGGCTTGCTTTATTTTAAAAATTCTTCCATTTTAAAGAAAGGACACTGCCGCCCCCGACCAGTGCAGGCAGCTAAACTAGGGTCGCTCAAGTGAATTTCCTAAGGTACCAAATAAAACACAGACACACAATTTACCTTTAATTCAAGCCCCAGAATGGCTTTATTAGTACATATGTATGTATATGTATTTCCTCCCTTTTCCTGTCCCTCCTCCTTCCCTCTCCATCTCCTTCTTCTCCTCCACTTATATATTTATGATATCTAATCCCCCACCACCCTCTTTCTCTTATTTTGCTCCAACTTCCACATATGAGAAAAAACATTCAACCCTTGATTTTATGAGTCTGGCTTATTTCACTTAGCACAATGTTCTCTATTTCCATTCATAGACCAGCAAATGCCATAATTTTATTCTTCATTAAGGCTCAGTAAAATTCCATTGTATACATATACCACATTTTCTTGATCCATTCATCTATTGATGGTCATCTGGACTGATTCCATAATTGACTATTGTGAATTGTTCTACTGTAAATATTGAAATGGCTGAATCACTATAACATGCTGATTTTAGTTCTTTTGGATAAATACCTGGAGTAGAATAGTTGGGTCATATAGTGGTTCTATTTCTAGGTTTTTGAGTAACCTCCATATTGCTTTCTAGAGTGGTTGGCTGCCAGTTAGTACAACACCTAGGTATATGAGTACCTTTCTTCCCACATTCTTGCCAGCATTTACTATTTGTGTTATTAATACCTGCCATTCTGACAGAAATAAGATGAAATCTTATTGTAGTTTTGATATGCATTTCCCTGATTGTCAGAGATGTTGAAAATTGTTTTATATATTTGTTAGCCATCTGTTTCTTCTTTTGAGAAATGTCTGTTTAGTTTTTGCCCATTTAATTATTAGGTTATTTGTTTTTTCTTATGTTTTTAGCCTTCAGAATATATATATTCTGGATATTAATCCCTGTCAGAGGGGCAACTGGCAAAGATTTCTCTCCTATTCTATAGGCTCTTTCTTCATATTCTTGATCATTTTTAAAAAGAAGTGATTTTGAGAAGCAGATAGGAACCGTGAGAATGGGGTGTCTCAGAAGCCAGTCTTAGAGTGTTCCCAGTAGGCTGCCAAAAAAAAAAAAAAAGACCATGAAGGACACATAGGCAAAAAGTTTGCTGTGTTTGGAGACCATATGAGTAAATGAGATAGGTATGGAGGAAACAATTGCTCTTTGAAGTTGTTAGAGGGTTGAGTGGAAGGTCAGAAGAGGTTAAAGATGAGACTGGAGAAGCTAGCAGGGAGTCAGGTCATGAAAGACATGTAATATGCTCCAACTTATAGCAGACTGTGATCTTAGCCTAGAAATGTCTGTTCCAAAAGCTGGGAACCAACACAACCTGCTATGTACAGAAGTGAACTACATACTGGTGCCTGCCTATTATTTGCCAGGCACTGCTTTGAGCATCTTATCTATGTTGCCTCATATAATGTTTTATTTAATGTTTAATTCCATGATTCTTTCAAATATAACATGTTAATGTATTCTATGTTTTAAAAAAATTACCCATGATTTCTTTTATATCTAACTTATTTATCAGGTGGTAGATATTCTAAGTGGGAGGAAGACATCTATATATTGAGAGCTGTGCATATTTAACATGATCAGCATTGTATATATTCTTCCCTAAGTTAGCAACAAGTGTTGAAAATGGTAGGAAAGTGTGAGTTGGTTTGCTTAATTGGACAGCCTAGGTCTCAGTCAGTAGAAAATGACTCATTGGGATTTTTTTTTAACTTTTTCTTAAATATCTTAACAATTTTGAAGTCAGAGATCATCTTGGGTTTGAATCCTGCTTCTGTCATTTATTAGCGGAGTGACTTTGGGTTGTTATTTAGCCTCTTTCAGACTTTTTGGTGAATGATGGACTTCTTTAATGATAATTATAAACCATATTGCAAAAATTAAGGAAAGTTTATGCATTCTGATTAAATAAAGCCCTGTGATAAACATGATCAATATGGTTTCTTTTTTTTTTTTTTTTTTTTTGGTAATTCTGTTGTACCTTTGATTATTTTATTTATTTAGAAATTTGGAATTTATATTCAAATACCACTAGCTAATTGCAGATGGAAATAGTAAATTTTTAAAATGTTCACATTAATGCTGTTTTTCCCTTTTTTTTTTAATTTTTATTTACTCATATGCAGTGCTGAAGATTTAACCCAGTGCCTCACATATGCTAAGCAAGTGCTCTACTGCTAAACCACAATCCCAGCCCCAATGCTGTTCTTATAAAGTGAGACTTAGTTCCAGAAATAATCTTTATAGAAATATTAAAGAACTCATGTCTAAAAATATTAATTCCAAAGCTCTATTGTCTCACAGTAAAATTCTAGAAAAATAAAATTTATCTAATTTTTTTTTATCTTAATGTGATAAAACATTCATTAATTGAAATATTTTCTTCACAAATTTAAAATAATTTCAGTGCCTATTGGAAGTTGACTTGAACTTGATTCAGTTTTATTTATTTACTTATGTACTTTTAATTTTTTTTTTTTTCAGTACTGGAGATTGAACCCAGGAATGTTTTACCATTGAGCTACATCCTTCTTATTTTGAGACAGGGTCTCACTAAGTTTTGGGGGCTGACCTCAAATTTGCAATCCTCTTGCCTCAGCCTTCCCAGTCACTGAATATGTTAGCTTGTGCATTGCTGTGACCAAAAGACCTGACAAGAATAATGTATAGGAGGAAAAGTTTATTTGGAACTCACTGTTTCAGAGGTTCAGTCAGTCCGTGGTCAGCCAACTCTTTAGCTCTGGGACCAAAGTGAGGCAGAACATCACAGTGGAAGGACATGGAAGAGGAAAGCTACTCAGGACATGGCAACAAGGAAAGAGGGAGGGTAGGGGAGGAGAGGAGAGGGGAGGGGAGGGGAGGGGAGTAGAGGGGAGGATATGCTCTGCTCACCAGGTATAAAAATATAAATCCTAAAGGCATGCCTCCAGTGACTTTCTTCCAGCCACACCCTACCTGCCTACAGTTACAACCCAGTTAATCCATATCAGTGAGATAATTCACTGATTAGGCTTAGGGTCTCATAACTCAATCATTTAATCTCAAACTTTCTTGCATAGTCTCACACGTGGTTTTGGGAGACATCACAAATCTAAAACTAGAACACTGGGATTACAGGTGTGCACCACCATGACTGGCAAACTTGTTTCACTTTTAAACCATGCACATTTCATACTACTTGCAAGGTAACTTCTGGTTACCAAAAATCTAGAATCAGCCCCCTTATTGTAATCATTTAGAGAGTTCAGGAATCAGGAATCATCCAATTATTAGTATCCTTAGCATCCTCAGAGAGTTTCTTGCTGTTATTCCATAACATTGTTTTTGGTAAATCCTTATTCTGTACTTTTAGCCAGTTGAAATACTGCAGGGTGGATGCCAGGCCATTGGTATGATTTCGACACATTGTTAGATAGGACATTCTTATGGTTTGTCCAATGATGTGGACCTGTTTAATAGCCATTTTCCTTGTGATACCAAGAGGAGCAATTGTAGAGTGGAAGGGAGGAGTTTCTTTATAGTGAAATATACTGTTCAAACAAGGGGGAAGTGTTGAGTAGAAAAAACATGGCTTTTTAGAGTAGACATGTTTCAACTCCTTTTCTACCTGTGTAAGGTCTAAACTTCAATATCTATTAAAATGAGGTAATGGAGTTCTTGTGATGATTTGAATGAAATCTTACGTGTAAAATACCTGGGCCTCTGCTGACACACAGAAGATGCTCAAGAAATGCTAGTTCTCATTCCTTATGAACCTGTGATAAATCCAGTGTTGATTATGATTTAGTTCATCAACAATTCTGGGAAGTTTATGCATAGTATACTTTTGCTCTCACTTATAGCCCTACCCAGAATGCACCATGTATTCTATACCCACTAACACTTGTTCTCCCTCCCACTTTTGTGTGACCCCCTCATTTTGTTTAGACCTTTTGGATTTCCCATCTGTTCGTCCCTTGCTCCTGGAGAGATTGCTGGCGGAGGGGGGTAGTGACATTTCTCTGCCTGCTGAGTAATTTGTGATCAGTTAGGGGTGGGACTGAATCACTGTTCTGGAGGTTTCCACTCTATACACTTGAATTATGAAAGGATAGAGATGTGGTTTTTGTGGGGGAGGGGGGAAGGGATGTTTCATTAGTTTTGTTTCCTACAGGCCTGGCTCTTTTTCCTTCAGTCGTACCAACATTTCCTATATAACTCAACATCTAGCACTTAGTGCATCTTTCTCTACTTCTGGAAATTACAGATCCCTTCAGAAGATTTGGGAAGGATTGGGAAAGACCAGTAATTCTTTTAACCTCCCTTGTTTTATAGAGTAATGTTCAAGAACATAAAGGCCCAAAATGTACATATGATGAAAGTTCATTGAAAAGTTACTGTGGGCAAGTCCTGTGTTAAGTGCCATAGAGACAAAGGCAAAGAAAGACATCGCCCTCCTCTCAAGTAGCTCTTAGTCTCTGGTGATGAACACCCAAAGTCATCAGATAGTGGTGTAAGGATTCTAGCAGAAGATTGTAAGAGGTGATAGAGATATTGAGAATGGAGTGACAAGTGATGGGAGTAAGGAAGGGCTTCTTAGAAAGGGTGGCATTTAAACACAGGATAAAAAGGATTCTATTTGCTCAAAAGGGAAGGGATAGTGTTCCATATGGAGGAAATAACTAAAGCAAAAGCATAATAGTATGAGGCAGCACTGCTTATTCAGGGTACAGCACCCCAAATTTGACATGACTGGAGAATACTAGTATTGAATAAAAATGATGGGAGGGGGGATGAAATGTTAAGAGAATATTTTATCAAGGGTTTCAGTTTTATTAGTAGTGTTTGATTTCTGAACCTAAGTGGTGGGCATATGGAAAGTTCATTATACACAAACATACTCTCATGTTCTCATATCTGGAGGGGATCTCATAATAAATTTTAAAAATTTACAATAACTAAGGTTGACAACTTTTTAGATTTTTCTAATTTCTTTAATAATTTTTGTTTCCTTTACTCTGGAAAGCCAATTATGTTTTTAGAGTGGTAGTTCCTGAATATTTTACACCAAAAACATGCTGTAAGGATTATATGAATTACTTAGTAATCATATGCAGTATCAATGTTAACATCAGGTTTCAGTGGAAGGGGTGTTGATGATGATTCAGGTTTCCTCTTGCTTTAGTTCATAGCCCAGAGGGACACTTAGTTTTTATAGAAGCCTTGTTCAAGTTGGTACATACAGGATTAATTTTTTGCAAACACTCATAATGGGATTGTGAATGAGGGCAGATTGAATGAGGGCAGATTATGAGCGACTCAACAGTTCATGATTTAAGGAAGCTCAGATGGAAGCGCACACATAGTATATGAAAAGCAAATAAAGTATATAGGAATTTAGGGGAGAAGATAGAATTACATGGGTCTGATTCTTTGTGATTTAAGGGCTGGTCAGTTCCCTCTTAGTACTGTCAGTTTTGTTCCCAAAGTGTTTGAGGCATCAGAAACAACTGCTTTTGGTGTGTATACCTCACGGTTTCTTGACTGAAAAAATGAGAGTTAGAAAAACTTCCAGTGAGTCAACTACATTAATTGAGGACCTCTTGAGTATTGTCATTGTGTAAGGACACAAAATGAAAGATGACTGGTGCCTCCTTAAGTGTGCAGGGAGGGGCATAACCCCTGAGATGGTCTGAGAGTAAGCTGGCCCTATTTGTAGCCCTCTCTGGTGCGTCCCAGGCAACTATGCTCCCTGAACCTGCCTTTCCAGTGCTCATCCATCAGGCTTTGTCAGAATTGCTTCACCACTGATTGGTAGGCCTCATTAAATTGTATTGTGGGAAGATAGATGACATGTATTTTACTTGCAAGTTCTTATGCAACTTAAATCTGTGCCAGCATTATTTTCTCCAATTTTAACTTATTAGAATTTAGCCCTTCTATTTTGTTTTACTCTCATTTCTGACTGAGTGGTTGGTTAATTTGTTGTTTCATTTTAATCAAGTGATTCATATTTTGTTACATTTGAATTGTATCTATTTTAAGCTTTTTTCTTATTTCATCATCTCCTACAATGTTTTCATTTGTTTTGTTTTGTTTTGTTTTTTTAAGAGAGAGAGAGAGAGAGAATTTTTTTTTAGTTTTCGGCGGACACAACATCTTTTTGTATGTGGTGCTGAGGATCGAACCCGGGCCACACGCATGCCAGGCGAGCACGCTACCGCTTGAGCCACATCCCCAGCCCTTGTTTTGGTTTTTGTCCTTAATCATATATGTATCTCAAATCCCAAACCTTTTTTTCCCTTTTCCCATCAGTTCCTGCATCACTGTTTACTTTCTTTACATACTACTTCATGAATCTCTCTAAGTTTTTGACTCATGTCCTCTCTCAACCACACTTTGTGGTCTTAAACCCTGGAGCAACTTCAGGAAAAATCCTCAGCTAAGCCTGCATAGTTTGCCTTTGTTGCCTTTCATCCCAGCTTTCTCATCTCTTTTCCTTTCCTTACCCTGTCTTGGTCTTAAAATCAACATGTATGTGCTACCCATAAACTGTGGGCAAAGAACTTGGCCAACCATAGAGGGGACCCAGGATGACTTTGAAGGAGTTGATAGTCTAATGTGGGAGGTAGATAAATAAGGTCTGCGGAATCATGTGTGAAATATTTGAGGGACTGTCACAAAATAGTGAGAGACTAATTCTAGAGTAGTATGTGTGGAGAGGAGTATAAGTAATGTGAGGCAAATGGAGAACACTGCAAGAAAACCTTCACTGGGTAATTAAGACAGTTGAGTTACACAAAAGGGACTTTTCCCTTATCCTGTTGAGGGGGTCTGTGTCCACTATCTTTGGATTTGGCCAGTGTTTTCTTTTCCTAAATGCTTCTGTTTCATCAGGAAGCTCCTTGGCAGACTTAGTGGGCAAGTGTCCACGCTGTTTCTGATTCCTGCCTCATCGCCATGTCCCTTTTCTAGCTTTCTAATGTGGTCTAGGGCCCTTGTCTTCTTTCTCATAGTGCATACAATGGATGTGACAAGTTTCATCCTACTCCTCCCCTAGGACTGCCATGTGTATTTATTTTGAGGCCTGGAGAAAGAATGAGAAATAGAGTTGGAAGTTACAGAGGAAGTGGGAGGAGCAGTTGAGGTTAAGATCTCCCTCTGCCTTTTCACCTAAGACATAGACCCCCAAATGACCTAATTATGCGATAGTTGTCACTGACCTCATGGGTTAAGATGGAAAAGAACCACAAAGAGGCAGTGGAAACAATGGTCTTGTTTCTGGCCTATTTCTCCTTGGATACTTTCCCAAGAGATAGAGATAAGATAAAACTTGTTATCAAGATAGTGTTTGGTGTTTATGTTGCCTCTGGTGTATGTAAGGCTTTGCCAGCTCTCCTTATCTATAAGTCTTTTTAACACCTTATTCTTGGAAATCCAGTACTTCCTTAATGCAAAAACTGTGGAAATCCTACCTAGGACTTCTTGCTAACACAGAACACAAAGACACTTCTGTCTAGATTTAAAGTCTCCTCTAATTTAGGCACAGGTCAGTCACTCTTCTTGAAAGTCACTTGGTGGTCACATTTTGCTTTTTTATGTTTTCATCAGTCATTATAGTAGGTCATTTCATGATTTTTTTAATGTCATATATTTTCTGGAACTAATAAGTTCTTCCAGAAAAGTTTTAAAAAATTACTGACTTTATAAAGTAAGAATAGGAGTAGTAAATACTTAGGAATGTTTATTGAATGAATAAGATTTTAGTAATATGTACAAATATTGCTCAGTTTATGGACTGTGTACCTGAAGGAAAGGTTATAAAACAGATTTTTAGTAACACATTTAATGTATGACATTAGGAATTGATTCCCATGGAAAAAAATTCAGTAACAGTCCCATCCTGTACTTATATATTATTTCATGCTTTTCTCAAGAGTTTCTAAATTTGTAACTCCTGAGAAGAGCACTGCTGTCATCTTTATTTTACAGTTGCCTGAAATAAAGGCCAAGGTCAATATGGTAGAACATACAACCTATCTACTTTAGTATTCTTTCTTTGTAAACTTCAAATTAAAAAATTTTATAATTCTTTAAAAATACAAGAAAAATAAAGCAATTGGGTCAGTTTTTTACCATACTACTTACATAAAAGTGAAGAAGATGCCTTTTACTCTTAGTTTCTTCCAACGAACACTAAGCACTAGCTGTGTCTCAAATTCTGTTCTAAGTACTGGATGTAGTATTGAACAACATAGACACAGAGCTTATGTTCTAATGAAGAAAGAGAGATAAATAAACAATAACATAACAGTAAGTAATTTCAGATAGTTGTAAGACCTCTGAAGAAAACAAAATATAAAATGATAGAGGTGTTTGGGATAAATTTAGAAAGATCTGGGGAAGGCCTCTCTGACAAGGTTTACATTTGAACTAAAATCTGAAAAATAAGAAGGAGGCATGTGTTAGGTTTTATCACTGTGACCAAAATCTCAACTTGGAGAAGAAGAACGACTTAGAGGAAGAAAAGTTTATTTTGGCTCTCTGTTTCCTAGGTATAGTCCACAGTGGGCTGACTCCTGTGTTCCTCTGGGCCCAAGGTGAGGCCAAACATCATGGCAAAAGGGGTGTAGTAGAGAAATGTTGCTTTGTTGATGTTGCTTTGTTGTTCGTTGTGGCAGGAAGCAGAAAGAGGGAAATAGGGAAGGGGTCATAGGGAAGATGAACCCTTCCAAGGCACACCTCCAGTGACACGCCTCCTCTAGTCACTCCCCATTAACAGTTACCATCCAGTTAGATCATTCAACTAGGATAGACTGATTAGATTATGACTCTCATGACCAATCCATTTTACCTCTTGAGGTTATTCCTGCAGGAACATGGAGTCTTTTGAGGGGCACCTTATATCCAAACCATAACAAGATATGCATAAGATTTAGGAGAAGTACATTGCAGACAAAGGGAAAGGCTCTGGGAACACGAATAAACCTGTGTTCCTAAAGCACTAAAATAAGGGCCAGTGGCTCCAGCTTAAAGATGAAGTAGGTAAGGAAATAACAGATCTTAAAGGCCCATCTAGAACATGGCATGGAATTTGTATGCTACTCTAATGTCTACTTTTCCTACTGTTTTAATGTTAAAATGTTCTTTATTTTATAAAATGATGATGATACTAGATTGTAGATTTCTACTTAAAAACCTTGCCTCTGGAGAGGGTAAGGGCCTTAGCCTGTCTTCATTAACACTTACTGGTTTTGTAATCTTACTTGACACAATAAAATTTGATAGCCCTATGTCAGTCCTCTGTGTGTGTATGTGTGTATATACTAGGAATTGAACCCAAGACCTTATACATGCTAGGCAAGTGCTCTCCCAGCTATACCCCTCAGCCTTTTATTTTATTTTGAGACTGTCCTACTAAACTGCCAAGTCTGGCCTCAAACTTGGAATCCTCCTGCCTCAGTCTCCCAAACAGCTGGTTTTACAGGAATGTGTCACTGTACCCAGCTAGTCCTCAAAGATCTTTTTAAAAAAATTTTTGTTAGTCATGGGATTATAGTAATTTGGAAACTACTGCACTATACCACAGAAGCTTCCCAGTAGGAAGACTTGAAAATCCTTGTCAGTATTGAGTTTAATGTAATATCCTGTATGGTGGCATGCTCAAGTGTTTTTCTTACAGGGCCATTTAATTTAAATTCTCTGGATTCTCAGATTTTCCTTTACTTTTGTTCACCCACTTTCTTTTCCCTCTCTTTAATTTCATCACTAAATATGTAAGTTTCTCTTTTAATTAGGAATAGCCTTGTTATAAGCTTCCAGAACTTCTTTGGGCTCCATACTTAGACTATCCATCACATTACAGTTCATCAGGAAATAGCCTTATATGTAATATATATACTTAATCCAAATAGCCTTATATGTAATATATATACTTAATCCAAAGGTTTCTTAATCTTGAAGTTCCAAGTAAATTATCATCCTAGTCATTATTAAAAATGAAGTCTAGAAGTGAACTTATATGAAATGAGACTATAGTATAGGCCAGAGATCAGCTTTAGTCTAACCTGCGTCAGCCATGATTACATCTTCCCTTTGCCAATGAAATCCAGTGTGTCCTTCTCTCATACACCATCTGTTTGTGAAAATCAGCATTAGGGTTTAGTAGACATATGTATTAAAGGGAGATTTATTCCTGGAGTGTCTAAGCAACCATGAAATGCTTCTTCAATATGGTGATTGAAAAATTCATATCCGTTAATATATTTTGTTCTTTTTCTTAAAATTGATCATGTAATCATCTGGCTTAAGTCCAGATAGTATCTATTTGAGGCTGCAGATTTGCTATCTTAGGAACCCCTGATGATTAGTGTGCCTTTTTCATGGGATCGAGGCTACATGAGCCAAATTGTATTTCTGGCCAAACTTACCATTTTTACCACTTCACAAGCTTTTTTAAAAAGTCATGAGGGCAAAATTCTAAACAATCATCTTTTTGTCAAAAGGGTTTTATTAGCAACAGAACTCTTTCTTCAAAGAAAATTGCAGATGCTCAGTATGTAAAACATAATGTGGTTCCAAGCCACAATCTCACCCTTCTCCCTACCATAATGGCACCTGAAGGATATCTGAGCAATCATCAGGGCTTTGCAAAGCACAGGATGAAAACCACAATAAAAAATTCAAAGTGTATATACACTGATAAAAATATGGCTGTGCTACTGAAACTGGCAGAGCCATGGCACCAGAGCTTTGAAAAGAAGTTTTGTATATAATTTTTTGCCTAAAATTACATTTCAGAAGGTATTTACTAGATAAAACAAAGTCAAGCTTTAATTTTACCTACTTTTTCAGAACATAAGTTTTTACACAATTTGGGGTTGGTGGTGCTACTGAGGCCGATAAACTTTTTGTTTACTAATTTAAAAAGATTTATATTGGATATGATTCCTTTTTTCATAAATTATTTAATTATAAATAATTATTATGCTTTGTATATTATTATAAAGTAATTGACTTGGGCTGGGGATGTGGCTCAAGCGGTAGCGCGCTCACCTGGCATGCGTGTGGCCCGGGTTCAATCCTCAGCACCACATACAAACAGAGATGTTGTGTCTGCCGATAACTAAAAAATAAAATATTAAAAATTCTCTCTCTCTCTCTCCCTCTCACTCTCTCTTTAAAATAAATAAATAAATAAAGTGATTGACTTGCTAATATAAGCATTTTTTTTTCTTCTAGTTTGCTAGGGTTTGGATACCTGATCCTGAGGAAGTTTGGAAGTCAGCAGAGCTGCTCAAAGATTATAAGCCTGGAGATAAAGTCCTCCTGCTTCACCTTGAGGAAGGAAAGGTAAGAGTCTTTACTTTCAATTGTTGTCATTGCCTGCAGTGAAGGGAGTTCAAAAGTGTGAGTTTACTGTGACTTGCTGATCTTAATTGAAAGTTAAATATTTTTTTACTTACTTACTAACTTGGTAAAAATGACAAACTCAATTTTTTTATCCTAATAGATTTATCACAATGACATAGGTTGGTGAAAATAGCAGATATTTTTAAAATTCATTGCTTTGCCTGTGAGTTTATTATGATTATCAGGTTTAGATTTATATCTAATCTTCCCAAAGATATTATTTAATTGTATTTTGTTTAGATTAACATTAAAATTATTTCATATTAACTAAGATAACATTGCTTAAGGTGCCAGTTTAATTAAGATTTGATGTTTACTACAACTGATCATTTGAGAAATATTTGCTCAGAAAATCTTAAATTCAATTGTGTCTCTGCACTGTCTTTATTCATTTTGTGAATGAATTCATCTGAGTTCTACCATTTTAATCTCTCTATGATATTTTTACAGGATGTGTCACTTGCTTAAAAGCATTTGTCACATTAATTTCCTAAAACTTGTAGTCTAGTCAGGGAAACTGGATATAAATAAGTGGAAAAGTTAAATAATTAGAAAATGAAGAATAGTGTTGTACTGCAGTTCTAAAGATGTCAAGAGAATAATACATGATTAACTGCCAAATGAGTAAAACTATCTTAATGGTTAACTTGTATTGAATAATCATGTGCCAGGTGTGGTTCTAACTATGTTCTAGTTCATTTAATCTTAACAACAACTCCATGAGGTAGGGCTATTGTTATTCTCATTTTACAAATGAGGAAATCAAGGCTCAAATTGTGTAAGTGACTTACTCAGGGTTATAGAGGTATTAAGAAATGAGGCTCTGATGTGAATGCAGGAAATTTGCCTTCATGATCTGTGCTAATGGCCACTCTGTTGTACTATAAAAATAGTAAGGAATTGAGGATCCCAGTAGGAGGAAATATTATTATGGGCTGTGACATTGGGGGAGGCTTCTTGGAGGAGGAAGGATTTTGATAGGCAACAGGGTCTTAAAAGCTGGATTGAATTTTTTTCTTTTCTTTCTTCCTTTGTTCCTTTCTTTGATGGTGCTGGGGATCAAACCCAGCATTCATGCTAGGTAAATGCTCTACTAGGTAGCCTCATTCATGCTAGGTAAGTGCTCTACCACTGGGCTATCCCCGAGTCCCACAAACTAGATAGAGTTTGAATGTGCATATTTTGTTGTTTTTTTTAAGACAGGATCTTTCTGTGTGGCCCAGGTCGGCCTCAAACTCCTGGGCTCAAGGTATCCTCCTGCCTCAGCCTCCTTTGTAGCCAGAACTACAAGCATGCATCATCCCATCTTGTTTAAAATCTAGACAGAGTTTGGATTAATATAGAAAAGAGTAGATCCTCTGAGTGTTGGAATGTGTTGTAGAGATAGTGAATGCAACAGGTCAGTTGGAGTAGAGATGTAGAAAGGTATGTTTTCTGGTTCTAAAAATACATATTAAGGTACCTGTCACTATATACCATGTTAAGAGGTGGCAGAAGTTGTGATCTTTGACATCCTTATCAGTGAGGAAGATAAACATGATATAACAAAACAAATTGGAAATAAAAGTATATCAGAGTAATGAGTAGACAGAGGGCTGGTGAGGATGAGGGGTCAGAGAGACACTGTCAGAAGAACAAGTAGACATTGGGTGTTGTGTTTAGGGACCTGGAAAAGCATGTTCAAAGGCTAGGAGGCATGCATAGTAATGAAGTGTTTGGGGAACCACCCAAGTTCTGTGTTGATGGGATATGAAGTGAGAGTACAGGACCAGCAGAAGCATGAGAGTGAAAACCAGATCACATGCACCCAGTGTTCTTCCTATAAAACTCTTGAATTTCATTGATTTGGTATGGGGAATGATTATAGTGTTTCTAAAAAGAATGGTGCCTGGTTTGTGTTTTAGGGACTCATTGATGACCACATGGAGGATGAATTTCAAGAAAATAAATCTGAGGCAAGGAGACTAGTTGGGAAGAAGACAGGGAAGAATTAGGCCAGATTAGGAAAACCTTGAATGTCAAACTAAGGAATTAGCTTATTGAATATGTATTAGTCATCTACTTTGTGTTAGGTACAGTATTAGCCACTTTGGGCTACAGTCTCTCAACTTAATTTTCTCAGCAACTCCTGTGGATTAGTAGGTGATATTATGACTATTATAAATAAGGAATGGGGCTGGGATTGTGGCTCAGAGGTAGAGCGCTCGCCTAGCACGCGCGGGACCCGGGTTCGATCCTCAGCACCACATAAAAATAAAGGCATTGTGTTGTGTCCATCTACACCTAAAAAAATAAAATAAATAAAACAAAAGTTAAATAAATAAATAAATAAATAAATAAATAAATAAGGACGCCAAGGCTCAGAAACACTGAGTAGTTTTACCTGAGGTCAGCAGTCAAAAACTGGCTTTGGGGACTTAAAATGGAATTTGAACATAGACTTTTTCACTCTAAGACAGTGCTTATTCTATTATGCAGATAGCTGGAAAAGCAGATGATTTCAAGATATACATCTAGACAGATAGCTTCCCAACTTCTCCTAACCCCCCCTTTTTAAAAAAATTTTAATATTTATTTATTCTTTTAGTTTTTCGGCGGGCACAACATCTTTGTTTGTATGTGGTGTTGAGGATCGAACCCGGGCCACATGCATGCCACGCGAGCGCGCCACCGCTTGAGCCACATCCCCAGCCCTCCTAACCCCTTTTATAACCTGTACTGAATAATCAAAACTAGGGCACTAATATTGATATAAAACTGTTACTGACCTTCTGATTTTATTTGGAGTTCACCAGTTTTGCTACCAGTGCCTTTTTTTTTTTTTTCCTAACCCTGGGTCCCACATTGCATTTTAATTGTCATGTCTCCTTAGTTTCCTTCAGTTTCAAATAGTTCCTCAGTCTTTCATGACTTTCATAACCTTGACACTTTTGAAGAGTACTTGCCAGGTGCTTTATAGAATGTCCCAATCATGCTGCTTCCTCATGATTTGATTAAGGTTATTGAATTTCACGAGGAATGCTATAGATGTGATATGATCTCGGTGTATCATATCAAAGGGTCTATGATGTCAATATATCTTATTACTGACTATGTTGACCATGCTCATCTAGTTAAGGTGATGTCTGCCATGGTCTACTATGAAGTTAGTGTTTTTTTTCCCTTTATAATTAATGAATACCACTGTTCTACAGGAGATAGTTGAAGGCCACACGTAAATCCTGTTTCTCCTTAAACTTTGCCCACTAATTTTAGTGGTCATTACTCGGTCTTGCCCGTAGCAAGTATAACTGTGGTATTCTAATGGTGATTATCCATTTCTTTATTTTCGTATACATTTGTTAATTGGAATTCTTATGTACAGCAGTGTTATCTCTTCTTTCCCATTTCTATACTGATTCAGTCACTTATTTATGTCATTATGGGATAATGAGTATTTATTTTATCATTTTCTACTATCATTCATTTTATCACTAGAATTGTTTCCCTCGTTGGCGCTCTTAGATTTGTTCCTCTGTTTTTTGACATATCTTTATCCTGTTTTTTTAAAATCACTTTCTTATTTCCTCATACTAAAAGATATTTGAGGCCCTGGGTTCAATCCTTAGCACTACACACAAAAATAAATAAATAAAATAAAAGATAATAAAAAATTATCTTGTATTTTCTCTTCTCCAAATACCTAGTATTGGAGGATGATATTTAGTAACCAAGATCTGGGCACTAGGTATGCTCGTTGCTATTGGAATAGCACTGCTTCTAGAGTTTTTGGCAGACAGAGATAGGATGTGTATATGAATATACATATATACATATGTCTATACATACTATTGATTAAACTCAGGAAGGTAAATACCACTGAGCTACATTCCCAGCCCTTTTCAATTTTTTTTAAATTTTATTCTTTTTTTGGATTGGAGATTGAACCCAGGACTCTGTAAATGCTGGGTAAGTGCTCAGCCACTAAGCTATATCCCAAGCCTTTATTTATTTATTTATTTGTGTGTGTGTGTGTGTGTGTGTGTGTGTGTAGATGTTGTTGATGGACCTTATTATTTATTTATATATATATATGTGGTGCTAAGAATTGAACCCAGTGCCTCACACGTGCCAGACAACCTCAGCCCCCAAGCCTTTATTATTATTATTATTATTTTTTGAGACAGGATTTTATTAAGATGCCCAAGCTGCCCTTAAACTCACAATCTTCTTGCCTCCTGAATAGCTGAGATTATAGATCTGCATCACCCAGCCTGTCTTTTTTTATTTTGAGACAGGATCTTTCTACGTTGCCCAGTCTTACCTCCAAGTTACAATTCTTCTGCCTTATCCTCCCTAATAACTGGGATTATAGGCATGGACCATGTGCCCACAAACATATATTTATGGATTGTATTTATAGATATATACATGGATATAGATATTAAATCAAATGCATACAATACTAATGTTTGTACACCATCTATTCTTTAAAATATTTTTTTGTTGTAGATGGACACAATACCTTTGCTTTTTAAATTTATTTTTACATGGTGCCAAACAGTGAAACTAGTACTTCACATGCTAGGCCAGTGCTCAACTGCTGCACTATAGTCCCAGCCCCTATACTCATCTATTCTTTTTTGTATGACAATATCTCACTATATAGCTATAATAATAGATATAGGTAGAAAGATAGGTATTTTAGCTATGACTTCATAGTAGTCCCTTTTTCTTCAACACTGCAAGGTTAATCCTTTTATTCTCCCTCAGCTTATTTGTAAATTCTTTTTTTGGTTTTCATTATCTATAATATATTTACTCATTTGTTATACATGTAAAGTTATTTCAAAATTGGTAATTCACATCACTGTAAGAAACAAATTTAGCAGAATATAGTGTCTATGTTTAATTTTATTAACTCTTAATTAAAAAATTTTTTTAAAAATATTTTTTTAGTTATACATGGACACAATATCTTTATTTTGTTTATTTATTTTATGTGGTTCTGAGGATTGAACCCAGTGCCTCATATATGCAAGGCAAGCTCTTTCACTGAGCCACAACCCAAGACCTAATTCTTAATTTTAAAAATCCAAAAATATAATGATATGTGCATGTAATAATAGCAATTCTTGGGGCTGGGGTTGTGGCTCGGTGGTAGAGTGCTCGCCTAGCATGTGCAGGTTGCTGGGTTCGATCCTCAACACCACATAAAAATAAAATAAAGGTGTTGTGTTCAACTACAACTAAAACAAAATATTTTTTTAAAAAGCAATTCTTAGAAAAGAAAACAAGCAAGAAGAATAGACATTATAAAATCTCACCAAGTAGCTGGGCTTGATAGCACACACCTATCATCTCATTAACTTGGGAGGCTAAGGCAGGAGGATCCCAAGTTCAAGGCCAGCTTTAGCAATTTAGTGAGGTCTAAGTAACTTAGAAACACCCTGTCTCAAAATAAAAAATAAAAAATAAATTAAAAAGGGCTGGGATGTAGCTTAGTGGTAAAGTACCCCTGGGTTAAATCCTCAGTACCGCCCCCCACCATCACAACTATCCAAGAATCATTCCCCTTTTAGAAACTTTAGATTAAAATAAAGAAAACATAGTTTTTGCAACATTAGAAAAGTTCATAAATTTGCTAATTTTCAGTGATTCTAGAGGAGCAGGTTGTAGCCATCTGAAACCTAATTCCAAGGAGCAAATTTTTATAAAGATGTTGTAGATGAGCATCTCCCATATTACTGTCTTCACAATTCCAACTTCTTCCCCCACTGACCACATGAAAACCCCATCCTCTAATGGAGACTAAGAAGATTATTCTGCCATTTTATAGTCATCTGGCTACATGATGAACTTTGTAACCAGTTAAGCCATGAAGATTCTGGACATTTCTAAATATTCCCCTTATCATCTAAGGCTTGCTGTCATTCATATCTAATGCTATATTTTTAAGTTATCTGGGGATAGACATTGATGATGAGCAGAAAGGAGAATGTACTGAGAGGTAAAAAGCAGTCAACTGAGAACAGCCAGAGAACAGGCAATTGTGTACTGACAGAGTTGATGCAAGTACCATTTAGGACATTATATCCTGATAAACAGGAAAAGGGAATTGCTGAGAGACAGATTATAAATTTTTCTCTCCTTTATTGTAATCCATTCATGCCTGATTTGAATATTTGACCTCTGTATATATCTTCAGTGTTAACAAAATTAGCTTGTCCCACTCTGTAATTAAATTGCATTTTTGTTGTCTTTATCATAAAGTCATATGCCTATGACTTCAGAATGTATTGTACTTAATGTTTAGACCCAGGCACCTCATTAAAAATCTAATGAAAAGTATGAACTGTCTTTCCCAGGAAAGTTCACATACATGCATATATGTGTACATATTTGTATACATACACAAAGTGTTGTGCATAGTTTCAGGGGATTCTTGGACTTCTCAGAGTTTGGGAGTCCCTAAGGACATACCACATGCCAAGCATGGCCTCTTTTAATTTTTACCACAACTTTGTGTGGCACAGTTCTGTTATGCTGTTTTACAAATGATGGATTTAGGTTAAATAACATATACAAAATCACATAAAAAGTAAATACCAGTCTTAGGGTTTGAGCTCAGGTCAATCTGACCCTCAAGCCAAGCTCTTGACCTCTCTTATATTGTCTATCACTTCTCATAAGTAAAGAGGTGAGGGAAGAAAGCTCATTTAATGATTAAAAAGTTCTAGGTAAACAAGGTCTAGGTTCTGATTTCTCCAAAAAATAAAAATCACCAAAAAATTTTAGTAATAAAAAAAAAAAGCTTTTGCCATTTCCACCAGTTTCTATGATAATGGAAGATCCCAGGAAACAAAAACATTTAATAGCCGAGTAGCAAATCAGGAATAGGAAATAAGCAAAATGCATGGGCCTGTTTCCTGTTCCTTGCCATGACTGATCCAGATGCTGTACCTTCCGTTTTTAGGATTTGGAATACCGTCTAGATCCAAAGACCAAGGAGCTGCCTCATCTACGAAACCCTGATATACTTGTTGGTGAAAATGACCTCACTGCCCTCAGCTATCTTCATGAGCCTGCTGTGCTCCATAATCTCAGAGTCCGCTTTATTGATTCCAAACTCATTTATACATATTGTGGTAAGTATGCTTTGTTGTTTGAGTGGACTATAAACTCTTTCCTCTAAGAGATGCAGCAGTGGAAGCACTGTGCATGGGGAAATCAGGCTGTGGTTAGATTTTCTCTTAAAGACAAAAGTTATTTCAGAGTTATAAAAAGATTACCAATATTTATTAGCTAAATCGCATTTTGTACAAAATAAATTCATTTGTGAAGTCACATTATTTAGTTTTGCTCAAGATGAAAAGAACTTGGCCCATCTTTTGCATCTCTCCTCACAGAAGCCATATGTCAGATTTAATGCCAAATTCATATTATTTTTACCTCTTAAAAACTATATGAAGAGTAGATATTCAAGAACTTACATTTGGAGCAGGTTAGAGGCTTATTGTAACTTTTTCTTATTTACTGAGAAATGCAGGATTGATTTGACTCATGGTAAATCTTGCTTACTTGGAATGCCAGGCCTCTGCTCATTGCAGTATATGCTTTTTCTCTCTCTTAGAAATGAAGCCTATGCATGAGTGTATGTTTTTTGTTTCCTTCCTTCTCCCCATCTGTCTTTTCTTTTTTTTCTTTATTTTATTCTTATCTTCTATTTTCTCTACTGAACTCTCATCTTTCTTTTACTTTCTCTGTCTCTGAGACTCAGATCTGAATTTCCATCTGAGTCTTTTTGCCTTCTGTGCCCAATGCAGTGTTTGAACAGGAGCAGCCACCCTTTCTTCTTAAAAGAATGTACATCCTTTAGATCCTTGATGTTAACCTTTTTATTTTCCAGCATTGACTGAATATTCCTTTTTTTCAATTTTTATTTTTCTTTGGTACATGTTATTTTCTCAATGAAGCCTTCCCTGGCCACCCTATCTAAATTATAAGGCTTTTTTCCCTCCCAGCTATCTTCCTTGCTTATATTATTTTTCTCCTTTTTTCCTTACTACTATCTAAACCATATATATAGATGTATCTATTTTTTCTTACTTATTTTGTTAGTCATTTGAATTTCCTTCTAGACTATAAGCTCCATGAGCACAAAGATTTGTTTTTTCTGTTTTCTGTTGTAAAATCGCATTTAGAAAAGACTTGAAACATAGTTGGAGCTAAAGAATATTTGTTAAGTGAATAACTTCATTAAAGTAATATATGTAGCTACTGTAAAATATTAAATACAGAAAAGTATCAAAAAGGAAAAACAATTGCATGTAATTCACCAGTGAAAAATAGCCAGTATTCCATTGACTTAAATTCTTTATTTTTTTAAACTTAAATCCTCTCTTTGTGTACCTGTGAAAGACTATAAGCAGATATAAAGATGGAATCATGTATAGTTTTGTGTCATATTTTTCTATGACATTTTATAGTCTTCAAAAATAAGTGATTTTGGGCTGGGGATGTGGCTCAAGCGGTAGCGTGCTCGCCTGGCATGTGTGCGGCCCGGGTTCAATCCTCAGCACCACACACAAACAAAGATGTTGTGTCCGCCAAAAACTAAAAAAAAAAAAAATAAATGTTTAAAAAAAATTCTCTCTCTCTCTCTCTCCCTCTCTCACTCTCTCCTTAAAAAAAAGTAGCCTTTCTAAAAAAAAAAGTGATTTACAGTGGTAGCCCAATAGTCGTGTAGATGTCATAGAATGTGTTCAACTACTTTACTTTTATTACATATTTTCTTTGTTTCCATTTTTACTATTATGAATAACATGATAAACATCTATATTTAAAAACAAACCTTTACATGAATCTCTATTTTGTTTGGATAAATTTCTAGAAGTAGGAAGTATTTAGAGTACTTAAAACATTTTCACTTAAAAATTTTTTTTTCCTGATACTAGGGATTGAACCCAAGGCTTCATTCATGCTGGGCAAGCATTTTACCTCTAAGTTAAATCCCCAGCCTAATAATATTATTTTTAAAAACCCAGTCCAATTCTTTAATGGTGTTTCAGTTAGGACGATGTATAATGATTCAGAGAGACAAAAGTTGTGGTATAGAGAGCCTACAGAATGTGAGCAAATTTTTTACCACATGTACTAATCTCTAGGATATATGAAGAACTCAGAAATCTTAATATCAAAAAGAAAAATAACCCAATCAATAATTGGCCAAGGAACTAAACAGACACTTCTCAGAAGATGACATACAATTTATCAGCAAATATATGAAAAAATGTTCAACATCTCTAGCAATTAGAGAAATGCAAATCAAAACTACTCTAAGATTTCATCTCACTCCTGTCAGAATGGGAGCTTTTAAGAATACAAACAACAATAAGTGTTGGCGAGGATGTGGGGGGAAAGGCACACTCATACATTACTGGTGGCACTGCATATGGGAGCAACCAATATGGAAAGCAGTATGGAGATTCCTTGGAAAACTTGGAATAGAACCACCATTTGACCCAGCTATCCCACTCCCTGGTTTATACCCAAAGGACTTAAAAACAGCATACTATAGTGATGCAGCTACATCAATGTTTATAAAAGCAGCACAATTCACAATAGCTAAATTGTGGAACCAACCTGGATGCCCTTCAGTAGATGAATGGATAAAGAAACTATGTGATATATACACAATGGAATACTACTTAGGAATTAAAAATAATAAAATCATGGCATTTGCTGGTAAATAGATGGCGCTGGAGAATATTATGCTAAGTAAGCCAATCCCAAAAAACCAAATGCTGAATGTTTTCTCTGATATGAGGATGCTGATCCATAATAGGGATGGTGGGGGGTAATATGGGAGAAATGGAGGAACTTTAGATAGGGCAAAGGGGAGGTAGGGGAAGAGAGGGGGCATGGAGGTAGGAAAGACTGTGTAATGAGATGGACATCATTATTCAAAGTACAAGTATGAAGACACAAATGGTGTGACTCTACTTTGTACACAACCAGAGACATGAAAAATTGTGCTGTATATGTGTACTATGAATTGAAATGCATTCTGCTGTCATATATAACAAATTAGAATAAATGAATTTTTAAAAAGTTGTGTATTTTGATCTTTGAACAAAATTATATTAGTTTAATATGAACTAAAAATGAAATGAAGTTTGTGTTAATTATTTTACTTTATGCCAAGTTTGATATGTTCATTAGGATATCTCTGATATCTTTTTCTTTTTCTTTTTTGTCCCCTCCCTCCAGGTATAGTCCTAGTAGCTATAAATCCTTATGAACAACTGCCCATTTATGGAGAAGATATTATTAATGCTTACAGTGGTCAGAACATGGGTGATATGGATCCACATATCTTTGCAGTAGCTGAAGAAGCTTATAAGCAAATGGCCAGGTAGGTGAAAGCTTTCATTATTACTTCATGGCTCTTATTATCTGTGATAATTTCTTCTTTGTAAGGTCACAGATATTTTTAAAGTTAATGGCAGTTCATGTATCATTACTAACTTAGCAGCCTTGGTAACCAGTTTGTCTGCATGGCCTGGATTTTTATTAAATATTAAAATAATCTCTTGTTGGCCAAATGTGGTAGTATATATCTGTAAACCTTGTGATTTGAGAGCCTCAGGCAGGAAGATCATAAGTTTGCAACCAGCCTCAGCAACTTAGTGAGACCCTGTCTCAAAAAATGAAAAGAACTGGGGCTGTAACTCAGTGATAAAGCTCTCTTGGGTTCAGTCCCCAATTACATACACACATATGTAATCTCACATTTATAAAAAGACGTACAGTTTTTAAAATATTGCCTTTGGAATCTCACCATGATTCTGTGACTAGGCAAGGACAGAAGTTATATTTTACAGATGAAAGGATCAAGTTTTAGTGATATTAAATGACTTGCCTAATGTCATTCAGTAGAATGATAGACCAGAACTAAAAGACCTATGAACTGGGGGGGAAAAAATTGGTCTGTACCCTAGAGAATTAAATCTAAAAGAAAGTGTAATTTTAATGTTATGATAGGGTATCACTCATCCTGAATATCATCTGTAAAATATATCAGATTTAAAAAAAAAATTTTGTAGTTATGTATGGACAGAATGCCTTTTTAAAATTTTTTTATTTTTATGTGGTGCTAAGGATCGAACCCAGTGCCTCACACATGCAAGGCAAATGCTCTGCCACTGAGCTATAGCCCCAGCCCTTATATCTGATATTAACCACAGGACCTTAACATTTTAAAAAAATATTTATTTTTTAGTTATAGATGGACAATTTTTTTTTTTTATTTTTATGTGGTGCTGAGGATCAAACCCAGTGCCTCACATGTGCTAGGCAAGTGCTCGACCTCTGAGCCACAACCCCAGCCCCAGGACCCTAACATTTTGAGGGTGGAAAATGGGAGAAAAACATTCTCAGGATTAGATTACACTTAATAATATGTAAAAGAATGAATGCATAAAATAATAGCATATATTTGACTAATTTCTCCAGCTTACAAAGCAGAACTTGGCCTATTATATATGTATATAAAGCTCTCTTGGGTTCAGTCCCCAATTACATACATATATATATACATATATATATATATATGATTTGAGAAACTCTTAAGTAGTTATGAGTGGAGAGAACACTAATATTGTAGAGTTTTTTATTTTCTCTTCTTCAGTCAGGAAGATTGTACATGATTGGACCATTGTGACAGAATTATAGAATTATTTCAATGAAAGAACCCTTAGAAGTCATTGTGCCCTTTTACTAATAAAATACTATTAATGGTAATACTTCTAATGGCAAATAATAGTTATTACATGTTCTCTTTCTATAAGACATTGATTGATTGCTTTTCCCTTATTAACTAGTTTTATCCTTAAAACAACCTTCCGAGTTTCACTTTATATTAAACTTTATTTTACAAATGAGAAAACTGAATCATAAAGAAGTCATGTAGTAACTTTTTCAAAGTCTCATTACTAAGGTGAACATTTTTCAAATTCAATTAGTCTGATACTATAAATGTTAATATGTTGCATATAAAATGACTGAACATAGTTTAGCACTGTATAATAGGCCACAGTATGCCAGATTCTTTTATAAAGTAGTAAGAAATATATAAATTTTAAGAAAATTTATTTTTAAGCTTAAAAATTTGAGAAAATTTCCTCAATCAGTATATTTTCTCCTTAAGTTGGAAAAGTCTACCAATATTTGATTTGTAGAGTATTGGAGCATTGCAGGAAACTTTAGCACCACTCAGTACAACCTGAGAACTAGTGGACCAAGAGAGAATCACATGGACTGCTAGACCCTAAAAATAATTCCTGAAAATTTAATACTACTGAGAAAATTTATATGACTTTTTGGAAAATATTATTCTTTTTCTTGTTCTTTTCCTTCTTCCTTCCTTTCTCCCCAGGCCCTTTTGTTTTGCATTTTGTGTTCTGGGGATCAAACCCAGGGCCTTGAACATGCTAAGCATGTCCTTTACGACTGAGCTACATCACCATCCCCCTTGGTAGTCTTAAATAAGAAGACATGGCTCTTACCATTTTTGCTGTGGTAATCCATAGCAAATGAATGAATGGTGTTATGAATGGTGTTAGATTTACCCTTAGATTTACTTTGGTTTCCTAGCATTTTCCCCACTCTGCTTTATCATCCCTGTGGCTTAGTCACACACTGTGATTTCTTTTTTTTTTTTTTTTTAAATATTTATTTATTTTTTTAGTTCTCGGTGGACATAACATCTTTGTTTGTATGTGGTGCTGAGGATCGAACCCGGGCCGCACGCATGACAGGCGAGCGCGCTACCGCTTGAGCCACATCCCCAGCCCCACACACTGTGATTTCTTAACTGAAAGTTTATCTTTTTCCCTTTGCTTAGTTTTCTTTTTAAGGCAGTTTTAAAGTATGCTTCAACCAGTTATGGTATTATGTTGTTAGTACAACCTAAAAGTCTGATACAACAGCTAAGGCTTAGGCTTCCAGTCATGAATCAGATGTTCCAGTGCAGGAACATCCCAGACACCAGGTATTGTCCTGGACATAAGAGAAACAGCAAAAAAATTAGATGAAATATGCAAAAATTCCTACCCCACAAAGCAAATCATGATTAAAAACTGAAAATAAATAAAATGCACAATTTATGAAGTATCTATAAGTGCCATGTTGAGGACAATGCTGGATGATTAATAAAATTGGAATATGTACTGGGATTAGGTGGTACTATTGTATCAATATTATTGATCCTGATTTTGATCATTGTAGATATGTTAGAACAAGTCTCTGAGGAAATATTCTCTAAAAATAATCATGTTTGCAACCTACATTCAAATATTTTAGGAAACATCAGAATAAGAGAAACATATTAATAAAGCAAATGGACAGCTGGTGAATCTAGGTAATACACATACAGGAGTTTGTTTTACTATTTTTGCAATTTTTTTGTTTGAAGTCTTGAGAAAACTGAATTTACAAAGCAAACCTAAAAAGAACAGACTGGGTCAAGGGTAGAAAGTAGGAGATCAGCTAGGTTATTGCAACAGTCTAAGCAAGAATGATAATTTTAGTTTGAGGATATTAGTGGAGATGTTTAGGAAGTGGGTGGATTCTGAATATATCTTTTACAATAGAACTGGCAAAGACTTGCTTATGGTAGAAAGAAATTGGAGATAGGGACAAAGATTTAATCTGAGCTCTAGAACATTGAAAGTACCATTTCCTGAGATGGAGAAGTAGTAAGAGGAGCAAGTTGTGAATGTGTGTGGTGTGGGGCAAAGAGTAGGGGTGGGCTTCCATTTTAGATCTTTAAGGTTGAAATGCTGTTTTAGGCATCTCTTCTCAAAGCAAAGTTAACAGTAGTGATTCTTCTCAAGCATGATAGTAACAATAACCAGAATGCTTGGCTCATGGCTCCTTTCTAAACATGCTCCTTGGAGAACAAAAATATTTTAAGAGAATACAAATACTTTTATAGAATAGCCTCCTAATTTTAGTATTCCTGATGACCTCCAGAGGAGAAAACCTCAATGGACTGCAGTGTCTATTTTTATTATCATATATTCATTTCACATTGTTGCTAGTCATTTCTCATGTTGAAATTGATTATTCTTTAATATCTAAGTCATAATGTTATTTGCTTTAAAATAACATATTTTAATTTTGTTTCCCTTAAATCAGGTAGTACTGATTGCTTAACTTTTCTGTATTTTCTCTCTTTTGTGAATCAATTTTACTGTTTCATTTATAGTTTTACTTGAAATTAGCTAGTTCGGTGCAGTTAATTTTGGTATAGTAAAAAAGATATCTGTACTAGTTGAGTCTCTACCAATAATTAACTATTTAACTTAAATCTCAAAATTTCCTTGGATCTCAGTTTAATTACATATAAATAGAACAGTTTCACTAATACCTAGTTTTACAATTACAGACTATTCCGTGGAATGCATTTGCTACCTTTCTGTTTATACTAGCATGTAGTATTTTTCTTCTTCTGAGCAGAGGACAGATAAGGAAATGTGCAGCAAAACAGAAGGCTCACAGTATAGACCTTACCTGGGAATCAGGAGATGTGGGGTATAACATCCAGCTCTGCTCTACCACACTAGCCACCAAGCTCTCATGTTGTTTCCCCCAAAGAGGAAAAGAATGTCTAAACTGTTTACCTCAGATGTTAAATTGATAATACAAAACTACTTTGAAAAATACTAAGTTGTATTCAAATATAAGCTTTTCCTTTCATCATAGTCATTATTATTATAAAGTCTCATTCTCCTTTCATTACTTTAGTTTCTGATCTGGTTTTATTTTCTCCTGACTTTATTCATTGTCAAATCTTTCCTTAGGGTGGCCCCTTTTTTCATTTAGCTACATGATCTCTGGATGCCCCACTGTCATGAGGTCCATTGACCAAGTGGAAGATGTCTCCTGTTAACTGCGATTCAGCTGCCATGTGATTCCAAGTAACCTAGTTATGCAGATAGACTTGATGTTCTACATGCTATCTAATAATTCTATTCAGATGCTCCTTGACTTATGATGAGCAAGTCATAAGTTTGTTTACATCCCACATCATTATAAGTTGGAGATGATCTATCTATATGTAAGGGTGGATTAACTTATATTAATTAATAGCTACATGCTTAGATGTCTGCCTGTTGTGTGCCAAACAAAGTGCCAGACATGTTACCTGTAATCTTCATTTTATCCCTAGAAACAGGTATAATCACCGCTGCTTTACAGGTGAGGAAACAGAAGTAACTTGTTCAGGTCATATTTTAATAAAAGATATCTGGGAGCTGAGATTTGAATCTGGCCCTGAGACTATAAACCTTTCTTCTTTGCCATTTAGTTTTCTTACTTTTAACTATCTGGCCTTATTCAAATTCACATTGCCTAGTTCCATTTCTGCATCTTTTATTCAGCCTAGAATATCCTTCTTGCTATTTCTTTATGTGCTTTATTCACATTTTCCTTCTCAAACTTTACTTTCAGACAATCCTAGCTCACAGTAAATGATTCCTCTTTTAAAATTTTTATGTATGTGCTACTTATATGAAACTTACTCAGTACTGACTACCCCATATGGTTGCAGTAGGATTAAAATATAATTTGTATAAATTACTGCAGTATGTAAAAATTATAAATAAATATAATTAGCTGTTTCTATTTGGAATCTTTATATACTATATGGTTTCTGTACTTATGGAACAGAAAACTCAGGTCGAATGAGAGACTCTGAAGCCATGTTAACAGGTTTCTTGTTGGGAATTGAATGATATAAGCAAGTATCCCTAGAAAACAGTTGTTTTTAATGCTTGAAAAGTCTCACTGCCTCTTTAAAGAACAGCTTTCAGCAGTACCAGCACCATCTTTTTTTTTTAAAGTGTTCTATTTTTATTTTATATTTAATTGACATAATAACAGGGCACAATGTGATGTTTGGATACATGTATATTCTATGTAATAATCAAATCAGGGTAATTAGTATATATAGTACCTCAAACATCTATTGTTTATTTGTGATGAAACATCAAAGTCTTCTCTTCTAGCCACTTAAAAGTATATATTAATAATGTCTATAGTTACCCTGCTGCACAATAGAACTCCAGAACTTATTTCTGCTATCTAACTGTGGCTTGGTACCTGTTGACTAATATTGGTACCTGTTGACCAATCTTGGTACCTGTTGACCATCCTCACCCCTACCCACTTCAGCCTCTAGTAACCATTTTTCTTTTTCTTCTTCTTCTTCTTTTTTTGTGTGTGGTGCTGGGGATTGAACCCAAGTCCTTGTGCATACAAGGCAAGCACTCTACCATCTGAACTAAATCCCTACCCCTCTGGCAACCATTTTTCTACTCAGATTTATGAGATTTACTTTTTATATTCTGCATATGCGTGAGATCATGTAGTATTTTTCTTTCTGTGCCTGGCTTATTTCACTTAACAAAATGTCTTTCAGGTCTACCCATGTTGTCACAAATGACAGGATTTCATCTTTATATGTCTAAATAACATCCCGTGATATATATATATATATATATATATATATATATATATATATATATATATATATATATACACACACACACACACACACACATATATATATACACACACACCCACACACTCATATTATACTCTATCTATTCATCTACTAATAGACAGGTTGATTCTGTATCTTGGATATTGACCAGTACCTTTTAAAATATTATAGCTATTTTATTTTATTGGAGCATTATAGTTTTCATAGTAATTTGGTTTATTTTGACAAAATCATACATGCAAGGGATTTGATTTCAGTGTCCATTCCCCCACTTTCCTTCCCTTTTCTCCCTATGTTCTCCTTCCTTTGCTGATCTTCCTTTTGCTCATTTATTTATTTATGATTGTTACGTTCTACATGTATATAAAGGTGAAATTCCTTGTGTTACATTTATATATGAATATTTTCATACTCATGATTTTGTTAAACTCAATCCATATTTCCCCTTCCCACCCTTTCCTCCTCCTCTCCTGTTCTTTCTACTCCTCTTATCTTTCCTATATATTTATGGTATCCAACCTTCCCCCAGCATTACCGCATTCTTTCCCTTATTTTGCTCTAGTTTCCACATATAAGGGGAAACATTTGACCCTTGATTTTCTAAGTCTAGATTCTTTCATTTAGCCTGAGGTTCTCCATTTCCATCAGAAAATGCCACAATTTCATTTCTGTGGCTGAGTAAAACTCTATTGTGTGTGTGTGTGTGTGTGTGTGTGTGTATCTCACATTTTCGACATGCACTCATCTACTGATGGGCCTCTGGACTGATTCCATAATTTGGCTATTGTGAATTGTGGTGTTATAAACATTGAAGTGGTTGTATCACTGCAGTACGCTGATTTTTAGTTCTTTTGGATAAATAACAAGGAGCACACCTTCTTTTAGAGTAAATATTTATACTTCAAAAATAAAACTAAATGCTGGGGCTGGGGTTGTGGCTCAGTGGTAGAGCGCTCACCTAGCATGCATGAGGCATTGGGTTCAATCCTCAGTACCACATAAAAATGAAATAAATATATTGTGTTCACCTACAACTAAAAAATAAATATTAAAAAACCTAAATGCTGCAATTGTGAACTCATTGTCTAATATCAACTTTAGAGTTTGTGTGTTTTGTATTGTTATTTTGAGGTTGGGGTCTTCTGTGTTGTCCCAGGTGGCCTCAAACTTTTTGGCCCAAGTCTTCCACCTGCCTCAGCATCTTTAGTAGATGAGACTACAGGCTCACAACACTGCCTGGATTTGAGTATTTTCTTTTTGGAGCTAACTGAAAGTAAATATTCTTGAGAAACAGATAGAAAAGCAACTGGATTTTGATTACTGACAATAGTGTATAAAAGCCTAACTCTTTATAAAAAATTAGAGTCTCAATAAAGCCACATCTTTAAGTCACCGCAATAAAAGCAACTTTGGAAGAAAGCATTTTATTATATTAATTTAATATCTTCTTTGTTTACAAATGGATCAAATGCAGAGAAAATAATTATATCAATTGCTCTAGATTGTGTTTCAGGTGAGCATGTTTACTTATAAGCTAAAAATGGAAGCCTCCATGCTTGTTCAGTTTACCAAGGTACTTGGCAGCACCCAATGGTGATTATCAGAGAGTTAACATAACATGAGTGAAAATATTACATTGTGTTCTGCATTAATCAGGTCTGAGGTTATCATTACATAGTTTCCTTGTTAATGACTCAGATGTGAATTGACAGTATGCTTATTAAGTTTACAGAGAACAAGTTGATTGTCTTGGGAGATATGAATAGTATTCCTTATGACCATGAAAAACTAGAGTGATAACATTTTTGTAAAGGATAAAGTTCAAAAGGAAAATCCATAAAATAATATATTTGGTACAAAATGAAAACTTCATCGATATGAGAAAGACTGAGTAGACCAAATGGTGGTCATTGATAACTTCAAAGGAAAAAACAGATTCAAGTGTAACATCTCACTTTCTCATCAACCCAGAGTGCCTTTTCTTGATTTTTTTCCTGGGGTTTCACATGCCTCTACATAGTTTAATTTCCACTTCCTTCATCTCATACAATCTGGTTTCTCTTAATTATTATAATCAAAAGACAATTATCATAATAAATTATAATAAGAGTCAATCCATTATCTTTTCTAACAAGCTTTTCCTGACTTTGCTTTCTCACTTTTCCCACTGGTTCCGTGCCGTTTCTTATGCTTTCATAGTATACTGGGTAGACCTCTTTTATAGTAATTACTACCTGCTGTATTTTTAACTGTGTGCTTTTTAGTCTCTCTTGGTAAGTTATGACAATAGTCTTCAGGCTTTGTAAAATGGTTAGCACATTGTGGCTGCTCATAACATGTTTGTTGAAAGAACGAATGAGTCAATGAAGCAGACTTTTTAGGTGGAGGCTTTTAGTTAACATTAGAGACTCTGGAACACTATTGATTGAAACAAGCCAGAAGAACTCAACTCTGCTCCCAAATATTCAATGCCCAGGCTATTTCGGATTGTTGTAGAGATCCTAGAGAGAACTGGCCAATTCAGGAATCAAATCTTTAGTTCATGCATCTAGAGGGTGGTCCAGATTGACCTGTCCTTCATGAGAGATGAAGGATCTTTGTACCTTAGTTTGGTTTTTAAAATTAGGCCCTTAAGCTAGGTGTGGTGGCGCATACCTGTAATCCCAGTGGCTCAGAGGCTGAGGCAGGAGGATTGCGAGTTCAAAGCCAGCCTCGGCAACAGCAGGCACTAAGCAACTCAGTGAGACCCTGCCTTTAAATAAAATACAAAATAGGGCTGGGCATGTGGCTCAGTGGTCACGTGCCCCTGAGTTCAATCCCTGGTACCCCTCACCCCCAAAAATTAGCCCCTTAAAGTGACATATATATTCCAAAAGTAGAAAGAAGTTCCTTGTAAAGACACAAGCAAACAAAAATTGTGAATAGTGACTGATAAACTCATCAAAATTTCAAAGAACATCTGGATGTAGTGGTACACACCTGTAAAATTCTTGGGAAACAGAAGAAATTCTGTTTTTGATTCATTTGTAATCCCAGAGATTTGGGAGGCTGAAACAGGAGGATCACAAATTAGAGACTAGCCTCAGCAATTTAACAAGACCTTCAGCAACATAGTGGGACATTGTCTCAAAATAAAAATGTTGGGCATGTAGCTCAGTGGCAAAACATTCTTGGGTTTCAATCCTCAGTACAAAAATAAAAAAAGAAAAATCAAGGAATAGTACATTAACATGCATATATATGTAAAAATCTAAAGCCCACAGCTCAAATGAGTAAAAGAGGGTGGACTGTGATGTTTAGTATAAATTTTTTCCCTGATATTTTGCCTACTCCCTTTTCTATCATCCTCTTCTTCTTTTTCCCTGTGTATATGTTTTTATCCCTTTCTTATGGATTTTCCTTTCCCTTCCACCTCTTTCTTTCCCTTCCGTGTCTCTCCCACTTCCATCTATGCTCTTATCCTTTCTTTTTGACATTTCTTCCTGTAACTACAAAGAACTGAAATATGTTTTAAAGACTGCACTATGCTGATTTTGTAAAAATTTCTGATTCCTATTCTTGATTTAAAAGCAAACAGTGAGGCTAGAGCTGAAGCTCAGTGGTATTGTTAGCCTAGCATGCATGAGGTCATAGGTCCAGTCCCCAGCAAAACACACACACACACATACACACACAAGAGCAAACAATGTATTGTTTTATGTTTTCCTATTTATAGCCCTTTATTGATTTGTGGCCACCTTTGATTTAGCGACCCTCTAAGGGGAAAAGGTTGCCCATCTTAATGATGATCTTTGAAGACAACATGTAGGCCTGTCCTGGTCCAATTCTTGTTCCCAAGAGTTCACTATAGCTTAATATAGGCTCTGAAAAATCAACCACAGAGTCTGTTTGATTTTTAGATAAATCACAGTACTTTAGATTCCATTAATCTTGAATTCTTTTTAATTTTTTTTTGTATCAGGGATTGGACACAGGAGCACTTAACCATTGAGCCCAGCCCCAGCCCCACCCCACTTTTAATATTTTTTTAAGATGTTGATGGACCTTTATTTTATTCATTTATTTATATGCAGTGCTGAGGATCAAACTCAGTGCCTCAGACACTAGGCAGCAAGCACTCCACCACTGAGCCACAACCCCAGCATCCCCAGTCCTTTTAAAAAATATTTTATTAGAGACAGGGTCTTGCTGAGTTGCTTAGGGCTTCACTAAGTTGCTGAGGCTGGATTTGAACTCATGATACTCCTGCCTCACTTCCCAAGTCGCTGGGATTACAGGCGTTCACCACCTCACCTGGCTTTCATTAATCTTAAACATGATAAAACTATGACTTAGAGATGTCATGCAGCTGCTCAGAACCATGAAAGTGGCAAACGATGGGGCTAGGACTATATTAGTTTTCTATCATTGTGACAAAAATACACGAGATAATTTTCTTAAAAAGGGATAAGGTTTATTTTGGCTCATAATTTGAAAGTTTCAGTTCATTCTTCACTAGACAGTTGTTTCAGAGCTTGTAATGAGGGAGTTCATTGTGGCAGGAGCATGTAGTGGAGGAAGCTGCTGACCTCATAGCACTCAGGAAGCAAAGAGAGTCAGAAGGGCTGGAGTCCCAATATCCCCCTTAATGGTATGCTCCAGTGCCCTAACTTTCTCTTACTATGCCCTACCTCTTTACTAGGCTGCCACCTCCCAATAGCACCACAGGCTGGAAACCAAGCCTTGAACACGTGGGGCTTTGGGGAGGCACTTATCCAAACCACAACAGACCAGAATCTAAATTTAGAGATTTATAAAATGAAAGAATGGTATTTATTTCTATATTACAATGCTATACTAAACTTGGATAAAAAGGAAAGCCACTCTGTCAAAAAACTTATGAAAATATAACAAATAGTAAAGGCCCCTTGAAACCTTTACAGACTGTTGGCCATATGGATCTATAAATTGTGGAAAGAAGATGTATCTCAGGCGTGTTCCTCACGTGTGTGTGTGTGTGTGTGTGTGTGTGTGAAAAATCTCTGTGATTCATTTGACAATCGTTGATTATATTGCCTTTAAAATTTTTCTTCTTCGGGGCTGGGGATGTAGCCCAAGTGGTAGTGCGCTCGCCTGGCATGCGTGCAGCCCGGGTTCGATCCTCAGCACCACATACAAACAAAGATGTTGTGTCCGCCGAAAACAAACTAAAAAATAAATGTTAAAAATTATCTCTCTCTCTCTCTCTTTAAAAAAAATATTTTTCTTCTTCCCTTTATCATAAGAAAGGGCTATTACATAAGAATTTCTAGATTTTTTGACACAATATTTTGTCATTAAGATTTGCAATAGCTTTTCAAATGTACAGTCTAAAATAGCAGTTTCTATTAAGGTTTTCTTTTTATCAGGCTCTTCACCCTGTTTGCTATTGGAAGGGGTACTAGAAGAATTTTGTCAAGTTATTGTCACATGGGGTGTAGGGACAGAACTGATCATGGGGGAATAGGAAGAGTTCATTTTTTTGATCATATCTTGGAAGAGAATCTATGCTACTATTACTAACCCTTGATTAATGTATTGAAAAAGGTAAAATTGAGGACATTTGAAATGACTAAAAAAGACATTGGCACCAAAATATGAACTATTTTACTAGAGCTATTTATTTGAAACCAGACATGAAAAACAGAAGCAATGAATGTTTTAGGTTTAATTATAGAAATTCAAATAAAGAGATGAGATGGCAAATATGAGGTTCAAGGGAGTTTTATAAAAATAGGGATTACATACAAGTCTATACTATAAGAATTAATGATTCCTTAGTGTGTCACATAGGTCCTCCTGATTTTCTCCACAGTGTGGGAGTCAGGTACTGTCTGCTACATGACCCTGGTAGAACAGTAGGAATGTACTTCATCAGGCCTGAACTGAATACTCCCATTCTAGTTTTCAAAATCTGTACGATAAGGCAGAAACCCTTTTTCTCTAAAAAAAAGGAACCATTTTATTAGAAAAATCTTAAGTTTCTACTTTGGAAATTTATTGCCAACTACTATTGATTCTGCCATTTTGGTGTCTTTTACATACATCTGTCTCTCTCAATGCTAATCGATCGCTACAGCCTTTGTTCAGACTTTCAGTTTTTTATTAGAATTCCGTGCTACCCATACTCCAAATTGCTGCCAGACTGATTTTACTAATTGGATGGTGTTACTCTCCTGTTTAAAATCCTGCAATGGCAAAGTTCAAATTTCGTAACCTCTCCTTACAGATTATTATGATTTTCTTGCTAATTTCTTCAAATTTAAATGTCATTACTCCATTTTTTTGTCAGAACTGAATTTCCTGCCCTTTTCTAGTTTCTTATGATTCTGAGTCTTCTTTTATGCTATCTCTTGTGCCTAGAATGGTCCCTTCTTCACTTTCCATTCCTTGTGTGTCCTCTCCTGCCTAGCTCTCATCTCTAGGGAAGTGCCTCTGTTAATCTCCTTCTCCTGTCAATGCCCCATTACCTGTTTTATCATCTTGCATTATTGATCTGTCTTTCCTATTAGACCATCATCTACCTGATGTCACACATCATAGCTTTTAAACTTTTATCTGTAATGTTTAGCACAATTTAGAACATGTAAACCATAAATATTTGTTGGGCAAATAAATCTCTTTTAAAAGATTAAAAAATTGTATTGTGTAATAGAAAAACCTGCTGTTTTAGATTTTTTGCTGCTGAGACTAAAAGATCTGACCAGAACAATTGTAGAAGAGGAAAGGTTAATTTGAGGGCTCATGCTTTCGATGGTCTTAGTCCATAGAGGGGCGGCTCCACTCCTCAGGACGCCGGATGAGGCTGAACATCATGGCGGAAGAGTGCAGCGAAGGGAAACAGTTCACATCATGGTGATCTAGAAGCAGTGAGAGAGACTCTACTCACCAGATACCAATATATACATAAAAGCCACGCCCCAATTCCCACCTCCTCCAGCCACACCCTACCACTTCAGTTAATCCTATTAGGGATTAACTCACTGATTAGGCTAAGGCTATAACCCAATCATTTCTCCTTCAAACCTTCTTGCATTGTCTCACATGTGAGCTTTCAGGGGACACCTCACATCCAAACCATAACACCTCGATATCTTGTGACCTTGTAGGATAATACCACTAAAAACCTTTGAAGTCATCTTGTCTCTTTGTGAATTAAGGCACAAATAATACCACTTTTATTTATTTGCTTAGCTATTTTGATGGGTTAAAAGTGACCAAAAGATTCATCTCAGGAAATCGGAGTTTCCTTCTTCTGTCCTAGTAGAAACTGTAGCCAAATTAGGAAGATTCATGTCTAGCATAGGTTGTTCATTGAAGTTCTCTATGCTTATAATTGGTGCACATTTGTGATGTGTCAGGCTCTGGACATAATGCTGGATGTTAAAAGTAAAGTAAAGAAGATACAGGCTCTCAGTGTCAAAGAAATAATAGTCTTTTGAGCAAGTTCATCCTTAGAGTTTTTGAGTTATTATGTGAATTAAATAAGATGTCATATTAGTCTTTGAGTTCTGAAGTTAGTCCTAGGTAAACACTAGATAGTCTCTGTACTATTATTAACAGGAATAGTATCCCAACTATGACTATGGCTTGATGTATTTAAATGAAATCAGTCAGCAGAATGGATTATTTATTTCTCCTCTGGTGATAAAGGTATTTTATTATGAGCTGGAGTTTGTGGGAAACACTACTTAATGGATTGTTAGCTAATAGATAATTTGAAATATTTTAAATGGTTTTGTAATTTTAATTAAATAGATATTTTTTTCTAAATTTCTCAATGTTTTCCTTTCTGTGGCTTCAGATAGTATCTCCTTTCTCTTTTGAGGTAGTTGACAATAATAATTTAAGATACTCAAGAAATTCTCTAGGAGTAAAATATGTTTGATTTGTGCACACTTACAAAAAATTCAGAGAATCTGTATTATGGATCCATCTTACAATGTGAGACTAAATTTATGGTATATATCTTCAACCTCTATTCATTTTTAGTTTATAAGTAGTAATTTTTATTAGGAAATAGCATTCTTGTATTTCTTTCCATATAGCTGCATGTAGCATCCAGCAGAAATTTACTGTGCTTCATCAATGAGAGTGGAGTAGAAATAATCACATTCAGAAGCAGGCAACACTGGCAATTACTCTTTTTTGTTTTACAGAGATGAGCGAAATCAGTCCATCATTGTAAGTGGAGAGTCTGGGGCAGGAAAAACAGTCTCAGCTAAGTATGCCATGCGATACTTTGCAACTGTAAGTGGTTCTGCCAGTGAGGCCAACGTTGAAGAGAAGGTCTTAGCCTCCAACCCCATCATGGAGGTAAGACAGCAGTATCCTGGGCTTTCGAAATATATTCTGTTATTAGGAAACATACTGAAAAAACTAATTGATATGTCAGATAATCAGGGGCCTCCCAGCCATTAAAATTAGAAAAATACCTTTCTACATGTTAGTAATACATCCAAGAAAAGTGAAAATTATGTAAGGTGATTGAGTAAAGCCCAGCCATCAAAAAATCTGCTTTAATTCAAAATCTTATATTTTTAACCTACCAATAGAATTGTTGCTTGTGATAACAGGTAGCAGTACTTTGTTTTCTAAAGTTTCTTTCTCTTAGTTAATTGATCGAACCTATTGTTCTGTGTACCAGAAGTACAAGTTACTTATCCCCTGCCTCCTGAGTTATTTATGCTCTTTCCAAAACATAGGGTTTACTATGTTCAAGCATGAATGAACTTCATTATTTCTTTATTCAGAGTTTATTTTCTGTGCTTAGTCTGACCTATTTGGCTTTAAATTTAAAGTTTTCCCCTAATTTGAATTATAAACTTAAACCATGACCTCATAAACATTTCTTCTTCTTCTTTCTTCTTTCCTCCTCCTCCTCCTCCTCCTCCTCCTCTTCTTCTTCTTCTTCTTCTTTTGTTAATCACATAACACAGATATAGGTTAGTAAAAGAAATTCAGTGATTATAAGTTCTTGGTAGTGAAAACCAATGAAAGGACAATGTGCTTTCAAAAGTCAAATAGGTATACAAGATAGAAATGACTATGCCAAAGAAAATATTTTATTTGAATGTAATTTTAAGAAAGTTATAGTTTTGTAAGAAAATGAGGAAAAATAAGTTTTGTTAAATGGACAGAAATTAGTTTGGACATACAGAAACAAACCTTGCTATTTAAAAATTCAAATGGGTATTTTTTTTATACCTATTTTTTTCCTTTGTCAATCCTTATTTATCACCTAAACACAGATGGAGTTAAAACTGGCGTGGTGCACCTGTGGTACAAGTGGTTTTTGCAATAATCTGTCCAGAGGTAAATTGTGCCTGGTTTGCAGTGCTGTGTGTGTCACTTGAAAACACAATGCTGTGAACTTCGTCTATACAGGATTGCTCTCCAAGATATGTTGGGGAAGTTGAGAGGCCTCCAAGGCTGGTATGCTATGGAAAGAAAACTGGAAAAGTTTTCTGAAATAAATTGGATAGGAAGAAGCAGATGTTTGTGCTAAAAGAAAGTACTGAGCTCTTCACAATGGCACACACCTATAATACTAGCTATTTGGGAGGCTGAGGCAAGAGGATTGCAAGTTTGAAACTAGCCTCAGCAATTCAGCAAGACTCTATCTGAAAATCTGAAATATAAAATATATTTTATCTGAAAATAAAATATAAAAAGGGATGGGGATGTAGCTCAGTGGTGAAGCACCCCTAGTTCCAATTCTTGGTACCAACAAACAATTACACAAAAAGAAAATAGTGAAGATTTTAAGCAAATTAAGATTTTCAAAGTATTTAGCTCTGTATGTAGTGGTGGGTATTACTGACGTTATTATTAGGTAAATAGTTTATGGAGCCAGCTTTTTTTTTTTTATCAGAAAGCAACAATGCTTTGTTTTATCATGACAACATACTCCTAGTATTTGGCAATAGTTCAGGCCATTCTAGTCCCTAATGTTAGAATATCCTGAAGTCTTTATTGTGATAGCATTAGGAAATTCCATGTCTTCTAGGTTAGACCACATAAAAGTATGATTTGGATTTGTCTTGGAGACAACTTAATCCAGAATGAGCCTTTTAGAATGTGTCAAAAGATGACCTCTGGGCTGGGGATGTGGCTCAAGCGGTAGCGTGCTGGTCTGGCATGCGTGCGGCCCGGGTTCGATCCTCCGTACCACATACAAACAGATGTTGTGTCCGCCGAGAACAAAAAAATAAAAATATTAAAATTCTCTCTCTCTCTTAAAAAAAAAAAAAAAGATGACCTCTTTCAAAAAAACAGTCATATTAATGTTTCTATAGTTCAAGTTTGAGTTGTATGAATAGAAATGATATTAAAATTTTAGGATGGACACAGGGACTACTTTTTAATAAGCAGTTATAAAGAATTTGTCCTGTTTACTGGGATGAAAAAAAATAAATAAAGTGATCCAATAATTGATCCCTTCTTTCTGTACTGTCATTTAATCTGTAGGTATTTGGGCTAAGAAAAATTTGGTAAAGAGAGAACTAATTTTCAACAACTATAAAGAGAGCATCTCAGTTTGTGAGGCTCTAAGCAAAACAAACATACAAAAAAAGACTTGGAGCTTAAGATTGACAACAAAGGGTCTATAGTCACTAGAAAGAAAAGCATATAAAATATTGAATATGAAGCCTATAAAGTTTATAAGTTTAAGACTGACAACAAAGGGTCTATAGTCACTAGAAAAAAAAGCATGTAAAATATTGAATATGTAGCCTAGAAAGTTTATAGGTTTAAATGTGCTATAAGACTATGTCTCTATATTAGAGCCCATTACTGTGATATCAAGAAAGGAATGTTCAGGTATCCAGTGATCTGCAGAAACTCCTTGGTGGGATAATGGGCATGCTGCACATAGTTAACAACATGACCCAGTGGCTAAAGGGATTTGTTCATTATCCTTTAGAAAGCAAACACCTTGTCCTAAAAATAGTCTCCTTTGGCAAAATGTAAATGATGTAGCAAAATTATTCTTTTTGCTGTTTTATAACATGTTTTTTCTCTTGGAAGTCTTTTTTTGTATGTTCATTTTGCAGGTTACTTGGGATTGAACCCATGGGTGTTTTATTTACCACTAAGCCACGTCTCCAGCCCTTTTTATTTTTTATTTTGAGATGAGGCCTCACTAAATTGCTTAGAGCCTCACTAAGTTGCCTAGGATGGTATTCAACTTACAACCCTCTTACCTCCCAAGTCACTGTGATTATACGCCTGTGCCACTGTATTGGGCTCAGGTTTTGTGTGCGTGTGTGTATATGTGTGTGTGATATTAAGAAGGGTAATAACATATGAGTACATGTCTATAATGAATTATATCAGACTATGTCAGCTCACATTGTAATTTTGCTGAAATGGTAGCTTCCAGTCATTCTTTTTTTTTTCTCTAGAAAAGCATTTAAAATATTTATCTAAGTTGTAGCAGTATCCTCATTGCCAAAACAAAATATGATGATATCTGCCCTCTTCCAGAAATTGAAAATACATTTTCTTTGACTGATCAGAGAATCTAGCATGATTTTAGCATGACTTTTTTTTAGATGTATTGCTACTGTTTGTTTTACTCTTTTAACACTCCACACTGTTTTCACATCTTTCTCTTTGCTATGGTTTTGATATACTAATATTAATAGAGGCTTTGCACAAGTGAAATCTATTGCTCTTATATGAAAAAAGTTGATTAAACATTTTACATATATGCATTATATGAATATTTGCTTTTTAAACTATACTATTTTTTTTTGCTTTACCTTAGAAAAATTTGAAGAAGCATAACACTTAAATCAGTAAGAAGACATGCATTTTAATTTTTAAGATTACATAAAAATGTAGCAGAAAGTTATATTGTCCACATTACACGGCAGATGCTTTGCAAGTTAGATACTACCATCAAAAATCAAAGCCAGAGAGCTGCCAACCACGCCTGCAAGGTAGGCGGGCCTGCGACCCACTGGCAGAACAGGCGCAGCGGCCTGCTGAGAGGCAGAGCTGCCCCTCCCCACCGCGCCTGCAAGGTAGGCGGAACTGTGACCACCGAAGGAAAAGGCCCAGTGGCCCGCGGAGGGGCAGAGCTGCCAACCACGCCTGCAAGGTAGGCGGGCCTGCGACCCACCTGCAGAACAGGTGCAGTGGCCTGCTGAGGGGCAGAGCCGCCCCCTCCCCCCGCGCCTGCAAGGTAGGCGGAACTGGGACCACTGGCAGAACAGGCCCAGCGGCCTGCTGAGGGGCAGAGCCGCCCCCTCCCCCCGCTCCTGCAAGGTAGACGGAACTGTGACCACCCACAGAACAGGCCCAGAGGCCTGCTGAGGGGCAGAGCCGCCCCCTCCCCCCCTGCAAGGTAGGCGGACGTGTGACCCACCGGCAGAACAGGCCCAGAATTCCGCGGAGGGGCAGAGCTGCCCCACGCGCCTGCAAGGTAGGCGGACCTGTGACCACCAACAGAACAGGCCAGACCTCCAACCGACAGACAGAACAGGCCCAGCGGCCTGCGGAAGGGTAGAGCCGCCCCCCGCCCCCCCGCACCTGCAAGGTAGGCGGACCTGCGACCCACCGGCAGAACAGGCCCAGCGGCCTGCAGAGGGGCAGTGCCGCTGCCCGCACCTGCAGAGTAGGCAGAACTGCGACCACCGACAGAACAAGCCTAGCGGCCCGCAGAGGGGCAGAGCCGCCGCCCGCGCCTGCAAGGTAGGCGGACCTGCTACCGACCGGCAGAACAGGCCCAGAGGCCTGCCGGCGTGGTAGGCACATTGCCCCAATTGGAGGAGGGGCAGAGCCGCCGCCCGCGCTGGTAAGGGAGACTTTGCAACTATACAAGAGCAATATAAATATATAGGGGGAAAATTCAATAGCACAACAGTTTCACCAAGCGGAAAGAAACGCGAACAGTATGAAGAGACAAGGAAAGAAAGGACCACAAGCAATGCAGGTCAACTCAACATTAGAAGAGGTAATATCTGCAGCAGATGCAATGTCAGATAAAGAATTCAGGATATACATGCTTCAGATGATCTGGAGTCTCAAGGAAGACATCAGACAGCAAAATCAGACAATGAAAGATCACTTCAACAATGAATTACATAAACAAATCCAAGAAGCAAAAGATCAACTATACAGGGAGATAGAGGTTATAAAAAACAAACAAACAAAAATCCTAGAAATGCAGGAAGCAATAAACCAACTTAAAAACTCAATTGAGAATACTACCAGCAGAGTAGAACACTTAGAAGATAGAACATCAGACAATGAAGACAAAGTATTTCAACTTGAAAAGAACATAGACAGCTCAGCAAGACTGTTAAGAAACCATGAGCAGAACATCCAAGAAATATGGGATAACATAAAGAGACCAAACTTAAGAGTCATTGGGATACAGGAAGGGACAGAGTTTCAAACCAAAGGAATGAGCAATCTATTCAATGAAATAATACGAGAAAACTTCCCAGACTTGAAGAATGAGACAGAATCCCAAATCCTAGAAGCCTACAGGACGCCGAATGTGCAAAATCATAAGAGATCCACACCTAGACACATTATAATGAAGATGCCCAACATACAGAATAAGGAGAGAATTTTAAAAGCTACATCACCCTGATTCCTAAACCAGACAAAGACACTTCAAAGAGAGAAAACTACAGACCAATATCTATAATGAACCTAGATGCAAAAATCCTCAATAAAATTCTGGCGAATCGGATACAAAAACATATCAAAAAAATTGTGCACCATGATCAAGTAGGATTCATCCCTGGGATGCAAGGCTGGTTCAATATACGGAAATCAATAAATGTTATTCACCACATCAATAGACTTAAAAATAAGAACCATATGATCATCTTGATAGATGCGGAAAAAGCATTTGACAAAGTACAGCATCCCTTTATGTTCAAAACTCTAGAAAAACTAGGGATAACAGGAACATACCTCAATATTGTAAAAGCAATCTATGCTAAGCCTCAGGCTAGCATCATTCCGAATGGAGAAAAACTGAAGGCATTCCCTCTAAAATCTGGAACAAGACAGGGATGCCCTCTCTCACCACTTCTGTTCAACATAGTTCTCGAAACACTGGCCAGAGCAATTAGACAGACAAAAGAAATTAAAGGAACAAAAATAGGAAAAGAAGAACTTAAATTATCACTATTTGCAGGTGACATGATTCTATACCTAGCAGACCCAAAAGGGTCTACAAAGAAACTATTAGAGCTAATAAATGAATTCAGCAAAGTGGCAGGATATAAAATCAACACGCATAAATCAAAGGCATTCCTGTATATCAGCGACAAATCCTCTGAAATGGAAATGAGAACAACCACTCCATTCACAATATCCTCAAAAAAAATAAAATACTTGGGAATCAACCTAAGAAAAGAGGTGAAAGACTTATACAATGAAAACTACAGAACCCTAAAGAGAGAAATAGAAGAAGATCTTAGAAGATGGAAAAATATACCCTGTTCATGGATGGGCAGAACTAACATCATCAAAATGGCGATATTACCAAAAGTTCTCTATAGGTTTAATGCAATCCCAATCAAAATCCCAACGGCATTTCTTGTAGAAATAGAGAATGCAATCATGAAATTCATATGGAAAAATAAAAGACCCAGAATAGCAAAAACAATGCTAAGCAGGAAGTGTGAATCAGGTGGTATAGCGATACCAGACTTCAAACTATACTACAGAGCAATAGTAACAAAAACAGCATGGTACTGGTACCAAAACAGGCGGGTGGACCAATGGTACAGAATAGAGGACACAGAAACCAATCCACAAAACTACAACTATCTTATATTTGATAAAGGGGCTAAAAGCATGCAATGGAGGAAGGATAGCATCTTCAACAAATGGTGCTGGGAAAACTGGAAATCCATATGCAACAAAATGAAACTGAATCCCTTTCTCTCGCCATGCACAAAAGTTAATTCAAAATGGATCAAGGAGCTTGATATCAAATCAGAGACACGGCGTCTGATAGAAGAAAAAGTTGGCTACGATCTACAGTCGGTGGGGTCGGGCTCCAAATTCCTCAATAGGACACCCATAGCACAAAAGTTAATAACTAGAATCAACAAATGCGACTTACTCAAACTAAAAAGTTTTTTCTCAGCAAAAGAAACAATAAGAGAGGTAAATAGGGAGCCTACATCCTGGGAACAAATATTTACTCCTCACACTTCAGATAGAGCCCTAATATCTAGAGTATACAAAGAACTCAAAAAATTAGACAATAAGATAACAAATAACCCAATCAACAAATGGGCCAAGGACCTGAACAGACACTTCTCAGAGGGGGACATACAATCAATCAACAAGTACATGAAAAAATGCTCACCATCTCTAGCAGTCAGAGAAATGCAAATCAAAACCACCCTAAGATACCATCTCACTCCAGTAAGATTGGCAGCCATTATGAAGTCAAACAACAAGTGCTGGCGAGGATGTGGGGAAAAGGGTACACTTGTACATTGCTGGTGGGACTGCAAATTGGTGCAGCCAATTTGGAAAGCAGTATGGAGATTTCTTGGAAAGCTGGGAATGGAACCACCATTTGACCCAGCTATTCCCCTTCTCGGTCTATTCCCTAAAGACCTAAAAAGAGCATGCTACAGGGACACTGCTACATCGATGTTCATAGCAGCACAATTCTCAATAGCAAGACTGTGGAACCAACCTAGATGCCCTTCAATAGATGAATGGATTAAAAAAAGTGGCATTTATACACAATGGAGTATTACTCTGCATTAAAAAATGACAAAATCATAGAATTTGCAGGGAAATGGATGGCATTAGAGCAGATTATGCTAAGTGAAGCTAGCCAATCCCTAAAAAACAAATGCCAAATGTCTTCTTTGATATAAGGAGTGTAACTAAGAACAGAGTAGGGACGAAGAGCATGAGAAGAAGATTAACATTAAACTGGGATGAGAGGTGGGAGGGCAAGGGAGAGAGAAGGGAAATTGCATGGAAATGGAAGGAGACTCTCAGGGTTATACAAAATTTCATACAAGAGGAAGTGAGGGGAAAGGGGAAAATAATACAAGGGGGAGAATTGAATGACAGTAGAGGGGGTAGAGAGAGAAGAGGGGAGGGGAGGGGAGGGGGGATAGTAGAGGATAGGAAAGGCAGCAGAATACAACAGACACTAGTATGTCAATATGTAAATCAATGGATGTGTAACTGATGTGATTCTGCAATTTGTATACGGGGTAAAAATGGGAGTTCATAACCCACTTGAATCAAAGTGTGAAATATGATATATCAAGAACT
Organism: Marmota monax; assembly: GCF_021218885.2. Taxonomy (NCBI): domain Eukaryota; kingdom Metazoa; phylum Chordata; class Mammalia; order Rodentia; family Sciuridae; genus Marmota; species Marmota monax. The sequence continues at coordinate 53,403,872 of NW_026693777.1, read as the reverse complement.
ATGTAATGTTTTGAACAACCAACAATAAAAAATTAAAAAAAAAAGAATAAAAATAAATAAATAAAAGTTAAACTTAAAAAAAAAAAATCAAAGCCAAATTTTACTTTCTCAGGTTTCTGAAAGAGGCATTTAAATTGAATAGGTAATACTTATCCTCTGATAATAAGAAGTCCAACTGGACCTTTGTTGCTGTAGGATGGATGAGATGAGAGAAACTTCCAGTTTCTAAAGAAACCCTGAACATAAGAGCAACATTTCCAGGAAAATATTAATTTGGCTTAACCATCTCATTTATACTAAACTAAATTTTTCAAGAAATCAAAATCTTGATGCTTAACTCATAAGGCTTGTATTTTGGTAACTCCCAACCCTACCCCATTCTTTCTTCACTGGAATGAATGTATGAATGTATAGAATATGAAAATCTCCAATTGCTGGGATCAGGTTTACTGTTCTGAAATTCATTTTTGTGAGAATAACAAGACAAATAAGAATGATTAGTATGTATTTGTATTGTTGTGCAGTGGGCAAAGCATTCATCTGTACCTGCAGGAGCAAAGTTGGTTCTGTACTTAAAAGAATCATTTTTAAATATTTATGTTCAATTTTCTTTTTTCTATCCCTGAATAGACATTGTAATTGTCATGTCATGAATTGCACTTCTAAACATCTTAATTTTTTCCCTTGCTTCTTAGTCTATTGGAAATGCTAAAACAACCAGGAATGATAATAGCAGTCGCTTTGGGAAGTATATAGAGATTGGTTTTGATAAGAGATATAGAATCATTGGTGCCAATATGAGAACATACCTTTTAGAGAAATCCAGAGTGGTGTTCCAGGTAAGCTGGGCATGTACATATGTATGTATACTTATGTTAGATTGCCACATAATTGCAGAGCTCATGCTTGCTGGAGTGGAATAAATTTTGTTTCTAGACACTCAAGAACACATTGTGATAGTATTCCTGCAAACTATGCTTGGACTAAAGCATGTAAAATGGTGCCTGCAGGGGCAGAATACCCCATAGACTTACAGTCTTTGAGCGCTGATGTAGATTTAATAGTTTTGACTTTTTTCTACAGATGTTTGTTGAAAAGTCTGCTTACGAAGAGGCACTATTAGTTTAGTCTTGTCTCTCTTCTTTCCCAATTGATGAGGAACAGATTGACTTATGTCTACAAGGAGTTACAGCTTGAATTCAGCTAAGAAAAAAGTTATCTTTGTCCTTTTTACTATATTTTTTCTTAGAATATTATATTGTTTAGATAGAAAAGTGAGGGATTAAAAATCTTTATAACTCAGTTGTGAACTATTATCAAAAATAAAGTTGATGAATTTGTGCAGAGTTTGTATTCACATGTATGCCTTTAGTCCTTTTGATCTGAAAGGGCAAAATACTATGCATTTGCAATACTAGCAGATGTATATTTACAGGCATACTAAAGGAATGTATATTTATCATTAGCAAGCTCCTGGTGACCTACTATATCCCTATGTTATCAGATCTGTAGTTTCAGTATCCCCTTTAATTGGACGCCCACTGCATAGAGAGTCAAATACTGCTGGCACTGCCAGGTATCAGGGTCCACAATTTCCATTTTCCAAGCCTGTTATGGCTTAGAAAGTTATCTGGGACATACCAAAAGTCACACATTGGGGAAGCCTGCATCTACAATGGCTTTGACTTTAGGGTTGTGCCTCATTGATGACTAACTAAAATATAATACTCAATTTATATAATAAGGCACCCTTTACCATTGTTCTAATATCTAAATGCACACAGTGATTTTCTTGCATATGTAAATACTTCTACAGATTTTTGGGAAAACTGTCTAGTTTAGTAGCCTGAAGAACGAATGAATTTGAATGAGACATAGGTAGATCTAAGAAAAGATTGAATCCAAATAGTAAATATTTGATTGATATATCATTAAAGGTGATGTGGATAGGAAAAAAACATCCTTGGTCAGTATGTTGGCCAAAGGCTAGCAAGGCTTAGTACAAAATTATAAGGCCTAATCTGTATTGTCTTGTCTGGAGACAGTGTAGTCATTCTAGCTGTTCTCCTAGTCTCTGGGGATAGAATATTGAGAAGAATCTATGAAAATGAATCTCATAGTCAGAAAAACCAAATTTGATATTGTCTCTCATTTACAAAGATGATCAGAGCATTTCTGCAGACCCACCTGGTTTCCTAGTTTTTGTACACTGAACAACCTGATCTCTTGCCTAATTATACTTATAATCATTGGTATGTTGGTATTTTGTTCAGTGTCTTCTGTCCCTGTAATAATAGACTTTCTATTAAACCAGGTATCAGTTTACTTTGGGCATCAAACCTAGCCTTGACCTTATTAGTACTAATCTTTTTCTAACAGAATGCATTGCAGAATTCAAGGATATGATAATGTAATATTAGGATTATATTAGTATTCAATTTTGTATGTATAGTATTATTGCAACTATATTTCTAGGTATGTATGTAAAAAAACTCTCAGAAAATATTAAAAATTGACCTTAGAATTATAAATGATTTATTTTCTATTTTGTAAAATAGTTATCAGTTTTAAAATATATAAATAAAAATGTTATGGAGGATAATATAGCATGTTTATGGATTTCTTAGAAGCAACTGCAGAAGATGGTCCTCTCTAAAATATGGCAAAGATGGGATTATTATTTTTCAAAGAGTTGGGAAGATCACAAATATTTAGAAAAAGTATTGAGTACTGAAAAAACAGAAGATTTAGCTTCCCTCAAAAGCACTGATCTCTTATGACTATAGCCATTTATCAAGCTGTTTGCTAGTTCAAAAGGCATTACTCTTGGATATTTTCGATTGAGTGTGAATAATACATCTACATATACATATACACATATAGATTCCATCTATTTTATTTATTTACTTTTATTTTTTTAAGAGACTATCTTACTATGTTTCTGAGGCTGACCCCAAACTCCTGATATCAAGCAATCCTGTGCCTCAGCTCCCCAGTAGCTGGGACTACAGGTGTGTACCACTGTGACCAGCTTACATATAACTAAAAACCATAAGGTTTAACAATCATAAATAAGTATCAGGAAATTTGGTAAGGACAATTTATTTCATTGAGACAATTAAATATTAAAATTGTATTTTAAAAAAAAAAATAAATAAAATTGTATTTTATGAGAATTTTCTGAGTTTTAGATCAAATGTTATAATTGAAAACTCTTCTTATTTTAAAGGCAGAAGAGGAGAGAAACTATCATATCTTCTATCAGCTTTGTGCCTCAGCACAATTACCTGAATTTAAAATGCTGCGATTAGGTATGAATATGGCTCTAGACTTATTATATTGGTATTATTTTCGTTTAATACCTGAGTTTCCAAACTAACTTGTTAAAAGAAGTTTATCTCATACTGAAATTTTTATGGATAAAAATGATTTTTAGAAGTCTGCAGTTGGCTTCAGAATGACCCATGGGGTGCGGAAGAAGTGAGTAGTTGTATAAATAGAACAGGATTGGCCTTGGTGTGATGCTTATTAAGATGAGTGATGAGTATGTAGGGGTTCATTATAATAGTCTCTCTACTTTTATGTACGTTTGAAATTTATCTTGAATGAAAGAAAAAAATTTTACTAGTTGGAGGCCTATAGGGTTTCTGATAAGGGAAGTAAAGTGTTTGAGGAAATTGTCATAGCATGTAAATTGGAATTAAACCTTTGGGAAACTACTATACATTTCAACAATTAAGATAAATAAGTCATAAACATAGTTTTGAGTTTTAAATTAAAATATGATTGAAAACAAAAAGGAATATATATACACACATATATATATAATCTCCAGACCTGGACACTTAAATGTTATACGCTGCCTTCAATTCAGAGTGATCATAAGGGTAGAAGTCAAAGCTCTTTCTCAGACTGCAAAACTATTTTCCTTCATTGCAGGAAATGCAAATAGCTTTCATTACACGAAACAGGGAGGTAGCCCAGTGATTGAAGGAGTGGATGATGCAAAGGAGATGGCACACACCAGGCAGGCCTGCACTCTACTAGGTAATGTAATTTTATTCTTCAGCTCTTATAAGCAATAGTGTTTTGTTTTTTCTTTTGGTTGTTGTTATTGTGTGTTTGTGTGTGCACGCACACCATGAGGATTAAACCTAGGGGTGCTTTACTATTGAGCTACATCCCCAGACCTTTTTACTTCTTATTTTGAGACAGGGTCTCACTCACTAAGTTGCTGAGGCTGGCCTTGAATTTATAATCCTCCTGCCTCAGCTTCCTGAGTTGCTGGCATTACAGGTATGAACCACTATATCTGAGAAGCAATAGCTTTTTTTTTTTTTCCTTTTTTATCTTTTTTGGCATCAGGGATTGAACCCAGGAGTGATCAGTCACTGAGCCTCATTTCAGTCTATTTTTAATTTTTAATTTTGAGGCAGGGTTTTTCTAAGTTGCTTAGGGCCCCACTAAATTGCTGAGGCTGGCTTTGAACTTGTGATCCTCCTTTCTCAGCCTCTGAGCGCTGGGATTTCAGGCATGTGCCACCTGCCCAGTGAGCAATTGCTTTTTGCTTAAAGCAAGCTTTGTTTGAAATACTGTTTTGGTTTTGTATTAAGTAGTGAGCATTGCTGGTAGACTTAATATAGTTTATAGAACACATTCAGACAACAATTAAGCAAGGGTTTTAGGGTGATGGAACTATTCTAAAATTAAATTTTGGTAATGGTTGCACAAATTTGTAAATTTACTGAAAATCACTGCTTTGCACACTTATAGCAGCACACGTTTTGTGGTTTGAAAATTATCCCTCCATAAAGTTGTTTTTAAAAACATATTTGAGACATCAGGCAAGGTAACACTAACTAATTTTCTGTGAAAATTTTTACAAAAATCTAGAACCTATAGCTAATAAGATGGGTTTCTCTACAAGCTTGAATTTTCTACGGATTTTCATTATGTTTTTGTTTTTTGTTTGGGGGGTATTTTGTATCTTGGAAAAATGACTATATTGGCATGATAACAGAACATTATATTAAATGTGATTTGGTCCAGTGTTTTTGAAACTGCTAAGATGTTAATGAATGTTAGCTATATATGTGAATAAATTAATTTTTAGAACCATAGTCTATACCTTTTAAAGGTGAATTATTTTTCTTTTAAAAAGAAACATTGCAGGGCCTGGAGTTGTGGCTCAGTGCTTACCTGGCATGTGTGAGGCATTGGGTTTGATTCTCAGCACCACATCTAAATAAATAAATTAAATAAAGGTCCATCAACAACTGAAAAAAAAAAAAGTTTTTTTAAAGCAGAAACTGGGCATGGTGGCGCATGCCTGTAATCCCAGTAGCTCTGGAGGCTAAGGCAGGAAGATCATGAGTTCAAAGCCAGCCTCAACCCTAAGCAACTTAATGAGACCCTTTCTTTAAATAAAATTTTAAAAAGGTCTGGGGGCCCGAGCATGGTGGTATATGCCTGTAATCCCAGTGGCTCAGGAGGATAAAACAGGAGGATCACAAGTTCAAAGTCAGCCTCAGCAATGGTGAGGCGCTAAGCAACTCAGTGAGACATTGTCTCTAAATAGGGCTGGGGATGTAACTCAGTGGTTGAGTGCCCCTGAGTTCAACCCCTGGTACAAAAAAAAAAAAAGCGGGGGGGGGTTGGGGGTATTGCTCAGTGGTTAAGCACCCCTGGGTTCAATCTCTAGTACCAAAACAAACAAACAAACCAAAAAACTGCAGAATATAAATAACTTAAACATTGAGAAGTACCTTTGAATGAGTTAATTTAAAAGCATTTCTAATCACAATATGGTCTAGAACTACTATAGAGCTTGCTGGAAGTATGAAATCTCATTCCTTTTCTTAAACTTGCTGAATCAGAATCTGCTTTTTAACAGATCTATTAGTGATTCATATGCATATTAAAGTTTGAAAAATACTGCTTTACTTCTAGGGCCAAATTATGAATTTGAAAAAGCCATAATGTTGGACATAACATAAACATTCATTATAAGGTCAATTCTCAATTACTGTGTATGATTGCATATTTGGAAATAATCTTACTATAACTTAATTATGTTTAATATTCTGAAAATTTTTTACTTACAGAAAAACAGCCAAATCTGATAAAAGCCAAAAGTTGTCTAGTTTTTTCATCCTGCTTTATACTTCAGCTCCTTCTCCAATGCTGTATTTGGACATTAACTCTTCAGACCAGGGAATAACACCTGTCTGAACATCTCTGATCTTGGGGTCTCTCTGATTTATACTTGGCCTTTAGTTAAAAGAAGTAATTAAATCATTGATTTAAAACAGCCTTATTATTGTGCTATAACTTGCACTTGAAATAAAGATTAATAGAAATGGCAGTAATATTAATAAAATACTTAAATCCAATATGTGACAATGATATGATCATTTGTGTAGTACTTACCACGTGTCACATTGGGTATGCTGTGTGCATTACCTCATTCAATGTTAAAAACACCCTTTGAAGAATTCACTTTTATTCCCATATCTCAAATGAGAAAATGAAAGCATAGAAGGGTGAAGTTACCTGCCCATGTGTATATCCACATTATTGCCCATAATGCTAACTGCTTAATGTTTTAATGTCAACGAAGATGAATGATTGTTAGCTGTGACTCACTATAATGTATATAACATCTGTCAATATTCAAGAATTAACAATAGATTTAAAATTATCTGCTATAATGTTTTGTTGCTATTCTGAAATTAATCACTTACTCATTTACTCTATTTAAGGAATTAGTGAATCTTATCAAATGGGAATTTTTCGAATACTTGCTGGCATCCTTCACTTAGGCAATGTTGCATTTACTTCTCGAGATTCAGACAGCTGCACAATACCTGTAAGTACAGAATGAAATTGGTGTGGTAGAAGTTGAATTGTGTTTTAGTTTTGTTGATTTTTTTTTTGTAGAAGCAATATAATTTAAGTCTCTCTGACATTATCAGAGAGATAATTATCAAAAAGATGTATTATCAAAAATATAAAGCTTGAACTGAGAATAAAGAACATGGGTTTCAATTCTTGGTGCAGTGATTATGTGATTATTATTATTATTTTTTTATTTTTATTTATTTATTTATTGTGTGTGTGTGTGTGTGTGTGTGTGTGTTTAAGAGAGAGAGAGAATGAATGGTCTTGGATACGTGTCTGATTTCTATAACCGAGGGAGAAATACTACATGTAGTTTCATTTGGCCTATTTAACTTTGTGTCTTTAGCTTTGGAGATGTAATATGGTTTAAAAATTATTGAACAGTGCTAAGGGTGTGGGGTGGGAAAGAAACTGACTTATCCCTTTTAGTCTTTTTTTTTTTTTTGTGGCAGGGATGAACTTAGGGGCCATCAACCACTGAGCCACATCCCCAGCCCTATTTTGTATTATATTTAGAGACAGGGTCTCACTGAGTTGCTTAAAGCCTCGCTGTTGCTGAGGCTGCCTTTGCATTTGTGTGTGATCTTCCTGCCTCAGCCTCCCAAGCTGTTGGGATTACAGGCATGTGCCACCGCACCTGGCTTCCTTTTTAATCATATAGAATGTGGTATATGTACATCTTCTGAAATGTATAAATTCTCAGGCTTTGGGCATGGCTCAGTGGGAGAGCTCATGCTTAGTATGTGCAAGGCCCAGGGTTCAATTCCCAGGAGTTAAAAAAAAAAAAGTATGAATTCTAACTTCTCCCCATATCTATCTGTGTGTCTCTCTCTCCATCTCTCAATGTAGGTATCTAGGATAGATAACAGTGATACACAGATGAAATTAGTTACTGTAATATAAATGACCCCATAAGATCATAAACTTGGGTGAATTTAGAGCTATAAGGGAATATATCATGCCCTTGCTTAAATCCTTCAGGATTTCCCATTGTCTTCAGGAATAAGGTAGATACTTTACAGTAGTTCTCCATTACCTATAGTTTTGTTTTTGGTGGTTTCAGTTACTTGTGGTCAACTTTGGCCTGAATATTAAATGTAAAATTCCAGACATAAACAATCATATAGTTTAAATTGTGCACCATTCTGAGTAGTATGATGAAATTTCATGCTGTTCTGCTTCATTCCACCTGGGACATGAATCCTCTCCTTGTCCAGTATATCCATGCTGTATATGCTGCCACCCATTAGTCACTTAGTAGTCATCTCAGTTATCACAGTGCTGTTGAAGTATCACCGTGCTTATGGCCAAGTAACCCTTACATAGTAGGAGCCTAATGATAAGTCACAATGCCTATGTCATTCTTCTCACTTCATCTCACATAGGCATTTTATCATCTCTCATCATCATTGTAAGAAGGGTAAGTACAATATGATCTGATATTTTGAGAGGGAGAGAGATAGTATACTCACATAACTTTTATTATACAATAGTGTTATAATGGTTCTATTTACAATTGTTCTATTATTAGTTGTTGTTAATTTCTTATTGTGCCTAATTTATAAATTAAACTTTATCATATATTTGTATATTTTAAGGAAGAAGTATATATGGTATTTATTTTCCATTAGGAGTCTGCAGATAAGGAGATGTGCTGTACTTGGCATAACATTGAAAGCCCTTTTATGATCAACCTTTGACTTCCTATTCAGTTTACCTCTCATCACTTATCACACTCCAGCCCAGAAATTTACTAACTCAGCTACCTTTCTCTCCTGCCTTTGCTCAGATTCTCTCTGGGGTGTAGGATAACTGTTCTTTCTGGGCAGCTCCTACTGCTAACATATAGCTCTGGCAGCATCTCTTAGCATCACCCTTCTTTCCACTGCTTTCCTTTATCTCAGCTCAAGTATCAATGTTTTATAAAGGTCTCTCTTGCTTGTGTTTAGCCCCTAGGAGTTGAAGTCCTTGTAAATGGGACCGCATTCTTTCTTGGTTGCCTTTTTTCTTTGGATAAGTAGCTCCTCATGTAAAAACAGATTCCCTATTCCTATAAGAAAGAATCTATTCCCTGCCTTTTGTAAATGTAGTAGTTTTGTACTACAATTAGATATATGAAACATAAAATCAACACTTCATGATTTGAAGAGAAACACTATACTATAAATGATTTATTAGTCATAGGGCCATGAGTTAAATGGTAGTGAGCTTTGTTTATGAGAAATTTGATCTACACAATTTCCTTTATGTATAATTTATAATTTCCCTAAGCCATGGATCCTAATTGAGGTGCATGGTACCACTTCCCCCTGCCCCATACATACACACAGGCTCTTCTCCTACTGACAGGTCTTTTTTATTTTTATTTTTATTATTTTGGGGTACTGCAGATTGAACCCAGGAAGTTTCTATCATTGAGCTCTATCCTCTGCCCCTTTTATTTTTTATTTTGAGACAGGTCTTGCTAAGTTGCTAAGACTGACCATGAACTTGCCACCCTCCTACCTGAGCCTTCTGAGTCACTGGTATTATGGGTGTGTGCTACCATGCCCAGCCTTTATGGCAGCTTTTTTAAATTTATTTTTTAAGTTGTAGTTGGACGCAATACCTTTATTTTATTTATTTTTATGTGGTGTTGAGGATTTAACCCAGGCCCTCGCATATGCTAGGCAAGTGCTCTACTGCTGATCCACAACCCCAGCCCCTTTATGGCAGTTTTTTAAAAGACAAAATGAAGATTCTAATTTAATCTCTGATTTTTAAGGAAATATCATTAAACTTTCTTCAAAGGCAGTTTTGTTGTAGTATAATGTGAATTATACCCATTTAAATGGCTTTAAATGTATAATTAAAGTTTTTATTGTATTTATGGATGTTTTTAGCCATCACCATAGTCAATTTAAATATTTTCATTATTTCAAAAAGAGAATCTATACCCTTTACCTGATGCTTCTCTGTTCCTCTATTTTTCTAGCCCTACGTAACCATTGAGTCTACTTTCTGCCTGTATAGACTTGCTTATTCTAGTCATATTAGAAACTGAATCATATAATGTGTATTCTTTCAAAGTCCATCCATGTTATGGCATGTATCAGTATGTCATTTCTTATGGCTCAAAAATTCTGTGTGTGTGTGTGTGTGTGTGTTAATTCTAAGCTGCTTTTTATTTAAGGGAGTTGAGTGAGGTGCTGATTTGTATCTAAAGTGTTACTTGGGAGGAAGGTATTGAAAAGAGGAAGACCACTTAAATGAGAACGACCCAGGGAAGAGGGTGTCAGAAGACCCAGGTTTTAGTGCCAGCTCTGACATAAATTAGCCACGTGATTATTGACAAACTGTTTGTCTCTTGGACCTCATTTCCTCATTTTCCTTTCCACATTTTTTTTGGTGCATTATAGTTGTACATATGATGGGATTTGTTGTTGTTACATATTTGTACATGCTTTCAATATAACAATATAATTTGGCCAATATCAATCCCCAGCACTTCCCCTTTCCTTTCCCCTTTTCCATGTCCTTTACTGACCTCCCTTTGATTTTCATGAGATCCCCCACCCCCACCCATTCTTTTCCTTTTTTCCTCTGTAGCTTCCACAAATGAGAGAAAATATACAACCATTGACCTTCTAAGTTTGGATTATTTCACTTAACGTAATGATCTCAAGTTCCATCCATTTTCCTGCAAATGACATAATTTCATTTTTCTTTATGGCTGAATAAAACTCCATTGTGTATATATACCACGTTTTCTTTATTCATTCATCTTTTGAACATCTAGGCTAGTTCCATAGTTTGGCCATTGTGAATTGTGCTGCTATAAACATGGTTATGCATGTACTACATCATGAAGTATAATTTGAGTTAGGTATTTTGAAGCCTCCAGTGTTGCTTTTCTGGCTTAGAATTGATTTAGCTATTCTGGATCATTTATTCTTCCAAAGGAATTTTAGGAGTCTTTTTTTCTAGTTCTGTGAAAAATGTCACTGGTAATTTTTATGGAGATTGCATTGAATCTGTATTTTGTTTTTAGTAGTATGGCCATTTTAACAGTGTTAATTCTGTCTATTTGTGAGCATGGGAGGTCTTTCCTCCTTCTTTAATTTCTTTCTACAGTTTTCATTATTGAGGTCTTTTACCTCCTTGTTAGATTTATTCCTAAGTTGTTGTTGTTGTGTTGAGGCTATTGTGAATGGGATTGTTTTCCTTTTTTCTTCCTTGGCTTATTCATTGTTGATATATAAGAAAGCTATTGATTTTTATATGTTGATTTTTGTAACCTGCTATTTTGCCAGATTTGTTTATTAGGTTTAGTAGTCTTCTGCTGGAGTTTTTTTGGATCCTCTAAGTGTAAGATCATATCATTTGCCAACAATGATAATTTGACTTCTTTCTTTCCTATTTTTATTCCTTTTACTTTCTTCTCTTGCCTAATTGCTCTGGCTAAAATTTCTAGCATTATATTAAATAGGAGTGGTAAGAATGGACTTCCTTGTCTTGTTCCAGATTTTAAAATAAATGCTTTCAGTGGTTCCCCAATTACTATGAGATTGGCTTTGGGTTTTTTTTGTATATAGCCCTTACGATACTTAGGCAGTTCCTTCCATCCCTAGTTTCTTCAGTGTTTTTATCATGAATGGGTGTTGAATTTTGTCAAAGGCCTTCTCTGCATCTATTGAGATGACTAGGTAGTTTTTGTCCTTAGTTCTGTTTATGTGATAAATTATATTTGTTGATTTCTGTATGTTAAACCATCCTTACATCTCTGGGATAAAGCCAACTTGATCATGATTCTTGTTTTTCATTTAGAGACAACAGTGTTCACCCTGCCTATCCCCCAGGAATGTTATCAGATTCAATTGATATGTGGGTAAAATGTTGAAAAATATAAGGCACTAATATGATTAAATTAAGCAAATATTTATCAAAAAACCTACTCATTCAAAACTACAGAAGAAATTCTAGGTGATACAAGAATACGTAAGTTGTTAAAGTGATTCTCATCTAAAATGTTACTCCAGTAGCATCAAATTTTCTGCCTAAAACCCTTCAGCATCTTCCCATTTCTCTGGGAATACAGACTATCCATGGCATAGCCTCTGCCTTTCTCTTCCCATCTTACACACTCTCACCCACCTTCAATTTTCATATTAGTTGTTTCCCTCCTACCCAGAACCTTTTTCTTTTTTTTTAGCCGTTTCTTCTGCTTAAAAAATTCTTCCTTCACTCTTTAACCCAGAAGCACCTTCCAAATTCCTTCAAATCTCAATTCCATTTTTCAAGGCAACTGTCTCTTGTCTCCCTAAATACAGCACACTCCTCTTGTGTGGACTCAGTGTAGTGTCCTTTTTCTTTGTAGTATTTAGGGAGCAATCATTTATTTCCCCCAGTGACTATAAGTTCTAGGAGGAAATGAACCATGTCTATTTTTGTTTAATGGAGTACAGTGGCCATTTAGTAAATATTTATTGACTAGATGACTGATTTTCTGATTGACTAAATAAATGTAGTGTGCCCTAAGACAAATACAGAGAGCTCTATAAAAAATCAAAGAAGAGGTAATTTTTTTCAATGAGCCCTAACAGATATTATGTCACCCAGATGCCAGTTTGAATAATGATTGTGATTATTATCACAGATCAGGTGTGAATGATCTTGATGTTTATTACATCAAAGATATTGCTGAGTTTTACTTGATTTTTTTTGTTAATATTTTTCAGGAAATTCTTATTTGATTGGTCTGGTCATAGGAAGTAACCCATTCTCTTTTGGCAGCCCAAGCATGAACCTCTCAGCATCTTCTGTGATCTCATGGGTGTGGATTATGAGGAGATGTGTCATTGGCTTTGCCATCGGAAGCTGGCTACTGCCACAGAGACATACATCAAGCCCATCTCCAAGCTGCAGGCCACAAATGCCCGTGATGCTTTAGCCAAGCACATATATGCCAAGCTCTTTAACTGGATTGTAGATCATGTCAATCAGGCTCTGCATTCTGCTGTTAAGCAGCACTCTTTTATTGGCGTGCTGGACATTTATGGGTGAGTATTTTGGCTTATTGGTCTGCCAGAGAGCATTTCTTTGTGGAGAGTATTTAGTCACTCTGAATGGGAATTTAATTTTATCTCATACTGGTGAGGAGAGGAAAACCCTACCTATGGCAAGTCAGGAGTACCTTTATGATGGTGATATGCTGTGATTAAAATTTAACTAAAACAACAACAAAAACTTAGCTTGGCTCTAGAGCTAATTTAATAAAGTAATGGGTGGAATAAATTGTTTTTCAGACTCTCATGTGAGAAATTATCACTGAATATTTAAAAATCTAATTTCACTTGCTAATTTGTTTTCTGTGGATACCTTCCTTAACCGTGTAAACCCATTTTATACAGTGTGCTTATTTTATACTTGATTTTTCATTCTCTGGTTCAGTTTTTCAGAAGAACTTATAAGGTTCCCTTCTATGTATGTGTAACACTCTGAGTCTATAAATTGATAGGAGCAATGACTTATTATAATTCTGTTGTTCCTCTCAGGAGATGAATGAGCCTCAAAAACTCATAGTTTTGAACACCTTTTCATGCTGGGAACTCTAAATAAAATTCTCTGCCTCATAGCAGGTACTCATCTGTTGGGCACATTTTCCATATTTCTGACTTATAAACATTTATCTTAATTGCTGTGTGAAGAAAGTTGCACAGTGTTAGAGTACTTCCTATTTCTTTCTTCCTAATGAGTACATTTTGAATATTTTAAAACTATTCCTTTTCTCCCTTTCCTATTTTATTTTTGGTATTACAGATTCGAAACATTTGAGATAAATAGTTTTGAGCAGTTTTGTATAAATTATGCAAATGAAAAACTACAGCAGCAATTCAACATGGTAAGAATGTTCTTCTTTGAATAATAATTCTGCTATAAATTATCTCTTTAATTCCTGGTCTTTGTTTAAAGTCTGGCCCCTGAGATGAAGTCCTGAATTTTAAGTATGATATGAGTTTTAGAACAACTAAACAGTTAGAACTAATGATTAAAAAATGATGCTACATTTAGAAAAATATTTGGAAGTCATCCATTGTCTGAGAATGATGAGAGTTTGGGGCAAATAAATTGAGTGAGAGAAGCAGGAGTGGTATTACCAACATAGGAAATATAAAGCTTTGAACCTAGGGATATCTTTCATTTTGTCTTTCTGAAATTAATTGTATGTGGTGTTATGACAGCCTTAACTCTTACTTTCTATATTAGCAAGGTGTCAAAACTAAACATGAGAATTTCATGTATTCTTTTTTCAACAGTCTAAGCCATTCTCACTGAGACAATGGCAATGGGAATATTTTGAGAGTGACTCTTGTGAAGAAGTAATATCAAATATCCCACAGTGGTGGGAGATCTGAAGGTACTTAAAAATGAGGGGCAGCAGATTATATAATTGTGAAGGGCAGAGGCCTCAGAGGTGAACTGCTTGGGTTGGAATCCCATTCTGTCTTTATTATCCAGGAGACATTGGGACCTCCCTGGACCTTAGCTTCCTCATCTGTAAGATGGAGATGAAAATAGTTCCCCCCACATATGGTTTTATGGGTTAAATGAGTTGGGATACATAAACTGCTCCTCACATGTCAAGCACAGTTCAAAGTACAAAATTAGGGGTAGTTATTAGTATTGATGAAAGAGAATGTTAAGAATGAGCCACTGAGTACTGGGAAATATGGCTCAGTGGGAGAGTATGTATTTAGCATGTGTGAGTTCAATCCCCAGCACGCGTACACACACACACACACACACACACACACCAGTACACACACACATACACAATCAAGCAAAAAAAAAGGAGGGGGGAGAAGGAAAAGAAAGGGGTGGACCACCCATAGGAATTGGTTGATAGAAGAAAAGAGAGCTAAAGGATAGGAAAGGTTGCTTCATCTTATGAAAAGAGATGTAAAGTGGTATGAGTGGTCTGTGGTCCATAGTTGATAAAAAAAAAATAAAAGTTTAAGCAAATTATTTTAAGTTACAAAATTGACTAAAAAAAGAGAATCCAAAAATAGTAATATTGGGAAGATAACAAAGGAGCAGCAGAGAGGGTGATGTATATGAACTTAGCTTCATCAGAAAGTTAACAGTTTCAAATTGATAAATCAGAAAGCAACTGATACGTATATTCTTTAGAAATATGTAAGTAAACATCAGAATAAATAGCTAAAAGAATTAAAAATTTTTGCCTGCTTTCTGTCTCTATTCACCACTTATTCCTCTCGCTTTTCCCTCACACCTCCCCATTATGTTATATTTTAATTTTTCTATGCATAATTGCTCCACTCCCTCTTACTATGAGATGGCTTATTCTCTCTTCTAGTTTGTATATATTATCTCCACCTCAACATTTCTTCTTTTCCATTTACTTCAGACTTCCTATAGAGATAGCAGTGGTTGGAATGCTCTTCACATCTTCTTAACTTGCTCACCTCCCACTCATCTTGGATTCTTTCAGCTTCTGCTCCCACTGCTAATTGCCTAATTGTTTCTTTGTTTTCTAATTCAGATACCTGAGAAAGTGAACCAATTAGCCCCAATCATTTTTTTTCATCTGAGATGTCTAGCAATAAAGTGCCCTCATGTACCCATACTTGGTTTAGTGAGCTGTGACCAGAAACATGGGGTTTCACAGTAAAGGACTTAGCTGCATAGGCTGCTCCCTGAGCTGAGGCCATGGATGTGGGCAGTTGGCATAAGAAATACTGTGGGAGCCAGGTGCAGTGGCACAGGCCTATAATCCCAGGGGCTTAGGAGGCTGAGGCAGAAGGATCTCAAGTTCAAAGCCAGCCTCAGCAATTTAGTGAGGCCTAAGCAACTCAGTAAGACCCTCTCTCTAAATAAAATACTAAAAAGGACTGGGGATGTGGCTTAGTGGTTTAGTCCCTAATTAAAAAAAAAAAAAAGAAAAGAAAAGAAAGAAAGAAATGTTGTGGGCATATTTAGTGCTTAGAAGCATTCCTATATTGACAAGGATCTCTTGACGTATTGAACCTCATGCCCACATTCCTTGATAATTGAGCACCCCAAATATTTGAGCCCCTCGGCTTTATGGAGTTTTCTAGAATAGATATAAAGATTTGTATGAGAAATAATCTCTATTTAAAGCTTAGAGCAGTGCTTCTGATGTCAGCATGAAGACTACATATAAACTAATGAAAAACGTAAAAAGTTCATTGTTTTGGAAGATATTAGTGCTATCAGGACACTGCTAATATATGATGCCTTATTTATTTTCTGATTAATCAAAAGAACAGAATAAAATTGCTAATTAGCATGACAAATACTCTATGGATGACCTTTTTATGTTTTGTTTTAACTAAGGCTTCTTATAGCTGCTTAAAGTGCAAAGGACATTCCAATAAAAGTAAAATAAAATGGGAAAGTTCCAGATGCATGGAACTATATATTAGAAATCTCTGTGTCACCTGTTTCGTAGGACTTGGTATCTTAGAAAATATGTGTTATGTGGTCATAGCCACAAAAAGATAATCTTCCTAGAAAAATAGCAAGATGTGTGAGAGAACCAAAGAAGATAAAAGAGACAAGTAAATAACAGCAGAAACTTGGAAGAACAGATAATGGTCATTAGCATCCATAGAAACAGAAAGTTGTGTATCAGCTGCACGGTTAGAGCACATCCTGGCACAAACTGTGGCAGATTGCCCTTCCCATCTAGGGCAGCTCTGCTCCTCTGCACCTTCAAAGCTCAGAGCACAAGCCTTTCTTTAGGGAAACCTACCCTGATCATCCTGTAACCAAACTAGATGAGGATTCTTGCCCTCATAGTTTATATTATTTTCCTTTTTAATATTATTCCTTGTGATTATTTGATTTCTGTGTTCATCTACCACCAGTCTCCTGTTGTTGTCTGTGTTGTTGACTATATGCTGTGACTGACACATAGTATGTAGTCAATATATATTTTTGATTAAACGAATGAACAGAGATCAGAAGCAATGGTGTGGGTTGTCGCTGAAGATTTTTAGCAGAAATAGCAATGGATTGGTAGTACTTGTGTAGCTGCTTGCAGTATTGGATAAAGAATTTAGAAAAGTGAGCCACTTATTCCCTGAAAGAGGAGAATAATCAAGGCAGACACACACACACACAAAAAAAACCATACGTTAATCTAATTTTGAGGCATGTTGTACTTCAGCACCACAATCCCTTAAGAAATTATTTTGTTGTGCTCAAAGCATTGCCCCGTACTGTTCAGTAGTCTAGAGGGCATTCACTCTGCATAGTTGTTCAATGCCAGCTTAGAGATTCCTGTGTCCTGTGTCGTTAGCAGCCCTATATAATTGCTTAAGGAGCCAAAAGTAGAAAGTGCAGTTTTAGAAATATACATAATAAAAAATCACAAAGACTGCTTACATTTATCAGCTACTTAAAACATTTACATGCCTAGATCTGCTTCTTCACTAAGGATCTGATATAGCTGAGGTTTTGCTTTCTGTGGTTTTAATTTACTTTCTCTGTGTATAAATGGTGCTTCTCCCATGAGATTACTGTTGCTAGTAGCCACAAACTATCTCCAGTTTTCTTGGTATCCTCTTAGTATTTTATAGAAACATTGTTGTTTTTTTTTTACTACATTCTTTATGATAACAATCCAAAAATGACTGCATTTTTCTTTTTCATTTCAGCACGTTTTCAAATTGGAACAAGAGGAATACATGAAAGAACAAATTCCATGGACACTCATAGATTTTTATGATAATCAGCCTTGTATTAATCTTATAGAATCTAAACTGGGCGTTCTAGATTTGCTGGATGAGGAATGCAAGGCGAGTATGATTTTTGGGGGGAATTTAGACTGTCAAATAGATGCATCAAGATCAGGAGGCAAGTAGGTTCAAGCAGACATTTATTAGTAACATGAAATGCCATTGTGGCAACAAGTGAGAGTCTTCATTCTAAAGGGACACTAGACCCCAAGGATTCTAGTTATAAATGAAACTTTTATTTTCAGCTGATTATAGGTTATGTAGAAAATTGGTAGATAGTATTGCTACCAATTTTTGTTGCTTTTTTAAATCAATTTTCTTATATTTAGAACTCTGTTGGAGACAGAATGTATTTAAATAAATACAAGAAATTGCACAAAATATATTTTGAATAATAGTTCTAAGTAGCCATAATTTTTTTGTCATCATCACTATTATTTATCTTTTATTAAGGAATTGCTATATATAAGGCTTAATCCAAGTATGTTAAAGGAATTTTCTCAAATGTAGGAGGTAAGCTCTCCTTATCATTAGGAAACCAGCTGGGAAATGTCAAGTCATTTATATAATATCCAGAAGGATGAGAATATGAGCAGTGATCTAGGTGGAGTTATTATTTAGGGAAACAATTGTCACTGGTAATACCTACAGCTTGAGACCACACTCTTGATGATGACATTTGTTGTTTAAGGCAACTATGATAAGTTGTCTTTTAGTTGGAATTCAATAAAATACATTAAAAATGAAATATGTTAAAGTAAAGGATAATCTATTTGTGATTTTAGTCTTTTTTGTTCTTTGTAGATATTCATGATAGTAGAGTGTATATTTTGACAAACTATACATACATGGAGTAAAAATTATTCTAATTAGGATCCCATTCTTGTGGTTATAGGAAAGTTATGTCTGATTCATTCTACTGTCTTTCCTATTCCCTTCTTCCCTCCCTTTCCTCATTCCCCTTTCTCTAATACACTGAAGTTTTATTCTTCTCTCCCCAGCCCTGGTTGTGTGTTAGCATCTGAATATCAAAGAGAACATTTGATCTTGGGTTTTGGGAACTGGCTTACTTCACTTAGCATGATCGTCTCCAGATTCATCCATATACTGGCAAAAGTCATAAAGTCATTCCTTTTTATACCTGAGTAATATTTCATTGTGTATGTATACCACATTTTCTTTATCCGTCCATTTGTTGAAGGGCACCTAGGTTGGTTTCATAGCTTAGCTCTAAATAGCCATAAGTTAAAAATTGACTAGTCATTCTTTATTATGGACATAGGTGATAAGATGGAGTTTAGTCTTTTTTTTTTTTTTTAATTTTTATTGTTGGTTGTTCAAAACATTACATAGTTCTTGATATATCATATTTCACATTTTGATTCAAGTGGGTTATGAACTCCCATTTTTACCCCGTATACAAATTGCAGAATCACATCAGTTATACATCCATTGATTTACATATTGCCATACTAGTGTCTGTTGTATTCTGCTGCCTTTCCTATCCTCTACTATCCCCCCTCCCCTCCCCTCCCCTCCCCTCTTCTCTCTCTACCCCCTCTACTGTCATTCATTTCTCCCCCTTGTATTATTTTCCCCTTTCCCCTCACTTCCTCTTGTATGTAATTTTGTATAACCCTGAGGGTCTCCTTCCATTTCCATGCAATTTCCCTTCTCTCTCCCTTTCCCTCTCACCTCTCATCCCTGTTTAATGTTAATCTTCTTCTCATGCTCTTCGTCCCTACTCTGTTCTTAGTTACTCTCCTTATATCAAAGAAGTCATTCAAGGAGCTTGATATCAAATCAGAGACACGGCGTCTGATAGAAGAAAAAGTTGGCTACGATCTACATACTGTGGGGTCGGGCTCCAAATTCCTCAATAGGACACCCATAGCACAAGAGTTAATAACTAGAATCAACAAATGGGACTTACTCAAACTAAAAAGTTTTTTCTCAGCAAAAGAAACAATAAGAGAGGTAAATAGGGAACCTACACCCTGGGAACAAATCTTTACTCCTCACACTTCAGATAGAGCCCTAATATCCAGAGTATACAAAGAACTCAAAAAAATTAGACAATAAGATAACAAATAACCCAATCAACAAATGGGCCAAGGACCTGAACAGACACTTCTCAGAGGAGGACATGCAATCAATCAACAAGTACATGAAAAAATGCTCACCATCTCTAGCAGTCAGAGAAATGCAAATCAAAACCACCCTAAGATACCATCTCACTCCAGTAAGATTGGCAGCCATTATGAAGTCAAACAACAACAAGTGTTGGCGAGGATATGGGGAAAAGGATACACTTGTACATTGCTGGTGGGACTGCAAATTGGTACAGCCAATTTGGAAAGCAGTATGGAGATTTCTTGGAAAGCTGGGAATGGAACCACCATTTGACCCAGCTATTCCCCTTCTTGGTCTATTCCCTAAAGACCTAAAAAGAGCATGCTACAGGGACACTGCTACATCGATGTTCATAGCAGCACAATTCACAATAGCAAGACTGTGGAACCAACCTAGATGCCCTTCAATAGACGAATGGATAAAATAATGTGGCATTTATACACAATGGAGTATTACTCTGCATTAAAAAATGACAAAATCATAGAATTTGCAGGGAAATGGATGGCATTAGAGCAGATTATACTAAGTGAAGCTAGCAAATCCCTAAAAAACAAATGCCAAATGTCTTCTTTGATATAAGGAGTTTAGTCTTAATATCTGATGATGCACCATGTTAGAAAAAATAGTGGATCCCCAGCTTTACTACTATCTGAGTCATCTTAGGCAAATAACCTATACTTTCACTTAATCTTTCTTTAGTTTATATGCAATAAGTTACACCTTATCATAGGTTGATCCATGTAAGCCTCCAGATTTCCTACAACATTAAGAAGGTATGTAATAAAAAAGTGCTCAGCCTCACTTGAAATTAAAATAAAATGCAAAGAAAAGCAAAGATGGTAACCTGCTTTTTACCCATTACATGGGTAAGTTAGACCTGATACCTTTCATTTGATATTGCTAAATGAATACTGTATCTGTACAATAAGGATAAGAATTAATACAACATACTTAAGATGAAATTTGACAACAATTCTCAGAATCATAAATACATGTATCTTTTTACTGCTTAGATTTCAATCTATGAATATACTTGTGAAAGTATCCAAGGTATATACATATAAGAAGAAAACTGTGGCAGTTATTATAATAACAAAAAACAATAACAACCTAGTGGCCATAAATAAAAGAATTATTAAGAAGAAAAAAAGGCAAGGAGTACGTAGAATGAGCCCATTCATGTACATGTCTTAAAAGAGATAATAAAGTTGAGAAAACAACAAGGGGAGACCCTCCATTTCATATCTTTCTGTATGTAAATGTTACCTTTATTTAACACAAATTTAAAATTTAAAAATACATATTACTATATCCGTGATATTAATCTTATAAGACCTTTGTTTTAAAAACAGATCAAATATTTATTTGATGATTTCTAGTATGGGCAGATTGTCACCCAAAGATGGCTGGGTTACCTGTGGAAAGCGCTTGGTCTAGCTCTTCATTAGTAATTGGTTTTGGGGCCTATTGGAGAGAAATGTAGAAGAAATGAATTCCTAAACTGAATATAGAATATAGGTAAAGCCAAAAAGTGACCTTTTCGCAGTTGATGCAACAGAAGAGTCTCAATATTCAGTTTCTTTTCTTTCTTTCTTTTTCTCCCTCAATGTAGATGCCTAAAGGTACAGATGACACTTGGGCCCAAAAATTGTACAACACACATTTGAACAAATGTGCGCTCTTTGAAAAGCCTCGCCTGTCAAACAAAGCTTTCATCATCCAACATTTTGCTGACAAAGTAAGGAAGCTTTGTATATTTTTTTTATTTTTGAATACGTAAGTGAAGGAAAAAAATAATAATCAAGAAATATTGTTTTTTTTTCTTTGCTGATGCTTGCATTTTTTGAGGGCTTACAGAAAAAGCAGTCTTCAGTATTGGCTTGTTGGTTTTCTCTTCCTTTAACTTAAATTGAATTATATATGAAATAAATAGGGGTCTAGTCTTCTTTCAAGAAGTTGGAATTCCAGGAAACTCTGAAAACCAGCTTCCTGGGAATCTCCCTCAGGGGTTGAGGACTTTCTGAGTTTACCTTAGTCCTGACTGGAAACCTTAAAATGAACATAAGTTCACCTAAGGGTTTTGTAGTACAGGATGTAAAGCTCCTCTAGTGACAGACTGTTCAGGTTGCTGGGGTTTTGAAAGAGAAATCTTCTATTCTCAAGGAATCCCACTTTACCAAATCAACAGTATTTCCCCCAGCTTCTTCCTCTATCCATCATTAATTTTTTTCACCTCTTTCCAATCCAACAGCCATGTGTTCCTTTTGATCCTATCTCCCACTTTAATCTCTTCTTTCCCAAAAGAAAACATTCCACTGAATAGTGGACTAGCTTGGAAGGCGATATAATGGGTCAGCCTGGGATGAACTTTCTTTGGCCAGCGTGGGGGAAGAGGATCAACTTCTTATGAGTCTGCTTACCCATAAATTGAGAGGATTATTTAGACCACAATTAATCAGCAAGCACTACCACTATTCCCTAGAAAAACAGTTATGGAATGGTACCAATATTTTAGCAAAAAACTGATGAGAGCTTGTCATGTAACCTGAGCTAATACATATTTTTGTTGTTGATGATATAATATCTATTCAAAAGTGCTATCAGTTAAGGAGATTTTTCCATGTGTTTTCAGGTGGAATACCAGTGTGAAGGCTTTCTTGAAAAGAATAAAGACACTGTTTTTGAGGAACAAATTAAAGTTCTTAAGTCAAGCAAGGTAACCATAGACAGGTTTTTCTAATCAGTATATATTCAATAAAATGTTAATTATGCACTAGTTTTTGTTGTTTTTTTGTTTGTTTTGCAGTACTGGGGTTGAGATTGAATCCAAGGGCACTCTACCACTGAGCTATATCTGTATCTCCAGCCCTTTTTATTTTTGTTTTCAGAGAGGATTTTGCTAAGTTGCCCAGGCTGGCCTTAAACTTGTGATCTTCCTGCCTCAGGCTCCTCAGTCGCTGGGATTACAGGTGTGCATCACCATGCCCAGCTTTAAGCATTAGCATTTTAACAATAAAAATGATTTTTCCAACAAAATCTGTTTTACTTACAGTTTTTAATTCACCAGTATATAACACTTACTGTGTATCAGGTTCTGTTCTAAAAGCCTTGCAAATATTAACACATCTAATCTTTATAATGAGGGGTATTATCATTACTCTTATCTTACAGATGAGGTATCTGAGGCACAGGGACTTCATGGCTAGTGAGTTTTTAAGCCACATTAAAACGCAAGCTGTCTTGCTCAGGGTCTGCTCTTAACCACTATGCATTGTGGTCTTTCAGTTTTAAGTGAAATTATTGCCTCCACCATGGTCTTCTCTCTTGTGTGCCTTTGTGAGAGACTATGAGAGAAAACAGGTTTTTTTGCTATGTCATTTTGAAGGGATGTGCCAGAATTGTGGCCTCATGTACTTCATGCTGATGGAGATTGAGCTCAGAATCATTGTTGAATCTAATTCCAGGTATAACTTTGAAGTTATTTTTCTTAAGGACAGACACTAGAAACACTGCCTTCCAGTGGGAAAAGAATATTCCAGATGGCGAAAACAATGAGGTCTACAATACCTCATTAGGTTGATCCCAACTGCACCCTTCAACTTAATCTGGAAAGGATGAGAGGACCTCTCACTTTCATCCTACAGGGTACAAACCAGGCAGCCAACTACTTATTTGGGCCAATATTCATTTTAAAAAGTAAAAATCTTCATGTGAATTTGTCTAAATGACTGTTACACTTTGTTTTTCTAATTTATTCTAAAAAGCATTTTAACTTCAATGGAATTGCGTATGAACATTCTAAATCTTGTTTTTGAAACTAAAATGTTTGCTTTCCGTTATTTTGATAATATAAAGATCACATGAAGACCAAATTCCAGTTTTAACCCCCAGAAAATAATGAGTCAAAGTGTCTATAGAAAAAGATAATTTTTTTCTTTAATTAATGCTTTATAGCTTACAGGATCAATGTGTAAGGAAATTTTCATAGTGCCAATCTTTAAGTATTAAACAGGTGAAGATCTTTGTCATTTTGATTTATGAACATTGCTATAAACCATGAAATTCTATTGTTAATATTTGGCCAAAGTAATTTAGCTTAAACAAAATACAGGTTCTCATTCTTGAGGCACCCATAATCAGTTGTCTTTATTTTGACTTAATTTAATTTTCTTAACCATCAGAAATTATCTCTGTGTTCTAGTGAGTCATTTGAAGTGACTGCCAGTCTGTGCAGCATTGCTGCAGTTGAAGTGAGGACAGTGTATGATTTACCTAACATAGTTTGATGACCTTCTTGCTCCCATTCTTTTCAGAAACCCAAGCTGCAGGTATAAACTTCATAATTTCTCTGCACTGGATAGGAAGCAAATATAACATAATGTTCTCTTGGAAATACCAAATGATTAATATTTGTGTTGTGTTTTGAATATAATTTTTTTGTGGTAACACAGTGTGAAGTCCGTGTCTGTTTTAGCTATGCTTTACTTGAGATAGCAATTAGATAGCCAGGTAGACATGTCATGTAGAAATTTGGAAATGAAAGCACACAAGAGGTTAAGTCAGAGCAGGTGATAGGAATTTAGTAGGGTTTAGAAATAGATGACATGTTTTAGTACTGGGGGTCAAACCCTGAGGCACTCTATTCCTTAGCTACACCCCCAACCCATTTTTTTTTTTTTTAATTTTGAGACAGGTCTCACTGAGTTTCTCAGGCTGGCCTCAGATTTGTAATCCTCTTACTTTTGTTTCCCAAGTAGCTAGGATTATAGGTGCACCACTGTGCCCAGCCTCTACCTGTATTTTTATAGCATTTATTTTACCTTTCTCTCATATTTTCAGTTCCTAACTCAAATGTTGATTATTTCTGGAATGTGATTCTGACAGGAGTTATCTAAAGCAAGAGATTCTCTACTTGTTGAAAATATTAATAATGTTTTGTCTATGAAGGCTTACTTTTGAGTGTAGGTTCAGAGTGTAATTGCTTTTTACTGTTTCTGACCCAGTTTAAGATGCTACCAGAACTATTTCAAGATGATGAAAAGGCCATTAGTCCAACCTCAGCTACCTCTTCAGGGCGTACACCCCTCACCCGCATTCCTGCAAAGGCCACCAAGGGCAGACCAGGCCAGACAGCCAAAGAGCACAAGAAAACAGTGGGGCATCAGGTGAGTTCAGGGAGCTGCTGCTGCCACACTCCTCCTTTGCTCACCTGAAGCCTCAGGTCTTCTTTCTTTAGCTTCCAGGTGGGATTCTCAGGTGAGAAGAGTCTGGAGCTTCCACTGTGAGAAAAAATAACACTGCTCACTCATACTTCTCTCTGCCAACTCTAGATCCACGCCTCTGTGTCTGCCTTCCCCAAAACAATTTTCTCTATGTCTTGATTCTTTTAGTGCATATCATCTCTCTCAGACCACTGCTTTCTTTACTTCATTCTCTGGTTGCTTTGTCTCTGTATTTATACAGAGCAACAGTTATCTCCTTCAGTACAAGAAAGTGCCTTCTCCTTCCTTTGATGTCTTATGCCCTGTAGGGAGTGGGAAATATTATATGCTTGCTTAGTGCCTAAATGTAGGGTAAAGGCTTTGGAAGGGAGGTTAAGCACTAAAAAACATACTGTGTTTTCCTGTGTGAGACCCTGTTCCAGTGTAGATCAGAGCAGGACTTGACATGAGTCCACAGCCTCTAGTCCTGATTTCATGTCCCTAATGGTAACTCCTTTCTGGCCATCCTTCCCATTCTCCACTCATTCCTTATACTCTTTTAAGATGTCTGTTGCTTTTTTCAGTATCTTAAGCAAAATTTCTATTTGACATAATTAA
This sequence comes from Marmota monax, assembly GCF_021218885.2. Taxonomy (NCBI): domain Eukaryota; kingdom Metazoa; phylum Chordata; class Mammalia; order Rodentia; family Sciuridae; genus Marmota; species Marmota monax. The sequence goes on along the minus strand of NW_026693777.1, from coordinate 53,378,257 downwards.
ATGACCTTCATATTCTTAAAGCAAAGTTATATTGTGGGTCACGTACGAATGAACTCATATCACAAAGCTGTAGAAGCCTATTTATAAGGGGAATGGGAGAAAGATATGAGGGTAGGGAAGATATATATTTAGCAGAGTAAGCATATATTAGTAGAATTTGGGCAGAATTTAACTAAAAGTCTTAACATTCCTGTTTTAGTATCAGCTCCCTTTTTCAGGATGCATCAAATTCATAGGTGACAAAGTCATATTCATTAGTGTCATAGGAAGAGAATTTTAATTGTTTTACATCATCTTTGACTTTTAAGAAAACTTTGATCCCCCTTTCTGCCCTTTTTCATGCAGTTCCGAAATTCCCTTCACTTGCTTATGGAGACTCTCAATGCCACTACTCCTCACTATGTGCGCTGTATTAAGCCTAATGACTTCAAGTTTCCATTCACGTAAGTATTTCTCAACTACTGAATAATAAAGTATCCCTGCTGCATGAGGATTGCCAAGCTTTCATAAGGAAAAAAACCGGGGTAAATCTTCACGTCTTGTAGAGGTAAAATACTACTTAATAGAATTTTTTCAGTTTTTGTTCCCTTTTCACAATGTGAGAATAAATTAGCAGTTGGTCATCTGTTAAGGCTTAAAAGTTGAGGTGAACCAAACATTTCTGGTTTGATGTTATTTTTTAAATTTACCTCAGTTCAAAATCTTTCTAGGTGTTTTGTTAATTTGGGTACTAGTTAAAACCAGAGCTAGCTGGGGGATAAGATGCTTTGGCAAAGATGTACCTGCTACTTTTTACCTGATGAAACCACCAGAGATTGTCTGCTTTTACCAACATCTTGTCCTGCTTCAAATGGCATATATGACAAAGAACTCAAAAAGCTTAACACCAAAATAATAATAATAATAATAATAATAACAACAACAACCCAATCAATAAATGGGCAGAGGAACTAAAATATTTCTCAAAAGAAGAAAAACAAATGGTTAACAAATATATGAAAAAAATGTTCAACATCTCTAGCAATTAGAGAAATGTAAATTAAAACTACACCAAGATTATACATCACTCCAGTCAGAATGGCAATTATCAAGAATATAAGTAACAATAAATGTTGGTGAGGATATGGGGAAAAGGATACATTGATACATTGCTGGTGAGACTTCAAATTGGTGCAACCATTCTGGAAAGCAGTATGGAGATTCCTCATAAAACCTGGAATGGACCTACCATTTGACCCACTCCTCAGCATATACCCAAAGGACTTAAAATTGGCATACTATAGTGATGCAGCCACATCAATGTTGATAGAAGCTCAGTTCACAATAGCTTAGATATGGAACCAACCTAGGTGCCCATCAACAGATGAATAGATAAAGAAATTGTGGTATATATACAGGGTGGAATGTTACTTAGACATAAAAAAGAATGACTTTATGACATTTGCGAGTAAATGGGTGGATCTGGAGAGTATCATGCTAAGTGAAATAAGCCAGTCTCCAAAAACCAAAGGTCAGGTGTTCTTTCTGATATGTGGATGCTAACACACAATAGGTCAGGGGTGGGCGGGGAGGTGAAGAATAGAAATTCAGTGGATTAGACAAAGGGGAATGAAAGGAAGGGAGGGGGAATAGAAAAGATAGTGGAATGAATCTGTCATAACTTTCCTATGTACATATGTGAATACACCCCAGTCTATCTTAACATCATGTACATCCACAAGACTGGGATCCTAATTAGAATAAGGTATATTCCATATTTGTATCAATATGTCAAAACAGAGTCTACTGTCATTTATAACTAAAAAGAACAAATAAATTTTTTTAAATATGAGAGAAGAATCTTTCATGCACCACCCCACAAAAAGATATCCCTTTAATTTTGAAACTAATACATGTACATTGTGAAAACAATTTTCAGAAAACATAGGATAGTATAAAAAGAAATGAAAAAGATAATTGGTATAAACTGGCATAAACCATTCTTGACTAACCAGCATCCCTTCCTTCCTATTCTGTGTGTGTGTGTGAGAGAGAGAGAGAGAGAGAGAGACAGACAGACAGACAGACTGATTTACGGGGAGAGAGAGGGAAAAAATACTAGAATAAGGGAGGATCTCAATGCTGTAATTGCAGTTTTATCTCCGTTTTTTATGCAATAGATAGTGGACACGTCCCATGTTAGTAAAAGTCCACATCTCATTTTAATGGCTGCGGAGTATCCTATGACACAGATGTACCATTATTTATTCAAATTATTGCCTACTGATGATTATTTAGGTTGTTTCAACAATGCAATAAAAACATCTTTTGCCTATAATTTTTGTTTGTCTAATATATCCTTTGGATAATATATTTCTAGAAGTGGAATTTGTGAATTTGTAGGTCAAAATCATGCTTCTAGTCTGAGGATTACTCATTATGTACATATATTAAAATATCACACTGTTCCATAAGTATTTTTTTAAAAGATGAGAAAAAAAGAAAAGGAAAAAAAATGAGGCACATACACCCATTCTACAAATTATGATTGCCTGTTTCCTTACTTCCCTGCCAATCCTGCTATCTAGAGAGTATATCTGAAAGACTGCTGTCCTGTGCCCCTCATCATTAAGAAGCCCTCTCTAGAGGAAGTGGCAAGCAGGAAGCAATTGCCATGCCATGAGCCATGACCTTGCATCAGCAAACTCCATCTCCTGCCACCAACAGAACACTTGAGAAGAGAGTGCAGGAGAAGGTGTAGATGGATCACTCAGAGCCTAGCTATGGGAGTGTAATAAGAGTGATCATATAGTTAGAGGAGACCTTTCTGCTTCCTCTTTTAGTATTATTTTAATTTGAAGATTTCAATTGCCCATAGTGAAATAATATAAAATATAATACAAAATAAAATATTTTCATTTATATAAACACTATACATGCTTAGTATGTATACAGTAAATAGCTTTTAAAACATCAATAATTTTTTTAAGAAAAAAACTTACTGGGGCATATTTAATGTGTCCTTCCTGTTGGAATGGTGTCCATTTTTAGTCCGAGGGATGGAACTGCTCAAGAATGAAGAATATCTTCCAGACTGGCCAGTATTCATTCCAAGAGAACCTATATAGGGAGCTAAAAATCTCTGAGAATTAATCAGGTCAACCCATGTAAGTGAGTATGGACAATGCAGAGAAATTTTGTGTTCCTTTCTTTTTTTAGTATCCTCAGTGCACTTTCTTATGAGTTTGTGGTTTGAACCCTAGGGGGTGTTTACAGCTCTATTTTTATTGCTCATTGTCTCTCCCCAGTCTCATGAAGTTTTCCATTTTGATCACAGCTTCAACTTTTGAATGCTTTCTTTTTTAATTTATCCACTTGGTTGTTTACAGAAGAATTTTAACCCTGCCTGAGGAGAGTGACTACAGCTTGGTTCTTTGTGCACTAATGACCTTTTTTTTTTTTTTTTTTTTTTTTTTTAAACATGTAGGTTTGATGAGAAGAGGGCAGTGCAGCAACTGAGAGCATGTGGTGTCCTGGAAACCATTCGAATCAGTGCAGCAGGTTTCCCCTCACGGTGGGCGTGACATTTTTCAGGTGTAAGGAATCCTAATGGGGAGATTCCTAGATCTTTAAATAAACTGATGTAATTTTATTTTTATAGGTGGACTTACCAAGAATTTTTCAGTCGCTACCGAGTCCTAATGAAGCAAAAAGATGTGCTAGGTGACAGAAAGCAAACATGCAAGAATGTGTTAGAGAAACTGATACTGGTGAGAAAGATTTTTCACTTACCTTTATCTGAACAAAGGCCTTGTGGTTCTTATTTGTAAAGACCCTGGGAGCTTTCATGTAAAATATCATTCATCCAAATTATCTAGGGGTGGTTGGGTAGAGGGGCACACTGTCTTAGAGGTTGAGGCTCACTCATGCTAAAACTTGTGAGCAGGAGAATGGTCCATTATCAGAAAATAAAATTGTTAAGGCCTGAACCCAACTTGAGACACATTTATTTTAGAGACTGTGATCATTTCAGCAAAAATATTTGCAGTACTTACTTATGGAAGACACCAGACCAGATGATGTGTAATTGAGAAAAAATGATTCTTAATAGTATGGTGGTGCATGCCTGTAGTTCCAGCCACTCAGGTTGTAATGAGGGGAATCTCTTGACCCAGGAGTTTGAGGCCAATGTAGATAACATAGTGAGACCCTGTCTCAAAAACAAAAACAAAAAATGAGCCTTATTCTCAAGTAACAGTCTATCTTGGCAAGTAATGCATTTTAAAGTTAAATATACTATACTTTAGAGTCTATATCAAATGCTTAATGAATAGGACAAGAAATCAGGAAGGTAAAGTCACATCCAGCTAGGGGAAGGAGGAACAATTTCATGAATGGGTAAGACTGGATAAAACTGGAGAAAGAATATTCTAAGAGAAAGCATGGTATGAAAAAAGCAAGCAAGCATAGGGTTTGCTCAGAAAAAGTAGCTTTTTGCAGTATAAGATTTGTGAATGGGATTGTAAAGTAATGGTTAGGAAATATATGTTGATATTATAGAGAATCAATCATCCCAGGCTAAGAAGTTCTAAAACTTTATTGTGAATTAGTGTCACCTGGAGTGTTTGCCAAACACAGATCTCTAAGCCATACCCCCAGAATTTCTGGGGCAATTATCAGGGAATTGCCCCGTAATTTGCATTACTAACAAATTCCCAGGTAATACTGATGCTATCTGAAGAGAACTGCACTTTGAGAATTACTGATCTTCTGATCTAGGACTTAGAGAATTAAGATTCATAAAAAATTTTTTAAAATATATTTTTACTGGTTGAAACGAGTCTAAAGGGAATTGCCTCACTTCAAGATAGTTAGTCCTAATAGACTGTTAACAGGTAATTTCCTTTGGTAATGATATATATATATATATATATATATATATATATAGAGAGAGAGAGAGAGAGAGAGAGAGAGAGAGAGAGAGAGTTTGTTTTTAAAAAACAAACAAGTCATGTTTTAAAAAAAAACCTAGTGTTTGTCGAGTTTGGCCTATCTCCTTTCAACCCTGAGTTCACATGGGATTGAGCAACAGTCCTACTCCTGTCTTCCTTACCACTCTGGACCTGGTTTCAGGGCCTCGAAAGGAATAGGCAGAGGAGCCTGCAAGATGGAGGCAAAGTTGGATCTTGAGATGGGACAGGGGTGGTAGGAGAGGATCACTTTTAACTATGACTCTAAAATTATTGAATAATTTTAGATTTTTTAGATGCACTTGGAGGTTTCTTATTTTTAGGTTTCGTATATAAGATAGGATATATCTGCTTACAGTGAAAAGGGATTTCCTGTTTTTGCTTAGAATTTCAGATCACGGTGGTGATTATTATACATGCATTTTACTCTTCTTTTGATATGAGAATGGTTAATAATTTACATGTTTCTAGATGTGGTGACTAAGAACAGTATGAAATTCAAAAGTTTGTTTTTGTAAAGCAAATGTCATTGAGCAATGTAACTGATTATATTTGGGGGAAGAAATTTGAAATTTATAGGATTTTAATACTTTTATAAAGTTTTTTCTTATTGTTTTTGTTTTAAATACTGTTGATGAAGTCAAGAGATAATTGTTGAGAAACTCAACTCTTAATATAAATACCCATGGATTTTTGGGTTGGTTTTTTTTTTTCCCCCAATTTTATTTCATATGCTTTTCTTCCTGCCTTATTCTTCACACTGATGTTTTTGTCCCTTCAGCTTGCTCATGGAATATACAGCCTGATGTAATGCTTACAGCTCGGTCACTCTGAGGGAGTGTCAACATCTCCATTTCCTTGAGATGTTTAAAATACAAACCAGAAAATAATAGCTGCCTATAACCCACAACCAAGTTTTGGGCCTCAGATAAAAAAATTCCAGGTAGAATAATTCTGGAAAATAACTCTTAAACTATAGTTTTCCTTAAAAATCCGTTCTATTTGCTGAACTTGCATAGGATCAAAAATCTGGCTCCATTAGTTAATTGTGATGTAGCCTAAGTTTTAGCTAATAGATTCATCCTTTTACTGATTCTGCTTCTAGACATATTTTTCTCTTTTAAATTTCTTTTATATGGTTATTATTTCTGAATATATAATTTCTTCCTAAAATAGGACAAGGACAAATACCAGTTTGGTAAAACAAAGATCTTTTTCCGTGCTGGTCAAGTGGCCTATCTAGAAAAATTGAGGGCAGACAAACTGAGGGCTGCCTGCATTCGGATCCAGAAGACCATCCGAGGTTGGCTGCTGAGGAAGAAGTACCTACGCATGCGTAAAGCAGCCATCACTGTGCAGAGATATGTGCGGGGCTACCAGGCTCGATGGTAGGTCTCCCGAGTACCTATACGTTATTTTTAACAGGGCCCTAAGATTAAGGTGTTCACCTAATTCATTATCCAACCTAAGGCAGGTTTGAGTAGTTACCCTACCTAAGAAGTCAGCATCTCACCCCTTCTTAGTTTCAAGGAATAACAACTCATAAGACAGTTAAATATAATAAAATTTCACTTAGCCTTATAGATGATTCTGATTCGTCCTCAGAAAATTTTAAGTTTCTACCTACTCATATCCTCAAAATTTTTGTGTTTTCTATTTTTATAGGTAGTTTGAAGAAATCATGTGTAAATTAAAATAGGCATGAATATGACCTGCTTAATAATGACTCCATTGAGGAGCTTTCAGGAACAAGTAGCTGAGAAAGTCTATACTGTACTGAAGAACTACACTTCAATGTGATTACATATTAGGACAATTTTAATTTTGAAGTATAAGTGGAAAGGCATTAATGATGAAGAATATACACTCTAACAGATTTTAGGAAAAAATATGGTACATTAACAATGGGTAGATCTAAGAAAGTTTTTGATAAGTAAATATGGGATTACCATGTAGACTGGTCTCCTTTGTAAAGGGCACTTAGCTGATGGTTATAAGCCCTGTCCTCGAAAGAATTATGAACTTTCTATTTTTTTTTATTGTAAAATCTGGCAGTATGGGATGGCCCCTTTTCAGAAATTGGAAAGACTCAGGTAAGAAAATTAATGATAATAAATGTTTAGATGAGGTAATGAATGAATTCTACTTTGGGAAACTACTAATTGCTATACAAATATAAGCAAATATAAATGTTGATTTATCATGCACATTATTAGAATAATGTAATTCAGGTACTACTCATTATGACCAAGACATTGATATGAATTTTTGCATTTTTCTTATTATTGACAATGTACTACTGTGTTCTTTTAGCTATGCTAAATTTCTGCGTAGAACCAACGCAGCAGTCATCATTCAGAAATACTGGCGCATGTATGTGGTCCACAAGAAGTACAAGATTAAACGAGCTGCCACTATTGTTCTTCAGTCTTACTTGCGAGGCTACTTGGCCAGAAATAGGTATCGCAAGGTGAGACATTATTTTCAAATTTGTTTATTCATTCCATTAACATTAATCAATTTCCATATATGTACATAATGCCACAGGGGATGCTGGGACATAGGAGCCATATGGAAAAAACTAACAATTGTAGTGTGTTTTTAAATATTAAATAATTACATATTAATAAGACAAAAGAAAAAATTTATCTCCTCTCATCCCTTATCTGTGTAGTTTGGAAATAAAAAGTAGGTATATAATAAGTTATAACAAACTTAGTGACTGAAAATAACAGAAATTTATTATCTCACCTTTCAGGAGACCAAAGTCCAAAATCATTACTTAGCCAAAATCAAGGTATCAACAGGATTGCACTTTGTCTAGAAGCTCTAGAGGAGAACCCATTCCTTGCTTCTTCCAACTGCTAGTAGCTGCCAGCACTTTTTGGACTTAGGGCATATCCCTCCAATCTGCTCTTCCCTTACAGTATCTTCTCAATGTGTCTAACTTTTCATATCTGTCTCTTATAAGAACAATTATAATGCTATTTATATCCTGCTTTATAATCCAGGATAATCTTCCCATGTTAAGATCTTTAACCTAGTCACATGTACAAATATCATTTTTCCAAATAATTTTATAAATTCTGGAAATGATATCTTTGGAGTCTATCATCAGATAACTATAGAGAAATAAAATACATATGATTAGGTCAAATATATGACAGATGAGTAGAAGATTAACCCAAGTATCAGACAACCTTGGAAGAATTTACTAGGTGAAGAGAAAATAAATTATAACATTATTATGGCTAAAATTGTATTAATTGGAATATGATGCTTTAGAAGGTTTTAAAAAATCATTTTTATATCTAGCAATAATAAAGATGACTCTATACATACTGGATCACCAGATTAATTTTAATTGTGACAGTTGATAAAAAGGTTTTTATCTCTTTCATTTTGGCAAGGCTTTAAGCCTGTTGTATAGACTGTGTTTCTAATACACCAGAAATCTACTAACTGGATATTAGAGCTCTGTGGGCATCCCAGTCAGAAAGCACACAAATAGGGTGATTTAGGGGTAGGTTTCTTATCACTGGCAGTGTATGGGTATATCTTGGCCATTTTCATCCATTCATTTTACATTTTTATTTTGAAGTGATTTTAGATATAAAAAATTATAAAACTGATTAGATCTGAATGAACATATTTAATAACTGTGGTTTGAAGGAAATTTAAAGGCAGCTACTCCAGATCCTTTTTTCTGCTTATGTCTATTTTATAGTCTGTTCTTTCTACCTAAGTATGAGATTTCAGAGCTTTATACTTGGCTTTTCAGATATACTAAACTAATTTCCTCAGTAGTCTCCTCAGAAACATTTGAAATGTGTTTTGAGGCCAGTAGTTTGGCAGTGGTAGTCACTAGCTGGCTCAATCCCCCTGTGACTGGACACAGCGCTGGGTGAGTAGTTTCAGATTAGATGCTTGCTCACATACAGGCCATCCTATTAATCCTAGTTTCTTTTAGCTGTGCTCTTGAGATCCAAGGATTCCCATAGTGGGATTGGGGTGGGGCTGTCTTAAAGGAAATATAGACATTCTTTCATTTCTCTGAGTCACGGATCTGAGTCATGTTCCACTGAACATGGAAGCTCCAATTATATTATGTTTTCATTTGACTGAAATTAGAGAAATGGACCGATGTCTAAAGTCACATGGGAAGAAGCAAAATTTGTGTTATTACTTTGTTACTGTGAGCTGTTTGAACTTTCAAGTCTGAAACCCTTCAGTTTGCTATCACTGAGTGTTGTTGTTCCTGCTCCTTAATCATTGGATAAAACAAGGGCCTCCCTCAGGACTGGTATGTTCAGAAGTTCAGAGGGCTGGCCTCATGGCAGCACAATGCAAGGCTGCACTTGATGAAAGCCATAGTGTTGGAAGAACAGCCAAAAGTGCAGGATTGAGTTGGTAGAAGATACTCCTCAGGTCTCCTAAACTCCTATGCTTATTTTGGTGTTTTATAATTCAAAACTTAACCACTGATAAGAAGAAGTATATCTTCTAGAATGCTATTTTTTTCTTTGTTTTTCTCAGGTATATAACCTAAAAGTAGGAACTATTCTTTTTATGATCTTATTAAACTGCTATCTATTTAAATAGATGGTTTCAGAGATTTTTACACTTTAGAAGTTTTACAAGAGATACATTATGTTCATTTGTATGAATCACTAACAAGTACTTAACCAAGTACATAACTTATTTTCCCACAGTGTGGGACTGAACCCAGGCGCACTCTACCACTGAGCTGTAGCCCCAGCCCTTTGTATATTTTATTTCGAGACAGGGTCTTGCTAAGTCGCTGAGGCTAGTCTTGAACTTGTGATCCCCCTGCCTCAGCCTTCTGAGTCACTGGGATTATGAGTATGCACCACTGCATCCAGCTCAAATATATAACATTTTTTTTTTAGAGAGAGAGAGAGAGAGAGAGAGAGAGAGAGAGAGAGAGAGAGAGAGAGAGAGAGAAGTTTATTATTTATTTTTTAGTTATCGGCGGACACAACATCTTTGTTTTGTATGTGGTGCTGAGGATTGAACCCGGGCCGCACGCATGCCAGGCGAGCGCGCTACCACTTGAGCCACATCCCCAGCCCAAATATATAACATTTAAATATCATGTACTTCATACAAGAGTTATTTCATAAAATTATATACTTAGAAGGAACTCAAGGTTTTTCTAGTTCAACCTTTTCTTAAAATTCAAAATTTATTTTCTCCATCTTTCCTAGAAAATATTTATATAGTTTATGCTAAATGGTCTTTAGTGGCAAGAAATTAATCTCATAAAAGGCATGAATATAAGTTGAGTATAAATTTAAGGGGCTATATATTTTTTAAAAATATTTTTTAAAAACATTAAATCAAAAGGAAGATTACTTCACATCTTTGTAATTTTCACTTTCTTTTTAAACTCATTCTTCCAAATTTAAATCCCACAAGCAGATTTCTTATTCATTTAAAATAGGAATTAGAAACTACATAGAATGGTATTCCTCAAATGTAACAAACAAGAGTGTCATAATTTCTTTTTTCTGGAGAAAAAACGTCAAATCACCTATGAACTTTTAGCACCCTAAATGTTGGCCTCTACCAACAGCTTGCTGACCATACCCCATGTCCTCATGCACAGGCCTAATGCACAGTGAGGTGAGATGATGTCAACAGTAAGAGTAGTGGGGAGATTTTCTAGTTTAATAGCATGTAGTTCACAGAGTGTCTGGTTCTGGGAGTTTTATGGGGGTTGTCTATTAACAGAAAACATACACAATAAGAAACATAATGTATTTTTTTCTCTTTTTTTAATCTTTTAGTTAAATATAGAAATATTGACATCGATTTTATGTTTTTTTAAATACACGACAGCATTACAATTCTTATTACACATATAGAGCACAATTTTGCATATCTCTATATATAAAGTAATGCGTATCTCTGTATATAAAGAAAAGCAAATCAAAACTACTCTAAGATATCATCTCACTCCAGTCAGAATGGCAGCTATTATGAAGACAGACAACAGTAAGTGTTGGTGAGGATGTGGGGAAATAAGTACATTCATACATTGCTGGTGGGACTGCAAATTGGTGCAGCCAATTTGGAAAGCAGTATGGAGATTCCTTGGAAATCTGGGAATGGAACCATCATTTGACCTAGCTATTCCTTTCCTCAGATTATACCCAAAGGACTTAAAAACAGCATACTACAGGGACACAGCCACATCAATGTATTTTTCTCTTTAGACCCTTTTTCTTTTGATAATCTGATGCCTTTTATTTGACAGTTTCCAAGGTATAGTCTGCTTATAATCATACATATAATTTGTGCCTATAAAATCACTTGTTAAGATAATGTTATGCCTCCATATTTCTGTGATATGAATAATTCACATAATGCATTATTAATTCAACTTTTTCATCTTTCTCTTTAGATAATGTATTGATTCTCAGCTTGACATGTCAGCCTCTCATTGATAGAGTTGAACCTTGGTATAATCCAGGATCTTACCTACTTCACCTTTACCCTTTTCTGCAGATACTCCGCGAACACAAAGCAGTCATCATTCAGAAGTGGATCCGTGGCTGGCTGGCTCGAACACATTACAAGAAGAGCATGCATGCCATAATCTATCTTCAGTGTTGCTTCAGGCGGATGATGGCTAAGCGTGAGCTTAAGAAGCTCAAAATTGAGGCTCGCTCTGTGGAACGATATAAGAAGCTCCACATTGGCATGGAGAACAAGATTATGCAGCTGCAGCGCAAAGTTGATGAGCAGGTGTGTTTTAAAAAGGAGCCCTGATGTTGGAGCATGCCTGAAGAAATCCATTGAGATTATTTTCAATATTGTTTCCCCTTAATTTACCCTTTAGTCTTACCAAAAAATAAAATAATGACAATAATGAGCATAGAAATAATGATGAGCTCATATGTTAGATTACAATTTAAGGATCAAGGAAGGGATTTATTTTTGAGAACACCCTAACCCACTTCAGACCTTTAATGATCAAAAGTCCTATTGTACTTTATACTTTATAGAATTCTTTCACCATATCATTTATTTGTATGCAGTATAATATTATTATACTGAAATGACAAAAGAAATAGAAAGGTGTCCATGCTTATAAAGAGTTTACAGGCTATTTGCAGAGATAAAGAATTGATTGCTTAGTGATAGTTACTAAATAATAGTTTAGTATATGTAAGTGACATAAAAGTATTAATAATATATAAATGATAAGAATAGCAGAAGAAAACAAGGATCAGAATGAAATGACATATTTTTGAAAGATTTTCTGAATAAGACAAAAGAATTTTGAGGTACTAAATGGATATTTGTAAGAAATTTGTGATTTTTAATCCATTTTATCATCTTTATGCATCATTTAGCTGGTTCATTGTTTTTAGTGGCATTCTGATCTGTTTTCAAAATCAAGTTACACATTCCCCTATTTCTGGATTAAGAATCATGAAATTGCCAGGTGTAGTGGCACTCACCTATAATTCCAGTGACTTGGGAGGCTGAGGCAAGAGAATGGGGAGTTCAAAGCCAGCCTCAGCAAAAGCGAGGTGCTAAGCAACTCAGTACGAACCTGTCTCTAAATAAAATACAAAATAGGGCTGGGGATGGGCTCAGTGGCCAAATGCCCCTTAGTTTAATCCCGGTAACCCCCGCCCCTGCAAGAAAAAATCATGAAATTAAGAATTTACTATGTAATTCATGATCATGAGAAACCATATCTGTGTTGCATATCACATACAACAGAATTAATTGTGATATGCAGTTAATTTGTATCACTGAGAAGATATTGGTTGTGTTATTGTAATGTTGAGCGTATTACCATCCATATCCCTGTCTATGCTTAATACAGAGGAAATGTGCTGTCATTTTGACTTGGCCCATATATCTCAATGTGAGTTTAATACAAGTTGTATTAAAAATGATTCGGTTTAACAGATTTGGTTATATACTATAACAATGCTGTGATGATGTAACACAGATGTGATTAGTAAGCATGATTTTTTCATGAAATACATTTGGTTATTCATATGAATAGTATATATTTACTTATTGTTGCTTATTTGTATGTTTAAAGAATAAAGATTACAAATGCCTCATGGAGAAACTGACCAATCTGGAAGGAATATACAACTCTGAGACTGAGAAATTACGGAGTGACTTAGAACGTCTTCAGCTAAGTGAGGAGGAAGCTAAGGTTGCCACTGGACGAGTTCTTAGTCTGCAGGAAGAAATTGCCAAGCTCCGGAAAGACCTGGAACAAACTCAGTCAGAGAAAAAAACCATTGAAGAACGAGCAGATAGATATAAACAAGAAACTGAGCAGGTAGGAATTAATGTCCATATTTCATTCTATACCTTACCCAAAGTAAATGGGCAGTGTTTAGGACTTCTTTTCTTCCTTTAAGTCTCCTCAGTCCCTAGAAGCTTTCCAGATTCCTTTGAATCTTCAGTGTATTTAAGCTTGGTGGGAAGAATAAGGTTTCCTCTTTTAAGCTAAGTTCTTGCCTTTCCGGTCTGATAGAATAGTATACATGAGCAGATTCAGATTTCTCCTTTCTTTTTATTTCATTGTCTTCTTTTCAAAGGAGTAGATGTAGGCACCACTTTTGATCCTTTTGAAAAAATATAATGACAGGGAAAGAATGAAAATATTTCACTGTGATAGCCAGCTTCATCATTGGAAAAATATTCTCTGAATAAGAAGTCCATAAGTTACACTACAGCTGGTTCTTAACCAGGAGTGTATCAGAATCTCCTGGAGAGTTTTTTTGTTTGTTTGTTTGTATTGGGGTTGTTTTGTTTAGTTTAGTACTGGGAATTGAATCCCAAGGATGCTGCATCACTGAACTATATTTCCATTCCTTTTTAAATTTTATATTTTGAGTCAGGGTTTTGCTAAAATGCCTAGGCTGACCTTAAGCTTAGCCTGCCACAGCTGCCTGAGTTGTTGGGATTATAGATGTGCACCACCAGGCCCAGCTTCCTGGAGAGTTTTTTAAAATGGTCCTCCCCAGGATTGGGGTTGTGGCTCAGTGGTAGAGCATTTGCCTGGTATGTGTTAGGCACTAGGTTTAATCCTCAGCACTACATAAAAATAAATAAATAATGTAAAGGTATTGTGTCCATATACAACTAAAAAATATTTTTTAAAAAAATTGTCCTCCCCAAGCTTTGGAAATGTGGGATAGGCACCTAGATTTTGAGAAAGCACTACAGGATTGTCTGTACACCCCTGATTAAGAGCAGCTTATCTTAAGAGCCCACAGAGAATTTAGACCTTTCTACTGGAATGGATGTTAAACCCATGTTTGTACAGAGGGCAGACTGGTCTACCAGAAGGGATACTTTTTAAACTGACTTTGGCTATGGCACAGTGCTATTGTCTACTTTCCTGGTCTCAGGATCTATGGTCACAGAGCCTTCTTTTCCTGTCACTAAGCCTAGTGTGTTGAAAGGTTTGTGCATCACCTTTCTCTTTATTAATATAGCTCTCACTTTGAGGGAGACAGGATTAAAATATCATTCATCACAAGCACACATTTTATTCCAAGGATGTAAATTATGTACTTTGCTAAGTTACCTTTGATTTTGATTTTTGCTTCCTGGGGATCTTTATCCAATCAGAAACAAGAAAGTTAAGGGTCAGTGCTTTTTTTTTTAATGTGGTAAAATATGTTCATTTTAATTATGAATATACATGAGCTTTGTGTCACAATGTTGAGATGAGATGGTAATATTGCTTTGAGAACAAATGTTTGCTAGGTACCAAGTAATTGCTAAATGTTCAAGGTACAACATAAAACAACTATCACCATTCTTGTCAACTAGGAATCTAGTCTATTAGAGAAGACAGAAAAGTAAATCATTTATAAGGGCTATAAAGAGGTGTATATAGAGTTCTGTAGTAACCCAGAGAAGAGACCTAATGGAGGAGGTTTCCAGAAAGTGTCTGTAGAGGGTAAGTTTGACGGGTGACCAGACGTAACAGGTCAAAGACATGAGGCACAAGGATGGTGAAAGCATGGAGTGACTTCTATGTGGTCTTTAGACTTAGTAATGGAGATTCCTCTATTGCAATCATCTCAGTTTATTGTTTCATTTTATAGCTGGTATCAAATCTGAAAGAAGAAAATACTTTGCTGAAGCAGGAAAAAGAGACCCTTAATCACCTTATTGTGGAGCAGGCTAAGGAGATGACAGGTAAGGCTTATGTAAGCTCAACATACTATATATACACCAACCACCCTCACACCAAAGTCTTATAAGTTATAGCATTATTTTTTTCCAGTTACAAGATTACTTAGCACTTAAATATTTTAAAAAGTTGAGGCTATCATCAGTAAATTTACAGTTAGAAGTGGTAGGAGTGCCAGATATTTTGGTTGACTTAGTGCTGAACTTGTAAGCCTGATTTCTCTGTGTACCAGTATGAACTCATTCAGTCAATGCTATATATGGTTTTTTCAAAAGTTAATTTGCTTTATGTATATAATTTATCAGTTATGACTTATAGAATTATTATTGATTTAGTAAGAATTCTTGAGCTAGCATAGATAGATAGATAAAGGGATGTATGTTTCTATGTATATTGGTTTATTTATTTTTATTTTTATTTTAACAGTACTGGGAATTGAACAGGCTTTCATGCCTGTTAGGCATGCACTCTACTACTAAGGTTCACCTCCACCCTCCACCCCCCCTTTTTGGCTTATATACACTAGAATTTATTTTTTGCAGTTCTGGAAGCTGTGAAGTCTAAGATTAAAGTAACAGCATATTCAGTGTCTGGTGATGTCCCATTTCCTGGTTTATATAATGGTGCCTTCTCTCTGTGTCCTTACATAG
This sequence comes from Marmota monax, assembly GCF_021218885.2. Lineage (NCBI taxonomy): Eukaryota > Metazoa > Chordata > Mammalia > Rodentia > Sciuridae > Marmota > Marmota monax. Next base: position 53,362,448 of record NW_026693777.1, on the reverse strand, counting down.
TGTTAGGGGAACACAGCTCTCTGATCCTCTTTATGGGTATATATGTAGAGATATATTTATATATACATGTACATATAGATAGATGTATTTATATATAAATTATAGTTATTCATAGTTGTTGGGTATATTTTGATACAATCATACAGGCAAGGAATTTGTTTTCAATCCCCATTCCTCCCACTTTGTTTCCCACCTAATTAACTGAGATTATAGGTGGGCACCACCATGCCTGACTTATTTTTATTGTTTTAAATTGATATAATTGTATATTTGTATGGGGTAAAATACAATAATTTGATATAAGTATATAATGTATAATGATCAAGTCAGAGTAACCAGCATTTCTATCTACTCAAGTAGTTTATCATTTCTATGTGTGGAAAACCTTCAGATTCTTCTTTTCGGCTTATTTTATATATCATAAATTGCCATAGACCATAGTTACCCTACTATACTATAAATAAATACCAGAACTAATTCCTTTCTTTCCTTTGTTTGATACCCATGATCTAACTTCTTTCTGTCCCTCCTCCCTACTATCCATCCTTCCCAGTATCTAGTGACCGCTGTTCTACTCTCTTCTATCAGATCAGTTTATTTAGTTTTCACAAATGAAGAAAGACAGATATCTTTCTGGATCTTGCTTATTTATTATTTATTTTTTGCTAAACCAAGGAATATTATTCTCCTAAGATCAACTTTTTTTTTTTTTTTTTTGCTACCAAACTAAAAATACAATATTCAATTTTTTTAGATATGGACATTTATTCTATTTGCTGTTCGTGGTATAATTAAAATAGTGGTGATATAAAAAGTATCTCCATTTATATTAAACAATAATAATTAGTGGAAGAGAAAAGATGGGTTGGAATGAGACTATATCATATGAAAAATAGTCACTAGAACATTATAATTTTTGATGAGGTGTCGCGACCCCTCGCCGGCAAGGGAAAACACGACACAGGATTTTTCTTTCAGCAGTTTATTCAGGCCTTGTTTCATGTATCATCTTTTAGTGACCCCCCGCCGAGCGCCCAAGCATAGCCTAATAAAGCTTACTCAAGTCCAATCCAAAGCTGCCACGCGGGGTTTTCTCATAGGGTGTTGAGGGACAGCGTGCCAACCTTCCCTAATAAGGAGTTGTTTACCAAGATCCACAACGGAGACCGGCGCCATCTTCTAATGGCGGCAACGGTCTGCAGACACGGCTCACCACAATGAGGTATTCAAAAAAGACAAAATGTCCTAAAGTTTTAACATGAGATACCCAGAAAATAATGGTATCTTATTAGTAATGATGAAATTAAAGAAAAAGTACCTGTGTATGAGGCAAATTAATGAGATTAGTTGTTAGACTGTTATAAATATTCTACAAAGAAGTAGATCCAATGATAGCTGTAAATATCCTAGAGGGGATTCACTAAGGGAATTGGCTCACATGATAAGAAGAAGAAGTCCCACAGTTTGCATGTTGGAGTACCAGAGAAGCTGGCAGCATGACTCAGGCCAAGTCTGAAGGCCTTAAGACCACGGAAGCTGATGGTGTAACTAACTCTCAGTCTGAGTCAGAAGGCCTGAAAGCCCAGGTGACTGCTTGTGCAAGTCCCAGAATTCAAAAGCCAGAGACCCAGAGTTCTGATGGGCAAGAGAAAAACAGTATCTTGTCTGTGGAAGAAGGAGTAAGAGTTGCTCTTCTATCTTTTTCATACTAAGCCCCAGTATGTTGGATGGTGCCTGCCCACGTTGGGGGCAGATCTTTCCCACTCAGTCCAGCAGTTCACATACTGATATCCTCTGAAAACACCTCATAGACAATCCTGAAGTAATGCTTTATCAGCTATCAAAATATCTCTTAATCCATCAGAGGAATTAAGTTTTGGGTGTCGACTAGGACCTCAAGCAAATCCAGATTAAAACATTAGAGAGAAAATAAGGAATGAGTATGAAAGTTTCCATTAAGACTGGTGGTAAGAGGTCTCTCTGTTTTCTCCATACCACCCCTTCCCTCCCAATCAATGGATATGATGTTGAGGAAAGAGAAGAAAACCTGGAATTAATGAACATAACTAAGTCATAAGTTCAAGAAAAGAAAACAAAAAAGAAATCAAAAGGGAAAAGAGAAAACAGAGTCCCTAACATCATGGGAAGGAGGTTTCTGGGATATAGAATGCAATGGAAAGACCAAAAATGATGAGAATACTTTTGGAAAAATATAAAACTCTATTTTGAAATTACGCTGTTAGAATAAAGAAATAACACTGGATTTGTCTAGGGAGAATTTAGCCTGAAACAGTTTTTGCAAACTGGTGAAAATAAAAGGCAATTTATTGGGGCTGGGGATATAGCTCAGTCAGTAGAATGTTTGTCTTTCATGCACAAGGCTCTGGGTTCAATCCCCAACACTACACACATACACACACAAAAAAGCTATTTATAGAATGTTTCAGAGAGCAGAAATTCCTTCATCCATTCATTTATGAATCATGAAAGCCCTATCCTAGGAAGCACTATGTTAGGCACAAGGAAAACAGTATAACAAGACACTTTCAGCTCTTGCCTGATGGAGCTGATGGAGAAAGAAATGTCAAAGCAATAAAAGCAGATAGGGCATCTTAAAATTTGCCCACAAAATACGAGGATAAAATGAGCATAGTAGTGCGACACTTAATTTTATAAAAATACCTGGTTGGTTATTTAGTTAAAATATATGGCCAAGATATGAGGCTTTTTAAAATTTTGTTTTGTCTACAGCAGGATCTATAACCTCAAGTCTCCTAGCCAAATGCAAACCACCAACAACACAGAAGTCAGGGTGGGGTGGATAAATGGGAAAGTCAGGGTTCCTGAAGCCACATATGGGAGATGGCCAAGAAGTAAATAACACAGATGACCACACCTGAGCATTTTATCTGATTAGAAACAGTAACAATACAACAGCAGGGGAGTTTGGTGGAAAATTTTAGGCTAGAACCCTGGGACTGAGTTAAGCAGACAGACACTCCAGAATAGGAGAGCCAGATCCACTCAAAGTTGCCATTCCCTAGAGAAATAGCTTTAATTTTTTGAAAGAATACATTAATTTGGACAAAATAATTTTACAAATTTCCTAAAATGGAATACCATTGGAATACAAAAATACATGTACTTACTAGAGCTTACCTAGTTGAAGTTTATCAAGAATGTGTGGTGACTAGTGAATAAACTAGTAGATCTAAGACTATAGTAAATGGAAGAGTTCAATAGATGATTGATGTCATTATTAAGAAAAAATCATTTCATTTTTGGGTCATGCTTTTTCTTGTCTTACATTCACTATATACTCTTTTGAAGATCACAGTGGTGCTAAAAGTAAGATCCTATGCTGATAAACTGGAATCAGTGTACCTGTTACATTCAGTTTCTATGGAGCTGTCTCTGGCATGCATATCCCTTTTTTCTTTTAGAAACTATGGAGAAGAAGCTAGTAGAAGAAACAAAACAACTGGAACTTGAGCTTAACGATGAAAGGCTGAGATACCAGAACCTTCTGAATGAGTTCAGTCGCCTAGAAGAAAGATATGATGACCTCAAGGAAGAGATGACCCTCATGGTGGTGAGTCCAACACTTTTGCTTTTCTTTGAGATGAAAAATTTTAAACACATACAAAAGTAAATAGAATAGTAGAATGAACCTCCATATACTCCACAAACCCATTCCCCAGTTCCAAAATGGTCAACACATTTCTGCTTCCTCTTCTACCCTTTCCCAGCCCCATTCAGTGGTTATATTATTATAAAGTAAATCCCAGAAATCATTCAACTTTATTCATTAAGTACCTCAGTTTAGTCAAACACTTTAAAGATTAGACTAAAGAATACCAGAAAGTTAAAATAGCAGGATTTTTTTTTATAGATTGAATAGTTTAATGTAAAACTTGCATATAAAGCAAATATTTATGTAATTATTCCCTCCACTGGTTTTATTGTAATTTCCAAGGTAAATTCCTACAAAAGCAAAATGCCCCTCTATTTGTAACAAATTATCTTCTCTATTTCAAGGACTCTTCTGCATTTGCCAGTATATACTTTTTGTATTTACAATAGTTCTCCACTCTCCCTATAATATTTACCCTGCTATCAGGAAACAGACATCTATTTTTTTTTTAATTGTACTGGGGATCGAACCCAGGGGGGCTTTGCCACTGAGTTACATCCCCAACCCTTTTTTATTTTATTTTTGAGACAGGGTCTCACTAAGTTGCTTAGAGCCTTCTAAGTTGCTGAGACTGGCCTCAGACTTGAGATCCTCCTGCCTCAGCCTCCTTACTGGGATTACAGGTGTACACCAGCCAGCATCTGCCTTAAAGGCAATCTGATCATACCAATGACCAGAAATGCTTTAATATCTGTTATAGAAAGAAAAATAATTTTCTATGTGTACAGTAGGAGATTTGCTTCAAATTTTATTTCCGCCTGTATCTGCTTGACAGAGTTCTTTAAAATGTGATGTCTAAAAAGTCAAAATAAGGGCTGGGGCTATAGCTCAGTGGTAGAGACATGTGAGGCACTGGGTTCAATCCTCAGCACCACATAAAAATAAGTAAATAAAGATATTGTGTCCATCTACAACTAAAAAAAATTTAAAAAATAAGTCAAAATAAAAGAGATGATATTGATATAACACAAAAGAAATGTTCTCGTAACCTTTAGTCTAAAAGAGGCATAAAAGCTAATATAAATCTTACATTGGACTGTTATTTCAAACCTCACTGATCTACCATGATTTATATTTGCAAAGAGACATTAGAAGTAGGAGCAGGTCGCCATAATATGTCCAAAGAGTCTTGTCTTCATTTCCACACTTCATTTGGCCCCACTGAAAGATTCTTCTGTCATATTCTGATTCTTAGATTTTCTAGAGCCCTTTTTTCTCTCCTTCAGTGTTGATGTTCCCCAGAGTTCAATTCTTTTTATTTGTATTTATTTACTGGGTAACCATGCCAACACTTATGGTTAACCTTTGTTTCAGTTATTGTTAGAGCTAAGCTTTGTATTCTACCGGGCATTTCTGAGACCCACTAGCTATTTGAAATGTTAATAAGCAGCATTGGAAAAGAAATGATTCTGAGGTCAAATAATCAACCAAGTTAAACAGATTTTTTTCTATAGACTTTCTCAGATTCATTAACAGTATATACCTTGTGAGTCAAAGAAAATAAAATGAGAGAAATGTGTGCCATATACATAATCACTGAACATATTCTAGAGATATCTTGAGGTTATGGGTCTGTTTAGTCAACAGGGTAGTAATCTCTCTAGAAAAGTCCCTCCAGTAATAGCCATCCTCCAGCAACTTAACATAGCTACTTCTTCCTGCCAGGCAAATCTCTGCCTGCTGTCCATTCTGCTCCCAGCAGTGCTCCAAGAATAGCTTAGAGTCTTCATTTCTTATTTTTGGCCCTTAATTCTCTTCACTGAATGCCTGTGACTCACTCTCATTCCTTTTGGGTCACAAAATGGTCAGAGAAAGAAAAAAGCATATGGAAGAAGATCAAAGGTCCTTTGCTTCCTACTCAGCTGTTCATTAGGTACCATTTCCTAGCTCCAGATAAAATAATCAAGATTGTAGAAGTGCAGAGAGTATCTGCCAAGAGTTGCAAAGAATAAAAATTTGACTTTAAAATTCAGGACAACTAAAATATTAATGGCAATATCAAATATTTTAATGTTTACATAGCTAACAAATGGGTCTTGGCTAATAGTTCATTGACACTGTTTGCAAATGGTGTTCTCAGTGCTGTAATCCAGAGATAATGAATCATTTTGTAGTAAACAGACTCCTCAAGTGGATGGAGGGAAGGGAATTTATAAGACTGCCCGAAAGGCTTTCTGTAATCTATGTGATGTGCACACCAAAGAACACTGGTGAGTTAACTGTCACTGATTGCCAGGACATAGAATTGTTGACCTAGCTAGTATAAGAAGTGTTGTAGATTTTTTTTCTCCAAAAACATTCAGTTTTCCAGGTATTATAGGAGCAGAGGCAATGTAGAAAAGACTGATCCAGGGCTGAAGAGTTTCAAGCTAACAATAAAAGTAAAATGAGGCAAGGGAATCCAGAATTATGAAGTAAAGATAAGTAAATTCCAAGTAAGGAGGAAATCATGTCAACAATCATAATAAAACAGTTTCTGGGGGGAAAAAGTTACTACAGGAGAAATGATAGATAAGTAGCAAAAGAGAAGCAAGATGTGAATCTTGAAAGAACATGATAATTAAGTCAAGTGCATTGTCCTTGTAATTGAATACACAATGAACAGGGGAACAGAATCCTAAAAACTTGGAAACCCAAAGGTCACTACAAGGAAGTTGTTGAATTATTGAAGATTTTTTCAACAATTACAGCAGTAGCAGTTAACATTAATCGAATGCTTGTTATGAGCCAGACACTTGTTGAACTCTACTTGCACACTCGTATTTCATCCTCACATAAATCCTACCAGACAGATGATAATATAAGCTCTTTCATACTAGTGATGAAACTGAGGCCTCAAGAAGTTTGATAGGGGCAAGTAAGTGGCATAGCTAGGATTCTTACCTAGTTCTTTCTTGTGGTTCGAACCCAGAACACGTAAGCATTGCCCTGGGCTAAAAGTTACATTAAATAACACAGCAGGACTGGAGATGTGGCTCAGTGGTAGAATACTTATCTAGCAAATGGCAAGTCCCTGGTTCAGTTCCTGGCACTGCAAAAACTATTAAGGTATTCATTGTTTAGTGATAAGTGGGTGTGGAATAAATAAGGATCTTTTATTTATTTGTTTATTTAGCAGCAGCACTAGGGCTCAAACCCAAGGCCTCACACATGCTAGGCAAGTCCTCTACCACTGAGCTATATTCCCCAGTCCTTTCCCATTTTTAATAAGCTTGTTAAAAATCTTTGGGTGTTTACATGAACCCACTTTTTATTATTAATGACATAGCCCTTTATTAAATAAGTGTTATCCCATTCAGCTGTGGAATTTGGCTAGAAATCTTAAGTGATAGGCACTCTTATGTAAAGCAAATGGAATCAGGTTGGCCTTTGGCTTCATGTTTGGTGATTCTCCCCTCTAGCATACACCCCTGCTTCTATATCGTTTCAGAGACTCTGGGGTTTTCTTTGGATCTTCTCTCTACATTGGATGCACATTGGGCTGGCCTAAGGCTGTATTTGCTTAACTTTTTTATTCCCCATAAGCTTTTGAACACTGATTTTTCATAGTGACGTATATCATAAAGGTATCACTTGGACTCCCTGAATTATTAACCCCCAGGGGTTTTCAGAGGATTCTTAGAGCAGTTTTCTTACTTTCCCCAGTGTGGCTTAGCACTCAAAACTTTAAAGACCCAAAGGGTCTCTGCTGATAATAATTTTCATTTGGGTGCTGGGTTTTACAACTGTTCTTGTCACAATATGCTTGTATACCTTTCTTTGAGAAGAGGTGACCCTTTGTAAGGATCTGACCAAGATGGCATGAAACAAATCTGGGCATCAGTACAAGTCAGTGAGGGAAGATGAGAACTAAGGAAAGATGACTGTTGCCTTAACTATGTCTAGTTTAATAATGTATTAATTATATTTGGGTTATTTGCCTTGCAGAATGTGCCTAAGCCTGGACACAAGAGAACAGACTCCACCCATAGTAGCAATGAGTCCGAATATACCTTTAGCTCTGAAATTGCAGATACTGAAGATATTCCATCAAGAACAGAGGTACATTGTAGATGCCTATGACTAAAACGTGGGATATGACCATGCTATTGTTAATAGGGATCATTTCTGATACATAACTTGTAGGCACTTAATTAGCTGTGTACATATATACTACTGCATATGTTTTTGTCAATGCACATATGAACTTTTAAATTTTATCTTATTTACTTTTTTTGTGCTAACATGTACTGAATCCACTGAGCTATGTATCCTCAGTCCCACATTTTAATTTTTAATATAATTTTAATGGAAATAGTTTCTTTTAAGAATTCCCTTTTACATCTTAACATATTTCATGTATTAAAAAAAATCGAGGCTATCGTGAATTTATTTCTGGCTGTGATAAGTTATAAATAAACTAAGCACTTTGTCCTGCAGTATTCTAAATATGAGCACCAAAGAATTTAACAAAACTTTTGCCTATGTTTCATGCTAGTTTTTAACCAATGTAATTTTCTTCCACAAAAATTAAGGGAAAATAATTTAGAAATATACTGTAATTGTGCTATGTTATATAGTATGAAACTAAAATGATGTATTGTTTTAACTGCAAAAATACAGTGGCTTTAAGTTAGATTGTTCCCAACCAGTTCTCAGCTCTCCTTTTCAAATATGATATTAATTTCAGGCACAGTTCTATTTTTATCATAATTTTTTAAAAAATGGCCAAATCAGAAATAGACTTGTTCTGGCAGAATAGCTAAAGAAATTAAATTCTTCTCTCCTTTCTTGTCTTAGTTTTACTTAAGAAGGAAGAGTTTCTGCCACTTCTTTCTGATAATTTTGAAGAAAATGTCATGTAGTTGGATTGTCATATAACACACGAGACTTATAGTTTGTTCAAATTCACAGCTTTTAAGTGCCAGAGCCAGAAGTCAGTCTGAGGCTCATCTCTCTGGAGTTCATGTTCTTTGCTATATCATACTCTACTGCCTTCATCCAGGCATTCTGCATTACAATTCTCCTATGTCTTTCATGTCTATTGCTAACATATGTCTGGGCTCATGTATCCAAAAGTGTGAGCAGTACATAGTGGGGTTGGGGTTGTACCTTATTTTCTAGTGGCCTGAGGGTAACTGCTAGCATCCCAAATTTTAGTGCTTTGAAACAGCAATTTATTATTGCTTATTATTCTGTGGGATTTAACTAGGTAGTTCTATTCCATGTAGTGGTAAAGGAGTGCCTTTGGTTGGTTATAGTCAGCTAAGTTGCTTAGATTGTCTACTTTGGAACTTTGTCTGCAGCAAGTAGGTGGGTTCTAAGAGTTCAAGAGTAAAAGAGGTCCCATAAGAATGACTCAGTGTCAATTTTGCCACACGGTAGTCAAAGCAAATTATAAAGCCACTCTATGTTCAAGGAGCAGAAAATAGATTATCCATCTGTCTGTCTGCCTCTCTGTCTCTCTGTTGGGTGGAAGTACTGGGTACCATCTCTTGATGAGAAGAAAGGCATGTATGTTTGGAAGAACCATTGGTGGACTGATGGCCTTGACCATTTCTCTCTCTCTCTCTCTCTTTTTTTTTTTTTTTTTTTTTTTTGTACTGGGATTGATCCCATGGGCACTTCACTGAGCTACATTCCTAGCGCCTTCCCCCTCCCCCGCTTTCTTGAGACAGAGTCTCACTAACTTGCTTAATGTTTTCCTGCTGAGGCTGGCTTTGAACTTGTGATCCTACTGCCTCAGCCTCCCACTGGGATTACAGGTGTAAAGTTAGACTTTGAAATTAGGACTTCTGTCTGGGGTTATAGCTCAGTTGGTAGAGTGCTTGCCTTTGCATGCACAAGGTTATGGGTTCAATCCCCAGCACCACACACACACACACACACACACACACACACACACAAATCAAAATTAGGATTTCTGAGCTTCTAATGGATATAAAAGCTTTAGGACTGCATGTTTTTGGTCTCAATGAGAGTTTATAAACCGTCCACTTTAATGTAATATCACCTGAGTAGCTCCTGCATGGTAAGAAGTCATGACAAAAGGAATATGTTTGCTAGAAAGATTCTGTAGATAATTCTGAGCAAGGAGAGCTTTTGTTAATGTTTTAGACTGAGGATGTTATTTTTTTTTTAATATTTTTTACTTGTAGGGGCTGGGGTTGTGGCTCAGTGGTAGAGTGCTTGCCTAGCCTGTGTGAGGCACTGGGTTTGATATAACAAATAAATGAATAAAAACAAATAAATGAATAAAAGTCCATAAAAACAAATAAATAAAATAAACAAATAAACATATAAACAAATAAATGAATAAAAGTCCATCAATAACTAATAAAAATAAAAAATATATATTTTTATTTGTAGATGGAATAATCCCTTTATTTATTTATTGTTATGTGGTGCTGAGGATTGAACCTGGAAGCTGTGGCCATTTAGAAGTAGAAATTAATAGCTACACATAGTCTTCTAAGGTACCTCTTTCTTGCCCATCTTCTCTTCTGATAAACAATCTTTTTCTATTATCAGTTATATAGATATAAACCTTTCTGACCCTGACCACATACAGAATTGGGAGGATGACCACTGAAGCCTGTTATTAGAGCAAAAGCTTCCCACATGAGACGAGTGCTCTACCACTGAGCCACAATCCCAGCCCAGGATGTTATATTTTTAATTCCGAAACTTTTACATACTTCATCTAACTTTTACTCATAAGTTTTTTTGTCAGGGTCTCTGCTCTTGTCAGGCTTTCTCAAGATTCTTAAAGATTTTAGGGAAGGGTAAACTTTGTTTCTAATTACTGCCTGTTTTCTGCTGAAATTTTCTCAAATTGAGAGATTAAAGTGGGATTTAGTACAGTGTTTGTCTTTATTGAATGATGAAATATGATTATACTCCACAAATTGCAGACAGATTTTGGAGTGTTGTGCACTTTCCTCATACACTAACCCCCCCAGCAGTATCCTATACCCAGAAGTCTTTCTGTAATAGGCAGGCTTTTCACTGAGCAAGTCATGTTTGTAAATAGTCTCTTGTGACTAAATGCATACATCTGCAATGTAGCTGACTTTGGTTCGAACTCTCTGTTTCCCATGGAGAGACTAGTAATATTTCTCCCTCAGACTGAGTCAATAACCTTAGCCTCAGTCTCTCTGTGCTTCAGTTTCCCCATCTGTGAGGAGGGGATGCTATTATTATCTTAACTTACAGTGATGTTTTAATATTAAATGGATTAATTTTTATAAAATGCTTGGAATAGTATCTGATACATAGTAAGTATTCAATAAATAAATTCTTTTGCTCTAATAACAGGCTTCAGTGGTCATCCTCCCAATTCTGTATGTGGTCAGGGTCGGAAAGGTTTATATCTATATAACTGATAATAGAAAAAGATTGTTTATCAGAAGAGAAGATGGGCAAGAAAGAGGTACCTTAGAAGACTATGTGTAGCTATTAATTTCTACTTCTAAATGGCCACAGCTTCCAGAATCAGAGTTTCTTCTTGCAACTACTTTTGTAGTGGTCAGATTTACAAATTGCCCCTTAAAAATACAATATTGACTCCTGTAATATTCCTAAGTTAAGACTTTTTAAATTTTTTTAATTAAAAAATAGGAATCCTTCAGACTTTTGGAACAGAAGTCCACCTCAGTCATGTAATAACAGCAAACTTTGATGTAAAAAAGGAATTTATATTTTTCTAGCTTTGCCAAACCTTGATTTATTGTCATGATGGCACCTCCTCTGCTATTTCTTCTGAAGAACCTGATCTAACATGCCAGCTCCACTTGCCTTTCAGCCCTTCCCACATTTCCAGCATCTTCATGGGCTGGGTTTACATTGTTTCAGAACCATTGCTTCTCCTACCTCTCCTAGTAGCTGTTGATTAATTATCCCAGTTCTACTTTTATTCTAGCTTCTTGATACCTTCACACCAAGACAAGGGTCCACCATAACTTTCTCAATTTTTTCGTTAGGAATAATTACAGAATAACTGCCAGGTATATCGTAATTTTGTAAAAAAACTTCTCTTATCTTCTGATAGTCCCCAGATGAGAGATTGGTATTACTTTTTAGGTTAATTTCAAAGCTTCACTCTCTTCATAAGGCCTCAAGTGACAAAGTCCTTGCTAAAGAAGGAAAGCAAAACAAAATACCAGACACTTCTCTATGCAAGATGACCTAACTTTATTCTTGCTCATGTTTTTAGAGAGGATAAATGACATCTCTTTAATTAGATGTGTCATTAGGGATAAGAATGGACATCATCCAGAGCGCTCTTAAGTAATTATCAATATTTATGCCTCAAGTAGTTTTTCCTTTGGCAAATGTTATCTTTTATGTTCTGCCACCTCCTGTTTTATTATTCCTATGTGTAGAATTTTGCTCTTATCTAGCAATCAAATAATTCTATAAGGAGCCTTAATTGATATCTAAAGATGCAAGTCTACCCCATCTCATTTTAATAAGATTTCTTTTTAAATGCCCATTCAAGATTAGAAGAACAATTTTCAATTGATGACATTTTAGATACTATGAATGGATTATTATCTTCATTAATAAGATTCTATTATAGTTTTTAAAAGATTAAATAAAAATTTTAGGGACACATACATCATTAATAAATAAACACTAAAAATATATAATATGGAATGTTTGAATTATAAACAAACTAAAACATAGGTGTTTGTAGGATATATAAAAATGAATATTGGAGGGGGGCAAGGTGCTGGGGATTGAACCCAGGGCCCCACACATGGTAGGGAAGTGCTCTAGCATTGAGCTACACCCCCAGCCCTAGAAATAGATTTTTATATGAATAAATTTTTTTAAAGAGAGAGTGAGAGAGAGAGAGAATTTTTTTAAATATTTATTTTTCAGTTTTTTCCGGCGGACACAACATCTTTGTTTGTATGTGGTGCTGAGGATCGAACCCGGGCCGCATGCATGCCAGGCGAGCGCGCTACCGCTTGAGCCACATCCCCAGCCCAAGAATGAATGAAATTTTATAGTAGTTTTGAGACAAGATGTTATATCTGTTCTGCTAAGTTAGAGCAGACTTTCTGGTAAAGATCCTAAACCTAAACTTGATAGATAACAATCATTGTCTATCATATTATTATAAAGTGAACAGTAAGAAACAGTCCCAGTATAATTATTTGTGAGCAAATGACCTTGATAGCCTATCAATTCACACTTCTTAGTTCATTTTTTTTGCAGGGGAGTGGTGCTATTGGGGATTGAACTAAGGGGCACTTGGCCATTGAGCCACATCCCCAGCCCTATTTTGTATTTTATTTAGAGACAGGGTCTCACCAAGTTGCTTAGCACCTTGCTTTTGCTGAGGCCAGCTTTGAACTCACAATCCTCCTGCCTCAGCCTCCCAAGCCACTGGGATTACAGGCATGTTAGATTTAATGTAGAGAATAAAGAGTATTGTATGTGGGCATGTATGCATGTCAGTGAACAAATGATAGATAGGCAGAGGGAGAGAGAGAGGGAGAGAGGGAGAACAACTTACTTACCCAGCACCTTGCCTCTCCCCCCCAGATTACAGTTGATTCTTCTTAGACCTTTTTAAAATTGGTGTGATATTGCTCAAAATTCATTAAAGATTAAAGGTAGCTAATGGATATAAAATTTCTGGAAATATAAAAATTATTCAACCTTCTGAAAAGTCAAAGAAATGCAAATGAAAACAACATTGAGATGCTACTTTTGCTTTAACAACTAGCTTAATTTTTTTTTTTTATTTCAGCAGCCACTTTTATTCCAGGCAAGGTAGTGATTGTTGATTGAAGTATAAATTGGGTCAAATTACTTGACGTAAAAGTATTAATGTTTTGATATTAATGTACTGGGATATTTATTTTAATAACATTTTAATAACAGATGCCCATTAGTAAGGTAATAGCCAAACAAACAATGATATACTTGTCTACACAGTTAAATATCATACACTTAGAAAACAGTTGTAATACAGTGGTAAGTTTAAAAATCAATACAAACTTATAATGGAAATATTATTCCGATTCTTTAAATCTACAGATGCATTTTAAAAAAACAAGCAAATAAGGTGGGTTTTCCTCTGAACATGGAATTATGTTGGCATTTTCTTTGTTGTACTTATTTTCTAAATATTCTATAAAAGTCTGTTTTGCTTTTATATTAGAAGTACAAAAAAATAAACATTCCTTTGTAAGTGTACAATTGGAAAGACAAGATTTGCTTTCAATTCAGAATTATATTTTTACCATTTATTTAAATAAGTAAGTTGTTTTCCCTCTCTCACTCTCTCTCTACCTCTGCCTATCTCTCATCACTGACATGCATACATGCCCACATAAAATATTCTTTATTCTCTACATTAAATCTAACATATGTTCTCTCTTTTTACTTCATTAAAACTTAAAATCTAAAACAAACAAGTTAAAACAATTATGACACTTAGAACTTCTATGACAATAGTTATTTCTTTGCATTTTCTTAGCTTTAATTAGTATAACTATTTTTTCTAGTAGTACTTACTATAATTCTGTTTTGGAACCAATTGATATACTTTGTAAATGCTATTAAATTATCCTTCAGTTTATCAAGGGTTATATGTGTTTTGGCCTGTGTGACTTCTTGCTTCTCTTGACTCTCTTGTGATTTCTGGGGTTTAGGAGCCAAGCGAAAAGAAGGTACCTCTGGACATGTCCTTGTTCCTCAAGCTCCAGAAGCGGGTCACTGAGCTGGAGCAGGAAAAGCAGGTGATGCAGGATGAGCTGGACCGCAAGGAAGAGCAGATGCTACGCAGCAAGGCAAAGGTGAGCAATGCCATTCTACCCAAGAGCCAAGGATGCGCCGGGGGCAGGGAGACTGAGACTTTATATCTTATTCTTTAGTTTTTTAAACCAGAATTCAGCCCAGAAGCACCTTAATCTAGTGTGTTTGGTTAACTCTCCATTATTTTGTGTAGAACAAGTAAAAAAGAGTTAAAATGTGGCAATTAAAATATATTTAAGTTTTTACTTAATTTTTTCCCCCAGGAAGAAGAAAGACCACAAATTAGAGGTGCGGAACTGGAATATGAGTCCCTCAAGGTAATGGAAAATTTCTGTTCAGGACTTTAAATACCTTACTTTGGCAAAAGACCTGCTCAGAGCCTCTCTTTTTTTTCAGAAAACATCCTGAAGAGCTGGAAAATGTACCAGTTCTTGCAACCTAAGTCTTATTCAAGCACTATGTCTGGCCTATTTCCTTTTACAAATTCTATTTCATTTATACTGGACTTCATTCTAAACAGGAACAGGGGAAGCCTCTATTTGAGGCTACAGTAGTAAAGAACATGGACTCTAGTGTTACACTACCCAGGTTCAGATGTTCCATTTGCCACCATAAAAATCTGATTGGATATGAAGGGACAGACCAAAGGCATAGGAGTAGCAATCTGCTCTCCAGATAGTCTTTGCCTTATATAAACATGGACGAATAAAGACTTCTCTATTATGAATGAAACCACAATTCATAAAATATTAGATTAGTGGTTCTCAAAATCTGGTCCCTGGACCAACAGGATCAATATCACCTGGTAACTTGCTAGAAATGCAAAATTTTAGACCCCACACTATTACACTGTTGAATCAGAATTTCTAGGGGTGGAGCCCAGCAATCTGTGTTTTAACAAGAACTCTAGGTGATTCTGATCTCATTAAAGTTTAAGAAACACTGTACCTGAGCTCAGCCATCAAAGTAAAGATTTTAATGTGTTTTCTTTTATAGAAATGAGCAATGCAAATCTGATTGCCAATGGGTGGGAAATTGGGGATAGGAGAGGGCATTCATTTTCATAGAACAGTTATTCTATTACTTGGTAAAAGACCTGATATGATGCTACACACCCAAAATTGTTTCTCTGGGAATAAATAAAAGGATATTTGATCTTTGTATATATACAAGTGTTTCACTTACACTGAAATTGACCTTGGATCATGTGCTAAATAAGGCACCATGGCATTCCCACAAAAAAAGTAGACTTATAAATCCCTGTCTACTTCAGTGTTTCCAAACTGGTATCTTGTGACACTTGCTTTTTGTTGTCATTGTCAGTCTGTTCTGGGTTCCCGTTACCATGATTTGAACAGCATGGAGAGACCCAGCTGGTGGGCTGAGGATAATTGGAGCATGGGAAAGTACTGAGAAGGTGAAGGATATATGTCCATCTGGATGGCTAAGGGGAGAGGCATTCAGCCTCAAAAGGCCTCTTTACAAGCACCTCACACAGGAAAGAAGTCAGAATAATGTATTATTTAATGTCATTGAAACACTGAAAGGAACTTTAGAAGTTTAAATGATATCATATTTTTAAATGAAAAGCCCCTGTGGTGCAATGGCACATGCCTATAATCCCATTCACCAACTCAGGAGTCTGAGTCAGGAGGATCACAAATTTAAGGCCAGCCTCCGCAATTTATCGAGGCCCTCAGCAACTTAGTAAGACCCTGTCTAAAATAAAAAGGACCGGGGACGTGGCTCAGTGGTTAAGTGTTCCTGGGTTCAATCCTCCGTACCAATAAATATATTTATTTATTTATTTAAGAAGTTAAAGCCTGGGGGCTGAGGTTATGGCTCACATAGAGCGCTTGCCTACCATGCGTGAGGCACTGGGTTCAAACCTCAGCACCACATAAAAATAAAATAAAGATATTGTATCCACCTATAACTAAAAAATAAATATTAAAAAAAAGAAGTTAAAGCCTGAAATTTCAGTGTTCTTTCTATTCAGCTTTACAAAGGAAATAAGGACACTACTAAAAATTTCAGGGGTCCACCTATCTGAACTGTTCATTGGACATATCCTAACCAACTGGGTATTCAGATTTGCCCGTATACTTATCTACAAATAAAACCAGGGCTTCTTGGGACCAGCTAAACCTGCCCGTTGGGACTTAACAATCTCTCAAGAACTGTGAATTCTCACTGAACCAGTCTAGAATAAATTTGATTGGAATTTGGGTTGGTGATGCAAACTACCATTAACCTTGCTCAATTCCACTTGATGTCAGACTCCCTTAATTTGCAGAGTTCCCAGTAGAGCATGGGAAGCCATTCACTAAGGGAGCTCTCATGCCCTTTTACCATCAGAGTTGTTCTACCATCTTAAGGGAAGATGAGTATTTCAATGTAAGGCTGAGGATGACAAGCAGTGAACTTTCATTTATCTCTTCATTCAGCGTCAAGAACTAGAGTCAGAAAACAAAAAACTGAAAAATGAGCTAAATGAGTTACGAAAGGCTCTCAGTGAGAAAAGTGCCCCAGAGGTGACTGCTCCAGGGGCACCTGCCTACCGTGTCCTTATGGAGCAGCTGACCTCTGTGAGTGAGGAGCTTGATGTCCGCAAGGAAGAAGTCCTTATCTTAAGGTCTCAGCTGGTGAGCCAGAAAGAGGCCATCCAACCCAAGGTAAGCACAAGACATGGCTAAGGTAGTATTTGGGGACTGTTCTTCATTTCTTCTTACCCTTCCCTTCCAATTTATAATGAAGCAAACACTTAAAGCATATTTTTAATAAGATGGAAGATTCATTTTTGTAAATATTTCAGTGTCACTTTAAAACTGTTGCAAATGCCAATTATAGTTTGAAAAAAAATTCCAATTACAAAAAGCAAGTAACATCCCAAGTGATTAGATTATTGGAATTTTATCTCTCATCTGTAAGCCAAGCTCTTTTAAAATGAATCTTTTGCCATGCATGGTGGTGCTCACCTCCCCAGCAGCTCAGAAAGCTGAGGCAGCAGAAACCCAAGTTTGAGGCAAGCCTCAGCAATTTAGCAAGGCCCTAAGTAACTTAGTGAGACCCTATCTCAAAATAAAAAATAGAAAGGGCTGGGGATGTAGCTCAGTGGTAAAGCATCCCTGGGTTAAATTCCCAGTGCCTAAATGAATAGATAAATCTTTTTTGTGGTAATCTGGCCCCAATAAATTTTGGTCTAAAATAAAGTCCTATTGAATACAAAAATCTATAAATTATCCAACTCTGGGGAGACAAATGTGACTTTAAAGTCACTTGTTGAAAATAACCTGTTTAACTGGAAAGATAACATGTAAAAAGGTTATAAATAAGATCAGTCAGTGGAAGTTACGTGGAGATGATTCTGCTCACTCCAAGGGTTCTATTTAATAGTAGGAGCTGTCCCAGCTGGGAGGGCATTGTTCAAGGATTCAACAGAAAGCATTCCCACACTGAGGATATAAATGGTCCTGGGAAGTCCTTCTCTGTCCCCAAATAATTTGAGGCCCAGCACAGCCATACCCTGATAAGAAGTAAGCCTTTTTATCATCTGCCATCAGAGGAAATATGAATGGTTAGATCAAAATCTGGCTTGTCTCCCTGCCCATGTGTGTGCAAAAGAATGTTACCAGGAATTGAGGCAATAAAGTATCCCAGCTACATAACATTGCCATATAAAAAAAAATGCCCATGATATAAGATGATCTGTACACCTAAAAAAATATGTCACCACATCTGTTAGAAATGTTAGAAATGGGTGGGAAATTGGGTATAGGAGAGAGCATTCATTCTGTGGTTTAGATCCTTTACCTAGTACATTATATTTGGATTTGATAAAGGCAACTCACACTTTGGGATCAACAGTAATCCAGGAAAATATAAAATTTTAAAAATGAAGTATTTGAATAAGTATCTGGTTTTAAAATCCAGTAAAAAATGGAGTTATATAAATAAATGGGCTTCCTTCGGGCTGGAGATGTAGCTGAGTGGTAGAGTACACACCTAGCATGTGCGAGGCCCTGAGTTCAATCCCAGGCACAGCAAAAAAGAAAAGAAAGGGAAATGAACTTCCTTATTTTAAAACAAATCATAAACCCCTAAGTCTAAAGTAAGGCAAGTTCCAAAAGAGGACTCTGCATTTTGGCTGGGCCATATAGGTTGTTCCTTCCACAGGACCTCTCAGGTGGTTCCCTGGGCTACCACCATGGAGGGTCCTAGAGCAACAAGGCACTGCAACCTAGTTGGGGCAGAGTCAAAAATCAAGATTCTTTCCTATGGTTCCCCTGTGACAAACTGATAGTTGTTCTTCAGTTTCCTTTATTTACAAATAATAATTGTTTATATTTATGATATACAATGTGATAGTCTCATGAGAAACTTTAGTAAAAAATTAAGAGAAAGAAAAAGAAATGAAGCAAGGGGCATAAAAACAATCTAGTTAACAGAGCATATAGTTCTGGAATCACACATACCTACTTATCCAGCTCACACATCCCATGTGACAACTGTTCTCCTGCCCCCAGTGGGCTGTTCCTATTTAAGCAAGGTTCCTGCTCACCCAGCTCCCAGCCCGCGCCTGGCAACAGTCTTGTCCTCTCCTAGGAAAAGGGACCTGACACTAATTGAGACCTTCCAAACATTGTGTGGCTATTTGTTCCACTCAGTTTTCTGCTCAGAGAGACACATCATTTCACAACTCCTTTGCAGGGCAGTGGTGAGCAACACCCAGTGAGCTAGGGGATGATCCAGACCAGCCAGATCTGTTTCATCTGCTCCAACTCCAGAATATTCTGGGAGAGTTCACTTGGACAAATGTCGTCCTAGTTAGGAATCACTGTAACTCTCATACACCTAGAGAAAAGATTTTACCCATATGCATTAACACAAGGATTATTCTCTCACATACTCAAAAATATTTTACAACTAGAAAAACCAAAACAACTCAAGAAGGAATTTCAAGTATTTGGCCCTGAAAAATAAAAGGTGCCATCATATAAATACATATTCATGTCCACCTTATGCCAGTTCCATGAATAGTAATTTTTTTACATTTTTTTAGGGGAAACAACTCATGATTGTTTTTAGGTTAGCTTTTATTTCTTGTAGTGGGGATTCATTGATGGAATAATTGTATTTATTATATATATAATATGTATAATACTGTATATATTGTATTTATTCATGGAACTAAAGATTTACTGTTTTCTTCATTTGTTTTTTGTGCTTGCTAACTTGTGATTTTTCAGGATGACAAGGTAATTATAAGTTTTTTCCCAATATTAAGCAAATAATGGTACTTAATTATAACTTTAACTTACAGATATTCCCCAATATATGCAGTTGATGCTTTCTGGCCACCAAACCTATTTCAATATTTATGAATTAACTTCCTATTTGACTCCTTCCTATTTAAAGTTAATAGGGAAAACATAATCATATTAGATTCCAGTCTGGATCAGAGACTCATAACTCAGCTCTGTGACTCACTGTGGTAATTATGGTAAGCCATACAAATGGTGAGAAGAGCTTGGAGTACACTCAGATGTGCAAGTTCTTCTGAGTTCTCATTTCTACCAGTCATGATTTTGATAGCCAAGCAAGGGTGAGGAGGAATCTGAGGAACTGAACATATGTCCTTTACTTTCCTTTTCATCCCCCTGAGTACAGGGTTCATAGGGAGAATAAAAAGTGGCCTCTGATGAGGTTGCAAAGTCAAATTTCTCTAATACATCTTGTTTTCAGTTACTGAGTGAAAGATATTACGAGATTTTCATGTATAGTCCTACCCTTTCAAAACTTCTGGTCATTGGCTTGGGAAAACAAACTCTGAGAAGTCAGTCAGGAACTTCCTAATGCTGGTGGTCCAAATCTGATCCCAGCCCCCAGCTGCCATTTTTTAGTTAAGGTAGGTAGGACGGCAGAAGATTGATTACTTACTCCCTAGCACAGCTGCATACTAAGATGTCTCTCTTTCCCTTGAACCAACTAATTATATCAAGTTATCTAGTTTTCTAAAAGTTCAAAACCATTTCATATAGGTCCTCAGGCATTAGAGCACACATGTATCATTATTTGATGTATTAACTTGGTTCTTTGGACATTATCACTTACGGGTCTTAAAATCTGAGAATGACCCTTTCTGGAATAGAATGACTTTTTTTTCCTTTTATACAAAAAGAAAAAAGAAATTCTCTGAAATATATACTAAAATATTTATAAAACATAAATAAAGAAATGTTCTATATAGTATTTATGGTAAATATTTTTTAATTCAATAAAATATAAGCTTAATATTAATGGTTTTTCTCTGATTATATTTGATCATCTTAAAGAATACATTTATAAACTCAAAAGAACAGCATTAGGGGAAGAGTGGAATATTGTTTTGGTTATTTTTTTCCAGGGATGTTTCTTATACACATTGAAATTCAAAAACAAGCATTTGTAAATCTCTAATTGGCATTAAAGTTATCTTGGAACTGGTCTCCAAGGTCATGATATTTGAAGTGTATTCTATTAAATCCAGCTCATTGTGAGACCTGACAGCAGATGTTGACTGAAGATCAGATATATACTATTTAGACAGAGAGGGCCTTTGGGTTCTAAAGTATAGCAATCTTTAGAGATAATAGAGAAATGATGCTTCTTTTCTGTTTCTTCCCTGCTCAAAAGACATAGAAAGAGGCTGAATAGAAGCAAGATTTTGAAACTGTATTGGTTGTCAGAGAGAGATTGGACCAAAAGGGAAAAGAATGAAATAAGAAATATTGGCAAAAAAGTCTTTTTTACATAAAATCATTAGGAATTCTAATCCATCAGATGTTTATTGCAAAGGCTTATTTATCACACTATACTGTACCAGAGGAAAAAAAGAATTAAATAGCTGCAGATGGTAGATATTTAAAAGAATCTAAATCCCACTTCTATACATCTAAAGATGTAGGGTAAAACTTTTAAATTTTTCTTAAACATATTATATGAATGCCACCTTCTTTGACCTGAGTTTTAAATGAAAAAAAAAAAAAAAGCTTTATGTCAAACTTTCAGTTTTTTATTGGGTGTTTGTTTCATTCTAACTGGCCAGAAAGTAGTAAAAAGAATGGCTCTTTTATGCCATTAAAATACTGTCTGGTGTTTTTTTCTAATACTGTATAATATACTATATATGCATATGTATGTATAATTTTTACATAATATAAAACACATAGCCCATCAGTGGTGGTAATCACAGAGCAGTGGTACTCTAGAATCTCATTCCCTGTGTAGTAGAGTGTTAAGCATTCTCAGAAGAGGGACTGATGGGACCAAACTCTCCTCTGTAGTTACAGGGGCTGGGGCTGGGGCTGATGTTCAAATGGGGCTCAGGTGTGGTGACGCTTATAGCTCCACACCCTCAACTGGAGGAAAGGAGTATGTTATATGTGGTCCAAAACTTTTGAGTTGAGTCTTAATGTGGAAATGTGTCATTTCCTTCTGCAGAATACAATGACAGATTCCACAATACTTTTGGAAGATGTACAAAAAATGAAAGATAAAGGTGAAATAGCACAAGCATACATTGGTTTGAAAGAAACAAATAGGTAAGTCAGTGGTTCTTTTGTTGGTTTTGGTTTACCTGTGTTGGGTTTAAGTCTTTAAGCTAGACTTTTGTACAGTAAGTCAGCATATTTATTCATTGCTTTATTAGACATCTCATCATCTGCAAAGAGAATCCAAGATGTCCAATGTGAACCCAGTTAAAATCCCATTTATAAAATTAGGTAGTATTATTGATGGAGATGTCAGTGAAATTTTTATTTGTATTACAGGAAGATGTTGCTGTATATGTAGGGTCTTAGCCCTGAGGAGCTGTCTTGAGAAGAAAAATAGTTGTTCAGTTTGGGCTGTCTTGTGTAGTTCCTTTCATAGAATGGGTTAGTTATTCAGGATGGTTATTTGAAGGTTTGTAGGGACAAGTGAAGCTTTCAATAATTGAAATTTAGTATGAAGAATAGTGATAAGATATCTGGGATTACATTAGTGTTGGCCGGACAACTCTAAAAGGGTACTATGACTTTGAGGATGAGAGAATGAAGGCTCATAGATGGAATTCTCCTCAGCCTTACTGCCACTACACTTGTCAACAAAGCTGCAGTGTTATAGAAATATTAATATTAATGATTATGTGCTAGGTCCTTTTGAGAGAATAATGGCCAATGATAATTACAGAGAAAGACAATTCCAGAGTTATGTATTACCAGTGTTCAGTCTAGATCTCTTGATGCATAGTATCAGAATTGGTATTCGTAAATACTTCACAAACCAAAGATACTAGTCATACAAAAAGTAAGATACTTCTTTAATGGCTAAGTGTAGAGAATGCTTATGAAATTGTTTAGTTAAACTGAAATTCTAATTAAAATTTATGATTATAAATAATAAACATGTCTTTGTATCTAAGATTATGTTTTTATAGAAAGAGCTATATTAACTGTTCATGTATCCACTCAGCTATTCAGTCACCAGGTATATGTTGTATACCTACTTCATGGCAGACTCTGTGCCACATAGTGACAATACAGCAATAAGGAAAATAAATTAAGTCCCAGCTTTCTCAGAGATTATAGGCTGCTGGTGAGACAATCAGAGTGTTTGGATTTTATTCTGAAGATAGTGGAAAGCATTGAAAGGTTTAAGTAGGAGAATGATGTGATGAGATTTGAATTTTAGAAATCTAGCCCTGGCTATTATGTTGAGAGTAGATTGCAGTGGAACAAGATTGAAAACATGAAGACCAGTCACCAGATTGAAAACATAATCCAGTAACTGATTATAGTGATTTGGGCTTGGTTGGTGGCAGTTGGGATTGAGAGAAATTGGATACTTTGAAAGATACGTGAGAAAATGAGGTCAGTTTGCCCTTTTTGTATATTGAATATGTGGTGAAGAATGGGGAAGCCTGAGGTATGTGCTATGGACACTTGGTTGAATGTGGTGATGCCATTTCATGATATGAGACTGGAGTGTGGGACAGTGATCAGTAGACTTACACATATTGAATTTAAGGAACCAGGAAGACATCCAAGGAGGGAAATCCATTAGGCAATTGAATACATAGATCTGTATCCAGGAGAGATATTTGGGCGAGATATAAATTTTGAAGTCATCAAATTATAATAATACAATTGAAACCTGGAAACAGATGAATTTTCTAGGAAGAGATGGTAGATGGAAAACAGAATTCCTTCAATTTGTGTTATGAAAATATATCAACAAGATTATATAGCAAGAGTAAGAACCTGTACTCTATAGTCACACAGTGCTGGGATCCACTACTTACCAGCTGTGTAGCCTCTACAGGTATCTTACTTCCAAGTCTCCAAGTCTTCCTGTGTAATGTGGCACATGGTATATATTAGGTGACTGGGAGAACTAAATGAAATATAATGAAAGGATGTAGAACAGCATCTGGCACTTAGCAAACACACAAATGTTTGTATCTTAGAAAAAAACTATTATCAATTTTGTCATTCTTATCTGTTAACTACTTCTAATAAAATGTGATACAGCTCTAATATAAAGGGAGTTTCTCCATATATTAAGATTAGTCTTTGATGAAAATAACTTGAAATCATGTCATAAAAGCTGAATACATTGGACATGTTCTTATGTTACTCCTATAAAAAATTTTAAAACAAATTTTTAAATGGAGAATCAGATTTCATTAAGCTAAAACAAGTTCCTACCCAGAAGACTTAAAATTTTATTTTGAGATATACTGTGAAGATTGCCACATGAAGACAATAACTGGAGTTTTCATTCCACACGTATGCCATGGTTAGCCTCCAATCTAATGCCTAATATACAAAATCGCTCAGCCAGCTGAATAAAATGTTAAAAACAGAATTTCTTTCTCACTTTTTAGTTCATTTCTTATTTGGGGGGGAAAAATCTCTTGGTCTTGTTTTTTTGCTATAATTTCTATGCACATACATGTGATGTTACATGTTACCCATTTTTTAAAAATTAACCAAAAATAATTTTTGTGGTAATGTTCTAGTGTTATCTGTGATAAATAAAAACAATCTTACTCACTTAATAAAATATTGAAATACCATGTGCTACTCTTGACCATCATCATCTCATTACCATCCTGTATTCCTTTGTGTTTTGCATTTTTGTTTCATTTGCATGGAAGATCTTCTGCTATGGATTACCATGAATTGAATGAGGATGGAGAGCTGTGGCTGGTTTATGAAGGGTTAAAACAAGCCAACAGGTTATATTTGTGTCCTCAAAATGGAATGTTATTAATTTGTTGTTTTTCTTACTAACAGTGACCTTGTGACTTTAACTCTGTGTTTCTTTTGCATTGTCTTCCTGGGTAAATCAGTTTCGTTAAAACCTATTAAACTTAGAACATTCAGCCAGACACCTTCTCAAAAACCTTCTCCTCTAAGAGATACTATTAAAGCTAAAATTGATTGATGGTGAATATGAAAATTACTTCCTATAAGTGAATGATACTTTCTAGAGTGAATATCTAAAAGTTGTGAATCTCTCTCTCTAGGAGTTGAGAAAACAAAATCTTTTAAGTATGGTACAAATTTTGGGGGGTAGGAACTAATATTTATTACTTAATTAGCAGCTTCTTGTTTCAAAGATCAATCTACATGATATATGTACCTGTAGCAATGTGGCTGCTTTCTTGTATATTATTATACTGCCTAAAAATAATATCAAATAAATGATTTGGCATTCCTTGTGGTTATTACAAAGTTCACATGCATGAGACAACAAATCAGGAGGGTTTCATGTTTAAGGGAAAGAAAATAAATTGAAATAGCAATATCTTTTAATGCAGATAATCATCTGCTTATTGACATGTATATCTTAAATCTCATAAAAATCCATTTTAGAATTAAATTTTTAAAAGTCTTAAAATACTGTTTGTTCAGGGGGCTTCCGCTTATTCTGCTTTGTTTATTCTAACCATAAACCTCTGTCATTAATTTTGAAGTATTATTGGTTTAAATTCTTTTGAAATTTTAACAGCTTGCTTGCAATGGCATCAGTAAGTTTTACCCAGCAGTTGGCAAACCAAGACAGTTAGAATAAAAGAATGTCTTCTTTTCTTTCTTCACATCAGTTAAATTTTTTTTTTTTTTTGGTGGTCGTGGTGGTGGTGGTGGGGGTAACTGGGGATTTAATCCAGGGGTGCTTTACCCCTAAGCTACATCATCAGCCCCCCTTTTTTGAGACAGGGTCTCCCTAAGTTGCTGAGACTGGCCTCAAACTTGTGATCCTCCTGTCTCAGCCTCCTGAGTCACTGGGATTACAGATGTGTACCATTGTGTTTTTTTTGTTGTTGTTGTTGTTTTTTGTTTTTTTCTTGCATCAGGTCTTAACCATCACTTCATTTTGTGTTTAGAAAAGGAATGACTGTACAAGCAGGGAAGCACAGTGAAGGGAGGATGCTCTTACTCTCTGGCATCTTTGTTGCCAGTGCCCTCATCTACTTTGTGGGCACAGCTGGCTACATGGTTGCTCAAAGAAACAGTAACCACTTGTTGGTCCTGTTAATACTTGTATTCCAAAACCATGTCGTGTTTGGATTCTGTTACTGTTATATAAATTTATGGGGAGAGAGATGATGATAAATTTAAAATATGTGCATATATGAAATTACAGAACTTTCTGTCTGAATTTAACTAAATCTGCATATATTTTAGAGTAAGGCTCCAGCATTTCTGTCCTTTAGTGATAAGAGTAAAATATAAAAATGGGACCCTGGTCCCACCCTCTACCTAGAGTTAGTAACTATAATCCTTAAAGGCATATTTAATTAGATTGGGAGTTTGTAAGCTTGCCCTTATAGTGCAGAGTTATTTGGTAGCAGTGATACTGTGTTTTCCACATTTAATTCTAGCTTATAAATATAGAAAGCCAGATTAGAGTTAGGTCTTTCCTTTTTTTTTTAAGTCATCATTTCCTATGAATTTTTTAAAGAGCTAAGACTCCTCTGTCTCTTCAGACCTCTGAGAATTTTATACTGCTCAGAAAGACACAAATATGAGAGTGTTCACATACATTTCTGGTCCTTGTTTGGGTTTTTTTACTTTAATCAAGTCAGAAGATTCAGGGCTACTAGAGAGTACCTGCTTTTTCTACTTTTGTAAGTGAGCATGAAGCCCTACCCAACACCACTTAGGCAGGAACTCAAAGTGTCATCTTTTCTTTCTACTTGTATGGCTTCTCTTCAGGCTCCTGGAATCCCAGCTGCAGTCACAGAAGAGGAGCCATGAGAATGAGGCTGAGGCCCTCCGAGGGGAGATCCAGAGCCTGAAGGAAGAGAACAACCGGCAGCAGCAGTTGCTGGCCCAGAACTTACAGCTACCCCCAGAGGCCCGCATCGAGGCCAGCCTGCAGCACGAGATCACCCGGTTGACCAATGAAAACTTGGTAAGTAGAAGTACCACCCCCCTACCCCCACATGCCCCCTCTCAGCAGGCAGTGCTTTGCATTGCTGTATATCTTGGTTTCTTTTTGATCAAACACAGCTTTTCCTTGCTGAGAAAATTTCCATGCCCCATATTTGTTACTCTCTTACTCTAATAGAAACAGTAAAGAAAACATGAATAAATTTGTACAAATGAACAACCTGCACAGGTTGTTCTCACAGAAAGCTCCAGGTGTCCAAGTGTTCTCAGATGTCATTTGGAAGGTCAGGAAGAGAGCCACCCAACTACAAACTGGGTTTTGATAGAGTCTGAGGCAACCTGCTTCATCCATTTCAGCTAAGGATTCTCTGCCTTCTCAGGAGGTTTGGTATGTGATTGCCATGACAGATACTGGGCAATTTTGCTTACATTTGGTCCCCAAGCAGCCACCAAGGCCATCCCAGCCTCTCTCTCAGGCAGACAAGAGCAGGTTAGAGTAGAGATCAGGGAAGGTGGTTGGCAGAACCAATAAGGGGCTTTTGGTTAATGCTGGATGGAGCTTATTGACAGGAGAGGGAGTCAGGATTCAGGTTTAGACTTATTCTTTTAAGAAGAACTTGTATGTATGATTGCACAATGGTGTGACTCTACTTCATGCTCAACCAGAGAAGAGAAAAATTCTTCTCCATATGTATACAATGAATCAGAGAGCTTTCTACTGTTATGTATAACTGATTAGAACTAATAAAAAAATTAAAAAAAAAAAGAAGAACTTGTATAACAAATGCAGAATTTTTTTCCCTTGCCAGATTTTTGAACACTGGTATGGAATCCAAGTTTTTTCTTTTCCTTTTTCCTTGTTTGTTTTCTTTTTTTACTGAAAATATTTTCTAAGTTATTTGTTTCTGTCATATAATAATCTTTATTACAGATTTGTTGTTTTTAAAATCTGACAGATATACACATAATATTAAAAATCATTGAAAGATTATAATTCCATACTTCTGTGTAAAATCTGTATTGTAGTGATAGCCTGATTTTGAGAAAAGTTTTTTAAGACTTTTGAGAATTTGTCTTTTTTTTTTAATTAAGGTTTCTTAATGACCTATAATAAAATACTTTGAATTCTCTCTGAAAATTTGCAATCTGAATCATCTGTCCATTATTTCATTAGTGATACTCTATATTACAAATAGATTTCTAGTGTCATTTATCCAGCCATTTTTTGTGTGAATTAGAAGCAAAGTGGAAGGTATTCTTTTTGCAGTCTGTATTTCTGTGTGAGGCTCATGGTGGGAATACAGGAAGAGGGTGAATGTTGTATTTGGACTCTTCAGAGTGACTGAAATCTTGCCAATTTGTCAGAGAAACTACTGATTCATTAAATATTTTTGAAATGTCATTTATTATTCCCAAGTATATTTTGTTGCTTAAATTAAACTAACAATTCTTTGGTGACTAAGAATTGATAAATATACTAACTAACATTGATTGATCAGTAAAAAAATTTTGTGCTTATAAATGATTGTCTTAAAATACTAGGTGAATCTGAAATAAAGGTGCTTCTGGGTGGCAGATTCCCAAAGTTTATACACGAAGTTGATCAAGTATTTCCTTTGCAAACTGTCGGTAGTATTAATTTTTCCTAGCAATTTTCATAGCTAACATAAAAATAAAATGGGCCTCTACATTTTAAGCCATAAAAATCTGGTTAATGAGTTTGAGTTTGGGGAATACCCTTTTAAGTCAGCTGCTTCTCTTGCCATTACACTGACTACTAATTCAGGAGAATGGATTCAAATAGAAGTACATGAAATTATGTGCTTTTGCCAACTCATTATGGTTTCTCAATCTCAGTTGTGTAATTCTTGGAAGCACTTGAGAAGAAAATTCAAGCAGCAATGGACCTAGGCTTAGTGTTCTTGAAAATGAAGAACATTAATGGAAATGTCACCTTGCGTGACATCCACCAGCCACCTACTGCCCCAACACAAACACAAGAATGGTATCTCTCCTTCTCTAGTGAACAGGTTTCACAGACCTCCCCCAGGATGCCTTTCAGGGAAGAAGGGCCGAGGGTTTCTCACCATTCTCTCCAAACAAGAGTACTAACAGTGCCAATATTTTCCCTTTAATTTTATTTGCCTTCCCTACCCTTGCTATGGCTGCCAGTAGCAAAGTAGGTCTAGCAAACTCCTGAGCATCACCTATGGGGAAGGCTAGAGATAAAAGGGTAAGAGGGCTGAAGACTGAAGTGACAGCCTTGTCTGGGCAGTGTGGATGACCATTCTGTTTACCATCTAAATGATGGTGTCCTGGACATCATTCATTTCTTTTTATTATGCAAAAAATCTGTAAGAATGTAGTTAAAATTATCCATACTAGAAAATAATATATAGCAATGACAAATCAGAGTCTTCTGAATATATACAAATTCATTATTTGTGTTTTAAAATACTTTTAAGTGAATTTTGCTGAGAGGTAGTGTTCCCTCAAAGACAGGGGGAAAAAAACAAATATCCATTATGCCTGTTTTTTCAGTATTTTGAGGAATTATATGCAGATGACCCTAAGAAGTATCAATCATATCGGATTTCACTTTACAAACGGATGATTGTATGTAAAACCACAGTGTTTTTTCCTTGTCTTCCTGCTAATTTTAGCCCTCTATATCTGAAGAGCACACTGCTGCCTGCCCCTCACCAGAAGTCTTTTCAAAAACTTTGACAAAACCTATTTCTGCCCACAGCTATCTTTTAGCCAGTGGTGTCATCTCTGTCAGTGTCCTGCGTCCATTCTCATGTGTGGTTTGTTATTAACACTAGGCTTACAGTGTGATGGAAGCAATATGATTTGAAAGATCACATGAAATCCAAGAAGCAATTAGCAGTTTGAACAAAGCATTAGCAACTATTCCCTTCAAGTCATCATTTTAGCCTGTAATCCCAGTAATTCTGGAAGCTGAGTCAGGAGAATCACAAATTCTAGACCAGCCTCAGCAACTTAGCAAGGCCCTGTCTCAAAAAAATCCAAAAAGGATTGGGGATATAACTCAGTGTTTAATCCCCAGTACCAAAACAAAAAACCCAGATCATTAGTCTAGTATCTATATCCACTCCTGTCTAAACTGGAGAACAAATGATATTTGGATTTGTAAACACTTGTCTTCTCTGTAACCTGAATGAAAACCACAAACATCCCTGACTCATTTCCCTTCTAAACTCTGAGTCTGCTCTTATTTGCTTTAATTTTTGAGTTTCTAATTATGTGCTGGCATTTTAGAGAATTCTCTTTTACAGAGACAATAATCATACACTTTAATACCTCCCACCATAAACATACTGTTTTTCCTCTTTTGCATTACACATTCATAATTATTCCCTTTCTTTGTATATATCACCTGCAAGATTTCATGAGTGTCTTGTGTCACCTGCCACTTTGGCCCAAAGTCATCAAACTGCTCTTTATCCCATTCTCTATGATTATTTTTCAACTTACCTTTTAATTCCCAAAACTTTAAAGTTTCAGAGCTATTCTAACAGCTCCAAAGAATGGGTCTGTCATAGAGTAGGGTTCAATTCCTGCTTGATAAGTTCAATGATCCTTAAATCTTCTCCCAAAACCTTTTGTGAACTCATCAAAATTCATGCTTGCCTAGTTTCCCTTTAAAATAAGCCATTTCACTGTAATAACAATATATTGAAAAGGTTTGATTATTTTACCCATAGAGAGTCTACTTAAAAAGACTCCACAGGAAGCTTGCCATCCATCACGCTGTAAAGATTTTACTGCATTGTGTATTTTAACATTTGGCTTTATTATAGCTGTATTTCCCATGCCTGCCAGTTTTAGCCAGGTGGGGGCTCCACCAACAAGCTGCTCTGAAGCTTTTTTGTAAACTAACAGTACTATTTCTGTGATGCTGTGTCAGCTCTCCCTTGGAAAGGGAAATTTTAAAAGGGCTATTTTGATCTTTTTGTTATGTTTCTCATTTTGATCTTTAGGATTTGATGGAACAACTTGAAAAACAGGATAAGACTGTCCGGAAACTGAAAAAACAACTGAAAGTTTTTGCCAAAAAAATTGGTGAACTAGAAGGTACTAAATATATTTTTTATATGACAGTCATTGAATCTTGGTTGTTTATTGCTATACAAGCAGCCTAACAAAGACTGTATGTGAATATTAGGAAAAATAACCTTTAGCAAACCTAATTTCTGTGGAGTGGAAATTCCTATTTCTACATGAAGAAAAATGTTCTTTCTGTGGTGGGAATTATATTTTCAGAAGGAGAGAATTCATTCATCAAGCATCTAATGAGTGTCTCATGTATGCCAGGTAATGTGCTAGACAGTATACATGGCCATTAAGAGCATGGAATGTGGAGCCAGGCTTCCTGGGTTCAAGTTTTAATCATTCTACTTACTGCCAGACGTGCTGGTGCACACTTGTAATCCCAACAGCTCCAGAGGCTGAGGCAGGAGGATTATGAGTTCAAGGTCAACCCCAGCAATTTAGTGAGGGCCTAAGCAACTTAGCAAGGCCCTGTCGCAAAATAAAAATATAAAAAGGTCTGGGGATGTGGCTCAGTGGTCAAGTGCCCCAGGTTCAATCCCCAGGACCAAAAAAAAAAAAAATCCTTCTGCTTACTAACCATATAATATTGGACAAGTAACCAAACCTCTCTATGCCTCAGTTTTCCAATATGTTAAATGAAAATGTTAATAGTATCTGATATAGTTATAAGAATTGAATGAGTTGGTATGAATAATACATTTAGAATAGTTTATGATACATAGTAAATGCTACATATAACTTAGTTGTTAGTATTAACTTTTAATATTTGGGATACTGACAGGAGTGATATAAAGTCTGTTTCCTCAAAGAATCCACAGTATGATAGAGGAAAAAAGAGAAGCAAATAAAAATATGACTAATGAAAATAAAGAGGAGGATGGGAAAGGCAGCGGAGCACAACAGACACTAGTATGGCAATTTGTAAATCAATGGATGTGTAACTGATGTGAATCTGCAATCTGTGTATGGGGTGAAGGTGGGAGTTCATAACCCACTTGAATCAAAGTGTGGAATATGATATGTCACGAAATTTGTAATGTTTTGAACAACCCACAATAAAAAATTAAAAAGAAAAAAGAAAATAAAGAAATAAGATCTTTTAAAATATCTCATGGTTTCTTTATGATAATGGCAGGAAAACTCCTTGAGAAAAATTAAATATAAGTTGCTGTTATTATTATGAATAAATTAATCTTGTTTTGTGGATTAGTGTGTTTGTTCATTAAATAAATATACTGAGTTCCTGCCATGATCTGAGCACAGTTGTAGGCACCAGGGATCTAACAGTGAACAGGACTAAAGCCATATTCTAAGCTTTTTTCAACAAACTTCTCACTGCTTGAGAGATTTTAGAGAAACTCTTTGGAATTGCCTTCATACCTAAAATGATATTACTCAGCCTGATCTCCCATCTTATTCTCTAGATGTCATTCTGTTTAATTTCTGCTTGGCTCAAAGAGTTAAGATTCCCCACTACTGGTAATGTTCAAGAGAATCTACTATGATTGACTCATAAGTATGGTTTTCATTCCTCAAACATGCCAGGACCTATCATAATTATTCTGTTTGGCTTCCTGTTCTCCTGGTCAAGTCTACTCGTCCTTTGAGACCAGAATCATGTGTCACACCCTCAAAAGCAGCCTTTCCTGATCCTACAGATAGATCTTATGGCCCTGCCCTCTGTGCACCACAGTTTGGCTCACATCTTCTATGATTTTCACTACATCATATTTTTAGTAGTTTTCCTTGTTTGAATTATTGTCTTTCATGATAAACTATAAACTTCCTTAGCATAGGAACCACCTACCTCTTATCTTTCTTTTGTTTTCATAGCCCTGAGTATGGTGTCGGACCTATAATAGTCCTTTCTTAAGTGTTTGTTGAAAAAAATAAATAAGTTTCAGAAATATTTAGAACATGACAACTTGAATATTTACTTTAAAGAGGATATTTCTCTCTTAGATATACAAATACTGGAATAACTGTTTAGAAATCAGAAAGATTACTTTGTAGTCATATTTGATATATAATTCTTCATATAATGTTGAAATTTTGAAACCCCAAATCACACACTCACACATGAGAGATATACAATTTAAAAAAGAACTTTCTACACTTATTGTGCACTAAATTATATCATAAGGTTTTAATCAGACAAGAGCATTTGCTTGAAAGAAACTGATTTTAAGGGTATTAACTTGTGAGATTGCTTATGTTGATCTCCTACTGGCTTCTTTGCCATACATTAGTAATTTTACATTTTTAATCAGCTTTCTTTGATGTATACATTTTTAAAAGATAACATTAGAATATTTCAAGATGTTACTAATTTTAGGCTATTATTAATCAGAAATCAACTTTTCAGTGAAACAACCCTGACAAGTTTAAAGCTGATAGGTATAAAGCTAAAAACATTTGAGAAGGCTTAGATTAAGTCAAACAAAGACAAAATGGTTCTTAAGAAAGGTTATATTTTGAGTCAAGTGATAACATTAACTAGAGAATAAAATTAATAGATTTATGTGACCTGGAACTTATGGCAGGCATTGTCCCTGCTCTACCCTCAAATTAGGGAATATAGATGAAAGATTTTTCTAACACTTCTCTCTTTGTCCATGAATCTCACAGTTGTACAGAAAATACTGGCAACTTTGTATAGCAAAGCACTTTCTGGTAGCCAAAAGTGAATATTTTTCTTCAACATACTTAATGCATATATTATAACATACTTAAATCCTTTGGGTTTATAATAACACAACTCTTACCTTTTCCTATGGGCTACATTTAATTAAGGAGACTTTTTTTAAAATCCAGCAAAATCTGTTTTTAAAAATACCAACCTATATAATTTTTTAGCAGGAATTATATAGTTAAATGGAGAGTATTTCAAAATTTGATGTGCTTTGTGCTGTATTTTAATCTAGGATTGGGTGTTCCATCTCTGTTTTTGTAGTCAAGAAATTTATACCTGAAAGTCTTCTGAAAATCATTTGATTATTTTATAAGAGAAAAAAAAAGCATAGGTGACATTCCCAAAGCCTCAGCCAGTAAGATACAGGACCAGAACCCAAGCTCTCTGAGAACCACTGCTTTCTCTCCTTTGAGTCATGTTTTCCAACAGAGCTTCTCCACTTATAGGAATATATCTGTTTTAATTGAACCTGAGATCAATATCTTCCTGGTGCCAAGTGTGGAAAAGTAAAATTTTTTTAAAAATCCAATTTTCTTTCCTTTTCCATAACAAAAAGGTTAAGGAATGTTTTCCTTTCAAGTTTATAAAGAATTTAGAAAACAGTAATAGGGATTGCTTCAGCTTTTTGTAGAAAGAGTCTGCATTGGATAAAGCACTGGACTAAGAAACTGCCATCTCAGCTCATTTGTGCTGCTCTGACAAAACACCTGAGACTGGGTGATTTTTAAGCAACAGGAATTTGTTTCTCATAGTTAGTTCTAGAGGATGGAAGTTCAAGATCAAGGTGCGTGCAGGCTCACTGCCTGTTGAAGGCCTGATTTCTGTTTCCCTGGTGGTGCTTTGTTGCTGTGCCCTCCAGAGGGTTCATAGGCTGTGTCCTCACATGGAAGGGATGGAAGGACAAAAGGCCTAATTAGTTCCTTATAACACTTTTATAAGGCACTAATCCCATCCTTAAGGGTGGAGCTCCTATGGACTAATCACCTCATAAAGGCTCCACATTTTAATATTGTTGCATTGGGGATTAAGTTTCAACATAAACTTTGGAAAGACACAAATGTTCACACCATTACAGCCACCAATGTCTCTTGAGTGTTTGAAAACTGGAGTAGAACCAGGCATGGTGGCACATACCTGTAATCCCAGCAACTCAGGAGGCTAAAGCAGGAGGAGTGCAAGTTTGAGGCTAGCCTCAGTAATGAAGGGAGACCCTGTCTTAAAATAAAAAATAAAAAGGACTAAGGCTATAGCTTAGTAAAGTGCCTCTGGGCTCAATTCCTAGTGCCAAAAAAGAAAGAAAAAGAAAACTGGGATAGTGTCCTGGTTTAATCCCTTCCAGGCTTTATATTTTCCTGATGCTGCATAGAAGTTGACATTTTATTTTAATTAGTAAATAATTTTGCTAAATAAATCAAGATTATGTTGAGCTGATAGCTGTTTTTTATCTGTGAGTTTTTGTAAAGACTTAAGTCTCTAGGAAGAATTCAAAGGCAGAGAGAAAAATTTTAATGGGAAGATGGGAAAATTTGTGTGACATTTTTGTTCAGACCAAAAAAGATCCTAGTTCAAGATTTTGCAAAAAGAAAGTGAAGCTTTCTTTTAACATACAAGCTCTTTTATTGAAAGTATTCATCATATTTTATAATTTTGAGGTGCATGCTTCACATTTTAGCACCTCTGAAGTTGGAATATGTCTTAAAATTATTGATGCACTATTATCGTTTTATTGCCATTTTTTTCAGTGTTATATAAAATGGCATATCTCACAGTTAGTGGCATCTTAAGGAAGTATAAAAGTAGTAGGCTTAAAACATCTTCTTTGGGTTACATGGACTCTAGATTTTTTCCCCCCAGTACTGGGGACAGTGGCATTTTACTACTGAGCCTTTTTAATTTTTAATTTTGAGACAGGGTCTCAATGAGTTGCTGAGGCTGGCCTCAAACTTCTGATCTTCTTGCATCAGCCTCCAAAGTAGCTGCAATTACAGGCACTTATTACCACACCTGGTAGACATGTGCTTTTACTGATAAATCTAATGTTAAATTCGTTTCCTCCCAGTTTCCCCTCTTAGAATTATCTCTGTGGCTTAAAGTAACTAGAAACATAAATGGCAGAGAATTTATTATTTTAACACACATCAGCAGGCCCATAATCTCTGGAGGCCACAACTTCATCATCATTCCTTGTGGGTGTTGTGTTTAAACTGACCCCAGAAGTAATTAATATGAAAATAAATAGTTTTGAGTCTCCTCTTCTCTCACATAAAGTATTATATTATAAAACTCACCTGGTGGGTTTCAGACTGCATCTTGTATCTGCAGCACTAGATCACGGGAGTTGGTTGTAGCCCCTAGCTGTCCAATTGCAATCTGATCACTCTTTAGATATCATAGTGTTGGTAGATGGTGGTGATTCTACCTAAACCAGGTTTTCAGCACTTACAGTCCCAATATGTGATGTTGCATCATGAGGTGGAAGATATGTCACCATGCTCCATGCCACATAAGCAAGAGCACTAGCAGGTATTTTGTTCTCTATGATAATCTTTTCCTGTAGAATTGGTTTCTTAGAACTAGAAAAGGAAATGCCCAGAGCAACACAAAAGTTCTGATACCTCATGGAGCCAGCACCTTTAAACTTTCTAACATTTTTGCATCTGATCTGCATTTCATTTGACAACAATCTGAGAACCCAAACTTATTGTATGCTTTAAGAGATTTCTTTTTTTTAATTTATTTTTTTAGTCATACATGACAGTAGAATGCATTTTGATTTATAATACATACATGGAATGTACATACATCAATCATATTGACTATTCTATTCTGCTGCCCTTCCTATCCTCCCTATTCCTCCCCTCCTCTCCCATTCTTTCTCTTTATCCAATCTAATGTGACACACTTTTTTTTCTTTTTCTCATTACAACATCATATATGTATTCTGTATAACAATGAGGTTCTCCTTCCATCTTCTGTGCAACTCCCCTTCTCCCTCTTTTTCCCTCCCACCTCTCTTCCCTATTTAGTCGTAGTCTTCTTCTCATGCTCTTCCTCCCTATCCCATTTTGAGTCACCCCCCCCCTTATATCAGAGAAGACATTCGGCATTTGTTTTTTAGGGATTGGCTAACTTCACTTAGCATAATCTGCTCTAATGCCATCCATTTGCCTGCAAATGGCATGATTTTATTATTTTTTAGTGCTGAGTAATATTCCATTGTGTATAAATGCCACATTTTTTTAATCCATTCATCTATTGAAGGGCACCTAGGTTGGTTCCACATTCTAGCTATTATGAATTGTGCTGCTATAAACATTGATGTGGCTGTGTCCCTGTAGTATGCTCTTCTTAGGTCTTTTGGGTATAGTCCAAGAAGGGGAATAGCTGGGTCAAATGGTGGTTCCATTCCCAGCTTTCCAAGGAACCTCCATACTGCTTTCCAAATTGGCTGCACCAATTTGCAGTCCCACCAGCAATGTATGAGTGTACCTATTTCCCCCGCATCCTCGCCAGCACTTATTGTTGTTTGACTTCATAATGTCTGCCATTCTTATTGGAGTGAGATGGTATTTTAGAGTAGTTTTAATTTGCATTTCTCTGATTGCTAGAGATGGTGAGCATTTTTTCATGTATTTGTTGATTGATTGTATATCCTCTTCTGAGAAGTTTCTGTTCAAGTCCTTGGCCCATTTGTTGATTGGGTTAGTTGCTTTTTTGTTGTTTAACTTTTTGAGTTCTTTGTATACTCTAGAGATTAGAGCTCTATCTGATGTTTGAGGGGTAAAAATTTGTTCCAAGGATGTAGGCTCCCTATTCACCTCGCATATTACTTCTCTTGCTGAGAAAAAACTTTTTAGTTTGAATTCGTCCCAGTTGTTGATTCTTGGTTTTAACTCTTGTGCTATAGGTGTCTTATTAAGAAATTTGGGGCCTGCCCCCACGTGATGAAGATTAGGACCAACTTTATCTTCTATTAGACGCAGAGTCTCTGGTCTGATTCTTAGCTCCTTGATCCATTTTGAGTTGACTTTTGTGCATGGTGAGAGAAAGGGATTCAATTTCATTTTGTTGCATATGGATTTCCAGTTCTCCCAGCACCATTTGTTGAATTATTTTGAAACCCTATACTCTAATAAAATAGAGGATAGTGAAGGCATCCATAAATTTCTTAAGGCATATGAGCTACCCAGATTGAGTCAGGATGATATAACCTAAACAGACCAATATCAATTGAGGAAATAGACAAAGCCATCAAAAGACTACCAACCAAGAAAAGCCCAGGACCGGATGGATATACAGCAGAGTTTTACAAGAACTTTAAAGAAGAACTAATACCAATACTCTATAATCTATTTCAGGAGATAGAAAAAGAGGGAGTACTTCCAAATTCATTCTATGAGGCCAATATCACCCTGATTCCCAAACCAGATAAAGACACCTCAAAGAAAGAAAACTACAGACCAATATCCCTAATAAATTTAGATGCAAAAATCCTCAATAAAATTCTGGCAAATCGGATACAAAAACATATCAAAAAGATCGTGCACCATGGCCAAGTGGGATTCATCCCTGGGATGCAAGGCTGGTTCAATATACGGAAATCAATAAATGTAATTCACCACATCAATAGACTTAAAGATAAGAACCATATGATCATCTCGATAGATGCTGAAAAAGCATTTGACAAAATACAGCATCCCTTTATGTTCAAAACTCTAGAAAAATTAGGGATAACAGGAAATTACCTCAAAATGGTAAAAGCTTTATACGCTAAGCCTCAGGCCAGCATCATTCTAAATGGAGAAAAATTGAAGGCATTTCCTTTAAAATCTGGAACAAGACAGGGATGCCCTCTCTCACCACTTCTATTCAACATAGTTCTTGAAACACTAGCCAGAGCAATTAGACAGACGAAAGAAATTAAAGGCATAAATATAGGAAAAGAAGAACTTAAATTAGCACTATTTGCCGATGATATGATCCTATACCTAGCAGACCCAAAAAATTCAACCAAGAAACTTCTAGAACTAGTAAATGAATTCAGCAAAGTGTCAGGATATAAAATCAATACCAATAAATCAAAGGCATTCCTGTATATCAGTGACAAATTCTCTGAAATGGAAATGAGGACAACTACTCCATTCACAATATCCTCAAAAAAAAATAAAATAAAATACCTGGGAATCAACTTAACAAAAGAGGTGAAAGAGGTATACAATGAAAACTACAGAACCCTGAAGAAAGAAATAGAAGAAGACCTTAGAAGATGGAAGGATTTACCTTGCTCATGGATTGGTAGAATTAATATTATTAAGATGGCCATACTACCAAAAGCACTTTACAGATTCAATGCAATTCCCATCAAAATCCCAATGACATTCCTTGCAGAAATAGAAAAAGCAATCATGAAATTCATCTGGAAAAACAAGAGACCCAGAATAGCTAAAGTAATTCTAAGCAGGAAGAGTGAAATTGGTGGTATTGCGATTCCAGATAGAGCAATAGTAACAAAAACAGCATGGTACTGGCGCCAAAACAGGGTGGTAGACCAATGGTACAAAATAGAGGACACAGAGACAAATCCACAAAATTACAACTACCTTATATTAGACAAAGGTGCTAAAACCATGCAATGGAGAAAGGATAGCATCTTAAAAGAGATTTCTTAACTGCTTTCCTTTCCTGTAGATTAAAGGATAAAAATCCTGCTTACTATCACAATCATCAAGATAAGTTCACATGTTCCCTTTTGGTTCCCAACTTTGAGATGAACTTGGAGGCCTCTTTTTATCCTTAGCATAATTCTTCTCTAGCTGCTGTCATTGACAATAGTGACCATTTTTAATACTATTGTACTTCAATGATTGCAGCTTCATAGCAAGACTTTAGTATTCATTAAAAGCAACAAACAAGTAAAAAAAATATTTAGGAATTTATATTAAATAAAGGTGTTTATTTGTTTATGATTTCTTTGGAGATTAGAGGTGGCAGGAGAAAGGTGTTTGCCTTATGAGGCCCTTATGGAAAAAAATACATTTTCACATCAGTTAGTATGAAGGAACACTCTTGATGTGGTCTGAGATGATTATAATGATACATTTAGAGTAAATATTCTTTTGTTTTTAATGACTAGATTCTTAGAACTAGTTGATCTTGCTGTCCCCTTGTACAAAATTTTTTTTTCCTTTGTGAGAAACCTTATTACAAAAAAAAAAAAAAACTTGAAATTTTCAAATCAGTTCAGGTCAGATTATTTGATGTTAATAATATCAGGCTCTAGTGCCTGTCAGAGTAGCATCATCATTTAATTTTGCTACCTATCCACCCAATTTTAGCACCAGAGAATAATTATAAGAGGACAATTTTAAGTGGCAAATATGGCAAGTTTGTATTGTTACAGAGTTCATTTAAAATGATAGGAAAAATGAGAGGGTTTCATGTTCCTATCTAGAAACCATTCTGCTCTTTTTTTTTTTTTCCCTTATGAAGTGGGCCAGATGGAGAATATATCTCCAGGACAGATCATTGATGAGCCTATCCGTCCAGTCAACATTCCCAGGAAAGAAAAAGATTTCCAAGGAATGCTGGAATACAAGAAGGAAGATGAGCAAAAGCTTGTTAAGAACCTGATTCTAGGTAAGTATTCTCTACATGGGATAAAAGCTCTTTCTAGTATGTGTGGCAGTGGTGGGAAGACTAATCAATCATTTTTAAGTAGTCAACACTGAAGTTTCTTTAGTCGTAATTACATGCTGTACATTGCAGTGCTGCTGCAGCATCTTGACTACCCCGTGCTTTGTTAGTCAAACTGCAGGGACAAGTGCTTAGGACCTAACTGTAAGGATCTCTTGAGGCCCGGCCTTCTCAGTCCTATGGGCACATTAGAATCACCAACAAACTTTAGAAAAGTATTGATGGTCCCTCTAACTTAAGCCAATTAAATTAAAATCTGTAGGAAATAGAGCCTGGCCATGTCTAGTACTTTTTAAATAGCCTCTCAAGGGATTCTTACAGTTGAATACCTATAGGCCTTTTAGGTTTCTGAATTTCTGTTTTTCCTTACTTCCCTGGAAAGTTTTATATCTAAATATGTTGAGGACAACAGTTTAATAATAAAGAAGAAACAAAAGAATTAAGATAAAGATTCCAGTAAAGGAAGGACAGGGTAGGACAAATGAGAAGGGAGTCCAGAAGCATTATAGAGGGGCATCAGGCCTTGGGTATGAGCCTTCTGGCTCTGTGAGAAGACAGTTCAGGGGCTGGTGGTAAACAAGGAAAGAGTACACACACCCATGAGTTGTGAACTGAAAAACCTTAAAACTGCTCCGTCAGCATATGTACAGCATTCTACCACCCAAGTGCCAGGGTGACAGCAGTGTGATTGGCAGTTATATTTGATTTAACATTCTTCAGGTTCATGGCATTAAACTCAGAACTATATATGGGTACAGAGGTACCTCAGTTTCAACATGATCTTCATTTAGCAAAAATGTTCAAGAGGTCATTGTTTGGGGGGGTATAAAAAAGAATAAAGAATGAAGGAAGGTGTGTTGTTTTATATAAAATTTGTCAGGAAACACTTTTTTGATAAGGTAATCTTTGGACAGAGGCTAAAGGAAGTAAGAGAGCTGATATCTGAGTAAAGAACCTTAGAGGCAAAAAAAAATAGTAAGTTCATAGGCCTTGGGGTGGGAGCAAGCCTGGTATATTCAGCCAACAGTAAGGAAATGCATTTGACTGAAGCAGGTAAGCCAGGGCTTGGGAAGAGGAACAGGGCCAGATCACGTGGACTACATGAGGATTTCAGATTTTATAAATGGGTGAGATGAGAAGCTGCCTGGAGGATTCTTGAACAAGAGTTAGATAATCTTACCTATATTTTTTAAAAGAAATACTATAGTTGATATATAGAAAATATACTGTGGGGCAAAGGGTGCACCAAGGAGACCAGGTAAGAATCTCTTATAGCAAATCGAGAAGAGATAATGGTGGTCTAGCTAGTTACTGTAATAGCTAGTTACTGTAGTGCAAAGTAGTTTGGACTCTGGGTATATTTTTTAGGGAGAGCCAGCAGGATCCATTGGTGGATTAGGTATGTATTATGAGAAAAGAAAGGAGCCAAAGGGATGAGGAGGTTTATAACCTGAGATACTGGAAGATTGGAGCTGCCATTTCCAAACACTGAAAGAGCAGGTTTATCAGAGAACCAGGAGGTTGGTTTGGGAGAGGTTCACTTTGACATATCTAAGGAGAGATATCAAGAAGGCAGTTGATACATAAGACTGGAGTTCAAGGGAAGAGTCAGGGCAGGACATATAAATATTAGATAGACATGTCCCCACACTCAAGAATTTCTCCTCTTAACAATTTGTTAAAATACTCTTTTTTGCTGGACATGATGGCTCATGCCTATAATCCCAGCAATTTGGGAATCTTAGGCAGGGGGATTGAAAGTTCAAGGCCAGCACCAACAATGTAGCAAGACCCCACCCCCCACTCCCTTCCACCAAGCAACTTAGCAAGACCCCATCTCAAAATAGGAAATTAAAAGTACTGGGGTCATAGCTCAGTGGTAAAGTGATCCTGGGTTCAATTCCCAGTACAAAAAAAAAAATTTTTTTAAATCTGATTTACCCTGATTGATTGAACTTTATATAACTGTGCTTTTATATCTGGCAAAGCATGCTTCACAGAGACTTTCAATGTAGTATAATTTTACATTTTTTTTCATTTTCCAGAACTAAAACCACGGGGTGTAGCAGTCAATTTGATTCCAGGGCTACCAGCATATATTCTGTTTATGTGCGTTCGACATGCCGATTACCTGAATGATGATCAGAAAGTAAGGTCATTACTAACGTCAACAATTAACAGCATCAAAAAAGTATTGAAGGTGAGCTCAAGTTCATCAAAATTCTCATGATGAATGTTCATGATGACAGTCTGTGCAGACATGCTTTTTCTTCCATGGACTTGGGCAAAGTTGCTAGTTCTTTTCCAGTGTTAACTAAAAACTTGCAGTTTAGGAAACATTCTTCCTTGCAACCTCTCTATATACTTTCTTTTAGAACATGACTCAAATTGGATATGTAGCAAAATTAATTTGATATAATTGCATTTATTTGGGGAGTAAATTTAATCTCTTCATGGACAGAAATAGTCTGTTTTAAGATTATACTTGGAACTAAATTAAAAATATTCAGTGGAGATTAAGATGGATAGATAGATAGATAGGATAATGCTAATGTTAAAATGGACGTTCAATAATACATGGCTTATTCATATAAAAACAAGTCTGATAAAGCATTAAAATATTTTCTTCCAACTTTTGTACCCATTATTCTCCAACTCACCCCATAATTCTTCTTGTTACCTAAAATGCCTGCTTCCATGTGAAAAGCAACATAAGATGCTAATCAGAGAAGACAGACTTGGAAGAGGCAGCAGCATTATATAACCAAGCAGAAAGCCCTACATAACTCAGTAATCTCTGAGTCACCTTGCATAATCCTCCTCTTGGCTGTAGAGAAACAACGATCATCATACTTAGTTTTAACTTAGTGTTTCTGTGAGGAATTGACATAATGTGC
The DNA here is from genome assembly GCF_021218885.2 of Marmota monax. Classification (NCBI taxonomy): domain Eukaryota; kingdom Metazoa; phylum Chordata; class Mammalia; order Rodentia; family Sciuridae; genus Marmota; species Marmota monax. Next base: position 53,319,221 of record NW_026693777.1, on the reverse strand, counting down.
TCCAGGTGCTTTGCCTTCTGATTATCTAACTTAATGAGGATGAAGATAAGTAAGTAGTTAACAGTGGATTCTCTCAACTCTAAGATGCCTTTCTTGAACTTTAATTGTGGTTATATATATATATATATATATATATATATACAAAAAATTTACCATATTAACCATTTATAAGTGTATAGTTATGTGGCAGTAAGTGTATTCACAGTGTGTACAACCATCAACAGCATCCATTTGTAGAACTGTTTCATCTTCCCCAACTAAAACTCTGTACCTATTAAACACTAACTCTCTGTTCCTCTCCACCCCCCATCCCCTGGTCATGAACTTCTGAAAAATGCTGGTTCTTAATCTCTATTCTGCAGATATTCTATTAATATCCACTGAAATGTGGAGTTTCTGCAGACTTAACTTTTAAAAACTGATTGATGTTTTCTGAATATAACTCATTTAATTTTTTACATATTGGTGCTATATTGGTGCTATATTGCACTTCGACTACAAGTTTTGCCACTTAAGTCAACTCCTAATTAGACAAAAGCAAAATTTTCCCTCAACCTTGCAAGAAGGCATTTATTTATTGTGCCACGTTGTTTAAAGATTAGAAAGGAGTGGGTGCTAGAACAAAATATCCTTTTGATGCCATTTAAAATTGTGGTACATGTGTCTCACATCTGGTTTTGATTTTAGCAACTGTTTTTTTCACATGGGCTCTGAAGCAGCATAACTAGCCAAGGACATATGGAGAATCCATACAGTTTTTAGCTCATAGATCATTTATTTCTAGTAAATCAAAATCTGCAAGTGTCATTGCATTCATCTTGTCTTCTCTGTGAGACAGTCAGATAATATTGATTTATTATTTAGTTTTGACCAAACATGATATTCTCACCTAAAAATATTGTTTTTGGCAAGCTAGATCTAGTAACTTTTTGAGTACAGAATTAGCATTCAATTATAAATTTTTTAAGTTTCCAAAGAAGCAAATGGTTTCTTATTTTGAAGTATTGAATATAGGATATTTGATGTTAATGAAAATAAAAGTCCCCTTTAGTGTTCATGCTGAAAGAAATGGTATGTATTGAGTTAATTTTTTTAAAAGTAGCTTAGCAAAGACTGCAGCCCAGTAATGAGAACAAATGCTGAATTATTTCTGTAATGAAGTCTTCTCAAGTTTTAACCAATTGCATCTGGTAATTCTCCACTCCCATTGGAGAGTGGGGATTCTGGTAATTCTTTGGTATAGGTGCAGTTACAAGCTTTATCTTGAGGTTGTTCCAAGGATCTCTGCAGTTTTACTTGTCTAAACATCAGCAGAGACAACCTAGACAAGAGCTTCGGTGTCCCTGTTCTACCAGTCAACCTGAGGCCAGCTTTGCTCTTGAATCTGGACTGATGGTCTTTCTCAGCTCAGCCCAGAGCCTTTATTAGCAGCAGTTGTCATGCAGGGTTTTTGCAAGACTTAAAATAGTGCTTGGTCAAACCTTCACTCAAGCCATAAGATGATTTTTTGTGTTTGGGAGTATCATAAAATTTTATGCACTTTTGGTACTCTTCCTAATATTGAAAGATTATTGTAGCTAGCTAGATCTTTCAGATATTTACCTTATGGTAAATTGAAGACCAGAACCTAATAGTCCTGTCTCAGCTAAAAAGACAAATTATGATTTCCATCCTCTGAGATTTCTTTCTTAAAGTCTTTTCAGAAAAATATTCTCCAAAAAGTTAAGGGTTTTAGTTTGTTTTGCACTTGATTGAGGAAATAATTTTATTACGTAAAGAAATGATTCAGTCTGGTGTTGTGGCTCAGTGGTGGAGTGCTCATCTTGCATGTGTTAGGCACTGAGTTCAATCCTCAACACCACATAAAAATAAATAAATAAAATAAAGGTATTAAAAAAAAGAAAAAAATTATTCTATGAGAAATCTGTCTTTCCCTGTGATATATCCTACTCCAAGTACACTTTTACTACATAAAGCTACTACCAAAGACCAAAGTCAGGTATTCTCATATAACTTTTAAGAACCTAGGTTTTGAGATATAGTAGAAAAGTTATTAGAATTTAACATTTTTAAAAAAGAACTCTTAAATTAAAAGCATAGCTATTTAGTGCTGGACAGCTGTCCCAGGTAAACTATTGTAGTTTTTTCTGTGCATCATTTTCTGGAAAAGGGTTTAAGCAAATATTGATAGTTCTGTGACTTTCCATATCCAAACTAGTTAATGGTTTTGTTTGCAGAGTTATAGAACTTCTGAGTATGGCTACTCCTCAGCCCCTGAACAACACCCAGACTCTTTTTCAGGCACAGTGACTCTCTTTTCCTCCCTTCCACTCTTTCCCATCCCTGGTGAAGAGCCAACCAGCTTCACCCTCTCTGTAATGCGCAGTGCAGGATTTTTCCCACCATTTTCCTGGTTCACTGCTCAGACATTTTATTATATTCTTGAAAAGATTTTTTAGCTAAGTTGGGTGAGTGCTTCAGACTCTTTTTCATATTCTTTTTTTTTTAATCAAATGGGGTATAATTCATATTCTTTATCATAAAATTTGTCATTCTCTTTTGAGCCTTTAGTTTTCTCTGATTTTTTTTTCCTTAACCCCAAGGGAAGTGAGTTCAGATCAGCTGTGGGTTGAATTTTTTATCGAATAAAAGAATAGCTAACATCGACTAAATGGGAATACTTTTTCTAATAGCAAGAAAAGTAACAGCCAATGAACCTATGGTTTATATTCTGCTAGCAATGATGTAAGGCTGCAATGTGACTTATTTATTTTTGTAATAGTTCATGATGGTAACTAAGAGAAATAGGCCTTCTGGTGTCTGTTCAATTTTTTTCAGTTGTTATTTCTCTAAGGAAAAGACAAATTTAGACTTATTCTCTTTTTCAGAAAAGAGGTGATGATTTTGAAACTGTCTCCTTCTGGCTCTCTAACACATGCCGATTTTTGCACTGTTTGAAGCAGTACAGTGGAGAAGAGGTGAGAAAATCTTGCTTATAAAACCAGCATGCTATTCTTATTGTTTTTAAGGAAAAATTTTAAAGTGAAAAATATTTAAACATATGTTAACTCCAAAACTCAAATTCAAAGATGGCTTGGGAATTCATCTTTTTGTTTAATGTTCATTACCTACCAAACAGTGAATTGAGGAATGACATCATTTCTTCACTGTTAGAGTTTAAATTATGAGAAAGCACAGCAAAAATAAAATAAACCTCAGTCAATGAATATTATCATAAATGAATCTTTTTGCCAGTACATTGAAGTGAACTGTCAAGAGCTAATATTGAAATACTGAATTATTTAGAAATTTGTCAGTTTTGGCTTGTTACTGGTGATCGGGGACAAAATATAATCTAAGATAATGTGTATTTTGTTTTTTGTTTGTTTGTGGTATAGGGATTGAACCCAGGGCGCTTTACCACTGAACTACATCCTTAGCCTTTCTTATTTTTTATTTTGAGACAGGATTTCATTAGGTTGCCTAGGCCTCCATTAATTGCTGAGACTATCCTTGAACTCCCAATCCTCCTGCCTCCACCTCCCAATCACTGGGATTATAGGCATGTGCCACCATGCCCTGCTCTCATGTGTCTTTTGATCTGTATAAAAATCTATATTACTTTTGTTTGTACTGATGTGTTCTTTAGTTGTTTGATAAACTTCAAAATATTTTTAAATTATGAAAAATAATAATTTTTATTAATAATTAATATTATCTCTTTAATAATTAAAATATCTATATTAATACATTTTATTATTTAGTATATATCTGACAGCACTCAGTATATTTATGTTATTTAATTTTTATAACATTTGCATGGTAGGAAATAAAAACCCAGTTTTACAAATGAAAAAAACTGAAATGTTGCCTAAGTCTGGGATTCTGGGACAGCCTACCTCTTCAAGCCTGTACCCCTAGCCCACTGTCCTCTACACCTCCCCATCCTTTGCAGAAGGGCAGGCAGAAAAACTGACCAATAACACCCAGAGGCAGAGGACTGTCCTCACAAATGATGGCAAATATAAAGATGAGCAAGACACCTGAGAACATGGAACTGACATAAGAATCCCCCAGAAAGTGCTGGGCATGTTGATGCATGCCTGTAATCCCAGCAGCTCGGAGGCTGAGACAGGAGGAGCACAAGTTCAAAGCCAGCCTTAGCAATTTAGCAAGGCCCTAAGCAACTCAGTGAGACCCTACCTCTAAATAAAAAATATACAAAATAGGGCTGGAGATATGGCTCAGTGGTTGAGTACCCCTGAGTTCAATCCCCAGTACCCACCTCCAGAAAGGCCATTAACTATGTCCTGTCCATCCCCACTTGTCCTTAAATTAGTTATCGGAAGGCAGATACTTGACTAAGGGCAGAATCCATCAAGTAAACAATTGCCTTTATTAAGCAATATCAAGTGAGCAGCATGTTCAGATGCAAAAATAACTGCAAAAACTACCTGCTTGTATAGTTAACTTTTCTTTTTAACAGCTACTACCAAAACATTTCATTCTAATCTCTGACTAAAAATAATGTGGATACCATGAAATATAATGAAAGGAAAATTTTTGTTGTTTACCAGTCTCTGTAGAAATTGGTCTATTTCAAGATTATGGAGGCCCTATGGGTGTAGTGTTTATGAATAGGACTGTATTTAGTGAGCTGAAGTTAAGAAATTAGTACTTTAAGATAATTTAGTGTTTAGCAGTAAACCTGCTATTTCATAAATGAAACCTCATTCATTTTTTTAGTTAAATTCCCCCACTTATTTCATTGACATTGCTATTAGAACAGCTTAAAATGCTGGGTTGCCAAATGTACCTATTATTCAAAAGCTTGTAAGAAGTGGAAGAAAGAAATGATAAAAGCAAACAAGCACATACCAGCAATTGAATGATTATCGTGGCATTTTTGTGTGGGATAAATGGAAACCCTTGGGAGAGAGAAGAAAGAGCATAAAGATGCTCACCAAACTGGAGATAGTGAGGCAGACAGAAGAGATGCTTGACCTCAAGTGTATCATTATGACTTTTCTTTATGACTCTAGGGCTTCATGAAGCATAATACCTCTCGCCAAAATGAACACTGCCTCACCAATTTTGACCTGGCTGAGTATCGGCAGGTGCTGAGTGACTTGGCCATTCAGATTTACCAGCAGCTTGTACGGGTATTAGAGAACATCCTTCAACCAATGATTGGTAAGGCCAGCACATCACTGAACATCACAGTCTGTCTATCTCATCAATAAGTGACTGCCAGTGGCACATATTTCAGGGCATAAATTAATGTGGAGAACATAAACAGCCCTAAAATTATCTGAGGAATCCCAGAACTCCAGCCATGGCTACCTGGCATACCACAGAAATTCATTTTTCCACATGATCAAAACAGCAGATCTGGATCCCATTCTTAATGTGTAATGCTTTTCTCTTCTTATTGTCATATTCCTTATAACCAGAAATAGACCTTATCTCTTGTTCAGTTTTCCATAATGCTTCAAACTTTGGACTATGGTGCTACTGCACAGGGCTTCCTAGGGGCCCTCATCTAAAAACAAGGAGGCTGGGGAAGGTTTGAACTTTGCCTAATAATCTACAGTGAAATGACTGAGAAGGTACTATGTCAACAAGAACATGACCCATAGGTTTGTCTCAGACACTCCAAGCTGAGTTGTACATCTGGACATTTTAAAGGCAATTTGGCTTAAGGTGGTTTCTCAGCTGAGTTGCTGGTGTGTGTGTGTGTGTGTGTGTGAGAGATATGCTTATGTATATTCAGCTCAATGTGTGATTCCATGTACCTCTCTTTATCAATGTGTACTCATTCTGGGTGTTTATTTATATATTGTACTATCTGTGTTTCTTTGGAATGTGTAGCAGGTAGGAACAGAATTTAGGAGTCAAGCTACTAGTTTTGAATGCATTTAAAGTTTAAAAAAATTTTTTTCAAGTTACCAGCACTGTTATCTTCATGCAGATTATCAGCAGACTCTTAAGGCTACTTCTAGCTACCTACTCTTTCTTTCTCTACCCATGTGTTTTTTCATATTTCCACAATATTTTTTTTATTTACCTTCTAAGGACTCATAGTATTCTATTGTTTTTTGTAGGCCCACAATTAACCAGAGACTAAAAGGTTAAGGAACACATGCCAGATGGCAGTTGTTTCTTCTATTGTCTACTAAAAGGTCAACCTGGCCAAAATAAAGGCAGTAACAGAGACAAAGGTCAGCTTTAGCAAATCTTTTTTTCTAGTTTTGTTTGTTCGTATTGGTTGGCTGAACAAGAAGTTTGCCTCTAAGATGTCCCACTCTAAATAACTGTTTCCATCTCCCAGGCATTTAATAGCAGTGACCCCCCCCAAAAAAAAATTGTCAGGGTGAGTTTCTGAGAAGCTGAGTTTAGCACAAAGAGGTAAAAATGAACCAGGAATGATCTTTGCTTTCAAGGGGTTACTGGACAGGGAGTGGACATCTCAGAAGTATCCTAAGGAAGGCATCAGCCAGATGCTCTGAGAGCACAGTAGGGGAGCAGTATGCCACAAACCAAAAGACTAAGTCCCGGGATGCTGAGGCTAGCTCAAGGTCTCATTGCTATTGTGGGAAACCCAGGTCTCCTCCAAGACTATTTCTAAGTGTCACATTTTTCTTACTGTTTTATTGCCTCTGAAACTCAAATATGAAGAATGCTTATCTTTTTTATTAGTTCATTATAGATATATTTAATATTGTGTTTCATTTTTCATTATTATACAAGCATAGAATATAATTTGCTCCAATTCAGTTCTTAGTACCTCCCCATTACCTCTCCTCCTTCCTCTCTCTCTGTTCCTTCCCTCTACAGTACTGATCTTTCCTTTTAAACTAGTACATTGTGGATATACATAAATGTGAAATTCACTGTGGTATATTCATATGTGTTCATAGAAAAGTTTGATCAGATTCATTCCACCATTCTTTCCTTTTCCTGTCTCTCCTCCCTCCCTTCCTCTATTTCACTGATCTATCTTCTTCTATTTTCATGGGATTCACACCCCTTTATCTTTTTTTCCCCTTATTTTGGTCTAGCTTTCCCATATGACAGAAAACATTCAAAACTTGACTTTCTGAGTCTGGCATATTTCAGTTAGCATTGATGATCTCCTGTTCTATCCATTTACCAGCAAATGCCATAATTTCATTCTTCTTTATGGCTAAGTGAAGTACCATTGTGAATATATAGCACATTTTTTTTATCCATTTGTCTGTTGACAAACACCTGGGCTGGTTGAATATTGTGAATTGTGCTGCTATAAACATTGATATTGTTGCATCCCCTATAGCTTGCTGATTTTAGATCCTTTGGGTAAATACTGAGGGGTCAGATAGTTGGGTCATATGGAGGTTCCATTTCTAGTTTTTTGAGGAATTTCCATACTTCTTTCCAGAATGGTTTACTAATTTGCAATCCTTCCAATAATATTGGTGAGTACTCCCCACATCTTCACCAACATTTATTATTATTTGTATTCTTAATAATTTCCAAGAAATGCTTATCTTAACACTGACCTCTCAAAAACCCACCCAAGATGCCATAGCTTCTCCTATCACAAGGCTACTACTTCTTACTTTAGAAACTACATCATTAAGGATACTTACTTTATTTTATTTTGAATTTAAAAGTATTTTGATATTTATTTTCATTTCCTTTTTTTTAATTCTTTCTTTCTTTATTTTAGACATACATTTTCATTTATTATTTCATTTATTTAATTATTTTATTATTTCATTTATTTTAATTTATTATTTCATTTATTTTCATTTTCAATGTTAAATTTGAATGCATATAAAAATATATATAGGTTTCATCAATATGTACTCATATTTACAAAATATATATTCATAGGACTCACAATTTACTCTTCCCTCTTTCAGGTCTTATATGTTTATGTATGTTTTCACACATAATTTTAAATATACATTCTTATGAATATTCATATTTCCTCATATTAATCTTAATTCTATAACACTAACCCTAGCTCAAGACAAAATTTGATATTACCCTTTCCATACCTCTCTATCTAAACCTAATGTGACTTAAATCCATGTACACAAATATGAATTTTAAAGGTTTTTTTTGACTTGTTTTTTATTTTTTTAATTTATTCTAATTTGTTATATATGACAGCAGAATGCATTTCAATTCATAGTACACATATAGAGCACAATTTTTCATGTCTCTGGTCGTACACAAAGTAGAGTCACATCATTCATGTCTTCATACATGTACTTAGAGTAATGTACCCTCCTGCCCGCTCTCTTCCCCTCCCTCCATTTTGGCCTATCTAAAGTTCCTCCATTCTCCCATACTCACCCCACCATTCCCATTATGGGTCAGCATCCCCCATCAGAGAAAACATTTGGTATTTGGTTTTTTGGGATTGGCTTACTTCACTTTGCATGATATTCTCCAACTCCATCCTTTTACCTGCAAATGCCATGATTTTATTCTTTTTAATTCCTGAATGGTATTCCGTTGTGTGTATACCACAGTTTCTTTATCCATTTATCTACTGAAGGGCATCTAGGTTGGTTCCACAATTTAGCTATTGTGAATTGTGCTGCTATAAACACTGATGTGGCTGCATCACTACATATGCTGTTTTTAAGTCCTTTTGAGTCTAAACCGAGGACTAGGATAGCTGGGTCAAATGGTGGTTCCATTCCAAGTTTTCAAAGGAAGCTCCATACTGCTCTCCATATTGGTTGCACCAATTTGCAGTCCCACCAGCAATGTATAAGTGTACCTTTTTCCCCACATCCTCACTGACAATTATTGGTGTTTGTATTCTTAATAGCTGCCATTCTGAGTGGAGTGAGATGAAATCTTAGAGTAGTTTTGACTTGCATTTCTCTAATTGCTAGAGATGTTGAACATTTTTTCATATTTTTGTTGATATTGTTGTATATCATCTTCTAAGAATTGTCTGTTCAGTTCCGTGGCCCATTTATTGATTGCATTATTTGTTTTTTTGGTGTTAAGATTTTTGAGTTCTTTATATATCCTGGAGATTAGTGCTCTATCTGATATGTGTGTGGTAAAAATTTGCTCCCATTCTGTAGGCTCTCTATTCACCTCAATAATTATTACTTTTGCTGAGAAGAAGCTTTTTAATTTGAATCCATTCCATTTATTGATTCTTGATTTTATTTCTTGCAGTATAAGAGTCTCATTAAGGAAGTTGGGGCCTAATCCGACATAATGAAGATTTAGGCCTACTTTTTCTTCTATTAGGTGCAGGGTCTCTGGTTTAATTCTTAGGTTCTTGATCCACTTTGAATTGAGTTTTGTGCATAGTGAGATATAGGGTTTTATTTCATTTTGTTGCATATGGATTTCCAATTTTCCTAGCACCATTTGTTGAAGAAACTGTTCTTTCTCCAATATATGTTTTTGACACCTTTGTCTAATATGAGATTACTGTAATTATGTGGGTTTGTCTCTATGTCCTGTATTCTGTACCATTGGTCTACAAGTGTATCTTGATGCCAGTACCATGCCGTGTTTGTTTCTATTGCTCTGTAGTATAGTTTAAGGTCTGGTACAATGATGCCACTTGTTTAACTCTTCTTGCTAAGGATTGCTTTAGCTCTTCTGGGTCTCTTATCTTTCCAGATGAATTTCATGACTACTTTTTCTATTTCTATGAGAAATGTCATTTGCATTTTGATTGGAATTGCATTAAATCTGTATAGTGCTTTTAGTAGTATGGTCATTTTGACAATATTAATTCTGCCTTTTCAAAAACAAGGAAGTTCTTTCCGTCTTCTAAGGTTGTCTTTAATTTCTTTCTTTAGCAATCTGTAGTTTTCATTGTAAAGGTCTTTCACCTCTTTTTTGATTCCCCAGTTTGTTTTTTTTTGTTTTGTTTTGTTTTTTTTTGAGGCTATCGTAAATGGGGTAGTTTTCCTAGTTTCTCTTTCAGAGATTTTGTCACCAATGTACAGAAATTCCTTTGGTTTAGGGGTGTTAATTTTATATCCTGCTACTGTGCTGAATTCATTTATTATTTCTACAGGTTTTTTGGTGGAATTTTTTGGATCATCTAGGTATAGAATCATATTGTCAGCAAATAGTTTAATTTCTTTCGTCTGTCAAATTGCTCTGGCTGGAGTTTCAAGAACTATGTTAAATAGAAAGGGTGAAAAAGGGCATCCCTGTCTTGTTTTTAGAGGGAATGCTTTCAGTTTTTCTCCATTTAGAGTGATGTTGGCCTGGTGCTTAGCATAGATAGCTTTTACAATGTGGAGATATGTTCCTGTTATCCCTAGTTTTTTTAGTGTTTTGAACATTAAGGGATTCTGTATTTTGTCAAATGTTTTTTTCTGCATCTATTGAGATGATCATATGATTCTTAATTTTATTTAAATCTATTGATAATGATGAATTACATTTATTGATTTCTGTATGTTGAACCAACCTTGCATCCCTGGGATGAACCCCACTTGATTGTGATGCACTATCTTTTTGATATGTTTTTTTATTCGATTTGACAGAATTTTATTGAGAAGTTTTACATCTATGTTCATTAGAGATATTGGTCTGAAGTTTTCTTTCTTTGATGTGTCTTTGTCTGGTTTTGGAATCAGGATGATAGTGGGCTCATAGAATGAGTTTGGAGGTATTCCCTCTTTTTCTATTTCATGAAATAATTTGAGGAGTATTGGTATTAGTTCTTCTTTGAAGGTTTGTAGAACTCAGCTGTGTAACAATCTGGTCCTGGACTTTTCTTGGTTTATAGGCTTCTGATGGCATCTTTTATTTCATTGCTTGCAACTGATCTGTTTAACTTGTGTAAATCATTCTGATTCCATTTGGGCAAATCATATAACTCTAGAAATTTGTCAATGCCTTCAATATTTTCTATTTTATTGAAGTACAAGTTTTTAAAATAATTTCTAATTATCTTCTGTATTTCTGTTGTGTCTGTCATGATATTTCGTTTTTCATCATAGATGTAATTTGAGTTTTCTCTTTCCTTCTTTTCGTTAGCATTTCTAAGGGTTTATCAATTTTACTTATTTCTTCAAAGAACCAACTTTTTGTTTATTTTTCAAAGAACCAACTTTTAATTTTGTCAATTTTTTCAATTGTTTCTTTTGTTTCAATTTCATTGATTACAGCTCTGATTTTAATTATTTCCTGTCTTCTATTGCTTTTGGTGTTGATTTGTTTTTCTTTTTCTAGGGCTTTGAGAAGTAATGTTAGGTCATTTATTTGTTGACTTTTTCTTCTTTTAAGAAATGAACTCCATACAATGAACTTTCCTCTTACTACTACCTTCATAATGTTCCAGAGATTTCATATGTTGTATCAGTGTTCTCATTTACCTCTAAGAATTTTTTAATCTCCTCTTTGATGTCTTTTGCAACCCATTATTCATTCAATAGCTTATTAGTTAGTGTCCAGGTGTTGGAGTAGCTTCTATTTTTTATTTTATCATTGATTTATAATTTCATTCCATTATGATCTGATAGGATTCATGGTAGTATCTATTTTTTTATATGCTAAGAGTTGCTTTGTGACTTAATATATGGTTTGTTTAGAGAAGGATCCATGCGCTGCTGAGAATAAAGTATATTCACTTGTTTGATGGATGAAATATTCTATATATGTCTATTAGGTCTAAATTATTGATTGTATTACTGAGTTCTATAGTTTCTTTGTTTAACTTTTGTTTGGAAGATCTATCCAGTGGTGAAAGAGGTGTGTTAAAGTCACCCAGAATTATTGTATTGTGGTCTATTTGACTCTTGAACTTGAGAAGAATTTGTTTGATGAACTTAGATCCTCCATTGTTTGGGGCTTATATATTTATAATAGTTATATCTTATTGATGTATGGTTCCCTTAAGCAGTAAAGAAGTGCCCTCTTTATCCTTTTTGACTAACTTTGGCTTGAAGTCTACTTTATTTGATATGAGGATGGAAACCCCCACTTGTTTCCACAGTCCATGTAAATGGTATAATTTTTCCCAACCTTTCACCTTTAGTCTGTGTATGTCTTTTCCTATGAGATGAGTCTCTTGAAGGTAGCATATTGTTTTTTGTTTTATAAATCCAATCAGCCAGTAGGTATCTTTTGATTGGTGAGTTTGGCCATGAACACTCAGGGTTCATGATTTGTATTATGGGTTATATTTGTTTATTTTTGGTATTTACTTTGATTTGGTTTCTCCTTTGATTGGTATTTCCTTTAGAGTAATACCTCCCTTTGCTGATTTTCATTGTTGTTTTTCATTTCCTCTTCATGGAATATTTTGCTAAGGATGTTCTGTAGTGCAGGCTTTCAACTTGTTAACTTTTGTTTCTCATGGAAGGTTTTTAGTTTATTATCAAATCTGAAGCTTAATTTTGCTGGATATAAGATTCTTGGTTGGCATCCATTTTCTTTCAGAGCTTGGTATATGTTGTTCCAGGATCTTCTAGCTTTCAGAGTCTGGCTTGAAAAATCTGCAGATATCCTAATTGGTTTCTCCCATATGTAATCTGATTCCTTTCTCTTGTGACTTTTATTTATTTTTTTTTAATATTTATTTTTTTTAGTTTTCGGCGGACACAACATCTTTGTTTTTTAGGTGGTGCTTAGGATCGAACCCGGGCCGCACGCATGCCAGGTGAGCGCGCTACCACTTGAGCCACATCCCCAGCCCCTCTCTTGTGACTTTTAAAATTCTCTCCTTGGACTGAGGTTGTGGCTCTGTGGTGGAGCACTTGCCTAGCACTTGTGAGGCCCTGGGATCAATCCTCAGCACTACATAAAAATAAATAAAATAAAGGTATTGTGTCCAACTACAACTAAAAAAATAAAATAAAATATATATATATATAATAAAATTCTCTCCTTATTCTGTATGTTAGGCATTTTCATTATAATGTGCCCTGGTGTGGATCTATTGTGATTTTGTACATTTGGTATCCTGTAAGCCTCTTGTATTTGATTTTCCAATTCATTCTTCATGTTTGGAAAATTTTCTGATATTATTTCATGGAATAGATTGTTCATTCCTTTGGCTTATAACTCTGTGTCTTCCTCTATCCCAATAATTCTTAAATTTGGTCTTTTTATGTTATCCTGTAATTCTTGAATGTTCTGCTCATGGTTTCTTACCATCTTCACTGTGTGATCAACATTCTTTTCAATATTATATATTTTATCTTTATTGTCTGAAGTCTTGTCTTCCAAGTAGACTAATCTGTTGGTGATGATTTCTGTTGAGCTTTTAATTTGGTTTATTGTTTCTTTCATTTCAAAGTTTCTGGGTTGTTTTTTTCAGAACTTCTATCTCTTTATTGAAGTAATCTTTTGCTTCCTGTATTTGCTTATGTAGCTCTTTATGGAAATGATCTTTTGCTGCCTGTATTTGCTCTCTTATATCATCCTTTACTTCACAGAACATTTTAATTATGTACATCATGAACTCCTTCTCTGTCACTTCTTCTGCTGTGCTGGCCATGGATTCTAATATGTAATGTCTTGGTTTGTTTTGGGCACTTTCTCCCCTTGTTTTTTCATTTTGTTCATGTGTTTTCCCTTCTAGCACAGCGGATCCTGGGTGTTATAGTTTTTACCCTATAAGTTTATAGTGCCCCTGTAGGGTTCCAAAACCTCTCCTTTAAGGGGGAGAACAATTTTGAACAGATCCCAATACAAACAATATACAACCGTAAACCAAATAGCTGCTATAAAGATGTTTACAGTTTTGTCACATTATAAAGAAATAGTAAGTTCAATTATTGTCTACATGTAAACAGAAGATTTGCAAAAGGGTCTACAGTTTCTGATGGTGGACAAAGAACCTGGAGTAAGGTATAGGATGAGATGTTGAGGGGGTTGGAAGTAAAGAAATAGAGTTATTAGATATTACAAAGTGTGAAAGAGGAATCTAAAGAAGTTGGTTAATATCAGGAGAAGAGAGAGAAGGTGATTTAGGGGAGACAAGTAAGTGGGAAGACAGTAGAGTACAAAACAAACAAACATAAATATTAAGAAAAATAAAAAATGAAAAAAATGGAGACAAATAATATACAACACCATTGTAATATACTTTTCAGACATCCCAGTCCTCATTGGCCTAATTCATGAAAAGTATTTGTTTTCACAAATGTTGGTGATATGAGGGCAGGAAAAGAGAGAACGAGAGAAAAAAAATATATATCAAAGGAAGATATAAGGATTGTTTTTGTTGGGAGATCAGTATCTTTTCTGCTTCCCTTCTCATCCAATAGGTGGGGTTGTGTGTGTGCTGGTATGTCCACCCTCAGGATGGTGAAGGTTATTAGGGTGGAAGCATTGGTCTTGGGGCATAGCTCCTAGAGGTGGGGTATAGCAATTGCTGGTCCCTGATGGGAGACTGCACCCCAGGGATCTCCCTTGGGGGCCGCTTATGTGATGTGGGCACCTGGTTTTATCTCTTATATCGCCTGTAGGCCTTGCAATTCCTGATCTCTAATTTAGTCTCTAAACTGTATCTCGCTCACCCGCTCCCTTTCTACATCCCAGTGGGGAACCTTTCTCTCTGGAGGTCTTGTAGGCTGCATTCTGGGGGCTGTGCACCTGTCTCGGAGAGATGTTTTGTATTGGGCAGTTCAGGACCCAGTTTTGTGAGCTATGTACCAGTCGCATAGCCACAAGCACTGTGCCAGGTTAGGGGCTGCAGGGGAGAGGGGGGGAGTTGGGGACTTTCGGTAACTTGATATTGCTTCTAAGCCCCAGCCAGTGTTCCAAGCTGGGAGTTGTCCCAAATAAAGATGGCAACAAAGGTATCTGAAGATGGAGGCTTTCAGGGATGGGGTCTCAGGTCAGGTGGGGCCCAGTGGTGGTGTTAAGAGATGCAGCTCTGTGGCATGCAGTGTTGTGGATGGCAGCTGTCCCCATTTGCAGGCTACCACATGTAGGGGACTATGGCAGTTGTTGCAGTGCCCCAAGATGGAGGCAACTGGGGAGCCCCATGTTGGTAGATGGGGGTCCATATGGGAGGGGCAGTTGGAGTTCCTGCACATGGGCTGTGACAGGGTGTCCTGCATGGGAGTTGTGACTGAGATTCCTGCTTAGGTGCATAGCCAGGAGTCCTGCACGGGTGCTAATGCCGGTGATCCTACTCAGGCACTGGGAGGTCAGGCGTGGACAAGTGGCCAGGAGTCCTGTGCTGAGGTCTGGGGACATGTGCAGGCACCGCGGCCATGATTCCTGCATGGGAAAATCTGTCAGGGGTCCTGTAAACACTCACAGAGAAATAGTATTCCCACTACTTGAATCCCAGATCCCAGAGTGACACAGAATGCAGCCTCCTTCTAGTCTTCCATCTTAGATCCCCTTATTTTATTTTTTTAAAATATTTTTTAGTTGTGAATGGACCTTTTATTATTTATTTATTTATTTATATTTGGTGCTGAGGATTGAACCCAGGGCCTCACATGATAGACAAGTACTATACCACTGAGTCATAACCCAGCCCCAAGAGTATTTACTTTTATGGTAAATTTGCATTTAAGAATTATTCCTTCATTAAAGTTTAAAATCCAGAAGCCCTTTCCTTGAAGTCCCCTTTCTCTCTTTTTTTAATAATTTTAATTCTTGCAGTACTGGAATCATTCAACCCAGGACCTCAAACATGCTTGGCAAGTGCTTTACCACTGAGTTATAAACCCTTTTTTTCTTTCCACACCCCCCTCTTTTTTTTTTTTTGACAGTGTCTTGCTGTGTTGCTGAGGCAGGTCTCAAACTGTGATACTCTTGCCTCAGTCTCCCAGTTAGCTAGGATTATAGGTGTGCACAACTATGCTTGGCTTCCTTTTCCTTCTATTTGGATTCTCAGATAATTTTCCCAAATTGAATGTGTAACTGCATGTGCACATAACATATTTGTGCACATGAAATATGTTGCCTTTCAGAACTTCTAATAACTGAAATACTCCTACAGTCTCAGGCATGCTGGAGCATGAAACAATTCAGGGTGTGTCCGGGGTGAAGCCCACGGGGCTAAGAAAGCGAACCTCCAGTATTGCAGATGAAGGCACCTACACACTGGACTCCATCCTCCGACAGCTCAACTCATTCCACTCAGTCATGTGTCAGCACGGCATGGACCCAGAACTGATCAAGCAGGTGGTCAAGCAGATGTTTTATATTGTGGGGGCCATCACCCTGAACAACCTCCTCCTGCGTAAGGACATGTGCTCCTGGAGTAAAGGCATGCAGATCAGGTGAGCAAGTGGCAGCACCTGTGACAGCTTCTTTTTGCTGCCCAACTGACCTATCAGGGTGGGGGACACTGATGACTTGTTTCCAGTACATGCACCTGATTTGGTTGCCACGTAGCCAAGCAGCAAGGGACTTTCTCTTGCCTGGCAGTTACTGCTCCTTGTCAGTGCCTTGCCAGCACATTCTTCTCATTGCTTGATGGGAAACACCTTGCTCCACTATGAAGCTAACTTGTTTGAAGACATAGAGAGATGATGAAAAAATACACAAAGATGAGGTAGCTGCTTCCTCTCCTTTTGTGTGTGTTTTAATTATGCAATAAGAAAATACTATAGTGAAGATTTCTAATGCTCTTGGAAATATATTTTGGAAAAATACCCTTTGTAAAACCTAAGGCAACAAAAACAGATGTAATAGATCTTTTACTAACACTTGAAATATACCCCCCATATTTTAATAAAAGGTATACTCAATTTTATACCCAACTACTCTTCAGTGTATGCTCTTTATTGTAATAGACCTGATATTTTTTGCAAATATTTATTTTTAAATGGCCAAAATATTCACTGAGAGGAAGAAAAAGAATTTTTCTTTCAAAAATATTTAGTAACTCTCTCTCAAGAAACTTTAGTGTTTGTTTTCAGTTTTCCACTGGCTCACATCTACTCAGAATTTATATTAAGATAATGCCTTCTGTTCAGGGAGTAGTGGACCTTCTTTCTCTATAAGCTTTGCTTACAAATGTGAAGTCACTCACTGTAATATCAGAATGCCTCCTGTTTGTCTGGTTACTATGTTATGACTGTGTATTTTTGTTTATTTTAATCTTAGTGTGAGATCCACTGTCACTTATCTGGCCACCTTCTGAAACCTTAGCATCTATGTGATCTGTTCGTCTCTTCCCAATATGAGTCTTTGTCCCTTCCAAGTACTTTCCCTTGCCCTTCTCTTTTTCCATCCCTAGGCTTCCTCAGGACACCATCCCTGTTGCCCAAACCCTTCCCTGAAGAGGCTTGAGCATAGGCATATATCAGGGGAGAGTGGATCTGGTTATTCAGTTACCCAATTTGGAGCCGACCTTAAGAAAGAGAGTACATCAAGGATTATCAAGTCTCTGTACAAGGAACTCATCTCTGAACTTGTGAGAGAAGCTAGAAAGTGCTTTCTGGGCAGTTGTCTAATAAGGATAGAGCTATAATATGTATTCTATTTTGTTTATTAGCAAGTTCTATAACTTTTGCTATAATGACTTCATTTCCATGTTCCATTAAAGAGAATTTTATTCTCTTGTCATTTTATCTTACATAATTATGATTATAAACCTCATGACTATAATGATAAACTTTTAAGTATAGCTGATTAGATTTTAGAAAATTGAACAAAAATACTGCCTGTCATTTTAACTGACAAGGCCACACACAAAAAATTAAGACACTTATGACAGCATTCAGCAAATTTGCATTTTATCTTTCATCCTCTCTTTTTTTGGCATAGGTACAATGTCAGTCAACTAGAAGAATGGCTACGTGACAAGAATCTGATGAACAGTGGGGCAAAAGAAACCCTGGAACCACTCATTCAAGCTGCTCAGCTTTTGCAAGTAAAAAAGAAAACAGATGATGATGCAGAAGCCATTTGTTCCATGTGCAATGCTTTAACTACTGCCCAGGTAAAGCAAGTTTCCTTGTCATGAAATAATATCAGTCATCACAGGTGACCTTTGGAGAATAAAGAAATCTTCTGTCAATGCGCTTGTCTCTGCACTGACCTCATCTGTGATAGAGAAGATGTATCTCTACAGATCTTGAAGAAAGGAGATTTTTTTTCAGAAATTTATACATTTCAGTGCTAATTACAGACGTCTATAGTCAAAAGTCCCCAAATATTGAGTGCCTACAGTGTTCTGCACATGTTCCAGACCCTATAACCAGGAACAAAACAAAGTCCCTGCTGTCATGGAATATCATTCTCTTATATTCCACAAAATTGGTTTCATCACTATTTGATAATTGATTCTTTAGGTTTCTCCTTTTTAAGACAGATAATTCTTACTCCTTCAGTTTAGAAATGACTAAGTGAGCCTCCCATCTCAAGGCTTCATACTTAGTGTTGGAGAAAATACTTAAATAAATAATGAAAATTTTCTGCCTTCAGGGAGTTTATAGTTTAGGAAGGAAGACACAGATGCACCAAACTGACTCTAGCAAATTAGGGGTTCT
This sequence comes from Marmota monax, assembly GCF_021218885.2. Lineage (NCBI taxonomy): Eukaryota > Metazoa > Chordata > Mammalia > Rodentia > Sciuridae > Marmota > Marmota monax. The sequence goes on along the minus strand of NW_026693777.1, from coordinate 53,300,766 downwards.
AGCAAATTCTATAGTAAAGTCTGTAGTAAGTGCTGAGGGACAATAGCTGACTTCAAGGAGGTCCCTTTAAGCTGGGCACTACATTGAAGGAAGTGGGAGCATGGGAAGGGTATTTGAGGACAATGGCAAAAACATGAGGCCTTTAGGCATCAGCATGAACATACCCATTTTTGTTTTGCCTGGTTATTTTCTGTGCTGACTCAAACTTTCTTGATGTACATCACATATCTTATGGCATAGACATCTTCAGTTGCAGCCAATATAATTAAACTCAATTAGTAGATAGTTGGAATCAAGATTTGTAGCTTCCTAATGTGGAATTCATATTTACAAAAATTCTTGCTAAGAATAAAGAGGAACCACACCACTGAATAATGGTCTTGAGATTTGCTCCCCCTTTCTGCCACATTTGGAAAGTAAAAGTGCATTGAGGAAAGCCTGACTTCATAGAAGTTTGATGTCATCCAACTTTTAAAGAATGTACTCTAAAACTTAAATATGTCTTAAGCACATATTTCACAGAGTAAGGTAGACCTATGATTCATTAAAATTTAACAAATTTTATTTAACAAAATTATCCTACTTCTTAAAGTTCTAAGAGTTGCCTCTTAGGGGCTGATTCCTAATTCATTTTGTCACCTACAACCTGATAAACATGTCTGCTTTCTCAGTCACATCTCTCTGGTGCTTTATGTATTCTTTACCTATAGATCAGCATGGTCTGGAATTTGTTACTTTCAGTTTAATGAATTTAAATTTAAATAGCCACATGTGCCTAGTGACCACTCATGGCAAAGCTTTAAAAAAATACCTTGAAAATGAAAATATCTTTCTATTTTATATGGCAGTTATTTGTGTATAGGGGTGGGGTGTACTGGGGATCAAATCCATGGCCTTGTACATGCAAGCGAGCACTCTACCACTGAGCTTCAACCCAACCCCAGTGATTTGCTTTTGTTAAAAAAGAGATATGATCATTTTATAAAAGGAATTAATTTGACATTTTTAAAGACCTTCATACCCTTTAATTAATTGGCTAATTTCTTTAGAGGACTTTGTTGTTATTCATGTTTTTAAAAACACAATTCAAACCAGGTGCTGTGGTGCATGCCTATAATTCCAGTGGCTTGGGAGGCTGAGGCAAGAGGATCACGAGTTCAAAGCCAGCCTCAATAACACTTGGCAAGGTCCTGAGCAATTCAGTGAGACCTTGTCTCTAAATAAAATATTAAAACAGGACTGGGGATGTGGCTCAGTGGTTAAGCCCCCCAGTGTTTAATACCCCATACCAAAAAGCAAAGAAACAAAAATACCATTTAAAAGAAATAATATTTAATTATGTTATTTTTAATGTGGCCATATATATATATTTATGTGAAGAGAGCAAATTGTAGAATATTATTAATAAAACAAACCAATTTGCATAAAAAATAGCATTTTCCAGAATATATATATATAACATTGCTCAGGACATGGTTAATAGCTGCTACTTTGGGAGACTGAAAGGATAGGAATAAGAACACTTTTATTTTTTTTTTGCATTATGGTTTTTGAATAGTTTTCTAAATTTATATTGCTTCTTAAAATACTATACAAATATTACATTAATAATTCTGACAGAAATTCAAATAACAAAAGTAAATGTGCCTTCCTTCTTCCCTCCTATCATAACTCACTCCCGAGTTGAAAACTACACACAGAAACTTTAAGTTTTCTAGATTATGAATATCAAGTGTATATTTCATAATATGCCAAAAACTTTGATCTTTTCATTTCTCATAGATTGTCAAAGTGTTGAATTTGTATACTCCAGTTAATGAGTTCGAAGAAAGAGTCTCCGTTTCATTTATTCGTACTATACAGGTAAGAGCCCCCAGTTTTCTTTTTCTTTAGCTCACCAACGTAAGCTTCTAAGTGTTATTGGAAGGTTAATGTGTTTTTATCTTTTATTATATTATCTTATTTTAAAATAACTTTTTAACTATTTTGATAACAGTTTATTGAGTCAATGAAGTGATTTTAAAACAAACATTCTTCATTAATTGAGGATTTTGGGGGTAGAAATTTTGGCAGAAAAAAACTATCTTACAGATTCTGATGCCCTGTTCATCTTTTTTTTCTTAATCTTCTCAGATGCGTTTACGAGATAGGAAAGACTCGCCTCAGCTGCTCATGGATGCTAAACACATCTTTCCTGTCACCTTTCCTTTTAACCCATCCTCCCTCGCACTAGAAACCATCCAGATTCCAGCTAGCCTGGGCCTGGGATTCATTTCACGGGTCTGAAAGTGATGTCCAGGCAAACAATGACAGTATACTCCTTGTCTGGATAAGAACCATTATTTCCAGTAAGCTACTGAAAAATACATTTTTAAAGAGAAAGTACTGATTACCTCTCAAACAAGAAGGTATTAACTGGAAATCTCCCTAGAGGCTTTCATCATCTTGGAAGAAAGATAGGCTCCTTTGTGCCATGTTACCTTTAAAGCAACACTCATTCCTGCTCAGCTGGTATCCTGAGTTTACATGCCACTGGATGATGGAAGGAAGAAAGAAAAGAAAGGAAGGCAAATGTGTCAACATTTATTTTAAATCCTTAGCACTGCATTTAGTGGTATAGAAAACATAAATTCCATATGCATAGGCTGTTGTTAGGAAGACAACAACAAAGAATGATCTCTGTGCTAAACAGAATTGAAAGAAAAATCACCATTGAATACATATCAGTTTAGGAATCAGTTATGTTGATATTATCAAACTGGATCAAATAAACTGGCAATATGTAAAGTAGTTGGTCAAGTAAATTCCTTATTTGTGTCACTATGATATAGAACTACTAAAAGAATGTTGGTTTGCTATATAACATAGATGTTCATCTGTACTGTAGCTTACTGAGCATTTTAAATTGCTGCTACATAATATCTCCTTAAAATGTAGATGATACTCTTATTAGGCACTACAACAATAAGCTTCTATTTTATCAACTCTGTTTACAATTCAATCAGATCAGTTTTAACTGGATTATATGCAAATATCTACAGAGTCACCTGCACAAGTAGCAGACACTGGAAAATCATGTAATATGACAAAATGCTTGACATTTAGGGGTAGGAATAGACAAATTGTCTATTGTTGATGTCACTGTTTATTCAGGATGTATTACATTGACATGCTCATTAATTTTCTCTGGGTGGATATTACATCAGGGTACAGTGTTTTGTGAAGTGACTTTATTTTAGTTCCCAGATCTGATTCCTGTAGTATATATTTTCAACTTTGACAGGTTTTCTTTCTTCTTAATTCACTAAGAATCAATCTCAATCACTATGTAGAAAGGATTGTCAGAATTTTCATGATTCGGGTCTTGAAACTTTGATTAGCCTATAAATTATGCAAAAGAAGATATATAATAAATATTATGATTCAGGTTTTTTAGACTTTGCAACTTCTATAAATGTTCTCAGATACCACTAGATACTTTAAAAAGCATCATATTAGAAATACCTTAAGGAGACTTATATAAAAAATATATGAAGATTGTGGAATTTTATAGAGAATTTGGTTCAGTAAGACTCAAATTCTATAGGTTTTTAATCTGAAATTCTAAATAAACAATTCTCCAGTTTTTCTAGAAATATTAGTAAAATAAATCCTTCAGGTTGTACAAAAGTAAATTACTAGCTTTCATCAGAAATTCTGGTTCTTAATTATAATTATAATCATAGATTTATGTAATTTAACTGTTAGATGGTCTATAAAAATGACATATCTTATTAAAAATATGTGCAATATTATTTATGGAAGTCAAACAGTTTCAAATCAGTGATAAAGATTGTATTAAAAGATATCATCTATTAACTTATTTGAGCCTCAATTTCCTTGTTTATAAAATAGAAGGGTTGGACAGCTGATTCTTAAGATCTCTTCCATATCTAAAATTCTCTCCTTTCAGCACTTAGATCCTAGAGAAAAAAAGCCACAATTTAGTCCATCCTCTCTTGGAAAGACCAGTGTGTAGTGCCTGTCATTTCCTTAGGATTAATAAAATGCAAACTCACAAGTTTATGTAGCTGTAACCTTTCTTAAATGTACATGATTTATGCACATGTGCATTTCAAAAGGCCCATGCTTTAGAAAGCCCTATTATATTGTTTTATTTGAAAGTAATTTAAATTTTATTACATCATGTACTGCTTTATTCAGTTTTAAAACATTTATTTTCAACATGAACCTCCCAATTCTAATCTAATCATATTCTGTTTTCCTGATTGCCAATGTGGTTTCAATAAACAATTAACTCTTCTAGACATTTAGCTAGTGCTAAATGTGTCAGAGTCTAACAGCACAGGTGTGACATGGGCAGGGGAGTTGCCAAGAAAGTACAATCATGGTACAGGCTGTCCACCTTAGCCCTGGCAGTCCTCCCTGGTCCTCTCCCAGCTTGATCCTATGTGGCATGACCCATGTACACCACACTTTATCCTGTATTCAAGATCACATGGTAGCTCCCACTTTCATTGCTTCCTTTTTCCTTACTCCTGGCATTTCATGTCCTAAAGCATCTGTGGTCTGAGACTTTCCCTCCTGTCCTCTGGTTTTCTGCTGTCAAGTGCTGTGGCCACTGTTCCACATTAGACCAGAGCTTCCACCGCCATCCCATGTAGTTTCTCCTATTCCAGTGATGGTGGCACAAAGTTTCTTCTATTCCAGGGCTTTCATTCTCTCCAAGGCCTCCCCAGAACCCCAAATAGGGATCAGGATTAACTTTTCTTGATAGCCTGAAGATTTTTAGTATAACAAGAATATCTTACAACCAGGGAACCTCAAGAGCTAGAAATGACTCTCTGCACTACTTTGTTGAGGATGCACCAAGATTCTGCTGACCATGGGTACCCATTAGCCAGTTTGAGAACTGCTCGCTCTCCCTCTTCCCACACCTTTTCATTCACCTTCATATACACACACCCAGCTTTTTGTCTGTTCTCTTTACTCTTCCCTTCCCTCTGCTTAGTCATACATCCCATCAGCTGCTGACTAGCAGGCTGCCTGTGCACTGAAGGTAGACATGTGGAGTCTGTTTCCATTTGCCCTACTTGATCTTCCTTGTGACTTATCTTTGCATCAATCTTTGCACAGATTTTGTTGTTCTCACTTCTCTGCAATACATTCTTTTCGTAGTTCCTCTGTGACACAGTAGGAATGCAAAGGAAGAGACCTTGGAAGCCACAACAATCTCCTCTTTCCAATAGTCATCACCCCTCTCCCATTAGGTCCAAGCTCAACTCACATCCTTGTAATGCAAAGAAAAAAGTAGAAGCAGTTCCCTTCCTGTGGTTTTTCTTAGGTTAAGGATTCCATCTGCCTTAGAGGAGGAAAGATGAATATGGCATAAAATCCACCAAGTATAACATCATGGTTCTTTTAGAGGTTTTAAAAATTCCCCACATACCTGACACTGCTTTCCTCAGGCACAAAAGTACAAAAAGTGTATCCCAGACCCAACCACTGGAAGATTGGGGATCAGTTTCAGTTTGGATGATTTGTTTTATTATCTTTCATTTCAATGGATAGTTGAGAGTTGGCTCTTTTTTCATAATTATGTAATATAAATCAAGTCCTTAATAATGTAGTGGAAAAAGCTATGAAAATACTTCATTTAAATTTCAGTGTAGTGATTACTGTGAGAAATTAACTCCCTGGTAACTCCAGGAAAATAGGACCTGTCACCATCACAAGAAGTCCTCATGATTTCTCTCTCCTTCCTGTTTCTCTCTCTCTCTCTCTCTCTCTCTCTCTCTCTCTCTCTCTCTCTCTCTCTCTCTCACACACACACACACACACACACACACACACACGCATATCCTGAGTCACAGTTCACAGAGTTCCTCAAGTGGCATAGCCAAGGATCTAAGTTGACTGCTTAGGATAAAACAGAAAGCAAACATAGCATGTGATGCTACATGGTCCTGGCAAAAGCAGTGCCGAAGCAGTACCTGTCTGGGTGTGCTTTACGCCCATGCTTTTCCTCTGTGTTACCTCATTCTTCCTCACAGCAACGCGATCAGGAGATAGAGCAGCTCCTACAGTCCTTTGCTGGTGATAGCTTGAGATAGCGGCAAGGTCCACGCTTTGCTTGGGGTCACACTGCCCTCCAGCAGTTCTCCTGGCTCATACAGAGGAGTGGTGTATGGCAGATGCAGGACAAGAAACTTTAAAGTCATGAGGTTCTGTCCTGTCCCTCCTGGTGCTGTGGGGTGGGCCCTGTGCCAACAAGAGGTACTGTTTATCAGAGTTAGCAATTGGGCATATGGGGATGAACAAGTAATAAGTGCCAGATTATTTGTTCTAATGAGACCAAGCACCCAGTGCCAGGAGTGTTTGTTTGTTTGTTTGTTGTGGGGGTATAGTTACCTTCTATAACTAGGTTGGACTTTTGCCGTGACCCACTGCTCCCTGAAAGGATACAGTACTCTGAATGTAGGCATTAGTTAGTAGTGGGCTGTCTGAACCAAAATGACAGGAAGCAGTGAAAGCCTCCAATGGAGAGAGGCAGGTCACTCTCCACATGCCCCTCAGAGTCTCTGTTAAAGCCACCAGGTGATCTGTGCCACTTGCAGAAACCTGCAGCCCCAGGCCACCGTCCCTAAGTCAGGACCTCTGCACAGAATTGCCCAGGACACTGGGTACCTTCTGAAGGCTGTCCCCCAGGCAGGCCATATGCAAGTCAATGTGTACTTGACACTGGTGTGTGCATGCTGCAGATGTTCACTTTGGGGTAGGAGCTATGCTGTGTTGCATGCGCGTTAGGCTCCTGGATTGCTGTAGCCTCTGTTCATGGATAAATGCATTGTAAAGTGTTCCTCGGCCGTGCTGTGAGGCCGCCTTAACCCTTGCTCCCTTCCCTTCTAGAGCTGCCTTAAGTTCACCAGAACTTGTCCTCTGTAAGGGATATCTTGCCTGGAGAGGATACCTTGCCCTGTTTCTCAAGGTTTTGTGAGGGTTTTGACTGGGTGTGACCCCCAATCACTAATTCCTTTCTCCCCTTCCTGCATGACCTGCCGCCTCCTGTTACTTTCTTCTCCCTTTCCTTTCTACCATTTCCCAACAGGGATTAGAACTGTGGAGCAGCAACAATCTCAGAGCCAGTGAAATGTCAGCTTAGAGAATGTTCCTGAGTCAGTGAGATTCTCTGTCACAGGAAGGCCAATGATCATGCGGAAGAAAAGTTAGTCTTGGTAATTTGTGAATGTCTTTTTCCACTAACCCTTTCTTAATAAAAGTAAAAGGTACAACTCTTAAAAATTTTAATGGACATTCTTTAAATATAGAAGGTTGAATAAAAACAGGAAGGTAGTGCTATCAGTTCTAATCCATTGTATTACCCTTAAGTTAAACAAATTAACCTGGAATTGTGGTGGATTTCTCAATAGATCAAGAATGGAAAATTACTATGTAAAATATCTTCAAAAATGCATTTTATACATTTTTTAATTTTTAATTTGGTTTAGCTAAAAAATGTTCATTAGCTTAACTTAATGAGTATTACTAGATTATAAAATGTCTGAAAATGACTAACATTTCCTTAGTATTTAATATTGTTTGAAATATTGAAAGAGAAAAATTGAAGTTGAAACTGATGTATATAATTAAATGCCTGGTAAGTCAGGACATTTTTATGCATTTTTCAGTCAATATTTTCAGATGTCTTATTGCTGGCCTACATTTTAACCTGTCTAAGTCACATGAGCCATTTTTTTTCTAAATGTCAATGTGTACATTGTAATTTATGATTCCTAACTATGTATTTTTGTGGGATCCTGGAGGATCATTGACTATTTTATGTTCTTGAAAATTTTAAATTGCTCTAACAGTGTTGCACAGAAACGAGCTCATGACACCTAATATATTGTATTTTATTTATTAATTTACTATGAAATGAAGTTTTTCAAATTTTTTCCTAGTGGATCTGGAGAAGTAATTCTTTGATCTGCATAGGAAAACATAATACAGTTAATCAATGAAAAGTTCTTAGACGAAATATTCATTCATTAAAAAGAAAGCAGAAGTACCAAGAGGTGAAAGTCATTACCAACTAACTATAATTTTAAACTAAACCCATTTCAGCATATCTCACATGAACTTTTTTAGAATAACTTAATAATTCATCTCATATCAACAAAAGCCTTTGAAACATGGGTTTTCACTAGATTATCACCTAGAGCTAAATGAAAACCAAAACAATGTCAGAATGAGATTTATGCTCTAAATATGTAGTTGTCTAATGTTGTGCTTAGTGTATGTGTGTCATTAATGCTGTATTCTCCTAGCTATTATAGAAAATTGTTCAAATAAAGATATGGATATAAAGGAGTTTTGTTAATGCGTTATGAATAGTCCTGCTTCACATTTTAAAACATTAAAGAAAAAATTGCGGGGGGTGGAGTAGTGAATGTAAATATAACTTTTCCTCCTGAGAATATTCTAAGTAGTCTTGGGGATTTAAAAGTTGGCAAGTTGGGCTGGGGATGTGGCTCAAGTGGTAACGTGCTCACCTGGCATGCTCTGGGCACTGGGTTCGATCCTCAGCACCACATAAAAAATAAAAAAATAAAGATGTTGTGTCCACCGAAAACTGAAAAATAAATATTAAAAACTCTCTCTCTCTTCTCTCTATCTTTAAAAAAATTTTTTGGCAAGTTTCCTTTCTATACTGGAAAACATAGTGGTTTTTTTGTTGTTGTTTTTTGTTTTTGGTGCTGGGGATTGAACCTAGGCTCTTGTGCATGCAAGACAAGCACTCTACCAACTGAGCAATAGCCCCAGCCCCATAAATATAGTGATATATATGTAATGAAGAGAATTGCCAAACACCTAAACAAAGAGCAGACAGTAGAGGAGAGGCAGCCTCTGACCTTCAGGGGGAGTCATGCCTAACTATCTGGATTCTCTGAGAAACAGACATAGCCAAGGGGAATTTGGTAGTGTCATGTGGGACTTTGGAAAGATTGAACACATGATTTGTATCAAAGGTTTACTTTCCAAAAGGTAGACAACATTCTAAGTGTGGAACAGAGATCAAAGAATAAGAATGCAGATACATGTGGTGAGCCGTGTTTGTAGACCACTGCCGCCATTAGAAGATGGCGCCGGTCTCCGTTGTGGATCTTGGTAAACAACTCCTTATTAGGGACGCTGTCCCTCAACACCCTATGAGAAAACCCCGCGTGGCAGCTTTGGATTGGACTTGAGTAAGCTTTATTAGGCTATGCTTGGACGCTCGGCGGGGGGTCACTAGAAGATGATACATGAAACAAGGCCTGAATAAACTGCTGAAAGAAGAATCCTGTGTCGTGTTTTCCCTTGCCGGCGAGGGGTCGCGACAATTGGTGGCCCGGACGGGGAATTATATTCCTCGAACCCAGGATCCAGAACTTTCAGCAGTCAGGGTGGTGCACCGGTAAGTTCCCAGGTAAAGTGGGAATCTGCAAGCAAATAGCGGGGCGCTCTCTCTGTAAATAGAGAGCGGGAAAAAGGACGCTCCCCTGTAAAAGGAAGAGAGCGGGGAATTCATAGAACAGAACGCTCCCCTGTAAAAGGAAGAGAGCGGGGATTTTTGTACTTTCACTTTCTTTATAGCTCTAAAAACATTATGGGCGTTGCCTCTTCAAGCCCAATTTTGTTGGCCCTAGATGGGTTGCTACGTTCAAAAGGACTTAAGGTAAAGCAGAGCACTTTGCAGATGTTTTTGAGAGAAGCTGCCGGGGCCACAGCCGCGGTCTGGGCATGAGGATGGCGGTGGGCTCAGTCAAGATGCAGCCGCCATGCGAGAACCCTGCCCTAACCGCGGCGGTGGCGGCGGCGGACAGCGCTCTGCGCCGCAGTCCCAGCGCCCGCGAGCCGGAGCGCGAGCAGCCGCCGGCGTCGCTGCGGCCGCGGCTGAAGGACCTGCCTGCACTGCTGCGGAGCGGGCTCACGCTGTGGAGAAAGCGGAGCGCCGCCGGGGGCCGTGACCGGACGGAGCCGGTGTGGGTTCCAGAACGCCTGACAAGAAGAGTCCCGACAAATACATCTGAGTTTAATATAACCACTTTGGCCATTACTTCCCAGGTGTTAATTCCGTTGTCTCCTTCTAATGAGACCTCTAATGCCACTCATTTTAAGGCTTCTCCTTATTGCACCCCTGAGTATGGCTTCCCTCCTATATTTACACCTTGTCAAGATCACTCTTGGGAGAAACATCAGGTCGCTAAAGGTTTCTCCCTTTCCCCCTCTCTTAAAAGATATTTGTATAATGTTTCCAATAATAATTCCTCCATAGGAGCAGGTTGGTCTTGGTTTCAATGGTTGATTTCCAATGAAAAGGGAGCCACAGCTGATATTTCCGCTTTGGCTCAATTACGAGGAGTCCAAAGTTGGCTGTTTAATGTTTCTGGTAGTACCCAAGACTCGGAGCGAGGTAGGAGGCTTAAAATTACTGCAAATAATTCACAATTATCTAATGCTACATTACCCTCCACAGCAGTCTGTCTCCAATCTCCGTTCCTGTTTCTTTTGGCTAATGTTACATCACAGGGGATGCTTAATTGTTCTAATATTACCTGTTATTTGAGTGTTGGAATGGCTCCTGGACTATGGCAGTGATTATGAAAATTCCAACCTTTGTCCCGATCCCGGTTACTGCAGATCCAGAGTCTTTTCCTATTGTTGAACTGATTAGAGCCCGTAGAGATTTTGGAATTACGGCAGCTATAGTGACAGCTGTGGCGGTATCTGCTGCTGCAGCAGTTACAGCTGGAGTAGCCATGGCCAGCCAGGTACAAACTGCTGCCACTATTAATCAGGTTATTCAACAAACATCCACCATACTTGAATCTCAAAGTAGAATTAATCAACACATTCTATCTGGGATTTTGGCTGCTAATCAAAGGATAGATCTACTTCAAGCTCAAGTTGAGGAATTGTCTGACCTAGTACTTTTGGGTTGTATTGATCAACGTGCACATTTATGTATAACCTCTGCCAGATTTAATGATTCCAGAAATGCCTCCCGCATCATCGGAGAGTATCTATCCGGAACCTGGTCCATGGAAGCAGAAAACTTGATCCAGTCTCAACTAACTCAGATTGCTGTTTTGAATAGCACCCGTGTCGAACCAGTGACTTTGGGTCAATTCACCAGTTGGCTATCCTCTGCCTTTTCCTTTTTTAAGGAATGGGTGGGAGTGGGCATTTTTGGTGCTATGTGTTGCTTCGGTGTTGTGCTTTGTTTGTGGCTTCTCTGTCGCCTAAGAGCTCGCCATAGCCAAGAAAAGGCTATGATCGTCCAGGCTTTTGCAGCCCTAGAGAATGGTATCTCTCCACAAGTTTGGCTTGCGCAACTTAAGCAATAATTTCCTGGGTTTTGGCCATTGCACCCCAAGTTATCTTTGACATTGCACTGGGATTGGCATGCCCTCCTCTTCCTGCCTTCCCAGTTATGGACGGCCCATGCACTCTGCAGGCCTTGTTGCCATTGCACGCAGGCGGGCTTCCATGCTGGTGCTGCACTTTATGCTTTGGACCCTTCGTTTTCTCAGGGGCTGAGAGATGGTGTTGCCACTTCCAACCTCATAGTTACTGACCGGCTACTTGTAAAATCCCCCTTCCTTTTCGCCATCAGCACGATGCAGGATGCGAGGCAAGGCACTGCACTTGAGTGATCCGATCTCCGGACCTCAAGGGAAGCATGTCCTATTGCTTACGGGTTTGGCGTCCACGCCCCGTCCCACGAAAAAGGCGTCGGCTGATATGGTGTCAGATCTAGGGAAGGCGCCTCCTTGGGACTGAGCCATACATTGCAGCCATGTTTGCACAGTGGGATAGGACCTCTACTTTCGCCTGCATTGTTTTTTAAGAGATAAGGGGGAACTGTGGTGAGCCGTGTTTGTAGACCGTTGCCGCCATTAGAAGATGGCGCCGGTCTCCGTTGTGGATCTTGGTAAACAACTCCTTATTAGGGAAAGTTGGCACGCTGTCCCTCAACACCCTATGAGAAAACCCCGCGTGGCAGCTTTGGATTGGACTTGAGTAAGCTTTATTAGGCTATGCTTGGGCGCTCGGCGGGGGGTCACTAGAAGATGATACATGAAACAAGGCCTGAATAAACTGCTGAAAGAAGAATCCTGTGTCGTGTTTTCCCTTGCCGGCGAGGGGTCGTGACAGATACACACCTTAGGAAAGAAAAAGTGCAGGGCTATTCAGATCTGTGATTGATTTAGTCTCATCTTCATTTATAATATGGAAAAGTGAATATATGGTTTTGATGTAGATTATACACCCCCCACCTCCATACCATGACACTCCCATTCATTTATTAAGGAAATTCGTGGGCACCATGGCAGGCCCTAGAAATACAGCAGCATTGAAATTAGATTCAGGCAGTGGCCCCATAGACTGTAGTTTAGTGGGACCCAGGATGCTACAAATAATAAAATGTCAAATTTTTAGTGTCTTTTTCTAAATAAATTGGAACTGAGTCAAGGTTATCTCCCCACAATAAAAATCACTCTCTAACCATTGTGTTTTGATACATGCATTACAATTCTTTCTGAGGCCATGACAAAACACAAACTCAAACCAGCTGGATAGAGAATGAAACGTGCTTCCCAAATAAAGTTAAAGGATATATCCAGGTGCACAAGCATTGGCATCACTGCTGTTTCGCTTTCCTACATTTTGGCTTCATCCTTAGCAATGTCTCCCCAAGTGGTGCCAAAGATGACCCTCAAAAGTGTTTGGCTTCATTCTCTGACTCTGCCTTCCAACCTCTTTCTCAGAATCTCATTGCCTGTTTTGAGTTCTGCTTCCATCTCCCACTCGCTCATTGTGCCCGGGGAGTGGAGTGCTCTGAGTGGCCTCACCTGAGCCACACCACTCCTGAAACTTGAGTCATCTTCACAAAAGTACAGGACCCAGTGGGGGCTCACCATAGGGAAGTCAGGATGTAGTTGACAGGAAAAGAAAGCAACCCATGTCAACTCTACTGCATCTCTTGAATGAGAGAGAACAGGACAAAAATGGTGTGTGTGCGTGGTGTGTGCCACGTACTTCTGGGGCTGTGCATCCCAGGGTGATCTTATCAGTTAGTGTAAGTGTACAGAGAAATAAAGTAAGCCAGGAATTACACAACTAAAGAATTTGGAACAGTTTACCACAAGGAATACATGTAGTTTTTCCACTAAACAGGCAGCCACTATGCTTTTGGACCCAAAATGTGGTGGACATAGTATAAAGGGGAAAAAATAAAAACCTATCATAAGTCCCTCTTAGCACATTGGCCCACTGTGGGAAATTAAGGCACTGGATTTCAAGCACACACAGAGGAATAGAAAATGCTCAGAAGAGGATGGAAGGTACTTAAAGGAAAAGGATACTGTCCATAAGAACAGTTTAAACATCCTGAGACAGTTCAGCCTGAAGAAGTGAAGACCAGAAGGCAAACAAACGTGAGCAAGTGCTATAATATCATGCTTGGTACAGAAAAGGAAAACAAATTATTTACCAGATCTTAAATATTATGATAAGTGGACACATTTTGAAACTTTATAGTAAAGTTATTGGAAAATAAATTCTAGTTTATGTCATCAATAGCAAACTTCTGAAACTCCTTTCCTAAGATTGGTATTATCAAGAAACCTCAATGAATTTGAAGACAATTTGGTCAATGCTGCTTGTGACCAGGAAAAAAAAAAAAAACAACAACTAAGAAGAACTGGGTTGTATCAAACCTTCAGGTTATAATCCAGGAAACCAGTTTCCTGTTCATAGCATACCCTTCCTTGGTCTGCTGAAAACAGGATTCTGGGCTGAATGGCCTGAGTCCAGGATGACAGTCATTGTGAAGGCTGGAGCCCCTAGTGGGAGTAGGAAGCTTTTATTAAAAACCTCATGAAAGTGAGAGAAGGGAGGGTAGAAAACATAGGGGGAAAGGGTTGGTCATAGGAAGTGAGGTGAGCAAAGACAGGCTTGTAAAGTAGTGCCTGGGAAAGGCCAAGCCAGGAAACTTAAGTCTGTTACTTCCCACCCACCGAGCACTCCAGCTCCCTTAGGCAGAGGCATTGCTCGGAGAGAAACGGGATCTTGGTCCTCACCCAAGCTCCAGAGCAAAGGCTCAGAGGTAACAGCAGGCCATGAACATTTCTTCCTAAAGAACCTGACTTCATTTACAATAGAGTGTAGAGAAGTTTGAACCTAAGGTCACTTCACAAATAGTGGAGGTTGTAGTGAACAAGAATTAGGGAGAAATTGATAGATTCACTGTAGATACAGACTGAACTGTAGGCCAGGGAGATCTGTAGAGAACCTAGAGAAGACAGCCAAGATGAGTCCCCATGGATCAGTACAAGTCTCAAAGATTGAGCTTGGTAACTATCCTTTCAAAGGAGCCTAAAACTCCTTTGATAATGTATTAGTTTCAGAAGCAAGTTATGCCCCGTGGCAATGTGAAAAACAGTAGGACAGTCAGGAGCAATTAGTGCAGCTCAACAGCTGGATGGTTCAGGAAGGAGACAAAGTGAGTCCTGCCTGAACTATCTGGCACCCCAGTTGACTGTGGGAAGGGTCAGGCCACAGCCCCTGAGGAGCAACTGTGTACGTGTTGGGGTTGGGGGGCAGGTAGATGTCATAGAAATAATCCCCCAGGTCATTTAAAATAAAAGGGAAATAACAAACCCAGTTTATTAGCAATAGAAGGAAAAAAAAACAGAGTTGTTAACCATATTTATCAAATTCCAACAAAAATATTACAAGACATACAAAGAAACAGAAAAGTATGACCTGTATGTAGGTGAGAAATCAGATAATAGAAATTGCCTATAAGAGCAAGCAGATTTGGATTTAACAGACAAGGACTGCAAAGTAGCCATTATAAATATGTCCACAAAACTAAAGGAAACTGTTATTAAAGATGATGAATGACAGCAATGGTACAAGGGGCAGAAAGGAGGAACTGGAATATTTTGTTACTATAAGGTACTTGCATTACCTGTAAAGTAATGTGAAGATGAACTGGGATTAAATACAAATGCATATTGTAAACTCTAGGGCAACCACCAAATAAAAGTAAAAATAGAAATATAACTGATATGCTAAGAAAGGAGAAAAATAGAATCATATGAAATGCTCAGTTAGGTCCACCAATGGCAGAAAAAGAGTAGAAGACAAAAATAGGGACAAAGTCCAAGGGCAACAAATAGAAGTGTAACAAATATGGTAGATATTACTCCAACCATATTACTAATTGCTTTCAACCACTATGGGTTTTTTGTTTGTTTGTTTGGTTGGTTGGTTTTTTTTGGTGAGGGCAGGGGGTGGATTTGGCTTGGGATTGAACTCAGGGATGTTTACCACTGAGCTATATCCCCATCCCTTTTTTATTTTGAGACAGGTTCTCATTAAGTTGCCCAGGATGGTCTGGAAATCACAAATCTCCTGCCTCACCCTTCCCAGTAGCTGGGATTACAGATGTGTGCCACTGTGCCCAGACAAGTTATATACTTTAGTAAGTGAAGTTTGGGGTATGAGAATTATATCTCAATTAAAAAGGTTAAATAGGTGTTTGGTATTCGACATGGCAGACTGAGGAGCTCAATAAATTCTCTTCTCAAAGTAAAGACAACACTAAAAATTTGTCAAAACAACAATGTCAGTGCTCTGAAAATTGACCAACAGTATACAACAAACTGGTAGAAATTATTCATGAGAAAACACTGAGCTCTGGGTAAGAACAGTGGGAGTCTGGCAATTTCTCCTGGTGCTGCTCCCAACACCCTCTTCTTCCACAGATCTGACAGCATGGTAGTTCTGCCAGAGCTGGGCGAACTGTGAGAATCAACAGCTTTGCTGCTGGTGGGGGGCTCACTCCACTTGGAGAGGTATGCAGTCAAACCTTACAGCCAGGAGTAACAGTGGTACTCTCAGAATAGTCAGGGAATAAATCGGATGTTTTCAGTGTGTGGTACTTTGTTATAGCAGCCTTAGAAAATATTCAGCATTAATTTGAAGTATTTATGCTGAGTTAATATGCACATTTTAAATCCCTAATGGAAAAACTAAAAAATTAACTCAAGAAACAAGATTTTTAAAAAGGGAAGGACATTAAAATGATGCACTATTAAAAAAAACACTATCAACCAAAAAGGTGGCAAAGGAGAAACAAAGGAAAAAAATGCATGTACCATATACAAAACTACAGAATGCTAGAGATAAATCCAAGCATATCAATAATTATATTAAATATGAATGGATTAAATGCTTCATTCAAAAAGCAGAGATTGTCAGACTAGATTAAAAAACAAGGACAAAGTCTACACTATTTATAAGTTACACTTTAGATTCAAATACACATAAAAGTTGAAAGAAAAGGAAAGAAAAAGATATGCCATAATAATAATAACCATAAGGCAGCAAGAGTGGCCATACCAATATCTGACAAAATAGACTTTTTAAGACAAAGAAAAAATTTTTCAAGAGAAAAAGGACATTTTGTAACAATGAAAGAGGGAAAGATATAAAAATTATAAATGTACAATAGGCAAATTGATAAAGGCAGGCAGTTGAAAAAAGAAAGCATATAAGAGAAGCAGAAATAAGAGGAACTGAACCTATCAGTATTACATGGAGATTCACGGTCTGGCCACTCAAGGTATGGGAAGCCTGGCTCAGATCTTGGTTAGATCTGTCTTTTGTCAGATCTAGAGCTTATTGGTATTCCTTGATTCCCATTCGCCACGACACACTTACACTATGTCCCTTGCCATCCTCTCAGTCTCCAGTTTACCCAGAGTTTCCCAAAGATGAACAGAGCTTGTTCCTTGTCCCTTCTTTCAGACAAAACTATATTCCCCAATCTCTTTTGCTGCTAGATATGGCCACGTGACCAAGTGGTCTGGGAAGGGGCAGATCTCCCCAGGCCCCTTTTACTTGAATGTGACATGTGAGGAAACATCTTGGACCATGTGTTTGAATGGCACCTCTGAGGATAGTAACACCACAAGACAGAAGGCTCCTGATCCTAGTATGAGATCATCGCCCTCAAATGGACTCCTCTGCCCACTTACTATGTAAGAAAGAAGTAAACCGTGTCTGAGCCCTTGTTTTTAAAAAAGTGTCTACATACCTTCTAGAATATCTTCCCCAGATACCCAAAGCAAATCGGGCAGAATCAAAAGGAAAAATTGAAAACTGAACAGTATTAGTTGGAGCTTTCAATATTCCATTCTCAAAATTAGTAGAACAATTAGAAAATCAACAAAAATATAGAAGACCTGAAACCACTATCAACCTACCTGATCTAACATATTTCTTTAACATTCTACCCAACAATAGCAGAGCACATGTTCTTTTCAGGTATGTATGGATCTCTTTCCAGGAAAAATTGATCATATGCAAGACAACAAGGCGAGTCTTATTGCATTGAGAAGCATTGAAATCACAGGAAGTACATTCTCTGACCACGTAGAGAACAGATTAAATTAGAAATCAATAGCTAAAGGAAAAGAATTTAAATTCCCAAATATTTGAAGATTAAATAATATACTTCTAAATAATACAGGGGATGAAGGGAAAAAAAAGGGGAAATTATAAAATATTTTCAACTGAAGAAAAACAAAAACTAAGCATGGGATGTAGCTAACGCAAGACCTAGAGGGAAAGTCATAACTTGAAATGCCTTTATTAGAAAAGTAGATGTGTCTCAAATCAGTAACTTAAATTTACCTTAAAAACTGGCCAGGGGTGGGGGCTGGGGTTGTGGCTCAGTGGTACAGAGCTCACCTAGCACGTATGGGGCACTGGGTTCAATCCAAAAAAAAAAAAAAAAAAAAAAAAAAAACTGGCAGCAGGGAGGAGGACATGAAAATAGAAAGGCAATCAATCAGTGGAGTAGAGGAAAGAGGTTGAGGGGGAGGGACAGGAAAAGGGAGGAACTGCAGAATGAAAATGACCAAATTATGGTATGTACATGTATGAATACACCACAGTAAATTTCACCTCTTTCTGTAAAGCATAATTTTTTTAAAAAAAAAAAGCATGAATAAATAGAAGAAAGACCAGTAGAGGAGAGGAATGTGAACAGGGGGAAGATGGAGAGGAGGGAAAGAGGAAGCACTGGGGACTGAAGTGGAGCAAATTATATCTGTACCTATGATTATATCAAAACGAACCCCACTATTATGTATAACTGTGATAGTCAAGCCAAAGTGACTCCATTTTGTTTAGTAACTCCATTTTGTAAAACAGCCATGCCAAATAGAAAGGTCATGACTGGGCAAGTTGTTCTTTTCCTTTTGCTGTAGAAACCCTTAAGAACACATTACTATCTAATGGGGCATTGTTTCTGTAATAGGGTAACGGGGCTCTGTTTCTGTAACTCGGGTGACTGGGCTAATTGTGATTGGTTAAGCAGCTTCCTGCCATCTCACTGCACTCTCCCGCTTCTGTAACCTGGCTTGCTTGCATGGGCTGGACCCCCAAACGTCCCTTTTGTGGTTTTCAGGCTTATAAGGAGCACCCTTGCAATTGTTTGGGGCTGATCAGGGAAACAGCTTTATGTTCTGGTCAGTCACCACCGGTGTTCTTCAATAAAGGCTTGATTTGATTATACGTGAGTGGTCTGAAAGTCAGTTTATGAAACCCCAGGATGTTGCTTTAACTATAACATAACTATAATGCACCAATAAAAACATTTAAAATATAACTAGGGGAAAAATAGTAAAGTAAACACAAAGCAAGCTGAGGGAAAGAAAAAAATGGTTAGAGTGGAAATCAACAAAATTTAGAAAATAACCAGAAAATCAAAGAAAGCAATGGACAAAATTGATAAACATTTATCCAGGTTGACTAAGCAAAAAGATAAAGGATATAAATTCCTAAAATCAGGAATGAATGATGGAACATTATTCCTGGGTAGGGCCGCTCTTGCACATTTAATGGATGACTAGAATGAGGCGAGCAAGGGGGTTAGGGTATAAATTTAAGGATGTGCTTGTCCTCAAGGTCATGCAAATGCCTTCAGCATCTGACAGTGAGTTCCTCCTTAAATCTTGTACCCTGTGCCCCTCACCTGCCTCACCCTAGTCCTACAGAGACACTACTAAGTTAGAATTACAGGATCAGAGGGCCATGAACAACGTAATGCCAACAAGTGAGATGAAATGGACAAATTCTTAGACACAAATATGAAAACTGACTCAATGAGACCTAGGAAATCTGAAAAGACTTACAAGTACAGAGTGTGGTGGTGCACACCTGGCACCCCACAAACCAGGAAGCTCAGACAGGAGGACTTCAAGTTCAAGACCAGCCTCAGCAACTTAGCAAGGCCCTATCTCAAAATAAAAAATAAAAAGGGCTGGGTTCAATCCATAAAAGGAAGGAAGGAAGGAAAGAAAGAAAGAATAGATTTACAAGTAAAGAAAGTGAGCCTGGGGGAGGGGGGAACACGATCACCTCAGTAGATACAGAAAAAGTAATGTTCTGCATCTGGAGCTGGTGGTTGTCTAGTAGTACTCAGATGTGTTAATACATTCCAATGAAAAAAATAGATTAAGCTAGACATTTAATGTTTGTACATTTTTCTGTATATGTTATTCTTCAATAAAATTTTTATTTAAATAAGAAACCAATTAGATTTCCTCTTAACTCTAAGCAGCAAGGCAACAGTATCCACATTATGGCTTTTCTTTATATAATTATTTGGACAATTGGTGCACAAAATTGAATGTACCTTAATCCTTCATTTGTGGCATCTATCATTATTGGTCCATGCCAGGCTATCTATCTATCAATCTATCTATCTATCTATACACACACACACACACACACACACATCCCTTTTTTCTTTGTCTTCCTACCATTCCCCTCCACCTTCCATATGTGTCCACTCTTGCACATTTAATGGATGACTTTGCCATTTATCATGCACACCTTTATTTACATGTACTTGTATCCATAACCAATATCTAATATTGCAGTTTTTATGAGTCTTTAGATGATATAAAGACTTACACTAGACAGCTATTTCAACATTGTTTTTTAGATCATGTCCATTCCTACTAGTAGCTGTAGGGTTTTACATTGTATTTCCTATTTTATTTATTTCCCTATCAATGGACATTTAAGTGTTTTCAACTCTTATAACCATGTTGTGATGAATACTTACTTTGCTGTTAAAGTGACTGAGAATTTTTCTGTCTAAACTTATTTTCACTAAATATTCTCAAGCTGTAACAATCCAACACTTTGAAGACATTGTCACTGATTTTTTTTTTTTTTTGTCTAATAATTTCTTGGTTTTAGTTTGTTACTTACTTTTAAGTTTGTGACTTTCTTTATTTCTTTTTTTACTCAAGATTGAACCCGGGAGCACTTTATTATTAAGCTATATGCCTTGTTCTTTTTTTTTCACAATACTTTTATTTATTTATTTTTATATGGTGCTGAGGATCCAACCCAGGCCTTCCACGTGCTAGCCAAGCACTCTATCATTGAGCCACAATCCCAGCCTTTTTTTTTTTTTCTTTTTTAAAGACAGGGTCTCACTAAGTTGGCTAAAGCTGGCCTGGAACTTGCCATCCTCCTGCCTCAGCCTCCTAGTTGCTGGAATTACAGACCTGTGCCACCACACCCAGCTACTTTTAAGTATTAATCATGAATCTATATGGAGTTTATTTTTGGATGCAGCATTTGCCATGGATCTGATTTTTTTAATTTATTTTTCCACATAAAGGGCCTATTTATTAAATAATCTCTTCTCAGTCTGGCTCAAGGATACCATAAAATGTAGGGCCCTGTTGGTGTATTCCATCATGCTTCATCATGTATCCAGTCTCATGTGAGTATAACACTGTTTTAATATAGCTCTGTTATGTCCCTTACTGTATAATAGAGTGCATCTCTCTTCTTTGATCTTTATTGTGAGAATTGTCTTAGTTACGTGCGAGTTTTTATTCCATAAAAATATAAAATCATTGTAAATATATTGTAAAATATTAAATCACGGTACAACATACTGCTACTAGGATTTTTATAACAATATATTGGGTTAATATATTAACTTGGATAGAAGTGACACCTTTGCCATGTTAAGTATACCTATCCATGAAAATGGCATGTGTCCCCATTTATTCAGGCCCTCTTTTGTGCCCTTTAGAGAAATTGAAACATTTCCTCCACAAAGGTAAAATGCATTTTTGTTATTTTGTAACTTCTGGCTACTTTACATTTTCGTTGATATCGTAAATACCTTTGTTGTTGTTATTGTTATATATAAAATGCTCAGAAAAAAAGTAGATTACCCATTTTTATATTTGATTTTGAACACAGCCACCTTGTTAAACTTAGTTCCATCCGTTTGTTGATTCTCCTGGGTTTTCTGTGTGTTTATACCTTTGCTCCTTTCAGTAAACTGTGACTCGAGGAAGCTCAGTCTTTGGCGGGAGCGCTCAGGACACTCCTGTTACCTGCCTTGGGGCGAGCTCCAGCCCTCGGAGGCGGCTGCTGCCCTCCCTCCCGGAGGATCCGCTCCAAGGTCCAACACCTGCCAGCTGGCCGTCCCCGCCCGGGCCAATGGCAGTGTGCACTCTCGGAGCTGGTCCCGAAGGACCAATCCTGCGACTTCTCTCCTCCCCTCGCAGTCAACGCTGCGAAAGTGAGCAGTCGGTCGCTGAAAAACTTCTGGGCAAGATGGCCCTGCAGTGATTTGGGGGTCCCCGCGCCCGCCCGCAGAGCCGCAGCCCCTCCGTCGAGGCTCGCACTCTCACGACGGTCGAGCTGCCCGGCCGCTCTCGCCCATGGCGGTGGCCGAGCTGTACACGCAGGTAGGAGGGTCGGCCCGATCTAGGGAGGGGCGCTGAAGGGCCGCGGGCCCGCGCAATGCTGACTGTACTGGCGCCCGCGCCGCACCTGTAACACCTGGCGCAGGGAGGGGCTGGCGCGCCCGCGGGTGGGCCGCGGGACTGGGGGGCCCAGGTAAGCGGCACCTCTCAGGAGCTAGGGTCCCCGCCGGTGGGAAAGGCGCCCCCGGGAGCCCCTGGGTCCGCTGGGAATAGGAAGACCAAGTGGGCGGCCCGGCCTTCACTGTGCGTGGGGTCCCTCCCTTACCTGTAACCCCTCAGCCCCTTCCTCCGCCCCCCCCCCCATGGAATCAGAGTTGCCCACGGGGATGTAGAAACTTCAGATACTTGGGAGCTTCTGTAATCTTCCCGATCCTCTTGAGCCCCTTGAACAACGTGGCCCACAAGTTTATGTCAGCAATGTTCAGGATGCCTTCGAGAACGCTGTCTTCAAAAGGCTTGCTTGTCCATTTACACTCATCTGCTGCCCTGAGTTGAAGCTGCTTAGGCCACATGTCTGCTGTGGAGGTTGAGCGCTCCTGGGAACCCAGGAGTCCTAATGTGCATCCCCAGACCCTTCAGCTAACATCTAGGTAATACTCAGTTTATAAAGCACCTTTTGCATGCCCTGACCGAGAATCACTCTACAGCATTCCTCTAAAACCTCCTCCTTCAGGTTAAGCACTTCACTCCCACAGAGTGCCCAGGCCCTCTAAGAGGAGATTGGGCAATTACCTGGATAAGGGGTATAAAAGATCTTCCTACACCCTGGGGCTGGAAATCTGGAGTCCCCAAACTTCTGATGGATGGGAATCCATTAATTTCTCCTGACACATGCCCTATTTTTAAATTTTAAAAGGCAATTTCATGGTAGATACACATAGAAAAATCACTGTAAAGACTAATCTCTCAATAGTTTAAGCAAACTTCTTTCTTCTACTGTGCTTAATTGGTGACAATTCAAATACAAATCAACACAATGGGATTTCCACACTAACGCATTTCCATTAACTAGAATTTTAAGTGGACAGTGTTTGAATTGCCCTAGCTCTGCTCTATAATACTTTTACCAGTGACACTGTGAGCTATCAGATATCCAACAGTGCTTAAATCTTTAAATTACTAGAAGTGGAAGAGAATTGTTGACAAAACTATTCTTAGCTGAACAGCAAGCAGTGTGTGTGTGTGTGTGTGTGTGTGTGTGTGTGTGTGGCATGCCTGTAACCCCAGCTGCTACTGGGGAAGGCTGAGGCAAGAGAATCACGAGTTCAAAGCAAGCCTCAGCAAAAGTGAGCCACTAAGCAACTCAGTGAGACCCTGTCTCTAAATAAAATACAAAAAATAGGGCTGAGGATGTGGCTCAGTGGTTGAGTGCCCCTGAGTTTAATCCCCTGTACCAAAACCAACAACAAAAAACTATTCTTAGGAGTTAAAATTATTGATGATTAACTTATTATAAGTAACAATTTTTTCCTGAAGCAAAAATACACAGATGTGATACACTGTGCTTAATTGGTGACAATTCAAAGACCCCATCATCAAGCACTACAAATCTCAGATTATTAAATGCCTACTAGATGCCAGGTATAACATAGCAAAACAGATATGAGAGAGTTACAGAGAGACAAACTTGGATGGACAGAGAATCTGGGAATCCCAGAGATGAAGGATTCTTGATGGCTGTCCCTTCTGCAAAATATAACAAAACTATAATAACCCAAGGCTATTCTTGTGGGTCACCTGTATCCTTAATCTGCCTCCCTTCCAGATAGTCAGTCATTCAGCTCATTTGTCAGTTGTGGAGGTGGGAAGCTCCCTGTTTGTGAGGCTGCCTGACTAGGTTTTAGAGATCTTACTTTGTTAGAGTTTTTTTCTTAAATTGAGACAAATCTAAACTTTGTCCCTTGCTTCCTTGCCACCCTTCTTCTCTGCAATCCAGCTAATGGTCCTGGGATGCCAGCCCACAGGATTATCCTAAATCCAAGTTTGCTACTGGGGAAGCTTGTTCACTTTTAAACACAAGGGCTGCTCTGTTTCCCTGCACAATGTAAACCACATGTTTTAGAACAGCCTGAAACCTACTTCTTCATTCAGAGGCAAACAGTGTCCCTGCATCAGGGTGACAGATGGACTGTCCATTCTGAAACTCCTGCACAGTAGTCAGTTCCTGTGCCTGCTGCACCCACCCTGTGATCTCCAGGCTGCCTCACCCACTTCACCTGCCTGGTCCCTGTCTAATCTCCCCTCTTGCATTAGCCCTTGAAGACAGGCACGTGATATGATAAGGCACATATTATTCTCTGTATGCAAAAGCATTATAATTGGGGGAACCTAAAAAGATTCAAAAAAGAAGTGGTTGCCTTGACTCACTCTCAAGGACTTTCCTAGTTAGGAAGTACTAAGAAATGTCAAGTAGTTCCGTTGCTGAGGCCTAGAGTGCACTGGGAGTGTGGTGGGAGACGGAGCTGAGAAGGAAGGGCCGAGGCAGCCAGAGCTGGCTTTACATTACCATGGAGATTTGGGGTGGGGACAGCAGAATCAAGGTCAGTGTTTTAGGAAGTGAATTTGCCAGTGGTGACCTGGGGTCAAGTAACCAAATTGTCCCATCATCCCAACCTTCCAGGAAAGAATGAGAACCGCAGTATTGGCCACGGAGGGTATAGGCTGGTGAGAAGGGAACACTGGCCTGAAGTATGAGGGAGAGGACATGACAATGATGACACAGAGGGTAGAGCCTGTGTGAATGAGGGCAGGGGCACTGTTGACATCAGCAGCGACCCCAGGAGGAGGACACATTTCTGAGGAAAGCAGTAAGACAGGTTTCCTATAAGAGAGGGCCTCCAGGGAGAGTCCATAGTCCAGGTGGCTGCAGAGGATGGCCAGGCCAGGGGCTGGGAGTCTTCTGCTCAGACACAGTCAGTGAAGCCAAGGCAGCACAGGCCCTGGCCAGGGAGAAAGAAGAGGGCTGAGGACAGGACACTGGGGAGTGCATCTGTTCAGGGAGAGAGAGGAAGCAGAGGGCCCGAGCTGAGCCATCACAGAGGAGGAAACAGGAAGGCTCACATGGGGAGCTGCAAAAAGAGAGGCACCAAATGGGGCAGAGGGGGTCTGGAGAGAGGAGTGATTGCTGCCCGTGAAGTGGAATATGACCCATCTCTTTTCAAAGTGATTTGGCCACGGGCCTTAGAAATGTTCAGAGGAGCAGTTGCACTATTCACGATCTCTCTGAGAAAAACTGGTCTGGCCATTGTCTACGTGAAGCCCTCTGGAGGTCCTGGTCCCTTTCAGACTTGCTGTCCAGCCATTGGGCCCTCCCCCTGCCTCAGCTCCCAGCCCCTGCCTCTCCTCTCCTACCTCGGCTCCTGCTCTGTCAAACTTCTGGTCGTCCCTCAGTGCTTTTGCCTGTGCATACGCTCCCCTGTATTGGCACATAGGGCTCCTCTGTCTGGCTTGCTCACAGTGCCTGCACCTTTCAAATGCCATTTGGGCACGACTTCTGAGAATTCTTTGCATCTTGCCCCTCCACACAGCCTGTCAACATCGCCTTTAACTGTGTCTGCCCCACTGACCAAGAGCTTCCAGGGAATAGGGAGCAGTGGGGGCTCCATAAATCTGGATGTGAACATAAGTGCAAGAATGATTTTTTATTTATTTATTTATTTATTTTGCTTAAGGAAAAGCTATGGCCTTGGGTTCAATCCCCAATACCAGAGGGGAGTGGGGGACAGAAAAAGCTATGGGTTTGAAAATGGCAGTGATGATGGTTATTTCTGTCTTGCAGTCTTTATAAAATCCAGTACTTCTTAGGTGCCAGAACTATATGTACCTTTTCTTTCTCAATTCAAATAAACAACTCTACAGGTTAGATGTTGTTATCTCAGTTTTAGAAATGGTCACGTAAGTTGCCCAGGGTTACATAGAAATGACGGAGCCAGGATTAAAAGCCCATGTCTTGATGCCTCTCACTACCCGCTCTGGGTCTCACCACCTTTAGTGTCTTCCACCTCTTCAAAGGCTCTCCCCACACACAGAGAACTTGTGGGAAGTCCATCCACCTCCCAATGACCTCCCCGGCACCTTCTAATTTGTCCTTATTCCTTGTTATAACTAAAATGGGACTAATTCCAATGTCCAGCCAGAGAGTTAAGCAAATTACAAAAGACCCACATGATCTGATAGTAGGAAGACATTAAAAGTGCTAATGAAGACTTTGAAACGACAGGGAAAATGCTTGCAGTACATGAAAAACGAGAGAACAAAAATTGTATATACTGTGATCGTAAACATGAAAATATGTTAACAAAGAAAAGACCACGCATGTCAATGACTAAAGACTGGACAGTCAGTTCCCATAGCTGCAGAGATGTCAAGCAGGATGAAAGCTGAAGAGGGTGGTTAGATTTGGCCTCTTGGAAGTTCGTGGTACGATTTTTTGTCAGTAGAACTGGATCCTGACATGATTGTGAGCTGAGAGGAAGGAACCATCTGGAGTTGTAAGAGAGGTAGCCGACTTGGGTGTGCCTCCAGGGAGAGGGGAGCCTGAGGCTGTGGTGACAGGAGGTGAAGGTTTGGAGGTCTTTAGAGAGAAGGAAAGAAGGTGAGAGCCCTTGGCATCTGCTGAGATGAGAGGTAATTGGACTGAGAGCTCAGGAGAGCCACAGTACCACCAGCCTTTTCTCTAAAGGCATCATCCAGACCCCCTGCCATCCAGGATGAATTTAAGTACCTCCATGTCCATCTCAGTGGCTCAGTTTGCTAGATCTGGTCTGCTCAACATGAGCCCTGTGGAACTGTGGTATGTCCTCCTATGAGCACCCCTCAGGAGAGCCTGGCATTATGTTAGTGCTGTTTTCAGCAGAGCTGGCACATGCTCTGCCCCGGAAAGCTCTGTGTATGCGTGATGCATCAGGTCACGTTCTGGTCCTGCCCCTCATTAGCCTGGTGGTGCTAGGCAAGTTCTCAGCTTAGAAAGTTGCTCTAAGGATTAAATAATGTGTGTAAAGCCCTTAGCATAATACCTGATATATAATCCTTAATAGAGTTTCATTATTTTTTATATTGATACTATTAGAATATAGTGAATTTTGAGTACCTAAATACTGTATTTATTGTAATAGTCATATGAAAATTTTCATCTTGTTATTGCCCAGAGTTTCTGTAACTTGTCAAACCCTTTAAATCTTAGTCATCTTTACTTATCATTTCATCTGCTTATCCCACACACACATATTCTGTTTTCTTCATTTAAGACATTGGTGAATAATAAGTGGGAGGGGAGGCAGCAGAGCTCTATGCCCTCTAGAGATGTTTAGAAAAATAAAATGCTGCTCTTGCTCATTACCAAGGACTCAGGTAATCAGCCTTTAGCCACAGATTCACTGATTATAATAATTATCCATTCCTCTTACTTGTACTCAAATATATTCAAAGAAGTTCTATTGAATCTCAGATGTGCCAAGTCAAAAGGAGCATCTTCGCCAGTAGTCTTGGATCCCTGTGTAAAATAAGGTTAAAGTTCAGTGTAGTCATTTTCCATTTGGCTATTCTAAACAACTTCTCCATATATCATTAATGATGCTAGAAAATTAGATTTATCCATTGTATTTTCTATTAGTAGTTCCAAGAAGTTATTTTTAAAAGTCAAAGAACCTAAAAGACTAGATTTAGTCTTTTTTCTAATTCACTTTTTATTCATTTATTGTAAAGTATATTACAAAGAATACAGATGAAAGACCAGATTTAGTCTTTAATCGATGCAAATGAACTCCTGGGAACTTGAGATTTTGTTCACCACATGTGTATGGAATGCTGGCTGTGGGAAGTCCTCACACTGGGTCCTGAGGCACAGTTGCCAGTGGAGCAGATGAGGAGGTAACTCAGACACCTGGGGAGGGGCATAAGAGCTCCGCAGAAAAAGCACTAGCCCCGTTGGGGTGGAGGGCAGCAGAGAGAGCGTCATAGCTGAGGGGGTCCTTGAATCGACTCTTGGCTACTTGGAGGGTTTGCTTACTTGTAGGCAAAAGCAGGGTGGGCTGGGTTGGAAGGAATAGAAGTACATAGCAGAGAGCCAAAAAAGAGTTGGTCATAGTCTAGAAACTGCTAAGGGTTTGGAATGGCAACATGCAAAGGATGGATTTTAAAAGGGGTGAGGTCTTAATAGGAAAATTGGCTAGGACAGTGGCTCCCCAAGCCTAGCCGTTCATCAAAATCCATGGGGTGGGGGGACTTTCAGACTTTCTTCTTGCCAGGCCACACCCGCAGAAATTCTGATAAGGGTGGGTGAAGGGGTCTGTGTGTTCAAAGAAACCTGGTGCTCAGCTGGTTGAGGCAGCAGCCCAAGAATGTTGAGGGGAGAGCTTATTCAGGGCTGTGGCAGAGGGGTTGTGGGCAGAAGCAGAGAGGTGAGAGCTCTTGAAGAAGTGGGCAGGCTTTTCACCTGGTGACCACTTGTTGGGGGCAGAGACACAGAGAAGGAGATAGCATTGTCTCCTGACATGAAGAGAAGGAGAAATGAGAAGGGGAAGCAGATTTGGAGCAGGCAGAATCATCTTTTGAGTTGGGAATTTGTGACTATCCAAGGACATTTAGGGACTGATGTCTGGGAGGCCACAGAGATGTGGTCTAGAGTTCCACTGTGAGATTTGGACTGGGAGTGTCTAAGGTGCAGGTGTGAGGGTAGATGTGGAGGCCATGGAAATGGATAGAACTCTCCAGAAACAGCCTGTCATGAGAGGAGGCCAGGAAGGATCTTGGGAGACATGGACATGGGGCAGAGGAGATAGAGGAACCTGGGGAAGGGGCCTTTGAGAAACAAATGAAAAGGAGGACAATAAGGAGCACAGTGTCTTCAGTTTGCTAGATCTGATCTGCTCAACATGAGCCCCTGGAACTGCATGGTATGACCTCCTTCTGTGAGCACCCATCACTACAACCTGGCATTATGTTAGTGCTGTTTGTTTTCAATAGAGCTGGCATATGCCAGGGTCAGCCTGGCTGACCCGAAATGTGGAGATGCCCTTCTAGTCAAGAAAGTGGCTCTAGGAAAGAAACTCATACTACTCCATGTTCTGTGTAAGTCTTCAAGCCACTTCCGTGGCTAGTCCCAGAAGACCCCTCAGACAGGCAGCAGCATCTCCTGTGCACACCAGGACTAGGGCATCCAGCATGTTCGAGAGCACATATTACTTCCCGAGCCTCTGTGGACTTGAGCCTGCGCTTCCTTCCCCAGTCTGCCCCACGAGGAGTCCCAGAAAAGGCTCAGGCGGTGACCTCTCCTCTCTTTTGGTTCTGCAGCAGCTTTTACAGCCATCCAGAGGCTTCTGCCTCACAGGAAGGAACCACACTCAGGGACTCATGCACGAGCTGGTCACATGGTTTGCAGGGCCTGAGTTTGTATTTGTCTAAACACTGCATAGTTAGCTGTCCCTGCAGCTTGAAGCATTGCCTCTGGGTACAGGAATGTGAGGAAGGTGGGAGGGAACCAATGGGTGGAACTTCCTTGGGGCTGAGTAAACTTGCCTCCTGTTTGCTTACCAGGCTGGGTTACACTGCTGGGCTCTGAACACCTGGCCGCATATAGCATTAGCGGCACCAGGACCAGCAGGGTGTGGGCTGCCTACCACACTGGGGCACAGAGGAGAAGCCGCCAGTAGTTACATGCGTCCTATCCTAACACTACCTGTCATTTAATAGTACTTTTAGCTGAAACAAATCCTAAACTATTTCTCAGAGAGCAATGCAGACTCACAGGTGGAGTGGCTGCTGCTAGGAGTTCAGGGTTCTCTCTCTGGCCAAACTCACTTAACCAGGAGTTCAAACCTGAAGTCACAGGCTCTGGCTTTACCAGTGTCCTGGCATTATGTTAATGCTGTTTATTATGTTTGAGACTCGATGAGTCTCAAAGGAATTTTTGCCTTCCCTGGGCTTGTGTTGGGTAATCAGTAAAACAAAAGGGTTGATTGACTTAGTGATTGGACCTTACCTCTCAGAGCCCCAGGCCTCCGCAGAAGGACCTGGGCCCAACCGCCCATGACTCCTGTTAGGCACCTCCACTCTCACCCGCTTCCCATGGTGGGCTCCACTATCACTGGGAATACGCTTCTGCAGTTTTAAGAAGTTGGACAAACAACTTGGACTAGATAGTCTCCAAGGATATTTTTAGCTCTGAAACTCTGTCATGGCCAATTCTTGATAAATTGGGATACTCCACTTAATGGGGTCATCAGTAAGTATTTTTAAGAGCAGACCTGAGGTAGAAAACCCGTAGCCCGTGGCAACAAGGACGTGTGTGGGAGTGGGTGGTGTGCGTCTGTGTGAGGTGTGTCTGTTTATGAGGCACAAGAGTGTGTCATTGCCTGCCAGCTCATTCTAGCTCATTCTTCCATTTGCATGTTTTCTTTCTCTGTCAAAACTTATTGGTCCCATGTCCATTTAGCAAGCTCTTTCTGGTTGCTAGCTGTGGAGGAGGCAATTAAGGCAATTCAGATAACTCACATAGACATGATTGATATGACTGATATCAACCAATGACTATCTTTCTTTTTCTATTTTGGTTGATTGACACAATTTGAGTTAACAGATACGTTCCTCATCCAACATGTTCCTAGTCAACTACTGTGGCCTGAACTTTGTTTTAAATTCTTACTCCTTTTTCATTAATTGATGGATCTCATTATGTTGCCTCGGCTGGTCTCAAATTCCTGGGCTCAAGCAATCCTCTATCCTTATGACCTCATTTGACTTGAATTATCTTCTAATGAACCACCTTCTAGTGACCCAATCTCCAAATGAAGTCAAATGGGGAGAGGGTTAGAACTTCAACATGAATTCTGGAGGACACAATTCAATTATACCTGAGTACCTGGACATCAGCACTGAGCCAAGTGTACCAGTTGCCTATTGGGAATGGAGCTGGGCAGCTACCTCTGGACTTGGCATCTCCAGGGTAGGAATCCTTGCTGCTTCCCAGTGTGATGAGACAGTGATGGGGTCACTGGAAGGAAATTGCCATGACACTCTACAAAGTGCTTTCAAGTGCACGGTCTAATTGGGCCTCCCAGCAAGCCCATGAAGTAGGTATTGTGCACATTTTATGGATGAAACATTAAGACACTAGAAGTGAAGTGTCTGGCTTAAACCCCCGTAGACCATCCGTGGTGAACTTAATCCCTCTGCTCTGACTCTTGCAGAAAGTACTCACAAATTCCAGGAAGGGATTCTCGGGCTTCCTTTCCACCCCCAAGGCTTTCAGTTTTCAATGTATACTTAGGATGCTTTGGGAGATCTATTTCCTATCAAATCAAGCTACACTGATTGCAGAATGCACTAAAAAATGTCTCATCAGTAAAAAGTAGGTAAGAAGTATTCCTAACAAAGGAACTTAGTTGACAGAAAGAAGCCTTCCTGCATCCAATCATCTAACGATCTGTGTGTGCTATGGGTTTTAAAGTGCTGAAATTGAGTCCATCTTATTCTGTTGGGCAGTACAACAGGGTTTGGATTCCTGATCCTGAAGAAGTCTGGAAGTCTGCTGAAATAGCAAAGGACTATAGAGTTGGTGACAAAGTCCTGCAACTCCTGCTAGAAGATGGAACGGTGAGGGTCCTTGCTCTTCCTAGCTACAGTGGTGTATAAAGTGGTAATGGGTATGTGGTGTGAAGGGAGGAGATGGTCCTGTGGGAGCAGCCCAGGAGAGGGCACCAGCTCCAGTCCAGGAAGGCCAGCTGGTGCTGTGGACCCCCTGAGGTATTCATACCGTGCCCCCCCACCCCGTGCTGTTCCACATCAGCAGGCCTCTCCCTGTAGTGGGGTCAGATGCAGTCGCCAGCCTCTGTGCCCCTCCTCCGCATTTCCAGGCGTTCAGCATTGTTTGCTGAACGTTGAAAAGTGATGAGTTATTTTGGCTTCGTGAGTCTCAGCAGAGAAACTGAACAAAGATGAGTAACTTGGAGGAAAGTAATTTGAGCCCAGGGCATAATCAATTAGGGGAAAAAAAAATAAGTCAAAATGGGAAGAAGAGAAGAGAGAGAGAAATCAGGAAGAAGGAGATGTGGGAGGAGTCGGGAGGGAGAGAAAGTCTGTCTGTAGGTATACAGGACACGTGGCCAGCACAAGAGGACAGGAACATGCAGCTATGTGTGACATTAGGCAGAGCCTCTGTCAGTGCTGGCATGGTGAGGGAGAGGCCCCCAATGAGTCATGAGTGTCAGCGGGGGCTCCATGGTGGGACAGCCTGTGAGGGGCCTCTCTAGGCTACCTGTGCCCCTTGATTGTGCAGCTTCTGAAGATTTCAGCGTCCTCTTTAAACAGCCATCATGAGTGGTCCTTTTCCCACCATAATGACACGCCTTGGTATCCATAGCCAGGTGACCTTACGTCTTTAGAATAGTTTCTGGATACAGAGCTAGACAGAAGATTTGTGCTCTGGTGTTGACCAGAGGAGGTCTGAGGAATACCTGGTGAATATTGAATGCTGGAAATTACAAAATGCATTTCCAATCAGACTGTCCTGGATTTGGGAGACATTCCTGAGGTCCTGGGAAGGAGGCAAACATGGCGGCGGAAGGCATATCCTCCAGAATCAAGCTGGCTGGATCTAGTCCTGGTACAGCCGCTTGCTAAGTCTGTGACAGTGGCCCTTCGGCTTCCTCATATGAAAAAAGAATTGATGACAGTGCCATCACAGAGTCCTGAGATCACACAGATCACCCAGGTGGCGTCCATGTGCAAGAACCTGCGTGAGAAGGCCCCAGTGCCATTTAGCCTTCCCTTCCCTTCCCACCAGTATCGCCTCATGACTTCTACTGAGATCCTCCTGAGCACGATCGAGGTGCCCCTTAGGGGTCAGTAGCCTCATCTTGGGAGAAGAATCTGGAGACAGCAGGTGCAGAGGCAGTGTGCTGCTCTAGTGGTCAGGGAGCTGCGGTGGCTGCTCAAAAGGCCCTGATCCAGCGGCCCAGGTAGAGGCAGGTAGGATAGCAGAGGGCCAGGCTGCTCTTACCTCAGCCCCAGCCGCACCTGGAGGACAGAGCCTGCTTTGTGTGAGAAAATGTCACCTCTGCCTCCAGCAGCCAACACCTCTCCCCTCAAAGACCAGCTCACATCCCCCTTCTTCCCTGGTCTCTCTCACACATCGCACACACAATGGCCAAACAGGAAACAGGGCTTGTTGGTTTAAAACAGAAAAATTATAACAGGAAAAGTAAAACATATTATATGAAAAACATCTTTCTGAATTTTATTCTCAAAACACAAGTTGGCAACTAGTTGTTGACTGGGCCTGATCCACACAGGGACTTGTGCTGTTGATGGTGGAATAAGGGCTGTTTCCAGGATTGTGTTCCATTGTCCTGGATTACCAACTGCCAGCCATCAAAACCCATCCGCACTGATGGAAGGCACCGAGGTAGTGAAAGAGCACAGGTTTTGGAGCCAGGCCCATGTTGACATGTGACCTTGGACAGCAGGCTCGGTCTTTCCGAACCTGTCTTTTTTTTTTTTTTTTAATTTTTTATTGTTGGTTGTTCAAAACATTACATAGTTCTTGATATATCATATTTCACACTTTGATTCAAGTGGGTTATGAGCTCCCATTTTTACCCCGTATACAGATTGCAGAATCACATCAGTTACACATCCATTGATTTACATATTGCCATACTAGTGTCTGTTGTATTCTGCTGCCTTTCCTATCCTCTACTATCCCCCCTCCCCTCCCCTCCCCTCCCCTCTTCTCTCTCTACCCCCTCTACTGTCATTCATTTCTCCCCCTTGTATTATTTCCCCCTTTCCCCTCATTTCCTCTTGTATGTAATTTTGTATAACCCTGAGGGTCTCCTTCCATTTCCATGCAATTTCCCTTCTCTCTCCCTTTCCCTCCCACCTCTCATCCCAGTTTAATGTTAATCTTCTTCTCATGCTCTTCGTCCCTACTCTGTTCTTAGTTACTCTCCTTATATCAAAGAAGACATTTGGCATTTGTTTTTTAGGGATTGGCTAGCTTCACTTAGCATAATCTGCTCTAATGCCGTCCATTTCCCTGCAAATTCTATGATTTTGTCATTTTTTAATGCAGAGTAATACTCCATTGTGTATAAATACCACATTTTTTTATCCATTCCCGAACCTGTCTTGTTAAAGTTCATTAGAGTAGTCACGCTGTCCTCGGAAGGCAGTTTTGAAGATTAAACAAAGAAATCAGTGCTAAGTGCTTGGCATGAGTGCAGTATATGAGGCACCTGCCAAGGGACAGCTGGCCCTGGACTGGGGATCAAAAGCAAGACAGTGGTACTGACTAAATGCCAGGAAGCCAGCCTAGAAAAATAGAACAGAAACAGGTTTGCCGGGTGACCTTGCTCAAGTCACTTTACCTTTCTGGGCTTTACTTTACCCAGTCATGAAATAAGAGTGGCCCTAGACTACTCTGACAGTTGGAGGACCCAGTGGTCTCTGGTATGGATGCTAACAAGGGATGTTAACCTGGTCTTCATTCTGCTCAGGCAGCTACTTTGGGAACAGTAGGTAAATCTGGCAGAAGAAGGGCCCACTGGGAAAGTTACTCAGTCCAGGGCTCTAAAGGGGGAGCCATGACGCTGGGCACCCCGCAGGAGGCTAAAGATAGCAGTTGCCTGCACCATCGGCCTGTCTCGAGACCACCACCCACAAAGCCTCCTTCAGACCCTTCTCACCACCAAGCATAGCAACTCTGACCAGAAATTTGCCACCCTGAAGCTGTAAGTGACCTGAAGATATCTGTCATTTTAGCAGCAGCACCCTGTTTTCTAATGAAAACCACAAACAAGTGGAGTCCCTGTAGTAGAACTGGGGTGAGGTCCCTGGGTCCCTGCCCATCTAGTTTCCTTGTCACCCTGCATTGAAGCTTCTTCAGCTCTGCTTACCTCAATTTGGTTTAGCCCTATTCACAGATGAGAAGGGAGGCCCAGAGAGGGTGAGCGACTTGCCCCCAGCACACAGTCAGTGCCCTGGTCCTCTGGCTCCCACTTTTTATTGCTCCAATAGATGCCTATGAAGATGGTTTTCTTTTTGCTCCACTTGAAAGCTTGTTTTTCAGTGTCAGTGATGAGTCTACAGGAGGTACATAGAAAAAAAGCCAGTGGTTCTGCAGAAATGCCAAAAGTCTTGTCCTTTCAAAAGTTTAATTTCGTCTTTGCCCACAGGAGCTGGATTATCCCATTGACCCAGGATCACTGCCTCCTCTCAGGAATCCTGACATCCTTGTGGGCGAGAATGACCTCACCGCCCTCAGCTATCTCCACGAGCCTGCAGTGCTCCACAATCTCAGAATCCGCTTTGCAGAGTCCAAACTCATTTACACCTACAGCGGTAAGGAAGGATCTGAACCTGAACGCCTGCTGTCTAGAGCTTCCCGATTGTTTTTATCATGTTTAAACTGAGCATCTAGAATCTGCTGTGAAAAGTGTCTATGCGGGGAGAAGAGTCCACAAGAACTAAGACTGGACTGCTTAGAAAAACAAAATAACAAGGCTTGTGTTTAAGTCTTTCACTGGATTTGATACATTGATCACTTACTGGGACACTGGTATTGTTATTACAGTTACATTGCAAATAACAAAAGCCTCTCAGTTTGGGTGCATTTCCCACCTGTCATCTCATTCGTCTCATTCAAACATCAGAATATCCCAGAGATACAGGTGATCATCAGGGAACCAAGATTCAGAGCATCAAGTGATCTGACAAAGTCAAGCTAGTTTAGTTAAGTGGCAGAGCTGGGGTTTCCTAAAAGAACCTGGAGAGATGGGTGTCTTAGTCTGTTTTCTGTTGCCATAGCAAAATACCTGAAGCTAGGTATTTTATAAAGAATAGAAGTTGCCAGATGTGGAGGCACACACCCCCTAATCCCAGTGGCTCAGGAGGCTGAGGCAGGAGGATCGAAAAGCCAGCCTCAGCAACTTAGCAAGGCCCTATGCAATTCAGCAAGACTGTCTCTAAATAAAATATAAAAAAGGGCTGGGGATGTGGCTCAGTGGTTTGTACTTCTGGGTTCAGTACCCAGCACCAAAAATTTTAAAAAGGAATAGAAGTTTATCTGGCTCATGGTTAGAGGTCAGGAAGTCTAAGAGCAAGGCACGGCATCTGCGAGGGCACCCATCACGTGGTATGGGGCATCACTTGGTGAGACAGCAAGTGGGCTAGCTCAGGTCTTTTCCTTTTCTTATAAAGCCACTGATGCCATCATGGGGTCCCCACCCTCATGACCTCATCTAATCCCAATCCCAAAGGCTCATCTCCAAATACCACTAACATATGAATGTGGGAATCAAGTTTCTAACAGGTGAATTTTGTGGAACACTTTTAAATCACAGCAGTGGGTGACTGTAAGACTGCTGTAACTGCATCTCATGTCTTTCCACAGGAATCATTTTGGTGGCCATGAATCCCTACAAGCAGCTGCCCATATATGGGGATGCCATCATCCATGCCTACAGCGGGCAGAACATGGGCGACATGGACCCACACATATTTGCTGTGGCAGAAGAGGCCTACAAGCAGATGGCCAGGTAGCTTCCTGTCAGGCTGGCCTTCCTCAGGCTCGCCCAGCCCTCCCTGCACTTGCTGGCTGGGCTCATGGAAGGAGACTGTCAGGCCAGAGGGATGGTTTGTTGAGTAGATGACCTGTACTCAGTAGCCCGTGACTGGTACAGCATAACTGACCTGTCTGGACTGAGTTTCCTGGGTTTTGTTCCTTCTGGAGAGTTAAAAGTCAGTCCTGCCCGTCTGGGAATAGCACGTTTCTCTTGCAGTGGGCTTGATTGGAGAAAGTCTGATTTTACATGGTAAAATGCTTTAAGTTTTTTTTTGTTAAACCTATTCAAGGAGGCAGTGTTTAATGACATACAAGCACAGATTTTACTCATCTGCAAAATATATTTGCATATGTCCTAGGATTTTTCTGAAGTTTAATTGAGAATGTGTGTGAAGTGTTCGGCAAGCATCTGGCTCATAAGCAGTGCTCGATTCATAGAACAGAATCACTCGATCACCACCTTCTTGTGGCATGAAAAGTTCAATGCATTTTTTTTTTAATTTAGAGAAATTATGTAACAGCACATTGGTTTATAGGGTACACGTGTTCCTGAGCATATTCAGAATAATTGCTCTCAAAAATAATATCTGAGGTGGTTTTGAATTTCAGCGGAACGTGCACAAAGGGGCTGACAGGCCAGGCTGCTGTGCTTCCAGGTCTGCTGTCAAGGCGGGCCTGTGGCTAGCCTCGGACTTCAGGACACTTCCCACCACTTCCTAACTACTGAAGTGGCCCATTCATTGTACTGAAAATGGGGTACATTGTGTGAACAGGGTGGTTGTTGCTGAATAGGTGCTTTCCTTCTGGGAGTCTGGGATTTGGGTATATGTTAGGCCAAGGGTGGAAAGGGTCCCCAGCGAGCTTCCCCAGGAGGGGAAGTTTTACCTGTGCCTTTATTCATTGCTGGAGGCCTGTCGCAAGTCGCTGGACTGGGGGGGGGGGGGGGACAGACTCTTGGAAGTTTGCACCTGGTTTCCTTTGATTTCCCTTGTGCTTCTTTGCTGACTTTTCTCTGAATCCTCTGCTATAATTAATCTGAGCCACAGGCATGGCTATCATGCTGGAATGCTCAGTCCTCCTAGTGGACCAATGAACCTGGGATTGGGCTTGGGGACCCTCAACGGGGAACGTAGCAGGATCATGTGTTCTGCATGATCACATGGGGGGAAAAGACTAGAAAGAAATTCACTGAAATGTTTATAGTGATAAAACAAAGTTTGCCTTCAGGTTTGTCTGTATTTTTCTTAATATATATTGTCCCTTTTATTCCTAATTATTTTTTTAAAAAGTCCCACTATGTGGCCTACGCTGGATTTTGTCCAGGCAGAATTCATTTTTTTAAGGGCAAGAGATTAATGTTTTAAAGAATGTAGCTCAGTGGTAGTGCGCTTGCCTGTCATGCACAAGGCCCTGGGTTCGATTCCCAGCACTGAGAAAAGAAAAAATAATAATAATATTTTAAAACTCTTTCGTTTATCTGCTTTAGAAACAATAAAAATCAGTCAATAATTGTGAGCGGGGAGTCGGGAGCTGGAAAGACGGTGTCTGCTCGCTATGCCATGAGGTACTTCGCCACCGTCAGCAAGTCCAGCAGCAACGCTCATGTGGAGGACAAGGTCCTGGCATCCAATCCCATCACCGAGGTGTGTTCCTGTGGAAGGAGGCAGGTGGGGGGCCAGGCAGCAGTGTGTCATGGTGGAGATGTGGGTCGGCCTGTGTGTGTATGTAGTCCTTGCTAATGCAAGTTCCCATCTTTTAAAAACCAAAGAAGTCAGGTGGGAAGGAACAAGGACCTGGTTTCCCCAGGGGATCTGAAGGAGATTGGGGCAGAGTTTGCTCCCTCCAAGGCTCTTCTCTACCTGCTGGGCTAGAAACTCTATGACTGGATTTCAGGAGTCCTCTGTTTGCTGCTGATGTCCCAGGGAAGATGCCCTCCATAACCACCACAGGTGCACGGAGGCCACTGGTGCTCTCCAGCCAGCTGGCATCAATTTTCATGAGCTAAGTGTGCCATATTCAAGAGTTTTGCAAGCTGATTCTTCTGGCTTTGGTCAAAATTCAAAGCCAGCCTCAGCAACTCAGCGAGGCCATAAGCTGCTAAATAGAAACACAAATTGCCATCCAAGATGGCAACAGGAAAGTTGTCAAGGGGCAATGCTGAGTTATGATTTATTTAGTGTTTGTCTCTCCACTTGACTGTAAGCTCCATGAAGGTGGAATCATGTCTAATTGGTTCATTTATGCTTATCATGTGTGCAGCACATAGTAAGTGCACAGCAAACATGCTGACAAAATCATCATGACCTGGGCAGGAAGAGCAGTGTGTGTGCACAAGAAGAGTCCTTCTGCATGGAACATAGTAAGGTGCTTAGGCAGAGGAGTAATGGAATTCAAGAACAGAAGCAGAAAGCACAAATCAGGCCCACAGTGTGGGAGGTCTGAAAGAGCAGAATTTTTTTGGTTGAAAATAAAGTTTGAGTAGGGAAGTACTAAGGGAGTAAGGTTTAAAATACAGGTTGAGGGGCTGGAGTTGTGACTCAGTGGTAGAGCGCTTGCCTAGCATGTGTGAGGCACTGGGTTTGGTTCTCAGCACCACATATAAATAAATTAATAAAATAAAGGTTCATCGATGTCTAAAATTTTTTTTGAAAAAAAATACAGGTTGAATGGAGGATGTGAACTTTTAATTGAGCATGTATGATATTTGGAACATGGATGAACTGAGGCACTTCATATTATTTCATTTGCTCCTCCCAACTGTCAGTTCAAGATACTATAACTAAGTAGCATGGACAGGGTGGCTTATAAACAACAGAAATGCATTTTATAGTTATGGAGACTCAAAGTGAGGATGCTAGCCTGTTGGGTTCCGGTGAGGACTTTCTTCTGGGTTCAGATGGGCCATCTTCTCACTGTACCCTCATGGGGCTAAAAATGAGAACAAGAGTTCTCTGGGGTCCCTTGTATATGGATATTAAATCCCATTTGTGAGGGCTCCATCCTCATGACCCAATTACCTCCCAAAAGTAGCACTTCCTAATACCAACACATAGGGTTAGGATTTTAATGCATGGATTGGAGGTGGGAGCGCAAGCGTTCAGTCCATAACGGTAAAGAAGCATGTTATTTCCACATTACAGATAGAGGAACTGAGACTTGGATATATGAAATAACTTTTTTTTTTTTTTAAATCAGGGATTGAACCCAGGGGCACTTAACCACTCAACCACATCCCCAGCCCTTTTTATTTTTTTATTTTGAGACAGGATCTCACTGAGTTGCTTAGGCCCTCGCTAAGTTGCTGAGGCTGGCTTTGAACTCACAATCCTCAGCCTCCTGAGCTGTTGGGATTACAGGTGTGCACCTCCACACCCAGCTGAAATAACTTTTACAACATTATACAGAGAGCAGAAATGGACCCCATGGCCACAAAATGGCAAAACCCATGCTTCTTCTATTCCTCCCCAATGTTTCTCAGCGGGGATGAGAGGAGCCTAGGACTGGTGTGCATGTTGGGCCATGTTCCCTGTGTGCCTCCAGCTGCTTTTCGCCTTCTCTGACCCCAGACATTTCTCTGAGAGTCAGATCTGCTCCCCAGAGCATGGTCTTGGATGTTACTAAATACTGTTCCAGTAATTTTAATGCAAAGACGGGTACTGGGAATTGAACCCAGGGGCACTTTACCACTGAGCTAAATCCCTAGTCCTTTTTATTTTTCATTTTGAGACAGGGTCTCACTAAGTTGTCAAGGGTTTCACTAAGTTGCTGAGGTTGACCTTGAGCTTGCAATCCTCCTGCCTCAGCCTTCAGAATCGATCTTTAAACTCTATTTCAAGAAAGTCCTCTGTTTTATAGGCTGTTGGAAATGCCAAGACCACACGCAATGACAACAGCAGTCGTTTCGGGAAGTACACAGAAATCAGCTTTGATGAGAGAAATCAGATTATAGGAGCCAACATGAGAACCTACCTCTTGGAGAAATCCAGAGTTGTCTTTCAAGTAAGAATAAAAGTATTCGTTAAATTTCCTTTTTCACAACTTCTAAAATATTACATAGATGTATATACTTAACAGTTAACCTATATTATTCTGATATCTGAAGAGTCATGTTTTCTCATTTTTCATTTGCAGTTCAGGTTCTTTTTTTTTTTTTCCTCCATGTATTAGGAGCAAAAACTGGTGGATGGGTGGGTTCAGTATCAGTGGAGTAGTAATATGATTGAGAAAAAAGGCTGTGGCTTTTTAATTTGAAAAAAATCCTTATAGTTTAAAAATCAAGTTATCTGCCAGGTGCAGGTGGTGCACACCCGTAATCCCAGCGGCTCAGGAGGCTGAGATAGGAGGATCATGAGTTCAAAGCCAGCCTCAGCAACAGTGAGGCACTAAACAACTCAGTGAGACCCTTTCTCTAAATAAAATACAAAATAGGGCTGGGGCTGGGGCTCAGTGGTCACGTGCCTCTGAGTTCAATCCTCAATACCAGAAAAAAAAATCAAGTTATCTTTCTAGAAGATAAAAACTGAAATAGGTTAAGCAGTTGGCCTGGTTTTCATATTGGGAAGGAATGGGATTAGAGCTAATGAAGGAATGGGCCAGGAGAAAGGCTTTTTCATCAGTAAAATATAGAAACATCTCATAGCCTTGGCCTAGAAGAACATCGGGAAACCTTGTACTGTATTTCAGGAATTCTTAAAAGTTTCAGCTGGTATGAATTACATCATCGCCATTCCATGGAATGTTTTCATTTTTCTTCGTGGTCACTATTTAGAAGATCTCTGGCCACCCAGTTTT
The DNA here is from genome assembly GCF_021218885.2 of Marmota monax. Lineage (NCBI taxonomy): Eukaryota > Metazoa > Chordata > Mammalia > Rodentia > Sciuridae > Marmota > Marmota monax. Next base: position 53,259,543 of record NW_026693777.1, on the reverse strand, counting down.
CACTCAGTTGAGAGGACAGGCCTGCTTGTGCGCTGGCCATGAACATGAGTGTCCACATGGTCTTGGATGTTACTAAATACTGCTCCAATAATTTTAATGCAAAGACTTAAAAAAAAATTTTTTTGGAGGACGGAATTGAACCCAGGGGCACTTTACCACTGAGCTAAATCCCTAATCCTAATTTGGATGAACAGAACTGTCCATCCAAATTAGCCATCTAAACTCCTCTCATTATAAACCTGGAACTTTTACTTGAAAAAAATTGGTATAATTTTGAGGTCTTTTCTTTATTCTACAGTCAGAAAATGAACGGAATTACCACATTTTCTATCAGCTTTGCGCGTCTGCACAACAGTCGGAATTTAAACATCTTAAACTGGGTATGTGATGAATGGTGTATAGAAATATCTCTTTTTTGCAAAGGTTTAAATTGTTGGTTAATTTCTTCTTACTAGTATAACACAACTTTTGAAAAGTTTGTCTTTTGTCTAAAGACATAAAATATCCTTTGGTTTCAGGGATGGAGTTTATGCATCTACCTAATAGATTCTGGTTGGGGTGGAGGGTGAGTCCAGGACAGGAGTCGCATCAGCCCTGGGGGTGTTCTTCTCACAACTTATTGGATGATTATGGTCATTAAGCTAGAATCACCTCAGTAAAGACTGCCGACAACTAGTTTTTGCTTACTGCTGCAGTCTCCAAGGTTCATTTTTATTGGAGCATCCTTAGAGAGTTGTTTTTCTAACATGTACGGCTTCACCCCATCTTCCTAAACAAGGCCCCTCTATCATAATTTGATAAGCTAGAGGCCATTTGTTATTTGAAGTCATAGTTAACTCTGCTTCAGGGACAGTTAAAATGTACAGCTATTTGTCCTTCAGCACTGATGGCCTTCACCATGGCTGACACAGCTCTCCTCCCTCTCTCCTCTGATGGGTGAGAATTGTCAGAGGTAACTTTTGAGTGTGTTGGAGTTGAACTCATACATTCTCATTCTGGAGAAGTTGCTTGTGCTCTTAGAATCTAAGCTTCTGCAGATTTTACATGAAGATAATACCCAGGCTTAATACCAACAGAATATAAGAAGCAAACATGTACAAGAGCTTTCTGAAGGGTCCTCTGTTGTTTGAATATTAAATGTGCATATGTGGTGGCATTGTAAGGGCATATTTATGTCAAAACTCATCAAATTGTACATCTTAAATGTATGCAGTTTATTATATATTCAATAAGCCTCAATAAAGTTGTGTAAAAGTGTTAATGCAGGAACAGAAAAACATTTTAGAATTAGGCCTAAATTCCTGCCCTGCTGTCAGCTGTGGGGTCTTGAGAGTCATTTGCTTTTTTGGAGCCTCAGCTTCTACATGTGCAATGTAGAATCCTAAGGCATAAGTGGAGGGCATGTGAAGTGTTTGAATATAGCTCATCCAGTGTGAGTTTCCCTTCTTGTGTCTGGTAACTATGTATATCTTACTTTTTTTTTTTTTGTCTCAGGGAGTGCAGAAGAATTTAATTATACAAGAATGGGAGGCAGTACTGTCATCGAGGGTGTGAATGACCGAGCTGACATGGTAGAGACTCAGAAGACCTTCAAGCTACTGGGTAAGTAAAAATATCCTACTCCAGGCTATAGCCATTTCCCAAAAAAGAAAAGAAAAAGAAAATCAAAGAAAGAAGAGAAAATTCAGGGATTCCAGCATCTCTGTGTTTTGAAGACTCCTAGTAAACTCTGATTTCAGGATGAGCCACTCAGAACATATTTGCAGACTAAGTGGCCAAGGCCCTTAGAAGAGCCAAGAAGTCCCTCACTTTGCCCTCGTGCTTGCTGACCGGCTGTTAGAGGCATGGGCTTCACACCCTGCGGATGCTCCTAAGCTCTCTGAGCTGCTATGGAGAAAAGTGGTGACGTAGAATTCTGGTTCAGTTCAGAAGAGAGTTGTTGACCCCACTTGGACTCCAGAGGGTCTTGATAAGGAGGCTAATGAGATGGTAAATACTTCTGTGGAGCCTCCCATGCATGGGGCTCCATCCAAAGCACTTTATCACCTGTATTAACTCATTCTAACTTTTCCACCACCCCATGAAGGGGGTATTGGTATTTTTCCCATTTTACAATACAAACTGAGGCCTACAGGTGGGTAGTGATTTACCCAAAATCACGTGGTTAAGGTGGAGCAGAACTGGTTTTTGCTCTCTGAGGTCTTAAATATCTCATGTTTATATCAAAAACCAAATAACTCACTTGGATGCAGACCCTGAGGGAGCAAGGTGTCTCACTCGGTCTTCCTCTGTAGTCATTGTCCCACACGGAGCTCATGTTCAGAAGGATAAAAATAGTCATTTACATTCTCATTTTATATGTGTCTAGACATCCACCTGTAACCGCCTGTCAAACTTCTGATGAGTGTGAGAGGATAAGCCATTTTACATCTTAATGAAATCTCAGACCACTGTTTCCTTTGCTGTGGCCTGATTAGCTATATTTGAAGGTAAAATTCAAAGAATTTGAGATTAAAATCTAACAAAGTAATAGGAAAGAGGAGTAAAGTTGGATAATTCAGAGTGAAAACCAGACGGTTTCCTAAGCAAAATTATTCTCAGATTCTGCTCCTTCAAAACTGCTTGCAAGAAGAGTGATTTACACATTTCTTAATAAGATAAACACTCTTGGTACTGATTGACAGTTTCTTAAAATAGTTGTAGCCATAATCTCAATTTTTGTGTAACACACTCCATTGAGAGGAAGCATGGCTATGAGAAAGGGTCAGTTAGCCCAGCTCCGGCCAAGTTCAAGGAGACCTTGGTCCCCGTGCCTGCCCTGACTGTGCCGCCCCCCTTTTTTAATATCTTTATTTATTTATTTATTTTTATGTGGTGCTGAAGATCGAACCCAGAGCCTCACACATGCTAGGCGAGTGCTCTACCACTGAGCCACAACCCAAGCCTTGCCCCTCTCCCTTTATCCTCCTGGGTACTCACTCCCTCCTCCTCACAGAGCAATGACAGAAAGGAAATACAGTGTAGGCTTTCAATTGACATCCTGGTTGGCATGACTCAGGAGGTTGCTCTCTCTGAGACTCAGTTTTTTACTTATACAATGGCAATATCCCTGACCTTTCATGACAATTGGCAAGGAAATGTACATAAGAGCCCTAGCCACAGCCATCACCCAGCAGGTGCTTGGCCAATACTGCTGCCTGCCTTCTCTCTCTCTCTCTCTCTCTCTCTCTCTCTCTCTCTCCCCCACCTACTGTCCCGTCTCAAACCATTACTTGCATTAAACCATCTCCTCTTCTCACACAGCTTACAATTATGGAACCTCAGCAGTTTGCAGCAGTTGTTCCTATTGTATCACACAAATTAGATTACCTCCACAAATTTCCATGCCACGAGAGCTGAGACTAGGATGAGGCCAGAGAGGTACTCACTCTCGGAGTCGGAAAGCACAGGGGGTGGCCCTGGCACCTAACCTGGTCTGCCCTTGTCCCAGCCCTGCACACAGGCCTAGATTTGTAGACACAGCTCTCAGAGTTTTGTGGAGAGGTAGAGGACAGCAACCCGCTCGCCTAGTAACAGGGCTACCACCCTGCTGTATGTGGTAGATGGGTGGAAAGATAGGGGTCCTCAGCCAGGGGCAGGGGTGGCTGAAGAAATCTAGGACCATGGCAGAACCTGCTCATTCCCAGGACTAGTTATTTAAAGATGATAGTTGATGATTTCCGTGTCCTCTCAATGCCTTGTATTGGCAATTAGACCTTTCAATTTAGTATTTATTTATTTGTTGTCAAGCATTTTCTCCAGTTTTTTTATGCAAATATGAGATCAGCCTGTGACCCGGTAAGTGTCAGTCATTACTTCTGGGTATCAGTTTCTCCATCTGTACAGTAGAGATATGAAAATACCTAGTTATTCCAATTATCTATTGCTGTTTTCCACATTTAGTGGCTTCAAGTGACAGCTCCTTAGTATATCTTTTGCTTCTGGGTTGACTTGACTCAGTGGGGAATATCTTACTTGGGGACTCTCACATGACGGTGGCAGGAGCTGGATCCTCTGAATCTTCCTCTCTTGAGGGCTGTGACAGCTAGAACTTCTGGGGCTGGGTGGGCATCTCTCACTTCAGTGGCCTTATCCCTGGACTTCCTCACAGCATGCTGGCCTCAGTGTAGACAGACTTGTTATTTGTAACCAGCTTCCTCCAGAGCCATTTGCAAAAGGTTTAGATGGGACATGCAGGACTGTCTGTGAACCAGCCTCAGAAATCATACAGCATCACTGCTGCCAGGTCTCTTTAGGGATGCTACAAGGAGTAAGAGCCAATGTCTAAAGTGGTCTAGGAGCTGTGCCATGCTGTGTCAGTGTGAGAGGTCAGGGCACTTCCATGAAAGCAATCACTAAAAAATGTCCTAGACCCAGGGTGAACACTCTGGCAAGTTTTGAAAATCTAACTTTATTAAAACAGCCATCCTCATTTGTTTATGTATTATCTATGGCTGTTTTTGTGCTACATTGGTAAGGTTGAGTAACAGTGACATAGGCCTTAGGGCCTGCAGAGCCTCATAAGAAAACCTTTGCTGACCCTCATCCTAGATGGTGGAGTGGACATGGATGCTGAGTTCTTTAGGGTTTTCTCATAATCTGTGGGTTTTATGAAGCCTGCTTCATCCCAGTGTGTCTTGTCTAAACTTGGAAGTCTCCCAATGACCCCATGCCAGGCAGGCGCCAGAGGTCCATTGACTGTGTAGGATGGGACCAGATAACCTCATAGTCACCCTGAGATTGCCATCATCACATGACCCCACAAACAGTGGTCGAGTGCTATGTCAATTTCATGATCTCTAAACCTGTACTTTCCAACCCAGAAGCCACAGCTGCAAGTGACTGTTCCATTTACTTTTAATCAATGTGAAATAAAATGTAAAATTCAATTCCTCAGTTGTACTAGGCATGTTTCTAGTGCTCACAGCCATGTGTGACTAACAGCTACCTTATTATACAACACAGCAATGAGATTTCTCTGTCACCATGGAAACCTAGAACAGCACATCTAACAATGCAAATCCCTTGCTTATACTTCTGGTCCCATTGACTTGTCTTTTTGATTGAATCTTGGTATTATCTTTCTTATAGATCATCTCCAGGGCAGAATGCCTATCTTGAATCATATGGAGGCTTATAACACACTTGGGCACATCATCCTGTTTAAAATTTGCTCGCTGGGCATGGTAGAACAGGCCTGTAATCCCAGCAGCTCAAGGGGCTAAGGCAAGAGGAGCACAAGTTCAAAGCCAGCCTTGGCAACTTATTGAGGCCCTAAGCAACTTAGCGAGACCCTGTCTCAGAACTAACAATGAAAAGGACTGGGGATGTGGCTGGAGTTCAATCCCTGGTTCCAAAAAAAAAAAAAAAAAAAGTGCTTAATGATTGTTGGTTGACTCGTCTATTGGTGGTGTTTGTTTTAGAGAAATGGGCAACTTAGCATCAAGGCCATCTAGTTCAATACTCAAATCCACTCCACACCATGCCCAGTGAATGAGCCTCTGGACTCTGCTCAAAGTCCTTTCCTTTGCCTGGCCCCGGGTCCTAGAACACACTGGGGTGAATGGGGTGAAGTCAGGATGGCTTGATGAACTCTGCAGGTCTTGTCACGTACTGCAGTGGGCACTGGTGCTAAGCTGCCTATATAATAAACACCTAGGATGACCTTGGGTGAGTTTCCTAACATTTCTATGCCTTCGTTTCCTCCTCTGTAAAATGGGAACAATTCTAGCACTTCACATAGTTGTCCTGAGCATTAGATGGAAGTACTGAGAACAGGGACTGCTGGGGTCCCACTCGCTTTCCTTTTGGTCCTGCTCCGAGGTATCTCAGCTGGCTGAGAAGCAGCCCCCTGAGGAAGCGGAAGGCTAAGAGTTTTGATAGAATGCACTTTTCCTCTGCTCTTTCTTCCTCATTTGATTCACCCACTGATCCTTGCCATGACCTCTGACCTCTGACAGAAAGAACAGCCTGGAAATGGCCAGGCCTCGCCTGGACCTCAGGCTGGAGAACCACCACCAGGCTGCTGCTCCTCATAGTCTAATCCAGGCCGGTGTTACTTTCGTGTGACTTTGACTTCACACGTCACATCAGAGTACTTTTTCTTTATAGAAGGCATGGAGTAGTGAAGGGTTTCATTATGGATCACAGAGAACTGATAGGAGTGCCAGTCTCTGCATTTTTAGTTGCTTTGCTTCGCCCCTTACTTACCTGTTATTTATTGCATGGATGACCTGGGAGACAGGTTTGTCCTTCATGGTGTGTGTGTGTGGCAGGGGAGGCTGGGGGTTAGCTAGCTCCAGTGGGAAGGCAGCAAATGCCTGGACTGGGTTTGAGCTGGAGTCTTCCAGATATTTTTGGTTTCGAATCTTTTGGGATTTCAGCTTTATTTAGGCTTTGAAGTAGAGAAGACTCATTAGGTCTTGGAATTATGTAAGCATGTTACCTACCTGCTAATAAAATATTCCAGATTTCCTCAAGTGAGAAGAGTGGGTGGTAGTCGCTCTTCTCTGGGCTCGGGAACTGCTCCATTTTGCTTAGAGGGAGTCAGGGGAGGCATCGGCCTCCACTCCAGTGTGGACTCAGGAGCTTGGATAGTGCTATGAGAGAGCCCAGGTGTCTGTCCCTTCTCCTGGACTCAGCACACTGCCACTAACACACACTGGAGGGAACTTGACCCAGCAAAGCCCGGCTCTCAGCTGGCAGCTTCTTTATTGTGATTTTCAGGGCTAATAACAAAGTCTTGCCAGCAGCTAATGTCGTTTCTTTGCAGTTCTAGGAAGTGTGCTGATCCTCTCACGAGGACTGGATGTGTAATATATTCATAACTCATATTCCACCCACATCAGTCAAGGCCCTGGGGAAACATGCAGTAAACTCAAAATAGGTCTACTTATGAAGGGACCAACACAAAGAAGTAGGTGGGGCCTAGGCAAGACCCAGGGGCAGTGGAGACCCTGGGACAGCAGCAGAGCTGTTCTCTGCTCCCTCCTTTTCAGGCCCAGAAGTGTTCTGAGAGCCTTCAAGGAGATTTAGATCAAGTCAGTATCAGGTCAGGAGTGGGGACCTCTGGCCACACAGTCGGTCAGAGGCAACTTCCCCTAGGGCCAGGGGAAGACATGCTTAGAACTTCCCTTCCTCCTTCTCTTTGATCTGCTAGGGCTCCCCACTAATCCAACCCAGCCAGGGGCCAGAGGTCATGAGAGCCCATTGCGTTGGTCCACAGAGGTCAGTTTCCTGACAGCAGAGAATCCAGAGGGGCAGATGGGATCCCACCGGCATCTCACTTCAAAGAGAATTCCAGGGACTCATGAGCAGAAAGAGAAAAGAAAAACCTTCTAAATAAAGAAAACACACAATAAATAAGAGCTGATTCTCCTAGGAACCCCACATACAACAGCTACTCTGACATTCGTTTTTGCGCTGCTCCCCGGCAGCCATGGCAGAGGGGAAGCAGTGTTCGCCTTGTGTGTACAGGAGGGTTGACTGAGAGAACAGTGAGCCGGCTTGTCCCTGGGCCCGCTTCATGCTCCCTGTCCCAGCTTTTGGCACTGATGGTACCAGAGGGTCTTGAAAGGATCCAGGTGCTTCTCTTACTAGGAAGAAAAGAGATGCAGCATCCCTAATTTGGGGAAATATTTGTTTTCAGGTTTCAAGGAGGATTTTCAGATGGATGTTTTTAAGATCCTGGCAGCCATCCTGCACCTGGGCAACGTGCAGATCGCAGCAGTGGGCAACGAGAGATCCTTCATTAGTGTGAGTCCTGTTTGTTTGTCCTTTCTGGGTGGGAGGTTTGTGGGAAGCAGGGCTCACAGTTGAGCTGCCTTTGCATTAGCACCAGGCTCAGTTGGACCAGCTGGGCAGACTGGTTTAGCAGGAAGAAGGAAGCCAGGGTTTCCTGGGGTTGTCTTCAAAGAAGAGAGCCTCCTCCCCTTGAGATGGGGGTTGGTTGTTTCTCTGTTTTGTCTTTTTTTTTTTTTTCCTTCAATTCAACAGATATTTATGAAGCATCCACTCTGTTCCAGGGGCTCTGGAGAACAGCACTGAAACATAAAAATCCTGTTGTGGATCTTGTGATCGGGGGAGGGAGGGCAGAAGTCACAACAAACCATTGCAAGTTCCAGGGCTGATGATGTCTGTCATGAAGGAGAATAAAGCAGGGTTGGGTTGCACGGGAGCCGTGCCTATTGTATAGGGTGGTCAGAAAGAGCCTTTCTGATAAGGTGGCTGCGGGCAGAGACCCAAGGGAGATGATGATGCAAATCACATCTATATCTAGGGGGAGAACTTTGGAAGTAGAGGAAGCAGCTAGTGCACAGACCCTCAGAAAAGAGATGGTATCTGAGAAACAAAAGTCAAGTCAGCAAATCTAGAGAGTGGCGAGTGTGAGTCAGGGTGGTGGAGACCAGAAACAGGGAGTATGTGTTGCAGATCATGTAGGGTCTTCAGGGCAGTGAACAGTTTTGGCCAAAACATTACATCCTAACACCGGTCTTAATCTACATCAGAGTGCCAGCTCCCTCTCTGAGAATATATTCCCACCTAGATTCTGCAATAGTTTACTGTATTGAATTGACACAAGATAACACTTAGCAGAAGTCTGTTCTGCAACAAATATTATGAGCAGAGATCCTGGGTAGGGGGTGTGTTTGGTTAGTCTCATCAATGTCCACATGAAGAAGAGAACAAAATGAACAACAGGTAGTAAAAATACATTTCCATGAAGCACAAAATCAGCACACCTTTATAAATTTTTGTATTACTACGTCTGTCTTCGTCCACTCTGGCTGCCATAATCATACACTGGGTGACTTTAACCACTGAAGTTTGCTCTCTCCCAGTTCTGGAGGCTGGAAGTCTGAGATGAGGGCACCAGCAGAGCTGGGTTCTGGTGAGCGCACTCTGCCTAGCTTGCAGATGGCTGCCTTCATCTTGCATCCTCACTTGGTGGAAACAGCAGGCTCTCTGCTATCTCTTCCTAAAACCCATCATGTGGGCCCCACCCTCATGACCTCAGCTAACTCTAATTACCTCCCAATGGCCCTGGCTCCAAATATCATTTCACTGGAGGATAGCTTGAATGTGTGAATTTTACAGGGTACACAAACAGCCCATAACCGTGTCTTTATTCATGTCCCCAAAATAACCGATGGGAACAGTCAATAATTTTGTGCAACCTGTGATTTCTCAACTCTCTGGCACCTGCAGTTTTGGGAGGAAAGAGCCAGTCAGAGTGGAGGGCGCACTCTGGCTGGGTGCTTTGTCCTGTGGCCTCTGGCCAGGAACTAATTCTCCTTCTGCTCCAACTCTTCCCCTTCCATCCCTGTAGTGTCCAGACCTCACCTCTTAGTTGATTCTCAAATGACTATTAAGTTGGGAGAGGTGACCTGGACCCAGGGTGAGAATATAATGTGCTTGAAGTGACAGTCCCCCTATTTCCTTGCTCGTTTATCCCAGAGAAGCTGAGCTTCTGCCCCTTGTCTTCTCAAGCTCTCATAGACTAAAAGTGTGATTTCCACCCAACAAATATTGTCACACTGAGCTCTATTTCATGAATTTTATCAAAAAGGTGGCATTTTGGAGGAGAAATTAAAATCGGTAGACGAGAAATTCTTCGTTAAGTATTCTAAGAATCTTTGTAGAAAATTACCAGCCCTAGCCAGATGCAGGGGTGCACACCTATAATCCCAGCCACTCAGGAGGCTGAGGCAGGAGGATCCCAAGGTCAAGGCCAGCCTGGGCAACTTATTGAGACCTTCTCTTAAAATAAAAATTAAAAGGGCTGAGATGTAGCTTGATGGTAGAGCCCTGAGTTCAAAAACCAGTACCACTAGGAAAAAAGAAAGAAAGAAAGAAAGAAAGAAAGAAAGAAAGAAAGAAAGAAAGAAAGAAAGAAAGAAAGAAAGAAAGAAAGAATTGCCAGTTCCATAATCATTGGTCTGGCTTTGGTACACACATATAACTCACTTACATCAGGCACTTAGAATGTTGGCCAAATTAAATTCACTTGAAACCTTTAAAAAAATTTTTTTTTTAAACTGCTGCATCTTTGCATTTCCTTCCTAGCCTCACCTATAGCTGATTTTTTTTTTTTTTACTTAAAAGGTTTTGTTCCTTCTTAGGAGGAAGGAAACCAATGATTCTGCCAGTCCCCTCTCCAGCAAGGAGGTCAGGCACACCAGTTATCGTGGTGTTGGTCAGAAGGCAGCTGGGTGGACAGCGAGGAGGTGGCAGGTCTTTTTAGATTGCTTCCTCCACCCTATCCTGATGCTTCTAAGAAGCAATCACATGGATACGCTGCTGGGCTGAGATGGAAGGTCCCCTGCTTGAGACCATCCATGGTGCTCAGTTGCATGGCATCACATCCCCAGGCTAAGTGGAAAGAGCCCACAGTCCACGCTGGCTGAAGATAAACAGGAGCTTTGCTGCCCAGACCTGGAGGAGGAGTAAGAGTTGCTTGGTGCATTCAGGATAAGTCCCCCACTGCAGCCCTCATGATGGCTAAAGAGCTAGCCCAGTTGAGAAAACCCCACTAGCTCTGTCTGCCACAACATCCAGGCACCTCCTGGGCCAGCCCACCTAGGTAGACTCCTGACTACACTAGGTGGGCTAGTAGGTGCACATCCTGACAGATGACCTGGTGTGGTGCCAAGGGAAGAGAGAGGGCTGGGGGTTGGTTCCACGTGCACAGGAGCTTCCATGACCACTATCATTATTGATGCTCTTTGACCAGAATGAAGATGTACAGGTGGGACACAGCCCTGGTGGGCCCACCATCACAGCCATGGTGCCTGCTCAGGGACAGGTGCGGGATTCGTGTCACTAGAGTCCCTCTTGATTTGCTCCACTACCTTAGGCCTGGTCTCCCTCCTGCCAGCTCCTCTTCCACTCTCACACAGGCCCCAGTGCAGGCAAGGGACAAGGACCAGGACTGGTGGGGTGGTGCTGCGTTAGATGTCTGAGCAGTCCTGACAAGATTTGTTCTTGCTTTTAAAGGAGGATGACAGTCACCTGAAGGTGTTCTGCGAGCTCCTGGGTCTGGAGAATAGCAAAGTCGCTCAGTGGCTATGCAACCGTAAAATTGTCACAACCTCTGAGACAGTGGTGAAACCCATGACCAGGCCCCAGGCCATCAATGCCAGGGATGCGCTGGCCAAAAAGATCTATGCTCACCTGTTTGACTTCATTGTGGAGAGAATTAACCAAGCATTGCAGTTTTCAGGCAAGCAGCACACTTTTATTGGTGTTTTGGACATTTATGGGTAAGATTCTCTTCAGTGAGCCTGTTTTTTCTCACTTAGATGTCAATGACCACTTCCTTCTGTTTTGAATTTTGTGTTTTTCATGATTACGAGGATGGGGTTCTCTGTTTTCCATGTATAGACTAAGTGCACTCTCCTGGATCATGGTATCTTTTATTCAGAGTGCATAAACAAATGTGAAACTAATCACGGCCAACATCAAGCACTCATCGCATGCCAGCACCCATAGGTTTCCATGCGCTTTCTTTTTGAGTCCTTAAACAACATGACGACTGCCCTCGTTTTAGAGTTGCGGCAATCAAGGCTTGGAAAGAGTCCATACCTTGTTCACGGCTGCCCCACTGGCAGGAGAGCTCAGTGCTGTGAAGCCCACTTCTGTTTCCCCCAGAGGCCCCTGAGGCATACAGCCCTGCAGCACTTTTCTGGTTCACAGAAGTAACAGTCACAGCTGACCAGCTCCTGGCCATGCTGCAGGGCCTGAGGCTGATTCAAACCCAATTTCTCACTTGCACCAGCCTAAGTAAAGCCTTTCCCAGGGTGGGATGATAAGCTCCACCCCTTCTCCCCGAGATCTACACTTGGTCTCACCCTGGACTTTGTTCTTTTCCTTCTCTCTACCCACCCTGCTTTTCTGAATCTCAGATCCGGCTCCAGCTGAGGATGCCTACAGAGTGGCAGAGTAGAAGCTGGCATGGAGCAGGGCTTGAGGGGTTTGTCAACCACCCAGGCTTCTGTTTGTTAGCAACTGACCCCAGATGCTCTGTCCCTCCCCCAGGACCACCCACCACCCCCAGCTTTTCAGGAGGAGAAGGGGAAGTTTGTCCCATGAAAGGCATTGTAGAGTATTCCACCTAGACTGGAAGTCCCCACACCCTGGTGACAAGCAGCTCAACTGACTCTCCCCATGTGAAGAGAGAGCTAGCTGTGCCCTGGGACTTCACGCCCCTGCTGCTGCCTGCTGTGGACATGGGGAGGGTGTAGGGGCCACTGCCAAGCCCTTGAGCTTTCACCCAGATAGAGTCAGCTCTTCCCACAGCTGATTCAGGAGAGACAATGCCACAAAAGAGTTACTGTTTATTTAGACTCTAACACATATGGCTCCCAAATAATGGTTTCTGTCAACAGTTATAAAATACTAATACATTACTGGGAGAGTCTGGTAAATTATTTACCTTATGTTGTTCCAAGAAAGAATTTGAGCAGCCAGTAAAATTTTAAGTAAACTTTAAAAAAAAAGTAATAGGCTGGTTTAAAATCGTCTCTTTCATTATGATGGGAATTTGTGACTATTGTTATTCCAGGTTCTTCTCTGTGTTTTAAAAACTAACTTTAAAAATAAAGGTGCATGCCTCTAATCCCAGTGACTCAGGAGACTAAGTTAGGAGGATAGCAAGTTTGAGGCCAGCCTCAGCAACTTAGTGAAACTCTGTCTTAAAATAAAAAGTAAAAAGGGATGGGGTGGTACTCAGTGGTAGAGTGCTCCTGGGTTCAATCCCAGCACTGCCAATAAGTAAATAAATAATAGAATATATTATTTATGTATAATATACTTAAGAATATATTATTTCCTATTTTCATCCAATAAACAAACATTTGCCAGTTACTGTATTGGGCTGCAATTGGGGAACAGAGTAGACGCAGAGTCCAGGCCCTCTGGGGACTTAGTTTCAGTGGGTAGGCATACAGGTAGGTAGGAACAGGGCTGATACCTTGGGGGAGTCGGTGAGTGTGCTGGAGGTGAGCGGGTTGGGAATGTGAAGGAGCAGCGAGTGAGGAGCCTGGCAGGCCAGCCAGACCCGGGTCCAATGGGCCTGTGGACCACCGAAATAAAGACTTTGGTTTTTTCATCTAAGCAGACAAACCTGAGCAAGAGTATTTGTGAATTACAAGAACTTGTTTGCTTATATTTACAATTTTAATTTAAAAATGGAATTCCTCTTCAGAAATTATAAAAGTCACGTGGCTGCTGCCACCCATGAATTCATGGTCACCCTCTAAAACGCAAGTGCCCCCTCAAAGAGGCAGAGCTCTAGCGTGGAGCAAATCTTTCCCTCTTTCTCCAGCATGCCTGTGTGCAGACTAACCCTCACCAGTGCAGACCCCGAAACTTCTGAGAGCTCAGCTTGACCTGGAAATAAGGAAGCGTTGGAGGACGAGTAAACTCTTTACTCTTTGAAGATGAGTAAAGCCCAAGTTGTGAGCTTTGAGGTTTAAGATTCAAGTGAAACAAAGGCCATGACTCGCCAGCCTGCGGTGTGCTTATGTTCTTTGGTTGGAAAGAACTGGGTCTGAGAATCAGAGCGAAGGAGTAAGCTCGGTAGCAGACCAGCTGTGTGTCCCCCAGGGAGTCACAGGACCTCTCCAAATTTCAGTTCCTGTGTCTGTTAGACAGGCCTCTCACAGGGTTACTGAAATGGAAAATTATGAAGGACCTTGAAAACCATCAGTGTTGTCCAACTGCAAAGTGCTATTCTACTCAACAAGCCTCTGGCATTTTAAGTCATAAATTTAGGTCTTCCCATAGGTTTTGTTTGAAATTTCAGTTTAGAGTGCATGAAAATAATCACTGACATTTGACATTCTGCTTTGTTCTGGAAAGCCCCATCCTTGGTCTGGCTGTGGGCTTTGGAGCATGATGAGGCCCATTTGATTCTCCCCCAGTTCTCTCCTCCTTGTCCAGATCAGCCTCCAGACTTCTGAACCACCGAAGATGAGGTGGAACAGGGCCACAGAGCTGTGTGCATCCTGCTGCTGCTCTGAGTCCCCCTGAAGCTGTCTAGAGGACGGTCCAGGCCCTTAACTGGCCAGGAAATTCTAAACTGAGCCAAAATGGCTCAGTCAAGTGAGACTCGGGGGCCCCATGGTTGGAGCTGGCAGAATCTCTCAGGATTAGAGCAATTAAGAACAAAGCCTTTGGAGGCACCAGGAACTGGGCCAAATAGCCTTCTGGCAGCACTTGCAGGTCTTCGCCATAGTCACCTTCCCCTCTGAACAGTGGGGTCACCGAGTCCTGCACATGGGGCGGAGTTAAGGTGAAAGGAGTTGATGTGTGTGTGTATGTGCTGACACCTAAAAGCCTGAGCCAGTTCCTCCCAGCAGGGTGCTCCTCTGGCAGGTGGCGGATTTGGGGTTGTGATTTGTTTGTCCTGCACCATGTTTTACAAAGGGAATGATTCACCTAAAAGTTCAGATTTCTGCTCTTTCTTGAGAATCAGGTGATCTAATTTCCCAGCCTACATTCATCTATGGCTGCTGCAGCTGGCAGGAGCCAAGTAGCAGCTGCCCCTAGGACAATCCCATTTGCCATGGCTCCTCGGAGTTCACTATTGTGTGATAGTCAGCCTGTTTCCCATTTGTGCCTCCTGCCTGGCTGCTCCAGGCTCTTGAGTTTGCAACTCCCGGGCAACCACAGAGACAGCTATTGAAAGCCTGAAAGTGGAGGCAGGACCATTTGTGCCCTGCCCCATGTGGGGTCTGTGGGGCCATGGGATATTAAATGACCTTGTCGTTTCCTTCCAGGAACTGCAAAATCCAACCTTGGGGAGGGAAATTCATGCTGACTCTCTGTGCAGTGGGCAGGGAGTGAGGATATAGGACCCACATGACTTTCTCACTGAAAGCATGGACAGTCCTGTCAGTCTGGCTCACAGCTAAATTCTGACACAAGCTGTGTGATCTCAGGCAAGTTTCCCAACCTCTAGAGTCATTTCCTGGTCTATAAAAAGAGGATGATAATGCTGGCATCATTCTTGAATGGATTAAATGGGTACATCATATTGGGACATGCCTGTTTAAATGCCTGGCTTTGGGTAGGTGTATTGTACATAACCAGATTCCCTCTTGGAGATAATGAGGAAAAATGTAATTTATAAACTTCCAGGATATTAAAACTGGAAGCCTAGAGGTATATTTAAAACTTGGAGAAAACAGCAAACTTTTAAGCTATGAAATTTGTCAGAAAGGAAAATAAAACCCCTGGATTCAATCCTAGCAACACACACACACACACACACACACACACACACACACCATTTGCCTATAAATGGATGCATATGTCCTACTTCCTTTCTTTAAATTTAAATTTGTTTAAACTGTATTTCAGTTTTGAAACCTTTGATGTGAACAGCTTTGAACAATTCTGCATCAATTATGCTAATGAAAAGCTGCAACAACAGTTTAACCTGGTAGGTGACTTTTCTACCTTCTTGGAACTAGGTCTCAGCCCTGAGCCAGTAAGAGGCCTGGTCTTGCTTTCCTCCATCTTCAAATTTCCCAATTGTTAAGGGAGCCTCATGCTGAGTCCCTGTGCCACCTTGTGGCCATATTTTGAAATAGCACCCTCTTGTCTTTCATTTCATCCTTTTTGAGCCTCCAGCCAACTTTTGAGCTTTGGGTCATCACCTGCCCGGACCCTCTATGCAGCCAGGATAAACCATTTAGTTTCCGGAAGACTCCACTGTCTTGTGAGCCTCTGTATCTTTGCATCTGCCTTAACCCACCTGCTCCTGTCCTTTCCCCATTGCTTCATCTTCACTGGGAGAACTCAGGCTTTTTGAGATTTACTCTCCATGAGGGTCTTCTGTGCTGCCTTCTGTCTTTTTGGGGTTAGGAAACATTCTTCTGTGCTTGCTTCTATCACATGGAATTATCATTATTTGCATGCATGCCTCTAAATACACGTGGGCACTCAGAGAGGCCAGGTCTTGTGTTCTTTGTCTCTCTTGGTTCAGTGCCTGCCTCAGTGCATCAGTACTAACAGCAGATGGCTGAGGAATATGGGAATGAGCTTCTGCAACCTGAATTTAAAGCAAGTCATAGGTAGTACTTTCCTAATTACAGAATCAAATATGTCCTCTGGTGGAAAGAGAGACAAGAGATGGATTCCAATTTTTCCCACAGTGGGAAAATTCATTTATTCAAAAGCAAATTTGCTGAGTGCAGAGTATGTATGCCAGATGCTGAATTGAGTGCTGAGATACAAAGATAGATAAGACACTTAAAAACTGTTGGCTATGTGTTACTTATGGATATTTTGGCATTTTGATATTGCTATATGTATTAAATACAATTGTTACCTCTTAAGTACCCTGGATTCAGGAATTTTATTGAATTCATTTTTTTTAAAATTCCTTTGCAGCACTTATGCCTTGCTTCTAACCATAGATCAATGAAATTAAGGATTGCTGGATATCAGTCTGTGTTGGCTCTATCACAAGCTAGTATGGTACTTTTATGCCGGCTTCCTCATTTTGAGGTTTGGTTATTGAAGAGCAATCTGAAAAGCTAAAATGCTTTAGTCACTAGCATTGTCCTTTAGCTTCCATCTTAAACTTTGGCTGCATTTCCTTAGAAAGAAGTTTGATTCCTGTTCATAATAAAAAATGCATTTTAAAATCCTAACAGTTACTCCAAGGAAAGCTTATCACTGTTAGTACCCAGCATCTGGGCATTTCATTCTCCTACACAACCCCCCCCCCCCCAGGAGAAGGCAGCATGACACTGGAGACACCACAGGCTTTGGCTTACACCCTTCCTCTCCTCCATCTTTGTGTCATCGTGCAGACCCCTGTCCCCACAGGGTGTTACCCTCACAGGTCACATGATCTCTGCTGAGGACTCTCATCTCTGGGCTGTGCATCTGGCTGCTGCTGGGCTGCACAGATGCTCCGAGGCTCAACAGGAACAAGTTCAGAAATGAACTGGCTACCTTGCCCTCTTAGCCTGCTCACCCTCCTACCTGCCTTGCTCCTTTTCGTGGTTAAACCAACAGGGTTGACCTGTGTCCTGAGCCCACCATTCACCCTGTCCCCTGTCCTCTTCCCTTCTCCTCAGCCCTCCCCTTCCCCTAGTCCTTGCTTTGCTTCTCAGCCACCAAATAACCCTGGGCTGAGTCTTACTGTCTCTAGTCTTGCCCTCTTCAAAGCCACTCCAGGTGTCATCCTGACCTTCCTGCTTTATCCCTCATTGGCTCGAGGCCACAAAACCTGAATTCTCTAGGGAGGACATGAAGGCCTTGTATAATTGACTTGTGCCATCCTCTGCCATCTCATCACCTCCTCGTCACTGTGATACCCTAAACCTGTACAAGGTTCACCTCTCAACCACCTATTGAACCATCCTCACTGCAATTCTGCTGTTCTTGCTCCTCCCCTCAGCCAGCCACTTGCCAGCCAAAACTTCTTTTGTCCTCCAGGGGAGCATGAGCCCTGTCCCCTGGGAAGCCTCTTTAGTACCCTCATGGCCCCAACAAGTGGTCCACACAGATCTCTAAGTTGTGGGTTTCTCACAATGGCTGTGCAGCAAGCATCCTCAGATAGCTGCCCCTGCCTGCCCACCCCTCGCCAGTCTGCTGCAGGCCCAAGAGGTTGAATCTGCTGGGAGCAGGGAGGGCCTCCAGGACCATACTGAGTACCATGCTGAGATGGTGGTGACACTAGGAGGTGGGGACCCACTGAGACCCGGTGGGACAATGACAGTTATACCCACATTAGAAGCTCGGGACATTGGTCCTAAAAAAGGGGGTTGCCAACAAAGATCTTTCTGTTTAAACTTTAATGTAACCATCAATCCTTTATCTATTTTCCCAAATGCTTGCACCCTGCTCTTTGGGAGCATGCTCCAATATTCTACTTACCATATTAACTTTTGGGAACCCAGCATGTCTTTAAACTTGAACAAGAAGAATATATGAAGGAAGACATCCCTTGGACTCTGATAGATTTTTATGACAACCAGCCAGTTATTGACCTAATTGAAGCAAAGATGGGCATTTTGGAATTACTGGATGAAGAATGTTTGGTAAGTTTAAAAAAATTTTTTTTTAATGATCTTATCCTTTTTTTTCCTTTATTTTTGAGCAATATTTGTAAAGTCTTATGTCTTACCTAATTGATGGGATATTAATTCTGGGACAGTAATGATGACAGGACCCCAGGGGCCAGGTGGCCCTCCCTCCCTCGGCAAATGCATGCCACCCTTGGGCAGCAGACAGGACATCTTGGTGACGTCCAGCAAGGAGGTGGTCTCTGAGGCTGCACCCTAGTGCACCATGTGCCCAAAATAGGCCTGGAAACAGCAGATGACGCCCTGCTGTTGTTAATGACTCACAAGAAATGAGTTTTCTTTTCCTGGTTCTTGTGAGTCACCAGGAGGTGTAGCTGAAAAATCAACACCATATGATGTAGAGAAGAGGTCTCTAGGAGTTGTCCTGGGAGGAGCAGCTGTACAGTGGGTCAGTCCAACAGTGTTCCACCAGAATAATCCCCAAGGAGTGTTAATGTTTTTGCTATAAATGACATATTTTGATACTTAAAAATAGTTTTTGTTTTTTCCCAAAGATTTATTGTATTAAAAATAATGCTGATGGGGCTGGAGTTGTGGCTCAGTGGTAGAGCGCTCACATAGTACATGCGAGGCTCTAGGTTCAATTCTCAGCACCACATAAAATAAATAAATAAAATAAAGATAAAAATAATAATAATAATAATAACATTGAAGGCTTTTGGTGATTTCTCCTTAGAATTCTCCATTCCAAGATTCTTCTCACAAATTGTCCTTTCCAATGCCACCTGTGCCTCAGCCCTTATAGTATGTAGAATTAAAGGGCAGGCATCAGGGCCAAGTGTTCTGGAATGATCCACAAGGTACAGGGTGCCAAGGCCAAAGCTGCTAGGAAATATTTATATCTATTCTACACAGGTATTTCCTAGGTGAATCATAAACACCTAATGCAGAAGTCACTGAGACACAGTGAGGTATTAAAGTCACAGAGTTTGGGCTGAATTTAACTGATAGTTTCAAAATCACCAGCATCAAGAGCAAGTTTTACAAGGAGCTCAGTTTGAGGAGGTAAGATCTTAATTCAAGGTGGTCGTTACTTAGGTAAAAAAAAAACCCATTATTCTGAAGCAGACCTGGAGAGGACACAGGCAGGTGCCAGTTCTGACCCACTGTGCCGAAAAGGAAGCCATGCTCCTGTCATGGGACCCATTGTGTTTTTCCTGAACTCTGAGACTTCTTCTGTAAGAATCACAAAATATTGCCCATTTTTATTTTGCACAAGTTGCAGAAATTTTTAAAAAATGATTACACAGCCATTTCCACTTAGTTTGAAAAGTTCTGTTCTTCTAAAAGGACATTGGTATACCCATTTAAATCTCACTACATACCACAAATTATACACAATTATTAGTCAACAATAATTTTAGAAACTACCCTAAAGATTATTAAGATCAAAGATAGATTAATGTCTACAGGGTTCTTGTTGTTTTAATGAGAGAGGGAGGAGATGGATGTGGTGGTGCACACCTGTAATTCTAGTGACTTGGGAGGCTGAGACAGGAGGATCACAAGTTCAAGGGCCAGCCTCAGCAACTTAGCAAGACCCTAAGCAACTTAGTGAGACCCTGTATCAAAATAAAAAATAAAAAGGGCTGAGGCTGGGGCTCAGTGGTAGACTACTCCTGAGTTCAATCTCAGTATCAACAAACAAACAAACAAGAAGGGAGGGCCTCCACCTGTATCAGTGCTTTTCTCACCTCCATCATCTTTCATCTCTCACTTTCTTACTTGCTGTTTGATTTGCGATTCTCTTCCAGTTACCACATGGAACTGATGAAAATTGGCTTCAAAAGCTGTATAATAATTTTGTCAACAAGAACTCCTTATTTGAAAAACCCAGAATGTCAAGCGCATCCTTTATCATTCAGCACTTTGCCGATAAGGTACGGTGAGGTCTTGCGCATTCTCTACCCAGGAACGGTGCGGCTTCCCAAAGGAATGGGCTGCAGCTTTTCTGAAGGGGTTCAAATCCCACGTAGCTTGTAGCTTTGATGAAGGATACCTGCACAAATGTGTCTAGGTAATGATGCTTAATTTGTTTTTATTACAAAGTATGTCAAATCTCAACTGGACTGCTTTAAAGACAAATGTGTCATTAATGGATTTTATTTCTGATTTTTAGAATTTTGATTTTTGACATTTGGTAAATCCATTAACCTTTTCCAATTTTTTTTCTCTATAAGCTTGGGATAATCAAGTAGAATAACTGTTTTCAGTGATGAAAGCTATTTCTTTTTGTGTGTGTGGTTTTCCTTTTTTATTAATGCACATTCTTGTTTGTTTCCCTTCCTTGGGGCAACTCCTGCTCTCTGTCCATTTCCTGCTGGCTGTTACTGGGGGCTGGACGAGGGGACAATGACCTAGAAAGGGGTAACACCTTTGTGGGTCAGAGGAGTACTGTTAAATATGATGTAATGCTTAGAGTCTTTCAGATGGGTTCCTGAAAAGATGTCTATGGAATAAATGATGGTATGCCAAACTGTCATTCATAATGTCAGGGTTCTAGTTTTGTGGGGAAAAGGAAAAGAAGAAACAATTAGACTCCATAAAAATCACATGAGATTTAGTTCAAGGGTCTATCTTTATTCATAGTTTTTATACATATCCTTCTCTCATCTACTACTTCCAAGAAGTACCCCTTTAAAAGAACTAGCAGCATTTTGGACTATGTGGAGGAAAAAAAAAACAAACATACACACTATAGGTTAGATTAGATTCTGGGTCTAATCAGCTGAAGGAATAAAACCCTTCTGAGATCAAGGTAGCTGGGCTTACATGCAGCAGCTTGCTCCGTAATCCCTCAATCCCAGAGGTCCCACAAAGGCACCCAGCTGCTTGGACCACTGGGTCTGCAAATGGTCTCCCTCAACCCACAAAGCTCTCTATTGGGTAGACCTCCGTCCATTTATACTAGTGGTTCTCACCATCATTCAGGAAGAATTTGTGCAACAACCCATGCACTTCATTCACAGGGCAGTGTTTACAAACAGCCAGTGCTCCTGGTTCCTAATCCACCAGCAAGGACTCTTCCTCACCTTGGGGCTACCAGGTGACACTGCTCCAGACCTCAGCACCCCCAAAGGCCTGTGTGCTCAGAGTCAACTCTTAAAAATTTTGTTTTTGCAGTGCTGGGGTTCAGACTCAGGGCCTTTCACATGCTAGGCAAATGCTCTACTACTGAGCCACATCTGCAGCTTTATAATTAATTTCTGGTGTATTTTAAATTTATTATATATATATATTTACGAATTTTTAATTATATATATATATATATATATATATATATATATATATATATATATATATATATCATATTGAATCTTACAATCCAGAGGCAGAAACTATGAGGTTTTGAATGTTTAGACAGCCACCCTGGATTTGCTTGAGGGATTTGAGAAGCCTTACTAACCAGAAAGTACATGGAGTTTTTTTTTTTTTAAGCCAAATTTAAGCATTGCAAGCATTTACCCACTCGCAGCCTGACATTGAGGGCTCAGTGAGCGCTCAGCTCAGTGGGCAGTGGGTAGTTTTTGTTTCCTTTCTTGCATATGGATGCTCATTTACGAAAACAGCATTGGACCCAATGGTCACCACTCAGTTTTTTCCTCCTGTTGGTGGTTTCCCAAGCAAAGGCAGCCCTAAGCTTGGTTTTCTTGTATGAACTGCACATGCTACAGGAAAGGAGTGGTCACCTGTGGCCAGAGGGCACCCACAGGTGAGTGCAGTGTGGTCAGTGTCCGCAGGAGCACCTGGCTCTGTATATCAGAAGACCCATCCCCCACTTCCTAAACTAACCTGTAAAGGGATTGCTATGATAAACAGGAACCTCCTTATTAGATTGCCTTTATAAGCCTCTTTCTTAAGATTTTTTTTTTTAAAGAGAGGATTTGGGTATCGCCCAGCAGGAGGGCTTGGGGTGTAACTCTGTGAAAGAGTGCATGCTTAGTATGTATGAGCCCTGGCTTCAATCCCCAGCACCACAAAGACAGAAACAAAAAGGAAAGGGGGTAGGTGGAGAAAGAGAGAAAAGGAAAGAAATGACCACTGTACTTACATCCTGTCTCTTTGAAAATAATCAATCCCTTTCTCTGCATAGGTAGAGTATAAATGTGAAGGTTTCCTCGAGAAGAACAGAGACACTGTCTATGACATGCTGGTTGAAACCCTGAGAGCAAGCAAGGTTTGTGGAGTCCTAAGGGGTAATGAATATTATTCATTACATAATTGATACGGATCTAGATATATATCAGGAAAGAGAGAGAGAGGGAATGGGGGGACGTACACATGTTGTCTAGGCTATAGCAAATTGTGGTTGGCTCGTAGATACAATAACCTTTTTTTTTTCCAGAACCCAGAGGCGCTTAACTACTGAGCCATATCCTCAGCCCTTTTTAAATATTTTATTTAGAAACAGGGTCTTGCTGAGTTGCTTAGGGACTCCCTAAGTTGCTGAGGGACTCGCTAAGTTGCTGAGGCTAGCTTTGAACTTGCAATCCTCCTGCCTCAGCCTCCCAAGCCACTGGGATTACAGGCATGGTCACCATGCCTGGCCAAAAATAACTGTTTTTTAAATTGGGAGTAAAACATCCTTCTAGCAGCTGAAAGCATTGTAAATCAATTATATGCAAATCAGAAACTAAATGTGCAGATGCCAGAGAGGAAGACAGCTAACCCAATCAGGGAATCACAATTCACCTTTAATTCAGACATTCACTTGTTTCAATAGCACTTGCCATGTGTCCGGTTCTAATTTCTGAGGATACAGCCAGCAGATTCCTGCCCTGGTGGAGCTCAGGGTCTAGAGGGAGCCATGTCCCTCTAGATGGATGTGCAAACAAGCAGGTTTGGTAGTACTAACAGACAACGAAAATATGCCAAGTGAGACTGCTCAGGAAGGACATGCTGTTTGGCATGTGTAGGGTCCTCAAGTCCACAACTTTCTATGATGAATAGTGTCACCAAAAGAATGGCTTGTGGCTTCTTCTCTTCTACTTTAGATATTTCTTTACGAAATTTTGAGAATATTTCATGCATTAGCCTTCATTTTTCTGTGGTGATCTGAGCACATTATTGATATTCAAGTTTTTTGGCAATTTCCCAAAAGAGCCCAGGAACTTGCACAGATGATTATAAATAGATGCCAGGCCATGACAACTGAAGTTATTAAAATTGGCTTATGAAAGAGCAGTCAATATTGAAACGAACTGCATCTTTTGTGAGGGAAAAAAAAGTGGATTTAATTTACCAGTGATTTACTCAGCCCCAAGCTGAGTCGCCGCAAGGTCCAGTCTAGAAGATGAAGGCAAAGGATGGTGAAACAGAAATGGGTGTGTCTACTGAGCACACAGTGGGAGCTTCTGATTCATTCATTCCTGAGGGCATACAAGGACACATTAGGCAGAGTTCAGCTTTGAAGGTCACCATCAATGTCTGATTTAGAAGAATGAAACAGGGACTGGCAGAGCAACTCAGTGGCAGAGCATGTGCTTGGCATGCTTGAGGTCCAACATCAAAAAAAAAATGAGGTTCACTCAGAGACAAGAGGGATATTTAAGGGAATAACTGATACAAGGAAGAAAGTAACAATTGCCTTAAAATAGGTACAAATAGAAGATGAAGACAGGGATTAACTCATCTTGGACATCAGGGAGAGTTTTATAGGAAAACACAGCTGGAAAACATTTTAATAGAGCCTCAACTGCTAGGTAGGGGTTGGATCTGCAAGGATGGGAAGGAAGGAGGAGATTCCAGGTGAGCCGGGGCACCAAGTGGGAACAGAAGTGTCTCACCTTTCTGACCCTTGGAATGATATCCAGATATAGACATTAAACTTGTCCTCTATGTCCCCTGTCCTGGGAAAGAAGCCATGGGCCACCCCTAGTGAGTATGACCCTGAGCTCTGGCTGTAGATAGTGGCTGAGGTTGTTACTGTACTACCCACTACTTCAGATGGCTGTTGTAACTTTTTGGTTTGCACCAGTGAAGATTGTGGGCAGACATTTTGGATGTTGAAATCCTCTCTTTTACTTTCAGTTTCATCTCTGTGCCAAATTTTTTCAAGAAAATCCCATTCCTTCTTCCCCTTTTGGCTCAATGATCACAGTTAAATCTGCTAAGCAAGTCATCAAGCCGAACAGCAAGCACTTCCGGACCACAGTTGGGAGCAAGGTACCAGAAGATGCTAAGGGCAAGGGGGTCATCAGGGAGTTAGGCACTCGTAGGACCCACACCTCAGACCTGGCCATAGATCATGGGCCTCTTCAAATCCAGTACACACACAAATGCAAAAAGTTTATTGCCATCATACTCCAAATGCCAAGGCAGCACACACCTGAGCAAGCTGCACCCCCCTGCATAGCAGCATGCTGTACCATTTCTCTGCTCTCGGGGAGGACTGGACAGAGCGTGTGTCATGCTAACATCCAAAGTCATGGTCTGAAATGTTCCAAAATATACGTGTGAAGTTAGCTTTTCATATTGATCAACTTACCAAGACTGGACTTCATTTTACCTTGATCTAAACATTAAATTATTTCAGAACAATGTTTGATCTCCGGTCCTGTTTCCTAGTTCCGCAGCTCTCTGTACTTGCTCATGGAGACCCTCAATGCCACAACACCTCATTATGTTCGATGCATCAAGCCAAATGATGAGAAATTGCCCTTTGAGTAAGTATTTTTACACCTCAGAGAACAAAAACACTGAGAAAGCAGTTTCTCTCATGATGTTGGAGAAGTTGCTAATAATTATGGTAAACTTTACTTTATTTCTGGAATGCTTTTTTTTTCTTTTTCTGGGCTGAGCATGACTTTAATTTGCTTTTAAAAATAAGAACACTCATTTAATGTATTTCTAAAAATGAATAAGGCAATAGAAAAAAACACCTTAATGACTATTCACATAACATTTTAAAACTTCCAACCTGGTTTATTATTTAGTGTATTCTAAATCACAGTTAATTACAACTATTGGTATTAATGTTATGTGCATAATTAGTTTTTAATCTTTACTACTTTAACAAAGCTGAGTGCAAGGAAAGACTTGTAAGTGCCACCTGACTATATTAATAGACTGTTGAGAGGTAAATTATTGTAATACATATGATTTTGCTCCCCAAAAGCTCTCAGACAGCTCTCTTGTGGTACTTAATAATCCAATATCAACACAGATAGAAATGGTTTAACAAGTATTCACCCAAAGTGAATATTAGTATCCACCAAGAAGTGATATGATTTTTAAAGAAACAGAACTTCTCAAGTTACAATACGGGAGCAAGTGGTTTTCAAATGTTAAATTCACTCATGTATACAAAACCAAATTTCTACTTCTATTAAATAGGTGGTAACTGGAATTCAGTAACCTGTTAGGTAATAATTGCAGAAGCCCAAATCATTGTGCTTTGCAGACAGAGGGGGGCCTTTGAGGTTGAGATGAACCCCTTGAGATAATAGGAGACTTCCAGAGAAGTTGTATTTTATCCAGATGCCATCATAGTGAAGTTTGTTAGTCTCAAGTCTACTGTTTGATCCTTTGTCTCATAAGGATCCTCCAAGTGTCCATATGAGTCTTCCTACTGTAATTCTAAGAGACAAAATTTAAAATTAAAAAAAAAAGAAAGTTATATGGTAGGATACACCAACCTACAAATGGATGGACAAGAAAAGATCTGTCTTTAAAACTTGTGCTAGTATTTCCTTGTTAAAATCACTCTTTGATGTTCTTTTACAGAGATTTTTTATTTTAAACGGGAAAGGGAAGTTTTATTTTTTTAATTAATTTTAATTTGTTATATATGACAACAGAATGCATTATAATTCATATTACACATAGAGAGCACAGTTTTTCATATCTCTGAGTGTGCCTTTTCCCCACATAATTGCCAACACTTACTATTGTTGGTATTCTTAATAGCTGCCATTCTGACTGGAGTGAGATGAAATCTTAGAGTAATTTTGATTTGTATTTCTCTAATTGCTAGAGATGATGAATATTTTGTCATATATTTGTTAATTGATTGCATATCTTCTTCTGAGAAGTGTCTGTTCAGTTCCTTGGCCTTTTTATTGATTGGGTTATTTGTCTTAGAAGCTTTTTAGTTTGAATCCACCCCATTTATTGATTCTTGATATTAATTCTTACACTATAGGAGTCTTATTAAGGAAGTTGATGGAGATTTGGGCCTACTTTTTCTTCTAATAGACGCAGTGTCTCTGGTTTAATTCTAGGTCCTTGATCCACTTTGAGTTGAGTTTTAGGCATGGTGAGAGGTAGGGGTTTAGTTTCATTTATTGCATATGGATTTTAAATTTTCCCCGCACCATTTGTGAAAGAGGCTATCTTTTCTCCAATGTACATTTTTGTCACATTTGTCAAATATAAGATAACTGTAATTATGTGTGTTAGTCTCTGTGTCTTCTATTCTGTATCATTGGTCTACAAGTCTATTTTGGTGCCAATACCATGCTGTTTTGTTACTATGGCTCTGTAGTAGTTTAAGGTCTGGTATAGTGATGCCACCTGCTTCACTCTTCTTGCTAAGGATTGCTTTAGCTATTCTGGGTCTCTTATTTTTCCAGATGAATTTCATGACTGCCTTTTCTGTTTCTATGAGGAATGTCACTGGGATTTTGATTGGAAAAAAAAAAACAATTGAAAAAATTGACAAAACAAAAAGTTGATTCTTTGAAAAACTAAATAAAATTGACAGACTCTTAGCCATGCTAATGAAGAGAAGGAGAGAGAGAACTCAAATTACTGACATACATAATGAAAAGGAAAATATCACAACAGACACTACAGAAATACAGAAGATAATTAGAAATTATTTTGAAAACTTGTACTCCAAAAAAAATAGAAAATATCGAAGGCATCGACAGATTTCTAGGGTCATATGATTTGCCCAAATTGAATCAGAATAATATACACAATTTAAACAGATCAATTTCAAGTGATGAAATGGAAGAAGACACCATCAGAAGCCTACCAGCCAAGAAAAGCCCAGGACTGGACAGATACACAGCCGAGTTCTATAAGACCTTTAAAAAAGAACTAATACCAATACTCCTCAATTTATTTCAGGAAATAGAAAAAGAGAGAGCACTTCCAAACTCATTCTATGAGGCCAATATCACCCAGATTCCAAAACCAGGCAAAGACACATAAAAAGAAAGAAAGAAAGAAAGAAAGAAAGAAAGAAAGAAAGAAAGAAAGAAAGAAAGAAAGAAAGAAAACTTCAGACCAATAGCTCTAATGAACATAGATGCAAAAATTCTCAATAAAATTCTGGCAAATCAAATACAAAAATACACCAAAAAGTTAGTACACCATGATCAAGTGGGGTTCATTAGAGGGATGCAAGCTTGGTTCAACATATGGAAATCAATAAATGTAATTCATCACATCAATAGACTTGAAGATAAGAACAATATGATCATCTCAATAGATGCAGAAAAAAGCATTCAACAAAATACAGCATCCCTTCATGTTCAAAACACTAGAAAAACTAGGGATAACAGGAATATATCTCAACATTGTAAAAGCTATCTATGCTAAGCCCCAGGCCAACATCATTCTAAATGGAGAAATATTGAAAGCATTCCCTCTAAAAACTGGAACAAGACAGGGATGCCCTCTTTCACCACTTCTGTTTGACATAGTTGTTGAAACACTTGCCAGAGCAATTAGACAGATGAAAGAAATTAAAGGGGTATAGACAGGAAAAGAAGAACTTAAATTATCACTATTTTCCAACCATATGATTCTATACCTAGAAGACCCAAAAAATTCCACCAGAAAACTTCTAGAACTAGTAAATGAATTCAGCAAAGTAGCAGGATATAAAATCAATACCCATAAATCAAAGACATTTCTGTATATCAGTGACAAATCCTCTGAAAGGGAAATGAGGAAAACTACCCCATTTACAATAACACCAAAAAATAAAATACTTGGGAATCAACTTAATGAAACAGGTGAAAGACCTCTACAATGAAAACTACAGAATGCTAAAGAAAGAAATTAAAGAAGACCTTAGAAGATGGAAAGATCTCTGTTGTTCTTGGATAGGCAGAATTAATATTGTCAAAGTGACCATACTACCAATCCTTAGCAAGAAGGGTGAAGCAGGTGGCATCACTATACCAGACCTTAAACTATACTAAAGAGCAATCATAACAGAAACAGCATGGTGTTTCTGGTTTTATTAATGACTCAAAACAATGCTTCCCTTTTCATATGTTAGCACAACCCCTCTGGCTTAGCTACCTGTTCTCCAGAGTTGAGCAAAGGGATGACAGTCTTCAACTAAAGGTATGCAGCCTAGAAGGCCAAGACATTTGTTTGGCTATCAGAAGACAAGTGTTTGTAGAAGAAAGGCTGTGAAGGCTGAAAGATACATTCTCACACATGACACAAGATATCAGACTTGCTCCCAGGGCTCCAGCAGGAGCCCCAAGGGCTAAAAGAGGTGCCTAGAGAAGCCAGGCATGATGGTTCATGCCTGTAATCCCAGCAGCTCGGGAGGCTGAGGTAGGAGGATTACAAGTTCCAAGCCAGCCTCAGAAACTTAGGCCCTAAGCAACTTAGCAAGACCCTGTCTAAAAAAAGAAAAAAAAAATTAAAAGGGCTGGGGATGTACCTCAGTGGTTAAACACCCCTGGGTTCAATCCCTAGTGCCAAAAAAAAAAGTACCTAGAGGTACCTACAGGGTTAGAGGGGGATGCTGGAGGGCCACCTGTGGGTGTTTTGTAAAGGACTTTCCTTCTTTAAATGGGTACTAAAACCAGTCCAGTTCACACATTTCTTTCCACCTGGTTGTCATTCAAAGTTCAAACCAAAGGCCTCCTGGCCCCACAGACCTGTCATCTCCTCCACAATCAGTGCTCTGTCCTCACCTCACCACCACAGCCCTGACTGGGTCACACAGGGGCTGTCTGCCTGTCATGGGGACAACAGGCCTAGACACTGCTGCCTGGTACTTGCAGTCCCTACAGCTCTGCTATAGCTGCTGTGGGTGTGCCATCAGTTACAACACTTGACACATCACAAAATCCGCTTCTTCAAGGTTTGACTCCAAAAGAATCGTCCAGCAGCTGCGAGCCTGTGGTGTTTTGGAGACAATTCGCATCAGTGCGCAGAGCTATCCTTCCAGGTAGGTGGTCAGCCCTCTGGGGAGACAGCATGAGCGTGTGCCGAGAACCAAGGGTATGGCTGCCGTGTGGTTTGTTTCACACTCTGGCTCCTGCCAGGTGCACCCAAGATTCATCCCACTGTCCTGTGGGAAGGCCAGAGAAGGTGAAAGAGAGGTCGTGAGTGGGACAGAAGCCACTACAGCACCCCAGAGCCCCCGCTCAGCTGCTGGCCATGCTCCTTGCTTGCTGCCTCTCCAGTGTTCTGGGAACACAAGCTGAAGGGGAGGAAGAGGGCAGTAGTGGGGCTGGAGTTAACAGAAACAGTCCAGGAGCAGCGCATGTGCTGGGGTGGTCTTGGTGGCGTCCCATGGAGGGGACCCGTGGTCAGAATTGCTGGAGCAGAATCCACTGCCCCACTCCTATGGCAAGCTGGGTGGCAGGCCAGGCAGCAGGGTGCGCAGACACCAAGAGCTTTCTCTCTGGATGCCTGGCTTGGATTCCCCTTTGACTTTGCAGGTGGACGTACATCGAGTTCTACAGTCGCTATGGCATCCTCATGACCCCGCAGGAGCTCGCCGTCAGTGATAAGAAGCAGGTGTGCAAGGTGGTTTTGCACAGGCTCATCCAGGTCAGCCTTCCTCACCTTCTGGAACCACGGGCTCTTCCCAAACAGCATGTCTCTCAAATGTATTTCTTCATCATTGCCTGTGAGCCTCAGGGCTGTAACTGTCAGGGACACCTAAGAAGAAAGGGAATGTGCCCTGAGCAAGACCAGAGTGGACTCACTCACTGGGCAAGAGCTCCAGACAGCAGGCTTCTTTAGGATGCCAAATTCGAACACTGGCTTCTCCCAGTGTCCCTCTATGCTGCTTTGTTCTCCCACAATCTAATCCAATCCTCCATGAACCTGGCTCTTAGGATATGGGCAGCTGAAATCACCAAGACAAGTGGACGCCAGACCTGGCACTTAGGGTAGATTTAGATAATTGCTGAAATGGTGAATTAGGATGGGAAAGAGATAGGGAAGTTATGATGGCCAGCAAAGGGGGTGGTGAAGGGAACCCAAAATCAAGACAGAAAACCAGACTTCTCCAGGTTCTCCTACCCTTGTAGGGAAACCACATGAGGAGGCTGACATTCCCCGCAGCCCAGTTGAGAATCACTGAGAGCACACACATCCCTCCTGCCTTCCAACGGACACCCTCCCCTAAACCCTATTTGTTCTGCAAAGGAGCTTTAACAGAAACTTTAAGTTTCTAGATTGTGATTAGAATTTTTCTGCTTTATGTCAAAGTAACAATGTTAGCCAGGCATAGTGGTGCATGCCTGTAATCCCAGCAACTCAGGAGGTTCAGGCAGGAGGATCACAAGTTTGAAGCAAACCTCAGCAACTTAGCGAGGCCCTGTCTCAAAATAAAAAATAAAAAAGAACTGGCTGTGTAATTAAGTGGTAATGTTCCCTCGGGTTCAATCCCCAGTACCAAAAAGAAAAAAGGAAAAAAAAAAAAGGAACAATATTTTTGGAATTTTTGAGCCTCTAAAATGTCTTTTCCAAATCATGTCAGATCTGAAAGATTTCATTTCTGATTATAACATTTTTTTTTCTTCCAGGATTCTAATCAGTACCAGTTTGGTAAAACCAAAATTTTCTTCAGAGCGGGTCAAGTGGCTTACTTAGAGAAACTCCGATTGGATAAACTGAGGCAGGATTGTATTGTGATACAAAAGCATGTCCGTGGCTGGCTTCAGAGGAAAAAATTCCTCCGAGAGAGGCAAGCTGCCCTGACCATCCAGCAGTACTTCCGGGGCCAGCAAACCGTGAGGTATGTTGGAATCGAGGGCATTGTCGAATGGCAGGGCTTTCTTTGCTGGTCACCTCCAGGGGGAGGCACTATAGAGGACATGGGACTTTTCTTCTGCCCCTGGGGTATAGATATGTAAGTGCAAATCGCATTTAAAGTCTGGGACCCTGGAGATAAGAAGGGTGATTCCCTCAGGGACAGGTAGTGCTGACTGCCTGGTGTCCTATGAGCAGAGATGACCACCCTGAGGGGAGGAAACCCTGATCAGGGTGTTACTGAAGGATGTAGAGCTCCCACTGAGGCCGGGCAGAGGCATAGGGTCCCTTCCCATGGGAACTAAAAACGCCCAAGACCAGTAGGACCCTAGTGTAGGCCATGGATAAAGATAAATATCCCCGGATTACCTGCCTGCAAGAGTGGGGGTGCACAGAAGGGACCAATGGCAAGATGCTGGGAAGGAGGAGTGGCAGCCCCATGGGGAGTTCACCAACCATGCCCATCCTACCCCTCCTTCAGGGGCCCAAGAGCCCAGAAGAACTGTGACCCACTGTAGGATCATCCTGTGACATTCCCTGGCTCTGTTGTACCTGTTGGAGAGCGTGGGGCCAGGCAGCCTTCCCTGATGATTGTGTGTTTCTGAATGACTGTCTTGCCTCCCTCCTTGAGGAGCCCGGAGCTGAGAAGGTGGGGTTTACGGGTCAAGCTACATCTTTGAGTCTGACTTCTTCCTGAGCTTGAGGCCTATGGTAGTCAGTTTCCATAACTATAACAAACACCTGAAGTAGTCAACTTATAAAGATAAAAGGTTTATTTTGGCTCACACCTTTAGACGCTGCAGTCCATGGTCAGTTGGCTCTGTTGTTTTAGGTCTGTGGTAAGGCAGCATATTATGGCAGAAGCAGGTGTCAGAGCAAAACCTCTTACCTCATGGCCAGAAAGCAAAAGAGAGGAAGTGACCAGAGTTCCACAATTCCCTTTGAGGTGACCTAAAGACCTCCCACCCCTCCCAATAGCACCAAGCCAGGGACCAAGCCTCTAATATCTGGGCCTTTGGAGGACATTCCAGATGCAAACTAAGGCAAGGCCCAACCTCCAGCAGTATTTGGGCTTCTCTACAGGTGGGGACACCATACGCAACCAGGCTTTCCTGCCCTCTTATGCTTCTGGGTCCAGTTAATAACAATAGTCTCCAGGGCAAGAAACCATAGAGTTATCTTCTACCCAAAACCCATACTCCCTTTCCATTCAGGAGTCACCCAGACCTGATAATTCTGTCCATTTGCCTTTGGGGCCTGCCCTAATTCATCTCTCCAGCTCCTCCCCTGGATTAGGCCTTCATGGTTGCTTACTTTACACTTATCAGCTCAACCTACCACATTTCCCTCATCTTCCTTAAGTAGGGCCTGTCTGGACTGCTGTTCTACTGTGTCTTTAGTGCCTCCAGTGGTTCCCCATTTCCTGCGGAACACATTCCATCTTTTACATGGTGTTTGAAACCCTCTGTGCATTTACTTTTATGTTAGTCAGCTTTCTGTCAGTGTGACAAAATACCTGAGAAAATCAACTCAGTAATGAAAAAGGTCACTTTGGCTCACGCTTTCATGGGTTTCAATCTATGGTCACTAGGCCTTGTTGCTTTGGGTCTGTGGCAGCAAAGTACATCATGGCTAGAGCTCATGGCAGCCAAAAACTGAAGAGACCGGAAGTGGTAAGTGACCCAATATCCCCTTCAAGGGCACACATTCAACAACCTCACTCCTTTCCATTAGGCCTCATCTCCTGGAGGGTCCACTACCTCCCAACTGTGACACAGGCTAAGAATGAAATCTTCAACACATGGGCCTTTGGGGACTATTCCAGATCCAAACTATAGCAACCTCCATGTAGAGACCTTAGCTGTGCATTCATAAGAACAAAAGCTCCATGAGAACAGAAGCCACATTTATCCATCCCTCTTGTGTCCAGGACCTAGCACAATGGCTGTCACAACTTAATGAATATATTTTTTAAATAACAAATGGTCCCATCTACTTTTCTAATCACATTGAGTACTAATTAATTTTCTCTATGTATCCTATACTCTAGCAAGTCCAGCAAATTCCTTGTTCCTGAATGTTTTAGATACTGCAGGGCCTCTGTGCCCTTACTTATGCTAATGCCTTAGCCTGAAACGCCTTCCCCAACCGTCACTGTCGACAGAAATCCTGCTTTCCTTCAATAGCAGCTCATCTGCCATCTCTCCCCAAATAGAATTAGTCTTTTTCCCCCGTTCTCTCACTTATAGATCTGTGTAGAAGTTATTTTATTTTCCCTCTTTCCTAGCCATTTATAAGTCTGTCAGCTCCATGAGACTGTAAGTTTTGAAGGAAAGATTTTTTTGTTACCTACAGTCCTTTACTCGGGACTTGACAAAATTTTTCTGTAAAGTGTCAGATAGTGACCATTTGACTCCTTAGAGGTTTATAGCCTCTGTTGCAGCTATTGAGCTCTGCCATCATAGCAAGAATGCAGCTGTATTAGTTCATTTTCTGTTGCAATAACAAAAAGTCTGAGTCTGAGTACTTTATAAAGGAAATAAGTTAATTAGCTCACAGTTTTAGAGGATGGGGCAGCCCTACTGGTTTGGCCTCTGAGAAGGGCCACCTTGGCTGTATCACAACATGGAAGAGAAACAGGAAAGCACAGAGGTCACTGCATTAGGTGGCTGTTCTTTATAAAAACCTGTTCTCATGACAGCTGACTTACTCCGTCAGACCAGCATGGCTCCCTTCTAAGGACAGCATCCCCAATAACTCAATTCCTTCCAGCAGGGTCTACTTCTTGAAATATACACCACCTTTCACATCACACTGAGAACCAAGCTTCTAGAATGTGAACTCTCACCCACATCTAAACCATAGTAGCTGCCATAGGCAATATTTAAACAATAGGCATGGCTATGTTCCCGTAAGGCTGGACAGTAACGGATGGCTGCAGATTTGGACCATTGCTTGCTAACTCCTAATCTACACAGCCTCCAGCCTGATCTCTCTGATGAATCTGTGCATAAGCAAGTGAAATGCTGGTGCACCATCTCAGTGTCACTGTCTCTGTGGGGACATGCATGGAGGTGGATCAGCTGGCTTGAATAATCAGCACATGAAAGGCCTCCTGTAGTCCCTCAGTGCCTGAAATGACCCATAGCCAGATCAGGGTGGAAAGGAAAGGTAACCAGGACAGGCCTCAAGTTCATATTATGATAAACCACTTAAAGCCTTCAGCTGTAGAGATGAGAGACATTTGGACACTCCCTACTGAAAACTGCTCAAGCTTGCAGTTGGGTAGCGAGAGCTGGGCACTGTGGACAACAGAATGACCCCACATTCTTTCAACTAAGGAAAGCTATCACTGCCTTGGCCTTGAAAGAAGCCTGGGCGGCCATCATCATTCAGAAGCACTGCCGTGGGTACCTGGTCCGCAATCTATACCAGCTGATCCGCGTGGCCACCATCACCATCCAGGCCTACACCCGAGGATTCCTGGCCAGGAGGAGGTATCGAAAGGTACAGTGTTTCCTGGGAGGTGGGTTTTCCAGGACTCATGCTGGTTTTTACCACCAGTGGTGAGGGGGTTTTTCTGCATGAAGACCTTCCTGGGTGTGAGAGCGTCTATTCACACCCATCTGCCACAACTGGGATTTGCTGGTTGTTTGAGAAGTCCAGGTAGATGGGCTCTGTGGGTTGATGGCAAGAAACTCATATTTTGCACAGTAGGAATGTGGGAATGCCTTGGTAGTTTCATCTTCCAGCATGGGAAGAGTCAGCAAGAGAAGCAGTGGAGATCCAGCTTACATTTTACAAAATCTTGCTTTAAAGATGCTGGAGGAACACAAGGCTGTGATCCTTCAGAAATATGCCCGGGCATGGCTGGCCAGGCGCAGATTCCAGAATATCCGACGATTTGTGCTCAACATTCAGCTGACTTACAG
This sequence comes from Marmota monax, assembly GCF_021218885.2. Lineage (NCBI taxonomy): Eukaryota > Metazoa > Chordata > Mammalia > Rodentia > Sciuridae > Marmota > Marmota monax. The sequence goes on along the minus strand of NW_026693777.1, from coordinate 53,224,505 downwards.
GGTCCAGCGTTTGCAGAAAAAGCTAGAGGATCAGGTAGGTGTTCATAATATATAGTTCCATATATACTTCTCACATAGATTTATTTTGTTCTGGATCAGATCCTTATCTTTGTTATTAAGGTGTGTGCCCATATTAGGAGGTTCAAACAGGTTCCAAGGACTTCCTGGGCTAGGTTGCAGGATTACACTCTAAAGGTTGCTTCACATGGTTGTGTAGGTTGCTCACTGCAGAAGGGCGAGTGCCCAAGAGGGCAAGTGGGCCTAAATCCAGTCTGGCTAGAAATTTGTATCTATCTGAAGCTGTGCTGCTTGAGGCAAGGGTGCCTTTTTCTAACATGCACAAAGACGGAGCCGGCATCCCTCAAGACTGTCAGCTCAGAGGACTTGCTGTTTTCTAACTTGCCCACAGGTACCTTAGGGCCTTGCTGCAGCCCCATCTGATTCTCCACTGGTAGGGGAAAAAAAATCCATATGTTCTCAGCCAGTGGAGAGCTGTGAATTATAATATATAAAACTTACTCCTGGATCTGTTTCTAATAATACAGAGATTCTTCTACAGTGAACTTTAAACTTAATCCTAAACAACATCATGGGGGTCCTTAATGAGTCAATGAATAAACCTGAGGTTTTATTGCAGTTTCTCTTTATCACACTCTTGTGCAGCAGGTCTGTATGTTATCAGATGCACAGGATGTGCTTAGACACAGCCATGGCCTAACAGGAGCAGTGCCTGGTGGGGTCCCCACACTGCCTGAGCTCCCTTCTAAGTGCATGGGTTTGCCATCAGAAAGCACTCCAGAGAGAGTGGCCTCAAAACCAGAGATGCATTCTTCCACAGTTCTGCAAGCCAGATATCCCAGATCAAGAAGTTGGTGGGCTTGGTTCCTTCTGAGGCCTCCCTCCTGGCCTGGTAGCCACTGCCTTCTCCCTCTGTCCTTATATGCCCTTCCGTCTGTGTGTCTGTGTCCTAACCTCTTCTTATAAGAAAACAATTATATTGCATTAGAGCCCACCCTAATGGTCTCATGTTGCCTTAATTATTTCTTTAAGGGACATATCTTCAAATACAGTCATATCCAAGGTTTAGTGGTTAGGAGTTTTGAGGGGACACAGTTTAGCCCACAACACTGAAGCTGTCTTGGAGCTCCAGGATCAGATGGGCCCTACATCAAAAGAGCCACCAACTCAGGCAGATAGTCCCCTGACAAGATCTGCCTCACTCGTTTCACTGTGGTGAAGATGCTAATAAACATGGACATAATGACAAATGTGACCAGTAAGGCCACGTTACAGGTTCATAAGAAAGCTTCTTTATTTCCAATAAACCTCTGACCCGCTGAGCTTTCTTTTCTCTAGAACAAAGAGAACCACGGGCTGGTGGAGAAGCTGACCAGCCTGGCTGCTCTCCGGGCCGGTGACATAGAGAAGATTCAGAAGCTGGAAACGGAGCTGGAAAGAGCGGCCACCCACAGGCAGAATTACGAGGAGAAGGGCAAGAGATACAAGGATACAGTGGAAGAGGTCAGGGCCAGGGTGGCTGTGGGGTTCCACGTGCATTTTCCATGGGGGACATGAGACTGTAAAGCACTGTAAACCACAGGGCGGAGCAGACTTAGTGGTGGGACCACAGGGAAGAAAGGCCAGAGGACTGGAGTCTACACAGGGAGGAGGCTAATGCTTCAGGAAGCACAGATTTTCTCTCCTCCCAATGTTTACAAAGTGATGAGAAGACTGAGAAGGAGCCCTGGATGGATGCTTCTCTCTCTTCTAGGATAACCTTGATCCTCCGTCACTCATCCATCAGGCCTGCCCTGAAGGTATCTTTCCTTGAACCTCATTGCAAAGCTTGGAGAAGATTTTCATCTTTGTGGTGTAGTGAAAAGAGCAATAGACCCCAAACCCTGATGTCCTAGATTCAAATCTTGGCTTTGCTGCCATCTGGCTGGGCAGCCTTAGCCAAGTCACTTATCCTCTCTGAACTTTAGTTTCCTTGAATGTAAAACAGGAATAACAATTAGGGACTGAGTTGTTGTGAGGATAAAATTGTCAAGTGAAGTAACTTAGCCAAACACCCATCATAGGCCCTGCCTTTGCTTGAGCTAACATATTCTAAAGGAGGAGATCTTTATTATTACCATCTATTATCCTGCACTTTCCAAAGTCCTTCGCACCCATAGCAGGTAACAAGGAGCCCCTCTGCCCTCCCTGTGACTTTGTGCCCAGGTGTACCCACACAGCTGCCACTGGCATTACCAGAACTGCTAGTCACCTGCCATCAGCACTAAGGGGTCCCGCTGCCAGCCTAGCAGGTACTTCACCAGGAGAAGCTGAAAGAGATTCTGCCATGCTCATGTGCTTCCTGAGTCATAAATTAAGTAATTATATTATATTAAATGTGTAAGCTCCCAGGCTGTCAAGAAGCTCTGGAGGAGGACATTGTCATTTCCTTGACATTGAAGAGACATTGGATTTGGCTTTGTCCTGGGTGTCAGCCTTACTGGGCTAGGAGCACTTGCATATGGGCTGGTGCTGGCTGTTACTGGTGGGCGGGGGCCATGGGGAGAAGCCAGCCTGAGAGCCTGGAGCTTTTCATGGAGGAAGGCAGCAGTGACAAACTTGGAGTGAGATTTTGAAAAAAGATTTTTCTTTTTTTTTTTCTCCTTTCTCTCCAATAGAAATTGGCAAAGCTTCAGAAGCATAATTCAGAACTGGAAATACAGAAACAGCAAATACAGTTGAAGCTTCAAGAGAAGACTGAAGAGTTGAAAGGTAAAACTCAAGATGGCTGATAAATCCATACACTCACTAAACCAGTCATTTTAGAATCAGGGGTCTCTGGGTGTACTTAGTATCGCGAGCATTTTTTAACCTCACAGGAAATAACTATATTATAACTATATTATATTTAACTGTGGCGGCTTCCCCTGTATATCTGTTCCATCTCTTATCAGACAGCAAAGCAATCCCTTCCTATGCCTCAGAGCCCCCGGACCCTCTGCAAAGCACAGATGGTTGGACTGTCAGCCTGGAGCATTTGCATCAGGAAACGTGTGCGTGCACGCGTGTGCATGGGTGTCTGGGTGGTGGTGGTTACTGGGATGGCTCAGACATGTATTTTTAAAACACCATGGCAATCGTGACGCACAGTCAGGGTAATGCTGCAGTGACATTTGTTGCTCATCAAAGATGCACAGAAAGTTTCCGATAATCAGGGTTACTTAGTCTAAGTGGTACCCATGTTATCTGCCACTGTCCTGACTCTGAAGGGATGGCAGACCTTGGATTAGTGGGTAACACTTTCCTTTGAGGATATGGAACAGCTACCTTTAGCCTAACTCTATCCACCTGAATCTTTCCAGCTCAAATTTGAATAGAGAGTACTTGCTAAATCCCAGAAAAGGCAACAGGAATGTGAGCCTGGTGGTTCCTGATCTGGCAGTTGAAGTCCCCATACTTAATTATCTTAGCCAAGGGTCTTTTCCTTGAGTTCCACCATGAGGCCACAAAGACATGAGGGTTCAGGTTGGAGGACTTGCATACACCCCAGCCAGCAGGTGGTGGATCTGGAGGAACTCAGGGCAGAGCATGGGAGAAGCCCATGTCAGTGAGGAGGAGGTAAGCATCCTGGGTCCAGATGGACAAGCAGGAAAGGAACTGGGGTGCTGATAAGGAGGCATGCCCCCCACCCTGTCTCATAGGGCTGACATCATGGTCCTCGGATTCCATGGAAATGTTGGTGGTGAACAGAAGGGATCATGGGTCTGGGATAAACTTGAACCTGAGTCAAGTTAAGCTTGCCTACCTCTACCCTTTTTATTACAGATGATGGAATGTTAGCTGAGTGCAAAGATGGATGCCACCTTGACAGGCTGCATCTGCAAGCCCCCATCTTGATGGCCCCTGCTGTGTAGAGGGATATTGGGGATGTGGGGTTGTCATAACCATGGAAAATCCTGAGCCCTACCAGTGGTTTCCTACTTGTCAAGTTCCCCCTTAACCTACAGACTTTGTGTTTGAGATTCTGCCATTTTGGGGTTCTTCTGCTGCCCAAATGAAATAGACACTCGTGTTTTCTTGGTTAACACTGATGGTAGTGCTCAACTGGGGCACTTTTTCTCTCTCCACGCTCCTTGGGACCTTTGACTAGGTCTGGAGACATTTTTGGTTGTCGCAACTGGAGCAGAGGTACTACTGGCTTCCAGAGGGTAGAAACCAGAGATGCTGCTCAAAACCCTACAAAACACAAGACAGCCCCTCTCCATAATAAAGGATCATCCACTCCAAGTGCCAATAGTGCTGAGACTGAGAAACCCTATGATAAATTTGTGATTTTTTCTTCCCGAAAGGTTTCTGTTTATTTCTAAGAATATTTATTGTCCTAACGCCAGTATGTCTATTTTTAAAAAGCATTTAACATTCAGGCCAATAAAAGTACTAGAAATGAAACTATTTATTCATAAATTCCAACATGACAGATTGGTGAGAATTATTATTTTGAAACCCTCTCATCTACATTTCTAATTTATAAAAAAAAAAATTGGCATGCACTCTATCTCAAGCACTGTTAGAAATAAATGCCACATGGTTGTTCTTACATCCTCAGTTTCTTGAATGTGACATAAGACAATCATCATTGGTCTGGCAGTCATATTTCAAAGAACATTTTCTTTTCACAGAAAAAATGGACAACCTCACCAAGCAGCTCTTTGATGATGTACAAAAAGAAGAACGACAAAGAATGTATGAAATCTAGTTTGACTTAAAGCCACCTCTTCCTCCTCTCTGGTATTTTCTGCTTTGCTTCTCAGCTTGCAGATAGTGCATCACAGATACAGGAGGGCGGGTGGGAATATTTTTAGGAAGTAAAAGATGTTGAGATCCGTGAGAGCTCAGCATACGCCTTCAGACACCGCAGGTTCTGAAGTTGTTCCTACAGCTTCTGCCAGATGGGCACAGTAGATGGCTAGGAATTTCTTGCTTTTTATTGTTAAGACAGTGAGAAATTCAAAGACAACCACCTGCTCCAACTTCCATGAAATCAAAGAATTAAAATTATGGCCAAAGAAATATACTTCCCTCTCTTCCCCTCACCTGCTGTACCTGTTAACTTGATTTCTGTCCCAGAAAATAAGTTATGTAACCCACCTACAAATACTAAGGTAGGCGGGGGATACAGCGGCACATGCCTGTAATCCCAGCAGCCCTGGAGGCTGAGGCTGGAGGATCATGAATTCAAAGCAAGCCTAAGCAATTTAGTGAAGCCCTAAGTAACTTAACAAGTCCCTATCTCTAAATAAAATATTTAAAAAGGGCTGGGGATGTGGCTCAATGGTTAAGTGCCCCTGGTTTCAATCCTCAGTACAAAAATAAATAAATAAATAATGTAGGTCCCCATAACCTTGGACTATACCAGTCAGTCCCCTTTCTTATGTCAATATCAAACCCCTTGCTAATTTCCAAGGATGTCATTTTGGGTTCCCATCTCTCAAGGAAATCAACTCAAAGTGTTTTTGTTTGTTTCTGGTTTAGATTCTTTTTTATTACACAAAATTAGTTACTTTCCTCCTAGGTTTATGTTCGCAAGAGCACATATAACCATTAATGACTATAGTTTTACTATAGAAAAACCTCAATTTTACCTCAGTTTCTATTTTAAATTGTACATGCATGCAATTTATGCACATACAAGAAATACACAATATACACAGTACACACAGGGCCAGAAATATCAATTCAGTGTAGAAATAGTAGATTCCAAGAAATACATTTCAAGTGGATTCTTTCAAAACAGGAGAGTTTTATAATAATTTTTTAAAGATCTTATTTATAGATAAGTAAGTCAAAGTAAAAGCTTCAGCTTTCATGTACATTGAGGGTAAAAACACTGATAAGTCAGGTCAAGAAGATAGAGCAATTTCTTGACTCTGAAAATTTCTGCCTCTAGTTACCAATCACATGACAAGGCAGTCATCACCAAAGAAATTCTTACCTGGATTATACATTTTTGAAGGCTGAGATCATGTGTAATTCTTTGAGTCATAGGGCCTAGTATTCCACTTTTCTACCCATTTTTTAAAATTTATTTATTCTAATTAGGTCTCTATGATAGCAGTATGCATTTTGATTCATTGTACACAATTGCAGCACAACTTTTCATTTCTCTGGTTGTACACAATATAGCATCATACCATATGTGTAGTCATACCTGTACCTAGGGTAATGATGTCCATCTCATTCCACCATCTTTCCTGCCCCCATGCCCCCTTCCCTCCCCTCCCTTCCCCAGTCAAATTTGCTCCATTAACTCAAAGGTTTTTAGATCTCTCTCTCTCCCCCTCTCAATCTTTCTGTGTGTGTGTGTGTGTGTGTGTTTAGACCTCAAAGTAGTGGTGCATGGCAGGGTTTGGGAAGAGATGGGACATTCTTGTCATGTTTCTTAGGGACCAGAGGTTGAGACAGTGGGACAATAAAATACACAACTTCCCCATGCAGTTAGCAGGAGATCAGGGAACCTGCATTTGTTGCAATGTGTTCTAAAAATTTTGAAGAGCTAAATCCTTGGACTTATCAGATTGCTCTACAGGTTGAGTATCCCTTATCTCAAATGCTTGGAGTCAGAGTGCTTCAAATTTCAGTTTTTTATGTTTTGGAGTCTTTGCTTTGACTTTCCTAACTTAAAAATCTAAAGTGCTCAAAAACCTGAAATCTTTGAGCATCATGTTGTGATCAAATAATATTAGATTTCAGAGATTTCAGATTGTGGATTTTCAGATTATTGGGGTGCTCAATTTGTATTAATTTCTTTAGGACCAAACCAAGCCCCTACAGGATCCTTGGAACTGGCAAGGAGCTGACTTGACAGAGCGTGCCAAGGTCTTTGCTGAGGGAAGGGGCCCCTCAGGAGGACTGCATGGAACCCAGGGATGGCTTAGGAATGCAGAGCCCCAGCAACCACTGTGTCTTTTTTTTTTTTTTTTTTTTTGCTGGAGATTGAATGCAGGGCTTTGTGCATTCGATACAAGCATTCCTCCAACTGAGCTGTATTCCAGCCCCCCACTATGTCTTAAGTTCAGCCCCGGTCCTGTGTTCCCTGTGCATGATCATCTCAAAGCTGTACTTCTCAGATCAGAAGGTATAAGAAGTTTCTTTTAACTAGGGGAACAGGAAACAGTCTGCTCAAATAAACCCACTGGCTAGTAGAAATATCACAATAGGTCCCAATTCGTTTTCTCCTCTTCTGTGGGGGGGTCTCTTCATTATTTCCAAAATGATATTTTGTTCTAATTAAAGACTGAAGAGAGAGTTCTAAGTTGTTTTCTTCATTTTCTTCCTAGACTTCTTGAAAAAAGTTTTGAGTTGAAAACACAAGACTATGAGAAGCAGATTCAATCTCTGAAAGAAGAAATTAAAGCTCTCAAGGATGAGAAAACACACCTCCACCATCGGCTGGAGGAGGAGCGCGTCACCTCAGATGGCCTCAAGGGGGAAGTGGCTCGGCTGAGCAAGCAGGCTAAGGTGGGACACTCTGGCTTTCAGACTCCCCTGGGAAGCCATCTGGAAACCATCCGACCTGTAGAAGCTGTTCCATGTTCCCTCCTGAACAACTGAGAGCCTGGGCATCAGGGCCAAAGGCCAGAGGAGCCTGAGTCCACCAGGTTCTGAGCAGGAGCCCCTTATGAAACTGGATTTCATAGTTTAAAAGTCAGCTTTCTAACTGACTTTTTGTGTGTGTGTGTGGTGCTGGGGAAACACCAACACATATTTAGATAACTATGTAAATATGTTGATTTAAAGAATACTTCCAAATCAAGTTATAAATTGAAGTGAGCCCTTATTATATAACCCATCATTTTATACATCTATAAATACCTATATCAAAATTAACTTACTTTATATCAGAATATTCCATCTAAACTCTCATCAGAAGTCCCCCAAAGCAATGATCCGTTACACAGTATGGTGAGTATAGTTAACAACAGAGTATTGCACATTTCACAATTGTTAAGAGGGTACATTTCAAATGTTCTCCCCACAAAAAAATGACCAGTATTTGAGGGGATGGATATGTTAATTAGCTTGATTTAAAATCTTAACTTCAGTTTGTACCCCATAAATATACACAACGATACTATGTCAATTTACATTAAAAATTAAAAAGTGGAGAGGGAAAATCCACATAGAAAGACATTTTAAACTGCTAAATCATATACAAAAATACTAGCTGTTGTCTAATATTTTATTTATCATAAAAACATATAAATGTTCCTGGGAAACAATAAAAAGCTCTTAGAAAGAATAAATTTTTTTAAACAAACAAAGCAATGACCCATGCTTGGATAATTAAGGCTTACCTTAATTGTTTCCCTACCAGAAAATGTAACCCTATGTGTACCTATGTTCATAAATACAAGACATTTCATTGTAAAGTTGGAGAGCTTTTAAGCTTCTAGTAAATATGTGAACACATTAGTAGAATATTTATAAAATTATGCAAATATTCTGCATAAATGTCCTGGAATAGTCATGCATAGTTTTTATATAAGAACTTCTGGAATTACATCTGGGTAGCCTCTGAACTCTATTAGCAGGGCTGACCATTTTTTCTGAATCCTGGTCTCCAATTGTTTGAAAGTAGGATACAGGACACATGATCAGAAAGCATCACCTTCAGCCACATAATCCTATGCCTTCTTTATTCTGAACAATCACATTAGACTGACATCAATTTGCAAGAGTCATACCATCTGGCTACAGCCTTTCTTACATTTGGGAAATCAGGAGGCTGCACTTGGAGTGAGGCTCCAGTAGATGTCACTCACTTCCTCCTTGGTAGCTAAAACTCTAGATCAAGCTCCCCAATGTAATAACATTAAGATGTCTGATTTTCCAAGAAAATAACCCATTGTTATCAAGTTAGTTGTGTTATAGTCAGTCTAAAATGCATAATACAAGTGTGACCTATAACATTCACCGAAATATTACAAGGAAGAGCAGGGCTTTAGGCCTGGATAGTCCTGAGTTTGCCCATATACCTGGCATGTGATCTGAACATGCCATTTAACCTTTACATCAGTGTCCCTTTGTTTTTTAATCTATAAAAGATCTCTCTACTCACCTTATAGGTCTGTTAGGAGAATTAGGTCATCTAGGTCAAGCGTTCAGTAAATGTCACTTTGATCCCCCTCCCTGCCCCTTCTGGATTCAGGAGCTGGAGACCTTGACTAGTCAGAATTCTAACTCAGAAAATACCAAGGAGAGGGGATTCACCTCTGCTGCCCCAAGAATCTTTATGTCTCTCTTAGCTACAAAAGCACAAACCCATGATCCTTCCTCGAGCTGAGCTCACAGGCTAAGGGAGGATACAGCCTCTCCACCACCGGAGCTGCCCCTCAGGGACCCCAGTGCCCAGGCCGCCCTCCTGACTACCTGAAATCACCCTACCTAGGCCGCTGTCCCACGTTTAAGCCTGGCTGTAGCCCAAACCCACAGTCAGGAAGATGGCAGCTCTGCCCACCGCCCCTCCCAGACGTTATCCCCTGAAAGAGAGCTTTCGTCCCTGTGATTTACTTTTCCAGCTGGCCCCTACCCACTCCTCTGCGAGCTCTAGTAGTTATCTCTTCCTTTCTGTAATACAGAAGCTAATTCTACTGATATAATCAAGTAGATCTGAGAATAAACAACTGCATTTTGAGCCGTGAACCGTGATCAAGGGCAGTTGTTACAAGCATTGATGGCTTTCTGAGATTTTAGGAAGGCACTCCAGGAGGGTACCTGCCCCCACCCACTCCTGTAAGAGCTCCTTTGTCCCAGGCAAAGCATAACCAATATTTTTTTCTCCACCTGTTTGTCATCACTATGATTCAGACCATCTCTGAGTTTGAGAAGGAGATCGAGCTGCTTCAGACCCAGAAGATAGACGTGGAAAAACACGTGCAGTCACAGAAACGAGAAATGAGAGGTAACAAAGATATAAGTCACTGTCCGTGGGATTCAGGCCGAGTTATCATAGGTGTGTCCCTGCAGAAGTGATGTCGCCCGTGACTGGTATGCGTTCAGTTGGTCGGTTGGTGGCTTGGATAGCTAGTTGGTTGAATACCTGGGAGGTTGGTTGGTCACTTGGGCAAACAGTTGGTAAGTTCTTTAGCTGGTCCCCAGCAATGTCATGGAGAAGAGAAATCATGTACAAATGTGATTTATACTGCGCTACCTTTTCTTTTTAGAAAAGATGTCAGAGATCACCAAACAACTTCTCGAGAGCTATGACGTTGAAGACGTAAGAAGCAGGTAATCATTTCTGCATCATCAAACATTTGAAAACATGTAAAACATGAGAGAGATGATAGAGTTTTCCTACCCTCCTTATTTTCCAGGCTTTCTGTGGAAGATTTGGAACATTTAAATGAGGATGGAGAACTTTGGTTTGCTTATGAAGGACTAAAGAAAGCAACACGGTAAGAAATTTCCCTCAGGGTTCTGTTTTATTTTTCAGAGATAATAGACTATTGAAAAGCCAAAAGCTTATCTTTTTTGTAGATTTGACACATAAAGTATGTTCTTACAGGAGAATAATCTAATAGTTACTTGAAATATCTCTGAGAATTAGGTAATTATTTTAGTAATGAGAAATAATCTTTTCATTGGATAAACTGCCTAGTAATAAAATCTATAGCCTATATAGTAAAAGCTAATTATAGCAAATAAGTCAGTCACTGTTGCTTGTGGATATGTGGGCATATTTAAGGAGTTTTTTTGTCTTCTTTAAATTAATACACTTTGTTTTTTATAGCAATTTTAGATTCAGAGCAAAGTTGAGCAGAGGATACAGAGTTCCCACATATCCCTGTGACTACACGCAGCCATCCCACCACCAACATCCCACCACCCCAACACACTGCCACCACCCAAAGCCCATAATGCATAATTGCTGGGTTTCTGTTCACGACTAAAAGGCTCAGGGGTCACTCCAGCTGAACTGGGCTAAATGGGCTGCGCAAAATAACCACACAAGAGACACAAATACCTTTTTCTTTGGGGTTGCTGTGACGGCTCCTCCGAACTTAAGGGTCTGCAGAGAGAGAGAGAGAGAGAGCGAGACAGCACACGCTGACCCCTTTTATTGAGGAGAAGCTATTCAAATGAGGCAAGGGGTCAGGTTTCAGGGGGCTGAGTCTATCTTCATGATGTCCACTGTCAGCAGGTTGACTGACACCTGGGTAGGCCACACCCAAGGGCACAGTAAGAGAAGGGGACACACACAAGGCACTTCCATGGAAGATTCTATCCTAAACAGGGCAAGGGGTTATATTACAAAGGAACAGGTGAGCATAGCTTCACCCATGGGGCTGTAGCAAGATACACCCATGCACGAGACACCGACCCTCGAACCCAAGAAGGGTGGGGAAAGCTCTGCCACATTTCTACAACTAAGCGCCTCAGCACCCAGCCGGGGAGTGTAACCCAGTCACATGTAAGGTTGGTCTCCCACACATAATGAAATGTTTTCACAATTGTAGCACCATACATAGCGCATATATACATATATATAATTTTTTTTGGGGGGGGGGCACTAGGGATTAAACTCTGGGGCACTAGACCACTGAGCCACATCCCCAGCTCTATTTTGTATTTTATTTAGAGACAGGATCTCACTGAGTTGCTTAGGGCCTCACTTTTGCTGAAACTGGCTTTGAACTTGTGATTCTCCTGCCTCAGCCTCCCAGGCCGCTGGGATTACAGGCGTGCACCACTGAGCCTGGCCATGGCATATATTTTTAACTATTAAGAAAGTAAAAAATGTAATTTAATAACTTCTAAAATGAAATTTCTTTATTATTAACTGCATGCTAACCCCACACAATGCTTCATAACTACCCAGATGGACCCCATAATGACAATCTCTAACATCATAGCCTGTAACCATGCATATTCATAAGTCAACTGCAATCATGACCCTCATAACTGCTGCATATATACACCCTCACAGTAGTCAGCATAACAGAACAGAGGCCCTGTGGTTTATTTCTTGATCCTCCTTTAACAGTGTTTTGGAGAACCATTTCCAGTCTCAGAAAGATTGCTATGAAAAGGAAATTGAAGCTCTGAACTTCAAAGTGGTGCATCTAAGTCAAGAAATCAACCACCTGCAGAAATTGTTTAGAGAAGAGAATGATATCAATGAAAGTATCCGTCATGAAGTTGCCAGGCTGACATCAGAAAACATGGTATCATCTCAGCCATGGTCCCTGGCCGTGGCCATTATCCTGGAGACATTATTCCTCAGTAGAGTAAAATTCAGTTTTTTGGCAGTTGAACAAGGGATTTACACTATTTTTTTTCCAGAAATAATACTTTTATCAGAAGATAAAACTGTAAAATGACCCCAGGTTAGAGACCAGTTTGATTTCAGAGTAGGTTTGATTACCATATGCTGGATTTAAATTCTATGTATGTGTGTGTCTCCTTAAATCCATGTACCTAAATTTAGCCCTAAGCCCTTGGAAAGAAACCGACATTAAGGTGGAAGCTTGGTTCTTGAGAAGGGAATATATTCGGTTCATGGTGTGAGGCTCACCTGTTCTAGGCTTCCTCCTCAGTGACTCCCATTCTCACCCACAGCATTTGTCTCATTGTTTCTTCTGACCCACACCTTCTGGCATGGAAAAATACTTTCAGAATCTTGTTACTCAAAAACCATGCTTTTCTTAACCTCATGTCTTCCATGGCTACCAGCCCATTGTTTTGGAGAGTTGAAGGACTTCTCAAAGGCCATCTAATCATACTTTCTCTACCAGCCTCTCATTTTCTCTCTGGTCACACTGCTCTGTCACATGCCCCTACTACCAGCCAAATCGGCCTGCACCCCCACGGGTTCTCAGCAGCCTCTGATGACGTCGACCACTCCCCACCTCCCGGCTGTTCTTGGCTTCCAGATCACTGCGCTCGCCCAGGCTTCTCACCCCACCTCAGTATGCTCCTCCTCCACTTCTTTACTATCTCCTCCTCTACCTGGGAGAGTTAGGAACTCTCTGGGTGCATCAACAGGTGAACAGACAGGAGCGGGACATGTAGAACAGCCATTAAGGACATTCACGTCTTCCTATATCCTTTGGATAAAACTTTAATGAGGAATTTGCAATTCTAAGTCACTGGTGTTTATATAAAGCTTAGACAACAAAAACAAGTTTTTATCTGGCTAAGGATAGAGCTGATGGACATTTATAAAGAAATAACAGATAGAAAAGGATAAAGGATTGTGGAGCACAGTGGACAATTCCAGACCTACACTAATGGAGCCATATGTGGCCTGGAATTCAGAAGTAGCAGTGGAACGATTTGAAATGTTTTTTTTTTCCCCCCCAGTGGAAAAAATTTTTTTTTTAATTTTTTATTGTTGGTTGTTCAAAACATTACATAGTTCTTGACATATCATATTTCACACTTTGTTTTTTTTTTTAATTTTTTATTGTGGGTTGTTCAAAACATTACAAATTTCTTGACATATCATATTCCACACTTTGATTCAAGTGGGTTATGAACTCCCACCTTCACCCCATACACAGATTGCAGAATCACATCAGTTACACATCCATTGATTTACATATTGCCATACTAGTGTCTGTTGTATTCTGCTGCCTTTCCTATCCTCTACTATCCCCCCTCCCCTCCCCTCCCCTCCCCTCTTCTCTCTCTACCCCCTCTACTGTCATTCATTTCTCCCCCTTGTATTATTTTTCCCTTTCCCCTCACTTCCTCTTGTATGTACTTTTGTATAACCCTGAGGGTCTCCTTCCATTTCCATGCAATTTCCCTTCTCTCTCCCTTTCCCTCCCACCTCTCATCCCTGAAATGTTTTTTTGTTGTTGTTGTTGTTGTTTTTCTATTCCCTGATGAGGACAGTGGGTCTCTGGGTCTGGACCAAAAAGCTGCCTACATCTTTTACATCACCCCTCCCTCCATTCAGCACAGTGCACATCTGCTGCACTGCACATCTGTCTCTCAGTGTAGTTCTGAGCATGCTGGAATCTCTTGAGACTACCATATAGGTCTTAAGGATAAAATGAGAGTGGGGGGAAGGAGGGAGGAGGGAGGGAATCCAGTAGGGCACCTCAGCTGGCCCCGTTAAAAAACTACACTTTCTATGGTCTGAACACAGAGACAGTATAGTTTATTTCTGAGATGGTAAAGTTCATAGATGAAGGTATTTAGTCTAATGTTTATAATTCTTCTCTAAAGATGATTCCAGACTTTAAACAGCAAATTTCAGAGCTGGAGAAACAGAAGCAAGATCTTGAAATTCGTCTGAATGAACAAACTGAGAAAATGAAAGGTAAATGGAACCCTCACGGGCCTGCTTTTCAAAGGTGTGCAGGGTGTCTAGGGCCAGAAAGGTCATTGCTTTCAGGGGTTTTAAGCTCTGATTCTCCCAGCACGGGCAGTGGAAGGTACAGTAACAGTTGGAGGGCATTTAAAGGAGACAGCTTCCTCGAGGCTCCATTGATTTTTGCCAAGTGGGAAGATGGTCCCCAACATTGCTGGATATTCCTATCTTTAAAGAAAATCTAGATTTTTCACATGAAATATTATAACTTTTAAATAAGGGTTTAACAAATTATTTAAAACACTGTTCAGATCCAACAAAACCTAACATTTGCCTGAATGCAGTTTAGAACCTCTGATAACTGAAAATAATGCCCAACCCAAATCAGAATGCCGTGAGATAGCCCACCACAGCACTGACAGCTCTTCTCACTACAGGAAAACTGGAAGAATTGTCTAATCAGTTAAATCGCCGTCTAGAAGAGGAAGGAACACAAAGAAAGTAAGTGTTAACATGCAAATCGGCCCCGGTGTTTTTCCTTCTATGGAAACACCAGCGCTTGGCATGATGGTCAAACTAATATGAGAAGTCCCTCTGTCTCTCCCAGGGCAGCAGAAGCCCAGAATGAAATACACACCAAAGCGAAAGAGAAGCTGATGGATAAGATCCAAGAGCTGCAGGAGGCCAGCGAGCACCTGAAGAAGCAATGTGAGACCGAAAGTGAAGTTGGGAGTGATTTTCGGCAGGAAGCTTCTCGTCTCTCTTTGGAAAACAGGGTGAGAACAATTCCAGTTGCTGAAAGGCACAGCAGAGAGGGGAGGAGAGGCTACACCTCACAGGACCCTGTTTCCTGAGTGCTGTTCCTGGATGGCACCGTCTGAGACAAGGGGGCCCTGGTCTCCAGCACCTGGAGGACAAGGCTGATGTGTGAGCACTTTGCTGAGCAGAACGTACCCCTCACGAAGCCCATGCTTGTTCTGGGAGCATGAATCACCTATAATTTTGAGAGTCACACTGTTCTTCTATGAAATGACCATGACAACAGATGGAAGACTTTAAATTTTATAAAGTTCTCTCCAAATTTTAAATGCCCTCACCAAAATGAAATTTAGCAGCCCTATTTTAATCCCCAGCTATTTTTTTGAAATTGTACTGGTGTATGAATCCCACAAGACTGAGAAGCATGAAGTAAAAGACAGGATCCTTCCTTGGAGTCAGGACCCTCTCTGGCCCCTTCTGAAAAGTCAGTCTGGACATGCTCACGAGCCCTTCTTTCTGTTGTCAAGCCCCCATATCCTATCTCACAGAAAAGCCTGGATAGGATAAAAGCATGTCTTGCAGTGTCAAGATTTAACTTAAGAGAGTAATTTCATCTAAACAAAGGAATTCCAGGAGTTTGACATTTAATAGGAAATAACAAATTCCAGTCAGTGGCCCCTAAGTGATGGCCATCTATTTTGAGGCAAGTACAACTTTCTTAGAGAATAGAATTCTCAAATACCACCAAAGAAGCAACTGTCTGCCTGCCATATGCATGTGAGGCTACCCGAACTGGAGGGGGATATGCAGGCCTCTTGTGGGAGGGTGGCTGTCAGTGGAGCCTAAGAGAGAGGCTGAGCAGTGGGTTATGTGCACATTGTCCCCTGTGATCCTTCACCCACTGGCTGTAAGCAGGTGTATTCCCTGAGTTCATTGGAATTTGCATGAATTTGTTCCTGATTCCCCAGGAGTACAGTGGGGTCATGATCAGTGCCCTTCTCTTGAGTCCTCCACCTCTCGTGTCTGGTTGTACTCCCAGGCAGGGAGAGGGAGCCCTGTTTCTTCTGCAGTGCCTAGAGCTAGGGAATAGGCACCCAGTGTGCTCATTTCAACAAGCTATTTTTGAACCAATGAGTGAGCCTACATGTTACAAATGATCAGATGAATATGAAACAAAAAATATATAATTTCTGCATGCCATATTAGGTGGAAGATTTTGCCCAATGAGACTTGATCTGTGTAACTTTCCTGGATCTGTCATAAGAAGTCACCATCAATGAGGTGCCTTAAAAGAACAGAAATTTGGGGGCTTGTATTAGAGCCAGTGGTAGAGTGTTTGCCTGACCTCCAATCCCCAGCACTGCCAGAAAAAAAAAAAAGAAAGAAAGAAAAGAAATTGATTCTCTCACAGTTATGGAGGCCAGAGTATGAAATCAGGGCCATGCTTTCCAAGGTTTCTTGAGGAGAATCCTTCCTTGCCTCTTCCATCACCCTGGTGGCTCCTGGCATTCCCTAGCTCATGGCAGCGTCACACTTCAGCCTCTTCCTCTCTTCACGTGGCCTTCTCTGTGTGTCCCTGTGTGTACTTTTTTGGGAAAAGGACACTCTTATTGGATTTGGGGCCCATCTTAACAGTATGACCTTATATGGATCTTTAGCTTAATTACAACTGCAAGGACCCTGTTTCCAAATAAGGTCACATTTGGGGGAGCCATAAATTTTGGAAACACTGTTCAACCTATAATATAATCCTTCAGTCAAATTCAAAATTGAAACTACACATTAATTATTAGAGATCTAACTGTACCCATGAGAACTTAAGAAGATGCTCTCTACAGGAAATATTTCTAGGTATCTAAGACTAGCCAAATTCATCATGGGCAAGGCCACCTCCTTATAAAGAAGGAGAGGCAAAATCAGGGCTTACATCTCTCATCAGTTTCTCCAGCTTCGGACATCTGGAGGATCCACGTTTCTATACTCGTGTTTTAAAATTCTCTTTGATGGACCATTACCTAAGAGTGATGTAGCTCAGTTGGTAGAGTGCCCGCCTCGCATGCATAATGCCCTGGGTTCAATCCCCAGCACCATCAAAAAAAAAAAAAAAGCTAATTCTTCTCCATTGGGTCAGTGGCTTTCACCTCTCCAGAGCATTTCTCCCCTTAGAGTCTTACACACAAGTAGTTCATTGTCACTGATTTCTTGGGGCTGGGATTGTGGCTCAGTGGTACAGCGCTGGCCTCTTATACATGAGGCACTGGGTTAGCACCACATAAATGTAAAATAAATACATTGTGTCCACCTAAAACTAAGAAATAAATATTTTTTAAAAAGAGTAAGAGGAAAACAGAACAAGATATATGCGGTTGACCCATACAATGGGATATCATTCAGCCATAGAAAGGTATGAAATATAACTGCAAGCCACAGCATGCATGAGAGCAGTAAGCTATGTGAAAGAAGCCAGACATGAAATATCACATAGTATATCATTTCATTTATATGAATTGTCTAGAATAGACAAATCTGTAGAGACAGTAAAAAATTAGTGATCACTGAGAAGCATGGCCACTAAAGGTTATACTTTCTTTGGGAGACAAGGAAAATGTCTGGAATTAGATAATGGTGATGGTAGCACAGCTCGGACTACACTAAACCCAGGGTGCTTCTATACTAATGTCCTTGTTTCTTTTCATTTCTGAAGGACCTTGAAGAAGAGTTAGACATGAAGGACAGAGTGATTAAAAAGCTACAAGATCAAGTCAAGACTCTAACCAAGACGATTGAAAAAGGTAGGAAGGTACTTATTCTTTGGCGCTTTCAGCTAAGGCCAACATGTGCTGAATCGTGTATGTCCTACATGGTCCAAAGCCACGTAGGAAACCTAAAGTGGTGATTCTCAACTGGTCACATATAGGGCTTAGTGATGCACTGAAGAAAATGTCTTTCAAGGCAGGGAGACAGCTCACCACCCCTCAGATAATGCGAGACATGCTCATGTCATTGCAGCTGATGTCTTATGATAAATACTTGTAACCTCTTCCTCTGTTAGCCCTGCCCCTTTAAAAATTAAACTGCAGTTTTTTAATTAACCGCTTTGAAATTCACCTTCTCCCCTGTCACATATGTAGGATCAGTAATATCCCGATTTCTATTAGGGGAGAGGAATAAGAACCAAGAAGGCAGACACTGACTGAACTTCACACTTAGAGCGTTCTCTGAGCCCCTGGGGAAAGGACCCAAAGCCTCTCCTCCCTTTTTCTGCTTCACAGTCCCTGATCTTTGCCCGTCTTCAGCTCTCTCCTTTCACTCTTCACTCTTTTGTCCTTTATTACTTTTCCTCTTCCTCTCAAATTTTCTTGCTCAGGTTGTATCTGTAACTGTCTATTCCTTTTTCTCTATTCATTGTTTTTTGTTTGTTTCATTTTGTTTTGGGAGCTGGGGATTGAACCCAGGGGTGCTTAAATACAGAGCCACATCCTTAGCCTTTTTAATTTTTTTATTTTGAGACAAGTTCTCACTAAGTTGCTTAGGGTCTTGCTAAGTTGCTGAAGCTGGCCTCAAACTTGCAAACCTTCTGCCTCTGCCTCCCAAGTCACTGGGATTGCAGGCATGCACTTCACACCGGACTCTATTAATTTTTTTTTTGAAGAGCCTCTTTATTTTTGTGTATTCAACTCCCACCTCAAATCTGAAATGTCCAAAACCAAACTGAGGCTCTTTCCCCTTTAATAACAAATGATATATGCTGGTCTGCCCCATGAGAGCACAACCAGTTCTGTCCTTTCTTACCCCTCATCCTGTCCCCACTGTTGGAACAAATAAATGAATGAACTACAATCTCTACCCAAGAACTACCAAAATCCATGTTCATCTTCACTCATTTTCCTTCATCCGAGCTCTTTTTTGCCTTTAACACTACTTCCTTTGCTTTTCTATCAGTACCTCCAAATCAGCATGTCTAAATTAGAACTCATCTGCTTTCCTGCAATAAATTATACAACAAATTACCCCCAAACTTAGAAACCTACAATAAGTAACATTTAACAACACAGTTCTGGGTCAGGAATCCAGGAGCAATTTATTTATCCAGGAGCCAGGTATTTTGGCTTAGCTTTCAGAAAATTCTGACCTTCAGAACTATCTGATTAAATATTTGTGTTGTCTGGGCTAGAGAAGTAGCTCGGTGGTAAACAGCATGCTTAGCATGCATGAGGCCCTGGGTTCAATACCCAGCACTAAAAAAAAAAAATGTTATTTTAAGTCACCACGTTTTGGATAACTTGTCACAGCAATCAAAAAAAAAATTTAACTCCGTCACTGTGGTCACGTCTGTATAGTTTGGTAGTTTGCACAACAAGTGTTTCCTGGGCCGTTTCCTTCACTACAGCATCAGCACCTTGAAGACAGGCAGCATCTTGGTTTCTTTCCTATCCCTGCTGTGCTGGAGACCTATCAGGTGCTCATCAGGGTCCTTTGAGACCACTTAGCCTTCTTAGTAGCAGCTGAGCTCACTGATTATATTCACAGACAGAAATCACTACTGGGAGAAAATCTTCAAGATACTGTGAGGTTTCACTATATCTGAAAGCCACAGAAGTTCATAAGCAGACCAGCCAGAACGGGGCAAGAGCAGATGGAGAAGTCTCATTAAGAAATCTGTGAGTGTTGCGTTTTGTGTGTTTAGCTGACTATTCGCCTCTGTCTGCAGCCAGTGATGTACACTTGCCCTCGGGACCCAAGGAGTACCTTGGAATGCTGGAATACAAGAGAGAAGACGAGGCCAAGCTCATTCAAAACCTCATTCTTGGTAATAA
This sequence comes from Marmota monax, assembly GCF_021218885.2. NCBI lineage: Eukaryota > Metazoa > Chordata > Mammalia > Rodentia > Sciuridae > Marmota > Marmota monax. The sequence continues at coordinate 53,204,612 of NW_026693777.1, read as the reverse complement.
AACCTGGAACTCTGCTTTTCTTGCTTTCTCTGTGAAAACTCAAACATCAGTCAATGCCAAAGTCCTGGGCAGGGCAAGTCCCATGTCTTCCTCTTTCTTCCTTCATTGCTTCTTCCTCTAGCTTGCAGTTTCTCAGCCTCAGCACTACTGACCAGATACTCCTTATTGAGGGAGTGAGGTGGGCCACATCCTTGACTTCCGCCTGCTGGAAGCCAGTATCAACCCCTAGTCACGACAATAAAAATATCTCCAAACATTGCCTTCATCGTTGGGTCTCAGCACAGGAGCCACAGTGGTCATAATTGTGGCTCTGTGCACTATTTGACTTCTGCTGAGAAATCCACTTACAGGCATTGTGATAGGAGCTGCCCAGCCAAACCCCAGTTCTAGGAACATCCCAGACTGCATGAGGGTTAGTGGTCTTAGAATCAATCTTCCACAGTCTCCAAGTGGTTTTCCAGGAGAAGGGAGAAAAGCTGCCTTCCTGGTAGCTAGTCCCAAGATTTTTAAATAGAAAGTTGAGGGGTAGTCTTACTTCCTCTTCTTCAGAATGACCCCCTCAGAGCATGAAGTACCCCCACCCTTCCCTTCCCTACCCTCACTGGCATACCATGAGTAGTGGCCTCTTCTTTGTTCCCATGGCTTAATGCAGCAGCAACAAGCTCCTTTTCTATGAAGCCTGTCTTTCCTTCAGCCTCATTCTGTCACTCTGCCATTCTCTTCTACCCAAGACCAGGCTCGACTCATCTACACTGTTATGTCCCTGGATTTCCTATTCAAGGTGGTTTCTTGTGGTTGTTGAGATCATTTTTCATCCTTATCAAAGAAATTGAGGTAGGGGTTTATGATACTGGGTTCCTTTTTTCTATTGGGGATCAAAAATCCAGGGTCTCCACACCAAGGAAAATTACAACTTCTGTCGTTCATCTGGACTTTTAAAAAAGAGAGAGTGCTTTGAAAATGAGAAATGAGAGGAGCAGGTGGCACCAGAGAGAGGACCCAGAAGGAATTCCTCAAAGAGAAAAGAAACCCCTGAGTGTTCAGGCTCTGCATGAAGTGCAGAAAAATGACCAAATCCCCTGCCCACAACCAAGGGTCCTCAGGAGGAGAGCTGACCCATCAGCTCTGGTCCTCACTGGCTCTCTCTGCTCCAGATCTGAAGCCCCGTGGTGTGGTTGTGAACATGATCCCCGGACTGCCGGCTCACATCCTGTTCATGTGTGTACGCTATGCAGACTCTTTAAATGATGCCAACATGCTGAAGTCCCTCATGAACAGCACCATTAATGGCATCAAGCAGGTGGTTAAGGTAAGGAATCGCCTTTGACATTGGCCCTCGGTGTGCACCAATGGGAACAACTGGATGCCCATTCTTTACCTACCCTTAGTGTCCAGTCTTGAGTGAGCCACATAATTCCTCAAACCAGTTTGAGGCCCAACTAATGAAAGAGGTCAAGCTGTCAGGGAAAGACAAGTGGACAAGAATCTGTCAACAGATCTCAGAAGTGCTAAGTATGGAAATGCACACCTGCAATTCCAGCTACTCAGGAGACTGAGGCAGGGGGAATCACAAGTTTAGCCCAGCTTTGGCAACTGAGTGAAACCCTGTCTCAAAATAAAATAAATAAGGTTGGGGATATAATTCAGTGGTAGAGCTCTTGTCTAACATGTATGAGGCCCTAAGTTCAACCCCTAGCACCTCAAAACCTTACCAGTGAGACTACAACCTATGACCTACTACCTCATTACTTCTATTCCCTTAGGAGAATAGAATAGCTTCGAGATTACCAGCTGTGAGGCATATGTGTTCTAACAGTGTAGCAAGCATGAATGATGAGGAATGGGAAGAAGTGAAAAATTACTCATCTCTTCCTTTGGCAATGATACACTTTTCCCTCCTAAAATCACATAATGTACTGTTCTCCCCAGTCCAGAAATGAAGATGACCTGTGTCTTTGTTAGGTTAGTGGCTTTATAAGGCTAAGCTACTGTAGCTGAGAGACCACTCCCATCTACCCATCCCAAATATGCAGTGCATGAAAGAAAATGGAGGTTTTCCTCTTCTCATAATGAGCCATTATGTTGGAAGAAGGCTGTGCTCCACACAGTCATGCAGGGACCCAGATTCCTTCCAGCTTGCTGAATGCCAATCCCTAGGACATTCTCCTCAATGGAAAGACTGGGCAACTACACCAACAGGAGTTTGCTGCTGGGTGGTAGGGAATCCATGCCTATCTGTCTATGTCCCACCATGGGATACAGATCCTGTATGTGTAGTGCGTAATCAGAAGTTACTATCTAAATTTCTCATGGTGTGACATGTAGGCAATAAAAAAAAAGTGACAATAAAAAGGAAAAGAGTTATGTGAATACTGATGTAACAATAAGATATAGTTCATTGTCAATTTCCTTTCCAGCTGCAACATATTCCTAAAACCATTCTGCACTTACTGGATTTATTTTTTTCTTTTTTCCTGGAAACTCTTAAGTGATAAATGAGAAAATAATTGTAACTAAGACTCAGATATCTTTTTAAACAGACCAGATCCTTGTCACAGGGGTGGAAGCTCTGTATAAAAAGAGCTCTTAGGTAATGCTTGGTTCAACCTGGATCCTGGGATATCCAGCTACCAGAGCATGGGTAGGGTGGTTGATAAAGTACAAAGCTGGACTTTATGTGTGTTCAGTTAGAAAATTCCATTAACCACAGTAAGTGGAGTTAGTACCAAATCTGTTTTCTCTCTTTCTAGGAAATAACCATCCAGTTTTCAGTTAAAAGCCCAAGTTTCTAGCTATTATAACATACTGATCCACATGAAAAAGGAACAATAAAATATAGATCCACTGTTTTTCATGCCCCTCCAAAAGAGAAGCACCATTTGATGTTGGGATATATTTGAATGTTTTAGTTGAAGGAATACTTACCTCACTTTTAGCAAAATATATTTTCTTTTTAAAAAAAAATTAGTTGTAGGCGGACACAATACTTTTATATTATTTATTTATTTTTATGTGGTGCTGAGGATGTAACCCAGTGCCTCACATGTGCTAGGAAAGTGCTCTATTACTAAGTCACAACCCCATCCCCAAAATATATTTTCTCGAAGAGTTAAACCCTATTTAAATTACTCTAACAAAAGGAAAGAATTATTTTTAAAAAGTAGATGTTTGAGAGGTCAGAATATGGGCATTTTCCCCCTCTCCTCCAAGAAAAAAAAATTGTACCAGTAATTCATTTTTCATCTGGTGTTAAAGAAAATGAGCATTTGCTTTGTGCTATACTCTTTATAGTCACTATCTTCATAGAGTCAGTGGAATGTTGTTGAAAGGGCTTCCTTAAATTGACATTTTCCTTATTCATGTTTTCATAAATGAGTTTTCTTAAAACAAGACAAACTCACATTGTGTTCCAGCCGTAGGCACACAATATTTATCTCATCTTGATGCTCTGAAATGTTTAGCTAAATATTTATACACCAAAAGATGCTTGGCATGAGAATTACAAAAGCCCTTTCTTGCCAGCAACTTCAGTCTCAAATTCTCCATGGACACCTCCCTCTGCCTTTGTCTGTGCCTAGGACCTGCCCCTGCCCCACCTCCAATACACCAGTGCTCACCTGGGCCACATGTCCTCTTCAGCCACTGTTCCTTTTCCTCCGCCCTTCTGCCTGCCAAAGTGCTTCTACTAGGAGCCTCCATCAATTCTCTTTATCACTCCTTGCAATCTGGAATGACAAAGATGTAGTACCCCACAATCTATTAAAATACCTAAAATAACTCCTCCACTGAATCCAATGGTATTGCTTTGGTTTTTATTCTCCTGAAATTGACTAAAGTATTATCACCCGTCTTCTTGAAACACTTCTCCCTTGTTTTCCAAATTCCAGGATTTTCCAAGTCTTCCTTGTACCTCTTTGATCATGATCACTGTGCCTCTGCCTCTTGCTCACTCCTGCTCTCCTTCTCCACGGCTTTCCTCTCTCCACCCTGTGCTTTAAGAAGCAGATCCTTCCACCTCTCTCATGAGATTTTCACCCCCTGTGGTTCCCCATCATCTCTCTGTCCTCTGAGCTTTTGCAGCATGGTCTACATCAATCATGTGGGCACTTGACCACCTATTTATCTGTTCCTACATCTGTTATATCTGTCCTCCCGTTCAGAATGTGAGACTGACATTTCTCAGGCATTCCTGCAGTGCCTTCTGCAGGCTTCATAACTACAGACATAATTGGCACAGAACTATGTTGCAAAATGCACCTACTATAGAAATAGAAGCTCTTATTATTACAGCATAAATTTGATCGAGGCTTTAGTGAATAAAAGTAAAAGTTAATTTTGCTCAAAAGCCAACAATGAACCAAACAGGTAAGATACATCTGCTCTTGGCTCAGACACACCAGTCATCACCAAGTCCAGCGTTATCTTATTTTTTTAGGACCATTTAGAAGACTTTGAGATGCTGTCCTTTTGGCTTTCCAATACGTGTCACTTCCTCAACTGCCTGAAGCAGTACAGTGGAGAAGAGGTAGGATACTGCCCTGCTTTGTGTCTTGTGCTGACTGCTGGCCTCTGACCTTCTCCTGATCCAGAGCTCACATAGGGGTTAGGAACTGGGACACTCATCTCCAGAGACAGCCAGTGTTCCAACTGGCTTCTGGCTTCCCCTTCACCCAAGAGACCAGAGGCATGTCCCCTGTCAGACACTCGGGTGTACACCATAGGCCACGTCCTTCTGGTTGGGACATTTCAAAGTTTTTGGTATTATGACTCCAAAATATAGCCTCTGGTCCAATGTGCTTATTTCTTGTGAGCTGTTCTCTATAGATTCTGATTGTTTTTCCACGATTTGTAAATAGAATTCCTTTACAATCCAACTCTGCTTCTTGGAGCTGATGCCATGAAGTAGTTCTTCACTTTCAAGAACTCACAGAGAAAAACTTCATTGAATGAAAAAAACAAAGTGCCCCTTAGGGGTTTTGTGGCTTTCTAAAATGGTTGTACTATTTATAATCCCACCAGCAATGTCTGAAGCTTCCAATGTCTCAGACCTTCAACATTTAGTATTAACATGTTGTTATTTACCAATTTTCATGAATATAAAATGATACATTTTTACTTGAATCTTATTTGCTTGATTACTAGTGAGGTCAAGCATCATTTCAGAGGCTTATTGGTAATTTGTGTTTCCTTTTAAATTGCCTAATCACATATTTTCTCCATTTTTCTTAGAGCTGATGTTTTTCTTGTTGGTTTGTAGAAAGTTTTTACATATTATGATGGATGTACTGTGGTTTATTTTCTAATTTTCTTTATGGAGTCCTTTGTCATACATAGTTCTTTTTTTATTTTTATGTACTAAATCCATTAATCCTATTCTTTCATGATTTGTGTCTTAAGAATTCTCTACCCAAGATCATGAATATATTCCCTCCTAGAATTTTACAGTTTAGAATTTAGAGTCCACAATTATGGTTTTACCTCTCCAAACTTGGTGCAATTTTTATCAATCCCAAATAATGTGTGAGGTAATGATCTCATATCTTATTCCATGTGGATAGCCAATCATTCCAATGAAGTGAAGGTAAAATAAAGCATAAAAATAATCCTGCCAGTACTAGAAAACAAAAAGAGAAATAAGAATCTCCAACTTAAAAAAAAATCTGACTAAAAATCACCAAGGGGTAAGAGGAAGGGCAGGAGGTACCATGGATCAGTCTAGTTAAGACAAACTGGCATCTGTGAGATGATAATGGAAGAGGATATTATTCAACACCATTTATTTTAGGGTTCTTTCTTTGTGTCCTTTAGCCACATAGGGAGTTCTCTTTTCTAAGTTTGAGTAATTTTTCAATTACTTACTATACTTTTATTTCTAAATTTCTGTTGTTTTTTCCCACTACCTCTTATCATAATGTCCTATTTTTAATTTTTTAAATCTCTTTGAACGTATTAAATATATTGTGTTAGTGTATTTGGGACTAAATTAAATACCCTAGACCAGGTGGCTTACACAATAGAAACTTGTTTTCTCACCATCCTGACAGATTGTCAGTTCCTGATGAGGGCTCTGTACCTGGCTTTCAGAGAGCCACCTTCACCCTGTGTCCTTTTCTGTGTGCAGAGGGAATGACAGAGGGTGAGTGAGTGGGCCCTGTGTTGTCTCTTTTTATGAGGACACCAATCGTATCAGATCAGGGACCCACCCTGGCTTTCACTTGACCTTAATTACTTCCTTAAAGGATCCTTCTCCAAGTATAGCCACACCTATTAGAGGGAATTAGGGCTCCAACATATGAATTTGAGGGAGACACAGACATTCAGTCCATAATATACATTTTAAAACATCTCAAATTGATCTAGACCTTGTAATTGTAAGGCTACTCCATCTAAAGACCTCTAAACAGCAGTTGGTTTCCTTGGGAGCTTTGCAGTTTTTTCTGTGAGCTTCTGTGGGAGTTGTTTTCCTCTTAGTCCCAGGCTCCAGGGCATGTTTGTAAGGAAGTGCAGTGACAGGATGACTGGAAGATCATTAAGGAAAATGGTGTCATTTTTTAACAGAAAATAAATATTACCCCAAACTTCAAGGACTCATTTGAAACAAAGCAGACATGAAGTTTTAAGGTGTACAAGCTATAGTAGATGCTGATTATAATATCATTAGTAGAGATAGTACTTTCAATTCTCTACGTATCTATTGTGTTCTAATATCAATATGCTCAAAATTGCTTTCAGGAATTTATGAAGCATAACAGTCCACATCAGAATAAGAATTGCTTGAACAATTTTGACCTTTCAGAATACAGACAGATTCTTAGTGATGTGGCCATACGAATATATCATCAGTTCATTATCATAATGGAAAATAACATCCAACCAATAATAGGTAAGAAGAGAGTTGATGACCAAAAAAATATTCATAGTAACACTGAAACTTTTTAAAACATAGGCTTGGTGTTAGGAATGTTTGATTATGAGTAACATAATTTTAAAAACCAAGAAAACATAAATGCACACCTTTTCATTCTTTTCTTGCTCAAAATGATTCCATTAATAATAGTACACAGCTGGTAGTTTTCTTTCTGTAAAGATGATCCATCCTGAAAGAAAACATGGGAGCTTCTATTATTGATGTGATCTCTCTACTTCTTAGGTAGCTATTTCTGGAGCTTTAAAAGTCCCATTTAAATTCTTGTATACTTTGCTCAGTTTTCTGAAACTAAAATGCCTTAGGCCCTGAGTTATTGCTGAACAGCTCTCCTTCCTCTGAGTTAAGAGTGGCATCAAGCCTGTAAGGAGCTTGGCCCTGCGGGAGAGCTGTCCATTGTATCCCCCCACCCCTGCCCAGCACCCCCATGCTCCCAAATCCTTGACTCTTGCTTTTTCTATCTCAACTACATCCACTGACTCTTGTAAGAAAGTGTGCCATCTCCTTCGTCAGACACACAAAGGCAGTGGGACATGTTCTCTGACGTGCCCCTGTGTGAGAAGTGCTTCTATTTCTCCCCTTAGTGCCCGGCATGCTGGAGTATGAGAGTCTGCAGGGCATCTCCGGCCTGAAGCCCACGGGCTTCCGGAAGCGGTCATCCAGCATTGATGACACGGACGCCTACACGATGACCTCCATCCTGCAGCAGCTGAGCTATTTCTACACCACCATGTGCCAGAATGGCCTGGACCCGGAGCTCGTGAGGCAGGCAGTGAAGCAACTGTTCTTCTTGATTGGGGCAGTCACCCTGAATAGCCTCTTCCTGCGCAAGGACATGTGCTCCTGCAGGAAAGGGATGCAGATAAGGTAAAGCCCATAAACCGCCGCTAATCTGGGGAGGCTGGCCCGAAAGAGTGCTAAGCAACTCAGTGAGACCCTGTCTCTAAATAAAATATAAAATAGGGCTGGGGATGTGGCTCAGTGGTTGAGTGCCTCTGAGTTCAATTCCCAGTGTAGATGCAACACACACCCCAGCATCAGATGCACAGGGGTGGTACTGTAGGAGTGCGCAGGACACTTAGAGCCTTGGAGATGTTGATGGTGGCATGTCCCCCACCCCCACCCCCCACACCACCATCTTGAAGCTCTGGCATAGTGACTGTAGCTGAGAACCAGTAATTGTATATTTTAAATTCTGGCCTTCCAGGGTTACCATACACTCTACCAGTATTGGCCACTTTATCTGTGGAGAAACCAGGCTGAGAACACAGGGAACAGTGGAAAAGTCTATAGGATCTCCACCTTTGAGAAGCTCAAAGCAGCTAAATAACAATTCAATACAACCATGTAAATCACAAGCAAGTGGTGCAGGAAATGCTTCAGAGAAAAGACATTATTGTGGTTGGAAAACTGAGAAAGCCAGAGAGTTTGCACTGAGTGGTAAAGTTGAAGGAGAAGAACTTCCAGGCAGGGAAGTGGGCAAAGGAGTAACAGTGGAGCTACAGGGGAGATGTTTATGATTCGGAGAATGTATACAGGAAGTGGGCACCTGTGTGTGATTTGAGAGCTGGGGGTGGTGATGATGGTAATGTGAGGGAAGGTGACAGAGTCTTTTGAGCCTAGAAATAAATGTAAGGCATCCATCATATCTCTTTAGACTAGTGAAACTTGGAGTTGGGCAGCCCCACAAAGCTGGCTGACAAATTCCCATAACACCAGGTTGTAGATGCAAAGGAGTGTTCAGAAGGACTGGCCTTTGCAGGGTTTTTTTCTCTTCATTGAGAAAGTAAAGAGTTCTGTTTATTTTGCAAGCTCTAAGCAGATGCCCTGTGCCCTCTGAGATAGATTGCAGCCCTCTTTAAAGCCATACACCTAAACTGAATGGGGACTTGAGTAAAAGGAGACATGAGTGAGATGCATGACTCACTGGGAATTGAACTCAGAGGCACTCAAACTGGGAATTGAACTCAGAGGCACTCAACCACTGAGTAACTTTGTAAGAGCCACGGTAGAAAGGCCTGCTTACTTACCCCACTTCTCCTTGGGCTGGAACTCCGCAAGCTAGAGGTGGTGCCAGAGTTAGAAGGCGACGGGTAGCATGTACATTTTAACAACATTCACTTATTCATATATTTAAGCACCTGCCATAAGCAAGGCATGCAAAAGATTTTTTGATGAATATAAGCAACAAAACATGAAAACAAGTAGAAAATCAGAATCAATGAAAAGTATATATAGTGCATAGAGTAGCTTGAAAACTGACTCTGCTTTCTGGCTGCCAGAACAGGAACTAGAAAATGTGGCCCAAGTAAATACCTTGCTTTCTAGCCTGAGGAAATATGGGGAGAATATAAAAGGCATTGATTTGGGTCTTAAAGGACAGGTAGGATTTTAACAGATCAAGAAGTAGCTCAATGAGCACAAGCTGAAATGAAGGAAAAACTAAAGACAGAGAATGAAAAGCCCCTTTAGAACTGTGCACCCAGGAATGATGGGAGAACTTTTTAGAGACAGAGAGTGGAAGGCCTGGTGAGCCATGCATACTTTACCTCCTCAGCAGCTACAGTAGATGTTTTCTTTTTCAGAGGCTTTAAAATATGAGTTCAATTTAATAGTCATGGGACTATGCAGATTGTAGATTTCATCTTGGGTGAGTTCAGGTTGTCTGCTTTTTGAGAAATCAGTGCATTTCATCTAAATTATTGAGTTTACATGCATAGAGTTGCTCTTAATAAGTTTTTATTATGCTTTTAATTTCTTCAGGATTTGTAATGTTGTGCCTTTTTGAGTAATTGATATCAGAAATCTGTGACTTCTCTTTTTTTTCCTTCATCAGTCTTGCTATAAGTTTGTCAATATTATCGATCTTTCCAAAGAACCAGTTGTTGGTTTCATTGATTTTCCTCTACTTTTGTTTCTAATTTTCTTGATCTCTCATATTATCATCATTATTTCATTCATTCTGCTGACTTGATTTATTTTGCTCTGCTTTTTCTAGTGTCTTAAAGTAGAAGTTTTGATGATTGACTTTGAGGCCTTTCTTTTTTTTCCACATAAGCCTTTAATGCTATTAATTTCCCTCTAAGCTCTACTTTAGCTCCAACCCACAGATTTTGGTATGTTTATATTTTCATCTTTGTTCGATTCAAAATCTATTTTAAGTTTCCCTAAGGCCTACTGTCTGACCCAAGTGTCATCTGTGTTGTTTAATCTCCAGGTGTTTGGAGACTTTCTTATCATCTTTCTGTTATTTGATGTTTAATTTAATTCCATGGTGGTCACAGAACATGCTTTAGAAACAGAAAGTAGAACGGTAGTTCCCAGGGACTAAGGGCATGGATTATGACACCAGAGTGACCAACCATCCCACTTTGCTCAGGACTTTCCCAGTTTTATTTCTAAATTTATTAACAGTTAAGAAAAACATAATTTGTATGATTTCAATTCTTTTAAATTTGTTATAATTGCTTTTATAACACAGAATATGGTCCATTTTTGTGAATGTTCTATGTTCATTCGGAAAGAATGCATATCATGGCATTGGGTTAATGTTTGAATAAAATATCAAATCAACACAGTTTGTTGATGAATAGGTTCAGCTCTATATATTTGCTAATTTTTCTACCAGTTCTGATAATTAGTACAGAAATGTTGAAGTCTTCAACTATACTTATGGATTTGTTTGTTTCTCCTTGCAATCTGTCTGTGTTTGCTTGTGGTTATTTGAAGGCTTTTGTTAGATGCACACCTATTAAGAATTGTTTTGTCTTCTTGGTAAGTTGACCCTCCTATGATTATGTTATGTTCCTCTTTATCCCTTCCTGGTAATTTCCTCTTCCCTGAAGTCTTCTTTTTTTTTAAATCTGAAATTACATAGCTACTCCATATTTCTTTGATTAGCATTTTCATAGTATATTTTTCCCATTATTTTAATCTACATATATCATATTCAAAGTGAGTTTCTCATAGGCAGCATATATTAGGGTGTTGGGGTACTTTTTAAAATCCAACAGGACAATCTGTGCTCCGTAAATAGGATATTTAGACCATCTTAATTTAATGTAATTACTGATATATTTAGAATTAGGTCTACCATCTCATTATTTTCTATTTGTTCTTTGTGTTTTTGTTTTTGGTGCTGGGAATTAAACCCAGGGGCACTTTACCACTGATCTACATCCCCATCCCTTTTTATGTTTTATTTCGGGACAGGGTATCACTAAGTTGCTAAGGAGCTCACTAAATTGCTGAGGCTGACCTCAAACTTGCAGTCCTCCTGCCCCAACCTCCCCAATCACTGGGATTACAGGTGTGTGCCACCCACTCCCAGTATCCTTCTGTTTGTTGTTGTTTGTTTCTCCAATTTTCTTTTTCTTTTTTTTCTTTTTGTCTTTAGTGTTATTTGAACATTTTTTAGTATCTCTTTTAATTTACTTAGTGCATTTTAACCATATCTTTTTGAAGAATTTTTAGTGAGAATCAATCTTACCATGTCAAGTGGACTATAAAAATCTTACATAAGCCCCTTTATGCTCCCTACTTTATGTTATAGTTGTCTTATGGATAATAATGATGATGGTGATGAACTAAATATAAAAGCAGGATATTTCCACCCTCCCTCTCTCAGCCTTGGGAATTCCTTTTTAGCTCTTCAGCCAGAACCAGGGGTCCCCTATTGTTAATGCCCACTTTTTTTTATTTTTTTAATTGTCAATGGATCTTTATTTTAGTTATTATATGCCATGCTGAGAATTGAACCCTGTGCCTCAGGCATGCTAGGCAAGTGTTCTACCACTGGGCTACAACCCCAGCCTTAATCCCACTTTTGAGTTTCAGGCTGCATTGAGTTCAAGCCAGTGAATGGGAGAGAAATTGGTAAACTCACTGTCAATTTGGAAGTGTTTTAAACTTTGGTCATCTTCCTCAATACACCTGCTACTTTTTACCTTTCAGAGACCTTAGACAGCTGCTCCATGCAGTCTGTCCAGGTTTTATACCCCATTCAGTGGGAGAGAGAAGATGGAATATGCTTATTCTCTCTCCCCAAGAACCAGAACCGCATACACATTCACAGATGGGAGGATTAGCATGCTGAGTTCAGAATTAGAAAGGATTACGGCAGGATTGAATAGGGTGGATTGGAAGGGGTGAGATGGGAAGTCCATTAAGAATCTGTTGCAATAAAAACTGCAAGTCATAAGAACTCAAACTAGTTCTTTGCAACAATGCAACAAAGGAGACCAATGTACTCATTCCGTCCCTATGGAGCACATAAGTCAGCATTACTGCCCCAGTTCATAATTAGAGAGAAGACCCACATGGGGAGTTGCCAATCTGGAAGGCCACAGCTGGAACTGACCTTGGAGATAACTTCAATGATCAACTGAGATCGACCTTCAGGATCACCTAATTGATGTCTAATACTCAAACTTTTTATTAACAGTTTCATTGATATTACATATCGTAGTGCTCTTCCAAGTTAAAGTGCAAATAGTTCAGCGGTTTGAGTAAGCATCACCACAATGTGATTTAGAATCTTTTCATCAACCCCAAAAAGAAATCTTATACACATTAGCAGCTACTCTTTTCCCCCACCCACACTCCACCCCACCCCAACATACTCTCACCAACCTGGGCAACCACTTATATATTCTCTTTCACTACATATTTTGTGTATTTTTAAACATTTTTAAATCAACAGAATCATAAAATATGCTGTCTTTGTGTTTGGCTTCCTTCACTTAAGAGGAATTTCTTCCATGGAGCAGATATCAACTCCTAATATTTTTTTCTTGTTGAAAAATATCTCATTGTATTGTATATGCTACGATTTGCTTACCCACTCATCAGTTGATAGATGACATTTGGGTTGTTTTCACAATTTTAGGTCCATTTGATGGACCTAAAATATTTGTTGTACAGTTTTTTATATGGACATATTTTTAGTCCTCTTGAGTATATATCTATTATTAGAATCACTGGTATGTTAGCTTTTTGTCAAAAAACATAACAAAATACCTGTGGTAATCAACTTATAAAGAGCAAAGTTGTATTTTGGCTCAGAATGGTTGAGGTTTCAGTCTACAGATAGAGAAATCTATTGCTTTTGGGCCTGTGGCAAGGCAGTATATCATGGTAGAGAGTGCATGATGGCCAGGAAACAAAAAGAGAGGAAGAGAAAGGGCCGGGATCCCAGGATCCCCTTCAGGAGCATGCCCCCAGTGACCCAATTTCCTCTCATTAGGTCCCACCTCTTAAAGGTCTCACCACCTTCCAGTAGCACCACCTGTTAGGGACCATGGGTCTTTGGGGGACATCCAAGATCCAAACTGTAGCACTGGGTCATACAGTAACTATATGTTTAATTTCTAGAAACTACAAGATTACTTTCCCAGCAGTTGTGTGATTTTACCTTCCCATTAGCAATGTGTTTGCAATGTATGAATGTTCTCCACACTTTCATCATATCCAGAGAAGCTGATGAATTCCTAAGCTCAACAGTGATTGGTGGCGCTAAAATCAGTGCCTCTTAACTCGTAAACCTGTAATAATTAGCGACAGAAACAAGAATGAAAACCCAGTTGACCGAAAGCAGTTTCCAACCAAATGAAACATTTCTGCCAATTCAGGAAAAGAAATCAATGTTTTATCCTACAGAAATCTTCTCTTCAAATATTACTGTTTTGGTCCTTTTATAGATTTTTCAAAACTGAACTTTGAAAATTACTGTAGTCATTTTTCTTTACTCAGATTTCCCTCAAGTGCATAGCTATTCCAGCTCCTTACTTCAGACCAACATGACCCTTAGAACCATGGATCCAGAAAGCTGGTCATCTCATCCATCCCCTCCTGTTAGAGATGAGACTGCTGCACCCAGCTCCTAAGATCTCTGTAAACTGTGTGGGACACACTGGGGGATTTGGCATCTTCCCTGAAGTGTTCTGTGCTCCTCTGCCTTTCACTCCAGGTGTAACATCAGCTACTTAGAAGAATGGCTTAAAGATAAGAATTTGCAGAACAGCTTAGCCAAGGAAACTTTGGAGCCCCTCTCTCAGGCAGCCTGGTTGCTCCAGGTCAAGAAGACCACAGACAGCGATGCCAAGGAGATCTACGAACGCTGCACCTCATTGTCAGCTGTGCAGGTGACCAGCCTTCCCTAGTGCCTCCCTGGATCTTCTAGGACAGATCATGGATTGCCATGGCTTTTCCTGGCTCAGTCAGCCGGGTTGCGCTGGACTTTGTGTTCACAGAGCACACTTGTCTCCCAGGGCCCACCCTTTTGCCTACTAAATATATATTAGATTCTAACTCTAAGCCTCAAAACACAAACACGTATGTGATATCTCTCTGGCCATTAAACTCATACATGTGCATGTGTGAAGGGTGCTCACATGGGAGGCAGGGAAGTTGGAAAGGGGGGTTCCTTTACTGTCATCTAATTATGTTATTTGTATTTGCTTGTCTTCTACACCCTTCTCCCCTTGTTTTCTCTTTTCTTGGAAATAGAAAACATGATTCCTGAGCCAAATGACAGTATAAAAGAACGAACTGTGGTTCTCAAAATTCCATGACTGTTATTACATGATCAGAGTGTTGTCTTTCGTGGTCTAATACCATGTTATGTGATATTTGCAGATCATAAAGATCCTTAATTCATACACACCTATAGATGACTTCGAGAAAAGAGTGACTCCATCCTTTGTTCGAAAAGTACAGGTGAGATTCTTCAGGATGTGCCTTTTAATTTTACCTGTTAAGGATGATATAAGCCACTGATACATAATTAATTTGAAATCCAAGGTTAAAGTGCATTTTACCATACGTGCAAATGAAAGACACCCAGCTCAAAGGCAATAGAAATGTTCCCAGCTTTCAGAATCCATTTTAGTCCTGGTGGGAAGGGAATGAAAACACTCAAACTGGGTCTCAGCTGCTGTGATTGATCTTTCAGCCCATCTTGTTTCTGATTGGTCTTGAAATACAGCACAGATGGGCACAGCTGAATAGAAACAGGGACCTGCATATCTGGTTTTCTTATGTAATCCCTAAAGTTTCTTTCCCCAGTGAACTAGGACAGCAGTTCCCCAAGTTTGGTTTGAAGGTTCTGGGGTGGGGGGAGGGGTCCTTGAGACTGCTTCCTAGGTCTGCAAAATCCTTCCTTTTCCCAAAGACATAACCTGGATGAGGCAGGATTTTTCTCATCTACTTCAACCAAAATAACATCTCACAACAGATCGAGTGCATAAGCAGATATAATATCTTACGTCATGTGTCTTATATTAAATCAGACATTAAAGAGATTTATAGAAATAGGAAATATCACTTCTAAGTCTTTTTTTTTTGAAAATTAGTTCTTTTTCATTGAAAATGTTATGTGTAACATGTACTGGATTTATTATTATCCCAATGAATTAGTGAATATTTTAAATTGTTACTTTAATTATTGATACAATAAATGTCAATAATTACAGCCACATACATAAAAGCTCTTTGGAGTCCTCATAAATTTTTTCCACATTGTTTATTGGTACATTATAATTGTACATAATGATGTGATCTGTTACTACAAATCTATACATGCCAATATTGTAACAATATAATTTGGCCAATATCACTCCTCAGAACTTCTTCCTTCCCTTCCCACCTCCCACTCCTGGGTCCCATTCCTCTACTGATCTCCCTATGGGTTTTCATGAGATCTGCCCCCTCCTTTCTTTTCTTTTTCCTCTCTAATTTCTGCATGTAAGAGAAAACGTGACATTTGACCTTCTGATTTTTCATTTAACATAATGTTATCTAGTTCCATCATTTTCCTTCAAATGTCATGACTTCATTTTTCTTTATGGCCGAATAAAACTCCATTGTGTATATACCACATTTTCTTTATCTGCTCATCCATTGATGGACACCTAGACTGGTTCCATAGTTTGACTATTTCAAACTGTGCTGCTATAAACATGGGTATACGTATATCACCGTACAATGATGACTTTAATTATTTAGGATAAATATCAAGGAGTGGTATTGCTAGGTCATATGGTGGTTCCTGCCTAGTCTTTTGAAGAACCTCCATGCTGATTTCCATAGTGGTTGTACTAATTTACAATCCCATCAACAGTGTAAGTGTTCCTTTTCTCCACATCCTCTTCAGAATTTGTTGATGACTGCCATTCTGACTGGTGTGAGAAGTCCTCATAATTTTTAAGAATATAAAGCAGCCATAAGACCCAAAGTTTGCACTTAGAATTATGCCATGAGAATACGTAAGAATAGAAAACAGATTTACAGTCAGCCCATCCTCTGGGAAATTCACTTCTGGAACAAAAGGATTCATGAGAGCTGGACAGACCTTGTGTCTCAGAGCTGAGGTGCTGAACAGTGTGAGATGACAGGATATGGACAGGAGTTCTCCGTTGAAGCTGCAGCTGTTGGGTTTTCTCTGCTCTTGACCTCCAGGTAGCAATGAAGCTGAATGCGCTGGTTTCCATACTCACTTTTCTTCTGGTTCTGATTTCAGGCACTTCTGAATAGCCGGGAGGATTCATCACAGCTGATGTTAGATACCAAATACCTCTTTCAAGTCACATTTCCTTTTACTGCCTCTCCACATGCTCTGGAAATGATTCAGATCCCCAGCAGTTTCAAGCTAGGCTTTCTCAATAGATTATAGCAGGAGAAAAGGTCAATGCACTGGTTCCTCCAAGCCTGAGTGAAGTCACAGATGAAGAACACGGTTTATTCCCTGAAACTGGAAATGCTTTGGAATGTGATTTCAGGAAGAAAAGAAAGTTCTTCCCAACTGGCCACATCTCTGTCTCACAGTGGTGGTGGTGGTGCTGCTGCTGCTGTCATTTTGTAAGAATCCACATGTGCCAGCTGTGGTTGGAAAGGCCCTATCTCACTTCAGAATCTCAGTTGGCTTTTACTGGAATCCCTGGAAGGATCATATTTTCTTCTAGATGCCTTTGATCTAATCTGTCTTATGACAGGGCTCCACACTAGGCAATGAGATCTGGGGACCAGTGGTTTCTAACGTTTTTGAGTTTCCTGTGAAGCTCAGGGACATTTATGAAGCCACAAATTGGTTCTATGGCTGTGTCTTCCAAGAAATAGTCTTATTTGGCCACCAGACCCACCCGAAGTCCCCTTTCCCTATGCCTACTGGGAGGGGAGGGATTTCAATGACTTTTTTTTTTTTAAGTTTTACTAAAAACAGCTCAGCATAAATATATATATATATTTTTTTTTCTTATTTCAGACTCCTCTAATTTTTCAGAGAATACTCAATCTCAAATTAATCATAAGAAGTATTTTATATATAATCTATTTAAAACAAATATATTATCAAGACTTAGTTGCTGTGCCAATTACCATATTCTCTGAAAGAATATTTCTTTAAATTGTATCTGCCAACATATTTGCCATACTTTTTCATGGTTTAATATTTTTATACAATAACTTTTAAAACTAAGTTTAAAAAAGGCAACCTAAGTGTTTTTCTGTACCTAATCAGCACCCCAATATATTTTTAAATTTTTTACTAAAAGTAACTGAAGACGCCAGGTGCAGTGGCAGAGGCCTGTCACCCCAACAGTTTGGGAGGCTGAGGCAGGAGGATTGAAAATTCAAAGCCTCCTTCAGCAATTTAGCAAGGCCCTAAGCAACTTAGCAGGAGCCTGTCTCAAAATGAAAAAAGGGCTGAGGACATTGCTCAGTGGTTAAGGGCCCCTGGATTCAATCCCTGGTACCAACGAGTAAATAAAAGTAACTGAAGATTTGTGTCAGTTTTCCCTTTTGAGAAATCTGTTTCCCAGATTTTATGGAAACTGGCTATTTCTTATGCCCCAAACCTTCTCATTCCTTCCCTTCAGATCATAAAGTTTCCTTTGATGTATACTCCTGACCTGTGACCTGTGGATCTACCACTTTCTTATACACCCGAGGAATCCCAGACCCCCTTGTGCCTCTGACAAGGTCTCAGGCAAAACTGTGATTCTGCACTAGAGACGTACATCTCAGGAGTGGGAATAACACATAATGATGAAGCAATGCCACCCTACTATGTACTAATGTCTTTTCAAATTATAAATGATTTACTTTAGTTCACTTCAATACATTGTATATAAAACAATGAGAAATGGAACTTTATAATACTTCAATAAAATAAATTACAAGATGAATTGGGTCAGATTCTTATAGTTGCTAGATTATAAGTCTTCAGTGCACAAGTTTTATGTCCTTCTTTAGGGGTTGTAAGAAAGATACTAGAATCTTTATAGATTCAAAATATCTCATTTAAAGTATATGAAATATTCAGAGAAGAAGTAAACATCCTAACTGGCTCTGGCTGTGTCTCCATGGGGCTCTGAGAGTGCATCAAAAAGAGGGGCTATTGGGCAGGGAATCGTCTCAGTTTCTGAGCCTTGGTGCCCTGTCTAGACCTTCCCACACTCTCCCTTTCTGTCTCCCACCTCAGGATTCATGCCTATGTGTTAGTGCTTATTCTGGGCTGTAAACCAATAACATTAACCATTTTTTTTCTGTTGTCCTGTGGGCCACTGGAGGTCATACCCCATCCACCCCACATTTATCTTCATGCTTGTGAGATGGGAGAGAACTGAAGGAGTAAAGTCCTTTTGGAGGTGGCAGGGATCCAAAGTGTGGGAGAGCAGTCAGTCATGAGAAAGAACAGATCTTGCTTGGAGACAAGGAGACCTGTAGAGGCCCATGAGTTTACTGGTACAGAAGGGGAGGGGGAAAGCACTCACCATATAATCTTGATCAGTTCTGAACAGCTGAAGGGGGTGGGGGCAACACTGAGAGATGCTGACCACATGCAGTCCCAGGGTTGCTCAGTGGAGTGGATGCAGATTCATGGGATCAAACATGCCAAAGTTTGCATCCTACAGAGGGCAAAGAATTGGGCCCATGAAGTGGTCCTCAGGGATTAACTGAGATCCTAGCCATGTGAATGGCCAGGAGGTTCAAGGGGTAAGTGAATGCCCAAGAGTGAGCATGGTCATGCAGGTGGAGAGGAACAAGAAGCCTGAGCGTAATACCTACATAAGGAGATTAGGGGCCAGTGGCTTTCACACCTTCACACTGCAGCAGAAACTTCTCACCTTCCTGCCTAGTTGGTCAGTTGGTTGTTGGCTGGTCGGTTCCAAGTGTGACTCTGTGGAAGGTAAGCACGGGTGAATGTACTCAGGTTTTCTTAAAAGCTAAGCAGGGTGTCCAGGTGCATACAGACCAAGGTTCCCAGGGGCTTCCTATATAGTGGGAACCTGGGTTATAGTTTATTTGTTGTTGTATATTCTCATTTTCTTCAAGTTGCATGAATTCATACATTATTGGTGGAACTGCAAATTGGTGCAATCCCTCTGAAATTAGGAATGGAATCCCTATTTGACCTGGTTATCCCACTCCTCAGCATATATCCAAAGGATTTAAAATCAGCATACTACAATGATGCAGCCACATCAATATTTATAGAAGCACAATTTGCAATAGCTTAGCTATGGAACCAACCTAGGTGTGCAACAACAGATGAATGGATAAAGAAATTGTGGTATATGATAGAAGGTTTTTGACACTGAACGTGTTATAGCTGTAGGGAGCCTGCGAGATACATCCACGTTGTTGCATGTATCAACAGTTTATTCATTTTTTTGTTGTCTGAACAGATCACTATTTTTCTGGCCTACCACTGGTGAACATTTTAATTTTCCTAGCTTGGGACTTGTATGAATAAAGGTATTAGAGCATTCTTATTCATATTTTCTTAAGGAAATAAGTATTCATTTCTGTTGACTACATACCCAAGAGTAGAACTGCTGAATCACAGACTATATGCATGTTTACACTAGTAGGTCCAACCAACCAGTTTTTAAAGTAATTGTACCAGTTTGCATTCCCACCAGCAAGGAAAGACAGTTAAATTCCTCACATTCTTACCGCTACTCTATATGGCCATATTTTTTATTTTAAGTATTCCAATATGTAAGCAGTAGTATCACACTGTGGTTTTAATTTGCATTTCTTTGATGACCAATGATGTCCAGCACATTTTTATATTTTTGACTATTGGAGGAGTGCCTGTTCAAGTCTTTTGCCCATTTTTAAAATAATTTGTATTGAGATATAAACACATGACTTAAAACTCACCATTTTAAAAAGATTCAGTGGTGTTCAGCATATGTACAAGGATGTGCAATCTTCACCACTGATTCCAGAGCACTTCCATCACCTCAAAAAGAAACTGCATAGCCATCAAGCAAGTTACTCCCAGTTCCACCCCTCCCTCCCCTGCCCTCAACAACCGCTAAGCTATTCTCTGTCTCTATGGCTTTGCCTATCCTGGACCTTTCATATAAACGGGATCTTATGTGGTCTTTTTTCAGACAGTTCCCACAAAATAATATTTTCCACATTCATCAATGTCACACCAGATTTCATTCTTCTTTATTGCTAAATAACAATCTGCTATATGGATATACTACATATTTATCCATTCTTTAGCTGGTGGATATTTGAGTAATTTCTACTTTTTAGCTAGTAATAATTCTCCCAACTTATCTTGGGTATATACCTAGAATTGGGCTGCTGGGCCATATAGTAGCAATTCTATATTTAACTTTCTGAGTAATAACAATTTTTTTTTCCACAGTTGCACTATTATAGAATGGCTACCCCACTTTACATTATTACCAGCAGTGCAGGAGGGGTCCTTGGCCCATTTTTAATTGAGTTAATGGAGTACTACATTTAAAGTAAAAACCGAAATATACCCTATGTCTCCAACAATAGGAGGATGGTTTAATAAACTGTGACACTCCATAGTATAGAATAATACTGAAGCTATTGCCAAAAAAGGTAAATCTATAAGTATTAACAGAGTTAAGTTCAGTGAAAATGGGAGCATTTTTTACTTTTTTTTGTCAAAATATTCTTTGAGGTATTTGCCCTAGTTGTGAAAAATTCCCTCATCCTAAAAAGGATTATTGACAATATGTATAATGAAACATACTAAAATGAAACATGGCTCATGACAAATACCAAATGAAAATATCAGGATATAGAAATAGAAACAATATACATAAACAGTATGACCCCCAATGATCTTAAACATCTACCTCATATATATCAAAATATGAAAAGGAGCCCCTCTGGTAGTGAGGATTATAAGTAATTAATTCCTTAAACCTTTTTGAGTTTTTTTCAGACTTTTTACAGTGAACACGAGTAACATATGTAGTTTAAAAACACTTTGGATTTGTTTTATAGTATTCCCCTTTTTAACCACCCAGGCCTAGAATTCTAGCTATGAGACATGACTTAAGACTGAAATGACTCAAAACTTAAGATCTCCATTAAAAACTGGTGTTCCCAGACTGGGGGTGTAGCTCAGTGGTAGAGTGCTTGCCTAGCACACCAAAAGCCCTCAGTTTGATCCCTAGGAC
Source organism: Marmota monax (assembly GCF_021218885.2). Taxonomy (NCBI): domain Eukaryota; kingdom Metazoa; phylum Chordata; class Mammalia; order Rodentia; family Sciuridae; genus Marmota; species Marmota monax. The sequence goes on along the minus strand of NW_026693777.1, from coordinate 53,183,228 downwards.
CAAAGAAAGAAAGAATAACATGCAAAGATGAAAACACATATTAAGCAAAATCTAGAAGTTCAAAATAGTATATAAGGAGTGTACACATATATGCTTATAAAGATACTAGAAGAAAACAAAGTGTTAACAGGTCAGTTGCTGGTGTAGGCCATATAGGTAAATAGTTTCCTAATTATTTGTAATGAATATTATAAGTAGTTTTTATAATTTGAAAAAAATTAAAATTCATAGAGAAGAAAATTAAAATTCATAGAGAAGAAAAATGTTGTCTCTACCCACAATAAGAACATTGGCGATTTTTTCTGCTTCTATTTTCCTAATCTCCCATCACTTCCTCTTCCCTCTTTCAAGTCCCTTGGGCTGCTCTTGCCTTCCATTCCTGTAGCTACTGCTCTGCCCAACGTTCATTTCCTCTCCTTTGTAACATGGAAATAATCTCCTAACCTTGTTGGCTGCCCTGCTGTCCATTTCACTCTGACCTACTTCTGCAAGCACAAATGCTGGAATAATCCACTGGAATGATGTTGCTCTCCTGCTTAAAGCCTGTTCTAATGCTATTACTGGGTGTCCTCAGCCTGACATTAAAACCGGCAGCCTTTGCAGGGTAGGGGAGTGGGAGACGATGTTTACTGAGCCCCAGGATGGGCAAACTCTCCTTTCACGACAAAACAAAACAACTTGATCACACTGGCTCTGCAGTAAAACTACATCCAGGCTCAGGCTCCATCACTGACCTCATTGTGTAGTCCCTCCACATTTCCTTAGCTGTGACACAGATGTCCTGCCTCCCTCCCTCCTGGGGCAGTTGTGAGAGGCTAGGGCCAAGTGCTCTGTGGCAGTCAGTAAGTGATTGCCTTGTAATTTCGCTCTCTAAGGGACTGCCCTTTACTCCTCTGTCACCTAGAGTGCTCAAGTGCTGTGCCCCTCCCTGCCCCTTTGTTATGGAAGTTCCCCCAACTCATGAGCTCCCATTCCTTCTCCAGCCCCATGGTGACCTCTACAAGACATTTCCCTCAGAAGTGTACCCATTGTCGTCTCCCCCACAAAAACATCCCTTTCAAGTGTGGCTGTGTAGAAAGTCTCAGATCAGAGCCCCCAGATATCTGTTCAAGGAGTCATTTCTTTGAATCTTAACCCTCTTTGGATCACCTACTAAACTCCCCCACTTAACTGCCTTGTCCTATTTCCAACAATACATCACAGTCCTTCAGAATTCCCAAAAGAAACCTAGGCCATATTGTAGATATCTCCTCTCTTCTTCCCTCTCTCCCGCCAAGCCCCCTCTCCTGCTCCTTTCTAAGCATGGTCTAAGGCCACCCCACTGCCTTGCTTTGGTCTGGGCCTTCACCAAGTCTTGCCATAGGCTCTTTTTGCTCTTTTCTTTGCATTATTTTTTTTCCACAAAGCTGCTGCTGTTACTGTTGCTACCACTCACAGGTTAGCATGACGTCAATGGTGCACCCCCTATATTTCTGACCTTGAGATAGTGCTTTAAGCATTGCATCTTAAAATTCACCTAACAATCCTATGAGGAAAGATTTTGAGATTTCTATTTGGTAGACTAGCAAATAAAAGCTTCAGAGAGGTAAAGGAACTCACCTGACCAGAGGGCTGGGATCTGGGCAGCCAGAACCTGTATCTTCAGCCACTAGATGGTGTTATTTCCCCCAAGGATGCCCTCCCTTGGGTGGCCTGGGCCCACCTTGACTTTTGAGTGCAAATTAGGACCTAGATGTTTGACTTCCTGTTAATAAATGGGATGCCTGCTTTGCAGGGAACCAACTCCACACTAATTCGGCCTCATATTTTTGGTTGGGATCAGACTCCACCATTTCCTGATTCTTGTCTTTACTCCAAAAGTTCACCCAGAGAGGAGGAATGGTTTTTAAAATTTTAGATTTAGTATTCATTACAACAATGTTTTCCATCCTGAAACCCCACAGAACTGATATTGTGCTGCAAAGATCCACTGAGAGGGTTCCGCAAGTCACCAAAACAACCAGTTAGACATGTTGACTTAAAAAGAACACTACCCCCTGGTGCTTTCTCAGGTGTTGACCCAGTATATTGCAATAAATCAAAGGTTACAAATTAACTGCTGTGATTTATCCCACATGTATAGGTCTAAGCAGCTACCATCATAGAAGGAAGCAGAGGTGCTACAAATCTAAAAGCACTGGTTTTCTCTCATACCTGCCCTTTCTTATTTCCTTTCAGCAACACCTTGGGTGAAAGATGTGTGATCAGACCTTCTTAGTTAATGTATTTGGCTCCTGTGACAAATGTTTCAAACAAAGAGCTCTGAGAACAGTTTTCAAGAAATCACAACAACTCAGCTACTGCTCAATATGTGTAGAACTTGTAAGTGCTACTATTTTTTTAACTGTGAATTACCTGTCTTAGAACAATATTTAATGACAGTCCTGTGAAAAATTAGTTGCCATAGAATCAATTTACAGAACACATGCCCAGGCTTGTGAGGCAGTGTGGTACAGGGGCACAGGGTGTTGACTTTGGTGTTTGACTATAAGGTGCAAGTCCTGCTTGTGTTCTAGGTGGAGGTGCCACCAGTTCTTATTACTCTCCTGAAGCCCATTTTCCCATGTGGAAAATAAGAACATTATTATCATCTGCATCAGGCGGAATCTGTGAAGCTCCAATGAATTCATTTAATAAGGTGTTTCAATAGCCCCAGTACAAAAAACATTCAATAAATATGTGAGCTGTTTTTCAAAGTATACAAAAATCATGTCCTCACCAGAGGTGGTTAACGCACACATTTCAGATCTTGCAGTAAACGTGTCCAACAGCATGGCTAAAATTCTAGGCATTAGTCATGTCTCAGAGGATTTGCAAAACTGTGCTAAATAGTGTGGCTGAGCACAGCCCCCACCTGGTGAAAAGTGGTAAAGCACTCATCCAGAAAACCCCAACTGGAAATTCCCACAATATCAACCAATTTTTTAAAAATGTATGTATGTGGAGGGGAGGGTGGCGGGGAGGGCAGAGGAAATAGAATAGAATAGAAGAATTTGTTTTTTTGACCAGGGATTGAACTCAGGGGCCTGGACCACTGAGCCCCATCCCCAGCCCTATTTTGTATTTTATTTAGAGACAGGGTCTCACCATGTTGCTTAGCAACTCTCCATTGCTGAGGCTGGCTTTGAACTCATGATTCTCCTATCTCAATTTCATAAACTGCTGGGATTGCAGGCATGCACCACCATGCCTGGCTTCTACTCAGTTGAAAAGAGAATTTACTTGGGGTGCGGGGGGCAGCTGGGGTTGTGGCTCAGTGGTAAAGCACTCATCTAGCACATGTGAGGCCCTGGGTTCAATCCTCAGCACCACATTAAAAAAATAAATAAATAAAACAAAGGTATTGTGTCCAACTACAATTAATAAATAAATATTTCAGAATTCACTTCCAAAGATTAGTACAGAAAGCGGAGGGGGATACAGGAAATGATATTGGCCAAATTACATGGCTAAACTGCTGTCGTGTGCATGTACAAATATGTAAAAATGGATCCTACCATTATGTACAACTATAATGCACCAATAAAAAATATGGGGAAAAAATCACTCCCAAAAAGCAAATGGCAAGTAAACATAAAAAGATTTTGGTACAACATGGTAATTCTGATGTCTCTTGGGGCTCCATGTAATGGGACTCTACCTGTAGTACATTTTTTTTCTAAACTTGGCTCTGCAAATTGTAAAACTGCAGGCATTCAGTTCTTAAAACAAACCTGCTTGGGGTGGGGGGGCTACCCTCCTTCTGTTGATTAATCTAAGTCTTCTGGTTTTAAACAACTTCCTCTGTGGGCAGAGGAGCCCAGAATCCCTCTGTTGCATGGGAGTTTCTTCCCAGCTCAGAGGCCCTGCCAGGACTCTTCCAGGGGTCAAGCACCAGCCATGTCCACCACAAGCACTTGGGGGTTCCCAAATATTCCTATGGCTGAGGAGACATCCAGTGACTGACAGTTGGCTTTTCATCCAGATGTTCTAGATCATGTAGACATAGCCCCTCAAAGGACCCTTTTCATGAACAGGGGTGACTCTATAACTCAACCGCAGCTGAAATGTAGCTGACCCCAACTTTTCTGATCTCCAGGTTCCCCACTTCTAAAAGGGAGTTAACACCAAAGTACAGGAAGGCATTTTGCAATCATGACTTCATCTCTAGATGGTAGATTCTCCAGACTGGAGGTTATTTGGGGTTTATTTTACAGAGAACACCAGTGTCAAGTGCCACCCACCACAGTCTCCACAGGCAGGGAGACCCTGGGCTACACACAACCCAGAGTGGGTTCAGAAGCATCAGTCTAAGGATACTAGGAAACGATGCTTCCTTGCCAGGGCCTCCTGAGATAGCCCTGTGGGAAGTGCACCCCATAATCTATTGTCCCATTTAAGTTACTTCCTGTGGATTATTCAAATGTATCAAACAGCTTCAACAATATTAAGGTGTGTGCCACTTGTTGCTCTGAATGCTCTACATTGTCTAAAGAAGGTGCTACCCCATTACAGAAGAGGAGCCTGAGACTGAGAAGTAGATGGCTCCAGGCCACATCTCAGAGCCAACACTTGCTCCCAGGAAGTTCAATGTAGACAGAGCCTAAGCCAGCCTTTAATCTTGTGGCACTTCAGATCAAAAACAGATGTAATAGTTTGCCTTCACATTTTATTTTTATTTTAAATGTATACTTGAATAGTATAAAAACATTTCTCTATTTACATAATTTATGTACTTATTTTAATGACATAATTTATATATATATATACATTTATATTTTATATATTGTTTTATATACCCACTCGATAAACTAGCATTAACTGAATACCAACCATATGCCAGTATTATGCTAAATGCTAAGGATAAATGATGAATAAACCTATATTGATTGGCAGGGAGAAGGGAATTGGCAGTTAATGATCATCTGCTATGTATGGAGAAGCCTGCTAAGAGTTTTCACACCCCATTTGTCCTCTCCAGGATATATAACCTTGATTTTCCTTCCCATTCTTCACCTAAGAATGCCTCAGAGAAGGGGAAGAAAGGAGGCTTGGGCTGGATGGTCCACACCCAAGTCCAAAGGCTTGTTGATGTAGCCAAACTAGCTGGGTCCAAATCCTGCCTTTCCCTTTTTCTGGCAGTGTGACCCCTGAGTGATTACTGAGCTTTTCTGTGCCTAGTTTCCACATCTGTAAAATGGAGATAATAGTGCCCATTCAGGGTGACTCTTGGGAGCATCAAGCGAGTTATTCATTAAAGCCCTTAGGACAGCGAAGTATGCCTGGGAGAGAGAGGGTGATGTGTTGTCCCTAAGACACTAATTCGAGTTCTTAAGAAAAATGTAGCAACCCTTCATTCTAGGGGTGAGGAAGAGTTCTCAAAAGTCACCCTTAGCCAAATGGCTGAACAGGAGCTTAGAAGCCCCGTGGCTGAGCCTGTGCACAGAGGCCCTCTGACCCACACCACCCCTTCCGCGGCCCCCAGGACAGGAGCCAGATTGCCCAATGAAGAAAGGAAAAGCAAAACTAAGGGTGGCCTCCTAATGTCTCAGAGACCACTGAGCTTCTCAGCAGCCAGAACTAGTTATGTTTTTGTATATTTGAGTCAACAAAAAAGATTTGTTGGGGTGGAAGCTGCAGAATTAGCCATTGTCAGAGCAAGTATCAGAGGCGTGGGCCAGGCCTCCTGGCCCTCTCCTTTTTTGTCCTCTCTGCAAGCAGGAGCCACCAGATGCGAATCAAGTCCCTGGGAGTGGTGGAGGGAAAGGACGGTATTTCTGGGACTTCACCAAGGCCCCGCTCAGGAGCTGGGAGTCCAGAGTTACAACCCCAACGTGACCTTTCACCCCGCGTAGGTCTCCCGCAAGTCACGTTTCATCTCTGAGCCTCAGTCCCCCCCCCCCCCCGCCACTAAGATGGGCACGACCCTAGCTCGCTTCTCCCGGGTGCTGTGGGCGCAGCAGCGCTAACGCGGCACCCCGCGGGGCACAAGTGTGGGGTTGCGGAGGGGCGCGGGCAAGGCGGGTGGAGGGAGGGGGTCTGCGCCGCAGCCGGCCCGCGGCTGCCCGCGTCATCGCCGGAGGGCGGGGCCGCGGGGCGGCGCTCGGGGGTCACCGCGGCTGGAGCTGCGCCCGCCGCGGCTCCGCGCCCGCCCGCCCGGCCTCTCCGCCCGCTCACCGCATCCCCGCTCGGCGATTCCCTCCCGGCCGTGTCCGCGCGCAAAGATGGCAACCGACGGGCTGCAGGAGAACGAGACGCTGGCGTCGCTGAAAAGCGAGGCCGAGAGCCTCAAGGGCAAGCTGGAGGAGGAGCGGGCCAAGCTGCACGACGTGGAGCGTGAGTGCGGGCCGGGGCGGGGGCTGCGACCGGGAGGGGGCCGGGGGAACCGGACGGGCAGCCAGGCCCGCGCGGCGCAGGTGGAGGCCGGGCCCAGGCGCGCTGGCGTGGGGTGTGGGCCTTGGATGGTCAGGGCACCTTGCAGAGTCCCGGTCCCTGGCTGGCAGAGGATCTGGCACCGGTTCTGGTCATCACCTGCCTGGAAGATGCAGACCGCCCCTCCCGGGCGGGGTAAGAGGATGCCAGTGGTGACAAGTGCTGAGAGCCCGTGTGGGCGCGGCCTAGGGATAAAACTGCTTTGATTTTTAAATCTTTATTTGGCTTCTCCATCACTGTTGTGTCCTTTTTAGTTTTGCATTTACAAGGATGGAGACACCCATTTCATACCTCACTTTTCTATTGTCCGCACTGCAGGGAAGCCGCAGAAACTAACCAAATCCAACCATTAGTTTGTTTAAGGCAGTTTGAGTAGCTCTCGCAGATGCAGAGACTGGCAAAAAAGGGCAATAGAAGTGTTAAATAAACTTACATTACTGACCACCACGATGATTCAGAGCCAGTTCTGATCTTTTTGAGGGAGCACTTGACTTACAGAGCCAGGTTCAATGACTTGGCCAGATAAGCTTTTCCTTTTCTTGGTCAAATGGTTCCTCCTTGGCAGAACTTGGGCTAAGGGCCAGGCTTGGGACATTGGTCTTATCTCCTACCGTTTGGCTTAGGAGACAGCAGCTCCCCTTGCTGAGTAACGCTTTCCTCCGGGCCTCTGTAAGTAAAAGATTCACTAAGTCCCTATATAGTTTAGAAATGTGTCTAACTATAATTAAACATAGACCCAAAATAATGTAGTTAAGTAAATTGGGAATTATTTTTCTTATATTACAAGAGGTTTAGCTTCTCAGTATTCCATCAGGGACCCAGGCCTCTCTGCCTGCCTTCTCCACACTTAACAGCACTGACTTTTGCCCCATGACTATAATATGAGTGCCTCAGCTCCACATATCATTTCTGTATCCAAGACAAGAAGAAAGGAAATGTGGGCACCAGTTTCCACTTTCTCTTTCCCTCCATTATTCACCTGTTCCTTGGCCAGAACTATGAGATGTATCTTTTCAACAGGCAACCCCAGAGGGTAGATTTTCATTCCAAAAGTGGACGCTGCTGTTGGCCTGCCAAGAGCAGGGTACCATCCAGGGATGGGCCCAAATTTTGGGTTCTCTATCCACAGTGGAAGGGTCTATTCCCATATGTGTTCTCCCTTATTCCCTGCAGCTTCTAAACCACTTTTCTTGCATTACCTTGTAAAACCTTTTTCCTTTAAGGTTCTTGTCACCCACTGATCTCTTCTCTTTTCTCATATGTCATCTCCTGACCTCCAGCCAGGCTCCCTTGTTTCTTAAGAACTTAGGCATATTTTTTTTCTTTTTTTAAATATTTATTATTTTTTAGTTGTAGTTGGACACAATACCTTTATTTCACTTATTTACTTTTATGTGGTGCTGAGGATCAAGCCCAGGGTCTTGCACGTGCGAGGCGAGCGCTCTACCGCTGAGCCAAAACCCCAGCCTAACTTAGGCATTTCTTAAGACTGTGTCTTGGGTCTTGCTTTTGATCCTAAGCCTCACAAGGGTAGCCCTTATGACATAAGACCCTCACTCCACCACAACCTCCTATTCCATATGCACCTGGGATCTTGTCAGTGTTCCTCCTCCCAGAACTCTTAATTGCTGCAACCTGCTCTTAGCAGTTTCTCCCAGGAGAGATCTTTTAGGACCCCGCCTTTTCTCTCTTTCAGTCTCCCAGTCTTGTCCATTCTTCTCTTCCCTATAAATTCAGCATGGATGCTTTGGTCCAGCATTTCAGCAACAATCTTGCCAATAACCTTAACTCTGGCCTTCCTGTCTCTTCATCAGAGCTGCCTGGTAAAACCTCAGCTCTGGATGAATCCTTCATTTCCTGCTCCTGAACACTGACGCTGCTGGAGAAAAGCACCAGGAAGCACATGAATACCATTATTATTCTACTCACTAAGTCACCTGGGCTCCCAGAGCTGCTCAGCAGTTTCCCTGGTCAGCTCCCCACCATGACAGTTTTAGGTTTTCTGCACCTCTGTGCAGGACTCTGACTCCTCTCTCCCCCATCTCTGTATTCTCACTTCCTCCTCCACAGAAAATAGAAGCCAGTAAGTTGACCCCTCCACACCACTACCACCTCTCAGTTCACACTTACAAACTTTCCTTCACATCTGTCCCCTCCTGGCTTGGACCAGTTCCCTGCATCCCCCAGGCTTAGGTTCTCATCATCTCTGGTCTTCAGTTAACACAGCCTGTCGATTATTCCATCTCCCCTGACCTCTTCTGTTGACATTTACACATGCCCAAGTCTCCCATTCACTCAACACTGTGTGTGTGTGTGGTGCTGGGGATTGAACCCAGGGTCTTGTGCATGCAAGGCAAGCACTCTACCAACTCAACACATTTTGACAGCCCATGAAGTCAGGCCCTGTTGCCAGCCCTTGGGGATACTGCAGCGAATGAATTCCTTCGTGGAACCTCCATTCTCAAGTGGGAGTCAGGTGACCAATAGGTAAAACCAGTGATAGGCTAGATGATATGGGCTAGAGAGAAAAGGGGGAAAGTGGGGAATGAGGTATGAGGGAGCAGAAGAAGGCTTCAGAGAAGATGGCATCGGCAGGCCTCCTGGAGAAGGGCCTTTGAATCTTCAAAAATCCCTCCTGAAGTAACGGAAGCATGAGTACTATGGCTGGTACGGGAGAGCATTTCAAGCAAAAAGAACACTATTGCGAAGCCCAGGAAGGGGAAGAGTATTTGATGTGTCTGAGGAAGAACCAGGAGACCAGAGCATCTAGAGGGAGTACACAAAGGGCAGAGTAGAAAGAGTGGGGTTTCTGGCGGGAGGTTTGTGGGGTTGGGTGGGGACTAATGCTTTATGACCTTGAGTGAGTTGAGAAGCCATTGCGGGGTTTGGAGAGAGGCCTGATCTAATTTGAATGGGATAACTCTACCTGCTGTGTTTTGTGGGAGAATAAGACAGCTTGAGGGAGAGCCATGAAGCATGAGATATCAATGCCTAGGGTACAGGATTCTCTGCAGCAACCTATCAGATACTGTGGAAAGCCCCATTATTCACCGCTCTCCAGTTCCTACTGGAAGTTAAAGCCCCAGGTGATTCCAGAGCTTGCCTTGGTCCCACAGCCTGCCCTTTAGCTGTTCTCACCACACTCTACCCCAGAATCCTGCTTCCTTCTACAAGAAGCACATTCATCCCTCAGCACTCAGGGTGGGAAAGGGGAAGAAAGGTGGGGTAATCTGCAGTTTGGAAACATGATGCTGGTGCCCCTGCTAAGATCAAACAGCTGTGCTCTCATTTTTCCCTGTATGTAGGGAAACCTAGTATCCCCCATCTGGGAGGGTGAATACACAGGCTTGGCAAAGCCAAAACACTTGCTCGGGATCATGCTACTAGTTAGAGGATGGCCAGGATTCAATTTGGGAATTAGACTGCCTTCACTAGGCTCTCTCTCCATTAAACAAATGGCCAAGAGCCTAGGGTTGGGGGAGAAGAGTCTGTCGAGCTGGGGAGGAGCAGAAGCTGAATTTGGCTTACTCTCCAAAGCAGAGACAGGCATCGGGTACTTTCCTGTATCTCCCAGAGCAACCAGTATGTGGCAGGCAGCTTCTTAGTTGATAGATCTGTTTCTGACACACACAGACCCCATTGAGATTACCTGCCTGCTTCATGATGGCCCAAACAGACATGTCCCATTGTGGAGTCTAAGGAGTTTGCAGCAAATTGAGAACATGAAACCAGACACATAAGATTTGTAGTATTGTTAGGGTATACGGCTGTACACCAGAGGGTCATGGTTTATTCCCCAGAGCAGTATGTGTTGGATGCTGTACATTTTTGCATTTTGCACTTTTGCACTGTAACCCCTTCCCTATTCTGAGACTCCTTTATACCATAAGCTCTAAGATGACCAACTCATCCCAGTTTGTCTAGGACTGGGTTTTAAAATGCCCTTCAGTCCTGTGCAAACCAGAATGGTTAGTCACCCTACTGTTATCTCAGATCCTTGCCTGAAAAGTTAGTGCAACAAAATTGGAGCTCATAAATTTGGAGGGGAAAATTCAGGTTTCCTGACTCCAAAGCCTTGGTTCTTCAACTCCCATCCCTTTAGCCTTTAGTCCCTTTAGTCCATGCTTTTGGACCTTCATCCCCAAGTCAGGCCCTTGACCAACATGCAACACAGAAATAGCTAATGTGAATCATCTGATGAGAATTCAGCCTACCTCAAACTCAGAGCCCAGGCCCTGTTCTCCAGGGGACTCTACTTCTCCCCACACTCCTCCAGAGCTTCCTGCTTCTCCCTAGATGTTTCCCTTGTCACCTGCTACTTACCTTCTGCTATGGGTGAGTGCTTCCTTGATTGATTCTAAGGCATTTACAATCATGGCTATAGCTTATATTAGTCTCCTCTTGCTGCTGTACAGATTTCCACAAATTTAGTGTCTTAAAGCAACATTAATTTAACAGTTCTGGATGTCAGAGGTCTAAAATCAGTAAGGAGGTCATTCTGGAGCCTTTAGAGGAGACTCCATTCCTTGCCATTCCCCACTTCTAGAGGCCACCTGCATTCTTTGACTCATTGACCACATTATTCTGATCACAACTTCGGATGTCACATCCCCTTCTCTAACTTGGACCCTGCTGTCTCCCTCTTAAAAGGATCCTTGTGGTTAATTGGGCTCACCTGGATAATCCCAGATAATCTTCCCATCTCAAGATCCTTAATTTAATCACATCTGCAAAGTCCCTTTGCCATTTAAGGTAGCATAATCCCAGGTTTTAGGGATTAGGGTCTCCTGCTTCATCCTCCGTTTCCAGCACAGAGTTTTCTTCTCCCAGCAAACCCATCCCTTCCAGATGAAAGGGCAGATTGCTGCAGTGATTTCAGAGCAGAACAGGAAGGAAAGCCAAGATACAGGCTTTGGGTATAGTTCTTCCTTCACTGTACTTGACTTTTAGAAAGCTGAGATTTGCATTTAAAAGAATGAAAAGTAAATCCATGTATGCGTGTATGAAAAGAAGTTCATTTTTTAGTAAGTAAAAAAAAAATGTGCCAAAAAGTATATGTAAGCTGATTTCCTTAGCTTAAACAAGCCATATTAATATGCACTAATGGAGACACTTTTCATTTTATACCCATCAGCACATTATTCCTTTTTTAATAAATAGGAAAAAATCCTGAAATGGGAAATATGATCAAGGAAGAAAGAGGTGGGAGACAGTTCAATTTTAAAGACTGTTTAATTTGAAATTAGGCTGAGGAATGATCTGGAAGACAGACAGACAGCAGACAGAGCAGGAAGGACACAGTGTTCATTTCATCCAATATACATAATAGCCTCCTGGACTGTGTGGGAGCTTCATCCAGGTTCCCGGCTCCTTGCAGCAGCTTCCTTTGTTAAGTAACAAAGCAACTGAAACTAATTTCTCTGAGAACAAATCCAGATTAAATTTGGGTGAATCTCAGAATTCATCATCAGAGGCTACAGACTTTTCTGTCTCTTCTAGATATAATTTTGTGAAATTTTTTTTTCTTTTTTGGGGGGGTGGAGTAACAGGGATTGAACCCAGGGGTCCTTAACCACTGAGCCACATCTCTTTGAACTTTCCATCCTCCTATCTAAGCCTCCCAAACTGCTGAGAGTACAGGCATGTATCACTGCACCTGACCTGAAAAGTTTTATTCTCTAATGCTTTATGGCTGCAGCCTTGGATATTCTGATATCATGGTTTAGGGGGGAAATCTAGGAAAAACTATACTTCTAGATTAGTCTGAAGCAAATATGTTCATTTACTTTTCTGTGTCCTAAGTAACCATGCTCTACTTACAGAGGCTTCTAGAATTCCATCCCCCTCTTCCTGCTTCTCGGCCTCCTCCTGCTGCTCTTGCTGGGAACAAGAGCCCTCTGCCTTGCACTTCCTCTCCCCTGCCTTTTGCTCTACATTCATAATTACACATGTGCCAGCTAATGTAAGTGTTTCTAGTGGACTGTTATAATAAACTAATACTGTGGAGAATTTAGAAATACATAAGAAAACAAATCTTTCATAACTCCACCATGTAGAATAGTGCCTTTCAATTTTTTGATATAGTTCATAGCTTATTTTTATGTTTGTGTATATATTTATAGCACACTTGGGACTGTACTGGATGTAGAATTCAAGCCTAGTTTTTACATTAACCTAATATTATATTGGACTGTCTTCAAGATTGCACTACAACCTAACTCTTCGGTCTTTTAATCGGGGAACTGGGGATGGAATTTCTTTGTGGATAATGTATGGTTTTAAAGCAATTCAAAAATCTCTGATGGGAGGGCTGGGTCTATAGCTCAGTGGCAGAGTGCTTGCCTAGCACATGGGAGGCACTGGGTTCGATCCTTAGCATTGCATAAAAATAAATAAAATAAAGACATACCATAAAAAAATCTGACACAAACAAGAAAGGTACTGTGATTGTAAATGTTTTCCCTTCAAACCTATGTTTGAGGGGTGTGAGTTTATCCCATCCCATTCTACCTAGGGTAAAACCAGACTGAATGAGTTTTCAAAAATTAGTTTTGAATAATTTTCCTCCTTGATTCTTGTTCTACTAAATGGTAGTTATTAAAAGACTGTATTAGTACAAACCTTTGAAAACAATTCAGTGTCTTTTTTAATAGTTCTGTCTTTCCATCTAAGACATCTCACTTGTGTTTGAACTTATCTTCTCTGTTTACAATGAGCATTCAGTTTCAGAACGTTCATTTTCAGGGACATTTTGGAGTTTCTTCCTGCCCTGGTCCTTTTGTTGGTGGCCTTATGGAATGATCAGAAGGATCCTGTCACATATTTTCACTTTGTAAATTTACATCGTTTGAATTCTGGTGGTGGATCTGCATGCTGTACATTTTGCTTTAGGATCACATTGCATAGATTATAAAATAAATGCAAAACTATCCTCTGAAAATTGAGAGGAAGCTATGTCTTGGCGAAAAGTTAGTCTTTGCCACAATTATAAGCTGTCTCTAAGGCCCCATCTGGATAAACTCTATCACCCTCATAATTTGGAGAATGACAGCACCCACTTCAGGGACATGGGAAGGAGAGCATGGGGCCAGGGAGCAGCCCCTATTGGAGTAGCTTCAAGGCTGTTTCAGGCACATCTTGGAGGGACCATAGAGAAGAGCAGTGAGAGGGATCTGCCAAGGAAAGGAGTCTCCTAACTGGATTCCTCCTCCAGTGTGGTTTCCATCAACACTCTTCCAGACTGCTCCAGAGAAAGTCATGAAAAGGCAGATCTGACCATGTCATGCCCCTGATGACAACTCCCCAACAGGCTGCTGTCCCTGGGGGAGCTTTGTTGTGGGTATACAAAGCCATTACTTGCCTGTGCCCATTCTTCACCCTTAGTCCTCTACTGTGATTAAGTTGCTTGTACTGCCCTAAAAACATTTGCTTATCTCATACTGACCATTATGGTTTGGATATGTGGTGCCCCCCAAAAGCTCCTGTGTTAATATAGGGATATTCAGAGGTGAATTTGTTAGATGATGAGAGCTATAACCTCACTGGTCCGTCTTAGTTTGAATGGACTAACTGGGTGGTAACTGTAGGCAAGTGGGGCAAGGTGGGTCACTGAGGGTGTTCCTTGGAAGGGTTCGTCTGCCCTGTGGCCCTTTTGCTTTCCCCTCTCTGCTTCCTGACCCTGCCATGAGCTGAGCAGCTTTCCTCCACTCCTGCCCTTCTGCCACGCTTTCTGTCTCACCTCAGGCCCAAAACAATGGAGTCGGCTGACCTAACCCTCCAAAATCAGGAGTCCAACAAAAACTTTTCCTCTGATCTTGTCAGATATTTGGGTGACAGCCACAAAAAAACCTAACTAATATAATACCTTTGGGCCTTAGCTTTTGCCATTTCCTCAGCTTAGAGTGCCCACCTAGTCCCTCTTACCTTTGAATCATCTTATTGTCCTTTTTTCTGATCTCAAATATCACCCCAGAAAGCCCAGTGCAACACCCACCCTTTGGGGCAGATACTCCCTGTGTCCACACGTCTAGTTTAGCAAGTCACATGTTAGGTTGAAGTTATCTTATGGCTCCATCTCTTCCCCTGACTCTGAACTCCAGGGAGAGCCTAGACAGAATCTCATACATCTGGCCATCCGGCAGCCTTGCACATGTTGAACCAGGATCATCCAGGAGAGAGCTTAAGCTGTCTGTATACGGCATTAAGATTTGTGTGTAGTAAAGGTCAAGTCCAAGTTCTCAAGGGACAGAAAAAGGCCAACATTTAGAAGGAACTTTTAGCAAGGCTACATGTGCCAGGCGTGGTGGCGGATACCTGTAATCCCAGTGGCTTGGGAGGCTGAGACAGGAGTTCAAAGCCAGCCTCAGCAGTAGTGAAGCACTAAGCGACACAGTGAGACACTGTCTCTAAATAAAATACAAAATGGGCTAGGGATATGGCTTGGTGGTCAAGTGCCCCTGAGTTCAATCCCCAGTACCCACCCCAAATAAAGGGCTGCATGTTGAGTTCCTCTGCAGATCAGGAAGTGGGCCTGAAACCAAGTGTATCTCCCCCAGTGCTCATGAGTTGCCCTGATGACTGGAGGAGCTGCTTGGCAGCTGATGTAGCAATGAGAGCTAAGAGCTAGTGTAAGAGAGGTACAGAAAAAGCAGGGAAAGGGGCTTACAAGTTTGGTTGCTCCATCAAAAACTGCTGCTTAGAATTGCTACAGTTGATTGAAGTGTAGTAAATACTAAGCACTATGAATATGTCAATTAAGTATTACTGGGAATACGCCAGGTTTCTTTCTTTTACATTTTTATGCAGATGGTCTGTTATGCACTGTGCTTTCAGATGTGCAACAATTTGTACAATGATCTATTCCCAAGTATGCCTTAAGCAGAACAAATATTTTTTTTTCTCTATAGTTCTTTACCTTAATCGATATGTACCATAAATTTAAGCATACTTCAATTTTGCATATTTGCAAACTACAAAGTAAAATGAACATTTTTGTGGAATTTGTATTTTGCATACTCAAGGTGAGAATTAAGTTTTAAATAAACCTATAATATTTTATCAGGGAAAAAAAAAAAAGTATTCCAGGGTACCTGAGCTGGAGAAGATCACAGCTAATTACCCCGTGTTCCCTTGGCCAGGCTTGAGTAGTCATTCCGGCAACCCCACGAGAGAAGCAAGGTGGGACAAGGAAGGTGATACTCAAGGTTGCACAGCTGGCATGTGGCAGAGCCTGGCTTTGACCCCAGCAGCCTAAACCCATGGTCAGAATTCGGAACTACCTGCTCCGGTTATGCCTCGAGGGGGCCTCCAACAAGACAGCACCCCTGTCTTCCTGAAGTTTAGCTTCTAGTGGAATTTTCCACCAGGTTGCCATTCTTCTTGCAGAAACCAGACGGTTGTGGTCATCATTTCTTTAAAAAAATTCATTTTAAAACTTATATCCTGGAAGGATGGTTCATCAGAAGGCAAAAAAGAAACCACATGTACCCCAGACTGAGCTCCCCCAAACAGAATACAAAACATATTTAGCTCATTTTCAGATCTCCTTTTACTTTCTGATATTTAACTTTTAAGAAAATCTTGAATTCAGTGGTTGCAAAACTTGGCAGACAGAAACAGGATGGAGTGGGTTGGGAGTGAATCTCTATGTGGGAAGGGAAAATGCAGTGAGAAAAAGTAATTAATAGTTGGGATATGTTCAAATTCATGTTATGTAAGGAGGGCTCTATTTTAGTTGATGAGTCATCTCTTTTTTTAAGGGGGATGTTAAAAAGCTATGGCTGTCCTAATGCTGAATTTGAAAGAAGCAGCAGTAATATCAGTATAATATCAGTAAAATATTAAAATAGAATATGCTCACAATGCTGAACTGATGATACAGGCTTGTGTAAAAGGCTTGTAAGAATTCAGAAACATCAGTCTGTTTTTAAACTTCATTCAAGTGTTTTTGTGAACAGTGTATCAATAAGACTGCCATGCTGTTGGTGGCAGTAATTCAGTGTTTCAGCAGGAGCAATGGCATAATGGAGCACTTCAGAGTGTAGCAAGTGTTTTCCAGTTTTGAGTTCTCACAAAGACTTTTTTGCACAACTCTTTTCTTTCATCACACAGAAGTGGGGCAAGTAAGAGGAACCAAGACTTCTTGGAGAAGTGACTGATTCCAGGACAGGGAAAGAACAACAGGAGCTCAGAGTGGGAAGTGCACCAAGGACGGTGGGGCATGTCAGGAAGTCACAGGCCTGCAGAAGGGGTTCCCAGGGGGCAAGGAGAACAGTTTCAGCATCAAAGTAAATAGCGCTAGTAATGGATTATAAATACCTATTGAATACAGTAAGAATTCATGCTAATATAAATAAATGAATAAATAAATGTGAGAGGAGGAAAAGCACCTCCTCAGATTGGAAAACCAACTAATATATGCAGAAGGGATGGTGGACTTAGAAAAGTCACCACTTTCTAATCAGCAGCCCAATAACTAGGGTAGGCAGGAGAAATTAATGAGATTCACAATAAGGACATCAGAGTCTGAGGAATACCATGGTATTTATACAGTCTCAGAATACATCCCCACAAGACACTTGTTCACTACAAAGATAGTGAAAGATAGAAAAAAGAAAAAGAAACCTGGCAGGTGCTACCTTAAACAAATGATGAAGGTTACCGCCCATAGCAGTGGCTGATGGCAACATGTGTCCCCAGGAACTCCACATCCCTGCCACATATGCCTTAGCCAAACCTAATCCTAAATAAGCATCAGGAAAAAACAAATTAGGGAGTGAGATAATTGGGGGCTGAGAAGCATTCATGAATGTAACACTCGATCTTGGATTTTCCTTTGCTATAAAGCATATTGCTGGGACAATAGGCAGCATCTCAATAAGTCTTTAGCTTAGACAGTAGTATTATTTCAGCAATAATTTTCTGATTGTGATCATTAAATATTATTGAAGATAGCTCTTTGCACACTGTGGTGTTTAGGGAGAGGCAAGGGAAGATGGTTTTGCCAGAAGGGTGCTATTGTCATTCAGCCCAAACCACATCTCTGCCCTGTCACTGGTTTCCATTGGCAGGTTGCTCCCTCCCCTTCCCCATCAACCTCCCACACTCCTAGGGGGAGCAGGTCAACCTCCCTGCCTCTCATCACTCCTTGCTCTGTCTGTAAGGAACCGTGCCCCTCCTAGGCTGTCCACTGGTCCAGATTACCCTTCCTTCCCCACCTGTCTGCAGGAATGCCTACCAAGAGGGTTAAGAGGAGAAGGTGGGGGTAGGAGACTGACTTCTCACTGACCCAAAAGGGAGGGGCACCCTCGACTGCTGCCCATGGCAGCAGAACCCGTGCTCCCTGCAGATCTCAGTTTCCTCACCTGTGTGATGAAAGGCCTGGGCTTGCTGGCCCCTGTGATTCTTCTGCCCCTGTGAACTTGTCTCTCTCTCTCTTAGACTCATCAGTCATAGCCTCTCTCTAAGCCCTAGGAAGCTCTCCCTGGGTCTCAGGATGTGGTCCAAGGCCATGGGAAGCTGACCTTGGGAGCTTCGTCCCTGGTGTAGGTGGTGACATAGGGAGAGGATGTGTTCAGACTTTTAGGCCATTACATTGTTCTCTCTGAGGACTCCAAGATTTGCAGTAAACTCACAGGTGTGCCTTCTGCTGACAGCTTGCTTGGTGGTCCTCCCCTTCATTCTTGCTGCAGCACCTACCATATGCCAAGCCTGTGCTAGACACGAGGATCAGTTAGACATGGTGCCTCTGTCAGGCAGCAAGGTGCACAGGATGGCCCTAATGGGACAATTTTTATAAGGTCAGCTTTCCTTGTGAGTATAAAGTGATAATCAAATGACCAGAAGTCCCCATCTGGCTACCAGTGAGTCCTATGAACTTGTATGATTCAAAGAGCCTCTGTGAGCCTCCACGTCCTTGCCTGTTAAATGGGGATAGCAGTCTCCACTGCCTGCCTGCCCACCTCTCAGAGCCAAGGCCCTTAAGTGGGAGGATTCTATAGAGTGCTCTACAAATATGGCGTCTTGTTAATCCCTCAATATGCACCTATTTGAAGTACTTTGGAAGACCTTAAACACAAAGAGAGCATGACTGTATTATCCATACCCAGAACTGACCTTAGAAGGGAGTATTGCAAAGGCATAATGTGTAGAATAGGACAATCAAGCTGTGACACAGATGATGCACAGCATCCTCACCCCCGCAAAGCCAGTGTCATTGCTGAGTTAGCTTGGGGCTCAAGATTGATTGTGGCATTGTCATTCCAGTGCACCAGGTGGCAGAGCGGGTGGAGGCCCTGGGCCAGTTTGTCATGAAGACCAGAAGGACCCTCAAAGGCCATGGGAACAAAGTTCTCTGCATGGACTGGTGCAAAGATAAGAGGAGGATCGTGAGCTCCTCACAGGTACGTTGCACCTGGAGAGTGACCTGAGCAGCCTTCTGCTTTTGTAGCTAAGAGAAAGCAGAGCTGTCCTTTTCAAAAGCCATCTTCTGATCTTTATGGGGGGGCTTATTCTCCAAAGGACATGATTTAGCAGAAAGAATTCTCTTGCACACTATAGAACTTCACTATTTTGGGTAGATTTGAAATTGGTAATAGTTGGAACATTGTAGATTGTATTTGACTTCTTTCATGAGCCATTTAAGATTATTTCTGTCTGAACATGTTACAAGGTCCTATTTGTGAGCAAATGCAGTTTTGAAAGTCTTTTTCACCCCCGAATCAAGGACATAAGTGATTGAGATTCCACCAATACTTTCTTTAATTTTAAGAGTTTATCAATTCTTATATCTTAATAAATTAAAGATGTGTGTTTGGAAATTATTGTTTTTTTCATTTTTATTTTTTGTAGTTTATATATTTTGTTTTACAACTTATCAATTTATAATCTATTTTTGCATAACTAATTACCTCAAGATTTAGCAACTGTTTTAACAGCAGATATTTATTATTACAGTTTCTAAGAATCAAGCATCCAGGTGTTGATTCTGGTTAGGGCCTCTCACAAGGTTGCTGTGAAGACATTGATGAGGCTGCAGTTAGCTGACCCCTTAACTGAGGTGCAGACTCACTTCCAAGATGCATTGATCACATGGCTGGCTATTGACCAGAGGCCTCCATTCCTTCCCATGTGAACCTATCTGTAGTTCTACTCAAAACATAGATAGTCTGTTCCAGAACAAGTGACCCAGGAGAGGGAAACAGGGGCAGAGCCATGCTCTCTTTTATGACCTAGCCTTAGGATGACATTCCATCCCTATAATGTATTCTGTGGTTCACACAGAACAGGCCTGATATGAGGAAGAGGATTCTGTTAGGGAGTGTGAATATCATCACCTGGGATGATGGGGAGGTGCTTGGAGGCTGGCTCCCACAGTTTAGTAACCTTTACATCTGTTTTTTTTTTTTTTAAACATGTTTTTATGTTATATGTATTACACATAAAACTGTAAACTGAAGTTCAATAAGATATTCCATAAATCAGATTTTTATGGTCAGTGTAGGTTTTCTGTCACCCCTGGCTTTTGCTCAGCTTTTTTAAAAGAAGATTTATTTTTTCTTAATAACTTGTAAGTATAAAAATTACATATCCTAGATTATCCACAAGCTATAACATTTATGTCAGCCTACAATTGGACAGGACAGTTATTACCATATATTATCTACAAACCTAACATGTTACATTTACCTGCTTTGTATTTTTGACAATAATAAATTTATCACTTAGGCATATTAAAGAAGCCCTGAAAAATAGAACAAAAAGGTTTTCTTCCCACTGCCTTGTCCCAACCATTGTTATTATTTTGCAGCATTTCTTTCTAACCTTTCTTTTTTCTCAAATGTTTATTTTCACAAAGTGATTATCCAGATGTACATGGTGCTACCTAGCTAGCTCTTTGGATTTTTAAATCCTTACAAGCATATGGAATACCAGCTTTTCTATCGCTCATGCACCACCTATTGCAAGTGGGAAGGCCAGGGCCACAATAGCACAGGCCCGCACATCCTCCTCTGCTGCAGAGAGGTAGGAGGAGGAGCGTGTGGGTGTGGGGAGGAAACTGGAAAATTCAGGAAAGCTCTGCAACAGACTGACTCATTAGCAACTTTCTCCCTTAAAAGGCAGGAGATTAGTCACCCTGATGGGGTAGGATTAGGCTTTGTGGTGGAAGGCACAATCTCTCCAGGCATGTAGGCCCCTGGTATATAAATCTGTGCTCATGGAGGGGACCACATTTAGTTTAATGAAATTCCAGAGCACACAGGGAGATCAGTGGGCTGGGAGGGGGAGGAAGCCATGGACATGGGAAGTGAGGTGACATCAGTACTCTTCCCCACAACAGTCTGTGGAGGCTCTAGGCACGGAGGACTAAGGCACAGAAGGCTTAGCTGAGCTACCCACACTTTGTGTTTGGCCATTTAGTCAGAATTCAGACCAGAAGAATCACTGCACTTAGGGATCCTGAAAGGCCCCAAATGACCAACTTTGACTTAGCTTCAAGGTTCCTCAACCACACACCTTAATCCAGAAATTTTCCATCAGATCATGTGAAGCAAGAAGCTGCATCCCTTTAGAAATCAGACCTTGCTTCTGCCTGTAGGTGGCATTTTCTTCTGATTTCCCCCAAGCTCATTCAGCAGATTTGGCTCCAAATGCTTGAGTGATTCAAAAATTGAGCCTGCCACAGAGAGCGCAGATTTACCATCCCTGAGGATGTGCAGGAACACCATGCACTTAAGGAGGCCAACTTGTCCACCCTCTTCCACTATCCGTCATGATCTGGGCAGGTGGATGCTTGTAGGGGGCAGGACTCATAGATTTACCTCCAGTGGGTTTATACTACAAATAGACGGCAAGGTGGTCATGCCCTACACCCCCAGCATGGGTACCAGCAGTCACAAGGAAAGTAACCATATTGTTTGTGAAATCAGTAGCCCACAGCTTCCCTGACAGGGGGTGCTCTTTGTTCACTGAACAACTGCCCAAAGGGCTCCCCATTGTTATAGGAGCATATTGCACATTGTTCTGGGTGTGAAATCTCAGAGTGGGGAGCTCTGCTGTCCTTGGGCACCTGGAGAAGTGGACCGCAGGGAACATGAACTTCAAGGAAATGGGAGAGGGGATGAAGTATTGGAGATTATGTAGAGATTTATTGTTTACCTGTCAGGCACCTAAAGGTAATTTTAAATTTTTACTCCCCTAACTTTTGGACATTTAGAATAGGGGGGAATGACAGCTATACCAACAGCTTGTGTAGGTTGATCAGCAGTATAGAAGAAGCATCTGAGCCTTGCTTTCTGTACTCAGGTTGATTCAGAGAATGTAGGGTTGAAAACTGGGCCTTTCGCCAGCTTGGGAAGTTCAGCCTCTCCCCACCTCCATTTTTTTCATGAGTAGATTGGCGGATCTCGATTACCAGGTACTTGCACCAGCTTTCCACTTCACTGTCCTGCTGGACGCAGCTTGACACAGACTTCTCAGCAATTACCTGAGAGAACTTGTTGCCAGCCCCTGAACTGTTTTCTCTTCTCCCTCCAGGATGGGAAGGTGATCGTGTGGGACTCCTTCACCACCAACAAGGTGAGGCCTCCTTCCCAGGCACATCAGGGAATCTCAGTATCCTGCCTGGTTTGAAGGTGCCCTATCCTGATCCTCCACCAGGGCCCCACTGTGAGTGACCACTCAGCCTCTAGACATGGAAGCCCAGGGAAAGCCCAGCCACATTTGAGCAGCTCAGCCAGCCCAGAGCAGCATTTGTTCCTCTCTCGAGAACTCCCTCACCCTGAGAAGAACATGTAGTTACTATAGAGGGCACTACTGCTAAAGTGGGAATGGGCATAGCACAGAAAACTGCCACATTCACATGTCCCACTGCATTTTACTATTTTTCTTCCAAGTAATGATGGGAAGTACCAAAATCCTCCGTCATTTCTTCCCCTTGTACCTTGGGCCAGACTCCACAGCAGTGGAAATGAACAGGTGGAAAGCTGAGGCTGCTGTGCGACTGAACTGAACCATCATGTGATACTGTGGAGTCTGGTCTGGGCACACATGCCTAAAATTAGGTCTAGATTTAGACTTAACATAACATATAGGCTGAGCTCTCTGCGTAGGCATTTGCATGCCTGTATCATACAGTGTTTGCAGTAGGAGAACTGTGTATTAAATATGGGTTCCAATATTTATTTGGAAAGGAGATCTTCCTCTTAGCCATATAAGAAAAGGAGACCTATAGCTCCTGATACAGGGGCAGCTGAATAGCATCCATGCTCCCCATCATTGACTGTGTTAGTAAATGTCATGGTAAGCAGCTATTACATGATCTAATCCAGTGAGGGACCAGAACCATTTTGTAGAACAGAGTCCTTAATGGTCAGGCTCCTGGAGAATAATAAAAAGAGCAATCTAAACAGGCTTTCTTACACATTACCTCCTTGCAAGCCACAGCCTCTCCTGGCGTCCCTCAGCATCTTCTGCACCGAGGGGTGCAATCATTTCTATTTGCACCTTAGGCATAGGGCACGGGCTGATTTCTGGGAGCTTCAGGGATGCTGTGTGGCTACTTAGAGAACATAGCCATTACTGGTAAGCAAAAGGGCCCTGGCCCTGTGCTGAGAGCGGCCAGTTCAGCTCCGTTCATTGGAGGGTGTGGGTTATTCTTAGCATCTGAAAGGCTGCAAGACTGTGACAACAGGATTTTGGCAGGCAGTATTGAAGTCTGTGTTTCCCCACAGAAACATGGAGATTCACAACAGAAAAGAACACCTGGCCTCTAATGTCCATTGGGAATCGTCTAGTCCCATCCCTCGATTCATAGGCAGACAACGTGGGACAAGCAGGAAAAATGTCCATTCCACATGGGGTTGCATATGTTGTTACTGTCAAAACCAGGACCAATATCCTGTGCTCCTTGGAATTAAGATCATGACGCGAGTGTCCAAGAGATATGGTTTTTATTGTTTGCTTATCTGCATGCAGGAAAACATAGTGACTGGGCCACCAGGCAAAAGCCAGGGATGTTCTGCTTAGTTATTTTTTTTAAATATATATATTTATTTTAGTTGTAAATGGACCTTTATTTTCATTTATATGTGGTACTGAGACTTGAACCCAGGGCCTCACACATGCTAGGCAAGTGTTTTACCACTGAACCACAAACCCAGCCCCGTCTGCTTAGTTCTTAATGCTTCCATTTACAGGTTCTCTGTGATCCATGCATACAACCCAAGATCACCCTCCTCCTCCTGTCACCCCCATGCATGTACCCCTCTCCAGAAATGGTTTCAGGACCTATAGTGAGCAGAGACTTATGCTTACTCACCAGTAAGCAAATTTCTACATGGAAAATGGAAATCAGAGTCAGTAAGGTAAAATACTTACCTGAAAGGAGATGCAGATACATATTCAGATTCAAAGAAAAGGAACCCCAGTAGTGAAGCAGAAGAACAAAGGGAATGTAACATTAAGAAGTAAAATATTGGTCTGGGGATATAGCTCAGTTGGTAGAGTGCTTGCCTCACATGCACAACGTCCTAGGTTCAATCCCCAGCACCACCACCAAAATAATGAATAAAAATAAAATATTACCAGGCATGCCGACATATACCTGTAATCCCATCTATTTAGAGATTGAGTCAGAAGGATCACAAGTTCCAGGCCAGTCTCCACCACTTAGAAAGGCCATAAGACCCTGTCTCAAAATAAAAAACAAAGTTCTAAGTTCTGGGAATGTTGTTCAGTAGTTAAGCAATCCCTGAGTTCAGTTCCTGGTACCAAAATTAAAAAAAAAAAAAGAGTAAAATATTAATTAATACTTAGAAAGAAGTAAACATATTAATATTTTTTTCTAGTTGAGATTTTTTACTTTTAGAATATAGGACATAGTTTAGTTGATGATGGGAGGCTGAGACCCTTCGTCAGTCCCAAGCCCACCTTTGTCCTACAGCTCTCCCCTTTGAGACTATGAGGTGACTCAGTGGGAACTCTTTTGTAAAAGTTAAATGTTAAGACCTGTGCAGAAGAGCCTGTCGCTCACTCTGGAACGATGCATGCTGTGTTTCAGGAGCACGCGGTCACTATGCCCTGCACGTGGGTGATGGCGTGTGCTTACGCCCCGTCGGGATGTGCCATAGCTTGCGGGTAAGCTTTTCAGATTTCCAGTTAGTCACAAAATACTTTTCTATTGGCAAAAACAAGCAAACAAATGAGAATTTATAAGTTTTGTTACTACTTGTTAACAATGGGTTAAATCCTTCCCTGAACTTTATCAAAGAAGAACCCACAAAACTCTCTTTCATGATGATTCTCACTGCACATTGACAAAAGTGTAAGTCCAGACCTGTCCCCTGTTCTCTCAGCTGCTGTTGGTGGGACTGTGAATTGGTGCAAACATTTTGGAAAGCAGGTTGGTGGTATATTTCAAATGCCTTGAAAAATTTGTAAGCTTTGCTGCAGTGACCACATTTAGTAATTCGTTTGAAAAGAATGACCCAAAATGTACAAAAGCCATGCAAACAATAACATTTATTTAGCATTTTTTAAATAAATAAGAAAGGAAACAATGTATTCATCAAAAAATGAGTGAATTGTGGTATATGAATTGATTGAAATATTATACAGCAGTAAAAAGAGAAGTTCTCAATTACAGTGTGTGAAAAGAATATCAAAGTTACTAGGAAAATTGTGCCTTATTCTCCTCTCTCCTGGAGCTCAGTTTTACATGGCTAGAATTGAAATATACATAATTTCCTGTCCTGTGTTAAACAATTCTGGAACCATTCAAAATGCTTCTCTCAGCCATATTTGAAAAAAGAGACAAAGTAAAGACTGGGATGAACTGTAGCCATTGTGATAGTAGTTCATTCTGGATGATGAGACTATGGGAAATTTTCCTCTTCTTGATAATATTTTCTACTTTTAGGTTTTTTTAAATAAGCATATGTTATTTTTATAATCAGAAAAAAAGACATTTTAAAAGGGAAAACTCAGGGCCCCTAGAAAAACTTTTGTCACCCAGCCAGAGTCATACCAACCATCTTCACCAGTGTCCGCTCCCTTTGTGCAGCTGTCTTGGGGACATCTTCTCACTCTTTCCTTCCAAGTGTCAAGACCACATGAGTCCCTAGAGCTCATACACGTGTATTTCATATTTTCTAACTTTTTAATTAACAAAAGTATGTCATGTCTCCATTTTATAGCTGGGTGCTCATTTATATAAAATTCATCCCATTTTCTTTCTAAAAGAATATGACGTGGCTACAAAAAATAGACGTATATATGTGCCAAATACGGGCCACATTTAGAGAGAGAGGGAGAGAGAAGCAGCCACAATTATAAGGTTGGTGCAGAGGAGTTCTGTTGGCTGTACAGTTAGGAGGCACAGTCCCCACAAGGCTGTCCTCACTGCAGGTGCCAACCACAAATTCAGAGGTCCCCACAACCACCCTCAGGCTGGAAGGCGCTGTACTTCCTGTCTTAGCTTTATCACAGCAGGGTAGAAACCAGACCATCCAAAGGGACAAGGCGTAGGGTAGAGTCTGGGAAGGGTGAGCTTCCAATCATCCTCTCCCCAGGGCCTCTTCTCTTGGCCACAGTGTGGTAATATCCACAGAAGATCCCCAGCTGGTGCAGCTCACTTAGGCCGTCTGTGTCCCAGGTTATTGGGGCTCGATGACATTGCCTGCATGAGTCTCCAGCTCATACCTTCAGTCTGCAGTTCCTCTTGGGGTTGGAACTGACATATCCCAAAGCTCTCGTCATAAATCACATTATGAGATTGTTTAGTAGCCAAAGCCCCTCAGGCAAACAAAGACATTTACCGGGCAGGACATTCCAGGGGCCCAGACATCACCTCCCAGGAGCAAAGGAAAAAAATTCTCTTAGGTCAGGTCAGCTCTTCACCACTTAGTAGGTATAATAAATACAGTTTAAAAATCCTAGAGTAATTTTTCTAATTGGGTATGTATTTTGGCAAATGCCTAAAGTTGTATGGGTCACATAATTCTTTAGTGTTTGATATTGAAATATTAGGTATCAGGTCTAAATTTTAGAAAGAATATACTGGGTAAAAAATATATTGGGTAGATTCTTTTGTAATTTACAATGCAGATAATAATAGAATGAACAATGTCTTCAATAATAGTTTGAAAAGTGAAGCTGTAGGCTATTATTATGACCCTCACTAAGTGGAACCCAGTGAAAGGATTTCGATGAGGGCAGGGGGACAGGAGGGAAGGATTGTGAAAGGCCCTGGTACATAGCTTCCTGGTGCCTTACACTGGTACAGAAACAGTTCAGAGAGAGCTCACAGGTGCCCTAATCTGAGTCATCTGATTCCCTGGCCCTGGCCAATGGGGATGGTCAGTACCTGTACTGCTACCTTGCTGATCGCTCAGAGAAGGGAAACAGAGGAAAGTGTGCATATTTGTGAAAGCATTTTTTTTTTTAATTGGGGATGGATGGGAGAGCAACAGACTAAACTGGGAAATACTGAATCCTCAGTGTAGTGTCTCCCCCTCCCCCAGACCTTCCCTAGAACTACCATGAGCAACTGTGGTGAAGTTTCTGGTGGCAAATCTAACATAACATTCCCTGACCATGGCATCCTCACAAGTCCACCCCTATGCCATGTTTTATAAAACAACCAAGGTCACAAAATTAGTTGGGTGCTAAAGCAGAGATTCAATACCAAGTGCATCACTCTGCAAAACTCTGCTTCTCTTAGCGATGCAAATAACCTTAAGTATTAAGTGTTCCAACAAAGCTACAGAGAAATTATTATGAGACTTCAGGCTGGGGAAGACACGTCCCCAACTGAAGGTTCAGGTGAGAACATTGCCCCATGGCGCACTTGCTCATCACCACAGCCTACTGCAAATCATTCTCAACCGCACCATCTGTGAACAAGCTTGCCAGAGCAGATTGCTAATAATAAACCACCCAAGCATACAGCTCCACTTCTGGAAAGGTAGAGGGTTCCCTGAGCTTCCCCAGAGCCTCAGAAAGAGTGACCCCATGCTTGTTCCCTACTGAAGGGAAACAGGGATCCTTGGTTAAAGGCTGATGTTAGGTCTGGTGCAGAAAAATAATAAACCTGGGATATTTTCCTGTTCCAGAAAGTAGGAAAGAGCTGGGAATGTAACTCAGTAGTAGAGCATGTGTTTAACATCCTGTAGGTTCAATCCCTAGCACAAGAAAGAAGAGTAGGAGAGAAGGGAGAGGAAGGGAGGAAAGGTTCAAGGACCAATTGAGGGTCATTTAAAAAAAAAAAAAGAGCTGACTTGACTCCAAATTTGGGACGATTTGAAATAATTATTTAAATGAAATAACAATAGTAATGGATCACAACACAAGGAGAAAAGAAGTCTGTAGGTGCTCAGTGACACTGGGGAGGCAATTCTTCCTTCCAGAAACAAATCAGCTGATAAATGCAAAAGGCATTATCAAATCAGAAGGTCACCATTTTGTATCCCTACAGTAATATTTGATTCAAGCAAGGCTGATCACACTAAGCCATTGTATGAAAGGCTTTGGGCGAAGAGGATATTTTCATGGTCTCAAAATACCACACCACAGATTATTACTTGTGATCAACTAATGACCTTTACTTTGGAGAGGAAGGTGGAGGCCCACCTTCACTAAGTAGTCAAAGTAAGCATCACCAATCTTAGAACAACAGGTATCACAAGATTTTTGAAGTGGAGCAACAAGAGAGAAGTACCCAACATCACCTTTACATTATTATTTCCAAAAATATTATACAGGTTGAATTTCCCTAATCTGGAAATAATGAAGTCCACAGTACCCCAAATTCTGAAACATAATACCACAAGTAGAAAAATTCTACCTCTATTGGCTGGTATGTTTCTGGAAGGAGGAATCTCCTCTCCCAGTGTTACTGTACACCTATAGACTTTTTTCTCCTTGTGTTGTGATCTGTTACTATTGTTATTTCAGGTCACAGTCTACACATAGGTACACTAAAAGTATTGTATAGAGTTACCTTCAGGCTATGTGTATAATGTGTATATAAAACACAAAGACCTTGATGTTTAGACCTGGGTCCCCTCCCCAGAATTTTTTAAATATGCAAATATTTCAAAAGTTAAATTTTGAAACACTTCTGGTCCTAAGCATTTTGGCTAAGGGACTCTCAGCCTGTGCTTGAGCAACCAATGTGACAAATCCAGAGTGTGTGACCTTCTATAAAATAGTTGACCTAAGATCTCCTGTCATGAGCAAAACATAAAGGTAGTATGTTCTAGATTAAAAGATCTTAAACAATTGTAACAACTGAATGTAAGATGTGAACCTTCATTGGATTCTGGATCCTGAGGACAACTGAGGAAGATTGAATATGGATGACTTATTACATAATGTTATGGAATTTTTGTTAATTTTTCCAGATGTGATAAAGATGTAGTAGATATATATGAGACCATTATAATTTTTAGGAGATGTAAATTTGCAAATTGACGTATTTAGAAATAAAAAGTCATGTCTGCAGTTTGCATTCCCAGGGTTCAGAATTTGCTCCCACAAACATGACAAAATATTACTTAATGAATGTAGGTGAAGGATTCTGATATAAGGTTTTTTGTTTTGTTTCAGTTTTACTGCAGGTTTGAAAATCTTAAAAGTAAAAGTTGGGGGGAAGGTTACAGTGTGTGATACTGCTAAGGAAAAGGTTGTGTGAGTGTATACAAAAAAGACAGTACACATATCCTGTTCATCTGCGTTCACCCTGATGCTTGTTTCCCTCTGTGCTAGTGGTTTGGATAATAAGTGCTCTGTGTACCCATTGACATTTGACAAAAATGAGAACATGGCTGCCAAAAAGAAGTCTGTAGCTATGCATACCAACTACCTGTCGGCCTGCAGCTTCACCAACTCTGACATGCAGGTAAGTAGGCAGGGAATCTTCTGGGGCGGTGGGACTTGCTATCTCCTGGTCTGAATGGAGTTTTTAGGGCACTTACTTGTGTAAAACTTGGCTGAGCTTCGGGGTGGTGCTCCTCACACATCTCATATCCAACTTTACATTCCTGTTTTAACAACTGCAAAATCTAAATGCTTCTGATATTAAATTTGTGCCCTACTTTCAATAAACCACAGCAAAAGCAATACAACCCTAAAACTTACACTGTTTTCCTTAGCAAGTTGTAAAAAGCCTTCCATGGTTTGTTTTTTCACACTTACTCAGCAATCCTGCCTAAGTGCCTACCACCCTGTTGACAGATACCACCTGACTCTGGGGCAGAAAGCTCAGTCTCACCCTCAGAAACCTCCAAGAGAATCAATAATGGTTAGACAGTGGGGGAAACTGGGGAGCTCAGAGCCAGAAGGCATCACAAACGTGCCCTGCCTGTGAGAAGGGATGGCTGCCCCCTCAGGCCGCCACAGTGTGTGAGGGAGCCCATGGGAAGAAAGCAGCCCTAGAGGCTGGCAGTGGCAGAGCCCAGGGATGGGCCCTATAGAAGGAACCATTGTAGGTGTGAGTCAGATTTGGGTTGTTTAAGGAGAGTCCATAGGCTGCTCTGACTTCAGCTGGTTGATGTCAGGAGAGAGGTGAGGCTGGAGGTAGGGAGTCCAGGTATCTGTAACTATTCAGTCACTGGTGGAAGGAATGTCCACACTTGGGGTGCCACCAATGGGCAACTCGAGCACCTGTTGTTTGAGTCTCACAGACCTGCGCAGTAGGGGGCATTGCAACCAGCAATGGCCATAGCTAAATGTCCTTGAGCCTGAGGGTCAGCCAAAGCAACACAGGACATTTAGTCTGGATAAAGAGAGGCTCTGAGGGATTCAAGATCAGTGGGTTGAAACCATCTGAGGTCCCTCTGGTGAAGACCCATCCCCTTCACTCTGTTGTCACAGGTGCTGGCAGTAGGAGCTAAGGGGACACCTGTGTCAGAAAGTACTTTCTAACCTGCAGCTAGTGGAGATGGAGGGAAGTCCCTGCTGCCTTCCTCTAGGGGGCAAGCCCAGGGGGCAATGCAGGGGCTAGGTCTTAGCTCCCTGGTGTTCTAGATAGTGATGCCAGGTAAGGTTTTTACTTCTGTGTCATTTGTTTTTCTCACTACAGGTAAGGATGATAGTAAATTCTTCCCACCTAAGGTTTTCTGAAGATTAAGTGAGATAATTTATATAAAATAACATAGTTCTTGGTAAATATCAATAAATATTACCTGATATTATTTCAGTAATATTACACAAAGCGTTATGGGTGATTCATGGTTTGGTACCACTGAACTAATGAGTCTTATAGCTGTCTTCCATGTCTAGGATCTAGGATGATAAACAAAAACTAAAGTGGCTGCTATGACTCCACATTCCATAACAAACAAGTGACAGTGAGTTTAGGATTTGGTATAGTGCATTTGTCTGAATAAATATTTGGAATTTTTTAAAATTTATTTTTGTTTACATTATAATGAAAATCACAAAAATTTAAAACAAAAAAAAATTCCCTATTAAGAATTTACTTTGGATGTTTAAAAACTCTTTCTTTGGTGAAAGAGTATGGTATAAAAATCTCTCAAAGAGCTAGGCTGGGGTAATCATTTGAAGCAGATTATTTGGAACTAGTGTCCCATAAAAAGTCATGTTATTGACCCTTTGCAAGTGTTAGGACAGGAAAAGACTGGAGCATCCACTAGTGGGTGTGGGCCAGGAGAGACTGAAAGGATCTGGAGCACATTTCAAAACACTGGTACCCAAATTAAGATTTATTTCAAGGGTTGGAGATGTAGCTCAGTGGTAGAGCACTTGCCTAGTATGCATGGGGCCCTAGTTTCAATCCCTAGTACCAGGGATGGAAAATTAAAAAAAAAAAAAAAAATATATATATATATATATATATGGCTGAGGTTGTGGTTCAGTGGTAGCACGCTTGCCTAGCACGCATGAGGCACTGGATTCAATTCTTAGCACCACATACAAACAAAGAAAATAAAGGTCCATCAACAACTAAAAAAATTTTTTTTAAATAAATAAATTATATATATATATTTGGTTCAAGTCTAAGGGTTCATGAGCTACATTTACCAACCTAAGTCACCTTGTTGAATGTGCACAGGCCTCCCAAGGGATGTCAGGGCCAGAGGCAGCGCTGAGCACAGGTGCAGGGGCTTTGCAGCCTTGGAGATCCCCTGAATTTGAATGCTGCCCCTGAGTGGGGCCTCAGCGGCTTTGCCCAGGAGGCAGGTGAGCTGGGGAGGAACCTCAGAGTATCCTCTCCTGGCTTCAGGGAGATCCTGGCCTCCCCAGACTCTCCATCAGGAAACCCAAGCCAACACAGTACAGTAAGGCCAGGGTGGGAACAGATTCCCCTCCTTGTAATCTGTCCAATCCCTACCAAAAAAACAAACAACAACAACAAAAAACACTTAAATGATAGATCTAACATATAAGAAGGGACAAGAGAAAGGGGAAGGAGGGGAGAGGAGGGAGAACTCACCAGTCCTGGAAATTAGCAGAGGGATGGGAACAGTGAGCGCATCAGCTTTGACAGCCCTGGAGGGGCTATGTCCCTGTGTCCTTCCCTTGGCCCTAAGTAGCCACCTTGACCCTGTGGGGCAGCCAGAGGTGAGGAGTAGGAGGCTCTGCTCTCAGGACTTAACTGTGGTGATCGCCTATTCTGCTGCATACAAAGAAGGCTCCAGGGCTCTGTGATGTAACCAGCAGGACCTAAGTGGGCCATGAGCCCTGTGAGTCCCTACCAGCTTTCTCCCAACCTCAGTAGGCTGTGCTCAGCCACAGCCCAAGCCTCCCATGCACTGGCAGTGGTGACAACCAGAACTCCACCTCCACCCAGGCCTTTCCCTGGCACCAGGGCTCCCCTGAACTCTGGCCATCCTCTGTGCTTGGCAGCTGCACAGAGGCCACTTGGGTGGCTGCACTGGCCTCCAGCAGACTTCCTGGAAGGTGCCTTTCTCTTGCTTTCTGCTAGAAGCTTCCACAGCTACTCACCTACAGTCTGAGGTCCTCAGTCTGGTGCAGCTCATCTTCTTTCAGAGCGGACCTTCGCCTCCTGGGTCACCCTTCCCTCCCATTCTCTTGGTCTGGCCAGCTGTCACTCCTGTAAGGCCACTTAAGACATTGTCCCTGGGTCAGGGCTCTTCAGGTACTGCCTGCATCTCAGCACTTCTCACATGGCTGCCAGTGATCATTGCATTGTCTGGTGATGATTTCAGCCCCCAGGCAACCATCAGGAAAACATGTTGTCAAGCAGAGCTGAGTTTATTAGACCCCTGCAGTTAGGGAGCACTTCAGCTCCATCACATCTGTTGTATCTCAAATGGGGTTATCAGGGGAGGGTTCTCCCCATGTTTCAGGGTCCAGGCTGATGGGAAACTTGTTTAAGATATGATAGCTGTGGACTGGTGAGCACAGTGAAGGTCTTGGAGTCTTGATGAGTACATGGTTAGTCTTGATAAGGAAGTCTGTTTGGTTCACAGTCTTTTCTTCCAGGAGCAGGTATTCCTAGAGCAAGCATCCAGGTCCTTTTAATGGTCTTAGTTTTGTCTAGCATAGTAACAAAACAATGCCTGGTCCTCAAGTTAACACAGAAAAGGGAATTATGTTGGTTCCATTCTCACTCCAGTCTTGTTAAATCAAGCTCTGGGAAAACAGATACCATCACAGGATCTTTCTGCGAGTCCTAATGCCCCAGCACAAGGCCCAGACATCATCAGCACGTAGCAAATGTTTACTGAACCTGTGTGTGCATGAGTGTCCTCCAGCACGCATCAGCGATCCTGGGGAGCTTCTAGAGCCACATCCTGCTCTGGCAGAAGCAGCAGCAGGAGAATGCACCTGACAAACAGCTGCCTAGGTCCTTGTTGCTCTACGTACAATTCAGGGACCAGCCACAACCTCACCGAGAGTGTAGGAGAAATATGGGCTCTTAAGCCCCACTCTAGACTTCTTAGATCAGCAAGCAGACCAGTGGTTTGTGGGCACCTCTGAGAATCACTTTAGTGTCTGGCCTGCACAATAGTGGTATCTGTTTGACAGGTTTCCATAGGGCACCTCCTACATGCAGCCAGCGGTGGAGCCCTGTAGGTACCACAGTGGGACCACTGGCATTTTGAGGAAAACAGGCACAGATATCTATGATTCAATGACTGTGCTGGTGCCAGAGACCTTCCTACAAGAGAGATTTCTGTGCTTGCATCTAGATCCACCAAGGAGTGTGTGTATGTTTGTGTCTGTGTCTGTCTGTCTGTCTAAGGAGGCTGCTTGGACAGACTTCTGGAGAATTTTAAGCCTCTGATGAACTTCCCCCAACACTCTCCCTTGTCCTTTTCTGCTGACAGATCCTGACAGCCAGTGGCGACGGCACATGCGCCCTATGGGATGTGGAGAGCGGGCAGCTGCTGCAGAGCTTCCATGGGCACGGGGCTGATGTCCTCTGCTTGGATTTGGCCCCCTCAGAAACCGGAAACACCTTTGTGTCTGGGGTAAAAACCCAAGGAAAATCTTTATGGTCCTTTGTCCATTAGGGAGGCCTGTGGTGGCAGTTCTTATGCATTCATGGAACCAGACTTGCTCCTTCCGTAGAAGGAGCTGCAGGAAGAGTCCTCAGCTCCCTATACCACCCCAGCTCCTACCACAATGGCAACACTGGCTCCAGGCCCCCTTCTGTTCTGCTGCTGACATTCAGCCATCTAAAGAAAGATCTGGAATGTTCTCCCATGTAAATGATTCAACTCAAGGTGCATATCTGCCATACAGTATTAGCACTAGAGATGAGGTACCACACAGGTGCAATGGCTACTGAGGTGAGGTGGCACAGAGATGTGCTCAGAACTTCAGAGCTGTCGAAAACTCTTCCAGCCCTGTGTCTATTGGCCACCGACCCCCTCCCGCTCCAGAGTACAGGGACCAGAGTATTTGAGGGCTCAGAGTTGAAAGACAAGGCCACATAACACAGTGCAGCATTAGACTAGGAATTAGGCTACCTGGCTCCTGGATTCACTACCTGATTTCAAATATCTTCACCTATAAATTTATCATAATATGCAATAGAACTACCCCCACTTCCTCGAAACATTACCAGCAGTAGATGGAAGAGTTCATGCTGTGTTGTGCTGAGGCATTTCTGTGGCAGCCCAGGAAAAGGTCAGAACAGAGCTGGCCAACCTGACCCCCAATCCTGACTCACCTCACTTAGAAGACAGTGGTGAGTAAGGACAGTGACACACAGTCTGTCCCATGACTTTTGCTCCTGAGAGACATAAGGTTCTTTGCTTTAGGCTGCCTATGCCTCAGCCCCGGGAATCATTGGCATGGACCCTGGTTTTCTTCATGGGTATTTGACCATCTGTAGGTTTTATCCCATTGTGATTATATAACTGTGTTTATCACTGCTCAACTATACAGGGGTTTTTTTTTAAATTATCATTATTACTGAAGACTATATTATCTTTTAGAGCACTAGACTCCATTTGATTTATTGTCCACTAAAGATGTGAAGACACTCCTGATTTTACTGTCCTCATCTCAGCAACACTAGGAGTGCTGCACCCCAGCAGGTCTCCCCGAGATAGCCCCTATGCTGCTTCATTGAACCCTTTGCTCTGCGTTGAAGCCGCAACTTGGACATCAAGTTTAAACCATTGCTTCTGTTTGACTGTTGAGGGTCTGCATTTTACCACTTAAGCTTGGTAACAGGATTGCTCTGCAGGAATTTATCAAATTGTTCCCAGAATCCTGATAGCATGGTATGAAAAGGCTCATTTTATGATCCTCTGTGTGGTGCCTTTCCAAGTGCTGAGGTGGAAGCCCAGCAGGTGCCTCTTCTAAGATGGCAGGTCCAAGATTAAGCTCTTGTTTGCCAATTCCCAGCCCAGCATGCTGCTGAGCTGCAGGTGGCCCAAGGGCACCTCAGACAGAGCTGGTACTTTTGCTGCTCAGCTTTAGCCCTGCTGACCCACTCATTAGTGTCACAGCAGAGAGAACCCACCATGCACCACCGTCTGCCTGCCTTGTCCTCTGGGCTTAGGAAGGTGGACAGATAAAGGGAAGGGGAAGTGAAGGGCAGGGAAATGCCCAGAAGGAGGGTGAGAAGGAGGCTCTGGAGAGTCACCTCCATTCAGAAATGTGGGAAAGAAGAAAACATGCTAACGGGGAAAGCTGGGTGCCCCCCTGCCTTGCTCCTTCCCATTCTAAGACCTAGTGTAACTTTCTCAGGGTTTATTGGTTGAGAAAAGTAGCTATTCTCAGAAAAAATGTCTTGGGACTCCTGCTCTGTCTATAGACAGTCCTTGCAGTGCCATAACTCTGAGTAATTTTACATTTGCAGGGATGTGACAAGAAAGCCATGGTGTGGGACATGCGCTCTGGCCAGTGTGTGCAGGCCTTTGAAACACACGAATCTGACATCAACAGTGTCAGGTCAGTAAGCAAAGTGTTCCTGTTACTTCTCTGTCCTGTCAGTATTACCTGGGCTTGGGTTGTCCCCAGCCCAGGAACCACCTTCAGGCTTCATCTACTTGGCTGAGAGGGACTACTCAGCAAGAGAGGCTGAAGGTGATAGAAATGATCTGCGCTCCAGGTCACATGGAGAGTTTTGATTTAATTTCTTTAGGAATAATCGCTATTCTCCCTAAGTTGAATTAGTATTTCTCATGCATCCAGCAAATATTTACTGAGTGTTAATATACTAGACATCATTCTCATAACTGAGATTGCCAGTAGTGAATAAGATAAGCATAGGCAAGGTCTTTTCTCTGCTAGAGAAGATAAACTATAAATAATAAAAGTGCAGTTTAATTTGAGATATCAATAAATGCTATGAAGAAAAGTAAGACAGGGAGATATGATGGGATGGGCTATTTCTTAGATAAAAAGTCAAAGCCTCTACTAGAAGGAAACACTGAAATCGGGGCCAGAATAATAAAAGAGCCAAGCTGCAGGTGGAAGAGTTGGGGGAAGAACACAGAAATGAGATGTCGAGGGACCTAACAAAAGGCCAGGTGACCACTGGAGAGTTTAGGGGCAGGGTAGCTAACAGGATCATGTTTCACTTTGAAAAGAACACTCTATATAGATCATAGGGGAGCAAGAATGGCAGTATGATGACCACTTAGAAGGTTGTGTGAATTCAAGAAAGAAATGGTGGTTGAAGGTAAGGAAGACATGATGGAGACAGAGAAATGTCAAGAATTATCAAGGGTCTGAGATTTTACTTACCTGAAAGTTAACAAGTTAGGCTGCCATCACTCATAGATGCTGCTAGAAGATACAACTCAAAGATGAAGGACAGTTTATATTAACAGCAGTGGCAATATCCAGAGTATCAGCATGTTTGTGCTGGTTACTTAAGCCCAAGTCACCCCAGGGTGACATACAGAGAGCCAAATAATACCTGCACGCTCACAGGATGCATTATGAGAGAACCCTGAACTTAGGGAACAAAAATCTTTTATCCGGGCAGTAAGTAGTGATCCATTTCCTAAGACAGGGAAGACTAAAGGAAGTGCAGGAAGGAGATGCTTTTGCACATGGATCTAGGAGCTCTGTTCAGGACTAGTTCAATCTGAGATGCCTAGTAGATATCCAAGGAAGATGTCAAGTAGGTAGCAGAATCTGTGAATGGGATTCTAAGGGAGAGGTCAGGATGTGACATGTATGGAAGACACCACTGTTGAGATAGTATTTAAAGAATCTTCATTATACTCAGAATCCCAAGAATGTTCATTATACTTAGTGGGAAAATACTAAACTTGTTTCTCTTAAAAGCAAGAACAAAAGAATACTTATTTACTTCAGTACTCCCTGCTGTCAAATGTGGGGTAAGGAAAAAGAAAGAGACTTCCTTTTTGCAAATGAGTAGTAGTTACCTGGACAATCAAGGAAAATCAATCTAGAAACACTACAGAGAGCAAATGAAGTGAGTAAGATGCATGATGGAAGATAAAGCCTCAAAAATAAATGATAATGAAGTACAGTTTTAAAGTGCACATTCTCTCACCCACGCTGTGCCCTCTACCCTGACTCCTTCCTCTAATGTTCATCAGACTCTCAGGTCTCCAGATCTCTTCAGGATCTGAAGAGTTCCCAGAACTGAGTTAGATGTCCTCTGGTGACAGGGGCCACACTGTATGGCCAATGTATTCATCCGTTTCCTCTGCTGAGGAAATCAGAGGGGTAAATACAACCAAACATTAAGTATTTATGAATTCTTAATATAAGAAATTTTTTAAAGATATTGATAAGTAGAGAAATAGACCTTATTCTTGTCGGTAAAGACAAAATATAACCTATCAAGTGGACATTCCTTCTGTGTAGAGTGCAATCCCAGTTAACTTATTTTATAGAATGCTATAAATTGATGCTGAGATTCATCAGGCAGATTTTATGGGGATTGATCCAGTACGCTGTGTCCAGGATGCCAGGGCAAACACTGAATACTGTCCCTCCAAAGCTAAGGTCACACTAAGTGTTGTCATTGGTCTCTTAGCATGCCCTTGGCTATACACGGAATGGTTAGGACATGGGCTCATGTGACAGAGATCCAAGTAACAGTAACTAAACAAGATAGAAGTTTATTGTCACACTGAAGTCTGAGCTGCTTTGATGGCCCACTCTGTCTCTTTGAAACCCTGTTGTTCCTAGCATGGTGCTTTGGCCCAGCTTGCCTTCCCCTGGGTCTCCTTCCCAGCGGGTGAGAAGAGGAGGGTTGAAGGTATCACTTCAGCTTACATCCCATTAGCTAGAACTAGACTAAATGGCCAGTCTGGCTGCAGGAAAACTAGAACATAGTTTTCATTCTGCCAGGAGCCAAGAGGGGAGTTGGTGTTTCTCAGTGGGGCACTCTACTTGTGTTTTAGGTAGGACATTTCTTCATCATGAGGGACTGGCCCTTGTAAGACATTTTGCATCCCTGGATGCCCCAGCCACTGAATTCTAGTAGCACCTCCTAGGTTTGTTGACAACCAAAAACCCTGCTCATATTTAACCACAGCAATAGTAGAGAGAGACAGGGAGGGAAAGAGACAGACACACCAAACATCACTTACAGATAATCCATTTTACACTTGAACCCTAAATTTCCTGCCAGCAGAAGGAAATCATAGCCCATGATGTCCCAAATGAAGTATAATCTAGATATCATTTTAATTTGACATTGGAATATTGGTGTGTCAGACTCCATGAATCTCTAGTACTTTCAAAAATATGAGCTCACAAGACAACAGACTGATTGGAACAGAGCTTCTAGTTCTTAGCACATGCCATCTAGCCTTTCTGTTCTCCATCCCCTGCTTTCAGACTGGTATAAGTTAGTCACACAAAGTCAAGCTTCATTCTCTCTTGCCAAATGTCTTTACTTTCAACTCCCCCAGGTAGGAGAGGTAATTCCATAAGCTGTTTTAAGAGATCTTCTGCTCTAGCCTTTATAGAGCTGTTGGATATAGGCCATTTGTACAAGAAAGAGGGTGCAGCAGGAGGTGTGGGGACACCTCTGAGTGCTGGCAGAGTGGAGGTTGGAGACCTCTGTTTTGATTCTGCCCACAGCCCATCATCTACGCATTTTTCCTACCTATCATTGAGAAGAGTGAACATGGCAGTAATAGTTGCTTATTGAATGCTTTTTATTTAGCACCATGTGAAATTCTTTGCATGCTGGGTCTTATTCGGTCTTCCCAACAGGGAATATGTGATATTATCCTCAATTTTAGCTGAAGAAACTAAGGCTAGGCAAGATACAGCTACATGTAGTACATGACAGCACAGACAGCTGAACGTGGCTATCCTTGAGCTCTGAGCCCACTCTCGGGAAATAGGTATGTGATCAAGGGAAACCACATCTACAGGGCACCTGCTCTGTGTTCAGTGCCTGATGCAAATACACATATTTCATTTATTCCTCATTCATACTCTGCAAGGCCAGTGTCACTGTCCCCTGTTGACAGAGAAGAAAACTAGAGGTCACTGGACCTGCCATAGAAGCCTCCCTTCAGGTCTCTTTAACGAATGTCCCTCTGTCCCTAGAGGTGGAGGTTCTGATTTTGGATGAGCAACATGGGAGGGTCTTCCTGGAACAGCCATCCCAGAGGACTCTTATGGGTGTCAAGGGACAGTAATGACCATTCTGGATTAAATGCTTTCTATCCAAACTCTCTCTGCAGGTACTATCCCAGTGGAGACGCCTTTGCTTCAGGGTCAGATGATGCTACGGTATGTTTCTAAGCTCTTGAAAAACTTTTCCTATGAGAAAGAGAGATATGCTAAATTAATTTTGTCTTATAAAAAATAGCTTCTTATGAAAGTAATGTATATTCAGTGAAGAAAACTTAATTAAAAAAAATTTAGTAGTTGATAGACCTTTATTTTATTTATCTATACACAGTGCTGAGAATTGAACCCAGTGCCTCACACATGCCAGGCAAGTGTACTACCACTGAGCCCCAGCCCCAAAAACCTAATTTTTTAAGGAGAAAAATTAAATTACCTTAATATCTCTAAGACAAAAATCAGTTAGATAAATTCCTGTCTTTTGTCTCTTCAACAAAATGCTTTATAATTTGCCTTTTTCACATAGTGGATTATAAACGTCTTCTCATACTGGTAAATATTTGTCTACATTATATTTTTCTTAATAGCATTCCACATATAGACATGCCAGCATTTATTTAACCAGGCTTTGATTTATGGACAGATTTTCTCATTTTCTTTTCCCTGTTAAAAATACTGCTCTAAGTAAATGTTTGTGTACCTTTCTTATTATTTCCTTAGAACTCTTAGATATTACTTGCTGAGCCAAAAGTAGACCCAGCTTCAAGGCTTTGATACTAATTGCAAATTATGTTTATCAATTTTTGAGGGCAAAAATATATTTTGGCTGCCCTCAAAAATGTCAAGTATTAGTAGGACCTGGTGGTATGCACCTGTAAGTCTCAGCTACTTGGTAGGCTGAGGTGGGAGGATCACTTGAGCCCAAGAGTTAAATGCTAGCCTAATCAACAGAGTGAGACCCTGTTCCTAAAAATTAAAAAAAAAAACACGTTAAATATCTTGTTAAATAATAGGTTTCATTCTGATTTGCTGCTATAAAAAATTACAAGGTAATAGATTAAGAGTTTTGGTAATAATGAAAATCATAAGCTTTTCTATATCAAAAAATATGTAACAAAAGGTAAGGGCATAGCCAGGCATGTGGGCATATGCCTGTAATCCCAGCAGCTTGGGAGGCTAAGACAGGAGGATCGAGAGTTCAAAGCCAGCTTCAGCAAAAGCAAAGCACCAAATAATTCACTGAGAGTCTGTCTCCAAATAAAAATACAAAATAGGGCTGGGGATGTGACTCAGTGGTTGAGTGCCCCTGAGTTC
Organism: Marmota monax; assembly: GCF_021218885.2. Taxonomy (NCBI): domain Eukaryota; kingdom Metazoa; phylum Chordata; class Mammalia; order Rodentia; family Sciuridae; genus Marmota; species Marmota monax. Next base: position 53,142,446 of record NW_026693777.1, on the reverse strand, counting down.
AATCCCAGTGCCAGAAAAAAAAAAAAAGATAGGACATACATTTTGGAAAAATTCTTGCCATGTATGTGATAGACCAAGTAAAAATACTTTAGATGTGAAGAGGTTACATAATCAATAAGCTGAATACCACATTTGATGGACCTTTATTCATTTATTATATAGGATAACAATAGACCATTTACAAAATAATAAATCCAAAATGGCCAATAAATACCTAAAAATATTTTTTAATTCATCTATAATCAAAGAAATGCAACTTGAATATATTCAGATGCCTGTTTTGCCTGTTGGATCAGCCAAGCATTGCCCAGGGGTGGAGCTGGTGAGGCAGAGGATCTTTGGAGAAACCCCAGTAAGGCTTGTAGGTACCACCCTTCTGAAGGGAAGATTTTCAGTAGAAATTATGAGCTTTTAAGACATCCTTGTGTTTTGACTTGGCATGCCATTTCTTGAGAACAATTCTATTCTAGAAATTCTACCTCTTGACTATTCTAAGGAAATTTTCAGAGGTGTATTAAGATTTTTACATAAGAATGCTCACAATAGATTTTCTTTTCCAGTACTGGAAATTGAACCCAGGGTCTCTCACATGCTAGGCAATCACTCTGTCACTAAGCTATATCCCACACCTTTTTTATTTTGAGACAGGATCTTCACCATGTTGCTCAGGGTGTCCATGAACTTGTAGTCCTCCTGCCTCAGCCTCCTAAGTAACTGAGATTACAGGTGTACACCACTATACAAGGCAGCACGATAGTGTTATTTATAGAGAAAAATTAGTCACAAGCAAGCACTTAACAGGGTGTGACCAAAAAGATTCTAACATATCAACATGAGGGATGTTTGACAACCATGTGAATTTTTTGAAGATTATCTAATGATAATTAAATAATGCTTATAATGTTACTATAAACAATAATAAAACATCTACCCTGGGCTGGGGTTGTGGCTCAGTGGTAGAGTGCTTGCCTAACGTGTGAGGCACTGGGTTTGATTTTTCAGCACCACATATAAACAAATAAAGGTCCACCAATAACTAATAAAAAATTTAAAAATCTACCCCATTTATATATACACATATAAAATAGAAATAGACTGAAGGAAACAATCTAGACATTAGCATATCTCTAGGACTTGGGGTGACTTTTATTTCCTTTTTCATGCACTTCTAAATATTTTTGAATTTTCTACAATAACCATATTTCCTTTATCAGGAAAATATATTTCATTTTTGTTTTTGTACCTGAAGAAATTTTCTGCATGTACTGATTGTTTGGGTTTCTAATGATCCATGGAGATTAATAGAAGTCAAAACTGAGGGATGAAATAGTAGAAGAGAAAGCTAAAGAGATTTTTTTACCTCATCTGTCAAACCATATAAGCCACCAGCTCCCACCAGAAGCTCTGGGGTCACTATGTCACCAAAGTGGAGCCAAAAGTAAGTGCTTTTTTGTCTGTTTCTTTGTACCTCAGTGTCGCCTCTATGACCTCCGAGCAGACAGGGAGGTCGCCATCTATTCCAAAGAGAGTATCATATTCGGAGCATCCAGCGTGGACTTCTCCCTCAGTGGTAAGATTGTATTTCAGAAACTTCCCCAGGATTATAAGACAGGACCTGAATGCAACCCAGCTCTCTGTCAAGCTTCCCACTAACTAAACTTTCTGTGAACCATTATGTTAAACTCACATTTGTCATTTGTGCCATTTTCCTCAACTGCCCTTTGTGTGTATGTGTGTGTGTCTGTGTCTGTATGATACTGGGGGATAGAACCCGGGGCACTTTATCACGGACCTACATCCCCAGCCCTTTTTATTTATTTATTTATTTTTAATTTTGAGACAGGGTTTGCTAAATTGCCTTTACCATCTTTGAACTTGCAATTTCCCTGCCTCAGCCTCCCAAGTAGCTGGGATTACAGGGGTGCGCCACCACACCTGGCAAAATGATCTGTTTTTGTCCGCCTTGCCCCTTGGTCCCCCTTCCTCTAGGGTCCCATATCCTGTACATACACGTAAGTCCTTACAGAATGGTCACATGATATTACAGTGATTTATTTCTCTCTGCCGCACATCCAGCATGGGGCCAGCAACTGTGCTTTTTCCTCTTTAAATCCCAAAGGCAAAGCACAGGGCCTGGCACATCGTGGCCTAAGTCACTATTTACTGATTGAATGAATAAGTGAATGAATGTGCGAGTGAGTGACGGAAGAAAAGCAGGAGGGAGGAAACTGGTTTAATAACCATCACATCACCCACTTGAAGGTCGCCTGCTCTTTGCTGGATACAATGATTATACCATCAACGTCTGGGATGTTCTCAAAGGCACCCGAGTCTCCATCCTGTTTGGGCACGAAAACCGCGTCAGTACTCTCCGAGTTTCTCCTGATGGGACTGCTTTCTGCTCAGGATCATGGGATCATACCCTGAGAGTAAGTGAAATGTGTTTCTACTGTTCTGTGTGTGACAGGAGGGAGAAGTGACCAGCCTTCCTTAAAGCAGAGAGGGCAGAGCAGGCTGAGATGGGCCGGTCAGCCAGGCAGCAATCACTTCAGCTCTGTGGGCAGCCATAGAGGCAAGGAGTTTCGTGGGGAGGTGCAGAGGGCCCCATCCGCACAGGTAGGTGTTCAAGCACAGATTGGACAACCATGTATCGGTGTCAAGTTGAGGGATAGCTGGGCTCAATAATCCACAATGCTGCCTTTGACCCTGAGGGACAATTCTTGTGATCCTAACCTTTGGCACACCAGATTTCTAGCCTCTCCTCCCAGTTTTGCTGTGTTCTTCTTACTGATGACCTTGTTATGACAAGGGACACAGGCCACAGACACTTTAGGAAGCCTGTGAAGCCCCTAAAATGGTCTTACAAATTGTGTGTGTGAAACAAGCCCTCGTGGCTTTCTTCAAATTCTCAAGCTCCATGACCTTGTCCACCTTTGGCTCCCTCAAAGTATCATCAAAATAGCCTATTCATCAAGCAAAGCAAGTTTATTCCACACGTCAGTGTGAAGGATCACAAACTTGACAGAGACTTAGTAGCATCTCAGAAGGGGAGGGCAGAGGCACATGTGAGGGTCTGGCTTAAGGCAGGTCTTAGGACAGAGGCAGTTGGTTAGGATTGGGCATGTCTGTGGCATGATAGTTTTAAGATTGCTGGAACCTGGGTGAGGGAAGGATTTCAAAGACTGGTAGAGTAAACAGTCATTTGATGCTCTGAGTTGTCCTGAGACTTGGACATTATTTCTAAAGTGGGCAAATGGAATGTCTAGTTTTAGGATAAATAGACATAAAGAATTTTTACAAAATTCCTAAAACAAAAAGTTTTCTGTGAGTTCATCTAAGTGTCTTATTGACGAACACGGTGAACTGTTGGGGTACAGATGGTTCAGATCTCAATCTGAAAGAGCTACCAGTCTCTAGTAAGAGGCCACAGATGCCTATGGATGATTAACTAAGAGACAGGGGAGTCAGATCCCCAGAAGCACCTTCAGGTGGCTGGGAATGAAATGTTTTCCTCCTAAGGCACGTGAGTACCCTAGTTTGGATGGAGTGAGTTCATGCGTGTGCCGTGTGCATACAAGTGGATAGACTGATTTTATCTCCTTAAGTTCAAGTCAGACAAGTTGTTAACTACTAAGGAATTAAAAATTATCTGTCTTCACAGGTCTGGGCATAATCATCATCTCACAGTTCACACATACGTACCTGAGGATGGAATGTGAAATCTTCACCTGTAAATAGACAGACCTTCTAGAAGAGCTTAGGGTTTCTTGCAGTTTAGCTTAAGAGATCAGCTGCATAGCTCAAACTCACTAAGCATCTTCAGCATCACTGCTAAAACCACCACCCCTGGAAATACATTCTCATGAGCCTTCAGCACTACAAGAATACTTTGAAGAACAGTATTTTTCATTTTGACCTATTTATAAAGTTTATCCATTTTTAAGGTTATTCTAAATAACTTCAAGTTTATTCTAAATAATTCAACTCATTCTGTTGCCCATAGAATTCAGCAATTGAATATTTCATACTACTTCCTTGAATCAAATTCATTTTCAGAACACTTTAAAATCTGCTTTTTCTTAGCGTACACTGTGACTTTTGGAACCTTGCTCTAGAAGTGCTGGTTTTATGGACTGTCTAAGGAGGAATGTGTTAATTGGCCTGTGACAGAACAAAATTCCAATTCCAAATGTTATTGGACAAAACCACTTTTTAAAAATGTGTTTTTATTATAAAATTATCTTTTTTCAGTCTCCTGTCATCTTTTTTGAGATAAAACATTTTTGTCTGTGTACACTGTTATAAATGAAGCAGGAATATGCATAAAACAGACAGGATGTTTGATTCATGAATTACATTGCTGATGTTGTATATGCCTAAATAAATGTATTAGGGCATTTTTCCTCATTTGAGGGAAGAGCTGAATGCTGTCTGTAACACAATGCTTCTGAGAGCAAGCAAAACCTTCCTGTGTGGGAACATAGGACAGTAAACTTATTTAAAAACCTATTAGTAGCATTAGTGGAAACACTTGGATCAAAGTGGATCTTTTCCATATAAATTATATTCATATATATTGCACTGCAATTGTAATTGCATACACAGATTGATGGATAGATCTTGAATAATAATGTATTTATTCATCATATATTTAGAGAAAAATATCAAAAGAACATTTTGTCTTTATTTGAAATTCAGCAGTTCCTTCTAGAAGATGCCAAGTACTTTTTGTTATGAGATTCCTTTTATTCTTTCTTTCCCTTTCTTTGTTTTAATTTTAAGGTGTAGAGATCTATTTGTTTTAGTAAGCTGCTCATTCAAAAAGTTCACATGTGCCCAGGCACGGTGGCACACATCCATGGTCTCAGCTGCTCAGGAACCGAGGTAGGAAGATTGCTTGAGTCCAAGAGCTCAAGATCAGACTGGGCAAGATAGCCAGACCCCTGTCAAAAAAGGGGGGGAGAGGTGGATACAAAAAGATACATTACTTAGGGGACTGAAAGGTCACCTCAGAGACCCAAATCCTTCCTAGGTGAGGCTTGCCCTGTGGGTGGCCTGGGGTCTGACCGGCCAGGTGCTTGCTGTGCTGAGGCTATTTGTATACATCCCCTGAGTTGTCCAGTCCCCTCTCTGCTCTGCCCAGCCCTTTTCCTAGTGGTAGTTTTGGCTTTGTCGGCCCAGCCCCAGGGCCTGCTTCTCCAAGAGGCCCTTGCACAGCTGGAGCTGGAACAGCCATGGGAAAGGCCTGGACTCCCATAAGCACTGGGGAGGTGGGAGTGCCAAGCCCACCCTCAAAACTATTCAAGCATCATGATGGGCCCACCAGTCAAAATCAAGCAGACCAGCTGTTCTATAAACTCACTTTAAATAAACACAATACTTGTATTTAATCATTTGCAGAGCAAATATTTACCAAGGGTTTTATAAGACACCAGGGCCAGGGTAGAGAGGAAAAGATTAATGGCCTCTTCCTGCCTCCTGAGAGCTCAGGGTTAGAGGGAGCATGGTTCAGAGGAGCCATGTTTTAGAATCGTCCAACGGCTGACAGGGTCAACCCTAAGGGATGAGCTCTGCTCCTGAACATCCCAGAATTTGCCTGGGATTCACTGACCTCGAGCTGTCACCCCCTTCCCTCTCCACACACCTGTGTCTCTACTCTGACCTGGACCTGCTAGCTTCCAGAAGTGAAGAAACACAGGGCAAAGGAAAGCCCACTGCACTCAGGGAAGCAAGTTCAAGTGTCCATGTTTGGGGGTGGAAGCATCATCAGTCCACCTGCAAAGTAGCCCAAGATTTTCCAACCAAGAGAGCAACTTCAAGGCCAGATGAAAGTATTCCACAGAATGCCTTGGGCAGGAAGCCACCTCTCCCCAAAGTCCATGTTCTCACAGTGGGTGCTGTTTAGTATTTATTGGTGAAATTCTTTATTTGGAATATACTATGCCATGTGGAGACTCAAGGGTAAACTCCATGTAATAAATTGTATTTTGCATATTGAAAATAATACTGAGTGTAGTTTTTGAATCAATTTTTCTTTTTTTGTAGCAGACCTGAGGACAACCTGCTGAACCATTTGTGGTGAAGGGGCCAAAAGGATGTGTCCCAGGCAAGAAAGGAGCCTCAGGGAACCTCCTCCCCAGCCAGAGAGAAACTTTAGGCAGAAAGGATGTGTAGAGTCAACAGTGTTTGTGGGACATATTTGTGGAACAAAATCATATCAGCTGCTTTAGAGAGAAAGCAGTCGGCCTGTGAGAACCTGGGGTCCCAGTGACCTTCCCTGTTCTGGGGTGAGCCAGAAGCAGACACTCCATGTCCACTTCTCTTCTCCCCTCCAACCCTTTCCACACCCTCCTCTCGGTGATTGGTGGTTTAAAGGCAGCACAAGGTTCTAGGCCTTGGAAAGGCCTGTGTGTCTGGGCTTATGTAATTCCAGCTAGCTAGAAGTTGGCCCCACTGACACTAGGTTCCTCCATAAGTTAGGAGGGGCGGTATGGTGACAAAGAATGAGGACCTTGGGTTCCCAGCTCTATCACTTATGCAGGATACATGATAATTCTAAATATCTTTCAACCTCAGTTTCCTCATCTATGAAATGGGACAGTAGTAAAGTAGGTGAAGTGCCTACTCAAAACTTTGGCCCCCTCTCTGTCATTTCCCAGTCCCCTTCCTATTTCTTCCCTCTCCCTTCTCACTCCTCTTACTCATTCTCCCTCTTTCTCCTTCCTTCTTATTCTTATCCCTACCTCTTTTCTCTTCCTCCTCTCTTCCCCTCACCATCTTTTCTCTCCTCTCTTCATCCCCTTCCTGGCTTCCTCCCTCTCACCCCTTCAGGGGCTCTGGTTCATACTTTTAAGCTAGGGGCTGGGGTTGTGGCTCAGCGGTAGAGTGATAGCCTAGCACAGGCAAGGTCCTGGGTTCGATCCTCAGCACCACATAAAAAATAAATAAAATCAAAGTATTGTGTCCAACTACAACTAAAAAATAAATATTTTTTAAAAAAAAGAAAGAAAAGAAGCTAGTGGGCCCTTTTCAGGCACCTCTGAGTGAGAACTCCCTGGGGGTCATTAAGGCCTTAGAAGAGCTTCGAAAAGAAGAAACCAGGATAAATAAGGAGAGCTAGCCTCTAGGAAAGGCCTTCAGAGGAGGCTTGGGGCAGCCCTGGGCAGCATGGGAAGTCACAGAGGGTCCCAGAGAGGCAGTCAGAAGGGCCCAAGAGAAACTGGAGCCTGTGACCTGCTTAAAACCTTTTCTAAGGAGGACCTCTAGAATCCTGGGAGAGCAATGATAGGTTGGAAGATTAACAGAGGCAGGGGTTGAGGCCATGTTGTTTCTCCCAGGCCTGGAGAACTGACTGAACAGGGATTTACTGTAGATCTTCATTTCCTAAACTTGCCTGCTGAGAACCTTCCCAGTCAACAGCAGGGTGAAATATGGCTCCTCTGGCTGCACTGGGTAGGCACAAAGGGGGCCAGGATTATGATGAGGAAGCCCCCTGGGGGATCTTCTTGTCTCCAGATCCTGTCTGTGAGTGAGAATTGGGTCACTCTTCAGAGCAGACCCCTGACTTCTCATTTCTAGACAGGACTTGTCTGGAGCCAGGCCAGCTTTCAGAACTGCTAACAGCCACAGGGACTATGGCCCCCTGTGGGCTAACTCAGGCTAATTCTGGTGAAAGATATGAAGTTATTTTATATTTTGTATTACATAAAGGATGCAGAGCCTCCAGTGAGGTGACAGGATCAGAAATGGTGCTATGGTTAATTTAACCCACATAAATAAATACAAATAACTGAATGTAAGAATGGTATCTCACTTATGTGAAAACTGACAACAGGAAGTGCTTGTCTCTGAACCTGAGGTTAGCTAACCAACACACCACTGTGGATGCCTGACTTTGTCATAAACAAGAAACCATGAAAGTTGAGGTCACTGTTTCCAGCCTATGTGTTTTCCACAGTAACAGGCAGCCTCCTGCCCTTAGGTCTCTGCTCATAAGAAATGAAAAGTTTAGGGATGGGGTTGTGGCTCAGTGGTAGAGCACTTGCCTAGCATGTGTGAGGCACTGGGTTCGATCCTCATCACCACATAGAAATAAATAAATTAAATAAAGGTATTGCATCCATCTGTAACTAAAAAAAAATAAAATAAAATAAAAAAAAATGAAAAGTTTGTCCTCACAAAACCCAAACACATATGTTCATAGCAGCATTATAATAGCCAAAAGTGGAAATAGCCCAAATGCTGAACAACAGCTGAATGGATATTCAGCAATAAAAAGGAGTGAAGTGCTGACTCATGCTACCTCATGGATGAACCCTGAACACTTTGTGCCAAGTGAAAGACACAAAGAGTCATAGATTATATGATTCCATTTATACGAAATGTCCAAATAAGCAAATCCACAGAGACCGAAAGTAGATTTGTGGTTACTTAGGGCTGGAGGTGGAGTTTGACTGCTGAATAGATTTCTTTTGGGGTATTGAAATTAGATGGAGGTGAGATTGCACAACTCTAAATACACTAAAATCACTGAGTTATATACTTTAAAGGTGTGAGTCTTATGGTATATAAATTATATCTCAGTAAAGCTTTTATTTAAAAATGCAGAAAAATAAAAGGCAGCTACAAGCTTTTTGCAAAATTTCAAAAAAAAAAAAAAACAGAAATCACATAGATAAGACAGTTGTATGTCGTGTTTGAGTAAAACAAATGAGCCTGGGTTGGAGCCCTGGTTAATTCATATGAATATCAAAAACTTCTCTGCAAAACCAAGCTTTTACAGCATGCCAGGCACTGTGCTAAGCACTCTGCATACACCAACTCATGTACTCCTGGCCACAGTCCCGGGACGCAGACATTTCCTTATCTTCATTTTTGAGATGGGAAATCAAGGTCAGGAGTGCTGAATAGCTTGCCCATGATTGCACAGCTTCAAAGCTGCAGAGCCAGGATTTTAATCATGTCTGACTACAAACTGCCTCTTGGCACTATGTGTGAATAGGAAATTCTGTGTGGGGGATAATTTATTTATTTATTGTTTAGTTCTACTGATAAAAGAGTTACCAATGGCAGGACCAGATATTTCCCACTCACTCTCAAGCTACTCTAAATCTAAGAAAAGTTGTGCTTATTGTTAAAATATATTGTTCAGAATAGTAGAATCATGACTCTCTTGCATATATGATATTTTTATAAAAAAATAAATATCAAAACTTTTATTTAACTCAATAACTAATGAGGGAACAAGATATCAAAACCAGTTCAGATAGGAATTTGATGAGTATAGATTTATATTCTCTTACAACATATCTCATTTGGCTCACTCTGATGGGAATCTTTCCCATTGGTAGATCAGGCACTTAACAGTAGCATTAGCCAGCTCAAGTTCTATAGTGGAAATTCCATGTTTTTGAATCTGTACATACCCTCTGTCCCTGATGCCATGACCTTCCTGCTCACTGAGCAAACAGCTAGGTAGAGAGTGACTGACATTTCACAGAGTGCTTAATTTTGTCCACCTGATTGAGTCTCTGCAGTGGATATCCTTTGGCAGGCATTCGCACAGCACACAAATACCTTCACAGTCTATGCCCATTCAGAGGCCTCCTGCCATAATCATCTTCCCAGTATTTCCTTATCATTGGTCTTTCACTCCTGTTTTTGTTTTTTTTTTAAAGGCTCTGACAATCTAGGAAAACTATCAGGAATGCTTATGAATCAGTGTAGATCTGTACTCTAAGCATCTCTCACCCCAGGTAAAGTAGACAACCAAACATACTACTCTTATTTTTGCCCACTGAGTAAATTTTCCTTTGCCAGTGTCCTTCACAGTCACCCCTAAGTGTGAGTGAATGCCATAGCTATTCAGTTTTTTTTTTTTAATTGTACTGGGAATTGAACCCAGGAGTGCTTTACCACTGAGCTAAGTCCCCAGCTCATTTTATTTTTTTATTTTGAGACAGGGTCTCAATAAGTTGCCTAGGGCCTTGCTAATTTGCTGAGGCTATCCTTGAACTCATAGCCCCCCAGTCTCAGCCCCCCAAGTCTCTGGGATTACAGGTCTGTGCCACCATGCCTGGCACTATCCACTTTCATATGGAAATAGCTTATCATATGGAACCATCTGTAATCCAGGCTTGAGTTTTCCTCGATCAGCTGGCCCTAAACAACACCCCAAGAGACCATACACAAGGCAAAGCACCTTGGGGTTGAAGGAGTCTGGGCAACCTGCTTATATACTTGTTCCTTCTCAACCTGCCTGAGTTCAGTCTCTCATATGCCATTCCCATTTGATGACAGATTGCTGCTCTATACATCCAGCTTTATTGTTAAGTTCTGTAAACAAGTCAAGATGGCACCTGGCATTTTGCCAGAGGGAGTGGTTTGTGAAGTAACGCCAGCGAGCCCTTAAGTGTGGAGATTCCTTATTGGTTGACTGCTGTATCTAGTTTATGTTAATTAAGATAAGCTGTGTGGAATGTATATATACCCCTCCTGTCCTACAATAAACAGCTCCCACTCCTGCTGTATCAATGTACACAAGTTGTTTGTCACACCCCCCCCCCCAGTTTTTTGCTGCAGCCGGACTGCGGCACTTTATGACTCAGTAGTCTAGACAACATTGAGTTCAGATGGGACTCAAGCTGTGTAGTCTCTTTATGGTTAGGCCTATAGCCTTTACCAAGGCTCAGTAGAAAGCCACAGCCTACTTCACAAAAGGAGAAAAGTCATCTTCAGAAGAAGTAATAGAATTTGCTAAAATTCTAGTGATCTCCAACCATTGCCTAATAGTGCTTACCAGAGGTTGCATACAGCATATTTTGACACAGCAAGTACCATTAGATCTGCTGGATCATAAGACCCAAGAGGTGGAGTAGCCTCATGGCAGCCTGCATGTTCTGCACAGCTTTCTTTTACTGCAGTCCCCAATTCACCAGCCTGTAGACTGGGTTGAAGTAGAACACTCAAATGTGGTATATGTTGCCTGTGAAACCTAAATGGCCTACTGCTACAGACAGAATGCTTGTATCCCTCCAAAATTCATGCTGAAATTCTAAACCCCAACATGATGGTATTAAAGATGGGGGACTTTAGAAAATGATTAGATCAAGGGATGGAACCCTTATAAATAGGACTACTGCCCCTATAAAAGAAGCCCCATAGAGTTCATTTACCCTTTCTGCAATGTAAGGGCACAGTAAGAAAACTGCCATGATCCAGGAAAGTGAGCTCTTGTCAGACACAGAATCTGTCAGCATCTTGACATTGGACTTTTCAGCCAATAGAATTTTAAGTAACAAATTTCCCTTCTTCATAAGATATCTAGTCTATGGTATTCTGTTATAGTTATTTGAATGCACTAAGATAACTAATAAATGCTGTGTCTCTTTTTTCTTTCTTTCACTATTTTTTTCTTATTTTTTAGTTGTAGTTGTACACAATACCTTTATTTTACTTAATTTTACTTTATTTTACTTAAATAAATTTCTATGTGGTGCTAAGGATTGAAACTAGGGCCTTGCCCATGCTAGGCAAGCACTCTACCACTGAGCCACAACCTCAACCCCTCTTTATTTTTTCTTGTAGGTGATGCAGATGTAGCAATTTGTCTTTCACTCTGGAAGGGGTATTAAAACATGTTCCAGACCACTGAACTGGAGAAATGTCACTGCTAGTACCAATTCTATATCAGTCTGAGTCCAATCAGGAGAAAGAAACCATAGAGTAATATGAACTGAAAAAGTTTAATAGAAGATTTTTTACTGTATCAGGAGATTGGAATAATGAGGGATTGGTCAGTAAAAGAAATGAGAACTCTAAGCAATATAGGAATGGTGGTGCAAGGAGGAGCTGCCTCCTAATAACTGAATACTTCAACTTCTCCTATTATAGTGATAATTATAATTAAAGAAATGGTCCATTCCTTTGTGTCCACCCATTTCTAGAAGTTAAGGTCCTTGAGGTCAGGAACCATATGTCTTGTTCTTCATCACATCTCCAGTGCTAAGAGGGAAAGGCCTAGCACCCCACAGGCTCTTAACGTCTGCAAATGAATACAGCACTGTAGCAGCCTCCCGGAGAATTAGCCCTGTTTCCTGCCCGTTTTGCCACACCCAACCAAAGAAATCAACACACACCTGAATGCATTCTTCCAATCTAGAGATGCTGGTTAATGGCTGCTGGAGAGCAGTCAGTGCGGGCTGTGTGTGGCCTTAAAGGAAAGGCAAGAGCCATGCCCAGCTTTCTGGACTGTCAGCTCTGGTTCTTAATCCCCAGGCCCAGAACTAAGCAATAATCCCAGTCTCGCACTGCTCCTGATTTCTACAGACACACGCGAACTCCCGCAAACCTCTGGGACTCGCTTATGGAATGTCACAGGTGCAAGTGGGATTCCCATCAAAGGCTTCTCTCCCGACCTTAGAAAAAACAGGAACCTGGCGCCAGCTGGGGCAGACGCAGTGGGCTCTAGAGAAAAGGCGGGGGTCGAGGCCCCGTGCGGAGGCCAGAGGATGGCAGACCTGCTGCAGGAGCGCACCGCCGAGCTGCTGACCGACTACCTGGAGTACTGTGCCCGGGAGCCGGGCACCCCCGAGCCGCCCCCGTCCACTCCCGAGGCCGCCCTGCTGCGCTCCGCGGCCGCCCGGTTACAACAGCAATACGAGCCCTTCTTCTCCCTCTACCGCGGGCACCCAGGTAACCGTGTCGAGCTGATGGCACAGATGGCAGAGGCTGTTCTTTCCGACAACCAGGCCCTCAACTGGGGCCGTGTGGTGATGCTTGTGACCTTCGCAGGGACGCTGCTGGAGAGAAAGCCGCAGGACACCCACGGGCCGCACACCCGGGACCAAGCTGCCCTGGACTGTCAGCGTCTCGTGGACTTGCTCTGTGCTCAGCTCGTGGGGCGGCACCGCGCCTGGCTGGAGGCTCAAGGCGGCTGGGTGAGCACCGCGCAGCACAGGTCTGCTAGCACTGAGGGGGACCCCGACCCATCAGCCCCGGTGGGGGGGAGAGTTCTCTGAAAGTGAAAAGTCTGGGTTCAGCAGCACGGGAAAGGATGGTGAATGTCCGGGGTTTCTTCTCTTGGCAGTCAGATTGACAGAAATTGAGCTTGCTAGACGGCTCCAATTAATTGAGCATGACTTGGGTCTGCAAGCTTTGACCTTCCCCCTTAACTAGCTTTTAGGAAACTCTGTTAGGTCTGCAGGGTTCACTCATGTAGGGATTCCCAACTAGTAAAGTCAACAATAATGCAGCCCAGGCCAGGGCTGGGCTCCTGCTGCTTGTTAAATGACTTTTGGAGAAAGATCCGGCAGGGTGTGTGGTCACCAGTGGGGATCCCAACACGGTGTCCTTCATTTCTAATCCCCTGAATCCTGCTGATGGGACCTTCCAGGCCCCTGACTTTCGGTTGGAGATGATGATGATGATGATGATTTTTGGTACTGGGGACTGAACACAGGGGTGTTTAACCACTGAGCCACATCCCCAGCCCTTTTTTATATTTTATTTAGAGATAGTGTCTCATTGAATTGCTTGGGGCCTAACTAAATTTCTGAGACTAGATTTGAATTTGAGATCCTCCTGCCTCAGCCTCCCCAGCTGCTGGGATTACAGGCGTGTGCCACTACACTGGAGATTCTTAATTTTCAGCTCCTGGAACCAAGAAAAGCTGACCACTTAAGCCCACAGTATGACTCTTGGATTCTGAGCTAGACCCCTTGTTTCTTTCATCCCCTTCTCACCAGTCTTAAATCAGGACTGGAGTGACCCAAATTACAGGATAAATACAGTTAAACTATAGAAACTGGTAATTTAAAAAAAAATTAGTCTGTCAATTTCCATGTAGCCTTCCTCTGGTAACAGATGGGGTACCTTTGGGGAGGAAGTCACTTGAAGTGTGAGCATTGACTTCTGCATTATTCCTGATGTTGGCCTTAGTGAAGGCAAGAGAACTCCCTTATCTGAGTTTCTGAAAACCCCTGAGGCTCTCTGCACCTAAAGAGGAAATTAGGCGGGTGTTGGTTTTTATTTTTGTTTGTTTTTGTTTTTTGCTAATCAATAGTGACTAAGGAATAATCTCTTAACATCAAGAAGTGGGAAATTATCCTACTGGGTAAACAGGATTTACCTTTATTTTCTGGCTAGAAGTAAAATGCCACAACCTGGAGTTTAATTCCCTTCCTAAATGGAGCCTCTTGCCTTATTATCTCAGGTGATAGTTTTTTAATCTAGTGATTTAGCAGTTCCCTAATAGCATAGGTTCTTTGTTCAGAAAAGAGCATGATTACTCATGGCAGTCTCCCTTCTTCCATTTAGAGTGTTCCCGCTCTAGGTGACAAAGTTAAATGGTTGCTTCTGTGCACTATGTTGGACTTCTTACAAATTCTGATGGGTTCCTAGTTACAAGTTGCCTATTGTCAGAATCCCCTTTCTTTTTTAATACAAGAGTTATTTTACTGTTTAATCTAGAACCTCCTGCATATTGGGTTTTTTAATATTTCTGTTTGCTTGGTTTTGGTTTTATGCTAGGGATTGAATGCAGTGCCTGTGCATTGCTATGCTTGCACTTTACTACTGGGCTGCACACCCAGCCTCTCCTGTGTATTTGAGCTCAGGTTTTGAGCATTGTGAAACCTAATTCTTCTCTTCTCTCTGTCCCTTGTAGGATGGCTTTTGTGACTTCTTTAGGACACCCTTGCCACTAACATTTTGGAGAAATCTTCTGGTCCAGATTTTTATGTCGTGCCTTTTAGCAACTATCTTCATCTATTTCTGCAAACGATTTTATCGTACTTCCTAACATTTTTAACCCATTTTTATCTGTTAACCATGACCAGCTAAGTGACAATTTTAGATAAGAAGACAAGAACTCAGGAAAACTTCCGCCCAGAGACATTTTTACCCCCATGTTACAGGGAGTCCTGCGGTGATGATGTCCTGCGGTGATGATTCAGCCAATGTTTCAGCATATACTCAGGTGTGAGGACTAAGCCACAGAGGCTCTTTTCTGAGTGGGGGAAGTAGGGAGTCTAAAGGCTCTTTGCTCCAAAGAACTGCAGAAGAAACTGCATTCCATTAACTGAGAAATGTGCTCTTGGCTGCATTTGGATGAATGAATAGAAACCTCTCCTCTCCATCCACCATTTCTGCTGGTAACTCACCATGGCTGTGGTTTCAGGGCAAAATGATCCTCAGAGAAACCTAAGTCCCATGCAACAAGGAATGTGATATTAATCCTTTTATAAGGAATTCTTTGAAATTGAATTCTTTGAAACCTAAATCCTTTGATATCTACTTCCTGGGACATCTAGGTTTATAGAGCTAATATTGTTTTTTTTCCTCTGACTTGAACAAAATTTTAAGTAACTTCAAAGTTTTAATAAATGTATATTTTTAAAGAAACTTAGTTGGTTTTCCCTGTGATTCAATACTCCTTTGTTTTTATGAGGAACTCGATGACCATTTTTCATTGCCTCCTTAAATATATAATATGTAACAATGCTTTATTTTAAATCATTTAATCACCACACAAGCTCATAAAAATCATTTTCCTCTGTTCCACCTTCCATTCTGCAATCAACCCATCACTTACAAGGTGATCAGCTGTGCCATGTCCCTCTAGGCCTTCCTGGCCACTGTTATACTTGCATTATATAAAAGTGGACATGCTCTTTTGACTTAGTCTTATGAGCTCTTGTACTTCAGAGCATGAAGCTCTGCCATGCAGATCTGTTATGCAGTATTCTCCCCTATGGCAGGATTAGCTGCTTTAACTATCCCTCCATTGCTAGGTGCCTTAGGGTGTTTCTCCTACCTCAGGCTATTAGAAGCAAGGTTGCATGGATTTCTTGTGTATATGTGCATACCCTTTCACAGATGCTGATTATGTTAGAGAATTCTATGTGTGTGTGTAAATTTGGCTGCTACTTCTGCATGTAGTGGTGCACACCTGTAATCCCAATGGCTTGAGAGGTTGAGGCAGAATTGTAAATTCAAGAGCAGCCTCTGCTGAAACTGTAACTCAGTGGCAAAGTGCCCATGGTTTCAATTCCTCACCCCCCCATCCAAAATTGGCTTCCACTAATTTATTATTCAAATTGGCTCTACCAGTCCAAAGTTGTGGATGCTTAGCTCTTCACATTCTTGCCAAAGTTGTAATCCTAAATGTTTCCTTTATGGCTTTTGGTATTTGGGTCTTCTATAAGAAGGTCATCCTTATCCAAAGATAGTGGTCTGTTCTTTGTTCTTTCCCTACTTATAGAAGGAATTCTCTTTTTTAAATTAATTTATTCTAATTTGTTATATATGACAGAACAAATTTCAACTCATACTACACATCTAGAGCACAATTTTTCATGTCTCTGGTTGAACACAAAGTAGAGTCATACCGTTTGTGTCTTCATACATGTATTTAAGGTAATGATGTCCATCTCATTCCACCATCTTTCCTACCCCCATGTACCCTCCCTTCCCTTCCCTCCCCTTTGCCCTATCTAAAATTCTTCCATTTCTCCCATGCTCCCCACCCATCCCCATTATGGATCAGCATCCATATATCAGAGAAAACATTCAGCATTTGGTTTTTTGGGATTGGCTTACTTAGCATGATATTCTCCAACTCCATCCATTTACCTGCAAATGCCATGATTTTATTCTCTTTTAATGCTGAGTAGTATTCCATTGTGTATATATATATCACATTTTCTTTATCCATTTATCTACTGAAGGGCATCTAGGCTGGTTCCACAATTTAGCTATTGTGAATTGTGCTGCTATAAACATTGATGTGGCTGTGTCCCTGTAGTATGCTGTTTTTAAATCCTCTGGGTATAAACCGAGGAGTGGGATAGCTGGGTCAAATGGTGGTTCCATTCCAAGTTTTCTAAGGAATCTCCATACTGCTTTCCAGATTGGTTGCACCAATTTGCAGACCCACCAGCAATGTATGAGTGTGCCTTTTCCCCCCACATCCTCGCCAACACTTATTGTTGCTTGTATTCTTAACAGCGGCCATTCTGACTGGAGTGAGATGAAATCTTAGAGTAGTTTTGATTTGGCTTAGCACATCACTTTTGCTGAGGCTGGCTTTGAACTCACGATCCTGCTGCCTCAGCCTCCCAAGCCACTGGGATTACAGGCACGCACCATCATGCCCAGCAAACACCTCAGTTTTCTTATGGGCATCTTCCTTCCTCTCAGACCATGTGGCTCTGGTGGGTTCCACTCTTCCCCACTTAAACCACCCCAACGTGAGGAAACACGATCCATATCTGGCCTGACAGAGCCCACTCCTGAGCCAAGCTAACAGGACTCGGCCCCTGGGTTTCTGTGGGGAAGACTCTGGTGCACCACGTGAAGAGAGCCTACATGAAGGGAAGACCACACGGAATGCTAGGGACCCCCCCAGGAAACTGCTCTGGTGTTAGAGCTCCCGTCTCAGGATGTGACTATGCCCAAAACTACCTGGGACCCAGATTTCCTTTTCTATTTAAACCAATTGTTGATACACATGAAACTATTCAGTCCTGAGTCCTAAGTATTTGGTATGACTGCTATAAAAAGAAATTTAGAGTCTAAATCTGGCTGTTTGGAATGCTCATTAGTTCTAACTAGCTTCCTTTTCCAACACTTACACCTTACCTTCTTAGTTAATTGCATAAATTCATAAATAGTTGTGATAACTCTCCCCTGTCTACCAGGATCTCCCTTGATTTCCAGTCAATAGATGCTGCCTTTTCTTTTAGCATTTTCCCCCCACTTGAAAAGGAAGAAGAGACGGAGATATTACTCTGGTCAGAATTTAACCTAGACTCTCAGTTCTTTGAGTCCGTTAGGGATTAAATACATCTGCACTAATCCTCTGAGGCAAGAAACTGTCTCCTGAAGGTAAGCAGTGCTGACTACCATGTGGTGAGCCTGGCAGTCTCAGGAAGTGTTTCCAAATAGAATATCTAGCCACAGGAAAGAAGTATTTTTCTCATGTGGCAATCACTTGTTTTCTAGCTCGCTCCATAAGCTAAGTGGTCTGGCCTACTAAGAGGAAGAAAGATTAGCATGACGTGGCATGGGATGCTGTGGAAGTTCAGGCCTCTCGGGTGCAAATTTTTAGTGATATCACCCGTCAGCCTGTACATAGTAGGTCCCTCAAATAGCATATCTCAATGTGACAGCCCTGTGGTCTTGGAGGTAAGGACTTTTGGCCTGAGGCTCCATTCCTTGGCTACTTTGAAGGCTATGTGTTGCTATCTCAAGTTTTTCCTGCATTTCTAAATGCTGGCTGGGCCTTCTAGGTGAATGTTGTTTGCTTCAAACTCAATTTCCTCCCCCAGTTGAACTTTCCCTGTAATCTGGGAGTCCTTTGAGACCCCACTTCCTTATCTCCCTGCTGCTTTTCCCAGCACATACCTAAGTATTTGGTATCACTCCCAGGACATATTCTTTCCTCATCAAAATCTCTCTGCCCTCACTGGGCATGCCTGTAATCGCAACAATTTAGGAGGCTGAGGTAGGAGGATAGCACGTTTAAGGCCATTCTCTGGAACTTAGACACTTTCTGAAAATAAAAAAATAAAAATGGCCGGGTATGTAGGTCAGTGGTAGAGAAGGTTTTCTTGGTCCTGTGTTTCTTTAGGAACTTAGAATCTCTTTCCAGCTCTTTTTTGGCACATTTTATCCTTACATACCTCAAATCCATCTGCATTTCTGCTACTTGGAGTAAACTAGTAAAATATGACTCAAACTGTAGCCCTGGATTTGTTTCATCCCATCTGACCATAAGCTCCTGAGAGCAGAGCCTATGCCCTACTTGGTTCATTTGTACACCCAGCACCTACTGCAGCATCTGGTAGAAGATCAGGGAAAGAATCTGAGCAGCAATGCTAATCAGATACTCCCATTCCAGCTCCTAAGCAGGTAACAGGGACTTCTGAGGCCCCCTGCTCCAGATGGTCACAGGGCACCCTTTCCTACTGATTACGCATATGTGTCATTACTGCCTCTGCCTTCTGAGCTACCTTGTTCGTGCTCAGGACTCTGTCTCACTCTTGTGACCAACGCTTGCACTCTGCCACGGGACACATCCTTTTTATTTGTATAGAACTAATACTAGGAAGGGACTCAAATCTATAGGCTGGATTTCAAAAGTAATATTTATTCAGTGGGAGTTAAAGAGTTAAGGATAACATCAATGTTATCGACAGTTACAAATTCCTCACCAGACTGCAGCCCTGAAAGTTAGGAGAAGAAAGCATCTCAAGTTCAAGACATGATCGACTGTGGAACCTGATGGGTCGTGTAAGAAGAGGACTGAGAAAATCATGTTCCCACTTTCCCTTCTATCCCTTGAGCTTCTGCTTTCTGATTTGAAAATTGGCAAAATCAACTTGACTTTTTCTGGATTTTTTTTTCAATGGCTAATTGGGGAATTTTAAAAACTGAATTATTGGTGTACATAATTTTTCTTTTTTTTTTCTTTTATCTAAGCTCTCCTCTGTGTATTCCTTTCTGCCTCTTTTCATGAGTATCAATAACTTAGAAGGGTTAATTGTCAGATATTCAGCACAGCTGAGCCCTGCTCCTCTGAGGAAACAGACTTTGAGAGGTTCGGTTGATAAGTGACCAGCTCTGGAAGAAAGGGCAGTTGACCTCTGAGTTGGCTATCTCAGCCACTGTGCTGTCCACTGAGTCTTACTCCCAGGTTCCATGCTGGAGATAAACTCAGAAGACTTGGGCTGGATCCTGGACCCTGGACCCTGCCTGCTCTGCCCTCAGCTCTGCCACTTTTCAAGTGAATGACAGTGGCCAAATTGTCAAATGTGTTTAATATAGTTTTGTTTTGCCTTGGCATCGACATAAATTGCTCCAAACCCAGCCATACCCCACCAGGGCTGGCCTGGTTGAAACTTCTCCTCCCCAACAGACTGCGGTACAGCCACTTGTTCCTCATTGCACTGACCAAACGCAACATGCCCAACAACCATTGACAAGGATAACACCAGAGTCACTTAAAACTTGGCCAATCACAACGCCCACGGGAAAGCCCAACAGGTAAAGCCCCTGGGGCCTTAATAAAGGAATGGTCCCACAACTCTCCTGCTCTTGCCTCCAGACTTCCTGTCAGTGCTCCCAAGTTCTCTGGGATCTGTAAGTAACAAATTTCTTCTATTTCGTTCATTTCAGTTTTTCCTCATTGGGTCTCACTGACTGGCACACCAGAACCTCCTGGTCCAGGTTCTCCTAGAGAGTGGCTACCTTGACTTATGGTCGTACTCAAGAGTAGATTAGAGAGAACCATGACAGAAATCCCAACACCTGGTTATTTAACCTCCCTTAACCTCTCTTACCTCATCAGGGAGAAAGTGCCTGTTGACAATAGTACTTACAAGTTGAGGTTGTTTTGATGATGGAACAAGTCTTCTCTTAGTTCTTAGCCCAGAGCCTAGTACACAAGTACTGAATGTCAAACTAGTGTTATTGTTCTTAGCACTTGTCAGCTCTAAGCAAGTGATTCCCATCTTTGAATATCATGGCTTTATATGTAATATGAGGCCCTAATAACCAGTCCCCTGGTTGTACTAGACAGACCTTTGAAGAAGAATTGTTCAGCATGAGGTGGATCTGGGACAACCTGTATCCTGGCTTTGCCTTGTCAAAATAGCTTATAAGAACACCCAAGTTCTCTTTCTCTGACTATTCTGTGAGACTTGCTTCTCGGTGGTTGCCGTGTATCTGTTATGGTGTGCTGTCATATCCTCTGTATTTGCTTAGGACCCCAGTACAGACACTCATCTTTTGTCACTGGTTTCCCACAGAAGAAGATTCATTGTAAAAAATAAACTTTACAAATTAAAAACAAAATTAAGAATGGTTTGGGACTAGGCACTATCAAGGGGACTACAGCCAGCCTCTCATTAAGGGGTCTTCTTTCTGCCCAGGATAATCCAAGCCACCCTAAGACCTACAATCTCAAATAATTAGTAATAAAAACAAAGCTCAAATACTCAGAAATATTTACAGAAAGTGAAGCTCCTGATAGATCAAGGGCTGAGTCTTGCTTATGATGTCTTGCAGTCAACAAGCTGATTGGCATCTTGGTAGGTCACATCCATCTCAGGTGCTGTGTGGGATCTTTGGCAGAGCTTGAGGGGGGAAGTTCACCTGCATCAGGTGGTCAATCCCTGTGGGGAGTGCCACAGGGAGTTCCCAATGTCAGACTTATCCCCCCATGAGACTACTATGCACAACAGTCCACACACAGCCCACAGACAGCTTGTGAAAGACCACAGTGGCACATGCCTGTAATCCCAGCAGCTCAGGAGGCTGAGACAGGAGGATCGCAAGTTCAAAGCCAACCTCAGCAACTTAGCAAGACCCTAAACTAGTCAGTGAGACCTTGTCTCTAATAAAATATTTTTAAAAAACTGGGAATGTGGCTCAGTGGTTAATGGCCCCTGGGTTCAATACCCAATACCAAAAGGTATGTATTTATTGTAAACACATATATATGTGTGTATAAGTATATATGTGTATATATATTTTTAATTTTTTTGCTGTCAATGGACATTTATTTATTTATATGTGGTGCTGATAATCAAACCCAGTGCCTTACACATGCTAGGCAAGCGCTCTACCGCTGAGCTACAATCCCAGCCCAAATGTGTGTATATGTGTATATTACAATTTGATAATCAACATTAGCAAAGTAGGGAGGGGTGCTATTAGAGAATGGATTATCCAGATTCAATGTCACTGGGAGCGAATTGACAGTGGAACCCAGGATCTCTATCTCTAGCTCTGCTTCCAGAAATAAAGAGCATCTTCAAAACCCGTGATGTTTTCCTCCCACAAAACTGTGGAATAATGGTAAGATGGGAAAGCAAGGTCCTGTGACGGGGTGGGGGGTGTGCATAAAGAGTCAAGGGGCAGCCAGTCTCCCACCCCAAACATCTGGCTCTAGGTGTGTCCCAGTGGATTGAGAAATAATTACAGCTTCCTGAAATGAGAGTAGTAATAAGGGAGGCTCCCAGAGGGAGCCCTGAATTCAGCCAGGGAGGGCCATAGGTCACAGAAGACCCAGATGGCCACACAGCCCCTATTTGCAGACAAGTGGTCCTTTTCCTCCATGTCCTCTCCAACACCTAAGGAGAGTTCCTGCCCGGATGCAAGGGCTCACACTTGGCCCCAAAAACCTTGGCCAATCTAGATGAGGAGCTCTTGACTCCACTGCACAAAGAATCACATGGGGTCTTTATGTCAATGCCAGTCCTTCCCAACTCCCCCCAAATTCCAATATTTTTGGTCCCCCTGCCACCTACAGCATTCCCAGATGACCCTGCTTGGCAGCCAGGATTAAGCACTACTGATTTAGATCCTTGTCAATAACTAGTAACTAACCCCCAAGAGTCACCAAACATTGAGAGAAAATTCTAACTGCATAGAAGTAACAAACAGCAGAAAGAACACTCCCAAGAAAACAGAATCGAAGAAGCAACTAAAACGAAACTTTAAAAGATTAAGGCTCCTGCCTATAATCTCAAGGACTTGGAAGGCTGAGGCAAGAGGATCATGAGTTCAAAGCCAACCTCAATAACTTACCAAGGTACTGAGAAACTCAGAACTTGTCTCTAGAAAAAATACTTTTTAAAAAAGGGGATGAGAGTGCTAGGGATGTGACTCAGTGGTTAAGCACTGTGGGTTCAATTAAAAAAAAAAAAAAAACTTCACAGGAAAACACAGAAACCTCCAATTTGGAAGACCTTCAACCATTTAAAAGATCTCCCATAATAAAGGTTTTGGAAATTAAAAATATTACTGACACCAGGCACAGTGGTGTCAATGCCTACAATGCCAGCACCACAGCAGGCTGAGACAGGAGGACCTCAAGTTCAAGGCCAGTCTCAGCAACTTAGACCCTGTCTCAAAAATATCTGTGGATGTAGTTCAGTGGTAAAGCACCATTGGATTCAATCCCTAGTACAAAAATATAAATATTACTGAAATACTAGTAAGGACAAGGATTTGATTGCCAACACCACCAATATAAAATAAACTTGCTGGACATTATTTTTATAACAACTTGTTGAAAAGAGTATATTTTTCAGTTTTTCTGTTCATTATTATTGCAATAAATTTGTTTAACAATGACTTTTAACATTTTAAAGCACACTGATAATTCCATGTTTTTAGTGTATTAACAGTGTCATACAACCATTTCCTTTATCTAATTCCAGATATTTCTATCACCTCAAAAAGACACTCTAGATCCATTATCAATCACTCCCAAATCCTCCCTCCCCACACTCTCTGGCAACCACTACCCTATTGTGTCTCTATGGATGTGCCTATTCCGGACATTTCATGTAAACAATCAGATAACTCATGACTTTTTGTCTGACTTCTTTCATTTAGCATAGTATTTTCCAGGTTTATCCTCACTGTGGCACATGTCAGTACTCAATCCCTTTAGGAGCTAATACTGCATTATGTTAATGTAGCACTTTATTATCCATTCATCAGCTAATGGACACATGGGTTGTTTTTGTTTTCTGGCTATTACAAATACGCTGCTGGGAACCTTCTTTCATGGGTTTTTGTGTGGTCCTTTTTAGTTCTCTTGGGTATATGCCTAGGAATGGAATTGCTGGGTTACGTGAACGGCTACACTATTCTTCACAGTATTACACATTCCCACTGTTACCAAAAGCTCAGTCCTTGTCCCCGATGCCAATCCAATAATGAGGTCATGCCTTTGAGAAAAAGGAAAAAGAAGGTTTATTGCTTTGCTAGCAAAGGAGAAGCACAAGGGACACCTG
Source organism: Marmota monax (assembly GCF_021218885.2). NCBI lineage: Eukaryota > Metazoa > Chordata > Mammalia > Rodentia > Sciuridae > Marmota > Marmota monax. The sequence continues at coordinate 53,118,636 of NW_026693777.1, read as the reverse complement.
TCCCAGAGGCTATGATTCTGTGTCAAGAGGGGCAAAAGGTGCGACATCTGTAATCGAGGGTAGAGATAAAGAATGTCCATGCATTTCTGCCCTAGTCAATGCTTTATTCACTCAAATCACTCAATACAATTTCACTCTATAGGTTCTTAATCAAGAAAATGACAATCCTTAATGCTAGGCACTTCGGTAGACATAATCAATTCACAGCAAACAATTCTAGATTGATTCTAAGCACTACAAATACCCTTAATCATGACTGGCTCATGACAGACGTTCCCTCTGCATGCTAAGTTCAAGTATCAGATCAAAAGTCTCAAGCCTTAGGCTTTACGTCCAGCAGATGCACACTCACTCAGACCATGGTGATCAGATCAGAACCACGGCAGGCTTCTCTTGGGGTGGAGCTGACAGCCGGTTGAGGAGAGGGTCATAGGGAGAATTTTGGCTTTCACCAGGGTCAAGATGAGGCTGCAGAGTTTGAGAGCGGTGAGGAAAATGCAGAGGATCAGGCAAATGATGACAAGTGTTGGGATGTCAGTCCAGGTCCTCATCAGGCTCTCAGGCTTGTGTGCATCAGTGTCAGCTGGCTTAATGTCTATTCATTTGCTCCAATATTTATATGAAATTTTGGGGCTTTTGACCCCCCCCCTTTAATCCTTATCAGTTCCAGGTCTCTCAGTGACATCGTTTACCCTGGGGTTAAAACATCCAGTCTGGTGGTCTCCACCCTAATTTTCTCAGGGGAGGACAGCACAACAGAGACTTCACTCCGAGTTTGTCAGGGTGGGAAGAAGTGACTTGTTTGTGCTTGAGGGCCATACTGGGGGGGCTCCGTTAGGCATGCCTGGTGATACTCCAAGTTTCAAACTAGAGTTTCTAAAATAGAGTTGCTTAGGCTCAGGCCTAAGGCCATCCTCACATTCTGCCCATGAGGGAACTGGGTGATTCAAAGGCTACAATCCACGTTCTCTGTCGGGAGTTGTAATTCACTTATTAATATGGAAGACAGTCATTTCTGTCTTCGTGTGTCATCCTCGAAGTACTTACTTCCAGTGGTGTGTGCTCAAGAACAAATAACTCTGCTTAGGATGGGGAAGAAATGTAATCCTGTTTCCCCTGAGATTAGGGAGGAGGAGTGAGGAAGAGAAAGAAGCATCCTTTTAAAAATAAGTCACAGTAGTGAAACTGGTCTTGAAAATCAGGATTGGATCCTTGTATCCCTGGTGTGGAAGATTAAACACCTGAGAAACACCAAGGCAAGGTCAAAAAGTTTGAATTAAAAGATAGAACAGAGAGAAAGACTCCTCTGGAGAGGAGGAGGTCCAGAGCTGTTGCCCGGAGGAGTGGGGGTGTCTTGCCCTTTTATAGATTTTATAGATTTCTTCTCATGCCCCTTTCTGCCATCCTGCCTACCTGGCCAAAAGGTGGGAATGACGAAAGATGGGAAAGGAGCCACCCAGGAGGTGCTCATTAACAACTCTGCTGGGAGGAACACTTCCCTGCAGGCAGGTAACTTGGCAATAGGTTTTGAGGAGGGAGAAGTGTTCTGGAGGTATTAGCATTTTATTTGCTTTTGAATTAGCCCCCATCTTAGGGACCCAATCATTTATTCTCTAATTTATCAGTCCTTTGCTCTTATCTCAGTGGCAGAGCATCCAGCATAAACGGATTAAAGCATAAAGTGGACCACTGTCACACCACCCAAAGGGGAAAGGAAACTCTTCATCTCTACCCAAGCAAGATCTGAGGAAAATACAACTTGTTTCTTTAAAATAGAAGACTTCTGCCCCTATTCCCTTGGCTTCCTGGACCACATGACTACACATGCTGACTTGCTGGAAGACAGGGTCCTCTGCCCCTTCTGCAGCCAAATGGTGCTCTGCTTATGCCATGAAGGTTGGCCACTTCTCACACCAAGCCTGCATCCTGTGCTGTGGGATATTCCACACCTGTTAAGATTCTGCTCAACTAGCTAACAGTGCCAGTTTGTTTCTTCACCATGTCTTAGTGTTTTAGTCTGCTTTTTCCTGCTGTGGCCAAAAGACCTGACAAGAACAATTTTAGAAGTTTATTCGGCACTAATGGTTTCAGAGGTCTCAGTCCATAGAGGGCCAACTCCACTGCTCCGGGCCTGAGGTGAGGCAGAGCGTCGGGGCTGAAGGGTGTGGAGGAGGAAAGAAGCTGGGGACATGGCCACCAGGAAGCAGAGAGAGCTCTGCTCTTTAGGTACTAAACATAAACCACAAAGTCATACCTACCTCCTCCAGCCACACCCTATCTGCCTACAGTTAAACCCAGTTAATTCATATCAGTGAATTAATGTGTTGATTGAGTTAAGGCTCTCATAACCACCTCAGAACTTTCTTGCATTATCTCTCATATGAGCTTTTAGGGGACACCTCATAACTAAAAAATAACATCTAATCTTTGAAATTCAAAGGAATTGAAAATGTGGATGACTGCAGTTGATGAAAATCCCGAGGCAAAGTACCACTGTCTGGGGTTGGGCACTGCCTGCTGGGGAGGTGGAGTCCATCGCCCCCTAGAGTATAAGTAGTTACGTGGCATTGTGACACTCATCCCGGGGACTGTAACGCAAACTGCCTCCACTTCCTACCTCCTCCCAGACACTGCTATTCCCTTTTTCTCTGTGGAGGTTTAATCTACTTCTGTCCCAGCGTGAACCTTCTGTAAATTTTGGCTCTTATTTGGCCATTCTGAGCCCTGTGACAAGTCATCTAACGTCATCCACGCAAGCCCATCAGTGGTGGTGATATGCACAAAGCCTTTGGAACACGGCCTGCATGTAAAACCTTTACAACGTTAGCCACAGCTCCTATAGCCCAGTCCTGATCCAGACCCTGCCTCAGGCAGGTCCCTTATGCCTGCAAGGAAATAGGAAGAGGCTCTGGTTCAGTTAGGTGGGACCCTCCATTCTGCTTGAAACCTAGTGTCCATCCCATGCCTCAGGTAAGGGCTCCCTAACTATCCTAAGAGTTGAGCCACAGAAGGCCATTCATTCCTCTTGACTTGGGCTATAATGATAGTGATCTTGATTTCCTGCTACAGTCCTGGGTATCCTGGCATGAGCTTGCTATTTTCTGCAATTGATTTATGAAAAAAATGTCAAGTGGAGACTAAGTTTCTACTGATGTAATGCTTGACTATAAATCATGCTCTTAAAAATAAGATGAATTAGGGCCATCATGCCTCCATGACTAATAAGAGGTGGTCCTGGGGCTGGGGCTGGGGCTCAGCGGTAGCGCACTTGCCTAGCATGTGTGAGGCACGGGGTTCATTTCGCAACACCACATATAAATAAATAAAATAAAGGTCTATCAACAACCAAAAAACAATTTTTTTAAAAAAAAAAAAAGGTGGTCCTAGCAGTTCAAAGAGAAGTATGGGATTGTGAAGGGGCCATAAATTTGAATTTATTATGTGCTAAAAATTATTTTGAAGGTTTGGTTTTCTCTTCTTTTGTGTTTAAGTAACAGGTTAACCCAGGTTCTGGCCACCTCATAAAGAGAGAATCTTTCAGCATTTGGTTTTCCTCACAAGTTTGGAAAATGCAAAGACAAAGAATAAATGCATGTCCTGAGCCCTCATAATTTATCCTGTGCCAATGCCATAGAGGTCACTGTTCTTCTGACCTTGGGATTATAGTAATACTGACCTTGACTTCCCCATAGAGCCAGGAGACCCTGTTCCAGTCCTGCTTCCGAGGTGGAGTTTGTCTTGTGCATCACCTTCCTGTCCTCAAAGTGGGGCCAGAACTCCTCAATAGTCTATGCCCCTGATTGAGCAGCCCATGAGTGGCACTTAAAGAAATGTAGAGGTAAATCTAAAAATATTTCCTCAGGTCTTCATTAGACTATATTAGAATACATATGAAAAGTACATATAAAATTGGGGCTGCCTCTGCTGGTCCTGGGGATTTAATTTTATTGGTTTAGGTGGATCATGGCATGACTAGTTCTAAAAGTTCCTCAGATGGCTCTAACTTGCAGCCAGTGCTTGCTTGTACATCTAGGGCTGAGCCACAGCATTAAACGAATATCTGATAGTTACCCTTTCATAAAACTCTATTTGAGCTCAATCACATTAATTAACCTAGTTAAGATTTCATTATTAACAGACTTAAAATAGGCACATGCACTTTGAATTAGATGAATACCAACTTTTTCAGAATTACAATTGACAGAATCAAATATTTTAATCAGGTCTGTTGGGGAAAAACAGTTCCTAGGCTCCTCCCTCCATTTCCCACTCTCATGACATCTTTCGAGTCTTTAAATAGATTCTTTCAGGATTTGCTCTATCTTTAAGTAGGGTGCTTGGATTTTATTTCTTGATGTTTTTGCATTTAGTGACATTGTCACTTGTCTTTGCACTGTGATAGGTGCATCCTTCCCACCCCCGTCTCTTGCCACATACACAATTTCCATTCCCCAACTCTACTCAATATAATTATAATTTTAGTTCAATCAATATTCATGTTTTACATTATGATTTTTGTGTGTTGTTCCTAGCTGAGTCATGGAACCAACTATGATTAGTTCGTGCTTGCACTTTCATTTCCTTGAGTTAATAATTGCCTTAATTTTTTTGTTTTTTTACTTGATTAGTTGGCACTCGCTTTCTATAAACTTCTCAGTAATCCATCCTTAAATTCTCTATCAGATGTTTAAATCTCCTCTTGGCATTTATTCACATGGGGTGTTCTGTAAGTTTGATTTTCCTGAAGAACCTACCAGAACCTTCTCCCCATCTCACATCAGGACTGACTACCTCCGTGCCAGGCACACAATCGTCATCCTGTTCCCTCAGAGTCACAAACCCAGGATTCCCCTCATTTTTCTCTGGTGCTATTTCTATGCCTCACTGGCCTTTCCTGCTCTACCCCCCCATTTTGGTGAAACTCACCCTCCGATATCTTCCTGACTATGACCACTCAGGAGGTGAATATTCGAAGCCTTGCTTTGAAACCTTTATTTCACCCCTGCAGTTGATTAATGCTTCGTCTGGATTCAAAATTGTCCATTATTATCCTTCAGAATTTTAGAGGGGCCTCTCCATTTTCCTCTGGTTTCCAAGATTTTTCCATGTTTCTTTCCTTTCTAGTGTTGATTCCTGATCTTTTTTTGGGGGGGAGGGGGGGACAAAGGGGGTACTGGGGATTGAACCCAGAGGCTCTCTACCTTGAGCTACATCCCCAGTCCTGTTCAGTTTTTATTTCAAGACAGGGTCTCACTAACTTGCTTAGGGCCTTGCCAAGTTGTGCGGGCTGGCCTCAACCTTGTGATCCTCCTGTCTTGGGCTCCAGAGTTGCTGTGATTACAGGTGTATGCCACCATGCCTGGCGCTCACAGTCCTTTATTACTGTTTTTTTTTCTTTTCTTTTCCTTTCCTTTCCCCTTTCCTTTCCTTTCTTTTCTTTTTCTTTCTTTTCTTTTCTTCTCCTCTCCAGGAGCCTACAGGATCTTCTCTTTGATCCCTGGATTCTGAAATTTCACAATGATGCAGGTGTATAATTTCATCCACTGTTCTGGAGACTAGATAAAACCTTTTCCAATCTGGAGACTCATTTTCTTCTATCCTGGGAGATTTACTTGGTTCAGTCCATTGATCTTCTTATTACTTTTGTGTTATTGCTCCTACTACTCTTAATATTTGGATATTGGGTTTACTTTGTCTCATTGATTTTTCTTATTTTCCTACATCTTGGTTTTGGAGTTTTGTTTTGTACTAGATTTCTCCAATTTTATCTTTCTTTTTCCTTTTCATGTTCTTAGTTTCTTAGACCTTTTTTTGTTTTCTGAATATTCCTTCTTATAACATATTCTTTTTGCTTCTTGAATGCATAATCTTTCGGGGGCTATTAAATATTCTTCTTGCAGTCTTTGTTCCAGTTGCACCTCCCACCATTTGTTATCATTTAATTTTTTTGTTTGTTTTTCTTTCTTTCTTTCATGTTAGAGTCTTTCCTTGGGTATTTGGTAATTTTAGATTGTTTGCCTGTATCTAAAAAACATGGGCTAAGTAAAATGCTGATTGAAAACTTTAAGGATGCTTATCAGTGTACTCCACTGTCAGGTGATCTGGCTGGGCTGAATGTTGTAGAATCCAAAGTTGTTATCCTGAGATCCTTCCCTGTCACAGATGGAGGAAGAAAGGGGAAAATAGTGGGGAATGATACTGGCCAAATCCTATTGTTATATTGCAGGCACAAATATGTAACAATGAATCCCACCATTATGTACAATTTTAACTCACCAATAAAAAATACAGAAAAAAACAAAGCAAGTTAAAAAAAAAAGAAAGAAATGTGTTATATAGGGGAGAAAAAGACAAGCAGAGCAGAGTAAGGGGAACCCAGGAGTCCGTGGGAAGGCGTTGTTGTTCTCACTGAAAATAAGATTTTAACATTTCAAAGGAACCAGCCAGGCAGAACATCTGGGAGAAGAACTCTCTAAGTAGAAGAAATGGAAAAAAATGCCTTGAGAAAGAAGCGTGCGCAGCATGTTGAGGAATTGTATCAGGACCAGTGTGGCGGGGGACAAAATGAGCCAGAGGAATCCAGGGGCTGAGCTGAGGCAAGGAGGGAGGTAGAGAGTGCAGATTTTGTGGCCTTCTGAGATGTGGTAAGGACTTAGGCTGTCACTTGAGGAGGGACAGGGACTGATGCAGAGTAATGACATGTGATTTAAATCTTAACACTGTTGTGTGTACAGGGTATCATCAGGGGCAGAGAAAGGAAGGCTAGTGGGCAGGCTACTGAATTGACACAGCTGGTAAATAGTCATGACTTTAACACTAGCAGTGACAAAATGTCAAATTCTAGATATATTTTGAGTTTGGAAGTGATAAGATTTTCTGAGAAATAAGAGACAAAAGTCAAAACAAGTCTTTTGGGGGGGTTGGGGGCAGGGAGGGGACTTCAGAAGTTCAGTTTTGGATTCACGTAAATGATGTGATTTCAAGGATCGTCTCAGACTGACCACAAACCGAGGAGCAAGAGCAGTAATGAGGAGCTTTGTTGGGAGGCTGTGACTCTTGACAGTAGAGAAGTCAGTCCGGCAAAGACTGCCCCAGAGGAGCAAGCGGTGAGACAGGAGGAAAACTGAGATGGCCTGAGGTGCTTAGAAGCCAGAGGAAAAAACTGTGCCTTAACCATTGTTCCATCATGGCCAGGTGCACTGTTCAAGTTCAGTAAATTATAATTGTGCTTTCCAGATGTGTGTACATATGCACATGCTTCGGCTGATTCGTACTCTATGCAGCCCTGGTGATGAACTTAGGTTGGAACCATCATTGGAGCAAGTCGCAGCCATTTGTTTTATCCCTCCATTGAAAATAAACTTAAAATGCAAACATCTTACTCAGTGCAATTTTTTTCCCTCACATATGTTCCTGGATTCCCTTAATTGCCTTCTTGGTTGTGTTTAACCCCTTTAGTTCACCAATATCCTGTGTCTTGAGCAGATAACCTCCAGTAGCCCTTTCTCCCCATCACAGTATTTATCACCAATTGTCAACAAATCCACACCAACCAACACACAGCACATATTAAAAATTTGGTGACAGTGTGACTGAGAAAGGGAATACCAGGGCTAAAAGCAGCCTCAGATTTATACAATCCCAGAGGAACCAATGGCCAAGGAAAATGTCTCTTGGTACACATATGATTTTTAGAGAAGTTCTCTCATTGGCCTTTCCTGTCACACACTGATCACTGTGTGAGGCGATGGGGCGATATGATTGGTCAGGACAGGATCATGTGCTCACACTTTGACCAAGAGTGGGGGCACCGTGAGTAGCCAGCCATATATAACTGCAAGATGTAGTCAGGGGATTCTTGAAAAGGGTAATGCTACCAGAGAGGTGGGTAAGGAGTGCTGGCATCCCAGACCAATAGATGTACACCAACAGCCTTGTTTTTTTATGCAACAAAGGTTTGTGGGCATCTATATGGGCCAGATGCTGTACCAGGAACTTTCAGGTGTAGTTAGTTCAGCCAAATTTTTCAATATTCCGATGCAGTAAAAATGTTTAGAAGGTATGCTGCAGGTGAGAAAAAAAACAAGGCTCAGAAGCTGCAAATAATTTACTTAGGATCCCAAAGCAAGTCATTTGTGGAGTTGAGTCATAGTGACTTGTTTTTGCCTTTTAGTCAAGGGTCTTCCCCTTCTATTTTTCACTACAAGGTCTAGAGTTGAGAACCCTTGACAGAAGGCAAGAAACAGAGCTAGGGTGTGGGAAACTGGAAGGATGGGTTGGAGGAAAAGGAATGCGGAACTTGACTTCAGACATGTTAAGTTCCAAGAAAAAACCCAAAAATACAATTGGAGGACTCTCATTGCAGACCCAGAGGGTTGACTCACCTTTGCCTAGTCTCAACTTTCTTGTTTCTTTGATTCCACATTTGGAATTGGAAAGGCTAAGTAGTGGCTTTCCCATCTCACAGTTGCAGCTAGATGTGGTCACATAACATACCCTCGCCAAGGAAATGTGAGTGAAGGTATGTAACTGGGTTCTGAGAAATCTTTTGCTTGGCTAATACAAAGGGAACGACAATGCTGGCATGGTCCCTTCTTCCTTCTCCTTGCCTTAAGTATGAGTTCATATGGATAAATATGAAACCACTTATAATATTAATATAAATATGTAACTGAAATAGTTATGTTGAGCCCACAAAGGAAAGGCAAAATAATCAGACATTATCCCCAATGTTTTCTAGCCGCTGAACCAAACCAAAAAAACTTCATGTCCCCTGGATTTTTGTTACATGAGAAAAATGAATCGTCATTTTCTAAGCTTCTGGAGGTTGATTTTTTTCTGTTCTTTGAGCCAAATATATTCAAAACTGATACATTTCTGCAGGCAGTAAGTATTTGATAAATGGTTGACTGAAGGGAGGGAACGAGAGAGACTTGAGATCATGGATGTCATGTGAAACCATGTCTTATCAAGGTGGGGAAACTAAGATGAGACAGGAGAACACCCAGGTCCCTCTTGGTGTCTTCAGAAAATCTGTAGAAAAGGGTTAGGAGAACCAAGTAGAACTTCCTTCCAAGTGGGCAGAGTAACATATACAGAGGAGCTTGGGGAGATGAGGTGCCATCGGCCACGTGGGGAGAGCATGTGAAACCTCACCACACAAAGCCACATCTGCTCTTCATGAGCTTAGAGAATTGCACAGGACTGATTTAAGCAGTGGAATTTGTTAAACAGCCCTAAAGAGAAAAGACTTAAAAGCTCTTCTCTACAATACAGTCATATTCATTTGTGCTCTTCCCTATTACGTATGTTCATCCGAAATAATCACCCTGCAAACTGTGCTCCCACAGCACACCACCCTGGAATTAAAGGTTTGAAATAGGAAGAAAAAGAATGCATAAAAACACAAAGATTATTTCATCTTAAAAATTGGGAGCTTCCTAGAAACACATGCATTTCAGCATGATTGTAATTGTATGTTTCCATCACCCCCAAAATCAAGTAAGAGTAAATTTGATTTAGAAGATATATATTTAGCACCCACTGCATATCCAGAAAATGCCTAATTTGGCTAAGAAATTTATTTCCTCTGATAAAGGTCAAATAAAGAAGGCACCTGGGACATTTCCCACCCACAAGATTCTTGTGTCCTCTGTGTACTATTAGGAAACAAGTGTCCCCCACTAGAGACAGACTTGCTATTCAATGAGTAAAGACTATTTCTCAGAAATCATCTGAGAAAGAAGAGAGAGAAGTTGGGTTTACTGTGGTTTGACAGCTCTGACCACAGACTTTACCACAACTATTTATATTTCTGGAGCAGCTTTCCAGTAACTGTGAGCAACTCTCAAGACTGGCAATTGCTCTGGGAGGCCTTTGACTCCTGAGACTTTCTTCTGAGACCAAGGGCCTACCCTACATGGAGGTGGAAGTTGGGAGGGGGGATAGACAAAACAAGAGGCCAAAAGACAGCCAGTGGTGCTAGAGTGAAGGAAGGAGAGGGCACTTCATGGGCCAAGTGTAGCCCGGTGACTGGCACAGACTGAGCAACTGGCTGGAATGTGCTGGGCAGTTCTGCTTCCTGACAAAGGACACCCAGATATAGCCCTGCTCTCCCAAGGCAACCTGCTGGAATGAGAGAAAGCTCTCAAAGTCTTAAAAAGTCTGGCTCCTCTCCAGTCTAGGGCAGGGCCACACAGCCTAGGCTGTTGCTTCAGTGGTCTGGTCCCCCTGCAGTGAGGTGGAGCCCTGACTTGCCACCCAGCAGCCCTGGATGTGCAGTGGCAGGAAGGTGCTTTTGCCTCTGGCCCCACAGAAGTGGTCTTCCGAGGACCCAAGGTGCTTGATTTACCTCCTGTCTGATCCTAGAAGAGAGAAGAAAGGGAATACAGAGGCACGAGCATCCCCTGACTACCAGTGGGGTTCAGCTTATCTTCTTTTGAGTAAAATTGATATTTTCTCTGAATCTTAGCTCTTTACTCATTGAACCTAAAGGGTTGGGTTTTTTTTTTTTCTTTTTTCTTTTTTTTTTTTTTTGGTGGGGGTGGTGGTGTGAGGGACCTGGGATTGAATTCGGGAGCATTCAACCACTGAGCCACATCCCCAGCCCTATTTTAAATTTTATCTAGAGACAAAGTCTCATTTAGTGGCTTAGCATCCCGTTTTCGCTAAGGCTGGCTTTAAACTCGTGATCCTCCTGCCTCAGCCTCCTGAGCTGCTGTGGTTACAGGCGTGCGCCACCATACCCAGCTGAACCTAGAGTTTTTGATTACTTACTCATTTATATTTATGTACAATTGGGTCCCTGCAATTTTTTACAACTCAAGTCCTCTTTATATGCAAACTTTTCAAAACTCCCAGCCTATATAAAACAAATTGTCTTTGAAGTATATTTAAAATAATAGAACATATAAATGACTTATGATATTTCATTTCCATGCAGCCACTTAAAATTGTCATTATGCTTCTATACCCCTCCTGCACAGAGTGGAAATTGGTACAACCATTTTTTATTTTATTATTTTTAGACCTTTATTATGGACAATTTCAAAAACAATTTTAGAGAAAATAACATAATGAATCCTCACATACCCATCACCGAGCTTAAACGATTTTCAATCGTATGGTTGATCCTTTTTCTTCTACATGCTCCCTCACTCCCCATATCTTCATTTATGCTCATCACAGCCTCTCCATGCAAGCTCCTAAGTCCTCTGAAACACATGCCTGTGGTCTTGAATTAGCCATTGCCTTTAAATAGGAAACAGTTATCTAGAGACCACAGTCTGGGTTCTCAAGGTGCTAATATCCCTGAGCTGGTTACTCTTTCCAGGTGACAATGCTTTCCTTGAAGTTATTCTCAGGTTCTACTAGACCTCTAGACTCACATGACTACAGTAGGCCACACTTGATATTGACTTCATTTAGAAAAAGGATTCAAGGGCAGCCAGGTGTAATGGTTCATGCTTGTGATCCCTGCATCTCAGGAGCCTGAGGCAGGAGGATGGTGACTTCAAAGCAGCCTCAGCAACTTATCGAGCCCTAAGCAATTTAGTGAGACCCTGTCTCTAAATAAAATATTTAAAAGGGCTGGGGATGTGGCTCCAAGATTAAGTGCCTCAGGTTCAATCCTCAGTACCAAAACCAAAAAAAAAAAAAAAAAAAAAAAATTCAAGGGCAGGAAACAGCATACTAGTGGCGGTAGCTGAGGACATTTTTTTAGCCCCTTGTCCCCAAATAGGGTTGGCAAATAAAATACAGGATACCTAGTTATATTGGAACTTCAGATAAACAGCAAATTAAAGCCTCATTTCCCCATTACCTGATATTTCTAGTAATAGTTTAACAGGAATAGCTCCCATGGTGCCTCAAGGGACATATCTAGCTCTGAATCATATACTCAGAAGCCACAGCTTCCCACCAGTTCTTTGCATTCATTCACTACCCTCGCTGTCCAGATGCAGTGGGTCATTTTTACCACTAGCAACGTTGCCTAGTAACACAACTGACATTCCGCTGTTACCAGGTTTCCAGGAGAACAGAGCTGGAAAATAAACACAGTAGAAAATGAGAAGTGAGGTTTTAAAGCCATGTACATAGGCAAAGCTTTTCACTGGTCAGATCTAGGAAAATAGAGATGGATGACAGATGGTAGATGGATAAGTGATAAAGTAAAGGTTAGTAAATATGGATAAAAAAAATCTGGATGCAGCGGTGTGTGCCTGTAATCCCAGCTACTTGGGAGGCTGAGACCAGAGGATTTCAAGTTCCAGGCTAGAGTCAACAATTTGGTGAAACCTGTCTCCAAAAGGGCTGGGGGTGTAGCTCTGCGTTAAAGCACCCTTGGGTTCAATCCCTCATACTGAAGAAGATGTAAAAAAAATAAGGATAAAGAGAACATCATGAGCTGGGTGTGGTGGTGCCTGTAATCCCAGTGTCTCAGGAGGCTGAGGTAAAAGGATCATGAGTTCAAAGCCAGCCTCAACAAATTTGTGAGGCCCCAAGCAACTTAGCGAGACCCTGTCTCTAAATAAAATCTAAAAAGGGGCGGGGATGTGGCTCAGTGGTTAAGTGCCCCTGGGTTCAATCCCCAGTACAAAACACACACACACACACACACACACACACAGAGGAAAACATTATGAGGTCATATTGGTATTTTCCATTCCAGTTCAGGGTTATACAGTGTTTATTTAACTTTACTGATAATCATCTCTATTTCTTATGCTAAAAATCCCACTTCTCAATACACAAACGTTCATTGGCTTTTCTGTGCAATATATATCCAACAATGTCAAGATAAGCATACTGCTGCGTCAAAAATGATGTAGTTACTAAAAATAGTTTGGGATATTTCTGCAGTTCTTTTTGTCCCTAGGACAAATCCTATTAGGGACTTGTGATCAGTATACTTCCTTAAAACTCTGTTCCTTCAAACACCAAGAAGTGTTCTTTCTCCTTTAGTTATCCATAAACTTGATATGAAGTTAATTTTGCTTCTAATTGCTTAGGGTTCATTTCTTATTGATGCATTACAGTTGTTCATAATGATGGGATGTGTTGTTATATAGTCATATGTGCACACAACAATAGAATTTGACCAGTCTTCCTCTCCACCCTCCCCACTCCATCCCCACCTCCCTTCCCACCTTTTTCTCTATTCTACTGATCTCCCTTTGATTTTCATAGGATCACCCCCACCTTTCTTTTCCATTTTCTTCTCTAACTGCCACATATGAAACATGACCCTTGACCTTCTAATTTGGGCTTGTTTCATTTACAATAATGTTCCCAAGTACCATCCTTTTTTCTACAAATGACATGACTGCATTTTTCTTTTTGGTTGAATAAAACTCTATTGTGTATATGTACCACATTTTCTTTATCCGTTATCTGTTGATGGACACCTAGGCTGGTTCCACAGTTTAGCTGTTGTGAATTGTGCTGCCATAAACATGGGTCTACACATATCACTATAGCATGCTGCCTTTAATTCTTTATCACTTTTTTTTTCTTTTTCAGGGCTGAGGACCAAACTCAGGGCCTTGCACATGGGAGGCAAGCACTCTGCCACTGAGTAAACCCCCAATCCCTGATGCCTTTAATTTTCTTTAAGATAAATACCAAGGAGCAGCATCACTAAGTCATTATAGTTGCATTCCTTGTCTTTTGAGAACTTCATACTGATTTCCATGGTGGTTGTACTAATTTACAGTCCCACCTACAGTGCTCATTTTTCTCTATATCTTATATCCTCTCCAGCATTTACTCTTATTTGTATTCTAGCCATTCTGACTAGTGTGAGATTAAATCTGTATAGTCTTGATCTGCATTTCTCTAATTGCAAATGATGCTGAGCATTTCTTCTTACATTTGTTGGCCATTTGTATTTCTTCTTTTGAAAAGTGTCTAGTACATTTGCCCATTTATTAATTGGGTTATTTGATTTAATGAGTGTGAAGTTTTTTGAGTTCTTTATATATTCTAGATAGCAATCCTCTCTCAGTAGAATAGCTAGCAAAGATTTTCTCCCATTCTGTAAGTTCTCTCTTCACATTCTTATTTCCTTTGTTGTTCAGAAACTTTTTAATTTGATACTATCCCTTTTATTACCTCTTGGCATATTGACTGTGCCTATTTGCTGGAGTGTTGACCCTACATTTTCTTCTAGGAGTTGCATAGTTTCTAGTCTAATTCCTTGGTTTTGATCCAGTTGGAGTTGATTTTTTACAGGGTGAGAGATAAGAGTCTAGTTTCATTCTTCTACATATGGACAACCATGCTCCCAGCACCATTTTTTTAAAAGGCTGTCTTTTCTCCAATGTATATTTTTGGTATCTTTGTCAAGGATCAGATGTAAAAGCGTGGGTTTGTGTCTGTGTCTTTTATTCTTTTTTTTTTTTTTTTTTTTTTTTTGGAACTGGGGATTAAACTCAGGGGTACTCAACCACTGAGCCAGCCACATTCCCTTGTTTGTATTTTTTATTTACAGACAGGGTCTCACTGAGTTGTATAGTGCCTCGACATTGCTGAGGCTGCCTTTGAACTCGTGATACTCCTGTCTCAACCTCCAAAGCCACTGGGATTACAAGCATGTGCCACTGTGCCTGGCTTGTGTGTCTTCTATTCTGTACCACTGTTCTATGCATCTGTTTTTAATGCCACTGCCATGTAGTTTTTGTTACTCTAGGTCTGTAGTATAATTTGAAGTCAGGTGTTGTGATACCTCCAGCATTGCTTTTTTGGCTTAAAATTGTTTTGGATATTCTGGATCTTCTATTCTTCCAAAAGAATTTTAGGACTCTTTTTCTAGTTCTGTGAAGAATGTCATTGGTGTTCTGATGGGGATTGAATTCAATCTGTTGTTGGTAATTTGGCCATTTGAACAATCTTAATTCTGCCTATCCATGAACATGGGAGATCTTTCCACCTTCTGAGGTCTTCTTCAATTTTCTTTCTTCAATGTTCAATAGTTTTCATTGTAGAATTCATTTCCCTTCTTAGTTAGATTTATTCCTAAGTGTTTTGTTATTGTTGTTTGTTTATGTGTAGGCTAGTATGAATGGGATTGTTTTCCTGATTTCTTTCTTGGTGTATTTATTGTTAGTATATAGGAAAGCTATTTGATTTTTGTATGTTGATTTTATAACCTGATTGGCAAATTTGTTTAGTAGCTCTAGCTAATCTAGCAGTCTTTTTTTTTTTTTTTTTTTTTTGTAGAGGCGAGTACCAGGGATTGAACTCAGGGGCACTCTACCACTGAGCCACATTCCCAGCTCTATTTTGTATTTTATTTAGAGACAGGGTCTCACTGAGTTGCTTAACATCAGGCTTTTGCTGAGGCTGGCTTTGAACTCACAATCTTCCTGCCTCAGGTTCCCAAGCTGCTAGGATTACAGGCATGTGCCACAACACTCAGCTAATCTAGCAGTCTTTTGGTGGAGTTTTTTGGATCTTTTTTGGATCTTTTAAATACAGGATCATATCATCTGCAAACAGCGATAATTTGATTTCTTTCTTCCTATTTTTATACCTTTACTTCCTTCTCTTGCCTAAATGCTGTAGCTGGAATTTCTAGCACTATATTGTGAAAGTGGATATCTTTTGTCTTGTTCCAGATTTTAAAGTAGGAGTTCATTTTGAATTGTTTTTTAAATGATTCAAATATTCTCATGATTTCAAATACAAATTTAGAAAGTCTATTCAGAGAATTCTGGCTTCTATCCCCCAAACTTCAACTCTATTATCCCTTCTCTTTCCCCATAGGTTAAAAAAAAGGGGAAAAAAAAGTTTTGTTTTATGTTTTATCCTTCTGATGTGAATTTTCATTATAGTTTTAGCACCCCTTCTAAGGAGATCAAGAGCATATTGTACACTTCTCTAACTTGCTTTTTTTCCAGGTTTAACTTTTTAATATTTAGCTTTATTGATTCACATACTATACAATTAACCTTAAGTATTACTCAATGATTTTAATATATTCAGAGTCATGCAAACGTCACCATAATCGATTTTAGAATATTTTTATTCCAAAAGGAAATCATGTACCCATCAACCCTGTTTCTCCCAACTCCCCCACTACAAGCCTAAGCAGCTGCTAAGGTACTTTCTTTCCCTATGGAATTGCTATTGTAGATGCTTCATGTAAGAGGAATCATATAGTATGGGACCTATGGGACCTTTGGTCTGCCTGCCTGCCTTCCTCCTTCCCCCCCTCCCTCCCTCCCTCCCTGCTTTCCTTCTTTCCTTGTACTGGGATTGAACCCAGGAGCATTTTACCACTGAACCACATCCCCAGCCCTTTTTAAAAAATTTTCATCTTGAGACAGGGCCTTGCTAAGTTGCTTTGGGACTCAATAAGTTGCTGAGGCTGGCCTCAAACTTATGATCTTCCTGCCTCAGCCTCCTAAGTTGCTGAAATTATAGGTAGGTGTCAGCACACCTGCTGGCCCTTTTTTTTTCATTTGGCATGTTTTCAAGCTTAATCTATGTTGTAGCATGTACCAGTATTTTTTTTTATTGCTAAATAATATTCCAGTATATGGATATGCCACATTTTATCTGTTTTTAACCTTGCTTTTTCTACTTAATAACATATTTAATATATTACTCCATGGTGTTAGAGATATTACCATTAGTACATCCCAGAGGAGATCTGCCCAAGTTTTTAAAATATTGTTTTAAATTGACAAACAATAATTATATATATTTACATATGCAATATGATGTCTTACTACATCTGTGCATTATAGAATAACTAAATAGGCTATTTAGGATGTCCATTACCTTATACATTTATCATTTCTTTTCAGTGAGAACATTTAAAATCTTTTTAAAATTTTAAAATATACAATTCATTCTTATTAATGTTAGTAGCTGTGCTTTGCAACAGAACACCAGAAGCTCTTCCTCCTGTCTGAAACATTATACCCTTTGACTAGCTGTTGGCTTCCCTTTCCACTCACCCACCCCCACTTCTGGTAACCAGCATTCTGCTCTCTACCTCAGAGTTTGACTTTTTAAAATTCCACATATGGTGAGATCATATAGTGTTTGCCTCTCTCTGCTTTGCCATAGGTTATTTACTTATTTATTTAGGAACTGGGGATTGAAGCCAGAGGCACATTACCAGTGAGCTACATCCCCAGCCCCTCCCCACCTCTCTCTCTCTCTCTCTCTCTCTTTTTTTTTTTTTTTTTTTTTTTTTGAGAGAGAGTCTTGCTAAATTGCTCAGGCTGGTCTCAAACTTGAGATCCTCCCATCTCAGCCTCCTGAGTTTCTGGGATTGCAGGCATGCACCATTGTGCCTAGCTTCATAGGTTATTTAACCAGTATTTTATTCTTACATGTATGCAAGAAAAAAACCTGCTGTAAATCTTGTGAGACAATGGAGAGCTAACTTGTGCCTTCCTCAGTCCTCAGTGGGTTGACCTCAGCAACTGCCAAGGATGCTTTCAGCTTCAAAGACCTCTGACAAATCAGCAAGAGTGACATTAAAAGTCTGATTTCTGAGGCCCTGGTGGTGCTGGGTTGACTCTGGACAGCCTTTGCTGTTAGGTGGTGTTCAATCAATGGAGTTGCTTCTGTGCTGGGAATCCCATGAAATGAAGGGTGAGGGGTACTGTGAGGCCCAACCTCTTTGTCCCACAAGATGGAGTAGATGCTTGCTTATATGGAAATATCCAAAGGACTGTGGACATCAGTAGGTGTTTCCTGGGACCTAGTCCACTGAGGCCAGGAAAGACAAACTTTGCTGTTCTCTGTCAGAAAGCAGAGCAGAGATCAGGGATGGATGGGATGCTGACGGAGCAAGGAGCATCTCCCAGGGAATCAGCAGCAGGACACACGACAACCTCATGAGGCACTTCCCAGCTTGAAGTGGAAGAGATGTCTCCAGGGAAGGGTCTGAGGAGTTCCCAGAGGACAGCGGGAACTCAACTCAGAATCAGCAGGATTCTTAGTGCAAAGGAAAAGAAGTTCAGCACAAGCCAGACAGAGGCTGAGACAGAGGTTTATTTAGGAAAGCAACTACA
Organism: Marmota monax; assembly: GCF_021218885.2. Lineage (NCBI taxonomy): Eukaryota > Metazoa > Chordata > Mammalia > Rodentia > Sciuridae > Marmota > Marmota monax. Next base: position 53,100,604 of record NW_026693777.1, on the reverse strand, counting down.
CATTCAAGGGAGAATGTGGGCTGTCTTTAGAGTGAGAAGTGGCCCTGACTTGCACTGGGGGTCCAATATTTATAGAAGGGCTATATCAGGGGCCAGTCTGGAGATGGAGCCAGGGTGGAGCAGCAAAATTTCTACCAGTTTCCCCTGCACTTCTGTATTTCCCTTATTTTTAAAGGTCACGGGCCAAGGCATTTTGCTCAAGATTTACAACTATGCTTTCTACATCTCAGTGGCAGTGAGTGTTTCCTTTAAGATTCAGTATCTCTCTCTCTCTATCCTAAATTGCTATCTCAGAATCAATGAAGTGGGGACTGACCTGCAGCTCTGTTCCTGGTCCCTTAACCCTGGGGACTGTCCCCTCAGAAGCCTACAAGGCCAGGCCAGAAAATAAATGGGTCAGGGAACGTATGACTCATCTAAAGGGGAGTCCCCACTGATCTTTGCTAAGTGAGAACCCCTAACGTAACTAGATTCTTTGAGGTTTTTTTCTCTCCAGAGGTTAGAGATCTGGATTTTTCTGTGTGGAACTGTGTGGTTTAGGGGGAGTTGTTTTGATTTAGGGTTTTTGGCAAATATATTTGGAAACTGTGTTCAAACTCTGTAAAAACAGAAAATTCAGGGAACTAGCTTGACTGAGGATCTGACTCAGGAAATCCATGAGGGCATAAGCAGGTGCAGGCTCAGGGCCCTTCCTGAACCAGACCCCTACCAGAGGCACAGGAAGCCATGTCCTCCCTTCCTCGTGCTCTACCCTGCCCTCAATTGCTCAAGGAGACATTCTTGGAGCTGAAGCCCAGCTTCGTTTTACTTTAGCTCACTCATCTTTAAAACAGAATCACATCTCTGGAGGTGGTGAGCTGTCAACTAACTGCAGAGGACAGTGCAGAGGTGATATCCTCAGCCTGAACATATTCCCAAGTATGTGTTGAATTCATTGAAGTGAATCCCCTTCTAGGTATCTCATTTCAATTTGGAGAAATGGAAGGTAGCTGAAAATTTTTTTAATAAGGAGAAACTTGAAGATACAAATATTAAAATTATAATATTCAAAACAGTATGGTACTAATGCTGCAACAAACTGGCAAATCAATATCTACCCTAAAGAATAGTTCCTAATATACTTAAATACTTTATAAATGAAAGTGGAATAATCAGAAATCAATCAGAAAGGCTTATTTGATAAATAAATTTGGAAGTTCAATCATTCCAGGAGAAAATCAACTGAGATAGTCTTTTACATTGTAAATCAAAATAAATTTAAAAATTAATAATAAACATAAGAACCAAATAAAAGCCAAAAAACTCTACATTTAGAACAACTTTCTAGTTATAAAAATAGCAAGCTGGTCATGGTGGTGCATGCTATAATCCCAGCAGCTTGGGTGGCTGAGGCAGGAGGATTGCAAGTTCAAAGCCAGCCTCAGCAATTTAGCAAGGCCCTAAGCAACCGAGTGAGACTCTGTTTCTAAATAAAATACAAAATAGGGCTGGGGATGTGGCTCAGTGGTTGAGCGCCCCTGAGCTCCATCCCTGCCCCTGGGTTCATTCCTCAGTACCCAAAAAAACCCACAAAACCAAAAAAAAAAAAAAAGGAAGATACTTACCGAAGGAAAAACGATGGTAAATTCAAGTATAAAAAGAACTTTTTAACACCTAAATGTTTAAAAAAATTTTTAAGTTGAAAGTTACTCTGGACAAAATGAGTGATGAATCTAACAAGATGTAAATGTTAATATTAAATATATAAAGAGCTCATGTTATCAAAAGCTCTATCCTTGTCCCCATGCCAATCCAATAACAAGGACATGGTTTTTTGTTTTTTTTTTTTAATTTTTTATTGTTGGCTGTTCAAAACATTACATAGTTCTTGATATATCATATTTCACAATTTGATTCAAGTGGGTTATGAGCTCCCATTTTTACCCCATATACAGATTGCAGAATCACATCAGTTACACATCCATTGATTTACATATTGCCATACTAGTGTCTGTTGTATTCTGCTGCCTTTCCTATCCTCTACTATCCCCCCTCCCCTCCCCTCCCCTCCCCTCCCCTCTTCTCTCTCTGCTCCCTCTACTGACATTCGTTTGTCCCCCTTATATTATTTTTCCCCTTCCCCTCACTTCCTCTTGTATGTACTTTTGTATAACTCTGAGGGTCTCCTTCCATTTCCATGCATTTTCCCTTCTCTCTCCCTTTCCCTCCCACCTCTCATCCCTGTTTAATGTTAATCTTCTTCTCATGCTCTTCGACCCTACTCTGTTCTTAGTTACTCTCCTTATATCAAAGAAGACATTTGGCATTTGTTTTTTAGGGATTGGCTAGCTTCACTTAGCATAATCTGCTCTAATGCCATCCATTTCCCTGTAAATTCTATGATTTTGTCATTTTTTAATGCAGAGTAATACTCCATTGTGTATAAATGCCACATTTTTTTATCCATTCATCCATTGAAGGGCATCTAGGTTGGTTCCACAGTCTAGCTATTGTGAATTGTGCTGCTATGAACATCGATGTAGCAGTGTCCCTGTAGCATGCTCTTTTTAGGTCTTTAGGGAATAGACCGAGAAGGGGAATAGCTGGGTCAAATGGTGGCTCCATTCCCAGCTTTCCAAGAAATCTCCATACTGCTTTCCAAATTGGCTGCACCAATTTGCAGTCCCACCAGCAATGTACAAGTGTACCCTTTTCCCCACATCCTCGCCAGCACTTGTTGTTGTTTGACTTCATAATGGCTGCCAATCTAACTGGAGTGAGATGGTATCTTAGGGTGGTTTTGATTTGCATTTCTCTGACTGCTAGAGATGGTGAGCATTTTTTCATGTACTTGTTGATTGATTGTATGTCCTCCTCTGAGAAGTGTCTGTTCAGGTCCTTGGCCCATTTGTTGATTGGGTTGTTTGTTCTCTTATTGTCTAATTTTTTGAGTTCTTTGTATACTCTGGATATTAGGGCTCTATCTGAAGTGTGAGGAGTAAAGATTTGTTCCAAGGATGTAGGCTCTCTATTTACCTCTCTTATTGTATCTTTTGCTGAGAAAAAACTTTTTAGTTTGAGTAAGTCCCATTTGTTGATTCTAGTTATTAACTTTTGTGCTATGGGTGTCCTATTGAGGAATTTGGAGCCCGACCCCACAGTATGTAGATCATAGCCAACTTTTTCTTCTATCAGACGGCATGTCTCTGATTTGATATCAAGCTCCTTGATCCATTTTGAATTTACTTTTGTGCATGGCGAGAGAAAGGGATTCAGTTTCATTTTGTTGCATATGGATTTCCAGTTTTCCCAGCACCATTTGTTGAAGATGCTATCCTTCCTCCATTGCATGCTTTTAGCCCCTTTATCAAATATAAGATAGTTGTAGTTTTGTGGATTGGTTTCTGTGTCCTCTATTCTGTACCATTGGTCCACCCGCCTGTTTTGGTACCAGTACCATGCTGTTTTTGTTACTATTGCTCTGTAGTATAGTTTGAAGTCTGGTATCGCTATACCACCTGATTCACACTTCCTGCTTAGCATTGTTTTTGCTATTCTGGGTCTTTTGTTTTTCCATATGAATTTCATGATTGCTTTCTCTATTTCTACAAGAAATGCTGTTGGGATTTTGATTGGCATTGCATTAAACCTATAGAGAACTTTTGGTAATATCGCCATTTTGATGATGTTAGTTCTGCCTATCCATGAACAGGGTATATTTTTCCATCTTCTAAGATCTTCTTCTATTTCTCTCTTTAGGGTTCTGTAGTTTTCATTGTATAAGTCTTTCACCTCTTTTGTTAGGTTGATTCCCAAGTATTTTATTTTTTTTGAAGATATTGTGAATGGAGTGGTTGTCCTCATTTCCATTTCAGAGGCTTTGTCGCTGATATACAGGAATGCCTTTGATTTATGCGTGTTGATTTTATATCCTGCCACTTTGCTGAATTCATTTATTAGCTCTAATAGTTTCTTTGTAGACCCTTTTGGGTCTGCTAGGTATAGAATCATGTCATCTGCAAATAGTGATAATTTAAGTTCTTCTTTTCCTATTTTGATGCCTTTAATTTCTTTCGTCTGTCTAATTGCTCTGGCCAGTGTTTCGAGAACTATGTTGAACAGAAGTGGTGAGAGAGGGCATCCCTGTCTTGTTCCAGATTTTAGAGGGAATGTCTTCAATTTTTCTCCATTCAGAATGATGCTAGCCTGAGGCTTAGCATAGATTGCTTTTACAATATTGAGGTATGTTCCTGTTATCCCTAGTTTTTCTAGAGTTTTGAACATAAAGGGATGCTGTACTTTGTCAAATGCTTTTTCCGCATCTATCGAGATGATCATGTGGTTCTTATTTTTAAGTCTATTGATGTGGTGAATAACATTTATTGATTTCCGTATATTGAACCAGCCTTGCATCCCAGGGATGAATCCTACTTGATCATGGTGCACAATTTTTTTGATAAGTTTTTGTATCCGAGTGGCCAGAATTTTATTGAGGATTTTTGCATCTAGGTTCATTAGAGATATTGGTCTGTAGTTTTCTTTCTTTGAAGTGTCTTTGTCTGGTTTAGGTATCAGGGTGATGTTGGCCTCGTAGAATGAATTTGGAAGTTCTCCCTCTTTTTCTATTTCCCGAAGTAGCTTGAAAAGTATTGGTATTAGTTCCTCTTTAAAGGTTTTGTAAAACTCTGCTGTATACCCATCCGGTCCTGGGCTTTTCTTAGTTGGTAGTCTTTTGATGGTTTCTTCTATTTCCTCAATTGATATTGGTCTGTTTAGGTTGTCTATATCCTCCTGACTCAATCTGGGCAGATCATATGACTTAAGAAATTTATCTATGCCTTCACTATCTTCTAATTTATTGGAGTATAAGGATTCAAAATAATTTTTGATTATCTTCTGTATTTCTGAAGTGTCTGTTGTGATATTGCCTCTTTCATCCCGTATGTTAGTAATTTGAGTTCTCTCTCTTCTTCTCTTCGCTAGCATGGCTAAGGGTCTTGGATTAGGAATAAAGGTGATCCTGTTTCCCCAGAGATTAGGGAGGGGGAGATACTAGGGAGGAGCAGAGAGAGGAAGAGAAAAAAAACAAGTCCCCTTTTAAAAATAAGTTGTGGGGGGCACTGTTTCCAAGATGGTGGGCTAGAGGGAGGCTGCATTCTGTGCCACTCTGGGACCTGGGAATTCTGTGCCACTCTGGGACTTGGGATTCAAGTGGTGGGAATACTGTTTCTCTGTAAGTGATTAGAGGACCCCCTACGGCTGCTCCCATGCAGGAATCATGGCCTTCGTGCCTGTGCAGGTAACCAGGTCTCAGCTTCAGCACAGGACTCCCAGCCACTCGTCCACACAGGATCTCCAGGTGCCCGAGTAGAACCACTGGCATCGGCACCCATGCGGGACTCCTGGCCACCACCTGTTCAGGAACTCCAGCTGCCACTCCCGTGTGGACGTCCATCTACCAACATGGGGCTCCCTCGGTTGCCTCCATCTTGGGGCACTGCAACCCCTGCTGCAGTCCCCTACACATGGTAACCTGCACCTGGAGATACTGCACTGGGTTCAGAGACAGCTGTTGTCCACAAGACTGTATGCCACAGAGATGCATCTCTGAACAAGCTGCTCAATGCCACCACCAGGCCACACCCAACCCAACACCCCATCGCTGAGAGCAGCCACCTCCATCTTGGGACACCTTTGTCACCATCTTTAGTTGGGGAAACCCCCAGCTTGGAACACCTGCTGGGGCTTAGAAGCAATATCAAGGTACTGAAAGTCTCCAACTACCCACTCTCCCCAGCAGCTGCTAACCCTGCACAGTGCATGAGGTTTTGTGGCTGATCCATAGTTCACAAAACCAGGTCCTGAATTTCCCAATATAAAACATCTCTCCACAACAGGTGTGCAGCCCCCAGATCCCAGCCCACAAGACCTCAGAGAGAAAGGTTCCTGATTGGGAAATGAATGAGAGGGGGTGAGCGAGATACAGTTTAGATACTAAATTAGAGACCAGGAATTGCAAGGTCTACAGGCAATATAAGGAGATAAGACCAGGCGCCCACATCACACGAGTGGGCCCCAAAGGAGATCCATGGGGTGCAGTCTCCCATTGGGGACCAGCAATTGCTATATCCCACTTCCAGGAGCTCTGCTCCCAAGACCAACCCTCCCACCCTAATAACCTTCACCATCCTGAGGGTGAAGACACCAGCAAACAACAGACAAGCCCACCCACTAGATGAGAAGGGAAGGAAGTAGGAAAGACACTGATCTCCAGGAAAAACAATCCTTGTATCTTCCTTCAAGATTTCTTTCTCTGTCCTCCAACCCACACATCCCCAACATTTGTGAAACCAAGTACTTTTCATGAATTAGGCTATTGAGGACTGGGATGTCTGAATAGTATATACAGTGGTGTTGTATATTCTTCACCTCCTATTTTTTCATTTTTTATTTTTCTTGACATTTATGTTTGTCTTTTGTACTCTACTGTCTTCCCACTTGCTTGTCTCCCCAAAATCACTTTCTCTCTCTTCTCCTGCTACTAACCAACTTCTTTAGATTCCTCTTTCACACTTTCAAAGATCTAATTAACTCCATATCCTCACCTCCTACCACCTCAACATCTCATCCTACACCTTACCCCTGGTTCTTTGTCCACCACCAGAAACTGTAGACCCCTTTGCAAACCTACTATTTATACTGTGGATAATAATTGAACTCACCATTTCTGTATATTGTGATAAAACCATAAACGTCTTAATAGCAGCTCTTTGTTGTAAGGTTGTATATTGTTTGTATTGGGATCTGTTCACATTGTTTTCCCTCTTAAAGGAGAGGTATTGAAAACCTGCAGGGACACTACAAGCCTATAGGGTAAAAACTGTAATGCCTTGGATCCACAGTGCTAAAAGACACAAAATCAACATGAAAAAAAAAAAAAAAACAAAAACAAAAAAAACAAGGAAAGAAAGTGTCCAAAACAAACCAAGACATTATATTATTAGAATCCATGGCCAGCACAGCAGAAGTAATGACAGAGAAGGAGTTCAGGATGCACATAATTAAAATGTTCTCTGAATTAAAGATGACATAAAAGAGCAAATACAGGCAGCAAGAGATCATTTTGATAAAGAGCCACATAAGCATATATAGGAAGCAAAAGATTACTTCTATAGAGTTATAGAGGCTCTGAAAAAGAAAACAAATATAAATCCTCAAAATGAAAGAAACAATAAACCATATTAAAAACTCAATAGAAAGCATCACCAACAGATTAGATCACTTGGAAGACAGGACCTCAGACAAGGAAGACAAAATATATAATCTTGAAAAGAATATTGATCACACAGTGAAGATGGTAAGAAATTATGAGCAGAATATTCAAGAATTATGGGATAGCATCAAAAGACCAAATTTAAGAATTATTGGGATAGAGGAAGGCATACAGTTCCAGACCAAAGGAAAGCACAATCTCTTCAATGAGATAATTTCAGAAAATTTCCCAAACATGAAAAATGAATTGGAAAATCAAACAAAGAGGCTCATAGGAACCAAATGTACAAAATCACAACAGATCCACACCAAGGCACATTATAAATGAAAATGCCTAGCATACAGAATAAGGAGAGAATTTTAAAAGCCACAAGAGAAAGGAATCAGATCATATATAGGGGAAACCAATTAGGATATTTGCAGATTTTTCAACCCAGACCCTCAAAGCCAGGAGATCCTGGAACAACCTATACTAAGCTCTGAAAGAAAATGATGCCAACCAAGAATCTTATATCCAGCAAAATTAAGCTTCAGATTTGATGACAAAAATGTTTCATGATAAACAAAAGTTAAATTTACAACTAGAAAGCTTGCACTAGAGAACATTCTTGGCAAAATATTCTATAAGGAGGAAATTAAAAAACAACAATGAAAATCAGCAAATGGAGGTACTACACTAAAGGAAATACCAATCAAAGGAGAAAACAAGTCAAGTCAAAAACCAAAAATAAACAAAAATGACCAGGAAAACAAATCATGTCACAATAATAACCCTAAGTGTTAGTGGCCTAAACTCACCAATCAAAAGACATAGGCTGGCAGATTGGATTTTTTAAAAGACCCAACAATATGCTGCCTTCAAGAGACTCATCTCACAGACTGAAGGTGAAAGGTTGGGAAAAAAACATACTACTCACATGGACCACATAAACAAGCAGGGGTTTCCATCCTCATATCAAATAAAGTAGACTTCAAGCCAAAGTTAATCAAAAGGGATAAAGAAGGACACTACATATGCTTAATGGAACCATACATCAACAAGACATAACAGTTATATATTTCATCCATAAAGGAGTGAATACACTTTCTTCTCGGCAGCACATAGATTATGTGGCATAATATATGCTGCCATTTATTAAGAAACTCTTATCATATAAAAAAATAGAGATACTATCCTGAATTCTATCAGATCATAATGGAATAAAATTAGAAATCAATTATAAAATAAAAAAAAGAAGCTACTCCAACACCTGGAAATCAAATAATATGCTATTGAATGAACAATGGGTTGCAAAAGACATCAAAGAGGAGATTAAAATATTTTTAGGGCTGGGGCTATAGTTCAGTGGTAGAGCGCTTGCCTCACACATGCAAGGCACTGGGTTCGATCCTCAGCACAACATAAAAATAAATAAAGATATTGTGTCTATCTACAACTAAAAAATAAAAACAATTCTTAGAGGTAAATGGGAACATTGATACAATATATCAAAATCTCTGGGACACTATGAAGGCAGTAGTAAGAGGAAAGTTAATTGCATGGAGTTCATTCCTTAAAAAAAAAAAGAACATGTCAACAAATAAGTAACCTAACATTACATCTCAAAGCCCTAGAAAAGTAAGAATAAATCAACACCAAAAGCAGCAGAAGGCAGGAAATAATTAAAATCAGAGCTGAAATCAATGAAATTGGAACAAAAGAAACAATAAAAAATTGACAAAACAAAAAGTTGGTTCTTTTAAAAAATAAATAAAATTGATAAAATCTTAACCATGATAACGAAGAGAAGGAGAGAGAAAACTCAAGTTAGTAACATCCAAGATGAAAAAGAAAATATCACAACAGACACTACAGAAATACATAAGATAATTAGAAATTCTTTTGAAAATTTGTACTCTAATAAAATAGAAAATATCAAAGGCATTGACAACTTTCTAGAGTCATGATTTGCCCAAACTGAATCACAAGTTAAACAGATCAATTACTATTGCCGCCACCACCTATAGTTCCAGTAGCATCCGTCGCAGGTCACTGGCAGATTCTGGAAGCTCAACACCAAGGTGAGGTAGAGATAATATGCACGGTTACTATAACATATAGGGCAGAAACTGTAATACTTCAGATCTGCACTGCAAGAAAGGAAGATACATAGATAACATGAAAAAACAAGGGGAAAAAGTGTCCCAAACAAAACAAGATACTACAATAACATAACCCATGGACAGCACAGTTGATAAAACGTCAGAGAAGGAGTTCAGAATGTACATAATTAAAATGATCTGTGAGGGGCCAAGGTTACGGCTCAGTGGTAGAGCGCTTGCCTAGTATGTATGAGGCACTGGCTTCAATCCTTGGCAACACATAAAATAAATAACATAAAGGTATTGTGTCCATCTACAACTAAAAAAGAATATTTTTAAGAAATGATCTGTGAATTAAAGAAACACTTAAATGAGCAAATACAGGCAAAAATTAATCGGTCCAACAAAGAGATAAGAGAGCAAATACAGGCAACCATAGATCACAACAACAAAGAGAGAAGGGAACAAATAAAGGTAACAAAAGATTACTTCAAGAGTTAGAGATTCTGGAAAAAAAAAAAAGCCAATCAGAAATCCTTGAAATGAAGGAAACAATAAACCAAATAAAAAAGTCAATAGAAAGCATCACCAAGAGACTAAATCACTTGTAAGACAGAACATTAGATAATAAAGACAAAGTATACAGTCTGGAAAATAAAGTTGACTACACAGTGAAGATGATAAGAATCCATGAACAGAATATCTAAGAATTATGGAATAGCATCAAAAGACCAAATCTAAGATTTATTGGTATAAAGGAAGGCACAGAGATTCAAACCAAAGGAATGCACAATCTCTTCAATAAGATAATTTCAGAAAACTTTCCAAACATGAAGAATGAATTGGAAAATCAAACAAAAGAGGCTTACAGGACACCAAATGTACAAAATTACAACAGATCCACACCAAGGCATGTTATAATGAAAATGCCTAGCATACAGATAAGGACAGAATCTTAAAGGCCACAAGAGAGAGGAATCAGATCACATATAGGGGAGACCAATTAGGATATCTGCAGATTTTTCAACCCAGACCCTCAAAATCCAGGAGATCCTGAACATATACCAAGCTCTGAAAGAAAATGGATGCCAACCAAGAATCTTATATCCAGCAAAATTAGGCTTCAGACTTGATGACAAAATAAAAATGTTTCATGATAAACAAAAGTTAAAAGAATTGACAACTAGAAAGTCTGTACTACAGAGCATCCTCAGCAAAATATTCCATGAGGAGGAAATGAAAATCAGCAAAGGGAGGAACTACACTAAAGAAAAGGCCAATCAAAGGAGAAACCAAGTTAAGTTAAAAACCAAAAATAAACCAAAATTTCTGGGAATACAAATCACATTTCAATAACAACCCTGAATATCAGTGGCCTAAATTCATCAATTAAAAGACACTGAATGACAGATTGGATTAAAAAACAAAAAAGACCCAATTATGTTGTTTCAATAGACTCATCTCACAAGAAAAGACATCCACAGACTAAAGGTGAAAGGGTGGGAAAAAACATACAACTCACATGGAACACGTTAATAAGCAGGGGTTTCCATCCTCATATCAGATAAAGTGGACTTCAAGCCAAATCTAGTGAAAAGAAATAAAGAAAGACATTTCATACTGCTTAAGGGATTCATACATCAACAAGACATAACAATCATAAATATCTATGCCCCCATCAATGGGGTATCTATATATATCAAACAAACCCTTCTCAAATACAAGAACCAAAAAGACCACAACACAACAATACTGGATGACTTTAATATACCTCTCTCACCACTGGATAGATCTTCCAAACAAAAACTAAACAAAGAAACTATAGAACTCAATAATACAATCAATAATTTGTACTTAACAGACATATATAGAATATTCCATCTGTCAAGGAACAAATATACTTTCTTCTCAGCAGCACATGGATCCTTCTCCAAAATACACCATATGTTATGCCACAAAGCAAGTCTTAGCAAATACAAAAAAATAGAGATACTACCCTGCATTCTATCAGATCATAAGAAAGAAATTAGAAATCACTGATAAAATTAAAAAGAGAAGCTACTCCAACACCTGGAGACTAAACAATATGCTATTGAATGACACATGAATAACAGAAGACATTGGGTAGGAGATTAAAAAAAATTCTTAGAGGTAAATGTGAACTCCAATACAACTTATCAAAATCTCTGGGACACTATGAAGGCAGTGCTAAGAGGAGTTCATTGCATGGAGTTCATTCATTGAAAGAAAAAGTCAATAAATTTAAAAACCTGACATTACATCTCAAAGCCCTAGAAAAAGAACAACAACCCAACACTAAAAGTAGTAGAAGACAGGAAATAATTAAAATCAGGGCAGAAATCAATGAAATTAAAACTAAAGAAACAATTCAAAAACTGACAAAACAAAAAGCTGGTTCTTTGAAAAAAATAAATAAAATTGACAAATCCTTAGCCACTCTAACAAAAAAGGAAGGAGGAAATCCAAATTACTAAAATCTGTGATGAAAAAGGAAATATCATGACAGACACTATTGAAATACAGAAGACAATTAGAAATTATTTTGAAATTTTATACTCCAGTAAAATAGAAAACCTCAAAGACACCAACAAATTTCTAGAGGCATATTATCTATCCAAACTGAGTCAAGAGGACATACACAATTTAAGCAGATCAATTTCAAGCAAGGAATAGAACATACCATCAAAAGCCTACCAACCAAGAAAAGCCTGGATTCACAGCTGAGTTCTACAAAACCTACAAAGAAGAATTAATACCAATACTCCTCAAATTATTCCATGAAATAGAAAAGGAAGGAGCCCTTCCAAACTCATTCTACAAATCTAGTATCATTCTGATACCAAAACCAGGCAGAGACACATCAAGGAAAGAAAATTTCAGACCAATATTCCTGATGAACATTGAGGCAAAAATTCTCGTAAAATCCTGGCAAATTGCATACAAAAACATATCCAAAAAATTAATGTACCATGATCAAGTGGGGTTCATTCCAGAGATACAAGTTTGGTTCAACATCTGGAAATCAATAAATATAATTCCTCACATCAATAGATTCAAAGAATCATATGATTATATCAATAGATACTGAGAAAGCATTTGACAAAATACAGCATCCTTTCATGTTCAAAACAATAGAAAAACTAGGGATAACAGGGACATACCTCGACATTGTAAAAGCTATCTACACTAAATCCAAGTCCAACATTATTCTAAATGGAGAAAAATTGAAAGCATTCCCTCTAAAAACTGGAACAGGAAAGGAATGCCCTCTTTCACTTCTATTCAACATAGTCCTTGAAACTTTAGCCAGAGCAATTAGACAGATGAAAGAAATTAAAGGGATACAGAGAGGAAAAGAAACACTCAAACTCTCATTATTTGCTGATGACATGATTCTATACTTAGAGGATCCAAAAAACTCCACCAGAAAACACCTACAATTAATTAATGAATTCAACAAAATAGCATGATATAAAATCAATACTCATAAATCAAATGCATTTCTATATATCAGTGATGAATCCTCTGAAAAAGAAATTAGGAAATCACAATAGCCTAAAAAAAAAAAAAAAAAAAAAACCTTGGGAATCAACAGAAGAGGTGAAAGACCTCTACAATGAAAACTACAGAACACTAAAGAAAGAAATTAAAGAACTTAGAAGATGGAAAGATCTCCCATGCTCGTAGATAGGCAAAATTAATGTTGTCAAAATGGTCATGCTATCCAAAGTGCTATATAGATTCAATGCAATTCCAATCAGAATCCCAACATCATTCCTTATAGACATAGAAAAGGCAATCATGAAATTCATTTGGAAAAATAAGATATCCAGAATAGTCAAAGCAATCCTTAACAAGAAGAGTGAAGCAGGTGGGCATCACAATACCAGACTTTAAACTATACTACAAAGCTATGGTATCAAAAACAGCATGGTATTGGCACCAAAATAGACATGTAGACCAATGGTACAGAATAGAAGACACAGAGACAAACCCACATAAATACAGTTATCTCATACTAGACAAAGGCACCAAAAATATATGGAAAAAGATAGTCTCTTCAACAAATTGTGCAGGAAGAACTGAAAATCATATGCAGCAATATGAAAATAAATCCCTATTTCTCACCATGCACAAAACTCAATTCAAAGTGGATCAAGGCCCTAGGAATTAAACCAGAGACCCTAGATAGAGGAAAAAGTAGGCCCAATTCTTATCATGTCATATTAGGCTACAGCTTCCTTAACAAGACTCCTAAAGTGTAAGAAATAAAATCAAGAATTAATAAATGGGATGGACTCAAACTAAAAAACTTCTTTTTAGCAAAAGAAACAATCGATGAGGTAAACAGAGAGCCTATATTTTGGGAGCAAACTTTTGCCACACATACGTCAGATAGAGCACTAATCTCCAGGATATATAAAGAACTCAAAAACCTTAATACCAAAAAAAAAAAAAAAAAGCAACCCAATCAACAAATGGGCTCAGGAGCTGAACAGACACTTCTCAAAAGAAGATATACACTTGATCAACAAATATATGAAAAAATGTTCAGGGCTGGGGTTGTAGCTCAGCGGTAGAGTGCTCACCTAGCACATTCGAGGCCCTGGGTTTGATCCTCGGCACCACATAAAAATAAATAAATAAAATAAAGGTATTGAGTACAACTACAACTAAAAAATAAAATATAAAAAAAAAATCAGAAAAAAAAGAAAAAATGTTCAACATCTCTAGTAAATAGAGAAATGCAAATCAAGATTTCATGTTACTCCAGTCAGAATGACAGCTATCAAGAATATAGGCAACAATAAATGTTGGCAAGGATGTGAGGGAAAAGGCACACTCATACATTTTAGCGGGACTGCAAATTGGTGTAACCAATTGTAGAGTAGTATGCAGATTCCTTAGAAAACTTGTAATGGAATCAGCATTTGACCCAGCCATCCCACTCCTCAGTCTATACCCAATGGACTTAAAATCAGCATACTATAGTTAACGGAGCCACATTAATGTTCATAGTAGGTCAATTCACAATAGCTAAACTGTGGAAGAAACCTAGATGCCCTTCAATAGATGAATGGATAAAGACACTGTGGTATATATACACAATGGAATATTGCCGCAGTCTGGCTGGGCACAAATGCCGCAGTCTGGCTGGGCACACAATCACGAGCCACCACACAGCTTGTAGATTCAAACAGCAACTCTTTATTCCCGAACTCACGTTCTGGGGAAATCCACATTCTCTGCCCAAATCCACCTCCACTGGGCTTCTATCTCCAAAATATACTGTCTGAATCCCGTGAGAACTCAAGGGGAACTCAGGCAGCAGGATACGCCCTATTCCCAGCAGGAATAATCTTAAACCTTAAACCTGGAACATAAACTGGGAACGCCCTAAACACGATTATCTTAAAACCGGGAACACCCTAATCTGCCTTGGTCCTTGAGCAAGGTCACCTACATTCAATGTCACTGCAACATGTCAGCAACATGGGGTACGCTGGCAAGGAAATTGTCATACCTACTTGGCTAATGGCTCCCAGCAGAATATTACTCAGCATTAAAAGAGAATAAAATCATGGTATTTGAAGGTAAATGGAGGGAATGGGAGAATATCATACTAAGTGAAGTAAGCCAATCCCAAAAAACCAAATGCTGAATGTTCTCTCTGATAAGTAGATGCTGATCCATAACAGGGAGGGGGAGGCATGGGAAAAATGGAGGAACTTTGATTGGGCAAAGGGGAGGGAGGGGAGTGTGGGTGCATGGGGCCAGGAAAGATGGTGGAATGAAATAGTCATCATTACCGTAGTTACATGTATGACTGCACACATGGTGTGATACTACATTGTGTACAACCACAGAAATGTAAAGTTGTGCAATTGTGTACAATGAATCGATATGATTTCTGCTGTCATATATACCTAATTAAAATAAATTAATTTAAAAAGAAATAAAATCAAGAACCAATAAATGAAATGGATTCAAATTAAAAAGCTTCTTCTCAGCAAAAGAAATCATCAGTGAGGTGAATAGACAGCCTATAGAATGGGAGCAAATTTTTACCACACACATGTCAGAGCACTAATCTCTAGGATATATAAAGAACTCAAAAAATCTTAACACCAAAAAAAAAACAACAAATAACCCAATCAATAAATGGGCCAAGGAACTGAACAGACAATTCTCAGAGGATGGTATACAATCAATCAACAAATATATGAAAAAATGTTCAACATCTCTAGCAATTAGAGAAATTCAAATCAAAACTACTGAAACCAATCTGGAAAGTAGTGTGGAGATTCCTTGGGAAAAAAAAAAAAAAGCTGGGAATGGAACCACCATTTGACCCAGCTATCCCTCACCTTGGTCTCTACCCAAAGGACTTAAAAACAGCATACTACAGTGACACTGCCACATCAATGTTTATAGTAGCACAATTCACAACAGCTAAATTGTGGAATCAACATAGATACTCTTCAATAGATGAATGGATAAAGAAACTGTGATATATATATATATATATATATATATATATATATATACACACAAAAAAAAATATTACTCAGCATCAAAAGAGAATAAAATCATGACATTTGCAGGTAAATGGATGGAGCTGGAGAATATCATGTTAAGTGAAGTAAGCCAATCCCAAAAAAACAAAAGCCAGATGTTTTTTGATATGAGGATGCTGGTCCATAATGGGGATGTGGGGGGGAACATGGGAGGAATGGAGGAACTTTAGTAGGGCAAAGGGGAAGGAGGGTAAGGGAGGGGATATAGGGGTTGGAAAGATGGTGAAATGTAATAGACATCAATACCCCAAGTACATGTATGAATACACGAATGGAGTGATTTTACTTGTGTACAACCACAGACATAAAAAATTGAGCTCTTTTGTGTTCTATGAACTGAAATGCATTCTGCTATTATATATAACAAATAAGAATAAATAAATAAATTAAACAAAAATAAGTTGCAGTGGCAGAGCAGCAGGGGCTATAGTCAAAGCATAAAGTGGACCACTTTTACACTAGTGTCGTTCAAAAAGGAAACAAATCTCTATTTTTATAAATGGGCAAATATATAAATTGGCATGTTATTTAAGCAAAAATCAAATGGCCAATATTCATGAAAATGTTTTTAACTTGAAAAATGAGAGACAAGGCTGGGGATGTGGCTCAAGCGGTAGCGCGCTCGCCTGGCATGCGTGCAGCCCGGGTTCAATCCTCAGCACCACATACAAACAAAGATGTTGTGTCCGCCGAAAACTAAAAAAAAAAAAAATATATTAAAATTCTCTCTCTCTCTCTCTCTCTTTAATAAATAAATAAATAAATAAAAATCAGAGACATGTAAATTTAATTTGAGGTGTAATTTTTTTTTGGCCTGAATATTAGCCAAGATTGAAAAGATAAAAGAATATATTCAATATCAGTATACTTGGGTGATACATTGTAATGTGGCATAATTTTTATAAAAATGAATTTTATATTGGCCATCAGAAAAACTTTAAATGTTAATACTATGTGACCCAGAATTAAGCTTTTAGAAATTTATTCTAAGAAAATAATAAAAAATAAAGAGAAGTTAGGGGCTGGGGATATAGCTCAGTTAGTAGAATGCTTGCCTAGCATGCACAAGGCCCTGGGTTCAATGCCCGGCCCCACACACATACAAAAAAAAGTCAAAATATTATTTATCATGATGAAAAACTATCAATCTAAACAATCTATAATAAGGAAAAGGTCAAATGAATCATGATAGAGGCAAAGAATGGAATATTATACACTTTCCAGTTATTACACATTTGCACCTTATTTTAAAATAGTTTTTCGTAGTTGTAGGTGGATAGCATACCTTTGTTCTATGGAACCCAGTGCCTCACAATGCTTGGCAAGTGCTCTGCCACTGAGCTACAGTCCAAGCCCATGTTTATAAATTTTTTAATGAAAAATGGAAGACTCATAATATTCAATGTTAAATCATCCTTCTACAAATCATTATTTAACACCTAGTGTGTGCTAGGAACGGTTGTGGACATTTGGGATACAGAACTAACGAAGATCCATCTTCTTGGTTCTTACATTCAAGAGGTAAGGGACAGACACATAATAAACATAATAAGAAAATTGTGCAGTAGGTGAAAGGTGCTAGGCATTAAAGAAAACGAAAGCCACGGGCTGGGGAAGCTGGAAGCGCTGAGGGTGAGCCAGGGTGATTGCAGGCTCAATAAGTCAGAAGACTTCCAGGACAAGGGCTCGCCTGGAGGAGGGACCTCAGCTGTTACATTTGTATTTTACTTTCTGTGTTATGTATATACTCCTATTCTTTACATATTTCCTTTATTTTCATAGAAAAAGGTTTAGGTGAATAAATGACATTAAAATATCCCCACTAGCTCTCTTGGAAGGTAGGATTTGGTTTGGGTTTGGAGCTTGTTATTGTGTTGTTCTTTATTACAACTTACTGAACTTTATGAGTAGTTATGGTTTTATTATCAAAAGTAAAGTAATATACGTTATTGCGTTTTAAAAAGCACTTAAGCTACTTTCTAATCCCAGGAAGAATTTTTTTTTAATATATTTTTTTTAGTTGTAGATGGACACAATACCTTTATTTTATTTGTTTATTTTTATGTGGTGCCAAGGATCAAACCCAGTGCCTTACGCATGCTAGGCAAGCGCTCTACCACTGAGCCACAACCCCAGCCCTAGGAAGAATTTTTTGCAAGGGGCAGTGTGTGGTTTCTGAGTGGTGTTTGACCTTTCTGAAGAGAGGGTCTTTTTCCACAAGGGGGCACCTGGCCTCAAGGTGGCAGATGAGCCTGGAGTCGGATTTTTAGTGTTGTGAAGGAAAAATCTTGCATAGGTAATTCTGTCACCATGCCTAAGAACCATGTCAGAATGGTCTGAAGATTTTGGCATCCTAATGCCTGCCTCCTTGGTTACTAAAAATATAAAAGTTGATTTTCCCTGAAACCAGTTGACAAGCGAGTAGCAAGGCTTAGGCTGGGCAATGGCAAGGATGTTCCTTGCCCTCGGAGAGTTAGCCATCCAGCCAGAGCAGCAAACTCACAATGACCTTTTCACAGAAGACCTGAAGGCAAGGGATGATCCAAAGGGGATTAATAAATGCAGAAGCAAGTATGAGTTACCAGGTTCAGACAATTGTAAAAGATAGGTGCATGCAGGAGGGAAGGGACGTAATGTGAGGGAGTGGGGGAAGGATGCAGAGGCCATGATGTGTGGGGAGACAGATGTAGTGCTGTGGAAAGCCACTGACCTCATGGCACTGGAAATTTTGTAACCTAATGACCTGGAATTGCATTCCTGGCCCAAGTCTCTTTGCAAACCTAGCCTACAGCTTAAACAAAACCAAAGCCTGTGGCCTGTGGCCTGTGGCCAGTTTGGCTTGCCAGTGTCTACTTACCTGGTCAGAAGCAGGATGCACCCCCACCTCCACTACCAAGAATTGCTTCATTGCATTCATGAGAGATCAGTGGGAAAGGCCCTGACCAGAGGTTTGGGAGAGGAAGGTGGACAAGACAACCTTACCTATACCAGCACAGTTGGGAAGAGAAAGAAGAAAGCCATCCAACCCAGCCTGAACGCTTCCTGGAGGATGATACTTGAGCACCTAAAAGACAGAGGGAGTTTGAAAGGAGGAAAGGGGTGTAGGAGAGGGAACAGCACAGGGACAAGAGAGAATGTGTCCTCTATCCTTGCAATAGCTCTGTTTTGCTGGAGCCTGGGTGAGTGGAAGTGTTAAAAGATGGTACTGGTGTGAAGGATACTTTATCTGGAGGGTACTGGAGAGCCCTTGAGGGGCTTTCAATAGTTACTTGATCGTGAATATAAATGTGATAGTCAATGATCTTTAGGTGGCCAAATCCATTAGGTGCTTTTCAATCAGCATAAAGTATGAATTCTCTTAGTCGCATTTGATACTATTACCTGCTACCACCTCCCTCCATGCTGAAGATTTTTTTGTTGTTGTGTGGGGGGCGGTACCGGGGATTGAACCTGGAGGTACTTAACCACTGAGCCATATTTCCAGCATTTTTAATTTTTTTATTTTGAGACAGCATCTTACTAAGTTGCTGAGGCTGGGTTTAAACTTTCGATCCTCCTGCCTCAGCCTCTGGAACTGCTGGGATTACAGGCATGTACCACCATGCCCAGCTTGAAGAATTCTTATCTCTTGACTTGAGTCACTCTGTCCTCTTCATTTTCTGCCTACCCTTGACATCACTTTTTCTCAGCCTCCATTGCTGGCTGTGTGCCTCCTGTCTCTCGACTCTGAATGTTGCTGTTCTACAGGGCTCAGTTCTGGTCCCTTCTCACCATGCCCTCCTGCTCTCATTTACTCCCATGACTTCATATGCATTTACTATGCGCAATAGAATCAGGAGACAGAATGTCACAGGGACAAACAGAGGGTCATATTTCCCGGGCATCATGGTCCAGCAAAATGTATTCAGACTAAATCATGAGCAGTTGTGGGATGATCATGGCAGTGAGGGTCAGGGCAAGTTCTACAGATGATAAGCAAAGGCACATGCTAGAGGGAGAAAAGTGTCCAGATCTGAAGTCCCAGACACTGCTCCCAAGGGTGGAGGGAAGTGTGGCCACTGTGATGTGTGTTAAGATGCCAAGTCCAAAGTCTGAGAAGAACAGCAAGGCAAAGGTAGGGTGGGGTACAGAGAACATGCTAGGCCCAACAGAGCAAGCAGACTCCAAAGTCCAGAGGTCAACACCCAAGTCTGCTGGAATCCATGCCAGCAGACTTGGGTGGTGACCTCTGGCCTGGCTTGAACCTGTGTGTGGATGGGCAGATGTCTGAGATGTGTTCCCAGCCCACTAGACACGCCTCTGGGGTATTGGTGGTCCAAGTATGCAGTCCCAACCACACCAACACATCGACTGTGATGGCAGGGAAGTTATGATCCATATCCTGGTCCCTTCTGTTTTCCTGATGTCCCACATTATAATGGGACAAAGAATTTCTCAAGACTCCAACATTATAACCACTAATAAACAAAATTTGCTTTGTAACTTATAGGAGTAAAGTTGTAGTCAAGATCCAAAATGATCTCCAAAACTTGTTCATTCAAAATCAATAGGAACAGGTAGGTTATTCAGCAAATGGCATTAGGACAACTGGCATTTGTTTAGAAAAACATTAGAGACCCATTTTAACATCACATACAAAAATAAATCTAACAATAATTTTAAAACTTCCCACAAAGCCAGGCCCAGATGATTTCATTGGTGAAGTCTATGAAACATTCAAAAAATTGATAACAATCCTTCACAAACTGTTCTAAAACTAGAAGAGGGAAAAATATTCCCCAATTTATCCTATGAAAAGACAACCCAGGGGCTGGGGTTGTGGCTGAGTGGTAGCCACTTGCCTAGCATGTGTGAGGCACTGGGTTCGCTCCTCAGCACCACAAAAAATTAATAGACGGAATGGGGGTGTTGTGTCCATCTACAACTAAAAAAAAAAAAAAAAAAAAGACAACCCATAGAATGGGATAACATATTTGCAAATCATATATCTGATAAGGAATTTGTATCTAGAATATGTAAGGCGTTCTTACAATTAAATGCAATTAGAAAAGGTTCTGGAGAGACGGTTCTCTAAAAACTATATACAAATGGTCAATAAGCACAAAATTTCTCAACATCATTAGTCATCTTAAAAGTAGAAATCAAAACTACAATAAAATATCACTTCACATCCACTGGTATGGCTATAGTTCAGAGGACAGCAATACCAATTTTGCAAAGGATATGGAGAAATTGGAACTTTCATACACCAATAGTCGGGAGGGAAATTTGTACAGTCTTTGTGTAAAAGAGTCTAACATCTCAAAAAATTATCATGTGACCTAATAATTCTCCTAGATAAATACCCAAGAGAACTAAAAACATACTTCTAAACAAAAACTGTATATTAATATGGGCTGGGGCTTGGGCTCAGTGGAGAGTGCTCGCCTGGCATGCCTGAGGCACTGAGTTCGATCCTCAGCATCACATAAATGTAAAATAAAGATATTGTGTCCACCTAAAAGCTAAAAATTAAATATTAAAATAAAATAAAGGTATTGTGTCCACCTACAACAAAAATTTTTTTAAAATTTTAAAATTGAATATTAACATATAAGCAGCATCATTCATAATAGCCAAAAGTAAAAACCATACAAATGTCTACCAAGTGATGGATAAACAAATTGATACATCCATACAATAAAATATTATTCAGGAAAAAAAGGCAATGAAGTGTTGATACATGCTACTGTATCAGTGAAACAATAAGGTAAATGAAAGCCGCCATTCACAAAAGACCACATTATTTATGAACACATTATTGGCAAATCTAGAGAAAGCACACTAGTGGTTGCATGGAGATTGGAGGGGTACAGATTGAGGAGTGACTGCTAATAGGGACAGGGTCTCTCTTAAGGGACACGAAGGTGTTCTGCAATTCTGGTGATAATTGTACAACCCTGTTAATATGCTTAAGAACATTTCTCTGTATCCTTTTAAAATATGGAGTTATATGTTGAAATACATATGAAGACATTATAAAATTTATATGTAAATTTTTCATTTCAATTATAATTTATTATAAACATACAAAGTCACAGAGGATTTTTGCAATCTGTGTGGCATATTTAGTGGGTGTCCTTCAAAAAAAAAAGAAAATCATGAACTCCCCAATAATATGCCATGCAGTCCAGAAAGGGGAAAAATAAGCAAAATAGTGCAGCCACTTAGAAGGCAATTTGGGGAATGCTAAACAGCAATTCCAGTGGGTATGGCACAGTTCAGCTCAGAAATTCCAGATTTTGAAAATAATCGATCTGCTACTTTGATATAGACAGGATATAAGGCAGTCCTGGGAGGATCTATCAAAATGTTCAGTGGAAGCAAACTTTGTCCCAGAATTTCTTCTAGAAGTGTATCCTCAGAAATGCATCAAAAAGCACAGGAAGAATATTTATTACAGTGGCATTTGTAATAGTAAACAATATCCGTTCCTAGGAAATTAGTTACATAAGTGACAATCTATCTTCAAAACTGCACACTGGGGAGGCATTAAAAACAGCATATCTCAATTACCATTAATATGGAAAGATGCTTGAAATGTGAGAAGAAAAATTGCAGGACAGTACATATAATATTCCAATTTTAAAAAATTAAGTGCATATATTTGTATATGTGTGGAAAATTCTGGATAAATATACAATAAGCCCTCAAAGTGGTTACCTGTGAAGACTAGGATATTTGGAGGGAAGAGAGAGTGTAGAGAGGAAAAGAGGAAATTATTATTTCAGGTACCTTTGAATTTTTACTTTTTACCAAATAGAAAAATAAAGTAATAAGCATGGATTAGATGGAAAAGCCCAAAATACTAACAGTGATTAAGAGTAATTATACCCATGTGATGGGATAATAGTTATTTTCCTCATTTTCTTACCTGCATCTTCTAGCTTTCAACAATAAGCTTATTACTTGTTTTTTAAAGTGAAAAATAAAAGAACATCCTGATGTCTTAGTATTCAGCCACTGGTCAGTTGAGGAAAGCCCTAGACACATTGAGTACACATGGAAGCAGACTCTAAACAACAACACCACTTAGAACGCCATGCGAGAATGAGACTCCAAATCATAGACCTGGAAATCACGAGTGTCTTTGTATGTCCCTCTTTGAGACATTACAACTTCAAGTTTTTGATGTATAATTTGTGAACCCTCAACTTGAATAATTGATTATTATGTATAAGATAACTCATATGATATCTATGAATCCAGATGATACAATATTAACATTCTAATTTCTTGTTATAAGTCTTAGAATTCCTTTTTTTTTCTTGGGGTGCATGAAGGTAGCTAACCAATAACTCAGGTTAAGTTTT
Organism: Marmota monax; assembly: GCF_021218885.2. NCBI lineage: Eukaryota > Metazoa > Chordata > Mammalia > Rodentia > Sciuridae > Marmota > Marmota monax. The sequence goes on along the minus strand of NW_026693777.1, from coordinate 53,077,320 downwards.
TTAGGGTTACATTATTATATATGAGAAAATTTATTTCAACATTACCTCACTTTTTAAAAACAATTCTTTTTTAAGCCAGACATGATCACACATGCCTATTAGCCCAGCAACTCAGGAGGCTAAGGTAGGAGGATCATCATGTGCAAGGCCAGCCAAGAGAGAAACTAGTGGCATCAATGCCTGGGGCCCCAGTGTGCCCAGTTTGAGCAACTGTAACCTAAAGAGTATGTCTGAAAGCTGACCAATAGATAAGAGATAGCTTATTACCATGTTACAGGTCCATTGACAGCTAGCTAAAAATGTCTGCCTTCCACTTCACATCAACAAGGTTTAACCCCCATTAATGCTGCTTTTTTAACATAACCCTGCCACTTGGCAACAGCTAACTAAACTTGGGGTGGGCCAATGTGATTTCTTTTCAGAGAAACTTTGAACTGGGAGAAGGAAACACAGGGATGGACAGACAGAAGAATTCTATATAGAGTTGTAATGATTGAAGTTGGAGCAATGAGCCCTGTCTTCCGCCAGCTTTTTGGATCAGAAATCCCAGTTGACCGTGAATGAACAAAGCAGAGGAGCAGAGACCCGAAGCCTAGTTCTGGTCCTTCCTGTGACTCTTGTTTTTGGGATCCATGATCCATGAGTCACTCTTGCATCCTGAGAAATTGCTCCTTTTTGCTAAGGCTAGCATAGGTGGTCACCAGTGATCCTTAACTAGACATATAATCCAGGCCTGGCTCATTTGCCAGGGTTACGATTAACAAGGATAGTGCAGAGACAGTGAAAAACAAACAGCATTGCAAGATCTTAACTGGGTCAAGAACATGTTGTGCAATCCTAACAGGTACAGTCATTCTGACAAGAACAGGGAAACAGTCAAGCAGCTGACTCAGGAGCAATACAATTGCTAACCCGAGCTGCACCCACTTTTGAAAATGCAATTAAGGATAATAAACTGGCCAGACCAGACTTATGTTTTCCGAGAATTTTTAACTGCTCTTAGAACAGCAACTGAAGAGCTTACTGGTTCTGTAGAGTCATCCCAAGGTTACAGATTCCCCCCTGCAAATTATAGTTGAATGACTTATCCACAAAGTAAGCAAACCTCAGAACTATTGGTGTCCTTGCACCAGAGTACCATCAATGCAGAAGGAATCTGGAAGACAATCGTCATGGTCCCCTTCACGCCTTCATTCAACCAATAAATACCAAGCCCTATATTAGGTGTTGGGTCCTGGCTGGTGAGAAAGGTCCAGAAACTGCAGTAATGAGTTTATACTTTTAAGTAGAGGGAGAAAGAATTTATGAAGGACATAACATTTCAGTGGTTATGTGCTAGAAAGAAAAATCAAGCAGGGCAGAAGCACAAGGGTGCTGGGATATGTGCTATCTTACATGCACTGGTATGGCACTGCTGTGATAAGGTGATGTTTGAACAGAGACTTTTGAAAGAATGAAGAACTCTCTGAGCTAAGAACTTTCTAGGCAGTGACAACTGGTAAACACCTTAAGGTAGAAGCAACCATGAGCCAGTGTGATTTGGAGCTGTGAGAGACAGATTGACAAAGAGTGGCAGAGAAATACCTTGTTAAGCCTCAATTAAGATTATGGCATTTACTAAGGGAAAAAGTCATTCAAATTTTGAATAACTAGAGGGGTGACATGGTCTGATTTAGGATTTAAAATGCCCAATCTGGCTACTATATTAAGAATAAACTGTAGATGGTCAAGGTCATAACAGGGAGACCAGTTAGGAGGCTACTGCAGTAGATAGTCCTATAGGTGGGAATCATGTGGCAGCTATGAACGTCAGATTTTGGATACTGCCACAGAATTCATTGATGGGTGGGATGTGAGCTTTCAAAAAAATGACCCTGGGGTTTTTGGCTTCCAAGTGAAGATACTTGTTTGGGCAGGGTGGCAATGCAGGCTACTTATGGCAAACCCAAAAAGTGAATATGAACTCAGTCTAGTCTTTTAGGGATCTGAGTACTCCCTACACTGAATTCATTCAAATAAGGATTTGAGCTGGTGATAAAGGTCCAGATACTGCAACCAAAAGTTGGAGATTGCTGATGAGTAGGATGGCTAGAGCACAAAGCCACCTGTAGGTCCAGGTCAGACGTTTAGATAGAGGAATGCAATACTAAAGGTAAAGTCAAGGTCAGAGTCCAGTGCTTCAGTTCAATTTGGCAGGAATGGACAATAATTCATCAAACAGGAAAAAGGCTGTAACTACTTATTAGGAACCAAACACCATGTTAAAAGGCCATGTTCGTAGTCTCATTTAATTCTTACATCAACCCCATGAATTAGGTGTCACTAGCCTATTTTACAAATAAAGAAAGCCAAGAAGTTAAATTATATAATGTTGATACATAACAACATGCAGTTTAAAGCTGATGAGATCTGATTCCCATAGTGCTTAAGCACTATGCAACAATACAAAACTCAATGTCTCAGCTGGCAGCTGAAGTCACATCAGAGGTTCAAGCCAGGAGTGGGTGGGAGTGGTAAGCACAGGTGGAAACAAAGTCTAAATGTACAGACATGAATCCAAGTTTGTGGTTTAAATCTGGTATGAAGAAATAAGCTTGGAATGGAGTTTGAACCAGAAGACCAGGAGCAGTGTTTCAGACCAGGCACTAGCACCACACTTGCCACAGCAAGGCTTCACAGGTGCTGACACATTGTAACAAAAGGGAAATGTTCTGCTTAGCTACAGTTGCAACACTACCACTGCACTGGACTAAGGTGTCCAAAAGAACCTGCAAAGGTAATGGAATCTTATTATTAGATCTCTGCATTGTAACCAAGACAGTGCTCTAAGGAGAATGATCAATAGCCCCTCCCTTCAAGATATTTGTTAAACACAAAATGTAGGAAGAGCACACAAAAATCCATCTCTTGGAATATTTAAGGAGACTGCCCCAGGTCCTATGAGGAAAGAGCTTGGTGAGTTCACACTGCTCTTTCAAAGGCAAACAACGAGATGTAAGGGCCATCTAGCTGTTAATATTTGTCACCCACTGATCACCTGGGTTGACTCATCTGGCTGGCCACATGGGTGTCCCTTTCCTCCTTCACTACTCTACCTGCATCCCACCTGAACTGCAGGCTTGGGTGGAGGACAACATTCCTGATTATCTGGTTAAGGGTATAAAAGCAGCTGTGCCCAAAATCTTCACACAAGATTCTCAAGGTCAAAGGTAAACATCACTATGGTTTTAATACTCTGGCTCTCTTTTTTCCTTGATCAGTAGGTAAGGGTGCAATAAATACAACTTTTGTTTTTAGGGTTAAAAAAAAATTGATATTTCATGCATTGAGGTTTCCAAACAGGTTAGATGTAGGCTTTTTATGCTCTAAGGAAATGAGGAAAGGGCTTAGTAACATTTATGGGAGGTTATCCTTAAAATAACCAAAGCAGAATGGAGCTCCTGGAGCAAAGTTTTATGGAATCAAAGTTTGAAATGTGTCAGTTTTCCAAAAAATAGGTGATTCACAGCACCCAGTTAGAGAAGGACCCCCATCTACCAGAGCCAGGATAGAAGTGTCCCATGTGAGTTGGGTGCCATGGTACATACCTGCAATCCCAGCAGCAAAGGTATTTGAGGAAAGAGGACTACAAGTTTGATGTCAGCCTCAGCAACTCATACCCCATCTCAAAATGAAAACTAAAAGGGACAGGGGTGTGGCTCAGTAGCAGAGTGCTTGCCCAGCATGCATGAAACCCTGGGTTCCACCCCCAGCACTGCCAAAAAAAAAAAAAAAAAAAGCATTGACTTCCAGGTTCCTTTATTCACAGGGTGAAAAACTTCATTCTCAATGTTTAAAAGGCCCTTCACTGTGGCCAGTCTAATATAGATATTAAAGGAGTAAAATCTGTTAAGAAGCACACCCTGGCAAGGACTAATCTTTGTACTCTTATAATGGGTTACTATTCAACACAAACTGTCCTATTAAATGCTGTTCCAGGAAGACTGGATTGTCAGGTTCAAGTAGTATGTACTTTCTAATTAAAAGAAATTTAAGTCAGATAAGATGGCACTTGCCTATAATCCCAGAGATTCAGGAGACCGAGGGAGTAGGATTGCAAATGCAAGGCCAGCCTTGGCTACTTGGTGAGATCCTGTCTTAAAAAGGGCTGGGATGTAGCTCAGGTAAGGGTATGTAGCATCTCTGGGTTCAAACCCCAGTAACAGGAAGTGGAGGAGTTGAGGATTTAATGAGATCAAGAGACAACAGGTGAGTGATAAAACTTAAGTCTAAAACTCAGATCTCCCTAGAGTTCAGCACTCTTTTTCGTCTACGCAGATGCTAAACCTGAATAAGCAACCCTAACTGAACAGGCATAGGGTAAAACTACAGTTGAAACTGACTAATATTGTGTACATGGTAGACCAATTTAGGATAGAACCTCTCTTGGATTTTGAAAAGTAAATGGGAACCAAAAAGGCTGATAAAGAGCAGTCCAGTCTGCTTGATGACATCCACTAGTCAAATATAGTCTATGTAATACCACAGAATCTGATTTAAAAATGGTACTTTTAAATAAAACAATTTTGTAAGGAACAATACTATCAACTAGCTTTTTAATCTAGAAGCAAAGGTGATATATCTTGAGTTTCACTTTGAAAATATTTTGATTTAACATAGTTCTTGAAACTCTGGGCAGAGCAATTAGACGAAAGAAATTAAATGGATACAAATAGGAAAAGAAGAACTTAAATTATCACTATTTGCCGATGATATTATTCTATACATAGAAGATGCAAAAAATTCCACCAGAAAACTTCTAGAACTAATAAATGAATTTGGCAAGTAGCAGGATATAAAATCAACACCCACAAATCAAAGACATTTCTGTACATCAATGACAAACCCTCTGCAAGAGAAGCTAGGAAAATTACCCCATTTTCAATAACCTAAAAAAAAGAAACTTGGAAATCAATGAAAAGAGGTGAAAGAACTCTACAATGAAAATTACAGAATGCTAAAGAAAGAAATTAAAGAAGACCTTAGAGATGGAAAGATCTCCCTTGTTCTTAGATAGGCAGAATTAATATTGTCAAAATGACCATACTACCAAAAGCACTATACAGATTAAATGTAATTCCAATCAAAATCCCAATGACATTCCTAATAGAAAAAGAAAAAGCAGTCATGGAATTCATCTGGAAAAATAAGAGACCCAGAATAGCTAAAGCAATCCTTAACAAGAAGAGTGAAGCAGGTGGCATCATAATACCAGACCTTAAACTATACTACAAAGCAATAGTTAACAAAAACAGCATGTATTGGCACCAAAATAGACTTGTAGACCAATGGTACAGAATAGAGGATGCAAAGACAAACCCACATAAATACAGTTATCTCATTAGACAGAGGTGCCAAAAATATATATTGGAGAAAGGACAGCCTCCTCCAACAAATGCTGCTTTTTTGGGAAAACTGGAAATCCATATGCAACAAAATGAATTAAGCCCCTATCTCTCACCATGCACAAAACTCAACTCAAAGTGGACCAAGGACCTAGGAATTAAAGCAGAGAGCCTGCACCTAACAGAAGAAAAAGTAAGCCCAAATCTTCATCATGTCAGATTAGTCCCCGACTTCTTGTTAACAAGACTCCTAAAGTGCAAGAAATATGACCACAATGCTTTATGTAATTCCCATGGTAACCACAAAGAGAATAATCTATAAAAGATGCCCAAAACAAAATGAAAAGGGAATGAAAACACATCACCTAAAAAAAAAAAAAAAGAAAGAAAAGAAAAATCAAACACAAAGTAAGGTGGCAAGAGTAAAAGTGGACAAAATAACTATTAGACTTAGAAAACAACATAGCAATAGAAAGTCTTTCCCTATCAGTAACTACTTTAAATATAAATGGATTAAAATTCCTAATTAAATGACAAAGTGGCTAAATAAACTTTAAAAAAATCTATATGCTATCTAAAGGGAATAACTTTAAATACAAGGACATGCATAAGCTGAAGGTGAAAAGGATGGAAAGTTATTCCATGCAAATAGCAGCCAAGAGAGCCAGGTGGCTATCAAAAACTCTGACAAGGCATAAAGCAGGACACTGTGTAAGAATAGAGAAGGGGCTGGGGATATGGCTCAAGCGGTAACGTGCTCGCCTGGCATGCACAGGGCGCTGGGTTCACTCCTCAGCACCACATAAAATAAAATATAAAGATGTTGTGTCCACCGAAACTGAAAAATAAATATTTAAAAAATTTTCTCTCTCTCTCTCCTCTCTTCAAAAAAAAAAAAGAAAAAGAAAAAGAAAATAGATTAGAAGAAGAAGAAAAAAAAAACAGAAATAAACTCTATCATGGTCAAATAATCGCCAACAAAGATGCCAAGGCTACATAATGGAGAAAGGATATCTTCAATAAATGTTGGATATCCACATGCAGAAGAAAGAAGTTGGACCTTAACTTCGCATTGTATACAAAAATCAACTCAAAACAAAAATCTAAACCAAAAATTATACAACATAGAAAGTTTCACCACACTGGATTTGGCAGTGATTTCTTGGATATGACACCAAAAGCACAGGCAACAAAAGCAAAAATGTGACACTGCATCAAATTTAGCTTCTGTGCAGCAAAGAAAACAAAGTGAAACAAAATGAAAAGGCAGTCTACAAATGGGAGCAAATATTTGCAAACCACAATATCTCATAAGAGGTTAATATCTTGAATGAAGAACTCCTACAGCTAGACTATACCATTTAAAAATAAGCAAAGAACTTAAAAAGACATTTCTCCAGAGATGACAGATAGCCAAAAAGCATATAAGAATATGTATATTAAATCATTATGGAAATGCAAATCAAAACTCCAAGAGCATCCCATATTCTTTATGAGAGTCATTACCCCCTCCACCCCCCCATGTCCCCCCAAAAAGGCTGGGTGCGGTGGCACACACCTGTAATCCCAGTGGCTTAGGAGGCTGAGGCAGGAAGACCACAAGTTTGAGGCCAACCTCGGCAACTTAGCAAAACCCTGCCTCAAAATTAATAAAAGAGATAGGGACTTGGTTCAGTGGTAAAGTACTCCTGGGTTCAGTCCCCAGTACCAAAAGAAAAAAAGTTGGCAAGGATATGAAAAAATTGAAACCCTTTGTTGGTGGTACTGTAAACTGTTGCAGTCACTATGGGAAAAAAATTATAGCAGCTTCTCAAAATAGAGCTATCATATGGCACAGCAATCCCAATTCTGGCTATATATTCAGGAATTAAAAACAGGAAGATAAAAATGTATTTGTACACCAAATATATTTACAGGTTTCTCTACATAGTTCACACCTTCCACACCTATTCCATATAAATGTTCAAATATATAAGGCTTTATTTCATCTTAATGTGTGAAGTTAATGTAAGATTTTTGTGTGAAGACAAAGATGACTTTACTTTTCAGCCTTTAGACTAATAATTTAAAGCCACAATTCAAAGATACTAAGAAATGGAACTGAAGTCTGGTAGTAACTTTCCATCTAACAGATAATTTTCATTACCTAAAGAGTGAAACAGGAGCCATTTTTGCTGGCCATGTTTTATTTGTCCTTTTTCTTCGAACAGGATAGCCAAAGATACAGACAGTATTCAGTAAAATAAAATAGATGAAACAAATTCTAAGAGACTGCGATGCCACATGCTACATTTAACCTAATTTTATTCATGCTTGCCTTGGGATGGGGAATAGATCATTCGGTAAAAACATACAGTAAAAACAAAAAATGTCTTATCATGTACAACTTTAAAACTACAATAATGATGTACCTTAATTACTTCCATGCACACAAGTCTAACATTACAGTATTTTTAAAAAATAAACACAATTAAGACTTCTAGGAGCATTTTATAATAAAGTAATTCCTAATTTTTCTTTGTAGATAGATCAAGCACCTCCAAAATACAAATTCCTATACACAGTGAGTACTTTACTTAAAATGAACACTTAATTAAGTACGTGGACAGCCTTAGGATAAGCTGATATTATATATTCAGCTGGGTAGGCAACAAACCATAGTGCCAAATGGAAAAAGTGTAGTTACAAATAAAGTTTTAAAACTAAGTTAATTTTATAATTAAATACAGAAAATATACTGATTTGCTAAAATAAATAAGATGTGATGTATTAACACTTCACTATAAAGAATGAATACCAGAACATTTATAAACAATGAGTCTTAATAGTTTACTACAATAAACGCTGGCTAAATAGAAGTGCATATTGTGAAGCACTATGGGTGGTATATGTTTTGCCACATACTTTTGTTACCTTGAGGTAGATAACACATGTGTACCAAATTCGGCATTCATTTTCAGTTGCTGCTGGTATCATGTGTTTTAAGAAATGTGTACAGTATGAAAAACTGGAAAATACTAATGAATGAAAAATGTTTTAGGAAAAAAATAGATATTTTCATGCAATTATGTACAGTCTCACTGTGTAAATTTCAAGGCAAGATTTTTGTTTCCTGTAAAACAGATCATTGTTCTATGAGAGAATGTTTTTTACTTGTCTTAGTGCATTTCTTTTGTCTCCTCCTGCATTGCATTATTTTGCTCTATTCTTTTTTGTGTGCAAATGACATGCCAGTTAAAATGAAAACTATCTCATGTAGAAAAAAATTCTGGATTTTAAAAACCAAGAACTAATAAAAATCCTTACTAAATGACACCATCTGATTCAAGTAAAAAATGACTTAAACACTAGTAATAAAAAAAAGACAAACACATTTCATGAAGAATACAAAAAGAAATGTCTGCTGAGTGTTTTAGTTCAGATGTTTCAGAATGCTGCTGTATGTTTTATGAGGAATTTGAGGGGAAGATTTCATAGCAGAAGGTGTTAACGTGGCCTGGATTGACTTAAGTGGTGACCCCACTGGACTATGAAACTGTGGGATGCCTATGGATTCAAGCTGCTTGTTAAAAAGGAACTCCCCACTGTTGTTCAGAAATCCTTCCTCATTTCCTCTCTCCCCAAGTTTCCCATCCTCTACTGGCTCAGTTTCTAGCATTTCAGTATCTTCTTTCCTGCTAAAGAACTTGTCCAAGTAACTGGTATAAGTGTTTTCCTTCTCAACCTGTTCATCCTTCCTGACTTCACAACAAAACTGATTGATGAGAAAACATTCCTCCCTACCACTCACAAACTGGCTATCCCAAGAAGATTGGTACAAGGCTTCTAATTGAGCCAAATTTGCCATTCCTTTTTCCTGTTTTTCTCGGCTTACTGACTTTGATATCAAACTTTTCAACTCTAGTTGGGACACTGAGCTATTCAAGTCATTTAATTTATCAACAACATCAGTAGGCTCATGTTGTGAACTAAGTTGAATAGTTCCTGCAATAAAGGAATCAAAATCAAATCCCTGATTCTTTTCCCTTTCTTTTTCAGCCAGTTGCTGTGATGCTTCCTCTAGCGCTATCTGGGCTTTAACCAATCCATTCCTTTCACATTTTGACTTGCCTTTCTTATCAGATTTTTCTTTGCTTTGTTCTTTCCAATTGGAAAGATCTATAATAAGTTTGGGTTCATAATAATGATTAACTTCACTCTCTCTCCAAACTAAATTATCTAAATATGATGATGACCTTGTTTTGTAGTTACAAGTATGGCTGCACTCTAGATCACAATATTTGTTTTCATGATGATCTGGGTACTGCCAACAAGGCTCAGTAGAGTAACTGGTATCAAAAGCAGGATCCTCCAGATACTTTTCTCGATCTCCATCCAAATATTTTCGAGGATCAACCTGTACTTCTTCTTCATCAGTGACATCAGACAGAGCTCGTGGGTCAAGCTGAACTTCATCAATATCGAAGTTGTTATGTATAGGCCAATCATGCTCTGAAAACTGACAATCATGGTACCTGAAAATAATACACTGGGGTTATTCCATGTATGATATCATTTTCAAATTCACTGAGTGTCTCTTATGTGAAAGCACTATGCTAGGTCTACAAGGTGATAACAGTCGTGAGCCTTCTCTGCCTCACTAGAACTTACAATAATCTTTCTTTTTGGTGCCACAAAATTTAACTCAAGGGCATTTAACCACTGAGCCACAGCCCTTTTTATTTTGAGACAGGGTCTCACAAGGCTTACAGCCTAGCTAAGTTGCTGAGGCTAGATTTAAAACTACAATCTTCCTGCCTCAGTTTCCTGAGCAGTTGGGATTATAGGTGTGTGCCACTATACCCAGTTATAGGCTTGTGCCACCATACCCAGTTTTTGTCAAATGGTCAAATAACAAGATAGGTAAACCAGGCATAGTGGTACATGCCCATAATCCCAACAGCTTGGGAGGCTTAGGCAGGAGGATTTTGAGTTCAAGGCTGGCCTCAGCAACTTAGTGGTAAGAAGAGTAGAAATTTTTATCTGTAGAAAAACTATCTCAAAAAAAAAAAAAAAAAAAAGGGCTGGGGATGTGGCTCAGTGATTAAGCGCCGCTGGGTTCAGTACAAAAAAGGGGGGGGGGGACAGGTAAGATCTATTACTTCACAAAATACTAGGAGATTAGGAGATGATATTTGATAACTGCAATGGGATCTTTTAATTTCCATGAAGAATTGAGTGTTCTACTCTTAAATAAGACCAAATATCATTTCTCCCTTTTTTTTTTTTAAATTTTTAAAGTTGTTCTAATTAGTTATACATGAAAGTAGAATGCATTTTGACACACTGTATACAAGTAGAGCACAGCTTCTCATTCCTCTGGCTGTATATGGTACAGTCATATCAGTAGTGTAATCAGACATGTATACTGGGTAATAACGTTCGTCTCATTTCTCCCTTTTTACCTATTCTTTTATCCATACAACTGCAGATACATATCTAGGTGGCTGGCCTATCTATAGTTTAATTCCACATGTTTCAAACGAATATTTTATGGCCACAAAATGAAGATATCTAATCTCAGGTACCTTACAAATTTTCATTCTGGTAATTAAGACAGACTAGAAGTGAAGGTTTACTGGAGACTAACAATCTGAATTAAAAAAAAAAAAAATCTACATGTTACACAATGTGATATTCTCTTACTGATACATCATACCAGTCTTGGGATGGAGGTATATGTTTAATGGCGAAGTGCAACCATTAGGCAAGGCTCTGGGTTCCATCCCCAGCGGAAAAAAATCAAAAAATTTTAAAATCCGTGAGTTTATGGTTCAGATTTCCAGATTTCACATTTAAAAGACTTTAAGGAATGCAAATTATAAAGACATTCAAAATAGCCTTCATTATCTTTTTCCTAGCCAATAAATATTAAATATTTAAATTACCTAAAGGCTATTTAAAGATATTAGTAAGTTTAGCAAGAAACCCAAAAGTGCCATTACTAAAAATCTTGACTTTTGCATAGTCTTATCATATATAATTTGAATACTTTGGTTCACTGTTTTTCTAATTTAAAATCAATTTACCTTTCCCAGTTATAAATGTGACTGTGAGTTTCATCCATAAGCAAAATATCATCAACTTCATCTTCGATGTGAAAAGGATGGCTTGAAATTGGCTCATCCATTGGAAAAGAATATATACTCATATAAGGATGAGAGAGTGCTTCCTCTGCTGTCAATCGATCCATGGGGCTAAATGTCAAAATTTGTTCCAGGAAATCCAGTGCTGCAGTGTAAGAAGAGTAGAAATTTTTATCTGTAGAAAAACTGAAAATGTTGGTCTCATTCAATAAAAATGACTAGTTGAATGACTATTTTACCACTTCTTACTACAAAATAGGAACAAAACATCTTAATTGTACTTAAGAGGTCTGCCAACTGATAAAGGGAAAAAAATAGACTATATAACTAAAGGTAAGTTAATATTTGTCAGAGAAATAAAATTACCTGACTGATTAAAAAGAAAGGCCATTTCTTCCATCAACATGGTAAATATTTGAAATGTACTCTTATTATGGCCACACACTAATACTCTATGAAATTGCTGTTTTTGTCAAATGGTCAAATAACAGCAATTTAATATGGTTTAACCTAATACCTAGGGTCTTATTCCCACAGCTCTTCAACTCTCTAGCTTAACTGAATTACTAGTTGTGTAGTGCTAGATAAGCTACTTAAACTTACTAAACTCTAATTTCATCAAGTATAAAAATTTAAGGCACAGTGTCTGGTCTTAATAAAAGCCTTTCTCCCTTCCCCTTCCTTCACTAACTTAGCTGCTGCTGTTTACCTTAATCACACTCTAGCACAGTTCACACATTACACTTTATTATTTTAGAATTCTGGAGGGACTAACCATACACCAAATTCTTCCTATTAACTAGTCTGTCAGGCCTTCCTATGTCTTTACCTAGCTTCAGGCTGTCCCTATACCACCCACACACTATTGTGCATTATCATCCATCTTCAACCCCCTGGATCATTTCCACCATCTTCTTTCTCTCCTCTAACAGCCATACAATAGTGATGAAAACTAGATGCAATATCACATCTGGCTCAGTACAAATTCATACTGTGAAATTTCAATTCAACACTTGCTCTTTTGAACAAATCTTTTTTTTTTTTTTGAGAGAGAAAATTTTTAAATATTTATTTTTCAGTTTTCGGTGGACACAACATCTTTATTTTATTTTTATGTGGTGCTGAGGATCGAACCCAGCGCTCTGTGCATGCCAGGTGAGCATGTTACTGCTTGAGCTACATCCCCAGCCCCTTGAACAAATCTTTATGTTCTAATTCTACTATCATCCTGAACATATAAACCCAATTCATATTTACCTCAATTCCTATCTAATCACTATGGTCTCTTACATGTCCTTTTGTTTTTTGTTTTGGTACCCAGGATTGAACCCAAGGGCTCTGAGCCACCTCCATAGCCCTTTTTTTAAAAATATATTTTACTTAAAGACAGGTTGTCACTCGGTTACTTAGGGCCTTAAGTTGATGAGGCTGGCTTTGAACTCACAATCCTCCTGCCTCAGCTTCCCAAGCCACTGGGATTACAGGCGTGCATTACCACGCCCAGCTTCACATGTCCTCTTATCCTCACTTTCTATTTCAAAGGGAAAGAAAGTCCTTTTAAAACTAACACCTGTACTCTAGAAGAACCTATTTTTTTTTTTTTTAACTCAGGGGCACCTGGCCACTAAACCACATCATCAGCCCTATTCTGTATTTTATTTAGAGACAGTCTCACTGAGTTGCTTAGCACCGCACTTTTGCTGAGGGTGGTTTTTGAACTCTAATCCTCTTGCCTCAGCCTCCGAGACTTTGGGATTACAGGTGGGCACTGTGGGCTAGAAGGGACCCAGCTTCTCATTAACATAAATAGCTGACATGCTTATAGCTGTTTATTTTATTTTATAACACCTCACTCAACTCTACCATCAGTCCAATAAGGGCCCAAAAGAAGAAACCTAAGGCTCATTGCTACTCAAGCCCCTCAGGGGATAAGTTCTGAGGGTCTTTCTTGTGTTCCCTGCTATTTCTCCTTACTCTTCTCATTTTCCCTTATCTAGAAAGTCATTTCAAAATGCATCAATGGTTCTGCGGCAAGAGAATCCATCTCGTTCTGAGGCCATGGGTCCCCAAAAAGAGAAACTGGGAGGCAAAGAGTTATAGATGGTGATCCAGCACAATCACATTCTTTAAGTAAAGGGGGATATATTTAACTACATAAGAAAAACATTCTATAAAGTCCCTAGCATCTGGGAACTACAGGTGGCAGGTGGAAAGAGGGAGCTATAAGAAAGAAAAACTAGCCAGGTAGGCTTAACTAGAAATACAGAACATTTCCATCAGAATAGAAAGTTCTATTGGACAGCACTGCACCAGAGAAAACCAGTAAATCTGCTACAATGGTATTAGTATGCTAAGATATAGAAATACTTAGCATGAGAAGGAAAAGAAGTAAAAAAGAGGGTATTCACTTAAAGATATTAAGAGTGGAGTTCCTAGTAGTCTTATATGAATACTTATATTCATATGTATTTAATCCTACTTCTGTAGATTATAAACAGTGCACGGAGAGAACATGTATTTTTAACAAATACCCCTTGCCTCTGAATGTCTTCTTTCCAAAAACAGAACTTCAATGTTACTCATGAAGAAAACAGCGTAAAGCAATAAATCTTTAGTCTCAGGAATGTTACCCACTCTGCACTGCACCCACTGAATGCAAACACAGTTTTGCCATATGTGAACATCAATGGTTAATTCAATGAATCCATTATCAGCATCAGACAAACATTCAGCTTGGTTCAAAGCTGACACAATCTCTACCCTAATAAGGGTAGAGAAAAGAAAGATTCAAGAGCATTATTAAGATTAAGAATGCTTCAAGAGCAATGTCCTCTTTCAGTAAGATCCAGCAACAGTGACAATGAAGAAGCCTCAGCTACTTAGCAAGGCTCTAAGCAACTCAACAAGACCCTGTCTCTAAATAAAAAAAAACTAAAAGGGCTGGGGATGTGGCTCAGTGGTTAAGTACCCTTGGGTTCAATCCCCAATCCCCAGTACCAAAAAAAGAAAGAAAGAAAGAAAGAAACAGTGACAATGACTCTGAAGCAGATCCAGGTTACCTGAGAAATGTCTCTCAAGCTGGCTGAGTATAATCACAACTGTACAAAGTTTTAAAAATAGATATCCCCCTTGTTTCCCACCCCAACTCTGAATTCCAATTTAAGCCTGCATTTTAAAGATGGCTCCATAGATGACTGAGGCTTAGTCAAATGTTACATGACTGCCATTTAGTTACAAACAGGGATATCATGATAGTGGCTACAAAGTTAGGTGCAACCAGCAACAGAATTTGACTTGAGAGACTTTAAAACTGGTTAGAAATTAAGAAATGCTAAAATTTAATCAGAATCTTTAAGTAAGCTTCTTATTTGGGCATCTATAAGTTCCTAGTACATTTGAGAAAAAAAAGACAGTGCCTGTATTTTCAAAATACTTGTTATTTTAAACACTTTAATAATCATTACCTTGTACCACATATAATTGATGAGAGAGGGTGACAGGAAAAATAGAGATAAAATAAAGAGAAAGCTTAATGGGTTTAGGAAACTTCCTAACTTTTTTTAAAAATATTTTTTAGATGCTGATGGACCTTTATTTTATTCATTTATTTATGTGTGGTGTTTAGAATCAAATCCAGTGACTCACACATGTGAGGCAAGAGCTCTACCACTGAGGCACAACTCTAGCCCCTATTCCTATTTTGATGAGAAAACAATACACTTCTGACACTGTATGTGTGTGTGTGTGTGTGTTCAAGGTCCTGAGGATTGAACCCAGGGTATGCTAGGCAAGGGGTCTACCCCTGAGTTCAAGCCCTTACAAAATAATTCTTAAACATATCAGACAATTTTTTAAAAAATATTTATTTTTAGTTATAGTTGGACACAATACCTTTATTTTATTTATTTTTATGTGGTGCTGAGGATCGGACCCAGGCCTCATACGGGCTAGGCGAGTACTCTATCGCTGTACCATAACCCCAGCCCCAAAATCAGACAATTTTTAAGAAAAATATTTTTCCTGTCTCATGTTTTTAAGAAAATGTTACCTTATGTTAAATGTTAAAGACTTGTATCTTATTTACATCACTCCATTTTGAGACATAAAATTGTTTTAGTGGTCAATGAAGTTGTGATTCTCTCCAAGTTTCTACTATTTTCAAGTTTGCACAATCTCTTGCATTTGGCATCTAACACTCCTAATACCAATCCAAACTCGTACATATTTTGCTCAAGTTTTGCTCTTTCCTCCCATCTCTGCCTTCCTCTGTCTCAATTTTTTACATCTAAATGACACTTATACCCATACTTATCATATAACCCTCAGAGAACTCAACTCTCACTTAACAAAAGCCGGTGATTCAATACACTCACATACAGCAGGAAATCAGGGTAAGCTGAAAGAATAAATGGTGTTAGAACCAAGAGAGAAGGGTGTATTTTTTTGACCCTGGAAAATTATTCAGAAGGAAGAAACACATCTTAGCCTAAGGGTAATGTCAAAAAGGGGAAGTAAGAATTGAAGGTTTTGGTATGTAAGTGTCAACAGACTATTCAAGAGAAAGCTGTATACCCAAAGAGCTTCCCTACACAGATCATATTTACACACACACACACACACACACACACACAGGCATTAACATCATGGTTACTCTGAAGTCACAATACCTTCTTGACTAATTCCTGGAAGCAGCTGAGTTAAAGGTTTGTGTGGCTCAGTCATATCATTTCTAATGTAAACTGGAATTACACTGAGAAGCTCCTGACGATCTTCCTCATGTACAACAGGAATAGATTCTAAAATCAGTTGCATCTGTTCAAGTTCATGTGCACCTGAGGGTAAAAAACACCAAATATAACAAATACATTGTTCTGTGTTTATTTGGCAATAAACATAAACATTGTAATGACCAGTGGGGCAGGGAGACAGTTTCAAATGGATCATTAATTAGCAGATTTCACCATTCTGAATATCACTAGTCTACTTAGCCTATTTATTTCAATTTCTGCCTACTGATATATTTAGCTTTAGCTGTTCTCTTTCCACAAGGAGCTGACTCTTGAAAGTCTGGCCTCATACTAAGATTATCAAAGAAGTGGGGAAAAAAGCAATGAATTAGGATTCCAGAAACTTGGACTCTAATCTTAGCTGTACTACTAATTAACGGTTTTACTCTGGAGACAATACTTAGTAGCTCTAGGATTTGATTTCATCATCAACAAAAGAGAAGGAAGGTTGGACTAGATTTATGCAACAAGTAGCTTTGTATTTATGTTTAGGCTTAGTTAGCATTTCTAATCAGAACCATTATTAATAGAATAAAAGGGAAATAAAGGCTAAATGGGTGACTAAGAAAAAAATCTGTATTTCCACTATTAGAAATTCATTCAAATTTTTAGTTCCTACTACCTACAGAGCACTAAGGAATTCAGCTATACAACAAAGTCCCTGTTTTCATGGAGTTAACAATCTAGTGGATAAAGATGGATAATCTGTAAACACTACATAAAATGATAATGAACACAACAAAGAAAAGTAGAGTAATGTCCCTGTGGGGAGGAGGGTTGTTAATTTATAAAGGATTAAGGAAGTGAGGGAATTCACTCAATTTCATAAGGAGGAAGATGGAGAAAGGCTCAGAGAAAAAAGTGGGTTTAGTGTGTCCCAGAAACAATTAGAAAAGTATAGATGGGGCCAGTAGGAGGAGATGAAGTCAGAGTGGTATCAGAATATAAAGGGTTTGCTTTACCCTACAGTTTAAGCAGAAAGACATGATCTGACTTGTGTTTTAAAAGGACTAGTCTAGTTAGTAAGTGGTAAGTGGCCTACAAATAGTAAATACTGGAACAGGGAAAAAAAACTATTAAAAAAAAAAAAAAAAGGTCAGTAAGGAAAAGGAAGAATCAACAGAGTGGTACACAGAAAGACAAGTGGAAAAAAAAAAGCATTTAAAGAAAAAGGGTAAGATTGTGACAAATGCTGGAGATGGATAAAATGAGAATTGAGGCAGGTGTGATGGCACACAACTGTAATCCCACCAACTTGACAGGACGAGGCAGGAGGATCTCAAGTTTGAGACCAGTCTCAGCAACTTGGTGAGGCCCTGTCTCAAAAGCACAAAAAAAAAAAAAAAAAAAATTTGACCTAGGATTTAGCATTATAAGTATCACCGGTGGTGACCCTGATAAGCAGTTTTGGTAGAGGACAAAACCTGACTAGAGAGGGTTCCAGGCAAAATAAAGAAAGGAATTAAAGATAGCAGAATATACCAGGGTTTTTTAGATTTACTTTGAAAAAAAGTATGTGTAAGTTGTTGAGGAGGATGTGGGTTTAGGGGAGAGAATTTTTTTCTTTTGTACTGGGGACTGAACCCAGGGGCACTTTACCCCTGAGCTGCATCCCTAGTTTTTTTGTTTTTTGTTTTTTTTTTAATTCTGAGACAAGATCTTGCAGAGTTGCTGGGAAGAAAGGTGTGTGCCACCATGCCTGGCTAGAGATTTTTTTAACATTGTAAACATACTAATAGTTGAATACTGATTAAAAAGGGTCCAGTAGGAGGATGAAATGAAGGTGCAACAGAATAATAATAATAATAATAATAATAATAATAATGCTAGAGTATTGAAATGCTGGCCTAGAATCAGAAGAGAAACCATCTACTGCCCAAGTAGAGGGATTGGCTCTGAACAAGACCACAGATGGACACTGACAATGTACACATAAAACAAATGCACAGAAAAACGAGACTGATTCTTCCTATAGGTTTAAAAAAAATAGATTTAAATCAATGTATAATCTGTTTTTTGTTGCTATTCCTTTGCAGCATATACCTGATAACCACTCAGATCTCTCTCCATGCTGCTTTTATTGAATAGTTAATCTAATATCAATAGGGAACTATAAGCTAGAGCTTTCAAATCATTTTATGATTACTCTTATACTACCTTAGAGTTTTTTAAAGTCCAGTTCTTTTTACTGCTATACTTGAATGATGTCTGAATGTGTCAAATGAACATTTGAAAATACATGAAGTACCTTTGTATAATCAACACAGCAGTATTTACTGACCCTGTTTCTTTAACTTGGAGCATGACATAATGCTTTTACATTCTATAGATTTAAATTTGTTTCCTTAGTATTCCTGATTCATTTTTGTGACAGCTTTAAAATATGTCCACAAATTCTTAGATATGTCTCCTGTCAAAGGGTAGAACCCAACTCCCCTCCCCATGAGTGTGAGCTGTACTATTGACTAGCTTCTAATGCATAAGATAATCTGAAGTGACACTAACTTTTGCCATGAGGTCACAAAAAGATATTTTCTATTTATGGTCAACTGATTTTTAACAAAGAAGTCGTGATAATTAGATGGGGAAAGAAAAACTTTTTCAATAAATGTTGCAGAGACAACTAAATATCTATATGTAAAGAATGAAACTGGACCACTACCAAACTCAAAATAGATCACAGACCTACATGTGAACAGTTAAAACTATAAAACTTAGAAGAAAACCCATGACCTTGAATTAGAAAATGGTTTTTCAGTTGGACTTCATCAGAATTAAAATTTGTTTCAAAAGACACCAGCAAGAAGGAAAAGACAGTATGTGAACAGCATGAGAAAAAAATAAATGTAAATCATATATCTGATAAGGGATTTCTATCCAGAATACGTAAAGAACTCTTTCAAAAAGACAACCTAATTTAAAAATGAGCAAAAATCTGGATAGTCTCCAAAGAAGATATAAGAATGGCTAATAAGAACATAAAAGAGAGTTGGGGTTGCAGCTCAGTGGTACTGCACTCACTAGGCACTGGGCTCGATCCTCAGCACCATAAACAAACAAACAAAGGTATTGTGTCCATGTAAAACTTAAACACACACACACACACACACACACACACACACACGAAAGACGTTCAACATTGTAAATTATTAGGGAAATGAAAATAAAAACCACAATGAGATACTATTTCTTATCAGCTAGGATCAAAAATAACACTTTAAAGGTTGATAAAAACATAAGAGAAATTGGAACCCTCACACATTCTTAGATGAAGGGAATGCAAAATAGTGCAGCTGCTTTGGAAAACCGTCTTCTCTTCAAACACTGAGCTTATGTCACTAGCAATTCAACACCTAAGTATATATTCCCAAGAGAACTGAAAACACATGTTAACACAAAAACTTAAAAACTTAAAACATCCATAGCAGCATTATTCACATGGCCAAAAAGTATTAACCCAAATGTCCATCAGCTGATGAGTAGATGAACAAAATGAGGAATATCCATATAGTGGAATACTATTGGTCATTAAAAAGGAATGAAGTACTAATATGCCCCATGGATGAACCTCTAAAATAATGCCATATGAAAGAAACCTGTCACAAATGATAACTGTTATGATTTTATTTACATAAAATGTTTAAAATGGGCAAATCTAGAGACAGAAAACAAGATTACGGTTCCTAGGAGGTAGGGGAAGTGACTGCTAATGGTTACAAAGTATCTTTAGGAGGGATGGAAATGTTATAAAATTCGATGGTAATGATGGCTATACAACCCGGAAAATACATTAAATACCAAACTATACATTTTAAATGAGTGAACTGTGTGTGAATTATATTTCAACTACACTTTTTTTTTTTTTTTAATATATTGGCTTTCTTCTGGCTCTTTTGTATCATTAGTTCTAGCGAAAGCCGACTTCTACACCATGATGACACTCAAGCAAGTCCTATGGAGAAGCCCACCTGGTAAGAAACTGAGGCCTCTTGGTAACAGTCATGTCAGTAAGCTATCCAGAAGTGGGTCCTCCTGCCCCAGTGGAGCCTTCAGTTGACTGCCACCCTGACCAACATCTTGACTGAGAAAACCTGAGCTGGAACCACCCAGCTAAGCCACTCCCAAATTCCTAACCCACAGAATCTGTAAGATAATAAATGTTTATTGTTTAATTCATTAAGTTCTGGGTTGTTACACAGCAACAAATAATACAATAATTATTTTACATATGCTAAAAGATACTCAAATACCAGGAATGTAACCTCTAATCACAGTATTGTTCCTAGGAAACAATTCACTTAACTATTCAGTTTATTAACTGGTATAATCTCAAAGTTTTCTATAATTGAAATACAATCAATATCACACATCACAGAAGAAATTTCAGATAAATATAGGGAAAAGAAGATAAATAACTTGTTAATGTTATGTAAGCTAAGCATGGCAACAAGTAAAACACACTTGGGGGCATCTGTACATACCATCCTTTCTTCAACTACACTCTCCTATGCACCCTAGTGTTCTTTTATTAACCTTTCTTTTGTAACCAGACTCTGTCTACCCGTCCACATTTAGCACAACCTGGGAATGGAAAGACGGCCAACAACTCTGAACACTGGTTATAGATGGAAAAATAGAAATGTCAAAAGAGAAAAAGGAGCTGGATGCATTGGCACATGCTTATAACACAAGCTACTTGGGGGGTTGAGGCAGGAGGATCCCAAGTTCGAGGCTAGGCTGGGCAACTTAGCAAGACCCTACTTCAAAATAAAAAAAAAGGGCGAGGGATGTAACTCAGTGATAGATCACCCCTGTGTAGTTTTCCTCAGTACTGAAAAAAAAAAGGAAAAAGAAAAAAAGACCTGGATCACCATTTTATCACTTCTTGAAGTAAAAAATCTTCAGCTTCCTACTTTTCCAAATAATAACTCCTCTGCCTACTTTCTAAGAGATTAAGTATTCTGGCTCCATATTAACTAGTCTTAAATACCATATTATTATTTGACCACCTTGCTTTCATCAAACTTTTCTCGTGGATTCATGAATGTACCAGGCTCATTCCTTCATATGAACATCCTTCAATAACGTTTTTTTTTCCTCTTCTTTACTAGTCTTTACTATTCCTATGTAGTGAAAAACTTTTTACTCCATTTGCCTTCCTTTTCAGCTATGACTAACAATTTTTAAGTTTGCAGCTCTTATAGTCAGAATTAAATTTTATATAAACTCATACATTGCTTCTCATCTTAACTAAGTTCTCTCTGACACATTTTTAGACTCCTCCATAATCCAACCTTAACAAACAAACAAACAACTTTTTTTTTCCTGAAAGATCACAGTAGTCACGCAAAAGGATATGGCAGTTCAAGCAACAAAGATAATGAAGTGACCAAGAGAAATTTTTTGGATTTCACCAGAGAATGACAAAGACTATACTATGCAAATCAGACATCAACACAGATTTTCAACTAGTATTGTGGGTTCACAAAATATGAAGTTAGGTTTAGGAAATAAGATGGTATATGTAAAAAAAAAAAAAACTAGAGTTCTAACTAAATTTACAAAGTGACCAAGTTAGTGAATATGTGACTAAGTTTTCTCAATTTTTTCAATAATAAAAACACCATCTTTTAATATAACAGACCATAATAAATTGTTTTATATGAATCCCACTTATAGATGAATGAAAAATTAGTTTCTCTTGTGGATAATTTTTTTTTACATAATACAAACCTGCAAAGAGGGTTTTACCAGTCAGCATTTCAGCAAAGATGCAGCCTGCAGCCCACATGTCAATGGCTTTAGTATAGTTATTAGGAGAAAGTAAAAGACGTGGAGATCTGTACCATTTAGTAACCAAACCTTCAGAAAGATGACCCTAAACAAGAAATAAAAAACATATATTTTTTTTTTGCTTACTTTAGCTAAAGAACTACCAACAAAATAACACAAAACAAAAAACCCAGTAAATTGTTAACTAATTAATATGGAGCCAGAATACTGTTGATTTCTAAGATCATTTTTAAGGTTCTTATACTTTTGAGGGTGAGTTACATTTCCCCAGAATATACCATCTATAAGATGATAACAGGCATGTCTGCTGACCAAAATACACCATAAGAATTTAGTGCTAACTTCAGCCCACACATCCAAAACATGTTTCAGAAGAGGAGCTATTTTTTCACTCCAAGTCTTAAGATAATTAAGGATCAGGTATTCTTCAAATCAAAGAGAAAAGCAGGGAAGAGCACTAGAGTTGCTACTTATACCAGCCTATTCTTTGAGAACCCAGGGGAACTGGCTCTACTATATATCCCACTCCTAATCAATTTTATTTACATTTGTTTGACAAAAACACACCTATATTGTTTTATTTCACCCTCAAATCAAAACTGAGAAATTATGAATGGTATATATTAACTCCATTTTTACAGTGTGATAACACTCAAGATTAAGGTCATATAGCTTAAGGTGATAAAGCTAGTTAGGTATAGAAAGGGAAGTAAATGTTAGTGCAACTCTTAGTTCAGTATTCTATATGTAATACTTCATTGTTAGCTCTAAAGAGAACATGGGTGCTGGGTGTAGCAACACACTCCTATAATTTCAACTACTAGGGAGGCTGAGGCAGGAAGACCATGAGTTTGAGGTTAGCTTGGGCAATTTAGCAAGACCCTGTCTCAAAATAAAAGAAAAAGGGCTGGGGATGTAGGTGACTGGCAGTGCACTTGCCTAGTATGTGAGAGGCCCGGGGTTCAATCTCCAGTACAGGATGGGTATGGGTGTGGGTGGGTGTGGTTGTAGCTGTGGTTGTGGTTGTGGCTGTGTGTGTGTGCAGGGGGGGGTATATCCATTTCAGTTCAGTACTCAATTTCTATGGTTTTTTTGGTTAGTTTGTTTTTATTTTTATTTTTTTATTTTTTAAAGAGAGAGAGACAGAATTTATTTATTTGTTTAGTTTTTGGCAGACACAACATCTTTGTTTGTATGTGGTGCTGAGGATTGAACCTGGGCCGCACGCATGCCAGGCGAGCGCGCTACCGCTTGAGCCACATCCCAGCCCATTAGTTTGTTTTTAATGAAGTAAAGATATCCTTAATGTGACACACACTATGGAAAGCCAAGCAATCAGAGTATCCAATGATTCTTTACAACCAAAGTAGATTCACTTTTACATTTTACACATCATGGTCCCATATTAGATTTCAATTGAAAACTAAAAGATAGGGTTCTGTTTAGAAAATACTATCAAATTTTTACACGAAAGCAAGTGCTAAGGGAAAGTTGCTAAACTGTCAACTGTTTGTGCAAATTTAAATTTCAAACTAAATTCAGTTTATTTTTAAAAGGTGTAACTATAGTATAGAATATTGTCAAAAAAGCAAGGCCTAAAGGTTGGACTAGCACCCTGTCTTTCCTCCAGGTAGGACCTCACTGCTGTCCCAAACAGAGAAAAATATATTCCCCTTTGAAATAACTATACAAGAATTTAGTTATAATAAATAACCACATACTCTGGAACTTCACTATAATACATAAACATATACTTTTGGGGATGTATATTTAATTAGGATCCCTCTCTACCATTTCAAATGCAGGGAAATTGTGAAAGTATATCTGCATCAGAAAAAAAGACACCATTGGGTTAAAAAAAAAAAAAAATCTGTCTGAAGTGACGTTTCACATACCTTATGGGAATAATGAGGATCCATAATCCGTGCAAGACCAAAGTCACCTATCTTCAGCACCAAGTCTTCAGTGTTAATGAAAAGATTAGCTGGTTTGAGATCTCTGTGCAGTACATTTGCAGAGTGAATATACTTGAGCCCCCGTAGCAGCTGATACATGAAAAGCCTGGCATGCTCTTCCAGTAAAGGGCCCTGCTCCAGCACATTAGCCAAGTCTGTCTCCATGTACTCCTGAACAATGTAAACACTATTCAGTTCAGTAAGAGAGCCCACATCGTCTGTTAACTGGCTTCCACTGGGGCCAAGAATTTCAAACACTTTCACAATGTTATCATGGTCAAGTCTTCTAATAATTTTGATTTCACGGAGAGCATGTTTGACACTCTGGGGATCAGTAAGGACAATTTTCTTGATGGCTACTCTTTTGTCACAGTCATTGTCTACAGCAGAAAAAACCAAGCCATTGCCTCCACAACCCAATGGTTTTAAGTCCATATACTTAGAGCCCAGATCAAAACCATGAATGTTCATAAGACTTTCAAATTTCTCTGCCATTTTGAAACCCTTACTATCGCCTTTTCCTTTCGAATTGTTGAACTTGTGTAAACAAGGAAGAAAACAGGCATCAAAAGGAAAGATCTTTCAAAAAGGGAGAAGAAAAATAATTACGCTTACACAGCAAGATGGTTTCTTGATGTTCATTGCATATGCCAACCAGGCCTGTTGAGTTCCCCTCAGATTTAAAGCTCAAAAAGCTCTACTCATATTGAGACTTAAAAAGATTGCAGTACTCATAGTTCAAGAAAGGGGCAGCAACTCTGCAGACATTTAAAGAAAACACTCAAGAAACTCAAACGGAATGAAATGACATACTATGCACTCAGATATACTGTGCTAAACGATTTAACATTTAACAAAAATGTGAATAAATATGCACACAACAGGCTTCTATGAACATTCTCCTCACAGTGCAGATACATTCAGTGTTGGACTGGTCCTGAGCAGCATCATTCTAAGGTGCTGGTAAGCACTATTTCCGTTTTGCTTCTTTTCTTCCTTTGTTGCTATATATTTCAACAGGAAGCCCTGGCGACTGTTGGTTGACAGATGTCTTTTGTTAGTGATCAGGTGGCTCCAGCTCACCACAATCACAATCAAAGCTACCGTCCATCTTACTCTGATACAACCTAGAGGATAAAAAAGAAGGGAAAGAGTCACCACTACAGAAAATACTCTTTTCTTCAAATTTGTAAAATGATACAAACTGGGCATGTAGCAATAAACTACTACTGGTGCATTAAACTTATTTATAATCAAATGCTAAATTACTCTTCATCAAAAAGAGCTTACAAAAATGAAATTCACCACGGCTGCCTGGGCTCCAGATCTCACTACAATACATTCTTTATAACACTTGGGTTCATCAGGTTGTGCATTTTTTAATGCCAATAAGGATGAAATGGTTCTTCACATTTTAACAGAACTCTTTAGAGATTCTTGAGGGATGAAATACTAATAACACTTCTCTAAATGAACATATATGATAAGCCTGCAATATGTTAGTTCATTAAAAATGTCTACTTATTAACTATCGTTACCCATGAACAAAAACCTTGTAGTATAAATAAAATAAATTTGTGGGATATGCTCTTCAATTTATGGAAAAATAAACTTGAACAATGAATAAATCTATGTAAAAATGTTTAATATCATTGTCAAAAATCAAAATGAGGATAACATTTCAGACTGGGAAAACCTTTTGAGTCCGTTCATATCAAGTCTGAGAAGGAATGCAGAAAAAGTAATTTTCAGACAATATTGATGACAGTTTAAATTACAGAATTTCAAAGCAATTTGGTGTAAGTACATGAATGAATGAAGGAATGAATGATTTCCCCCCCCAGGTAAACTCCTTACAAAAATGCTTGCAAATACACAAATTTTTTGTTGTTGTTTTTGTAATGGCAAAAAAATTGAAAAACATAAACTTTCAAAATTAGAAAAAAACATAATAATTTTGAGTCTATACAGACTACTATATAATAATAAAAACAGATATAAATGGTTGAAACATCCAAAATATATAAATTAAAATCAAACTGCAAACTGGCATAATGGCACAAGCCTATAATCACAGCTACTCAGGAAGCTGGACAGGACAATTGGAAGTTCAAGGCCAGCCTCAGCAACTGAGACCCTGCCTAAAAATATAAAGGGTTGTGGATATGTGTAAGAGCACCCCTGGGTCTACTCCCCAGTACAGTTTTGTGTATGTGTGGGTGTGTTAGTGTGGCAGGGGCAGGGTGCTGAAAATAGAAATGTGCCTGTTAAGACCAATTATATCAGGTTCAAAGTCATGCAAAATAATGCTATTTTATGGTTACATATATATGTAGCAAAAATATAAAAAAAATACCATGAGATTGACAAATTCTAAATTCATGATAACGATTATCTTGAGGAATGAGGAAAGGGATTAGGATCAGGATGGACTGGCTTTACACAATAACTTCATATATCTTTAACATGTTATTTCTTTTTAAAAACTGAAGTATAGCAAATTATTAGTATCTTATAATGCTAGGTGGTATATATATGTCATTATATTAACTCTCTACATTAGAAATATTTCATGATTTTAAAAATATTCTATACAAGGGTAGGGAAAAAAAACAGCCTCAACTCCAGTAGATGGGTCCCTAGCCAGCCTGAAAAAAATAAATGCAAATTTGTTGTTGTTGTTGTTGTTTTTGGGGGGGTGGTACGAAGGATTAAACCCAGGGGCATTTAACCACTGAACCATACCCCCAGCCCTTTTTTGTATTTTACTTAGAGACAGGATCTCACTGAGTTGCTTAGGGACTCACTAAATTGCTGAGGCTGGCTTTGAACTCAGGATCCTCCTGCCTCAGCCTTCTGAGTCAGTGGGATTACAGGTCTGCACCACTACACTTGGTTTCTTTCAGTTTCTTAAAGGTCTAATCCTTGAATCTGCGGATGTCTGCATCCAAAGTACCAAGTGAGACACAGAAAGTAAGTTGGTCAGAATTCCTGACAGGTAAAACCAGGCAGAAAGAATAATCTAAAACCAGAGCAAAACAGACATGATTTTGGCCCTTGGGAAATTCAACTTATTGCCCAACAGAAAATAGCCTTGTTTATTGAAAGGTACTGTTCCTCAGTTCTTCTAATAAAAAGGAACACTTCTTCTATCTGCTTAATATTGTGAATGACATTAATAACATTCTTTATTTTACCATAACAGAGATGAGTTCTTCTGTTTGCAATTTCAGAAAAAAAAAAAAAAGATAGGTTCCTAGAAATTCTACAGCTTACCAGTCTATGTGCAATGAAACATTTAAAAATTAAAATCTGTGAATACATTTTTAAATTTTAAAAAATTTCAGAGCTGGGGGTTAGCTCAGAGACAAAGGCCTGGGTCTGATCCCCACATCCATCTATATATGAGTGCACACATACACACACAAAAAATTAGTTTCTTAAAGGGCTTTAGTTACTAATGCATGTCCTTTATTCCATTTTTTTCTTTTCCATTTTTTGGAACCAGGGATTGAACCCAGAGGCACTCGACCACTGAGTCATATCCCCCCCATTTTGTAATTTATTTAGAGACACAGTCTCTCTGAGTTGCTTAGCACCTCACTGTTGCTGGCTTTGAACTCATGATCCTCCTATCTCAGCTTCCCGAGCCTTTGGATTACAGGCATGCACCAGCGTGCCCAGCTTATTAATTACCATTTTCTCTGCCTTCATACTTAATTTCATAAAGCAAGGTTCAAGTATTAGATTCAGGAAAGAACTAGGCTCCATATTCTTGTTGTACATTCTATATTCTTAAAGGAGGAAAGGAAAAATAGGGCAATAACTTAAAATGACCCTTTCCAGGATCCTTCCAATTTTTTTATCTTCAAATGTTAACCATTCCTACCAACTAGTGCTGATTCTATGTTGTTTGGAGAAGGATCATTAATTAGGTTTGAATTAGTTGGCTCAATGTTGTTTTATTTTTAACAATTTGGTGAATATAAAGAAGTACAGAGAATAGCAAGAATAAAGCTAGGTTTTTGTTTTACCTCTGGTATTCTTTCAGTGACTTAATACAATGTGGAAAGTAAGAGGTCAGGCTGGATACCAGTTTTCTAAGTTTATAAGACAGTTTCCTGAAACTGCCCTGACCACAACTGTTTCCTCAAGCACTCCTGTCTTCTCTAAATTACTTCAAGTTCTCTACCACCTGGTCTATCTCCCAATCGAGAGAAATGTAGGTGGTGTGAGTCAAATCTTAGTGTAAGGTCAAAATGCAAAAGAAAAATAAAAGAGTAACTTTGCTCTATCTCCTAATTCTGTAGAACAATCTGGCCTGTGTCAAAAAGGAAGTCTGAATGTGCAAAGTTTGAGGTAAAGATCTTAACATAAAGCTTTAACATAAAACTTACTTTTCTGGTTTTCTCTCCACCTTCTATTTTGTTGCTTCTCTGGTTAAATCCTGACATGGTCATATGACCTGTTCATACCCTCTGACAGTCCTTCCCTTACCCCTCCTCTCAAAGGTTCTTACTTATTTTTCTCTTCTCCAGAGTGAATTTGAGTTAACTGAAATCTAGCCAGTCTCACATCTCCTCAGTCAAAAATCCAGTTGCTTTTGGAAAGGGAAAGGTTGACCTCTACTTATATTCACCTAGAATTGTCTCATCCCTGGCACAGAGAGGTATTGTCATAGTAAATTCATCCTTCCCTAAGATTATGTCTAAACTCTCACCAAATTTTTAGGACACAGAAGGCCAAGGGCTAAAGTTTAGCTGCTTGCTCATTTGTTTTGTTTTGTTTGGTACTGGGGATTGTACCTGGGGTACTCTACTACTGAGCTACATCCCCAGTCCTTTTAATTTTTTATCTTGAGATGGGGTTTTCACCAAGTTGCTGAGGCTTGCCTCAAACTTGTAATCCTCCTACCACAGCCTCCCAAGTCACCAGAATTACAGGCATGTGCCACCATACCCAGCTCATATGTATTCTTAACAAAAGCTCTTGCTCCTAATGTAGGGTGGCCCTATTAGAAGCCTTTTTTTAGGATTTGTACCTCAAGGAGGTCAGTAGTATAAATTAATATTAGTAAATAAGCTCAGAAAATAACTAGGAAAGTGGTGGTGGGGGTCTTAAAACTACAAGGCCAAAGCCTAAAAGGCTCTGCTTAGTACATTACCAGAGTACTACTCTTGCTACAGAGATAAACTTGCAAAGCCAAGCTGGATGATTACATAGCTTCTAACAAGGTATCCAAGTTAAAAACAAAACACTAAGGCTGGGGATGTAGCTCTGTGGTACAGCACTTGCCAAATATGCAGTGAGGTCCTGGGTTCCACCCCTAGCACTGAAAAATAAATAGTAGTAAAATATAAAACAAAACACTTGTTATGTGCATGTACAAATATGCCATAATGAATCTCATTATTGTATATAATTATAATGCACCAATAAAATATTAAAAACCCTCTTCTACTACGAATTTCTGTTCTTAAACCTGAATGCTAGCCTAAATACACCTTAACATTATAGGCTTTTGTTTGCCTTTGGCCATTAAAAAGCCATTATAAAATACATACACATATGTATACATGTATATATAATTTTTTTTCCTTTCTTTATCTTTTCCTTCTTTCAAGAGATGGGGTCTCTCGGACTGGGTTGTGTCTCTGTGGTAGAGCGCTTGCCTATCATACATGAGGCCCTGGGTTCGATCCCTGGCTCCACATACAAATAAAATAAAGGTATGTGTCCATCTATAACTAAAAAATTTTTTAAAAATTAAAAAAAAAAGATGGAGTCTCACTATGTTGCACAGGATGGGCTGTAACTCCTAGTTCACGTGATCCTCTTATCTCAGCTTCCCAAGTAGGTGGAACTATAAGCACCGCACTACCATACCCAGCAGTATTTTTTGTTGTTGCTCATCTCCAGTTGTTATTTACTATAAGTTATCCATATTGAAATATCAACATTTCACATACCAGATAAACTAGTCAAAGAATATCTAAAGACCTTCCCAATTCTAAAAGTCTATGACCTACAAAAGCAAAGAACAAGTTTTTAATTTCATTGGTTTTGTTCCCTGGCACTTTTTATGGTGGTATGCCCAGAATGAAGGAAAATCAATGGAAACTGCTGTTCACAAAACATTAAATATGATTCCTTCTAAAATAATTACAATAAATCTTCATTCTCTCTCCTATCTTCCTCCTGCTTGGGCCTTCATTTCTAAGATTTCTCATTTAATTAATACTAAGGAAACTGGAACAAATACAAGAGGACATGTGAGCATTGTTTCTTCAAGCTCCTTTGGACATGAGGATTCCAACCAAATGAAAATTAATAGAAAACTTTGCAGCAGTCAGGATAGGTTAGATAACCCCCAAACAGCTCCCAAATTTCAATGATTTAAAAATTTAAGTCTTATTCATGCTGTAAATAAATCCAACATAGATTTGTAATCTAAGCTGGTGACAATTGTACCAGAAAAAAGAGAGTATCTCACCAGTGTCTAAAACTTTCATGCAAAAATATCGAGATTCTCTTCTAGTAACCTTTTATTGACCATGGGTCATCTTTAAACACTCTACCCTTTTGATCATCATCTAGAATGTCTATCTATAGAGTAATGAATGGAAAAAATAAATAAATCATTAATTATTAAATAATTGTTAAATAATGATTTACTTTGTGGGGGTTTTGTTTTTAAGTAGTTTTACATCGATAAATATAAATTAATATAATAACATTTCAATACCAAATTCACTATTGACAATTCTAAAGAAACTGGAAATTAATCACGTGAGGGACTTATTTTATTTAATTAATTTATTTTTTGAGACAGGATCTTATTCTGTTACACTGGTCTCAAACTTGTGGTGTCCCATGACCTTAAGATTCCAAGTAGCTGGAACTACAGGTATGTGCCACCATTCCCAGCTCACATGGCACATTTTAATCAAGATAAATATACCTATTTCAATGAAATAATTTTAGAGGCTCTGCTTTCTGTCTGAAAAGTGCAGTTCTAAGATATTAAAAATTATATAATGTAATATGGCCCAAGAGTTCTAATTTTAGGATTTAAGTAACATATTTGGTAAATATTTGTCCATACTACCAACTAATTAATGAAAAACGTATTTGCTTGATTATTATAAAGGAAGGCAGTGTTGAACATGAGAAAATTTTTTGGTAGTTATATATGGACAGAATGCCTTTATAATGTTTATTTTTATGCAGTGCTAAGGATCAAACTCAGTGCCTCACATGTGCTAGGCAAATGCTCTGCCAACTGAGCTACAGCCTCAGTCCCAAGAATAGAATTTTTAATATCTGAATTTTTTAAATGTAAGCAAACTTTTATTGAGAATGTATTATATGTGAAACATTGTGCTGAGCATAGACCCTTATATTAAATTCCCACAACATCACAAAATGAATCTTAGGAGCTCAAATAATTTAAATAATGCATTCAAAATCACAAAAATCAGGATTTGAACCAGGTTGTAAATAAACCCATGATCTCCATGATCTCTCCATTGACAATGTAACTTTCTTAGTGACAGCTATAGTACACATATCCCTCTATTCCCCAACTCTGATATAGTGTATTTCCTGAAGACAAGGATCTTCCTGCATAACCAAAATATAATCATCAAAATCAGGAAATTAATACTGTACTAATTAATACTGTACTGTACTAGTACTAAAATCCCATTTAAGTTTCTAAAATTGTCTCAGTAATCCAGAGGTAAAGGACCCATTCCGAAATCACATTGAGTACAATTCAACTTTTTTTCTGTTTTGTTTTTTTAATTTTTTTAATTAGTTACACATGACAGTACACAATTCAACTTTTTAAAAATATTTTTTAGTTACAAATGGATCTTTAACTTAATTTATATATTTATATGTGGTGCTGAGGATCGAACCCAGGGCCTCACACATGTCAGGCAAGTGCTCTACCTCTGAGCCACACAACTCCAGCCCTGAATACAATGCAATTTTTAATATTTCTTTCACTTTAGAAGTTTAAAGAAAGCAAACACTTTATAGTCTCAAAATTTTATTGAGCACTTAACATGCGCCAGACAGTACGATGATATAGTGAGGAATAATACAGGTAAGGTTCTTCCACTTCCACAGAGTTTGCATTCTAGTAAGGAAAGAATGACAAACAAATAAATCAGAAAAAAACCTAACTTCAGATTTGGCCAAGTACTATTCTTGGGTACTTGGAAAATGGTCATTTGAAGAGCTAACACCTGAAAGATAAGAAAGTACCAGCATTGCTAAGAGACAGAAAAGAGCATTTCAAACAGAGAACACTAAAACAACCACCTAAGGCAAAACAAAACTTGGCAGAGTGGAGTGAAAGAAAAGATGCCAATGTAGCCACAAGATGCAGAACAAGGGGAGAAGGAACTGAGGCAGAAATGAGAGTGGATAGGTAATAAGTAATGCATGAAGCAGGACTCTGCATTTTAAAAGAGCAAAAAAAAAAAAAGCATTTGAAGGATTTTAAGCAGGCAATTAACATGACTGTATTTTAAAAGATGCTACTAGAAATGGATAGATGAAGGTAGAAATAAAACATAAAAATAAATTAAAGGCTACCTTGACATGATAATGGCTGAGATCAAGGTGGTAGAAATGCAGATATAAAATAGATCACTGAATACAAACAGATTCAAATGATATTTTAGAAACCTAGAGAACACGATGATGGACAAGGGAAAGACAGAGATCAAGGATAACACCAAGATTCCATTTACTGATATGGGGAAGACTGGAAGAGAAGAACAATATGGGCAGACTACTACTATGAACAGGTTAGATCCATTTAGATAACCGCTTACTTAGGTAAACTAAGTGATAATGTCAAGCAGTCAGCTGGATAATGTGTCTATAGAGCTCAGACAAGAAACATAAATTTGGGGATTATCCACATGTGGGTGGTATTTAAAGCAATGAGTTAAATGAGACCACCAAGGGGAAGAATTCAGAAAGAAGAGGGGAAAGGAATCTAGAACCTATGCTAAAACTTAGAAGCAGGTAGAGAGAAGCCTGTCAAAAATATAAAAAGGTCAAGATCATTGAACTGTCATGCATAACTAATAAAAACAAAATTTTAAAAATAAATAAATAAATAAAAAGGTGTGAGCTAAGAAGAAAATAAGAACACGTCTTGTAAGCTAAGAGAAACAGGTAAATAGGCAGAAAACAGTGGTCAGCTACATTGAATGCTGCTACAAGATACTACAGATAAATTTGGTAACTAACCCTCTGGTAATCTTGATTAGAGCAATTTCAGAGATGTTATGATGGAAGCCAGTCCGGAGTAGACTGAAGAGCAAAGGGAAGTGGAGGAAGCACATAAGTACAACTCTTGAAAATCTGCTTGGGGATGTGACTCAGAGGTAGAGCCCTTGCCTAGCATGTGTGAAGCCCTATGTCTAATTCCTAGCACAACCAAAAAAAAACAAAAAAATTTTTTTTTGCTTGGAAGAAAATAAAAAATGAGGCTGTAGCTACAAAATTATATAGAATAAGGGAGAAATTATAAAGAAGGAAGCCTCACTAGAGCTGCTCTATCCAATAGTACTTTCTATGAATATAGAGATGTTTTATACCTGTGCTGCTCAAGAGGGTAGCCATTAGCCACATATGGCTATTGAATAGCTAAAAAGAGGAGTTGTTTCTTTTTTTTTTTTTTTTTTCATTAAGTTTTGCCTAAAGGAGGTAGCTCAGTTTGTAAAGTACATGCTTATCATGTGTAGGGCTCTGGGTTCAATCCCCAGCACACATACAAAAAAATTTTTTTCATTAAAATACCTACATGTAGCCAGTGGCTGCCATATTGAACAATATCACTCTAGAACATATTTGCATAATAATGAAAATGATCCAACACAAAGGGGAAAACTCATGATGTAGGCAAGAAAGCAGTCCTTAAGAATTCAAGGGAGGGGCTGGGGATGTGGCTCAAGCGGTAAGGCGCTAGCCGGACATGCGCAGAGCGCTGGGTTTGATCCTCAGCACCACATAAAATAAAGATGTGTGCCCACCGAAAACTGAAGAATAAATATTTAAAAATCCTCTCTCTCTCTCTCTTCTCTCTCTCTAAAAAAGAATTCAAGGGAAGGAATCCACATTTATAGAGAAATCTATAAGGAATACAACAAGAACAAAGCAAGACATAAAATTACAGTAACCAACAAGACTTAAAATCAAAAGGTGGATTAAGCATGGTTAAAATCTGTTTTAATTAACTTTTTTGCTGCTCTGACCAAAAGACCTA
This sequence comes from Marmota monax, assembly GCF_021218885.2. NCBI lineage: Eukaryota > Metazoa > Chordata > Mammalia > Rodentia > Sciuridae > Marmota > Marmota monax. The sequence goes on along the minus strand of NW_026693777.1, from coordinate 53,042,985 downwards.
ACAAGAACAATTTCAGAAAGAAAAGTGTGTCACTCACAGATTCAGAGGTCTCAGTTCATAGCCCACTCTACTTCTCTAGGCCCAAGGTAAGCAAAACACCATAAAAGGTGTGGAGGAGAAAAGGATTCAAAACAGGACAACCAGAAAGCAAAGAAGCCTCACCATTGAAAAACAACCCACCTCTTCCAGTCACATCCTATTCTGCCTAAAGTTAATCCCTATCAGTGGATTAACACACTAATTATGTTAAGGCTCTCAAAACTCAATCATTTTACCTCTAAACTTTCTTGCACTGTCTCACACATGAGCTTCTAGGGTACACCTCACATCTAAACCATACAGAATCTTAAACTCAAGACTAAGATTTTCAAGTTACAGAAAAGCCAAGCGGGAGAAGAAGGGAAGATAAAATATATTTTATCAAGAATCTATTAGACGCCAGGCATTTTCTAAGTGATGCGCTATTTCTTGTTACTCCTAACCAAAACCTCATAAGTCTCATTTTACAAACAACAGCACTGATGCTTCAAGAAATGAAGCAACTCATGAGTCACATATACAGTAAATGCCAGGATTTGGACATATGCCAGTCTGACTATAGAGTCACAATCTTCCCACTGTATGAGGTGGGAGGTTAAGAACCACTCCATTTCTGTACCTGGAAATAACTTTTAAAAAAATGGCAGATTAGTCTGACAGTTATCAACAAATGCTAACAAGCCTGGAAATACTAGGTCAGAGACCAAAACTATCAGTGCTACTACCCACAAGATAAGTAAGGAAAGCTCACTTAAAAGTTACTGTTTAATTTTTAATCCAATGAAAATAACTTTATTGGGCAAACAGGAGGAAATGTGCATTCTTACAACTTAACTACTTTATTGAAGAGGAGTATCAATTAGGACATTGATATTGCTTTACAATAGATTTAAAATAATATCCAGGATGTGAACAGCACATCTGTAATCCCAAGAACAGGTGGTTGAAGCAGGAGGATCAAAAGTTCCAGGTCTGCTGGGCAACTGAGCAAGATCCTGACTCAAAGTAAAAAATAAAAAGTGCTGGGAATGCAGACCAGTGATAGAGCACTCCTGGTTTCAATCCCAGAACCACAGAAATAAAAAATAAAATAAAATAAAAAAGTCTAAAATAATATCCAGGCTTTTTTTTTTTCTTTTTTCGGTACTTGGGATTGAACTCAGGGGCACTTAACCACTGAGCCACATCTCCAGCCCTTTTTCGTATTTTATTTAGAGACAGGGTCTGCTAAGTTGCTTAGCATCTCACTAAGTTGCTGAGGCTAACTCTGAACCCAAAATTCTCCTGCCTCAGCCTCCTGAGTGGCTGGAATTCAGGCATATTTTAAAAAGTAAAAAACCTACATCTCTCTCAATTTGTACATTAAGACGGGAAAATTATTAAACTGATTTCAATTCGTTATTAAATTACAACTTAGACAATTTCAAATTTGGTGTGGGCAAAGATCATCTAGATCTGAATTGTCCATTAAGACAGCCACTAACTACAGACAGCTATTTAAATATATATTAATTAGCCAGGCATGGTGGCCCACACCTGTAATTCCAGAGGCTCCAGAGGCTGAGGGCCTAAGCAACTCAGAGAGACTCTGTCTCTATATAAAATATAAAAAGGGACTGGGGATGTGGCTCAGTGGAAAAGTGCCCCTGGGTTCAATCCCTGGTACCAAAAACAATAAATATATATTAATTAAATTTCAATTAAAAATTAAATTCCTCAGGCACACCAGTCACTTGTTAAATACTCAACAGACACACATGGCTAATGACTGTCTCACTGGACAGCACAGAATAGAACTTTCCACCACCACATAAACTTCTATTGGACAGCAATTACTCAACTTTCCATTGACTTTTTTTCAGAAGGGCCACCAAAGAGAGCATATCACAAGATCTGGGTTTTCCAAACCAGTCACTAACCAGTTGAAAAATTCATGTCTGACATCACTTAGTGATGCTTCTTCTGCTGCTTCTTCTTTTTTTTTTTTTTTAGGCATGACTTTATTTTATTTGACTTTATTTGATGCTAAGGATCCAATCCAGTGCTTCACACTTGCTAGGTAAGCCTCTACCATTGAGCCTGAGCCCCTAGCAATGCTTTTTGAACTGAATATGCATTTGAATCACTGGAAAGTCTTGTTAAAATGTAGTTTCTATATTTGAGATAAAAGTCAAGATTCTTCGCCTCTAACAAGTGCCCCAGTAATGACAATACTATTGGTCCAGGAATCACACATTAGTGCCAAAGTCTTGGATCTCTCTGGGATTCAGTTTCATTAACTGTCAAATGATGTATCTGAAGTAAAATAACATCTATGACCCTTCTCAAACACTAACACTTTATAGTTATAGCACTGTACAGAATTAAATGCACATAAATTTTCATTCTCTGCAGAAGCAGAGAGGTCTTCCCTGAAGTCAAAGGTGGGATTCTAACATTTTGTTTGTTTAAAAAATAAAAAAAAACTACATTTAGATGAAAATCAACAGGAAAATGTTATTTGCTGTATAAAGATTCAATCTCTATACAACTTTTTAAAAAATGGATATAGAAGGCTGACACAACTAGTAGTGCCTGGGTAACTTAGCAAGATCCTATCTCAAAAATTTTTTTAAACCATTAGGGTTATATAGCTCAGTGTATTGTGACTGCCTAGCATGTGTGAAGCCCTGGGTGGGGGGAGGGGGTGGGAAAAATTTTTTTAAAGGCAGGCATATCTATCTGAAAGTTGATGCTTTTAGAACACACCTGTAATCCCAGCAGTTTGGGAGGCTGAGACAGGAAGATCAAGTTCAAGACTAGCCTCAGCAACTTGGCAACGCCCTAAGAAATTTAGTGACACCCTGTCCTAAAAGGCTGGGGTTAAATCTCCAGCACCAAAACAATAACAACAAAAAAATGTTATCACTACTAGAAAGGCTGAGGTAGGAGGACCTCTTGAGGCCAGCTGGTTAGAGCCTGCCAGAGCAACAAAGAGAGACACAATTCTTTAAAAAACAACAGTCAAGGAGGCTGGGCATATAGCTCAGTTGGTAGAGTGCTTGCCTCACATGCACAAGGCCCTGGGTTCAATCCTCAGCACCAAAAAAAAAAAAAAAAAAAAAAAAAAAAACACAGTCAACTACAAACAATCAGAGGGGCATACTATATTTCCTAAACATGCAATTTAAGGAAGGAAAAAAAAAAAAGAATGTTGGATTCAGTCCATAGCATTGTTACCTTGGTAAGTATCAACTCCACATAAAAGCAACTCCCTGGAAAAAGTCATTGGCTACACTAACATTACTACTGTTTTTGTAAAGTCTCAGAATACTCAGTAATAAAAATGCCCATTCTATAGGCAGTCTACAGTGTGATGTCATGAGTCACAAAACAGGCTAAGGGAGATTTTGTTTTTGAGATATTTTCTTTCTACTTTAACAGGGGCCCTAAAGTAACACAAGATTCAAATGGGCAATACAAACAAGGAACTGGACAGCAGTAGTGAGAAGGCTAACCATTTCATAAAGCAATACACGAGGAAGAAGATAGGCTAAGATATCTAGTTTGTTCTTAAATTCTGAACTGTGACCAATGTGATTTTACAATATGTATACTCACAAAAATGAGAAATTATATCCCATCTATGTATGATACATCAAAGTATATAAGTGCATTCTACTGTCACGTATAACTAATTAAAACAAAAAAAAAAGAAAAAAATTCTGAACTGTGCATAACTAATAATCTATATTCCAAACCAAACACTGTAAAATATATGTTCAATTTCTAAATCTTCTAAGTAATGTGATGCTCTGAAAATTCTCAGTACTCATGTATTTGTATTTTTGTTTCCTTTAGTAGGAGATATTTTTAAAGTGTGAATTGAAGTTTATTAAAATTCCTTTGTATAAAGCATGTAATAAAATTTCAAAATGTCTCCAAGGACTTAATTCAAATATATAATACACTTTGTTCACAAAACTCCTCAAATAAATCACTCTGAAAAAATAAACAGTATACACAGAAAAGTTAAGAGGTGGGGGTCAGGAGTTTTTTCTTCTCACTTTCAAAACTGCCATGCTCAATCCTTTCATTTTTCCTTCAATCTTATTTTTAAGCCAATTTGCTAAATGTTGGCTGTTTTAAAAATCAATATATCTTATTACCAAGTTTCAATTTAAGTCCTAAAGTTGGAACTGTATAATCAGTTTATCTTAAAAAAAAAAAAAAATTAAAACCAGTGCCTATAACACTACCACCTATTTCAAGATTGATTGACAACAGGGATTGAACCCAGTGCGCATAACCACTGAGCTACATCTCCAGTACTTTTTAATTCTGAGACAGGTTCTCACTAAATTGTTAAGGGCCTTGCTAAGTTGCTGAGGCTGCCTTGAACTTGTGATCATCCTGCCTCAGCCTCCCCCATCATTGGTATTACAGGCATGTGCAACCAAACCTGGCATCAATTTGTTTTTATTAAAGGAGAAAATTCATATAGATAAGAAAGCAGTATGTATAATCATGTTTTAATAATTTCAACAGAGTGAAATGTTCATGTTCAGAAGATATATCTGATTAAACAGTAACTGTGTTGACACTTTTCCAACATTTATTTAAACCAATTTTCTAGATTTTATAGATAACTTTAACACAATTAATGAAAACATAAGCTCAATTTCTACTAAAACCTAAAGTACTATCTGTCCTTTATAAATAACCTGTAACAAATCTCTTTTACTAGTAGTCAAATAACTACTACTAACAAACATTTAATTTCCGCAACTGATCAGTGACTGATTTTACCTTTCCTCTCAACAAATGTTATACAATTCCACCTGTAGGGTATGCATTATCCTTTTTAAATGCAATTTAAGAAGCCATTACTTTTTTAGAGAAATTGCTGTTCCTCCTCAGAGGAAAGAGGGAATTATAATATAGGCAGAAACATTTTAGCCTATCATTTAAAAAAGAAAAAAAAAAAAGAGTGAAAAAAAAAATAGCCACGTAGCAGTCGTGGGCAGGATGAGTCATCATCCAACTCAAAACTTGCAGCAGCACTTCTAAGCTTCTTCCTACCAGACCCCATCCCCTTCAGCAACATACTCTGAGTCAGCAAACCTTACTATTTTGTCAGTTACTAATTCTCGAATTCTCACGATGCTTAAATGAACACTTTCAATGCTAACACTTGTCATGAGAATGTGTGCTTTTTCTATTGCAAAATTAACTGTTCCTCAAATCAATCTGCTCCAGATTCTTTTTTAAATCACGATTAGTATCCAGACTACTTTTAATCCCCTTCTGAAAATAACTGAACTCCAAAACATCCTCATATAAAAACGTTTGTATTTTGTTTTTGTTTTTTTTAACAGTTCTCCATTTTCCATGTCCCCCTGCCCCACAGTCAAATCTAGTTGATAAAATAGGTCCTGCTCAAACCTGGCATATTTCCTAGATGACTGCAATTACTGAGCTTAGGACACCAAAAAGCAACTTTACAAGTCTGATAGATCAATTATATTAACTAATCTAACAAACATGTGATATAGATATATATTCATATTCCTTGGCACACAGCACTTTGAATACGTTTGAACAACTATTAGCTAAAGGCATCTAAAGTTTCTTCCACCCAATTCAAAATAATTTTTCAAACATTAAAAAATGACATTTCTAAGAAAAAACTCTAGAAGCAGTTTCCTTTCAGGATCAGACACCGTTTAGATCTACGTTCTTTTAGTAAGATCATCCTGTCCATCTCAGTTTTCCAATGTTAAAAAAAAAAAAAAAAGACATGGCCAATCATAAATTAAAAAAAAAAAAAACAGGCGAGAAAAATCAGTAATCAGAAAATCACTCTGAAGCTCTTTACTCTTCGTTCGACGGCCTATTAAATTTTCCACCACAGGCAAATCATCTATATCCATTAAAAAAAAAAATTAATACAGAAACAGACTTAAGGGCATTTTAGCAATGAACATGAATCTTGCCGCTAATACAGTAGGCTTCTAATTCCACCTCACCAGTTCCGGTCACTGGATCTTTTCCAGTGACCAAGCCAAATAAGACAAAAGGAAAAAAGAAAGGAAAGAAAAAGAAAAATCAAAAAGCTCCTGCTGCACAGAGCTCCCCCATACCACCTGAACCAGCGGAGAACCTACGCCAGCCAAGGAACAAAAGGCAACCAAACACCTTGACTTTTCAACAGGACTCAAGTCGGATTAAAATGCAAAGTGAAGAGGCTCTTTTTAGTAAACTGACAAAAGTACGTTTTCCATTCGGGTACTTTTACAGACCACCACTTAACATCCAGAAAAAAGATAAGGAAAGGCAGCAGCAAAGAAGGGGGATAGTAATTCCGTCTCAGACGGGTTTTCAGTACCTCGTTTATGGCTAGACTCAAAACTTGGGCTGACTTCAGGGCTCCCAGACGAGCCGGGTGAGTGGTGCGCGCTACGTAATTTGCCGAGTCCACTGGAGACTTTACCCGGCCGGAGTCAGCTGAGGCCGAGTCACCGGGGCGGGATGGGGGAGGAGATACGGGAGCCTTTGGAGACGCAGCGTGCCAGGAAGGCGAGACTCCGCGCCACCTCACGCTCCCGGGGCCGCGCTCCGGGCCACCGCCCCTCGCTCTCCCGCCTGTCTGCCAGCCGGCAGGGCTTCGAACCCGCGGAGACCGGCGCGGGCGGCCGGACCAAAGCCAGCGAGCAGGGCCCCAGGGCGGGCGCGGCGCGGCCGGGCCCGGCCAAGCGCCCGGCGAGGGGCGTGCCGGGTGGGAGGGGCGCGCCGGCCGCGCCGCCAGCCCCACGCGGGGACCCCGGCCCGTCGCCCGCCGCCCCGCGTGGGGAAGCGGCGGCCAGGCCCGAGCGGGCGGGCGGGAGACGGAACAAAAGCGCCTTTGTTGAGAGGCGGCTGCCGGAGGGTCACACACAATGGAGGAGGAAACCGGCTCCGCCGCCGCCGCCGGGCCCGCCGCGGCGCCCTCCCTAGCCGCCCCACGCCGCGCCCCGCACTCGTACACACACACTCACGGGACTTCTCCGACTCATCGAGGGAGTGCGGGGCCCGCGGACAGTCCCCAGTGTCGGCTCAGGTCTCCGGCTGTGCTGGCGGCAGCGGCGTCTCCGAGGCTCTCGCTTTGCCGCAGTCGCCGCCATGTAACCCCGACCCGCGAGAGAGGGCGAGGGAGAGGGGGCGGGGCCTCTATGTGTCACGCCCCCTCACGTCACAGGCTCACTCCACGGGTTCCCCCGCCCCCGCCGGCTCCGCGCGCTTGCACGCGCCGGAATTTCCAACGCCCGTGACTGGGCTCTGCGCGCCACGGGGGTGGCTGGAGAAGCACGCGGGCTAGTGAGCAGCTTCGGGTGGGCTGTGCCCACAGGTTGTGTGGGAGGAGGACAGTCTTGGGTCTCTCTGTTAAACTACTTGCCTGGGCACTAACGCACAAAGGGACCTAACTCCTTCTGAGCATTTACTGAGCACCTACTATGTGCAAGGCACTGAGCAATCAGAAGAGGCCTCACTCCTTGCTCCTGTCAGTGGGCCAGGAGCTAGAAGCTGAACCTCAAGATGGAGTAGCTGGAAAGTTACAGCCCAAGTACAGGGCAAACACGCCAGGGGCAAGTGATAAGGTCTTTAATATTCTTTTGTTTTGTTTGGGGGAAGCTTTACCACCAAGCTACATCCCCAGCACTTTTAATTTTTTTTTTTTTTTAATTTTGAGGCAGGGTTTCTTTAATTGCTTAGGGCCTCACTAAATTGCTGAAACAGGCTTCAAACTCGCAATCCCCCTCCTCAGCTTCTGGAGTCTCTTGAGATTACTGACATGCAACACCGCACCCAGCCTAAGGTCTTTAATTTTGCCTGATTTTGGAGGAAGGCTTATAGGAGAGGTCACCATGGGTGTTCTTTCTGCTGTATCCTGAATAAATCGATATAACCACAGGAGGTGAAGTGGAAGGGGTGTTCCTGCTGAGTGAACTGTATGAGCGAACACTGGGACACAGAAGAGTACCTTGTTTATTAGAGAAACCAGGACAAGGCCAATATGACTGAATTTGGAAGTAATGTACTGTGAGATGCAGTGGGAAAGATAGATTTTGTGTCCACTTCTTGACTAAAAGCAAATTTATTTTTCTTGTCATGACTTATTGAGTCCGAAAAATCTTTCCAGTGCTTAGGTGAAATTTAAGTAGGGATTTATGAAATTAGAGATTCAGGTCAGCATATTTTTTTCAGTGATAATCACCATCCCAAAGAGAACCAGGCATATAGAAGTCACTTATCATCATGTGCATTTTCAAGAGTGAAGCAAAGACTCTTCAAAGATCCCTGTAGTAGGGCTGGGGATGTGGCTCAGTGGTTGAATGCTCGCCTCATGTGTGAGGCACTAGGTTCTGTCCTCAGCACTGCATAAAAATAAATAAAGACAGTGTATCCACCTACAGCTAAAAAATAAATATTAAAAAAAAAAAAAATCCTGTAGTGCCTTGAAGTAGTTCAGATGAGCGTGTTTTCTATTTTTTAAATATCTTTATTTTATTTTATTTATTTTGTATGAGGATCGAACCCAGTACCTCACACATGCTAGGCAAGCGCTCTACCACTGAGCCACAACCCCAACTCCAGTTTTCTATTTTTATGTTTAAAACAATAGCATCTGAGTTGGTCCCTAAGCCACATGCTTGGTGTTTAATTAAACAGAAGGGGGGAGATGCTGAGAGCCATAGCTGAGTCGGAATGACGGAATGACGCATGGCATTTTTGCCAGAAAGGAGTGGTTGAGAGGTGACGCCAGCAAGCCATTGAGATGATAATGGTTATGTTAAACTGTGTATTCTATTGTATATTAGACCCCTGCTGTTGGCCTTGGCCTGCTACTTTGGAGTTCTCTTGGAGAAATGCGGGAGGAGGGATTTCCGGAGGAGGGAATTCCAGTTAGTGTGTGGTGTGTTGGGGGAGAAGGTCGAGTGCGTGGCGTTTGGGAGTGTTCCCTGGAAGTGTGTGTAGAGTGCCGGTGAGAGTTCAGGAATAAAGGTTGCTGTTTGAACCTACAAGGCTGTGTGTCGGCTCGGTTGTTTTGTGCCCAGCCAGACTGCGGCAGAATTCCAGGTGTGGAGAGGAGGGAATGAACAAATAACTCCAAGATAAAGAGGAGATTTGTTCAAACACCAAAATTTCCAACGTGTAGAGGCAGCCCGTCTGCAACAAGAGCTCCTTGCCTGTGACTTGTGTCTGTTTCCCTCAAATTCTTTACTCCCACTCTCAGGAACTCTTCTACCTCTTCCTTTCCATCAATAATTTGATCACCCAGAGGCAGGGAAATAAATAACAAGCCCAGAAACTCTGGAGGGTGAAGCAGGAGGATTACAAGTTCAAGGCCAGCCTCGAATTTTAGCTGGGAAATAAATAACAAGCCCTGTGTCTTCCCTCAAGAAGTTTATAATGTAAGCCAGCACGGTGGCACAAGGCTATAATCCCAGCAACTCTGGAGGGTGAAGCAGGAAGATTACAAATTCAAGGCCAGCCTCCCAGTTTAGCAAGATCCTGTCTCAAAATGAAATATTAAAAGGGCTGGTGATGTAACTCGGTAGTAAAGTACACCTGGGTTCAATTCTGAGTGCCAAAAAAAAAAAAAGTTTATAAAGTAGTATCACCACTGACTGTCAGTAAAAAACACCAAAATCACCTGTTGGTTATATGAAACCAAGCTTTTGGGTTATAGCAATAAGGGAGACCATGAAGTTGCCAGTCTATAGCCTCTCGAAAGAGAAAAAGGTGTCAGGAGAGGAATAATTATAAGATTTGGGAGATCTGATTTAACATCAGTCTTTCAATGAGGAGGCCAGATGAGACTGGGTTAATAAGTAATGCTATATAAGTGATATAATAGTTTAAGATGGGTACACAGAGGAAAGGGAGAGTTTTGAAACAAGCATAGAAGAAAAAGCAGTTGTTTGTTAAACCTAATAGAGTAATCTTGTTAAGGAGGGGGCTGTTTACCCTGATGAGTTCAGTTAGTAATGTATTCTTCCTATAAATGGACTTGGAGGAAGTTCCTGAAATTGCAGTACAGTTTTTGCAACTCTTCTTGAGCAAGAATTTCTTGGAATTAAACTGTAGACAGTTGAATTGTAAAATAATGTTAATGCAGTTGGTCTTAGTTTTTAATCCTATTGTGTGGGTCTAAATAGTTCAGTTTCAGCTTTTTTAAACTTCAGATTATGATCTACTAGTAAGTAGTAAAATCATTTTAGTGTATCATGACCTACATTTTTCCTTAATAGAGTCAAAAAACTAAATCAGAGAGCATCACCTATAATAAAAAGGGCAAGCACTATTTGTGGAATTTTTGGTTATGTCCCACAATTCAACAAGTCTGAAAAGCCATCAATTACGAGACACCATTATTTTATATGCTGTTAAGAAAGCACAAAACAAACAAAAAAAAATCAAAAAACCTTATCAAAATGTGATCCTTCATTTGCTACATTATGCCTTTATAGATATTAAACTGAACTGGAGGAAACACTTTTTTTTTTTTTTTGGTGCCAGGGATTGAACCCAGGTCCTCATGCTTTCCAGGCAAGCAGTCTGTCACTGAGCCACATCCCCAGCCCAGGAGAAAACACTTAACATTGATGGAAAAAAAGTGTAAAATATACGGTATATATAACTGTTGATTGGATCAAAATGTAAAATGCATTTCTATTTATTGTTTATTATTTCCATGAGTTATGCTATTGCTAAAAGAATTTGAAAACTACTGTTGTAGTGGAAGAATGGAGGAGATAACAAATAAATCCAAGAGAAAGAGGAGGTAAGTACACAACAAGGCAGCATGAAATGAGTTTCCTGAGCAGAGATGCAAACTACCTGCTCATTTGGAACTTTAATGGGAGGAACAAATTGATGAGGACTGGGGACATCAGAAAAGAATCAACTGGAAGAGAGCATATTTGAGCTGGGTTTGATCCCATCAAGTAGTAGCAAGAAAAAGACATTCTCAAATGAAAGAGCAGAATGTACAAAGGCATGAGCAATGGGCAAAGTCTGACAGGCCTGGAGGAATGAAGACAAGTTGGCACCAGATGAAGACGGCTTTGATTGCCATGCCAAAACCTGGATTTATGCTAAAGGCAGTAGGAGAGGAATTTAGATGATACAGCTAATATTTTAGAATGATACCTCTGACATTAATACAAAAGGTAAATTGGATAAGCAAGAGCTAGATCCCTAGAGAGGATAGGAGAATCCATTGTCTTTTTCAGCCCTAAATCCAATTTACTTTATTCTCCAAAAGCCAAAACAAAATCTGGTTTAGGAGGCTGGGCCTGGGGCTCAGTGATAGAGCACTTGCTTAGCACATGTGAGACACCTGATATGATCTTCAGTACCACACAAAAAATTAAATAAATAAAATAAGGTGTTGTGTCCATCTACAACTAAAAAAAAAAAATTTGTATGTGTGGTGCTGGGGATTGAACCCAGGGCCTTATGCATGCGAGGCAAGCACTTTACCAACTGAGCTGTATCCCCAGCCCAAAGAATTTAAAAGAATATTAAAAAAAAATCTGGTTTAAGCACGAGAAGAGTGTAGAGGTAGAGAGCACGGAAAGCGAGAGATTATATTTAGATGATTGTTGCATCTCTAATGAGAGGGGAATATTTCATTTGGGGGTCAGAGTGAAATGGACATGATGAATGTTCAAATGGGTTGAAAGTAAATTGAGTCATACAGTGGCTCCCAATTCACTTCTTTGAGTTTAAATTCCCCTTTAGGCTACTTTCCCCAATTAGATTATTCAAAAGGATAAAATACCAAATATTAACTTTTTCAAAATGGAGGAAAAGTAGATTTTAGCAACATAGATTAATTCCTGGAAAATTTCTTAATATAAATAATTGAACATAGCGTGTTAGGAAAATGTAAAAGGTTATCATGGATTCTTTTCAAGTAAGATATTATAAAGAAATACCACTTCCTTTCCTAATAGGATTACTACAGTATTAAACCAGGATGTTGATCATTCTAGGAAGGCAAGACACCTTTGTGGATAAAATGGAAAGATGTAGGTTTAGATTATTGCAGAGAAATTAACATGTAAAATAAATGAGTGCAAATGAGTTGAAATAAAGAGTGCAAATTAATGGCATGATATTAACCTTGAGACAGTTCTCAAGAAAAGTAGACTTGCCTAGTCTCAATAATATTTTTATCTATGTTTTGTGTGAAGATACTTGTTAAAACTAAGGAAGATACAAAATTTAATCTTATTTTTTTTTTTTTGGTGGGTTTTTTTTTTTTTGTCTTTTTTTTTGGAACTGGGGGTCGAACCCAGGGCTTTGCGAATACAAGGCAGACGCTTTGCCACTGAGCTACATCCCAGCCCAAGATACAAAATTTAGATGACAGAATAATTTTAGCTCAAAATCCATCTTCATGTGTAGTAAGGACTCTTTAAAAAGATGACATTTGACTGTAGTAAATACAAATTCCAGTATCTTTGTTCAGAAAAAAATCATTTGAAAAGAGACAGGATTTGGGAGATTTGGCTTGACTTGATAATGTGGCAATAAGTGTAGATATTCAGAGTGTGAGCAGCCACCAAAACCTGACAAAATGTAACAAAATGTGTTAATAGAAAACAGTGTCCCTTTCATAGGGGGTACCAGACCTGTGTTATTCAGCTCAGGATTTCTGCACTTGCATGTTCAAATATAGAAAACACATAAAAAGAACTACCACACATAGCAAACTGGTGTTCATTAGGTAGAGACACTCAGGAAGGGTGTGGAAACTGTATTATCTGAAAAAAAGATGCGGGAATTGGCTCTGATTAACCAGCAGAGATTTTTCTAAGGGTTGTTATTCAGAGAGTAGATTTATGCCATGTTGCTTGGAGTTCAGATCTGAGACCATCAGGAGGGCTATTGGAGAGGAACATTTTAGCTGGGCCTAAAAAAGGACTATTTTGGATATTGGAACTGAGCCAAGGTGGACAGGACTTCCTGATGAAATAAGCACTACACCCCTGGAAGCATTCAACCAGAAAAAACAATGGCCACCTGTCAAGGATGCTATAAAAGGAATTGCTAAAGGAGGGGCCAGAAAGGAGGTGAATTCCCAAGGAGGTTAATCTCCAACTTAAAGCTTCTATTTACCTTTTTTGGGGGGGCAGGGACTCACTGGGGATTGAACCTAGGGCCATTCTACCTCTGAACTACATGCCTAGCCCTTTTTATTTTATTTTGGAGACAGGGCCTCACTAAATTGCCAAGACTGGCTTTGAACTTGTGATCGTCCCCAGCCTCCTGAGTAGCTGGGATTACAGACATGCATCACTAGGCCTGGCCTATGTTTATGTTCTTAATTTAAAATGACTCCTCTCCTAGACATGGTTTCTAGGAAAATACATTGTATCTTGATTTGTAAACAAAACTGCTTTCTACTGAAGAAATTCATTGCCAAGTACAGTTGATTATCACAGCTGATTTTCTTTATTTGTTGTAGTTGTGCTCTATAAAGTCCCTGTGAACACTGAATTAGTGAATAGAACCACAGCTCTCAGGAGAAATTCAGGCTAAAGTTCCTGTAAACCTCTAGTCACATTTTTGTTCATCAGTCTATATAGGCTTGTTTTATGTGTATTTCTGTTTAAATATATCTTATTTAATATTAATTGTTGATTCATTGATATTGAACTCATAGCCAGCAGCACTATAACTCATGGCTCTACAAAACCTATCTAATATGTTTTCTTCCTAAGATGCTTCACAGCCTTCTACCACTTAGGAACACTAGACAGCAAGCAATTCACTATTGTGGGGACCACTTTAAAGAGCAAAATCACCAACAAAAGGCAAAATGGGAGAAACACAGCACTGAATAGACCACAGAAAGGCTACTTGAGGATATTATGAGACTTGGGAGTGTCATCTTATTTGACCTTAGCTGGGAATTTTCATATAGAGTGATTCAAATATTTTGCCACTTTGTGCATGTCTGAAAATAACTGCAAAAGTATGGTGAGTTTTGATATTGGAATTATAAATACATTTCAACAATAGGCAAATTTGCAAACAATTGTAAATAATGAGGCTCCATTGCAGTTAAAAATTCTGGAGAATCGGGCTATGGTTGTAGCTCAGTGGGAGGATGTATGCTTAGCATGCACAAGGCACTGGGTTCAGTCCCTAGCATCAAAAAAAAGAAAAAGAAAAAAAAAAGGTTATGGAAAGAATATTTTCTGTCAAAATCCATCAAAGTTATATCTAAAGTTGATGAGAGGCAAATCATATGAATGCCTGCTAATGAAATTAAGGATCCCAAATTTAACTTGATGGGAAAACAGGTTCTTATACCTCAGGAGAATGGTAATAGGTATCACTTACCAAGCTCCTAAGAAGTAGCCTGTTTCAGGTAACCACTTCATAAACATTGTACCATTTTCTCAGGCTATGATAAATGGAGCTTCATTAAAAAGCTCCAAAAACACCTTAATTTTTTTAGGAAAAAAACTGCTTTCCTTCTAATAAAATCAATTTATGAAACAAAAATCTAAACACTTTTTGAATAATGGTTATATAACTACATATTTAAATAAACTGGGAAATACCTACTGGATAGTTTTTAAAAACTAATTGTTAAATAATGAAAGCATCCCCCTCACCAATGTACCTTGGAAACCAATGTTTTCTGGAAGTGGGACACATTTGTAGAAATGGTAAAATTGAACTAGTAATATAAGTTTATAAGTTATAGCTTTCTCCTCCATCACCATCCCACTCGCCCTACAACCATCTTTTTTTTTTTTTTTTTTTTTTTTTGGTGGTGGTGGTTGTGCTGGGGTTGAACCTAGGTCTTTGTGAATGTTCCCAGTCCCAGTCCCTAGATACATACTTTTTAAGAAGAGCACAGAGATAATGACACTATCTGGCTTGAGAGAACTTCAGTCCAAAGATTTTCTTACTTTGACTCTGTCCTTACTCAAAAGCTTGAGAACAGATACTCCTCATTTCTGGAGATAGTTACATTGTAACTTGAACTGCTTGAGACCACAAAGATTTCTATTACTATCCTCAGTTTTTTTAGAACAACCTGGCCTCTGCCATTAGGCCACTATAAGTAAAAGTAAAAAATAGACATGATGCCCCTCTGCCCATGTACAGGAAGTGATAAATGTTTTGAATTGTGAGAACAAAGCAGCTTTCACTACACAAGGTCATGCCCTTCCTCTATACTCCATTAGAAAAAGCTATCCCATCATTTGGGGAAGAAGTTAATTACTATCAAACTTCAAACTCATGCTGTACATTAGTCATTTGGAGTGCTCCACTTACTGATACAGTGTAAAATCCTATTTTTTACCTTTATTTGGCAGATATTTTGCCCCCTGGTAGTTACTATCACTAGAACGTGAAGATATCTACATCCCCAGAGGCTGATATTCGCCCCTGGAGGCTGACTGTACCTATCACTGCCTCTGGCAATCCCTTAGGTGTATCATCCTGGGTGAAAAATGGCCAGGGATTCAGAAGAATTAAGATTCATCTGCCCATCCTGGCAATAGCTGTAGGCCTATGATGACCAACCCAGTGTGCCATAAGTTTCTCCCTTTCTGCCCATATCCTCATACAGAAAGACCCCATAGTTAGAAAGACCCCATGCTTGGTTTGATGCTATACTATTGCCACCTTGACATTCCTAGTAATTTTGTCTTTGAACTTGTGAAGTGAAGTCAGATGGGACAATGGAGTATGCAGGTCAGAAGAGACAAATGCAATAGATAGATGCAATACATGTGTCCACTTCTCCTTGCCATTCTGTTCACTATAACATTCTCCATGCCCCATGAACACAGATCTCTGGTGGACTCACAATGCATGAGAGTTCAAAGCATAAAAGTGAGTGAGTGTCTACAGCTGAGTAAGTAGAGTTGCTGACAGCTGTGAGATGCCATGCTTTCCATAGGAAAATACAGAAGGCAATGGCTCTGTGTTCTAAAGAAAAAAAAAAAAAGAGAGAGAGACTAGGTTACCATATCACAGTTTTTCTTGTGTTAACTTCCTTGTGTTAGCCAACCACCTATACTGAGGACATTTCCTTTCAGGCCTTTCTTTTTCTTCGGGAAGTTAAGGGTATTGATAGAACTATCTGGCTTGATATCTGGCATCAAGAGGTGAAATAATGGTTGAGTGAGTTTTGTGCAGTGTTTGTACTGCTCTGGTAAGAACAAAATATTTTTAATTTTTTTTTTTTTTTTAGTTGTAGATGGACACAATACCTTTTTTATTTATTTATCTTTATGTGGTGTTGAGAGCATCCAATCCAGTGCCACAAAAGTGCTAGGCAAGCGCTCTACAACTGAGCCATGATGCCAGCCCCAAGAATAAAATACATTTGAACGTCTGAACTATGAGATAAAAATTGTATCATTTTGATAAATCCATGGAGGAGTTAAATGCTCTTATGTAAAACTTGCTTTGTACAATATATACATCATAAAATTCATGTTAATAATCTAAATTTAATTTTTTCTTACTTAGAATGACATTCAAGAACAAATTTAAAGCACCATAACTAGATAGAAACTTCAGGAGAAAAGAAAATAGCTTTATATTTATTACTTTTAGCAGTATTTTCTTTTTCTGTTTTTTGACACAGAGGCCCCGATAGTATGTAGCCAGTGGTGCTAGAACCACCCCCTCAAAGGAGTTTGCTAGTGCTGAAGGAGGTGGGTCAGGAAAAGAATCTCCAGTGCCCACACTCCCCTCACTGGGAGGACAGAAGCAGCAAGAGAATAGCTCTGTCCTTGTGCATAAGGGTCCAAGGCCGCCTGCAAGCCTAACCGCCCACACTCAGGAGCCACTTCCTGTGTTAAATACACAAGCTTCTTTACTTAGGGAGTTAGGAAGAGGGGGAGGAAAGAAGACTTCATTCTGTTGCTGGGGCACATTTTCCCATAAAAATAATGTAGGTCACAGTTTTGTAGTCTAATGGTCAAGCTACATGTGGGCTAAGTGGGCTTCCAAGAGTTGGCCTGAGAACCTAACCAGTATTTATAACGTTGTGTCTCAGGGGAAAATGCATTTTCATTTTTAAACAACTAAGTTAGAAGTCAATTTTTGGGAACATAACTCAGTCAAAAGCAGGAACTCTCTGTACCTTCCTGCTCAGCAATTCCCACACTATAGAGAAGAATGGTATCTGTAAGCTCTAGGTAAACAACTAAACATTAATATAAAAAATATTATTCATAGTAATAACTTCACTTTGTCCTCTTGGGAAAGTCCAACCCTTCACATTTGCTGCTTGAAGAACCTGACTGCAGTTTCATCAGAGTTGATTGGTCTCTAGCAACTAGCACACACTAACCAAGCCCAAGAGACTATGTACCATAAACCAGATGCCAATTCATTCAGAACACAAGAATAGCTGAGCTGAGCTGGACTCATGATTCAACCAGTCTGGTATTCTCTGACAGTGATTGTGAACTTCTGTGTTTCATTAATTGTAACTCTAGTGTTGAGCATAGTGCATAAATGTAGTGGTCTCTCAATAAATGCGTGTTGAAAATTAAGTACTTATGAATATTGTAATTGACTGCTATGTCATAAACTTCAAAGAGGTGAGTAGAGATTTCCTCCAAATTTTTACTTATATAATCCAGTTTTAAAAGTAACTTGCTTCTTAGGGAATCTATTTTGGTTATCTTTTTCTATGACCTGGTATATCTATTAGACCTTTACATAAGTTTTCTGGGAAGAATTAAATGTATGATTCCAAGATTGGCTTCATTGCTGATTTGTTAAATATAGGAAAAAATAATGCTTTCTGTTCTGTTTTCCACATTCTTAGCAAAGAGGCCTAGCATTTCATTGTTGTACAACTTTAGGACACAGTTAATGATAAAGTTCTCTTTCTTGGAGTAAAACATAGCTCCAAGCTTACCTTCTTTTAAATGTACTTCAGACTAGCAAACCTAAATGCAGTATCCCAAATCATCTACTGAATGAAACTCATTTGCTATATTTCTGTCCACTTACATAGCTTTGTGCAATTTAATCTTTTCTTCATTGTATGTCTATTTGGTCTATGGCTTGGTGTTTACTACTTTGGAGAGCTTAAAGACATCTTAGTCCAATGAGTCTTCCTCCATGAGCTCACTCTCAAACAGTCTCTGAAAGTTTTAAATAAGACAAGTCCTCCGGCGGTAATCCTTGAGGGCTCCACTCTGAAACCAGAAGAATCCATTTGGTATCCTGGCACTAACAGTAGTCTGCAAACTGGGTACTGGTCCCAGTTCTGCCACTTATTAGTAGTTTGAATCTGGGCAAGTCATTTAATTTCATCTTTAAAATGGTTAAATAACATCTACCTCACCTTCCTGGCAGCGTCCATCTACGGATTTTGTGAGGTAATGTGTGAAAAGTACTCTGGAAATGCTAAACAACTATATAAATAAGGGATATTGTTAAAGTCTCCATATAGAAGATTTCCTGTGTAAACCATTACTCCTAAAGTTAAGCCAGATTTCTCCTCTTTCACTCTACTTATTCAATAGTTAGTCTTTGTATACATTATTCCAAGTCACACCCCCACCCCCACCCCCACCCCCACACTTTCTTGGTAACTTAGTTGGGAAGTTTTAATTATTTTCAATGTTTAATATGCAAATTGTTAAAAACCTTTTTAAAGTGTAAAGTTCATGGTTTCTGTGCCTATTCATTTCTCATCAAGAAATGTGATCAAATAGTGAAACCTGCAACTTGCTCAAGCTTGTCACTTCCAGGGGCAAAAGCAGGTGTGCCTTCTCTCAGCCTAGGAGAGAGAGAAGGGGAAGTCCAGGAGACTGTGAGAAAGGGATCTGGAGTGACTGAGGGAAATTCTCCATTCCCACAACAGTATAATAATGAACAGGTTGACTTACACAGAAGCAGCTTATCATACTCTCTTTTAATTTAACCTGGGGTCCATTCTAGCAAAGAAATATTTCTCCCACTTTTAGAAGCCTCCAGTAAAGGTTTATAGGTGCTGCTTCCAAAGGAAAAATGAAAGACAAAGTATTCTTATGGAAAAGGGGGTAAATTTTATAACATGATTTAGGTGTTCGGCAGGGTATGTAATGAAAAGGAAACCATTTTAATGGTTCTTTCTATCCCCTCCCTCCCTCTGTGACTCAGATATTACCCCTAAATAATCTTCATCCCAGTATGGTGAAGCTGAGGAAAGATTTCATCTCTAGGTTCCAAGTTCTATAATGGCCTTGGAGAAGAAAGGAACAAAGGCTAGGAAACAGTAACTTTTAAAGGTAATCCAGCCAGACACAGTGGTACATGCCTGTGATCCTAGTAACTCCAAAGGCTGAGGTAAGATCCCAAGTTCAAGACCAGCCTGGGCAACCTCATGAGACCCTATCTCAAAATAGAAATTTAAAAGGTAGGAATGTAGCTCAGTGGTGAAGTGCCCCTGTGTTCGATCCCCAGTACCAGAAAAGACAAAAAAAAAAAAAAACCAAAAACATAAACTATCGAATCACAGGACTAAACCAGTCAGGGTCACTCCAAGTGAATGTGGGTAATAAAGACAGACACAGAAAGTACCTTTTCTTTGGGTTCAGTGACCACTCCTCAGCTGCAGCTGCCACAAGGGGGTCAAGGCAGGCAAGAAAGAGAGGAGCACAGCCTTTTATTGGGATGAAGCCACTCAAATGAAGGAAGGGGTCAAGTTTCAGAGGGTTGAGTCTTATCTTCCTGATATCTTGCTGTCAGCAAGTTGACTGACATCTAGGAAGGCCACGCCCTTCTCATGTGCCTTGTGGAGATCATAGGCCCAGCCAGCGAAGACGGATATGTTGCCCGCCCAGAGGGGCAAAGTGGTTCAGTCCACCCTGTGTGCCCAATGCTCCTAGTTCACACACACACACAGCCCATGGCTGACTTGCCACATCTCCACACTCTCATCGCTCAAGGCTAAGGGGCGCTTGGTTCCCATGTGGCAGCTCCGGACAATAACCCAAGAGACTTTACATTTCTGTCATAGACTAAGGTGAGGTGAAGTTGAAGACCAGTCTAGCTGTGATAAAATAGACATTTTCCTTTCTTGCCCTATTGTGAAGGATTATAAATTGTATTGCATACACAAAGGTGAATTTTCAATTCACCTTTTCAGTCATCGCCCACTAACTCTTCTAGGACTCTGTATTACTCTTTCAAATGAATTTTTATCTTTTTATCAACATCAGTAATAGGAGGCTCATTCAGATGTTTCTTTAGTCACATTTAATTGATGGGTGTTTATTTTCTAAAAAGCTATTTATCTAGAATGCATGTATTTTAAACCTATTAAAAGTTGTACCATTGGGTTGGGGATGTGGCTCAAGCAGTAGCTCACCTGGCATGCACGGGGCACTGGGTTCGATCCTCAGCACCACATAAAAATAATATAAAGATATTGTGTCCACCGAATACTAAAAAATAAATATTAAAAAATTTTCTCTCTCTAATAAAAAATATTTTAAAAAGTTGTACTCATAGTTGTTGTTGTTTGTTTTGTTTGCTTTTGAAGGCTAGGGAATGAACCCAGGGCCTCACACATGCTAGGTAAGAGATAAGCTTTATCTCCAGCCCAGCATAATGAATTTTTACCTGGACAAATTGAGAGTAAGTTGCAGACCTGAAATTTATGGTGGACATTGAGGTGTATTGGCCAGGTCTCCCTACAAGGGAGGACTTGTTACCCAACTGTGAAGACTGCTGTCAGCACATAGCTGTCAGCTATCATTTTCTTCAAGGTTTGTCTAACCTACAGAGAACAACCTTGCCAAGAATATGTGCCCTTCCTAAGTGACCCAAATCCAATGATGGTCAAGGCAAAGATAGAAAGACTTGGCTATTTTAGCCCTGTGCAGGATATTGTTGTGGGCCATTTATACTCAAGAACTCCCTGTGTGGGGTTCATTGAGGCTGTCAGCCTGCATCTCATAATCCACTTTCTCTCTGCCCCATTCTTTTCTTCTTTCCCTTCCCATCCACATATGTTGATCCCAATAGTTCTTCTAGGGCTGGGGTTGTGGCTCAGTGGTAGAATGCTTGCCTAGCACATATGAGGCACCAGGTTCAATCCCCAGCACCATGTAAAAATACTAAATAAACAAAATAAAGGTATTGTGCCCAATAGTTCTTTCAAATAAATATCCTGAACACAAAAGTCTCTTTCAGTCTGCTTCCTAGAAAACCCAAACTGCCACAATTGGAGCCAAAAGAGGTCTGAGAAATCAGATATAAGAGGGGTTTCAGAGCTGGATCACTCACCACTCAGAGCCATATTGTCAGTGATAAGTGGAGTACAGGAAGCCTTTGGTCCATGGTAGATCATATTTTAAAACTTTCAACAATGAGCTGGGAGTGGTGGTGCTTGCCTATAATAACAGTGACTTGCTAGGCTGGGGTAAGAGGATTGCAAGTTCAAGCCCAGCCACAGCAACTGAGCAAAGCCTTAAGCAACTTAGTGAGACCCTGTCTCAAAATAAAAAATAAAAAAGGCTGGGGATGTGGTTCAGTGATTAAGTGCCTCTGGGCTCAATCCCTGGTACCAAAATAAGTAAACAAATAAACTTTCACCAGTGTCGAATTGGGATGATAAACCAGTGGAAAAAAAATGCATTCACTGGTACAATATATGGCAGAAATAGTACTATAAGGACAATGAATTGGATGGTTATTGTTTAGCTCTATTGAAATTCTAGGAAAAGAAACAAGAAGACTGAGTTACTGCCACAATTGAAAGCCAAGTGTGAAAACCAGAGGGTCCCTGAGAGCGTGCAAAGAGATCTTTACAGCCGGGCACGGTGGTGCTCACCTGTAATCCCAGCAGCTTGGGATGCTGAGGCAGGAGGATCTTGAGTTCAAAGCTAGCCTCAGCAAGGAAGAGGTGCTAAGCAACTCAGTGAGACCCTGTCTCTAAATAAGTTACAAAATAGGGCTGGGGATGTGGCTCAGTGGTTGAGTGCCCCTGAGTTCAATACTGGGTACTCAAAATGGAAAAAAAAAAATACCTTCACAGCCTGCAAGGGAAAGGCACAGAAAGTTGAGGATAAAACTCAGGCTAAATCAGTATAGCCAAGTTTCATAGAAGATTAAACTACCAACCAAATTAGGTCTCCTATGCCAAGGACAGGGCTTTTCGGGGTAAACAATCAGACCCTGACACCTGGTATGGGAAAATCTTGGTTAAAGTTCTCCAAAATCTTAAATTTCCAGATTCCTCTGGATCCTGTTAGCCTTCAGATGTGAGCCAACCTTCCCTATTGAAAGAAATATGTTCCCCTTGCTTGAAAAACAAAACAAAGTCTCCTCTCCCACCAAACAACATGTGATGCTTCAGGACCTGCCCTCACCTTCCCCCCATTCACCAAATCTATAATAGGGGTTAAGTTACAGTACAACCCAGTTGGGGCCATTTGCCAGATAACACTATATAAGGAGCAAAAAGATCTAACCAGCATAGGCTGAAGAGGCTGAAGGAGACAGGAGAGTAAGCCTGGGACGAAATTGTAAAGATGGTTGATCGAAGAAGATAAAACAGAAGATTGGACAAAATTTAGGAGTACTCTTCAAAAATACAAGATTTATATTTTGACAGGGACCCCAAGAATTATGCAAACTTGCTGGTAAGATGGTTCTGAGGAAGCATGGTCAAAGTGACAAGCCATGTCAAGTAAAATCAGAAAGCCATAAATCTCATAACATGATAAAGGAAAAGATTAAAAGGCTCAGGGAAATAAAAAAGAAAAAAGGATAAAATACCTAGTGGTCAATTTAACAGAAGGAGTGCAAGACCTGTATAATGTAAGCTACAAAACATCATTGAAAGAAATTAAAGAAGACCTAAATAAATGGAAGGGTATTCTGCATTCATAAATTGGAAGACTTAGTAATATTAGAATGGTAATCATCTTCAATTTGATCTGCAAATTAAATGCAATCCTCATCAACCACCTGCCCATGGATTGTGTGTGTGTGTGTGTGTGTGAAGATTAACAAACTGATACCAAAATTCATATGGAATGCAAAGAACCCTGAATAACCAAGACAATAATGAATAAAAACAAAGGTAAAGCACTCAATTCCCAATTATGAAATTTATTACAAAGCTGCATTAACCAAAACGATATGAATAGACATACCAATAGAATAGAATTGAAAGTCCAAAAATAAATCTAAACATTTAAGGTTTCGTACTCTATTTCAAATGCTATGATAAAATACCTGAGACTGGGTAATTTGTAAGGAACAAAAACTTATTCTCTCACAGTTCTGGATGATAGGATGTCCAAGAACAAGGCCCTATTGTCTAGCAAGGACTGTTCTTTGCTACCAAGATGGCATCTTATATCTGCATCCTCTAAAGGGGAGAAATGATGGGTCCTCACACAGTAGAAGGTGGAAGGGCAGAGAGATGAAAGCTGTGAAGATTCTTTTATAAGACCCTTCATACATTTATGAAGGAAGAGTTCTCATGGCCTAATTATCTCTTAAAGGACCCACCTGTTAATATTATCACATTGGTAACCCCTGAATTTTGGAGGAGACACATTCAAATCATATCAATGGGCAGTGGATTTTCATCAAGAGTATCAAAACATTTATATGAGGAAGGAAATGTTTTTTCAACAAATTGTTTTAGAACAATTGGATAACCACATGCAAAAAGATGAAATTGAACATCTGCCTCACACAATATACAAAAATCAACACAACATTAACTATAAACTTACATGTAAGAGGTATAAAATCTTAGAAATAACCTTCAATTAGGGTTCCCAGATATGATATCAAAGTACAGGCAATCAAAGAAAAATATATAAGAAGTAATTCTTCAAAATGAAGAAACTTTGTGCTCCAAAGTATACCATCAAAAAGCAAAAAGGGGGCTGGGTACAGTGGTGCACACCTATAATCCCAGCAGTTTGGGAGGCTGAAATAGGAAGATCACGAGTTCAAAGCCAGCCTCAGCAAAAGCCAGGCACTAAGCAACTCAGTGAGACCCTGTCTCTAAATAAAATACAAAAATGGGCTTGGGATATGACTCAATGGTCAAGTGCTGATGAGTTCAATCCTGGGTGCCAAAAAAAAAAAGTAAAAAGTAAAAAGGGCTGGGCATGGTGGTACACACCTATAATCCCAGCAGCTCAGGTTGAGGCTAAGGCAGGAAGATTGCAAGTTCAAAGCCAGCCTCAGCAACTTAGTGAGGCCCTAAACAATTCAGTGAGACCCTGTCTCTAAATAAAATATAAATAAGGACTGGAGGTTTGGCTATGTGGTTAAGTGCCCCTGGGTTCAATCCCTGGTGCCCCCCCACACACACACAACACCAACACACACACACACACAAAAAAAAAAACGTAAAAAGGACTGGGCTTGTAGCTTAGTGGTAAAGTGCTTGCCTAGCATGTGTGAGGCCCTAGGTTCAATCCCCAGCACAAAGGAAGAAAAACAAAAAAAAAAGCGAAACAACAACACATAGAATGGGAGAAAATTTGCAAATCATATATCTGATAAGAATCTAATATCCAGAATATATAAAGAACTCTTTATGCGGTGAGATAAAATAATCCAATTTTAAAATAGGCAAAGGATTTGAGGAGTCTTTTCTCTGAAGATGTACAAATGGACAACAATAACATGAAAAGATGTTTAACACCATGAGTCATTAAGGAAATACGAATCAAAACAACAATAAGACCCCTTTCATGCTCACTTGAATGGCTATATTTTTTAAAAAAAATTAAATAACAGGTGTTGGCAAAGATGCGGGAATACTGTGACCCACATGCGCAGTCAGTCAATGGGAACATAAAGTAGTACAGCAACTTTGGAAACAGTGTGGCAATTGCTGATGAAGCTAAACATAAAGTTGCTATTTGATCCAGCTACTGATTATATTCCTAGGTATATACCCAAGAGAATTGAAAATATGTATATACAAAACATAAACATACAAGAGCCAGGCATGGTGGCACATACATATAATTTCAGCAGCTTGAGAGGATGAGGCAGAAGGATCACAGTCTAGCTTACCAATTTAGTGAGACCCTTAGCAACTTAGTGAGACTCTGTCTCAAAAAATAAAAAGGTCTGGGGATGTAGCTCAGTGGTAAAACATCTCTGGGTTCAATCCCCAGCACACACACACACACACACACAAATAAATGTGAACACAATTATCTATAGCACCATTATTCACAGTAGACAAAAAGTGGAAATAACCCAAGTGTCCATCAACTGAGGAATGAATAAACAAAATATGGTATATCCATATAATTAAATATTGTTCAACTATGATAAAGGATGAGATTCTGATACATGCTACCACATGTACAAACCTTGCAACAGTATGCTAAGTGAAAGAAGGTAGACATAAAAGGCTACGTATTAACCACTTTGTTGGCGGGAGAATCCGAGCCTGCTGAGTGGAGCTGTCCTGGAATGAGGTTCACATTCCCTGTCCTGCAGATGACTGTCCACAACCTATACCTATTTGACTGGAATGGACTGTGTCTGCATTACAGTGAGTGGCACCACAAGAGGCAAGCAGGGATCCCCAAGGAGGAGGAGTACAAGCTGCTATTCTCTATCTGTTCGTTTGTCAGCAAGGCGTCCCTGCTAGGCATGAAGGACGGCTTCCTGGCCTTCCAAACTAGCCTTTACAAAATCCATTACTATGGAACGCCCACTGGGATCAAGGTTGTCATGAATACTGATTTAGGCATGGGACCCATTCGAGATGTGCTGCACCACATCTACAGGGCGCTGTCCATGGAACTGGTGGTGAAGAATCCCCTTCGCCTGTTGGGCCAAACTGCAAAATGAACTCTTCGGCTCTGGGCTAGACTATTAAGTCCACTGTCTGCCGTTCTTCGCTGCCCGCAAGGCTGAAGCACCTTACTTAACTCTTCAGGAGAATGTGGACTGTCTGGGGCCCTTCCTAATTTGTGGCCCCCACTGTACGCCCCTTCATCTACCCTCCTTCCAAGCAAAACCCTAAAGCCCGCCCTCTACCTGGTGCCCTCCTCTCCAGAATGAAGCCCACAGAAGTCCCAATATCTCCAACCCATCCCTCTCTCCAGTTTTAACCCCTATATGACATATGAGAAGCACAGAATAAACTTTTTGTTCAAATCATACATAGTGTTTGATTCTTATAAATAGACATGTCTACTATAGGCAAATCTGTAGACTCACAAAGTAAATTGTCAGTTTCCAGGGATTGGTGGGAGGGATGAATGGAGAGTGACTGCTAATAGACACAGGGTTATGAAAGTATTCTAAAATTGATTGAGGTGCTGGTTGTACAAACCTTGTGGATATACTAAAAATCACTTGATCGTACACTTTAAAATAGTGAACTTTGGCTGGGGCTGGGACTCAGTGGCAGAGTGCTTGCCTAGCATGTGTGAGGCACTGGGTTTGATCCTCAGCACCACATAAAAATAAATAAAATAAAGGCATTTTGTCCATCTACCAACTACAAAAAATTTTTTTTAAATGATGAACTTCATATGAATATATATGAATATTCTATAATATTGATTGTGGAACTTGCTGCACAACCTTGTGAATATACTGAAAATCACTGAACTTTCCACTTTAAAAGTGAATTTTATGAATACAAATGCTATCTTAACTTTTGAAAAGCACTCAGGGAAATGGACATGCTGGTGTGGATACACAATGAAAGAAGAGAAAACCCTCCAGATGACTATGTTCTGCAGGTGGATATTGTTGTCATCTGCCAACAATAGGAATGTGTAGTGAAGGACACCAGAACTACTAAGTTCCGTGGTGGCTCTCTTCTGCAGGCCAGACTAATAGTAGAGGATACTGTGATACATAATTGAACTGGGTTAGCACTGTATGTAGTAGGAACCAGAAATAATCAAGCTGAGTGGCATCACTCATCTATCAGAAATCACGAAGATTTGCCAGGTGTGGTGACACATACCTGTAATCCCAGCCGCTCCTGAGGCTGAGGCAGCCTCAGCAATTTAGCAAGGCCCTGAGCAACTTACCAAAACCCTATTTAAAAAAAATTATATATATGTATATATATATACACACATATACCTGGGGATGTAGCTCAGTAGTTAAGCACCTCTGGTTTCAAGCCCTGACCCCTCCCCCCACAAAAAAAAAGAAAGAAAGAAAAGAAAAGAAGAAGAAATCACGTGGATGCACCAAGCAGTTAGGTCAAAATGGTACCCAGGGACACCTGCCCTGCAGAGAGGTGTAGAGCTGTAGAGAGTTATGGTTCATAAAACATGATGTCCCTTGCTGAAAAATAATGGGCAGCCAACAAAGGCACAACTCAATCTGTACAAGCAAAAACAAACAAACAAACAAAAAAAAGGAAAGAAAGAAAGAAAGGTGGAGGGAATGGAATTATTTGGGAACCAAGTTTTCATATACAATTGAAATTAAATGGGTTCTAATCTGAACTAGATTACTATAAACTAAGGTATTATTTGTAACCCCCAGAACAACCATTAAGAAAATAACTAAACATTTGTTTATTTATTATAACATATATTAGTGTATAGTATTACATATTAAGAGGAATGAGAAGACAATTAAAATGGTAATTTGGAAAATTCTTCTTAACACTAAAGAAGGTATTAATGAAGGAACAGAAAAACAAAAATAGGCACGACATAAAGACAAGAAATAGCAAAATGACAGATACAAATCCCTCATATAAAATGACTCAGCCAGTTGACTCAGCCTCTGTCTTCAACCACACCCTTGCTGGCACAATGGATCTATGAGTGAAGTGGCCATGGCAGCAGAATGAGGCTATTCTGAGCCCAATAGCATGGCTTCCTGTGTATCCGGGCTGGACTAGTTATTGCCACTGTCCATCTGGACAGCCAAAAAAAAAAAATACCCATGTAGAACTCCTAATATGGCCAACATTTCTTCAAAAAACCAACCAATTATTGACAAGTTGACCACTTTGGGACCCTTTTACCCTAAAAGGGTGAGTGATTTCCTTCTGACATGTTCTGAATGTTTGAGTATCTTGTCCTCAAGCTTCACCCTGGGCTCATAGTCACCAGGATGGACTCTAACATGACATTGCATCAAATCAGGGAATTCAATTTATAGGAAAGATAGTGTGAGAGTGGATCTCTGACCATGGTATCTACTGGTTGTGTCACTTATTATACCACCCTCCGAAGTTGCATCGTCTGGTCTGGTAAAGCACCTGGGGTGTCTTACCAGAGGCACAGCTCAAATGGCTGCTCAGATGCAAGGGCCTGTGAACATGAAACACTATCCTCCAGGATACGTTAAATGTACAGTCATAGATTTTTTTTTTTCCACTGAAGATTGAACCCAGTGGCACTTTACCACTGAGCTACATCTCCAGCCCTTTTTATTTTTATTTTTATTTGGAGACAGGGTCTCACTAAGTTCAGAGGCTTGCCTGGAATTTGCAATCTTCCTATCTCAGCCTCCTGAGTTGCTGAAATTATAGGTGTACACCACTGTGCCCTGCTGAATCATAGATTTTTGTATGATGCCATGTCTCCGGCAGGAAGAATACATGGATCTGGGAAGCAAAATATGGAAGTAGGAACAGTCCTGCTTGTCATGACTCTCCATACCCCTCTATGGAATTTATGCTTCCTGTTCCTGGTAATCTAGGTGTTGCAGGATTTGAGGACCTAGTTCCTAAAATAGGAATATTTCCATTGGAGATACAACAAAAGTCCCTTTGAATTACTAGCAAAATTTGCTCCCTGGCACTTTCAGGTCCTATTATCCAAAGACAAGTAGGCTAGAAGTAGAGAATAATCTTGACAGGGATATTGACCCTGATCATCAGATGAAGTCAGGCCTGCTATTATATAAGAATAAGGGGGACTGGGGATGTGGCTCAAGTGGTAGCGTGCTCGCCTAGCATGCATGAGGCACTGAGTTCGATTCTCAGCACCACATAAAAATAAAATAAAGATATTGTGTCCACCCAAAACTAAAAAAAATAAAAAATAAAAAAAAAGAATAAGGGGGGCTGGGGTTGTAGCTTAGCGGTAGTGCACTCACCTCACACGTGAGAGGCCCTGGGTTCGATCCTCAGCACCACATAAATAAATAAAATAGAGATATTGTGTTCAATTACAACTAAAAAATAAATATTAAAAAAAAAGAATAAGGAAGATGGTTTTGGTACACAAATGATCTACTTACATGAATCTTGCCCAATGGCAATGGTAAACAGATAATGCAGAAACCATGGCACCTCCTAGTGACCAGGAACTCAGTCCTCTCTGGGGTGAGAACCTAAAGTATATCTTCAGGTAAGTCACAGAGGCTGAGAGAAGTAGCAGCCAAGGATAAGAGGGATTTCAAAAGGCGATTCGACTCTATTACAGCCCTAGAAACAGCTGTAGCAGAGGCAGCTACATTTTGTCCCTTTTGAGTTTCCCCAGGGGGAGAAACCCATCAGAAAACTAAAGAAGCTGCTCCTTAAACACATATGAAGAAGGGAATCTGAGAGCAGCACAGGAAATGAATATGAAAATGAAGACATGGAGTTTTTCTGATGGGAGAGACTTCTTGCCTCAACAACTCGGAGACCTGTCAGCTGACAGCCTTCAGTGTCAGCTCCTACAGCTGCAGAGAGCTGCTTCACTGAAACTCATTCTGGAGACAGTCCACATCCAACGGCTGGTGATCAAGGCGTGATTCTAGAGCCCAGCCTGTCCAACCTGGTTTTGGAACAATGCTCAAGGGCTACTGCTGCTTCAGAGATCCTCACCAGGTCAGTTAAGGCTACTGGTCTTTTTTACACACGAGCGCTTTTCCTTCTATCCAAGCTGGCTTCCTCTTCTCTTCCACAGGTGTCAATTTCAAAGGCACTTCCTAATAAACATCCTGGACACTAAACTATGACTCAGAGGCTTCTTCCTGCAGAGACAAAACTGAAAATGCCCGGTCACTTCAGGTACTTTAGTGTATGTTTCTTTTCCTCTTTTTTTGTTTTTGTTTTTCTTTTGGAGGTGCTTTATGCCTGCTAGGCAAGCACTCTACCACTGAGCTATGCCTCAAGCCCTTTTTAAATTTTTATTTTAAGACAGGGTCTTGCTAAGTTGCTGAGGCTGACTTCAAACTTGCCAGCCTCCTACCCTAGTCTCTTGGGCAGCTGGGATTACAGGTGTGCACCACCATACCTGACTATATTTCGTATGAATTCATTTAGATCACCCCAGTACAATCATCTAAATCAGAAATTTAACACTGACATGTTACTATATGGTCCTTAGACTCCATTCAAATTTTGTCAATGGTTCCAAGAACGTTCTTTTCATAGTTCAAAGATCCTGTCCAGAAATCAGGCTTACATTTAGTTGTCATGATTGTCAGTCTTCTTCAATCTTCAACAGTTCTTTAGTCTCTCTTTTACTTTCATCATCTTACACTTTTCAAAATTATAGGCTACTTATTTTTATAGAATGCTCTTCAGTTTAGGTTTGCCTGAGGTTTTATCATGATGAAATTCAGGTCATGCCCCTTTGGCAGAACTATCAGAGAGGTAACACTGTGTTCTTTTCATTGTATCCTACCAGATAGCACATGGTATCAAGTTGTCCTATCACTGACGTTGGTGACTTTGATCATTTGATTCATGTAGTGTCTGCCAGGCCTTTCTACTGTGAAGTTATCTTGGTAATTAAATAGTTTGTGGTGAAATAATATGAGGCTATGTAAATATCCCATTTTCCATCAAACTTTCAATTTAGTTAGTTAGTTTATATCTATATTGGCTAAGGGATTCCTATTTTATTCAGTGGACTATAATCCATTATTGTCATTATTTTGATGTTCAAATCGCTCTACACTTGGCCAGTGGGAACCCCTTCAGGTTGACATCTTAACCCTTTTGACATACTCATATTATTCTTTTTGCATTTTCTGGCTCACTACACAAGGATATTCCAAGCTTATTTGGCATTTTCCATGCCCCAGCCCTGGAATCAATATTTTCCAGGGAGTCCTGGTTCATTTTGGTGGAAAATTATATTTAGAAACCAAAGTCGTGACATTATATGTGCTCTTTGCTACTGAGGTGTCATTGTTCCTTTTAGTGTACAAAGTTAAGGGGACAGAGCTAGGGGATATATGAAATATTCATAGGCATTTACATGTTTGTGTGCATTTATATATGCAAATGTATGTTTGTACATGCATACATTTACATCTATATTTATTTCTATACCCAACTGTGTATATTTCAAATCATGAGTTTATACTGATACCTTCAATTTTATTTGTTTATTTATTTATTTTAAAGAGAGAGAGAGAATTTTTAATATTTATTTTTTTAGTTTTTGGCGGACACAACATCTTTGTTTGTATGTGGTGCTGAGGATCGAACCCGGGCCGCACGCATGCCAGGCGAGCGCGCTACCGCTTGAGCCACATCCCCAGCCCTACCTTCAATTTTAATTCAACACCAACTAGTTCTAGTTTTTTCATTTTCCATATATATATGTAACTACCACCTTTACCAGTGAGAAAACTGACTCCCATTATCCTTAATATGAGTACTTACTTAATGAAACATTCTGTATGTAAACAATTTCTCACATCTGTCTGTGATATTATAAGACATATATTTGGCCTTCACCCATGGTTTCTGATATACAGCTCCCAAAGCCAAAGCCTTTGTAATTTTCTGAGCAATATGGATACTAGGGATATCTTTTGCTCTAATATCTGGTCATTGACCCTTGTTCCTGAATCTGAGCTCCAAAGACCTTTGTAATTTCCTGAGCTTTAAGAGCATCTGACACTGAGCTACTAAATCCCTTGGAATTTCCTGTGTTAGGAGCATCTTTTACTCTGAGGTAACCCTTGATGTGCTCCTGGATGGCCTAAGAATAGGGGCTGGCTGCCTGTGGAACCAGCAGCCCTACATAAAGAAGCCTCCACGAAAACTCCAAAGGACAAAGTTTAGAGAGCTTCCAGAGAGCTTAACATGGAGGCTCCTAGAGGGTGCTCTTCCAGAGAGGGTATGGAAGCCCGCACTCCTTCTTCCAACAATTTCATCTGGCTGTTCATCTGCACCCTTTGTGATAGCCTTTATAATAAATGGGTGAACCTAGACAAAGTGTTTCTCTGAGTATGTGAGCTGCTCTAGCAAATTAATAAAACCTAAGGCAGGGGTCATGGGAACTCAGATCTATAGCCAGAGAGTTAGAAGAACAGGTCACAATCTGGGTCTTGTGACTGGTGTTTGAAATGTGGGACAGTCTTGTGGGACTGAGTCCTCAACCTGTGGGATCTGACACTATATGCAGGTCAATAGTGTCAGAATTGAATTATAGGATTCCCAGTGTGTGTCCAAACTAGAATCTGATGTTGGACATGCTGAGGTGAGTGACTAAGAGTAGAAATTAGGGAAAACACTCTTTGGATTTGTTTTTTTCCTCTTTTATATTGCCCCTACAATGTGGAACTCCCTCCTCATGTGCTCTGGGCTGCTGCTCTACCCAAATACTTTCCTCATTCCACTTGAGCTCCAGTGTCCCGAGCTGTTCCACCCCTAACATGGTCATTCCCAACTTGATCTGTGCACCCACGCTCGGTTTCCTCTCTTCCTTTCCCTATCCCTGTCCCATGTGCCTTGGGCTCCAATATCTGAGACAAGACTGCATCTCTGTGAGAGAGAGTCCCTTCTGAACTCCATTCCCCCTCTGCTCAGAATACCACACTGATATCCTCTTTGTGTACAGCTGCCCTCCTCAACCTAGTCAGGCCACTCTGCACATAATGTCCTTCTCATCCCTCTTGGATTCTGCCTCCTACACCAGGCTGATTTCTTACCTATATTTCTCCTCATACCTCTCTCAATTAACTTTTGTTAATCTCCAGACCACCAGGGTCCACATCCTTTCTCCCCCCACACTCATTTCGGTAAATCCTTGTATTCTATTTTCCATTGCTATTAAAAAAAAAAAATCAGAGGCTGGACACTTTATAAAGAAAAGAGATTTACTTTGCTCACAGTTTTAGAGCCTGAAATTCCACAATTAGGTAGCCCCATTGATTCAGACTCTGGCTAGGACCCCCCATGGCTAATTTGCATCAGGCAGGAGCTCAACATGGTGATACAAGAAGCCAGACAGCACGGAGGGGCCAGTCTTGCCTTTTACAACAACTCACTCTCTTGAGAACAACTAATTTATTCATCCCTTCCCAGGGCAGTTCCACCAATGATCTAATTATCTTGCCCTAAAATCCAACTCTGAAAGGTTCTGCCACCTCCCATCATCGCCACACTGAGAACTAAATTTCCAATACATGGAAAAACACGCTGGCAGGCACTCTCAAACCATATGCAAACCATGGCAGTTCTACATAATGATTTTGAACTGATTTGTGCAAAAAGGGAAGGAGAATGGGAAGGTGAGGATAAAGGAATAGACCATTAATATATTTTTTAGTTCATTTTTAATAGACTCATTATTTTGAGACTCATTCCCATTTTTGTTTTTGGCTAGATCTATTTCTGTCTTCATGCCTATTAAATTTATATTTGCCAGGAGAGCCAACACTGCCTGTTCAATTCATTTTTTTTTTTTTTTTGGTACTTGGGATTGAACACAGGGGCATTTAACCACTGAGCCACATCCCCAGCCCTATTTTGTATTTTGTTTAGAGACAGGGTCTCACTGAGTTGCTTAGCACCTCTCTGTTGCTGAGGCTAGCTTTGAACTCAAGATCCTCCTGCCTCAGCTTGCAAGCCACTGGGATGCTCAATTCATTCATTTTTTTTTTTAAGTTGTTGATGGACCTTTATTTTATTTATTTATATGTGGTGCTGAGAATCGAACTCAGTGCTTCATGCATGCTATGCAAGTACACTACCACTGAACCACAACCCAGCCCTTCTCAACTCATTCTTTATGATGGCCAGGACTCTTTTCTACCAGAACTATTATGGTTCAAGGCCAATCTACAACAGGTTGCCCATTGGACATTCCCCTCCTTCACCACGATATATATATCATGCTTATTTGGGAAAAATGTATCTTGCTCAACCACTTCCAACTGCTTTTCCCTCCTTCCTTCTTTCTCTCAGAATTTTTGTTAATCTCGCTAGGTTACTTTAAATGGAACCTCAGTTGCCTCTAACTTTCTGCTAGACTTTTTTCTCTTAGGAAGATTCTTCAAATGCGCTGAAGCTATATAGGTCCTAGGTCACTTTCCCTTACTTGTACTCCAAGCTCTGTGTGCCTTTATTCATGCTAATTCTTGTACCTGGACATCCTCCCTCTCCAAAGGTCAAGCCCTAATATACTTCAAGGTTCATTTTACCTATCTCCCCTTTGCCAGGCAGGCATGGTAGTGCATGTCTGTAATCCCAGTGACTCAGGAGGCTAAAGAAGGATTGCCAGGTCAAGCCCTCAGCAATCTGGCAAGGCCCTGAGCAACTTGGTAAGACCGTGTCTCCAAATAAAATAAAAAGTGCTGGGGATGTAATTTTCATGTTAAAACACCCATGGGTTCAATATGGCAAAAAAAAAAAAGGAAGTGCCTTTACCAATCTCCCTAATATCAACCCTCTCAGAAATTTGTGTGCATCTATGAGAGGTATGTGCCACTGTGCCCAGCAAAGTTTCTTTCTTTCTTTCTTTCTTCCTTCCTTCCTTCCTTCCTTCCTTCCTTCCTTCCTTCCTTCCTTCCTTCCTTTCTTTCTTTCGTGCTAGGGCCTTGTGCATACAAGGACTATACCATCTGAGCTATAGCCCCAGCCCCTAAGTTTATATGTTTCATATTGATTTTTTTTTCTTTCTGTTGTACACACTTCAAAACAATTGAACTTCTAATAGTTTTTTCTGGTATAAGACTTAAATTTTCTACCTCATAGAAGAAAAAGATGTTTACTTTTCTCATCTAAAGGACAGGAAAGGGGGCTGGGGATGTGGCTCAAGCGGTAGCGCGCTCGCCTGGCATGCATGCGGCCTGGGTTCGATCCTCAGCACCACATACAAACAAAGATGTTGTGTCCGCCGAAAACTAATAAATAAATAAATATTTAAAAAAAAAAAAAAAAAAAAAAAAAAAAAATAAAGGACAGGAAAGTGAAGGCATTTATCTTTTTTCTAACATGATGTAACGGGTTGTGTTGGTATGCCAAGAGATAAAACCTATTCTCAATGCAAATTCATATTTGCCTATGTAAGTATGTATTTTTATCCTGTCCAAATGGTATACCATTCTGACTTATGAAATATTGACATATTCTCATTTTCCCTAGAATGTATGCATTACTTTGCATATTTCATAAAATCATATTTTCATCTGCAGAGACGTGGCCCCAATTCCTTGTTCCCAGTAGGAATTATGTAACTATCATAAGAGACCAACCTGCTTCTTTTGTGTTGGTCTTAGCCTGGATTCACATAATCTGTTCCATAAAGCAGGGCATTATGGAAAATCTAGGCTACTTTGTCATGTTTTTTTTTTTTTCTGCATTTAACTCTTTAGTGCAAGGGAAATCATTAGATTGTAAACTCTGACCCAGAGATGTCTTCTGACTCCTTTGTATCCTTCTTGCCATTCTTGGGATAACAGTACACTATAGATGTGCAAAGCATGATTTTATCAAATTTGATTTAAAGTGTTTTACTTCTCTAGGCTCTCCCTACTAATCTTGCTGTTTTTATTAGCCAAATATATGGACCTTTTGTTATTCTTCTCCATTATGCTCAATCATATTGGTTTTTAGATTTTCATTTTTGTCTACTATCCTGGTAGACATTGTTAGCCAAATTATTAAAGTTGACAGTTCAAAGAAAATTATTTATTTATTTATTGGTACTGGGGATTGAACCCAGGGGGCTAACCACAGAGCTACATCCCCAGCCCTTTTTATTTTTTATTTGAGACAGGGTGTCACTCAGTTGCTTAGGACCTCCACCAGTTACTGAAGCGGGCCTCAAACTTGAGATCCTCTTGCTTCAGCCTCCCAAGCTGCTGGGATTATATTTTAATCTTTTTTTTTTTTCTTATAAGATTTTTAAGTTGTAGACAGACACAATACCTTTATTTTATTTACTTTTATGTGGTGCTGAGGATCAAACTCAGTGTCTCACATGTACGGGCAAGCACTCTACCACTGAGCTACAACCCCAGCCCTTAATTTTCTTTTTATTATACGATTGCCTTGTAAATGGAAGATCTGGTTGAAAAAAGAAGGGTTGGTGACCATGAAGAATCTTTCCTGTGCATAGATAGAAACTGTCACTGATGAGATGATCAAAAGATGGCTGTATCCTATTTCCTGGAATCTGTGAATGTTACCTGTATGGCAAAAAGAACATTATCGATGTGAGTAAATTAAGGATTTTGAGAGTGGTTGATTATCCTGGATTATATGATGAGCCCTAAATGCAATTATACATATCCTTCAAGGAGGGAAGTAAAAGGAGACTTGATACACAGACAAGAGAAGGCAATGTGACCACAGATGTAGAGACTCAAATGTGGGACCACAGACCAAGGAGTGCTGGCAGCCACCAGAACTTCAATGCAGTGAGCAATAGATCCTCCCTAGTGCCTCTGGAGGAAGCACAACCTTCTGATACCTTTATTCCACCCAAAGAAACTAATGACTTCTGGCATCCAGAAAAAATAAGTTTCTGTTGTATTAAGCCCCTAAATTGTAGTAATTGTTTCAACAGCTAAAAAAAACTAATATGGTATCTTATCTCTTTTTACAGCTTTCCTTCTTTAGATTATACGTATTTTTAAACTCTTATTCTTTTCTTCCTAAGAAAATCTGCTGGTATTTTGAAGAAAGTAATTTTTAATATTCTTTTTAATTTCCTTAGATGTTAAGTTTCAAACTGATTTAATAAACATTTAATGATCATCTGCTGTGGCTCTGGATTTGTTTAGGCACTTTAGGGGACATAAAGAATAAATATGGGAACTGGGGTATAGCCCAGTGCATGTGGAAATCCCTGGGTTTAATCCCCAGCACTGCCAAAACAAACAAACAAACAAACAACAACAACAACAACAAAACAGTAAGCAGAAAAAAAGAAAAAGAAGAACAAACATAACTCCATCCTTAAGTATCTGTAAATTAACTGTGAAAGAGTTTAACTGATACTATGGCACACGGTGTGCTGATTTGAGAGGGGCTGCTGGGGCTGGGCAAGTTTTATTGAATAGGTAGATTTACAGGTAGACATTTGAACAAAAAGAGTTTAGATTTCACTCCCTGGTCAATGAGAATTTTAAAGAATTCCCTCCTCACTTTTATTTATTTATGTACTATAAAAGTAATCTCAGCTTTTCTTAAAACATTTCAGAAACATAAAAATTATAATCTAAAATTTCCCTATAATCCTACTACTTCTAGAAAAAATAAGTTTGCTAATAATTTGAAATATATTCCAATAATTTGAAATATATTCTGCTATAAATGTTCTTTTGCAACCTACTATTAAAGATTATCGAGTAAAATAGAGAAGAAAGGCACATTTTAAGATGATTAATCTTTTAGCAACACACACATAACTCTCCCTTAGTCTTTTAACAAAACACACATAGCTCTCCCAAATACTTTCTAATTACATTATGAAATGAAATGTACCAAGGGGAGAAATGAGTTGGGGGTGGAGTGGGGAGAAGGACTGTTAAAATTAGAATGGGGGGGCTGGGGTTGTGGCTCAGCGGTAGAGCACTCGCCTAGCAAGTGCGAGGCCCTGGGTTTGATCCTCAGCAACACAAAAAAACAAAATAAAGGTATTATGTATAACTAAAAAATTAATATTTTTAAAAAATTAGAATAGGGGCTAAGAGTGTAGATCAGTGGTAGAGCACTTGCTTAGCATGTGCAAAGCCCTAGGTTTGAAACTCAGCACTGATTTTTTTTTTTTCAATAATTAAAGTAGTAGGGACTATATGGCAACTGATAGTCAGGGGTTGGGCAGTTTTTTCCTATTATTTTAAAACTTTGTCCTCCATAAATAAAAATGAGTTTTCCCCTTTAACCATCTTTTGAGAGA
Organism: Marmota monax; assembly: GCF_021218885.2. NCBI lineage: Eukaryota > Metazoa > Chordata > Mammalia > Rodentia > Sciuridae > Marmota > Marmota monax. Next base: position 53,004,871 of record NW_026693777.1, on the reverse strand, counting down.
TGGAAAAAGAAAAAAAAATCCCATTCATCTACATTTTGAGATATTCATATGCTCTGACTTTAATAATAGCAGTCCAGACCAGTATGATTCTGCAATCTGTACAATCAGAAAAATGAGAAATTATACCCCAATGATTAAAATGTATGAATTGCCAAGATCATTGTAATGTCGTGTGTAGCTAATAAAAAAAATAATAATAATAGCAGTCCAAAAGGAAGAAATTGCTTTCTAAGATGTGACAGTGACAGGAGGGCTAAGACAATATTTTATATGTAATGATTTTTTTTAGTATAAAGCATTATATAGTTATAAAGGCATTTGTAGATAATATGGAAATTTTAAAAGTAAAACAAAACACAAATTTGTAAGTTTTTTTTTTTTTTTTGCTAGGGAGCTGACTATTAAACTCGTACCTAGCCAAGTGTGGTGGTGAATTCCTGTCACCCCAGCAACTAGGGAAACTGAAGCAGGATTGCAAGTTCAAGGCCAGCCTCATCAAGTTAGCAAGACCCTACCTAGGTAACTTAGCAAGACCCTGTCTTAAAATTATAAAAATGAAAAGGGCTTGGGATGTGGCTTAGTGGTGAAGTGTCCCTGGGTTCAATTCCCATACAAACAACAACAACCTTTCCACCCCTCAGGATAAATTTTATACCCATTTCATACCAAATTGCTCTTTCAAAAGATTGCCTATTTTTATACTCCCATGAGTAATATATGAAAATACCCTAAAAATATAATTTAAACTTTTGGGTATTATTTCAGTTTATAGATGCCAGATAAGTTATTTGACTAATTTCCAACTTTGGTGTTTCTAAATTTTTTATTACTATAATAAACACCCTTACAATGTTCATGTGAATTTCTTGCTTTCCTAAGATAATTATTTTTAAAAAAGTTCTTTTTTTTCTGTTATACATGACAGTAGAATCTATTCTGATATATTTATATAAGCATGGAATATATCTTATCCTATTAGGATCCCAGTCTTGTGGATGTACATGATGTTGAAATTCACTGTGGTGTGTTCATATATGTACATAGGAAAGTTATGTTAAATTCATTCCACTCTTTCCTACTCCTATCCACCCTTTGTTCCCTCCATTCACCTTTGTCTAATCCACTGAACTTCTATTCTTTCCCTCCACAGCCCCTCCCCTTTTTGTGGGTTAGCATCTATATATCAAGAGAGAACATTCAACTTTTGGTTTTGGGGATTGACTTATTTCACTTGGAGATAGTCTCCAAATTCATCAATTTACCAGTGAATATCTTAAAGCCATTCTTCCTTATGGTTGAGTAATATTCCATTGCCTTCATATACCACAAATTCTTTATCCATTCATCTGTTGATGGGCATCTAGGTTGGTTTCATAACTTGACTATTGTGAATTGTGCTGTATAAACATTGGTATGGCTGTGTCACTGTAGTATGCTGATTTTAACTTCTTTGTAGAAAAACTGGGTCAAATGGTGGATCTATTCCTAATTTTTTGAGAAATCTCCATACTACTTCCCAGAGTGGATGCACTAATTTGCAGTCCCACCAACAATGTATGAGTGTTCCAACATTTATTATTACTTATATTCTTGATAATTGCCATTCTGGTTGGAGTGATGTGAAACAAAGATAAATTCTTTGATATGCAATTACAGAGTCAAAGGTAAAGATTGTTGTGCACTTTTGAAACATATTATCAGCTTCAAGTCAATATTTAGGACTTGTTACTTTTTTAAGAATTTACTTGATGTTATCTAGGGAAAAATATATATATATACATATATATATATATTTTAATATTTATTTTTTAGTTTTCGGCGGTCACAACATCTTTGTATGTGATGCTGAGGATCGAACCCTGGCCGCATGCATGCCAGGCGAGCGCATTACCACTTGAGCCACATCCCCAGTGGAAAAAAATATTTTTAATGACTAATATTGTTAATCAAATAAAGAGTTATGGCCCTAGCTGGGTGCACACATGTAATCCCAACTACCTGGGAGGCTGAGGCAGGAGGATTGCAAATTTGAGGTCAGCCTGGGCAACTTAGCAAGACCCTGTCTCAAAATAAAAAATAAAAAGGACTGGGGATGAAAGGACTATGGTCCTAAAATCCGCTTTAGGCTATTTCCCCCCTGGCTTTTCTTGGTATTTTAGGCACAAGATTGCACTTTATTCCTCCATCCAAGCTTTGATTTTGTATTAAATAGTTCATAAAAAGCATGTTCATGTATGTTTGCACGTTTGAAAGTTGAACTTATCTGTATATCAATATGAGTCATTAGTAACCTAAAGGCCACACCCTTTTTATGTAAGAGATTAACTCTGCTAGTCATTTCCTTGATGAGTAAGGAAATAAATTACAGTAAAGGAAATAAAACCTTCAGTGGACTACTCAGGAAAATTTCTCATTTTATGGAGCTCAGGAAAAATACAAATATTTTTCTAAAGATTTAACAGTCACTATTTAAAATGTACCCTTAGGCAGCCTAGGACTGCACACCTATACTCCCAGCTACTTGGGAAGCTGAGGTAGGAGGGTTGCTTGAGCCCAGAATTCAGAGCTAACCTGAGCAACATAGGGAGACCATTCTCTAAATAAAAGAACAAAAATATCACTTGCAGAGTGACTTCTTTTTTATTTTTTTTAATTAATTAATTGCTTTTTTTTTCAGAGTGTTTTTTTGATGGGAAAAAAAAAAACAACTAAATGGATAAACATTATTATATTTTGCTATAAAGGTAATGTTCTTCAAATATTCCCTCCTTCATAGTTTCCAACTCCACACACATAACAATTTCTTGCTGAAGAAAAATCTGTTAAGGGAGGGGTGGGATTTAGGTGCAACTCATTGTGCAGAGGACCTAGATCTCTTCAGGTATACCATCACGATCTTGTGGCCTTTTGCCACATTACTGTTAAGGATTTTCATACCGTAATGCTGTTTTTGCATGAAATTCTAATATTTCTTGTCAGCGATTCCTCTGTGAGTAAGATGAAATAGAATGAGGGCCAGATACTGCCTGCATACCACGGGTTCCCACCATCTGGTGAGATGGTATCTCTGCATTTACGCTCTGTTCTCACATGCTTCTAAAACAACAAGTTGAATAAGAAAATCCAGTGCTGACATTCAATCAGAGTAGTGTTATTGTAAAGTGAAGTTTTCATTTTGTTTTGTGTTTGAACCAATTTTTTTTAAAGTTTCTTTTTATTTGTAAAAGAATCATTTTCAGGGGGAAAAAATTCTGTCTCTTTGGTTACACTGTTGGGGTGTTCTCCCATTTTTGTTTCAATATTCCCCTAACTTACTACTGTTTTATTATGTGCTTTAAATTTTTCATCCTCTCCAGTTTCCTTTTTTTCCCTTTGTAACTATAATCTATCTTTTCCTTCTTTTCTTCCTTACACTTCTATTTCCAGTTTGTTTGGTGTCTTGCTACAGATCCCTTTTCTCGTTCTGTGTCCTCTATTAACACCCACACCCACAGTGGCCCTCTCCCAGTCCTCCTTTCTTTGTTCCTTGTCATTCTTTCCCTCAGTAGGTGTGGTTCCTGCTCTGCCGGGTTGAGTGCACTGACCTCATCCCTCCTGCTGCAAGAGGTCTTTTAAGGACATAGCTCCCTAGTAACCCTGAAGCTTGAGGAAGCAACCAAAACACTACCTATTCAAGGAAGTCTGCTCTTAAACCCACTCTATATTCAAGAAGAAAGGTTTCCAAAGGGACAACCACTGCTTCTGTCCTTAGAAATAGTTTCTCATTCGTTAACTTTCTTCTTCTTCTTCTTCTTCTTCTTTTTTTTTTCTCCACATAAGTACAAATTTTCAGAGGAATTGCACTTGAACCTTTCCAAGCTCCTCTTTGCTAGTCCAAACTCTCATTTGTTTAGGGAACAATTATTTATTTGTGTTTTAGGGCTGACACTTGAATCTCATAAAAGCAAGTTAATGGTGGTGAGAGGAAAGAGGTTTAGGAAAATGGTTTGCTACTATTTGGGAAAACAACTTGAATGTAATTATGGGAGGTCTATTTTCTTTTCTTTTTTTCCTAGATACCTTGAAAACTCTTCCATGAGATAATTGGCTGCATATTCAAATAGCTTTATAATTCCATCTGGGTAAACAGAGCTCTCACACACATGTATACACACACACACACAAATTAATTTGTAACAGTGGTTCACTTTATGCTTTGAATATAACCCTTGCTGCTCTGATACTACACCTTTTTTTTCCGAGGATAAATTAAAAGATTTAATATTATCAACACTTTAAAAAACAGTCATTTGTAACATGCTGCTATAATTAGAATAACCAGTTTTGGGGTTACTGATACAAGGAATTCAACACCAAGCTTAAAGCTTCCTTAAAACATAAAGATTGAGACAGTGAATTGATGCAAACATACTACAGCTGAGAAAAATACTCTTCGTGTGAATGTTGATACTCAGCTAAATATAATCACTGGCACTATGACTTGAGTCAGGCTTTTAAATCTGGATTAGGCCAACCAGGGGGAAGGCTTCCAATGGAGGAAGGAATGGAACTCAGAGTGGGGATAACTTGAAATTCCCGGGACAATGACGAGATCTGTTTTAGGGGAGCAGAGTTACATATCTGAACAACAGAAAAATATTTTAAAAATTAAAATATATGTGTCAAAGCTTATTCATCAGCACCTCATGTTAGTTGAAACTTCTTTAACAAGGCCCAGTCTGAAAAATGCATATCAAGGAGAATTTAGAGAGCCAAGACAAGCATTAGTCTTGCTGAGGGCAAAGGTATGGCTTTGCATTTTGTTCAGGGTCTTTACTAAATTGTAGGGACTTCAGAAATAATAGTCTCTTTTTAAAAAGATTTTGCTTATTTATAATAAATGCCTTTAGTTAAAGGATTTAACCAGGTGAAAGCTCACGGGCAGTACACTGACTTTTGGGTTTTATCTCTCAAATATTTCTGAGAAAACAGTAAGAAAAAAAAGCAGCTTTCCTCAGTTCTAAAAATTATTTTTTCAGACTAGATGAAATACACAGGCAATATTGCAGCTAAGGGAAAAACTGAGGTACTGCTTCCCACTTAAACCAAACAGGAAGAAAAGTCGGAATGATCTGCTGTAAACCACAAGGCAAAACGCAGCTCATCAGCAAGAGAAACAATAAGAGAGGTAAATAGGGAGCCTACATTCTGGGAACAAATTTTTACTCCTCACACTTCAGACAGAGCCCTAATATCCAGAGTATACAAAGAACTCAAAAAATTAAGCAATAAGAAAACAAATAACCCAATCAACAAATGGGCCAAGGACCTGAACAGACACTTCTCAAAGGAGGATATACAATCAATCAACAAGAACATGAAAAAATGCTCACCATCTCTAGCAGTCAGAGAAATGCAAATCAAAACCACCCTAAGATACCATCTCACTCCAGTAAGATTGGCAGCCATTATGAAGTCAAACAACAAGTGCTGGCGAGGATGTGGGGAAAAGGGTACATTTGTACATTGCTGGTGGGACTGCAAATTGGTGCGGCCAATTTGGAAAGCAATATGGAGATTCCTGGGAAAGCTGGGAATGGAACCACCATTTGATCCAGCTATTGCCCTTCTCGGACTATTCCCTGAAGACCTTAAAAGAGCGTACTATAGGGATACTGCTACATCGATGTTCATAGCAGCACAATTCACAATAGCTAGACTGTGGAACCAACCTAGATGCCCTTCAATAGATGAATGGATTAAAAAAATGTGGCATTTATACACAATGGAGTATTACTCAGCACTAAAAAATGACAAAATCATGGCATTTGCAGGGAAATGGATGGCATTAGAGCAGATTATGCTAAGTGAAGCTAGCCAATCCCTAAAAAACAAATGCCGAGTGTCTTCTTTGATATAAGGAGAGCAACTAAAAACAGAGCAGAGAGTAAAATACTGTGAGTTTTTTTCACCATAGCAGTTCAAATTTTTTTATATTACCATTGTTTGGGTCTCTTGTTGTGGTTCAACAGATATGCCATTTTCAATTTTACATTTGTGTAATGTTCAGCTTGAAATTTTGCAATGTTCATTATTTGAGATGGATAATCTTAAATTTCCATTATCTTTTCAAATAGGAAATACTGGAGGAAGCATGCATTTTTGTAATTAATGCATTTATCAGAGTTGACCATGTTGTACATAATAAAATTATACTACATTATTATTCAATTTAAAGTAAGTAAATAAATAACAATTATCTCAATGGAAACAATTTATGTATAAGTAAAAGTTTGGGAGTTCTGTCACAAACTACATCCTGGATGAATTTTGATAATGTCTTGCTAAATATGTACTAAATCAAATACTGTATTATTCCACTTATATGAGTTACCTAAGGTAGTCAAATTCATAGAAATAAAAGGTAAAATGATAATTTCTAACTTTCAAAAAATAAATAAATAAAAGGAAAAAAAAAACTGAATGGAGCAGGGGTCCTTCGCTAAATGGAGGATGAAGCACCATTACTCAGTTGAAGTTCCCATTACATCACGAGTGCAATTCAGTTTGGGGGAAATATTTAATGTATCTCTCAGAAAAAAAAAATAGTTTATACTTTGCATCAGGAACGAAACTGGTCAAGAGGCCCAGCGCCACCAAGCAACTTTCATTCTGTCCCATACTGCTGAAAGCGGATCCAAGTCAGGGCGGATGTCCAGGATGGTGAACTGGTAGTCCTTGTCAACTCTGCCACCATCATAGCAATCTATCACAGATCTGACTTCTGTGCCACAACCGTTGAAGATCCAAACGCGTCTGTCCAAAGGCAGCTCATACCCCATCCAGGAACAAATTCTTGCCCTTGGTGAATATTCTTTTGCTTTCCCTCCAAATCAGATCAATGATGGACCACAAGGACACTAGGCAGCATGAAGGGCTTCCCACTTCAAAATCTCCTTCCAGGGGCTGGGGCTGGGGCTGAGCTGTAGCACACTTAACTAGCATGTGTGAGGCGGCACTGCGTTTGATTTCTCGGCACCATATATAAGTTTAAAAAAAAAAAAGAAAGAAAGAATGAGAAAAAGGTCTGTCAACAACTAAAATAAAATAAATAAATAAATCTCCTTCCAGGCCTGTTCATTGTTCTGATTGTGAATTTTAATGATATTATGCATATCTTTCTGACTACTAGCCTTATCCTTCTACTTCCACCCTTTCCTTAACATTGCATTCCAGAACGTCTGTTTGGAAGGATAAACCCACTTTTTCTCTGAATCTGCTCGTGGAATGGATGACTCCTCTCTGATGGCAGACAAGTCAAGGCCTGATCTGGAGCTGGTGTTTGATTAGACGGTGGCATCAGATTTGAAAGACCCAGGTTCTCCTTATTCTTAGCAGCAGCACCCATAACAGACATTCCACATATTCATATGCACCATCTTGGTGGGCAGGCACAGAGCATGTTTTGCTCTCACAGATTGGACCAGAGGGTTCTGCACTCATTGGACAGCCTTTCATTTTTCCCTTCATGCATTGGCATCCTGAAGGCGGTGATGCCATCTGATGATCTGAAGCATTTGAGGTCTGAACTGGAACAGCAGGAGTAGAGGCTGACACACCTGTGGTTGGAATGAGTGTTAACTCCAAACAATTTTATATTTCCAGCTGCTGCCATCCCTGCTTTCCTCTCACTGGCTCACTGCTGTCCCGGCAGTCACCCTATTTTTAAAATAAACATGTTTCTTTCTCTTCCTCTCTCTCTGCTCCTCCCTAATCTCTTCCCCTCTCTCATCTCAGGGGAAACTGGATTACCTTTCCTCCCCATCCTAGTCAGGTTTATCTGTCCTTGTACACACCCACCATAGGAATAAAGTAATCCAGACTTTGGGGATGGTACCCGAAGATCTCAGAAATGACTGTCTCCCAAATTAGCAAATGAATCACCTCTTTAAAAGCCCCCTGTTCCTCCGGATGCGCAGAATCTCAGCCTCTGGGACAGGAGTCCCTGCGTTTCTCCTTTGCTAGCAAACCAATAAACCTTCTTTTTCCTTTTCTCAAACTGTGTCCTCAATATTGGATTGGCATCAGGAACAAGAACCAAGATTTCAGCAACAAATTTGGCACCCCAGATGGGACCTGAGCAGCCCCTGTTCCAGCTTTCTTGGGCAGGCCTGGCTCTCCAAAGAACCCCACTTTCAAACTGAGGGTTCAAGGTGGCTGGCAAACTTGTTGAGAACCAACTGCAAGAGAGTTAGTAGGAAACTTGCCTCCGGTTGAACCGGAGGAGCTTATTCCTGTGAGTAAAGGGAGGGACTGAGGGACTGTCCCAGTTCCTTCAGGGAACTCCGCTTCCTCTCCCTGGTATGGTTTGCTCCATCATGGTCCACTTTGAGAAAAAGGAAACTGAACTTAGGAAAGTCGCAAGAACTTTGGCTCTTTGGTAAGTCCCCTGTGTGCAGGCCGAGGCCCTTGATTCCACACATGTGGTTCCTGTTCGTGGGAACATATGGTCCCTCTCTCTGGGGACATCTGTGGTGTCACTTGGTGTAGGAGTTAAGCGGGACTTGAGAACCTAGGGATATTTACTCCCTTCTGATCTGTTCTAGGTTCTCATATGTTTGTGGGCTTTGGGCTTGGGAATTCCCTCTGGTTGTCTGTCTATATCTGTCATTACCCCTTTTAAGACATGGCCAGTACTGCATTGATCCTATTAGTAGTCTCTTGGGAAAGATCTTGGCTGCTCAATTTATAGGTTCCTGTCTGATGGCCGTGGTTTGGAGGCTCCTCCCTTATTGTCTCTCTGTATTTCTTTTTTGTACAATCTTGCAACTGGAGTTAGTCTGTCAGAGGTAAAGTGAGTTGAAGAAAGGGCTACCTATAGGTATAAGTCTGTCAAAGATGTTTTACTGTAATGATCTGGCTTTTAGATAGCTCTCTGGATTATTGTACAATCTTGCAGTTGGAGTTGATCTGTCAAAGGTAAAGTAAGTGGAAGAAATTTGTACGCGCAGGTCTGTCCATTTTAAGTGTTCCCATCTGTCAGCCCTTGTTTCAGTGATCCTCTCTTGTCTGTTTTTGTTTGTTTTGTTTTGTTTTGTTGTTTGTTACTGGCCCTTTAAGACATGGGCCATGCTGCATTGATCTTACTGGTAGAAATCTTGGCTTAATGGGCACCCTACAGCTAAAAGTCTGTCTATGAGAAAGTCATTTTGCTGTAACACCATCTGGCCTTTGAGTGGTTTTTCTGGATTATTATACAATCTTGACATTGAGGTTGGTCTATTGGGGTAAAGCATTTGAAAGAGATTCTGTATGCACAAGTATTTATGCAGTTGCGTGATAAGGGGTCTGAACCATCAGGAAGTAAAAGGTGCCAAAAGGCACTGCCCCTGGTGTGCAAGGAGAGCAGGACACCGAAATAAAGATTAAAAAGGGATTTCAAACTTTTAAACTCCCAGCACTGTTTCTCAGGTTAGCCCCAGGCAGCCACAGATCACCTCACTGTGGTCAAGGACACTAGCACTAAACTAGGGGAAAAAAAAATCCCAGAAAAGCTGCCTTGGCTATAGAAAAATGGCCAGAGAGAACCTGACCTCTGCCCTGCCTTCCAGCCCCTTTTGCCCATGGAGGGTGGAGGCTGCGGGTAATAAAGGATGTGGCAGTAGGTTCCAGGACTCTCAGTTTGTGACCTGGGGACAGAAATAGTCTCCCATTTTAAGATCTAACAGGAAACCCAATTTGATCAGGGAATATTCATCACTACAGCAAAGCAATTCTTGCTATAATAGTAGTCCATCAAACTTCATCACTATACCAGACCTTAAACTATACTACAGAGCAATAGTAAAAAAAAACAACAACAACAAAAAAACATGGTACTGGCATCAAAATAGACTTATAGACCAATGGTACAGAATAGAGAACACAGAGAGAAACCCACATAATTAGAGTTACCTTATATTAGACAAAGTCACCAAAAACATATATTGGAGAAAAGATAGTCTCTTCAGCAAATGGCACTGGGAAAATTGGAAACCCATATGCAACAAAATGAAATTTAACCTCTATATCTCATGCACAAAACTCAAAGTGGATCAAGGACCTAGAAATTAAACCAGAGACCCTGCACCTAACAGAGGAAAAAGTAGGCCCAAATCTCCATCTTGTTGGATTGACCCTGACTTCCTTATTAAGACTCCTATAGCGTAATAAATAAAATCAAGAATCAATAAATGGGATGGATCCAAATTAAAAAGTTTCTTCTCAGCAAAAGAAACAATCAGTGAGGTGAATAGAGAGCCTACAGAATGAAAGCAAATTTTTATCATATGCACATCAGATAGAGCACTAATCTCCAGGATATATAAAGAACTCAAAAATCTTAACATCAATAAAACAAATAACCCAATCAATAAATGGGCCAAGGAACTGAACAGACACTTCTCAGAATATGATATACAATCAATCAACAAATATATGAAAAAATGTTCAACATCTCTAGCAATTAGAGAAATTCAAATCAAAACTACTCTAAGATTTCATCTCACTCCAGTCAGAATGGCAGCTATTAAGAATACAAACAAGGGGGCTAGGGTTTAGCTCGGTGGTAGAGTGCTTGCCTAGCATGTGTGAGGCACTGGATTCGATTCTCAGCTCCACATATAAATAAATGAAATACAGGCCCATTGACAACTAAAGAATATTAAAAAAAAAAAAAAGAATACAAACAGGGGCTGGGGATGTGGCTCAGTGGTAGAGCACTTGCCTAGCTTATGCGAGGCACTGGGTTTGATCCTCAGCACCACATAAAAATAAATAAAATAAAAGTATTGTGTCCAACTACAACTAAAAAATAAAATATTTAAAAAAAAAAGAATACAAACAGGGGGCTGGGGTTGTGGATCAGCGGTAGAGCGCTCGCCTCACACATATGAGATCCTGGATTTGATCCTCAGCACCACATAAAAATAAATAAGTGAAATAAAGGTATTGTGTCCAATTAAAAAATAAAATATTTTTAAAAAATATTAATTTTTTAGTTTTAGGTTGGCACAATGTCTTTATTTTATATTTATGTGGTGCTGAGGATTGAACCTAGTGCCTCATGCATGCTAGGCGAACGCTCTACCACTGGGCCATAACCCCAGCCCCAAAATAAATATATATTTTTTTAAAGAATACAAACAACAATAAGTGTTGGCAAGGATGTGGGAAAAAAGGCACACCCATACATTGCTGGTGGGACTGCACATTGGTGCAACCAATATAGAAAGCAGTATGGAGATTCCTTGGAAAACTTGGAATGGAACCACCATTTAACCCAGTTATCCCCACTCCTTGGTTTATACCAAAGGACTTAAAAACAGCATACTACAGAGACACAGCCACATCAACCTTTATAACAGCACAATACACAATAGCTAAACTGTGAAACCAACCTAGATGCCCTTCAGTAGATAAATGGATAAAGAAACTGTGGTATATGTATACACAATGGAATACTACTCAGCATTAAAAGAGAATAAAATCATGGCATTTGCAGGTAACTGGATGGAGTTGGAGAATATCATGCTAAGTGAAGTAAGTCAATCTCAAGAAACCAAATGCTGAATGTTTTCTCTGATATGTGGATGCTGATTCATAAAGGGGATGTGGGGGTAGCATGGGAGGAATGGAGAAACCTTAGTAGGGAAAAGGGGAAGAATGGGAAGAGAGGGGGCATGGGGATAGGAAGGATGGTGTAATGAGATGGACATCATTACTCTAGGTACATATATAAAGATATGAATGGTGTGACTCCACTGTGTGTACAGAGATATGAAAAAGTGTGCTCCATATGTGTACTATGAATTGAAATGCATTCTGCTGTCATATACAACAAATTAGAATAAATTAAAAAAAAAATCCAGCCTCAACAACATAGTGGGGCCCTCAGCAAGTTAGCAAGACCCTGTTTCAAAATTAAAAAAAAAGGGGGGGGGAACCAGTGGTTAAGTACCACTGGGTTCAATCTTCAGTACCAAAAAAAAAAAAAAAGTAAATATAATACTGAAGGTAATTTACTATATTCTTAGTTATATTTATGAATAAAACACCTGTTTTTAGATTTAGTTCTTTGGTTGAAATTAAATTTATTTATTTATTTATTTATTTTTTTATATTTTTAATTTTTTGAAATTAAATTTAAAGCCAGTTAAAATACAGAGACAAAATGTTGTAATGGAAAGATATTTTCTTTGTAGATAAACTTTGATTAAAAAAAAATAGTAGCCCATCAAACTAAATGCCTGGGCACTTGGCAGAATAAATAACTGTACCCAGAAAAGAAAGATAGAAACTGAGGTCAATTTGTGTTTGTAAGCAGCCTCTGCAAAGGGGTTGATGAACCCCATCTAATTCCACCTTAAGATTGGGACTCATCTCATCACAAAGTCATGAAAAGTTAATTTCTGTTTTACTATAAAATTACTGCAATTTCTAAACTTGTTTGCCCATGCCTTGAACTCACCCATGCCTGTCTTTCCCTGACCAGATAACAACGCTCTCTGAAACCTCAGTGGCGCCTCATAAATTCTGATGTTGGGATCTAAATGTATTCCCTATCTTGAAATGTTAAGCCATGTAGATCATTAACCTACTGTCTGCCTTTGTATTATGCTTGTCAAAATCCTGTTATTTACAAGTTCTCAAGACACCCCCCTTTGCAACTTTTTGTGCTATAAAACTATGCTCCTAGAGAGCTAGGGTACTGTTCTATAGCCCAGGGTTTTCAGGAGAGACAGTCCTGGCCAGAATTACAAACTTATTTTAATTTGATTTAAAATTGGAGTCGGTGGTCTTTTGTTTGCATCATGATTTAACAGGATCTTCAAAGAAGCCTAAAGAAAAGGATGGAAAGGGCCTCTTCCAGTGCATATCAACATACCTAGTATAAGAAAAAGGCCCAAAAGGGGCCTCTGGGTAAAATTAACAGTGGGAAATGCACTTAAAGTTGATGGAATTGTGAAAATGATCATGGAGACAGGTCAGGCTTAAAAATATCCTGTGCTTCAATCCCTTGAATACAACCTGGGGGAAAAAAGATTAAGGGATAGTTTTTGTATATGCTGGATTGTCCAACCCTCTCCTGGTACAAAATTTGTTGTGTAAGTTAAATGCATAGATAACTCATAAGGACCGCTTCAGAATATAAATTTTAAAAAGGGTTCAAAACTAGAGAAGAAGCCAGGCATGATGGCACACACCTGTAATCCCAAAGACTTGTGATGCTGAGGTAGGAGGATCATGAGAACAAAGTCAGCCTCAGCAACAGTAAGGTGCTAAACAAGTCAATGAGACCCTGTCTCTAAATAAGATACAAAATAGGGCTGGGAATGTGGCTCAGTGGTTGGGTGCCCCTGAGTTCAATCCCTGGAAACCCCTAAAAAAAAAAAGAAAGAAAGAAAGAAAAGAAAAAGAAAAACTAGAAAAGATAAAAAAAATAAAGTTATAGGTATGGAAATATATTTTAGTATGGAAAATTAGAAGGTAAAAGAAATGTTTCTGGATGAGAAAGTATTTTGTCTGGTAAAGTAATGTTTTGGGGCTAAAGTGCAAAATGAAATGATGAAACTAAGGATGTAAAGTTGTGAATGCAGACGGTTTGTGGGAGGTAAATCTCAAAAAATTGACTATATTGGCTATAATTAGCACAGTCAGTTAAAGTTATTTGAACTTTAATGTATTGATATAAAGCAAAGTCTGAAACATTGATCTGCTCTTATTTATCAAGATAATTTTCTTGTATTTGTTAGGTTTTATTACTTGGGGAAACTAAGGCTTAAAGGAATTAGGGTTTGCACCTGTTTTAAAGACTTAAATGATTACTTTGGAGGCTGGGGATGTGGCTCAAGAGGTAGCCTGCTCGCCTGGCATGCCTGTGGCCCGGGTTCAATCCTCAACACCACATACAAACAAAGATGTTGTGTCCGCCTAAAACTAAAAAATAAATATTAAAAAATTCTCAAAAAAATGATTACTTTGTAACTGATTAAACAACTGTTATTTAGGTTATAACAATATAGTTTACATCCTAAATATATGCAACTAGGCATATGTATGCGTCTGAGAACTATATCTGTCTAAACCTTTCCTAAGTGTTATATAAAGGTTTATAAAATGAAAGTTTATGTAAGTTTCCATAAGTGCTCTCTTTCATACATTGTATGGTACACAGAAGGGCCACACTGTCATTTGAAGACCTGTCTTATATCTGTTTGCTTTGACTAAGTCAATTTCTGATCATTAACACTGTTTCCTTTGATTTTTGTTAGGCTATGCAGACCTCTAATTATTGTTATTATACGCTCTGGATTATAAATTATACTTTAAAAGTTAAACTTAGTTAAATGTAAAGCTTAGGAGAGTACTTTGCCAAGTTGGTGTTCTCCAAACTAAAATTATATGTAGCAAAAGTCTTGAATTTGTATAAAAATAACAAATTTGGTTGGTATTTATTCATGTCACTTATTGTGTTATAGCTGGATAAAATGAACTGTTGTCAATAAATTTTATATACAATTTTTTGTTACTCTTCACACTGGAATTGAAATTTAAATGCATTTTTTAGAAGATAATAAGGAGAGCCTGATCTGTTTAAAGGGGACATTATAAAACTTGGAAGCATTCTGCCACTTTTTTTCACAGAAAGAAAGTTAAAAGATCTCTTAGCCTTTCTTTGATTCACATTTCTGATATAATGTTGTATTGTGTTATTTGTGAACAGCCCCATCTTACCTAAGATAAGGCTCTTTACTCCATGTTAGAATGGCTCCAAAATAGGCTAGACTTCAGTTCATTTAAAGTTGTGTTTAAAAGATTGATTTTTGTTATAAAGATTACTGTGATCTCAAACAGGGAAAATAATATATAGCTAAGTAAAGGTTCAAAATTATAAAAGTCATTTTTCTTGGTTCATAGCTATTACACAAACTTTATATGTTTTTGCTTTGTTTATTTTATTTTGTATTTTCCTTCTAAACTTTATAATTGTTGCCTGTTAGTGTTTTGCAGAGGTACTGCTTCTAAAATGAAGCAACCAGGGTTAACTTTAGAAAACAAGCCATCAACTACAGGACAGATAGTATATAATGCTGACTTTCAGTACTAATACCGCCCCCAATTAAATGAAAGGGGTCACTAAAATTATAGATATTGAAGTTATAACTTGTTACTCCCTCTTTAGGACTGGTGAAACTGGCTTGCTGGATGTTTAAAACCAAAAACTTAGAGATCAACATCAAGGAAGTAAAAGGACCAAGGGAAAAACAGCACACATACACACACACACACACACACACTTGAGTTTTAATGGTACCTTTACATGTAGATTAGTCAGAAATTTTCTCCCTTCCCATGTATCTTGCATATGAGATATTCCTTACTAAAATTATGGCTATGTGCTTTCGTGATGTTTTAAATGTTAAGCAGTACTACTAAATTTAAAATGTTTAGTATTTGTGTTATCATGACTAAGCAGGTCTTATTAGTTACATGACCTAGGGCAGAACCATTTAGCTTCAGTGTACTTCCTTCACATTTTTCACATGTAAAATAGGAATATGAGAGGGTTGTTGTGAAAATGGAATAAGTTGCATGTGCAAGGTGCTGGGTTCAATCCCCAGCACTAAAATAAATTATATATATATATTTCAGATCATTTGCTAGTGTGTGTGTGTGTATATATGTATATATATATATATATATATATATATATATATATATATATATATACATATATACACACACACACACACACACACACAAGATATACATATATCAAGAAAAGTGAATAAGTTAATTCTGGTCCACAATTCCTTATGTGAGAAACTAATGTGGCTTCATTTTTAAAAATAAATAAATAACAGCAGCTTCTACCTCAAGGCCTGTCCTAAGGAAGGGGGTGTGACCCTTGTCCTTGGAAAAACTCACAGAGCACTCCTAAGAACATACCTACCCTGCTGAGTTGTTTGTCTGTAAATAACAGGAGAGGTCTGTGGCGCCAGGTGTCCCTGACTCAGTTAGGCTAGGTGAGGACCCATAGCAACCCCCCTAGCAACCTCCAATCAGCATGAGACAGGGAAAATACCTAGGATGCCAGATGACCCCCAAGTAGTTTATGGTGGTTGATAACATGTTGGGAAACCATGTAGTTTAGCACGTACACCCCTCGTGGCCTAAACCAATCAGTTCAAACGAACCCCCCTCTTGTACTAGCCAATCACCCCTACCCAACTTGTTCCCGCCATTGAATGTGCTAATCAATGTTAAGAGTTGTTGTTTGATTTTCCCGCAGTATGGAATGATTTGCTGTGTGATGTTGTGACACATAGAGTATCCTCCCAAAACCTATAAAATCTCACTGAACAAAGGACCAGGACTCACTCCCTGGGACCGCTGCGTTGGGAACGGTTGTGAGTCCAGGCTCGAGCTTGCAATAAAGACTCTTGTGTGATTGCATTTGATTCGGCTCCTGGAGGTCTACTGGGGTCCCACGAATCTGGCATAACATATGCCCAATTCTGAAATCCAAAACTTCAGAAACTGAAAATTCTTTCTAACTAATTTGGCAAATGCTGACCTGAACTGACATAAAACTATTTAAAGATGTTGTTGTAGGGACAAACGAGGCAAGACACCAAAGATAGCAGGAAACAGGTTTATTTTGCTGTAGCCAGGTTCAGAGGGCACAGCTTTTGCTGTAATCAACTAATCCCCTGAACCCCGAGTTCAGGGAGTTTCAGAATTTTATACCCAGCATGTAAGGGGAGGGGCTCAGAAGTTCACATAAAAGCAGCTTTTCTTTCACTGTTCTGGGCAAGTTAACTCTTCAAGGACAACACCTGAGAAGGGGAGAGCTTTTTCTCCCCTTTCTTTCCTCCCCCTGCCAGCTGTTACCATGGAGCCCATTTGTAACTTATCTTAAAAATGTAGACATCTCTGTGAAGCCCAGCTCAAGGCCTGAGGCCTTGTTTGCACATTTCTTCAAAGTACTATATTGGATACGTTTGTGAAAAACTAGTAAGGGGGTGTCCAGCACCTGGAGTGCTGGTATCTTCTCGGCCAGTGGCCAAGGAAACAGGGTGACACGAAAATAGGAAGTTTATCTACATTGAACTCTTTTGCAGAGACTCTTTTGCTGACAGTCCTAAAATTAGTCTGGATGAAGATTTCTGGAGAGGCCCAGTTAAGACTTTTCAGTGGAAAAAGAGGGTGCCACTTCAATTTAACACTCTTGGTTTGAATTTTCATATATTTTGCTATGGAAATGTAATTTTGGTCATAGGATACTGCTTAGAGCCCAATGGGTTAGTAAGCAATAAAGAATTTAGACACTGTATTACCTTTCTAAACTCTGTGAGGAAATCCAAATTATGAAACACATAGAGCTCCAAAGGTTTTGGGTAAAAGGCTGTGGATCTGTATACAAAAACTACTTAGAATGATGTCTAATGCAAGATATTATTTTTAAATTATAATTACTAATGTATATTAATTGTATAAATTAATGGGTTTCTATATGTCAGTTCCATACATCCACATATTATGCCATGGCCATATATATCCTCCCTAACACTCTCTCTTGCCCTACCCTCATTCCTCACATCTGCCAATCCTTTTTCCCTCTCCTAATTGTCTCTCTTCTACTTTCAGGTTCGTATTTTCTCTTTTTTTTTTTTTCCAAATATGAGAAGAAACATGTTGGTTTTTCACGTGCCTGGCTAATTTCACCTAACATGATATCTTCTAGTCCCATACATTTTCCTGCAAATGATATGATTTCATTCTTCTTTATGGCCAAATAACACTCCATTGTGTATACATACCATATATTTTTTATAAATTCATCTGTTGATGGTCCCCTAGGCTGATTCTACATCTTGGATATTATAAATATCGCAATAAGCATGGATATGCAAGCATCTCTTTTGTGTTCTGACTTCATTTCCTTCAGATACGCTCAGGCGTGGTATAGCTGGATCATATGGTAGTTCTATTTTTAGTTTTAATGGTTGTACTAATTTATTCCCACTAATATTGTATACGGGTTCTTTTTTCTCTACATCCTTGCCAAAAAATTTTTAAATAATAGCCATCCTAAATGGGGTGAGATTGGATCTCAAGGTAGTTTTGATTTGCATTTCCCTGATGGTTAAAGATGTTGAGCATTATCCTGAGGAGGATCAAGAAAGATCGAGGTCAGCCTCAGCAACTTAGCAAGATCCTTTGTCAAAATAAAAATTTAAAAGGGTTGGAAAGTAGATCAGTGATAGAGCACTTGCCTAGCATTTGTGAGGCCCTGGGTTCAATACCCAGTACAAAACAAAATATATATAACCTTTTTTCACATATTTGTTAGTCACCTGTACTTCTTTTGAGAGGTGTCTATTCAGATCATTTGCTCATCCATTGGATTACTTCTTTTATTGTTACTTTAAAAAATTATTTATATATTCTGGATATTAATCCTCTGTCAGGTGAATAGTTGGTAAAGATTTTCTTCTATTCCGTAAGTTGTCTATGCACTGCTGATTGTTTCCTTTTCTGTAGCACAGGTATTGTATTATCTGTTATTATCAGCTAAACCATAAAAGGTACCACATATAAATTCATTTAGTTTTTATTGGACTTTATATTAATAATGGTCTTTGTTTGCTGTTTGCTTAATTTTAATATATCAATTATAAGATTTGTATGTACCACTTACTAAAAAATATTCTTTAAAATTTTCCACACTTCAAAAAAGCACAAAACTGATAGTGTATATATTTATAAACTTAACAGTATATTTCTTTGTTATGTCTTACCCTTCACTAAAATGCTAATTTCTCAGAACAGATACTTGGTCTGTGTTGTTCTGTTTTATCTCCAGTGGATAATTTCTGGTACAAAGAAGACACTCATAACTTTATTGGGTGAGTGAATGTGTAAGATATTCTGTCAACTTCATTTCTTCCTCAGCCTCTTCTCTCTTAGAAACTTTTGTCTTCTTGCTCCATTCTGGACTAGCAGTCCTCTAGGCCTGGAGGCCCAATTATCATCCTGGGAATTTTTTATTTTATTTTAATCTTATTTTTTTTTGATACTAGGGATTGAACCCTGGGGCACTTAACTGCTGAGCCACATTCTCAGCCCGTTTTTATATTTTATTGGAGATAAGGTCTCATTGAGTTTCTTAGTGCCTAAGCTAAGTTGCTGAGGTTGGCTTTGAATTCTCAATCCTCCTGCCTCAGACTCCTAAACTGCTGGGATTATAGGTGTGTGTCACTGTGCCTGGCTCATCCTGGGAATTTCCTTTGCCTCTTCTCATTTTTGGCTTCCTTGCCTCTATAGCATTTCTCATTTTGGTGGACCACAATTCATGGATTGTAAACATTTGAAGAATTCTTCCAACTGATATTGCTGCATAACAAGTCATTTCAAAATTTAGTGATATTATACCATAACACCCATGTATTATCTTCTGGTTTCTGTGAGACAGCTGAGGAAAGGCTCAAGTGGACACTTGTGGCCTGGGGCCTCTCACTGAGGTTGAATCAACTGAAGATTAGAGCTGGAAATGCAGGACTTCTCTAGCAGATGGGGTTGATGTGGGATCTTTATGTAGTTTCTAGATAAGCTCTGCTTACCTAGAGGTTGGTTTCCCCTGAATATCATTATTCTTCCTTGTACTTTATGATAATTTGAAGGGTAAATTGCACTCTAGGATGGATCATTTTCCTTCAGGATGCTTTTGAGATGCAAAGATATGTATTCATCAGAGTCTTGCTAAATGAATGCTTTTGAAAGTATTTTGGTATGGTTTTGTAACTTCCAAAATTTTTTAGATGTCTGATTCCATTTTAATTCTGGACCCTTTATATATTGGCTTATTTTATTCTCTAGAAGCTTTTAGAACATCCCTTTTAATCCTCAGTGCTTTGAAATTTCATGTGAATCAATGGGTAGATTTGATAAACTAGTTTAAGCCTTGCTTGAATTTTAGGTTTGGCTTAATAACTAAGTTCCTTCCTTCATTAATCTTAGTCTTCTGTGAGTGTGTGTGTGTGTGTGGTCCTGGGCCTTGTGCATGCATGCAAGGCAAGCACTCTACCAACTGAGCTATATCTCCAGCACCCCCCAGCTTTCATTAATCTATCTTGAATCATCCTAAGAAAATATTCCTGACTAATCCCCATCTATATTGATCATTTTCTTGACTTCAATTTTTTAGCACCTCTAACATGGTTTATGATTTACTTTTTGAGGGGAGGGATTAGGGATTGAACTCAGAGGCATTCAACCACTGAGCCACATCCTCAGTCCTATTTTTTGTATTTATTTAAAGACAGGGTCTCACTGAGTTGCTTAGCTCCTTGCTTTTGCTGAGACTGGCTTTGAACTCATGATCTTTTTGCCTCAGCATCCTGAGCCGCTGGGATTATAGGAAGGCACCATGGCAGCTGGCCCTATAATTTACTGTGGAACCAACCTAGATTCCCTTCAATAGATGAATGGATAAAAAAAAAATGTGGCATTTATACACAACGGAGTACTACTCAGCACTAAAAAGTGACAAAATCATGGCATTTGCAGGGAAATGGATGGCACTAGAGCAGATTATGCTAAGTGAAGCTAGCCAATCCCTAAAAAACAAATGCCAAATGTCATCTTTGATATAAGGAGAGCAACTAAGAACAGAGCAGAGAGGAAGAGCATGAGAAGAAGATTAACATTAAATAGGAACGAGAGGTGGGAGGGAAAGGGAGAGAGAAGGAAAATTGCATGGAAATGGAAGGAGACCCTCATCGTTATACAAAATTACATATAAGAGGAGGTGAAGGGAAAGGGGGAAAAAAACAAGGGAGAGAAATGAAGTACAGTAGATGGGGTAGAGAGAGAAGGGAGGGGAGGGGAGGGGAGGGGGGATAGTAGAGGATAGGAAAGATAGCAGAATACAACAGACACTAGTATGGTAGTATGTAAAAACGTGGATGTGTAACCGATGTGATTCTGCAATCTGTATACGGGGGAAAAATGGGAGTTCATAACCCACTTGAATCAAATGTATTAAATATGATATGTCAAGAGCTATGTAATGTTTTGAATAACTAATAAAAAAAAAGACTGAAATTCTTCAGATGTTCTAGAATATTTGCTTCATTTCTCTCAAACCCTTCTATATGAATAAATCATTATTTATAAATAAACTATTAAAATATAAAATATTTCTATAAAATATTTATAAATAAACTATTATTTCTATATTGCTGTAGAAGGCATTGCAGGGAATCATTTCAGTAAGAAATCTAATAAAGGCAGACTTTTTTTTTGTACTGAAAATTTAATCCAGGGATATTTTGCCACTGAGCTACATCCCCAGTCCTTTTTATTTTTAATCACAAAAAAAGGTTTTTTAGTTGTAGTTGGACACAATACCTTTATTTTATTTATTTATATGTGGTGCTGAGGCTCAAACCCAGGGCCTCACCCATGCTAGGCGAGTGCACTACCACTGAGTCACAACCCCAGCCCCGCTTATTTTTACTTTTGAGATGCAAAGATATGTATTCATCAGGGTCTTGCTAAGTTGCTGAGGATCTTGCTATATTGGTGAGGGTGGCTTCAAACTTGTGATCCTCCTGCCTCAAACTCTGGAGTCACTAGGATTACAGCCATGTACCACAGTGCTTAGCGAATAAAGTCAGACATTTAGTGAAATCCTGCGTTTTCCAAAAAATTAGGAGCTCTACTGTTTGTTATTTTATTTTTATTTTTTAGCTGTAGATGGACACAATTCTACTACTGTAGAGAGAAACTACAGGTTTCTTCTCTTCCTCTCTTTAGTTTGGATCAACCTGTTCCTTTCTAAAAGCCAACTCCTTTCACAAATATTCAGAAAAGCCACATGATCCTCTTGTAGTGTGGCAGTTTATCATAAATAGAGTAACTTTTAGTTAACATATTCTGTGTAATTAAGCCATTGTTTTTCCTCTAAGCCTTTGAGATAAAAAAATTAAAAACACACATTCCTATTTTGTTTTATATGTTTTACAAACCTTTAAAGTTTTTTGTTACCTTGTAAAAAACTTTTTAATGCTATCCTAATTGCATTGTGTTACGTAATTAACCTAGTTGAAACTTTGTTCTTTGGGGATATTGTGGTGTCTTAAAAGTCACTGTTCTGCTCTGTTTCCTGCCACCGTGATGCCCATCTGCCATGAAACTTCGTTTTACCTTGGGCCCAGAGTGATAGAGTCAGGCTACCATGGACTGAACCTCTGAAACTGTCAATAAGAAGATATTTGGATGTGAAATAACCACTAAGGATTTTACAACTTTTAAGAAGATTTTTATAATATGCTCCTCAGGTGCCTGGAAACTATTTTCAGAATCACTGGAATGGACTGAGCACAAGGAACCAAGAAAATGAAAACAAATCAAGGCCTAGTCTTGGAGAGTTTTTCAAAATGACTTTGAACACAAATTTTGATAAATAGACTTCATGGCTTTAGGAAGGTTCTATACTAAAACAACTTCTAGTCTGCTATAGTGAGGTGTTTATACTGAAACATTTTCTTTATCACCAGAGACCCAGGTCAGGTAAAAAGACCTAATCTTATTTTTTCCCTTATGCACATTTTAAAAAAGCAACTTCTTCATTAATACATAGACCTGCTAGCGCCAATATATTAATTCATTTAAAAGGACATATTAGGGCCGGGGATTGTGACTCAGTGGCAGAGCACTTGCCTTGCACCTGTAAGGTACTGGGTTGGATACTTAGCACCACATGAAATGAATAAATAAAATAAAGGTATTGTGTCCATCTTCAGTTAAAAATAAAATAAAATAAATTAAAATAGAGAAACAAATAAATAAATAAAGGGATATTATTTCCTGGCAGTTGTTTTTTTTTTTTTTTCAGTTATAGGGTGGACATAAGGTCTTTATTTTACTTTATGTGGTACTAAGGATCATAAACCCAGTGCCTCACACATGCTAGGCAAATGTTCTGCTGCTGAGCCACAACCCCAGGCCACATCATTATTTTTTTTTAAATATTTATTTTTAGTTTTTTTTTAAGATGGATACAATATCTTTATTTTATTTTTTATTGTTCAAAACATTACAAAGCTCTTGACATCATATTTCATACATTGATTCAAGTGGGTTATGAACTCCCATTTTTACCCTGTATACAGATTTCAGAATCACATTGGTTATACATCCACGTTTATACATAATGCCATACTAGTGTCTGTTGTATTTTGCTGCCTTTCTTATCCCCTACTATCTTCCCTCCCCTCCCTTCTTCTCTCTCTACCCCATCTACTGTACTTCATTTCTCTCTCTCGTTTTTTTTTCCCTCTTTCCCCTCACCTCCTCTTATATGTAATTTTGTATAACAATGAGGATCTCCTTCCATTTCCATGCAATTCCCTTTCTCTCTCCCTTTCCCTCCCACCTCTCGTCCCTGTTTAATGGTAATCTTCTTCTCATGCTCTTCCTCCCTGCTCTGTTTTGAGTTGCCCTCCTTATATCAAAGAAGACACTCGGCATTTGTTTTTTAGGGATTGGCTAGCTTCACTTAGCATAATCTGCTCTAATGCCATCCATTTCCCTGCAAATGCCATGATTTTGTTATTTTTTAGTGCTGAGTAATATTCCATTGTGTATAAATGCCACATTTTTTTTATCCATTCATCTATTGAAGGGCATCTAGTTTGGTTCCACAGTCTCGCTATTGTGAATTGTGCTGCTATGAACATCGATGTAGCTGTATCTCTATAGTATGCTCTTTTTAGGTCTTTGGGGAATAGTCCAAGAAGGGGAATAGCTGGGTCGAATGGTGGTTCCATTCCCAGCTTTCCAAGGAATCTCCATACTGCTTTCCAGATTGGCTGCACCAATTTGCAGTCCCACCAGCAATGTATAAGTATACCCTTTTCCCCACATCCTCGCCAGCACTTGTTGTTGTTTGACTTCATAACGGCTGCCGTTCTTACTGGAGTGAGATGGTATCTTAGAGTGGTTTTAATTTGCATTTCTCTGACTGCTAGAGATGGTGAGCATTTTTTCGTGTATTTGTTGATTAATTGTATATCCTTCTCTGAGAAGTGTCTGTTCAGGTCCTTGGCCCATTTGTTGCTTGGGTTATTTGTTTTCTTATTGTTTATTTTTTTGAGTTCTTTGTATACTCTGGATATTAGGGCTCTATCTGAAGTGTGAGGAGTAAAAATTTGTTCCCAGGATGTAGGCTCCCTATTTACCTCCATTATTGTTTCTCTTGTTGAGAAAAAACTTTTAAGTTTGAGTAAGTCCCATTTGTTGATTCTTGTTTTTAACTCTTGTGCGATAGGTGTCCTATTAAGAAATTTGGAGCCTGACCCCACGAGATGTAGATTAGAGCCAACTTTTTCTTCTATCAGACGCAGAGTTTCTGGTTTGATATCAAGATCCTTGATCCATTCTGAGTTAATTTTTATGCATGGCGAGAGAAAGGGATTTAGTTTCATTTTGTTGCATATGAATTTCCAGTTTTCCCAGCACCATTTGTTGAAGATGCTATCCTTTCTCCATTGCATGCTTTTAGCACCTTTGTCAAATATAAGGTAGTTGTAATTTTGTGGATTGGTCTCTGTGTCCTCTATTCTGTACCATTGGTCCACCCACCTGTTTTGGTACCAGTACCATGCTGTTTTGTTACTATTGCTCTGTAGTATAGTTTGAAGTCTGGTATCGCTATACCACCTGTTTCACTCTTTCTGCTTAGAATTGCTTTGCTATTCTGGGTCTTTTATTTTTCCAGATGAATTTCATGATTGTTTTATCTATTTCTACAAGAAATGCCGTTGGGATTTTGATTGGCATTGCATTAAACCTATAGAGTACTTTTGGTAATATCACCATTTTGATGATGTTAGTTCTGCCTATCCATGAACAGGGTATATTTTTCCATCTTCTAAGATCTTCTTCTATTTCTCTCTTTAGGGTTCTGTAGTTTTCATTGTATAAATCTTTCACCTCTTTTGTTAGGTTGATTCCCAAGTATTTTTTTTTTTGAGGATATTGTGAATGGGGTGGTTGTCCTCATTTCCATTTCAGAAGATTTGTCACTGATATACAGGAATGCCTTTGATTTATGCGTGTTGATTTTATATCCTGCCACTTTGCTGAATTCATTTACTAGCTCTAGAAGTTTCTTTGTAGACCCTTTTGGGTCTGCTAGGTATAGGATCATGTCATCCACAAATAGTGCCAATTTAAGTTCTTCTTTTCCTATCTTTATTCCTTTAATTTCTTTCGTCTGTCTAATTGCTCTGGCCAGTGTTTCGAGAACTATATTAAATAGAAGTGGTGAGAGAGGGCATCCCTGTCTTGTTCCAGATTTTAGAAGGAATGCCTTCAATTTTTCTCCTTTTAGAATGATGCTAGCCTGAGTCTTAGCATAGATAGTTTTTACAATGTTGAGGTAAGTTCCTGTTATCCCTAGTTTTTCTAGTGTTTTGAGCATAAATGGATGCTGTACTATGTCGAATGCTTTTTCTGCGTCTATTGAGATGATCATATGGTTCTTATTGTTAAGTCTATTGATGTGGTGAATAACCTTTATTGATTTCCGTATATTGAACCAGCCTTGCATCCCAGGGATGAATCCTACTTGATCATGGTGCACAATTTTTTTGATATGTTTTTGTATCCGACTCACCAGAATTTTATTGAGGATTTTTGCATCTAGGTTCATTAGAGATATTGGTCTGTAGTTTTCTTTCTTTGAAGTGTCTTTGTCTGGTTTCGGAATCAGGGTGATGTTGACCTCGTAGAATGAATTTGGAAGGGCTCCCTCTTTTTCTATTTTCTGAAATAACTTGAAAAGTATTGGTATTAGTTCTTCTTTAAAGGTTTTGTAAAATTCTGCTGTATACCCATCTGGTCCTGGTCTTTTCTTGGTTGGTAGTCTTTTGATGGCTTCTATTTCCTCCATTGATATTGGTCTGTTTAGGTTGTGTGTATCCTCCTGACTCAATCTGGGCAAATCATATGACTTAAGAAATTTATTGATATCTTCACTATCTTCTATTTTATTGGAATATAGGGTTTCAAAATAATCTCTAGTTATTTTCTGTATTTCTGTAGTGTCTGTTGTGATATTGCCTTTTTCATCCCGTATGTTAGTAATTTGAGTTCTCTCTCTTCTTCTCTTCGTTAGCATGGCTAAGGGTCTGTCAATCTTATTTATTTTTTCGAAGAACCAACTTTTAGTTTTGCCAATTTTTTTAATAGTTTCTTTTGTTTCAATTTCATTGATTTTAGCTCTGATTTAAATTATTTATTGCCTTCTACTACTTTTGCTGTTGTTTTGCTCTTCTTTTTCTAGGGTTTTGAGATGAAGTATGAGATCATATATTTGTAGTTTTTTCTTTTTTTGAGGATTGAATTCCAGGCAATGAATTTCTCTCTTAAAAATGATTTTATTGTGTCTCATAGATTCCGATATGTTGTGTCTGTATTTTCATTTATCTCTAAGAATTTTTTGATTTCCTCCTTTATGTCTTCTGCAACCCATTGATCATTCAGTAACATATTGTTCATTTTCCAAGTGATGTAGGATTTTTCCTTCCTTCTTTTATCGTTGATTTCCAGTTTCATTCCATTATGATCAGATAAGATGCATGGTATTATCTCCACACCTTTATAATTTCTAAGGGTTGCCCTATGGCATAATATATGGTCTATTTTTGAGAAGGAATGTGCTGCTGAGAAAAAAGTATATCCACTTGATGATGGTTGATATATTCTATATATGTCGGTTAAGTCTAGGTTATTGATTGTGTTATTGAGTTCTATAATTTCTTTATTCAACTTCTGTTTGGAAGATCTGTCTTGGTGAGAAGGTGTGCTGAGAATCGAACCCAGTGCCTCACGCATGCTAAGCGAGTGTGCTACCACTTAAGCCACATCCCCAGCCCCACAGCATTAATTTTTAAGTGGAGAAATTTAAAGGATTTAAACTATAAAATGTAGGTAAATTGGTTGAATGAAACTTTTCCTTCATTAGCACATTCTTCTTCTAAAGAAATGGTTCAGCCCTTTGATTTTTATTGAAATGTGTTTAAGTATAAATATTCCTAATTAAAGTTTTCTGTAAGTCAAAAACATCAGAAAGATGCAAAGATATGTATTCATCAGAGCTGAGTGACTTTTACTATTATTGAAATTGTTAAGGGAAGATAATTAGACTTTTTATGTGCTCCATTTTAATAAATGTGTTTTGCACTTGAAAAAAAGTCAGTGTTCTGAGAATCTACCTTTGCCTTAGGAAAGCAGAAAATAGGACAAAAGAGACAAACTTTCAAAAACAGGAAAACAAGGTAAAGCTATTCTGGAGCTGCTTTATTTAATTACATTCCTAATGGGTAACATTCTCCATTCCTAGAAGTAAATTAAGAGATCATCTTAACATCTAAGGTTAAATCAGCCAAACTAAAAAGAACGCCTTTTTTTTTTTTTTGTCTCTGAGAGTGAGTGAATGGAGTCCTTTGAATACTCTAAACTTTAGTTGAGGTGACCTTAGGCAAGAAATACTGCATGATTGTGCAGTATTTAGCTGAATGTAACTGATTTAGCTCAAATTCAATCTTACGTATGAAATATTGTCAAAGAAACTGAAGTTATTTGTTTACACAACTCAGATGAGGAAAACATTTATTCTGCTGTCAGAAATACAGGCATGATGACTAGGCTTTGCTGTAATTCAGTTTGTTAAGGTTTAATCAATACACCACAAGGATAGTATTCTGAATGAAAATGAAAATGAATCACTCTATCCTGTTTTTCCAGTATTCCAAGTATTTTTAAGGGCATCTATATACCTACTCTTAGATTATCCACTTTATTCACAATAATTGTGGCATTGGACATTAGCCTGCCCCACCTGTCCATCTGACCCTTGTCAGACAATGCATCTCATTTGCAGCAAAAAATATATTTCACAATCTCTAAACTGAAAAAAATCATTGTTGTTTGTCCAAGACCAAAACCTTCAAACTGGCTAAATTATTTAATAATTTAACACAGATTGACTTTTCCCCACCACCCCTTTGGACAGTGCTGGGAATGAAACCCAGGGCTTCACAACATATTAAATAAGTGCTCTACTATTGAACTATACCACCAACCCCAAGATTCTATAAAAATATATATTATATTATTTATATTCAGTGCTAAGAGTCAAACTCAGTGCCTTAATATGCTAGGCAAGTGCTCTACCACTGAGCCGTTATAACCCCAGCCCAGATGTCTATTTTTTTATATATGTATTTTTTAGTTGTTGATGAACCTTTATTTGTTTGTTAATTTATATGTGGTGCTAAGAATCGAACCCAGTGCCTCACACATGCTAGGCAAGTGCTCTATCACTGAGCCACAACCTCAGCCCCAGATGTCTATTTTTAAAAAATTTATTTATTTATTCTAATTTGTTATACATGACAGCAGAATGCATTTCAATTCTTAGTACACATATAGAGCACAATTTTTCATGTCTCTGGTTGTACACAAGTAGAGCCACACCATTCATGTCTTCATATGTGTACTTAGGGTAATGATGTTCATCTCATTACACCATCTTTCTCACCCCCATGCTGCCTCCCTTCCCCCTCCCTTCCCTTTGCCCTATCTTAAGTTCCTCCATTCCTGCCATGCTCATCACCTCTCATCCCCATTATAATTCAGCATCCACGTATCAGAGAAAACATTCAGCATTTGTTTTTTGGGGGGATTGGCTTACTTCAGTTAGTATGATATTCTCCAACTCCAACCATTTACCTGAAAATGCCATGATTTTATTCTTTTTAATTCCTGAGTAGTATTCCATTGTGTATATATACCACATTTTCTTTATCCATTCATCTACTGAAGGGCATCTAGATTGGTTCTACTATTTAGCTACTGTGAATTGTGCTGCTATAAACATTGATGTGGCTGTGTCACTATAGTATGCTGTTTTAAAGTCCTTTGGGTATAGACGGGGGAGTGGGATAGCTGGGTCAAGTGGTGGTTGGTTCCATTCCAAGTTTTCCAAGGAATCGCCATACTGCTTTCCATATTGGTTGCACCAATGTGCAGTCCCACCAGCAATGTATGGGTGTGCCTTTTTTCCCACATCCTTGCCAACACTTATTTATGTTTGTATTCTTTTTTAAAATTTTTAAATTATATATGGACACAATATCTTTATTTTGTTTATTATTATTATTTTTTAATGTGGTGCTGAGGATTGAACCCAGGGTCTCACACGTGGAAGGTGAGTGCTCTATCGCTGAGCCACAACCCCAGCCCTGTTAGTATTCTTTTTTTTTTTTAAAGAGAGAGAGAGAGAAAGAGAATTTTAATGTTTATTTTTTAGTTATCGGCGGACACACATCTTTGTTTGTATGTGGTGCTGAGGATCGAACCCAGGCTGCACGCATGCCAGGCGAGCGTGCTACCGCTTGAGCCACATCCCCAGCCCCTGTTTGTATTCTTAATAGCTGCCATTTTGACTGGTGTGAGATGAAATCTTAGCGTAGTTTTGATTTGAATTTCTCTAATAGCTAGAGATGATGAACAGTTTTTCACATATTTGTTGACTGATTGTATATTATCTTCTGAGAAGTGTCTGTCCAATTCTTTAGCCCATTTATTGATTGGGTTATTTGTTTTTCTGGTGTTAAGATTTTTTAGTTCTTTATATATCCTTGAGATTAGTGCTGTATCTGATGTGCATGTGGTCAAATTTGCTTCCATTCTGTAGGCTCTCTATTCACCTCACTGATTGTTTCTTTTGCTGAGAAGAAGCTTTTTAGTTCAAATCCATCCCATTTATTGATTCCTGATTTTACTTCTTGCACATTAGGAGTCTTATTAAGGAAGTTGGGGCCTAATTTGATATGATAAAGATTTGGGCCTACTTTTTCTTCTATTAGATTCAGGATCACTGGTATAATTCCTAGGTCTTTGATGTACTTTGAGTTAAGTTTTGTGCATGGTGAGAGATCAGGCTTAATTTCATTTTGCTGCATGTGAATTTCTGGTTTTCCTAGCACCATTTGTTGAAGAGGCTATATTTTCTCCAATATATGTTTTTGGCTCCTTTGTTCAAGATAACTGTATTTATTTATTTTTTATTTTTGAGAGAGAGAGAGAGAGAGAGAGAGAGAGAGAGAGAGAGAGAGAGAATTTTTTTTTAATATTTATTTTTTAGTTTTCAGCGGACACAACATCTTTATTTTGTATGTGGTGCTGAGGATCGAACCCAGTGCCGCACGCATGCCAGGCAAGCGCATTACCACTTGAGCCACATCCCCAGCCCAAGATAACTGTATTTATTTGGGTTTGTCTCTGTGTCTTCTATTCTGTACCATTGGTCTACCAGTCTATTATAGGTGCCAACACCATGCTGTTTTTGTTACTATTGCTCTGTAGTATAGTTTAAGGTCTGGCATAGTGATGCCAGCTGCATCACTCTTCTTGCTAAGGATTGCTTTGGAGATATCTATTTCTTTAATAACTGAAATTTAATTAAAGTTTCCTGAAGAGACCTGACTCTCTAATGTGCAAATATTTCTTTGAGCCCCTGTAAAGTTAGGGAATTTACCAAACACTGACCATTCATGAAATTCAATTATTGTTGGCCTATAATGTACATCTGTAGTAACATTTCCTACCAAAATCAGACTTTTCTTGTTAAACAAAAAAATCCTCTGAATAGTTTTACTAGCTGCCAGTTGCAATCCATTAAAAGTCATAAAATCAATGTAGTGGGTTGTACTGCCTATTAGTATTTTAAAAACACAAAACCAAAATGGAATCGAATATAATAGAATAGGAAACCTCAGAATTCATCTCAGTATCAAGGGAAATAATGTTTCATGAAACATTTGTTTCAATTTTACATAGTATGTACATAAAACAGGTTAGGATGGAAACTTTATGATGTTTAAGAAACACTGTTGTTGGGCTAGGATTGTGGCTCAGCGGTAGAGCACTGCCTGGCACTGGCCAGACCAGGGTTTGATCCTCAGCACCACATAAAAATAAAGGCATTGTGTTGGGGGGGGGGGAAGAAAAGAAAAAGAAACACTGTTGTAAAGCTGTGCTGGTTAAAAAGTGGGTTGACAGCTCTTACTTTCCCCTTCTCCTCTCTCCCTCTTCCCCCTCTCTCTTCTCTCTCTAGAAAAAAAAGGAAGAAAGAAAAAGTGGGTTGACAAAAAATGGTTAGAAGAAGTCTCTTTCAGGGGATCAAGAGAGCCTTCCTTTTCCAAATACACACATCTGTCTGTCTGAGGTCAGATTTTCCAACATGTTTCAGTTTAGCCTAAACATTTCCCACAGATTGAATACAGAAATAGGAATGAGAATTCAGCTGTCTTAAGCCACATATTAAAAGACAACTTCAAATCTGTAATTTTTTAAAAAAGAAAACAGTCATTTAAAGTTTAAAAAACAATTTGTTAACATGTTTACTTATTTTGTGGTACTGGGAATTGAACCCTAAGGCACCCTACCACTAAGCTACATCCCCCCAGCCCTTTTTAAAATTTTGAAACAGGGTCTCGCTTAATTGCTTAGGCTGGTCTCGAACTTGAACATCCTGCCTCAGCCTCCCCAGTCCACAAGAGTACAGGCGAGCAACATATATTTTTTAAATGAATATTTAAATATTTTTGCTTTAATTACTATAGTAAATATCAATAGCTATAATCCACATAGCAAAAAAGTCTCTGGAAACCTCCAATTTTTAAGAGGGTAGAAAAGTTCTGAGACCAACGACATTTGAGAGCCCCTGGTAAGAATGGAAGCCAGGGCTTCAGGCCTGCTCAAGTAGTAGGTTTAACCCAGACGGAGGCCCTTCTCCCGAGAGCCCCAAATTTCACCCACTGTCCCCGCGCGGAACAAGAATCCCCGCCTACAGGCACAGATATTGACGAAAGGGCGGAGCTTGCCTACTGAGAGGACGCGAAAACTAGGTCACAGTAGGAAAGAAGTCCTTTAATCAAATCTTTGCGACACTGTCGCGTTTCGTTTGTTCCGTGTCGTAAAGAGAGGCGCGGAGCCGCCCCCAGCTGAGGCAGCAGTGGAGGTTCGCGGCAATGGCGGATATGGAGGATCTCTTCGGGAGCGACGCTGAAAGCGAAGCCGAGCGTAAAGGTGGGATCGGCTGGGCTTCGGAGGAGGGGTGAGCGGTGGGAGCCCGTCAGCCGTCCGGTTCCGGTCTGCGGAGGCTCCGGCGCCGCCAGCATGAAGGCGCTTCCTCCACTCCTGCCTCAGCGCCCCCTGCACTCCTGGCGGTGCCATCCTCTCCCGGCGGGCGGGGATGGAGAGACAAACGCCGAGTCTGCGCCTCCAGGTTCTGGTGACTTAGGAGCATGCGGTGCCTGGGGAGTACCGGGGGCTCGGGGCAGTGAAGGAGGCTCGGGCGAGCCTGCGCAGCCCAGGGAAGAACTTTACGGTCTTGCTCTGTCCTGCCTTGCACAGGCCAGCGAGAAAGGGTTGTTTGTGAATGAATGTAAATGAGATGCTTAAGATTACGGGTTTGAGGTAAACGAGTTTACCGAGGGACTCAAACTGTCCTCTGGAGTGAAACCAGAGCTTGGTGTGTTGGGGAGCACGAGATGTCTGGATGAGGGGTCTGGGAAGGGGACCAGGATGGAGCTACGCGTTAGGCGTTATGCACGGGAAGTAGGGTATCTTTGGAGAATGTGTAGAAACGGCAGAATTTCCTTAGTCTGTGATATTAGTTTTTGGGGAGCATATTGGGTCTGTTTGGAGAGGAGTGATGAAAGATTTGCTGATGAAACGAATGAATGGATGTGTGTTTATGGTGGATGGAAGTTTTTTGCCACGGAAATGGTGGGAATTTGGGTTTGAAAGATAGAATAGAAAGAATTTGAAGTGAAAAAGGGCCCAAGACCAAGTTCAGAATTCTTGCAATCCTCCATGCTCAAAGTAGTGTACCTACATGTATTTCTTTCTTAGCTAAGTGCATTGTTTTGTCCCCCTCCCAACACACTTGTTTATTTTCTTCAAGTTCACTTATACTTAATTTTATAAAGTGTAGTGAAGGGAGCACTAGGTGGAGGTACATAAAACTGAATTCTAGCGTGAGGGCACTACCCAGACAGTTATCCAGGAGATCCTAGTTAGGAAGTATGGAAGAATAGAGCCCGTATACTAACTCTTGTTTCATTACTTTCACCCTCGTTTTTTCTTATCTACATTCCTTCAAGGCACAGTTCTATGTGAGCTCTCTCATGACTTACACGAAGTTGTTTATTGATCTATATCATATTCCAGTTACTTTACTGAGTGCTGGGGATTAAAATATAGTCTCCCCCTTAGTTTACATTACTACTTAGTGCATATTTGATAAATAATTGGATGGGTAGAAGCAATCGTTTAATAAGATGTACCCTGCAATTTTCCGTTGCAAACTCATTGTAAAAGGAAGTGATGTGTAAAGATGGTTGGTTCCCTGGGTTTCATGGTTTTCTTTTTTCTTCTTTTATTTATTTATTTATTTATTTTTTTCTGTAGTGGGGCTCCAACCTAGGGCCTCATGCATGGTAGGCAAGAATTTTACCACTGAGCTACATTTCCAGCCCTGGATTTCATATTTTTTTTAATTAAAAAAGTTTTAACCTTCTTCTAAGTCCATTGCAGCTTTTTTCTATCTTACTATTATATAAATGGATTCTCTAGGATTTACTTCCAAATCTGGTGTGCTGTCCTTGAAGATTGCTGTTGGTCCTGAAGATAGTGTGACTGTAACAGGGTAATTGCTCTGATGCCTAGCATATTTCATTTCTATGAGAAATGAGAGTTCTATGGGCTATGAGAGTTGTGGGAAATTACTACATCTGACAAGTTTCTCATGATAACAATTGGTAGAATTCCTATCTAGACCCAATGTGTTTCTTGTGTAAATGTGCCAGGTCTTTCTTTATTCTTTCAACAGTGTTTTGTAATTTTTCTTGTGTAGATCCTGCTCTTTCTGAACTAAATTTATTACGTTTTTTGTTTGTTTGGTGGTAGTATTAGGGATTGAACCCAGAGCACTCTACCATTGAGCTAGATACCTAACCTTTTATATTTTTTATTTTGAGACTGGGTTTAAGTTAGTTGCTGAGGTTGGCCTCAAACTTAAGGATCCTCCTGCCTCAGCCTTCTGAGTTGCTGGGATTACAGGCATGCACCTGTAATGCCTGACTTATTTTTTTTCTTTTGAATACTATTACAAGTGTAATTGTTCTTTTAATTTTATTTTAGATTGTTTGTTGCTGGTGTATAGAAATACAAGTGATTTTGATATGTTGATTTTTCATCCTGCACCCATACTGAATGTATTAGTTTTAACAGTTCTTTGGTGGATTTTTAGGATTTTCTACATAAAAGATCATGTCCTCTGTTAATACTTCTTTCCAGTTTGGATATCTTTTGTTTCTTTTTTTTAACCTAATTGCCCTTACTAGTATTTTTTGCACAGCTAAGAGTGGTGAAAGTAGAAATTATTGTTTTGTTCCTGACCTTAGGAGAAAGCATTTAGGTTTTCATCATTACTGTGGTTTTAGCTGTGGGATTTTTGTAGATGCTCTTTATCAGGTTGAGAAAGTTCCCTTCTGTATTTGTCGAGTGGCTTTATAATGAAAGTGTGTTCAATTTTATCAGATTTTTTTTTTGCATCACTTAAAGTGCAGACAAAACATTTAAAAAAAATCACAATTTTTTTTCTTCATTTTTGATATAAGGTTCCACTTTAATTGATTTTTAGATGTTGAACCACCCTTGTGATGCTAAAATATATCCCACTTAGTTACAGTGTATGTGCTGTTGGATTTGATTTGCTAGTATTTTAAAATTAATTTTAGCACTAGTATTCTTAAGGGATATTTGTTTGTAGTTTTCTTAATGATGTCTTAGTTTTCTCATCAGGAATAAGTTAAAAGTGTTCCCTCCACTTCAGTTTTTTGGCAGAATTGAGAAAGATAGGTGTTAATTCTTCTTTAAGCCTTTGATAGAATTTGCCAGTAAAGCCATCTGGTCCTGGGCTTTTCTTTGTTGGAAGATTTCCTATTACTGATTCAAACTACTTGTTATAGGTCTATTCAGATTTTCTATTTCATCTTGAATCATTTGTAATAGTTTTTGTGCGTTGGGGAATTAATCTATTTCATTTAAGTTTTCTAGTTTGATGGCATATAATTGTTTATAGAACTCTTGTATAGTCATTATTTTTGTAAGGTCCTCATTTTTATTCTTTACTTTAGTAATTTGAGTCTTCTGCCTTTTTTCCTTGTCAGTCTGGCTAAAGGTTTGCCAATTTTGTTGGTGTTTTCAAAGAATGAACTTTTTAATCTCATTGATTTTTCATTGATTTCTTTTCATTGTGTTTCTATTCTCTATTTCATTTATCTCTTTGCTAATCTTTATTATTTCTTTCCTTCTACTTGTTTTGGGTTTAGTTTCATTTTTCTGAATCCTAAGGTTGTTGATTTGAGAGTTTTCCTTTCTAATGTAGATATTTACAGCTGTAAATTTTCCTTAGAGTACTGCCTTTTCTGTATCACTTATGTGTTGTTAATGCTGTGTTTTTTTTGTTTTTTTTTTTTTAAATTTATTTATTTTTTTAGTTTTCAGCGGACACAACATCTTTGTTTGTATGTGGTGCTGAGGATCGAACCCGGGCCGCACGCATGCCAGGCGAGTGCGCTACCGCTTGAGCCACATCCCCAGCCCCAAAACGTACATCTGTGTTTTAATTTTCATTCATCTCATATATTTTCTAATTTCCCTTGTGATTTCTTCCTTAGTTTTCAGTTTTTCTAAAGTATGTTGTTAATTTCTATGTATTGTGAATTTTTCTTATTTCTTTCAGTTACTGATTTTTAATTGCCTTCCATTGTAATCAGGGAATAGAGTTCAGTCTTTAAAAATTCACTAAGCCAGGCGCAGTGGCACATACTTGTAATCCTAGTGAGGCAGGAGGATTGAAAGTTCAAGGCCAGCCTTGGCAACTTTGACCATCTTAAAATAAAATAAAAGACTAGGGATGTAGCTCAGTGGCAAATCACCCTGGGTTCAATCTCCAGTAACAAAACAAAAACTACAAAAACAGTTTACTGAGAAACAAAACAAAACAAACTTATTGAGACTTGTTTTGTGTCCTAACATAGTCTGTCCTGGAAAATGTTCTATATGAAGTTGGGAAAAATGTATATTCTGCCTTTATTGGGTGGAGTGTGCTTTTGATGCCTAGTAAGTCTAGTTGGTTCATAGTGTTGTTCAAGTCCTCTCCTCTGTTTCTTTATTGACCTTTCATCTAATTGTTCTATCCATTATTGAAAGGATACTGAAGTCTTCCCAACTATTATGTCTATCAATCTACCCGTCTCCCCTTAATTCTGTCAGTTTTTAGGTTATATGTAATTGTTACATCTTCATGATAGATTGACCCTTTTATCATTTTGTAACACACTTTTTGTCTTTTGTAACAATTTCTGCTTTAAAATCCATTTTGTCTAATGTTAGTATAGCAGTCACAGCTCTCTTTTGGTTACTATTTTGTGGGGTCTTTTTCCACTCATTCACTTTTAACTATGTGAGTGTTTAGTTCAAAAGTGAGTCTCTTGTAGATAATGTGTGTGTGTGTGTATGTGTGTGTGTGTGTGTGTGTAAGCGCACGTGTGTATTTGGATCACTTTCAATCCATTCTAATTTCAGTTTTTTAATTGGAAAGTTTAATCCATTTGCATTTAAAGAAATAATTATTGATGGACTTCTGCCATTTTGCTTCCCCTGTTCTACTAGGGATTGAACCCAGAGATGCCCTACCACTAGGCTACATCCCCAGCCCTTTTTAAAAATTTTTAAAAACTTGAGACAGGTCTCACCATGTTTCCCTGACTGGCCTCCAGCTTGCCTAAGTTTCCTAAATCACTGGGGTTACAGGTGCGCACCACCACACCTGGCCAGATTCTAAATTTTTGTTAATCTGAGAATGTCTTCATTTTTTCGGTTTGTTTTTATTTAGAACAAATGCACATAATAAAATTAGTCATTTAAGGTGAACAATTCAGTTATATTTTGAACATTTATAATGCTGTATAATCACCACCTCTTCTAGTTCAAAAATAGAGCCTCATGTCTAGTAAGTACTTAACTCCTCATTTGCTCCTTCCCGTAACCCCTGTCACCCTCTACTTGCTTTTGTATCTATTTTTATTTTTTCTGAAAATTTCATTTAGTGGAATCACATAATGTGAACTTTTGTGTTTGCCCTCTTCCACCAGCATACTGTTTTTGAAGCACTGTAGTATATATCAGTACTTCATTTCTTTTTTGTTTTTAATTGTTTGAGATGTGGGGATAGAACCCAGGTCCTTGAGCATCCTAGGCAAATGCTGTACCACTGAGCTATGCTCCTGGGCACCTCCATTCCTTTTTTTTGGAGGGGGGTGTTACCATGGATTGAACTCAGGGTCACTCGACCACTGAGTCACATCCCTGGCCCCGTTTTATGTATTTTATTTAGAGACAGAGTCTCACTGAGTTGCTTAGCACTTTGCTTTTGCTGAGGCTGGCTTTGAACTCCCGATCCTCCTGCTTCAGCCTCAGCCTCTCAGGCTGCTGGGATTACAGGCGTGAGCCACCGCACCTGGCTCCATTTCTTTTCAATGACTGAACAATATTCCATTCTACATATATATCCCAAATTTGTTAAAGCGGTCATTTGTTAATGGACATTGGGTTGTTTATACCTTTTGGTCATTTGAATAGTGCTATCCTGGACATTCACATATAAGCATTTGTTTGAGTGTCTGTTTTCAATTCTTTTGAGTAGGAGTAGAATTGTGGGGTTATAAGGTAATTCTTTGCTTGGCTCTGAGGAATGGCCAACTTGTTTTCGATAGTGGTTAAACTTTTTTTTAAAAATTTTTTTATTGTAATTTGTTATATATGACAGCAGAATGTATTACAATTCACATTACACATGTAGAGCACAATTTTTCATATCTTTGGTCGTATACAAAGTATATTCACACCATTTGTGTCTTCATACATGTACTTTGGATAATGATGGTCCATCTCATTCCACCATCATTTCTAACCCCATGCCCCCTCCCTTCCCCTCTCACCCCTTTGCCCTTCTAGAGTTCTTCTGTTCCTCCCATACTCCCCCTCCCTACCCCACTATGAATCAGCCTCCTTATGTCAAAGAAAACATTTGGCATTTGTTTTTGGGGAGCTTGGCTAACTTCACTTATCTACTGAAGGACATCTAGGTTGTTTCTGCAATTTAGCTATTGTGAATTGTGCTGCTATAAACATTGTGTCCCTGTAGTATGCTGTTTTTAAGTCCTTTGGGTATGGACTGAGGAGTGAGATAGCTGGGTCAAATGGTGGTTCCATTCCCAGTTTTCCAAGTAATCTCCATTCTGCTTTCCATATTGGCTGTACCAATTTGCAGTCCCACCAGCAATGTATTTTTTTAGTTGTAGTTGGATATAGTACCTTTATTTTATTTATTTATTTTTATGTGGTGCTGAGGATTGAACCCAGGGCCCCGCATGTGCTAGGTGAGTGCTCCACTGCTGAACCACAACCCCACCCTCACCCCCATTTTTTTAAATTGGAATGGTATCGGAGGATTGTACCAGGGCTAGAGCATGCTAGGCAACTGCTCAGCCACTGATCTATGTACCCAATCCGTGACTGAACCATTTTACATTATCCCTAGCAATATACAATTGTTCCATCTATTGTTGTCCTTATCAATACTTTTTATGTCAGCACTTGGAATATGTCATTCAATGGATGCCTTTTGGCTTTCATAATTTTAGCTGTTATCCTTACTAGGGATCTCTTGTGTAGGATAGTTTACTTCTCTTTTGATGCTTTTGAAATCCTTTGTCTTTGGCAGTTTGATAGCTATATGGCTAGGTATGGATCTGTTTAGTTTATCCTACTTGGAAATGTAGATTAAATTAGGGAAATTTTCAGCCATCATTTCTTCAAATATCCTCTCTACCTCCTTCTCCTTTATCTTTGGGATTCCTTTATTTGCATGTTCTTGTACTTTGTGTCCTTGTATAATTTTTTTTTCTACAAGTCTTTTAGGCTTTGTTTTTTTCTGATTCTTAGGCTGGATAATCTGAAATGCCTACTATTTTCTTACTGCTTGAACCTCTCTAGTGACTTTTTCATTTTAATTATTGTACTTTTCAACTCCAGAATTTCAGTTTAGTTATTTTTCATAGTTATCTCTATTAATATTCTGTTTCGTAATACATCATTTTCATATCTGTTCTTCAGGGAAATTTTTTATTTCAGGGACAGTTTCTAACCTTTGTCCTATGTATGGGCCATTCTTTGTTTCTTTGTATGTCTTATTATTTTGATTGATAACTGGTATTTCATATATTAAAATATGACAACTCAAGCAATCATTCTCCCTCCTCCCTGGGATTTGTTGTTGCTGTTTGTTGTAGCAGTAGTTGTTCATTTATTTAGTGGTTCTTTTCATCTAATTTTGTAAAATCTGTACATTTTGATGGACATTGCCACTGAAGTTTCTGTTCCTTAGTGGTCAGTAGTGTTTGGATAGGAATTTTCTTAAATGCCTAAGACCCACCAAAAACCTCCTGTTTTTTTGGAGATTGGCTCTATGTATGTGTTGGGGGCATGCTTTCAATATTTAAACGTGCTTTCAACCAGGCAGTTTACAATCTTGCCCTTTCCCTGCTTGTGCAGAGCCTGAAGAGGGTGAGAGCTTAGCATAGCTTCTCAGTTCTTTCTTCATCATGCAAATAGCCCTTTCCTCTCAAGGTTTTTTAT
The DNA here is from genome assembly GCF_021218885.2 of Marmota monax. NCBI lineage: Eukaryota > Metazoa > Chordata > Mammalia > Rodentia > Sciuridae > Marmota > Marmota monax. The sequence goes on along the minus strand of NW_026693777.1, from coordinate 52,964,998 downwards.
TATTCTACTGTTTGTTCCAGCTGCTATCCATTGACCCAGGCTGAGGCAACTAGGACATTTGCCTTTTAATGCTTTGGCCAAACTCCAGGTAGCTGTGTCAACACTGGGAGAGTTTCAAGTTAAGTGAGATAAAGGCGACTTTTTGAGCCAGTTCTTCAGGGAGCCATCAGAGGGGTCAAAACTAACAATTTCAATTCTTTGTGAATGAGGTCCATTCTCTTTCCTCCAGTAGTGGCCCCTGTACCAGAAATGTGGGCTGTTATCTTCAAGGCAGAGTTGAGCTAGGGAACAGGACCAGGTAAGCTAAAATACCAAGAGTTCTTTTTCTTACCAAGATTTAGCTAATTTTTTTTTTTTAAACTAAGCATTCCCCAGGTTCCTGCAACTTTTAGTTAGTCTCCAGACTACTGAGAAAGTTGATTCTAACAGTTTTTTGCCAATTTCTTTCTGGCTGTTATATTGGAATGAACTTTTGGGGTTCCTTACTCTGCCCTTTTTGGTTGATGTTACCTTATATTTTTATAACCCTTATGTTACCTTATGTTTATATCATAGATTCTGATTCTGGATCTGACTCAGATTCTGATCAAGAGAATGCTGCTTCTGGCAGTAATGCCTCTGGAAGTGAAAGTGATCAAGATGAAAGAGGTGATTCAGGTCAACCAAATAATAAGGAACTGTTTGGAGATGACAGTGAGGATGAAGGAGCTTCTCATCACAGTGGCAGTGATAATCACTCTGAAAGGTCAGACAATAGATCAGAAGCCTCTGAGCGTTCTGACCATGAGGACAATGACCCTTCAGATGTAGATCAGCACAGTGGATCAGAAGCCCATAATGATGATGAAGATGAAGGTCATAGATCAGATGGAGGGAGCCATCACTCAGAAGCTGAAGGTTCGGAAAAAGCACATTCAGATGATGAAAAATGGGACAGAGAAGACAAAAGTGACCAGTCAGATGATGAAAAGATACAAAATTCTGATGATGAGGAGAGAGCACAAGGTTCTGACGAAGATAAACTGCAAAACTCTGATGATGATGAGAAAATGCAGAACACAGATGATGAGGAGAGGCCTCAGCTTTCTGATGATGAGAGACCGCAGCTATCTGAGGAGGAAAAGGCTAATTCTGATGATGAGCGGCCAGCAGCTTCTGATAATGATGATGAGAAACAGAATTCTGATGATGATGAACGACCACAGATGTCCGATGAGGAGAAAATGCAAAATTCTGATGATGAAAGGCCACAGGCCTCAGATGAAGACCGTAGGCATTCAGATGATGAAGAGGAACAGGACCATAAATCAGGTGATACACTTATGAAAACCAAAATGACTTACTAGAACCTTGCAGATATAGCAGTGGCCTATTCTCTTTCATTTCCATCATTACTCTTTTTTTCTTTCTGTCCCTCCATTTTGACATTTTCTCATTCTATGAAATTTGCTTCTTTTAGGTCTTCCTGTTTATTCTATCTCTTCCCCTTCTTTTCATTGGTGATAGATCAGAAGTTAAAAAAAAAAGAGAGACAGTAGTCTCAGAGAGATGTACAGTACTAGAGGAACTAGATAATTAATTGAATTGGAGCCATTTCCATGGGTTACTAAAAAGCTCATCTCATGTGAGACAAGATTTTTCTGGGGGAAAGACTAAATACTGTTGAAATATCCCTGTAAGTTAGTTGTGCTGAAATAAGGGCACTGATCCAACTTAGCTTTTTCAGATCCAAAATTTGGTAAACTAGAGGTGATCAGACTCCAAGGAATTCACTCAAATTTGCAAGAAACTAATTATAAAAATTGAATTGCAAAATTATTTGTTTCACTAAGCATAGTATTTCCCTAGGGGCAAATCTACAGCAGATGCCAAATTATACTAATCAGGAGTTTGCCTGGGGACCATAATGTGTAGAAAATGCAAATATGACTGATGAGCTTAACAGATAGTTGAGCTGTTGCCTGTTTGGCCCATGCATTCCTACCCTATGAAGCTTGGGGTCATGACACTCATTCCCTAAATACTACAGGAAACAGACTAACTTTAGCTTCTGGATCTCCCTTTTATGATTATTATTTAGACTGTTCTGCTGAAGTTAAGACATCTTCATCTGGAATATATAAAAAAAATAGAGATCATGTTTCTTTTATATAAAAGTTACCTTAATTAGGTTGAAGTCTTTCTGAAGTAATATTTGGATTGCTTCATTTTTGTAGGTGGTCAATTATATTAATTACATTTTCATCCCATCTTCTGTTTTTATTTTTTATTATTTTTTTTAGTTGTAGATGAACACAATACCTTTATTTTATTTATAATTTATTTTTGTGTGGTGCTGAGGATTGAACCCAGTGCTGCATGCATGCATGGGGACATGTAGAAGAGAATACAGCTACTTATTTTGTTTAACTCTTGGTAGTTCCATTTTTTTTTTTTTAATATTTATTTTTTAGGTGTAGATGGACACAACAGAATGCCTTTATTTTTATGTGCTGCTGAGGATTGAACCCGGGTCTCGCCTGTGCTAGGCGAACGCTCTACCGCTGAGCCACAATCCCAGCCCTCCCATCTTCTTAGAGAGTTTAAATATGGCAGTATCTTTCTCCCTGGACCACATACCTCATTAATATTCAAAACCACATTTTCAGAGCTGGGACAGTAACTCCTTGATAGAGCGCTTGCCTAGCATGTGTGTGGTACTAGATTCAATTCTCAGTACCACATAAAAATAAATTAATTAAATAAAGTTATTGTGTCCATCAACAACTAAAAAAGAAAAAGAAAAAAGAAACACACATATTTTTGCATTATTAGGAGAGAAAGCAAAATACTTCCAGAGATGGATATAGGTCTGTGTAGAATATCAGACTGCCTTATATTAATACTTTTCTCTCTTTCCTTCCTTCCTTCCTTCCTTCCTTTCTTCCTTCCTTCCTTCCTTCCTTCCGTCCGTCCGTGCTGGGGATTGAACCCAGGGCCTTGTGCATGTGAGGCAAGCACTCTACTGACTTGAGATATCCCCAGACCCCTTATATTAATACTTAATAACTAGTTCAGATTAGGTAGATTATTTGTACTGTTATCAGAATCTTTTAAGACTCATACAGTACATCCTTCATACTAGCAAAGTAAGTCAAGATTGGGGACATGTAGAAGAGAATACAGCTACTTATTTTGTTTAACTCTTGGTAGTTCTGTATTAGTTTAGGGATTTTCATGAATTTTTTAGGTAAACAATTGTACCAGAACTAGAAATAGTGATATATTTTTTTCCCCCTTTCTAGTAATTTTACATTGCTTTTCTTCTATAATGAGTCATAAATTTTTATTTTTTGAGACAGGGTTCCAGTAAATTGCTGAGGCTAGCAAGTTGATTTTTCATTTGTTCATTTTATTATATATATACACTCAAATACTTTTTTTTTTCCGATGCTAAGGATCAAATCCAGGGTCTTGCTCATGCTAGGCAAATGCTCAGCACTAAGATATACCTCCAGCCGTTTTTTCAGTCTGTGTATACAGTTTTATTAGTGTTAACTAACATGTTGTATAGATTTCTGTGGCCACCACCAGTCAGGATACAGAATAGTTCTATTACCCTAAAAAACTTCCTCATGCTATCCCTTTTGTTCTCATATCCTCTCACTCTTAACCTCTGGCACCTGCTGATCTGTTCTTTCACTATATTTTTGTCTCAGAGAAAGCTGTATAAATAGAATCAGACAGTGAGTTTGTAACCTTTTTATATTAGCTTCTTTCACTAAAATGCATTTGAGATTTAGCCAAATTGTTAAGTATATCAATATTTCTTTCTTCTTCTTCTTCTTTTTTTTTTTTTGTGGGGGGGTGGTGGTGGTGGTGGTGGTATGGGGGTTGGGGGACATGACCAGGGATTGAAGTCAGGGACACTCCACCACTGAGCCACATCCCCAGTCCTATTTTGCATTTCATTTAGAGACAGAGTCTCTCTGAGTTGCTTAGTGCCTTCCTAAATTGCTGAGGCTGGCTTTGAACTTATGATCCTCCTGCCTCTGCATCCGAAGCTGCTGGGATTACAGGCATGCACCACTGCACCCGGCCTCAATAGTTCTTTTTTTTTTTTTTTTTTAAATATTTATTTATTTATTTATTTATTTAGTTCTCGACAGACACAACATCTTTGTTGGTATGTGGTGCTGAGGATCGAACCCGGGCCACACGCATGCCAGGCAAGCGCGCTTCCGCTTGAGCCACATCCCCAGCCCCTCAATAGTTCTTATGTATTGCTAAATTGTGTTTCATTTTGTGGATGTACCACAATTTGTATATTTCCAATGTTACTTTTAGAACAAAATTCAAAGTTATGATGCAGTTGGGATTATGCAAAATTTCTAATTATACTCTTTTAGAATCAGCAAGAGGCAGTGACAGTGAAGATGAGGTGTTACGGATGAAACGCAAGAATGCAATTGCATCTGATTCAGAAGCAGATAGTGACACTGAGGTGCCAAAAGGTACTCCTAATTATTTCTTTTGTATGTGTATTTCCATACCTGTTTTTCCCTTTAACTGCATGAGAATGGGTGAATAGAATTTAATTTTGCTGATTTTATCATATAGATGAACCATCAATATCCTGGCCTTCCACGTGCTTCTCCTTTTTCAATAACCATGTCCTAGACCATGTCATTGTTAATAAGTGTAACTTCTATAATCCCAATTTCAAGTAGTCTGCTTTCTGGCCCACCTTTGTTGATTGGTTTATATGAATTATCATTCATTGTTTTTTGCCTGCACCTAGATAATGTTCTTGTGAAGATGGGTCCTGCAGATATGAATATACAATTTTGAAACTTGAGGGACTTATATAGACAACAGGCTTATACAGAGTGCTTAAGCTCCAACTAGACAAGAAGAAACATTAGGTGTCCTGGGGAGTTAAGGAAAAGTGGATAAATAAGTATGCAGAAAATAGAAGGAAAAAGAAATGTCTCTTATGCAGCTTTGCCTTCCCTCCCTACACGTAGGCTAGTCAGGTCTTTGAAAGCTAGTATCAGAGTTGTGTTTTGGGTGATTTTCTGGTGCTAGTTTAAAAACCTTGGGGATATGTTAAAGTGATCAGCTTTGAAGAATCTTAGTTATAGATATTAATTCTGTACATTTTTCTTTCTGCATTGAAGATAATAGTGGAACCATGGATCTATTTGGAGGTGCAGATGATATATCTTCAGGGAGCGATGGAGAAGATAAACCACCTACTCCAGGACAACCTGTGGTAAGTAAAATGATTAATGTGAGCTGAGCCCCTTATTTAAGGTTAAGTAAAAAGTTTCAGAAGTGGGCTGAGGTGTAGTTCAGCCATAGAATGCTTGCCTAGCATGCATGCCTGTAGGTTTGATCCTCAGCACTGCCGGTAAATAAACAAGTAACAAAAAATTCAGATGAAGGGTCTCTCTTACTCCAGGAAGAGGAAGTTGATAAATGAATCGTAGTAGGAAAATAAGATAAACAAATGAGTTTCTTAAGTTATGTAGGAAATTCTTGATTCTAAGGAGGAGTAAAAATAACCTTCCAACATGAGGTGGTGCTTTGCCTTAGGGGGCAAGTCTTGTTTGGATCTGTGACCTGAGAACTACTGACTTTTGTTTTTCTTGCTCTTGCAAAGAAATGTATGCTGTATCTTTGACTTTGATTACTAGAGTGACTTCATATTGAAGTAATGATTACTTTCATACTGGTTTTAAAAATTTTTTTGGCTGGAACTGAGGGTTGAATCCAAGGCTTCACTCATGCCAGGCAAGTACTCTCCCACGGAACTATACCCCTAGCTATACTTTGTTGATGATTATTTGGAAGATAAATTTTTCATAAATGAAATATTTTTCTTGTACTGATGGCTTTGTTTCCCCTAAGGTGTTTTGAGGGTAATTGAGTAGGGATAGGGATTTAGGACTACTTTTTTTTTTTTTTTTTAATGATGCTGGAGATCAAACCTAGGGCCTTGTGCATACAAGGCAAGCACTGTACCAATTGAGCTATATTCCCAGCCCTTAGGACTGCTTTTGCCCTAAAATGATATCCAAAAATATTTCTTGCTTACCTGAATAAAGTGTGAAGGACAACTAGGGAGTCAATAAGGTCCCCGAAAGCTCTAAAATTCTATGACTCTTTCACTAGGATGAAAATGGATTGCCTCAGGATCAACAGGAGGAGGAACCAATTCCTGAGACCAGAATAGAAGTAGAAATACCCAAAGTAAACACTGATTTAGGAAATGACTTATATTTTGTTAAACTGCCCAACTTTCTCAGTGTAGAGCCCAGGTAAGGGAATTAATTAAAATTTTTTTCTGGATGTTGAATAGAAATATGTGGAGTGTTGATATTTTTCTCATTATACATTGAGTTGGCCAATGATAGAAATGGAAAACTGGTTGTATATCACAGAGAAAAACAAATCAAACATCCTGATGTAGAAAAATTATGGATTACTAATAAGGAAGACTTTTGATGCTTCTGATTATTTAACATTTTAATTTGCTTATGAATTAATAGGCATCAAAATTCTTCAAGACACTTTAAAATTTGTGAGCCCTAAAAAAACTGAAATTGAGGGTGATGAAATGTGCTAGAGAAACTACAAATGTCCACTGTATTAACTATTGTTGATACAGAAAAGCTAATAATAGTTAGGGACAGTTGAACATTACTTATAGGTAATCTTAGTTAATTGTTCTTGTGTGATTTAAATGTTTTTTTCCCCTAAGCAAAATGATGTGGAAAGTTAGAGTAGCATGGCCTATTCTTTGGAAAATTTCCATAAGAATAAAAAATATTTTGAACATTTAACCTTACTTTTACTTTATTTCAAATAATATATATTAACTCCAAATCTTAAGAAGTTATGGTAATTTGAAAACTTCCTTGAAGTTGAGCATGGAGTCATTTGGCCATTATAATTTTGAAATTTTATTTTGATTTTTTTGGGATATAATGGTGTATATTAATAAGATATATCATTGTATATAACAGTAATATTCTTTATAAAATATGATTAATAGTTTACTTTAAAAAAATTTTTAGACCTTTTGATCCTCAGTATTATGAAGATGAATTTGAAGATGAAGAAATGCTGGATGAAGAAGGGAGAACCAGGTTAAAATTAAAGGTACCATTTCATACTTTACTCTTTTGTTATTGGTACTGGGTATTGAGCCCCAGTACCAGGAGCACACTACCACTGAGCTACATCCTCAGCCCTTTTTATTTTTTTACTTTTGAGACAAGATCTCACTAAATTACTGAGACTGTCCTTGAGCTTGTAATCCTTCTGAATCGGCCTCCCTAGTAGCTGGATTATAGGCATCAGCCTATATGCCTGGTGAGACTTGCTTTTGAAAATGATTTTTTTTTTTTTTTTTGATATTTCTTGTTCTTGCAACCAAATGAATTGTCTGCCTTTCCAGAATTTTTTTTTTTTTAAGGAAGAAAATATATTCTTTTCTTTGTAAAAGTGTTACTGGTTTATAATTTTCTTGCTATTCTTTTTGGTGTCTGCTTCCTTCAGATTAATAGTACTGTAGATAAATATTTAGAACTACTTTTAGATGTACTATGGGTAAAAGTTTTAGCAACTTCTTTAGGAGGAAATTCTTCAGACTCTTTAATCTTAAAATCACATATGAAAGGAGAGTGTATTACTAGTTCCTAACACTTCCTTACGGGTCCTTTTCTCTTTTTGTGCGCTTTCAGTCATTCCTCTTGATCTGTGAAAAGGCAATTTTATTGTATAAATTCCCCTTTATGTTCTTTTTGATACCCTTTACTATCTCGTTATCTCTATCCAGGGAAAGCCTCTGATCTTCTTCTAAGTAAGGAGGGTATAGCTTAAGTAGATATGTTAGAGCTGAGTTGTACCAAGAAAAAAGAAGCAGTTCAATCCATGATGCTGAAACTGGAGCTATACATTTTAAATTCTTAAATCTGAAGGATTTTTCGTAAGTTTTTTATTTGCCAGTGGATATTGTACATGGTATTTCAGTGTTAAGAAGGGGCAGTTTGGCATTTTTAGAGTTCAGGAAGTTGAGTTTTTACATTTCTACTAATACCATCTGTCTAAGTATGGTAGATCAAGTACCTAAATAATTTTGAGCAAGGGGTATAGGGCTTCCCAAGCTTTTCAATGAGGCTTCACTGCTTCTCTCTCTCTCTCTCTCTCTCTCTCTCTCTCTCTCTCTCTTATTTTTTGGTACTGGGGATTGAACCCAGGGGTACTCAACTACTGAGCCGTATCCCCATCCCTTTCTTTATTTTTTTAGATACAAGGTCTCTAAGTTGCTTAAGTCCTTGCTAAGTTGCTGAGGCTGCCTTTGAACTTGTGATTCTTCTTCTCAGCCTCCTGAGCTGCTGGGTTTACAGGCATGCACCACTGCAACTGACACTGTTTCTCTTCTTAATGGAAATGCAAATCAAATAAGAAAATGGAGATTAATCCAATGCCAGTGATTTGCTCAAGATTACACAATTAATAGAGCTACTCCTTAGATCGTTGTTTTTTGTGTGTGTGCTGTCCTCCCTCCACAACCCTTCAACCATTGGCCCATCTGTTAATATTTCTTTGGAGGATATGTATGTATTCAGTTGCGATTAGCAATATTAATTTCCCATGGCTCTTTTAATGCCTCTGGCCGTATTCTACTGTTTTTCATTGTTTCTATCCTTTTTATAAATTTATGTACTTTTTATCTATTCATTTATTTTTGCATTTTTTTCTTTTTTGTATCTGTCATAATGTAATAGCAAGTATCAATATATCTATTATATATTCCATTGTGGGCATCAGAATTTGGAAATAAATACCTTACTCTAAAGCCTCAGTGCTTCAGAGTACAATATATCAGTATTTAATGTAGACTACTGTCTTTTAGAACCTTGGTGTGTGATTAAAACAAAAAGAACCATGGACCTTTTGTTTCTTCCTTCCTTCCTTCCTTCCTGCCTGCCTGCCTGCCTGCCTGCCTGCCTGCCTGCCTTGTACTGCCTTGTACTGGGGTGGGGTTGGGGGGCGGTGGGCACTACCACTGAGCCAGCCCTTTTTATCTCAGGAAGTTTTCCACGCTGGCCTTGAGCTTGAGAGCTTCCTGCCTCAGCTTCCCAAGTTGCTGGGATTATAGGCATGTGCCTCACTACCCTTCATTTCTTTCTTTCTTTATTTACTTATTTTTTAGTTGTAGTTGGACACAACACCTTTATTTCACTTGTTTATTTTTGTATGTGGTGCTGAGGTCTCGCATGTGCGAGGCGAGTGCTCTACCGCTGAGCCACAACAGCCCCTTTCATTTCTTAATTAATGTTTAACACTAGATTTACCAGTCTTGAGTTAATTGGTAGCTGATATAATGGCACATACACATGTCAGCCTTAGCAATTTAACAAAACCCCATCTTGAAAAATAAAAAGGTCTGGGAATTTTTGAAGCTCAGTGGAAAAGCACCACTGGGTTGAACCCCTAATACCATCCTTGCCCCTGCCACCCTTCCAGTCTCCTAGGTCAAAAAGAGTTAGTTGATTAAGTAGTTAATTCTTTAATCAACAAGCAATCAGGTACAGATTATGTACCTCTTTGAGGTCATCTTTAGAAATACTTTCATGTATCTTTCATTCCAATAGGACAAGACTTAGCAGTGTGTCTTAATTATTATTATTTGAATCACTTTATTGAATAGAAAGCATTTGTCAAAGACTGGAAATGTATATAGCTCATAAGTAGGGCACTTGTTTAGCATGTATGAATCCCTGGGTTCAATCCCCAGCTATATAAAAAAGAAAAAGGAAAAAGAAAGCAAGCATTTTTCAAAATGGCTTCTCAGTTAATAATGCCAATATATATACTTATAGGTGGACAACCTATTTCTTATGAGAGGGAAAACAAGTAAATAGTGACAAATTGTTTTAATTCCTTATTAAGGAAAATTTCAAACATATATAAGGCAAAAAGTATAATGAGTTCTCATGTGCCCATCACTCACTTTAACAATTGTCAAATTGAATAATCTTGTTTCATCTGTCTTGATACCTACCTTCCGTGGACATTTTTTAAAAATTGATACTAGGGATTGAACCCAGGGGCACTTAAACTGGAGCTATGCCCTTATTTTATATTTTATTTTGAGACAGGGTATTGCTGAATTGCTTAAGGCCTTGCTAAATTGTTGAGGCTGGCTTTGAAAGCGTGATCCTCCTGCCTCAGACTCTTGAGCCACTGGGATTATAGGAGTGTGCCACTGTGCCTGGCATCCCTCAGACTATTTTGACACAAATCTCAGATATGATATCTAATTCAAGAGTGTTATTGAGACCTTTAATCAGCTGACTTTATATTTGCTTATTTAGTGAGGAATGAATAAGGAGGGGAAAAACTGGAAGCAAACCATTAAGACACATATGCAAAGACATTGATATTTAACATAGTGGAGATCCAAAATATCTAACTGGGAATGAGAACAGCTGTTTTTATGGTTGATGATGGAGGAATAGGGAAGTGTAGTCAGTTTTCAAAATGTTGGCTTCTTTTTGTTCATTCTTATTCTTTTTAACCTTATAAGTGTACCCCCCCCCCCGTTTTTTTGTTCTTTACTGGTATTTTAGTGGGTTTCTAGGATATATCAATAATAAATTTCATGAATTAAATGTGCTGTATTTTCCTGGAAGACTCACTGAGTTGTTTTTTGTTTGGGGATTGAATCCACAGGGGGCTTTCCCACTGAACCATGACCCCAGCCTTTTTTTTTTTTTTTTTTTTACTTTTTATTTTGAGATAGGATCTCTCTAAGTTGCTGAGGCTGAACTTCCCATCCTCCTTCTTCCACCTCCCTAGTCATGGGGATTATAGGCATATGCCACTGTGTCCAGCCTCACTGAATTTTTAATTTCATTAGTAGTGGTTCTCATTTTCTGAATCTATCTGGTGGGAAACACTATGCAGTAATACAAAATTCATCTCTCAACCTATTCAAATCTGGGGTTTTGATTTTCTTAGATTTTACCAGTCTTAGATTTTCTTAGATTTTACCAGTCTTAAAAGAGTTAATTGGTAGCAGATATAGTGGTACATACATGTAATCTGGCTTTAGCAATGCTGGGAGCTTCCCCACAAATTTTTAAAAATATTTTTTAGTTATACATGGACACAGTATCTTTATTTAGTTTATTTACTTTTTTAATGTGCTGAGAATCGAATCCAGTGCCTCCCACATGGGAGGCAAGCACTCTACCGCTGAGCCACACCCCAGCCGCCAGAGCTTCCCCATTTGTTGGGCAAGTTGGCCAAGTTTTTTGGTCTCACTTCTAGAGTTTTTAGTTCTGTGAGACAACTTACTTATAAGGATCTTAGCTCTAAATTTGACGTGATGGCTCAAGTTTTATCTCCTGCCCTCACAGCTCTCACTGTTGCTCTTAAATTATTCCAGGGCTGCTGGAGATTTGTATCTGCTCAGATCCTCTGTTTCTGATATGGAGAACTTAGAAATTCAGATAAGCTTATTTTTTTTCCTGTTTTTTTGTTTTACATACCACTTTAGGTGATTAAAGTAAGATGGTCTCAACATTGTTTCTTTCTCTGTCACTACCTATGTGTGCTTCTTTTAAGATCATGAGTCTCTTGAGGAGAAAAAAGGCTTGAAGGCAGTTGAACTATAGTTTTCTAAGGCATATGTATTTTAAAACAGGTAGAAAATACCATAAGATGGAGGATACGCCGAGATGAAGAAGGAAATGAAATTAAAGAAAGCAATGCTCGGATAGTCAAGTGGTCAGATGGGAGGTGAGCACAACATGCCTGAAGATTATTGAAATCCCCAGAATGGGCTAAGAAGGAGCAAGTTATGGAGTAGGATCTTATGGGGGGGCTCTCTCTCTCTTTTTTAAAGAGATAGGGGTCTCACTGTGTTGCCTAGGCTGGCCTTAAGCCTCTAGACTACTCAAGCCATCCTCCTACCCCAGCCTTCAGAATAGCTGGGTCTTTAGGCATGCACCACCGTGCCCGACTCAGGGCTACCTTGAGTTTCCATTAGTTATTTCCTGTGATTACGTAGAAAACCTGAGAGAAATAAATAGGTAGTTGGAGGTCATATAGACTGGTGGAAAACATTAAGAGCATGCCAAAAATGTAATCATCTTATTTGGAAAAGTTAGACTGCTCCCTCAGCCCAATTATCTTTTGCTGGGAACATGGTAGAGGCTGGGCAAACACCACAGCAGGTGTTACTCCTGTGTAGTCAGCCATTTTTTTTAAAATCATATATAACTTCTTTATTCTCTTCATTCTTTGTGAATTGTGTAAAGAGAGAAAGCAGCAACTGAATCACATTTTTAGTGAAGTGTATAATGAAAGCTTTGTGACTTTAACATGTGAAGTGTTTCTTCTCTTCAGCATGTCCCTGCATTTAGGCAATGAAGTGTTTGATGTGTACAAAGCCCCACTGCAGGGTGACCACAATCATCTTTTTATAAGACAAGGTACTGGTCTGCAGGGGCAAGCCGTCTTTAAAACAAAACTCACCTTCAGGTAACTGTTTTTATCAATGTACTATTTGCTAATGGTAAAAAGCAGTAAAATATAGGTGTTTCTATAGTGCCTGAAACACTAATGTTACCCTACAGTATAATTCACCAAGGACCAAGAACTGATTTTCAGTTCTGAAGGCCCAAAACCTATTTTGTAAAGTACTGTTAGGAAACCAGGTTATATTAACCAGAATTACGAGAGACTATTTTGTAAATCAGAAATTCAATTTATTAATTCCGGTGATTATTATAACTGCCAAAAGGTGTAACATGCTTTTCTTTGCTAGTCCATGTGCCTTTTTCAGTAAAATTGATCTGGTGGGCCAGTTGATAACTACAGGTAGTTTGTGTGCATGTAATCAGAAAGGCATTAAGTTGTCAAATATGGGGCCTGGGATCCTCTCATTGCCCTGTGATGCTACATCCAATGTGACTGTAGAAGTGTCCCCAAGCAGACTGGAATACACAGGTCAGCTAGTGAGGGCACTACCCTTCCTTTGACTTGAGTTGTTTATCTTTTCCTGATTATAATCAGATCATTCTCCTTGGATAATGCTGATCTTTAGAGGGGACACAATAATGTTGGTTATGATTTAGCTATTTGAGAATTGTTAATGGTCAAAGGATAGACTTTGGAATCAGATAGACCAGTATTTGAATTCCCTTTCCACTTGTGTAACCCTATACAATTTTTGTTCCCTAATCTATAAAATGTAAAATGTAATGATTATGTTATAGGATAGCTGTGGCAATTAAATCAAATATTGTGTGAAACACAAAGCATAGTGCCTGGTACATAGTATCTAATTAATGTTGCCTAAGCCTATCCATTAGTGCTTTTGGAAGGTAATCATGCTATACAAATCCTTTTGTCTTCCCCAGGCCTCTGTTTTTCACTTTACCCATGAGATAAAAATGTCTTAGTAAACTATATAATAAATAAAGTTCACAGTTCCTAACATAAAATATTTAGTTTGGTGTCCCTGCTTATTTTTCTGATGCATAGGAAATTATCATTGACTTCTTGTTTTTGTGATATGGGTATGACTGGCTCACAAATATATTTAATAAATAATGAGACATTTTTGTTATTTTCTGATAGACCTCACTCTACGGACAGTGCCACACATAGAAAGATGACACTGTCACTTGCAGATAGATGTTCAAAGACACAGAAGATTAGAATCTTACCAATGGCTGGTCGTGATCCTGAATGCCAACGCACAGAAATGATTAAGGTATATTTACTAGTCTTTTCCCTGGATTTTTTTGGTATTCTAAGAACGATACTTCCCAAAATGTCCGTCCATCATCTTATTGGCCCACCCTTTCCCCTTCCAACCAACATGAATAGGGAGCTTGATTAATTTCATAAGCATTGTTAACAGTGAGTGATGTGACAGTAGTGGTAAAATAGACACAGGAGACTAGATTCTTTCCCACAGCGGCCTGAGATTTCAGCCACAAACTAGTGAACTTTCACATATAGTTTTAAAGATCATTAAATCATCTATGTTTGGTTTAGAATCCATGTCAAAAAATCAGTGGGGAGCGGGGGGAATCAGTGCAAGTGCTGGAGACTTAGTATGAAATATAGACCAGGAGTTTGAATGGGAGAGTGCCAAAAGTAGAATCTAGCAGAGTAAGAAAAGGTTGTGTATTTGTTTCTTTTTTTGTTTGTTTCTTGGTGCGAGGAATTGAACCCAGGGCACTCTGCTCTGCTAGGTAAGTATTCCTCCACTGAGCTACATCCCTAGTCCAGTTTTTTCTTTTTTAAATAAGGTCACTTAATAACATTTTACTGATACATTTTCAGATTTGACACAACTGTTAATAATCTTCAAAGATTCAATTCTGGTGCATTTTTACTGAGTGACAGAACATATGCTTGTATTGACACCAAGGTTTTCTCGTGCAGTGCTTGCTTTGAGAAGCTGAATGCAGCAGTCCATTCTCATGGTCTCCTCTCCATCTTCTCTAATCCTCACTGAATCTTGGTCGTTGTCCTGCTTGCCTCACGTGATTGATTACATTCCTAAGTGAAATGGAATACCTTGAGGCCTAGGCATCTAGTTGCCTCAGGACCTTTCTTATAATCTCATTGGTAAGCTTTAAGAAAAGTTTGGCCCTTGTTCCTGCTTTTCCCTCCAGCCTATTCCTGGAGGCAGATGAACTAACCAGACCCGGAGCAGTGCCTGACCTAAAGGTGCATAAGGAGCATTAAGAAGTCTGGCTTCTTGCTCCATTTCCTCACCTTTTCTATTCAGACAAGTGGAGCTGGAGGAACCTAAGGATTTCATTCTTAGCATTTTGAAGAGTGCTGTGAACCACTCTGAGAATTCCCACAGCCTCTTCCACATCTTCAACTCCTGTGGAAATGTAGACAAGGAGTCAACTAGTTTGTTCTTAGTCTTTATACCACTGTCAGTGACTTTTACTCTAACCTCAGTACAGCCACATGCTAACTTAACCCATAAGTCCCAAATTTTCAATTCTGTGAATATTTCAGTTAAATCAACACATTAAAATAGTTTGGGAATCATAATATAGAGCTTATATATTATATTTATAGAGCTTATAATTATTATGTTAATGTTATTACAATATAAAAATAATATTATATACTGTATTTAAATTTTTATAGGTGTCCCACATCTGGGACAATGGAACAAAAAGGGTTAAACACTCTATTGCATAGAATTTCTAACAACAGAATTGGAGTTATATGTGATAATATGCAGCAATTGAATGAGGAAGGTCTTCAAAGAAATGCCAGAATATCCCCAGACTTCCTTTCATCCTCATTTTCTGTGTAAACTTCAAGATGTGGAATGCCAGGCAGCTGAGGAAATGAAGGTGCTCTGCCTTCTGGCTTGGGAACCCCCACACCACTGGGACCTCCTCACTCTGTTGTCAGGATTTGTGGAAAGCTCTCTGGATTGAGGGTTGTGACAGAAATATCTGGGAACCTTGGGACTTTGGTGGAGCCCGGGCGGGTCAGGTATCTGCAGCTCAAGGATGACAGAGACAACCTCCACTGCCCTAGGAAGTCAATTTAGGTGTCCCAGGCATGGAAGGGGTTTCTTAGGCTGGTTGCTTCTCTTTGAACTGTGAATTACAACAGAGAGGACAATGTAGTTCCTGAGACTACTCCTGTGCCAGTTCTGAGTGAACTGGTTAGTATGAGGGATCCCTCCTGTCTGTTTACGCTTGTGTGAGTGGTAACAGAGATGAGTGGAGTACTGTAATCTGAAGACATTATCCTGCTAGGCATTTACAGGTTCTTTATAGTAAAAGTGGGTTCAAGTAGGTCTGAAAATAGTTTGTTTTTAAAAACTGAATGGTGTCTTAGTTTGTTTTTGTTGCTATAAATGAATACAATAGACTGGGTAATTTTTAAAAATAGATGTTTATTTAGCTCACAGTCTTTGTGGCTAGAAAGTCCAAGAGCATGGCACCAGCATTTCATGAGGGCTTTCTTGTTGCATTATAACATAGTGAAGGGCACCAGTTGGTGAGACAGAGCAAGGAGCAGCTGTTTTTTATAACAAAGTCACTCCCATGACCATCCATTAATCTGTTAATGCATAAATTAATCCTTTCTGGACGACACAGCTTCCTGACCCAGTCACTTCCCCCATATCTTACCTCTCAAAGAACTTTAACATATGACTTTGGCGATTAGCACATGCAACCTGGGGGACACCTTCACACATAGCAAATAGTTTATTTGCTTCTTCACAGAAAGAAGAAGAACGTTTGAGAGCTTCCATTCGTAGGGAGTCTCAACAGCGTCGAATGAGAGAGAAACAGCACCAGCGGGGACTGAGTGCTAGTTACCTAGAACCTGATCGATATGATGAGGAAGAGGAAGGCGAGGAGTCCATCAGTTTGGCTGCCATTAAAAACCGATACAAAGGGGGCATTCGAGGTGAGTCTGGGGCAGAATTTAATGTCAAGGTTCCAATTGTTTGAATTGTACATGATCTGAATGCCATGTCACTGGACATTTTTTTCTTCTGGTGCTGGAGATTAAACCCAGCACGTAGTCTATTACTGAGTAATACCTTTGGCCCCTGGACATTTTATTTTTAAAGAACCAGTGTTAACAAGTGGTCCTTTTTAAGGTTTCTGGTCTCATCATTACAGAATTCTTTCAGGTGAGCCTGGAAGGGTAGATAGAAACTGATGTTGCTTCCATTTTCAGTTTTATCCCTTGAACTTCTGCTTTCTAGATTGAAGATTTGCCAGTTATGTTAGAACTTTTCTTATCTTTGTTTTATTACTAACTGGGAATCAAGAGAATCATGACAGAAAATTGGGAATGAAAAAATGCTTGATGTTTTCTTTTATTCTTCCTCTTTTACTTTTTTCTGAGCTGTCCTTTGTAGATTCCTTCCTTTGACAAGTGTTAATAATTCATAATGGGTAATGTTTTTCAGCACATACTGAACCCCAGGCAAGCTCAATACTTGCTGTCCTATTTGATCTCTAAATACTGTGGGCCTGTGTGTGTGTGTTTGTGTGTGTATGCCTGTGTGATGCTGGGAGCAGAACTAAGGGCTGTGTGTATGCTAGGCAAGTGCTCTTCCACTGAGCCACATCCCTAGCCTGACCTATTTCCTTTTATTGTTCTTGTTATTGAGGAAACAAACTTCGAGAGGTTGAGTAACTTGACGAAAGACACATAATTGGTAATTGGCCAATTCTTAAACCAAGGCCATGTGACTTCTAAAATCTTCTTGGGAAAGTAGAACGAGAATAAAGACTTAAAACTAAAGACATAGACATGGAACAGCATGCTATGTTCAGAAGGAGATACATTTCAGTGGGGTTTGTAGGGTGTCATATTCAGGCGTTGGTCTTCAGGCAGTGGGAATAATGAACAATATTAACGACAACATAATATGTGTTTTAGAAAATAATTCTAGTGTAAATTCATATAACAGACTGAATGTGAATAACATTTTTGATAGTCTATATTTCTGTGAGAGAAGAACAATAATACAGAAATATAGAGGTGAAAAGAGAAATAAGAGATGGCAAATATGACAAAGCACTGATATAACAGGGTCTCTTTTCAGTGAATCATCCTCATTAAGCTTCCTAACTATCATAATGTGATCAGTCTTACCACAGACTTAATAGGATACATAAAGTATTTGCAATTAAGTACTTTTCAAAGATGGTGACTCCTAACTTAAGTCTTTCTTCACTTGTCTAACATTTCATTGAAAATCAAATTATATTTTTCAAGGAAGAAGAAATACCTAGAAGAGAATTACTTATTATGGTCAGTGGAATAAATCCCATAGGGTTATTGTTTCACCAGGTTTACATGAGGAATATAATGAGAATTTGTCTAATGAAACTTTTCCTCTATAGTGTGTCTTTATTATCATACAATGACTTGTTGCTATGTAACCTAAGCATAATTATTTTGATTCTTAGAAAAGGAAATCATTGTGCCTGTGTGTCATTGACATATAGATTCTATAAATAATTTAATCTGATCATATTTATTTATTTGAGATGAGTCTTTTAAGACATAGACCTCATTTAGTAAATAATGAAAGACCTCATAGTAAAAAATATAATAATAATAACAACAGACCTTCTTGGTTCTTACCCAGAGATTCCCCCACAACTGGTGGAAAGATGAGATGCTATAAAGCAAACTCAAGGCTTGGGCTGAACTCCTGACCCTGCTTACTCTGCTTTCAACTCAACCACCTTTTTTTTTTTTTTTTTTAACATGGTTATAAAGTGTAAAGCTGTGTTCCATCACACATGTAACATGCAATTACAAATATTTGATACAAAAAGAACTAATTCTAATATTGAACACAGAATAGTTCTATATTATAATAAAAACCAAAACTGACTTTTTCTTGGAAAATTTAAATTCAGGCCATTATTTCACAATTTGGAACTCCAAGTAAGCCAGCTTCAAAATGACTTTCTCATTGCTGAAATTTGCTCTGTCAGTTTGCGATTTGGGACTTCCTTTTGTCTCAAGCTATTCCTGCATGCAACGCACGTTGGAGATGAGTCTTTTAAGTCAGTGTTCTGGACCCAGCCTACCAATCCTAACTTTTTACCCTCACCCTGAGTGTACTTGCGGAAAAACACCCCTTGCACCTTCCCCAAAATTGTGTAATCCACTGATACCAAGGTGTCCCCTTCTGCCATGCTCAAACCCGCCTCCTTTTCCCCACAGGGGGCCGAATCACACCTGCGATCACCTACCAACCAACCACCTTTTAAAAAAAATTTTTTATTTGTTATTTTTAGATATACATGACAGTAGAATGTAATTTGACATATTTTACATACATGGATTATAACTTCCCATTCTTGTGGTTGTACATGATGTGGAGTTTCACTGGTCATGTATTCATATATGAACACAGAGAAGTTATGTCAGATTCATTCTACTGTCTTTTCTATTCCCATCCTTCCTCCCTTCCTTTCATTTCCATTTCTGTATTCCACTGAACTTCTACTCTCCACACTTTTTATTGTGCGTTAGCATCCACAAATCAAAGAGAACATTCGATCTTTGGTTTTTTGAGATTGGCTTATTTCACTTAACATAATAGTCTCCAGATCCATCCATTTACTAGCAAAAGTCATAAAATCACTTTTTATTGAATCACTTTTAGAAGATCCTATTATTTCCCTTAACATCTGTGGTCTCACTTGGAAAAAACACAACCTGTTAATAATAGTGTTTGCAACATGAGGGTGTTTTGAGGGTTGAATGATAAATGTTACCTAAAGCTACCATTTGTTGTTTCACCTCATCAGCCTTGAGCATTTGACTGCCCTTCTTTGATATTAAGTATCTTGTCCATAAAATGAAGTTCTAATGCTCTCTTGATTCCCTTTGACACACCTTGGGAATCACAGTGTGCCCCAGGTGGTTTTTCCTGTTGAGTAAAAAAATTATAAAAACACCCAAATTTTCCTTTTTCTGGCTGTCCTACAAAACTTTTTCTCATTTTTCAGTGACTACTTTTGTCTAGTGACCTGCTAAGCCTTACCTACCTATTATTTGTCTTGGGACAATAGTACAGAGATCTTTCCATTTTTGCCATTGCTAATTTTCCACAGGAAAAATTAATTTTAAAATTACGCCACACAAAAATAAAAACAACTAAACGTTGAAGATATATTTAGGGATAGAGATGTTTAATATTCAGTTCCTCAGAGATTAAAACACAACAGACAAGTAACACTCAGTTTTTGGGCAGTCCTTAGCTAGGCAAGGAGTTGGAAGAAGGGAAGGGTTATATTTGGAGAGAGTAAGTCTATTTCATTTCAATATATTTAGAGCTTTATCTTTAAATCAGCAATTCAAAATTATTTACTTCCTCTGGGGAAAATGTACAATTCTGATAAGAAGGAAAAACTGAGATTGAATAGATCACTATCATTGAAAGTCACTCAGTCTAATTCCTTTGCTTTCAGAGGAAAGAGCCAGAATCTATTCCTCAGACAGTGATGAGGGATCAGAAGAAGATAAGGCTCAAAGATTACTCAAAGCAAAGAAACTCACCAGTGATGAGGTAAGCTCACATTTACTTAATCATAAGAGTTGGCTTGTACTCAGGAGCCACCTCCTGGGCATGAGGAGCTCACAGACCAGGAGCACAGATATATATACAATTCACTGAAATTCAGTGCCATACTGTGAACAATAACTAGTAAAAAATTTGTTAAATTAATCTGCACCATATTGGTTTTAAATTAGATGAGGTGACATCTTAATTATACATTTGCAGTGTGTTGAACTGTTGGCAAATGGAAGTCCTCATCTAAGCAGATGCTATTTGTTGCCTGGCAAGCAGAAACTGTTAATGAAAATTCAGAAGTACTATGGAACTCGGTTTATTCCTAGTATTCTCAGAAATGAGATTTTTCTTTGCTTAAAAAAAGACCTTCTGGGCTGGGCAGTTGCAAAATGCCTAACTCAAAAATGCCTCATGCAAATGGACCTCTACCTTCACCACCCAAATATTCTCTTGGTCTTCTTTCTTCCCTTCTCTAAATACAAAGACTTTACTTCTGCCTGGACCTCCCAACCTCTGCTACTGCCTCTTCATATTATTCTAGTTCATGTTCTGGGCATGGGCAACAATGGAAGACAATTGCTGTTGGGGTCACTGTACTACTGCACACTGGGATGAAAGTAGACTCCTTACTGTAGGCTCATAACTTTCTTTTTGAGCCCTCCTGTGGTACTCTAGGTCTGTGGGAATGCATTTGTGATAACAAGTCAGGAAACAAGTGTGAGATGCTATCTCGTCCCTCAGAGGGCCAGCCGCTGGGACAATCAGGAAAAAAGTGGGTGCACCAGATTACATCGTACATGTAGAAGCACTCTGTGGTCACAGCAAGATGTCAGGCCTTCCCCAACCTTAACCTTCAAACCATTTGTTGATCCATTTAATTTTTGGCGAGGAGGATAGTGTCATGTTAGTGTCAACTCCTGTAATGAGTATTTGATATTTAAATGATGATATGTTCAAATTCTATTTGTAAAAATTGTGTTATAGACAATTCTCTGAATTCTTTCTGTTAGGACATTGTACAGAATTATTTTAAACAGAGGAAATGTGCATATAGAAGACATTTAATTTCTTCAAGAAATTTTAATTATTCTTTTTAGTTATACTTGACAGTAGAAGGCATTTTGACACCTTCAAATATTTTCTTAAATACTTTTATACTTTTAATATATCCAAACCAAGAAATTATTATTTTAAAAATTAATAGTCTTTAAAATAATGAGTTTTAGATAATGAAAAAAAAAAAGCTAAATGCTGAAGAAGCGGAGAAAAAATTTTGACCGATTACCTGATAAGGGTGAATATATTTTAGGACAAGAAATGGTCATACAGGCAAAACTTCCTTGGGAGAACCCTGATCCTTCCCAGGACAGACTCTGTTGTGCACTAATTTCTCTGTAAGAGATAAATTTTGGTTGCATAGCTCTCTCCTAATATCTGCAGGGGCATGAGTTGAATTTTATAGTTTGTAATGAGTCTTGCAGAGTTGTCATTTTACAATGCCTCTAATAGATTTGAAAACTGGCCATCACCTTGACTAGTGGTTTCATTCATCTGTTGAATGTTTTTACTGTAAGTTATTTTGAGCAGGGTATGGTAGCACGTGCCTGTAATCACAGCTGTTTAGGAGGATGATGCAGGAGGATTGCAAGTTTGAGGCCAGCCTTAGCAACTGCGAGATGCTGTTTGAAAATTTTTTTAAAAAGAGCTGGGGGTATAGCTCAATGCAAAGTGCCCCGGGGTTCAATCCCCAGCACCAGGAAAACAAACAAAAAGTTACTTTGAGTTATCAGAGGGTCATTTAGCTCAGAGCTATTTTTGATAAACCTTTCCTAGAAATGTTCTCTGTTGAATTTTAGATTTTTAAAAATTTTATCTATTTAGGAGGGTGAACCTTCTGGAAAGAGAAAAGCAGAAGATGATGATAAAGCAAATAAAAAGCATAAGAAGTATGTGATCAGTGATGAAGAAGAAGAAGACGATGATTAAAGTACAAAATGTGAAAACTTTTATATATTTTATTGTATAGTTTGTTTTATAAATATGATGTAAACATGAGTTATTTTGATTGAAACGAATTGATTTGCCTTTGTGTAATTTTAATTGTAATAAAAAAATTAAAAGCAAGTGACTGTGTTTAAGAAATCTACTTTTCCTAAAGCAAGCTGACTTTGTTAGTATTTCCACTGAGTTGGGTTTTCGTGAATTCCTGCTGCTCTACTCCACTTCCTCTCATCCCCACAAAGAGGTCTGCTGGCGAGGAACAAGACTAGGATGAGGGGGAGTGAGGCCCTCTCTTCAGATGCAGTGTTTAAAGGAGTATGAAAATAACCTCAAGAATCATGTCTGTTTCCTCAGACTGCCCTGCAAAAGTACCACAGTAGGGTGGCTTAAAACAACAGAAATTTATTCTCTTACAGTTCTGGAGACAGGAAGTTTGAAATCAAGATGTTTGCAGAGCCGTGCTGTCTTCCAGGAAGGATTCTCCTTTCCCTCTTCCCAGGTTCTGGTGTTTCCTGGCAGTCCTTAGAATGGGGTAGCATAATTCAAATCTTTGCCTGTCTTTACGTGGCCTTCTTTCTTGTGTGTTCTTGAGTCTCTAGATGTCCCTCTTTTCATAAGAAAATCAGTCATTGGGTTTAGGGCCAACTTTAATCCAATGTGACCTCATCTTAACTAGTTACATCTGCAAAAACCCTATTTCCAAATAAAGTCACATTCTGAGGTTCTGGGTAGACAAATTTTAGGGGTTTAAAATACTAGTCCTAGGTGGCACATGCCTGTAATCCCAGCAATTTGGGAGACAGAAGCAGGAGGATCCTGAGTTCAAAGCCAGCCTCAGCAATTTAGAGAGGCCCTAAGCAACTCAGCAAGGCCCTGTCTCTAAATAAAATACAAAAAAAAAGGGCTGGGGATGTGGCTCAGTGGTTAAGTATACCTGGGTTCAATTCCTGGGACCAAAATATAAAATAAAATACTAGTCACAATGAATACTAGTCAATGTCCTACAGTAATCACATTAAGTAATGTTACATAAAAATCAAAATTAATGCAAAATACATGATGAACAAAGTTAAAATTTTAAAATGAGATTTAACAACTAGAATAGAGTGAGGCTAATTACAAGATTCATACAACTGCAGGTTGAATTCTGTTTTGTTTTTGTTGTTATTTGTTTTTTCACAGTGCTGGGGATGGAATCCAGGGCCTGCCTCATACTAGACAAGTGTTTTACCACTGAGCTACATCCTCAACCCTTTTTAAAAATTAATTATATTAGTTTATTCATTTATTTGGTACTGAATATTGAACATAGGGGTACTTTAGTACTGAGCTATATGCCCAGTCCTTTTTTATTTTTTTGAGACAGGGTCCTTTTTTCCCCTTATATATGACAGTAGAATGTATTTTGACATACATATGTGGAATATAACTTTCCATTCTTGTGGTTGTGTGACAGGGTCTTGCCAAGTTACTGATGGTCTCCTTAAGTGACCAAGACTGGCCTTGAACTTGCAATCTTCCTGCCTCAGCCTCCTAGTAGCCATACAGGTGTGTACCTTCATCCCTAGCTAGATTATTTTTAATTTTTTTTATTATGAAGTTCTTTAGACATGAATTTTGATTAAAAAAAAAAAAATACTGCTTCTCAGAGACCAGGGGGTAGGGTGTGTAGCTCAGTGTGTGCTTAGCATGCCCAAAGCTCTGGGTTCTATCCCCAGCACTCAAAAAAAAAAAAAAAAAAAAAAAGTTTTTGCATTACAATATTATTTGAGTACAGAGATTTTGACACCCTTCTGTTTGTGAGCAAGGTGAGTGTTGTATTGTTACATCCCTGTCCTGGCTCTGCTTTCTCAAGCAAGGTTGCTGTGTTTCAAAGGTGAGCGCCCTGAAAATACCAGGTGAAAATTGTATTAACTTGTTTTCGCATTCCGTTGTATAACCTAGTATGAAAAATCGTACAACCTCACTTCTGCTGCATTCTGTTAGGAGTAGCTCACGGTGGTCCAGGTATTCAAAGGAGCGGATGTAAAGAAAAGTAACATCGAAAAAAGAGAGGGGAAAGTGCTGTGGATGTAGTAAAGTAGTAGAGCTCTTAGCATATGTGAGGTTCAGGCTCAGGGCTCATTTCTATCACTGCAAAATGTTTTCCTAACAGAACTTTTAAGTGCTTTGCTGTTTCCTGGTTTATCAAATTGAAATGTCAATGCTTTTTTTTTTTTTTTTTTTAACTTGGGATCCTCCTGCCTCAGCCTCCCAAGTTGCTGGGATTACAGGTGTGTGCCACTGCGCCTGGCCAATACCTGGCTTTTAAAAGCCTTCATTCTACCTCTATTCTTTCCAAGGCAATATATTCTTGTTTGCTTTTTTTTTTTTTTAACTAACAGACATCAGGGCCTCATCACCTCAGCAACATTTCTGGGGACCTAATGATATGGGGTGTGGTAAGCTTTTGTCTCTTGTCCCTTCTCCAAACCCATCCCTCTATTTTCACGTTGTGTTCGAGACTCTACAAACCCTATTTCAGCCTTGCTAGCTGTCACATTAGGGGGCGCTAAAGGAAGACTGGAAGCTTGAAAAGCAAAGAAAGGATTGCTCCTTCCTGTTTGTTCATGGAACTTTCTGGGGGCTTCCTGTTAGCTTGCAGTTTCTATAAGTGTCTCCCATCAACACTTGACCCCAGCAGAGGCAGTTCTTTTCTACAGCAGCTGAATCCAATTTGTGGTATATCAACACTTGGAGAATCAGCCTCATTGTATTCCCTGAGAGACATCAATACTAGTTGGACAGCTGGTCTTCCACAGGTATGGGTTTCGACTCCAAGGGGCCCTTTCTGGAAGCATTTAAGTTTTTAATTTTTTTACCACATTTTTTAATTGGTACAATATAGTTGTATATAATGATGGGATTCATTATTATATATTGGTACATGCAGCATTTAAGTTTTAATAATTTCACCTCTCATATGTTCAAATATGGTTCTCTCAGCTCTAGGGGTGGAAATTACTCTCTGTATTTACTACTACTCTGATCCCTACGAGTTCTTGTTTTAAATTTTTGGTAACCTAGTCAACAACTTTAATTACTATCTTTAAAAATATATTAAATTCTATCTGTATATGCAACTGGTGTGTTTTCCCTTTACTTACTAGAAACCTGTCTGGGTAGTTCAGAAAACAAATTTTCAAAGATGAAATAGAATGGTGCAGGACTGAGCTCCCCACTCCCAGGAAATGAGATGCTGGAAATGCGTGGTGATGCATAAGATCATCATGAATAAGATTATCACATACAGCTGAGAGGTCAAGTGGTTGCTATAGGTAATCATGATCAGAATGACTTTGGAGCAGAATGGGTACTTCTGAGTACTCTGGAACACTAAGTACAAATTTAGTTCTTTAAATATTCAGCTCAGGGCTGGTGGCATAGCTCAGGAGTAGCGCTTGTCTAGCATGCACAAGGCCCTGGGTTCAATCACCACTACCGCAAAAATTAAAAAAATAAAATGTCCAGCTCACATCATAGGGGAAAAGTGAACTTTCATCACAACCCTAACACAGTCTTGTATCTTGTAGGGCTGAGTTATCTGAAAATCAAAAATATTTGTGTGGTTGTGGAATTATAAAATCAATTGAATTCGTAGCCTCTCCACGTCTCATGTTAAAGTTAAGGCATTGACTGGGAAAGAAAATAGGAATGGGGATGTTATGGACAGAATGTTTATGTTCCTGGTAAATTTATGTTGAATCTCTAACCGCCCCCATGTGATGGCATTTGGGGACGGAGCCTTTGGGAGGTGATTGGTTTATGATGTTATGAGGACACAGCACCATAATGTAAGTTATGTACTTATTAGAAGAGGAGGAGACCAGAGCTTGCTCACTCTGCATGCTCACAAAGAACAGGTCATGAGAATACAGAGCAAGAAGGTAGCGGCCGAGTATCTAAGAGAAGAGGCCTCAGAATGAAATCTATTTTCTGGCACCTTGATCTTGAACTTCCCAGACTGGTATTTTGTTATAGCAGCTTAGCTGACTAAGGGAATATCTAGTCTCAGATGAACTGAAAAACCTAATTTCTTAGTGACTCTGGGCCGGCCTCCCTTGCCTGTGAGACACAGCTTCCCTCCCTGTGTCTGAGGAAACTAGTCTTGCATGAAAACATTGTAATAACATGTTGAGCAGTTTCCATTCTCAAGATTCACACAACTGAGTGCCATCTGACCTGCTTTTCTACTAGTGAACCCATCACTAGGATCTCATGCTCCAGCAAAGCAAGCACAAAGTGTGAAGAAGAAATAGCTCGCACACCAAAAGAATTACAAGATTTTGCTAATCAGTATAGGCAGAAGCCTGGGAAGTATGTATGGAAGTGGACTTTAAGAGGTAACAAACAACTTGAGCATGGCCAAATCTTTGAATATAAATAAATAATTTTGCAAGAATATATTCTGGAGTTACTGTGTTAGCATGTAGCTGGACATGGTGCTCTAGTTGAGTGGTTAACTAAAACTTAAACTCAGCAGTGGCCTATATTTTGTGAAGTTGAGATGCCAAAACTTCCTCCAGTGTTGTGTGGAGGAGGATTAGGGAGATAGGAGTGTTAGAGTCAACTTATCTTGTGTGACCTTCATACTACCCCATCTCTCCCCAGCTTCATTCCCTGAGAGGGCCAAGAGATACTCCCTTCATGAGGATGCCAAGCAAGGTCTGTATGATAGGAAGACTAGAGCTCAAGGCCAAGATCATAATGAGTTGCCACAATGGAGAATCACCCTGTCTCGTTCAAGTTTCAGATATGCAATATGTTTCCAGACCCGGAATCCCCTGTTGAATCCTTCCCTTGAAGAAGGATTCTGAAGCATCACCACAAGTATAAATTATGAATCTTACTACAAGCAATCCCCCAAGGGAAACTGTAGCCATATGCAAGGATGACTGCAATGGGGAAGGAAATACGAGGATTCCTGAATACTGACTCTCAGTTGTTGAATCTAAATGCTGCTGTGGCCTACCTAGCCAATAGGGGGGCTTTGAGTGTTCAAGTAATAGATTGAGTTTTAGCTCAAGTTCAACTCACAGTATGCTCAGCACATTTGTGAACACACCCTGTGGTTATTTCTTCCAGTTCTTACAATTAGAGTTGACATATTTTGTCACTGAGAGATTCCCCATGTTGTCTTTCTGAGTCATTAATAACCATCATTATGACAGGAAGGACCGAGAAGAAGCCCCCAGAACTTCTTTTGCTTACCAAGATAATAAACCAAAACCACTGCATGACTAAGGGGAATTGTGGAGAGGAAAGACACCATCAAAGATTCGGAAGAAGTAGGGGTGATGATACCACTCACCCCCATTTAACTCTCCAGTTTGACCTATGAAGGCAGCAAGTTGACCTTAGAAATGAAGGGTCATCTTAAACCTAATCAGAGCATGACTCCATTAACAGCTGCCATTTCCTATGAGCATGTGTTAGCGGGAGCAGCTCTACAGCTGCTGATACCTGGTCTGTAGCTATTGGCGACAGACATTTTTATTTTCTCCATATCAGTTTGTAAGAACAAACTGAAAGAGTTTGATTTTACTTGTCAGACCAATGGCACAACTTTACAGCCTTGCCTGAGTCCAAGGACCCACCTGCATTCTAATGGAGTCCAAGGAGACCATCTTGACAGTCCATGCATCTCACTGGCCCACTACATTGATATGCTGAGTGAATCTGATGAACAGGAAACAGCAAATACTTTAGATGCCTTATTAATGAGCATATGAATCAGAGGGTGGGAAAGAATCACCATCAAATTTCAGGGCCTCATCACCTCAGCAACATTTCTGGAGAGCTAATGGTATGGGGTGTGTATGGATAATTGCCTCCAAAGAACAGTGGTGCTTGGCGCATGCCTGTAATCCCAGCAGCTTGGGAGGCTGAGGTAGGGGGATCGCAAGTTCAAAGTCAGCCTCAGCAACTTAGCAAAGCCCTAAGCAACTCAGGGAGACCCTGTCTCTAAATAAAATATAAAAAAGGGCTAGGAATATGGCTCAGTGGTTAAGCACCCCTGGGTTCAATCTCTGCTACCCAAATAAAACAAAACTGTAGACCCTTTTGGATTTGGGAGCTAATGTACACATACTTCAGTTGTTACTTTGTTTGACTCTTTTGCCAAATAAGCCATAGATGCTTCCTGTTTTGAGTAAGGACAACAAGAAGGGAATGTTTGGCAGTCAGTCCAATCTGCAGGGCAAGTTGTTCTTCCAGTGACACCTGATAACCCAGCAGATCCAATGATGCTTGGTATTTCTGCAGCAAGTACCACCGCTGTATGAACCCTCTAGCCAATATCACTAAAGAATTGAGCACCAGCTTCTAGGGGGTGGGACCATATTCACACCCTGATGACTTTGCTTGAGAAACGCCTGCTGGTTTGCTTCTAAACACTCAATTGCAGGCATCAAGAAACCACACAGGAAAAAAAGAAAAGAAAAACCATACAGGCTGAGCTTCTTATTGTGAACCTATGTCCCAAACTGTAAGCTGGGTGTATGTAATGGCAATCTGTCAGCTGGTCCAATGAGGTCCAGAAGGTATGAGCAAGTTTCTTGTGGGTTCTCAATACTGACACCTGTGGAATTGCCTCTTCAGTCTCCTCTAAAAGCAAGAATCCTGGCTCCATTTACTCTCAATATATGTATTCATTTGTTTGGTCCTCCTAAATGCAAATACTGAAATGACCATGGATATTTACTAGGTTCTGGGTGTATTCACACACAGCGGCCACACAAAGCAAATTTCCATTAGCTTTGTAGATCAAAAAGCTCTACTCATACTGAGAATGTAAAAGATTGCAGTACTTGTAGTTCAAGATCGGGGCAGTAACTGTGCCAACAGCTAATGAAAACATCCAAGAAACTGAAATGGAGTAGAGTGACATACTATATACACTCAGGCGTTCTGAGCCAAATGACTTGAACGTTTTGCAAAAACATGGGTAAATACATACCCAACTGGCTTCTGTGAACATTCTGCTGACAGTGCAGATGCCTTCAGTTCTGGGCTGCTCCTGAGCAGCCTTGTGAGATGCTGTTATGTCTAATTTTCTTTCGGGGTCAAAATTGTGCTCCTTTATTACTATGCATTTCATCAGGAAGCCCTATCAGCATTAGTTAGCAGATGTCTCTGTTAGGGAGCCACAATCACAATTAAAGCTACTATGCATCCTACTTTGTGACAAGTTGGGGAATTAAACAAGGAAAAAGAGCATAACTCCATTACAAAAGATGACTTTTTCTTCAACTTATAACGTGGTATATGGCTGAGCATGGTGGTCCATGCCTGTAGTTCCAGCTACTCAGGAGGCTGAGGCAGCGAGGGTTCCAAGTTTGAGGCCAGCCTCAGCATTTTAGGGATACCCTCAGCAACTCAGGAAGACCCTATTTCAAAGTAAAAAAAAAAAGGGTTGGAGGTGTAGCTTAGTGGTAAAGCACCTTTGGGTTCAACTCCCAGTACCAAAAAATAAAATAAAAATATGATATAAATTATACATCTAGCTGTATACAACTACTAGTCTATCAATTCATTGACTTATACACATTAATTAGAACAGTAGCCCTAAGCAATGGCAGCTTTCTGTGTTCTAGAAAGGCATGCATTTTGGCTCTCTGTCCTGATTCCACATGACACATTTCTGTGCATCATTTTTTAAAAGCTAATAATTTGGGAAAGGTTTGTAACATTTTTACAGAAGTGTTATGGTTTTTGAAGGTGAAATACTACTAAATTTCTTTAAAGGTAGAGTGCTCGCCTAGCATGTGCAGGGCCCTGGGTTCGATCCTCAGCACTACATAAAAATAAATAAATAAAGGTATTGTGTCCAATTACAACTAAAAAATAAATATTAAAAAAGATTATATCACAAATCAAACATGTGTTAATTGATGTGTTGAAGGAAAGGAAAGGCCCTTTTTCTATTATGTCCAGCTTTTACAACTTAATGGGGCCATCTGGGCCTGGGGTTTTCTTTTTTGACAAGATTTTTAACAATAAATTCATTTTACTTAATAGAAATAGGACTATTCAGCAGGGCACGATGGTGCATGCCTATAATCCCAGCATCTCAGGAGGCTGATGCAGGAGGATCATGAATTCAAAGCCAGTCTCAGCAACTTAGCGAAGCTCTAAGCAACTTAGTGAAACCCTGCCTCTAATAACATATAAAAAGGGGTTGGGAATGTTGCTCAATAGTCAAACACCACAGGGTTCAATCCCTGGTATCAAAAAGATAAAATAAAATAAGAAATAGGACTATTATCTACTTCTTCTTTAGTGAATTTTGATTGTTTATGACCTTCAAAGACTTGGGTCATTTTGCCTAAGCTGTTGAATTTGTGTGTGTAGATTTATTTTTATGATTCCTTCATTATTCTTTTTAGTATCTTGGGATTCTGTGGGAATAATCCCCTTTTATTCCTCATGTTTATAATTTCTGTTTTCTCTGTTTTTAGTTTGGCTAGAGGTTTATCAATAAAAACATAAAAGTCAAGTCAGGAGACTTCTTTGTTCTTGTAGTATCAGCACTTGGGAGGCTGAGGCAGGAGGATCCATGAGTCCAGAAGACCAACCTGGACAGCATATCAAGATCCTATCTCAAAATATAAAAAATGACATAATGATCTCAAAAAAACAACTTTGGGTTTCATAGATTTTTTTCCCTATTTTCAATTACATTGATTCTTTTTCCTCTTTTTACTTGCTTTGAAATTTTTTTGTTTTGTTTTGTTTCGTTTTTGTTTTTGGTGGTACTGGAGATTTAACCTAGGGGCACTGTACCACTGAGCTACATTCCCAGTCCTTTTTTATTTGAGACAGGGTCTTGATAAAATTTCTGAGACTGGCCTTAAACTTGAGATCCTCCTGCTTCAGCCTCCCAAGTCACTAGGGATTATAGGTGTGCACCATCACACTCTTTTTCTATTTTCTCAAGGCAGAAGCTTTGGTTTTTGATTCAGGATCATTTTTGTTTTCCAAAAGAATTTTTATTACTATAAGCTTCCCTCTAAGTACTTATATAGCTGCATCTCACACATTTTAATGTTATAGTTTTGTTTTCATTCAGTTACAAAGTATTTCCTAATTTTCCTTGAAGCTTCCTCTTTGACTCATGGACTATTTTGAAAGTATTAATTTCCAAATATTTGGAGATTTTCCAGTTATCTTTGTGACATTGATTGCATTGTGATCAGAGACCATATTTTGCATGGCTTAAAGTTTTTAAATTTGTTAAGTATTGTTTTATAATCTGGGATGTTTCAAACTTGACACTTGCTTTTACTTTACTTGCAAGTTGTTAAGTTAGCCTGTTACTATTTCATGATGCTGGCATTTGTATTCATATGTAATTTCGCATAAATATTATGAAGCTTATGTCAGTAACTGCAAGTAACACTAACCTGTCCATAGGTGAAGTGGGCATTTAGAGGGGATCCTAGAGAGGAAAGGACGGGGCTCTAGAGCCTGCTGTTTCTGGGCCATGATTCTGTGTGTAGACTGTGGAGTCAGGAGACCTCTTTGTTCCTTCACTCCCTGTGTGACTTTGGACAAGTTAATTAGCATTTGAATTCCTTGTCTGTCAAAGGAAGAATAAACTACTCCACAGGAATACTTCACGTAGGCCAGCCATGAGATTAAGGGAAATTCTTCAGACCCTTATTCATGTTAAAGACATACCTTTTTGAAGATAAATATGAGGACAGAGGGCTGAGTGTGGCACTAGGAATACTGAAGGACCTGGGGACCACACAAATATTCATGAACTGTGAAAAGTTAAATTTATCTAGCTGATCAGTCATATGGAGTTGAGAATTCAAAGTTGAATTCTTTGAACAGTTGTTACTGGCAGGGGTCATTTATTTTGGGTTGAATAATAATGACCTTTAAAATCTATTGAGGTTTAGCTTCCTTTCTCCCTGCTAGCTTCTTCCCGGGTCATTGCCACAGTCCTTTAGAGTATTCTGTTTTGTATAGTTTATTTTTGCTTACACATGGCTGATTTTGTTTTTGTTTTTGCAGTACTGGGGATTGAACCCAGGGCCTTGCACACACATTCTTGACAAGTATTCTAACTGAACTACATCCTCAGGCCCCCCTCCTTTTTTCTTTTCTTTTCTTTTTTTTTTTAAACTTTGAAGCGAGGTCTCACTAAATTACTGATGCTAGCCTTGAATATGTGATCCTCCTGTCTCAGCCTCCTAAATTGCTGGGATTATAGGTATATGCCACCATTTCCAATGGAATACTCCCCTCACCCCACTTTTTGTAGTACTGGGAATCGAGTCCAGGACCCTGCTCGTACATGCTAGGTAGGTATTCTACCACTGAGCTACACCCCCAGCATTTTTTTTTTTTTCATTTTCCTAAGACAGAATTTCACTAAGTTGCCCAGGCTGGCCTTGAATATGTGATCCTTCTGCCTCAGCCTCCCAAGTAGCTGGGATTAAAAAGGTGTATACCACCATGCATGTTTCTGATATTCTCTCTTGAAGGAAGGGATGTGGGGGCCAATGTAGCTCTATGTGTTTTAAGTAGAGGACAGAGCTGTGTGGAGAACTCAAGCCTCTACTTGAGTATCCTGACTGTAGGAGGTCACTGGGATCCTGGAGTACAAAGTGAATGGGAAACAGGGATGTAGAGAACAAAGGGAGAGAGTGCCTTCTATTGCTCTAACAAATTTCTCCAATAGCCAGCAGCTTAAAACAATGCACATTTCCTATCTCACACAGTTTCTGAGGGTCAGGAATTCAGGAGAGCTTAGGGTCTCACAGGCTGTACTGCAGTATCTAGTCTTGGAACTGAAGGCTGTTTCTAAGACAGCTCGTGTGGCTCTTTGCAGAGGCCTGTTTCCTCACCGCTTGGGCCTTCCCACCAGCGGTTCGAGTGTTGCAGCTGCTTCCCCCAGAGTGAGACCCAAGAGAGAAAGAGCAACACAGAAAAGCCAGTGTTATTCATAGCCTGACCTAGAAGTGAGGTTGTACTCCATTGACCACATAGAACAATCTTGAGACCATGTTGGAGGCGACCACACAAAAGCATGAAAACCAGAGGTGGGAATCTCTGGGAACCATCTTGAAAGCTGGCAGTCACAGCGACTTTGCCTTTGGCCAACTGACTTTGCCTTCCAAGGCACAAGTCAGGCTTCTGGGGCCAGGCTTGGAGAGCCAGTGTGAGGTTGGTTTAGTGGAGATTTGGTTGGTGAACATTGGGAGCATGTTGAAGAACTTTAATCAGACCAATATATATTGTGCATTTCCCCCCAACATTGAACATTATAGTGGGACCATGGATCTGTTTGGAGATATAGATGACATTTCTTCAGAGAGTGATGAGGACAATCTACTACCCATTCCAAGACAGCCTGTTGTAAGTACCATCATGAATCTCAATTGATCTCATTATGTGAAGATAAGAAAAAGGTTCAGAGGCTGAGGGTCTGTTTCTCTGATGTTGAGAGAGGACAAGGATAACTGAACACCTGGTGAATGGGGGTATTCTTGGCTGTACTGGGAATGTGGGATATTAGAAGTCACAGCAGGAACTGCTCAGACAAAGCTGATACCAACTTCAGGG
This sequence comes from Marmota monax, assembly GCF_021218885.2. NCBI lineage: Eukaryota > Metazoa > Chordata > Mammalia > Rodentia > Sciuridae > Marmota > Marmota monax. The sequence goes on along the minus strand of NW_026693777.1, from coordinate 52,931,262 downwards.
CGGGACCAGGAGGACTCATAACGTGGGCTATGTTGGTATTTTCTGATTTTAGCAGTAAGTATTGATGGGTTGAATAATTTCACACTTCTGTCGCTGGCTATCTTATGAAAAATAGAAACATCAATAAAATAGATATTTTTTTCTAGTAACCCAGGCTAACAGACCTCGTTCCCATGTTATTTTTGTTGGCTGGTTTTAAGTGGTGGAAGGTGAAGTTCTAGGAGAGGCTTGGAGAGATTGCTATTTTATCCCTAGAGCAGTGCCTGAATTTACCTCCTTTCAAACCTTCGTCTGACTGGTGCAGAGTAAAGCTAGTGCATTTTGAATGTCTCCTCACGCTCTTACCTTCTGATTCCTCTCTTAGGATGAACACAGAATACCTCAGGACCAGCAGGAAGAAGAGCCTGTTTCTGAAACCAGAATAGAAATAAAAATTCCCAGTATCAACTCTGACTTAGGAAATGAATTATATTTTGTTAAACTACCCAAGTTTCTCAGTATAGAACCCAAGTAAGAGAACTGATTAAAAATTTCAAGATACTGACTAAAACTTTGAAGAACAAAAATATTTTTCTTATTTATCATGAATTGACTAATCATATAGATATTTCTCCTGTAACTTAAAAAAATGAATTTAGGATGTACTAAGGTAGAAAAATGAAGAATTATTGGTAAGAGTTTTAATATTAATAATCTTTCTAGCATTTTGGTACTTTAAACAGACATCATGACTGATGGAGGCATTTTTCACTAGTGTAAAGCTGAATAATTGGAAAATGAGTGAGGAAGATGAGACAAACCACAAATGTTCAGTGCAGAGATCATTGTGAATCTAGAAAACATTATTTTGACAACAAAATAATGTTGATGGGTAGTACCTATATGGAACATGGGTATAAGCTCTTGTGATTAAGCATGACCTGTTCTTAAAAAAATATATGAAATGCTAGATCATGTGTTACTTACACTTGCAAGACATATTCCTCCAAAGAAGACTTTGAATTGTTAGTCACATTTGGATTTTATTTCAGACAATATGTTTTATAAATTTCAAGAAAGTACCATAATTTGCATACTTCCTTAAAGGCTTACATGAAGTTGTTCACTGTGATTTTAAGAAACATTGGTGCATATTGGAAAGATGAGTAATAGTGTCAATCATATTCATTATTAACTATGACTAATATGATATTAAAAAAATTTTAGACCTTTCGATCCTCAGTTTTATGAAGATGAATTTGAAGATGAGAAAGTGCTTTATGAGGAAGACAGAACCAGGTTAAAATTAAAGGTATTACCTCATGCTCTATTCCTTTTTTGTTTTTTCTTTAAAAAAAATTTTTTTTTAGTTATAGTTGGACACAATACCTTTTTATTATTTATTTATTTTTTCATGTGGTGCTGAGGATCGAATCTAGCGCCTCACACCTGCTAGGTGAGTGCTCAACAGCTGAGCCACAACCCCAGCCCTGTTTGCTTTTTTTATGAGATGGGGTCTCACTGTATTGTCCAGACTGTCCTTAAACTCCTGGGCTCAAGGATCCTCCTGCTTCAGCCTCCTGAGTAGCTGGAACCACAAACACTCACCACTCTGCCTGGCCTAGTTTTTTCTTTTGTAAAGTACAGGAATGATAACTCAAGACTCGAGTTTATGAAAATCTTTCATGTTACCTGTTATCAATAAATAACTGTTTAGAACAAAGAAGTAAATGACTTTTCAAAGTATTTTTAGGGGAGAAGGGACATTATACTCTCTCTTTTTAAATTCCTGTAGGTTTGTCACTTTTCTTTTTTGTTTCTTTTTTTGCAATTTCAAATTTTTCGATAGAAGTAGGGATAAAAACTGTTGCAAACTGTTTCTTCCTTCAGGATTATGTAGTGAGGTATACAGAACTGCCTCCACATTTCCTGGTGGGTAGATGCTAGCAACATTCCACAGTAGAAAAGTCTTAGACTCTGTGGATATTCAAATTATGCACAAAAATAAACCTTGCCATTAGCTTGTTCTTCTCTAGAAGGCCTGGGCTGGCGGGCACTACCTGTCAGGCTCCACAGGATGTTTTGTCTTCCTTAATCAGGTTTCCTCTGAGCTCCTATCAGGGGCCCCAGTGGTAGCACAGGACATGGTCAATTTTTACTCTACTTTTATGACTTGGAGTTTCCCACTATGTGGGGAAATTTGGCCTCAAAAACATGGCAGAGCACAAGTCTTGGGTTTTAATTTTTTGTTAATTAGTTAGTTGTTTATTCTTTTTTAAAAATTTAATTTCATGCACAGAGTTCCTCTGTCTCATTAAGCTAAAGGACGCTTATTAAGCCCTTCTTTCCTGGACTCTGCAAAGACAAAGGTCTCAAATTCTTTTTTTTTTTTTTCTACTGGGGATGGAACCCACAGCTTCATGCATGCTAGGCAAGTGCTTTACCACTGAACTACACCCCCAGCCCAGAGGTCTCAGTTTGAACTGCCCACTATATGTGGACCAAAGCCTCAGCCTGCATCATGCTGTGCTTCTGCTTCCACTGCTGTGAATTGAATCTCAGAGAAGTTTTAAGCAAAATGTCTGTTTAATTCAACCAATAACTCTAGGTATTTGCAGCAGATGGGTTTCAGTGTTTAGTAAGCTTATTCCATCATTACCTATCAATTCTTGGCATATGATTATAGATCACTTGAGGAAAAAAGATGTATTTAAATTGGTTTTCTAATACCTTTGTGTTTTGAATCAGGTAGAAAATACTATACGATGGAGGATTCGCCGAGATGAAGAAGGAAAGAAAGTTAAAGAAAGCAATGCCCGGATAGTCAAGTGGTCAGATGGGAGGTAAATGCAATATGCCCCAAGAATGTTGAAATACTCCAGGGAGGCCTGGATGAGTAGGACTTTATTTGGGTGTTATTTTCATTAAAGAATTGACACACGGTAGACCCCTGGCTTTACCTAGAAAAACTGAGAGAAGCAAAGTCAAGGTCATTCTAACCTTGCTGGTGGGAGACCTTGGACATGGACCCAAGTTGTGTTCAAATCCCTTATGTCTGCCTTGTTCATGTGAAAGACTAAGGCTAGTTTTCATCTGTGAGATTCCAGATATTTTAATTAATATTTTTGAAAAATGATTTCTGTTGGCTAATGAAGTGGTAGCAATTGGGGAAATTACAAGGAATTATATTTCAAGTTGAAAGGAGGATAGATTTGACCACATTTTACTTTGAAGAGAAGTAAGTTATTGACAGTAGCTTTTCTTCCTTATGAATTCAGTATAAAGACAGGATCCCACAGTTCTTCATTTTTTAAGTGAAGCTAACAGGGTAGAATGGATGCTGTAGGGCTCACTAAATATTCATCTTAATAGCTGAATGGCTTTTCCTTTCCAGCATGTCTCTGCATTTAGGCAACGATGTGTTTGATGTCTACAAAGCCCCACTGCAGGGCAATCACAACCACCTATTTATAAGGGAAAACACTGGTCTACTGGGACAAGCCATCTTTAAATCCAGACTTACCTTTAGGTAATTGTTCCTATCTGCACATTGTCACTTGTGGTTAAAGAGTAACAAAGTGGAGTGTTGTTCCCGATTCTTCCAACTGACCTAATTCCATAGTGCGGCTCACCAAGGACTGGGGACTGATTCTCAAGTTAACTGCGAATTTCTGTTTTGGACGCCATTTCTCTGGGAGCTAGCTCATGCCATCAAGAGACTGATGTATAACCTAGGAGACAGGTATATTGACTCACATTGGTCAGCGCACCTGGTAACAGTCTTAACAATGCATTTTTGTGGCCTTTCCCTTTAGTGAAATTGACCTGGAAGTTAAGTGTCATCAGAATGGTGCCAGTGTGTAGATGCAACAGGCATGACCGGCTGTGCCCAAACAATGTGTAGATCAGCTGAGCTCATTGCCATGGGTGGTGCTGTGGTGCCTTCTAGACACCCTCCCTCTGAAAGACACACTGCTGAGATTAGGATCGACTTTCCTCTAGAGTTATGGGCACAGGTTCTGTTTGGGATCATGAAGATCTTCTAAAATCAGATTGCAGTCATTCTTGCATAACTTTGCAAAAAAAAAAATCATTTAATTCTATACTTAAAAAGAGTGAATGTTATGGTATATTATTATACCCAGAGAATTTGTTGGTGTTTATATAAACATTGTGAGGGACAGCTCTGAGATTGTGTAATCTTGAGGAGGGGTCTCAAACTCACTAACTTCCAGTTCCCTCTGCTATAACATGAAGATAATGTCTACCTCTCAGAGATGTTGTGTTAATTAAGTTGAAGACTATATAAAACTTCCTGGAGAAACCTGGCACAATAAATGGTGCTCCTTTTAAGGATGTCTCCTAGAATGGCATCCCAAAGATACGCAGTACTTATTCTGCCTGTTCTGCACCATGCCCTGTGCTGCCCCATAGTGCCCTGTGTTCCACAGTGGGATATCTGCCCAACACAACTTTGTTTCTTACATTTCTCCATAGCCATGCCTTCTTTGGAGACCCTTTCCTAAAGCTCATCCTTCCTTTGCTCTTTGACCTTCCTCCCAGTTTTATCCAGGTGGAGGGACTCACTTTCAGTTCTCCAATTGTGCTTTCTGCATTTGTGCCACCCTTAAAGAACTAAGGTCTCGTATTACTTCTCTTCTATGTGAGTGGGGCTGTGTGTTCTTTATAAAAGCCCTTGACCTTACCACCTGCCTTCCCTTCTTTCCACTCCACTCCTACTCACACAGTCAGACTTCCCCAGGAGGAGGGGCAGCGGGGTGTGGGGGTGGGGTGGGGAGCTTCTCAGGGAGCCAGAGAATGGGAAACTGTGGTTCTGCCTCCTTGCTCTGTCACTGTGAGGCTGTCACTGTCTCCAGGTTATTTGGCTGTTAGTATGCTTGCCCCCAAATGTTCTTGGTAAAGAGTGAGACATTGTTGTTGTTCATTTCCTGGCAGACCTCACTCTACAGACAGTGCCACACATAGAAAGATGACCCTGCCACTCCTGGATAGAAATTCAAAGACACAGATTAGAATCTTGCCAATAGCTGGTCGTGATCCTGAATGCCAACGCACAGAAATGATTAAGGTATGTTCTCTAGGTTTTATCCTAGATTTTTTTTTGTGTGTATTAAGAGGTGTTATTTTCCAGAATATTAATTCACTTTTTTTTTGCTGCCACTATTATTTCTCGTAGTTACCAGAATCCAGCTTACCTGCTAAGTTTGTAGTTTATCAGCCACAATAATGTCAATGGCTGATGGAAGCTTATAGCAAACAAGGGACTCAGGCGCTGTCCCCATGATCTATAAGATTTCAGAGAAAAACTATTGATTTTTAAAACTCAACCTCTTTTTGACAGACATTACAGAACTGTATTAGAAAATAGGAAGGTCAAAAGAACATTCCAGACTTGCCTGACACTGGTCCAGCCTTTTGACCAAAGTGCAGAATGCCAGGCAGCTGTAAGGCAAGGAAGGTTCTGCCTTGTAGCTTGGGGATCCCCTCACCCCCGCCTGTTGTCAGGGGCTGTGGGAAGCTCTCTGGGTTGAGGGTCAGGACAGGAATATATATCTAGACACTTTGGGAGTGGAATGTAGGAAGGTCCGGTGTGTGCAGCTCAGGGATGACAAAGACAGCCCCCACTCCCCTGGGAAGTCAATTCAGCTGTCCTGGGCATGGATTGGGTTTCTCAGGCTGTTGGCTTTTCTGCATGGGCTGAGTGGCACTGTCCTGAGAGAACAGTGTAAGTTCTGAGACCACTCCTGTGCCAGGTCTGAGTGGGCTGACTAGAGTGAGGGATCCTTCCCTCCTCTTCACCCTTGTATTGCCTTCATGATGTCAAACCAAACCAAACCATCCACTGTGTGGTAACAGAGGTGCAAAAAGAGGTGTCTGCACTCTGGAGATACAGGGCCTAGGTGCTGTCTTGGACTAGGCATTTACATGTTTCTTAGGGTAAAAGAGGGTTCAAGTAGGCATGAAAGTAGCTTTTTTTTTTTTGAGACAGGGTATGGCTGGTATAAACCTCTTGGCCTCAATTGATCCTCCCCCTTAGCCTCCTCAGTAGCTGAGATTAGAGGTGTACACCACCATGTCCAGCTAAAAGAGTTTATTTGCTTCTTTACAGAAAGAAGAAGAACGCTTGAGGCTGTCTACTCACCAGGCTGTCCATCTGCAGGGGAAACAGAACCAGCAGGGGCCAAGTGTTCTTGACCAGGACCTTGGCAGTGATGAGGATGAGGAAGGTGAGGAGGCCTCTAGCCTGGATGCCACTGAGGCCCATTACTAAGGGAAACTCTGGGCTGTGCCAGGTTTGGTCAGATCTTACTTCAGGTGACAGGGCCTGCTTTGCTCTGGTGAGTTCTTCCTCCCTGTCCATCAGCCAGTACAACACCCCCACCCCCCCACCCCCCCACCACTTTGGTTGTTTTTGTTTTTGTTAGAGCCACTTTCTCACAGAAAAGGTTAACTGTGAACATAAGGCATTTCCAAAACAAAGAAAATGTATTAAATAAATGTTTGTGGAGGAAAATGTATGTTATCATATAAATTGTTATATATGCAGTTAATTGTATAATTAAGGACTCAGTATTTAAATTTCATAGTTCTTAAAGATGATAATACCTAACGTTTCTTGGTTTTTGTTTTTATAGTGTTAGGGATTGAACCCATGACCTTGTGCATGTGAGGCAAACACTCTATCAACTGAGCTATATCTCCAGCCCCTTTCTTGGATATTTGAGGTTGTCAAATAACTTGAGAAAAACCTTTCAATCTAAGTCATTTCAGCAAGTGTGAAAGTTATATCTGCCTTCCCACTGACACTTAAAAATACCTGTTGTCTTCTCAAGGACAATGTCTAGTGGGAAGTAACAATATTCAGCAGAAGACACTTTCAAGAATAAAAGGGTCATCATCTTCGTCAGTTGTTCTGGGAAAAGCCAGTGTAAAAGGACTGGCCACTGTAGGCAGAAGGTGCTGACAGACTAAAAAAAGAAGTAGACAGTTTCAGGATTGCACAGAATGCAATTTATTGGGGACTTACTGACAGAAGCATGGTCAAGGCTGGCAGCAAGATCAGTGGATCCTCAACTTGGGTGAGAGAAGGAGGATTATGTAGCGGTCAGGACAAAGGTGGTGTTCATCTACCAGGTTTATATGCAACTAACAGCAAAGACGTCAGGCACATTCCTGGTGCTGATGAACTAGGGTCTGATCATAAAGATTCACAAACCACTATGCATAGGACAGGGTTGCTCAGGGGCAACCATGGTGGTGATGATTCAAGATGGCTATGGTCAGGTCAAGTTGAATCACTACAGAGGTCAATACCATGTCTAAAATTCCTTTGCTTTCAGAGGAACAAGCTAGATATTCCTCAGACGACAGTGATGAAAGATCAGAAGATGAAGTTCAAAGATTACTCAAAGAAAAGAAAATCACTGGTGATGAGGTAAGCCCGCGTTTACTCAATTCTAAGGGTTGGCCTTGTGCCCAGGAATCAACTCCTGGGAAGAGGAGCTCACAGACCAGAAGCAATTTGTCTCACTGAAATTCAGTGAGACAAATGCAATAATAGGAATTAGAGTGGCCCAGAGAAGGGTCTGATACCTGTGCTTGATGGCTCTTGGAAGGCTTCTCAGAGGAGACTTCTAATAGGCACTAAGAGTAAGTGGAAGCTTGGCAGGCACATGGGCCAGAGTTGAGCATTTCAGGAAGGAACATACTATAAGACAAGATGCAGGATTCTCAGATACCATAGCTCAGGTAAAGAATGATAGTTTGGTGTCAGTAAAACAAGGAATCTATCATGTTTGTTGTGGAAAAATGAGTATCTTTATTGTTTGGATATTATAGTAGTTGAGGGTTATTTCTATTGAAATATTTCTCCCAGTATTTCCTTGTTTTCTTTTATAACTTCAAAGGAACAAAGAAATTTTAAGTCTTAACTAAGTATGAGAATCACTGTTATTGCCTTTATGCCATATGAATTTATTCATTATTTTTGTAACACTTAGCATATGTATTTTTTTTAGTACTGGGGATTAAACCCAGGGCACTCTACCACTGAGCTGCATCCCCAACCTTTCCCCCTACCTCCTAGGTGGGTCTTGTTAAGTTACCGAGGTTAGCTTTGAACTTGCCATCTTCTTACCTCAGCCTCCTGAGTCATTGGGATTACAGGCATGTGCCACTGTGCCTGGCTTGCATTCTAAGTTCCAGAGATACAGATAGAAATAAGTCTCATAGTCACATAAATGCTTAATTAAACTTTAGTGACTTTTTCATTTGTTTTCCATACACATATATATTTAAAGATTTAAACCATACTGAAAAAACACATAAGTCATTAGCAATCTTTGCTTAAAATCAAAAGGCTTTTAAAAAGCTCTAAAATACTGAATTGTAGATAGAAAAAAGTGAAGTACTGAGGAAGAGAGGGACATATTTCAAGTAATATGGTAAGGTCACTCAGTAAACCAGGCGTGGTGCACATACCTATAGGTATAGGTATTCCTGTACTCAGGAGGCTGAGGGAGGAGGTTTGAAAGACCACAAGTTTGAGGTCAGCTGGGGTAACTTAGCAAGACCTTGTCTCAAAATAAAACAGTGGGCCTGGGGTTGTGGCTCAGTGGTAGAGCGCTTGCCTCCCAAGCGTGAGGCACTGGGTTCGATCCCCAGCACCACATAAAAATAAACATATTTTAAAACATTAAAAAATAAAACAGTGGTAGAGGGCTTGCCTAGCATGTTCAAGGCCCTGGGTTCAATCTCCAGTGTGGCAAAACAAAAACAGTCAGTATAGAAAGAAAGTCAGTCTTACATGACAGCAGCCCTGGGAAACCCAGTTTCTAGGAGCCTGACCTTATAGAGCCAGTGTCTCGTGTGATGCACGTCAGCCACTAGGAGTGTCAAGGTCTAACATGAGGAGCTGACTCTTCCCTTGTCAGCTAGAACCTATTTTAGTAAGATTTCCAAAAATGCCTTATACTGAATTTTACAACTCATCTATTATCTGTTCAGGAGATGAATATTCCAGAAAGAGGAAAGCAAGGGGTGAAGAGGAAGATGATTGAAGCATAAGATGTGCACTAGTATAAACTTCATTCAACAGGTTTTTTTTTTTAATATTTATTTTTTTTTTTAGTTTTTTTTAGGTGGACACAATATCTTTATTTTATTTTTATGTGGTGCTGAGGATCGAACCCAGTGCCTCGCACATGCCAGGCGAGCGCACTACCACTTGAGCCACAACCCCAGCCCCTGGTTTTGTTTTTTTAAAAAAAATTTTGGTGGGGCTGGGGATCGAGACCAGAGTCTTGTGTATGCAAAGTCCATGCCCTACCAGTGAGCTACATCCCCAGCCTCTCAAGTTTTTTTTTTTTTTAATGATGAAATGACTTGTTTTAATTAAAATTTTTTTTGCATAAACTTAGTTATGAATAAAAAAATGTTCAAAACCAAGTCTTTAGAAAATCTCCTTTTGCCAAGTGAGAAGATTATTTTGGTAAGTGTTTGCTCTGGGTGGGTCTTAGTTTGAGTGCATTCCTGCTGCCCTGCCCCACCACTTCCTCCTGGCCAGGGGTCAGACGTCAGCTTAAGTTCAGCTCAGGGATGGCCTCCAGGTGTCTTTCTGCCCTGGCAAGCTGGGTTTAGGGCCCTCCTGTGCTCTCTAGTCTCCTTGGCAAAGGCGTTAATTCCATTTACCACATGGCCTCCTGTCTTAGAAGAGCAGGTTCTGCATGGTAGGTCTCCGAGGATACTGGGAGCTTTGCTGAGAGCTGTTCTATTTCAGCTCTACCCCTCAAAACACCCTGAAGGTGTTATTATACTCACCTTACAGATGGAAACAATCACAAAGTTGAACAAATACATCAGTGACCTAATGAAGACAGATGCTCAAGATACTCACCTGAGATAAATGAGCTTTAAGGAAAAGAGCAATAGGAAACAGAACACTAGCTTCAACTCCTAGCCTTGTGACTCCCCTGGTGGGTGTAATAAATACATATGGAATAAAGAAACCAACAGTGTTATCTTGGGAAAGTCACTTTGATTTCTCTGAGGTCAGCTTCCTCAAGTAGATGGGTTTAGACTTGACTACGTAAATCCGTCAAGATCTAACATTTGTTATTTCTCTGCCTCTGAGAGTTGAATACTAGATGCCTTATTATTAGATGGAAATGATTAAGGAAAAACATGCCCCATCTTCTCAATACAGAAAACCTGGACTTACATTCTATCTCCTTTTCCTACTTTTTTTTTTTTTTAACTTGCAGCTGACCCTTTAGGTTGGGGAATCAGGTGCCACTCAGCTGCAAGTTTTTTTTTTAGAGAGAGAGAGAGAGAGAATTTCAATATTTATTTTTCAGTTTTCAGCAGATACAACATCTTTGTTTGTATGTGGTGCTGAGGATCGAACCTGGGCCGCACGCATGCCAGGCAAGCGCGCTAAGGCTTGAGCCACATCCCCAGCCCTCCTTTTCCTACCTTAACAGCACAATTTCATGAATGTATAGTAAACACTTTCATAATTTGCATTAGCAGAACACCAAGAGGTACTAGCATAATTTAGTTGTAAGCTCAGGGATTCTTTATATGGCCTTGATGCTTAGATGTACCTGTGAATCTCCAGTTCCTCAATGTTTGCAGATCATGCAGGAAAGCTTAAGCATCTGAAGGAAAACAAATGTTTTGCAATTTTGGATTCACATGTGGTTGGTTAGCCACCCAGAGTTTGGTACCTAAAGAGCAGAAGTGTCCCATGTACTGAGTGTCTTTTACTAGGCTGCTTCAGAGGACATGATGAGGGCACTCTCCCCACAGCTCCTGGCACTCTTGAGTCCTCTCAGAGGAGCCTCTCACAACTCCAAAGCCTCTCTAACTTGCCATATATATCAGGATGTCCTGTCTGTGAATATAAAGCTCAATCAAACCCAATACATGTTCCACTGATTTTCTATTTTGGCTGATGGATCTAGGTGACTGATATGCAATGACTGCTTTACTGTAAAAAGCACCTCTAGTTGATTAGCAAGACTGGCTCCTGTCAGGTCCAGAATGTACTGTATCACAGAACCCCGCTTCTTCATATCTGTCAATTTAATTTAGTTCTATGATCAGATAAGACCAAGTACTGATATTACCTTGAGCCACGTAAAACCTCTATTTTTATGGGTAAAAATGGCCAACTATTGACAATTTATATGGCTCAATAGCATAATATCTTAGCTGAGACTATTCTAACAAAGTATCAAAGATTAATTGGTTTGCACAACAGAAACTTCTCATATTTCTAGAGGCTGGGAAGTCCAAGATCAAGGTTCAGTACCTAGGAAGGGCTTTCTTTCTGGATTGTAGACAGCTATGTTTTCAACATCTCCTCACATGACAGAGAGTTTTGTGTATTTTGTCTCTTCTCATCACAAGGGCCCCACATTTGGGACCTTATCTAATCCTAATTACCTTCCAGAGGCCCCATCTCCAAATACCATGACATTGGGGATTAGATCTTCAACCTACAAATTTTGGGGAGACACATATTCAGTCCATAACAGGTAGGATAGAAAATTTAGGAAATTAGTAAACTTATTCTAGAATGATATAAATAATTAACTTTAAAATACAGGAACTAGGGCTGGAGTTGTAGCTCAGTGGAAAAGTGCTTGCCTGGCATGCGTGAGGCATTGGATTCGATTCTCAACAACACATACAAATAAATAAAGGTCTATCAACAACTAAAAAATATTTTTTTAAAAAATTAAGGAACTAAAAGGATTATGTGCTCTTCCAAAAAACCTAAGTCTACAGGATATTTGGTAAACTTTATTGAAATGATTTGTTCCAGGATATAATTGTTAAGTTCTAAATGCCTATAGTGCACATTCTTCACAAGAAACTTTATTGCATTATTATGAACTGAGGGGATTTTTTTTTTATTATTTAAACAACAGTGTTATATAATTCATTGCTTTTTGTGCTTATAGAGATGGAAAAGTATGACATTTAGAGTATTTTGGATATATTAGCCAAGGAAAAAAATATCTAAAAACTTGACTTTATGTGACAAAGAATGATGTTACAAAGGCAATTTTCAAGCTTTTAATCCAAAAGACTGAAATAAAAGTGAAAATTTATTTGAAATTACAAAGGTTTTTATGCTATACATGTGCATACTTGTGTCTGTGGTTCTGGGGACTGAATCCAGGCCTCCTGTATGCTAGGCAAATGCTCTATCACTGAATCACACCCTCAGCCCCTGTGTGCATACCTTAAAAAAACAATTCTTAAGCAGACAAATCTAAAACTTTGAAACAACTGAATCAAAAACTCATTTTTCAGAGAGTGTAGTGACTGCTTGAGTCCAGAAGTATGAGGCCAGCCTGGGCAACACAGGGAACTAGTCTCAAGACAATAACAAACATAATGCAACAACAAAATACACTTGTCTTTGAGTGGAGATGAAACTTAAACTCTTAATAATGGCTAAACATACCCATCAAGAACCTAGAATTTGTTCTTAAGTCTTAAACATCACTCCAAGTATATAAACGATGATATCTGAAGGATTTTATGCCAGTTAGTTGCTTTGAACTAATATACTAATAGTCTGTAGAAAAGGGAGCAAAACCTCTATACGTAGACTCTAAGGATGTGGGAGAATCTTAAATAAAATACGTGAACTTGTTATAATTAACAAAATATGGTGGTGTTTCCTTAGTGTTTTAATTTATTAAACTCTAAAGCAGGTATCTTAAGTCCAATTCTTTTCTTTTTTTTTCTCCTTTTTCTTTTAGTAGCACAGGGGACTGAACCCAGGCCCTTGGGTTCAGCACTCTACCACTGAGTTACATCCCCAACCTAGTTCTTTACATATTAATAAAGGCTTTCTAAAATATATGGTAATGGCCATGATAATTTACTTAATTATGTCTTTTTCCCTAGGTAATCCCTAAGGTTGGCCCCTCTGAATAATGAGACTGCAAGGTAGAGTTTAAAATTAATAAAATGTTACAAATGTTTTATTAAAAATTCCAAATTGTCCAATTTTATAGAAAACTTATAGAACTGAATTATAGTGAAGAAAAATCAATGATATAAAGAATAACCAGATTAAAATATGACGATATAAAAATCATTGCATATGGATAGTATTTTCTCAATTTAAAAATCATTAGGGAAGAGTTTGATTTGTTTGATAAGCAAGTCTTAGAGTGAGAGCTATCCAGAAACAATAATAATCAGCATCAGCTGGTATTGAAGACAGTTCTCCAGATGTTTAGATCCAACAACTTAAAACCCTTCACCTGGCCAGTAGCAACAGGAGTTGTCTCTATTCCATCCATGTGTTTGTTTCTCTTGGGTGCCATGTTTTCAGTCAATACTGTTCAAAAGTGAAGTATCACTGTAGTGCAGGAGCAAAGCTGGACAGGACTGAGCCTGCAGAGAATGGCAGTGTCCATGGATTCCAGAGATAGCATGATCCTTGGATATGCTAGGAGGTAACAGTGGTTCCTGGTTTTATAGTGAGAAAATAAGGTAGCCCTGGGAACTGTAAGATTTCATGAAACTTCACAAACTTTTGTCTTATTTTAATGTTATATATAATATACAATCAAGGTTATATATAATGTACAACAGGACTAACATTTTGTCAAAACTTTTTTTTTCTTTTACAATTTTTATTATATCATGGAATCCCTCCTTAAAAGGAAAACACACCAGATAATTGATTAATTGGAAAATGATCTAAAGTTCTATTTATTTAACTTTCCTCTAGTGTACCTCTTGCACAAAGCAAGTGGGTTACTTGATTCAGAGAAGAATTTGCTATTTAATGACCAAGAAAACTCCCCTTGAAATTGATAACAATCTGCTAGATTATGTAATACAATTGTTTATTTGGTCTTTTAAATGATGTGGCACCCTTAGAAAATATATTTTGCTTATTCTTTAGATTTTTACAAGGCTTTAGCTACAAATATATAGCACCAAAATCCATTTTCATCATATTAATATTGGCAATAAATATTGAGTTTTAAAAAAATTTCATATAGACATACTGGAAAAATTTGAACTCCAGACAAATATGAATATAAAATTTTATAAAATGGGTAATTAAATTTTTTTCTTAAAAAGCAACAATTTAAAAATGAAAGGACATTCTCTTAGATAAACATGTACGTTGAAACTGATTAGATGAAAAAACTTAAGGTCTTAAAAATTCTCTTAAGATTGTATCAAAACCCAGTTAATAAAAGATTAAAAAGTGCCAATTTTTTTTTTTTTGGGGGGGGTACTGGGGGTTGAACCCAGGGCCACTCTACCAATGAGTTATATCCCCAGACTTTTTTTTTTTTAATGAATTTAAACTTTATTTTATTTATTTGTTTTTATGTGGTGCTAAGGATAGAACCCAGTGCTTCACCCATGCCAGGCAATACTCTACCACTGAGATACAATCCCAGTCCATGACTTCTTTTATTTTTTATTTTGAGACAGGGTCTTGTTAAATTGCTAGGGCCTCACTAAATTGCTGAGGCTGGCCTTAAACTTGTGATCTTCCTACCTCAGCCTCCCAAGTCACTGGGATTACAGGCATGAGCCACCACGCCCAGCGAGGTACCAGATTTTTTCAAAGTAAACACTGTTATTCTCCCTTATAATTATAATACTTGAGAGATTTCCATATTTAGTTGGATGAGTATTCATATTAAAATTATTTATAAAAAAATTATAAAATGTATTATAGCATAGAACTGGAATGGTACAAGCAAAATACTCAACTTAGTCATATTTTGATAAATAGTAGGTAAAAAAGATATTCCCGTAAGTATGATACAAAATTCTACGTAGGGACCAACCTTAACAATATTTAGAAAAAAAAACCACCATATGGGAGAGAGGGGAGCATACTTATTAACTGACTTACAGGGCAATGCAAATGAAGAAGCCTGGCTAGAAGTTTAAGTGACCAATTCTTTGTGGTAGCCTTAGATACCTGCTCCATGCCTGACTCCAAATCTTGCTGGAATTGCACAGTTTATAAAATCAAGTACAATTCAAAAGTTGTATATGTAAAGAAGGAAGAAGGGAGGGGAAGAGGAGAGAGAGAGAGAGACAGTAGAGGCTGGTGTTGGGGCAGGCAGTCAGGTGAGAAAGCAAGCAAGTGAAGCCTTTCTAACTTGGAAAAAAAAATCAGTGGCTTTTAACTGAAAGGGAATAGTGCAAAGTTAATCTTTGGCCCCTTTGAAATACTGGATACTGATTTTTCAAAAAGCAAACACACCACAGTTCCTATGAGGGAAGCTTTAGCCTGTTAAGAAGGCTTATTACTATAGTACACAAGCTGCTGCCTAGATCATGGGATAAATTGTCTGGCAGCCAAAATAGTAGACATTTTGTGATTCAACTTCAAAAGGTTTTTAAAAAACTAACCATGACAAACTACCTTCCCCTTACTCAGAAATATCTTTTTGTAAATGATCCAGGTAGGCCTTATGAGGCCAGTATTTTTCTGATCCCCTTCTTCCCAGTCTTCTGTAGATGTGAGTGCGTCTGCTATCTCCTGCTAAAGAGCTGCTATGGGACAGGACATGAATGCAAAATCAAACCCTGTAGCACAGCTGGGGTGTGCAGTGTCACACTTGTCCTCTCGCCACAGAACTCTGTTCAAGCACTCACCTTATACTCTGAGCAATAAAGACCACTTTTGTTATAGAAAATATTTTTATACAATATGGAAAAAGTGCAAGATGAAAGGAAGCATATAATAGAATCAGATTCTGAAGATCAGCACTTCTCTTTTTTGGCTGGAAAGTATGTAGTGGGGATTAAATATTGTCTATGCCATTCTGCGCTGCATATGGAACTTCTTGGCATACAGCACAATACCAAGTAATTTACACACATCCCAGTTTCTAACTTCCTTATAGTAACCATCAGTTTAAGTGGCTGTTTTGCAAGTTCCTCAAACCTGAACTCCATCATGTTACCTATGATTTCACATGTTTAGCAGCAGCTTTGTTTTTTATTTTATCCTAAATAACTGGGAGTTGGCTGTGTGCCTTTTTATGGGGGAAGAAAACAACTTTTCTACTTAGATGTTTTTTACCATTAGCTTTCATAAAAATTTAATAATGCCCACATTAAAATGAAAAACAGTAATAAACATAGACATAAATGGGCGTTGAAGGGAGAATGGGAAAAGGAAAGACAGTGGAATCAATCTGACATAAATTTCCTATGCACATACATGAATATACCATAGTGAATCTTACCATCAAGTACATCCACAAAGAATTAATTAAGAAATAATAACTGGGTAAATGGCAGAAAGATCAACAGAGGGAAGGAAGCTGGGGGTAGGAAAAGGGAAGGGGAAAAAGAGGTACTGGGGTCTTCACTAGAACATGATATATTCCATGCTTTCATTATGTCAAAACAAATTCTATTGTCATTTATAACTAAAATGAACCAATTAAAAATACTTAGACATACTATATTTTTAAACAAAGCGTATAACCTGGATCAGCTGATGATTTTGTTTAAAAAACAAATCCCTAGATGTTGCTGAGCTGTATCAGACAAGCACAGTAACCTGCACTGCATGAAGGTCTCTCCCTGGAGGTCTGCTTTGGCTTCTGAACACTTCACCAGATTTTGAGCCATCTGTTTAAAAATCATTGCATTTTGATTCCTTGATAAGGAAAAAATATACCCTTGCCAAGTTCATTTATTCTTAAAAAATGGAAAAGTATCCAGGTTACAAAACAAAGAAAACTTTTAAGTGCCTTATACCTCGAAGGAGCAATTAATATCAGCAATGTCCCTTTTTAAATTAAAAAACTGGTCCTCAGATTATTCTACATAAATGACTTCTGAAACTTATTTATAATCGTATTGTTTTTTGCCCAAGACTCATTATAAGTCATTTAATTAATCTAAATTAAAACTGATTTTAGTAGAAAGTGGAAATGCTTCAAAATATAAAATACCAGATACTATTGATTTCATAATTTTAAACTGATAACAACTTAAACTAGGAAAATAATGCATATAGTTAACAAAAAAGCTAAACAAACAAACAAACAAAAAAAAAAGATTTCCAGTCTTTTCCCTTCTACCCAGAAAAATTTTACATCTGATGTCACCAACATGAGCCCTTGGTAAAGTTCTGAAGTCTTCCAAAGATTTATACTTTGTTGGACTTACTGGTGGTCTCCTTCAACTCGTTTCTTTCGCACTGTGAGAAAAAGAAAAGGGTTTTGGGGAATCCCTATTAGTTTCTACAATGTTAACTTGCTTATAACAAGTTATAAGTTATATGTACAATTCTGTTAGTTTTACAAAAATTAAGCGTGCATTTCCAGTTCACATGGCCATTAATAAAAAAACAATTTCCCATCATTAACCATTGTTATTTACCTGCTGAGAACCAAGGGGCTTCTAAATAAGAAAGACGTGTCCTAAGCTCAATGACCCTGTGCTTATACAGTGGCAGTGCTAAAAACCTAAAACACAGAGTAGTCAGCATTAGGTTTGAGTCTTCTGTTTGTTGAAAAAATGTACACTTAGGCCAGGTGTGGTGGCGCATATCTCTAATCCCCATAACTTGGGAGGCTGGAGATGCAGGATCACGAGTTCAAGGTGAGCCTCTGAAACTTAGTGAGATTTTGTTTCAAAAAATAAAAAGGGCTAGTGATATGGCCCTTGGTGGTACAGTGCCCCTGGGTTCAATTACCAGTACTGGGTGAGGGGGTGGGGGGGAGAGTATACCTAGGTTTTATAAAGTGATTAATAAGTTACTGAATTAAATTCTGCAATGACATCAGACAGCTGGGGTTAAAAGGTATTAAAAGTAACAATTTGCATGCTCTTGTGGTTAGATACGACAATGTATTTCCTTAGTCTGAAAGAATATATACCAAAAGTATTTTTGTCATTTTTAAAGTAAGTGACTTGCTATTGTTTTCCAAATTTCCCTTCTCTTTCTTCTACAAAATGAACCAGTTGAGGGCTCTGATGAAATAACAAATGCAGAAAAAAAAAAAAAAAGAAAGAAAATTTCAGACTCTGGTAATGTGCTGAGGTCAATTCTGGGTAATATAAATTTTGGTTCCAAAGTGGCCAGCCAATTAGTTCAGCTGATGGAGTAAAAAAAGGTGCATGTATTTGAGAACTCCCAGCCTCTTTACGGACAGATGATGCCAAACCATCAAGCTGTGCTTACAAGCAGCAAGGATACCAGGTCTTCAGCTTTAAAAATGTTCTATCTGCTCTCTCACCTACCAGCCACCAATAGCATTTCAGTGCTACTCAGTGTTGTAGCTGACTCCTATTTAGAGAGGACAAAAGGCACAACAGGTTCTGAAGTCAGTGCAAATGGGAATGTGGATCATGGCTCTGTCACTTTTCTGTAGTGTGTTCTCTAGTAAGTCAATTAACCTCTCTAGGCCTCAACTTATTCTATGTACCAGGAGAATGATGATATCTATACATATCTATACCTCCATGGCTGTGCAACTTAAGGCACTATAAGCTGCACTGTGCAGTACTTGAGAATACAGAAAGCCTTTATGAAAGAGTAGTACTCAGCTTCATTATTCACCGTAGGAAGATTATATCAGCCACTTTTCCAAGGTGAGGAAAGGCAATTTGACTACTGTAAAGGATCTGTATTTATATGTTACTGTTTTGATACCTTTTTCAGTAAGTTTCTCTGATTAAGTTAGACTGGTCTATTAATTTCCTGCTCTTTTCTGTCCATGGAAGCAAGTAGTAAAGCAATTAACTCTTTAGCCTAACTGATGCCAACAGGTACACCTGGCCTCCCGACCAGGTCACAGACACTGCTCTGGCGTTATTCTGACTGCTGGCTTCTGTTTGTTGGCCTTTAACAGATGATATCAGACGTTCAAGTGATGGCTTGTCCAGCCAAGTAGAGTATCAGGGTCTTATGAACATTTTTATACTTATCTTTGCAAGCTAGTCCCAA
Organism: Marmota monax; assembly: GCF_021218885.2. Classification (NCBI taxonomy): domain Eukaryota; kingdom Metazoa; phylum Chordata; class Mammalia; order Rodentia; family Sciuridae; genus Marmota; species Marmota monax. The sequence goes on along the minus strand of NW_026693777.1, from coordinate 52,912,283 downwards.
CTCTAATTTTAGTCCACAGTAATGAAGAATAAGTTTTACTAACATATAAAGGGGGAAAAAAATCAAAGGAAACTTCTGTTTCCAAATACAAGCTTAGCTCATATTTATACATCTCTGAAAAACGGAAATATGTGAAATTATTTAGATAATTCTGTAGGGCAGAGTTTAGCTGTTATCAGTATACCATTTTAGATGTTAAAATGCATGTTACAAAAATGTTATGAACAAGATCTATAAGACAGAATATAGCAAACAAAAAAGGTGTAGAAAATTGGTTATGTAGTTAGCTAGTGTAAAGATGATAAACAGGATGAGGCACAAGGTTCAACTGAATATTGTATGTATACCATATAACCTCTTTGCTTTTATATCTGTGACACTTCTTAGACGGAGAGATGGCGAGTAGGTAGAATTATTTCAATGAATAGTTGTGACTAAGAAAATAATAAGAGAAAGATGTTACCAAAATCAGAACACCAAAGACCTGATAAGTCTAATTTGTAAGATGAAGAAAAATAATATGCCCAAGAGATTCTGTGCAAGTTTTAAGTCTCATTCTTAGATAGCTCTTTTTGAGTTACTACATATCAGGCTGCTGAGATCTGCACCTGACAAAAGATATGGTCTTTAGACTTTCATCAATAGGCAGAGATTAGAGTGTATGGCTGGGAAAAAATTAAGCTGAGAGTGGATGACCAGGAAGTTGCTGCTGTGTGCACAATGTGATGGGTAAGAGCCACTCTCTTTTTTCTCACTTGGTGCCCACTTGTTACTTTTCAGCAATTCCTCAGTTTATCCTTTAGATAATAGGCTGATAAATTTTGCCCTATTAACAATTATTTGGGCCTAGTCCAATTTCTTTCCAAAACCCAACTCACTTATATAAATTCTTAATATTTCATCAGTAATCAATTGTAAGTCCTAACTTCATTGTCTCTAAGAGTAATAGGAATAAGTTTTTTTTTTAAAGTATTGTATTAATCATACATTTAGACATCTAAGATGTTCTCAAACGCTTCCCACATAACATCCAACAAATATAATTTTAGTATCTTCCACTAACTATGCTTCTTAATCTGCTAATGTTACTTTTTTATTCTGTACTTATTAAAACAAGTACTTATGGAAAGTTTATTCTGGACTCAGTATCACGTTATGAGAATTAGCTCTCAAAATCTATGGGTCTTCCTCAGCATATAAATAAATAACTTGCTTATTCTTATATCTGAGCCTTTCTTCATTCATTTTTCTCACTCCAGGAATGTCCTCCTTGTCATTTCACATCTGAGACCCAAGTATGCAATCCAGTTGGGACCAGAATCAAACAACATGAGTATAGTCTAGAGAGCTTCCAGCACAAAGCTGTTTGCTTCCTCTTTTTTTTAAAATACCTTTATTTATTTATTTATTTATTTTTTATATGGTGCTGAGGATCAAACCCAGCGCCTTGCACATGCTAGGCGAGCATTCTATTGCTGACCCAGCCCCCGATTGCTTCCTCTAGATTCTTCTTTGTGTCAGACTTTATCTTCAACATGGCCTCCTTATCTTCTCTAATATATAAACTGTTCAGTGTCTACATAAGGTAGCCTAGGAAATAGTTTTTTCTGCTCTCCATTTTCATCTGCCAAAATCTCCTTATTCTAATACTAGACATTTCTTTTCATACGGTCTGTCAGAAGAATACAACTGCTGAGGCCTTGCAAAGGTTAGTTTCCCCAAGGTGACATTTATGGGCTTTCACTGTGCAGTTCCTGCAAGGACAGCTGCTGGGATCACCGGCCTGCTGGGAAGGATGCAGGTGACAAAAGATGGTTAGGACTACAAATTTGTTGATGGCATTCTGGGATTTGTTAAGATAGTTTCAAAGGATAAGAAAAATGGAGGATACTCGTGGCTTAATTTATGGCTACTTGGTTACCAGGAAATTGTAACTTTGAGCAAAGACAAATTTTGCCCCTTATTTATTCACTTAATTTTTAATAAGAATCTGCTATATGTCAGTTATGATTTTAAGATTAAACATCTGGACATGGCCTCTCTGCCAACAACATGGTCCCTACCCCAAAACATACTATTTCAATGAAGTAGAACTGATTTACTCAGTAAAAGCCATTTAGAAAGTATGACAGAAGCTGTGACAAGTAGAGGGTACACGAGGCACACATGCTCAATGACAGAAGCAAAACTCCAATAGCCACTTATCACTAGAGAAACAAACCAGGGTTTCACTTAATGTGAACTATTACACAATCAGTTGGAATAGTTATTAAGCATCTGAATGACAAGTCCTTTATTTCCCTAAAAGAAGGAAAGCCGAAAATCTACATGTTTTTAAAGGTCTTCAATTATTTATGAAGTTCAGCCAGACTACACTGCTCTAGCAAAATCAAATTAAATACCTGGAGAAAAAAATGGAAACTTGTGAACCAATACTAAAACAATTTTAGTATGAGTTTGCAAACTACATCTAGAATTGACAATCCACCAAAACAAAGCCATTTTTTAAAAAGTCCAAGTGGCAAAAATTTCCTATAGGAAATACAAAGGACAGAAGGGTTTGAATGTTTTTATTTTTTTAAAAAATATATTTATTTTTTAATTGTAGTTGGGCAAAATACCTACCTTCATTCATTCATTCATTCATTTATTTGTGGTGCTGAGGATCGAACCTAGAGCCTTGCATGTGGTAGGCAAGCGCTCTACTGCTGAGCCACAACCCCAGCCCAAATGTTCTTGCTTTTCTTGGTGATATGGATTAAAGAAATGGAACTGTATTTTTTTCTGCTCCAGAAACTTTAAAAGGCAGCAAACTCAAATATGGCTGAAGTTTAACAAAACTACATCACTTTGAAATTTAACTCCTTTTGAGAAGTCTATTTTAATTCTTTCTAAAATGCATCTTTTAAAATACTTTAATACCACATATCATAACTTAAAAGAAGAGTCACTTTTTGGAAACATGTACAAACAAATTTTGAGCAACATATTCTTCTTAATTCAGCTGTGGCTGGAAAGTTTATTTCAAACATAAGTCACAAGACTCAGCAGCTCAACAGAAACATGAAAGAAAGGGAGACTGCTGTTCTAGCTGTGTGAAGTGGGAAAAAAAATGGTGTCATGTTCGGGAGACCACCAAGTGCAGCATTTATGTATCAGTGACTTTACAGCTTGGGGTAAAAGTATAACTATTCTTTATTTCATCATCTAAAACTGAATTTCCATCTGGATCTGTTCTATAAAAAGGACAAGAACCTTGACTGTACTGAAATATTTGTAAATGAGAACAAAATATTTGTTTTATAGAAAATTTCCTTAAAGCTATAAAATATTTGTCACAGAAAATTGGCTTATCACCAACACAATGATCACCACAACCTAGCTAAACTTTAACTCAATCAGTACAAAAAGGACTGTGTAGATTTTAGAAACAAAGAACCAGTAATTTCTCTGTCAAAATTTATTTTAGAAGTAAAATAGATGTTCCCCCAATCTATTAGCTTAATAATATAATTCAGAAACTTGATTTGACACTTCAAATGTCTTACCTAAGTCGTTGTTTTTTGTTATAGCATTAGCTGCCCTGGTTCGGGGTCCTTGCTGTGTAAACTGATACCCAAATTTAAGGATATTTGCATTTTCCTCAAGCATCTTGGCTATTTCCAGTTCTACAGCTGTTCCCAACTGTTGCCTCTGGAAGAATTAGAAATGAATATTAGTATTAAGAAACTAGGTCAAAATTTTTCTCAAGTAAATCAAGACTAAGATATTCAAACACATGTTAATAGCTGGTCTCTTTAAATTTTCCAATTCCTACAATGAACATAGAAACAAACAAACAAACAAAAAAAAGTTTTTTTTTTTTTTCAGTATACCTCCAGCCCTAATTTTTATTTTTTTATTCTGAGACAGGGTCTAAATTGCCATAGCTTGCCTCAAACTTATGATTCTCCTGCCTCAAGTCTCCTGAATATCGGATTACGAGCATGCACCAGTACACTCAGTAAGAAACAAAATTTTAAAAGATCAATATATGATCATACAGACATAAAAAAAAAAGTACATTCCATAATGAGACACCACCTCATGTCCATGAAGAAGAGAATGATGGGGGAAAAAAAGGATAAGCACATGGTGTGGTGCTATGTACCTATAGTCCCAGGTACAAAGGAGGCTGAGGCAGGAGGACTACTTAAAGCTCCCAGAAGTTTGAGACAAACCTGGGCAACATAGCATGACCCTGTTAAAAAAAAAAAAAAAAAGACAACAGCAAGAAGAATGTGGGAAAAACTGAGGGTCCCCTCTGCATTTTTGGTAGGAATATAAAATTCTACAGCTGTCATGGAAAACCATTTGGCAAATGCTCAAGAATTTAAACAGAATAACCATACTATGAAGCAATTCTACTCCTAGGTATGTGCCCAAAAGAAATGAAACTCAAGTTCACACAAAAATTTTTACATGAATGGTCATAGTGGCATTGTTTTTATAGAATATTATTCACCCATCAAAAGGAAAGGAGTACTGATACATGCTATAGCATGGATGAACCTTCAGAACATTATGATGGTAGGTCAAAAAAAAAAAAAAAAACAGTCATAGAAAGTCACATATTACATAATTTCATTGAAACCTTATTACCAGTTTCCAGGCACTGGTAGAAGCAATGAATGTGAGTGATTGCTCATAGGTATGGGTTTTCTTTTTTGGATAGTTATTTTTCAAATTAAAAAAAATTAGTAACCACCCTGGATGGAAGCATTTCTAACATGTATAATTCTCTCTGCCTCTTTAAAAGTTCGTCTGGATGTGGGTGACCCCAGCATTATGTTAAGTACCATGACTGTACTTACTTAGCCAGACAGACTGTGCCCTCAGGGTAACTAGATATTGGAAGTTTTGTTTTGTTTTTTAACAGTACTGTGGACTGAACCCGCTCTACCACTGAGCGACATTCCCAGTTTTTTTTTTTTTTTTCATTTTGAAATGGGGTCTAATTTCCTGAGGTTAGCCTTGAACTCATGATCCTCCTGCCTCAGTCTGCTGAGTAGCTGGGATTATAAAGTATGTGCCACCATGTCTGGCACTGTTCTTTCATTTAACCTATTCCATTAGTCTACTATGTGTTTGAGATTGTGACACATTATAAACATAAAAATCTACAATGTTGATCTTGCTACCAGAGAGCTAAAAAAAAAAAAAAAAAAGGAGGACAGACTGTCACATGTATGAGCCCTTTCAGTTCAAAATAGGCAGCCATCTCAATTCTCTTAAAATGACACAGGGAAAGTTGCTTGGTACACATCTTCAAATACATTAAGTTAATATTCTGGGTGCTCCAAATGTCCTCTCATCCCCTTTAGTCCCCCTTCCCCCCACCTCTTCCACCCCCTGCTTTCCCTGCCCAGGTCCCAAGCCCTACACAGTGTGGGCTGTAGCTATTGTACAACACTGACCTGATTGTCAATTTTAAGCTCTGCCAGGGTCTCATTATCTCTTAAACCATCAATCAGTGCCAGAACCCCAGCTCCTGTAATGAAGTTGGACTCCATATTTAAGCTCTTCAAAGTTTTGTTTACTTTCAGCATATCTGCAAAAGCCTAGAAATTCAAGAAAATATTTGGAGATTAAAATTTGATAGCACCTATTACATGCTGCACATTCCATAAATAAATACATAAATTAACATAACTGCCTTAATGTTTCTCTTTAGATTGTTTCAGCCTGACACAATATTGTAGAGGTTTCACATGTTTTCTACTTGTCACATGTACCCTGTTATAATCTTTAGGTTTTTTTGGTCACATGTAATTTTCTACTCCTATTTACATTCTCATGTTTATTTATATGTTATTTCATGCTTCTTTCTCCTAAGTTTCCAAAGCTTTCTCTCAGTTTCTGTGTAGAAATAATGTCATCTTCTCTTACTGCAGCTGGGTCCTGCTGCAGCTGAATCACTGTGAAGCCAAACTGAGAAGAAATTATAGACTAAATTAATTTCCAAGGCAGAAGACCAAAAAAGATCACGGATAACTAGAACTGAAAGAGCTAAGACTATGGAGAAGAAAGAACTAACTAAATATTAAATTCCTCAAGGAATACTGTCTTTACTCTGCTTCCATTAAATTTCTCTCATGATATGAGGCAATGCTAGTCATTCTGCTCAGTGTTTCTGTGTGTGTGTGTGTGTATGTCTTGGGGATTGACCCTGAGTTCAATCCCTTATATATAAACACACAATAATCTGATACATATACACATAATAATATATGTACATACATATGTAATGATCTAACTCAAGTAAAATCATCAAATTCTGATGCTGTGTAAAAAACTGACTTTGCAGTGGGTAAGACAGAAGGTAGCTCACTAGGAGGCTCCTGCAGGAGTCCCAGTGAGAGAAGATGGTGGCTTGGATTAGGGCATAGTAATTAATGAAAATGGTTAAAAAGTGGTTAGAGTCTAGCTAAACATGGAGGTGCATGTCTGTAATAGCAGCAATTTTGGAGGGATTGCAGGTGTGTGCCACCAGGCCGGCTAGAATCCAACCACTTCCAGCCTCAGCAACTTGGCAAGGCCCTAAGCAATAGCAAGACCCTGTTTCAAAAATAAAAAAAAATAGAGGCTAGGGTTGTGGCTTAGAGGTAGAGCACTTCTCCTAGCATGTATGAGGCACTGGGTCTGATCCTCAGCACCACATAAAATAAAAAGATATTGTGTCCATCCTATAACTAAAAAATAAATATAAAAAAATAAAAATAAATAAAAATAAAAAAACCCCAAAAAGTCTGGGGCCAGGCACGGTGGCTCACACCTATAATCCCAGAGGCTCAGGAGGTGAAGGCTGGAGGATCACGGGTTCAAAGCTAGCCTCAGCAATTTAGCAAGGCACTAAGCAACTCAGTGAGACCCTGTCTCTAATAAAATACAAAACAGGGCTAGGGATGTGGCTCAGTGGTCGAGTGATTCTGTATTCAATCCCTAATACCAAAAAAACAACAACAAAAAAAAGTGATGTAGCTCAGTGGTAAAGTGCCCCTAGGTTAAATCCCTAGCACCAAATAAAATAAATAATTAATTAAATAAAAGAAATTGGTTGAATTCTAGAAACATTTTGAAGATGGTACTGAATGTGTTTTTAAGGCTGTCAGAAAGGGATGTCAAAGATGATTCCTTTGTTTTGCCTGAGAAATAGATCAAAGTTGCTATTTAAGTAGAAAAGACTGTGAGTCAGGAGTTTGGTTTGGGAGTTTGATGTAGGTGTCTATTAAATATCCAAGTAAAGCTGTTGAGTAGGAAGGTGAGCATATGTAAGGAGTTCAGGAGAGAGGTACAAACTGGAGATAGTAACACTGGGAGTCATCAGCATACATAGTTAGCATACATGGATGAAATGGAATGAGATCACCTAGGAAGGTGCAGACAGAGAAAAGAAGGATGAAGGCCTGGACTAATTCCAATGTTTAAAGGTTGGGGAGATGAGGAGGAACCTTGTGTAGGGAGCTGAAATCACTTAGTGAGGTTAGAAGAGAACCGAAGGAAGTGAAATTCCCAAAGCAAAGTGAAGGAAAAGGTTCATACCATGACCAGGGATTTATCTCAGGAATGCAGGGCTGACTTAACATACAAAAATCATTAGTGTTAATGTATCATATTAATAAAGAACAAAAGCCACATGATCATTTCCACAGAGAAAAAGCAAAAACATTAAAAAAAAATAAACTACAAAAGTCTAAAACTACAGAACCATATATGAAATCCTCTGCAGATGTTAAAAGAATATATTAGGTTTTTATGTGCTGGTATGAAAAGATCTCTAAGATAAATGTTGAGTGAAAAATCATGTTACAGAATAGTATATATTGCATAATTCCATTTATGTTTTTGTTTTCACAGTGCTGGGGATCAAACCCAGAGCCTTGCACACATCAAGCAAGCACTCTACCACTGAGTTATACCCCAATCCCCATTTATGTTTTAAAAAGTTCATAGAAAGAAATGCAGGAAAGGGCTAGGGATGTGGCTCAAGCTGTAGTGCGCTCGCCTAGAATGTGCAGGGCCCTGGGTTCGATCCTCAGCACCACATACAAATAAAGATGTTGTGTCTACTGAAAACTAAAAAAAAAAAAAAAAAAAAATTCTCTCTCTTAAAAAAAAAAGAAATGCAGGAAAAAATAAACACAAAAAGGTAGTAAATAATGAATTGCCTAATAGTGAGCTTAAACATCAATTGAAAAAAGGGACTAAATCTTGTTTAAAAAATCAGTTTGACTTCATTGTAACATATCCAGGTATGCATGCATTATTTCAATATTCTTAATAGTAGTGTACTTACAACAGCAACAGGATCATTGCTTCGGGTGGCTGCAAGACTGAAATATTTCACATGTGTATTGGTTTCCAAAGCCTTTGCAAAGTCTTTTAGGGTTGGAATTGGGATATTCTTGAAAGACAATAACATGTAACATATTTCATTTTAGTTTTTAAATTCAGTCCATTAATTAAATATACCTGTACTTACTTTCTGTTTTAAAAGATACTCAGAAATTATAATAACAAGTTTATAAATGAAAAATAGCAATGTCCTCAATATCTATGTGATTCTCTATATTGGTGCATTTGCAGAAACATACCACTATTTCTCTAGCACTTCAGTTAAAAGAAACTCACCATTCTACTTTTAATTGTTTTAGTATATGAAACCAACCCCTAATTGTCCAAAATGGAACCACTTTTCTCTAAGAAGAGAATCATACTCCACTGAGTATGATTCCTGAGGCAGATGACATACAATTCTCAGTTGCTTAGTTTACAGACTTAGGAGAGATTAACCCTATACTACCTAAAGGAGGAAAATATGGAAACCACTGATTTTTCTGGTGGGCAATCAAGATGCCAAGTCCCTATAGTCTTGCAGTTTTCAGATCATTAATCTTTACTTAGAAACAAAGAGATACAGGGAGTGAATTTAAAAAAAAAAAACCCAGACAATTAGTGATCAATAAGGATACTCATTTTCTCCAAGACCTTCTTTCCTCCTAACTCATTTCTTCTTTCCTTACTCCAAGGAAGAGTTGCATTGTTTAAAAACCAATAAAATCTCAGAAAACCCATTTCTAGATTATTTACCCAAGAGAAATAAAAACATATGTTCATATGAGAACTTGTACTGTAGTTTTATATGTAATCATCCCCAATTAGAAGCAACCAATATGGATAAACACACTGTAGCATATCCACAGGATGGAACGATACTCAGCAATAAAGGAACAAAATCCTGATACCTGCAACAACAGGCAAATCTCAAATACATTATGCCAAATGAGAAAGCCAGACTCAAAAGGCTACATTCTGTATGATTCTTTTTACATGACATTCTGGAAAATACAGAATTATGGAGAAAGAAAATAGATTGGTGGTTGTCAGGGGTGAGTTGTGGGGAAGAGAATGACTACAAAGGGGCAAAGGGGTATGAGGAACTTCTGGGGTAACAGACATGTTTTTTATCTTTACTTTGGCAATGGTCATACAACTGTGTATATTTGTCAAAACTCAGAACTGTATACTAAAAGGGAGAATTTTACCACATACAAACAACACCTTAAAAAAATTTAATTTGGCAAGATGTGGTGATGCATGCGTGTAATACCAGAAGCTCGGGAGGCTGAGGCAGGAGGACTGCAAGTTCAAAGCCAGCCTCAGCAAAAGCAAGGTGCTAAGCAACTCAGTGAGACCCTGTCTCTAAATAAAATACAAAATAGGGCTGGGGATGTGGCTCAGTGGTCAAGTGCCCCTGAGTTCAATCACCAGTCCAAAAACAAACAAACAATAAAAAGAAACTAATTTAAAAAACAATAAAAGAGCTGGGGACATAGCTCAAAGGTAGAGCATTTGCCTTCTATGCAAAAGGGCCTGGGTTCAATGACCAGTGCCACAAAACAAACAAAACCCCAAAGACTGAAGTTCTTCAAAGAAGGCAGTACTTTAAAGGTCAGAGAGATTTACCGAGAGTTTTTAGGGCTTACACTTTTTATAATAAACTCTTTTAAAAGTAAGTAAAAAACGCTATTATATAATACCTTAATTTCCAAAATTTGAAGGAACCTATATTACTACATGCTCATGAGCAAAAACTTTACCTTAAAGTAGAATCAGACTACTATATCAAAACTACCCCACTGTTATCCTAGGTTCAACTAATTCAAAGCAATACAAAACAACTTTATGGTCTGCTTAACACACTTACCTTTATGTTATTCAAATTAACTTCAACAAGATGAGCATCGTTTTCTTTAATTCTCTTTAAACTCTCTTCAACGTTGGTTGGATTTGGTGGCTCATCAAATGCTGGAAGAATCTTTTCACCTTTCACTACATCTGTAGTAAACAACGAAAAGAGCACAAGTTGACGGATTGAGAATGGATTCACACAGTTACTTGGTAACACACACCCGTCTCTCTCTTTCACACATGCACACACACATACTTAACAGAATAGATTTAAGAGTTCCTTCTCCATAATTCCTAAAAGAACCTTTGTGTGTTGACATATACATATAAAGTTGAAATAAGATATTATTAAATACAAACACCAAGGGAAGAGTAGGCTCTTTCTCATTTAAATTCATCAAGACAGTCTTCTTCAAGATAGCAAATCAAGGGAGATGGGGAAGTTCTTTCTCACTGAATGGAAAATTTAGTGTGTTCTATATTTTATAAAACCAAAGGATTTCTTTTCCCATTCAACAAAATATGTTTATTTAAAGAGCCCTGCCCCTTAATGAAACAAGGGATCTGGCCAATGGGATGCTGAAATCATTAGGTAAATAAGGAGCTTTACACAGATGATCTGATTACCAACATCTGAATCTACTGATCAATCTTAACAAGTTCCCCAAAGATGAGGATCAGTCTTGATAAGCTGCTACTGCTGTTTCTTTCTTTCTTTTTTGGTACAAAGGATTGAACACAGGGAGGCTTAACCACTGAGCCAATCCCCAGCCCTTTTTATTTTTCATTTAGAGACAGAGTTTCACTAAGTTGCTTAGGGCCTTCCTGAGGCTGCTGAGGCTAGTTTTGAACTTGTGATCCTCCTGCCTCAGCCTCCCAAGTGGCTGGGATTACATGCATATGCCACCATAGCTAGCTTGATAAGCTTCTTAATGTGATTCAATCACCAACTGTGAGGCATTCTTAAAAAAACAAAACAAAGCCCTGCAGCTGAATCTGATCAAGCCACTAGACTGAACAGAAACAAAGGAGACACGAAAGGTAACATCATGGGGTTGCAATCAGCTGAATAGAGGATGTAGACATTTTTACTTGAATGAAACCCAGTTTCTTCAAGAAATAAATGACATGAAAAAGTGGGGGGGAAGAGCCAGTTGAGGAGAACTGTTAAGAAATTAAGAGAGACTGGAAAATCAAATAACCAAATGCAATGTGTAACCCTTATTTGGACCAAGCATGAAATGACTTTTTTGAAAGAACATGGAAAATCTGGACTTGCAATGGATTTTGGAGATATGAAAAAATTATTCATTTTTAAGTTTAACAATGGCATGTGGCTGTTAAACAGAAATGACTTGGCTAGGCTTGTTGGGGCTGAGACTGGAGGATCAAAGCCAGCCTCAGCCACAGGGAGGTGCTAAGTAACTCAGTGAGACCCTGTCTCTAAATAAAATACAAACATAGGGCTGGGGATGTGGCTCAGAGTGCCCCTGAGTTCAATCCCTGGTACCCTCCCCCCCCCACCGCAAAAAAAAAAAAAAAAAGACTTTTTTATTTGTAAGAGACACATATGGAAAATATTTACGGATGAAGTAACATAAGTGAACAGGATTGGCTTTAAAATACTTAAGAAAAAAAAGTGGATTAAGTTGGAAGTGAGGCAGAAGGTAGATGAAACAAGGTTGGCAAAATGTTAAAATACAGCTGAACCTAGGAGATGAATACATTATTCTTTTTTTCTTTTATGTATATTAAAACATTTCTTAAAGAAAAAGTTAAATTTAAACTGGGGAGGATGGCCACATTATAGACCATTATAAAACAATGTTGTGTAGATGTCGGAATGAAGTATATTTATATATACTAACCAGGAAACATGGTACATTGCTGAGTGATTTACTCCACAGCATGTGTTAAAACTACTGATTTTTGTGTGACAGTGAGGCTCCTTAAGTCTTCATTCTAAATCCTAGCTCCCTCACATGCAAATTAAAGATAATAACAACAACAATAATAATAATATTTATTTCACAGAACTGTTGTAAGGATTGAGAATAATCCACATTCAGAAACTGTGCCCAAAAAACATGGCCACAGAAAACACCGAAAAAAAATTAGCCAATAGCATTATTACAGTAAGGTGCAAGGAATATTTATAATATATCACTTTAAAAAAATTCAAACAACTCCCCCCAAACAATTTATATTATATATAACACATATAGATTTGTATAAACAGTAAAGTCTAGAAGGTTATATATCAAATTGTTAACAGGATGGTGGTGGAGGAGTAGTGGGCACAATGACTGTGGATGGAGATATTTTTACTTCTTATCCTTATACACTATTTAAACGTGCTACAAATCATGTATTGCCTTAAGAATTTAAAAACACTTTAACAATGTATTTTTTAAATTTTTAAAAAATATTTATTAAAAAAATGTTTTAAAAAACCATTTAATATTTAGAACCAGACTGAAAGGCTTAGGGGCTGAATATTTTTGTGGTTTCTCCTGAATCTGATTTTATAACACAGATTCTTTGAACTGCTTTGAATTTCTTAGAAATCAGCAATAACAATGATAACATATCAATAAAAACTAAGTCTAACTAGTTTTTTTTTGAGGTTCTGGGAATTGATTCCAGGGTCTTGCATACTAAGTTTTATATTGCTTACTATTAATATTATTTACTGAGATAACAGCAGTTCCTAGTACATTTGCTAACAAATTAAGCAAAAAGTATTTATTACTTTATTTTCAATGGCTTTCTTTGTCAATATCATCAAACTGAAATTTTATTTCAAGTACATATATACAATATTTGGTATATAAATACTAAGACTAATACATGAAGAAAACAATATATTTAGTAAAGGATTGGAATTCACAAAATATTTTAAGTACTCACTTGAAAAATGTCCTTTATCAACACCATTACTACTTCCCACTATATCACAAAATTGTGTATTTGTTATCAAATTATGCATCCCAAGAATAGCTGTAAATATAGGAAAAGAGAATTAGGCTTTATTTCCATCTGCTTTAAACTCCCCTCCCACCTCGAGACAGAGTCCTGCTCTGTTGTCCAGGCTAGTCTCTTGGGTTCAAGTGATTCTCATGCCTCAGTCTCCCAAGTAGGTGGAACTATAGGTTTGCACCAATGTACCTGGCTTGCAACCAAAAATTGTTATCAATAACTTTAACATGCTCCAGACACTTTTTTACTAACTAAATGCAAATTTTACAGTAAAAGAGGAGATAAAGTGATTAAAAATCACCTACAATCTCATCCTCACAAATACCCTTGTTATTTTCCTTCCTATTTCTGAATTTAAGATTAGTCCACACTTTAAAATTCAGATTCACAGCTGAAGTCAGCCTAACCATATTTAAGGTAAACCAGTGCTTAGCTCCATCTGGTGGCTAAAAAAGAAAATTGATCAATTTATCTCAATAAGGCTTCGAGGAACATAATGCTATAAAAGACAGGTTTCACCTTATCTCTGCTATTTTTTAATTTTTTTAAGTTGTCAATGGACCTTTACTTTTATTTATATGTGATGCTGAGAATCAAACCCAGTGCCTCACACATGGTAGGCATGCACTCTACCACTGAGCTACAACCCCAGTCCCTCTGCTATTTTTATATTTGTTAAATTCATGTCATTTAAATTACATTTACATTCTAGTTAAGATTAGAATACTATTAAATTCTCAAAGAATAAAGTAGCATCCCTCAGGAAATAAGTTTAATTTTTGATGCCTTTTTTGTACAAATAAGGCAGAAGTTTCAGTATGCCCTGACCCATTTCACTCTTACAAATGTACATCTACAAATCCACCAGTCCTCAGTCCCTCAAGGAATACAGCGCATGCTCTGTGACACCACACTTCAACTTTCCTCTTCCAAGGTCCTTCCCAAAGAACCATCATTACTACTTTCAAACATGTTAGTTCTTGGGGTTATTTGGTACTAAGATCTACCCATGTGTCACATTTTTCTGTTGAGAAAAATGGCAGAGATTTCACTCGTCTATATAAGACATTCACAATGATGAAAATAATAAGAAAGTTTGGAGTGCTCCATATACACTTTAGAAAAGTTAGCAAAGTGGCAAGTAAAATTCAGAACTGACTGATCCACTTGCTTTCCAGTGACCTATCTCTAGGTCTTCTGATAAAATGGGGCAGCAATCGACCCTTGAAGACTCTTTCAGTTTTCAGATAGGACAGCTTCTAGCCCAGCAAACGGTGATGAAAGATTTTTACCAAAACTTTCAAGTACGGCAACAAAGGAGAAGTGTCAAATATAAAATAAATCCTTTTAGTGTAAACACTTCACTATTGAGAATATTTAAAGAAACCTGCATGTCAGATTGCTGTGTGAAATACAAAGCCAAATATATGGCTACTCATCTTTAGCAGGTTGTTAGGCAAAGCAAGCATTTGTAGGATGGATACTGGTATATCCTTTGGTCTCTCCCCATCCCAGGTACTCATTCACAAATTTTTTTTAGGGATACCTGCAAGGTCACACAATTCTGTATCAGAAGCACTCATCAAAGCTTCTTCTAATTCTGGATCAACAGATACACTTTCCTCTGTCAAAGTCTGTACAGGTTTCTGTTTGGGGATAAATATTTTTCCTGTAAAATAAAAACATTTTATTAATTTCACTACTATAGTTATTTAACTCATTACCATTTTACCTTTCTTCCAACAAATATTATTAAAAGTATACACAACCAAAGTTGAAGGAAAAGTCAAGATTAACATCCAGTGATTTTGTTTAATTTTTGATGCAGATTTATTGAATTTCCAGGACAATACCTTAGAAAGAAAAGATAACAGAAATTTTCCCACCTGAGGAAATAAAAATTGGCTCTTTTTAGAGTAATTATGAGTTGCTTTATAAATACCGACTCAATAAATAAATAAGTAAAACCCACAACACTTTAAAAAAAATCCAATGTCTTGTTTTTTTTTTTTAATTTATTTTTTTTTCAGTTGTAGTTGGACACAATACCTTTATTTTGTTTGTTTATTTTTATGTGGTGCTAAGGATCAAACCCAGGGCCTCGCACGTGCTAGGTGAGCATTCTACTGCTGAGCCACAACCCCAGCCCCAATGTCTTCTTCTTAAGCAACAAATTGCCATAGTCACTTGAGGAATGGTAGAAGCAATCATGACTCTAGAAATTTAATATCTACTTACAAAGAAATTCCCATATGTTCTGAGTGGTATTCTGAAACTCTTGATCACTGTGCCTCTAAGCATCAATGGACACTAAGAAGGTTATCTGTGCCGGGCATCTCCCACATGTGACTATTAAGTTATAGTGAGAATAATGATTTTTTGCAACTCTACGTCTTCAAGTCTTTCGGGTTAGGTATCTTCTTACTTAAAAAAAAAAATGGCACTTGGTCAATCCAAAATGTGTTTGGGTTAGTAGGGCTGAATTAAGTGAATATTAACAGAATGCTCAATTAAAAGTAGTTTAAACTTGTGCCTCCCAAGCATTAATGTGCACTGCAGTAACCTGGTGACTGATTAAAGTGCAAATTCTGACACAGCAGGTCTGAAGTGGGGTGGGAGATTCTGCATTCCTAACCATAACCTCCCAGATGATGCTGACACTGCTTATCCACAGAATGCTCTTAAAGCAGCAAGGATTCAACCAGTAAGGATGTTTATTATCTCAATAACAAGGTTCTAGGGTTTAGCAGCTCAATGTTGAAATGAAGAATCCAGGCTCTTTCCACATTTCTTTTTGGCTGCTCCAGCATGAAATCCTTTGTTCTAAAGTTTTCAAAGTCTCAAGATGGCCTCTATAGTGCCAATTGTCTGTCTCCATGAAATAAGACAGGAAGGAAAGAAGGGTACTTTCTCAATTGTCAACTTTTACAAGGAAAACTTCCTCAGTCTTCTCTGGTCTTACCTACCAGCAATGGGTCACATGTTCATGCCTCAGCTTCAAAGGTAGCTTTGAAGGAATCATTGCTGAATAGGCAATGAGTGTTTATCCCAATATTGAAAGCAAGTGGAGTACGTCTATTTCCTTAATTCCCTGCACATTTACCCATGGCTACATTTACATATTCTGCACATGTGCCTGAATTCTTCAAACTTTTCAAGGACATGGTCTACATTCTGTTCATCCTGTGTCCTTGCCTAGAGCACAGTAAGCAATCCAACTTGTTTGGTAAATAATTTGGTGATCACCTCCAGATCAATGACCTTACTTTATAAAGTATAATTTAAATATGTTGGTTCAAAGTAACAGCAGAACTAACTCAAGAGGAGAAGTTCTCAAACTCTCCCTCAACCCCCCTTTTTTTTTGGGGGGGGGCAAGGATACTAGGGGTTGAACCCAGGGACACTTTATCACTGAGCTAAATCACCAGTCCTTTAAAAAAATTTTAATTTTGAGACAAGGTCTTGCAAAGTTGCTGAGGCTGGCCTTCAACTTGTGATCCTCTTGCCTCTGCTTCCCAAATTGCTGGGATTACAACCATGCACCACCACATCCAGCGAGAAGTTCCCAAACTCCCAAGTCAGTCCTTTTTTCAATAAACTAGTGGCTTACAGACTTAATTTTTTTTAGCAGTAGATTTCCCCCCACCATAAAAAAAGCCAAATTATATGGGAGTATATATAATTGATCTTACTATCAAATTCTGGAGTTCTGGTGATTAGATAATCTTTTATTATTGGTCACAGAAAAAGACAAATAGCAAATCATTATGTTCTGATAATTCCAGGGAAGTTTTTACTGTTGATATTAAAGGATTTCAGTGCATAGTATCCAAGGTTGAGAACCAATGGATTATGGAATTTGTTGACTGAATAAAACTACACAAGCTATTTACCATAAACATTTGAAAATTAGGGCTGGGGTTGTGGCTCATGGCCTTGCACATATGAGGAGCTGGGTTTGATCTTCAGCACCACATTAAAAAAAAAAAAAAAGGTAGTATGCCCATCTATGACTAAAAAAAAAATTTAAAAAATTGAAAAGTGAAGTAATACTATGTTAAATAGCTTCATTTAGTCTTCCTAGAGTATGTATACATACCAAAATATCATGTTGTACACCACAAATATGCATAGTTTTTATTTGTCAGTTAAAAAAAAAGACAGACACTTGGCATACAGGTTCTAGGGGTATATAGTTCAGTGGTAGAGCATGTGCTCAGTACGTACAAGGCTCTTGATTCAATTCCCAGCACCAAAAGAAAAAAAAAAAAAAGAAAAAACTAATTAAAAAAAAGTGGCATACTGGGGCTTGGGTTGTGGCTCAGTGGCAGAACACTTGCCTAGCCTATGTGAGGCACTGGTTCGATCTTCAGCAATGAAGTTTTTTTTTTTTTTATAAGCTGAATATATAGTTCAGGGAGCATGACTTTAATTGCCACTTCAGATTAATTATATTTTCCTGAGCTCAGTCTCTCACTTGCATTTTCAATTGTCTATGGCAGTGGTTCTCATTGTTGGAAGCACGGTGGATTTTCCAGGGAGCTTTAAGAAATTCTGATATCTGGGTTGGTGCTAAGAGCCATAGCCAAGTAGTATGATACATGGCATTTTTGGTTGAAAGGTGATGGCAGCAAGCCATTGAGATGAGATGATTATGTTAAGATCTGCATTCATATGGATATTAGACCCCTGCTGTCCACCTCTGCTACGGGACTCCTGGAGAGTTCCCATTGGTTGGGGAAGTGCGGTAGGAGGGAATTCCGGAGGAGGGATTTCCTGTTGCTGGTCCGGGAGAATGCCGCATGGGTCGGTCGGTCTTTTTCCTGGGAGCATATGGGGGATTGGCGGGGAGTTTCAAAAATAAAGTTTGTTCCTGCTTGAGTGGCTCGTGATTTTGTGCCCAGCCAGACTGCGGCAATTGGTGGCCCGTACGGGGAACGCCTGAAGCTTGGAGGTGAGTAAAATTGCTCGCCCCTGAGGGAAGGCGAGAGAATGGGTGACCATTTCAAAAAACAATGTGTTCTTGTTTTGATTTATTTTGTTTTTGTTTCAAGCTGCCTATCCCTAGACCTTTCTCAGGCAAACTGGGAAAAATGATTGGCTCAAGGTTTGAAGTTGTTCGGCCCTGAGAAAGAGAAAATTGATACAACGATTTTTTGTTCCGTTTTTGTTTCATTCTGTTTCGGTTTTGTTTTATGTTATCTCATTGGGTTGCGTTACCTTTATAGTAGATTAGAAATTAGTAAAAAACAAACCGAAAGACTGTTAAGTAAATTGTTAGAGGTCCAGACTATGGTAGAAAACATGTTAGGTCAAGCAAAAGAGAAGGTCTCTCGAGCAAGTCAGATAGAGGAATAAAATTTAAAGGAAGAAAGCGTAGAAGAAAAACAACCATCATGGGGGGAGCTACAACAGGAGGCTGCTACTAACTCCGTTCTATCACCAGAGGGCTAATTCAACCAACAGCTCCATCTATAGAGACAGCTGAGTGGCCCTCAACCCCCGTAGTTGATAGACGGAATCCTGAGGCAGGACCTCAAAGATTAGCATGCCCTGTACGTGAGCAGGCAGGAGGGCAATGAATTCACTGTGCTTTAGATTTCAAAACAGTGAAGCAATTAAAGGAGGCTGTAACAACCTATGGTCCACAAGCACCCTTCACCATAAGCATGGTCGAATCTATTACCAACTTGGACATGACGCCAGCAGATTGGGCTAATATGTGTCGATCTGTGCTAAATGGAGGACAATATTTGTTATGGAAGGTTGCCAATGAGGAATTTTGCACGGAGACAGCTAGGCGAAATGCAGCAGCCGGTTACCCTCAAAGAAATCTAGATATGTTGTTAGGAAAAGGACCTTATGAGGGTCAACAGCAACAAATTGAATATGATCCTGGTGTATACGCACAAATTGCTGTAGATGCGGTTAGGGCATGGAAAACTTTACAGGGGCATGGAGATTTACAAGGACAATTATCTAAGGTAATACAAGGAACTAATGAACCTTACGCTGAATTTGTAGATAGGCTTATTCAAACAGCTTCCAGAATTTTTGGGGATACAGAACAAGCAATGCCATTAATAAAACAACTGGCTTATGACCAAGCAAATCGTTGCTGCAGAGAGGTCATTAGACCATGGAGACATGAAGATTTAAACACATATATTAAATTATGTAGAGACATTAATGAACAAGGGCAAGTCTTGGCAGCTGCAGTACAACAGGCTTTAGATGCCAGGCCAAAAACATGCTATAATTGTGAACAAACAGGACATTTTAAAAGGAGTTGCCCCATAGGAGGAGGGTTTAACAAAGCTAGGTATCAAAGGAATAGAATACTGGGTATTTGCCCACGATGCCGTAGAGGGAGACATTGGGCTAATGAATGCCGTTCTCAAACCACCATAGAGGGTATTCCGTTATCAAAAAATGGACAAGGACCAAGTATGTACCCACGATATCGTGGAGAAAGGCATCAGGCTCCATTGCCAAAAAACGGACTGGGGGACCCAATGCTCGGGGCCCACAACCACAAATATACGGGGCAATGGAGGAACCCAGCAATACCATCAGGGTAGTGCCCAGGACACATTATCCATTAAATCCCTCATCAGACAAACTAGAGGGAGCGCAGGGTTGGACATCTGCGCCTCCGCCAGAGCAGTACTAACTCCAGAGATGGGAGTTCAAATCATTCCCACAGGGGTAAAAGGACCTCTTCCCCAAGGAACAGTAGGCTTATTATTGGGACGCAGTTCTTCTACACTAAAAGGACTTATGGTAAGTCCTGGGGAAATTGATCCTGATTATGTAGGTGAAATAAAAATTATAGCTAGTTCTCCAAGAGGTATATCAGTAATTTCACCCGGAGATAGAATAGCACAGTTATTAATAATACCCAGCCTGCATGATAAATTTTCCAGTCATAGTGTAGAAAGAGGTTCCAGGGGATTAGGCTCCACAGGTGTAGATTGGGCTATGCTGTCTTTAAATTTAGATTCTTGCCCAATGCTAAAACTAAATATTCAAGGACATGAATTTAATGGGCTACTGGACACAGGTGCTGACCTTAGCATCATATCTCGTCAAGAATGGCCAAAACACCGGCCATTACAACAAGCCACTCAAATGCTTCAAGGCCTAGGAGTGGCGACTAATCCCCATAGAAGTGCAATGGTATTAGATTGGAAGGATCCTGAAGGATGTGAAGGAACTATACAGCCATATGTATTGGATCATCTTCCTATAAATTTATGGGGACGAGATGTCCTAGATCAATTAGGTTTGACATTAACAAATAACATCAATCCTAATGTGCCCACTACTACGGCTAAACAAGGCTTTAGAAAAGAAAAAAGATTAAGAGAACAAGAACAAGGTATAACAGCACCAATTCAAATAGATCAAGGAAAGGGCCACTGAGACAATCAAAATTACTTGGAAATCAGAAAGACCAGTATGGGTTCCTCAGTGGCCCCTGACTAAATTCAAATACGAGTAGATCAACTCAAATCACTTAACGACTTTCAAAAGTTATTGGGAGACATAAATTGGACAAGGCCTTATCTAGGCATACCAACAGGAGAGTTGGGACCTTTATTTGATATCCTAAAAGGTCCATCAGATCCAAATTCACCCCGCATGTTAACGTCTGAAGCAAGAAAGGTATTAAAAATCATTGAAACATATATGGAAAATATGCATTTGGATAGAATTGATATAAGTTTGCCTTTATTATTTATTGTACTACCAACAAAAAATATTCCTACAGGAGTATTTTGGCAAGAAGGTCCATTATTGTGGATACATTTATCTTATTCTCCTAACACTATTCTTACTAGGTATCCTGAGGCTGTAGGACAATTAATACTCAAAGGAATAAGAGCAGCAAAGGGAGTGTTTGGGATTTCTCCAAATAAAATTATTACTCCATATACTTGGGCAATAATCATGTGTAAATCTAATGTTTCATTTGATAATCACTTACCATCTAATCCTTTGTTGTCTTTTTGGTCTTCGCATCCTGTAGTTTTTCCAAAAATGACAAAAAAAAAAAAAAAAACCCTATCATAAATGCTCCAAATATATTCACTGATGGGTCAAATAATGGTACAGCAGCAGTAGTTACCCCTGATCAAACTTTTACATTTTTAGTACCCAAACAATCAGCTCAAAAGGTAGAGCTTAATGCAGTATTACAAGCTTTTGTGATGTTTAAAGATTCTATATTTAATTTATTTTCTGATAGTCAGTATGTAGTTAATGCTATAATATCCCTTGAAGATGCTGGTAGGATTTCCCCTTCCTCTACTGTTTTCTCTTTGTTTTCCACTATACAAAGTCTAATCTGGGACAGAAAAGATCCATTCTTTATAGGACATATCAGGGCACATACAGGATTGCCTGGAGCCCTTAGTTTGGGCAATGAATTAGCAGATAAATCTACACATGACATACATATTTTCTCCACAATAGAAGAAGCTATAAATTTTCATAAAAGGTTCCATGTCAATGCTAATACTTTACAAAAGCGTTTTAAAATAACTAAGGAACAAGCCAGACATATAATAAAACAATGTCAAAATTGTGTGACATTTTTACCACAAGTTAATCTTGGAGTCAATCCTAGAGGACTGATACCTAACCATATTTGGCAAATGGACGTCACACACTTGCCAGAACTTGGAAAATTAAAATATTTGCATGTTACATTTGATACTTCTTCCAGATTTTTGATGGGCTCCCTTCATGCCGGAGAAAAAACTAAAGATATTATAGCTCATTGCTTACAAAATTTTGCCACTGTGGGCGTTCCAAAACAGTTAAAAACAGATAATGGTCCTGGCTATACCTCTACCTCTTTTAAACAATTTTGCTCATTATTTGGCATTACTCACGTAACAGGAATTCCATACAATCCACAGGGACAAGGCATAGTTGAAAGAGCTCATCAAACTTTAAAATGTACTTATTAAAACAAAAAGAGGGAATTGCAAAGGGGTATATATCCCCCAAAGATAAACTTAAAATAACCCTTTTTACTCTAAACTTTTAAAATTTGGATTCATCAGGGCTTAGTGCTGCGGAAAGACATATGTATCCAAAAAATGTACATAAGCCTAAGGTACTTTGGAAGGATATTCTAACAGGACAATGGAAAGGTCCTGACCCAGTGATTGTCTGGAGTCGGGGTTCTGTTTGTGTGTTGGGGAGAACAACAGCCGATTTGGATTCCAGAGAGACTAACCAAAACAATTTCTACAGACCAAAAAGAAGATGATTTGACTCAAATCTATAACAGCTGATATCCAGAGCTCCAGCTTGGCTATTCTTACATCTGCGACAGTGATTAACCAGGATGCTTTTTTCAATATCTATTTTATTATTGTCTTTTCCCACATCATAAAGTTCTATTTTATTTTTGAGCTCATACCGACCTAGGTTAATGTTTTTCTGATCAGTTTTATTTTTTGACTGTGGAGTTTTTAAACATTGCAATGGAGATTTCACCTATGTAAAGCTACAAGGCCTTTACTATTGTCTTATGTGTTGTATGTTATGTGCGCACACTTCTGTTTTGAGTTGTATGTCTGTATGTGCGTATGTCCATATATCATATATGAGGAGCGCTCATGAATAAATGGATCCGAATTTTTTTTTATTATTCACGTGATTTTAATGGTTTAATTTAAATTGGGTAAACAGCTGTTGAGGATTGTTTTAATATGTGAACAAATAAGGAGGTTAACAGATCTGTTTGTTTACTTTCACCTTTCCTTTTCATTATATTTAATAATTCTGTTCAGGATAACGTAAATTGTTCAGAAAATTGTTTTCTTAGTATCTGTTGGAATGTTACATAATTTTTTTTTTTAGCATCGTTGTCAGAATTCCTATTTTCATCCCAGTGCCGGTGAAGACAAAGATGAAACCAAACTACAGCTTCTTCGATAGTTATCACAACAAACTGTATAAACTGATGCATCAATGAATAATAACTCAACAAGTAATGCTCAATCAAGGAGTCGATTTATTTTGGGAGGAATGGACATACTGATAGATTCCTCCGCTTTGAACTGCTTGCAGAACTTGCCTGGACTATGTATCACTTGTATGCATTGTGAACTATCTGTTAATGCAGAGAATTATGGTAGTGCTGGCGTATCTTTGCTGATGTGTCACCAGTGATGCAATTTTTCCAAAGGAGCCGTCAATTGGCTTGGTGTCATGGCATTTCTGTATCCTCCTCCCTTCTACTAGTGATGGTCTAAATTTGGGGGCCCACAGAGGTGAGGCAAAGAACCTCACCCCCCCACCGGCACCAAGGCCAAATTTGGGGGCCAACAGAGGTGAGGCAAAGAACCTCACCCCCCCACTGGTGCATAGGCCTATCCACAAGTATGGCTATATGCTGGAACGGTAGTCAGTGACGGGTATGATCCAATTGCAGTGGTATCAACCTAAGACAGGAGGCTGATGCCTAGAGGTCAGTTCATCCGATGACGGGTAAGAACCATATATTGAACTGGACAACCTAACAGGCACGGTCCCTAAGCCACATTGCTTGTTGCTTAATTAAACAGAAGTGGGGAGATGCTAAGAGCCATAGCCAAGTAGTATGATGCATGGCATTTTTGGTGGAAAGGTGACGCCAGCAAGCCATTGAGATGAGATGATTATGTTAAGATCTGCATTCATATGGATATTAGACCCCTGCTGTCCACCTTGGCCTGCTACGGGACTCCTGGAGAGTTCCCATTGGTTGGGGAAGTGCGGTAGGAGGGAATTCCGAAGGAGGGATTTCCTGTTGCCGGTCCGAGGGATTTCCTGTTGCTGGTCCGGGAGAATGCCACGTGGGTCGGTCGGTTTTTTTCCTGGCAGCCTATGGGGCATTGGCGGGGAGTTTCAATAAAGTTTGTTCCTGCTTGAGTGGCTCGTGATTTTGTGCCCAGCCAGACTGCGGCAGGCTGGGGGTGTAGTTCAGTGGTAAAGTGTTCACCTCACATGTGGAAGGCACTGGGTTTGACCCTTAGCACCACATAAAAATAAGATAAAGGTATTGTGTCCATCTACAACTAAATATATATATATATATATATATATATATATATATATATATATATATATATATATATATATAAAAGAAATTCTGATATTCAAATTTTGCAACCCCATCTTACCCTATGCCACTCCAGTCAGATTCTGGTTTAACTGGTCTAGTGTGCTGCTTGGGGCTCTTGAAGGACTCCAATGCATAGTATCCAAGGTTGAGAACCAATGGATTATGGTATTTACTGACCAAATAAAACTACACAAGCTATTTACCATAAAAAATTGAAAAGTGGGGGCTGGGGTTGTGGCTTAGCAGTAAAGCGCTTGTCTAGCACATGTGAGGCCCTGGGTTCGATCCTCAGCACTACATAAAAATATATAAAAAAATAAAGGTACTGTGTCCAACTACAACAACAACAACAAAATGGAAAGTGAGGTGATACTTATGCTAAATAGCTGCATTTAGTCTTCCTAGAATATGTATATATACCAACACATCATGCTGTACACCACAAATACATAGTTTTTACTGTCTCATACATGTCTAATTTTTCCCATGTACAAGCTTTTGCTAATGTTTTAACAACAAAATGAATCTCATCATAAAAAGCAATAGAGCTTCAGCCAGAGACATGAAAAATTGTGCTCTATTTGTGTAATATGAATTGAACTGCATTCTGCTGTCATTTATAACTAATTAGAATAAATAAAATAAATGCAAAGAGTAAAAAGCAAGAGGGCAAAAAAAAAAACAAAAACAAAAACAAGACTCTCAAGGACCTATGGATTCTTTGATAAGAGAATTTTCCTCTATTTATAAAGCTCTCACATAGTTTGCTACCTCTTCTGGCACTCCTTTTTTATGATAATTTCTCTGTATGTAAAAAAATTTTGCTGTAAAAAAAGAACGTCATAGGGCTCACCTACCAAACCAGTTTGGCTGTTCACTACTGGGAAGCAGTGGCATGTTCTGCTGTTTATAAGTTGACTACAAACTGAAATTTGTATAATATTCCTGTGTATCTACTCGATTTCCCATATTATTGCACAATTCCTTGGAGGAACATTTTATTGCTGATACATGAGGTAGGGCAACACCTTGAACTTTAGAGGACATGGAAAACTTTCCAAGGTGTCATGGTGCATTTATGTTTGGGATGGGGTGGGTGCATGTTTTCCTATTTGGAAATATATCCTCTGAGAAGCCTCTACAAAATGTTTTAAAACTATTTGCAAAACAAAGTAGTCCTGAGCACATGAGATATTTGCAACTGTATTTCTGGACTATATGCTATGAGCAAATATTTAGATCCTTAAAGAAGGAATTTAATATTTTCAGTGTAATAAAAGAACTCACAGTCTATTACACTTCAAAAAAATTGCTGTAGAGATATTTAGCTTTACAATATTGTGTTTTAAATAACACAATTTTAATCCCTTTGTATTTTCTTCATGGTTAATTTAATACTAATACACTGCAACAATTTTTTAAAGGCACAAACACAAAATCTAGTTATACAAAACAATACAAAATTTAAAGAGTGTTTACATATTGATTTACAGACTTAAACAATCCCTTTCAAAATCCTAGTTACCCATTGTTGATTTTGATCTAGAATGTCCCCCAAAGGCTCATGTACTAAAGTCTTGGTCCCCAGTGCAGCAACACTCTGAGCTAAGGCTCTGGGGAAGCAACTGGATCATGAGGGCTCTAACCTCATCAGAGGACCAATCCATTGATGGATTCACAGGTCCATTGGGAGGTGGTAGAAACTATGAGGTGGGAGCCAGTCAAAGGGAGTGGGTCCTTGGGGGTGTGCCCTTGGGAACTATATTTTGTCCCCTGCACCTTGTTTTTTCTCTCTACTTCTTGGCTGCCACAAGGTTAACAGCTTTGCTTTGCCACACCCTCCTTCCATGATATTCTGTCTCACTATCAGCCTAGAAACAAGAGAGCCAAGTGACCATGGACTGAAATCTCTTAAATTGAGCCAATATCAGTCTTTCCTCTTTTGTTTTTCTCTGGCATTTTGTCATAGAAGTAGAAAGCTGACTAACAGATCCGTTTTATATAATGTCACAAGCTAATCCAAAAATACATATAGAAATCCAAGGGATCCAGAAATAGCCAATCTTGATAAAGACCAAAGTTGGATGACTTATATTTGCTAATTTCAAAATGTAGTACACAGGTTGGATCCCCACTACCTCACACCATACTCAAGTATTAATTTCAAACTTATTTATACTTTATAAAGATATAAACTATATAACTTGTAGGCAACAAAACACAAGATAATATCTTTAGGTAAGGGTTTGCATATATGATGGCTAAAGCACAAGTGACAGAAGAAAAGAAAGATAAACTGGACCACATCAAAATTAACATTTGTGAGGCAAATTATACCATCAAGAAAGTGAAAAGATGACCTACCAAATGGGAGAAACTCTTTTCAAATGATGTATCTGATACAAGGAACTTTTGTTCAGAATATATAAGGAATATCTACTCATCAATAATAAAAAGACAACACATTTAGCCATATTTAATAAACCGGAAAAATCCTGCAAATTTGATACAGCTTTTATCCAAAACCATTTAACAAATGTATCAGTATTCTACTTTATTACAATCATCTTGCTTCTGATGTGTTTTTTTTTTTCCAAGTCATGATTATTTATTTATAGAAATCTCAATGTCCTGGTAAGATGATTTAACCTATGTAAAGGAACTGGTTTATACTAAACATAACAGACACACATTAATTCCTATCCATACTGTCCCTAAATTTCTTTTCTTTTTTTTTTTTTTTTAGTTGTAGATGAATATATAGATAGATAGATATTGATATAGCTGAGAATCGAATCCAGTGTCTCACGCGTGCTAAGCAAGTGCTCTACCACTGAGCTACAACCTCAGACCCCCAAATTTCTTGTACGTGTGTGTGTCTGAGAGAGAGGAAGAGGAAGGGGGGAAGGAGACAGAGATTTTCAAAACAAATTGGCAACACATGGATAAAGGAAAACCATATAGTCCCAGGTATCTATATCAGTGGTTCTTAAATTCAGAATAAGGATTGGCTAGGCATAGATATTTTGAAAAAGCTCCAGAGATGATTCTGTTTCTTACTAAGACTGACAATCATTAATCTGTATAATTGGGGGAAAGGAGTAGTGCGGATTAAACCCAGGGCTTTGAACATGCGAAATACATACTCAATCACTGAACTATATCTCCAGCTCTATAATCTGGAGGTTTATGTTATCTTTGATTGATCTGATTATATTTTTCTTCTTGAAATATGGTCAAAAAGCCCTGGCTTATAATTTTTAATCCATGTATTTTAAAAAAACACATAATGTCTGAGAAAATAACTACTCATTTCTATCCTTCAGTAAATAGCATTCTATCTAAATGCCATTAATTTCCTTATTTAACATGGAAAAATCCAAAACTAGAATTTTAAAAATTGAAATTATAATTCTTTAAAATTTTTTTTTTGTAATTATAAATGAACAGAATGCCTTTATTTGTTTATTTATATGTGGTTCTAAGGATCAAACCCATTGCCTCACACATGGTAGGCAAGCGCTCTGCCACTGAGCTACATCCCCAGCCCCTATAATTCTTTACACTCTAGCAAAATACAAAATTAAGCAATGACTAGATCAGAAAAAGTCACCCAGAAAACTATGAAATAACACATCAGTCGCCCCCAACTGAAACAAAACAAATAAAAAAGGGGCTGTGACTGTTGGTTGCCAAGAATGTTAAATTAGTTCACTAATGTTTCTGCAACCACAAAGTGTCAGCTAAGGAAATAGAAGAAACCGAGATAAAAATTCATATAACAATAACTTCAATGTATGGCAGTTATCCAAAAACACCTCTGACATTAAAAAAAAAAAAAAAAAAGAATTTCCTGCCAAGATTCTTGTTATTGTCACAAAATCAGTAAGGGATACTATGAACCAGTAACAATTTTATTGCCAAGGACCTTACTTCACTAGTCCTCATCTCTTTTGCTCTGACACAAAGTTACAGCTACAACAAATGTTAAGAATTATCTTAGTCAGGACTTCCATCCTTGCTAAACACACACACACACACACACACACACACACATATATAAAAGAGATGACTCTTATCTAATTTCTATAGAGTTGAAAGGCTCTCATTTTTACTGTTTAGTTAGTTGCCTTGTTCCAGAAAAGATTTAAGTCAACTACATCACTGTTTCCAAGAGGTATGGGACATATCTTTTGACAGGAAGCACACAATCCTCAAATCAGCCAAACCAAAGAATGAGGGGGTAGTTTCTGGAAGGGTACTTTTGTTTTGACCCAATGATACACATGATACCTACTGGAGAGTATGATATGGTCACCAATATGTGCTTATTTATTCAGCAACATTTAGTGATTTTGTGTATACTAGATAATGAGCTAGAAAGACATTATAAGAAAAATAAAAAATCTTTTATTGGGGGAGTGCTATAGTTTGGATCTTGAATGGCTCTCAGAGGATCATGTGTTAAAGTTTTGGTCCCCAGGCTGATGCTCCTGGGAGATGGTAGAACCACTGAGAGGTAGGGCCTTGAGAGAGAAGCTCCTTAGGTCTCGAAGGGGTGAGGCATGTCCCCCAAGGGGATTGTGGAACCCTAAGATCTTCTGCCTTCTTTGCTCCCTGACTCATGATATAAGCAGTTTTGCTCTGCGCCCATGTACTCTCATCAGATTGTGCTGACTCACAACAGGCCCAAAGCAATTGGGTCAGTTGATTATAGACTAGAATATCCAAAAATATAAGCCAAAATAATCCTTTTCTTATAAGTTAATTATCTCAGGTATTTTGTTACAGTGATAGAAAGCTGACTAACAAAAGAAGCTAATACTCCAGTTGGGGAAACAGGATAGCTAGTCTTTTATTCCAGAGATTTCTACTTCCAGTCACGATGGTATTTATCTACATGCCTAAAACAATCACTAAATGGATAAAATATATGAAACAATACTTTCAAGACACTGATCAATCAGGCGACAAAGACAATGATCCCCGAGAATGGGGGTGGTGGTGGTGGTGACTCTTACAATTGCTTAGCTAATTCTCTAGAACAAATTTCCAGGCAGTAGAGCAGGGAGCAGGAATTCGGGCAGATCCTGGCAAACTCCGAGCTGCAGAGACAAAGCTGAGGTCCAGAGAGACCAAGGTAGCTAGCATTTGCAGGATAGAGGACCAAAGAGAAGAAAGCTGCACAGAGAAAGAACCCAGGAGCTGTACAGGGAGTTGCCTTGAATACTCAGCAGATCATTGATCTAACACATGAATGTGAGTATATTTACCTTGAGCCAAGGGAAAAAAAAATCCGAAATATTAGAAGTTATAATGCCTGCATTCACACAGGGCTAGGAATAGCTTCTGTTCCCACTAGCCAGACTGGAAAACCTCAGAATTCACAGGACAATTGAGTAGGGAACTCAGAAAGGCCTTGCCTCAGTAGTGGGGAAATAATTAGCCTTAAGCTAAACACTGCTCCAGTCCAAAGCAACAAATCTTTGTGTTTTTTTTTTTTTTATACTGGGGATTGAACCCAGGCGTGCTTAACCACTGAGCCCATTTCCAGCTTTTTAATATTTTATTAGAGATAGGGTGTTTCTGAGTTGCCTAGGACCTCCCTAAGTTGCTGAAACTGACCTTGAACTCACAATCTTCCTGCCTCAGCCTCCCAAACCACTGTGATTACAGGTATGTGCTGCCATGTCTGGCCCACCTAATCTTAAAAGCAAGATTCTAAAGAATCAAACTTTCAAGGAACTTAATCATATCCCAGAATAAAACTTGGTATTTACATGATATCAATATATCTACCTTCCAAAAGTTAAAAACTAATATTCAATAAGAAATTGCCAGCATACAAAGACGCAGAAAAATTCAAACCATGAGGGGAAGGAAAAAAAAGTCAGTCTATCAAAACTGATTTAACAATAACAGATGACAAGATCTGCAAGCTAGGGTATTAAAATTTATCATGCTTATATTCAATGTGTTAAAAAAGTTAAGTAGAAACTAAAAAAACAAGAAAAGAAAAGGAAAAAAAGGAACATATGGTTGGTCAAATAGAAAATAAACCATGCCAACAATAATCAAAAGAAAGCAAGGGGCCTGGGGCTGTGGCTCAGTGGTAGAGTGCCTCCCTTGCTTATGTGGGGCACTGGGTTTGATCCTCAGCACCAATAAAAATAAAGATATTGTGCCCATCTACAACTTAAAAAAAAAAAAGTTAAAAAAAAAAGCAAGCAAGCAAGCAAGCAAGCAAGGGCTGGGCAAGTAGCTTAGTGGTACAGTGCCTGCCTAAGGTCCTGGGTTCAATCCCCAGCACCACAAAAAAAATTGTTGGGCATGTTGGTGCACATCTGTAATCCCAGCAGCTCAGGAGGCTGAGACAGGAGTTCAAAGCCTGCCTCAACAAAAAGTGAGGTGCTAAGCAACTCAGTGAGACCCTATCTCTAAATAAATTACAAAATAGGGCTGGGGATGTGGCTCAATGGTTGAGTGTCCCTGAGTTCAATCCTGCATACCCCAAAAAAAAAAAAGGTGGTAATATGCCTTCATGGTATGATTCCAAAACAATTAAAAACACTCTATGGGGATTTAGCTCAGTTAGTACAGTGCTTGCCTTGCATGCTCAAGGCCATGGGTTCAATCCCAAGCACCACACACACACAAAAAAAGGTACTCTATGATATGTAAATTATATGCAGAAACAAATGTTGGGGGAAAACAATCATCCAGAATGGGTATAGTTATCCAGGAAAGGTTTCCCATAGAAAAAAACCTTAAATATGAGTGATAAACCATTCATCTGGCTAACGCCTTACCCCAAAGGAAAATAGTATGAATCATTCCAATGATACAGGGTGAGCAGACTGAAATACAGATGACAGCAGGTGCATGGCTAATTTAAACAGCTCATTTCAAGTACCAGCTTGGGAAGAACCACTTTTCAGAGGTATACAAGGGATATTTCAAACTCATAAAATATCACTCCACAAGAGACAGCTGGGCTGGGGATATAGCTCAGTTGGTAGAGTGCTTGCCTTGCAGGCACAAGGTCCTGGGTTCAATCCCCAACACCACACACAAAAAAAGACAGTTGTATCTTGAATTTATTGGAGCAAGTTGCCCATTGGTAGTTACATAATCCTGTTGATTCAGGCACATTTTCTGTCTTACTAAAGAATCACGTTTCTTCCAAAGAAATCATGTATTAATAAGCAAGATGAGGGAAGCCATTTTTAGGATAACAGTGACTTCAATAAGTTTTCTGGAAAGCTAACCTAATTGAGAATAAATAAATTAGAAAAGTGAGAAGTCCTTAGTTTAAAGGAAGCTGGTTAAATTTACCTCTGAAAAAGCAAGATGGAGTGTGTGGGATTCTTGGGCACTTCATTCTCAGGGTGGGAAAGGCAAAAACAAGGAAGGGAGGAGCCCATCCTGGATGAGTCAGCAGCTCAAATGGAATTCAATGGCACACCTCTGTGTATTATATAAGGTGCAGCCATAGCTCTGGTCCAGCCATGAAATAGGAACACAGGGGGAAAAAAAAAACAACTCGGTCTTGGTAAGGGTAAATATGATACTATCAATGGAAAGGAGGATTATCAGCAAAGCAAAGCAAAATGACAGGCAGTAAAAAATATTAAAGACTGGGGCAAATTATTTCTCCAAGTAACAAATTCATGGCAATGCTCTAAGACAGAATATTTATGATCATAAACGTGATGGGAATCAACAACAGAGTCAGCATTCTGTGCATTTTCACTATTCTCAGGAAGAGCTCGATGAATACTTTTTTTCACCCTTACCATGGTCTATGCCTCAGTGTGTGTATATACATATATTTTTAATTTTTGTTTTATTTATTTATGTGGTGCTGAGGATTGAATCCAGTGCCTCACTCATGTGAGGCAAGCGCTCAGCCACTGAGCTAAAACCCCAGGCCAGATGCCTCAGTTTATATTTTGCAAAATTTTAAAGATGAAAAAGCTACAAACTTTTCTGATATTTTAAAATTATATCTACAAATGCTGGGATTACAGGGTATGTATGCCTGTAAAGGTATGTATGCCTGTAAAGGTATGTATACCTATAATCCCAGTGATTTGGAAGGCTGAGACAGGAGGACTGCAATTGAAGGCCAACCTGGAAAAGTTAGCAAAACTGTCTCAAAATAAAAATAAAAGGGGCTAAGGATATGGCTCAGTGGTAAAGCACACTGGGTTCAATCCCATGTTTTTTAAAAAAATACAAATATGTATATATTTTTATAAGTAAAACAAACTGAAATTATTTTAATTTTTAAACATTTAATTTTGCAACATTTAGATTCATTAAGAAAGTTATTTCCATTAATTATGCCAAGATTACTTGAGACCATAATACTATTATTCCCACTGTGAATTTATTTAAGTTTAGATGAATTTAACAGTTATATATTATTGGTCCTCCTGTAAATAATGCAGTTAAAAAGAGTTCTTAAACACAACTTTCAGTATGCCCTTATTAGTTGCCTAATGCCTTCTTTTCTGCTGTTACTAAAACTATACTATTAAAAATACAACATTTACTAGTGTAGAACAAAACATTCCCTAAACTGTACCTAGGACATGAGGCCTTGGAATTTCACTTTCCTCCTTCTCAGATGTTGCCATATGCTTTTTTTTTTTTTAATATTTATTTTTTAGTTGTAGTTGGACACATTACCTTTATTTAATTTATTTATATGTGATGCTATGGATCGAACCCAGGGCCTCGCATCGCTCTACCACTGAGCCACAACCCCAACTCTTGCCATATGCTTTTGATTCCATAAACTGTACAATTATAAATAATCATTTCATAAATCATGAAGTAGTTATTAATTTATCTACACATAATAACTCTCAAATGGTCTTCTTACTCTATTTTTTGTGGGGGCAGTGCTGGGGTTTGAACCCCGGGCCTTGAGCTTTCTAAGGAAGTTCTACCACTGAGCTACGCCTTCAGCCACATCAGGTTTTTAAAAAACATTCTGAAGCAACAGAAACATAAAATTTGCCAAGATACACACACACACACACACACACACACACACATTTGTTCTTGGTCAAAGAAAAAAAAATCTGAAAACATGCAATTTTCAGTTTAATGAGAATTCCCTCCTGTCCTAGTCAGTTCTGTCATTTTAGCTCCAGACACAGGGTGTTCATTTTGGTCAATTAATCATCCTTCAGTTAGTCTCAAAATATGAGAAAGATTAATTCTAATAATAGGATACTGATTCTTTTAGTGATTCCTAATTTTTTTTCTTTAAAAAAATCAAGCAGTCACCTGATAGTTCTTAAAAAAAATTTATGAGATCACCATGTGAATTTGGCATTATTTCTTAAAAGGAGTACAAGAAACAGAGTGACACTGATATAATATTCCCTGGTAAAGCAAGTTAATATTGCCATTGGCTATTGAACTCTGAATACAGAGTTTTATATGAAAAACACTTAGTTTATAGACCAATGGTACATTTTACCAAAAAAGTAAAAATGCTTTTGTTTTTAACAGAGGCAGGTTTTCAAACTGTTTTATGAAAAAGTAGGAGAACCCCTACTGTCTGAGAAAGCTTACTAAATCTCAAAGTCTATCTCTTCTGAACTACACTATTAAGTAAAAAATTTGGGTGTCAACCCAAAGTGTTCAGGACTGGGAGTCATGGAAGAGGCATTTTAAACAGACAAGTTTCTGGTTTTCTAGAGCTAAGAAGGATATACAAGTTAGCTTGATTAGGAAGTATATTATTAAGATGTAGAAATATTCTGAGGATCTTTTGGACGAGACACACTGAAAGGAAGGTATATTAGTGACTAAGGATAAACAAGGCTAATGATTTAAGGATAAGAGTCTAGAGTGAGTTTAAGAACACCGGATCTGGCATTTTGCTATATTTCAAAGCAGAGCTCTACATCTAAACTTGTCAATTTTTGAAGAAGAATACGGCTCTCTTCAGGTCTACGGCACAGTGTTTAAGTTCTGCCCAGTTTGGTAGTATCTGCTTCCATCAGGTAGATTGCTGAAACTCAAAAACTCATTCCTGTGGTTCTAGACCACTCTTTCCTGACAGAGATTTCCAAGAATGGAAATCTCTTGTTTGGTAGTAATTATCCATAAGATCCTTTCCAGAGGGCTGGGGTTGTGGCTCAGTGGTAGAATGCTTACCTAGCATGTGTGAGGCCCTGGGTTCGATCCTCAGCACCACATAAAGATAAACAAATATTTGTCCATCTACAACTAAAAAACGTTAAAAAAAAATCCTTTACAGAGACTTTCACTATACCCATTAATAAATCTGGTCCTTATATAAAGGCTATATGACATAGATGTCATCCATATTCTTCATCTCTATTATTTTCCCCCTTTCAATTTTTTATTTTCCATAATTATTCTCTATTTTCTTTAATCCTTCAAGATCTTTTCCTAGGTAACTGCAGGTTATGAATAGAGAGCATACTAGGAATCTGTCTTGAGTCAGCCTGGAATAAATGCAGCTTTCATATCTCTTATTTTCTTATCTTCTTGTCCTGAAATTCCAGTTTTTTCTGACATCTCTCCCTATTTCTACCTCCATTCTTCTTCCTACCCAGAGGCCACCTGAAACATGCAGAATAATAAAAGGTGATTAACCAATATTTGTTCCCATAAAATTGTTCTCCTATGTAAGCATGGTGGTGCATTTCTGTAATCTCAGCTGAAGCTGAGGCAGGAGGATCACAAGTTCAAGGTCAGCCTCAGCAATTTAATAAGATCCCTTTCCAAAGTAAAAAATATATATATAAAGGGCTGGGGAATGTGGCTAAGTGGTAGAGTACGCTGAATTCATTCCTTAGTACTGGAAGATAAAAAAAGCTATAAACAATAGTGTAGGTATGTCCGTATAGAAGAAAATACAAACAGTAGTCTTTTTAAAAATATATTTTTAGCTGTAGATGGACATGATATTTTAATTTTATTCATCCATTTATGTGGTGCTGAGAATCAAACCTACACATGCTAGGCAAGCACTCTACCAATGAGCCACAACCCCAGCCCCACCTTTTCTATGACAAATACATACAGGCCTTTGCCTATCTTTATGACTTTATGACAATATGACATATTACACTTAAAGACCCTGCATTGGTTTCCAACCCTTTTTGGTCACAAATACCTGAAGGACATGATATTCCCATCTCTAGCTGTATTGCGAAGGTTAATTTTATGTATCAAATTTGCTGGCTTATGGTGCCCAGATATTTAGTCAAATATTATTCTGGATGTTCCTGTTTAGGTATTTATTCTTTTTGGGGGGGGTGGTGGGAGAGGTACTGGGGATTGAATTCAGGGGCACTTGACCACTGAGCCACATCCCCAGCCCTATTTTTTTTTTTTTGTATTTTATTTAGAGACAGGGTCTTGCTGAGTTGCTTAGTGCCTCTTTTTTGCTGAGGCTGGCTTTGAACTCTCGATCCTCCTGCCTCAGCCTCTCCAGCCTCTGGGATTACAGGTGTGCACCACTGTGCCTGGCAAGTTGTTTATTCTTGAGATTAATATTTCTCAAGAGTGGACTTTGAATACAGCAAACTACCCTTGATATATTGATGGGCCTCATTTGATCAACTGATGGTCTTAACAAAGACTGACCTCTTCCAAGTAAGAAGGAATTCTCTCAGCAGACTGCCTTTGGACACAAACCTCTCTCTCTAAAGAAAGACCACAGGGGAAGAGTGAGGGGTGATAAGCTAGAAACAGTGGTGCCAGCAACTTAATGAGACTCTATCTTGAAGAAAGAAAAAGAAAAATTGGGGATGTAGTTCAGTGGTAGATTGCCCCTGGTTTCAATCCTGAGTACCGGGGGAAAAAAAAGTAAAAAAGGTAAAAGAAAAAGGCTACACTCAAGTCTCCACTGAGGATAGATAAGATTGGACACTGTAATGGGAAGGAATTGAGCTAGAAAAATTTCCTGAAAGTAGCACTAGCGAAGGATGCTAAGGAAGTATATCTTTTAAAAAGGTCTTTGAAAATATGGCATGAATAATTAGCAACATTTGCATTCTGTAATACACTAGTGAATTTACCATAAAAATTTATCTCAGTACACTTTTAGATTGCTGATATTAGAGAACTAGGGAGGGTTACTGTGCAAAATCTCACTTATAAGTCATTAAGAAAAAAACTTATTG
The DNA here is from genome assembly GCF_021218885.2 of Marmota monax. Lineage (NCBI taxonomy): Eukaryota > Metazoa > Chordata > Mammalia > Rodentia > Sciuridae > Marmota > Marmota monax. The sequence continues at coordinate 52,875,770 of NW_026693777.1, read as the reverse complement.
GCAAAGTTGATAAAAAAAATTAAGGGTCTAAACCACATGATTTTTAAATCTATGGTATCATAACTTTAAAAGTAATGAAGGATGCACCTCTAAAAACAAGATTTTCTCCATATCTACCTATAAAAAGAAAAATCCAATGCCATCAGATAATGACTTCAAAATTCTGGGCTTACCTTTTTTTTCTCCAGTGTAGGGCACATAGTCTTCCCTGTCCTTTTGCTCCAATGCTTCCTTCTCCAGATATGAAAGGAGGTGTTCTCTATCAAAAGGTCCTGTGGCAGACTTTGACGTCTGATTTTTTTGCCGGAAACCTGCAGGCAGAAGGGCATTCTGCCAAAGAGAATATAATGGCCGTTATTACTACTACGAATGCCAATATTAAATGTTTCCATATATTTCCCATATAAAAAAGAATTACAGACTAGAATGTGATGTAGGCGTTAAACTTCACTGCTAGATTTCAAGGCAGTAATATAAAAATGATCCAAATGAAGAACTTGTTTTTTTGAAAACAGACAATTCATTTACATTACTGATAAAATAGGTACCTACATATTTTCTTCAGAAAGTATTCTACTAGCAGGAAACATCCTTTAGTTTTTAAGTGTCCAGGGATTGTAATAAAAAATAATTTTCTTAATACTTAAAAACTGCTAGGCAGGGGCTGGGGTTGTGGCTCAGTGGTAGAGTGCTCACCTAGCATGTGCAAGGCCCTGGGTTCGATCCTCAGCACCACATAAAAATAAGTAAATAAAATAAATGTATTAAAAAAAAAATTTGCTAGGCAATTATGTACCTAAGACTAATTCTATCACAAAAGAATTTTAAATGACTATACATGATATTCCCTCCTAAAGACTTCCATTTAATCACACATACTTTTTCATGATATACATACATATATACACAAACACACACACATATACACATATATATAAATATAGGCTACAAAGAGATTAATATTCACTTGTTTTACATAGACATAATAGGAATGCTTCCACACTATCCACTACATGTTTGTATAGTGCACACATGAGCACTAGGATGGACTTATATTGATTACTGTCACTGCTGCTCAAGGCCCAAGGCATTCTTAAGATAAAACCAGAATTCAGCTTCCTTGGATTTTCATGTGGACATATAGTCTTTTTGAGTGCATGGACTAAGAGTGGGGATTAGGGGAAGAAGGATGATGGATTCAACTTAAGTTGTCTAAGGCAGTCCCTACTCTATAAATTTTCATGAAGCGACGAATAACACAGGGTGACAAGATAACGAGAGCATCATCTTTTTATTTATCAAAATCCAGAGATGAGAATGCCTTAAATCCTATTTCTGGTATTCTTTTCCTCGACAAATGAAAGTCAGTCAGAGAAGTCACACCTCTTTTGTAACACCTCCCAATATTGGCAATGATGCTGAATCTCATAGTGCTATAAGTCAACTTTTCATTATAAAACTTGCTCTTACAGCTGTGCACAGTGGTGCAGGCCTGCATTCCCAGAGAACTGGAAGGCTGAGGCAGGAGGATCCCAGGTTCAAGGCTGGTCTCAGCAACTTAGTGAGATCTTGTCTCAAAATTAAAAAATAAAAAGACCTGGGTGTGGGGAGCCACATTGAGTTACCATGGCTTCTAGTCCTGATGCACCCTGGGGATGTGAAAGATCACTGTAGTCTGGTGCAGTTGTGCCATGACTCATGACTCGGTCCCTACCCCTCTTCCCGCTTGGATAGCAAGGCCAGGATTCTGAGTAGGCATACCCCTGGGGTTGAGCGTCACTCATCTCTTCTTTTGTAATCTTACCCCATTTGCCCTGTTTGGGATAGAATGTTCCATGAAACGCCCTTTGTGTGTCCCCCTTCTCTTGTTCTTGTTGGGTGTGGCCTTCCTAGATGTCAGTCAATCTGCTGATAGCAGACATCATGAAGCTAGACTCAACCCCCACCCCCAACCTAACCCCTTGCCTCCTTTGAATGGCTTCTCCCCAATAAAAAGGTTCAGCATGATCTCTCTCTCTCTCTCTCTCTCTTTCTTTCCACGGACCCCTAAGGTCAGAGGAGCTGTCACAGGACCCAGAGAAAAAGGTATCTCTGTCTCTTGTGTGATTATTTCATGCAGCCCAGTTCACCTGGAGTGACCTTGAGTATTTTAGTCGTGAAACTTGAACTGTAGCTCAGTGATAAAGTGCCTATAGGTTCAATCCCTATTACCAAAAAAGTAAAAAAAAAAAAAAAAAAAGGTAATCTTACATAAGTAATGATAGTAGAAAATGCTCACAACTCTGCATTTATACCTAATTACACTTCAACTCTGGCCATTTGCTGGGATCAATAATAATTTTCGTAAAATTCAATTTGGTGTTCCCCTTAATGTAATGGTTCTTATTACATAGAAGGCTGACCTATAAAGATAAACCACAAAGGAGGCCTGTTCCTGTGTTGTCTATGGGACTATATAAAAGAAAAACAAGATTTCTACCTTTAGACTTTGAAATCAAGATAACAATGTTATATGAAGAATCCATTCCTAGTCTATCTTTAAATCCTATACATATTTACTTTGTAAAGAACTCAATCATCATTTTCCCATTTGTAACGTCATTACTTTGATCCAAACTATGATCCAAGCTTGCCTGGAATGTTACATTAGCATTCCAACTGATCTTCCTGGATCAGGTGCCCAATCCTCCTCATTCCTCACTCTTACTCCCTAATCTGTGACCCTAACCTCTTCTCATATATCCTCTCTATTCTATTCAGACTAGACTTTTTTTTTTCTCTCCCTGTACTTGTGATATCCTTCTATCACAAGGCCTTTATGTGTACCTGAAAGACTATCTATCTTTTTTTCTTCTCATTTTTAAGACTGCAGTTCCATGACCCCAAGGGAAGCTTTTTCTACCCGTGATTGTAACTCACAGTTCCTAGTGTTCATCATTATTCTAACATGGTATGATTATTTGATTAAAATCTAATTTTACACAATGAGCACTCTTGTATATCTGAGTCTAGTATACTATATGTATACTAGATCTACCTAAAACATTTAATGAGTAAAGATTTTAGAATACTTTTAAAGAAAAATGCTCACTGAGGCAAATTAATAAAGAAGTTATTTTCTTCCCACATCAAAAAGCATTTGTATTGCTATTTTATGATGGTAGTAGTAATGGAGTTGCATTATGCCACCTGGCTGCTCAAGCTCCTATGAAACATATAGTTTTAAAATATGTTAGCCGAAATCCTGGTTCCTTAAATAGTCTTTGACCACAAAGTAAATGGCAGCTCACTGGTTTCAGAGGCTATAAACCCACACACTAAGCTTCATTAGAAGTATATTCTAATCAAGAATCCACCCCCCTCTCAATGCTGGGGATCAAACTCAGGGCCTTGTGTATGATAGGCAAATGCTCTACCACTGAGCCACACTAGCAGTCTATTGTAGAGTAATATTGTTGTAGCAATATATTCCCAGCCTTGGAAACAAATAAAACAGCTTTAACTTATACTGGCTGTCTTTTGGAAATAGATGTTTTATGAAAATGTAGTGAGTTATCAAGTAAATACACCTAAGTGCAGCATAAATACAATAAAATAGCCCTTTAAAATATAGCAAGATGCCATTCATACCTTCCTATGCTCTCATCCTACCATTTGAGACTTGGTAAGTTACAGAGTCTCTAGTAGAGGCAGCTGCAATTACCCTTGCCCTCTTTTCCTACCTGATACTTTACTTGAACTCTCAAAAAACATTACAGGACTAGTGGCATGCTGTCAATAAACATCACTGTTTTCCTGGTTTGACTAATAGTATCTGAGGATGAAGGAATTTCAAATGGGGTTGGGAAATGTACAAAATACATTCAGAGATTAGAGCTCAACCTCCCCATACAAGAAGTAGGCCAAGGATTTGCAAATAAGAAAATGTAAGTGATCAGATTTTAGACGCATACCACAGTATATGAGTTCCAGAGGAGACTCACTATGGTTTAACAGAAAGACTGCCAGATCCCAGATGTCAAGCAGGCAGTGAAGGATCTAATCTCAGTTCTTTCCTCAACTATAATACTAAGGCAAGTCACCTCTTTTGTTTCACATCTGTAAAACAGAGGGCAGGGACTAGAGTGTTTTTCAACCAGGGGCTTTTTGTTTCCCAGAGGATAGATACCTGGTAATGTATGAGAACATTTTTGCTTGTTAAACTGGGGGTTGGAGTATTTTTTTTTTTTTTTTTACTTTCTATATTTTATGATGCTTTGACATCTTAGGGACCTTACAAATCCTGAAGAGATGGCCCCTTCCAGTGCTAGCTAATTCCTAGAGATAGCATTAACCCTACTTTCCACCCAAACCTACCAATTGCATAACTTTCATATGCAAACCAGTCAATCCAGGTCTCCGGATCCCAATAATCTTAGTTATCTAACTCTTACACTTCATGCCAATATTTCCCCTACTCTAATAACCTAAGGCAAGGTACGAGGCAACTAAGTACTAATTCTATAGACTGGAGCCTGTGGTCTCATTCATTTATTCATTCCCTCAGAAACTGCAATAAAGGCTCTAGACCATGGTTGCTCCTTTTTCCTTCTTTCTGACCAAATAAAGTGCTTTCTCATGTGTCTCTGCCTGGACTGCTTCCAGCTCCTGGACCATGCATAATAAATTCTTTTTTTCAAGGCAGTTGTTTCTGTGTCTGTCATTTTACCACACCTGATTAAAACGATACCTCAGGTACAGTTCAAAATGGTAGGGAGGTGGGGTGGTGTGCTATTGGCATGTACTGAGCCAGGGATGAGGTTAAATACTCTGTGAGTCCCTCACAACAACAACAAAAAAATCATACAGTCCCAACGTTGCCGCAGTCTGGCTGGGCACAATCAGGAGCCACTTGTCAAAAGAAACTAACTTTATTTTTAGAACCACACACGCCAAACAAAACAGCCTCTCAGGAAAAACCCTCAGAGCCTCAACTGCCACCACCGGCTTTCCACAAGCCTCTCTCTCCCACACAAGCTTCTCTCCACCTCCCCATAATAACCATCTCATTATTAATGGCTCTTAAATCTTGCAATAATCTCCATTTACCAGATTTCTTTTTGATGACAAAAATGGGAGTATTATGGGGAGATACAGAAGGTTGTATATGTCCTTCTGCTAATTGTTGTTTGACCAGGTCATGGGCTGCTTGTATCTTTTCTTTAGTCAGGGGCCACTGAGGAACCCATACTGGTCTTTCTGATTTCCAAGTAATTTTTATTGTCTCAGTGGCCCTTTCTGAAAATCCAACCCATGTCTGTCTGTTCCTTGATCTATTTGTATTGGTGCTGCTATACCTTGTTCTTGTTTTTCTAATCTTTTTCCTTTCCTAAAACCTTGTCTAGTCATAATAGTTGTCTAGTCAAACCTTGTCTAGTCAATAGTGTCAAGGTTAAAAAAAAACAAAAACTTGATTACAATGCCGAGCATGGTGGCACACAACTGTGATAATCCCAATAAATCAGGAGGCTGAGGCAGGAGGATCCTAAATTTAAGGCCAGCCTCAGCAACTTAAGCATCCCTAGGTTCAATCCCCATTACCAAAAACAAAAACAACCTAGACTACATAAACTTGTGTGTTCATTCCAGTTCTAAAATCATTTGATTTAAAGAGGGTTAACAGGTTGAACTGCCTATAGAATGTAGTGCTGAGACATGATAGAAACAGCACTATTTTTCTGAATAATCCCTCAGACTTAGGCATACTGATAATTTTTCCTTATAACACTGATTTTGGTCAAGAGAATTTGATCTTTGGAAGTGTGGCTCAATGGTACAGTGCATGCTTAGCATACTCTGGGTCCTAAGTTCAAGCCCCCCCCCCCAAATAAAACAAAACCAAAACTCTACCTCAATTTGTTTTGTTTTGGTACTAGGGATTAAACCCAGGGATAAAACCACTGAACTATATCCCCAGACCTTTTTATTTTTTATTTTGAGACAGATAAGGTCTTCCTAAATTGCTTAGAACCTTGCTAAATTGCTGAGGCTGGCTTTGAACTTGTAATCCTTCTCTCTCAGCCTCCCAAATTGCTGGGGTTACAGGCATATGCCATAGTACCTGGCTTACCTCAATTCTTAAAGGGCACTTAAAAAATCAATGCCTGGGCATAAAAAAAGTGGTAAATTCTAACAAATATCCAATATTTTTAGGTTCTCTCCTGTTGCCTGTCCTTCCATAAATGAACAATTCAAGGATTAAGAGTCTCTACTTTGCCTTGTGCAATTTGTAAAACAAATAACATTTACTTTGAAAATGGTTCAATTGTAAGATGGTGCAGAAAGTGAACTCAATACAATCATTCAGGTTTTCACTTTCAGTATAGTATTCAATAAATTATATGAGACAGTCAACGTTTTTAAAAACAGGCTCTGTATTATATAATTTTGTTCAACTATAGACTAACTGAAGTGTTCTGAGAATTTTTAAGGTAGGCTAGGCAAAGTTAAGATGTTTAAGAAGTTAGGTGTATTAAAGGCATTTTGACATAATATTTACAATTTAAGATGGGTTTGTAGGGATGCAATGCCATAAAGTCAAATAGCACTCAGGTTTAGATCTGCTCCACAGTCAACTGTTGTACTGCTTTTGAAAGGCTCCTCAGATCTATTCTACCAATGACTAGAAACACCCTTTGTGGGAGGCCAGCCTTATGGGTGACTGAGTTACACTCCCCAGCTGGGTGCTGAGGCGCTCAGTCACAGAAATGGGTGTGTCTTGCTACAGCCCCATGGGTGAAGCTATGCTCACCTGTTCCTTTGTAATATAACCCCTTGCCCTGTTTAGGATAGAATCTTCCATGGAAGTGCCTTGTGTGTGTCCCCTCCTCTTACTGTGCCCTTGGGTGTGGCCTACCCAGGTGTCAGTCAACCTGCTGACAGTGGACATCATGAAGATAGACTCAGCCCCCTGAAACCTGACCCCTTGCCTCATTTGAATAGCTTCTCCTCAATAAAAGGGGTCAGCGCGTGCTCTCGCTCTCTCTCCTTCTGCGGACCCTTAAGGTCAGAGAAGCCGTCACAGCAACCCCAAAGAAAAAGGTATTTGTGTCTCTTGTGTGGTTATTTCGTGCAGCCCAGTTAGCCCAGTTTAACTAGAGTGACCCCTGAGCCTTTTAGTCGCGAGAACAGAAACCCGGCAACCCTTTGTCAGCATCTCTCAGCAAGGTAACAATTAGGTTTAAGGTCATGAAGAACTTTCTAGAGGCACTGTACACTGGAGCCATACTATTCTAGAGTCTCTGAAGAGACAGAAGAGATCAGTATATAAAAAAGCTAATCATTTGCTATACTTAACCAAAAATATTCTTCCCTGCATAGAAAGAAAAGATTTGTTAGAGGAGAAACAAATTCAGGAGATGTTCAAACACAACAATGATAGAGATGATAGTATAGAATAGTCATGTCATAAAGACATAGAGGCATAAGTGTGAGAACTGGAGAGGAAGCAAAAAAGCAAGTTCATCTGGATAAAGAAGAAGAAGAAAGCTCCAAGAGAAAGGCAAGAGAAAGGCATGAGAAAGCAAACTGCTAAAGACAGCTACTTTGTTTCAAAGGGGTTGAAGAGTTATTTCATTTCTTTTCCTCTGCTAAAACCTACCTCAGGGTCAAGATCATCCAGAACAGTTTCTAGTTGTTTCAGTTCTATTTCTGACAGATTTTCAAGAAGCTCATCTTCATCCAGGTCCTTGTATTTTTCTAAGTCCTTGCGGAATGGTAGTGCCATGATCTGCAGTGTAAGAACTCACTTGCTATTCAGTATAGTCAGAAGTGATTTCTACTTTTCCTTAAAGCTATGGAGAGAAGAAACAAAAACATTTTAAATATTATGTCATCTCACCTGTTTACATCTATTATTATGACAAGTAAAATGCTATTTCTGTGTGTCTTATATTATTTAATCATGTATCACATGCTACTCTTAGCTATAACCATTTGTCTTTTGTTGGCAAAATAATCAACTGGGAAAAAACAGGAGGGAATAAATATGTTAAAACAGTTATTTGGGGCCTGGGGTTGTGGCTCAGTGGTAGAGAATTTACCTAGCATGTGTGAGGCACTGGGTTCAATTCTTAACACCACATATAAATAAAATAAAGGTAATGCCCATCTTAAACTAAAAAAATATATAACAGCAACAGCTACTTGATAGATTTTAGATAACTGATAATTAGATAATTTTAGATAATTTTCTGATACACTCTTCTTCCTCTCTTGCTTTTATGGATAAATTGCCAGACTCTTCTCTAAGGTCAACCATGCCTTCCTGTGATCAGAACCCATCCTTGTTCATTTATACAAGATTACTCTATTGTGCTCTGTCTCTACTGGATCATGCCCATTAGCATAGAGACTATAATGTATCACCCAAATTAAAAACAAGTTTTCCCTCAACTTCACATTCCTTTCCAAACACTGCTCTGTGTCTTGGCCCCCCCCTTTAGAGCAAAACCCCTTTCAAGAATCACTATATTTAGTACTTCAAGTCCTTATTCTTACAAATCTTATCCAATCTAGCTTTCATTCCTAACCATCAATCCATTCAAACTGACCTCATCAGCAATGACCTGCATTGTGCTAAATCCAACTGTCAATTCTTAGTCCTCATCTCATAAGAGCTATCAGAAGCCACACTTGATAATAAAACAATTTCCTCATTTGGTTTGGGGACAGTATTTTTGGTCCTCCATTATTTCCCTGGCTGCTCCATTTCATTATGTTCTGCTAGTTCCTCTTCGCCCTCCTCATTTTTAAATGTTAGAAAGCCTCCAGGACTTAGTTTCTTGGTTCTCTTTCTAGACTCACTCCTTGTGATTTCATATAGTGACAACTCTCAAATTTATATCTCCAATTTGGACCCTTTTCCTCCACACTTAAAAATAACTTACCTAGGGCTGGGGTTGTGGCTCCGTGATAGAGCACTTGCCTAGAATGTATGAGGCACTGGGTTCAATCCTCAGCACCACATAATAAATGAATAAAATAAAGGTCCGTCAACATCTAAAAAAATATTTAAAAAAAAACTTACCTAGTCAGACATAATGGCACATAACTATAACCCCAGTAATTTTTTAAAATATTTATTTATTTTTAGTTTTCAGCGGACACAACATCTTTGTTTTATGTGGTGCTGAGGATCGAACCCGGGCCACACGCATGCCAGGCAAGCGCGCTACCGTTTGAGCCACATCCCCAGCCCAACCCCAGTAATTTGTGAGGCTAAGGCAGGTTGATAATGAAGGCACACTTCATTTAATTGTATCATCTGCATAGGTTCATGTCAGAAGTTTCCACACATTAGAGATACTTCATGTTGCCCTTCCTCTCTAACCCTAGTTCAAAACTCAAAAGAATGACAATTCTAAGTACTGGCAAAGACACGGAGCAACTGGAACTCTCATAAAGTTGCCAATGGAGAACAAACTGAATCAACTATTAAAAACTATTTTAGCAGTATCTGCAAAAACTAAACAAAAACATACTATAATGACACAGAAATTTCATTCCTAGTTGGATACCCAAGAGAAATGGCTACTCATGTTCATAAAAATTATGTACAAAAATCTTTATAGAAGCTTTATTCATAATATGCCTAAACTGGAAATGACCAAATGTCCATCAACAGTTTACACAAATCAATTTATGTAATGGACTATTACATAGCTATAAAAGGCAAGTAATGATATATACAAAAAGAATGAAATCTCATATGCATTGAGAGAAATTTTTTAAAAATTAGAAAATAATACATACTACATACTTTCATTATATGAAATTCAAGAATACGCATAACTAATCCATAGGGATGAAAATCATAATAGGGGATAATGATTAGGTAGGGTCATCAGAGAACATTCTGGGATGATGAAACTATGTTATATTCTTGAATTGGGAAGCAGTTATATAGGTACATACAGATACAGAAAATTCATTAAACTGTACATTTAAGACTTTCTCTTTTTACTTTTAAATTATATGTCAAAATACTTAAAATACATGTTTGTTTTATATGATTATATATATATTTTATGTTAAAAATTAAGTTTCCACAAACTTGGAAAAAACTGCTTTTTCTGCAGCCATGATAGTAAGTAGTCATCAAAAAAAAAAAAAATCAACAATTTGCCTTTACAAGATCATCAGTCATTGTTAATGGCTCACTTCTAAAAGTCAGTCAGGAATAGAGTAACTCCAGTAAACACTCCTTGAGTTCCAGCTAACCAATCATGATCATGCTTTTTCAGACGTCATCCCATGATGGCCTCTGAACTTTCCCCAATCCTTGAGTTCCACACTTCCCCCAAATCCTACTTTAAAAAAAAACAAAACCCAAACAAACAAATGGTCTCTTCTGCTCAGAAAAACTATGCCCGGTCAGAACAGTTTTCCCTTAAGGGTAAACACTAAATTTAGCTTTGCTTTTTTATTTCAGATATTGACTGGGGGGTCTCATCAACTTTTCATGCTGAAGAAAACTTTTAGTGATTACATTTGTTTGTTTTTAAATAAAAGTGTTTCATTTTGTTGTTTGTAGGATGGAACCCAGGGGTGCTCTACCACTGAGCTACATACCCAGCACTTTTTTTCTTTTGAGACAGGGTCTAAGTTGCCCAGGGTACCCTCAAATTTGTGATCCTCCTCATATCAGCCTCCCAAATTGCTGGTATTACAGGGGTATATCATCAAGTCTGGAAGAAGGGCTTCACTGTTGATAGATACTAAATAGTGGTTAAGATCAAAATATTCCTTCTGGACAATATCCATGTAATTTTTTGGAACTGAATTTGGTTCACTATTCAATAATTTCATAAATATTGCTTCAATTTATTTTGGTAAATATTTTTCAAATAGGGGGCTAGGGTTGTAGCTCAGAGCCTGGAATGCTTACCTAGCATGTATGAGACACTGGGTTTGGTCCTCAGCACCACATAAAAATCAATAAAATAAAGTTATAGTTGTCCATCTAAAACTAAAAAAAACATTTAAAAATTTTTTTCCAAATAAATATTCCTTTTCCTTTTTTGTTAAAATACATTATCTCTGCCTGGGATTTTAACATTTAAAATGTCTAAATGTTCTCTTATTTAACTTTAGGCTTGAGTTTCATCTTTGCTGTTCTGAGGAACATTCACATTGATGAAAAAGACTTAAGTAAAGAAAGACTTCCATTTATTCCTGGGATTGCCACACCACAGGTTGAATAAAAGTATCTGTCAGCATAGTGTGGTAAATTCCTCAATTGAAAAGGAGTATTCAGAGTCTCATAAGATCTCCCTGGGCATCTCACAGTGTCTGGTACCACAGCAAACCTTGACTCTAAATGAATGCTTCGCCTCTGTGCCCATAGGTATTGGTACTGAAGCAAGCTGTACAGGTGGAAGAAAAAATACAGTCAAAGAATAGAAAAAGTCTCATAGGTTATTTCCTCTTTACCAGTTTATGATTCTAAACACTGATTATAACCAAAAAATTTATTCAGTGTCTTCTTAGGGCTGCTATAGCCAAATTTTATAAACTAGGTAGTTTATAAACAATAGTTCTTACAATTCTGAAGCTGGGGAAGTCCAAGATCAAAAACCAGGAGATTCAGAGTCTGGTGAGGGTCCACTTTCTGATTCAGAGGGTGGTTTCCAGCTGTGTCCTTGTGAGGCAGAAGAGGCAAGGCAGTGCCCTAGAACCTCTTTTATAAGGGCCCTAATTCCATTCATAAGGGCTCTGCCCTCATTTCCAAATCACCTTCTATAGGCCCCACTTCCTTAATACCATCACATTGGTGATTATGTTTTCAACAATGAATTTGGGGGAAGAGACACAAACATTCATACCACATTCAGTGTCACTGTGCATATAGTATTTACCTTCTAAAAAAGGAAACTCATTTTATTTTAGCTGTTTGTATTATATATTACTTTTATGGTAGGTAAGATTTTTTTATATAAATACATAAAAAATAAACTAGATGCTATATCTATCAATTTATGTACAATAAAACCTAAAAGACAGTGCTTTAAATGTCTTTCATGGTGTTTTTGAGATGCAATGGTACACCCAGATGTAGGCACATCTGATATAGTTGCTTTGCACACAGAAGCTTGTAAAAATGGTGGCAGATTATTATGCATAAAAGCTATACAGAAACTAACCAACTCAAGTATGAGATTAGAGTAGCCTTTGTTACTGACGCCATCTTGAATTTTTATTTTGTTTATTTATTTTTGGTATGGGGACTGAACTGAGCCACATCTCCAGATTTTTTTTTTTTTTTTTTTAATTTCAAGACAGGGTCTCTCTAAGTTGCTTATGGCCTCACTAAGTTGCTGAGACTGGCTTTGACCTTGTGATACTCCTGTCTCAGCTTCCAGAGGCACTGGGATAACAGATGTGCACTACCATGCTCATCTTATTTATTTACTTTTGATTTTTTGAGACAGAATATTTCTAAGTTGCTAAGGATCTTGTAAATTGCTGAGACTGGCCTCCTGATGCAGCCTCCCATGTCACTGGGATTGCAGGCATGCATCACTGCACCTGACTGCCATCTTCAGTTTTTTTAAAATGAGATCTGTAGATCCCAAAAGACAAAGGAAAGAAAATTAAGTCTGAAGTCTAAAGGCAGAAAAACTTGTTAAGGCCAGAACAAAGAAAGGAATTTAATTACAGCAGGATAGGGAGGGCAATCTTAAGGAAGAAAGCAGTCAAATCATTTCTGTGACTATTACAAGAAAATATTTAACAGGTTGCTCACGCCACTTCAGAAACTATCTTTCAGTGAGACCTTACTGAGAGAGTCTTGGTTCCCATGCGAGTAACCCACTTTCTTTTCTGGCTCAAAGCTCAAGCCAGCTCTGACTCCTATCCCACCTCCTCTTTTTTTTTTCTTGGTAGAGTTGTAGCATCACAGATAAAGCCAAGGTCAGAGAGAGGAAGCCACACTGTGGTGCATACCAAAGATGAATGCCAAAACAGAAACACCCTGAGCATACCCAGTTTCTCAGCACCAAATATTTTCAGCCTTTTTTTTTTTTTTGGTTTGTTTCTTTAATAGACCAGGAAATGATGAAGCTTCTTTAAAAGTTTGCTGTGAACTCAAAATATCTTAAAAAAGAAATGACATCATATGAACAAGTCTTCAGGGTAATGAAGTTACAGAGCTCTTTATCTCAGCTGGTCAGCATGACTGGTGGACCAAAAAGAAGAAAAAAGAGAGGGAGGGAGGAGGTAGCTTGCAGGAAAACTTATCAGTGCTCAGCCATCAATCAAAACACAGAATCCATTCCAAATGTATAAAGGAGAGATTAATCTTAGGGTTTTCTTTCTCTCTCCCAAAGGGAAGTATTGCTATGACTCATTCTTCCTCTTGCAAGAATTTTCTTAATCTACCAAGTTAGTGAGCACTGAACTATATACACAAAATCCTAAAATAAACAAAGGCTGGGTCTAAAAGAAATTGTACTGAAAGCCAGATGAATCTTATGCAGTGAACAAAAAGTAATTATCTTTCCTTAGTTTTATCCCTTCTGAACTTCTTGGGCTTCAAATCTGATTTTCTGTTTCATTTTGGTATGGATTCTCAGAATTCTTAAACTTTCCTTTTTGTACTTCACTGATTTTTTCCATCTTTAAATCAATCTCTACTTTTATGTATTTATTTAGTGCCTATCTCATTTAATGTACTGTCTTGGGAGTGGGTATAGGACTGGTAAGACATGGGGAAAGAAACCATAGGAATGAAAGAAAAAGAATTGAAGAAAACTGAATAAAAGAAATCGTTTTCTCTCATCCCTTTATAGATGTTTCTGGAACTAGAATTTAAGAGATTATAAAACTCAAAAGATATGGCACAAACATGGTACAGAGATTGTAACACTCAATTGTAGACATAAGTTCAATGTAAGTACAAACTTAACATTTTTACATTTTCTTTTCATATACTGCTGTTGTCTCTGAATTTACAACAATGGTTACCAACAAAATTGGGCAAACAGCAAAAATAAACCTGCTTCTCCTCTGGGCCTTCTCCTGCCATTCTCCATCCTAAGAACACAGCCTGAGAGGTGGGCTGAAAAGTAGCCATTACAGGGATGCTTCTTCTCTCTCTCTACTCCATTTTTATATCCAAAAATAGGTATGCAGATCCTGTTTTCTAGTAATACCATATGACAACAATTGTGTCACAATCATTCTTCAACCGAAAATGTGTTTACATAAATATATTCCCCCAAATGAAAAAACTGTGCTGGGAGAACACTATTCAATGAAATGTGTCTAGATAAACATGTACATAAGTGTTGTTAGGTTGCTAGTGATACCAGTAGACTCAATGATGAAGAGTTAAAAAGGTGCTGGGTGCAGTGGAGGATACCTGTAATCCCAGAGACTCAGGAGGCTAAAGCAGGAGGATTCTGAGTTCAAGGCCTCAGCAACTTCATGAGACCCTAAGCAATTTAGCAAGACTGTATCTCAAAATAAAAAATCAAAAGAGCTGAGGATGTGGCTCAGTGGTAAAGCACCCCCGAGTTCAACTGCAAGTACCGTCCCACAAAAAAACAAAAAACAAAAACAACAGTTTAAAAGGCTTCAGAAAAAATATTTTGAATGAAAGCTGTTACAGCATTCTGGACATTTTAATAAGGTAAAGTCTTCATAAAACCATGGGGAGAAAGTGTTTTATGGGATTACTCAAACTAATCTAAACTACCAAAATAAACCCATATGATATGGAAAGTATCAGAGAGGTTGTTTTTATAAAAAGATTTCCCAAAATGATTATACAATAAATACAGTGAACACACAGTACATAGCTACTATTGTTATTCATGTTAACCATAAAATAATGGATGAACTTGGCCAAAATGTCAACACTGTACAGTAGTAAAAATCTTGGGCTGGGGTTGTGGCTCAGTGGTAGAGCGCTCACCTAGCATGCGCAAGGCCCTGGGTTCAATCCTCAACACCACGTAAAAATAAATAAATAAATGAGGGGCTGGGGATGTGGCTCAAGAGGTACTCGCGCTTGCCTGGCATGCTTGCGGCCCGGGTTCGATCCTCAGCACCACATACAAAGATGTTGTGTCCACCAAGGACTAAAAAAAAATAAATATTAAAAATAAATAAATAAACAAACAAAATAAAGGTATTGTGTCTAATCAAAAATAAATAAATATTTAAAAAAATCTAAACTAAAAAGTTCTTAAAGTATCCCTTATTTTATGTGATTCTACTAGTGTTTCATCTTTCCAGACCAGATTTGGTTTTTGAACCAATCATTTCTCTCCTAATAAAATCCTATTTTTTCCTTTTTTGGGGGAAGGGTGGGTCTAGATGGATCCTAATGGGGATAAGACAGTACATTTAAAATTTTAATGGGAAAATCTTCAGTCTTAAAAAGAGATTTTTTTTTTATTTTTTCAATTTTAACTACACTATGTAAACTCAAACTTCCTATCTTCGCTATAAGAAAAACCCTCTATCTTTTTGACTGCTTGCTGAATACTCCAGAGGCCTTCTCTAAAATCTATAACAAGCCTAAGTACCTAACAGAATTTAATTACCATCAAAAGAGTTAAAAAAAAAAAAAAAAAAAACAGGGAAAAGCAAAATTCTTTGGGAGAGAAAGCCTACCACTTAGTTTCTAACATGGAGCTAGGGAGTCAGCAGATCTATGTACTTAAAAGTGCTCTGTGACTTTAAGCAGGTTCACTGCACTCAGTTTCCTGAGCTAGATAAAGAACAGAAAAATGTGGAACGGGTTTTAAGAACCAAATGTTCTATGCCCACAACAAACGCTGCAAATCAAACAGCCTTTTCACCACTGAGCACAGGTTCTGCCTCAATCCTTAACACAGCTACTACCAACAGATGAAAATTGGCAAAGGGATGAAACCAATTCACTCTGTCCCTGGGCTCCACAGACTCGGATATCTTCTAGCTCTAAAGGAAACACCATTTAACGCAAAACAACTGACTTACTCTCATCATTGCCAACATGAATAACATATAAATAGAAAAAAATATATGAAAGCTGAATCATACTAGATACTCAAAAAGAAAAAAAAAATTCAGTAAAGTGATTTGAAAAACAACCAGAACTACACAGATTAAAAAAAAGAAAGAGGGGCTGGGGTTGTAGCTCAGTGGCTGAGCACTTGCCTAATATGCGTGAGGTACTGGGTTTGATTCTCATCTCCACATAAAACTAACTAAATAAAATAAAGGTATTTGTTCATCTACAACTTAAAAAAAAAAAAAAAAGAAAGAAAGAAGTGAAAATGGGCCAATGCCATTAAGTAGTAGAGAAAAAAAAAAGTCAGTGTAATACAGAAAACTGACCACACAAAGCAAATTTCTATAGCTTGTTTCCTATTTTCTCATTAATCCCATAATAAAGTTTAAAGTGTTTCTAGGAAAACAAATTTTTCTCAGCACATAATACACTGTAGGAATGAAAAATAAATAAGTAAAACATAGAAATGAATGTAAAAAGGAGTTTGATCACAAAATTGAGTATAAATTTTATTAATACAGTGATAATACTAAAGTTAGCACATTCATTTCTGCCTTGGTGCTTATTTCATTTCTTTTCTCTCTCTCTCTCTCTCTCTCTCTCTCTCTCTCTCTCTCTCTCTCTCTCTCTCTCTCTCTCTTTTGCCACTGGAGATTAAACCCAGGGACACTTTACCACTGAGCTACATCCTGAGCTCTCTTAATTTTTCATTTTGAGACAGAGTTTTGCCAAGTTGTTGAGGCTGGGCTTGAACTTATGATCCTCCTGCCTTAGCATCCCAAATTGTTGGGATTACAGGTATGTGCCATCATGTCTGGCTATTTCATTTTCTCTTATTAAAGTAAATTTAAAAGTATCTAACTACTGTCTGTATTTTGACTACATTTTATAACCAAGCCTTTCAAGAGGATAGTACTAAAGATAGTAGGAGAAAAAAAAAGACTTCAGAAGAAGAAAAATAGATTAAGAAAATGGATTTGGAATTCAGGAAAAGGGACCTTTGGGAAATAAGTCTCATAAATACTTTTAATTTTAGGTGACATTTTAAGGAGTTTTGGAGAAATCCCCACTCCATTATTCATTCATATTAATTCCTCAAATTTAGCCTACTTTTCTGTAGGTATGAAACTCTAATGGTTAACAAAAGACCTGTAAGGTCTTTTTAAACACTCAAGTTTTAAAAATAAGGGTCTTAACTCTGGAAGGACCTACAAGATTAGAAACAGGATATCTGAGAACACAGAGTGCTACATTTCCAGTGGTACCTTATGAATTTTGTACCATTTTCATTTATTATTTTTTCACTTAAAGGATAATTCAATAATCTGCTGCATTTTGATGATGACTATCAAAAAACAAGAACAAATACTGGTTCTGACTTTTGAATTATACATACCACAACCTGGTAGTGGCAAAAAGTGCTTTGATGGAAAGAACACAACAAGAGCCATTAACCATCAAACAATCCAATTAAAAGAATTTCTGGGGCTGGGATGTAGCTCAGTGTTAGAGTGTGTGCTTAGCATGCATGAGGCCCTGGTTTCAATACTTAGCACTAGAGAAAACATGTAAAAAAACAAAAAGTAGGACAGTAATATGTTAAAAAACTAACAATCTATGAAATCAATAACAAAAAATCATTTCGAGATACCAAATTATATATTCTCCCAGATTCCACAGCTTTTGACCAAAGGCTCTACTTAACTGAAACTCTGAAACAGTTTTAGGGTATGTTTTTGTTTTTGTTTGTTTTCCTCAAGACCTGTTCCCTAAGTAAATGTCAAGAGAAACAGCAGGACTTCAAAAGCCCTGTGTCTCTATCCCCTACCCCTTCCCAGGAAAGCTTCCAGGACTAGAGAAATTTCTGGAACCTCATAAAAACAGGAAATAGAAACACTGTTTTATCAAGCCCTCTCTTTCCCAGGCTCCAAACAAAATTCCTTGCTTGTATGACTCTGCACTCCTGTTTTCTTACTCTAGTGCATCTTGCTTATAGTCACCTCTTTAAACATTTCATTCCTTAGAAAATTTTCTTATTAGGTTTTTTGGGTGAATTTGATAAAAACTCCCAATTGCTACTAAGAATCACCAGGAATCCTCTGCTCTCCTCAGGCGGACTGGCTGCCTCACTTATTCTCATGAGAAGTGGTGTACACTTCTCTTCAACAATCCTCTCTACCTACCCTAAATGTCATTTCTCCATTCTATCCAAACCCTTTAGATAGACAGCACAATTTAAAGATAGCTCAAGTCTGTTCTATTCACAGTCTCTCCTAGTTTCTCCCACCCCACCATATCTTTTCTTTGAAAATCAAGGATGCTCAGGGTGTACTAGTTGGCCTCATTACTTGCCACTGATCCATGTGTCTGGTATACCAGCTGGTATGAATGTACTCTCCCTGACAGACAATGCTTCACTCCTACATGGTGAAGGCATTTCATATACATCTTAAGAGACACGGCGTACTCATGACATTTTTAGAGATAATAATGGTACTACTCTAACCAATTCCAGAAATCTGAGGACATACCAAGCTTTGTTATCACAAATTATTTTCAGATTAACAGGGAGAAGCAGTTATAATATAACAGGTATTTGAAGAGGGACAAGCCTATAAATTTGCATAATGTGTCTTTTTTTTTTTTTTGAGAGAGAGAGAGAGAGAGAGTTTTTTAAAAATATTTATTTTCTTTAGTTTTCAGCGGACACAACATCTTTGTTTGTATGTGGTGCTGAGGATCGAACCCGGGCCACACGCATGCCAGGCGAGCGCGCTACCGCTTGAGCCACATCCCCAGCCCGTATAATTTGTCTTGTTTAGGGAATATAGTACCACCCAAAGACTGGAATTATAGTACAATTCTTTATCAGGTGGGATAAAAGTATGCACTGAGTATCTAAGAAGAGAGAATAAGTGAGCGCCCTGTCAACAGTAGAACAAAAAAGAAGACAATTCTTCAAGAAATGGCATTCCCTACCACCTTGACCCTGGGTTCCTAACTGTAGAGAATTTCATGCTTGGTGAGGTACTATAATATTCTATCCACAATGAATAGCTAAAACAAAAATCAACAGACAGGGAGCACTAGAAAGTAACCACATGGCATCAAGGAGCAACACCCACACAACTTACCATAAGTGATCTTGGGAACAAAAAAGGAAAAAGACCAAGATAACAGTCCTCTCCTAGACCAAAGACAGCATTGAAGAGTTTTTTGCTAAGAAAGGTAATTTGGTATCATTCAATTGTACATCCATGTACTAAGACATGGATGAATTTTATGGGATATAATTTGTGCCTTGATAAAACTGTTTTTATAAAAAAGCAATTCAGTGACTTAAGCTGGAATATTTGCATGTGAAGACACATTAACAGTTCACAACGTGGAGTTTTTATTAGAAGTTTCAAGACTGAAGGCACAAAACCTCTGGCATAAAAGTGAAAATTTCTCATTATATTAACATAGAGGAGTTCATTATAAATGATAAAAAAGCCCTGAAATAAAGCCTTTGAAAATGCACATATGGGGGAAATGGGGAAAGATTGATTAAAGGTACTAAGTTACAATTAGGAACAAGAAGTTTTGTTGTGCTGTGGCATGTAGGGTAACTACAGATAACAAGATACTGTACATTGCAAAAAGCTAGAACAACTTTGAAAGTTTTCACCATAAAAACATAATAAACATGGGGCTGGGGTTGTGGCTCAGAGGTAGAGCGCTCGCTTGCCTAGGGTGTGCGGGGTGCTGGGTTTGATCCTCCACAGCACATTAAAAAAAAAAAGAGGGTATTGTGTCCAACTATAACTAAAACAAAATATTTTAAAAAAACATAATAAACAAAGAAATAAATGCTTAACCTGATTTAAACATTATGTATTGAACCATTATTGGCACCCCATGAATATGTATAATTTTTATGCATCAGTTAAACAATTTTAATGCCAGGTGAAATGGAACATGCCCATAATCCTAGCTACTCAGGAGACTGAAGCAGGAGGATCACAAGTTTGAGGCCAGTCTGGGCAACTCAGTGAGACCCTGTCTCATAATAAAAAAGGTTGAGGATGTAGCTCAGTGGTAGAGTGCCCTGGGTTTAATCCCTAGTACGGGGGGGGGCAGACATTTTTTAGGCTGGGGTGGTTCAGTGGTAGAGTACTTGCCTAGCGAGTCCGAGTCCTGGTACCTTGGTAGGTACATGGTCACTTTTTAAATCTGAAAAACTCAAGTAAATGAAAGAAATGTTTTCCTAAGGTAATTAGGATGTAGCCAGTTTTATTCTGTCATTAAAAATAATTTGCAATTGGTGTCATAAATGTTAATTTTAGAAATAGTCTGACTGCTCTTTTGGGATCTTACAATTAGCCCTCTGCAATCTCCTCTCCTTCCCTGAATTAAATTGTTTTTACTTCTATGTGGCTTTGTTGATTTCCTTCATTTGCTAAGGGAAAAATGTCCTTTAGCTTCTTTTTAAAGAACCTATGCCAAAGGAGACCTTATACTCTGGGGACAATTAACCAAGCTTCTTGGCCAATAGCAGTGATTTCTGAGACTTTGTCATCAATTCTGCTTTCTTCAGCTATCATCAGTTTTGTTTTTTTTTTTTTTTTAAGAGAGAGAGAGAGAGAGAGAGAGAGAGAGAAAATTTTTAATATTTATTTTTCAGTTTTCGGCGAACACAACATCTTTGTTTGTATGTGGTGCTGAGGATCGAACCCGGGCCGCATGCATGCCAGGCGAGCGCGCTACCGCTTGAGCCACGTCCCCAGCCCTATCATCAGTTTTAAATATTCATTTTTTTTCCACCTCCACTCCCTTCCACTTCTCCTTTTCCAGAAACTATCCCCACTACCTGTATGGTCTCAAATTTCAGTAGTTGTATATAGTTTGATTTTTGTGTTGTTTATGTATTTTTTTGTTTGTTTGTTTTTTTGGTGCCTGTAACATGATAAGCATTAATATACAATAATAAGAGAGGGCTCAGTATGCTTTACGGTCAATGACATATGTCTGGTTTTACTGTATTTTAATTGGGCTGAGGTTAGAATCAGTAAAAAAGTATTATTACGCCTTTATTTATCAATGTTCTACCTCTCTATTGTTCCAGAACTGGGCAATTTCAAAAACAAATGTTAAAAAAAGTTAATTTGAGCCAGGCATGGTAGAATATGCCTGTAAATCCATTGATTCAAGCGACTAAGGCAGGAGAACCACAAATTAGAGGCCAGCCTCCATAATTTAGCAAGATCCTTAGCAATTCAGCGAGAACTTGTCTTAAAATAAAAAAAATTAAAAATTTAAAAAAGGGCTGGAGGACTGGGGATATAGCTCAGTGATAGGGCCCTTACCTAACATGTGTGCGGCTCTGGGGAAAAAAGGCAGGAGATAGGGCATGTAGCAATGGTAAAGTGCCTGAGTTCAATTCTACTCCCCAAATAAATAAAAATAAAAATAGTTAATTTGTGCCAGGCACCATGGCACATACCTGTAATCATAGCTACTCCCCAGCTAATCAGTAGGCTGAGATAAAAGGATTCCAAGTTCAAGGCAAGTCTGGGCAACTTAGCAAGACATTGTCTCAATTTTTTTTTTTTTTTTTTTTTTTTTTTTTGTGTGTGTGTGTGGTGCTGGAGATTGAACCCAGGGCCTTGTACATGCAAGGCAAGCACTCTACCAACTAAGCTATATCCCCAGCCCCTAAAATAAAACATTTTTTAAAAAGGTAATGGATATAGCTCACTGGCAAAGTGCCCCTAGGTTCACTGGTTTTAATCCACAGAACAGGGGGGAAAAAAAAGTTTGCTAGAAATTTCCTATAAACTTTAAAAAAATTCCAAATAATAAAACAAATTTTAGTAATTTGTTTTAAATTAAATTCAACTTAAATAACCTGCTATGCCTAAAAGTTAATCCTAATGGTCAAATGTCAGGCAGTTTTAGCAATATATGAGACACCTTTTTTTTTTTGGTACTAGGGATTGAACCCAGGGGTGCTTTGCCATTGAGCTACATCACTAGCCCTTTTTATTTTTATGGTACTGAGGATTGAACCAGGGGCACTTAACCACTGAGCCACATCCCCAGCCCTTTTTAAAAAATATTTTTATTTAGAGACAGGGTCTTGCTGAGTTGCTTAGGGCCTCAATAAATTGCTGAGGCTGGCTTTGAACTCATAATCCTCCTGCCTCAGCCTCCAGAGCCACTTGGATTACAGCCATGCTTTATTTTTTATTTGGAAACAGTCTTGCTAAGTCAGTCAGAGTCTTGCTACTTTTGTTGAGGCTGGCTTCAAACTTCCAATCCTCCTGCCTTGTCCTCCTGAGTTTCAGGAATTATAGGCTGGTGCCACTGCACCCAGTGAGACACATCTAGTTTTTAGTTATCAATCTCCTAGGTACGGGACAGATACAAAAAAGGCATCTGGTCACTTCCTTCTCACCTTTGTATCAGAGTAAGCAAGTTTGGGATAATTAAATCCAAACTTACCCCAGCCCTTGTAAAGTATACAGCCTCAGCAAGCCTTTAACAACACCCCATCTCTCATATGTGTTTGGTACAGCAGTCATCCCAAATCCAAGCAGGACAGATCAAATCTAATCTATGAATCTGGAAAGCTAGGAGACAAGATCTAAGTTGAGAGATCATGCATCATCAAATCTAAAGGCAGGAAATGGGGTTGTGGCTCAGTGGAAAAGCATTTGCCTAACATGTGAGGCACTGGGTTTGAGTCTTAGAGTCTCAGCACTACATATAATAAATGAATAAAATAAAGGTCCATCAACAACTAAAAATATATATTAAAATAATTTTTAAAAAATCTGAAGGTAGCACAATAACAAGCCAAAGTCACATTTACACTGAAGCCAGAGAGGGAAGTGTAAGCCATGAGAATGTAGAAAATGTCAGTCTGCAGTGAAGAGAAAGGGGCTGGACTGGGTAGGAGGGAAAGAGGGAGATAGTATAGGCACTAGCCTTGGGCACAAGATTTAAAAGGGCTCCAAAAAACACAGTAATCAAAACAAATTATACTGTAATGTACACTATTTTTTTAAAGATAGATTTTTAAAATTTTTTAGTTGTTGATAGACATTTATTTCATTTATTTATATGTGGTGCTAAGAACTGATCTCAGAGCCTCACACATGCCAGGCAAGTGTGCTACCGCTGAGCCACAATCCCAGGCCTATAATGTACACTATTTTTAAAAATCAAAATTAACATCCTGGAATGGAGTAGAGGCACAGAAAGGAGTCAAAAAGAATCTATGCATGCATGGGCTGGGGATGTGGCTCAAGCGGTAGCGCGCTTGCCTGGCATGCGTGTGGCCGGGATTCGATC
This sequence comes from Marmota monax, assembly GCF_021218885.2. Taxonomy (NCBI): domain Eukaryota; kingdom Metazoa; phylum Chordata; class Mammalia; order Rodentia; family Sciuridae; genus Marmota; species Marmota monax. The sequence continues at coordinate 52,852,390 of NW_026693777.1, read as the reverse complement.
CTCAGCACCACATACAAACAAAGATGTTGTGTCCGCTGAAAACTAAAAAATAAATATTAAAATTTTCTCTCTCTCTCTCTTAAAAAAAAAAAAAAAGAAAGAAAGAAAGAAAAGAATCTATGCAGGTCACAGACAGAGAGAAGATGAGGTTTTCCAAGTGCCTATTCTGTGTTTCAGCTGAAGTTCATTTCAGGGAGCTCAGTGGTATTAATACACATAATCCACCACAACTCCCAACTCTAACACTAGAGCAAGCTAGCTGAAGTGGGTTTGTGTTCCTTGACTAATATACTCTACTTGGGAAAAAACGAGACATGCATATACAGTTATTTTTTTAAAAAATCAAGGCAATATATAATTAGCTGCCAAAGGGACTGGCAATTAGAGCAACATAAGTTCAGAGATCAGAGATCACTGTGGGTGGTCAGAGAAAGAAAGATTTAGCTATATGGGGGTGGGATGGGGAAGAAATACACACTAAGCAAAGAGATCAAAGCACAGGCAAAAGTGGGCGGGTGTTGGAAGGGGAGCCAGGGGAAGAAGAAGTAAAGGGAAAGGAGTGATCTTCATACACCCTATTTTAGAGCCAAAAATCAGTACACCCCCATACTTTATTGTCTCCAATCCTTAGACCACACTGTTCATTACACTTGAAATATCCTTTTGTCTCCTTTCTCATATTCTAATTTTTTTTTATATCTGTCAGGGACCAGTTCAAATAACATTTCTTTGAAGAGGCTTCCCTGGTCTCTTACTCAAAGGAGCAAACTAGAACTAAGGTTGGAAGAGGAGGAGAAGGAGGAAGGGGGAGAGGGATTAAGAGGAAGAAGCTGGGGGTGGTGGTTTCCTCTGAGGCAGGAGGGAAAGCTAAGGGATGGAATGCAGTGGCAAGGGCTAGTCTCTGGAGAAGAGCACAAATACATTCACAAACTCACTTAGGATGTCCACCCACGTCTTCAGAGGTAAGATCCTTGAGGAGGAGTTGCATAAAAGGCCTTACAAAGGTGAAACCACACAGCTCTGTCTCAGTCATTTCCATGAATGGTTCTGGGATTTTCTCCAACAATCACAGGAAAACAATAAAAACAAAAACTGGGGGAAGGGGGTGACTTTGGCACACACTTGTAATCCCAGTGGCTTGGGAGGTTAAGTGAGTTCAAGGCCAGTCTCAGCAAAAGCGAGGCACTAAGCAACTCAGTGAGACCCTGTCTCTAAATAAAATACAAAATAGGACTGGAGATGTGGCTCAGCTGGTCAAGTGCCCGAGTTCAAACCCTGGTATCCAAAAAAAAAAAAAAAGAGGAAAACAAAACAAGGCAGGTAGGGAGACTGGGAGACCAGTTAAGAATACCAATTTGGGGGCTGGGGATGTGGCTCAAGCGGTATCGCGCTCGCCTGGCATGCACCACATACAAACAAAAATATTGTGTCCGCCGAAAACTAAAAAATAAATATTAAAATTCTTTCTCTCTCCTCTCTCTCTCTCAAAAAAAACAAAAAAACAAAAAAACAAAAAAAGAATACCAATTTGGGGCTGGAGTTGTGGCTCAGTGGTAGAGTGCTTGCCTAGCACACCTGAGGCACTGGGTTCCATCCTCAGCACCACATAAAAATGAAATAAAGATACTGTGTGTCCACCTACAACTAAAAAATAAATATTAAAAAAAAAGAATACCAATTTGGGGGCTGGGAATATATTTCAGTGGTAAAGTGCTTGCCTAACATGACTGAGGCTCTTGGTTTATTTTTTGCATACAGAAAATACACACACCAAAATAAACAAAGAACAAAACAAAAACCCCAAATCAAAAACTAGTGTGAATTAATAAGAGCCCACCACTGTTGAAAATAAATCCGGGTGTCTCATCAAATCTTGCCATTCTGAATATAAGCCTGACATGATACACACATTTGAGGGGCTAGTATACATATAGAGGCAATGTTCCTCAACAATTATTCATTAAATTTATAGCACCACACCCAGGAAACCAAAATATTTTGTTGGTTATAATTTTCCGTAAGGAAATCCCCAGGGTGTGATTATTAGTAATAATTTCTGCTCAAAGGAATTTGCTATAAAATAGGTTAAGAAGCTACAAAAAGCTTACCTACAAGTCTATATACATATCAAATAATACATACTTATCATGATGACAACTGCTACTAGTTAAAAAATACTCAGAGCACTCAGAAGAGTTTTTAAAGATCAGGAGAATATACTTTAAATAAATTAAACTTGCATCACACTTTGATCACTCTTGTCCACTCAGCCTTCATTATCTCCCTTTACTGTATTTTCACCTATTTTCTCATGCATATTTCAGGAATTGTATTCCCTTAAAAATACTTATAGTGACATTAGAGCTTAGGTATGCTAAGCTCAGATATGAAACTATTTGTAAAGGGTTACCACTGTATATCATTTACCCTAGTTTGTAAGTTTGATTTAGTGTGTGTTCCTTTCTTAGTGAGTGGGTGTAGGTATTTGACAATACATACTTACGGGAGTGTATATCTTTAAAGTCAAAGAGAGTGCACATCTGTGTAGGAATCTTGACAGTATTTCAATAATACCATATATATTTAGAGTTCAAGAGTGAAAGCAGCCAGTCACAAAAGAAAACATATGATTCCATTTTAAACGAACTGTCCAGTTTAGGCAAATTCATAGAGACAGTATATTATTGGTTGGGGTTTCTTCTTTCCATATTTTTTATTTGTTATTTTTAGATATACATGACAGTAGAGTGTATTTTGACATATTATGCATACATATTCTAATTAGGATCCCATTCTTGTGGTTGTACATGATGTGGAGTTTCACTGGGTATATTCACATGTGAACATAGAAAAGTTATGTCTGACTCATTCTACTGTCTTTCCTATTCCCTTCCCTTCATTGAAAGAAAGGGTTTCTTTATGGTGTAATAAAGAGATTCTAAAATGGATGGTGCAGAGGGCACAGTGGTCCATACCTGTAATCCCAGGGACTCAGGAAGCTGAAAAAGGAGGTAGCAAGTTAAAGGCCAGCTTCAGCAACTTAGTGAGGCCCTAAGTAACTCAGCAAGACCCTGTCTCGAAATAAAAAGTAAAAAGGGATAGAGATGTGGCTCAGTGGTTAAGCACCTCTGGGTTCAATCCCCAGTACAATAAATAAATAAATAGATAGTGCACAACTCTGTGAGTGTACTAAAATCCATTGAATTACATACTCTAAATAGATGAATTGTATGTATAAGAATTATATTTCAATAAAGTTGTTACATTTTGAGAATAAAAGTGAATAAGGAAACAAAAGTTGTCCTCTATTTTCCTAGAAGGGAGCCTTGTGTTTGATAATCTTAGCTATTTTCTGTTTTGTTTTATTTTTAATTGGAAATTGAAGGCATTTGGTGCTTACCACAAAGCCACATCACCAGCCTTCAAAAAAAAATTTTTTTTTTTCCTGAGACAGGGTCTCACTAAGTTGCTTAGGGACTTGCTAAATTGCTGAGGCACTTGCTAAATTGCTGAGGCTGGCTTTGAACCTGTGATCCTCTGCCTCAGCTTCCCCAGGCACTGGGATTACAGATGTGCACCACGGTAATTCTTTTAGTTATCTTTTCTCAAGATCTAATCTTCTTTGTCTTTACTAACAAAAGTGATCCACAGAAAGGAGATAACATTCACTAGTTATAACTCAATCTCTGAACAAAACATAACATGTACACTATGATTACAATCTTATAAAAATATGTGAGTGAGTGAATAAGGTCCGATAGGGAATGAGGACAAATGAAAATAGTTGATTCATTTTTTTCCCCAACATCCCAAATGTGGAACACCTATAAAAATCTAAATATAGTATATAATTATATAATATACAATATAATCATACTATATTAATATATAAATTCTATATTTTGATTTCCAACCTATTTTAATGTACCTGTGTCAATTTCATTGAAATATTTAAAGAATTGAAAACTTGGGATTTAGTGGGCTAAATTAATGTGGCTGGGGTGACATTTTCTAAAAATAATGTTATTTTATTGTGTTATCAGTAAATAAAACTTAGAAGAAAAAAATGAATAAGCCTGTTTCCTTAGAAACTAAACAAAGACATATTCAGGAATTTAATGTCACAAAGGGTTGGAATGGACAATAAAATAGAAAGATAAAAACTAGAACACATGGGTTATATATATTTACCTCTATTCCAACCAAGGCAATAAATAAAAAAATATTGAGCTCTTTATAGTATGCTCTATTTAGAGTTCTAAGTGATGTTTCTCTGGGCTTGAATCTTTCTTCCTCCCCCAAATCTGCCTGTAAGGCAAGGTACAAAAGCTGATAAATGAGAAGGTCTCCATTAACTCAACCCACAGTCAAGCCATTTAAAATTAAAATTCACACTAGCATTCTTTTTTTTTCCCCCCCTGGGATTACAGGCCTGTGCCACTGTGCCTGGCTCAGCAGTTTTTTGATGTGTATTTCTTTGTATGTTAACTGCCATTTCATATTATTTGCACATTAAAAAAAAAAATTGTATGGGCTCAGTGATATACCAGAGATATAAAAAATTGTGCTCTATATGTATTGTAATGCATTCTGCTGTCATATATTAAAAAATTAATTAAAAAAATAAAATGCACTAATTAAGCTGGGCACAGTGGAACATGCTTCAGATCCAGCTACTCTGAGCCAGGACGACAACAAGTTGGAAGGCAGCCTCAACAACTTAGTGAGACCCTATCTCAAAATAAAAAATAAAAACAGCTGGGGATATAGTTCAGTGATAGAGCACTTGCCTAGCATTCACAAGACCCTGGGCTCAATCCCCAGTACCATAAAAATAAAATAAAATGTAGTGGATTTGAACCTATGTATTTCAATTTGGTATGCTAACAACTGAATTAATGTAAAATCTTTTTATATAATATTGTAATCTCAGTTCAAAATTTAACTGAAAATATAAAACCCAAATGATTTCTATATAGTAAATTGAACTGTAAAGGTTAAAAAAAAAAAAAAAAATGCAGTGGAAGCCAGTAACAATGGCTCATGTCTGTAGTCCCAGTCCTCAGGAAGCTGAGACAGGAGGATGGCAAGTTTTGAGTCCAGCCTTAGAAATTTATCTCAAAAAATTTAAGAGATGGGGTATAGCTTAGTGGTAGAGCACTTCCCTAACATATGAGTACCACACACACACACACACACACACGCACACGCACACGCACACACAAAGGCACGATAATATAAAATACAACAAAACACACACTAGCATTCTTACAGCAGAAAATATATGGCAACTAGTCCTGAATTTATCTCAGTTTAGTCGTAATCGGGAAGAGGTACACAAAAGTATTTTTAGGAGCCAGGTGCAGTGGTGCATGCCTGTAATCCCAGCAGTTTAGGAGGCTGAGACAGGAGGATTGCAAATTCAAAGCCAATCTTAGAAACTGCAAGGTGCTAAGCAACTCAGTAAGACCCTGTCTCTAAATAAAATACAAAATAGGGCCGGGGATATGGCTCAGTGGTTGAGTGCCCCTGAGTTCAATCCTTAGTACAAAAAAAAAAAAAAAAAAAAGTATTTTTAGAATCCAAGGCTTTTTCTTAAGAAATTGGCAACAAGGGGCTGGGGTTGTAGCTCAGTGGCAGGGTGCTTGCCTGGCAATGTATGAGGCACTGGGTTTGATCCTCAGCACCACATTAAAAAGTAATAATGATAAAATAAATAAAGGCATTGTATCCATCTTCATCATTAAAAAATAAGAAGGAAATTGACAACATAAGCAAAGCTAAAATATAAAATATATCATTAATTATCAGGAAAATGTAAATTAAAACCACAATGATGTACAACTCTACATCCACTAACTTCACTGAATGAAAAGGCTGGCATGCGCTGGTAGCCATGGATACTCAGGAGGCTGAGATCACTTGAGTCTAGGAGCTGGGAGGTCAGCCTGGGTGACAAAGCAAGACCCTGTCTCAAAAAAAAAAAAAAAAAAAAAAAAAAAAAAAAGACAAGAAAAGAAAAAAAATTGAATGAAAAAATGGTTTGTATTTAAAAAAATGAAACTGCTGGCTACCTTCAAAATGGACCTCTTATCAGGGTCTCAAGAATGCTAAGCAAATGCTCTATCACTGAGCTATATTCCCTGCCCCAACATTTTTTTTTTTTAACTAAAGTTAAACAGACATATCCCAGTAACTCAGTAATTTCACTCCTAGGTATTTTTCTACAGAAATGAAAATATATGTCCACAAAAGACTTATAAAAGTCTTATCTGTTATAGCCCAAACCTGGAAATAACCAAATATTGATCAAGAAGAAAATATAAGTCAGGTGTAGCCTGTAATTCCAGAGACTCTGAGGGTTGAGGCAGGAAAATTGCAAGTTCAAGGCCAGCCTACACAATTTAACAAGAACCTGTCTTAAAACAAAAATTAAAAAAAGGGGTGGGGATATAACTCAATGGTAAAGTATCCCTGGATTCAATCTCCATACCACCACAAAAAAAGATAGGAGGAGGAAGAGGAAGGAGAAGAGGAAGAGGAGGAAATATATAATTGGGGCATAATCCTACAATGGAAAACTATTCAGCAATTAAAAAGGACAAATCACACAACAACACAGAAAAGTCTCAAAACAAATGTTACAAGAAACCATCATTAAAAGCACATACTGGCTCAGTGGTAGAGCGCTTGCCTAGCATGTATGAGGCACTGGGTTTGATCCTCAGTACCACATTAAAAAAAAATAAAGTGATAAAAAAATAATGTTTATTAAAAAAAAAACATACTGTATGATTCCACTTATGTGAAGTCTGTGGCTAGACAAAACAAATCTACGGTATCTGAAATTCATAGTCAGAAAGTAGTTACTTTAGAGAAGGGAGGGTCAAGATGGGTGTGGTAGCATATACCTGTATATAGGGTAATAATGTCTATCTCATTCTAGCATCCTTCTCATCCCCACAGCCCCACCCCTTATTCCCTTCTACTCAAACTAAAGTTCCTTTATTCTTCCCTATCTCTGCCACTCCTGCCCCACTATGGATCAGCATCCAATTATCAGAGAAAATATTCGGCTTTTGTTTTTGGGGGGTTGGCTTATTTCACTTAGCATGATATTCTCTAGTTCTATCCATTTATCTGCAAATGCCATAATTTCATTCTTCTTTAAGGCTAATATTCCATTGTGTATATGTATCACATTTTCTTCATTCATTCATCTGTTGAAGAGCACCTAGGTTGTTTCCATAGTTTAGCTATTGTGAATTGAGTTTGCTGTAAACACTGATGTGGCTGCATCACTATAGTATGCTGCTTTTAAGTCCTTTGGGTATAAACCAAGGAGTGGGATAGCTGAGTCAAATGGTGGATCCACTCCAAGTTTTCTGAGGCATCTCCAAACTGCTTTCCACATAAACTGTGTTAATTATACCTCAATAACTACTACAAAGTATGGACTGAGATATGGCAAAATGATAAGGCACTTAACTGGCTCTGGGTTTGAGGCTTGGCACATGAAAGAAAAAAATATATATAAATTTGAAAAAACTAAAAATACAGAGTAGTACTCCACTTTAAGATATAGGTTAAAATTTTGTTTCAAATGAAATTCTAGAATACCACACAGGCACTTTCAATTATTTGCCACTTTGAATTATTCACAACTCTATTCCTTCATTCCTATAAAAACTATTAATATAGTACAGAAGCAGATGTTTAGGGCTGGGGCTGAGGCTCAGGGGTAGCGCACTTGCCTGGCATGTGTGAGACACTGGGTTTGATTCTCAGCACCACATATAAATAAATAAAATAAAGGTCTATCAACAACTAAAAAAAAAAAAAAACATTTAATTTTTCATAAATAGCAAATTGGACTTGATTCTTTACAATTTTAACATGTACCTAACGGACCGTTATAAGTTCAGTGGAATTTTCTGTATCATTTTCCTCGCAATATGATTTTTTTATTTGTAATTTTAAAAGATCTGACAGAAAACTGAAAAGACACATAAATCAAATGTCAGCATGGAAGGTCAATAACAGTGACAGTGCTTTAGCCATTATCACAGCCTAGAGAATAATGCCCTCAACTAATCTAATCAAGACAATACATGCATATTATACTTTAAGAGCCACTGAACCACAAAGAATACTTGCCAGCTAATTTAATTTTTAAAAGATAATGATAACACAGCCTAAATAACAATAGCCATGTACATCAAACTGACATGGGAAACCTATTAAAAATCCTTTTCTCTCCTGGCTTATTGAAGCTGTCCCCTTCTTTTACTGGTTTCTGCCAGATATATTTTTATCTCAACTTCCTCTTACCTTCCCTATAATTTGCTCAGATCTAATTGATTTTAATATATCCAGCTCATTTCAGGTTCCAAATTAAATATACAAAATTATACTGTACTCTGTGTAGATATGTCATGTACACTAACAGTATATAGAGAAGGTAGCCTGAAGGAATAGAGAGACAATTACTAAATGGAAAAGACTGACTTCATTTGTTCCCCACCCACACAACTGGAAAAGATCTCTCCTGAATGAACACCTACCATACTTTTGTACTTCCTAGGAATAACTCCTACAAGTGCTTTGGACTATGAACAAGCACACATGCCTAACCCCAAAGAAAATAAGCTCCCAGACAGGAATCATATTATATATGTGATATAATATGAATATATATGTATTCATATTACACACACACACATTCACCAAAGACAGTGTCTGACAGATTGGGGTAAAACACAGTTGTTGAACTGGTGAAGTACTGAGTTAATATGAATTAAAACAACTGAAGGTACAAGACAAGGAGAGGGGGAAAAAGCTGAGGATACAGAAAGAAGGCAAGTGGGGCAAGAGGAGGAAAAAGGACAAAGAATGAAGAACAAAACTTTACACTGGCAACTGTCTATATCAGAGTGAATAATTTTTAAAAACTGAGTTGGAAAAGTCATGGATGTTTCTAATATCATAATTATCAGCACCAGTCTTTAAATTATCATTATAAACACCTTAAAATATCTTTAAAATTATCTCAACATTCTGATTATTCAAAATGTGGTCTTTTTTTTTTTAATTTTTAATTGTTGGTTGTTCAAAACATTACAAATTTCTTGACATATCATATTCCACACTTTGATTCAAGTGGGTTATGAACTCCCACCTTCACCCCATACACAGATTGCAGAATCACATCAGTTACACATCCATTGATTTACATATTGCCATACTAGTGTCTGTTGTGCTCCGCTGCCTTTCCCATCCTCCACCCTCCCCCCTCCCCACCTCTCTCTCTACCTCCTCCACTGTATAACCCTGAGGGTCTCATCCATTTCCATGCAATTTCCCTTCTCTCTCCCTTTCCCTCCCACCTCTCATCCCTGTTTAATGTTAATCTTCTTCTCATGCTCTTCGTCCCTACTCTGATCTTAGTTACTCTGCTTATATCAAAGAAGACATTTGGCATTTGTTTTTTAGGGATTGGCTAGCTTCACTTAGCATAATCTGCTCTAATGCCATCATCCATTTCCCTGCAAATTCTATGATTTTATCACTTTTTAATGCAGAGTAATACTCCATTGTGTATAAATGCCACATTTTTTTTATCCATTCGTCTATTGAAGGGCATCTAGGTTGGTTCCACAGTCTTGCTATTGTGAATTGTGCTGCTATGAACATCGATGTAGCAGTGTCCCTGTAGCATGCTCTTTTTAGGTCTTTAGGGAATAGACCAAGAAGGGGAATAGCTGGGTCAAATGGTGGTTCCATTCCCAGCTTTCCAAGAAATCTCCATACTGCTTTCCAAATTGGCTGCACCAATCTGCAGTCCCACCAGCAATGTACAAGTGTACCCTTTTCCCCACATCCTCGCCAGCACTTGTTGTTGTTTGACTTCATAACAGCTGCCAATCTTACTGGAGTGAGATGGTATCTTAGGGTGGTTTTGATTTGCATTTCTCTGACAGCTAGAGATGGTGAGCATTTTTTCATGTACTTGTTGATTGACTGTATGTCCTCCTCTGAGAAGTGTCTGTTCAGGTCCTTGGCCCATTTGTTGATTGGGTTGTTTGTTCTCTTATTGTCTAATTTTTTGAGTTCTTTGTATACTCTGGATATTAGGGCTCTATCTGAAGTGTGAGGAGTAAAGATTTGTTCCCAGGGTGTAGGCTCCCTATTTACCTCTCTTATTGTTTCTTTTGCTGAGAAAAAACTTTTTAGTTTGAGTAAGTCCCATTTGTTGATTCTAGTTATTAACTTTTGTGCTATGGGTGTCCTATTGAGGAATTTGGAGCCCGACCCCACCGAATGTAGATCGTAGCCAACTTTTTCTTCTATCAGACGGCGTGTCTCTGATTTGATATCAAGCTCCTTGATCCATTTTGAATTCACTTTTGTGCATGGCGAGAGAAAGGGATTCAGTTTCATTTTGTTGCATATGGATTTCCAGTTTTCCCAGCACCATTTGTTGAAGATGCTATCCTTCCTCCATTGCATGCTTTTAGCCCCTTTATCAAATATAAGATAGTTGTAGTGGTCTTTAGCAGCATCACCTATCAAATACACAGATTCTAGGGTCCCACTTTAATAGTACATGATCCTGGATGATGTATGCATTCTCAAGTTTGAAAACACCTCTCTATACCATTAAGATCCTTTCTCTTAATCAATCTGTGTTTTATTTAAGTGGGCCAAAAGATGAGAGGTAGAAAGAATCTTTTTTTTTTTTTTTTTAGCATTTCTGGGATCAAACCCAAGGCCTCATGTGTTGTATAACTGAGTTACATCCTCAGCCCCTCCAAAAACCTTTGCTTAGAGCGAAACAATAATTGTAATGGAGTTTGACCTATATGTATTTAACTTCAGGTGAAGTTATGAATTACAGAGTAATGGGCCTATTGGTCTACCACAAAGATTAAAGAAAATGAACAGTAGGTTAATAGCATCCTCAAGAACTCAAATTTTGTTCTGTCATGCCTAGTACAGGGCTTGGAATGATATATGTGGCCAATGTTTCCTGAATTAATAAAATAAATGATTTTTAAAAAAATCTAAAAAGGCCAGGATGGGCTGGACTTGGTGGTGCATGCCTATAACCTCAGCAGCTCAGGAGGCTAAGACAGGATAATGGCAAGTTTGAAGTCATCCTCTAATATTTGGTGAGGCCCTAAGTAACTTAGTGAGGACCAGTCTCAAGGTAAAAAACAAAAAGGGCTGGGAATGTAGCTCAATGGTAAAGCGCTCGTGGGTTAAATTCTTGGTTAAAAAATAATAATAAAACAAAAACAAAAACCTGGGGATAATTGTAGGGTCATATGGACCATCAAACTCATTTTAAAGATGAACAAGCTGGGTGTGGTGGGGCAGGCCTGTAATCCCAGCAGACTGGGAGGCTGAGGTGGGAGGATCATAAGTCCAAAATCAGCCTCCGCAATTTAGTAAAACCCTAAACAATTTGGCCAGACCCTTTGTCAAAATAATTTTTTTTTTTTTTAGAAAAAGGGGGGTGGAGTGGGGATGTTAGCTCAGTGGTTGAGCACCCTGGGTTCAAACCCTAGTACCAAAATAAATAAATAAATAAAGAAGAACAAGCTAGAAATCCTGAGGAGTGCTAAAGCAAGAAAGCTACGAGAAGGGCTTGGGGTTGTGGCTCAGCAGTAGAGCGCTTGCCTAGCACCCAGGCCCTGGGTTCGATACTCAGAACCACATAAAAATAAATAAATAAAATAAAAGTATTGTGTCTAACTACAACTAAAAAATAAATATTAACAACAACAAAAAAAGCTAGAATGTACAGGAACTCACATTTTAATTCCCTTTTTGTTCCTCTGAAAGGACTGTTAGGGGATTCTAATTATTTTAATGACTGTGGGCTCTTAAAGAAGTGACAGGGTAAAAGGTGCTTAGGCTCCCAACTAGGTGGCACAAGCCCATAAGAGACTGGGAAGGCTGAGGCTGGAGGATATCAAGTTCAAAATCAACCTGGGCAATTTGGTGAGACCCAGTCTCAAAATAGAAACTAAAAAAAGGCTGGGTATGTAACTTAGTAGTAGAATGCCCCTGGATTCAATCTCCAGTATGCGTGTATTGGCAGGGCTAGGTTAGTGGGATTAGAAAGAAGAAACTAACAAAAGTGAGCCGGGGCAAAACTTTTTCCAAGACTAATATAAATTTTTGATAGGCCAATTCATTAATCAATTTAATCTGCCAAAAAATTAATCTGAAGGGTTCTCAGAATAAGAAACACGAGCTGCACGAAAACGTTACAATCCAAAGGAGACTGCACATAAGTAATTTAAATCTCCACAGGTTTATTTCCTGTTTAAATGTGACTTCCTAAGTTTTACTGCATGACTTTTGATTTTAAGAAAAGACAAGAGCAAGTTGAAACGCTATTTTTAACTAAACATTAAAAAAAAAAAAAAGGAAAGAAATTAGGAGGAAAAAAAGACATTGCGGCTGTTTCCCATTTCTGTTTGTAATCAGAATGCAGGCTTGCGGAAGAAATACACCAACTTCTGTAAGCAAAAATATAACGTTTCAGTCACGTCCTCAAAACAAACCAGCACACGAACTTCACAGCCGGACCCAGCTGTGCTGCACGAGAGCCAAGAATTTATTCTAAGACAGAACAGATCAAAACTATGAATGCAAGACGAGCCAGATTTCAATCACAAAAGGGTGTGCCCCAAGTCTGTATGATTTTTGTTTTTCCTCCTACTTTCAACAAGCAGAAGTCTTTGAAGGAGTCTTGGAGAGAAAACCCTTTAAATTTCTAGTCCCCAAGTCTCTCCCGGATGGAGAGGGGTGGGGGGGAAGCACCGTGGGGCTCAAGAGCGTCACCGAGTGGCCAGCGACGGCTCCGCGGGAGAAGGGGCAGGTCCCCAACCGGAGGAGGCCGAGCCCGGAGTGATTCATCAGCTACTCGGGCTTCGCGCGCCTCAACCCGCGGGCGACGCCCAGCGCACCCCAGGACCCTACAGCGGTCAGTTGGTTCGAAGCAGCCCCCAGCGTCCCTCTGCTCCCCGAAAGGGGTACGTAGGAAAGGAAACTGGAGACCGGCGACTGGGAAACACAACCTTTCCCCCTTCAGCCACCATGGCCGGTGCGACTCCCTGCCGCGCCCGCAGACGGACTTCCTGGAAAGCACCGGGCTAGGCTTACCTGACAGGCGTCCGCTGGAGCTGTCAACCTCCTTCACGGACCCGCGGGAACTGCCTCCGCACGCCGCTGTTGTATTCTCTGCAGCCGCCAGTCGGCCTGCGCTTGACTCGGAGGGAGTTGCCGGACCCACCCGCCCACTGCTCCCCCAACTCGACCGCGCTGTCGGTGCGGCTGGTTCCCCTCCGCCAGCGACACGCGTGCGCACTCCTGGTTCGCAGAGCATCCTGGGAATTGTAGTTCAAGCGAGAAGGGCGAGGCTCTGCTTAGACCCTGGTCTTTACAATGGGTCAGAGCGTTGGAAACCGCTGTGGATACCAAAGCGTAGTCCGGTGTGAGACAATGCTTTCCTTTCGTGGAAGTACCAACTCTCGACCCTCTGGAAGCTAGAAACCGCATCTAGAGGCTTTTTTGGTAATAGATTCCCTTTTCACTTTGACCTTTCATAAGGAGGCACTCATGGCAGGGCTTCTGTTGTACCCTTGGTTACTAATGCAAGAACTTGACATCAGTTCTTTAAACTTGTCATGAAAGACTGATAGAAAAGTAAAAAAAAAAAAAACAAATAGAAGGTGAGGCCCTAAAGGGTCATAAGTCTGGTCATCTCAAGGGCGTGGTCTCCCTTAGACATGCAAATAATATCCTTAGACATGCAAATAATGTCGCAGCTGTGACCACTATCTTCCTAGGCAGTTTCTGCCCCATCCCATCCTCCCATTCCAGCTTCAAATTCTACACCAGGCAGTGGAGTTGGGCTGAAGCAACAGTTCATAGTAGAGGATTGGGGCGGATTACATCTACTTCAGGAGTAGACAATCCCCAAAAGTAATGCTCAGTTTCCATACACCTTTCAAGAATGCAGTCAACGAAGATGAGGACTGAAGTGCCTGCTGCAGGTACATTTCAGCTACACCCAGTGTACGGGAGCTACCTAATGGTTAAATCTCTTCCTGGCATCTACTTCTCCTCAGAGCAGGGTTTACCCTGGGTTAAGTAAACACTTTGGAATTTCATGCAGTTGGCATCCACTAATTCCAATAATGAAGATCCCTGATGATTTGGGTTTTTAAGAAAAAAACCTTGTAGTAAATACTCATAGAAGACTTGATGTTCAATTTTGTAGCCATAGATCTTATATTCTATAACATCTTAATATGAATCAGTTTTTTAAACATTCCTGGAGATAATAGCTTTCTGAAAGTAATTTCCTACAGAGTTCAGGTTCACCTAATATTTATTGAATACTTAACAGATACCAAGCAGGGTACCAGTATCTATAGCATCTCATTGAATCCTCAAAACTATCCTACAAAGAATAAATTAGTATCCTCCATTTCTACAAATGGGAAAACTAACTCAAAAAAGTTAAATAATTTCTAAAAAAATCACATAGCCAATAATTAACTGTAGATCCAGAAATGAAGCACAAGTATTCTGACTTAAATTCTAGCATGCCTTGTACTGCTGGTTAGACTGATGTGTCTCTTAAATCTCACCAAATTGTTTTAAATAAGATAATATGTGACCACATTCAAGAAACATGAAAAAAAATTCTCGAATACATTTCGGGGAAAATGGTACTCTGTGTGGATGTGATGAATGTTTGAATTCCCTTGATAGTTCTAGGTTTGATTCAAACTTATTCTGGTTTACCAGCAAGTCTGCTATAAATTCCTACTACAGGTTTGGGACACCACTCCTGGGGAAACTGACAAAATGAAGAGTTGTAAGAAGCAAAGCAGCTGGTCATGGTGGTACACACCTGTAATCCTAGCAATTGGGGAGGCTGATGCAGGAGGATTGCAAGCTCAAGGCCAGCCTCAGCAATTTTGTGAGGTCCTAAGCAACTTAAAATAAAAAATAAAAAGGACTGGGGATATAGCTTAGTGGTAGAGCACCCCTGGATTCAATCCCCAGTATCCTCCCTCAAATACACATACACACACACACACACACACATACACACGAAGAAGCAGCAAAGCAGAGGCCCTTGGCATCCTGATTTGGTTTATTCTAAGAAGAGCTTCCCTCTACAATATGACTTCTTTTGCTTCGCTCTTTGATCAGAGGATTTTTTTTTTTTGGTGGGGGGTACTGGGGATTGTACTATGTTGCCCACTGTTTTTTTTTTTTTTAAATACATGACAGCCGTGGAAAGCATTACAATTCTTATTACACATATAGGGCACAATTTTTCATATCTCTGTATATAAAGTATGTTCACGCCAATTTATGTCTTTATACATGTACTTTGTTGTTTTTTTTCCATTACAATTCTTAATACACATATATTCCACAATTTTTCGTATCTCTGTTTGTATATAAAGTATGTTGACACCCTATTTAAGTCTTCATACATGTACTTTGTATAATGATGACCATCACATTCCACCATCCTTGCTAATCCCCTACCACCTCCCTTTCCCTCCCACCCCTCTTCCCTATCTAGAATTCATCTATTCCTCCCATGCTCTCCCTCCCTACCCCACTATGAGTCAACCTCCTTATATCAGAGAAAACATTCTTGCCCACTGTTAACTATAGTTAGAAAATACAACTCTTGAAGAAGAAAAGGAAAAACCTGAATTTTTATTTACACAAATAAGTGGTAAGACTACTAAATGCCATTGATACATTAAAAAACTGTTCCCAAATATTTGCTTTCTCGAGGAACTGGCATCTCTACCCACTGCTATGTGGCTTGCAGCACTGCCCTTTTTGGCATTTTCAGGCTTGGCTGACCTAATGATAGGTTTTTCCTTCCCTCTTTTAAACAAATGTCTTATTATAATCTCAAACCTTGCTTTAGCCACTGAAATGTAAGTGGAGGTGACAGTAGGATCATTCTGAGTAGAAGCTTTAAGAATGATTGCTGGTCTTTTTGTGCTACCCAGGAAGAGGTCCCTCTGGTGGCATTGCTCTTGATTCCCATTATAACTTAAAGGGACACTGTCACAATGTCTGGAGCCCTTGACATCCTGCAAATGAAAGAGGAGGATATCCTCAAATTCCTTGCATTTCCAGATGGAAGAGTATATATTCTAAAAAAGAAAATCAATGGCATATACTTCATAAGTCTGAAGAAGACCTGGGAGAAGCTTTTACTGGCACCTTATGCCATTGTTGCCATTGAAAACCTGCTGACATCAGTGTCGTATCCTCCAGGAATAATGGCCCGCTGGCTGTGCTGAGTTTGCCACTGCAACTCCTATTGGTGCTTCACTCCTGGAACTGCACTAATCAGATCCAGACAGCCTTGTGGAATCCACATATTCTGATAGTTACTGATTCTAGGGCCTACCACCAGCTTCTCACAGAACATCTTATGTCAACCTGCCTATCATTGCTCTGAATGGACAGATTCTCCTCCATATTTTGTGGACATTGCCATTCTGCACAATAACAAGGGTGCTGACTCTGTGGTCTGATGTGGTGGATGCTGGCCCAAGAAGTTCTGCTCACATGTGACAACATCCTCAATGAACACCCATGGGAGGTCATGCCTGATCTGTACTTGTACAGAAATCCTGAAGAGATTGAAAAGGGCGAGCAAGCCACTGCTGAAAAAGCTGTGACTAAGGAGGAATTACATGGTACACGGACAACTTCGGCTCCTGAGTTCACTGATGCCCAACCTGAGGTCACAGACTGGTCTGGAGGCATGCAAGGTGCCCTTTGTGCCTAGTCAGCAGTTCTCTGCTGAAGACCTGAGCACCAAGCTAGTCCACAGCTCCTACTGTTTGGGACATGAAGTGGGTAAGAACCACCACCAAGTGGACTTGAGCTGTTCTTCTTCAGACACTTAAGCAAAATGGAAATAAGGGTATGGAAAATAAACACCAGTTTCTAAAAAAATAAAAAAAAGTAATTACTGTTTCTCACTAGGGTACCTATTCTTTCCCTACACTAAGAGATAAAACATGTTCTCAGCAGAGGCTGGACCTTCTGCCCGAGTCCTAGAATAAGAAGACATGTGAGTCAAAGCTTCAACCAAATACAGGAGTTAACCTTATAATGTAAGAAAAAGCCATTGGAAATTAGGTTTGTTTGTTACCTACTTTACTTCTGCAGTGCCTGATCAAAGAATGATAATACTCTGAAATATAAGTGGTATGGTATCCACTTCTGCACTTCTCACATCAAGTAATGGAAAACAGTTTTCAATATACAAAAGAGAATATCTGAAACCTTTAGGTAAAATATTTGAATAAGAACAGAGCATGGTTCTTAGTTGTGTTAAACAACTTTTTGTTAAGGTGACTAAAATACCTGAGCAAAACAACTTAAAGGAGAAAAGATTTACTTTGGCTCACAATTCAGAGGTTTCAGTCCATGGTCAGCTGGCTCCTTTGCTTTGGGCCTAAGAAGAGGCAGAATATCATGGAGGAAAGCTGCTTCATGGCAGCCAAGAAATGTGTGTGTGTGTGTGTGTAGGGAGCAGACAGAGACAGAGAGACAGAGAAGGGGAGGAGAGGAGCCTGGGGACAAGACACCAAAAGATAAAATTCCTTCAATTAGGTCCCACCTCCTATAGTTTCCACTACCTCTCCATAGTCCATTCTGCTGGGATGGATAATCCTTTGATGAGGTCAGTGTCCACAGGAGTCAGTCACCTCCTAAAAGCCCCAGCTCTGACCATTGCTGCATTGGGGCCTAAACCTTCAACATATGAGCCTTTGGGGACATTCCATATCCAAATCATAGCATGGTTTACAGGGTTTCCTTAAGTGAAAGTGATTGATAGATAAAATGACACTTAACAGGGTTTCCTTAAGTGAAAGTGATTGATAGATAAAATGACACTTAACTCTACCTAATGTATTTCAAGCCCTAAGTAGTGTTATGTTAAAGCTGCCAGCCAGTGTAACTCATAAAGCATGTGTCACACTGAATCATCATACGCAAATTAATGCCAGTGGCAATTTTCTTGTTATCAAATGGTTCCTTCAGGAAATAGTGTCCTTGTTATACTATGTTTCTTTTTTGTTGTTGTTATTTGTAAAAACATGTATTTTTGTATTTTATAGGACAGTTGAGAACACTCAAGCTGTAGACATAAACTTGAAATTAAATGGTAAAGGTTTTATTATGGGGACTTGGAGTTGAAGAGAAAGGTTGGCTAAGACACCATGTCTGGGTACACAATTTTATAGAAAGAGTTCAAGCAATTTTTGTGACCTGAAATGCCCTTCTCCATCACCCCATCTCTGCCTGTTAAATGCCTCCTTGTGTTTCACGTTCAACTCAAATGTTTATTTCTTCTTCAAATTTCCCTAAGCCATCAGCTGGAATTAATTTTGCCTTTTTGCATATTTTATACCCCAGTATGCCTCTTCTAGAGATGCACTTAATTCACCCTTCAGCCAAATGCCAAAGGGCTGAGAATCAAAAGCACTCCAGCTGAAGCTAACACTGATGACAAATATCACTACCAAAGAATGAACTTCTAGGAGACACAAATAAACCTAAAATGTTGGGCTGGGTATATAACTCAGTTGGTAGAGTGTTTGACTTGCATGTACTATGGCATGGATTCAATCCCCAGACCACACACACACCAAAAAAAAAACCCTAAAATGTTGTTTTGCAAAGATATTAATTTTTATTTTAATATCATTAAAATATTATTGCTAAAAAAATTAACACTTTGTATAGAAACAATAATTTCCTAGAACCACCTGCTGTTAGACTCTCCTGGAGTCACCATAAAGAGCCTAATTTCAGCCAAGGAGAATACATGAACATGACTCATGTTCTAAATGGAATGAAATAAGAATTAAGTTCAGGTTTTAAAATAGTAAATACTAGATAAACCAGATATTTCCAGAAAGACCAGTGTTATAATATGATGTGACCTCTTCTTCCTTGTATGACTTACATTTTTATAAACATTGATTGGTTCAAAAGGATACGCTACTCTTCCTGAGTTATCTAGTTAATATAGCCCCTCTTTATGTTTGTAATGATGATGAATTTATTTCCCTATTTACTTACCTAATGAAGAAATTTCTTTTTTCCTTCTGGTGTTGGTTAGGGATCAATTTCAGGGCCTTGTGCATACTAGTAGCAGATTTTTTGCCAAATACCAAGACTCTGTCTAATGTTACTTAAGATAGAGACAGTCAGGTGTGGTAGTGCATGCCTATAATCCCAGCAACCTGGGAGGCTGAGGAGGCAGATCACAAGTTCAAGAGCAGCCTCAGCAATTTAGTGAGACCCTGTCTCATAGTAAAATGGAAAAAGGGCTGGGAATGTTGAACCCAGGGCACCCCTGGGTTCAATCCCTATCACTGGAAATTAAAAAAAGAGAGATAGCTTTTAGACAAACACATTCTACTTATTTACATTAAGTTTTTAGTCAGCTAAAATACCAAAGTCTTTATCCACTCAGATGGAATTAAGGGATATTAATATTATAGTTTGGGAGTATTTGGGGGAGAAGGGTATTTTCAGGGTCCTTTTTTTTTTTTTTTGGTACTGCAGATTGAACCAGGGATGCTTTACCATCGAGCTCTTTTTATTTCTTATTTTGAAGACAACATATCACTAAATTGCTTAAGGCCTTGCTAAATTGCTGAGGCTGGTTTCAAAGGCTCCTCCTGCCTCAGCCTCCCAAGTCATTGGGATTATAGGCATTTGTTTGATTTAAAAGTATAAAATGATGGGACTGGGTTATATAGCTCAGTGGTAGAGTGTTAGCCTAGCTTGGTTGAAGCCCTGGGTTCAATCCCAGCACTGAAAAAAGAAACACACACACACACACACACACACACACATAACTAGAAGATGGATTTATGACCTTTTCTTTATTTGTTCTTTTTATATAAATATGACAGTAGAGTGTATTATAATATCAAGGTACTATGACTTCTTTTTTTTAGAGAGAGAGAATTTTTTAATATTTATTTTTTAGTTTTCAGTGGACACAACATCTTTATTTTATTTTTATGTGGTGCTGAGGATCGAACCCAGCACCCCGCGCATGCCAGGTGAGCGTGCTACCGCTTGAGCCACATCCCCAGCCCCACTATGACTTCTTACATTTTAGTTTGTCCAAATATTTTGGAACCTATCAAAGTATTTCTTGTTCATCTCAGTGTCAGCATCACATACAAATAGCTGATACACTGCTAATCAAGACATGTCCAGATAAGAGTCCAGTGGTGGCTACTAAGTCCTTCTAGTTGAAATTTTCACATTTATCATCATTTACTTGCAATAAAGAGTTAAAAAAAAAAAGGGCTGTGGATGTGGCTCAGTGGTTGAGCACTTGCCTCGCATGCGTGAGGCACTGGGTTTGATCCTCAGCACCACATACAAAAAATAAATAAATAAAATAAAGATACTGTGTCCATCTACAACTAAAAAAATATTTTAAAAAAAGAGTTAAAAAAAAGATTGTTTAGTCATCTAACAACTGAGGTACATTCTCATGCAGCCATTATTCCTCAAGGATGCTGAGACTGCCAAATGTTTTTTGCTGAAATCCAAAAATAGTGTGTTCTTTTTATCTTACTCTCAAGATTTCCTGTTATTTATTTTAAATGAACTTATGCTAGCTGTTAGAGATCACTGCTTCACTCCCATATACTTACAAATTACTAAAGTGGTTAATACACTATTTTGAAATTTTGCTCAGAATTAATAAATCTAGTAGTCTATAATCTGTAGAGTCCCCTCCCCACTTCCACCCCTTTTGTGTCATATACCTGTGTGATTTTCTGACATCATCCATTGCCTAGTTCAGTCTCATTTAATCACACATATATCTGGATCCTTCTGAAGTCCTGGTGTTAGGGAACAGACAAATGAGAATGGTGAGAACACAAGGTTAAGAGAATAATTCTGGGGGCTGGGGATGTGGCTCAAGCGGTAGCGTGCTCGCCTGTCATGCATGCGGCCCGGGTTTGATCTTCAGCACCACATACAAAGATGCTGTGTCCGCTGAAAAGTAAAAAAAAAAAATATATTAAAATTCTCTCTCTCTCTCTCTAAAAAAAAAAAAGAGAGAGAGAGAATAATTCTGTAAAATGGGTCCACTGTGCTAACCCTCACATGCTTTCTTTTTCAAGAAGCAATTCACCTGCAGCCCTGCCTGGCCTAAGTGGATGGGATATGTCACATTCCTCAGCAATCTATCTGGTAGGTGCAGGAGAAATCTAGGCCCCAGATAATGTCGGTGGGAGGAACCCAAAAGACTTTTGTGACCAGATCCTGAAACTCTGGGAGATAAGGATAGATCCTCCTAACCATAAAATCTGTAAGAATGTATGGTTAAGAATCCAATTAGAGGGGCTGGGATTGTGGCTCAATGGTAGAGCACTTGCCTAGCATGTGTGAGGCACTGGGTTGATTCTCAGCACTGCATATAAATAAATAAAATAAAGATCTATTGACAATTAAAAAATATTTTTAAAAAATTCAACCAAAGCCAGGCACAGTGGCTCACACCTGTAATCCCAGTGGCTTGGGAGGCTGAGGAGGATCTTAAGTTAGAGGCCAGCCTCAGCAACTTAGCAAGGCCCTAAGCAACTCAGTGAGACTCTGTCTCTAAATAAACTATAAAAAAGGGCTGGGGATGTGGCTCAGTAGTGAAGTGCCCATGAGTTCAATTGCTGGTACCAAAAAGAATCCAATTAGAACTGGTCAGTATGGGCCAAGGTGACCTAGAGTTGCCATGGCAGTGGGTAGTTGAAAGTCTGATGTTACCCTGTTGTCAGTCAAAAGTCAAGAGATGGACCTAGGCAGGACTCTCTGGAAGATTCTCTGGTATCATCCCCAATAAAATTGGGGAAGCATGCTGTCACTCTCCTCTCTGAGAAGACCCACTCACTCCTTGAAAGCATGTCCTTTCCCTTTTCCTATCTCGTCAATAAACTCATGCTAGCTGTTAGAGATCACTGCTTCACTCCCATATACTTACAAATTACTAAAGTGGTTAATACACTATTTTGAAATTTTGACATATCTGAAATCTTTCTGACTTGGTTGCAAGAATTAGGGTTTGGAGTGTGTGTGGGTGGTGCCTTCGGACCTCCTCAGTTTCTCCAAAGGCTCCAGCTCTGTAACACTGGGATGTTTGCTAAAAGATGTGGGAATCTGATTGATCCTGTTCCCAGACTGGTAGGACTGGACAGTGGATTGGTAGCCAGGGTGGACAAGGAGGGGCACCACTTCTTATAGCCATAGAAAAAGGCTGAGCTATCAAAGTGAGAGAGCCAGCCATTACAGTAGAGTCAAATCTGAAAGTAAAAGAGTTACTTCAGAGGGCAGACTGCCAAATCCAAAAGAGGGTACCCAGAGAACAGAGCAAGCACAAACAAGTTCAAGCATCGGGGAGGTAAGGAGGAGCTGAATTAAATGAAAGGGTGGGTCAAGAGCAACTCCTGAGTCAGCTCTATCTTGTTTGTATTTAATTCTCAGAGTGATGAGGGAGGTCCTATTTGCCAGAAAGGGATGGGCAGTGGAAATAAAAGAATGAATAAGATTCATTTGATCCTATTTAAATTCTTGACATTGTCAGCATAAAATGGAGTATTGGGTTGTCGTTATTTATTTGGGCTAGAATTTAGGAAAGTAATACCTAAGTGCTTCCTACATGCTAGGCACCATTCAGTGTGTTTTTGCATGAATCCTCCTCACAATAGTACTGCAGTGATGTAGTACTATAATTGTTTCTATTTTACAGACTGAGGCTAGTTAATTTGTATAAATTCAAAATAACTAATGGAAGTGAGATTGGAACCAGGCAAGTGTGACCCCCTAGTGCATACTTGTAATCTCTATTCATTACAACGTCATAGACAGAAAAGGAGAATCATTTATAATATAGAAATATATTTCCTTGTCCAAGAGAAGGTGTAAAACAGCAAATATAGAAATTAGAACTAAGTCCTCTACGTCTTAGACCCCATCATTAGCCTAAATGGTGAAATTTAGAGATAAAAAATGGGAACATAGGGGTGTAACTCAGTGGTAAAGCATTTCCTAGTGTTTCTGAAAGTCAGGACAGAGTTCAGGAGAGAGGCAGGAAGTGCAGTGTTTCCTGTTTTTCCAGGTCAAGACTTTACTACATAACTTTATTATTTTAGTGTTCAGTGTTAGAAATTCCCAGGAGAGGTTCAAAACACACACACACACACACACACACACACACGTCTCTGTATTCCTGTTCCTATTTGTTCTAACAAATTTTAACTGGAAATACATGCATTTTTGTTTTGATAACACATTCCCATTTCTCTTTCTAGCTGCTGGTGGCTGTCTACTTCTCATCTTCTTCATATTAAGGCACTTTACAGTTATTTTTGTAAATGTGCTCATCTAATGTAAGAGCACAATGCCAATCACTTATTTTTAAAAGACGCTGTCTAAAAATCTGCCAGATAAAACCACTCTTTACTTTCACTTTTAAAATTAAGTTTATTATTTCCCAGTGTTCTTTACATTTGCATTTAGAACCATCATTCCAGACACAAATGAATACATTACATCTTCAAAAGCAGAAAGATGTTGGTTAATTAAAACAGTTTACATTTACCTTAGCATTAGTCTGGCTGGTAATTCCAAAGGGCCAAAAATTGCACCTATTGGACCAACTAGGGTCCTAATTATCAGGAAAAAAGTATTTTACACTTCATACATTTTGCTTTATTTCACATTTTCTTTCCACATGATATTCAATTTCACATTTAAAATGCAAATTAGTCTTTTATTTCCTTAATGAACATAACCAATTGTCTAGCTTTGATCGTAAAGTTTCAAAAGAAAAATGAAACCATGTGGATTTTCCAATAATTGCTTAGCCAAATAGCTGTTGCCAATATAAATTTAAACACTTTACAAAAGTATTAGTTCCTTTGTACTCTTCAAAACAATACATATAACAATACACTTAAGGTCACACAATATACAGGCATCTGATCGGGTAAGATATTACAGATCAGTGGCATGCAAATATTTTACATTTTTAAATGCAATGAAAAAATGCAGTTTATTCATTTTCTGGGAAAAATGAAATAAGATAAAGGCTTAATTAAAATATAAATATTATTTTCCATGGTTATAGAGGCTTTTTTCCTTAAAAAGAAAGTGACATAGATAAGAATTTTAAGTCAGAATAATTTCTTAACTAAAGATTGTCACTGGCAACATTTGGTAATAAAATAAAATTACCTCAAAAAACAAACACATTTTCTATCCATTTGACCATATGGCCAATTCCTATCTATCCACATTTAGATTATTCATAGAAGTTTTAAATCCTGGGCCAGTTTCTCTTAATGCACAGTGCATATTTGATTGGCTTCTCTCTGTTACCCAGTGTGCACTCAGAAAAACAAACACAAATTTTAAATCAAAGCCTACAAAAAACATGCAGTGTTTACTGTGTTTTCTTCTTTGCATTTCCTCCTCTACTTTCCCACTGATTCTGAGGAGGAAAACGTTATTTTAAAATTTCCTTTCTGGTTTTCTTGCCTTTGAAATTTTTTTTTTCTTTTTTTCTTTTGCAGTACTGGGGATTGAACCTGCATAGGCTAAGCAAGCGGTCTACCACCAACCTATATCCCCGGCCCTAAAATATTCTTTCTGAAAAGACTGTACATCTAGAACCATTCTGAAGACAATAGCAGAAGAGGAACAAATAATTGTCTGCAGAATGTTCACATCTGTTCCTTTGCACAAAGTCTTCTAGAGAGAAACAGAGCTGCAGTGGAGGCACTATCCACCCACATGCAGACTCAAAGGAAATGATTTAAAATAATGGGGTTGTAAAGTTTTCGAGCTGGAAGGGACCCTCGAGAGCATCTAGTTCACTCACTTCATTTTACAGATGGAATGAAGACAAGATAGATGGAGAGTGTTGCCCAAAGTCACATACAGCTGACATGCAAATCAGTGTTGTTTTCAAAAAAAATATCACATGGTTGCAAATGTAGCATGACTCTTGTGGGACTGGAGGACAATTACAAGCAACATTTATTAAGCACCTACTGTGTACAAGGCACCTTACCAGATGGTACTAAAGATACAAAGATTGATGAAACACAGTCCCTGCCTCCAAGTGCTCATGAAAGCCCTGTGAGGCCATGCTTTAATCACTTTCTTAGCAAAAATAATACTGACCAGGGCTAAGGTTGCTGGTGATAGGTAACTGCTGCCCCATAGAGCTGATCTCATAACAGGTGGCATTTTCTCCCCTTCATGATCAGAGTTATTGCCTGTTACACAACTGCTAGGCATGAAAATTCTTGGAGCTCTAAGGACAATTTTCTCTCCTAGGCCACTAGTGACACCTTTTAAGTTTTAGCCTCCCCTGCTCCCAGTAGTGACAGGAAGGTAGGAGTGCCCAAGGCCCTTCCCTCACTTCCTAGTCATTGTTTCCTTCCCCCTTGTGTCCAGCCTTGGGCCCTCTGCAAGGATTGTGACCATTTTCCAAGGCAGTGTCAAAGTGACCTAGGAAATTGCCTTATCACATACATTATGCATATATAACACCCACCACCACTACTGACCATCTGTCTCACCTCTGTGTTCAAAGTAAAATAGTTCTAGTCCCCTCCATCACACTCATGCTTCAATTCCCTCTACTCCAAAAGATGTGGAAGATGTTGGTCAGAATCAGATTCAAGAAGCAGTGGACATTAATGATTTGATAATAAAAATGATCTCCCACTTCTGTATAGCACTTTCCAGTTTTATAGTGTTTTCATCCAATTATCTGATTATATTCTCACCACAATTCTGTGAGGTAGTTAGTGAAGATATTATTTCCATTTTATAGCTAATGAGACTTAGGCTTGAGAAACAAAGTGGCTTGCCTAAAGTCTCCCAGCTAAGAAAGCATGAAGCCAAGTGACTAGGTTTCTTGACTCCAAATCCAGTGCTCTTCCCCCTATATAGTCTATAATTGGCAGGCAATTAAATGAATTGCCCATGATCATATACCTGCTAAGTGTTGGTGATAGGATTAGGATTCAGTCTTGAAATCTGTTAATATGATGCCCTTTCACCATACCAACCAGCTGAGCCAATGTGCTCAGAATAACTACCATGGAAGATATCAGAGAAAAATCTGGCTAGCTGATTAATATTTTCTACCTAAGTCTTCAGCCTTCTCCTTTACTGTCTCCCAAGTCAGCAACGTATCCCAAACTGGCATAAGCATAAAACTCTGATACACATACTGTTATTAGCACAGTACCCAGAGTCATATTACACATTTAAAACTTCCAACTGATTTTTCCATGATTGCTGTTACAGGCAGATGGGAAAGAGGTAAGCTGGGCAGAGCTCTGTGTAGCCATTAAACAGATTTAAATCTTTAACTCCCATCCTGTTTCCCCCCTTAGCCAGCACCTCCACTTTTCTAAACTCCTGAACCACAAGGTAAAATCAATCAGATCTAGAATTGGGGAGCAAGAAAACAGTGAATATATCTTAGAGATTCTGGGTACTTTTCTCTGTCTAGTTCCAAAAGGATGATCATGTGATTTGCATGCAGTGAGCTCAGTTGATGCTTCCAAGTGATTAACCCCTTTGCCTTTTCTTTTAGCTTTAAGGATGGAGTGAAGAGCAGGGATATTTGAAATGAGGAACCATATAGGGAAATGAGGGACAGTATAGATTTCCACTAGATTTCCTTAATTATCTGTGCATTAAAATGGAAAAGGTGATTACTTCATTAAATGAAAGGCAGAAGGAAGTTTCAGGATCATGACTTAAAACCTGACTCCAGAAACAATTCTTCTCTGTCCGGTTAACATACCACAGAAGCCAGAATTCACTACTTCCTGTTGCCTCCCCTATTTCTGGTGATGCTAAGACTTGAACTAAAGATGGTTTCTACTTTGCAAAAAAGCACTCCTGTCTACTCTACAAACCATAAAACACATATAAAATTATGTCAATCCAGAATTCTCCCTCCACCCCTGCCCTGGGTACTGGGTTCCACTAAACCGAGGAGCACACAACCACTGAGCTACATTCCCAGCCCTTTTTATTTATTTATAACTTTGAGATAAGTTGCGAGACTAGTCTCAAACTTGTGATCCTTCTGCCTTAGCCTCTCGAATTGCTAGGATTACAGGTGTGTGCCACCACACCTGGCTCACTCAGTTCAGGATTCTTGTTTCCTCTGTCTCCTTCACAGTATCTAGGAGAAGGCTGAGCACATCATATCCATGAAAAAGGAAATACCTGCAAATGCTTTTATAAATTCCAAAGGACTATCTTAATTTGAAAGCATGCTGATGCTTCACACTGGTTTTAAGTTTTGAGCATCAAAAATGTTCTCATGGCAGTTATTTAGAGGACAGTGGTTTCCCCAATGCTGGTGTCCTACCAGGGTTTCCATGTGGAAAAGAAGTAGCTGTTCTATTGGTCTGGTGTGCCCGTCTTCCTTCAGGAAAACTGATTTGAGGAGTACAGGCATTGGGATGATTTCTGAGTTTTTAAATGGAGATGGGCTTTTATTGGAAGATGAACTGTGTGCCACAAGATGGGTGAGCTGTACATGCCCCTCTAGGCTCAGGGTATACAACCCTGAGAAGGGGAAGGGAAACAAGGCTGAGAGATAGTGTCTCCCTTCAATCAGATGAAACTAAATACCTCAATACAGTATTTGGTGATGGTTATGTACAAAACATCTACATACAACGTGCCCTACAAAGATGGAAGGAAGGGGCTTGATCACGTTGATGAGGGTGAAATGCTATACGTTTTGGCCAGATGGCAAGATCTGGTGTTGGAACAATGAAATGATTTTAGGCTTCTAATATTTATTTCCTAAGAGTCATCCTCCACACAGTTGTGAAATGTGGTGGTTGGTGACATAAACTACAAGCTCCAGGAAGTAATTTCACACTTAACCTGGGCCTGCAACAACTCTACAAAGGGCAAGGGAAGTGGAGCTGGGGAGACAGCATCTCCCTTCAATCAGTTGTCCAGATGTAGCCAAATACCTAGTTAGATATCTGACAACACACGCGTGCATACGCGCGCGCGCGCGCGCGCACACACACACACACACACATATTTATATTATGCCCTCCATAGACATAAGCAAGGGATTCAATCATGCTGATGAGGATGAAAGAGTTTGCATTGTACACTTCAGGCAGATCGGGAGATGTAGTGCTGGACTAATCACATGATTTCTAAACTCCAAAAGTTTATGTCTAAAAGTCATCTTCTACATATGCTGTGAGAGGTGTCTCAGTGATATGAACCAACAAGTCCAGGGGAGTGATTTTACACTTACATGAAACTACACAACTATAAAAGGGGAATGGAGGTGGGCCTGGGGACACATAATCTCCCTACAATCAGTTGTCCAGGTATTACCAAATATCTCAACATAATATCTAGCAAAACACATACATATAAAAATATTTTATATACACTATGTCCCATCATGATGGATAGTAAGGTATTAATTGTGTCCACTGTCATGAAAGAGCTTCCACTTACACACTTTGGGCAGATGGAAGATGAAGTCTTAGGCTAATTAAATGATTTGAAAGTCTCCCCGAAATGTATGTTTATCTTCTAATAGTTATCTTCAATATGTAAATGTTTGTGGAAATGTCAACTTTAAAGCTATTTTTATAACACAGGAAAACAATAAGACACTATTATTAGTAATAAATATTTTATCTCATAGACTCTATGATGTCACCCAACTGTTTATAAGTTAAAAAAGAGTGCTATGGTTTTGATAATGTCCTATTAGCTTACTGTAATACTATCAACAACTGTTTATACAAAAGAAATAGCCATGATCCAATTCTGACTTTTTTTCTTGCTTTTGCTGGGATTTGTCAACAACTGCTTTAGCCCATGGCCCATACTGTGGGGCTACAGGGAACATTCCACAGGATCCAAGATTTCTTAGGGGTGAAGGCAAGAAAGAGAGTAAGAAAAGGAAAAAAGCTTATTTGAGGCATGTTAGGATCTCAACACTTAAAGAGATCTGTAACCAATTCAGAGATAGGAGGAAAGATAGGTAAGGGAAATATTTTTCCTTTTGGCAACAAGGTAACCAAGTGTATGTATAAAACTCATATCCATTTCACCCTGTGGTGTGCTAATGACTGTTTACCAGCCAGCAATCTAGAGGGGGGAAAAGTCCCAGTTTGTAACATAGCACTAACTTCCAAGGTATAACAACTATTCCCACCATGGCCAATCTCAAGCTATAAGAAGTTAATGGTGATGGTGTTGGGAAGAGTCACGCAGTAGCATACTGTAGGCAGTTTTCCTATAATATAACCAACAGATGTAAGTAATCTCAAGATCATAGAAAATAGTAAAATGTGGTATTCTTGAGTATTTATTATTTTTATCTCCACCATAATTTATTTCATTTTATTTGTATGCCATTTAATTTTTAATAATGGCTCTACTGGCCTGGGAGTGTAGCACAGTAGTAGAGTACTTGCCTAGCACATGGAGGTCCTGGGTTCGATCCCCAGCACACACACACATATACACACACAAAGGATGTGCTGAACAACTAGTTTGCAAAATTATTGAAAATTTAGCAATCAGCAAGCCTGTACAAGTTGGCTCCAACATACTACACATACTACATTTAAATGCTTGAGAAGGAAGGAAAAATCTAACTGAAAGCTACCAAATAGTAGTTACTACTTTTTTTTTTAGATTGATAAGGAGGTGTAGTAATAAACAAAAGGATTTTGAGAGTTCCAAAAAGGTCAGAATGTTCTAATTACTGTGCCCTCAAAAATGTAAAAAATTCTCAAGAAAATGTGATGTTTTAAAGGACTTGAGAGAAAGAGACTTAGGTACTTATAATTCAAGTACATGTCCAATTTATAAGGGATCACCTAAATAGATTCCATGTGCTTTATAAGCCAAATATTATAGTAACTGTTTTTCCATTGACTTCTTTTACTGCTACAAAGTAACTCAGGAACCCTTAGTTATTAGTTTTAGATTAAACTGACCTTCTGCCAGGATTAGCAATCTTTTTAGTTCTAGGTGTTACCTTTATAAGGCTCAGAATTATGGAGAAAAGGAGTGCTGGAGGGAGATATGAAAGGAAGGGAGGGGAGAAGACAGAAAGAGAGGGGGAATCTCCACAGGTGTGCAATGGTGTTTTGAGGCACAGTCTCAGGTTAACTGCACTAAGCGAAGAACTCCTGTCACCTGTCTCCTTACATTTACATTACACTGTTGTACTGTTACATTAAGATTAACACTTACTACAATGCAGTCATCTCAGCTGTATTTTCACAGGCTCTGTATTTGAGATGACAAATACCTGGTGAAGTCATCATTCATATTTCTTCCTGATGTTTGCAAATGTCAGGATGGATCATGACACGTGGACAAAAATCTGTATAATTTACCTGAATACTCACATTTTTTTCCCCAGCAATCTCGTTACACTACAGATAAAGCAATAAACCCTTGTAAAATCTGTCAAACTAATGTTTTCTTGTATATCAGACAATTGATTAAGATATGATTATTTTTTATTTAGGAATGTATTTTTGTTTTAAAATTCTCTCTTACTAAAGTTTAAAAACTTCCTATCATGTCTGGAAAACTCTGCAACGCTTTGAAGTTATCCATTAAAGTCATGTTAAAGATTCAATTTATGTTGAGTGATCAATAAAGGCAGGTGTGCTAATTCATTTCACTACCTGTGAGTCTGATTTAAAGCTATATTTGTGGGTTAATAATCAATTTACACTTCTTTACTAATTGTGTGTTAAAGTGTCATAATGCTGTCTTTTTTTATGAAGATGATCTGCAATCATTTGAACATGTGCATTTAGTGATTCTTCTGGAATTAAGGGAGAATTTGTGCTAAATTGGTCACATTTCCTCACCCAGTGAGAAATTGGCAATACTAATTTTTCATGTGGTAAGCAGAACACTTCTGATGTATTTAGCCTAACTCAAAGCTATGCATGTAAACAGAGATAGGCCTCTATCATAATCACAGTTACAGATATGTATTATATACTAAATTCCTTTCATTGATTAAAAAAAAGTTCATGTAAGAAAACAAGATAACCCAACATGAAAGTGGTTAATAAAGTCAGTCTCTAAGGCCTGTATCAGTCCACTTGTGCTAGTTGCCAGAGGTGCCCATGAGAAAGTAAAACAACTGTACATATGTAAGAATCCCAGATAAATAAGTAGGACTCAAAAAGAATAACAAATTACTAGTTGTATGGTTAACGGAAATGAACAACCTTTGATAAAATGGTCCCACGGGGAAGGAGAAGACTTTGTGTCGGTTTTTAGATGGCTGTGTGGTGAAAGTTCCTCTCTTCTAGTGGACGTTTACCTTCGGTCTCCTTCAACTCTCTTCTTACGAACTAGGTGAGAACAAGAGAAAAGCTTAACAAGACAAATTGAAGGAAGGGATATTTCTTAAATTTCAGACAAACATAATTTATCTCACAAAACAGCAATCTCACATACATGAGGATACCAATTATCTTAAACTTCAATATTTAATTGACCATGGCAATAAATGGAAATGATAAAATAATCTAGTATCTGGAGAAATTTACATTTAAATAAAGCTATATCTGATAGTTAGGAACTTGAGTATTAGAACTTTCTCATCATTGTAGAATACAGAAAAGACCTGTGAAACTGTGAACTTCTAAATATTTTCATGGTCATTTATCCTAGACACACCTTCTCAACTTCTGTACAACTCAATCATTGATTGGCTTTAACAAACTTCCTAGGTTAATGCAATCACAGTCCATGAATTGTGACTGTGGCTTGAAGACCAGGTTTCTGCAAATAGTAATCCCATTCTAAACCTCATCAAAGTAAAAACTCCTAAGTATCAACTTTTGAAAAAGATGTGATCCAAACAGTAAGCAAATTTAAGAGTTTAAGCTTCCCTTTAACTGGTACTTGGGATCAACGAAGTTGCCCAGACTGCCTGATTTCCAGTTTCTGCAACCCTCTTCTTCCCCTGTCACCTTCTCATCAGCAGGTTCCTCTAGTTGCAGGCAAGTGGGCTCCCCAAAGCTTCCTGGATTTTGTAAAATGGTGTCCAGGCTGAGGTCCTGCCCTAACTCACCACTTCAAGTAGCCCAGTCTATAAGGAAGGAATTAGAAAAAGCTGTTGTCCACAGTCACTACTCTTGGATTCAGGATCACCTCTCCATTTACTTAACACCTTGTTTTGCCTGTTTTTCTGTGGTTACTATATTGTTCAGATGTGGACCCAATGTGCTTTCCTAGACACCTTTGGAGTGCTGCCTCTACTCTTTTTCAAAGCCCCTTGCTGGGCTGCCTGTTAGCCTCACCCTGTGAACCCCACAGGTAAGCATGGCCCTATATGTGACCTGCCTCTTGATACCATATACCTTGGCTGCATTGCAGGGTCTTGGCTAAGCACGGGCAGGCACCTGGACACTAAGTTTTACTTGACCCTTCCTATTCTAACCTTTAGCTTCTATCTTCCCCACAATCCAAATCCTCTTCAGGACCAGAAAAACTACACTTGGAGGAACACCTTGCCCAGTTCCTCTGTCCAAGGTCTTGCATACTGTTCCTGAACCTTAATCTGGGGACTGAAACCTGTTGTCAGCTGACTCATTGCTTGCCAAGTGGACTGTCTGCTCCTAGATGTTCTCTCTCTTTTTTTTTTTTTTAGAGAGAGAATTTTTTTTAATATTTATTTTTTAGTTTTTCTGCGGACACAACATCTTTGTTTGTATGTGGTGCTAAGGATCGAACCCGGGCAGCACGCATGCCAGGCGAGCGAGCTACCGCTTGAGCCACATCCCCAGCCCCCTAGATGTTCTTTTGCTATGTTGCTCCAGGTGGCTGTGTTGTCCCCATACTATACCTTCCCAATCTGTTCCATTCTTCTGTGCTGTTTTTTTTTTTTTTGGTACCAGGGTTTGAATACAGAGGTAATAACCACTGAGCCACATCCCCGGCCCTTATTTATATTTTATTTAGAGACAGGGTCTTGCTGAGTTGCTAGGGTCTTGCTAAGTTGCTGAGGCTGGCTTTGAACTTGTGATCCTCCTGCCTCAACCTCCTGAGCCACTAGGATTACAGGTGTGCGCTACTGTACATCAGGCTTCTGTGCTGTATTTAACCAGGACATGCCTCACCTCTTCTTAACAGAAGAAATGTTATGTATCCTCAACAAGATTAAAGATGAGCTAACTGAAAAAGCTACTTCCGAGTTTAACTGTCATAACGTACCTCCATTAGTTTATTTCGCATGTAAAGTACTGAAGTATCGGACATACCTATATCACATATAAATATGTGAAGAAAGAGCAATCATAAGTAGTGAGAATTTCCATGTCTTTGTGTCGATTTTTTGATTCAGATAACAGAACATAATCCATATGTGAGAAGTAGGTAAAGGAAAAAGAAAAAATTAAAGTAAAAAGAAGACAGTAAAGGAAAGGCATAGAAACAAAGGAAATGAAGCAAGAGTCAAAGTCAGTTTGGAAAAAAGAACAAACAGCTCTTTTTGAAAGAATGCTATGTTGACACTTTAACACTCCAGGGGCCACGAGGACGTCTAAGACCATGTAACCATGTGCCTCGGGTGAAGAACTAAGTGACACCAAGGCCAATGGGATGGTATCTGTGTCAGGGGGCATCAGAGGTGGAAAAGTGAATGTTCAGCAGGATCTTCCTACTGTCACCAGTGCATATCACGGCTGCATTACCCAGGTCATTATTCTTTGTGATGGCAGCTGCCACTCTTGTCCGTGGCCCTTGCTTGGTAAACTGGTATCCAAACTTGAGGATCCTTGAATTTTCTTCCAGCATCTGGGCAATTTCCATCTCTACAGCTGTTCCCAACTGCTGCCTCTGGTTGCAGGTGCATACACACACACACACACACAGGATGACCAAAAAGGAAAAGGAAATTGTTAATGCACAGGAAAGATATGTGGCTACTTGGACAAAAATTCTAAGAAGCCAAAGTCTCAAATTCAAAAGGGACAGTGTCATTGGAGATGTGTCCTCCCATATAGTCATTTGAGTCCCGCTCCTTGTTTAGAAGAAAAATCCAAACAGATGAACCTGCTGGTGTCCTAAAAAAATTAAGACAACCATTCATGAAGAAACAGGTGATTCAAGAGGTACAGTTAAAGCAAAACTAATATTTGGGGCTTCTAAGTCATCCCAGTATCAAAAGAATTTAAACTTTTTTTTTTTTTTGCTGTTGCAAAGATCTGTGAGTGCTAGGTAAGCACTATAGCATGGAGATACAATTGTACTTTGTTTTGAGACAGGGTCTTGCTAAGTTGACCAGTCTGGCCTTGACCTTGTGATCCTTCTGCCTCAGGCTCTTGAGCAACTGGAATTACACCTGACCACTGTTTTTTCTTCTTCTTTGTGAAACTGTCTTACAGCAATCAATCCAATCACTGTATTTTCTATTCTAGGATCCATATCCAAAAATCATTAAAGATCAACAACCAATCTGCCATTCTCTCAAAAGTTTCAGTTGGAGATCCCAAAGGGGCTTTACTGTGGTTTGAACCATGTGCAGGATCAGATGAATTATCAAACACTGAAGTTACTGGGCTACAGAAAAATCTTTAAGTAAACTTGGGAGCAAGAGGGGTTTTTGTTTGTTTGTTTTTAAGTTGAGACATGAATAATGAAAAAGCACAGAAGTTTTTTTTTTTTTTTTAATTGGAGCATGTGGATATAGAAATTAAAAATTAAATTAAGGAATATAGTATATATTTTTTCACAGTATAATCATTAAACTTTAAAAAAATGAAAAGTACAGGTTTGTTCAGAAAAAGCAAACAAGAAGTATATAAAAACCACTTTGTAACTTGCTCCTTCCCCACGTGTAGTTTTCTCAACATTTTCTGTACATTTATATATCCACACACAGGTACATCCATGCTTTTTTCACATAAGTCAATTAGAGTAGTTTATGTTTCTGAAACATGTGTTTATTTTCCATTCAACATTAATCTTTTCATGTTGGTAAATAAACATTTACCTCACCCTTATAAAGAGGTGCACAGCATTCCACTGTAGGGATGGGTCAATGAGCTAGCCAGGCCCCCACTGACTGAAGGTCACCGTGCATTCCACTCCCACTGTTACAAGCAACACCGCTGTGAACTTCCCTGTGCACACAGTATATCTGGGGGTATTTCTGCAACTCTGCCTGTAGGGCAAGTTATAGCTGGGTCCAAGGGTAAGCATATTTCAAATTCTGATATATTACTCAATTATCCTCAAAGGTTATGATAATTTTTATTTCTGCCAACAGTACATGAAAGTTACTGGTTTTCCTCTCTTAGCCAAATTATCCATTTTTAAAAACCTTGACCAATTTGGTGAAAAATTATACTTAACTTGCCCCCCCCTTTTTTTTTGGTATGAGGGCTTGAACCCAGGGACACTTTACCACTGAGCTACATCTTCACACCTTTATATTTTCAGACAGGGTCTTGCTAAGTTGCTTAGGACCTCATTAAATTGCTGAGGCTGGCTTTGAACTTTTGATCCTCCTGCCTCAGTCTCCCAATCACTGAAGTCACTGGGATTACAGGTGTGTGCCACCATACCCAGCCCACTTGCATTTCTCAACTTTAATTTACATTTCTTGAATTATGAATAAGAACAATCATTTTCTTATGCATTTGTATTTCTCTTTTGGGGGGAACTACCCATATATGTCACTTGCCCATTTTGCTGCCGACTTTTTTTTTTAAAGTGACACATAAGTTTCTCATATATTAGGAAATTAGCCCTTTTTCAAATGTACTGGAAACACATTGTTTGGTTTGTTTTTAGATTTTCTTTTTGATTACTATAAAACCTTTTTTCTATTTTCAAAATTGATTTTATCAGCCTCCAGATTTTGTCACATTATCTCTATTCTCCTAATTTAGAATAGGAGAATTATCCTATTCTATTTGTGTTATGATTTCATATATTTAAATATTTATTTCATTCTAAATTAATTTTGGTATAAGATTGAAGAGACCCAACTTTATTTTGTTCCAACTGGTGCTACCATCTTTTTCATCATTCTTCCCTGATTTGAAATACTGACACATGACTGCAAAAATTTCAGTTGTACTCAATTTCTGGAATCTATTCTATTGCTTTGCCATTATAATTTATATTTAAAAAATATATACCTTTTAAATTTGGGAGATGTAAGTATGAATTAGATGAAGGAGAAAAGTTAGTGGGAGAACTTCTGAGTCCAGACAAAATTTGGGGGGCGGTATTGGGGAGTGAACCTAGGGTTGTTCCACCACTAAGCTACACCCCAAACTCTTTTTATTTTTATTTTTTATTTATTTTGAGGCAGAGTCTCATCAAGTTGCCAAGGCCAGCCCCAAACTTTTAATCCTCATGCCTGGTTTCAATCCCCAGTACCAAAAAAAAAAAAAAAAAAAGAGAGAGAGAGAGAGAGAGAGGGAGAGAGAGAGACAGACAGACAGACACTGACCTCTAAGTTTCAGGAGAACTTCAGCTCACAACACAGGTTAGAGGAGTGGATTCTATCAAGGATTAATGCCTGCCTCACTGGAACTATAGGCATGCACTACCTTACCCAGCTACTTAATTTGAAGTCTTTTGTGTTACATTATCCCAGAACAAAAAATGGACATTAAAATTTCTTAAAACATGGATATTTTTCTTTTCATAGTTTATCACTAAATACAAAGAAAAAAATGAAAGTTTGTGCATACATGTTTTCAAAATACTTTTTTAGCAATTACCCATCTGTTTCTTCAATATGCACCACTGTTTGTTCTTCTCAGTGGGAGCACATGACTAGATGATCATGTATTTACCTGGAGCCTGGCCACAGCAGCCCTCCCCAGAGGAGGGTTCTCAGCAGGCCTCATTTTTGTGCAGCTGACTTTTGCTGTGATGCTAAATTGATCTCAGCTGCTAGTTCTCCTTAGGAAACGAGAAATTATTATTTTTAAAAAAATTGTTTTAGTTGTAGATGGACAGAATGTCTTTATTTTACTTGTTTATTTTTATGTGGTGCTAAGAATCGAACTCAGTGCCTCACACATGCTAGGCAAGTGTTCTGCCACTGAGCTACAGCTCCAGCCCTTAGAAATTTTATTTCAAATCCAAAAACTTATTTCATATCCTTCATGAGGAGAAAACTGAGGTTACTTCTAAAAGTCTATGAGTCAATGAACAAAATTTATACAAGTTTTGACTCTAAATTTCCTTATTCTTCTAGTAAAGCAAATAATTTTTCCAGTTCCTCGAGGGAATCTTAATTCTCCTTCTTGTCACAAACATATAAAAAGAAGCCATTTAAAACCAGGCATTAGTGACACACGTATAATCCCAGTTTCTCAGGAGGCTGAGGTAGGAGGATTGCAAGTTCAAAGCCAGCCTTAACAACTTAGCCAGATCTGTCTCAAAATAAAAAGGGCTGGGGGAAAAGCTCAATGGTAAAGTGCTGCTGGATTCAATCCCTAGTACCTAGGATAAGAAACAGAGAGGTAGACACAGGGAGATGAGTGAAGAGAAGGGAGAGAGGGGAAACATTTCAGAAGCACAATGGAGGGCTAAAGCTAAAGAATTGCTCAAACACATTCCTGGATGGCTGGGGAGAGGTAATGAGGCTGAGTTAGAGGGAATTAAGAGACAAGGTTCAGAATTCATATTTCAAGGTCTTCTTCTTCCCTCAACCTCCACCTTGAAGGTACTAGGGACTGAACCTGGTGCCTTTTATATGCTAGGCAAGTGCTCTATCACTGAATTATATCTCTACCCCTGTTAAAATTTTTCATTTTGAGGCAGGGTCTTCCAAAATTGCCCAGCTGGCCTCCAATTTGTAATCCTTCTTCCTCAGACTTCCAAGCAGCTGAGATTATAGTTGTGGGTTACTATGCCCAGTGTCAGGGTCTTCTTAAGCATTAGAAAAACCCTTCAAATTCTCAGGATTCCAGCTCATCCACTGGGGTAGTATTGCGAGATTTAGCAAATGAAAATACAAGACAATGGCTAAATATGATTTTTAGATAATGAATAACATTTTATTAGAAAGATGTCTCAAATATTTCCTGGATAATCCTTTTACTAGAAATTATATATTATGTACCTGAAAGTCAAATTGAATTGTATTTTATGTAGTAACCTTAACTAAGTGGTATCATGCCAGAAACTAGAAACAGAGTATGACATTATTACAGATATAGGGTTTCACAGTGTCCTAAACCAGGACAGAAAGTTAAATATACTTTGGAACAAGGTATCTATCTCTGTGTTAAATCCTGTGGAAATACTTCCTAAGAGCCTACTTCTTCCTGATATGAGTCTATTCCACAAATATCCCTGAGTTATCACTTCTTTTCAGTCACTTCACATTTTGGTTTCTGTAGTTTCCCAGTTCTGGATGCTTTTTCTTAATTTATTAGCAGCTGGACACACATGAGGATACACAGCACTGAGCTTCCTTTGGGTGTGTGGGGCCATGTGTGGCACATTTCCAGGATGCTCTCAAGCCACACCTCTGAGTTTAGGAGAGTGGTTTTGGTGGGGCATCCCTTCTAGGAGGGCAGGAGCCAAGAAGCTGCTATCTCTTGGTGATTGCCCTGATCCCCTGGCAATAGGCCTCAGGAGGAATCCAGAGTCAGAGGGTCTGCACTGAAACAACGTGCTTGACCCAGTTAGCAAAGACAGAGAGTAAAGCTTTCATGGGAACTGACAGGGGTCTCCAGGATTAGGCAATAGTCTTGGGTGATCACTCAGATTCACTGAATCCCCATCGCAGACACTTCCCTTTGGCCAAAGGACCAGGGCACAGCATCAAGCCTGAGAGCTGAGGGTTGCTACCGGCAGGCAGGAGTAAGCAGAGCCAGCAGAGCCAACTTAAAGGCCTATAGGCTGATGCCCAGGAAAAGGTCTCCAAGGTCCAGGCAGTGGTGGCTCCAGGGAAAAGCAGTTTGCTCTGGCTGATTTGGGGACCCTGAGAAAAAGCATGGCAGAGTTGAGACTGTGATCATGCTGTAGGCCAGGCCTGCTATATTAAGCCAGACCATCTTTTAGAATCCTGATTCCTTTAAACAGGCTCTAACTCCAGCACCAGACTGAGGGAGCTCAGGTCTGCTCTTTCAGCTCTGGCAGCCTCCAGCCAAGGACAAGAGACCTGAGCAGGGTCACCCTGCATTCTCCTTCTAGCCATAGTTCCAGTGAGAAGCAAAAGCAATGCTGGGACAGCACTGGGCTGAGGTCCATACTAAAAGCCAGGTGTGGGGGCACATGCCTGTAATCCCAGTGACTTGGAGGGTGAGGTGGGAGGATTGTGAGTTCAAAGTTAGCCTTAGCAATTTAGGGATGCCCTAGGTAAATCAATAAGACCCTGTCTCCAAATGAAAAATAAAAAGGGCTGGGGATGTGGTTCAGTGATTAAGCAACCCTGTATTCAATCCCTGGCACCAAAAAAAAAAAAAAAAAAAAGGTGACAATGAGATGGCTGAACAAAGTAGCCGTCAACACCCCTGCCACTACCACCTGGCTTTCTCCTCTGCTGCCTGCCTAGCCAGGGCAGGAGAGTGCCATGTCTCAGGCTGCTTCACTGTGCAATGTTTAATTAGTAACATTCTGCCACACACCCTTTACAAGCCTACAGCTGACAAAACTTACAGGAAAGCCAGAACACCAACTGAGTCCCATAGAAAACTTGTCTTTTTAACTCACTCTCTCCTCTCACCTTGCACCTGTGAGTTAGCTCTGCCCGCCCTGCATTACCTGGTTGTCGATCTTGATCTCTGTCAAGGTGTCATTTTCTCTCAGTGCCTCCACCAGGGCCAGGATCCCAGTTCCAGTGATAAAATTGGATTCTATGTTTAGACTTTTCAAGGTCTTGTTTACTTTCAGCATATCTGCAAAAGCCTTATTATGCAAAAACAAATAACCATTAGGGTCTCTCAAGATGCAGATATTTTTGTAGCACTTAAAGAAAACC
Organism: Marmota monax; assembly: GCF_021218885.2. NCBI lineage: Eukaryota > Metazoa > Chordata > Mammalia > Rodentia > Sciuridae > Marmota > Marmota monax. The sequence continues at coordinate 52,812,252 of NW_026693777.1, read as the reverse complement.
TTAATTAAGTCATACTTTCACCCTCAAGTAAAAAGATACTAATTTAAAACAGCAATGAAAATAATTGAGTCCACAGTCGAGGCTATGTGGATGTCTTTTTTTGAGAAATGTGTATTCACATTTGTCTGTTTTTAAAGTTGATTATTTTTTGGCTATTGAGTTTGAGTTTCTTACATTCTGGACATTAATTCCTTGTCAGATAAATACTTTGCAAATATTTTCTCTCATTCTGTAGGGTGACTTTTACTCGGTTGACTGTTTCCTTTGCTGTACAGAAGTTTTTGGTTTGATGTAATCCTGTTGTCTATTTTTGGTTTTGTTACCTGTACTTTGAAGCATTATCTAAAAGTCTCTGTCCCACTCCTGGATGTGTATCCAAAGGAAAGGGAGTAAGTATGTTGAAGAGCTAGCAGCACTGTCTATTGCAGATCTATTGCAGCACTACTCCCAAAAGCCAAGATATGGAAACAACCTAAGAATCCATCAATGCATGAATGAATACAGAAAATGTATATATATACGATGGAATATTATTCATCCATAAATAAGAATAAATCCCTATCATTTGTGGCAACATAAATGAGCTTCAAGGACATTATGTTAAGTGAAATAAGCTAGCACAGAAAGACAAATGCCTGAAGTCCTCACTCATATTTGAAAGCTAAAAAAGTTAATCTCATGATGTAGAGAATAGAATAATGGTTGCCAGAGGGTGGAAGATGGAGAGAGGTTGTTTACCATGAACAAAATTATAGTTAGAAGGAAGAAGTGAGTTTCAATGTTCTGTCACAGGAGGGTAATAACTATAGCTAATAATTTATTGTATATTTAAAATTAGTTAGAAGCCAGGCGCTGTGGCTGTATAGAATCCCAGCAGCTCAGGATGCTGAGGCAGGATGCTGAGGATCAATCATGAGGTCAAAGCCAGCCTCAGCAAAAGCAGGGCACTAAGCAACTCAGTGCGACCCAGTTTCTAAATAAAACACAAAATGGGGCTGGGGATATAGTTCAGTGGTCGAGTGCCCCTGAGTTCAATCCCTGGTACCAAATAAGTAAATAAAAATAAAAAAAGAAGAGCCAGGAGTAGTGGTGCATGCCTCTAATCCCAACTACTGAGGAGTCCAAGACAGGAGGATTGCAAGTTTGAGGCCAGCCTCAGTAACTCTGAGAGACCCTGTCTCAAAAAAAAAAAAAAAAAAAAGGACTAACAATGTAGCTCAGTGGTAAAGTGCCCCTGGGTTCAATCCCCAGTACCAAATAAAATAAAATGATTAATAGACTTTAAATATTCCTAACATAAGGAAATGATAAATGTTTGAGGTTGTAGATTGCTGATTACCTTGATTTGCTCATTACATATTGTACATATGTATAAATATGTCACATTTACCTCATAAATATACAAAATCATCATGCATCAATAAAAATTTTAAATGGCTATTATCTTTTTTAAAAAATATATATTTTTAATTTTTACATTGATACAATATCTTTATTTTTTTTTTATTTTTATGTGGTACTGAGGATGGAACCCAGGGTCTCTCACATGCAAGGCGAGTGCTCTACCACTGAGCCATAACCTCAGCCCCAAAATGGCCATTATCTTGAAGAATCGCTAAAATACAGAAAATAGAAAAATTGGTGGAGAAAATAGCACAAAAAATAATAATAGAATCAGCTTCGTCTTTATCATATATTATATATTGTTCCCTGAGATACCAGAGGAAAGCCCCATTTGGAGTGTTTCATGAAAGAACTGCCTTCAGAACAGATGGAAAAGCTGGAGCAGATGGAAAGCACACTGCCCTCCCTGCGGCTTCCCTGAAGAAGAGCAGCTGCCAGCATGACTGCCAATGGCAGATCTCCTGAAAAGAGTCATGACCTGGGACAAAAGCAAGACAGAGGTCTGGGATTGCAGCTCAGCCGTAGAGTGCTTGCCTAGGCACCTGTGGGGCACTGGGTTCCATCCTCAACACCACATAAAAATAAATAAAGTAAGTTATTATGTCCGTCTACAACTAACTAACTATAAAATATATATGTATTTACAAGTAACTAACAAACTATATAATATATGTGTATTTGTGTGTATATATATGTATATACATATACAAGAACAAAAGTGAGACAGAAACTGAGGTATCTCCAGACCTTCATACCAGATGCAGTATAGGAAGCAGGGGCAAGATAGCTATGTCAGGAATGAAAGGCACTAAATGTACCTCTCCCAGAATGCAGTTCTCTTAACTAACAATTACAGGGGCCTCCCAGGCTGTATCACACACTAGAAGAAGTTTTCCAGCCAATTCACTTACCTGCTGAAAAAACGCATTCACTCATTCACTCATTCTTCATTCACTCATCTGTCAGGTTTCTACTGTGTTGCTCCCTCCAGCAGTAGAGAAGACAAAAATATATGTCCTCAGGGAGCTTATCATTGAGCAGGAAGATCAATAAGTTAATAAATAAAATAAATAGCTTGAAAGATGGTGAGACAGATGGTAAAAAAAAAAGAGGGCTCCCTTTTAAGGGAAGAATCTATTGGTGGAATAGATCTACTCAACTGCAGAAAAAACAATCCCACTTTATATAAAACAACCTTGTTCTATATTCCCAAATATGACTGGGCAATCAATAATTGCCAGACATAATGGGAAAGTCAACATCATGAAAGAGAAAAGCCAACTGAATGAACAGGATAACCCACCATAGAGTGAAGAAAAATCAATGTAAAATTTTAAATTATTACTATCCACTTCTCCTTCCTCCTCCCCACTGGGAAAAGAAAAGGCATTGCCTACATAAAATAGGTACTGGCTATTACATTGTTAAAAAAAAAAGGAGAAGGAATGAGAATGTATTTTGAAAATAAAAAATACCATATTGAAATAAAAGGAAGTAATAGATACCCAGAATTTTAAAAATATGCATGGATAAAGACCAAGTTGGTAAGGTAGAAGACAAAGCTAATATTTCTAAGGATGTAGAGTAAAAAATACAAAGAAGGAAAATATGAATAAAATGTTAAGAGATATGAAGGGAAGATGCCAGAGGTTTCACATTCACCTAAGAGGAGTTCTAAAAGGTTAAAAAAAAAAAAAAAGAAGACTACTATAGAAAGGAAAAAATTGTCAAATAATTAATGGAAAAATTTCCCCAGAGCTGAAGAAAGTCATGAGTCTCTTTCCGAAAGAAATCACTAGATGCTCAGAAGAATGAACACAAGGCCTGTGGGAATAGAGATTTATATTTACAAAGTCATATAATTGGAAGTGCTAGTAGGTTTTTAATTTTTGGAATCTACCTATATAAAAACTTGTGTGTCTATATATATGTAGATGGATAAAATTTTTTTTTTAATTTTTATTGTTGGTTGCTCAAAACATTACATAGTTCTTGATATACCATATTTCACACTTTGATTCAAGTGGGTTATGAACTCCCATTTTTACAGGATAAAATTTTATAAGGCTCAAATGTGTGAAAATAATGGGAAGAGCTACAGTTTGGAGGTACAAGAGGAAGGAAAGAATGGAAAACAAGAGTGAAAAAATTAAAAAAAAAAAGAAAACAAGAGTGAGTACAGATTGCCCTCAGCTTTTACAATAATAAAAAATTACCTAAGATGATGAGTAAAAATATAAATTTCTGCATACTACTGGCTTTCCACCTTGACTGTATGTTAGAATGATCTGGGAGCTTTAAAGTGAATCATGTGCAGACAGGATTAACAACCACTTTAAAGTTATAAAGACAACAACTAGAAGAATGAAAAATTGCTAAGGGGATTGCTTCTAGGGAGTAGAACAATGAAGTTCTAAACTATTTTAATTGTTTTTATTGCAGAAAAGATGAGAAGAAGGAGGGGGAGAAGGAATTCAACATGGAAGTTGAAAAGGGTTTCTCATCCTTGGCATCACTGACATTTGGGGGTGGAGAACTCTTTGTTGTGGGAGGTGAGCCTGTGTCCTGCAAGATGTTTAGGAGTATCTCTGGCCTGAGATCCATTAAATTCCAATAGCACTCCTCCCAGTCATGACAACCAAAATCTCCAGACACTGCCAAGTGTCCCCTGGAGGGCAAAAGAACTCTTGGGTCGAGAACCACTGGAGTAGAAGAATAATCCTGTATTAGACAATTGCTTGAACTGCAAAGAAAGCTCCAGGATTTGGACTGACAGTATGGCACACTATATGACTTTAAGAATCTTTACTCAGTACTCAACTTTTAATTGAAATTAAACGTACACATTTTAATCAGAACACCAGAGGGGAATATATTAAGCCTTTCCTTTTGGACACTCAAGCTTTGGGATTTACTTTCAGCTTTAGAATAACAAAATGTCAGAGCAATTAGTCCTTTACAAAAAGTTGCAGGACCTCATGGCAAGCAGCCAGAATCTTGCCGATTTCTTTTAAACTCCAGAAAACACTTTTCTCATACTGAATAAAATAGAGGAGACCCAGCCAAACAACCCTGGGCTGTAGGCCCAAGTTCACTTTAGTTCAGCAAATATTTGAGAATCAATTACATGTACTAGGAATAATAATGTTAGTAAAACAAAGACCAGACTTCTTAAATGATACATAAATAATTTGAGTAGAAATACATTTTTAAAGAAAAGGTTTTGTTTTCTGTACTTTACAGGATTGTATCAAAATCCAATTTTCTAAGTTGCCCAAATGGTAGCCATGAGAAACATGTAGCTATTGAGTTCTTAAAAATGGGCTAATCCTATAACCACCATATGATTCAGTTATACCACTCCTTGGTATTTATCCTAAGGAATTAAAGTCATTGTACTATAGTGATACATGCATACCAATGTTTATAGCAGCATAATTCACAAGAGTCAAAGTCTGGAACCTACCCAGGTGTCCATAATGAATGAATGAATAAGGGAAATGTGGTCTATATACACAAAGAAATTTTATTCAGCCATAAAGAAAAATGAAATTATATCACTTGCAGAAAAATGGATAAAACTTGAGAACATTATGGTAAGTGAAATAAGCCAAACACATAAGGTCAAGAGTTGGATGTTTTTTTCTCATATATGGCAGCTAGAGAGGAAAAACGAAAAGAAGGTGGGGAGAGGGGACCAAAAAAATCATGAAAATCAAAGGGAGATCAGTATAGGAGAGGCATCAAGGAGTAGGAGGAGAGAGGGAGAGGGGAAGTGCTGGGGAGTGATAATTGGCCAAATTATAGTTATATTGTGTGAATGTATGAATATGAAACAACAAATCCCATCATTATGTACAACTATAATGTACCAATAAAAATGTGGAAAAACAAAGTACGTAATACAAAGATAAAGTACCTTAGGAAAAAAAAACGTAAACCACAATAAAATAAAACATATTCAAAAGTATATTTTAAGTAAAATATTAGAATTAATTTAACCTATTTATATATTTTTAATTATAGGTGGACACAATATCTTTATTTTACTTTTATGTGGTGCTGAGGATCAAACCCAGTGCCTCACATATGCTAGGCGAGCGCTCTACCTCTGAGCCACAATCCCAGGCCCCAATAATACCAACATTTTATACATATTTGGGTCTTCTCTTTTTGTTGGAATCTAACAAGGGCAAATTCTATTCATATCCCTATAATGCTATCAATATGGCCATATGGAAGTATTTGGGCCATGGTGAATTGAACTTGATTACAGGTGACTTACATTTACATCCTGGGTTGACCACATACTGTATAATCTTAAATTACTCAACCTTTGTGAGCCTTAGTTGCCTCACCTGTAAAATGGGACTAATGTCATTTCTCATACACATAGCTGGTCTATATTAACAACAATCCTAAAAGTGCCTTGTTGAATCTATATTTGAAACTTAAATAGAAAAGTCTTTTTAAAAATTTTCTCTTATTTTACTACCTATTTATTTATTTATGGGTACTGGGGATTGAACCTAGGGACACTTAATACTGAGCTACATCCCCAGCCCTTTTAATTTTTTTTTTTTTAATTTTGAGATAGGGTCTCCCTAAATTGCTAACTGGCCTCAAACTTGTGATCTTCTTGCCTCAACCTCTTGAGCTACTGGGAGCCACTGCCCAGTTAGAAGAGTCTCTTGAAATTCTTGGCTTCAGGGTTCAGTCATAATAATTTGAAGATCTCTGTTCCCTGTAGGGGTAATGAACCAATTTTCAACCTACAGAAAAGTTCTTCCCTGACAAGTACATAACTGTAAGATGAATCATCTGGGACCAGCTAGATGTGGCCACAGAAGGTTTCTCTTAACATTAATAGAATTATTCTTCACAATTGTGTGGTGTTACCTGCTTCTGGATAAATATGAATTCACCTGATCCTATCAGGAAACCTCAACTATTTGAAGAAACTACGTTCAAGAGAAGTACTACAGGAAGAATAACAATGATAACTAGTAGTATTTACTTGAGTTAAGGGACTTCTGAAGTACCTAAAATGCATAGAAGGAATAGGAATTTTGATTGTTGTTTTTCATATTTTTGTCAACAGAATGTAAAAAAAGTGTGTCTCTGCATTTGGTTGTTTAAAATACTGTGGTAACATGTTAATCCATTTAAAAAATTAAGAGGAAATACACTTCAACATTTTTTTATATGTGCCAAGTTCCTGCAGGAGTTTGGAGCAGGATCCAAAGGATTCAACAAAAAGTTAATATGGAAGAAAAAGTTTCAGAAAATTTGTACTAAGTACAGAACAAACCCTAAAAATTTATTTAGCTAAATGCCAAACTTACTTTGATTTTTGAGTAAAACTAACGAGATTCTAATGTTAATTCAAAGTGCTTCACAGTTGGGTTATGAAGTTTTACCCTCATTTAACTTTAATTCCACTTACTAACTATGCACAATTTAAATTTACCATATCTAAAAAATTGTATATTAATTAAAAACAAATTAAAAAGTTTCAAGTGAATTAAAAATTCATGTTATATTTCTAAGAATTTTACTCACAATGGCCACAGGGTCATTGCTGCGGGTTGCAGCCAGGCTGAACTTCTTTACATGAGTGTTGGTCTCCAGAGCCTTTGCAAATTCCTTCAAGGTTGGAATCGGAATGTTCTAAAACAGAGAAGAAATTGCTAGCTGACAGATAAACCATTCTACAACACACTACCCTCAAGTTAAAGTCCTACAACTTCTTTTGTTTTGGTGCAGAGATTGAATCAGGGCCTTGTGCTAAGGACATATTCTATTTCTGAACTAAACTCCTAGCACCCCCTACAACTTGTAAATACCATTTATGTTTCTTAAACTGTCATTATTATTTTAAACACCATGTATGTGTTTAGATAGCTAGATAACACTTGAAAAGGGGTTCATGACCCATTCTTAGGCAACCAGCTATCCTGAGCCCATAGCACCACTTAAGAGTCCAATAAGGGAATCTAGTGCATTCTGGCATTCTCTTTTCTCTAACCAAGGAATTATACACATACCATGCTTGGTCGTTATTTCTTGTGTTCTCTATAGCCTAGGCAGATGGCCTTATCTGCCCATCTTTTAATATATCATGGTCTGTCTCTCCTCCATATCTTTAGATGTGGTTTCTTTTTGCCAGAAAATTCCTTTTGTCTTTTTCTCTGATTAAATTCTACTCATCTTTTAAAATCCAACCGAAATACCTCCTCCTTTGTTTATTGGCTTTCCTAGGCAGCATTAAAATTTTCCTTCCCTACAATTCCATACGTTTGGGGGCTTAACACATCGTGTTTTAATTGTTTCATGTTTTTCTACTAATATAAGTTTTTCAGAGTAAAGACTAAATCTTACTCGTCTTTATACTCTTTCATACAGCACTTAGCACAGTACTAACTACTGGGGAGGGAGGTGATATGAGGTGTAGCTAGCAGTGAACAAGTCCTGGCTGCACTGTAGATGTGTGACCTTAGCAACTTAAGCTCATTAAGTCTCACTGAGGATTAAATGACATAATAAATTTCAAGTATTTAGCAAGAGGTATGGCATGCAGTCAATACTCAATAAAGGTGCTGTTATTATTAAATGCCAGGAATTGGCCAAATACCTTAAGCAATGTTTAGACACACAACATGCCTTCCCCTCCCTTTGAGAGCAGAATAACTTTTTGCCAAATAGAATAAAATGGAAGTGACAATTTGTGACTTCAGAGACCAGGTTGTAAAAGGTATTAGGGCTTTCTCTTTGCTCTTTCATTCTTGGATCACTTTTTTGGGGGGAAGCCAGCAGTCATGGTGTGAGGACACTCAGGCAGCCCTAATGTGGATATTGAGGCCTCCTGTAAAAAACATGTGGGTGTGCCATCTTGGAAATGGATCCTTCTGTATCATCAGGCCTTCAGATTGGAGTCTGGCTAAGAGTTTCACTGTAGCCTCAGTTCAAACCCTGAGTCAACTACTCTTCTGTGTCATTCTCACATTTTTGACCTCACATCTGTGTGAGATAGGAGCTTGAGATGTAGCTCAGTGCTGTAGAACTTGCCTACCATGAGTTCGATTCCCAGAACTGGGGGGAAAACACAACTGTATGAAATAATAAATGTTTGCTGTTTGAAGCCTTTGAGTCTCAGAGTAATTTGTTATTCAGCAATAGATATAACTAATGCACCATGTTTAACTGAGTACTATGATTCTTTTCAAATAATTCTAGAAATTGCTTTTTTTAAAAAATCCACTTTTATGCCAAATGTCCTCCTTGATATAAGGAGAGCAACTAAGAACAGAGTAGGGAGGAAGAGCATGAGAAGAAGATTAACATTAAACAGGTGGGAGGGAAAGGGAGAGAGAAGGGAAATTGCATGGAAATGGAAGGAGACCCTATTTTTATTAAAAAAAATAGTCTAAGAAAGCAGAAAAAAAAATAAAAAAATTAAAAGACAAAAAAAAAATCCACTTTTTTTGCATAGGATATCTTGCCTCAAAATCAGTGATAACAAAGGCCAGTAAATGGGTATTAAAAGCAGGCCACCAGTCATCTCCAATAAGTTTTCTGACCTCATGATAAATCAGGTGGCTGATGACGATGATAATGAAATACCTTGATGTTGTTGAGGTTGACTTCTTGTAGGCTGGGATCATTGGCTTTCATCTGTTGCAGACTGACTTCCACATTTGTGGGATTGGGTGGTTCCTCAAATATTGGCTTGACCTTTTCACCTTTGACCACATCTAAAACACAAGTTTTGATTTAAAAGAGAAAATGTAAAGTCTCTCCTAAAAATAGAGATGACTTCCTCCCAAAATGGTAGTTCTTCCATGTGCTCTGATTCTAATAATACTGTAATATCAATGACAGTAGGCTTATTCTCAAGCATGGAAGTGACATAGCTCTGAGTTAAAGTTTGGAAGTTTGGTACTTCTCAACCACAATGAGAAGTCTCATGCTGGGAGTGGTGGTGAACACCTGTAATCCCAGTGATTCAGAAGGCTGAGGCAGGAGGATTGCAAGTTCAAGGTCAGCCTCACAATTTAGCAAGACTCTCAATAACTTAGTGAGACCCTGCCTCAAAATAAAAAAATAAAAAGGATGGGGGATGTAATTCAGTGATAAAGTGCCCAGTAAACCGCCCCCCCCCAAAAAAAAAGGAGAGAGAGAGAGAGAGAGAGAGAAGTCTGAGTGGATAACCCTGCATGGACTTTTAAGTATGGAAGGCTCTATAAGCAAACTTCAACCGTCAAGATACTTGTGGGCAGTTACTGCTGCTCATATGTACTACTTTCAGACTATTATCACTAGACCACAGATTTGAGATGCAAAAAAAATATCATAATGAGTCTCTTCATTTTCCAAATCTTATTTATTTTGGTGGGGGGGGGAGTGGCTAGGGATTGAACCTATGACCTCACTCATAACTAAGCATGTTTTCTACCATTAAGCTAACCCTCCAAGCCTGCACTTCCTGAATCTTAATACTCCTTTGGGCTCTTGATCATACTCCACCCTCTTCTGATTTCTGTTTTAGAATTTTAGGTTTGAGGAAGATATGAAAAGACAAAGGAATGGAAAAGAAGAATGGAAGCTTTCTCAAAAGCAAATGATAGAAAATTATATATATATATATATATATATATATATATATATGTGTGTGTGTGTGTGTGTGTGTGTGTGTGTGTGTGTTTATATACACACACAAAGGGTTAATATTCTAATATAGACGGAGCTTCTACATATCGGTAATACAACCTAATTAAAGATGGACAAATTGATACATTGAGAAGAATCTGTCACTCAAATTATGTCATTTGCAGGAAAATAAATGAAACTTGAGAAGAGGTATGCTGCTCAATTATGTTAAGCAAAATAAGCCAAACCCAGAAAGTCATGGGTCATAGGTTTTCTCTCATGTGGAAGCTAGAGAGAAAAAAGGAAAGGAAAGGTGGGGTGCCGCAGTCTGGCTGGGCACAAAATAACCGAGCCGCCACACAGCCTTGTAGGTTCAAAACAGGAACTCCTTTATTCTCCTCACTTCCGCGAACACCACGCACGCACGCACAGGGCCTTCTCCTGGGACACACCACACACCAACCGGAAATCCTTCCTCCGGCACTTCCCCAACCAATGGGAACTCTCCGGGAATCCCCGGGAGAACTCCAAAGTAGCAGGAGAACTCCAAAGTAGCAGGCCCAGGTAGACAGCAGGGGTCTAATATTACAATTGAATACACAGCTTAACATAACCATTATCATCTCAATGGCTTGCAGGTGTCACCTCTCAACCACTCTGTTCTGGCAAAAATGCCACGAGTCATTCTGACTTGGCTATGGCCCTCAGCAGTGGGGCACATCTCATGAAAATTGAAGGGAGATCAGTAGAGGAAGGGGAGCAGCGGGAGGATGGAGGAGAGGGAAAGGAGAAATACTGGGCAATGATAATGGCCAAATTATATCATTATATCATGACCATGTAACAAGAAGTCATTGGTGTATAATTATAATACACCAATAAAAATATGGGAAAAATAAATAAAAAAGGCAAAAAAAGAAACTGTCACTCAACCAAGAAACATAAAAAATAATTAAACTCCAAAATTAAAAATGAGGTACTACTTCATTAGTAAAAAACTAAAAAATGGTAAGATTTAGAGTGGCAACAATGTGTGTACATGGGGGAAGTATCCTTATATCTTATTGGTGAGAATGTAAATTTATGCAAATATTTTTGGGAGAGTAATTTGATATTACATATCAAAATTTAAATTTGCATACTATACAACCTAGCAATTTTATATCTAGAAGTCTAACCTACAGAAGAAGAGAGCATAAATACATAGATATACATGCAGGAATATTTATTGATAAATTATTTGTGATAGCAAAATCTGATAAACAAAATGTTAATCAGTGTGAAAATGTTAAATTTAGCATAATAATCTAACAGGATGCTATCTATTCATTACAAGAATGAAATAAACATACACGTACTGTTAAGAGATCACATTTTGAAAAGAAGTCAATGATACTTGTTTGTGTGTGTGTGTTTGTGTGTGTGTGTGTGTGTGTATCAACTTAGAAGATCATGTACTGGATTGCTAATAGCAAGCATGTTAGAATGCTACCCTTTGATAATGAAGCTTAAAAAGATGAGCCTTTCATATCTATAAATATATAAGAAACCAAAAGGCTGGGAATATGGCTCAGTGGTAGGGTGTTTGCCTAGTATGCACGAGGACCTGTGTTCCATCCCCAGCAGCCCACACAAAAATAAATAAATAAAAATAACGATTTCCATTTCTTAAAATGAACAAACAAACAACAACAACAACAACAAAACAGAAAAAACCAGCCAGGTATGATAGCACATGCCTGTAATCCCAGCAATTTGGGAAGCTAAGGCAGGAGGATTGCAAGTATGAGAACAGCCTCAGCAACTTAGTGAGACTCTTGTTTCTAAATAAAAAATAAAAAGGACTGGGGTTGTAGCTCAATAGTAAAGGGCCCCTCATTCAATCCCTGGCATAGGAGAGAGAGAAACAGGAAAGGGAGAAAGAGAGGGAGGGAAACAAAATCTGAAAAAAATAAAATAAAAAGGAAAAGAAAAAAGGATATTGCTCGTTGTCAGGCTAAATTACCCATGATAAATGCTAGTTCATAAATACGTTACTGACTAGAAGGCATCTCCCAAAGTGCCATCAGTGGGAATAAAATATAATTAATCCAAGCAAAGCTATGATATGCTGTGAGTTTTCACAGCACCTGGATCACGCTATACAAAGATTGCCTGATTAGGGGTCCATCCCTACTCTGCACAGATAAGTTCCTTTGGGTAGGAATCATTTTTAATTTGTATCTAAGCCTAGAACACTCTGGACATAAGGTAGGTATTTAGGTGACTGATGAATGAGTAACTGAGAGAGTTTAATTAACTGTACACTTCTCCAGGAAACACTGAAATAGAAGACAGTGGACTGGAACTTCTCTGGGCCAAGAAGTCCTCGCCAGCATGTCCTTCACGCTCTCTGGAGGAAGGAGGTACTCAAATTCTAATGCAAGCATCCATTATTGAGACAAAAAGACACTTGAACAGAGAAGATAACTTTGTCATGTTACCATCATCGATTAAAACACCCTTAGGAACATGAAACTTCACCTTCAGTGCTGGCTATGTAACCATGTAACCTTTTTTTTTTTTTTTTAAACCAACAATTTTCTCTTTTTACTGAACAGACCTACTAAGAAAGTGTGCTCTGGGCAAAATACACAGGCTAGTACCAGTTACACTGCCAGACAGAGCTCCTCTCATCAGCTTATCTGTGATGAATGACTGTACAGAGTCTGATGATCCTTGTGAAATGATACAGTGCCTTCCTCCTACCCAGCAACGTGTGAGGTTCCGAAGCCTCATGGACCCCAATCCCACATCCACTCACTTCTTACAGGCCCCTTGCCACCTTTGTCGTTGGTTGTTTCTTCATCAAACTTTGGATTGTTCAGCAAATTGTGTACTCCAAGGACAGCTAAAAACAAAGACAACAATGAATGAGCATTAAGTTTGGAGAAGCACGTTAGGATATTCATGGTGTTAATTTGCTCCTTGAAGAACAGTTCTTTAGATCATGAAGATAAGTCTCTAGGTTCCCTTTACTTGCACAGTGTGTGGTATATGTAAAGTGCTAAAGAAATTTATTTTAAAAACCCTCCTTCCAAGACTACCAGCGAGCTTAAATGTCTTTCTATATCTAAATGTGTAAAATCATTTCGGGTCTGAGAAACAATGGTCTACTTATGTTCCCCAACCACTAAATAACTGTTTGGATTGTACCCTAGTTAAGTAGACTCAACCATTCTGTTTTCTATCTGCAAAATGAGAATGTGGGACTGAGTCTCAGGATTTTGAAGATCTAATATTATATAGATTATTGCATATATCTTTCCAGAGGCAAAACCAAAAAGATAGAGACTCTCTTTTAGCATAAACCTCCCTGTCTCTCAGTGCTAAAAGAAGTTGTTCTTTCCCCACCTTCAATCAGCATCTCCGGGTGGGACATAAAAGTGACACCAGCAATAAAATGTCAGTTAAGCATTCTGATGTTAGTTTCCTGTATTACACAGAACTTGCACTAGGAGGCAGCACACTATGCAGGAAGCCACCCTGGGGCAGATGAATGAGGCAGGCCGAAGCTAGTGAAATTACAAGAGAGAAGCAGAGGAGTGCCTGAGATTCTCATCAGTCATAGTGTAAGCTACAAAGGAGGGAGGCGGCCAGCAGAGCACACGGAAGGGCAAATGGTTAGCACCAACAAGAATAAGAACTAAGGGCTGGGGTATGGCTTGGTGGTGGAGCATTAAGCTTTGAGCTCAATCCCTAACACTGTAAAAAAAGAAAAAGGGAAAAAAAAGTGAAAATTGGAAGCAAATAAATAAATAAATATAGTTAAAGGGACTCCAGAGCAGTCAGAGTTTGAGTCCTAACTCTGTTACATACTGTGTGACTTGGGAAGTTACTAAATACCTATTTTCTCATCTCTAAAATAGAGATAATGATTATACTTTATCTATTATAAGGATTACATGACTTCCTCTTATGTGTCAGTCACTGCTCTACATGCTTTGCATATTCTTGCTAAATAAATAAATAATTTGTTACCATGGCTCTGGCATTGTCTTAGGGAGATGTCCTTTTAGTAAATACAACCCACTGAGACCATACAACAAACACTCCTTCTTTCTCTAGCCCTATACTCACCAAGGAACTTCTACTTATAATTTGTGTCCCATTTCCAAATTTTATTTATTTAGTGATTAAAAGATGAGTTTTCAGGGTTGAGTGTGTAAGAGTGCTTGTCTAGCATGCGTGAGGCCCTGGGTTCAAAACCTAGAGCCAGGAAAAAAAAAAAAAAAAAGATGGAGTCTCACTATGTTGTCTGGCTAGCTCTGAACTCCTGGGCTCCAGTGATCCTACTGTTTCAGCCTCCCTAGCAGTTGGGACTACAGGTGCTCACCAACACACCCAGTAGAAGTTTTAATTTTTGTTTTAGCTGTTTCCTATCAATCTGGCTAACAGGTCAGTTCTCATCACCCTACTCTAATCTGACCACTTCTATGTATACTAACAAAATCAAATCTCTAGAACAGCAGGACTGAGAACTAGATTCTGGGCACTGACCACATGAGATATGGCCAAGAACGGGAGGCAAAGTCTTAAGAGATCTCTGACCTTTCCTTCCTGCTCTGTATCTGCCACAATAATATGGGCAATGCACTAACACTCTTTCTTATCTAAACTTGACTGTTTGTCAGTCCATACACTCATGGAGCTGCTATTAGTCTTCTGGAAGATTTACCCAAGAGAAGATGCTGCCAACCACCCAGCCAGGCTTCCTCTTGAGTTCCTGGGGAGCATGTGATGATGGACCAAGGCTGAGTCAGGATAAACAGGGACAGTTGTCTATGTGGATAATCTCTCTGGTTTTACTGTATGGATTTCAGGATCTAGAATCTTCCAAATGATTGGTGTTTTTCCCTTTCTCCTTTCTCAGGCATTTTCTGGGAATAGAAGTCCTGCCCTACATTCTCCCTTTGGGCAATTCCAGTAGAGACTATGAGACAACCCTTAGGAGGAGCAGTAACCATGATAGGATTTCTCCATAGCAACCACAGGGCTAAGATGAGCAGTTACTGCAAAGCACCTTCTTCACCAGGAAATGCAGGTGCCTCATCTTCTGTAGGGACCTCTGAGGGGTTCACAGTGATGACCTTTGTGTCAACAGCTGACATCATCACAGAAGAAATGAAAATGTGGCTGAGATGGTGGCATGTATTAAAGAAAGGCATAGGTGGCTCTGCTGGGAGGAAGATTATTATTATATATGTCTTCTAGGAGAATAAAAATAATTCTTGCAGTGGACTGTTTATTTAATTAACTTTTAAATTTGTTTTAATTAGTTAAACATGACAGTAGAATGCATTTATGCACTTTGATATATCATACATAGATGGGATATAATTTTTCATTTTTATGAGTGTACATGTTGCAGATCATATTGGTCATATTGTCACATATATACATAAAGTAATAATGTCTGTTTCATTCTATTATGTTTTCTATCCCCACATTACTTTTCTTCCCCTCCCTTCACTTCTCTCTAACCTAATCTAAGGTAACACTATTCTTCTCTAGTGCCCTCTACCTCATTGTGAATTAGCATCTGTATATTAGAGAAAACATTTGGCCTTTGGTTTTTTGGGATTGGCTTATTTTGCTTAGCATGATAATCTCCAACTCCATCCATTTACTGGCAACTGTCATAATTTCACTCTTCCTTAAAGCTGAGTAATATTCCATTGAGTACATATACCACATTTTCTTTATCTATTCATCTATTGAAGGACACTTAGGTTGGTTCCATAGTTTAGCTATTGTGAATTGAGCTGCTATGATCATTGATGTGGCTGCATGACTGTGTTATGCTGATTTGAAGTCCTTTGGGTATAAACCAAGCAGTGGGATATCTGGGTCAAATGGTGGTTCCATTCCCAGTTTTCTGAGGAATCTCCATACTGCTTTCCATAGTGGTTGCACCAATTTGCAGTCCCACAAGTGTACCTTTTTCCCTACATCCTCATCAACATTTATTGTTTCCTGTATTCTTGATGATTGCCATTCTGAGTGAGAAGAAATCTTAGTTTTGATTTGCCTTTCTCTAATTGCTAGATATGTCACTTTTTCATATATTTGTTGGTCGATTGTATTTATTCTTCTGTGAAGTGTCTGTTCAGTTCCTATGTCCATTTATTGATTGAGTTACTTATTTTGAGGGGTTCAGTTTTTGAGTTCTTTATATATGCTAAAGATTAATGCTTTATCAGAGATGCATGTGGTAAAGATTTTCTCCCAATCTGTAGGCTCTCTCCTCACGTTATTGTTTCTTTGCCAAGAATAATCTTTTTAATTTGAATCCATCCCACTTACTGATTCTTGATTTTACTTCTTGTGCTTTAGGGGTCTTGTTAAGAAAGTCAATCCTAGGCCGACATGGTGAAGACTTGGGTCTATTTTTTCTTCTATTAGGCACAGGGTCTCTGTTCTAGTGCCTAAGTCTTTGAGCCACTTTGAGTTGATTTTTTGGTGGACTGATTTTCAAGGCACCTTGCCCTAATAACACTGTGTGTGTGTGTGTGTGTGTGTGTGTATATATACACATTTGGAGGAGACTTAATGTACAAAAATGTTAGTATATGCAAGAAATCTTTCATTTTAATTTTTCATTGTTTTTAAAGAGACAGGGTCTTGTTGTGCTGTGCAGGTTGGCATAGCTCCTGAGCTCAAGTGATCCTCCTACTCAGCCTCCTACAGCAGAAAATCTTTCTGAAATGGGAAAGGGTATAGGTAATTGGAGTGAAAGATTTACTTTCCATTATATTTCTTTTGTACTATTTGAGCTTTTACTGTCTGTATGTAAAATCAATTAAAATAATAATTATCATTATCATGTTTCTAGTGTTGAGAAAATGAGAAGGCAAAGAGATCTTAGCATGAATCAAGATGGATTGGTGACTATGTGGAAGAGCAAGACCTCCATGGAAATTTCGTGATTACAAAATGTGATAAAACTCAATAACATACAAAATGTGAACACTCCTTGGAAAGCATAAAGGCTGTTATTTAGTTCTTTAAGTTCTCAACCCACCTTCACAGTTGTTTTCTGATTTTTCATAGTAACTTGAGTTTTATAGGATGGGTATTATTTGGGCGTTTTACAGAGAGTTAGAGCAAAATCAGATTTTTTCATGGAGATGAAGTCTCTGCATCAAGTCCTATAGCTACATAACGACTGGAGTCAATCTGGTGGCATAATAATACTCAGCAGCTATGGAGAAGCTCAAAGCCTGCTGCCAGGGGTACCAGTGCATGCCAGAGGTCACAGGGCCAGAGCTGAGGCTCACCTGCAAGGTCGTAAAGCTCAGTATCAGAGGCGCTGGCCAAGGCTTCTTCCAGTTCTGGATCCAGGGTCACCTTTTCTTCTTTATGAGTTTCTACAGGCTTTTCTTTGGGAATGAAGACTCTTCCTTTAAATCAGAAGGGAAAAAAAATGTTGTGTGATACTGCCTTATTGGTAGGGTAAGAGGTTGAGCAAAAAGTGCAGTTGTGGCCATTAAGACCTGTATCATTAAGTTATTTCATAACCAACTGAGACTGCTGAACCTCTGGACGGTCAATAATCTACCATTAGACACGAGGAATATTAGAGGAGAAATCCTGCATCAAGTCACACAGAAATTTGAAAAATAGTTCTTAAACACTGAGGAAAAAGATGGCTTCTACTTGCCTACTACCTGTAGCACTGCCTTAGGCAAGGGGAGCCCTGTTCTGGGCTCTGCACCTTCGAAGGCCCCTCTCCAGTCTTCTTCTGACTACATCTCTCCCTACCAAGGGAAAATCCATGAAGCCAAAGGGACATTCCCATCCAGAATGCTAGACCGCACTCCAGGCCTCTCGGATCTTGACATTCCCTGTTCCCAAAGTCCTGAGCCTGCTTCCATGGGCTCCTGTCCATATCCATGTCCTTGATGGCAGCCTATGCTGCATTCCCAGACAATAAGAGGGCCCTTGGGGGAAGTATGGATGAAGCTTAAATGTGTGGGCCAGGGTGTGTACTTGAGGCGCTGGCAGCATAGAACAGACTGATGTCCTGCATAGAATTTTTGTTAGTTCAAGAATGCTGGCCTTCTAGGTATATTAGGAGAATACATATATTTTAATGATTTGTTAGCTTTTAAAATGTTTGGGGAAAAAATGGCATGTGGGTCTCTATTCATGTTTTTTTTTTAAGAGAGAGAGAGAGAATTTTTTAATATTTATTTTTTAGTTTTCGGTGGACACAACATCTTTATTTTATTTTTTTATGTGGTGCTGAGGATCGAACCAGCGCCCTGTGCATGCCAGGCGAGCGCACTACCGCTTGAGCCATATCCCCAGCCCCTCTATTCATGTTTTTGCTTTGGACCTTGTAAATACTGGGGGCAGGACCATCCAGATAGTACTAGGAACTGGTGATCCCCCAGAGTTTTCCCTTTACATGGAGAGCTACAATTATGATCAGCTGGGTTAAAACAGTGACCTGGGGACACAGTACATCAAACAAGCCTGATTTTAGGGAAAAACCAGGGTCTCTATAATTAGAGATGGGGATCTATGAGTAGCAAGGCATTCCTTGCTTCCCATTGATGCACTCTCTGCCACCAGTTCCCATTTCAGCCAGTCACTCAGATTCCATTTATTACCACCCCTTACCTCAGAAAATGCCAATCTGTATTCTTTACTCCTCAGCCCAAACTTATGAATTGACAAATCACACTGCTTGAAGGATGGCACAGTACCTGCTCCTAACTTCCAGTAGGCCAACATACCCACATCCCACATATGCAAGGGCTGACAGGTAAACCCAGGATATTCTAGAGCCATTGCTATCGTATACCCTAGACCCACCTGCATTCCCTTTCAGTTCTTCCCAGGTTTTGACTTGAGTCTTCATTCTTTTTTGGAGCTGCTCTGACTTCTTGGGCATGATCTTTGAAATAGTCTCTTCCCTTTTGATCTTCAGAATCCCCTAAGACTCACCCCTCTATTATCTTTGTCACCTTGGATAGAACAGACAGCTGGCTCCAGTTTTAGCCAACTGGGACACAGACCCTTTCCAGGTCTCCCTAGCTGGCCTGGCCCATCTACTGCTATGGGAAAGGAAAGGTCAAACCCAAAGTTAATAACTCTCTCATGAAAACTTTCCAGGAGATTTCCTTGATCATAGGGGTTGAATATTTCCTTATTATTTACCATTTTATCAAACGACTGGATAAATGAATGGGAGCCAGAGCTGGGAACCCCAGAAGGGAAAGGAGGGAGCTGCTTGTGGCTGTCTGGGGCACCTTGACAGCAGGGCCTCCATCACTGACATACATCCTGTTTCTGGGCACCACATAAGCTGCCACCTGTCCCAGAAAGAAGGAAAATATACTGGGGGACAAAGTGGGAACATGACCAGAAGATAAAAAAATGAAGAAATAAAGCAAACCAATAACATCTCAGCCACTGGTGCTCATGGCAAACTTAATTTTCATAGTATCTGCAAGCCTGAAACATTTCCTTTTTGGTTCAGATAATTTTTTAAAAAAAATTTTCAGTTATAGATGGACACAATACCTTTATTTTATTTATGTTTACATGGTGCTGAGGATCGAACCCAGCGCCTCACGTGTGCTAGACAAGCGCTCTACCACTGAGCCACAACCCTAGCCTCTCATATGATCTTGCGTATAGAGTCAAAACAGGTTTTCTAATTCTTTCTACCCAGTACTGTTTAGGATTACCCTAAACATGAGGTATACAAGTGACCCAATAGTTACCAGTGTTCAGGGCAATGCTGATGCAGATCGTTCCTGTACTGCAAGAGTTAAATCTGCACTGAAGCTGCACTGAAGAGTTAAATCTGGCCCCAGGACTCTAGGGGCAGCTTCCTTCAGGCTGCATCAGGAACTAAGGTGTGGATTTCTCCTGAGGACCTCACTTCCGCCTCACACAGCCTCCTGCCACTCCTAGATGATTCTGCTCATCCTTCTGAGGGTACTGCATACTTCTTTCTGATCCCACCACTCTGTTTGGAAAATTTGCTCCCTGCTCATTTGAACTGTGCTATTTCCCATCCTTTTCAGCTGCAGTGTGACTATACCCCCCTTTTATACTTAGCTCCTGCATTCCTAACTCCCCATGATCCACCTGCAGCTTAATTTGGATCAAGAGATAATCTACCTTAGTGGCTCCTCAGACCTCTACTCCAGGAACAACAGGCAACAGCTTTCCCCTTATTATGCTGCCACTACCCTAATACTTGATGTTTATTGGTGTTTTATCAAATATTTTACATTATATATATATTTTTTTTTACAATTCAATTAGTCCAATAGCAACTGTGGTGCTTCAGAAACAGCTCCACACTTCCACAATAATCTCTGGTTATTGATCCAGTTCTTTTACTGTTCAACTTTACTTTTTAAATGACATTCTAATAGTGTATGATCCATTAAATATGCACAATATGGAGGACAGCAGTACTGCTGACTCATGCCAACTGAGAAGATAGGTGCTCTGCTTTCCACCGCCTTGGTACAAAGGCTCAGAGATGGCAGTCACTTGAACCCACGCTTATCAAGTGCTCCCCTTGGGCTGATTTCTGTGCCAGGACACAAAATGACCCAGACCCACTGTGGAAATCTCAATCTGATGTGGAAAACACACCTAATACTATCACAGTTCTGTGACAGCAACACCCAGGTATCATGGTGGAATCGAGGGGACTATATCACCTAGAGGTCAGGGAAGACCTGAGGTACTGATAGCTAAGCTGAGAGCCTTAGGATATGAAAAGTGGGATGTGGGTCAGAGGGAAGAGTCCATGAGAAGACAACTTGAGATGTAAAAGAACTGGGCAGGTTTGGGGAGGTGAATGCAGACAGTGGGGCTGAAGCTTAGTAAGGAAGGAGAGATGTATTCTGACAGGGGGTGGAGTCTAGACCCACTGCGAAGATTACAGTAAGGATCTGGGACTTAAAGCAGGAAAGCGATATGATCTGATTTGTATTTTAAAAGACTCTAGTTACTATAGGATCACCAAAGAGACACGGGTCCAAGTGACTGACTGTACTTGAGGAAGCTGACAGGCAACTGATATCATACACTCTTCCTCCAAACAGGAGCTCAGGCTCTGAAGCTAACAGTCTCCTTGTCTTGGCTCAGAGCTCAGCCTGGCGTGGAGACACATCCCCTTGCTCCTTACAGCTTTCCCAGCCCCATCTTCCTGAGGGCCATAAGTTCCTTAAGATCAGGGCTGGGTCTTAAGGTACCGGTAGTCCCAGTACTCGGTACCTGGCTCTGTATAGGGAAGGTTCTCAACAAATGCCAGATGAAGGAAGGAAGAACTGCACGAGCCTATCAGCATAGCTCTAAGATTAGGGGTGTGGTGCTACAGCCATCCTAGGCAGGGAGTGGAAAGGCTTTGTGGGGGCTTCAGCAGTTAGTAAAGCACACCAGTGTCGCTGGAACACTCCATCAAGCTGTTTCACGTTTTCAAAACTTTTCTTTGGAGTTAGATTTTTTCTCCATTGGACTAATTTGAGATCATCACACCCTAAATATTCATTTAATTAGCTTGTACAGTCTGCCATGAATATTTTTCCTTTTAAACAAACTAACTTTAATTTTTAAAGCAGTTTTAAGTTCACAACCAAATTAAGCAGAAACTACAGATAATTCCACTATATCCCAAACCTTCCTACTAACAACATCCTGCACCACAGTGAAACATTTGTTATAACTGATGAATCTGTATGGACACATCATTATCACCCGAAGCCCATAATTTATCTTAGGGTTCACTCTTGGTGTTGTGCATTCTATGGGTTTGGGCAAATGTAGAATGGCACGTATCCACCAGCCACTGTTTTAAGATTCTACATGCAGTTCATGGGCTTACTTCCATTTCCAGGTCAGTTCCCTCACTTGACTCTCCATGGCAGTACGTTAAGAGTCCCTTTGACCCATGAGGTGCTGCTGTGGTCCTTACCTTTCTTTTCTCCAGTGAAGGGCACAAAATCCTCCCTGTCTTTCTGTTCCAAGGCCTCCTTTTCCAGGTACATGAGGAGGTGCTCGCGGTCAAACGGGCCAGTGGCTGCTTTCTGTGTCTGGTCTTTCTGTCGGAATCCAGCTGGCAGCATGGCACTCTGACAAAACAGAGGTGTGGGCAGGAAGAAAAGATATTTGCTGGACAGATACTTGTTACTCACTCCCTCTTTCCTCCTTGCTATATGTGGGGAAGCAGGGAGAAAGATACCTGGGCAGAGACCTGTGAGGACGGAGGGTTGGGGTCCCTGGGACATCTCCAAGGCCCTGCTTATTCTAATACCTTGTGCTGAGAGGAGGGCTCCCAAGGAGCTCAAGTACAGCAGAGATGCTGAAGCAGCCTCTGGGCCTTCTGCAGATGCCTTCTAGAATGGGTAACAAGGCCTCTTTCCTTTTTGATTATGCTTAGGTTTGGCTAGCTATGTGCCCAAGATGCTCTCAGGCAATTGTGTGGAGACTCTAATAAGAAGCCAACATGGCTGGCTACATTTGCAACCTCTCTCCAATGGAAGCATCTGGGCAGGTAAGCGGCTATTATACTAGAGGTCAATACCTGTTTGATTAGGCCTTGAGATTTGTTCCTTAAGTTTTACAAAATAAAAAAAGACTGTACTTGTATTTTTTAAAGTGAAAACAAAGCCAGGCATGGTGGCACATGCCTATAATCTCAGTGACTTGATAGGCTGAGGCAAGAGGATCTCAAGTGCAAGGCCAGCCTCAGCAACAGAGCGAGACCCTATCTCAAAATATAATAAAGTGAAAATAATGTCCAAAGTATCTGACATATCAGAATATCATATAATTAATTTTAGTTATATTTTTATTTATAACAAAATCACTATTTTGAAAGTGTCTGATTTTAAGCTTAAACTTAAGATACATCAGTACTGAAGTGGTTGCTAAGCAAACAATATAACAAGCTACTTAGCTTTTCTTTTGAAAATAAAAATATTAGAAGCTCCATTAAAATTTACTTGATATTATATAGTCATTCTAATCTATCAATTATTGTAGGATAATCAAATTATTCATTTAAAAGAAATGAGATATAAAAATCTGCATATGGAATTAGAGACCTGTCTTAAATACTACCGCAGCAGACATTTCCTAGTCTGGGATCTTATTTATAATATCACCTATACAAGTCTGTCTCTTCACTTATTAAAGGGAGATAATATGATTTATCTCAACAGATTCTGCACCTAGCAAAGTTGGTGACACATTGAAAAATCTCAGTATAATTTATCCTTTCTCCTTTTTTTCTCTAAGTCTGATTACCATTTCTCCAACCATTTGAAAAGATTTTTCCTCATTTACATTAAACTGGTTTTTGAGAAATATATTTGACAAATCTTAAATAATGGCTATATGAGGTTCTCTATGAATTTTTTTTCCAGTACTGGGGAACCCAGGGGCACTCTACCACTGAGCTATATTCCCAGACCTTTTTATTTATTTTGAGACAAGGTCTCGCTAAATTGCCAAGGCTGACCTCAAACTTGAATCCTCCTGCCTCAGCATCTGGAGTATCAGGGATTACAGGCATGTGCCTCTGCCTGGCTTCTCTATGAATTTGTAAAAGTGACCTAGAACCAACTGAAGAAAAGAAGATAGAATTTGCATTTGGAGTTGAGGGGTTTCTACTATTGTGCAGGGACCAAGCCATGCTATTTACCCTGTACTATTATTAGCCACTCCAGGTCCATGTCACTAACCTCAGGATCTAGGTCATCTAGAACATTTTCCAACTGTTTCAGTTCCTCTTCTGAGAGCTTGCCAAGAAGCTCATCTTCATCAATGTTCTTGTATTTCTCCAGCTCTTTTTGAAAGGGGAGTGCCATAGCTTCTTATATGCCTTTCTCATGGACCATGCACCTTGAAGTAGTCCAGCTTCCTGAGACTTCAGATTAGCACTAATAAAAGAGAAATACTGTTGTCTTCTTTCTGCAAACAGGACTTATTAACAGAAGACAGTGCTACATTGTCATTGTCATCTATGGAACAAATAATTCAAAGAAAAAGTAATATTACCTTCATCTGCATTCTCAGAGCAATGTGACAGCTTACAAGGTATTTTCATAAATAGTATATGATCTTTATTTTTTTTTTAATCTTTACAACAATCCTGTGAGAAAACCTGCACAGATACTCGCATTCCCATTTTACAGATGATGACTCTGGGGTGAAGGTGACCAAGTGCCTTGCCCAAGGTCATGAAGCTGGGATGTGTGTGCCTGGCCCTCTCATTCTCAGTGTAGTGAGTGCTTTCTCAACCCTACTCCTTTGCCTCCCCAGCTTTCCATAGAAAAATAGTGGAAGAACAATGCATCGATTGTAAAAGGCAGTTGTAAGAAGCATGCTTGTGTCTTTTCAGGGAGAGAGTGATGTAAAGAATACAAAATGGGACTCATTCAGGAAAGAGAGCTTGGAAGTCTATGTGAGAAAGCATTGTCCAGTAACTCCCCTGCAATCAAACTAAGTGAGAGTCTAAAACCATGGCCACACAATCACTCTCTCTACTTTTCTCTTTTCTCCTTTATCCCCCCATACCCTCCTCCCCCAGTACTGGGGATGGAACCTAGAGAGGCTCTACTATTGAGCCACACCACCAGCCCTATTTTTATTTTTATTTTTTATATTTTGAGACAGAGTCTCATGTTGGAGAAGTAGCTCAGCAGTAGAGTGTTTGCCTAGTATGTGTCAGACCTTGGGTTCAATCGCTAGCATTGCAAATAAACAAAAAAGACAAAATCTGCACTTCTAGGCAAGTATTCTACATATAAAGCTACTAAGAACCCTACTCTGATTAATATCTTTTTTTTTTAACCAGGGATTGAATCCAGATGCACTTAACCACTGATCTATATCCCCAGCCCATTTTATTTTTTTTATTTTGAGACAGGGTCTCGCTAAGTTGCTGAGGCTGGCTTTAAACTTGTGATCCTCCTGCCTCAGCCTTCCAAGAATCTGGGACCACAGGAATAAGTCACTGCACCTGGCTCTTTTCTCCTCTCTTTTTCTTCCATTCTATTTCTATTCTCATTTCCTTTTTTAAAGCCACATTCCCTAATTCTTCTTACTTTATGCCCTTAGACTAGCCTCCTTTTAGCTACCTCCCTTTTTTTATACCACCCAACTCCTAAACTCTCAATCAAAATGAAATTTTTACTCAGTCCCTTACAGAAGATTTTACAGAGCTTCCATAGAAGATAATTCTGCATTCAGGAAATAGTAATGCATTTAACTGATAGTGTTGATGCTGGTGAGGTAGATGGGTGATTAGAGAGGAGGGTTCATGGAAGGAAGGAGAGAAAAGAACCAAAGATAGGATGGGACATCTATAAAGGGTCTTCCTTATGTTAAGAGACTCGGATCTTATTCTGCTGAAGCCCCCACAACTTTTAAAGTAGGGGAGTGTCCCAACATACCTGTTTGTTTTTAACAAGACAGTACAAAAGGAAAGAATGAAGAATGGGCTGCCATGGAAGAGACTGGTTGAAGGTGGGCCACTTAGGGGCCATTAGAATATTGTCCCCTCCCCTTAATTCAACTGTTCACAATGGTCAGGTTTGTGGTTTCATATCCTTTCAACAAGAAATGTAGCTCTATCTTCCTTTGCCCTCCATTTTAAGCCTCAATGGCTATACTTCAGTAAAAAATAAATGAAAGTCCTATGAAAGACAGAGAAACCAAATTGATCCCAGATACTTTGTTCTGGTGACAGCCATCACTAATTTATTGTATGATATGAGACATGCAATTCATCTGTCAGGCACTTACAAATCCAATGAGCTGGTTGAACTACCCTTCCTAAAGGATTCTTAAGTTACACAATATCACATTTACTATTCTGAAATTGAGAGCTGTTTTAGTTGATGGGGTGCTATAAACACTTCACCAGCAACAGTCAACATGTGTTTGTCGCTGCCTATATGTACATAAGCACCAAGAGTACCAGTCTCAAAATAAGCACATTGGGGACCGGGGTTGTGGCTCAGCGGTAGAGTGCTTGCCTAGCACATACAAGGTGCTGGGTTGGATCTTCAGCACCACATAGAAAGAAATAAATAAAATAAAGGTATTGTGTCCAACTACAACTAATATATATATATATATATGTGTGTGTGTGTATGTGTGTATATGTATACACACACAAATATATATATTTTAAAAAAAGAGCACATTGGGTATCAGGGATCTGGAAGGAAACCCCAGGAGCACCTGTGGAACATTCTTTTAAAACCTAGGAAGCAAGGCCTCAGGGGAGGTGGCAATGCAGGTGTGTTTAGTAGTACTCCCAAAGGAAGGTCTTATTTCCACATAATTACAGAGCAGGTTTATATGCCTAGGATCAATGACGTTTAGTTCTTTTACAGATTTTGTTGTTGCTGTTACCACTCTTAATGGCTCAGAAGAGAGACTGTTTGGAAAAAACAGACATTGAAAAGTGATTTTTAAAAAGTTGAACTCTGAACATGAAAAAGTTTTAAGAATATTGATAAATCCAGGACCGGAGGCACACACCTATAATCCCAGCAGTTTGGGAGGTTGCTAACAAACCACTTTCCTGTCAAGAACTTACAATGGCTCCTTCTTGTCTACAAAATAGGATTCAGATAATCTAGCATCCAAAGCCCCCATAATTTGGTTTTAATCTGATCTTCCTGTTTTCTCTCCCATTACTTTCCTAGAGAGACCTCTGCTCCAGCCAAAGTGGTTTATCTGCTCTCTGTGGTAGGCAGAATTATGGATTCCTAAAAATTCTTAGACCCTAGGGCTGGGGTTGTAGCTTAATAGTGAAGTGCTTGCCTTGCACATATGACATGCTGGATTCGATCATCAGCACCACATAAAAATAAATAAAGATATATGTTCATCTACAACCAAATATATATATATATTTTAATGTCCAGCCCCTAATTTCCAGTCCTGTGAGTATGCTGCTTTTCATAGCAAAAGAGACCAGATGTGATAAAATAAAGGATCTTAAAAAAGGAAGACTGCCCTGGATTATCTAGGTAATTATGAATCCAAAACTCTTAAAAGATGGAATAGGAAGGCAGAAGAGTCAGACATCAAAATTTCATGACAGAAAGCAGAGAATCAGAATGATGCGATTTTTGGCTTTGAAGATACAGAATGGGGCCAGGAGCCCAGGAACATCCAGAAAGCAGTACAATCCTGCTGACACTTTGATTTTAGCCCATTGAGATTCTTCCCCTGCCCCCCCCCCCAGCAATTGAATCCAGGGGCACTTAACCACTGAGCCACATCCCCAGCCCTTTTTATCTTGAGACAGATAGACTTGCTCAGGGTCTCACTAAATTGCTTAGGGCCTCACTAAGTTGCTGAGGCTGGCTTTGAACTCATGATCCTCCTGCCTCAGTCTTCTGAGTTGCTGAGATCACAGGCATGGGCCACTATGCCTGGCTCCCACTGAGACTCTTCTAATTTCTAAAATGGTGTAAGACAATAAATTAGTGCTGAATTTGTGCTTAGTTACTGAATTGTAAGTCACTGAATTTGTGCTTAGTTACAGCAGCAATAAAACAATTAGTATACTGGGGCTGGGGTTGAGGCTCAGTGGTAGAGCATTTGCCTGGCATATGTGAGGCACTGGGTTCGATTTTCAGCACTGCATATAAATAAATAAAATAAAGGTCCATTGACAACTAAAAAATATTTAAAAACAAAACCAGTACATTCTTATCTAAACCCCTCCATTTCCAAGTGAATTGTTTTGGATTGCTTCTGTTTGCCCCTCCGTATCAACTCCCCACCCTGTTCTGTGCCTCAGGAACAGTATCGTTAGATTGCATCAATGGGTTCCTGTCCTTTCTGGCTTCTATTTGGCCAACCAGAGACATCAGCAGGGAACTGGAGGGCAGGAGGAGAAGGAGGTGGGGTCCAGAAGGTCACATCCCCCCACTGCTCTCCCTTGCTGCTTTGAGGCCTTGGGTGGTGAAGGGTCTCTACTGTCTGGTGCCAGAATTCTGCCTTGCTGTAATCCCTCAACCCTCTCCACATCATTGTAAATAGTCTCTTTATTAAAAATTTCTCAAGTCATTCCGTTTGAGTGTGTCCTCTGTTTCTTGTTGGGAAGTTGGCATACATAGCTCTATTACTTGGAATGCCCTTTATTCTCATGGCCTATCTGTGTGCTCTGCTTTTGTGACCTGGCTCAGATCCCAGCTCTGCAGGACCACAGAATGTCAGAGCTAAGCCAGGTCTTGGACCACCCAATCCAGCAACATGGTTGTTTTCCTCCTATTCCTCTGGTTTCTTTTCACAATTCTTCTTCCAGTACCTTAAATACTGGCATTCCCCAAAGTCTTGTCTAAGGGATTCTTTTCTCATATTACTCACCTGTCCCTGAAGTTTTAACTGATACCCTGAAGACTCCAAAATCCGTATCTTCATCCTAGACTTCGTTCCTGAGGACCAGACCCACATATCTCCAACTTAAAATCTTCCCACTGCCTTATGAGTAAGGTCCAAATTCACAGTCTGACTTCTGTCATCCTGATCAGCCTCTTCCGCCCTTACTCCCCATCTCCTCCTGGATCCAGCCTCCTGGACCACTTCCAATTCCTCTGCTCAGAGCAGTCCCACTCCTTCTCCTCTGGTCTCCTCTTTCTTATGCTCAGTATGAGCTTCACTTCCTCCTTCAGACCCCTACACAAGACCTGGGTCATTCCCTACCACATGGCTCCCTTCTGATTACAGCTGTCCTTGGCTTTATTAGAATCACATGTTTTATCTCTGTTTTCTTTACTAATCTCTGTGAGGGGAGTACTATATCATATTTATTCACTGATAAATATTAACTCCCAACACGAGTCTTGACCCACAGTAGGCATCCAGTAAATATTGTGCAACCAATGAAGAATGAAGGAAATGAGCGTAGGGAGGTGCAGTGACCCTCAGGTCTAATGCACTTTCCATTACATCCGCCTCCTACCATGGAGCTTTCTGAGGTCACCTCAGCCCACAGAAGTTGCTCCTTTCCTTAAATTTGCATTGCCTTTGTCACCAATTTGATGTTCATCACTTGATATTATCTTTCATATATGCTACACATATGGGTCTCTCTCCAACTATACCACAATCTCG
The DNA here is from genome assembly GCF_021218885.2 of Marmota monax. NCBI lineage: Eukaryota > Metazoa > Chordata > Mammalia > Rodentia > Sciuridae > Marmota > Marmota monax. Next base: position 52,783,041 of record NW_026693777.1, on the reverse strand, counting down.
CAGAAGACAGGGACCATGTTGTCATCCTTTATATTCCTGGGCTTCTCAAGGTCAGGTTTGTATATTCATTCAACAAATGCCTATTTTAAACCTGCTGTTTCCAGACATTGCTGGGACAAGAGCAGTGAATAAAACCAATAATATCCTGTGCTAATTGAGCTTATAGTTCATCAGGGAAACATAGATTAATAATGTTAAAGCAAATTGTGTATGTTATGTCAATGTACCAGCAAATCTCAAAGTCAGAAGGGAAAAAAATTGTACCATCATAACTTTGAAAATTCAGAGAAAAGCCAGTCATTATTTAAACAAGAAAAAAAAAAACACAGATATACTATGGAGAGGATGCAGCCTTCTCATAAATTTTATTTTTTATTCATTTATTTATTTACTTTTGCAATAGTGGGGATTGAACCCACATTCTCATAGCTTTTAAAGTCAAATCATAGATTTTCTGGTTTGTGGTTGGCCTTTGTAGCCCCTCCGAGGCCACACAGGGTCTGCATTTGCCAGGCTAAAGATGCTACAGTGCAAAGTTTGCAAAGCTCTGTCTCAGCCTGACCTCTGGCAGGGCGTGTATCCCACAGCAAGCATTCAACATGCAACAAGAGACCAATACACACACTGGAGGGAAGGACACATCAAACAAGGCTTCAGGAGTCAAGGTGGGCAAGCATACAAAGCTGGTTAGCAAAATAGAAAACAGGGAGGAGAGGCTTGAGCTTAAGGAAAGATGGCTTGAGCCCTTAAACAAATCTTTTTTTACCCAGAAATATAAACCTGGGGAAGAAAAACAGAGTATGGCTTTCTTTGTTTCTCTTTCCACTAGCTTATTTGTATAACTACACTATGAGAAAGGAAAATCAGCCAGTCACATGGTGCACACCTATAATCCCAACTACTTGAGAGGCTAAGGCAGGAAGAGGATCATGAGTTAGAGGCCAGCCTCAGCAACTTAGTGAGGCCCGATCTTAAAATAAAAAAAATAAATAAAAAAGGGCTGTGGGTGTAGCTCAGTGGTACAGTGCTTCTGGATTCAATCGCCAGTACTGAAAAAATAAAAGGAAAAGGAAAAGGAAAATCAGATATAACAGGAAGCGCCCAGTTTTGGGCCCTGCCTATACACAAAGATGAAACCAAAGCCCAAACAAACACCCCTATTTATTGAACCCACACCAAATAACAACGCAGTAAACAAAAATTACTCTTAAAAGTTAGTAAAAAGTTTTTAAATGGGCAAAACAGTACAAGAAATTGCTTAGGAGTAAATACATATCGAAGAGTGCCATGAAGAACTGCTCATGGAAAGGAAAAAATGCCACCTTGGGCTTCAACTGTGCTGGTAATGATTTATTTCTAAGTGAGTGAATCAGTAAATGAAAGGGAATTGTTCTTTATTCTTTTCATATATCCTCAAAATTCTGTAATAATTTAAAAACAATTAATGAAACACTTTTCACAACAGCCAAATCTGCATTTTCTAAAACCAGCAAATGAGAACAAAATTAGCCCATCAATGTATCTTCCAACAAAACACAGACTGATCCTATATATTTAATTCACTTCTAGCTGCTGGGCAAATATAAAGAAGTGACAACTATAGTCTGTGTTTTGGAATCTGGCTGTTTGAAGATGGGCCGGTCAAGTCTTCCTTATTTATAAACAACCAAATGCCTCATACCACATTGTAGGAAATAACTGCAGAGGATGAAGGACAGAGAGTGAGTTGGGATGAGGAGGAATTTCAGGCAAAAAGTATGGCAAAGCAATGGGAAGGAGTAAGCAGGAAGGGGAACAAGGAACAGATCTTCCAGGATCTGTTTTTGATTTTCGAGTATTTGTTTTTGAGACTATTTGTTCTTAATTTCCCAATCTCACAACATAAAAATTGCCAGAGCTTAAATCATGCTTGAAAATGGTCCCCTTTTAAAACAACAGGCCTACTAGTGACGGCTTCCCTCCAGGTTCAAAAGAGCACAGAAGACTAAAAGCTTGAGACTTGGAAGTAGCCAGCCCAGGTGATGATGCCAACACATGGCAAGCGACCACCTTTCTTCTTTTGGGTGTGTTTTTTCCCTTTGTTTTCTTTGCCAGGATTTGTTAAATACAGAGAGGTAGTATCCTGTAAGTGCCCTGGGTCAGTACTGCCAGGTATATGGCAAGCCATCAGGTATGGGCTGGCCAAACTATGACACAGACTTCCATCTGAGCAGGAAGCAGTCAAGAAGTGGCCTGGCTGGGTAGCTCTTTCACATGGAAGTCTTAACGTGTGCACAGGCTACCAGCTCTCTTAGTGGGTCTTACTTCCTCATCCTACTGCCTGGTTCTATTTTTCTGAGTTCTTTTCTACTCTCCTCTCAATTCCCCGTGACCCCCTGCCCCCATGCTAGAGATAGAATCCAGGGCCTTGTACAAGCTAGGCAAGCTCTCTACCAATGAGCTACACCCGCATCCCAAGTTCCTACTTCTTGTCCTCTGTCTATCCCCCTGACTTCCACATCCCCAGCCCTTTTCATTTTTTCTTTTGAGATAGGGTCTCACTAAGTTGCTTAGGGCCCTTCTAAGTTGCTGAGGCTGGCCTCGAACTTGCAATCCTTCTGTCTCAGCCTCCTGAGTCACTGGAATTACAGGTGTACACCAACTGTCTACCAGCCAGATCTGGATTTATGATTTGCTATGATTTATGGGCTATGTACACCTTAACTAATGATTGTTTACCAAGGTATAGGCAAAACATCTAGCAACTGGTATATAATGGGAACTGCCCAATCAGAATGGGTGTCTATAAACAATAAGGATGACCATACCCACACCTAATAGCTGAAGAGCAGCCCAGCTCACTATACTCCAAACTCCTCTAAGCACTCTGATGAGAAGCTTCCTGGTTCCATCTTAGGGCTGGTGCTCCAACTCTGCTTCTTATGTCCAGGCTTGATATAGCTCACCTTATGGCCCTGTTTCAGGAGTTCCTGTCACCCACAGTCCTAGAGATGACCTTCTCATCTCCATACCATCTTACTGTCACTAGGGGAATCTAGGAAGATGGATGACACATATGAAAGACACAATTCATAGGGTGTCCTTAATGCCCCAACAGCTGGGGCAAAACATATGAGAAGATATAACACCAAATCACAGCTTTGAGAAATGTGCTGAAATGCAGGACCAAGAACAAGGAACTCAAAATGGGATATGGGAAGAAAGGTGGAGATGCCAGCTTCACTGAAGGGCTACAGCAGAAAATCCACCTAGTTTTACACAACTACAAAACCTTCAAAGTTATGTATAAATGACTTTTTGATATACTGAAAATAAAAATGGCTCATATATACAAGCAAAGTACTAAGCAGGAGAGTTTGTGGAAGAAATGGGAAATTAAGGTTGGAAAAGTAGATCAAGGTCAAATAGCTATGATTCATTAAAACCAGAACCTGAAATTTGAATTCTAATCTATAGGTAATAGAAAACAAATGACAAATATTTACAATCTACACATTTACTGAGATGTCCTGGTCCTCTACCCAAAAATGTTTTCAAGGCAGTATTTCCCAAAATTAGTTTCATGCAGTGCTAGTCCCTCAAGATTTTTGTTTTTTGCCAGGTGCAGTGGCACATCTCTGTAATTCCAGCAACTCAGGACACCAAGGCAGGAGGATTGTGAATTGGAAGTCAACCTCAGCAATTTAGTGAGACTCTCTCAAAATAAAAAATAAGTAAATAAAAGGACTAGGGATATAGCTTAGTGGCAAAGTGTCCCTGGGTTCAATTCCCAGTAAAAAACAAAAAGGATTTTTATATTTTTGCACATAGTTTGAGAAACATTCCATACCATATCCTACAGACATTCCCACCCTACCTCCATCTCCATGCTCAATGATCATTAACCTTGAAAGGTGCTGAACAGTCAAGAGCAAACAAACCTTTTCAGTTTTGTTTAGCATAGGGTTTCCCATATCTGCCCAGGTGCTTTATTTTTCTTGTAACATCTACAAACCTTCTATATTTGGGGAAATACTGATTGAGAGACTCAAAGATCATACACACATATGCTATTTTAGGCATTCATACAAGTAAACACGCATACCTTAAATTATTATGTACACAAACACGCACACACATACGCACACACACACAATTCAGCTATAGCAAAATTATCCTTGCAGCAAAGGAGTTTGTATAAGAGAATAAATGTTGTTTGAAGAGTTGATTGTTTTCTTGTTCTGGTAATAGGGGTCTCTTCTGCTGATGACTTCTATGACTTCTTTGAACTATTTATAGTCTATGAGGAAAACATTTAGATATGTGTGATTTACACACAAAGGAAATGAAAGGGAATCCCACAATTTTTGTTCTGTCCAAAAGCTAGATCAGTTCTTTCCCCAAAACTTCCTTAACCCCAAATAAAATGAACCACTCCCTATATTCTCAAATTTACTACCGCAGTCTATTACTAACCATACAGTTCTCTACTACAACCTTTCTCTTTATATTTATTTACTGATCTCCAGTTTCTTACTTAAAAGCCCACATCAACAGAAAAATTTAAATGGTATAATAAGCACCTGTATATGTTCTTAATTCACCAGCTATCTTCATTCTGCAGACATGCTATATTTTTGCAGCTGCTCTTTCACCCCGTGTATTTTTTTTCCTGATTCAGCTGAAAGTTGTAAATGTCAATGCACTTCACCACTATTACCAATATCTCAAAAAAGGACACTACCACAAACCACACTACCATTATTACATCTAAGAAAATTAATTAATTAACATTAATAAAATTAACATTATATTTAATATTACCCAATATTCAGTCCATATTCAAATTTCCCCAATTGCCTCCAAAATGTCCTTTTATCTTTTTTTTCCTCATGTAGAATTCAAAGTTCACAGATCCCAATTCATTGTTATATCACAAGTATTTTAATCTACAATAGATGCTCCCTCTCCCCCACATCTTTTTGGCAGGAACACTATATAGGCAAAGTTATAACTTTATTCCAATAGGAGATTCCATAACAGGTGAATCTAAACTTGATCATTTGGTTGAATTGGTGACCTCCCAACCTCCACACTGTAAGGACATTCTAAATGGTCCATGGTGAGATACTTTGAAATAATGTGAAAATCTCACTTCCCAACAACCTTCCACATAAAGGTTTCAGACTAGCTGATGAGTCTAGCTGAGCCAACTGTGAGACTAGGATCTGCACTGCACTGATTTTCTGCTTCTCTCATTCCTTTTATTGTGTATTTATTTTTCAAACAATGACCCATCACTGCGCATCCTCCCTTCTACTATACCTTCTCTCTGGTTACTTCTCCTGGAGCTTCCTCCTCCACCTTCTTGCTGATCACATTTGACAGCTCAGGCCCAACTAACCCTTTATGTGCTGACCCCATCACCTCACCTTCAGCAAACAGAAAAACCAACATGTAGTGGCTTACCAATCACAGTAACTTACAAAAATTAAAATGATTAATATGCACTGGGTTAAATTGAAGAGAACAGATAGAGGAAATCGGTTGTTTTTTTTTTTTTTTTTTTTTTTTTTTTAATTAGATTGCCTAAGCCCTGAAGGAAAATCTTTCCTCCTCACTAGGGTGCAGCTACTTGTTCTGTCACAATCAGGCTTTTGGTGTTAAACAAAAGCACCCTCATTTCTTCAGTTCCCTGATATGAGAATCTAAGAAGAAATGAGGTTTAGAAATCATTTATTAGTCAAATGCTCCCATTTTACATGGGAAAGGTGAAGGGACTTGCGCAAGGTCCCTCAGCTCCTTAATGGTGGAACTATGACGGAAGCCAGGATTCTAAAATACCCCCTACTTGTTCTTATTCATTCCCTTCGCAAGGGCCTTGTGAATCAGATATTTAATAGGCACAGAAGATGCTGTAGCATTCACGGCCTTTTAATTGCTAATTTGAATTTTAACCCCATCACCTTCCCATCTTTCAATTCTTCAAGTAAAATTTCCCATTAAGAGCCTCTTATTATTTAAAAACAAACAAACAAAAATCAACCTTCATTTCTGCCTGTCAAGAGGGAAAATTGAGGCAGCCCCAGGGAGCACATACCACCATTACTTTAACCAGAAAATGATAATAATGCTCATGATAATAATATTTAATAATAATAACAATTATTATTATCACCATCATTGTCTCGAGGACCTGCAGGAGGCAGCTTTCTGGGAAGCTGAAACGCCCTCCCAGTGACAGCTCCAGATATCTCGGGAAAAGACGCCAGTGGAGTCCACCCTTCTCCGTCGCCCGCTTGAACGAGGCCATGAGATGGATAAGACTCAGGGAGCGTATCAAACGTTCACAGGAGAAGAGAAAGTGGGGAACAAAGCCCAGCGTGGAAAAAACCATCCCCGCAGCCCGAGGGGACAGGAGACCGCGCCCTCATTGCAGCGGCAGTGCTGGTTGCATTTGTGCAGAACCGCAGTGCGGGGCGTGGGACCCACACCCGCCGGCTGCCACCCGCGCCACCCGCGCCACCCGCGCCCAACACCCGGCAGCTCAGCGCAGCCCTCGGGGATGGGAGTCAAGAAGCGGCCCGGCACTGAGCGCCTGCTTGGCCGAGCGCCGACACCGCGGAGCATCCTCCAGCGGACAGGGAGGGCGCAGCGGCCACCGGGCAGCCGGCGCGGGGACTGCAGCCAGAGGCTGGCGGGGACCAGTTACCCACCCGCCCCCGGAGCCCTCACCCGTCCGTGCGCGCATCTCGGAGCCAGCGGTGCTGGCCGTCGGTCTGTCAACCCCGAGGTAACGGGGTCGGATGAGCTGGGGCGGCGCCGCGGCCCGGGCAAGCGCGGCGATCAACAGGCGGCTCCCGGCCGGGCGCGGCGCCGGGGCGCGCTGCTGCAGCGGAGCAGGATGGGAAGCGTAGTTCCCGGCGGCGCGCAGCGGCCGCGCGGAGGCGGACCCTCGCCTACGCAGCAAAGGTTCTGCGGTCCTCACCTTTACCCCCTAACCCAGTAGGTGCCCTCCGGTAGAATCAGGGTCCGCACTCGTTAGCGTTCTGTAAAGGAGCCTCAGCTTGGGGAAAAGGCTTTGCAGGCTCTTTTGAGATGCTCCAGGCTAAGGATGGGGTGGGTGGCAGAGGCTTGTCAAGCTTGTAAGGAGCGTTGGGTGAGCATCATTACGTGGAGTCTTGTTAAGACGGGGTTCAGGAAAAGAATAGGCCTGCTCGAGGATTTACTGGCTGGGCGGGGGCGTGGGAAGGAGGAGTAACTGAGTTAATTGCCTCTGGAAGAGATAAGCAAGTTGGGGTTTAACGAGGTTAAAATTGTGACCTGAGGATGTTGGGGAGCCCGCGCACACGTGGTGGCTTCACTACTTGTGAAACTGGACGGTTTAGCCTATCTGAGACTTAGTATCCTCATCTGTAAAACAGGCTTAAAGCTTAAAGATGTACTGAGGATTAAAGGACCCATAACATTTGCCTATGTCAGGCACTTAGGTAATACTCAATAAAGGTTCCTTTCTTGGAAGTTACAGGGAGTTCTTGGGCACACTTCCTGCCAGGAAAGTCCTGCATATAGAACTAAACTAAAGAGAGATGAGACCTCATTGGGCTGGGTAAATGTTAAAATCCACTGGGTTTATTCCTAGTCGTTTATCCCTTTCCCTTCATTCCTGGATACGTACTGAGATATCCTCTCCTCTCTGCCTGTTTCTCAGGAGTTGCAAGATAGAGAAAACACTGTCTTATTCTGAAGCAACAAAGTTGGGTGGGATGACATAAAACAAAGCCAAAAATTATGAAGATATATGATGTAGTAAGAATTTATTTCCAGAAGCTTGTTCTAATTATATGTAGTTTTTCCTCCTTTTTAATCCCTTGCTGCACGATCTGATTACAACCTTTGCTTATGGCACTTATCTTGACAGTTTCAGATATGTTGAGTTTTGTTCAGTTGCTACTATGCAGTGTTTCACATTGTGGTGGAATTGGCACTTAGAGATGAGATGGAGGAAATTGAACCAAAGGGAAGTATGAAGCATGGCTGTGTCATCTCTGAAACTGGCAAAGGGTGAATGGAGGTGAAACAGCATTGTAGTCTGACATGGGGGATACAGTAATCATGTGGCCAAAATAAAGTGCTGTAGAGGAAATTCTATACTTAAAAATAACTCTTGGGCTGGGGCTGGGGCTCAGCGGTAGAGCGCTCACCTCGCACGTGCGAGTCTTTGGGTTCCATCCTCAGCACCACATAAAGATAAATGGGTGAAATGAAGGCATTGTGTCCAACTACAACTAGAAAATAAATATTTTTAAAAATAATAACTCCCCTTGGCATTTGTGAAAATATTTTCCTATTCATCTTCTCCTTTGATTTTTTCAACAAGCCTGTAAAATGGACAGGTGTTTTTCTCCAGTCAGAGTTATGTGAAGGACACTTAACTCAAGGTCCTTCAGCTGGTCAGTAAGCATAGGGTGTCTTTATGCTTTCCTTTGTACATTTCAGAACAGGACCATATCTTTCCCAATAAGTGGGGTGGATCAGAAAATAAAGTTAATTCTCTAAGGTTCTTAGAACTAGTGTGATGAACTCTGGCACACAGTAGCTGATGACTTGGGAGATCAGTGTGGTTTCCACTGTCAGTTGTGGTAATGGTCTGTACTATGGACCTCTTTGTCAGAATGGCAATTCTGAGCTGAAAACAATTAAATGTATCTTGTTTCCATGAGTGTATTACTTTGGCAGAGACCTGGATGGTGTTTATTCTTTGGGATACTATGTGTGTGTGTGTGTATATATACACACACACTCATGCATGTGTGTGCTCGTGTGCTTGTATTTTGAAGTTGTTGCACTTGAAAATTACAGCTGCTTTAAATTCTTAAACACTGGAAAGCCATCCTTTGGTTTTAAATGGTGGAGGGTTAGTAGAAGAGTACAATGGTGGTTTTAGCCCTTTAAAGCCTTTGGATAGTAACAGGTTCTTACTAGCCAACTCAAAAATTCTTTCGTTGACTGAATGTCTCTTTTAGTAGGGTTTGTTCCTGAAAGAGAATACTATTTTTTTTTTTTTGTTCTTTCAACATTGGCTTGGGTGACTTGCTGTCTCCTGAGCACTCTCATGTCTTTAGTTGTAGGGGAAAAGATGATGGAAGTGAAGGGAACTGGACTTGATGTTTATGGTTTGAGAGAGGAGAAATTAAGTTTTAATTAAGAACTAACTTTCTGCCTCTAGATTGAGGCTTAGGAGTAAAGAAAAAAAATTATCTTAAATTTAACATTTCATTTCAAATAGCATCAGTAACTTTTGAGCTCATGTCAAGCATTGGGCAGTTGGAGATTTTTATAGACAGGACTAAATAAATCCAGTTTCTAAGAATCCAGGCTGAATGAGGCTCCAAGAGTCAGACCAACAAGTTTTATTCTATGTTGAGTTTACTGGTAAGAATATTATTATCTTGATACTACCTCTCAAAGGTATTGTTCCAAAATGCCACTTATGAACTGAATGTTAAAGAGATAGATACAAAGAGTTATATTTGACAGAAGCTTGATGAAACTCTGGCATCTATTTGCCCTACAATGAGGGCTTTCGCTCTGTAATTGAATACTTTGTAGATACATTATGTGTATGTAATTTTATAAGTGTCCATATTTTTCTCATTTTTCATTGTGTAAAGTGTACAAAATCTCAAAGCATATTGTTTGTAATTATAGTGTGTAAATATTTTCTAATCATGTACATTGACGGGGTGGGGGACAAGTGGGTTATTCAAGTTTTTTTTTTAAGTGACCCTTTTGTATTGCAGTTTCAACAGATAACTGCCCATCAAATTTAAAACCACTTTTATACATTTTTATTTAGCAGTTACAATAAGAAAAATCTCTATTTTTAATTGTCTTTCTCCATTAAAAGAAAAATATTTCATCTATCCCTTTAAAATAAATGGCCAGACATCAGTTTATGCCCTTTTATTTATGACTCTGGTAGATATCTTCATTCTCCAGGTTATAGTCCAGTCAGTATTTGCATTTGGGTTCTCAGAAATTGTGTGATTCTGTTTTAGCACAAGTAGCCCATGGTTTTTCTCCCAAATAAAGTATTTTCCTTCACCCTCTTGAGTCCCCATGCTTTGTCTTGCTCCTCTTGTTGCCCAGTGAATGGGATGGTAGAGAGGGAGAAAATATTCATTGCACGGAGAATGTCAGGCTGCTTTTGGGACTTGGCAAACAAAGCTTGCACTGAGTGGTGGTGTGTTTGGCAATATTACTGTGCCAAAAATCACCTTGTTTAATTATCTGGATATATATGTCAAACTTATTACCCTTATTGCAAGCTGAAAATTAAGATACTTGTGTTTATGCTTTTGTGTGTAACCATTTGCCTTTTCTAACCTGCTTTTCTTGTTAGCTGAAAATATAGTTCTGTTAGTTAAGTGAAGAGGCTCATGCAGAAAACACATCTACATAGCAGTAAAGTAACAGCATTTGTACATTTAAATAAAATGTCTATCTCCTGATGGCAGTGGTGCCTTTGTCACTTTTTGGAAGGTTGGCGCTTTTTTCATTTTGAAATGCAAGTAGTAGCTTGCTTTTAACTTCACAAAATCTCCCCAGATGTAAATGATAGGTAATGGCATGTTATCATCCAGATTTAGTTGGAGCATTTGCATTTTTATTTTTATCAAAACAGATTATACTTGGTGGGGACTGACCACTAATAATGTATAGGGTCTTTAAGAATAATTTTTAAATCAAAGAAATAATAAATTTTTTGAGAAATGACCCATTAACAAGTGACTTGAGTTGGAGAATTAGTAGTTGACTCTTCTGGTTTGTCTCTGAGGGGGCAAGACTAGGTACTTGTGGCTGGCCATGTAGAGCAGTTAAGCATGATCTTGGTGGTTATTTCTCACTCATCAGCAGTGTTGGTGCACCTCATTATCTGTGCATTTGTTTTCTTAAGAGTCGTGTCAGCCAGTGAGTCCACCAGTTCTTAGGTAGTAAATGCAGATTTCCCTCTTCATTCATTTTTTTTCTTTTTAATATTTTTATACTACATCTTGTTTAAAGTCCTATGAATGATGTGTGTGTTGTTAAAACTGCTTTTTCTCAGTTTGAAAAAAAAAAGAATTAAATGAAATGGACCAAACCCATTTAAATCATAGTCTCAAATGTTCCCATTTATTTGTTATTCCAAATATCCTGTATAACAGTTTGTCTGACTTTTTTATATTGTGCATTTGTTAAATATTGTGCCTTTCGTTAAATAGGAACAGAGCTGCTTACAGATCCAGCCATAGGTTTTCTAGAGAAAGCTGATGGTAGCCTAAAAATAATGAAGCAGTTTTATTTATATTGTACTGAAGAGTAGCAAAGATACTTGGTAGTATCTTATTTCTTTGATTTTCACATAGTTCCTCACAAAAAAGATGGCTACACATGATGAAATGAATGGAACATTACTTTTTTTTTTTTTTTAAAGAAAGAATGTGAGCCAGGTTTATGACTTAGTTGAAACCCATCATTTCTGGACCATATCTTATAAAGTTTAACTTTTCAAATTGCTTTTTGGAAAGTGAAAGTGTAGAAATGAAACAGAACTTCTAGAGCTGGAAGGGAACTTACCAATCATCTTGTGTTGCCTCTTCTTTATGTAAACGAGGAAGTTGATATATTGACAACAAATGTCACATGGCAAAAAGTAAAACAAAAAAATCTATGTGGCAGTTATAGTGAAGTACTTTAGTTATTCAAAATGGGATATGTATCACATCTCATTGGGAACAGGTAGTAGATATTATGGGTTGCCTATTCAACTTCCAATCCGCTCTCATGTTTTTCTTTACAGAGTTCCATATGAGTGTTCTTCCATCAGGGACCGTGGCACTAACATTACCTCAGAGGCATACTCCTAAGCTTATTGTGGGAAAAAGGAATAGGATCCTCTTAACTGTACAAGATTAGGAGTGGGTACCTGGCTTTGTTCTGACCAGTAAGACCCAAGGAGAAGTCTGCTGAAAACACTTCTGGGAAAGTTTTCTTTGTTCTTAAGAGACATAAAGGGAAATGTGGCACCATCTCCACTGGATGCTATTGTATCTGGCTGTGTGACCTGAAGTTAGAATGACCATCTTAAAACCATCAGAGGATCCAGCTTCAGAACCAAAACAGTACACTGATGATGGCAGAGTGAAGAGACAGAATGAACTGGGGGTCTACAATGTTGTCAAGTCATTAAACCAATCAGCTTTGGTGCTATTTTCCTTCTGGATTTCTTGTTACATGAGATAATAAATATCTGCATTGTTGAGTCAATTTGAGACATGGTTTCTGTTAGTTGAAGCTGAAGGCATCCTAAGTGTGACTTTCATCCTAAGATGAAACCTGAAAGTAAGTCCTTTGGGTAGACTGAAAGACTACTTCCTAGAACTGATAAAAACAACCAACCACCATAAAATCACAGGCAAAGGAAATATGAGTGCATCTTATTGCATCACAGATAACAACATGGATTTTAACATCAGACAGACAGGTTTGAACCCAGATATTTACTGGGAGATTGACCGTGGCACAATTGCTTTAACTTCTCTAAGCCTTATTTTCTTTACCTCTAGACTAAGAATAATAATACCACAGGGAAATGTAGAGAAAAAGAGTAATATCACATAGGGGGCTGGGATTGTGGCTCAGTGGTAGAGCACTCACCTAGCACTTGCTAGGCGTGGGTTCGATCCTCAGCACCACATAAAAATAAATAATAAACAAATAAATAAAATAAAGGTATTGTGTCCAACTACTATATATATGTATATATACATATATATAAAACTACTATATATGTATATATACATATATAAAGTAATAACACATAGGGATGTTACAAAGATCAAATGCGATAATTTGTGTTATGTACACCAAAAAGTTTGTTAGTAAGGACTATAAGGGCAACAACTATGCTGATGATGTATGAATTAAATCTTATTCATAATGTAATTGGCAGCAAGCATTTTAAAGTGAATCACTATGTAATAGTGATTATGTTAAATGACGCACAGTGTAACCATCAGCAAAATCCAGAATATGGGAAACTACGTGACAAACAACACAGTTTCTTCTATAAATAAGTTGCAAGAAATATAAAACAGGGAGGAAGAGCTTACATATACATGGAACTACAATAGACAACCCAAATGGAATATGTGGATCTTTATTTGAACAAAGTAACTGTTTAAAAAAAAACCATTAATGACACAATTGGGGGAAATATGAACACGGGATGTTTGATTATGTGAAGGTTCTATTTGAAATGTTTTGGATATGATAATGGCATCATGATCATGTTTTTTAGAGTCCTTATCTTTTGAAGTGATAAACTGAATATTTACAGAAGAAATAATATGCCAGATGCAGTGGTACACACCTGTAATCCCAGCAACTAAAGAGGCTAAGGCAGGAGGGTCCTAAGTTCAAGGCCAGCCTCAGCATCTAGCAAGGCTCCATCTCAAAATTTTAAAAATAATAAAATAAGGGGCTGGAGTTGTGGCTCAGTGGGAGAGTGCTTGCCTAGCACATGTGAGGCACTGGGTTCGATCCTTAGTACGACATAAAAATAAATTAATTAATTAAATAAAGGTATTGTATCCATCTATAACTAAAAAAAAATTAAATTAAATTAAAAGGACTGGGATGTGGGCTGGGATGTAGCTCAGTGGTACAGCGCTTGCCTAGCATGTGTGAGGCACTGGAAACACTTCTTAAATAAACTTCTTTCATTCAAAAAGGAAAGAAAGAAAAAGAAAGAAAGAAAGAGGGAGGAAGGAAGGAAGGAAGATGGACAAGAAGGAAAGAAAGAAGGAAAGAGAGAAAGAAAAAGAAAGAAAGAGGGAGGGAGGGAGGAAGAGAGGGAGGGAGAGCAAGTTGGGCTCAGTGGCACATACTTCTAATCTCAGTGATGTGGGAGGCTGAGGCAGGAGAAAGGCAAGTTCCAGGCCAGCCTCAGCAACTTAGGCCCTAAGTAACTTATCAAGACCCTGTTTCAAAATAAAAAATAAAAAGGGATAGAGATGTAGCTCAGTGGTAGAGCACCCCTGGGTTCAATCCCCAATCCAAAAAAAAAAAAAAAAAAAAACAAGAAAAGAATGAAAGAACTAAACTCAATAACCTAACTTTATTCCTTGATAAGTTATAAAAAGAAAAGCAAATCAAACTCAAAGCTAACAGAGGAAAGGAATAAAAATTGAAGTTAATTTAAGAAAAACAGAGGTTAGGAAAATAATAGAATCGATGAAATTTCAATCTTTGAAAGCCGGCAAACCTTTAGCTAGATTGACAAAGAAAAAAAGAGGAGGTGCAAATAACTAAAATCAGGAATGAAGTGGGGACATTGTACTGACCAGACACAATGATAATAAAAGAATGCTATGAATAATTGTATGCCAATGAATTCGTCTACATGAAGTGAACAAATTCCTAGAAGCACACAAATTATATAAACTGAATCAAGAAGAAACTGAAGTCTTAGTGACCTACAACAAGAAAAGAGATTGACCCCAGTAGCTTGGGATGTTGAGGCAGGAGGATGGTGAGTTCAAAGCCAGCCTCAGGAAAAGCGAGGCGCTAAGCAACTCAGTGAAAGCCTATCTCTAAATAAAATACAACATAGGGCTGTGGATATGGCTTAGTGGTCGAGTGCCCCTGAGTTCAATCCCTGGTATCCCCCGCATCCCCCCAAAAGAAAAAGAGATTGAATTCCACTCTCTCCCAACAGAGAAAGCCTAGGACCAGAAGGCTTCACTGGTGAATTCTACAAAACATTTCAAGAATTAACACCAATTATTTTTATGCTTAAAAAATTAGCACAGGAGAGAACATCATTCTATGAGGCCAATATCACCCTGATACCCAAATCAGAGAAAAACACTAGAAAATTACATATGGATCAATATCCTTTATGAATCTTCAACAAAATACAAGCAAACTGAATCCAACAGTGCATTAGAAGGATTATACACCATGATCAAGTGGAATTTATCCCAGAAATTCAGGCTATTTAACATAAGAAAATGGGCATCTTATTTGTAGAACATGTCATATTTATAAAATAAAGGGGAAACACATTATCATCTCAATTGATGCAGGAAAGACATTTGACAATATCAGCATTCATAAGTTATTTTAAAAAAAGCTCTCAGAAAACACGGAATGGAAGGAAAGTTTCTGGACATGAACAACCCACAGCTAACATCCTACTCAATGGGGAAAAACAAAAATCAGAAATGAGGTAAGGGTACCACGTCCTCTTTCCTCTTTCACCACTGCTGTTTATTATGTTACTGGATAGCAAGACCTATTACACGAGAAAAAGAAAGAAAAGGCATCAAAATTGGAAAGGAAGAAGTAGAACTGTCTCTATTTGCAGATCACATGATTCTATATGTAGAAAAGGATCCACAAGAAAGCTACTATAGGGCTGGGGATGTGGCTCAAGCGGTAGCGCCCTCCCCTGGCATGTGTGTGGCCCGGGTTCGATCCTCAGCACCACATACAAACAAAGATGTTGTGTCAACCAAAAACTAACTAAATAAATAAATTCTCTCTCTCTCTCTCCCTCTCTCTCTCTCTCTCTTTTTTAAAAAAGAAAGCTATTATAGTTAATAAAAGAATTCAGCAAATTTGTAGAGAACAAGATTAACATACACACAAATCAGATGCTTCTATTCACCAGCAATGGACAATTGGAAAAGAAAATTTAAAAAGAAATTTCATTCACAGTAGTATCTAAAAGAATAATATTCCTGGGAATAGATTTAACCAAGGAAGTGGAAGGCTTGTGCTCTGGAAATTACAAAACTTACTACAAAATGAAAACACTAGTTTTGGCATGAGGAGAGACTTACAGACCGTGGAGTATAATTGAGAGTTCAGAAATAAACCACATATCTAGGGCCAGTTAATTTTTCTATTTTCCTTTTGGCAATTCAGAGGATCCAACCCATGCACTCATGAAGGCTAGCCAAAAACTCTACCACTGAGCAATATCCCCAGACCATCAGTTGATTTTTGACAAGAGCAATAAGTCCAATCGACAAAGAATAGTTTCTTCAAATGGTGCTGGGCAAACTTGATTTTCTCATGCAAAAGAATGAATTTGGTCTCCTATCTCAAGCCAATTTAAATAATTAATTCAAAATTGATCAGTGGCACAAATATGAGAGCTAAGACCCTAACACTCAGTAGAAAACATAGGGGTACATCTTTGTGACCTTGGATTGGCAATGGATTCTTGGATATGATACCAAAGCATAAACACTTAAAAAAATAAAACTGGACTTTATTAACATTGAAAAATTGTGTCCAACAAAGAACATTAACCAAAAATGAAGGGGTTGGGAATGTAGCTCAATGGTTGAATGCATGATTAATCTATAAAAGGCCTTCAATTAAATTCATAACACCTAAAACAAAAGATGTGGAAATACAAGCTACAGAATGTGAAAAAAAAACATTGCAAGTCATATATCTGATAAGGGTTTAATATATATAAAATATCAATAATGCAAAAACAAAAAAGACTAAACTCCAAATTTTTAAAAATGGGCAAAGAATTTAAATGGACATTTCTGCAAGGAATATATACACATAGCAAATAAGCATGTGAAATGATGCTCAACACTATTAGTCATTAGTGAGATGAAAATTAAAACCAAAATGAGGTCTGGGAGTGTGTCTCAGTGGTAGAGTATTTGTCTAACATATGGAGGCCCTAGGTTCCATCCCCAGCACTGCCCCCTACACACACACACACACACACACACTCCAAACCCCCAAAAACCCAAAATGAATGAGATACTGTCTCACATACTAGGACAGCTACAATAGTTTTTTAAAGGAAAATTGCAAGTATTAGCGAAGATATGAGGAAATTTGGACCCTCATACATGGCTGGTAAGAATGTAAAATGGTATAGCTACTATGGAAAACAGCTTGGTTACTTTTACTCAAAAGGACAAACATAGAATTACCACATGAACCAGTAATTCCACTTATAGGTATCCACCCTAAGCCATTGAAAGCAGAGATGGGAACAGATACTTGTATATCAATGTTCCTAGTATGCCAGTTGGTATACTTTTGGCTAGTGTGTATATAAATATTGTATGTAATTTTTATATATATATATAACTTACAGTATATAATATTTTATATATCATGCTTAATTTTCAGAATCTATTTGGATCCTGATTTTCATATAAAAATTAATTGCATTTTATGTAATGAGGCATACTTCAAATATTTTATTCAAACATTTTTGGTTTCTTGGGATACCTGTATCCTCTCTCAGTTTCTAACTTGTTTGATTTTCTTTAAGGTGTTTTTTTGTTAGGCAAAATTCTTGTTTTAATTCTGTCTTGCTTGTCAATCTTTCTTTTATGAGTACTCTATTTTTGCCTTACCAGAGAAACCCTTTTTTACTCTGGGATTGTATCTCTCTGTATATTCTAAAAGTTTTGTCTTTCTCAATTAAGTTTTTATCTGAAACTAAATTTTGCATAGAACAGGGAGTACAGGTGTAGATGACCACTTGCCTTGATTTTTATGTATTTCATAAACCATTCCCCAGTGATAGACAATGCCATCTTTGTCACAAATGAAGTCCTCATGCATTTATGGTTCTGTTTCCTGGTTGCACTATTCTTTCTTTTATGATTTTATTGGTGCATTATAATTATACATAATAGCAGGTTCATTGTATGACATATTCATACATGCAAATAACAAAGGTTGATCAATTAACTCCCCAGTACCTCCACTTCCTCTCCCTTTTGTCCCTCCCCCTTGACCCCATCCTCTACTCCAGTGGTCCTTCTTCTGTTTTCAGTGAGATCTCTTTTTTATTTCCTTTTTCCTCTCAGCTTCTACATATGAGAGAAAGTATTCGATCCTTGACTTTCTGAGTCTGTCTTATTTCACTTAGCATTATGCTCTCCAGTTCCATCATGATTGTACTATTCTTATCCATTAGTCTCTCATTGAGAATGTCACCCTCTATTAATTGTTTTCTTCTCCACTGTACTGGGGTTGAACGCAGGGGTGCTCTACCACTGAGCTATATCCCCAGTATTTTGTATTTTTTATTTCGAGACAGGATCTCACTGGCCTGGAACTGGTGATCCTCCTGCCTCAGCCTCCTGAGTAGTTGGGATTACAGGCATGCTTCACTGCAACTGGCTTCTATATCTTTATGTATTTGTTTAAGCACATTGTTTATGGCTCTGCCTTTTAGGTCTCTCTTGTTTGGATACATAAGGTTGTGTGTGTGTGTGTGTGTGTATATATATATATATATATATATATATATATATATATATATATATTATTTTAACTGCCTGGCTCAATTATGAATTTTATTTAAAATATTTGATCTAAATTGTATGTATGTGTAGTAGGAGAACCTCTATGTTAGTTTAGACAGCCAGGATGCCAGAACCAGAGCCCTAGATATGTGCCTTTTCAATTTTGCTAGATATTGCTCTATAGTTCTTCAAAGTGATGATACCAACTGGCACTGCTACAACCACTATTTGAAAGTTGTTTGACAACCTCAACTGTTCTTAGAATTAATTTTTATTAATATAATGCCTATGAGATTGTGGTTTTAGGTTGAATTTCTTTGCTTACTGGCAAGGTTGAACTTCTTTTCCAAGGTTTAGTGGCCATTCGAGTGTTCTTTTCTGTAAATTATTTGTTCACAATTTTGACCATTTTTTTCTAATTGGTGTTTGTCCTTTACTAATTTGTAAGGAGTTTAATATATTCTAGATAATAATATTTTGTCATTTATATTTATGGCAAATATCTTTACCCATTTTTATCTTGTTTATTCACTGAGTTGCTTAGCGCCTCGCTTTTGTTGAGGCTGGCTTTGAACTCACCATCCTCCTGCCTTTGATGGGTAGAAGTATTTATTGTTAAAGTATTGGATTTATCAGTCTCTCTTTTTCTTTGTGGTTTGTATTTTGGTATTTTGTTTAAAAAATCCTTTGCTATCTCAAGGTTACAAAGATGCTGTTGTAAAATTGTTAAGGTTTGATTTTCTCAAGTAGGTCATGAATTAGTCTGTAGTTGATTTTGGTGTATGGGATGAGGCAGAAATCCAGCTTCATGTTTTCTCACTTGGATAACAGCAACATTTAGTGAATATGTAATTTTATGTCTATTATAGATTAAGTTCCATAATATGCAGAGGTTTGTTTCTGGGTTTTCCTTATTATCTTTTTGTTATACTCGTCTATCAGCATCAGTACTATTACTAGTTTAGTCTTAGTGGTTTTACTGTAAATCTTGATGGCTGTGAGGGCAAGTCCTTCTTTTTCATTCTTCTTTAGGAATGTTTTGTCTTGCTCTCTCCTTCCTAGTTTTCAAGTCCAGAGCTGCTTTCTTTGCCATGCCCTTCCCCCATGATGCTCTGCCTCACCTCAAGACAAGACCAATGAAGTCTGCTATTTTTGGACTGAACCTGTGAAACTGACTTAAGGTTTCACTAATCTGTAAACCACTGAAAATGAAAGAAGCTGTTTTTGAAACATTAACTGCCAGAAGCCACCCTGAAATGTGTGTGGACCTTTTCAGCATTGAAGCCATTGAAGGGGGCAGATATGGTATCTGGGAACTCAAAGCCGCAGTCCCACTAACGAGATGGCCCCATACACATGAACTCCCACTGAGCTCTTCCCAAAGTTTCCGCACAGCACCACAGATAGGCGTGACCCATTAGGAACCGAGCATCCTACCTGCCCCCAACTCTAGCCTGTTTTTTGAAGAACTTTCTATTGAATCCCTTTCATCTGTTCCGATATAAATAAAGCAAGCAAAGGCTCCTTTCTTTGTTAGAAGCTGCACCCCTCTGGTCAGTTTGACAGTCTGTCTCTGGCCGGCGCTGAAACTGTGTTTCTGTGTCCTGTGGTTATTTCGTAGTACTATTTTCTTAGCTTTTATTTCTTAGCCAGCCCATCCCTCCAGAAGGGAACCCTTTCCCTTGCCCACGAGGGATGTGCACGATAATTAACTCATTGACTAGGAGCAATAAAAATTCATCCCAATTAGGGTACCTGGAACTTTTTTTTTTCTTTCTCTTTTGGTACGGGAGATTGAATCTAAGGTGCTCAACCACTGAGTCACATCCCCCGCCCTTTATATATATATATATATGTATATATATGTGAGTATATATATGTGATATATATATATATATATATATATATATATATATATATATATATATATATATATTTTGGAAACAAGTTTTTGTTAAGTTGCTTACAACCTTGCTAAATTGCTGAGGCTGGCTTTGAACTCACAATCTTCCTGCCTTAGCCTCCCAAGCTGCTGGGATTTCAGGTGTGTGTCACTGCACCAGGCCACTACCTGGAATTTCTGCAGAGCTATTTTCCAGACTTTTTCTGTATGTTTGAATGATGCCATTTCCCCCTAATCTTTTCAGAACCAGAACTAGGTTTGGCAAACTTGGTGATGACAGAGAAATGTAAATATTAAAGCATGCCAGAGCTGAAATCCACTTCAAGTCAATTCAGTGTCTTATTTCAGTGACATCTTCTCGCTTGGACCAAATCCAACTTACATCAAATCCGGACCATGCCTTCTTGCCATCCTGTGCAAACAGCAAAACCAGGAACTAAAAGTCACAGGGTTAAAAACCAAATATACACCAATGTACTCTATTAATTGTTGCAGAAGACTGAATACTTCAATAAAGTAAAATACTGTGACTAAATATTGTAATTGTCTTTCCTTTAACAATAAAATGTATTTCAAACGTTAACCTACCTTATAACAAATAACTCTTTACTCTTGTTAATAGTTATTTCCTTAGAGAAATATTAAACTATCATATAAGTAAAAGTACCATGGCTACAGTGATAGCTTTATTTACAAGGATGCATACTACTCTAATGTTATACATTTTTATCACCAACTTCTCAATCAAACATACAAATAAGTAGAAAATATATGAAAATGAGATAAATTGTGGTATATATACAAAATAGAATCTTACTCAGCCATAAAGAATAATAATTTAATGACATATACTGGTAAACGGTTGAATCATGCTAAGTGAAATAAGCCAATCCCAACAAAAAACAAAGGTCAAATATTCTCTCTGCTATATGGTGGAAGCTAATACACAAGTAGGGAAGAAGGAAAGAATAGAAGTTCAGTGGATTAAACAAAGGGGAATGAAGGGAAGGGAGAGGGGATAAGAATAGGAAAGGTAGTGAAATGAGTCTGACATTAATTTCCTACTTGCATATATGAATACATCACAGTGAATGTAAATATTGTGTATATCCACAAGACTGGGATCCTAATTAGAAGATATAATCCATGTTTGTATAAATATGTCAAAATTGACTCAACTGTGATATATAACTAAAAAGAATAAATAAAAATAAACAAATAACTAAATACACAGAAAATGAGAATATCACAAAAAATGTCTTGAGACAAAAATAAAATTAGAAATGGCCATTCATAAATCATCTATCCACAGAAAGTTCAAGAAGAGAAGGCCTGGTATGTATTCAGCAGAGTCCTGAGAGAGTTAAAGGTCTCTCTGGTGCTGGTAAGATGGGCCTAAAAAAGTGGAAGCCTTAGGTTGAAGCTCAGTAGTACAGCGCTTGCCTAGCATGTGCAAGGCCCTGGGTTCGATCCTCAGCACCACATAAAGATAAATAAATAAAATAAAGATATTGTGTCCAACTAAAACTAAAAAATAAATATTAAAAAAATGGAAGCCAATCCATAACTTCGATGAAACCATCTGCTTTTCATCTGCTTGCACTTTCTACCAAAAAATACTTCAGTAGACTAAAGAGAAAATAGACCTCAGTATATTTTTCCAGGAGAAGCAGAAAAATCCCAGGAAAGGGGAAAAAAATATCAACCAACCTCCCTCTTCTCCCCATTTCTCAGTGACCCTAAAGGAAATAAATAATGCTTTTCTTCTCAGGGGGCTTAACCAATATGTATTTAATTCTTTTATACAAGTGCACTTGCCCCACCAAACCTGCTTAATCTACTCACCAAGTCCTTCAATTTTATTGAAAGGAGACAGAACCTAATAGATTAAAATACGTTAAATGCATTTGCCTGTTTAAGTTAGTATCAGAGATTTTCCTATGGGGCAGGGATTTTGAGGGTGGCAAACACAAGCAAATTAGTGCTAGAGTAGACGGTTCCCTCCCAAATCAGAGAGTTACAAGAAGGGATGGTAAAACACTGAATTCCTAATTTTTCCGAAATTCAGCTCTGACATTTTCGATGATTCACAAATGATTAAAGTATAATTAAGGATTTTTCTCCAATACACATTTAAAAAATATATTTAAGAGTGAAAATTGCCCTTTGAGACATATAAATCTCATTAACATGGCCATTTCTGATGTTTTTTTCTTTTATCATCCTGACTTCATTGTGAAGGAGATTTGATCCCAGAGAGCCCATTATTTCAAATGATCATTATGACATTATTGTTCTGCTATGTGCTTAAAAATAGGCTTAGATATATGGGAGAGCAGAATGAACCATAAAGTTACTCAGGGGCTGTTGGAATTAAGGCTATATCCAAGGCATTTCAATAAACAGGGCTTAGGTGAAATTCAATGGAAGCTGCAAAGATGTTGGGATTTCTTTTAGCTTGGGAGAATCCAGGAAAGTTTCAAGGTGAGGATGGTTTAACGACTGGACCAAGAAAGGTAGGTAAGACTTGAATATGTAGAATCGAGAAGGCTTCCGGGAGGAAAATGCATTGGGGACAAACTTAAATGCATTCTCAAGTATTCTAAGTCTTAGCAATGCTTTCTAGGCATTTCCAAGAGTCTTATCCCAACAACATACAATTTTTCATTCTACCTTGCATCCCTCAGCAACTCAAGTACATTCTTACATGACCTAACTTCTGGGATCAATCATTGTCATTGTTCCCTTGCATGAATCCTCAATTTCCTTGACCCTTTCTATACTGGCTTGGCAAAACTCCAACCATGGGTTTAATTAAATTATTTTCCTATTTCATACCTACACCATGCAGATGAACATGACTGGGTAAAATTACATAGTCATGTTAACTTATCTCTCTTAAATTTGTTACCTTAGCCAGTTACCATGGCACATGCCTGTAAATCCCAGTGGCTTCAGAGGCTGAGGCAGGAGGATGGAAAGTTCAAAGCCAATCTCAGAAACTTAATAAGGATTTAAGCAACTTTGTGAGACCCTGTCTCAAATTTAAAATGTTAAAAAAGGCTGGGGATGTTGCTCAGTGGTTAAGCACCCCTTGGTTCAATTCCCAGTGCCGGAAAAAAAATTGTTACTTCTTGTAATGACTCTTAAGACAGGAAGTTGTATTTCCCAGTTCCTTCACTTTCATGTCCTTCCATTTCATATTTCCTTTTTTCCTTGACATCTAACACTTTTTTTCTCATTTGTCCTCTTAGTGACATTACCTTCACTTTTACTGAAAAAAAAATGTTATCAAAAGAAAAAGTATGGGGATGGCATTGTGGCTCACTGGGAGAGCATTTTCCTAGCATGTGTGAAGCACTGGGTTCAATTCTCAGCACTACACAAAAATAATAAATAAACAAAATGAAGGTATTGTGTCCATCTACAACTAAAAAAAAATTTTAAAGAGAAAGTACAAGCTCCCATTCCCACATATATCCGCCTACTAGTATTTATACCTAAATTTTGCCTTACCTTCTTATTAATAGAGATAAATTTTGTGCCACCTCTGAGATTGACCCTTTCATTTATATAATGGATTTTACCCCCAGGAAATTATGCCAGAAATTTATTAATCTCCCATCCCAGAATTTTCCTCCTCTTTTGAATTATTCTCAATTGTATAAATGCATGCTGTTACTTGTTCTAAATAAAAACAAACAAACAAATAAATAAATAATGTTATGATGTATGAAGTATACCTCAATAAAGCTATTATTTAAAAAATTAAATTTGAACTAAAAAAAGGAATATTTCATCTCTTCTTAGCTCTTATCTTTCATATGAATTTTAGAATAACTTTGCCAGGCCTTTGAAGAATCCTGTGGGGATTTTTGGATTTTAATGAGTTTATACATTAGTTTAGGAAGAAAATTATGTTTTCATTACTTTATCATTTCCTATTCATAAATTTTGTACATATCTGTTTTTACTTATATTTTCTGTTATGTCCTTCAACAAAGTTTCATATTTTTCCATGTATATATCTTTTTATCTAAATTTATTCCTAGGTATTTTTGTTGGGAAGTGGAATATCATCTTTTTAACACTTATTTTTCTCTGATTGAGTAATGCAATTGATGTTTGCACATTATTTTTGTATTCTGTAACTTTGACTAACTTTTTTGGGGGGTGGGTACTTGGGATTTTACTCAAGGGTGCTTTACCACTGAGCTACACCCATAGTCTTTTTTATTTTTTTGAATCGGTGTTTTGCTAAGTTGCTGAGGGTTTCACTAAGTTGCTGAGGCTGGTCTTGAACTTGGAATCCTCCTGCCTCAGCCTCCCAAGTCACAGGACATACACCTGTCCACCAATGCACTCAGTTGTAATTTTGATTAAATATTAATAGCTTGGGGCTGGGGATGTGGCTCAAGCGGTAGCGAGCTCGCCTGACATGTGTGCAGCCCAGGTTTGATCCTCAGCACCACATACAAACAAAGATGTTGTGTCTGCCGAAAACCAAAAAATAAATATTAAAATTCTCTCTCTCTCTCTCTTTAAAAAAATATTAATAGCTTGAACCATTTCTGTTGTAGACATTATCTGTGTAGCCTGTCAACATTTATTATTATTGACTGTGTTAGTTTTCTGTCACTGTGACAAAATACCTGAGATGATCCTAAAGAGAGGAAAGGTTTATTGTGGTTTATAGTTTAAGTCCATAATCTGTTTGCCTCCATTGCCTTTGGGCCCATGGCAACCAAAAAAGTAGAGAAGATGAGGGGAGGGGAGAGGGGGGGGGAAGGAGGGGGAAGGAGAAGAAGAGAAGAAAAGAGGAGAGAAGACAGATCATGGTTTTAATATTCCCTACAAGGGCATATTCCCATAGGAACACTTGCAGTTACAGCCCACCTCTTAAAGGTTCTGCTACCTTCCAAATGTGCTATGGGCGAAGGACCAAACCTTTAACATACGGGCCTTTGGAGGATACATAGAAGCCATAGTACCTGCTATATGTAAACAAAGGTTTGTTCATTTCATTTTAAGTTTCTCTTCTTTTTGTCCCTTTCTTTTGCCAAGGACATCCAGAGCCATGTTAAATAGATTTAGTAACAGAAGGCTTCCTTTCAATAGTCTTCTCAAAATAAATGCTTCTGATATTTTATTAATTGTGAAGTTTGTGCTCTGGTATGTAGATACACATAAAAGGAAAAAAACTGGTACTAGGGATTGAACCCAGGGGCCCTTTACCACTGAGCCATATCCCCAGCCCTTTTTATTTTTTTTTAATTTTGAGATGGGCTGTCACTAAATTGCTTAGTGCCTTGCTAAATTGCTGAGGCTGGCTTTGAACTTGTGATTTTCTTACCTCAGGCTCCCAAATCGCTGGGATTACAGGTGTGTGCCACCATACCAGGCCTCAGTTTTCAAATTTATCTTCCTGTTTCCTTATTTAGATCTGTATTTACCCTTTAATTCACCATTTCTCAAACTGCAGGAGTTCTGAGACAAGAGTTTCTACAGTTACATCTGTTTGAGAAATGCAGTGTCAAATGAAATAAAATAGTTTACTTCTAGAACTTCATTATTCTTATGTGCACTGTGAATCTCCGAAAAAAAAAAAAGAAAGAAAGAAATACAGCTTGTAATATCATTCCTAATTGATTGGAACTAATTGAAATTAATTATGGAGCCTGGCACAGTGGCGGATGCCTGTAATCCCAGCAATTTGGGAGGCTGAGGTAGGAGGATCTCGAGTTCAAAGCCAGTCTCAGAAACTTAGTGAGGCACTTAGCAACTCAGAAAGACCCTGTCTCTAAATAAAATATTTTTAAAAGGGCTGGGGAGATGGCTCAGTGGTTCAGTGCCCCTGGGTTCAATTCCCAGTATCAAAAACAAAACAAAAAATAAAAATAAAAAAGCAGAAAAAAGTTAATTATGGAATTTTTTGCACTGACCAACTAATAACAGCTTATGTGACCTAGTTCTTTAATCTTCAGATAGAATCATCCAGTCTTTTACTATGCTTTTCTGATGGAAAACTTGTTATATGCTGTCTCATTGCTAGACTGTAAACTCTTTGAAGGTGGATACTTCTTTTTTGAAACATTACCTGATTTTATGTATGTGTAGAGACCCTGGGGTTCTGCCTCTCTCTTGAGTCTTGGAAGGGGCACACTGGATACCACCCAGAAGTTCATGCATGGCAGGCTTGAGCTATTCAATCTAATTCAGACTTCAGGATCTTTTTGTTACATCTCAATTATACTACTTGTGAATTTAGGAGCTAGGTACTGCTGGAGCTTAAAAGATGAGTAAGACCTAGTTATGCTTTCCATCAGCATTTATCAGTGGTGGAGATCAGACAAGTGCATGAATGATTCAAACAACACACAATGAGTTCAAAAGAAAACAAGAGGTACAGAGCACATTTGGAGGACAAAGAAACAACTGGGCAGGTGAGGGAGAGGAACAATTGGGAAGATTAAGAAAAAAATCTCATGGAGGATATATTATTTGGGAAAGACCTTAAAGATTTAAAAAATGTAGACTTTTTTTAGGGTAGGGTATTTGGAAGAGTAGAATTACAGATGGAGGGCATAGCATAAGTAAGGCATGGATGTAGGAATAAGTAAGCAAGTTCAAGTAGCTCTGTTTTGCAGGAACATTTGGAATATATGGAATGAGTTATAGATGACCATTGCATAAATAATAAAAATAGGAAGAGGAACTTGAATGCCAATTTGGCTTTATATTGATGCTGCTGTCCTCAGAGAGCCACGATAAAAGTTTCTTAATGGAAGGGTGATATGGGGACAACTTGCTTCTTTCCCACCTCTTTCCTTTGCCTCTGTCCAACACAGAGCTATTCCCTTTGCCTCTGTCCAACACAGTAATATATCAAAACTTCAGCCAATAAATCAAACTTCCTGTCTCCTGATCTACCTATGGAGATATTTTTGGAAAGCTGTCCAAAAATACTATAGAAACTAGGATATTAGAATCTAGTATAATGTGCCTGAATCTTTGTATAACATGCCTGAAACCAGGGTGTTGAGGAGAGGGTGTCTTGGAGGAGAACGTGTTTAGATGAAGAGTACAGATGAGAGTTCTTAGGTGGATTTAACAATAGTACCGAGGGGAATTATGCTTTCAGGTGTCAAAAAGGAAACCAGTAAGAAAAAACAACAGATGGATGTATATGGCAAATTCCAACTAGTGAGCCAGGAGAAAAAAAACTGTAGCTAGTAAGCGGTTGTGAAAAGGTGAGTGAACTCCAAACAACTGGAGGGTTAGTTCGAGGCCACCCACCAGCCTTTAAAAGCGCTATCCCTCCTGGGGTTATGTTTTAAGAACTTCTAGTAGAGTTGAGATGGGCCTAGGGAAGCTGTGTTTGATGATCTTAATGTTTCTGTGACCTGGACTTTTAGGTCATCAGAGTAAACGGGTTGGGGGAGGAAAGTACCTTTGGCATTGAAAGTGCCTGAATGTCTGGGCAAGCTGGTCCCTGCTGGGAATCAATAAAAGAGGCAGAGCAATGGTTCCAGGAGGTTTTTTTCCCCCTCACTGCTTCTAAGACCCGGTTCTACTTAGGCTTTGTCAGCAAAGTCCAGGTCCGGGGGTCCACTAGAGGACAAGGACGCCTCCGGATGGGCCTCTCTTAACCCCTAGGGCCGCAGGATTTGGCGCGCCCCCGCTTCCTCGCTCCATAGGGCCCGGCAGGCTCGGGCGGCAGGGTGGAGCTGCCGCAGTCCGCCAGACTGCTGCGGGCGCTCACTTCGCTCTTGGCCTGGTAGGTGCGCCTGTGTCGCCGGCGCCCGGGGAAGGCAGGCCTTGCAGGAGGGAGACGCCCGCCATGCCCGGCCCGCAGCTCCCCTCCTCGGCTTCCCGCCCGCCGCCCCCGCGGAACGACCAGCCGCAGCCCCTGTGAGGAGGAAGAGGCGGCGGCGGCGGCGGCGGCGGCAGAGGAGGCACCGCCCCCTTGGCAGCTCCCCGACCTGGCGGCCTCGGCAGGACCCATGGCGGACTCCTCGCCCGCGTTGTCCCTGCGGGAAGGCGGCCCCCGCGCGCCGCGGCCCTTAGCCCCCTCGCCGCCGCCGCGCTCGCGTTCCGGCTCGGAGTCCGAGGAGGCCGAGCTGTCGGTGAGCCTGGCCCGCACCAAGACCCGCTCGTACGGCAGCACCGCCAGCGTGCGGGCGCCGCTGGGCGCCGGCGTCATCGAGCGCCTGGTGGAGCACCGGGTCCGCGCCGACGACACGCTGCAGGGCATCGCGCTCAAGTACGGAGTCACGGTGAGCAGGGCGCGCCGCCGCGGCCCGGGCTGGCGGCTCCGGGGCGGGGGAGGGGGACGGGAGGACTCGGGTGTGGAGACGGCAGCCAGCCGTCCCCGCGCGGCTCGGCCCCAAGCACTCGCCTGGCGCGCGCTGCTGGCTGCAGCGATGGTCGCCCAAGCCGGTCCTGCAGCCAGAGGGGCGGGCTGCCAGTGCTCCCTCCCCAGGTAGCTGCCTCCAGTTCCCAGCGCCCTGCCCAGACTCTGAACAGATCAGTTGCGTGAGGAAGATCAAAGAGGACCAGGGCTTTGGTATCACCGGCAGCCACCTTCACCCGATTTGCTCTCGCCATCTCACTGCTATATATTTACTCAAAGCCGCACTGAGGTGGATTCTGTTCTCCTTGTAAACAAGCTCTATGATGAGTCAGGAAGGGTACAGTTGTGCCCTTTGTATGGTACTGGTTCTATCGATTATGCTTCTTTATTTAGAAGTGAAATTACACCCCTGGGCTCACTGGCAACCGTGAATGTGACACCTGTGGAGAGAGCTGTGTTTATTACAAATTTATGTGTGTGCGTCTTGGGTATATTGCATTACACCTCTGGGAAGAACATGGAAACCTGAGGGAACAAATTGTTTCATTAAAATTACTTATAATTAACTCTGAGCTATGTGATGGCCTTTTTACATTTGAGTTGAGTATCAGTTTTCAGTGTTCTTTCCTGAAGCACCTTAGACAGCAGTGAGAAGAAATGTGATCATATTTTTCTCTTGAAGTGAAACTCCGACTCATTGCCAAGGATGGAAGTAATCTGTTTTGCATATTTAAGCAGGTATATGTTTACCATTAGGTCTCTCTGTCAATTTAACATTTTTTAAATTAATTAACTTATTTTCATTGAGTTTATATGACAGCAATACGTATTTTGATTCATTGTACACAATTGCAGCACAACTTTAAATTTTTCTGGTTGTACACCGTGTAGTATCACACCATATGTGCAGTCATACATGTATCTAGGGTAATGATGCCCGTCTCATTCCATCATCTTTCCTGTGCCGTTGCATCCTTCCCATCCATCCCTCCCCTTTGCCCAATCAAAGTTCCTCCATTTTTCCCAAGCACCCCCACCCCTATTATGGATCAGCAAGCACTAATCAGAGAGAACATTCTGCCTTTGGTTTTTTGGGATTGGCTTACTTCACTTAGCATGATATTCTCCAGTTCCATCCATGTACCTGCAAATGCCATGATTTTATTCTCTTTTAATGCCGAGTAATATTCCATTGTGTATATATACCACAGGTCCTTTACCCATTGATCTATTGAAAGGCATCTAGGTTGCTTCCACAATTTAGCTATTGTGAATTGAGCTGCTATGAACATTGATGTGGCTGCCTCACTGAAGTATGCTATTTTTAAGTGCTTTGGGTATAGATGGAAGAGTGGGATAGCTGGGTCAAATGGTGGTTCCATTCCAAGTTTTCTAAGGAATCTCCATACTGCTTTCCAGACTGGTTGCACTAATTTGCAGTCCCACCAGCAATGTATGAGTATGCCTTTTTCCCCACATCCTCACCAACATTTTTTGTTGTCTGTATTCTTGATAACTGCTATTCTGACTGGTGTGAGATGAAATCTTAGAGTAGTTTCCATTTGCATTTCTCTAATTAGAATAGATGTTGAATATTTTTTCATATATTTGTTGATTGTATATCTTCTTCTGAGAAGTATCTGTTCAGCTCCTTAGTCCATTTATTGATTGGGTTGTTTAGTTTTTTAGTGTTAAGTTTTTTGAATTCTTTATATATCCTAGAGATTAGTGCTCTGATGTGTATGGCTAAAATTTGCTCCCAAAATGTAGGCTCTCTGTTCACCTCACTGGTGGTTTCTTTTGCTGAGAAGAAGATTTTTAGTTTGAGTCCATCCCATTTATTAATTCTTGATTTTATTTCTTGTGCTTTAGGAGTCTTGTTAAGGAAGTCGGGGCCTAATCTGATGTGATGAAGATTTGGTCTTACTTTTTCCTCTATTAATCGAAGGCTGTCTGGACTAATTCCTACGTCCTTGATCCACTTTGAGTTGAGTTTTCATTTTGAGAGCAGGATCCTTGCTGTGCAGTCATATACTGACATGCCATGGAGAACCCCTATTCTGACCTCTTGGGAGTTATCTAAATTGAACATAGACCTATAGTTCTCCATGTATCAGTGGGGCCTGGTTTGGGTCAGAGCCAGAGAAAAGCCCAGTTGGAAAATACCCATAGCTACTCTTTGTTAATTCTTGCTATGTGTCAGGCATTGCATTTGTCCTATTGCATCTTGATTTTATTTAACTCTCACAATAAGCCTAGCACATAGGTGGAATGAATCTTTTTACAGAAGAGAAGAAGTTAAGAGGTAAGGATCTTTTCCCAGTATGATTTTTATTGAGATCAGCTTGAATTAACACAATGATAAAGGATTTGCTTTTCTCTAGATATTACTTCTGATATCTACTCTTATCTAGAGGTCTCTCAGCATCTTGGTTACTGAAGGAGGAAAGTCTTTTTTATTTGGTTTCTGTACATCTTTCCTATCAGGCTAGGGTGCCTACAGCTAGGAATTTTTATGATATCCAGGAGTGTTATTTCCTATGTTTTCTTCCCATGGTGATCTCCCATTACCCACAGGCCTTAGTGGTTTCTCTTGAGTTACTTAGGGCTCCCAAACAGCTGATCACTGTAGTTCTGTACCTTTGATCAAATACTTCCTAATCCATGTTTTGTCCAATATAAATCCTATTACTTATAACCTTATTACTCCCTTCCATTTGAGTGTAAATCAGATTTTTCATTGCTTTTATAAAGACTTTTGATTATAAGATGTAACTCAGGTATGATGAATTGGGAAATATAGTCTGCGGTCACAAATAGTCCTTTACAATGTTTTTCAATTTTAGCACTATTGATTATATGGACTTTGTTGTTGGAGTCTGTCCTGTGCATTGTAGGATATTTAGCAGTATCTCTGCCCTTTACCCACTGGAGGCAGGTAGCACACCCCTCTCCTCATTCAGACATTGCCAAACATTCCTTTGGAGGCAAACTCACGCCTGGTTGAGAACCACTGGTTTTTCCATATATATGTATTTCATTACCTTGGGCTCTGATCTGTAGTTGATGAAGTTTTTGGAGACTTCTCTACTGGTTGTATAGAACCAGTAAACATAATAATACCATACAGTGAAGTAATATTCTTGTTTAATTAATACCTGAGTATATTAATTGGATTTACTTAATGGTAAATGAGATTTTAGGTAGAAGCTTAAAGGTAGAAATGTTTTCTGTTTTTTTTTTTTTTCTTCTCTTAACTGAACAGAAAGAAGTTGAATGAGTTTAATTTTCTAATATTCACTGCCAGGATCATCTACAACATATTCAAATTGTTGTTTAAAAGACTCAGTGACGAGATGTTGGGGACCAAGGGGCCCACAGTAGTGAACCTGGAAATTAAGAGTCAATTCAGGCAAACAGTTGACCTTAACATTCCATGTGTAGCATGAGAGAGCACAGCTCTGCAGCTTAGAGGAGCAGGAACTCTCAGGCAAGCCTGACTACTGAGGGCAGCTCTTCAGCCACCCAGCTGGGTCACAGGCAGGACTTCAGTCCCTTGGTGGGGAAACTGGGTAAAAGTCAGTAGTGCTCTTTGTACAGGAAGCTTCCCAGAACAGAGACTCTGACAAGGGGTGAACACGGAGACTTGATTGCCTTCCCTGGTTTCCAAGGGGAACAAGTTGGAAGCTGGGTATCCAAAGTGATATTCAAAAGCTGGAAGCCAAATACATCTCAGGATATGGGGGTAGACCAGTGTTCCTTCAGCTGGCCTGGGTGGGAGAGGAGTGTGCTGGGGCAGACTGAAAATGAAGAGTCCAGCTGAACTCAGACCTTTGGGATCAGAATATCCAGAAAAGGCATCTATGAATCTCTGATTTTTTTAGAAGTATGGCCTCTTTGCTTATTCCCAAAGCCTTGTCCCTTCTTGGGCTCTTTGTACTTGCTATTCCATATGACTGGAATGTTTTTTTCCAGATAGCTGAAGAGCTGGCTGAGTGCAGGAGCCGCTGCATGGGTGTGACCTATGCAGTTACATAAGGCCCCATGCTTAGAAGGGGTTGTTACTTGATTTAATGCTCAGTTGTGTCTTAAAATCTTTCATTTGTAAACAAAGGCCCCACATTTTCATTTTCCACTGGGCTCTGGGCAGTGATCTAGCTGGTCCTGGTTTTGTGACCTGCTCTCTTATTGCCTTCAAAACTTTGCTTAAGTATTTCCTCTGTGGGATCTTGCTTGACCATTCTATGTCAGATTGCAACCCTCTTTCACACTGGCATTTTCCCTGACTTGTTTTCCTAACAGTATTTATCATTCATCCAATTATTCTTTTTTTCTTTTTCCAGTTCCACCTTTCTGGTGAGACATTCGTGAACAAATAAAAATCCGTGCCCTCATGGAACTTATATTTTAGTCAGTTAAGACAGTAAGTAAACAAAGTATGCTATATGTCAGATATTGATGAACAAAATAAAAAAAAAATCAAGGAGAGGATAGGGAGGACCATTGGAGGTGGTTGCAAGTTAAAATGGGATGACCAGGGAAGGCTTTACAGAGGAGGAAAGGGAGGGAGCCATGCAGATATATGGTGAAGAACATTCTAGGCAGAAGGAATAGCCAGTGGTGCAAAGGCCCTGAGGTGGGAGCATGATTGATAACTTCCCAGGAAGAGTATGGCTGGTGTTTAGAATGCCATTGAGAATAGTTGGACAAGATTACTTAAAGCCTTGAAAGCGGTTTTAAGGGATTAAGCGCTTTATCTCTCATTGGGGACCCATTGACAGTAGTGGTGGTGGGGTTTGAGCA
The DNA here is from genome assembly GCF_021218885.2 of Marmota monax. Lineage (NCBI taxonomy): Eukaryota > Metazoa > Chordata > Mammalia > Rodentia > Sciuridae > Marmota > Marmota monax. Next base: position 52,749,653 of record NW_026693777.1, on the reverse strand, counting down.
GAAGAGTGACATGATCTTACTTATGCATTAAAAGGATCACTCTAGCTTCTGTTTTGAGAATGAGCTATAGGAAGGCTGTGCCAAGGCAGAGACCACATAGGGAAGCTTTTGCATGTGATGCAAGTGAAAGAACACAGTAGTTTGGACCAAAGCAAAGAAAGGAGGTAGTGAAAAGTGGCTGGATTTTGGATGACTTGCTGATATGCTAGAAAAGTTCTGCTTATTTGTTTACTATTCGGTTTGAATATCTCTGCCCTGGGAATGCACCTGAGGACCCAGGAGGCTCCGTTATAGGAAAAAAGAGTATGGAGGTTTAAGGACCTGGCCAGGCTGACACTGATGGATCCCAGTTTTTCTGTCAGTGACTTGGAAAATATTTTTATGATGTTTTCCCATCACCCCTTTTAAAATAATTAATACTTACTAATAAATGGTGTTCATTGTTTCTTTCCCACTTTTATTGGGCCTCTTTGTTTGAGGCCCTGTACTAGATGCTGGGGCTACATGTTCTCTTTTCATTTATAGTGAATTTATCAGCTAACTCCTTTCTATCTTGTAACTGCTTGAGAAGCAAGGAGCTTGTCTGTTTCATCTTTTACTTTTCTTTTTTTGGTACTGGAGATTGAACCCAGGGGCATTTTAGCACTAAGTTAAACTCCCAGCCCTTTGTTTTGAGAAGGGGGTTTCACTAAGTTGCTGAGGCTGACCTTGAACCTATGATCCTCCTGCTTCAGCCTCCCTAGTCACTGGGATTGCAGGCATGTGCCACTGCTCCTGGCTTGTCTGATGTATCTTTATATCCTCCAGGCCTGGTGCATAGCACCTGGTGGGTCCACAGGGACCTAATCCACAAGAAAGCCTGACTGGTATGAAATTGTAAGTCCTACAGTTGAGCAGGTCCTGGAAGACCAGGGCCCAGGTAAGGCTGAGTGAGGAGGTGCCGCCTGCTGGAGCTATGAACTGTACGAGGTAGTTTGAAGCACATTCTGAAATCTATGGGAGGCTGCTGCCCTTGCTAGTGTTGGCTCTTGGTTTCATCTCCTCCCATAGCTGTGGGTCTTCACACTGAACTACACATAGGTTTAGGTTCGGACATTTTTTTTTTTTTTTTTTTTTTTATCAGAGTAGTAAGCATTTGAAGAAGTGGGTCTGGGTAACTGAAACTATTTGGGTCAGGTTGAGAAACTGTTAAATACAGTTCAAACCTCAGACATAAACTTGCTGGGGCTGGAATTTCCCTAGTGTTTTTTTTTTTTTTTTTTTTAATATTTACTGAGACTAACAGGCCCCTTCCTTAACCCTGTATTCTAGATTTAGCCATCACTGTCTCTGCTATCCTCGCTCCTCCCAGTTGGATTCAAGCCTCTGCAGGAAGTTGACCAGCTCTAGGTTGCCACTGGGAACTTTTTGTTTGGAAACCCTGGAGAAACCTCCAGAGAACAGCATAGAAACTGAAAGTGAAAAGGAGGCAGCCAAGTGCACCTATTATTTGTATAAACTTTGTCTTTTTACTTCCTCCAGGGAACTTGCCTCTTTTCTTAGCTCCAGAGGCCCCCCTCATCCCCAGTACCCTCGGTGACCTTCTGTCCAGTTTTATTCCTAGGGTCTTCTCTTCCTTTTCCAGTTAGCTTCTTGGCCAAGTTGTTGCTTAACATTTACCCACATAAAAGTTATCTTGCTGATTAAAAAAAAAAAAGTGAAATGATTGTCATTTTAGAGAGAATAAGCACTGTGAGTTAGAAGCAGAAGGGTATGTAAATCTGCAGTTTTATAAATACTGTGGACAAATAATACTTCAGTCTGCTGCTGGTAGAGATTGTTGACCCTTGCTGGACATAGTGCCACTTATAGTGAGAAGTATGGTAAAATAGCCTGAAATTTGGGGTGCTAGTAGAGTGAGTTCTCACATACTTAAAAAAAAAATTCACAACAACTTGGGAGGCTGAGGCAGGAGAATCACAAGTTTGAGGCCAGCCTTGGCAACTTAGTAAGACCCTGTCTCAAAATAAAAATTTTAAAAATGCCTGGGGATGTAGCTCAGTGATAAATAAACCATTCATGGGTTCAACTCCCAGTACCAGAAAACAAAACCAAAAGCCAAAAAATAAAAACAACAATCCTCCGGAGCTCAAAGGTATAATTACACACCACAAAATCCACCCTGGTTTAAGTATACAGTTCAATGATTTTTTGTAATTTACACAGTTGTGCAACCATCACCAGGGCCCATTCTACTCTTTGTTCTTTAGGCCCAGGAAACCACTGATCTACTTTTTAGTTTGTAAGTTACCTTTTTTGGAAATTTCCTGTAAGTGGGTTTTCATTTACTCTTCTGAGAGTGTGGAGAAGAAAAATACATCTTTTTTTTTCCCCATGAGCACATGGCAATGGAGGGGTCTGATTGCCACCAACACCTGGAACATAACATGAGACAGGTGTGGAGGTGAATCTTGAGAGAATCATTTAGTATTTAAATCTGTTTCTATTAAATAATAATCAAATGATAGTTGTATACATATGTAAAATTGTCCTGAAAATATTTTCAGAAGGGCTTGTCTCTTTTAAGAAATGGAGAAGAAGCAAAGAGGTTTTGAATATTACCTTCACTGTTCAAGAGGTGAGCTGATGATGGTGGACCTAGTGCCTTTTGTAAGGGTTCTTGACCATCCCCCAGAGCTCCTGAGGAGCTTATTCCTCTTTTGGGAATAAGCATTGTGAATTCCCTCCTAAATAATTTCACCTTTACAAAATGTATTTATGGGAGTCACTTTAAAAGGTTATTTTTAAGTTATTGATAGCACTTGTCTACTTTATTTCACCATGATTGACCAGGGCCATCCGGTTAGTTCTTCCTTTAGTTCTATAACCTGTTTCTTAGTGAGCAAAGAGTGAATTTTATTTCACTGAGTCACACTATTCAACCCTGATTAGGAGAGAATGAAGTGAAAGCATTTGATTGCCGTACTTCCGTCCTAAGAAACAGAAAGTAGTTCTGTCATTTGCAAAAGGTTGTACTTTCTATTCTCAGGCTTAAGTGGCTCTTAGGAAATGTTGTGAGGTGGGCAGGTGGGAAGGCTGTGGAGTTTTCCAGCCCTTCCTTGGATTGGATAATGGCTTTTCTTAGTTTCATGTGGATCCAATTTCCAGAACAGGAAACCTAACCTATGTTCCAACAGAAAAATAAAACATTCCAAACAAAACGTCTTTCACTGTTTTAGATTACCCACGGTTCTCATATGAGCCTCAGTGCTTACTTCCATAGCTGGACTTTCTGTTTCCACCAGTGCTTCTTTCTTGCCAACCCATTTTCTGCACAGTTGCAAAGTGATCTTTAACTGTAATCAAATCATGTCATTCTCTTCATTCATCTTCCAGTGGCTTCTCATCACATTCAAAATAAATTCCAAATTCTTTACCTAAGCCTGAAGTTGGCTTATTACTCCCTACATTTCACCACACAGTTTGGGGTGTTGCTGCTGCTCTTTCTGGATGGAATCCTGGGTGTGTTTTGTTTTGTTTTTTTTTAAACCAGGGATTGAATGCGGGGGCACTTAACCACTGAGCCACATCCCCAGCCCTTTTTTGTATTTTATTTAGAGACAGGGTCTTGCTGAGTTGCTTAGGACCTTGATAAGTTGCTGAGGCTGGCTTTGAACTCGTGATCCTTCTGCCTCAGCCTCCCAAGTTTCTAGGATTATAGGTGGAATCGTGGGTATTTGTGTCTGTCCCCCCCTCCCTGGCTTTTTGCATAGCTATTTCTTGCCTTGACATTACTATAGGTAACAGAATTTGGAGCCTATGCTCTTGGTCTAAGTTATTGTAAAGTTCAGATAAAATTCTTTACTTTTTAAAAATGTTTTGTTGGAGATATGTTATTCATGTTGGCTGGTTTATATGCAATCTTTATATATTCTAATTTTGGGAGAGATTTTAAAAAGTTTAATGGGAGAAAATTCCTATCCTCCTCCTTCTCATTAGCTAAATATTTGTTAACAAAGATTTGCCCTTACCTGTTGCTTTCTTACTTTTACCCAAATATAATCATGATAGTTACTAACATTTTTTAGTGCTTCCTCTCTGTCATGTATTGTTCTAAATATTTTACATAAACCAATTCTTTTAATCCTCATAGCAGTCATATTGTATGAGAGGAACTATTCCTTTTATTACTTTACAGGTAAGAGAACAGATGTAGAGAATGGTAAGTAAGTGGAAAAACCAGAATGTGAACCCAGAAAGTGGCTTGTGTGTCTAACTACTAACTTAAACTCATTTACCTGTTTCACCTTCTGACTCAGATCTAATCTGTCTGTAGATTGGTTCCCATCTTGATGCTAACTACATCTGGATATCCCTAATTTACTGGTATTGAACCCAGGGCTTTGGGTATGTCAGGCAATTACTCTACCACAGAGCTACACCCCCAACCTTTTTTTATTTTACTTGAGACAGAATCTCACTGAGTTGTCTAGGCTGACCTTGAATTTGTGATCCTCTTGCTTTAGCTGGGATTATAGGCATGGAGTACCATGCCCATCCCATCAATGAATACCTTAAATGCTTACTGATCATTCTGAGTGAAAACACAGTCCCTGATGCCAGAAAGCTCAGGACTAGTTACAAGGCAATTCTGTAGTGAATCACTTGCACAGTAGTGCACAGAAGAGCCTGGAGAGCCCTGTTCTTCACTGCCTGTAGTCTCTCTGACTGCACCCAGGCCCCCACTCAGTCACCTTGTCTTGTGCTCAGTATCCTTGGTCCCTGGCTGGACTTTAATGGCCTGTGTTGTTCTGCATGATGGATGTTATCAGTCAGGGTCCTAGCTGGATAGAGAGAGCATACTCAGAGGACATGGCAACTTGGGAATTCACAGACTTTCATGAAGGGACCTTTATAGAGTATGAACAGGGTGAAGGGAACCAACAAGGGGTAGTGAGGAACTCAGACACAGCCACAGCAGGAAGACATCCATCCTAGGCCTGAAGTACCAAGGGAAATCCAGTCTTCCCTTGGTGGAGGGGTGGAGTCTGGGATGAGGGACTGCCTGATAAAAAATTAAGGCCATTGAAGAATGAAACCACCAGAATTATGGTGTCTTCTTTAGTTAACCAACTAACATTTCAAGAATATGGAGGCTTGGGAAATGTAGTTCTTAAAAGGTCTTCTCCCCCACCCCCTTAGTTGGGCTTGGTGGCACACATGCCTGCAATTGCAATGACTTGGGAGGCTGAGGCAGGAGGATTGCAAGTTCAAGGCCAGCCACAGCAACTTAGTGAGGCCCTAAACAACTTAGTGAAACCCTGTCTCAACAAATGAAAAGGCCTGGGGATGTGGCTCAGTGGTGTGCCCCTGGGTTCAATCCCATGTATCCCCCTCAATTAAGAAAGGTTAGCCCCCAGGGTTCAGAACAGGCTCAAGGAGAGATGGGAATGGATGGAGAGGTGAGGATAGGTTTAAAAGGAAAATAACCATCACAATAGATAATACCACTTCTCATTTAATTTTTTTTTAACTTGGAATTAGTACTTCAACATTTCGTTTTATTTGGCTGGAGGCAATTCAAACCATAATACAAAGTGTATAATACTTATCAATATCATTTAATTTTAATTAATTAAAAAGCCACCTGTATGCAAAATCAAAGATTTTCTGCTATTCTATAAAATTGAAGGAATCAGGAGTTGGTAAACCTTTACTATAGTTTCATGTGTCAGGAAATGTGTTCTTCTGTTTGTTTTTTCCCCCTCCAACCGTGTATACATGTGAAAATCATTCTTAGCTTGTGTGCTATACAAAAGTAGGTGATGGGCCAGATTTGGTTCCTGGGCAGTAATTTACCAGCCCTTGTTATAGATGTCAGTCTTTTTTTTTTTTTTTATACTGGGGATTGAATTCAGTGGTACTGTCTCTGAGTTACATCCCCAACAATTTTTTATTTTATTTTGAGACAGGATCTTGCAAAGTGTTGACGTTATTTAACACTCTCCAATCTAAACCTAAGCAAGACCAGAGATACTTGGAAATTTTAATTTTTTCTCTAAAATGGACCTGCTCATGACTTTGGTCTCTTTCTTGCCGTTTGCCATCTCCTGCACCTACCACACAAAGGACCATCCTTTCTCTGTTCTTTTGTAGTCTCTTTTAAAAGAGAAACAAACAAACAAAAGCTTTGAAGGTACTATTTGCATGGATTCAGCTTATCATGGGAAAGCAGGAGGAACAGGATTAATTTCTTTGACTGTTGTGTCTTCAGGCTCTTAGAAGTAGAAACATAATTCTTTTTTTTGCTACTCAGAATCAGTTTAGTATTAAATGCTCCCATAATTTGATTCCATTAATCATTCACTTTTATCCAGACATAGGGACTTTAGAGTCAGACAGAACTTCCAGTTCAGACATTGATAGAGCTGTATGCACGTGCTCAAATCAATTAATCATCTCTTGTGTGCTTGAATTTCTTCATTGGAAAACGGAGAATAGAAAGTACCATCCACTGCCACTCCTAACATCTATCTAATATGTGTAGAACATATGTAATACTTTTGTACATATTCTCTCCATATGTATATGTGTTATATCGACACACACACACACACGTATCCACACATAAGTTACATCACGAGAAAGAGAGGTACAAATGAGATGCTGGAGTGTGTGTGGAATGCCTGGCGTGGTGCAGGTCCTCAGGCTGGTCAGCTGAAGTCTATAGACACATTATAATACAGTGTGATGAACATAAGCACAGACATTTCTCCAACAAGCTCAGATACAGCCTAGTTTGAGTTTTGAGCTCACCAGCATTGTGGACTCCGGCAGGCCACTTACCTCTCTTTCCTAATTTATGAAGAGGAGCTGATAATATTAATATTTAGATTGTTTTGAAGTTTAAATGAGATAACTTGTGTAAATTCTCTTCCCCCCTCACCCTTCTTTTTCACATCTGTGGTTTGAGGGAGGCATCCACTAACTATGAAAGAATTATAGGTTAGAAAAATCTGTATTGCCAACTGCAGTGGCACATGCCTGTAATCCCAGCTGCTGGGGAGGCTGAGGCAGGAGGATTGCAAGTTCAAGGCTAGCCTCAGCAATTTAGCAAGACTCTAACTCAAATTGAAAATTAAAAAAGACTGTGGTGTAGTTAAGTGGGAAAGGCCCCTGGGCTCCATTCCCTGGAGTCCTCCCTACCCCCCAAAAAACCAAAAAAACTTTCAAAACAACAACATATCTATATTAAATACTAGATTACATTATAAACATATATTAAATTCTAGCTTCTTCATCTGCCAGTTATATGATGATTCTTTCATACATAATATCTTTTAAGCCTACTGTCTTCTGTTTATAAAGTGGATCTTCACATACCCATTCCATGTGGGCAAAAGAATGAGATACTGCATGTAAAATGCCCCCATCACCTTTCTTTACCCATGTCTACCCATTTTCAAGTCCTACTTGAAGTCAAAAGAGTCAAAATCAGAATCCACCTTCTCTGTGAGACTGACCGTAGCTCTAGCCTATATCATTCTTCCAAATCTGGTTGTACTGATGCCTCTACTACCTCCTGTATCTGTTAATTCACCAAGCACAATTCTTGAGACATAGGAAGCTCTCCACAAGTAAGTAGCAATGATAGGAAACAGGTTTTAATACAGACAATGCAAATGTTAAAATAAGAATAAAATGCATTAAAAAATGCTTAAAATCCTATATTTTTTAACTTCAGAGACTTTGGGCCATCAATGCTAAAGACTGCCTTATAGCAGAAATAATATACTGGGGGAAAATGAGTTTCCTTTTTTAAGATTGGGAAACAGAATTTAATGACATCTCTCTTGATAACTAGAAGTATCTAGTATGTGGAGTGCCTGATGTGGTGCAGGTCCTCAGGCTGGTCAGCTGAAGTCTGTAGATGTACTATAATACAGTGTGATAAATGTAAGCACAGATGTTTCTCCAACAAGTTCAGATGCAGCATAGTTCGACCAAACTATGGGGTGACCAAACTCAAGTGAGGACTCGAATCAGAGAAGGCATTGTACATACATTGCTCATGAATTTAGCAAGACTTTATCAGAGAAGAGTCAGTTGAAGAGTCAATGTTGCTCAGCATTGTATAGTAAATCCTCCTCCTGGACTTGGTTATATGTAACTCTGTGTTTCATTTTTTTTTATATTTTAGATGGAACAGATTAAAAGGGCCAATAAACTGTTTACCAATGATTGTATATTTCTGAAGAAAACTTTGAACATCCCAGTTATATCAGAGAAGCCTTTGTTGTTTAATGGACTTAACTCCGTTGATTCTCCAGAAAATGAAACTGTTGATAGCAGTTTTTCACATGAAGAGGAGCCTGTGGTGGGTGGGGAAGACCTCCCTCCTCCCAGTCCTCAGGAATCTGAGATTCAGCCTGTGCAGCCTGAGGAAGTGTCAGCCAGAGATTTCCTTCAAAGACTTGATTTGCAGATTAAATTATCAACACAGGCAGCCAAGAAACTAAAAGAAGAAAGCAGGTAAAAATTCCCTGGTAAAAAATGTCAGAGGCTGATTAAATTACTCTTAAGATGTCCTTGCTTTACATTTTAATTCTAGAAAGACATTTCTAATGTATGAAGTGCAAAGAGAGCTACAGATAAAGCCTTAATGCTTAAGGCTTTATCTGTTACAAATGCTTTTGTCTCTGTTATTTATTATAAAAAAATTGCTTCTTTGCTTTAATAACATTAATGTCCAGCTAGTAATTCTGGATAGCATCTTGTTGACTGTTCAAAGGAAGCAGTGCCATAAAGAAAACTTGGACAATACCGACCTTTATAAAATTTGTCAAAAACATTGTCTCTTATTTGTTGGCAAGTGTTTCCTACATAAGATTTCCTGTGAAATCTTTTTTTTAAATATTTTTTTAGTTGTTAATGGACCTTTATTATTTTTAAAAATTTATTTATATGTGGTACTGAGGATTGAACCTAGTTGATAGCAGTTTTTCACATGAAGAGGAGCCTGTGGTGCCTCCCCCATGCTAGGCAAGCGCTGTACCACTGAGGCACAACCCCAGTCCTCCTATGAGTTTTTTTTACCTTGTTTAAAATTTGGTACTGGAGCAAACCTTTCTTTCTCCTCTAGAATTGGTTTCCTTCTGGCTTTAGGATTTTAAGAAAGTACAAGCTGTTATGTTTCTTTTTTCCCCCTGGATCCTGGGAAACTTACAAGTAAAATAGCCCGGTTTGACCTCTATGTAGTACTTCTATGGTTACTTTATTGGCTTCCTTTTCCTTTCCTTAGTCCTGATTTTTTAATCTCTACTTTATTCATCTTGTTATAAATATGCTGTTTGTTTTAGGTACCTCAGTTCCATTTGAGAAAGAAGTGGCATATAGAAAGCAAAAAGATATAAATATGAATATAATTTATATAAATGTAATATATTTAATAATTATATATCATTATTTGTTCCAATAACTGAGACACCAGTAAGACGGAGATAGTAAGGTATGCCTTAATTAATATTTGCTTTTCATGCCACTTTCAAGGTGTGCACAATACTCTTAAGTGGATACACTCTTATCCAGTAGGTATTAAGTTGTACCTTAACATATATATATATATATATATATATAATGTTTTAGATTTCTGATTATAATTTTAAATACTAACTTATGCTATATTTGTTGTTTTTTGTTTGTTTAGAGATGAAGAAAGTCCCTATGCAACGTCCCTCTATCACAGTTAGGTGATTAGTGGCATGATTCTAACCTGGATTAAGCAGTGGTTGGGCCATAAAGAATCTGGTGACTGAAGATCCAGAAGCATCCCTTTTGGATTCCCATAGCACTCATCTTAAAATCATGATTAAGTCTACCTACTGCAGTTGCACTGAAGTGGTTATTTCCCTCTGGCTTTCTATAATGTTCAGTTTTTATTATGGCATGATAGCAAAATTATATTCTGAAGCTTATTACTTTTGTAGGTGGTAATAGTTTTTAGACTAGCTTTTGTAAACACTGGTGGAGATAAGCATCAAAGACTTTATATATTTAAGCTGAAAACAGTGTTTAGCTCCTAATGAAATCCTAATTATGTGAAAAACACGGTGACTGTTTAAGTGATGCTGAATTTGCTGTGTGTTTATAACTTAAGTGCTATATACATATATATATTTCAATATGTATTACATATTCTGTATTAATACAAAGAACCAAATTTTGTCTGCTATTTTGTACAAATAAACTACAAAAGTCTGAGAAAATAAACTATGTTTTCACATATGAGTCTTCATTTTTTTTCAAAATGGGAAAAAATTAATTTTTAAATTATGTTTTGAAATGATGACAACTCCTCCCCCATCTTAATGGCTTTTGTTATTATAAATGCAATTTTTGAAAGAAATTTTGATGATCTAAAAGCAAATCAATTCTAGTTCCTAGCATCCTTTGCATTTTTGTTGACCTAATGTGATTCAGATATAATGAAAATACAGAATACAAATAAATAAATAATACCAAGTTCTGACACATTTCTGAATTCTAGTTCAGATTTTACTACCAAGTCATTTTATAGAGTGTTGTGTATGTAATCACTGTACAGTGTATTCCAATACATCACTATGTAATATATTCCACATTATTTGAATTTAGAGTTAGGTTTTTGTCTTATTTTTTTATACTACAGGTTATAGCAGTAAACTTCAAGCAATATACTATTTACAATTAAGTATGTTTTTGGTATCAATTTCTATTTAACCAGTAGATTAAGTCTTTATGCTTCCACAGCAGTTCTCTGTATTTACCGGTCATCACCATCCCTAAGCTCATCAGCTTTACCTAACAGGTGTTTGCTGTCTCTGGAGCAAAAGGAATTTTCATTATTTTTTTGTTTTTTGTACTGAGGATTTAAGCCAGAGGTGCTTTACCACTGAGCCACATCCCCAGCCCTTAGTTTTGAGACAGGGTCTTGCTGAGTTGCTTAGGGCCTCACTAAGTTGCTGAGGCTAGCCTGAATTTGAGATTTTTTGCTCCAGACTCCCAGGAATTACAGTTGTTTGCCACTGCACCCAGCCAAAAGGGACTTTTGTTGTCCCTTTCTTATTTTTTCTGTTATTTCCTTCTTCCCTGTTTTGTTCTATGGAACAGGAAACGTGTGCCTTTAGATGGCAGTGCAGCAGAGCTTGCAGAACCAGAACTGCATGTATCCAACCTGGAGGCTGATCAGGCAGACCATTGATGGGAAGCAGTAGCTGTCTGCTCTTTACTTGCTCATTTCTCGTTTATAACTTGACATGCATTATCCCCGCACCTTTTTTTCTTTTCTTCATGCTATTATAGCATCTTTGAAACAGGGTGCTCTATTGATCATGCTTTGCCATTTCCTTGTATCCACTACTACCTGAACTGTGGGGAGTTAGTTGGAAAAAGAGAAAGCTTAAAAAAAAAAGGGGGGGGGGGGAAACAAAAATGCCTGTAAAAAAGGCCCAAGCAAACCTCTGTGGAAGCCTAGGGACTTTTTAAAATGTAGTTATGATATTTAACATAAAATGTTCTGAAATTTAAGAGTAATCCAAAAGACAAATCCAAAGATACTATCCAAAACATATAAACTCAAATTTGAAATTAAGACCACAATCTTGAATTTTTTTCATTATTTTATTTTTGCCTCTTTTAGCAATTTCCTATGGAAATTCTGTCATATCAAGTTCCTAATAACTTTGTGGCCACAGCTGAGCTGTACAGGTCTAGAGTACTTTAGTCCCTACCTTGGTATAGAATCACTATGAAAGAGTGGACAGAGACAAGAAACCTGGCCTTTAACCATGTTCTGTTAAGGTCCATCTTCACCATCCAGGCCACATGAGTTTGAGCATGTCTTTTTGTTCCTTAGGTGAACCACTTTCCTCATTTATAAAAACAAAGCTAATGATTTCCCTTTTGTCATTGTTATCAATGGGAGCTAACGAAGGTCACTTTACTTTGAAAATTACAATAATCTCTCTAAATAAATTTCATATTTTAAAAAATATTGCATATTTATTCATATAGAAAAGTAAATGGATAAAATGTTTAGTCCAAGCCAGTTCATTGTCTGAAATAGAAGCAGCCTGTTTGACGTGACTGCAGCTGGTCATGTTATCTCAAGATTCATTAAAGCTGTCTGAGTTGTGCTTTGCAAGTGGAGTTTGGGCAAAGGCTCCCTCTCCCTACTCACTAGTGGGTACTGGCTTCTCTAGAACATGCTCAGCTTAGTTTGTGTGTCTGTCAGGCTTTGGTTTTTGTTTGCTTCTGTAACTCTCTGAAGAGATTGGGAAGGGATGCATTGGTCTCCTACTCCTGAAAAATGGCCTTTAACCAAGTCCTGTAAGTTTCTCAGTCCTCACTGCAAGGAGAATACTGGTAGGATCCTCAAGACAGCAACACAGGCATCAGAAGGCCAATCTGAAATAGTGGCTGATAATATACAAAGCATTGTGTTAATTTTTGACAGTAGAAAGATATTTATGTAATTAATTTACACTGAATAATACATTTCAAAGCCCTCTTTGGGAACACTGACTCATTATTAAGAGGAGCCCTGGCCTCTGTATGCTTGTTTCCAGGGCCATGTCTGTGGTAAGGGAGTTGCAGGAACCCAAAATTCACTAAACTTTTCCTTCAGGGAAGCACTTCTAACTTAGTTCACAGGGAACTAAGAGATTAATGGTTGTCAATCTCTATTTCTACTCTACCTGGTCCTTTGCTCTCTGTTGAGCCACCTTGCTTGGGTCAAATCCAGTTTAGATAACCAAGATCTGGTATAAAATTTTAAACATGCTTTTATACTGTTTACAACCTCAATTATCTTTTTGGAGAGCATATAAGTAATCCCCCTTTATCTGAAAACTCAGTGTCTAAGAACTCACAGAAAATGCTGAGTGGGGATAAAATGTTAATAAAGTCAACAAAATTTTTTGTTGTTGCAAAACTGGGGATTGAACCCAGGGCTGAGCCTTTTTTTTTTTTTTAATTTTGAGACAGGGTCTTGTTTAATTGAACAGGTTGGCCTTGAACTAGTGACTCTCCTGCCTCAGCCTTCCAAACAGCTGAAATTATAGGTGTACACCACCATGTTGGGCAGATCCAGTGAACGTTATACCCATTTTTCAAGTTCCTTTTTGTCCACTGGGCCTAGTAAAGAGCCTCCTAAAAAGAGCAACTGAAGAAGCAGATGGCTTTCAAGCTATAGAGGGTTTGCAGAAATGTGAATTTATTTCAGTGCCCACTAAGAAACTGTAGTGGAAATGACATTTTGGAATAAGGTGGTTTGGGATCCATCATGCTCTGATAACAGAACCCCCTTCATTCTTCAGGGAGTGTGTGTAAGTCTGTGAGACAGAAGTCTTAGTTTTATATTCAGTCCATGAGAGGCTTTTCTAGAGCAACATTGATTATAAAATGTAAATCTATGAAGAAATAAGAATTCTACGTACAAAATCTCAGCTTACATACAATTTTACTTTTCAGATAGTTTTTGTGGCAAGAAAGCTATGTTTTATCCATTTCTAAAAGGTTAACTACTGTAAACTCAGAACTTTCTAGTAATTCTTGGGTAAAAAAAAATTAATCAGAATTAGAAGTGTTTTAAGCTACATTATGTTTTCTGGAACAGTCAAAAGACTCCTGGATCTTTTGTCATTTTCACAGGCTGCTGTAGATGCGCTTGATGGCATCAGCTTCTTCTTTATCAAGGATGCCTTTCTCCACATAAGCGTCAGCTTGTTGGTTGATGAAGTCCCTCATCTTCGAAAGGTCATAGTCTGGAAAATATTATTGAAGTATCATGAGCAAAGATCAAGAGAGACCAATCCCATTACAGTGATTACCATTGAGAAGCACTTTGTGTAATAACAAGATTATCATCTGTTTTCACATTCAGGCAGAGCTCTGCAGTTTAAAATGATGTTTATATGTATCATATTATCTCATCTGTTATTTATCACAACCCTGTGAGGTGTTCAAGTGGGAAGTACCATCTCATTTGACCAAAGAGCAACAGATTCAGACCAGGGCTTTACAAATGTCAATGTTTATAAGCCAATCGTCTAGGGCTCTTGGGAGAGTTTCAGATTCATATTTAGCAGATTGGGGTGAGAACTCAAATTTTACATTTTAAACAATGTCCTAGGAGAACCTGGTGCTGCTGGGCTAGGAAACATCCATGGGGTAACAAGGTCCTGAAGCTAAAGTGCTTTATCCAAGATCACAAAAGCAGCAAAATTATGGTTAGAACCAGGAGTCCTGACTTCCTGAACTTATAATATTAGGTTAAATTCCTGTTAATGCGACAACCCATATTTTTGTTTTCCAAATTTAGAATTACCTTGTTTATTTCATGCTGTTTAAATTATATGCAGGGAATAAGAAGCCAAACCATAACCTCTTTATGGCAAGAAAAAAAAAATCTGTATAAACATCAACTCATCCATAAAACACAAAGAGACCCTAAGTAAGAAGGTTGCCTGTGGCATTTTTCTGAAGACTTAAAAAACCCCACACCTTCCCTGATTATTTTTTTAGATAGTTATAATCATAAATGACCAAACCCTGCCTTCTACCAGTTTGTAAGGGAGAGAGAAAAAATGGGGGGGGGGTATGAAAACACAGAGGCTGCACAGCCACCCTAAGTTGGGCTGAATGTAACCTGAACCTGGGCATCTTTAGGCACCTGTGTGAAGGGAAAATGAAGCAGGAAGGACCTCTCTGTAAACACTAAGTGTTACATGGAGGTGAGCCTGAGGCTGAGAGCTCATTTCCTCTGCAGCAAACAGGGCCTTTGTTCCTGGTTAGGGCATGTATTTAGAAAACACCCAGCACTGAGCACTTTACAACCATCCTCATATCTGTTCTTCACAAAGCCCCATGAGGTAAGCATTAGCATGCTCATTTCAGAGATGAAGAACCAGGGCTGACAGCAGAAGGTACTTGCACAGGTAGCAGCAGAGCCAAGTTCCGAAACCAGGTCAGTCTGTGGTCATTGCTTTGACCATTCTGAAACCTTGAGTACTGAAGATAAAGCTTCTGACAGGTACATTAAGCACATGTTGAATAAATGCTTGTTTTTAACTTTTTTCTTTCTCTTAGTCAGAAAGTAGAAGGCAAACATATATTTTGTGTGTATCTCACAGAGATGATTCCTGGATTCCCAACTCGGCACAGAGAAGCACCTCTTGCTTTTCCCTGGTTAATGAGACAAAAGGCAGACTCTTGATGACAGATAAGGTCTCAGTGATTTGAATGAACAAACAGGAAAATATTTTGTCTTTTTCCTTTTTGGTACTGGTGATTGATCCCAGGGTGCTTTACTACTGGGTTATATCCCCAGCCCTTTTAACTTCTTTTTTGAGACAGGTTCTTGCTAAATTGTATAAGCTGTTCTTGAACTTGTGATCTTCCTGCCTCAGCTTCCATATAGATAGGATTATGGGTATGCATCACTGTACCAGGCTTTTTTGGTATTTTTTGAGATGAGGGTCTCACTATGTTGCCTAGGTTGGTCTTAAATTCGTGAGCTCAAGTGATCCTTCTACCTCAGCTCCATCAGCAGCTGAAACTACAGGAATGTGCCATTATGCCTGGCTTTTGCTTTCTTATGAGAAGGAAAAATTGTATCTTTATGGTATGGTTTGATTGTGTGCAACAGAAAAACTAGCATGGCGCAGGCTCCTAGAATCCAATCCCAACTCTTCCCTGGCTGACTTTTGGAATACATAAGCTAGTCGCCACCTTGTTAACTTTAAAAGAGGTTTTAATTAAGCTTGTAAGGCTCAAAAGAGATAAGGGCTATGGTTTGCTTTTTTTTTTTTTTTGGTACCAGAGATTGAACTCAAGGGCGCTTAACCACCAAGCCACATCTCCAGCTCTTTTTTATATTTTTTATTAGAGACAGTCTCATGGAGTTGCTTAGGGCCTCACTAAACTGCTAAGGCTGGGTTTGAGCTTGCAATCCTCTTGCCTCAGCCTCCTGAGTTGCTGGGATTACAGGCATGCACCACCACAACTGACTTGTGGTTTGCTTTTTTAAAGCATACTTTTTCTTTTTTTGTAAGTCTGTATAAGATTTTATCATCATTCTATCACACCACATGGGCTTCCATTTCTTGAGTTTGGAAAGGGGTTTCAGGTCGCCCAGGTCCCTGCTAAACAGAGGGCACCAGGAGAGGTTAAGAAAGATCAGAACTAATGGTAAGTCCTCTGGTTCACACAGCGTGAGCCACTGCACGGCCGCAGCACCTAGGTCTCCATAGGCCTTGAGAGGTAGCCACAAGTCAAGCCACAATGACATGTGAGAACTTTCTCTGTCTTTAAGACAGCATATTATCCTCCCTTCAGGAGACAAAAGAAAACCTAAAACCCAACACTCTCATACCCTCACTCTGAAGTTCGCTCACAAGGCCTTCCTTGGACAAGAATCAGATCTCCATGCTTCACTGGATGGATCGTTTCTGGAACAGGGCGATTACTTGCAGGATGATGTTAGTTATGGTCAGGAATCTGAGGCATATGTTGACCCAGTGAAAACAATGACATAAATGCTCCAAGTTAGTGTACCTTTAATTTATAATTTATACTGATCTCCAGTTGTTCTTTTTTTTTTTTTTTTTTGTATTTTATTTATAGGCAAGATCTCATTGAGTTGCTCAGGGCCTCACTAAGTTACTGAGGCTGGCTTTGAACACATGGTCCTCCTGCCTCAGCTTGAGAAGCATCACTCAACTCATTGGAGGAACATTATTTTGCAGGTGCTCTTGCCTGATACCTGGAATGCAACCAGATGGCTCTCAAGTTGCTCATTTCTTTATTTCCTCTGCCTTTGCTTTGCCTTGGTTTAAAGACCCATCACTTCTGCTCCAGATCCTGGCCTCCTTATCTTTTTCCTGCCTTCTGGGGTCTTATTTTTTCAATTGCAACCACACTGCTACCAGATGGATTTCTTTTTTTAACCCAATTTGGCGCCCCTGGCTAAAGCTATCCTCCTTCGCAGAGTGTACAAGCATCTTCCCAGCCTGGCTGCTGCTCCTCCCGACAGACACCCAGTGTCCTGGGGGAAAAAATGGCTCTGATCCCCAAAACAGATCCTTCTGTTTCACTCCTTTATGTCTTGGCCCCTGGGTTCCTTCTCACTCCATTTCTCCTCATTCAGTGGATTCTTCCTTACCTTTGCATCACGGCCTTTCCTGCTGTCCTTTCTCCCAGCTGGCTCTATCATGGTGGGATGACCCACCCCACTGTCTCACCCCTTTGGTGCTCCAACATCCATCTACCACAGTCCTGACTGGGTTCACCATAGCCACACTGACACCGTGAGCTCCTTGTTGTATGAGGGCTTGAGGGCTGCATCTGATCATCCTTTGAATCTCTAGCACACAGAACAGGGTGTGTTTTGTTTTATGTAAGTGAGGGGCTGCTTTAGTGACTGCATGAAGCACCCAGTATGTGCTCAGAAAAGAAAGCAAACTGTGTGTGAGGGGGGAGGTGAAACAAGACTGGCAAAATATTCATCCTTATTGAAGATAGGTGATGGACATGTGGGGATACATTATATTATCACTCTTCTTTCACTTGACATTTTTCAAAATCAAATGTAAAAAAGAAGAAGATGCCTTGAATAATAAGATAAGTGAGGTTCTGTTCCTCTTGTCATCTCAAAGGCAGCTGCTGTCTTTTTGGACTGATTCTTTAGACTAATTTGATTACAGGAATCATTATGTAACAAGAGCCGTTGGCAAATGGGTGAAGTTTGTAATGTACAACCACACTGAATTCCTACCTTCTTTATTTCCTTTTTTGTCGTGTTTCTTCAACCATTCAATATTTTTTCTAATGGCTTCCAAATAGGCTTCTGTTTTCCCTGCAAAAGATAAAAGAATCATATCAAATAGTCATAAACCATCACTGTTTCTTTTTTTTTAAAAGAACATACTAATGTTCAAAACCATAAATATTGGACTTAAGGAGCAATTGAAAGGTGATGTCCCTAGCTAGGCAGTGTGTATGTTTGTATAGATGTGTGTGTCAAGCAGATCAAGTGGGACAAGAGTTTAGGAGACAGACCAAGTGGGTAAGCATTATGCCCACACACAAATAAGTACAGATTGATATCCAGGCAGAGAGGAGTTTTGATTTTGTTTTCTAGTTAGATGGGTCCCTACTACTGTTAGATTGGGTCCCTTCTGGTTAGGGACAGATTTTTCAAACTGAGGTCATTCTCAAGGAATGAATAAGAGTGGCAAATGCTTGAAAACTCTATCACCTCAGTTAAAAGTTCAAATGTGTGGCTTTGTGTAAATCTCTACAAGTCTTCTGCCCAATCCTGGGCAGGAAGCTATAAAAATTCAAGAGAAAGAGGCTGGGTATGGTGGCACTCACCTGTAACCCCAGATATTTGGGAGGCTGAGGCAGGAAGATCACAAGTTCAAGGCTAGCCTCAGCTCCTAAGCAACTTAGTGAGACCTTGTCTCCAAATACAGAATAAAAAGGATTGGGGATGTGGCTCAGTGGTTAAGTGCCCTTGGGTTCAATGTCCAGCACCCCCCAATATATATATATATATACCCCCTTAGAAAAAAAGGATGATGAGGGATTCACTTTAAGATTCCAACGGTAGGCAGGGTTCGGTGGCATACGCCTTTAATCCCAGTGGCTTGGGAGGCTGAGGCAAGAGGATCATGAGTTCAAAGCCAGCCTCAGCAAAAGCAAGGTGCTAAGCAACTCCTTGAGACCCTGTCTCTAAAGAAAATACAAAATAGGGCTGGGGATGTGGCTCAATGGCCAAGTTCCCCTGAGTTCAATCCCTGGTACCCCCTCCCCAAAATATTCCAATGGTAGACTTTAGAACTGATTCTAATAAAACTCCCCTGGATATATATATTCCTAGTGGGCTTCCAGGCATCACTGAGCATCTACTCTATGATTCCTTTGCATTATCATCTGTAAGTGAATATTACCAACTTAGAGATGATGAATCTGAAACTCAGAGAGGCTCAGTAACTTGGCTAAGGCCAGGAAACAACAAAGCAGGAATTTGGACTCTGATCTTAGTTTCTGATATCTCCTGCATTATCGGAAAGATAAGGCTTCATCTTCAGATATGGACACAAACTTAGCCTTGTTCTATACTGAAGAAATCAACCATTCCCTGAATTAGGTGGATCCCTAATGCTCAAAATTTATGCAGGAGACCAGGTAGTTCGCCTGCCTCCTGCCCCCTCACCCTTCCCTCTTTCTCCCCCGCCACCCTTCTCTCTCATCTAAAAGAAAAACAAGAAAACAAAACCAAACAAATAAACAAACAAACAAAAAACAAGTCATGGTGGCGCATGCCTTTCATCCCAGCTATTCGGGAGGTTGAAGCAGAAAAGTCTCAAGTTCAAGGCTAGCCGAGCAACTGAGAGAGACCTAAGCAGCTTAGCAAGACCCTGTCTCAAAATAAAAAATAAAGAGAGATGGGGATGTAGCTCGGCAGGAGTGTGCCCCTGGGTTCAATCCCCAGTACAAAAACAACAACAAAATCCAGGGCCTCTGCAGAAATAATGGCTGTCCAGGCATGGAGCAGTGATCACCCCATTCTGAGGTTGCTTTGACCCCTCATGTCTTTAGTCTACTGCACAGACCTCTTGTTTGACTATCTGTACTGTGTGCTTAAGGGGCTGTGCTTTGTGCTCGAAAATTCATTCTCATTTACTCCTTACAACAACCTTTTGAGGAAATCCTCTTATCATCCCTATTATACAGATGAAAAAACTGAGGCACAGAAAAATTAAAGAAATATATAAAGGTTCACATGGTTTGTAAGTAGTAAAGCCAGTTTTAAATTTGGGTATTTCTGACTAGAGTCTGTGAACAATAACATTATTATTTTAAAATTTGCCAGTGTTCCCATTTCCAACACTGCATTTACCTGAAGGACTTCCTGAGCATCTTTTTTCTCTGGTTGTAGGGACACTCTTGCCTTACCACTCAAGAGGAACTTCTATGCAAAAAGGGATAAATGGATTTTTTTTTTAAGTGATCTACAATTTTCAGCCCCTACTTGTTGGGGGAAACATATGGTTTCATTAGTTGGAAACAACATTAGATTCAGGACTTTGTTTTCAAGAATATCAGAGCATGTGAAGAACCATGTCCCCCAGGCTAATGTTCTAACACTCAGTACAATCGATGTAGAGATTGTCATTATTACTCATGACTGAGAAGATCCACTGGATTTGATAATAGTAACAGTGATTTCTACTACAAAATATTCAGTTAAATAGGGATTTTGAAAAGGAAAGAGATTTTAATGAACTCAATTCTATCTAAGATTAGGAGCCATCTCATCACAAAGTTATGGAAAGTTCATTTCTATTTTACTAAGATTTCTATTTGGCCTGACCATACTCTGAGGGCTAATCTTGTTTGAAATTCCTGCCCATGCTCTAAACTCACCCATGCCTAGCTCTTCTTGACCAGATAACAACCCTCCCTAAAACCTTAGCAGCCCCTCATAAATTCTGATGTTGGAATCTCAATGTATTCCCTACCTTGAGATGTTAAGCCATGCAGATCATTAACCTGCTATCTGCCTTTGTATTATGCTTGCCAGAACCCTGTTAGCTGTAAGTTCCAGCACACCCTCTTGTGCTATAAAACCTTTTTCCTGGAGAGCTGGGGTGTTATCCTCAGGTCCTCATTTTGGGTGAGGCAGCTGCTGGCCAACTGTCTTGTGTATACAATTTAAGCTTTACTTTGGCTTAAAATTGGAGTCTGTAGTCTTTTCTTTACATCGTGGTTCAACAATCTTCATGTAGTGTAGAATGCAAATTTATTAGTTGTAAAAAGTTTAAATCAAATTTAGTCTTCTACATAGGACTTGCTTTAATAAAGAGATAATGATAGCACATTAGGTAATTAGGGTTTCTGAAACTTTTGAGTTTGCCTGAAAATAATCTTGTTCTTTAAATAATTTTAAGCATTCTTCCCACAATCTAAAGTACAATAACATATTATGATGTGGAAAGCTTACTTGAAAAAGGGAAAACCACAGCTTAGTCTCTTTTTAAATACTGCACTATAATTTTGAATTTAAGAAGGTAAAAAAATATTATGAGGTTCAAGCATAGTATGGCAGACAATCCCTGCCTGGTGCCTCCCTCTTTTCAGATATGTTAATAGAGCAGCCCTCAACTGATGGTAAGCTATATTGATGGTATCAATATAGTGAATAAAATTTCCTGTATTTATAAACTGATTGGTACATCATTCCTAAGCTTCCTGTACCTCAGGCAGTCTCCCAGGGATCCTCAGTGTGATTAAGCCCCTGTGGCCCAGGTTGAGGCCTGCTCATTAACACACTACACCGTCTTCTTTTCCTTCCCTGTCTCATGTATCTTCCCTAGCTCCTGGTGGTGCCTCCTGGGAGCCCCTTCCAATTCAACTACACTACCTCAGGTTCTTCTCTCAGTATCTCTCTGTTTTGGGGGCACCCAACGTAAGACCCTTTGTTATAAAGGTCTCACTATTATTTTGTTAGGTGGCCTTTTGCTCAGGAACCAATTACCTATAAAATGGTGTTGAGTTTTTTTTTTTTTTAGTTGTAGTTGGACACAATATTTTTATGTGGTGCTGAGGATCAAATCCAGGGCCTCTCATGTGCTAGGTGAGTGCTCTACCACTGAGTCACAATCCCAACTCTGGTGTTGAGTTTTTAAAAAGAAGTATGAATGAATATAAGACATTTTATTCACTATATTGAATCATCAACCCACAACAGAGAATGAGTTTACTAAAGCTTAAAGAAAGCTAGTGTGCAATCTATTAAGAAACTAATACCTTCTGAGTTATGACATAGGATTAGGACAATGTCTGTAACTTAAAATAAAACACCATATTCCTCTCATTCTTTTTTTTTTTTTTTTTTGCTTTATTTTCATCCATAGGACTTATCGCCTTCTACCATTTCATATAATTTGTTTTCTTATTGTTGAGTGGGGCTCAGTGGGGCACATCTGTAATCCCAGCAACTTGAGAGGCTGAGGCAGGAGGATTGTGACTTTGAGGCCAGCCTTAGCAAATCAGCAAGGCCCTAAGCAGCTTAGCAAGACTCTATCTCAAAATGAAAAGTTTAAAAAAGAAAGGGTTGGGGATGTAGTTTAGTGGTAAAGTGTCCCTGGGTTCACTCCCTTGTACAAAAAAATAAAAGTCTTTTGTCTAAGAAATATCTCAATTTCTGATGTACTTTATTCCTAGAACAAAACTTGATACATATCAGATTCTCAATAAATATTTATCAAATAAGTGGATAAAGGACATAGAAAACAAATTAGAAGATTGCTCAGTGATCATGGAATATAAATTAGGGAAACAATAATATTTTTTAAATTGTCTTTTTGTAGTTGTAAATGGACTAAATGCCTTTAATTTGGTTTATTTTTTATTTTTATGGGGTGCTGTGGACCAAACCCAGTGCCTCACACATGCTAGGCAAGCGCTCTGTCACTGAGCTACAGCCACAGCCCACAATAATATTTTTTAAAAAGTATAAATAATATAGATCTCTTTTTCTGTCTCCTTTTTTTTCCTTTTCTTCCTCCTTCTCTGCCCCAGAGAAAATGAATTGTTTATTTGAAAGACTTGAAATCTAATGGATTTTTTCATCTAAATAAGTGTATCAGAAACAACTGAAACACAAACGTGCTAGACATCACAGAACTCTATGTAAAAAGTATTATTCCTATTTTGCTCATGAAGAAACTAAGTTCAGGAAAGTTAAGTAACATGCCCAAGGGGACACATCTCAGTAAACACTAGAGACTTGTTTTGAGCCAGACTGGATCTTGAGCCTCTAATGAGTGGAGCTAGGTCAAATTCACAGTTTGGACTAGGAGGATTTAGTTCCTGTTGTTTTCAAACTAGCCAAAAAGGCAGTGGTTCTCAAACTGCTGCATATTAAAATCACTTTTAAAATTCCTAACGTCCAGGTTATTCCTCATATCAATTAAATCAAACTAGCTAAAGGTAGGGAAAAAGCATCAGCATTTTTTGTAATCAGTCCTGAGGTAAGTCTAGTGTATGGCAAAGTTTGGAAGTCACCGCCACCTGTACTGGGATCTCCATATGTTTACTGGAACACTGGTAATAACAGCAATGAAATCAGGTGTTCCTCTGCTCGTGAAGAGAATCAGCTGTTTCCTATTTACATTTTCTTTTCTCAGAGTTGTAAATCAAATCTTTTATTTTCACAGTGTGCACTGAAAGCCCATGAGAGTCCACTTTGGAAAGCCAGGCTATTTTCCCCCCAATTTATTTCAGCTTCATTTGGAAAAAAATAGCTCATGACTGAGTTAATATGGAGCAAGCCTTAAAACATACGCTGAAGCAGATGGGATGAGGGCCAGAGTCAAGATGCAGCCCTGCTTTTCTGTCTGTCCTGGTTTTCAACACTGTAAGAGATATATCCCTTTTTATGCAGGAGTTTGTCCTGACTCTGATAGGCTGCCCTGACCACTTCCTAACCCTGGGGGCTAGTGGGGGTGGGGTGGGGTATAGAAATCAACAGGGTTTGCCTATTGAATGTAGTATGTACTAAAGATATTAGATCTTCTAAAAGAGTATTTTAAAAAATTCAGTTTGATATGATGTTTAAAATTATGGCAAGATTATATTATTATATTTATAATTACTATATATAGCAAAACAACTAATATTGGTAATTTTGATGCCACAAGGGCCACAAAGTCATTCAATTCAGGAACTTCTCCATAGTGATGACATTTTACATGCCCATAAGATGCAGTGAGGAATACTGAAGAGCACTGGACTGGGAGTGGGGACAAGGATTCAAGGCCAACGCTCCATCACTCTCTGGCTATGAGATCTTGAGCTAGTCACTTCATTTTCTGGGCACTGCTTTACTGATTTGTTAATTAAGGGTGGATTTGAAAAAGGCTATTCATGGTTTCTATATATGGGAAGAACTTTTCCTTTGCTGTCTTTGAGAGACCACTCTCAGGCCTGTGCTGAGCTCCCAGCCCCCCTGGTGCGTGAGGGGGAGAAGAGTAGACTGTCTTTGGACATTTGTAGCAGAATGCCTTGGGACTTGAATGGAGGCATGAATTGTCTCTTATGTTGCTTAAAACACAAGAGCATTCACATGAGTTAGTCAATTTATTATCAATTTATTAATTAAATAGGCTAACTTTTCTGGCTTAATGTAAAAAAGATGGGGATGATAGGATATTTAGGAGAAAGTTATCTTAGTGATCACCTTCTCCAACTAATTCTATTATCTAGCCATAAACTTAACAAATGATAGCCCTGCAATGAATTTAGGGGTGTTATAAAGCTTATTTCATCCCTTGGATGATTTTTTTAAAAAGATTTTCAGTGACTCATACATGAGAAGTCAGTGAGTAAGCATCCAACTGGCGCAAAGAGCCACATTTAGATAATGGAATAAAGTTCTAAACTTCTTTAGTCTCCAGAGGGTAATTTACTTGAAAAATTAAGCAAATTCATAAATGTGGTTGGAATTAGAATACATTGTACTTTATTGGCATAGCTTTAAGTTTAGAAATAATTATTGAATCATTCAAATAATTGTAAGATTTAGAAATCAACATTAAAAAAAAATCTTTGCCGGGCACTATGGCCCAGTGGTTCAGGAGGCTGAAGTAGGAGGATTGCAAGTTTGAAGCCAGCCTCAGCAACTTAGGGAGACCCTGTCTCAAAATAAAAAATGAAAAGAAAAAAAAAAAAAGGGCTGGGGATGTGGCTCAGTGGTTGACCGCCCCTGGGTTCAATCCCTGGTAAAAAACCAAAAACAAAAAACCCTAATGTGAGTCACAGTAGAAAGCAAGAATCTAGTCTAACTAACTAAAATTATATGCAAAGGTGAGTGTGTCATTTTTCATCATTGGTAATTAATTGTTTTTTAACATGAAACTTCAACTGAGATGCACGTAGACATGTTCTGTAGATTGAAGTGTGGCATAAATGTAAGGGGGTGTTGTTGTTATTCCTAGTTATATTGCTCATGGGACTCTGTCCAAGACTTGGCATGATTAATAAATATCGATTGCAGTTACATGGGCTAACATCTCACATCCCAAGTCCAAAACAAACTCCCTACAAATATTGTTGCCAGCGTGTTCTGCTAACAATTATTTTCTTAAGCGGTTTTAGCTGGGCCATTATCTCATCCTTTGTTCTATTCTGTAATGCCCTCCAACTTTCCTTCCTAAAGGGAGCCTCTTCTTCACATGTCTGGCTCATCAGTAAGTGGGATCTGTATGTGCTCACATGGCCTATGTTGTACTTTCCTACACATGGGGTAAGAACTATTCCTTGGTTGTTTCAAACTTTTTAAAGTCTTCAAAGATAGGCATTGGGTTTTTGTTTTGTTTTTTGTTTATTTTGGTATTTGGAATTGAACCCACAGGTGCCTTACCACTGAGCCATATCTTCAGCCCTTTTTATTTTTTTTTTTTATTTGGAGATAGGGTCTTGCTAAGTTTCTGAGGCTAGCCTTGAACTTGTGATCCTCTTGCCGCAGCCTCACAAGTCACTGGGATTACAGGCATATGCCACTGTGCCTGGTGCATTAGTTCTTATGGTCCCTCTCTAGCTGCTTCCTGTACACAGTGCCAGGCATGCAGATGGAATAAGTGCTTATTTATTGCAGATAAATGTCTCAGGAAACCTAGACAACGTTGTCTTCACCCTATGCATGCTTTTATTTTTCTGCCTAGAGATAATGGGTGTTGTCTCTCTGGGTTTTGTGACAGAGAAGTAAAATAGCCCTTGGAAAAAAGCACAAATAATCAACTGTAAGTACAAGATTTAAAAAAAAAAAACAACTTAGTATGTCCTTTGGGGGATTAATTATATTTCCCCAAAAAATGTTGAGCATAAGCTGAGTATAAGCTCAGTTTTGTGTTTTCTAAACTGTATTGGAATAATGGGGTCAAGGTAGTATAAATAAATCCTAATTCCTAATATTGGGGTGGAAGGCTAATTTTAACCTTAAGTATCTATATTCTTCCTAATATTTCAGGAGAGCCATTACAAAGAATAACCCTAGATGATAGAGCTTACCCTCCTTGCTCCCCATTTCTCTCTAATGGAAATCATAACAAAAATGGGAAATATTTCCTTACTATTAATTTCTAAAAACACTGATATGGTTTGGTCTTGAATGTCCCCCAAAGGTCTATGTGATAAACACTTGTTTCCCAGGGTGCCACTATTGGGAGATTATAGAAATTTACAGAGGTGGGACCTAGTAGGAGTTGTCTAGATCACTGGGGACATGTGCTGAGGGGACTGTGGGACCCCAGCCCCTTCCTCATTCTCTTTTGCTTCCTAGCCATAAGGCATGCAGCTTTGCTCGATTATGTGTTCCAAACCAGATGTGCTGCCTCACCATAGGTGTAGTCATGGGGCCAACAGATAATGGACTATGAACCAAAATAAATCCTCTCTCTTTATAAGTTGATTAACTTAGGTATTTTGTTAGAGTACAAGAAAGCTAACTAACATGGCCTATATACTGTATGGGCAATAGTGGGCTACCAAGAATCATCTCTGGTATATTCCCTTTTTATATGTTTTCTTAAAAAAAAAAAAAAGCAAAGAGATCTGTCAGCATCTATTCCTAGGAATCTTTGCATAGTAATATAAGGTATTGTCTTAAGCACTGAACATGTCGCCTCAGCAAGATGAAGGACCTAACCTATGTTCTGCTGTGTTCTAGTGAAATACAATCATTGTGCATGGCTTGCTCTCAGAGGGGGTGACTGAGGCCTGCTGACTATCCGCTGGGGGAGAGCTGTCATGCTGTATGCTGGTTCTCTCTCAGGCAATGAGCCACCCTTTTCCTGGTTAGCTATCTTTCAAGAGTTCACCACTTATCCTCTGCCTCACATCCATTAGTATAAAAACCTAAACTGGAGCAGGGGAAAAAACACCAGAAAATAGCAAGTATTGGTAAGGATGTGGAGAAATTGGAACCCCTGCGCATGCTGGTGAGAATTTAAAATGGTATGGCAATTATGGTTAACAATATGATGATTTCTCAAAAGATTAAAAGCAGAATTGCCATATGATCCAACAATTCCACTTCTGGATATATATCCCAAAGAATTGATAGCAGGGACTCAAGGAAATATTGGTATACCAATATTCATAGCAGCATTGTTCAAAAGGTAAAAACAACCCAAAGGTCCATAGACAAATGAATGGATAAATAAAATACAGCATATACATCCAATACATCGGAGTATTATTCAGTCTTAAAAAGAAAGGAAGTTCTGATATGCTACAACATGAATGAATCTTGATGATATTATGCTAATTTTAATAAGCCAGTCACAGAAAGGATGTATACTGTGTGATTCCACTTATGTGCGGTACCTAGAGTAATCAAATTTATACAGAAAGAAAGTAGAATCATGGTTGTGAGGAGCTGGGGGAGGAGAAATGAGTGGTAAAAAGTGTTCTGGAGATGATTAGTGTTCATGGTAGCACAATAATGTAAATATACTTACTGTCATTGTGCTGTAGATTTAAAAGTAGTTAAGGTAGTAAATTTTGTATATATTTCACCACAATTTATAAAACGCTGTCACTTATCCAGAGTGGACATACAGGGTCCTCAAATATGGCACAGCTATTACCAGTTCAACTTTCCCTTGCCCATGACAAACATTATGAATTAATCATCCCCAAAGTCTTTCTAACTGAGCCCATGCAAACTCATATCCTTTCTCCACACAGTCTACTACCAAACAGTTGGAGTGGATATGTCACCTGTCAATGTAAAAGAAAATTATGACGGTTCATGAAATCCATGTTAGATTACAGTAATATAAAGCTTCATGAGCTAGGAAAACTACATGAACTTGTACATTAAGAAGAAAAAATTTTTCAGCCTGTCTCTAAAAAGGCCCCAATAGCTGAAATAGAAGCAGCAGCAGCAACTTTGGCCACTATCACAACATATTCATTCATTTTTTTTTTTAATGGTGCTAGGGATTGAACTCAGGGCCTTGGGATGTGAGGCAAGCACTCGACCGACCTGTGCTATATTCCCACCCCTATCACAACATATTTGAAGCCATAAAACCCAGGTTCAAGTCTCTAACTATATTTTTATACAAGAAGGAACTAGAACTCCTTGAACAGGAATTGGTTTCAAGTCTTGTGAAAGGAAAGTGTGAAGTGGACCCATAATACCCTGTTGTCAGAAAGCAGAGAGAATATGCTAAGCAGACAAAGGAGAAATGAAGGGAAATCCCACTGCCCAAGTTAACCTATCTCCACATCATCATCATTTTCATCAACCGCAACAACTTACAGGAATGGAAAATGCAATATAAAGTGTTAATGAATGAGGTAGTTATTAAAAAAAAGGGAATTAGTTTGTACATTTTTGCTATTATTGAATTACAAGGTATTAAATACATAGCTAGTTTCTTTTTCTACATCACATTTAGGCATTGTTAAGTATGGGTCTATTATCAAGTGTGAATGTGAACGTGTGTCAATTTGTGTAAGCAGGAGAGAGACTGGGTGGGGAACTTACAAGTGGACCAAGTAATCCCTCCAAAATTAAGAGCTATATCATGAGCATGACCAGTCCTCGTAGTCTCACAACATATCACAGCAAGGAATAAGCAAAGTTCACTCATTCATTGACAATTAGGGTTATACAAAATAACCAGTGAAAAAAGAGCCCAATGATGTGGTTTCAGATGATAAATTATCTAGGTGCCAAGCTCCTGGCTTCAAGAGAGAACACTAACCTAGCTATGTTAGCTCCCAGGGAAAAAAAACTTTACATGAACCTACTAATGAGAAATTGGTAAGACATAAGTAGGGTTCCAGTTATACCAAAGAGTTCACTGTATCATAATGACCAAAAGATAAGGTTGGTTTCGAACCACATGTTCACAGCTTCTGGTAAAGACACAAGATTTCAGAAAAAGATTATCTGAGATACAAGGATGTAAATTTTCTATGAAGCAACAACATAACTTTGTAACACAGGGGATCCAGCTGGGCATGGTGGTGCATGCCTGTAATCTCAACAACTTGGGAGGCTGAGGCAGGAGGATTGCAAGTTCGAGGCCAGTCTTAGCAATTGAGTGAGACCTTCAATAACTTAGTGAAACCCTGTCTCAAAACAAAAATGGCTGGGGATGTAG
This sequence comes from Marmota monax, assembly GCF_021218885.2. NCBI lineage: Eukaryota > Metazoa > Chordata > Mammalia > Rodentia > Sciuridae > Marmota > Marmota monax. Next base: position 52,720,449 of record NW_026693777.1, on the reverse strand, counting down.
CTTAGTGGTAAAGTATCCCAGGTTCAATCTTAGTAATAAAAAATGTGGGTTTTGGAGGCAATTGGACCATTGAACTATACAACCAGATCCATATTCTTTTCTGACCTGAAATCAAATCAGGTGACTGACAACTTAGAACCTATATACTCAATGAATCTTTTTCTTTGGGTACCTGGAAAAGCTTCTGAAATCCTGGGAAGAAGTAAATTTTATATTGCACAGACATATTTAAGCTATTTAAGAAAATTCGATGTGCTGGATTTGTGGTTTTTACCAGGTCCCTAAAGGTGTTTGTTGTGTTGCAATCACTTGTTAAATAATTAAGGAAATTTGCTTCCCAATTTCATTGCCGACCTAGAGCTGTCAATTCTGTACCTTTTGGTTCATCTGTCTTTCCTCCTGGGTTGGAGCTGTCATCTTTTGTGGAATCTTTCAAGGTACCATATTCCTTTTCCATCTTAGCGGCTTCCTCCTTGGTACTGTCTGTTTCTTCATGGCTCTTCTCTGATGGCACTGTAATCAGATTGGGCATTGTTGTTACAGCATGATTTCCTATGCGTGCATTAATTCCTAATGCAAAAAAAACTTTATTGAAAAGGTACAATTTGAGGTTAGATTATTTTTTTTTGAGCTGAAAAGGATCTTGGTAATTATCTAGTTCAACCCTCTACCTCGCTTCACAGAAGAAACTGAGGACCAGAGAAGGAAGAGATATTCCTAAGATCACCCAATGAGTTAACAAAAAGCTGGGCCCCCCTTCCAGCTGTCCAGATTCTAGTTTAGCATTCTTTCCCTTATGCTGCAATATCACTAAAGGATAGATTATTATTATTTTATTTTCTAGAGATGGGATCTCGCTCTGTTGCCTAAGCTGGCCTTGAACTCCTAGGTTCAAGCAATCCTCCTGTTTCAACCTCTAAGTAGCTGGGATTTGTGTGCCACTAAGCTCAGCCCAGTTATTTGTCCTTCTTCCCCCCCCCCCCAGTGCTGGAATGAAATCCAGGGCCTTATGCGTGCTAGGTAGATGCTGTATCACTGAGCCACACTCTCAGCCTTATTTGATTAAAGTAAACTTTAATCAGTGTTGATGATCAAGTGCGGTATGCCAAGTCCCAAAGTGAATTTGTTGGTCTTGATTCCAAGTGAGAATAACTATAGTTATCCAATCTCAAGGATTTGGGGATAAAGCAGAACTCTTTTTTTAGCCTTTCTTCATGCTCCATTATCCCTGGCTATTCTAATATAAAGAAAAGATTTGGAATCTTGCTGTCAAAATGGAGAAACATTTGCTCACTTCTCACTATATTAAGTAGCTGTATTCCTTCTAGCAATCCTGTATTGAACTGAAACTTATAACCTGTAGGTAACCACTGGAAAACAATTGTCACTAATATTTGCAATCAAAACTACTCTAAGATTTCATCTCACACCAGTCAGAATAGCAGTTATCAAGAATACAGACAACAAAAAATGTTGGCGAGGATGTGGGAAAACAGGCGTACTCATACATTGCTGGTGGGATTGCAAATTGGTGCAACCAATCTGGAAAGCAGTATGGAGATTCCTTAGAAAACTAGGAATGGAACCACCATTTGACCCAGCTGTCCCACTCCTCAATCTATACCCAAAGGACTTAAAAACAGCATACTTCAGTGACACAGCCACATCAATATTCATAGCAGCTCAATTCACAATAGCTAAATTGTGGAAGCAACCTAGATAAAGAAAACTATGGTATATTTACACAATGGAATATTACTCAGCACTAAAAGAATAAAATCATGGCATTTGCAGGTATATGGATAGAGCTGGAGAATATTATGCAAAGTGGAATAAGCCAATCCCCAAAAAACAAAGGCTGAATGTTTTCTCTGATAAGTAGATGCTAATCTATAATGGGGATAGGGGTGGAGCATGGGAGGAATGGAGAAACTTTGGATATGACAAAGGGGAGGGAGGGGTAAGAGAGGGAGTATGGGGATAGGAAACACAGTGGAATGAGATGGACATCATTCCCCTAAGTACATGTATGAAGACATGAATGGTTTAAGTCTACTTTGTGTACAACAAGAGACATGAAAAATTGTGCTCTATTTGTGTACTATGAATTGAAATGTATAACAAATTAGAATAAATAAGTTAATTAATTTTTAAACAGCTAGCAGGAAACTCAAGCTGTCTAACAAACTTATTTTAACCCAATATTTTTATTATAGGAAAAAATAGGAAAGAAGAAATTGGTTATTGTATTGTGTGAAATATTCCCTTGTGCACTGCATTATATAAAAATGTATATATTTTTTTCATATTTGTAGTATAATTTTGTTCCTTGCTTTGGTCTCTAAGAAAGTTTATTAAAAATTGCTTGACATGGGGCCCTGGGTTCAAATCCCAAAACAAAACAAAACAACTGCTTGAGGGCTGGGGATGTAGCTCTGTGGTAGACTACTTGTATGGCAAGCATGAGGCCCCAGATTCAATCCCCAGCACTGCTACAAACAAAACAACAACCAAAAGTCCTCCTTTCAAAATTAAAAAAAATTCATCTTAAGGGGCCATACATTACACTATCAAGAATATGTACGTTGGGCTGGGGATGTGGCTCAAGCGGTAGTGCGCTCGCCTGGCATGCGCGCGACCCAGGTTCGATCCTCAGCACCACATACAAAACAAAGATGTTGTGTCTGCCGAAAGCAACAACAAAAAATATTAAAAATTCTCTCTCTTTAAAAAAAAGAATATGTATGTCATTTCTGCTATTGGGGCAATATTAAAGTATAATAATTTGCAATTGTCAGTCCTTTCTCATTTTGCTCCATCCACCCCCCTTGAAAGGAGTCTTCTTTGCACAGCTCAGCTACATGGTGTCTGTTTCCTGGGCTGACGAGGGTTGTGGGTGGAGGATATAGAACCAAGTAACTGAGAAGGAAGGAAGTTGTACTACATAGAGGCCCAGACCTTCCCAGAAAAGAGAGAAGATCTGGGAGAGAAGGACAGTGTGTGTATGGGGCGGGGGGTAGATGACCAGGGACAGTATTCTGGAGAAGTGGTGATCTGGGAAGAAAAAAAAGATACCTAAAAGAGACTTTTAGAAAGGATTGCTCAGTTTTGTGATGTAACCATCTTTCCTTCTTCACCAGCCACCTCAGAGAATCTTTGGTAAAGACTTACATTACTTTTCAGTGCTTTTTGAGATCAGATTTTTGTGCCATGATGCGCCACGAAATACCCAAGGTTATATTTACTTAATTCTATGGTTATATTTAAGATTTTAAAACTTTTTGAAATCTGTAATTCTGTGCTGATATGTACTAAATTATTTATAATGCAAAAGGATTATTCTTCTAAAAGCTAAAAAATAGTTAAGTATATCCTACCTGGAAAAAGCTTGCTTTTATTGTCAGTAGCATTTTTTTCTAGCTTGTTCTTGGTCTGAAGAGCAATTGTTTCATCCAAATTTTCTGGAGAAAGAAGGAGAAGAAATATAATTTCCTGAGTGATGATATCAAAGTTTTACTAAAAATGTTTAAATCTCACCAGAAATATCACACTAACAATTCCAAAATATTAATGTTGCTAGCAAGGTGATTTGACCTTATTTTATTTCCAAGAATCATAGATTCTCAGGATGTAAGGCATTTCATTTGAGATTCTCAAGTTCCTCCCTCTACTCAATTAATTGCAGAAGTTTCTTCTGCATCTCTGTGGCCACTACTAGAGTACTTCTAGGGTTGACACCAAAAGTAGACACCTGTGGTTTTGACCTACATAATGCCTTGTGGTACTGTACCTAGATTTTCCCTTGGGAAACCCAGTGTTCTCTCAATCTCAGAAATATTGTCTACAGTGGTGACTGGGTAACCCAAACCTGATAACCAGGGTCTTCATAACCCTGATCGATAGTGACTGATTCGATGAACACTTGACTCAGTCTAGATCCATGAGACTCAATGCTAGGACCACTGAGAGATGGTGGCTCTCTTTCCACAGGGATTGCTATGTGATGAAGATGTTAAGATTAGATTAGGGATGTCCCAGGCATCTATTTCCCACAGGGAGCAGCCTGTCTGCAATGAATCAACTACTCATGGACTTCACAAACTCAAACTACCCTTCTACCAACCCCCAAACCCTGGTTAACTTTTCAGTTACCCGAGGCCATAAATTACCTTTCTGCTTTAGCCAAACAGTTAAATTCCTGTCATTCAGGATTTTCACTAGGGCCTTGTATAAGGAGGCAGCTAGCTTTACTGTTAGGTAGTCTTTTGCTTTGTTTTGCTTTTATGATACTAGGACTTTTATGATTCTGCTTTTTATGATGAAGTGCCCAGGGGCACTTTACCACTGAGCTACATACCCAGATTTTTATTTTTTATTTTTAGTTAAGGTCTTACTAAGTTGTTGAGGCTGGCCTCAAACTTGTGATCCTTTGGCCTCGGCCTTCTGAGTAGCTGAGATATGGTTGTACACCACCATACCCAAATTGTCAATTTTCCTATTCATACTAAGCTGAAATCTGTATCCTTGTTCAAAATTAGTAAGTTCTACCTGGAAAAGCTGTTGCTGCTATTGATGCATAACATATTGCTACTCTCAGTCTTTTTATATAAATATAAAATTTGAATTTTTAGAAACTTTAACTGTGCTGTCAACTTTGAAAAAAATATCCCAATTTACTGTGTTAAGTTGGCATTGTACAGAAATTAACAACTATATTGGTCTAGAAACATTAAACTTTTTTTTCCATTTGTATCGGGGTAACACACTGTATTAAATATGTAAGATATTATCTATGTGGATTTGATTTCAGAAACTAATATTCTCTAAATATAAAAAAAATTTAGTAAGTTCTAATTTTGCTCTTTGAAGTAACATCACATAAGTGTTATTAGACATGAGGTGTCTAGGCTGACATCCACCAGGTAGACAATGAGTTAGAATCCACATCCTAGGCACTTCAATATTCAACCAGTCACATATCCCACTTGCTCTTTTAGGATAGATTTTTTTTTTTTTTGCCATTTGCAAAGAAGCATTTATTTGTAATTAGTCAGTAAAAATTCCATTAGTATTTGGTATAATTTCTCTTCAAATAAACTCCTCCCACCCCACTCCTATTTAGAGTAGAAAAGTAGTCTATTTTGTTTGTAATGCACTGTTTTCTTCTTTTAGAAATAGCAACCATAGCTGACAAGCTTTGTAATCACCATACACTGAGGGACCAGAACGGAATGCTAAATCCCTGCTTGTCACTGGCTCACAGGTCAGGAGAAAAGGCTGGTTGATTCTCTCTTGTACCCATACTGCCCTCACTCAGGGACCTGGAGATGGAGTCCCATGGTATCTGCCAAAAATCAGTATGCTAACACAGAACAATACCTGAAAATACAGCTTATATTCTGACTATAAGAGTTAAATATATTTTGGAGTAAATTAAGAAAACAGGGGTTTTTGTTTGTTTCTTTCTTTTTTAAAGACAGTGTTTTACTATGTTGTCCAGGCTGGCCTTGAACTTCTGGGCTCAAGCCTTCAGAGTAGCTGGGACTATAGATATATGCCACTGTACCAGCTACAGAAAATCATTTCTAAAAGTCACACTTATTATGCCCAGAGATGTTTTGGTATATTTCCTTTCAATTTTATATGTGTGTGTGTGTGTATCCATATATACAAATGTGTGTGTGTGAACTTTCTAATATATAAGTTCCAAAGCAGAGAAAGAAGAAGGGAAAATTAATGAGAACAAAGGCACTGAGGAATGAAACTGACATGGCATTTTAACATAAAGCAGAACATAGCATACATACAACACTTAATAGTATTAACTATATATCCTTTTTTTTTTTTTTGGTACCAGGGATTGAACCACTGAGCCATATCCTCAGCCCTTTTTAATATTTTATTTAGAGACAGGGTCTTGCTGAGTTTCTTAGGGCCTCACTAAATTGCTGAGGCTGGCTTTGAACTTGCGATCCTCCTGCCTCAGCCTCCCAAGCCGCTGGGATTACAGGCTTGCAGCACCACACCAGGCTATATATCCATTTTTAACTCCAAAATTAGGATATTTTTATCATGAACATTTTCCCTTGTCACCAAACATAATAAATATAATTATTTTGAAAACACAAGTATTTAAAATAAAAGCTTAATAGTCTAAGATAAAAATAAGTAAATTATTTAGATATTTTCTTCTTGTGGAACATCTAGTCTTTCTCCTATAAACCAATGTCACCCAACAGAACTTTCTGCAATGATGGAAGTATTCATTTCTGTGCCATTCAACACATTAGCTACTAGCTACATGTGATAACGGAGCACTTGAAATGTGCCTAGTGTAACTAAGAAACTAGATTTAAAATTTTTATTTAAATGGCAACTTGTGGTTGGTGGCCACCATATTGTAGTAAGAAACAGTAGGAACACGTGTCTTGCACATAAGCCTTTGCAGCATCCATGATGAATTTGTTCTACTTTTTTAAAGTTGTAGATGAACATAATATCTTCATTTTATTTATTTATTTTTATATGTTACCCAGGATCAAACCCAGTGCCTGACATATGCTAGGCAAGCACTCTACCACTGAGCTACAACCCCAGCACCCCTGATGAATTTCTATAGGACAAATATGTGGAATTCCTGTGTCTGTATCTTATGTATTGATATAAGATAGTTGTGGGTCTGAAAATATCTGTTTTATTGGTAAAGGACTAGGGTAGGCCACAAAGCATTGTGTGTAATCTGAACTCATTTTTTGTTAAATTAAGATAAACAAAGAAATTACATAGGTGTATATACACACAGAGAGAAAAACATCTAAAAGTATATAAACCAAAATGTTACCAGGATGTTGACATTGTTAGAAATTTTCATTTCCTTTTAAATTTCTTTTTGTGTTGAATGACTTTTCAAAATAAATATGCTCATTTATAATTTAAAAAATCAGTAAAACTATTCTCATATAGAAAAAGTGGAGTTCATGCAGGATAATTCTGAGTTTCCCTATGAGATTTTCTCTTCTATTTATTTATCCTTCTCCACTCAGAGTAAGGAGCCATGAGGTCTTCCAGCCCAAACTACATTGGGGATGAAAGGTATCTGTTGACTAATAATACCAAGTAGGAAAACAAAAGTCCTTTTTAAAAACAAATAAAAATTGAGTACTTGCAATGTACAACTGAGAATGTCTAGTGCAACTGAGAAGGCTGATTTTAAATTATGTTTAATTTTAATTAATTACAAAAACAACCTGTATGTAACATCAAAGTTTTTCTGTTTATCTATAAATTCAAGGAATCACGTGTTGGTAACTTTTTTATAAGAATCAGATCTTTTAGGCTTTGTAGGCCATACAGTCTGTTGTAGCTACTCAGCTCTGCCGTTGTAGCAGGAAAGCAGCCATGAAACAAATGAATGGCTATGTTCCAATAAAACTTTATTCATGAACGTGGAAATACGAATCTTATCCAGTTTTCATATATGAGGAAATGCTATTCTTCTTGATGTTTTTTCCAACCATGTATACATGTGAAAGTCCTTAGCTTGTGTGCTATACAAAAATAGATGTTGGGCTGGATTTGGTCCATGAATGATATTAGAGAGTGTGTGTGTGTGTGTGTGTGTGTGTATACTTTTTTTTTTTTGATACAGGGTCTTGCTAAATTGCCAAGGCTGGCCTTAATCCTGTGATCCTCCTGCCACAAATCTGCCACAGCACCCAGCTCACCCCAGTCCTTCATTTTATAGATGCAGGAAGTGAGGCCCAGCACAGCACAGTGCCTTCCTCAGCTTGACAGAGATAGACCCAGGAGTCAGGACTCCTCTTGACACCAAGGCCAGTGCTCCTTCCTCCTCACCATACAGTCTTCAAAAAGGAAAATCAAGACTTGTTAGTCCCAGCCTTCCAAACACAATTAAAAAAAAAACTAATGAGTTAAATTGTAATATGATTGCCACCATGGAGATTGTTAGAAAATGTGAATAGGATTAAATATGATAAATGTGAAATATCTGTACTCAATTTAGATCTATAAGGAGTTGAAAACTCTGGTTAATTCTATTTGTAGGCGTCATCAAACTGGGCACTTCTGGTTATCAAGTGATTTGGGCTGTTTGGCATAAATAATCAAATTATTGAGGGAATTGTCATAAAATTCCAAATTTACTTTGAATAATAAAAATACCATAGTAAAAACAAACTAGATAGGATTCTCACCAAGGTAGGAAACACCTTCTTCCGGAGAAATTGTGCCATACTTGACCATCATCTTCACAAAGTCAATCAATGTCTTCATGATAGTAATTAGTGTTTCTTTCTCTTTTGCTTCTTTTTCTATGTAAAAAGACAAAAATAACTCAAAGGAAACAGTAGAGAATAGCTTGATTTTTCAATTTCAATTTATTTTATTTTATTTTTAAAATTTTGGTACTGGGGATTGAACTTAGAGATGCTTAGCTACTGAGCCACATCCCTAGGCTTTCTTCAATATTTAATTTTTAAAATTTTTAATTTTTATCTTTTGTACCAGGGATTGAACCCAGGAGCACTTAACCACTGAGCCTCATCCCCAGTCCTATTTTTTTTTTTTTTTGTATTTTTTATTTAGAGACAGGTCACACCGAGTTGCTTAGCACTTTGCATTTTTGCTGAGGTTGACTTTGAACTCACAATTCTCCTGCCTCAAACTTCTGAGCCGCTGGATTTACAGGTGTGCTCTACTGCACCCAGATTCAATGTTTAATTTTGAGGCAGGGTCTCACCAAGTCCTTAGGGCCTCAATAAATTGCTGAAGTTGGTCTCAATCTTGCAATCCTGCATTAGCCTCCTGAGTTACTATGGGGCATTCACCACCACACAGCTCAGTGTCCATTTATGAAGCAGAGCATCTTATTTATTTATTTTTCTGGTACCAGGGATTGAACTCAGGGGCATTCAACCACTGAGCCACATCCCCAGCCCTATTTTGCATTTTATTTAGAGACAGGGTCTCACTGAGTTGCTTAGCACTTCACACATGCTTAGGCTGGCTTTGAACTCACAATTCTCCTGTGGCCTCCTGAGCCACTGGGATTACAGGGGTGACTCTGCACCCAGCTGAAGTATATAGCACCTTATTAAAATATTTCTCTCTACATTTATAGCTAAAACCATACATATTTAACTTATGAAATTTTAGGGCTTGATTGGGATTCAGGGCAATGTACAGCTATACCAAACTTTTTTAGAAATGGGCAATAATAACTTTTCCATGAAGCTTTAATTTAATCTAAAATACTGCGCTAATAAGTATTAAAGAGGCAGTTTTCAACCTGAGATGACATGAACCCAAATGGAAGAGCAGAGGATTGATTAAGTAAGTGGTAAGTTTTCTAAGATAAGAATGATTTGTGTTCATTAATTAGGCTTAATTTTCTTAAAAGCACTTTTTTAAAAAATTGTAAGTTGGGTTTTCTAACAGTAGCTTACATTGCTTTTAAACTTTTTTTTTCATTTGAAATAACAAATACAGATAGTAAAAATATTCCAATGATCCACCAGTAAATAAAAGTGAAAAGTAGCAATCTCTTTCTCACCCCTGCCACGGGTAACCACTGTTAGCAATTTCTTGGGAACCTATGGTATTTGACATTCTGTTCTACATCTTAATGGAACAAGATGGCCATTGATACCATGAGTAGCTCAGTAAATGTATTAATTCTAAAATCAGAAAAAATATTTTTCCATTTTTTTTTAATATTTATTTTTTTTAATTTTCGGCGGACACAACATCTTTGTTTGTATGTGGTGCTGAGGATCGAACCCGGGCCACACGCATGCCAGGCGAGCGCGCTACCGCTTGAGCCACATCCCCAGCCCTATTTTTTCCACTTTTGAAGTTAAAAAAAAAAGCACAATATCTAGAAAGGAGTCCATTTTTTTTCTCTCATTTTAGCTGCCATGAAAAATTTTCTCCAAATACTCCTAGCCTCTTGCCATTTTTTCCCATCCTCCCATCAGATGCAATTGTTAGGTAATAGCCATTAGTCTAATTTTCTCAACGATGGGGATTTGGACCCTCTTCTTTCCACTCACTCGGAACAGTGGAACCAAGGACCTGAGAGACATGCCTGCTCTGCAGATTCAAACCACCTCTGGGACTGTCTGTTCCCACAGTGAGACTGAGGAACTACTGAGTGAGCAAGCTCATTGCTGGCTCTCACACTAAGCCACATTTGCATACCAGTGTTATATATTCCAAATTTGTATTTTAAAATTGACAGAACTGTATGTGTTTATCATGTGCAACATGATGCCTTGAAGCACACAGACACCTTATGATTAAATCCAGCTAAGATATGCATTAACTCACATAGTGATCATCTTTGTAACAGGAACATCATCTTTGTAACAGTAGTTGTAACTAACAACTACTCTCCTAGCATTCTTTAATACTGAGGCAGTTGGAGATGGGAATAAGGAGATGTTGGTCAAAGGATACAAAACTATAACCCAGGGTTTATCAGTAACAGAAATGACATTTTGGTTTTCTATCTGTTTTTTATTTCTCAATTGGTTCAGGACCTTGGGTGAGGAAGACAGGTACTAGCAAAGACCTCAGTATAAGTATTTAAATTAAGATTATAGAAAAATAAAGGCAATAAGGAATCAGATAAACTAAAAGATAAAAACAAATAAGGAACATTCCATGAAGTGGAATTATTTAAATACCAAAAAACTCGTAGGTAGGGAAGGAAGAAATGTGATAGAAAAAGTAGGGGAGAGATCCTGGGAAAGAACTGGTAAATAATTCCAGCAATCACATGGTTTGTTCCAGGTCACCTCTGTACATCTGGTATCATGCCAATGCTCTACACTGATACGTGACTCACCAGGATGACAGAGGTTCTCAGTTGGGCATCTGCCAACCAATGGGGCAAGATGGCTTGGAACGGACACTCAAGACATACAAGCCCTACAGACACTGGCAGAGGGGCCAGTACCATCTGGCCAATGTCTGGAACTGAAGGACAAAGGATGTTCTCCAGGAATGAAAGCTCACTTTGAGGTCATTTCTTCAGAGAAATAGATTACAATGAGAGAAATCTTTATACAAGTGTTCAATGGGGGCCTGCATTTTTGAAGAGGGCAAAGAAAAGCCATTAAGGCACTGCAGGGCATTTGTCTTAACAGTAACAACAGAAATGTTGGACATTATTATCCTCTTTACAAATTAACCAAAACAAAACAACAACAACAAAAAAAGCATGGACCAAAAATCTTCCAGTTAACTCAGTGCACATATGAGAGAGGAGATGAGGACACATAAGGACTTTGTTTAAAAACAAAACAGTTTCCCAAATGTGTTTTTTGTTCTGGCTTCCTCTCATCCAAAGTCCATTTTAACTCATCTGAAGGTGGGAGCTGAATATGTCTATCAGGCAATGTCTTCAGTAATCTAAAGAAGGGTGAATTAGGTTCCATACACACTTCCCACTAAGAGAGGAAAATGAAGAAAGCTTTTAAAAAAGGTTTACTTAAAAGTGGCAGGTTTCCTTATTGTTGTGTTTGCTTATTTTGGTTTTGATAATGTGATGAACTTAGAAAACATTATGCTAAGTGAAATAAGCACAGAAAGACTGTAGGATCTCACATAGTTGGCCCTCTGTATTTACAGGTTCTATATTCATGGATTCAATTAACCAGGGATTGAAACTATCCAAGAAAAAGAATTACGTCTTTTATTGAACATGTATAGATTTTTTTCTTATCAATATTCACCAAACAATATAGTATAATAATAATTTATATAGCATTTATTTTTTTTCAGTATTATAAGTAATCTAGAGATGATTCGGAGCATATAGGAAGATATGCATAGGTTATATAAAAATGCTACATTGTTTCATATAAAGAACTTGAGCATCTGTGGATTTTGATTTCTGAGGGTGATTCTAGAACCAACCCCCTGAGGATACTGAAGGAACAATTGTGTATGGAATTTGTAATAGTTAAACTCATAGATGCAGTAGAATGGTGGTTGCCAAGGGATAGGAGAAGGGAAAAATGAGGATTTGTTGGTCAAAGGACATTAAGCTTAAGTTATAGAAAATGAATAAGTTTGGAGACTATAAGGCATGATTACTGTAGTTAACAATATTGAACTTTACTTGAAATTTGCTAAGAGGCTAGATTGTAAGTGCTCTTATCTCAACAACAACAACAATAAGAGAGAGAGAGAGAAAAGAATAAAGAAAAGGAAATAAAGAGAAAAGAATAAAGAAAAGGCTATTTAGCATATCTATCATCTCATTATGTGAGATGACAGATATGCTAAATAGCCTGATTGTAGTCATTTCACGATGTGTACATATATTAAAACATCGAGTTGTGCATCCTAAAGATAAATAATTTTTATTTGCCAATTACACCTCAATATAACTGAAAACAAACAAAAAAAAGTTACAATAAGAATTGAAGCTTGAGCTGGGGTTATAGCTCAGGGGTACAGCGCTTGCCTAGCACTGTGTGAGGCACTGGATTTGAGTCTCAGCACCACATAAAATAAAATAAAATAAAGATATTGTGTCCATAAACAACTAAAAAATTAAAAAATAATAAAGAATTGTGCCTGAACTGGGTCAGGGCAGGAACACTGATTAATCACCATAACTGCACCTGATTCTTTCTAGTACTGTGTACACAGCAGATGTTCAATAATTGTTTGTTGAACAAATATAGGAGTGCTCTGTTAACAAAAAGATCAAATTATCCAGAAACCCTACCTTTCCTGATTATCCTTTCCTAAATATTTCCATTACTAGACTGCTTGTTTTGGAAAAAAAAACTAAAATAAATAAAACTGATGTGAACTATTTTTCCTAAGCTTACAGTGTATGTCATTGAGGATTACAGTTGGAAACTGAAAACAGGAACTTATAAAACCACCCACACACTTCCTAGAATTACTATTTATGCTCTGCATGGTCAGAAAACATAGTGGTTACCTGAATCAATACTTTTCAGTAGTGCATAGAAGTTGGGGAAATACTGGAGTTCCTCAAAGTTGTCTTCTCCATAGGTTTTAGTTCTCCTTTCCAAGCCATTTGTCAAGGTTAAGGTGTTAGACACTGTTTCATCATTTTCTCCATTATTAAAACCATCCTGAATTGCTGCCATTGGAGTCTCCAGTGAGGGGGGAAAAAATCCACACACACACATACAAAAGCCTTTGGTTAGAATTAACACAACTCCAGATTAATTCTTTCCTTTATGGTGCCCTTGAACATGAAATGCACAGATTCCTCTTTCTCAAATCCCTGTAGGTTCAAACTTATTTCTTGGCATGCATGCATCTCAGTTACATGGAAACTGAAAAAGGCGTTCTCCCTTGAGGAAGACCCCCTGAAGACTCTGGCTCCTGTTCAGGGGAGAAGAGACAGGAAATCTTCAATGGTCCTGCTCAGCCAAGTTCCCCCTCTAGGAATCCTCATGAGCCTCTCTTCACAAAACTGCCCTTCCTTGAGGACCAATTCAAATTGTTCATACACTCTACCAAGCGGGTGGTAGAGTTACAGGAAAGCCTTTCAGAATGTTTAGCAGGAGCACAACAGGCACATTTGGGAATTTCTGGGTGACACTTTAGGAGCTGCCGGGATGGATGCATAAAATTCTTTTCTCCCTAGATCTGTTTCTTCTTGGTGTTCACCATCTTAGTGAATTCACTGTTCAGTGGACTACACAGAAATCTAAGAGCTTTTCTTAGCTCTTCTTCCTTTCCCACATCACATCCATCAGCAGCCATGTTGACCCTCCTTTCAAATTTTATGGCCAATTTGAAATTTCTCTCTCCACTATCTCAAGCAGCCTTGGATCTCTCATTTCTAACTGGTACACCACTCATTTAAAATCTCTACTCAACACTGAATTTTCCATATTGCAGCCAGAGTTATCTTTTTAGTTGTTGGATCACATAGCTCTTTTTCTTAAAATCTGTTATGGTTTAGATGTGGTTTCTCCCTGCAAAAATTCAGGTTGAAATACGACTGCCAATGTAGAGGTGATAGGAGGTGGGGCTTTAAAGACATGATTAGGTCATAAGAGTTCTGCCCTCATGAATGGATTAATATTTTTCTTGTAAGACTGGTTTAGTTTTTTTGAGACTGGATTAGTTCTTATGGAAATGCTTTAGTTCCTGTGAGAGCAGGTTATTAGAAGGTAAGCCTGGCATTTCCTCTCATTCTCTTGCTCACACGCCTACTTGTCCTTCTGCTTTTCCATCACCACTGAGAGCAGCATGAAGCCTTATCAGAAGCTGACTAGACGTTATGGCCTGATCTTCAGTTTTCCAGCTTCTAAAACTGAGCTAAATAAAGCTCTTTACATATTACCCAGTCTCAGGTATTCTGTCACAGCAATAGAAAATGCTACCAAAAAACCTTTTAGTGTTTTCCCATGTCTCTTACAAAAAATATCAGAAACCATCCATGGTTCATAAGGCTCTATATGGGCTGGTCTGGGTCCACTCCCCCATCTCAGCTGTCACTACCCTCTTGCTGTATCAGTCACATTGTCCTTGTTTCAGTTGCTTGGATACTCCATACTTCCTTCTCTGCATGCTGCCTCTTATGTTTACATGCTAACCTGTATTTGACCTTCAATACTCAGCTCAGATTACTTCCTGAGGAAAGCCTTTTCTGAGCCTAAGTGCAGGACAGTTTTCTTTTTTATAAGGTCTCATAGAACCATGTCTTTCTACAGAGCACTTACTGCAATTGTGGTTAAAATGATGATTATTTGAAAACAATCTGCCTTTTCCACTAGACCTTAACCTTCCTTGGAAAAAAAATTACATCTTTTTAAATGAGCAGGGTATTCTCAGTGCTTGGCAATATAGTTAGTATGCAATAAATCTTTGTTTAAAGAATATTTCATTTGCACAAGTGAACAAGTCAAGCATATGGACATTTTAGTGGTGAATGAATGGAATGGGATTGAAGGACCATGAAAATATCATGACAGTTCAGACCCTTAAGCTTGAGTTGTGAGTTCTTTGATAAATCTATAAAGCACATTTACATTCACTAGTGGGTGGATCTTTAAAAGCTATTTTTATAGACGACAGATAGTGGGGATTGGAAGTAGGGAGAGAGATGGAAATTTTTGGGCCATCTAGTGAAAAATCCAGACCAAATTTCTATTTTCTTTTTTTAAAATATATATTTTTTAGTTGTAGGTGGACACAGTACCTTTATTTTATTTGTTTATTTTCATGGGGTGCTGGGGATCAAACCAAGTGCCTCACACATGTTAGGCAAGCGCTGTATCACTGAGCCACAACTCCAGCCCCCAAATTTCTATTTTCTAACCTCTCTAGAACAGAACCACCACCATCCTATTTTAGATAGGATGTTGGAAGAGACAAGGGGCCATGGGTCTGGGTGCTTGGTGAAGAAAGTCAAGGGAGAGATGAAGAGTTTGATATTCTCTTGTGGTCAAATTCAATTAGAGTTTTGAAGCTTATTTAATGCCAAGGAAAAAATGAAAAGGCAAGGAGTCCATCAAAGGGAAGGATGAATGGCTAGTGTGGATAAAGGATGACAGACAGGCTTCTGAACTAATGAAAGGGAGAGCAGATAGAAGAGCACAGCCTAGAATAGGGAGGCAACATCAGGCTGGGAGATGTAGGACTGTTCTTCTGTGACACAGGATAGAATCAACACACTCTTTGGCACAGTGTGTGTGTGTGTGTGTGTGTTGGAAGCAGATCATGACATCCATTATGAATAGAAATAGAATATCAGGGCTGGGTATTAGCTCAGTGGTAGACCACTTGCCTAGCACATGTGAGGCACTGGGTTTGATTTTCAGCACCACATTAAAATAAATAAATAAAATAAAGATATTGTATTCATCTACAACAACAAAAAGACCCTGTTGAAAAAAAAATTGAATATTAAAAATGCTGTGAGATATTTGGGTCTAGTATACTGGGACTATACAAATAGATATTATGTGATATTGTTATTTCATACTTGATGTGTTATTTTATAGTGCGGTGTAAGATGTAACCTTTACTATAAATAGAAAATAATCTGTAACATTTACATTATTTTCCAAGTAAAATTCATTCATATCTTTTACCTTATTAGCATTTTATGGATATGCATTTTAAGTGGGCTAGAAATGTCACATACTTCAAATCTTCTTTGGCATCAAGGAAGGACGAATTATATACAGATCCAAGTACACACATCTATGCACATGCACGTACCAACACACACACACATACACACACACAACATACACATATACATACCACTTTCTCTGGTATTTTTCCAGCCTGATTCTCAGTCCTGCTGGTGGATTTATTAAGCTCCTCCTCATAATTGTTGGCTTCCTTTGAAATTAATTTTTGTAAAGCCTCTGCAACTTCATCTTCCAGTGTGTGTGCCTGGCTTTCTGTGATCTGTTATAAGAGGCAAAATATATGAACTGCTAGTCCCATTCTTGTGATTTAAAAAAAATCTAGATTAAACTTTGCAGTTGAACATAAATTTTTAAAAGAAGTATCATTCTGGATGCACTGGTGCATATCTGTAATCCTAGCAACTCAGGAGGTTGAGTCAGAAGTATTGCAAATTTCAGGCCAGCCTCAGCAACTTAGTGAGGTCCTATCTCAAGATTAAAAAAAAAAAAAAAGGACTGGAGATGTAACTCAGTGGTAAAACATTCCTGGGTTCAATTCCTTGAACAAAAATTAAATAAAATAGGAATCTTGTGAATTCTCTTTCTGGACAATCCTTCCTATTACCCTACTACATGCCAGCTGCTATAGTAACTGCCCAGCACTCTGGGAAGACATATCTTTGGGCCAACCACACAAGCTGTCAGTCCTGCCTGTTGAAACTCATGGAACACTTACTTTGAGAAACACCTGAAAAGTCACTCCTCCACAGTTGCATGCCGTAGTCAGGTAAACTTTGAAACTCTGCAAAGTCATCACCTTACTCAAACCTGCCAGAGCTATGGTGTCAAGCTGAGGCTGGCTGAAATTAGCTTACTTCATGCATTGCATGTCTTTGCTCCTGTTATTTCCTTTTTTGCCACACACACCTTCTAACTTTGCTAGTTATATCTTAACTACCTTTCTAAGCTCAGTTCAAACACCTGTATCTCCAACTGCCCGTTGGAGATAAGCCATTCCTGGCATCCTGCAATGTTCTTACTGGCTCGTTAGCAGTTTGCATTATGGCCGTGTGTATACTTGTCTAGTTCTTCTGACAGACTGTAAATACCTCGAGGGAGAAGTATGGTGCCTACTACAAAGCAGATGCTTTATAAACATTTGGCTACTTGAGTCAAGTGGCTTGGCTTCTTGGCATACTCCAAACTGTGCTAAGATTTGATTTACTTTCTTGCATACAACTTACCAGGCCCAGATTCAGCAGTTTAGAAACAATCTTGTCAAATACTCCTCTGTCATTTTCCTCATAAATCCTGGTAGCAATCTTATGGACAATGTCTTCAGCCGTTAAAGGAGTTCCATCTAGTTGATGAAGGCCATCTGGATCATCTAGAGAGAATAATCATTATTTCATATCATGGTAGGTATTTCACACATCATATTACATTTATAATCTGTACTTTGCTTTTCTAAACTCAGATATGCTTAAGATGTATATAGTGGTGCTTGGTCCACATAAACTCTTGGTTTGAAATAAAACAAGGCTTTTTGAGCTAAGAATCTAGGATGATAATGGAAATTCTGAAAGCCCATGACTATAAAAGCTGAAGATAGTACAGACCTCTCCATTAATTAGTATCACTAATAATAGAAATAATACTAATTTTATTTACAGAGTATGCTGCATTTATATTATATGCCATATTAGTCAAAGCATCCTTCTATACATTTTGTATTTGACATTCTATTTCTGCTCTGGGAGTAGGTTGGTAAAATCTCCACTTGTCTTCCTTTTGCAGGCAAATTCCTGGGCTGGGTGCAAGGGAAACTGCTACACATCTAGAATGAGAGATGTGAACTGAAGATTTTTATGACTTACCTGGGATAAATATTTACTCCTAAGTGACTGTGCATCACAGTATCTTTATGGAATGTAGCTTAATCTGACAAGCCCAATTCTCCAGAGAATAGGGAATTTATTTTATGAGCCTGGAATTGAAACTTAAAATATAGCAATAGATCTGCAAAAAGCAATATGTAAATCTTTGCAGAGAAGCATGAAAACAGTATCTTTAGTTTTTCTGGGAATATGTTTGGCAGCACTACTTCAGACTAAAGCAAGGGCCCATTCAGAGGAAAAGCATCAGTGGCAATGAGGCTTCAGAACACATCTATAGGGAACTACTAGGAATCTATTAGTCTTTTCCAATCTATACAATATTGAGCAGATCCAATTTACAAGGCAATTAAATCTCCCTTGTCACTTAGGCAGACTGGAAAGAACAGAATTTGAGCTCAGTAATATTTCTTGTTATCTTGGAACACTTCAAAGAATTATAAGGGTATCAATTTCATGGAATTTTTATGATGATCAGATAAAATAAGATGTAAAAGCACTTTTTAAATCACAAAGTACTATATGAAAGTGAATGGATTATTGTAATTGTGTACAGTGGATTTGGATTTTGAAATAAAGGAACTACAATTATCTTCTAAAGAAAATGGAAATTGAATCCCTGGCCAGATTCTGCCCAAATAATCCTCATCATATTCATTCAAAGAAATAACAACCTAGAATTTCTGCTCTGATTCTTCCCTTTTCTTCCATGGCTTTGAGGATTTGGATAAGGAATTTCTCTCATGACCTTTCTTCCAAGACTCTATGGTGATATATGTAGCCCCAGGAAGAATATCTTCTTGTTTGGAAAGAAACTTAGGAAAATGAGTGGGGTGATTACACATGGAGGACTAAAAGTTTTCTGTCAGTATATAACTGCTGAGCTGTTGACCAGCCTATGAGCTATGAGCCCTGTTAGACCTGAGTACCAGAGTGACAAAGGAGTAAAAAAGCCCTTAAGGAAAAAAATTAAAACAACAACAAAAACCCCATAAAATCAGTTCCCCTACTGCTTGAAAGGAAATCGGGTTCATCATCTATTTTTCAGGAGTACAGACTGTTATTTAGGTCCGAGTTTTCCATTTGTGAGCTGCAACTCAGGCTCTTGGGAATACAGTCTGTCCCAGTCTGCAGAGGTGGAAGAATTTATTTCCCTTCTCACTCATCCCTGAGGATCTCAAAAAGGAAGAGCCCTGGTTGCCTGCTGGAGCTGGAAAATAACTGAGATGACTGTTTTTCAGTTCATTTACTTCACAGCAGGGAGAATGTTAGTAACTCACTGAAGAAATATCCTCTTTCCTCTGCTGCACTGCTGCATATGCTGATCCCAGGGACATAGGTCTCCCACGGCAGAGCTTTGCTAGATGGGGTTAATAACAGAGCACTTGGCCACTAACCCCTACCTGACATTGATTTCCCTTGGCTCTTCTGAAATGGACAGAATCAGTCATAATGACTTCCCTGCTGCTCATGGAGGGAAAGTCCACCCTCTCTATAGAGACCCTCAGCAGGAAGTCAAACATGGATTCAAAATTTAAACCTTTTATTAAGGAGTCACAACATTATGAGTGGATGTCAAAGGGCCATGTCCCAAGTCATCAACTGTCCAGTTATGTTTTGAAACCTTTGCATCTAATATAATATTTGACATTCATTTGTTCAATAAAGTTTTAAAGTCTTAGTATATGTCAGCCACTGAAAATAGTAATGGATTGGTTAGTCATGGTCTCTGACTGCACAAAGCTTATTATCTAGTTCATTATCTGAAACAGAGAAACTACATGATAAATATTTGTTAGGTGAATGCACACAGGAGCCCTAAGGCACTACCACATGAGGAACTTGGAAAAATCCTGAATCACATGTATTATAGAAAACACTGAAAAGAAGACTTTATGGGCCCTATAGCACAAGCCTATCTGGTGGATTCCTAAATGCATTATTAGATTTGGGAACATATACTGCCCAAATTAGTCTCCTTCGCCCTGCCTTCTGGGACAAATCTGCATGCTTCCAATGTCCTATTCATCTTGGTGGTTCTAAACCCTCTAGTTCTGGGATTTTCAAGATATTAAGAGAAACAAGAAGTTTACCCATAAAATATTCTCTCCAAAATCTTTGGTTTGGCTTCTTTGTGATCTCAAGGAGAGGTAAAATGATCCCATGGGTACAAATAAAGCTATCAGGGATGGCACTTGGTAGTTCTAAACTCACTTGAGATGGTACTATAATGCCAGACAATTTAAAAATGGGTTGTCAAGTTACAAACATATTTATGTCTCTGCTTGCACATATAACCAGTCAAACATTAGACTGTTTTTTTTTTGTTAAACCAGTCAAAAGGATCAAATCTATTTTGTACAGTTATGCCAGTGTCTATTTATAGTCCAAATATTTTAGGTTAAAAAATAACATTCAAGATTTTAAAATTTCCCCAATTAGCACAGATTGATATGCGGCAAAATATAAGCCATCGCCTCCATTCTATACCCCACAAGCACAACATACTTCTGAACTCCCCTCAGGCTGTGGTGTCCTCTGAAAGTCAGATTTAACTGACAGTTGTTTTCTGGCAGAGATAATCAGCATGATTCTTTTGTTGCTATGGAGCAAAATAGGGACATAGAAAGCTTGTACTCACTCCTAATCATTGGTCTGCAGAATGGAGAACACATTCTCTTCCTCAATGCCTAGGTACAGCAATTCATTTATTCCCTCTTGTATTCTTTTGCTCAATCATTTATTCATAAATTCATTCAATGAATTCATGAGCATTTAGGTACTGGGGTTATAATGTAAAATTTTCAGTTTAGTTTTGGAGAAAGACATTTATCATAGGTAGTTACACTTATATGTAAAATTACAAACTGCCTGAAGGAAAGTTAACAAAGTTTCTATTAGATTATGTGTGTTGGATGAACCTAGAAATGTAGACAGGAACCAGTCTATGCAGACTGTGGAAACCACATTAAGGATTTTGGTTTTTATACCAAGAGAAATGGGAATCTATTAAAGGGTTTTATGAAAACCCCTAATTTGTGTGTTGAAAAGAATACTGTATCTAGTTGCCACATCAAGAATAGATTGAAGCCAGATGCGGTGGTATACACCTATAATCCCAGCAATTTGGGAGGCTGAGGCAGGAGGATTGCAAGTTTGACGCCAGCCTTAACAGCTTAGGGAGACCCTATCTCAAAATCAAAAATAAAAAGGGCTGAGGATGTAGCTCAGTGGTAAAGCACCCCTCGATTCAATCCCTAGTGCAAGAAAATAAAATTGAGAGATACATGGGAAGTGAAAATCAAATTTGATAGACCAGAATTTGAGAGGTGGGGAAGAGATAAATTGTTTAATTCTAGATTTCTGAATAGCAGCAAAGATCACTCTAAAAGGTCTTGTGAGGTAGACACAGATCTAGAGTTCAATTCTGGACATGTTAAGTGCTAAGTGCTTTTGAGAATTCCAAGCAAGATGTTAGGTAAGCAGACAAGTAAGCCTATAGCTCAAAGAAGTCTGAAGTAGTGGTTTGGCACATCAGAATACATAAACAGTACATGAAGCTACAGAAAGGTTAGGATGATCAAAGGAGAAAGGACATACCTAGGAGAATATTAAAAAGAAAACAGTGGGTATTTCAATAAATATCCTACAGGAGGTATAATATATATAATATATTCTAAGTATGGGAGGTATTTTATTGATCTAATTATTTGACAATTTTGATAATTTTGTTTGTACAAATTGTTAAACTAAATGAAATGGTAAATAAATTCAACATAAAACATAGATATATTGATTTTATTATTTTTTTCAAGGTATCCCTAATGGAACCTTTAAAGGAAAAGTAAAATTTGGGACTCTGTGAAGTGGGGACTTTGCACATTATCAGCAAATCTGAGCTTCATCTCCCAGTATTAAATTTGACTATTAAAAGATTATGAAATTATAAGAGATGTTTTTAAAGATATAGGGCTTCTTCTTAGTCACATAATAGGAAACTTCAAACCAGAGAAAATAAGTTCTTTTTCATCATTTACCTTGAAATTTATGATCCAATCCGCTCTTAGTAGAATCATAATCATCAATCAGTTTTCGATTCTTGGTTGAATCAACATCTTCCACATTCAATTTGTTATCAAATGAGGAACTTCTTATGGATTGTCTTTCTTTCTCAGTCTTTTCCTTTTCTGTTATTGCCTTTAGCAGGTTCAAGTTATCAACAAAAGAGTAATTGCTATCACCTGGCTTGTTTTCTGGAAGAAAAATCCCAAGCCCAACACATCCATTTTAGTTAGTATTCTGATAGTTCACGTTATTTAAATTAACATCAATATAATTTCTTTTTACCTGGAGAGTACGTTTTTTTAATCTTGTCTGCCTCTGCTTCAGCAATCTGTGAAACAAACAGGAGACAGACTTAGTTTAAAATCAATGCTTCACTACTTACCAAGAGCCAAATGATTTAATCCCCATGGAATTTAGTTTTCTTGTTTGTGAAATGTAGATAGTAATTCCTATCTCAAAGCATTGTTACAGTGTATAAATGAGATAATGGGCAGAAACTCTATAAATGTGATTTCTTTCTCCTATAATATTTGTGAAAGAACTCTGGTAAATTAAGCAATCTTACAATTGGGTGGATATGATGTTGAACTTACTGGGTTCTTGGATAGTCAGTTCTATGTATTATACAGAACTCAACGTAATTAACTGTTAGAGCATAGAAATTATCAAAAACTTGATTTCTCATCCTTATTTCTACCAATTTACTATTAAACTCCAGATGTCTGTAAACAACAACAAAAAATAACTAAAGCAAAATGAACTGGCATTTATAATTTTGCTTCTGACCTACCTGTTCATTCAAAGGTCTTTCTGCACTTAATTCTCTATTATGTAGAGATTTGTCTAGAATAAACACACACAAATATAAATTTAATTGTGCATTGGAAAGAGAAAATACATTTCTCATTAAAATCTTTTTAAAGCTGGGGTTGTAGCTCAGTGGTAGAGCGCTTACCTAGCATGTGTGAGGCACTGGGTTTGATTCTCAGCACCACATTAAAAAAAAATAAAGGGCCACCAACAACTAATAAAATATTTTTTACAAAATCTTTTAAAAAAGAAAATAACAAATATTAGGAAAACATTTCTGGATGACCGAAACAATATATGTGAATAAATAATATAAGACAACAAATATCAATATTTCCTTGTTTATGATCTTGGTATTATTTCCTGAGTTAATAGAATCACACTCCCTCCCACCCCCATCAGAAATTTAACACATAGTTCTGACACTTGGCTTCCCAGCTTTTCTCAACTAGAGAGGGCATAATTTGGATTGGCATTATTGGCATATTAAAAGCTCTTTCATCATATACTGCACCTGTTATGAATAGAGTATCTGAAAAGAGTTGTAAAACAACAAGCAAGCAAGCAAGCAAACAAACAAAAAGCCACTTTAGGTGGAAAAGCTACTCCCTCCTCCCACTTTGAAAATAACATCTTTTAAAACACCCATATTATTTCTCTAGCTTTCAAAATAAAGTGGGTGGTGGTAAATCTGTCTTCCGTTTGGTTCTAAATTCAAACTGACTTGCCTGTCAACATGCACGGATATGATTTGATCAGAAAACGAAGCAGGGTGATTTACAGCTCTCGGATCATACCAAGCTTTATCTTTTCGTGGCGAAATGAAAGGAAGGTGGGAAGAAGGAAAGTGTCCACACATACCTTGGCTGCCTCCCAGTGTGGGGAAAGCTATAATTGGGGTGCTGTGGAGCACCAACACCAGAATCCAAGTGCCGGTCCAAAGGAACCCCATTCTTCCACTCTTGGCTTCAGAAACAGCCTGGCGCCAGGCTCCCGGCGCTGGAGCTTTTGTTATGAATGAAAAGAGGAGTAAAAAGCTGGAAGGGCCAAGAGGGCGGGTGCGGGGAGGGAGAGTGGCAGGGACCGGAGGCCTGGGGAGCTCGGCGTCGCTCGGAGTGAAGGGAATTGACGGACTCGGGCGCTCGGGAGCCGGGTCTCCAGGTGGAAGAGAGCGCTGTCCGCTCGTGGGTGCTGAAGTTCCTGTGACGCGGGGCCAGCCGCAGGTCCGCTAGGGCGTAGCTTTACTCTGGCTCCCTCCCGGAAAGGAAGTGAGGGAGGAAGCGCATGCTCCATGCAAGCCAGAGGCGGGAAGGGATGGCGTCAGCGACTCCGGGGCTACTCCAGGGCCTCGGGAGTGGAACGGGGGAGGGGCGAAAGACCCGCTAGCGTATTTTCTGTGCCGCAGTCCTGGGGGTGCTTCTGCGCCCAGGAACAGCTGGATTGCTGTAAGCTTGACATCATTGTCGTAACCTTCCATGTAACCTTACTTCAAGGACTAAATGCCTTCTCCACCCGTGCACCTGCCAAGGAGAGTTAGATAACCTTCGGCAAAAGAGTTTTGCTTTGGGATTCTTCTTCTGGTATAACTGCTCCAGAATCTCTTCTTTCCGTTTCACCTACTGTATCAAAAGGTAGATATAATTCTATTGTCCTTAGAAAAGCCCTGCCTTTCGTGACTTGTGTTGACATACCGAACAACTCTTGATGTTCTTGGTCTTAGCTCCACAGTCTTTTATCTTAATTTCATTTTTCTTATAGTGCTGGGGATCCAAGTCAGGGCCTTGTGCATGCTAGGCAAATACTCTACCCCTGAGCTACGCCCTCAGCCCCTTGTGGAGTCTTGGGAAATTCAAGGAACTTTCTAATGTTGAAGGAAAAATCAGTAATACGTTCTCACTCTTCCTGATGCTAAAACAATAAGTCATTGCCTGTCCATTCCTGAGTAGATGAGCAGCAATGGGCCAGTTTTATTCTCCTTTTCCCAACCAAGTGGGAGAAAAACAAAACAAAACAACAACAAAAACTGCACTTCTGTAAAATTCTTCCCCAGGTTGCAGGTCTCAATTATGCCTGAGGACTTTGCTGTTCAAGGGGGTTTTTGAAGAGAAGGGACATCCATGAAAAGCGTTTTTCACCATAAGTCTAGAGGTTCTTCCTATATTCTGAGACTAATCCCAGAAGCCTATGATTATTGCATACAAGGAGAAATCCAAAGAGTTTTAAGTAATGAATACAAGCAACATAATGTGAGCAGGGTGCTGAGCAAGCTCTTTAGTCTCTAATTTTTTAAACAGAACTTGGATCCTTTCCTTTGAGCCATGGCTTGCTGGGAACCAGTGTGAATAATGACCAAAGAGAAGGATTCAGCACAATCAAGCCTTTGATTTCTGTACCCCTGCTTTTCAAGGAGCAAGTTAGTTATTCAAGTACCTAAAAACAAACAGACAACCAAGCTGACAAACAAATCTCCTTCATTTTGAAGGTTTTTGAGTTTGGAGGTCATTCAAATATTTCCTTAAAGAATCTAAAAAGTACTGCTTTTTTAAATTTCCATGTGAATCTTTTTTTAATTAACACATAAAAATTGTACTTATTTTGGGGGTTATGGAGTCCTACTAAATCTAATGGTTACATCAAATAGCTCTTTTTTTCACAGTAATAACATAATATTATTATCCTAGTATACTGCATTCTTAAAAATTAGGCCATATTATAAAATCCCAGCTAAGTGAAGGGCAAATTTCCTTGGTTTCTTCTTCTTTAAAATGGAAATGTAGGGTTGTGACTCAGTGGCAGAGCACTTGCCTAGCATATGTGATGCACTGGGTACAATCTCAGTACTGTGTCTATAGTGTACTTACACATATCAATAAATAAAATAAAGGTCCATTGACAACTAAAAAATATTTTAAAAAATGGAGATATAGGCTGTTTACCTCCCACTGGTATTGTGGAGACCAAATGGGTACATGTTTTGAACAAGTCATTTTTATGCTGAGATTTTTGACACAGCCTGAAAAAAATGTCATGAAATGTTTTCAGAAGATTTTTTTTGTGTGTGTGTGGCAACTGAAAGAAATGTTGCCACCAAAAGAAATAGCATCCAATATTATGTAAAATAGTAATTTACTAAATCTGAGACTTACTCTGTCACTAACAATCCCTTAGTCTTCCTTTAACCTTGTACCACTCCTGATTCACCTCTCCCCTACTCTATATTTGCAACTGGGAGACTCAGGAGAAGAATGAAGATAAGTGATGGCTATTAAGTATGTTTCATTTCTTATCCCCAAAAGAAAAAGTATACTTCATTTTTCTTTGCTATTTGGGCTCAAAGTTATTATGTTAAATGGACACTTAATTTGGGAATGTTATGTTTTTGATTAAATGTATTGTGAAGAACTGAGTAAACTAAGAAGCTTGATTTAGTTTACATTCTTTAGTCTTAAAGGTTATCCCACTGGACTTAGTATAAATCTATAAATGGAGTCAAGCCAAATTTCATTTATTCATTCATACACTTAACAGATATTTATTGAGCACTTGAAATGTACCAGATATAGGTAGATGCTGGGTATACAGACAATTAAAATGTTGATATCTGCTGGTCTTATAACCTACTAGAGAAAATATTGTGTTTATAACAACACCTATTTAGTAAATAGGTTTCATGTGCAACACGCTGATCTTCTTTAAATATAAGTGAACAAATACTCAATTACATGTGCAAAGTTCAGATGGAATCTAAATGATGGATTTCTTTCAAAAAGAAGATGGCTCATGTATAAATGATAAAAGATTAAAATGTTTTATTCTTATAAGTAAGTACACTATAGACATTAAATAACATTTTAAAAATTGAAAATTACAAGATGAGTGCATTGACACAGATCAAATGATTGTGAAATAGTGTAGAATGCTCAGTGAGTCTGTCAGTGTTGCTTATGTACTTGTCAACACACAAGTAGATCAACTGTTATGTGCTCATTGCTGGTGGGAAGATGCCTTCTGAGCTGAAACTTGAAGATACATTTAAAAGATGTTTTTGTTTATTATAGAAAAATTATTAATCATTATTGCATATTTTATTACATAAAATTTCAAACACAAAAGAAGATAAAATCTTGAAATGTGTACCCATGAATCTATTACCCAACTTCAATAATCATCGATCCATGTCCACTCATTTTATATACCGAGGCACTTCATACTCCCAATGAATTATTTACTCAGAAAAGCCCAGAGGGCATGTCATTTCATCCATCAATGTGTCAGTATGTTTATGTAAAAGATAAGGGTTATTTTTTCCAACATTATTGTAATACCTTTAACCTACCTCATAAGAATAATACTGCCTTAGAATCATCAAATATCCTGTCAGAGTTTAAATTTCCCCACTTTCCTTACAAATATTTTTACAGTTGGTCTGCTTGGACCAGGATCTAAACAAGGCCATGCATTGCATTTGGTTGGCATGTGAGAAATACATAGAGGTGCAAGACTGAAGAGACAGGTATTTTCAAGGTTTGCTTTAACTTCCCCAGAAAAGCTAATTGCTTCCTTGGGATAGTGTGTACACTTTCAATATAGTTTGTATTCCATTATGCTGCTTTTTGTAAATGCTTTTTTCCTCCTTATTTTAAAAAATAGTACTATAAAAGACCCTATATTCAATCCCAAGTACTGGGGGGAAAAAAACCTATAGACACACCCACACATGCATATACATTGAGGGAAAATTCCTGAAAATACAGATAAACAAAATGTTAACTTTTGATCTTTGTCTTTTTTGGTCCACATTTTTTGCTGAGAAAATATTTATATATATATATATATATATATATATATATATGTATGTATGTATTTATAAAATTGTGTTGCTTACTATAAATATATGCTTACATATCTGGCTGTCTACATGACTGAACTGTGAACTTACCAAGGGAAACTATCTTGTTTCACTCACCTTTGATTTCCCAGCCCTTCTTAAAAGTATCTGGAAATATATTTGCTTAAATAAATGAATGAAGTAATGATGGGTTGCCTATTTATCTTTGGTTTTCAAAAGAACTATGATAGCTGTATGCCTTTGGAGGAGACACTATCAGAATTGATTCCCCACCCAGCATTTTCATTACAAAAGAGTAGACTTAAAGAGGAGGTATTTATGAAAGGCAATGACCCTCAGAACCACAGAGTTATAGGAATGGATCTGTTGTTGTAGAGGAGACTGGCACAGGATGCCTATACTAGAGCTGGCTGCTGGTGTAACTCAAATGTCAAGTAAATATGGGCAATTTTTTTTTTATTCCTCGGTATTGAACTCAGGGGTATATAACCACTGAGCTACATCCCCCAATCCTTTTTATTTTTTATTTTGAGACAGGGTCTTGCTATGTTGCTGAGAGCCTCCCTAAATTGCTGAGGCTGGCCTCAAACTTGTGATCCTCCTGCCTCAGCCTCCCAAGTTGCTGGGATTACACGTGTGTGCCACCACACCCAACCAAGAAATAAATGTGGAATCTGGAAATTTACTGTCAGAGGAAAGTTGAAATAACCAAGCATAGTGGAGCTAATAGCAAGACTAAAAACAATCAAGGAAAAGGAAAACATGGAATTGAAAAGAGAATATGAATAAGGAAAATGGGCCCCAAATAACTAGATGTCATAGGCCATCTAAATGTAGAAAATCCCCAAAATGAATCTGAGACTGGGTGGGAGGAGAAAGTAGCCAGACAGCAAACTTTTCTTGTTTGCTTACCTTGTTTGTACCATGGCTAAGCCAGGTCAGATCAATGGGCTGCTCCACCGGCTGTTGGAGGAAGAAGATGTGAGACTATGACTGAAGGCTTCCTCCGGAAGCACAAATGTAGCAGTTTCCAAGAAGCAATCAGAGTGAATATACAAGGCCAACACCACAACGGAGGCCCACTACACCATTGAATACAGTAATTAAAACGGATTAAACATTTTTGAGTGAAAGTATCAGGTTGCCTAGTAGCAGTGTGATTCCTATTATAAAAAGTGTGTGTGTGTGTTGGTGTGAGAGAAATTTATCTGGTAGTCTATTTCCCACAATATTTATAGCAGTTGCCTGATTAGTACTTTTTCCTTTGATCCTTAGGCAATCCTTGATTTTTAAAAATATTTTTTTAGTTGTAGATGGACACAAAACCTTTATTTCATCCATTTATTTTTATGTGGTGCTGAGGGTCAAACCCAGTGCCTCACACATGCCAGGTAAGCACTCTACTGCTGAGCCACAACCCCAGCCCAATGCTTGAATTT
This sequence comes from Marmota monax, assembly GCF_021218885.2. Taxonomy (NCBI): domain Eukaryota; kingdom Metazoa; phylum Chordata; class Mammalia; order Rodentia; family Sciuridae; genus Marmota; species Marmota monax. Next base: position 52,691,228 of record NW_026693777.1, on the reverse strand, counting down.
TCTTTTCTTTTTTTGGTGGGGGAGGGTAGGGAGGAGTACCAGGGATTGAACTCAGGGGCATTCAACCACTGAGCCACATCCCTAGTTCTATTTTGTATTTCATTAGAGACAGGGTATCACTGAGTTGCTTAGTGCCTCCCTAAATCGCTGAAGCTGACTTTGAACTTGCGATCCTTCTGCCTCCACCTCCAGAGCTGCTGGGATTATAGGCTTGCACCACTGCGCCCAGCCTTGAATTTTGAATATGAGTATTATTAATTTTATGATCTAGGCATATAGTCTATATAAATAATTTTGTGTGCTACAATGTTTCATATACCATTATGTTTTAGATGTCTATAATAATTTTTTTCTGGGATGTGAAATACATTGTGATAAGGTCAGTGGAGAGGAAATTAAAATCTGGTAGAAAGGATTTTTGTGTATTCTTTGACATTCTGCTACTATTTGAATGCCATTCTAAACCATTTTCCAGAGTGCATTGTCAGTACTTCTATGTCCTTTTTATTGTAACCTCCTGGAGGAGAGGAGCTGATCAGGATTCATCTATTTATCTCAGTGCCTAGCATGTAGTAAAAAGGTCAATTAGTGGTTGTTGAATGGAACCTTATCATTTTATAAATCTGCCTGTAGCAGTACTCTTACATGAGACTTAGCACCGTTTTTTTTTTTTTCCCCCAAGCCAAAAGTCTACCTCAAGTGGCTGAACTGCACAAAATCTCCATCAGCTCTGTGTAGATCCTCACTTTCTAGGGGCAAAGCTGCCAGATAGCTATGGGCATGCTTGGGGTGGTCTAAGGCTTCCCAAATGCTCTCAGGTTAGCATCTCCCCTTTTCCCTACCGGGCCCTGTTGCTCTAGGAATTAGGAGACAATTCCAATTCTTCTCCCAGCTCAATGGTGCAAATATGGAGTTGAAGTTTGGGGGAAGAGAGATAAAGGATACAAACTAGGTTTCCCTTCTGTAGGTTCCAGCATTGGAATATCTGCTAAAAATGGACATTCATGTGTTTTTAAATGACAAAATATGTTCTTCTTCTTTCTTCTTCTTCCTCTTTCCCTTACCCTCCTCCTCCTCCTCCTCCTCCTCCTCCTTCTTCTTCTTCTTCTTCTTCGGGGGAGCTGGGCATTGAACTCAGGGGCTTTATCCTGAGCTACATCCCTAGCCCTTTCTATTTTATTTATTTATTTATGTATTTGGTACTGAGGATTGAACCCAAGGGCACTTTACCACTGAACTACATTTCCAGCCCTTTTTTATTTCCATTTTACAGGGTCTTGCTAAGTTGCTTAAGACCTTGCTGAGTTACTGAGGCTGGCTTCAAACTTGCAATCCTCCTATCTTAGCCTCTTGAGTAGCTAGGATTATAGGCATGTACCATCAGAGCCAGCAAATGATGGGATATGTTCTGAGAACTGTGTCATCCTTTGAACATGCACTGAACCAGGAGACTAAAAAGTGGATGTTCAGATGCAGACAGTCTCCAGTGGACCAAGGTGGTAGTCACTTCTTGTTTCTTGCCTTGGTTCCATATTAGGTTATTCTAGAGAGAGCTTCCTGAGTCTCCCCCCAAAGAAAAATGATTATGTGGAGATTCAAGAGATTCTGCCTACTGAAACTAGAGTATTCTAGAGCTGGCTCTCAAGTAGGTTAGAAGTCTCTCTTAGGTTATGTTCTGGGGTCTTCCTTGCTGCATGTCAATTTATCTACTTACTGACTCATGGATCTGAAAGAAAATGAGGAATATCTGGAAATTTTGCCTAGAAAGTTGAGGCAGTTTGGACAGGAAGGCAGTGGCAGGGATCTGTTGGGAAATTCTCTTTTCTTTCTCCACATTTTTTATTGGTGTAGTATAGTTATAAACAATGGTGGTATTTGTTGTTACATATCAGTACTCGTAGACAATATAACAATATAATTTGATCGATATCCCTCTCCAGTACTTTCCCCTCTTTGGGGAAATTCTTAATTTTTCTACTTTGAGGAAAATCCAAGTACTTAAGCAGTCTATATGTGTCTGCATTTTTTGACTCCCCACTGTATCTCTGACTTCATCTTTTATTATTGGCCCTCAGACTCTCTCTAATCTAGCTATGTAGGATTCCTCAATTATCCTCAAACACAGCAGGTCCATTTCCACCTCAGGGTCTTTGTACTTGCTGTTATCTCTTCCTGAAATGTTCTTCCTGTTGCTTTCAGATAATTCTGAACTTAATCCCTTACATACGTCATATCTTTGCTAAAAAGTCATGGTCTCTGAAAGGTCTGCCAGCTCAGGTTCCTTGGGCAGCAAACTCTGAATCAGAGATTAACGTGCAGGAAGTTTATTAAGGGGCTGTCTTGATTCAGCACCTATGGAAGAGAAGGAATGGGAAAGAAGCAGGATTTGGCAGAGGGAGAAATTGAATTGCAAAGCAATCTCAGTTAAAGATTTAATCAACCCTACAAGGAGGACTGAAGATGAATGGACCCTTCAGAGCTGTCCAGGGATAGAGAGGAATAGGCTTTTATACTTCTTAGTGGGTAAGTCACTGGGTGTAAGCTTTCCTAGGGAGGAGTCATGAGCTTGGGTGACATGGTGTTTTTCGGCTGCAGAGAAAATAAATCCTTGGGTCCTGAAGGGGGATCTGAGGAGTGCACCCCAAATTTACTACACAAAACCTGACCCTATTTAAAGTCCTTCACTCCTCATTCCTCCCACTGCTTCTCTCTCTCTCTCTCTCTCTCTCTCTCTCTTTCCTTTACTCCCCCCGCTCTTTGTTTGCAGAGCTAAGGATTGAACTCAGGGCCTTAGACATGCTAAGTAAGTGCTTTACCACTGAGTCACATCCCCGGGCCTGTCATTCTCCATTGCACTTATCACCCTTTAGCATACTGCATCATTTACTTACTGGTTTTGTTCTGTTTCTCACATCTAGAATGAGAGATTTATGTGGACTATAATTTTTGTTCATATTGCTCCTTTTCATTTTATATTTTCAGTATGTAGAGGAGTATCTGACATATAATAAGTGCTCAACAAATATTGATGCCTGAATTTAGTTTTTTAATATCCCAGGAAAAATATATAGCTAGGTGAATTGAGAAAAATAAGGTTGGCCATCTGCTGATAATTATTTAACCTGAGTAATAAGTACAGAGAGGTTGGCCATCTGCTGATAATTATTTAACCTGAGTAATAAGTACAGAGAGGTTCAATATACTAGCCTCTCACATTTATATATGTCTGAACTTTTCATAATAAAAAGCTGCATTAATAAAGGTTTATTTTAAAATTTACTGCTCACTGGTAGAGAGAGTGGTGAGAGAAACTGTTCTCTCTTTTTTTTTCTCTCAAAGGTATTCTCAGAATTAGACATCTTTCTCAGTGAAACAGAAAATCAATAGCTTTTCTCTGGTGCTCCAAAGGCCATCTTGCAGCCATCTTCGCAGGTGTGCTGTGGTCCCAGTAACCCAAAGCCACTTAGCTACCAACTCCCTGCAAAATAAGTCGTGCAGTTTACAAACATTGGGGAATTAGGACAGTGTTTCTTGCCGAATGCTGCATAGGTATAATTTGATAGACCTAATGCATTCTTTGAAAGTAACAGTGATTACTTATTTTTCCCACCCGTAAAACATGGAGCAGTGACTAGGAGGAGGCTGTGTGGGAGTGCTTGCTTCTCCTGAAAATGCAGGGAATATTGACTGAGGGGAGGGGTTCCTTCCTCTCTGCTGCTCCTGGGGCTTCTCTTTTAATTTTATTTATTAATTTTCTTTCAGTCCTGGGGATTGAACCCAGGGGCACTTTACCACTGAGCTACATCCCCAGATTATTTTATTTTTATTTTTTGGTACCAAGAATTGAACCCAGGGATGCTTAACCACTAAGCAAGATCCCCAGCCTTTTTAAATATTTTATTTAGAGTTGCTAAGAATCTCACTAAGTTGCTGAAGCTGGCTTTGAACTCATGATCCTCCTGCTTCAGCCTCGCAAGCTCCTGAGATTACAGGCATTCACCACCATGCCTGTTTTTTTTTTTATTATAAGACAATAATTTGCCCAGGCTAGCCTGGATCCTCCTGCCTCGGCCTCCTGAGTTGCTGGGATTATAGGCATTGGCCACCACACCTGACTCCTATAGTCTCTCTAGTCTCATTTCCTTCTACTCTCCCTAGGCCCCTGAGTGCCAGCCACTCTGCCCTCTGTTGCTCCTGACATGACCAGACATATCCTCATGTTAGAGCCGTAAGAGCTTGGGATAGTTTCAGCATGGCCGATTTCCTCACCTCCTCCAAGCCTTAACTCAAAAGCTACTTTCTCAATGATGGATTATTTAAAATTGCATCCTCTTCTTACACCCCTGTACTTCCAACCCTGTTGCTTTGCAGCTCATTTGCATTATTTCTTGTCATTTGTCTCTTTTGAACATGTTATGTAATTTGTCTATCTATCCATCCATCCATCCATCTATCCTGAGTGCCTGTAATAGAGCCTGTTATGTAAATATTTACCAAAAAAAAGAATGAATGAATGAATGAATGAGTGGCCTATCCATGTCCAAACATTAAAGATTTTTTCAAGTCCATCCTGGTTTTAATTATGTTACTGTCAATTTTCTCTACTTCCTTTCCTCTTGACCTATACCTTCATCCTTTCAGTTCATAGTTTAAAGTAACCAGAGTGACCTTTTGAAAAAAACGAAGTCTGATGAAGGGTAAGGGTGAAATTCAGGTAAAGAGTGTAATTCAGAGACTGGTGGATATTAGAGGTAGGGCTAGGTTTTCATCAGCTGTAGGAGCAAAGTTAGCAAACAAACCTCTTTCTGATAGTGTGGAATTCAGAAGCATGTTCATTGTACTAACTTCCTATTGATTGACTTTCAGATGCAAGGCACAAATGGATTCGATAGCAAATTGGATTGAAGGAAATGGTCAATGATGGATTAAATGGATTTAAAACCAGTTCTGGTGGTTATTTGTTACTATGGTTACAGAACTATCATTTATTGATTAAGCAGGTCTAATAAACAGTATGGTGACTACTTGTTACAATAGCTTCAGTATAATCTATCCTCTCTTAGTAGTGTGGGAACTTTTTCAATTTTCTACCATTATCATACAACATAATAATAGATCCTTAATATCATCTGTGATATTATGATATGTATATATTTTTGCTTTTGTCCATGTTCCTGGCTCATAGCTCCCTCCCTAAGGCAGACCATAGGAAGCTAGAATTTCTCTTTTCCAAGAGCAGGTCATAGAAACTAATCTTTTTTCCCTTTCTTTGACCTCATATCCAGTTGCCTGTTGTACCTGATGACCCACAACAACTCGGGTCCCAAATGAAACTAGTCAAGCTCCTTCCACCTTCACTCCTCCTGTATCTCAAGAAGCCAACTACCCACTGAGCCACCGAGGGTCATATTTAACTGCATTCTTATCCCACAGCCTATCAATTATTTCTATTGTTTGTCTAATCCATCTCCTTCCTCACCTTCCCCTCACTGCCTTAGTTTGGGCTGCCATCATTCATTCATTTATTCATGCAGTAAACATTAAGCACATACCATGTGCCATTCACATTCTAGGTTTTGGGACAAAGCTTCAGTGAACAAAACCAACAAAAATCCTGCCTTTGTGGAGCTTACATTCAAGTGGAGAAGAAAAATAGATAAAACAGATCAATTAAGATGAATGTTGATAAGACAAATAGAAATATATAATTAGAAAGTGAGAGGAGCTTAGTAGGAGAGTAAATGGAGAAAAGGGATATGACATTTAAGGGAAACATTGAAGGATCTCAATAAGAATGTGACTTCTGAGTAGAGTTGAGAGGAAATGAGGGACTAGCCTTGTGGATATCTGGGGGAACCCCTCCAGAGGAAGGGGTATATGAAAAGGCCCTGGGCTGGGATTGTGCATGCCCTATGCAAGGAATGGCAAAGAACTCAGTGGCACTGGAGTAAAGTGAGCAAGGATCAGGGTAGAAGGGGATGGAATAACATCAGAGAGATAATAAAGACAAGATCCCCTGGATCATTGTAAGGACTTGGGGTTTTATTCCAAGTGATATGGGAGCTATTGGAAAGTCTTGAACAGAGGAGTAATAGAATCTGACTTACTACTTTAAAATAAAAGGATCCATTTTAGCTGCTATTTTGAGAATCAACTGAAGTAGGGAAAGAGTAGAAGGAGGAAGAGAAAGGAAACTATTGTAGTGATCTAGTAGTAGGAGGTGATGATGTCTTGGACATCATGTGGTGTAGCAGTAGAGGTTATGAGAACTGGCCAAATTTAGGATATACTTTGAAGGTAGAACCAAGAGAATTTGCTGATTAACCAGATGGAGGGTGTGAGAGAGAAGTCAAAGATTACTTGAGAACTTGAAGGATGGAATTGTCATTAGTTTTGATAGGGAAAACTGCCAAAGAAATGTGTGTGTGTGTGTGTGTGTGTGTGTGTATGGAATGGCTGTTAAGAGCTCAGTTTTAGACATATTAAGCTTGAGATGCCTATTAGGTATCCAAATGGAGATATCCTGCAAACTGGTAGACATACAGGTCTTCATCCAGGGAGAGTTCTAAGTTAGAGACATAAATTTGGAAGTTGATTGCACAGGGCTGGTATTTAAAGCCTTAAAACTGAATGCAATCACCATGTGAATGAGTCCAGGTTGAAAAGAGAAGTGGTCCAATGACTAAGCTCTGTGGCTTCAAATACTTGGATGTGAGATGAGGAGAAACCAGAAAAATAGATTTCAGAAGGAGCAGCCAAAATGATAGGAAGAAATCCAAGCAAATGAGGCATTTCTGGAACCCAAGTGAGGAAAATATTCTAAGTAAGAGAGAGTTTCAATTAATACAAATGTTTTTTTTTAATATTTATTTTTTAGTTATCGGCGAACACAACATCTTTGTTTTGTATGTGGTGCTGAGGATCGAACCCGGGGCCACACGCATGCCAGGCAAGTGCACTACCGCTTGAGCCACATCCCCAGCCCCAATACAAATGTTGATAAGGCAAATAAAATGAGGTCAGAAAAATTAACTTAGGATTTAGTAGCATGGAGGGCTTTGATGACCTTGAAGACAGTTTCAGTGTGAGTCCTGGTGTGGACCTGACAAGAACAGGTCAAGAGAGAATGGGCAGATGTGTGGCTGCACACCCATAATTCTAGCTGCTCAGGAGGCTGAGGCAGGAAAATCACAAGTTCAAAGTCAGCCTCAGCAACTTAATGAGGACCTAACCAACTTAGTGAGAACCTTGTCTAAATATAAATAAAAATTAAATAGGTTGAGGATGTTGCTCAGTGGTTAGCGTCCCCAGTTCAATCCCCAATATCAAAGGGAGAGAGAGAGAGAGAGAGAGAGAGAGAGAGAGAGAGAGAGAGAGAGAGAATATATGAGTATGTGAGATGGAAACTGGAAACTGAGTTTCCAATAGACTCATATTCCTTGGAGTTCTATTGTAAAGGGAAAGAGGGAAAGAAGCAGGATCTAGAAAAGAGTTTGGGTCAGGAAGGTTTTTTAAAGATTGGACACATACAACATATTTATTGGAATGTTGATGGGAACAATCCAGTGGAAAACAAAACATTTTGACTTGAGGCAGAGAGGGAAGAATTGCTGAAGGAATGCTTTGAGTATGCCAGGATTAGATTCAGGATGCAAGCAGAAAGATTGGCTGTGGTATGAACACGTCATCTACAGGATGGCAGTGTTTGTAGGTGCTGGTGGATGGCATGTGCTAGATGGCTTGTGGACATTTTCTTGTGATAGCTTAAATTTTTTAACTGAATAGGAAGCAAAGTCATCAACAGAGAATTGAAATAATGTTCCTGTAAACTATCTAGTACATGCCTCTTGAAGCACGTTTTTATGCTTTTCTGTTGGAGGTACATCTAGGGGTGGAGATGTCCTTTCTCTTCCTCCTGCTACTCTTTCCTACTTCATTCTCTTTTCCACAGGATAAAAATGGAACCAAATAGAATTTTTAGGATCAGAGTTTTTTTTTTTTAATTTTAAAAACAGAAACTACAAAAATTTTAAAGAGATATATAACAATTGGCAGTGACTGCTTGTCCTGGGAATAAGTACATTTTATAATTACACATTAATATATTTTAAATATATAAATATGTAAGTATATAGGTGTATTTTAGAATATTTTACTTCAATATAATAATTTTGGATGTGATTAATATTAAGAGGAAATGACAAGTAAATTTTATGTACTTTAATTACAACTATAAGAATATACTTAGAGAAAAAAGGAACAGAAAAGGACATAAAAATATACTAATAGGTTATGTTATTAAAATATTTAAAATATCTGCAATCTAATAATGTCTTTAATGAGAAAAACAACATTACAAGCTTTAAAAGAAAAAGCACTATTTGTTGTAGCAACCCTTAAAAAAAAACTTCTAGAATTACTCAGCCGTATTGACCTAGTATTTGCTGGAACAATTCTACTTTTTTCCACTCATGTGACATTGCATGTCACTTTATAGGATTGGATTTACATGGAAAATACTCTTGAAATAGCAGATGATACTTATTTCAGCCTGAATGGTCAGGATTTAGAAAATATTAGGAAATACTGCCACCTAGTGGATAGTAGGAATTTTAGTCCCATGCCTTCTAGACTTAAGTACCTTGAGGCCAGGGCCTTAGTTGGCTACCCAGGTTCTCGCATCAATCACTATGAAAGTGCCTTGCACAGGGACTGGGGTTGTGGCTCAGTGGTAGAGTGCTCATCTAGCACATGAGAGGCCCTGGGTTTGATCCTTAGCACCACATAAAAACAAATAAACCAAATAAAGGTATTGTGTCCAACTACAATTTAAAAAATAATTTTTTAAAAAAAAGTGCCTTGGGGCTGGGGTTGTGGCTCAGGGGTAGAACACACACCTAGCATGTCCAAGGACCTGGGTTTGATCCTCAGCACCACATAAAAATAAATAAATAAAATTAAAGGTATTGTGTCAACTACAACTAAAAATATTTTAAAAAATAAATAAAAATAAAAAAGTGCCTTGCACAAAATAGATATTTTAAATGTTTGTTGAATGAATAAATTAGTGCTAGTCATTGATTTATAAATTTACTTATTAGGATTAGAATTTCTCTTAAATTGTGGTGGCTAGAAGTTGAAAGTATTTCCCAGACACAGCTTGAATCAATACAGAATTATTGATTAAAGGTCATGAATCAGAGTATTCATTAAAGGACACTTCTATTACTACAGGAAAGCAGTATGGAGATTCCTTGAAAAATTGGGAATGGAACCACCATTTGACCCAGCTATCTCTCTCCTTGGTCTATACCCAAAGGACTTAAAAACAGCATATTACAGGAACACAGCCACATCAATGTTTATAGCAGCACAATTCACAATATCTAAACTGTGGAACCAACCTAGATGCCCTTCAGTAGATGAATGGATAAAAAAATGTGGCATATATACACAATGGAATATTACTCAGCAATAAAAGAGAATAAAATCATGGCATTTGCAGGTAAATAGATGGCATTGAAGAAGATAATGCCAAGTGAAGTTAGCCAATCCCCCCAAAACAAATGCTGAATGTTTTCTCTGATATAAGGAGGCTGACTCATAAGTGGGGTAGGGAGGGGGAGCATGGGAGGAATAGAGGAACTCTAGATAAGGCAGAGGGGTGGGAGAGAAAGGGAGGGGGCAGGGGTTAGCAAGGATGGGGAAATGTGATGGACATCATTATCCAAAGTACACGTATGAAGACACAAATTGGTGTGAACATACTTTATATACAACCAGAGATATGAAAAATTGTGTTCTATGTGTGTAACAAGAATTGTAATGCATTCTGCTATCATTTATTTTTAAAAAATCAATAAAAATTTGGATTCCAATAGAAATTTTGGCAAACAAGATCGCTCCAAAACTATTCTTGTAATTGATGTTTTTAAAACCTATTTATATTATCGGTTTGGTTTTTTGCTTCAGTTTGTTTAAATTATTTTGAATTTTTGATTTTGTTTGCTTCTGCATTAGGTATCCTGAACATATACAGATCTGATAATTAAAACTTTACTGTTGTTGTACAAACCTTTCAGACTGAAGCAGAGAGGAGAATGACTGTCAGTGACTCTTTCAGGTGACCAACACACCACTAGCCCACATTTGTGGGTTATATCCTGTAGGTGATCCATTAGGCCAGCATAACATCAGGTCCTCCATGGAAGGACTGGGAGCCAGGGAAAGCGGGAATTTAGATAATTTAAAAGCAAAAGCTAAAAGCAAAAGCTAAGATATGCAGAGCACATACTTTTTACAAAAAAATATTGTTTAATTGTCAATGGATCTTTATTTATATGTGGTACTGAGAATTGAACCTAGTGCCTCACACATGCTAGGCAAGTGCTTTACCACTGACCTACAACCCCAGCTCCCAAAACACATTCTTAAAGAGAGAAATGCCTGTGATTATTTTTACTCTCTGTGATAGACTTTTTTCCTATATTTTTATTGGTGCATTATAGTCATACATAATGATGAGATTTGTTGTTACATATTCATACATGCATACAATATGACACTATAATATGGCTTGTTTATTTATTTATAATGACAAAAATTGCTGCATCAGTGTTTTCCTTATATATATTACTGGGAAGCCAAATAGCCTATGATGAGTAGAATTCTTGTGCCCTCCACTGGAAACCCCTCTTCCCCCCTAGCACCTTGAGTTATAGCTTTTAACATGCAGGTAGTGCCGCACTCACCTGACACCACACCACAGGTGTCTATTTAAATCTTTTGCTTGGGATAAGTGATATCCACATACAGTTGATCTTACCTATTACTGTCATATAATTTTTAGAAAAAAATGTTTAGGCTTTGGAGGTACATCATTGCTTTTACTTGTTAATACTTTGTTTGACTGACAATTTTTTGAAGACATGCTCCAAAATACCAAGTTTTGTACTTGGATAAGAATGTGGTGAGAGGTGAAATGTGGGGGCTGAAAGATATAACTATATTGTTTTTCTGTTCAAAATGTCTTTCTGTATTTATATTATGAAAAAAGACATTGAAAAAGTTCCAAATACTTTATAGAAGTGATCTTAGTAAGTAAGTCATAATGGCTACTTTTATTGAACAACTATTGTGTTCTAAATCTTACACGTGAACATTTTACATTTAGTCCTTACAATCACATTTTTTAGCAGTGTAGTTTTGTTATCATTATTCAGATGAAAACAATGAAGACCAGACAAGTAAACTGCATCAGGTCACAGGGTAAGTAACTGGCAGAAGCACTCTGTGAGCATCCATCTGGTTCTACAGTCTGTGTCCTTTATTTCCATTATATTCATGAAACTGGTGCTGTCCTATTTTTAAGATCATCTAAGTCCTGAATCACAGAAAAGTGGAGCATTAGGATGATGGTCAAGATTTGGTACAGTAAATATTTTTGATAAGAGAAACCAATTATTGGACAAAATTATGGACCTGGATAAGATCTGATCTTGTTTTGGGAGGTTGTCATACGGAGTATAGTGGTTTGGTTCCATAGAAGTTTTAAAATAAATGAATAAGTCAATACCATCTAGGTTCCAAACTCCTGTGGATTTCACTCTCTGTATAGCAGTTTCCAGACTTTTAGATTTTATAAATATGAATAAAAGAGAAAAGAGAGAAATAGAGTCATCAACCTTTAATTTTTGGCCAGTTAAGGAGTTTAAAAATGATTACACTACTTACTATAACCTTTGCTTCCATTTTAACACTCCATCCCCCAAATTGGAAGAAGAGAATGTGAAAACAAAGGATTGATTGTCCTTGCAAAGAAAGAGTAGTTGGTAATCTTACTTTGCCTATGTATTCTACATTGTCATTATGTTTCTCTTATTGGCCTTAAATGGGAGAACCTCATCTTTTAGTGTTTCTTGTACAATCATATCAGAAAAAAATCGAACAATGTATCTAAAGACAACTGATAAAGCTAATTGCTCTTGTTTTGCACTTAGGTCTTTTTATTTTAAAAAAATTGCTGAAGACTAGGGGTACAGCTCTGTGGTAGAGAATTTGTCTATCATGCATGAGGCCCTGGGTTCAATTCCCCATACTGTTAGATAGATATCCAGAAAGATGACAGTTAAGCAGCATTTCCATTTCTGGCATTTCTAGTGTGCCGCATAAAGTTATAAATTGTTAGTCTTTTGTTTTAGGTGGTAACTGATCTCTGAGATCTCTACACCCTGTTTGTTAGTATTGGATATTAGCCTGAGTCAGGGGTAACTGAAGAACTAACAGGAACTTCTCAATTTACAAATCCAGAGAGAAGAAAACAAGGAAGTTTCATTACTTCAAACAAATATTTCATTAAGTGCTTATTTTAGTGTTGGTTATAGACACTAATAATATAGTTTCTGGTGCCACTAGACTCCAAGATCAGTGAGGGCAGAGACTCTAGATCCAACTGCTAACAGAAATCCTGGGCCAATCAAGGAGCTCAGATAAGCTTTTGAATGAATGGGAGAATAAGTAAAAGGTGCTCATAAAAATCAGAAAGAAGACAAGGTGAGCAAGACTCATTTACCAAACTATGAGAAACCAGAATCCAGAGATACTCCATGATAGTTATAAGTTGAATTTAGGAAAAATAAAGGAAACACAAGAAAAAAAGTAAAAATAAAAGCAAGCAAAACCAAAATAATTCCAATCCAATGCCAAAAACAAAGTCTTTGCCTCCTAGCAGTACTTAATCCAATACTGGGGACTGATCCTTATTTAAGAAGACTGTGGGGACTGAAGGTGTAGATCAGTGGTAGAACACTTGCCTAGCATGCATGGGGCCCTGGGTTTGATCCCCAGCACTGAGGGTTGGGAGGAAGAGAAGAAGTCTGGAATTAGGCATTCAGATCATATGCTTATTAGATGAAATTTTATCATTATGAAAAATACATATGCTGTTTACTGAGAGAGCTCACTGACATAGGCATCTTTTCTGCTGATCTCATTAGAAGACAGAAATAGGACTGTATATTTATTATAAATTTCTGTTGAATTTTCCAAGCATATAATGCAAAAGATAGGTGCCATTTTTTGAGTACCTGGTTCATAGCAAATGTTGAATAATGGGTCTTTTGATTATTTCCACTAGCAGTTTTACCAGGCTTCCTGGTTTTCTTAATGATACAGATATATTTATTTTAATTATTTGATCTGAAACATTAGTATAGCACTTATTCTGTGCCAGGCAGTGTCCTAACTGCTTTTTATGTGTTAATTTATTAATTCTTTTTTAGTATTAAATGGTATACTGTAATTATTTTTTAATACCTTTATTTATTTATTTATTTTTATGTAGTGCTGAGGATCGAACCCAGGGCCTTGCACATGCTAGACGAGCACTCTACTGCTAAGCCACAATCCCAGCCCAATTTATTAATTCTTACAACAAGGTAGATGCTATCATTACTCTCATTTTATAGATTAGAAACTAGGATGTGGCATGTGTTATGGATTGGATCTGGAATGGTCCCCAAAGTCTAGTGTATTTAAGGCTTTGTCTCCACTGCAGCAATGTTCAGAGGTGGGGCTTTGGGGAAGGAATTAGATCATGAGGGCTCTAGCCTTGTCCGTGGATTAATCCATTGATGGATTCATAATTTGATGGCATTGTTGGTAAAAGGTGAAAGATTTATATGGTCTGAAGAGAAACCAGAGTATTGATGGCTTTGTTGGGAGGTGGTGGAAACTTTAGAAGGTGGGTTACTGGGGTCATTTACTTGAAGGGAATCACGTCCCCAGCTCCTTCCTCATTCTTTCTCTACTTTCTGACAGTGAGGTGAATTGCTTTGCTCTGCTATACCCTCTACCATGATGTTCTGCATCGCAACAGGCATGGAAACAATGGAGCCAGGCTACCATGGACTGAAACTTCTGAAACTGTGAGCCAAAAGAAATCTTTCTTTTCTTAGATTGTTTTTTTTTTTTTGAGGTATTTTGTTACAGGGATGGAAAGTGTTAACACATATGGTCACATAATTAGCAAATGGTAGATTCAGGATTTGAACTAGCATGTTTCTCTACTCTTTGGACTAAACTTTTTTCTAATTAAATTTTGTTCGTTATAAACACCAAAGGAAACCTATACTTGCTACTAAGCCAAAATCTCTGGAAGTAGGACCCAGGGTTTTGAATTTTAACAGGCTTTCCAAGTGATGCTTCAGTAATTAGCCCAGCACCAGCCAATGGTATGATATTTGAGAACCAGAGCCCTAGGTCCTTTTGCTGCTTCTTGCACCATTGGTCAGGCAACCATCATGATAGGTTGTCATTTCCTATGCGTTTGCATCAACTCTTTAGAATAGGTGTCCACAGCTTGGGAAAAATTCCAGAAATAATACTGCAACACTCTTATAGAAACTCTTCAAAGCTAATGCTTTTGATGATACAGAGAATTATATGGTGTGAAAAAAATCTGACATTGAATTCTTAGTTCGAAAGTTATTCAATAGATATGAGACCTGGCTGGGCACAGTGGCACACACCTGTAACCCCAGCTGAGGCAGGAAGATCACAAGTTTGAAGCCAGCCTCAGTAACGCCGCAACACTCTAAGCAATTTAATGAGACCCTGTCTCAAAATAAAAAATAAAAAGGACTGGGGATATAGCTCAATGGTTAAATGCTCCAGGGTTTAATTCCTGGTACAAAAAAAAAAAAAAAAAAAAGATTGTGATCTGAGTAAAAGGGAGTGTGGGGAACTTTTGACCAATTTATTTTGCTTGTATGGTAGACCCCTTATCCTTGGGAACACATGCTCCAAGATGTTCCTCAGGGGCCTAAGATTGAGGAGAGTACCAAACCCTATATATACTATATTATGCTATGTTTTTTCCTATACCTATACACCCATAATATAGTTCAACTTATAAAACTGGCAAAGTAAGAGATTATTAATAACTAACAATAAAATGTAACACTTATTACAATATACTGTAACATAAGTTATTTAAAATTTATGTATTACTTATTTCTGGAATTTTCCATTTACTATTTTGGACCATGATTGAACATGGGTAACTGAAACTGTGGATAAGAGGGACTACTGTTTTTACTTTTTTTAGTATAGGCTCAAGAGAGATAAATGGCTCTTTTATTATTAAAAAGGATGGTGCAACTGTCTCAGGTTTTTGCATTAGTAATATGTGGAATTACTTCTTTCCTGTGAATAATACTTATGCCACAAATTTATCCTCTTAAGGTACAACTCATATATTGTATGTTATTTGTTTATGTATCTTTAATATGTACTAGAATAAGTCCCTAACATCAGGGGAAGATATTTTTCTGCCTTTGTATCATGTTTATATACCTAAAGTCTTGTTTGGTGACTGGCATGAAGTAGCTCTCAATGTTTGGCCAATGCCTAAAGTTCTAGTTTTGAACTTATACTCTAAAAGGAGTATAGACACAGATATAAGCTATGAATTGCCAAGAAGAATCATCCAAGGCTTGGAAAGAGGCAAAAAAAAAAAAAAAATCAGTGTACTGTCTAGGGTGAGCTGAGAGGATTATCTGATTCTATTTGATTGATTTGCTATTGACAAAGCTATTTTGAAACACTATAAGAATTAAAAGTCAAGTGTTAAAAACCTAATAGGAATAGAGGGATATAGTGATGCAACTTGAGAGGCAGAGGCAGGAGGAGCCCAAGTTCAAGGTCAGACTCAGCAACTTAGCAAGACCCTGCCTCATAATAAAAGTAAAGGGCTGAGGATGTAGCTCAGTAGTAAACTGCCCCTGGATTAAAATCCCAGACCCGCCCCCCCCCAAAAAAAAAGAGAAAAAAAAAAGAAAGAAGAAAACTAATAGGAGGGCTGGGGTTGTAACTCAGTGGTAAAGCTCTGACTAGCACATGTGAGACACTGGGTTTGATCCTCAGCACCACATAAAAATAAATAAATAAAATAAAGGTATGGTGTCCAACTACAACTAAAAAAATATTTAAAAAATCCTAATAGGAATATCATGCAAATGAACTTGGTCAGGTAAAAATATAAAGCTCTATAAGCCAAATACTCAGAGTTGTGGGGTGGAGGGGAGAATAACTTCTAGGCAAAAGCAATGGTAGACATGGTAGATCTTTGGGGTTAACACTGATTACCAGGCATGTTTTAGAATGATCACTAGAGCCTTACTAAGCACTTTTCAAAGGTAGTCATATCTCAGAGTAGGCTCTGGAATTCATCATCTGCTCTAAGATCAAAGGTCCAGTGGAAATTTTCAGGTATCTGAATAAATAATCCTTATAGACTTATTCAGTAACCCTCTGGAATATTTGTCTGTTAAACAAACTTAGATATGACTTTTGCATTCATATTTGAAAATTTTACATATGTGCACAAATTAGTGTGTGTGTGTGTGTGTGTGTGTGTGTGTGTATTTATTTATGTATTTGGTACTGGGGTTTGAATCCAGGGGCATTTTGCAAATGAACTACATCTCCAGCCCTTTTAATTTTTTGTTTGTTTGTTTTGAAAGAGGGTCTAAGTTGCCCAGGCTGGCCTTGAATTTGTCATCCTCCTGCCTCTTGTCTCCCCAGTTGCTGGGATTATCTGTGTGCGCCACTGCCCCTGGCTAAAATTATTATATTTTGAAGATAGTGAAATATACTCCATAAAGACACTTAAAATTTTATGCTGCAACAGAAAAACTGACATAAATGAGTATGGTTTCCTAGTTTGTTTGTTTCTTTTTTGGTGAGGGGGTACCAGGAATTGAACTGAGTGGCACTCAACCACTGAGGCATATCCCCAGCCCTCTTTTGTATTTTATTTAGAGACAGGGTCTCACTGAGTTGCTTAGTGCCTCGCTTTTGCTGAGGCTGGCTTTGAACTCTTGCTCCTCCTGTCTCAGCCTCCCGAGCTACTGGGATTACCGGCATGTACTACTGCCTAGTTTCTTAATTAAACTTCATCAGAGACTTAAAGAAAGGTCATTTGTTTAAAAATTTAAAATCATTATGTTTTCTCAATATAAAAATAATGCCATAGTGTCTATTTTGTAGCATGACTGATTTTTATCCCAACAACCAGAAGAATGTAGTAAGTTTATTTTAGTTTCTAAAATAATCTTGTTTCTCCTTCTTTAAAATTTTATTTTGCTCAAGCACCATCCTGGAAAATTAATTCATTTCTCCAGAGCCACAAAATGGTCTCTTGACTACTCAATGCTACTAGCCTTCTATCTCTATAATCACTTCTAACCCTCTCCAAAGGATGTAGTATTTTGTTTTCTGATGTTGTGGGAAGGTATATGAGTTTTTAAGTATTTGTGACATTTTCACTAACTCAATTTACATAATGTACCACTGATCCAGTTAATAACTACTTGGCTTAATAAACATTTCATGAGTTCCTACTGTGTTCCAGGCACTTTGCCAGGTTTTAGGAATTAAAACAACAACAACATCATCTAGAAGTACAAGATAGGATTAGGAACAACATTAACAAATATATAAGAAGTAATGGCTTAATAATAAGGGGACTCTGTAGTGTTCTGGGAGTATAGTGGAAAGCTTTCTATTTTCCATCTCTAGGGTTGAACCCTCATTCTTGTGTTTCAAGATGGAGTTTCAATCCTCATATCTATGTTCTAGGGAAGAAGGGTGGAAGAAGGAAGGTGAAGGTATAAAGGATATAATAGCTACTTTTAAAGGAAAATTTCTAGAATCTGGTGTACTTTTGCTTTAGGTAGCATATCATTTATCAGAACATGGCCACATGATGAATTGGCAGCAAGGTAGACAGGGAAATGTGGTCTTTATTATGGGCATCTACTTCCCACCTAAAACTTGGGGTTCCTCATGAGGAGAAAATAGATAATAGAGAGAAGGCAATTAGCAATTGTTATCATCAAGACACAGTCCCTGACCTGTGGAAAGATAAGGAAAGAGAATACTATAGGAGTGCATAACAAAGGAATCTAATCTACATTATGCAAAGTTTTCCAAAGATGAAGGTCTCTGAACCAAATTTCTAAATTTTTAAGAAAGTTAGGCAAAGAGTGGCAATGGTGATGGGGTGAGAGAATTCCTAGATAGGGAGAATGATCAGTGTCTAGAAGCTTGAAAGATTAAAGGAATTCCTAGTACTTCAATGTGGTTGGACAAAAATTTACAGGTCAGGATTGTTGAAAGATGAAGTAGGAAAGACAAGAAGGACTCAATTCTCATGTCATTGTCATTTAAAATTATTCAAATGGCTGAGTGTGGTGGTGTATACTTACAATCCTAGTAACTCAGGAGGCTGAAGCAGGAGGATAACAAGTTCAAGGTCAGCCTCAGTGATTTAGCAAGACCCTGTCTCAAAATAAAAAATAAAAAGGGCTGGGGATGCAGCTCAATGGTAAGGAACCCTCGGGTTTAATCATAAGTACCAAAAAAAAAAAAAAGATATATATATATATATATATATATATATATATAGACACACATACATTTAAATGGATGAATATTTTTTAAAAATCAGTTCATTTAAGTTCTCAATGAGTTTACAAAAGCACTAACCAATGATCTTTAAGGAAATAAGTTACATTTGTAGAACATCTTGCTTTTTTACAGAATAATCATAAACAGGTGTCTGCAAAGATATGAACATTGGTAGCAATGAAAGAATCTAATTATATGGAATATACACCCTATACAACCACTAATGTCACCTGTCAGACATGAGACTGTCTTTATACTTTCTACTCCAAGAGACCCTTCCATTTGAATGCAACTTCATGAAGGAGCCCAAGTGAAACCAGAAGAGGAACTTCCCAACCAATGCATAGAGCATAAGAGATAATAATGATTGTTTTAAGCCACTAAGTGTGAGTGGTTTGTTACACAGCAGTAGACAACTGAAATAAGGTCATCCCCATGATATTTTAGATTAGAATGTGTAACTGCTATAGGTTATGATTCAAAAGCAATGAAGGTATTATTACTATTTTCAGTCCTAAAACAAAAGATTGCAAAAGTTATTGGTAATAGAGAGTCAGGGCTTCTATTATCAACTGAAGAAAGTAGCAAGTTAAAGTGTTAGACATCTGTAAGTAAACTGTAAATCCCACAATATTTAAAAACATAGATATTAGACTCTAGAACAGAGTCACTTGAGACATTCAATATTTAAATTATATAGAGAATTCAGCAATGAAGAAACAATATTAACTGTTTTAAAGTTCAGCATTATGGTACTCTAGATTTATGAGTAGAAATTCATGTTACTTCTATAAGTATGAAAAAGAATAATAAAATCATGTCCCACCCCCCTTTTATTTTTTGCCCCTTGACTTTTGTTTTGTTTTCGGTGGTACTGAGAATCTATGGCCTCATGCATGCAAGGCAAGCACTTTACCACTGAGCTACATCCCTAGCCCTTGCTACTTAACTCTTGAAGATAAAATTCTTGAGTTCTGTAATGTGGTTGATGGTCTTCAAGATGACTCCCTATGATTCTTTCTTCCTTGCACTCCGTCTCTTGGGAAATACACAAAATAATGACTGGTCTATGTAACTAATGAAACATGGTGGAAGTGAGGATGTAAGACTTTTGAGACTGGTTTGTAAAAGGTATTGCAGTTTCCACCTAGGTCTCTCAAATCATTTGCTTTAGGAGAAGCCAGCTGCCATGTCTTGAGAACACACAGCCCTGTGGAGAGGATCATATACTGAGAACTATGTTCTCCAGACAATTGCCAGAATCAACTTTGCCATCCATGATAGTGTGCCATCTCGGAAGCAGGTCCTTTAGTCTCAGTCAAGCCTTTAGATGACTCCAGCATGGGTGACATTTCTTTTTAAGATAGTTTTATTGAGGTTATAATTTATTTGTCATAAAACTTACTAATTTCAAGGGTACAATTCAATGATTTCTAGCAAATTTAAAGAGCTACTCAACCATGACTACAATCTAATTTTAGAATATTTGAATCATGCCCAAAAGAAACCCTATGTCCATTAGCAGTTACTCTGTTCCATCTTCAGCCCCAGGCAACCACTAATCTATTTTCTGTGACTATAGATTTAACTTTTCAGAAAACTTCACACAAATAGAGTCATATAAATATGTAGTCTTTTATGTCTAGCTTCTTTTATTTAGCATCTAGGAGACATTTTGACTCCAACTTTATGAGAGATTCTGAACCAGAATCTCCCAGCTTATCTATTACTGAATTCTTGATCCACAGAAACTGTGAGATAATGAATATTTATTTATTGGTCAGCCACTAAATTTGGGTTAATTTTTTACTCAGTAATAGATAACCATTATACATGGGCTATAGGATTACTGCTGGGAAGTTAAGTCCCTCTGACATTCCAAGTGCCATTAAATCCAGCCGAAGGTACAATGTTTATTAATATTAAAATTTGTGGACACGAGAAAGTATAGTTTATAATTGTATAAACATGTTTTGTTAATGACATAAAATTGTCATTTAAAAATTTTTTTTAAAAAAGAAAATAATTACCGAATCAGTGGAAATAATTTCCAATTTACTTTTAGGTTTACATAAAAGATTGGATGGACAAGGAAGGAATAAATGAAATTATGTCAAAATGTGGCCCAATGTTCTGATGGGCAAGGAAACTTGCCATATTAGTTGGGACTGAGTTTTAGTTGATCATATTGGACAATAAAATTCTAGGTTATAATTCCAGGAAACTTAACTAGCCAACTGGAACCTTGAGATATATTTATCAAGAAATCATTTAAATAACTCATGAGGGAAGAAAGGAACAGGTAGATGCAGGCTTCAGATTTTGAGTTAATATTGAGTGAAAGAAGGAAGAAGCTTACAGTTTCACAGCTGTGTAATGGGTCAAAACTTCATGGAATGCTACAAAACAAGAACCAATTGTGAAATGGTTTAAATAATGTGGAATTAGTAATGCTCTTGGCAACCTTAAGACTGATTTGTTGTTTGATAATGGTTTTGACTCAGTTTCTAATATGGTAAATGTTGAAGATCAAGAGATTCATCTAGAATCTAGTATTAGTTTTCAGGCTTTAAAATAGTTTCAAACTTTAAAACAGTATATCTTTAGGTTTTGAGAGGAAGATTAAAATCTTTATGACACTTAGAAGCAGTGTTTACTTCTAGTTATATAGCTGTTATTCCTAAAACACACATTCCATTTTCTCCTGTTATTTGATGTATATTAGTATTTGGTAAAATATTTGCTTTTATGTGTGAATATAATGTTGGAATTTCTTCAAATTTGCTACTTTGCTCTAAGTTTTGATTTAGTTTTTACTGAAATGGTTGCCTATAGGAATTAAATCTTCTTATAAAGGAATTTACTTGAATTCATTGTATTTAATTACTTGCTTTACATAAATTTTAACTAATACATGCTGTGTCTATATGTACAATACAAGAATTCTCTAAAATTTATTTGCTACTGTGATGTGTTTTTTAGTTGCTAATTCTAAGAGGAATAGCACCAATATTTGCCTTCATGGATTTTCATGCAGAATAGGCTTCACTGATTATTAAACATTTTTGTTTTGTTGTCTGCTATATTTTCAATAACTGAAATAGTTAACTTTCAATAACTGTATTTTCAATATATTTATTTTAGTTATGCAGCTTAGTACCTTTACTCATGATTACTAGTACATAGTTAAGTATATAGAACCAGTAATTCCCTGGAACTCGGCATACTGTACTCAGTGTCAAAAGGCAAAGATTACAACAAATTTAAAGATCTTCTTTGTTTTTATCTGTGATTCTAGAATCAGGCAACATTCATTCTATAAAATAAAATGGATGTTCTGATGAACTGAGCAAAGGAGGTTGGCATGATATATAGAAAAGGGCTGAGAAAAGCCAAATCCAGAGAACAAAAACAGACTGACCACTTCTAAGTTATTTTCCTTATAAAGTTCAGAGCACAGGGGACTTCCTTATCATGATGGCTAAAATTGGCTTGTTTGGAGATCTGGCTATCATTGCTCACTCTCCTTGTTTCTCAAATCAGATAAACAACTTAGTTTTGTCTTAGGGACATGGAACTGTATTATGAATTTCTCTATTTTGGTTTGCTCTGGTCTGTTGGGGCCTAGTGCAGGAGCTCAGCCCAAAGCAGTAAGTTATATTTAACAATAGAATACACTATTTACCTGAATGCTTTTCTCCATAAAAACACTGTAACATCATTTAGATCATTTTTCAAATACAAATAAATACATGTATAATGAAGGGTACTTTTCTTGCACAATTGGATGTTCTTATTCACATTTAACTCTTATTTGTCAGCAAAGAAAGTATTATGATTCGGATGTTAGGAAAACAAAGAAAATCAGATACTGACCCTGACTTGAAATATCCAGGATTCTAGTAGAGGAAACTGATATACAGTATGAATAAGTATTGTTATGGGATATGTGGCATATGTGTTTTACGGAGGCTCAAAGAAGGTTTTTTACTGAATAGATGACTTTTGAGCTCATATGTGTTTGTCAGGGGCTAGGGCTGTAACTCAGATGCAGAACACTTGCCTAGCATGTGTGAGGCAATGGGTTCCAACCTTAGCACTGCATAAAAATAAATAGATAAAGTAAAATATTTTTTTTTAAATGTGTTTGTCAGGTCAGCAAAGGGGACAAAGGTGTTCTAAGCAGGTGCTCTACCACAGAGCTATATGCCAGCCCCAGGAGGGCATTCTAGAGGAAAGAGCATGAGCAAAGGTAAGGAAGCATAAAAGAACACAGAATGCTCTGGAAACAGTATTAGCACAGTGGGGCTGGAGACTGGTGGGTGTGAGAGAACAGCCTGAGATAAAACAAGATGAGGCAGAAACCAGATTAAAATGGCTTATCAGCCAAGTGAAGGAGTTTGTCAAACTAAGAAGTCTGGAGTTTAACTGATAGAGAGGGGGAGTTACTACAGGATTTCAAGCTGAAGAATTTTTCCTTTAAAAAATGTTTCTCTGGGGCTGGGAGCATAGCTCAGTAGCAGAGCTCTTGTTTAGCCTGAGGCCCTGGGTGTAATTCCCAGTACAAGAAAGAAAGAAAGAAAAAAGATTTCTCTGAATGGATTGGAGAGCAAAGCAAAGGAACTGAAGGCAGTTAAACCAGTTAGGAGGAGGTCTAGAGTGACAGTAAATGACTTGTAAAGATGAGAATGAACTGGGAACCTCAAAAAAGAACCCATGGATATGGGGAAGGGGGCAGGGGAGAAAACCCTAAAGTGGCTCTAAGGTTTTTAGTCTGTGAGTGGGAGAACAGCTATGCCACTAAATGAAAAGGAAAATACCTTAGGTCATTGGTCTTTTGATTTCTCTTGCTCCTTTCCATTGAATAGACGACCAACTAGCCAAATCTTCGCCTCTAATCTTACTCACCCTTCACTTAATGCTTCAAAGTGCTACAAAAGTATCTTCCTGGGCTGGGGTTGTGGCTCAACGATAGAGCACTTGCCTAGCACATATGAGGCACTGGGTTTAATACTCATCACCATATAAAAAAATAAAGATATTTTGTTCATCAACAACTAAAAATATTTTTTAAAAAGGATCTTCCTAAAGCAGTTCTGATTATATAAATTTCTGCTTGGAAACATCTGATAGAACCACTGTATATAGAATGAAATCAGGGCTTCTTGAGTAGAGCTCTGAGACTTTCCACGTTTGGCATAGCAAGAGATAAAGACCTCGTGGATATCTTTATCTCTTATTAACTATTATTTCCTTTCCCCATCCTATATATGGTTCCATCTGCCTCCAATCATTAATCTTTGCACTCTCCTAAGCGTTAGTTCCTGCTATTTTCTGTTGGAATGCAGTCTTGCTTTTCCATCTCAGCCTGTCAAAATTCTATCCAGTTTACGTCAGGTTCTGTTTCTACAACGCTTTATCTATGCCCTTATTCACCATTATTCTTCCTCTTTTGTGGCGCATAGACTTTTGTTTCTCAATCACGACACATCTGGCGTTCTGAAGGCTTTTTAAGGTAGTTGTGCCTTCGTATCCCTTCTACTTCCTTGCTGTGACTGTTACAAAGTATGAGCTAGAATATTTTGCGATGAATTGACCTGGAGCAGACATCTGATCCCTGTGTTAAACACTCAAAGTCCAGCGGACAGTCTGGAAAAATCAGGCGATTCTGCGACTACCATGACATCACCAGTAAGGAAAAAAAAAGGGGGGGGGGGTGTCTAGAGGAATCACCTGTCTCTACCGGGACTTTTTGTTGTTTAGAATAAGCGTGACCAAAGGTGGAAGCAAAATAATCTGCCGTCAGGATAATACGTCTTCTCTAAATCGCTGCAAGATGTAAAATAAAGTATCTTCTGAACTGCACTTTAAAAAAAGACCCAAGGGCTTTAAGAATTCTTGAGATGGAATTTCCCAGTGACTGTAGTGTCCTTCTCTTGAGGTCAGCTGCACTGATCATTACACACCGTACCGGGAATAGATTAAACACGCAGCAAAACAGGCCGGCTGCGTGTAGCCGGAGCTCTGTTGCTGTGTGGCTCCGCCCCCGTCCCCAGAGGCCGCAGTCCCAGCGGCTCCAAGGGAACTCCCGCACGTCTGCGCGCGCAATCCCTGCACAGGGGGTCGGCGCGGCGCGCGCAATTGCCCTGGAAACCTCTGCAAGCGCACGCGCAAGCGCGGGGTTGTGGGGGGGAGGACCGGGCGGTCTCGCTGAGAGAGGAGGGCTTTACCCTCCCGCTCGACCGTCGCTCCCCAGCGGTGGGCGTGCGCGCGCTGGTCTTTTCCCTCGGGCGGAACGTCCCTTCTAGCACGCGCCCGGCTCGCGCGCTCCTTCGGGCGCCTCCCCCGCCTCACACGCACCCTTGCCCTCCTCCCGCATTTGTGCGCCGGTGCAGCAGGCAGTGGGAGCATCCGGGCACTTCCGCATCCGAGCGGCGACCCGGGCGGCGGCGGCAGTCGAGGACCTCCCATGGCAGGGAAGAGGCGGGGGGGAGGTGAAAGGGGAGCGCGGCGTTAAGCCGGAGCCGAGGCGGGGTGGGTCCCGAGGGAGGCGGAGGGGGAAGTGGATCTGGCGGTAGGAGGAGGGCCGGGCGCGGGGCTTGTAGCCCCTTTCACGCATTTCTGTCCAGCCTGGGCTCCGGAGATGCATCTGCATCAGGTCCTCACCGGGGCTGTCAACCCCGGAGACAACTGCTACTCCGTGGGCAGCGTCGGGGATGTCCCTTTCACGGTGAGCGGCGACCGGGAGCCCAAGGGGGAGAGACCGGGGTCTGGGACTCCCTAGCCAGGGCCCACGCCTCCCTGGAGGCTGCGAAGGGTTAGTGGGCCCGCTGGCTCCCCTTTTGCAGCCTTGGCATTTAGTTTCCCCAGGGGCCGGTGGGAGTGTGTCCTGCGGCTGGTGTTGTAATTACCCGGCAGTGGAAAGGATTAAGAATCCAACGCGCTCATCATCCTCAGCAAACAGGCGCGGGTGACAGGACTGGAAGGTTCCTCCTGGGGCGGCCCTTGAGTGTGCGGTGAAGGAAGGTGGTTGCAGCGGCTAAAACCCAAGAGTGTCGGTTTCGCACCTGCTCTTGGTTGGAAAGGAAGAGTCGGTCTTCCTCTCGGAGCGTGGAGGCTGTGCCTTGGCTCCCCCAGCCAGTTGTGTTGGGGCAGCGAGGAGCTGCTGGAGCCTGTGGCTTTAAAGCCGGCTGTCTGTATCTGATATGGGAAATCTTAACACTAACAAGAAAATTGAAAAATTTTTCCCTGAAATATTTGGAATGGAAGGGTTAGAGTGACAGTGGCCACGAGGTCGCTGTTTGGTAATCCTTCTGGGTGATATTTTAATCTGTTTACCCTTCTAGGTAATATTCTAATCTGCTTGCAAGGTAGGCTTTTTTTTTTTTTTAACCGAGGCAGTGTGAAAATTTTATGACTTTTCCTTTCGCGTGTGAGGAAAAATGTATATAAACATAACATTTTAGGACCTCTTTAATATCTGGGTGAAATAGACATATATTGGATTAATCAGTCCTTTTTGGGAATGCTAGGTTCAAACCAAGTCCTAGAGCTTCTTTTTATCAGACTTCCACGGATTAAAGAGTTTTTAAAAATTTTTTAGTAAATTTATAAATGATCCTCCTTAGGAGAAACTGTAGGCAAGTGAGATCTCGGTTAAATGCACATTGTTATTGATAACATTCTGCTTGATAAATTGGAAATGCTTTTTAGACAAGGGGAAATCCTTTGATCTGATGTCTGTTTTCCAGCAGCATGTTTTTAAAACTGCAGGAGGAAAAAAAAAAAAAAAGCCCCAGCAAAACTGCAGAATCATTATGTAGCAGTGCATTCTGGAACAGAATTTGTCTGTCTTTTAATGTTTTGTGATTCATTAAAAATAACCCCACAAGGTTGTTTTTTGGCCATATTAGTTTTTAAATGTAATCATCTTGGCTTTGTTCCAATTTAGAATGAATCCCTTAAAAACAGGATTTTCCTAACCTATATGGTAACTCCAATTGCAATTAATGGTGTCATCTGTATTTTGTTTACATGTGACTTAAAAGATCAGTGTAGAATTGAGCTTGGATTTCAAGTATGTAGAGAATATTTAGGGAATAGAGAAAATTTCTCTATTGCTCAATTGTGTAAACAGGGAGGAAGTTCCTGAGAGGTAGAACAGCCTTCATCAAGAAACAAATCTGAAATCTTTGGTATGAGGTATTTTCCCACTATCAAGGTGGTGATAGTTTACTGCTTCCATCTAAAGTGGAATATTTTCTCACTGCAGGACTGTCGTAGAGAGTTGAACATGTTCAAATGCCATCTGGAAAAAGCCAGTGTTAGAACTGTTAGTGCCTAGCAGGTGTGGTTATGTTGTATAGTCCATCTCTGACCAGATACTTGGAATCATTTTCAACTCTTTACCATTTCCCTAATTCTTCCAATCATCAAATCTAGCTGACTCTGCAGTGTTTATTTGATTTACCTCTTTTCATGTCTAAAGTCACCATCTGTATCAGAGAACTTTATTTACTTAATATAAAACCTTCCAAATGGGTTTCCTGACACTCATCTCTGATCATGTCAGTTCATCCCCCACACAGCTGTTAGGATAATTTTCAAGTACCATTTTATCATATTACTTTTGGTTTAAGAATATGTAGTTGTTCCTAATAGCTGTGTTAGGAAATTTAAGCTTGTTAAATATTCTCCTGCTGTGTATGTACTCCTTACCTTAGTCCCACTGTTACATACTAATCTTCTTATTCTAGCCTATATATTTATGTTGCAACAAGAGAGTCCTTGCTTCTCATCTTGCCAAACACAACTCAAAATGTACGTAGTTTAGAATGCCTGCTGAGACCCTGATTGTTATTTTGGTCCTTTGACAAATGGAAATACAAACCCATTTTGCACACCATCTTGCTTTAATTCCTTATTTATGAATGCCGTGATCCAGTTATAATTTTACCATGAATTAGAAATGACCTTTTGAGCTCTGAAAACAATTAAAAGAAAAAGTGAGAATAAGCTGTTTTCAAGAACTCTAGAATCAACAAATACTGTGAATGTCTATTATTTTAGTAAAAATAAAACTGAAAAATTAAAAATAAAGTTCCTTTAAATGGAGTATGCTATTTAATATATATATGTATATTGTATATACATATATATTTATTATAAATATATACACACACATATATATATTTATTGTAAATATATATACACATATATATATTTATTGTAAATACACACACACACACATTTAGTTGTAAATATATTTTATTGATTTTTATGTGGTGCTGAGGATCGAACCCAGGGCCTTGGACATGCTAGGTGAGCACTCTCCTGCTGACCCACAACCCTAGCTCCACTATTTGATTTTTATAGCAGTCAAATGGAAAAACTTTAGTTCTGCATCAGATGACTGAAGAGGGGACCAGGCAGGACTGGAATCAAGGTCTAGTGACTACTCATCTGGTGGGCTCTTTTTAGTAGTATATTTCCTTTTAATACTGGGCCTGCTCTAAACCTCTTTTTTGTGTGGAAGATCTTTTAGATGTGGTTGGTATAGAAGGAAATACTCTTGCAGCTCACTAGTGGTTCTTAGTCAATGTAGTGTTTCCTGAGAAGTTTTTCAAAATAGGGTAGATAATTCATCTCAGTTTAGCTTTTAAAAATGGAATTATTATAAAAGGATTTTGAAGTGCGTATGACATTGTAATAATTGAAAAACCAGATACTATATTTTGCTGTACATAGTGGGTGGTTTGCTTGACTGGGCTATGAATGACTGCTTAGTAATGCCATGATGTCCCAAATTGTGCTATATTGACATGGTGGTACAGTTTGTAGTGGACATTCCCAGCGATGTGTGTAGGTTTAGTGGTGATATGTAAGCTATGATGGTCTTTACTTTTTTTTTTTTGGATAATTAACAGCATTTAAAAAAACATTCACTGTGAAAAACCTTCACGGTTGTATATCTTTGTGGGTGTGTGTGTGTGGGGGGCTGGAGATGGGGCTGGGAATTGAACCCAGGAGTACTTTACTACCAAGCTTCATCCTTATTCCTTTTTATTTGGAGATAGGTCTTGCTTACTTGCTTTGGGCCTTGCTAAATTGCCGATGATGGCCTTGAACTTGTGCTCCTCCTGCCTTAGCCTCCCAAGTCACCAGGATTATAGGAGCCACCACACTCAATTATATATTATATTTAAAAACATCACTTTTTTTGGTACCAGGGATTGAACCCAGGGTCACTTAACCAAGCTACATCCACAGCCTTTTTTTAAATGTTTTTTTAATTTTGAGACAGGGTCTTGCTAAGTCCAGAGGTTCTCACTAAGTTGCTGAGGCTGGTCTCGAACTTTCAATCCTCCTGCTTAGCCTCCCAAGTCACTGGGATTGCAAGTGTGAGCCACCGCATCCAGCTAAAGTATCACCTTTTGATAATTCTGTTCTTTTCAGTGTAAAATCTAAATTTTGGAAATATTATCATGCATTTAAATTAGAGTCTAGGTTATCCAGGAAGAGACCTACCATATCTGAGCTTTATTATACTTGATTCTTTTTCCTTTAAGTTTTTTTTTTTTTTTTTTGGTACCCTGGATTGATCCCCACATCTCCCATTCATTTTTATTATTATTATTTTTTATTTTGAGATAGGGCCTCACTAAGTTGCTTGAGCCTAGCTTTGTACTTGCTGTCCTCCTGTCTTAGCAGGAGGTATGTGCCATCATCTCTAACTCTTTAAGATATTTCTAACTATCCTTCAGATAAGTGAATGGTTTGAGGCTTTGTGCAATAGGTATTGTAAATTTCTCATTACTTATGTTATTACTTTCTTGAAAAATAGTCATAGAGTACCTAGTTTCTTTTACTTTTTTATAAATATTAAAATATTAATTAAGATAAGGATTATACATAATGATTACAAGTATAATTAAAAATGCTCATCATTTGGCCTCAGGAGTGCAATCTGTGTTTTCAGATGTGCAGAGGTAATTGATGTTATTCCAGTCTGACATGATTTAACATCTTGATCAAAGTTTACAAAAATTAGTAAATCATTAGCACTCTTACAGAGTTTATAATAAATATACCAGCAGAGATTAAAATGATGTACATTATTGTAACATTAGGAAGATGGAATAGAGCATATATATATATATATAGTTGAAGATAAAAAGTTTCATGGAATATTGACATTTGGCAAAAGAGATATTAGGACTTTCTGATGGCAAGAACTATAAAAAACAAGGAATGGTGTAATTAAAAAAAATAAATTATTGAGTATTCTTTTCACAAAACAACTTCCTTTTTTAAATGTAGGACTTCATTAAATGTCAAATACCCTTAGAAGTTGAAAAGTATAACTTGCAAACATTATGCATAACTTTTTAAGAAAACATCTGGTATGCTGACATTTTTGACTTTTGTTATTGAAAATGATCATTCTGTTTATACATTTAGCAGATTTTTGTTGAACACACAGGTGTACTAGGCTGTGGGAGATTTAAAAAAAAAAAAAACCCTAAAAACATAGTCCTGATTTTAGGGAGTTTATTAAAGAAGTGTAGGAATCTGGTGACATAATAGGAGAGTTAAAACATACACTTAACCACAGTGGCCAGCTGTACCATGTTATTAGGCACTTGAATTGTGAGAATTCAGGAGGACTAAGAGGTTATTGTTGGCCAGGGCTGTTAGGAGTTGGACAGAAAAATGATTCTGCATTGGCATGTTATTAACATGTATAACAACTCATGCATTCATCAACTATGCATAGACTAAGGGGAAAGGTAGAAGTCAAGAATTTAGAAGGGACTTGTTTTACAAGAGCATTTGGCCCATTTATTCTTGGAGTATAGCTTCTTATTTATTTAAGTTGATATACACTATTTCAAATTTTATGGGCTTGCACTTAGTGTCACCTTGCATGTGAGTATGAAGTTATGTAAATTCTTATGTTCCTGTGTAAATTGTTAGTTAGACTTCTTATTTATGATGGGAAAATATTAGTAACTACCCGTATTTTGGTGTGATTCTGAATAAAGTCTTCCCCCAAATGGGAGCTTAGAGTCTAGCTACAT
The DNA here is from genome assembly GCF_021218885.2 of Marmota monax. NCBI lineage: Eukaryota > Metazoa > Chordata > Mammalia > Rodentia > Sciuridae > Marmota > Marmota monax. Next base: position 52,660,677 of record NW_026693777.1, on the reverse strand, counting down.
TGCATGATCTTGGCTAAATCACTTAAACATTTTTAAGTTTTTCATATGTAAAATGAAGTGCTGCCCCCCTTCCCACATTGAACCCAGCGACTCACATGCTAGACAAGCACTCTACTACTGTGCTACATCTTCTGCCCTTTTTACTTTGAAACTAAGTTGCCTAGTTTAGTCTCAGATCAGCCTCATTTGTAGCTGAGTAAATAAAGTTCTTAAATTAGGTCCTCTCCAAGTATTTAGGCCTTGAATGAACCTTATATGGGCTTCATTAGAGATTTCTAGGACTGAAAGAGAAAATGGACCAGAAACGGTGGTTTTAGTAAAGCAATAGGTATGGAGTCTTGGTTGTCTTGTTATCCCTCCACTTAAGTTTATAAGACTGTTGATCAGACTTCACAGTTTGGTAGTGTATTCTTCCTGGCTCAGTAAATAGGCCATTCAGAGAATTATAAAGTAGTTGATCTAGGAAAGAGTCAGTCTTTGGACTCACAGCGAGGAGAAGGCTCTTGTTTATGACTGTGTCCTCAGCTCTTGACAGAACTGTAAGTAGTTGCCTGGGACAGTCATAATAGGGGATGGAAGATAAGACCAGTGTGATGGTGTTCAGATCTTTCTTAGGAAGGCCCTCTGGCCCTCTTCTCTTTTGCCTACTCCCCAACAAATTATTCCTTTACCTACTATTCTTAGAATTTGGGATATTTAAAATATTCTTTAGATATTAAAATCATATTATCTTAACTTGGAGCTTGGAAAATTTTTTTTTTGTAGTTGTAGATGGACAGTATGCTTTTATTTTATTTGTTTATTTTTCTGTGGTGCTGAGGATTGAACCCAGTGCCTCACAGGTGCAAGGCAAGCACTCTGCCATTGAGCTACAGAGTGCTTGCCAGCTTGGGAAATTTTTAAAACAAATCAGTCTTAATATTTAATCATCAGAAAGAGTGGATGTTGGAAAAACAAGTCATGCCTGACCAATTTAATTACCTTCTAAGAAAGCAAGCAAAGCATTATTTAAAAGGGGATAGTAACAATATCTGTAATTCAGATTTAAAGGCTTTTCTAGCTTGCCACTTACTTGTTTTTCTTTTGGTGGCACTGGGGATCAAACCCAGAGGTGCTTGACTCCTGAGCTCCAACCTCAGCCCTTTTTGTTTTGTTTTGATATGGGGTCTCGCTAAAGTGCTAAGGCTGACCTTGAACTTTTGATCCTCATGTCTCAGCCTTCCCAGTCACCAGGATTATATGTGTGTGCCATTATGCCCAGCTTCCCAGTTACTTTTTAAAACAAGTTTGGAAGCCAAATATTTTATCTGAGAGCAAAGTAACAGGACTTATTAGAGTAATAGACAGCAGAGCTCCCAAAGGGGGAGGGGTTCCAAGAGAAGGATACCTGTCAGTCATATACTTTAGAAGAAATCTTAGGGTTTTCAATGTTTTTGAGATTGTAAAATTATTTTGCATTGTATTTTTGCTCTGGAACCCTAATTCATGATGTAAAAAGATAGGATCTCATTTTTTTGTTCTAATTAGTTATATATATGAAAGTAGAATGCATTTTGACATATCAAGTATAAATGGAATATAACTTCTCATAGGCCCTCTTTCAAGGAGGAGATATAACTTACACAGGTGCTATAACTATATTTTCTTTTTCTTTAGAAATAGCACATGTAACCCTGTTCCTTTATGTACACATGTGAAACCAATTGCCTGTTCTTTTTATTTTATTTAAGTTATGTTTTTAGTTATAGTTGGACACAATAATACCTTTATTTTATTTATTAACTTTATGTGGTGCTGAGGATTGAACCCAGGGCCTTGCCTGTGCTAGGTGAGCACTCTACCGCTGAGCCACAAACAACCCCAGCCCTTTTCTTTTTATTTTTAAACCTTCTCATTTCATGACTACTGAAATCTTCTGTAGTGTTCCCCAATTCTAAACACTTAAAAAAAAGTGATGGTAATCTCATTATCCTTCTAGAGAAGTTAGATGTAAAAGGGGTCTGGCTGAATAGAAATGGACTCCTCAGAACATAGTACATGCTAATTTGGTGGGTTGATTTGAAAGACATAAATAATGCACTCTTAGATGGGTTAACTTTGGAAATATATGTTCCTTTAGGTCTGTTTTCTTTACTTCTCTAAATATTAACTGCTTCAAGGATAATAACATTTCATTATAAAATTAATTAGTGATGTTTTCCTTCTATGACTGTAGGAGAAATCCAGGAAACATAGTTCATAAGGACATTGTGCAAGTGGATATAGATACAAAAAAACCATAAAATTTTTGATTTAGATTCCATTCACAGGTACATGTAGCTCATATGGCAGCTGTAGTTCAAGAATAAGATGCCCCAAATTTTCACAGGAGTAATGACTTTGGTCTTGTGATGTGGTAGCAGTTTTTTTCACACCATCTCTGGCCTTGACTGTATCTACATTTAAGAGGATCCAGTCAGCAGGAGGTTTCTAATTATTTTGTACTCTACCCATAGCATCTTCTATCATTCTTTTATGTGGATGAATAGCCAGGGTTTTTAGCAAAGGACACTTTCTCTACTTAACACTGGTTGTTCTAAACTGGGGGTGATTTTGCCCCTCAGGAAGCATTTAGCAGTGTCTGGAGACATCTTTCATTGCCATGACTAGGGTGGGGGATTGATATTGGCATCTAGTGAGGAGAGGCCAGGGATTGTGATAAGTATCAAAGAATGGACAGGACAGCCTTCCACAGCAAAGAATTATCCAGCTTAGAATGCCAGCCCCAATGGTGTTGAAGTTGTAGGAAATGCTGTTTTATATGCTCAGGTCCCTCTTTCCAACTCAAGGACATTGCTCTGTCAGTTTCCCCTTTTTCTCTTTTAAAATTGCTTTTTCTGTTCTATTGAAGTTCTTTGTTCCTTTAGTTCTCTTTGATTTCCTTTCCTCACTTAATTTCTCCTTTTCAGCCTGCTTCCAGATATATATATCCAGTTGTTTCTTTGATATTTCTTTTTCGAATGTGTAATAACTATCACCAATTCCTCAACTTATCAGTTTTTTACATTGACTTTCAAATCGCTTCTTTTTTTCCTTACACTCCAAATAAAATCCCAAGTGCCTTCAATGTCTTTTATTGCAGTTACTATAACACCTGGAGCTGAGCCTGGTAAAATGTGTAATAAATTAATAAATGAGAAGGACACAACATAACATATTTTTGCATAAATATACAGTGACCAGTTTCTTAATAACGTTTTGATATAGATCCGTGGCTTTGAGTCGGACTTGGAAAAATCAGTTTTACAGGATTGGGGCAGAGAGCTGATATAATACAATCCAGGTGTAAAGCTCTGCTGGTCTGGTTAATTCAAGGATGTATATTAATGTATTAGGAGGTATTGACAGATTATACTCATTAGGCAGTTCTCAATGTTCTTTAGTTAACTCTCTTAAACAACTTTAGTATGTGACAAATTGTATTAATCTGACAAATATGTGATGTGAAGAAATTCTGTATTTAAGAGTTTGAATTACACATTGTATTAGTTTGTGTAGTATTGGCTGCCATAATAAAATACCACAAATTGAGTGAGTTAAACAACAGAAATATGTTTTTTCACAGTTCTGGAGGCTGGAAATCCAAGGTCAAGGTTGGGCTGATTTTCTTTCTCTTGAAGACTTCTCCTTAGCTTATACATGGTTGGTTTTCTTCCTTGCTATGTCCTCCTATTGCCTTTTCTTTGTGTACATGCATTCTTGGTGTCTCTTCCTCTTATAAGGACACTGGTCCTGTTAGATCAGGAGACACTTTTAAGTTTGAATTTATTTATTTTTGCTAATATATGAAAACAAAAATTATACATATTTATGGGGTACCATGTTATATTTTAATCTAGGTATGTATTGTATTATGTTTAAACCAAGTTATACATGTATCCAGACATTTATAAACATTTCTTTATGGTGAAAATATTGAAGCTCTTACTTTCTAGCTTTTTGAAATATATAAAACTCCTTTCTTTTCTAATTATAAATTAGTATCCATTAATCAACCTTTTCCTGTTCCTCTTTCTCTAGTTTTATGACATCGTTTAACCTTAATTACTTCCTTAAAGATCTTATCTCTGGGCCTGAGGTTGTGACTCAACAGTAGAGCACTCGCCTAGCACGTTGAGGCCTTGGGTTTGATCCTCAACACCACATAAATAAATAAATAATTAAAATAAAGGTGTTGTGCTCAACTACAACTAAAAAATAAATATTAAAAAAAAGACCTTATCTCTGAATACTGTCACATTAGAAGTTAGAGTTTCTACTTAACGTTAGGTCATTTATTTGTTGACTTTTTCTTCTTTTAAGGAATGAACTCCATTCAATAAACTTTCCTCTTAATACTGCCTTTATAGTGTCCCAGAGATTTCAATATGTTGCATCAGTATTCTCATTTACCTTTAAGAATTTTTTAATCTCCCTTTGCTGGCTTTTGCAACCCATTGTACATTCAGTAGCATATTATTTGTTCTCCATGTGTTTCAGTAGCTCTATTTTTTATTTTATCATTGATTTCTAATTTCATTCCATTTTGATCTGATAGAATTCAGGGTAGTATCTCTACTTTCTTGTATTTTCTAAGAGTTGCTTTGTGGCACAGTATATGGTCTGTTTTAGAGAAGGATCCATGTGCTATTGAGAAGAAAGTGTATTCGCTCTGTGATGGATGAAATATTCTATATATGTCTGTTAAGTCTAAGTTATTGATTTTATTATTGAGTTCTATAGTTTCTTTGTTTAGCTTTTGTTTGAAAGATCTATCTAGTGGTGAAAGAGGTGTGTTAAAGTCACCCAGAATTATTGTGTAATGGTCTGTTTGACTCTTGAATTTGAGAATAGTTTGTTTGATGAATGTAGATGTTCCATTGTTTGGGGCATATGAATTTATAATTGTTATGTCTTGTTGATGTATGGTTTCCTTAAGCAGTGTGAAGTGTCCCTCTTTATCCCTTTTGATTAACTTTGGCTTGAAGTCTACTTTATTTGATATGAGGGTGGAAACCCCTGCTTGTTTTCACAGTCTATGTGAGTGGTATGTTTTTTCTGAAACTTTCACCTCAGTTTGTGGATGTCTTTTTGTCTTTTCCTATGAGATGGGTTTCTTGAAGGCAACATATTGTTGGGTCTTTTATTTTTAATCCAGCCTACCAGTTTATGTTTTTTGATTGGTAAGTTTAGGCCATTAACATTCAGGGTTATTATTGTGACATGACTTGTTTTCCTGGTCATTTTTGTTTATTTTTGGTATTTAACTTGACTTAGTTTTTCCTTTGATTGGTTTTTCATTTAGTGTAATATCTCCCTTTGCTGATTTTCATTTCCTCCTCATGGAATATTTTGTCGAGGATATTCTCTAGTGCAGGCTTTGTAATTGTAAATTTTAACTTTGTAATCGTAATTGTAAATTCTAACTTTTGTTTATCATGGAAGGTTTTTATTTTGTCATCAAATCTAAAGCTTAATTTTGCTGGATATAAGATTCTTGATTGGCATCCAATTTTTTAAAATTCTTTTTTTTATTTATATATGACAGCGGAATGCATTACAATTCTTATTACACATAGAGAGCACCATTTTTCTTATCTCTGGTTGTATACAAAGTGTATTCACACCAGTTTGTGTCTTCATACATGTACTTTGGATATGATGTCCATCATGTTGCACCATCATTTCTAACCCCATGGCCCTCTCCCTTCACTTCCTACCCCTCTTCCCTATCTAGAGTCCGTCTATTCCTCCCATGCTCCCACTCCCAACCCCACTATGAATCAGCCTCCTTATATCAGAGAAAACATTTGGCATTTGGTTTTTTGGGATTGGCTAGCTCCACTTAGCATTATCTTCTCTAACTCCATCCATTTACCTGCAAATGCCATGATTTTATTCCCTTTTAATGCTGAGTAATATTCCATTGTGTATATATGCCACATTTTTTTTAATCCATTCATCTATTGAAGGGCATCTAGGTTGGTTCTACAGTTTAGCTATTGTGAGTTGTGCTGCTATAAACATTGATGTGGCTATGTCCCTGTAGTATGCTGTTTTTAAGTCCTTTGAGTATAGACCAGGGAGAGGGATAGCTGGGTCAAATGGTGGTTCCAATCTCAATTTTCCAAGAAAATCTCCATACTGTTTTTTATATTGGCTGCAACAATTTGTAGTCCCACCAGCAATGATCTTGGGAGCAAATCTGTATCCCTCACACATCAGATAGAACACTAATCTCTAGGGTATATAAAGAACTCAAAAAGCTAAGCACCAAAAACCCCCACAAATAACCCAATCAATAAATGGGCCAAGGACCTGAACAGACATTTCTCAGAATATGATATACAATTAATCAAGAAATATAGGAAAAAATGTTCATCATTGCTAGCAATTAGAAAAATGCAAATCAAAATTACTCTATGATTTCATCTCACTCTAGTCAGAATGGCACTTTTTATGCATATAAACAACAATCAGTGTTGGTGAGGAAGTGGGGAAAAATGCACACTCATACACTGCTGGTTGGCCTCCATTTTCTTTGCGAGCTTGGTATATATTGTTCTAGGCTTCTAGCTTTCAGGGTCTGGGTTGAAAAATCTGCAGATATCCTAATTGGTTTCCTCCTTTGTGTAATCTGATTCCTTTCTCTTGTGGCTTTTAAAATTCTCTCCTTATTCTGTATGCTAGGCATTTTCATTATAATGTGTCTTGGTGTGGATCTGTTGTGATTTTGTACATTTGGTGTCCCATAAGCCTCTTGTATTTGATTTTACAATTCATTCTTCATGTTTGGAAAATTTTCTGATATTATTTCATTGAATAGATTGTTCATTCCTTTGGTTTGGGACTGTATACCTTCCTCTATCCCAATAATTCTTAAATTTGGCTTTTTTATGTTACTGCATAATTCTTGAATGTTCTGCTCATGGTTTCCTACCATCTTCACTGTGTGGTCTACATTATTTTCAAGATTATATATTTTGTCTTCATTGTCTGAGGTCCTGTCTTCCAAGTGATTTAATCTGTTGGTGGTGCTTTCAATTAAGTTTTTAATTTGGTTTATTGTTTCTTTCATTTCAAGGATTTTTGTTTAGTTTTTTTTTTTTTTTTCAGAACTTCTATCTCCTTATTGAAGTAATCTTTTGCTTTCTGTATTTGCTTATGTAGTTCTTTATTGAATAATCTTTTACTGCCTGTATTTGCTATCTTATATCATCCTGTAATTCACAGAAAATTTTAATTTTGTACATCATGAACTCCTTCTCTGTAATTTCTTCTGCTGTGCTGGCCATGGATTCTAATAATGTAATATCTTGGTTTGTTTTGGGCACTTTTCCCCCTTGTTTTTTCATGTTGTTTGTGTGTCATCCCTTCCATCACTGTAGATCTGAGGCATTACAGTTTTTACCCTATAAGCTTATAGTGTCCCTGCATGGTTCCGATACCTCTCCTTTGAGGGGGAGAACAATATTAACAGATCTCAATACAAACAATATACAACCTTAAACCAAAGGTCTGCTATTAAGACATTTATAGTTTTGTCACAATATACATAAATGGTGAGTTCAGTTATTATCTACAGTAGGTTTGCAAAAGGGTCTATAGTTTCTGATGGTGGACAAAGAACCGGGGGTGGGGGTGAGATGTAGGATGAGATGTTGAGGTGGTAGGAAGTGAGGATATAGTTATTAGATCTTTGAAAGTAAGAAAGAGGAATCTAAAGAAGTTGATTAGTAGTAGGAGAAGAGAGAGAAAGTGATTTTGGGGAGACAAGTAAGTGGGCAGACAGTAGAGTACAAAAGACAAACATAAATATTAAGAAAAATTAAAAATGTAAAAATAGGAGATAAAGAATATACAATGCCACTGCAATATACTATTCAGACATCCCAGTCCTCTGTAGCCTAAGTTATGAAAAGTACTTGGTTTCACAAATGTTGGGGATATGAGGACGGGAGAAGAGAGAGAGAGAGGGGAAAAGAAATCTTGAAGGAAGATATAAGGATTGTTTTTGTTGGAGATCAGTGTCTTCTGCTTCCCTTCTTGTCCAGTAGTGGGGTTGTCTGTTGTTTGCTAGTATCTCCACCCTCAGGATGGTGAAGGTTATTAGGGTGGGAGGATTAGTCTTGGGGGAGGGGCTTCTGGAAGTAGGGTATAGCACTTGCTGGTCCCTGATGGGATACTGCACCCCAAGGATCTCCTTGTGATGTGGGTGCCTGGTCTCATTTCCTATATCCTGTAAACCTCACAATTCTTGGTCTCTAATTTAGTCTCTAAACTGTATTACACTCACCCTTTCTACTTTGTAATCAGGAACCTTTTTCTCTGGATATCTTGTGGGTTGCACTCTGGGGGCTGCTCACCTATCATGGAGAGCTGTTTGGTATTGGGCAGTTCAAGACCAGGTTTTTTGAGCTTTAGACTCTATGTAGCCACAAGCACTGTGCCAGGTTAGCAGCTGCTGGGGAGAGGGGGGAGTTGAGGACTAAAGGTATCTTGATATTGCTTCTAAGCCCCAGCTGGTGTGCCAAGCTGGGGGTTGCTCCGACTAGAGATGGCTACAAAGGTGTCCCAAGATGGAGGCAGCTGCTATCGGTGATGGGTGGTAGAATGGGGTGGGGTGGGGTGGGGTGGGGTGGTGGGCGGTGTGTTCTGAGATGCAGCTCTGTGGTGTGCAGTGTTGTGGCTGGGGGCTGTCTCCAGATGCTGTGTGGTGTCCGCAGGTACAGGCTACTGCGTGTAAGGGACTATGGCAATGGTTGCAGTGTCCCAAGATGGAGGTGACCCGGGGAGCCCCATGTTGGTAGATGGGGGTCCACATGAGCAGCAGCCGGAGTTCCTGCACATGGGCAGTGGCCTGGTGTCCTGTCTGGAAGTGGCTGCTGGGAGTCCTGTGCAGGTGCTAATGCTAGTGGTCCTGCTTGGGCACCTGGAGGTCCTGTGTGGACATGACTGGGAGTCCTACGCTGATGCTGAGTGAAGCAAGATTCTCTTTAAGTAATTTTTAAGAATGTGATAATACACACATGGAATAAACATAGCTGAGATAATTTTATGCTTTACAAATTTGTATAGTTATAATCAAAAGCCTGATATGACCATTAAAAGCAGAAAGCAAATAAAAATCATAAAGAATTCAGATTTTTTGTTTTAAATATTTAATGTAATGTCTGCATTGTAAAAACAATTCAGTGATGAAAGAAAGTAGATCTGAAAGGTTTCATTCCCTAGTGGAATTTTGACTAGTATAACTTCCTTGTTCTGTTAAAACAATTATTTGAGTTCCTGGGCATTGTGCATATCCCTAGGTAAATGAGTTATTAAAGTGAACTGTTGTACAAGAGCACTTGATGTATATCGTCATCAGCTATAAACTAGTTAAATTGGAGATTATCTATGAAAATGTTAGTTTTGGTTATAGATAATTGAATACCTGTAGCCTTTCTTTCTGGCAGTATTTAATAGTGTCAACTATATGTGAGACTTTTTTTTTTTCTATAGAAAACAAGGCAATTTAAAAAAGTCGTAGAACCAAGCATGGGTGCAGATGTGTAATCCCAGTGACTCCGGAGGCTAAGGCAGGAGGATTGGGAAGTTTGAGGCCAGCCTCAGCAATTTAGTGAGATCGTGTCTCAAAAAATAAAAAGGACTGGGAATGTGGCTCAGAGGTTAAACACCCTTGGTTACAATCTTTGGTACAGAAAAAAAAGTGGTAGTATTTATCTGTTTATTAATATTTACTTTATATCTATTTCTGTGTCAAAATAGTACATGAAATAAAATGTTTTACAGTTTAAATATAGTCTAGTAAGTACCTTCATTTTAAGGATGAGGAAAATAATACACTTGAAATTAAAAGATTTAGTGAAGGCCATATATGAAACAACCCAGAATAATGGGTTTCATTGTGTCATATTCATATATTCATATAACATAACTTTTGTTAAATCCAATCCCTCAATACCACCCCTTACTTTTCCTCTCTTCCCCCTTCCCTCATCATTCTACTTTAAAAAAGTTTATTCATGCCAGGTGCAATGGCGCAGGCCTGTGGCAGAACATGTTTCAGCAATCAGCTGAGCTGGTGAACCCAAGACACCTAGTCCTTCCTTTATTCTTTCCTTTAAATTTTAAAAAGTAACATGTTCTTGTAGATAATTTTAAAGATGCAAAAGAAGATAAAAGTATTTATTGGGCTAGGGATGTGGCTCAAGCGGTAGCGCGCTTGCCTGGCATGCATGGGGCACTGGGTTTGATCCTCAGCACTACATACAAATAAAATAAGGATGTTGTGTCCACCGAAAACTAAAAAGTAAATATTAAAAAAAAATTCTCTCTCTCTCTCTCTTAAAAAAAATAAGAAGATAAAAATATTTATAATGGGACAACCCAGAGATAAAATATGGTAATTTGGACTATGGACTTATGGAGGAAACCTTTCACTATTGATTATATTTATCTGTACTTTTTTGTCATGAATTTATTAATATTTTGTGTAGATTTTTACATTTAGTAGTATAACATTGTTAATAGCAACTTGTCTTTTAAAAAAGGTGTGTAGCATCTGTTGTATTGCATCTTTTTTCTCATTCTTGCCTTTGGTTTTTTGTGTCTGAATCTATTTCTAGCTTTACTAGTTCTTTTTATTATTTTGTATTTAATTTTTTAAAAAATTTTGAACCCAGGGGTGCTTAACCACTGAGTGACTCCCCCAGCCCTTTTTATTTTTTATTTTGAGACAGGGTCTCACTAAGTCGCTCAGAGCCTTGCTAAGTTGCTGAGGCTGGTTTTGAACTTGCAGTCCTCCTGCCCCAGCCTCCTGAGTTGCTGGGATTACAGGCATGTGCCACCATGCCTGGCTATTTAATTAACATTTATTTTAAATTTCTACATTGTCTAGCTTAATTTTGGTGTTTTCTCCCTAGCTTGTTGAGAAAAATGCCTGCCTCATATCAGTCTTTCTTTCTAAAAAATCGTTTAAAAATATAAGTTTGGGGCTGTGGTTGTGGCTCAGCGGTAGAGCACTCGCCTAGCATGTGCAAGGCCCTGGGTTCGATCTTCAGCACCACATAAAAATAAAATATTGTGTCCAACTACAACTAAAATAAATATATTTAAAGAAATAAAAATATAAGTTTTCCTCCAAGATCTACAAGCCACAAATTGTTTAATCATTAACCCATAAATAATTACAGAAGTGTATTTTAAAAAGTCCAGGCACCATGGTATGTGCCTGTAATCCCAGTTACTCAGGAGTTAGAGGCAGAAAGATTGCAAGTTTGAGGCCAGCCTTAGCACCCTAGTGAGATACTCACAAAATAAAAAGGGCTGAGGATGTAGCTTAGTGTTAGACCTCTCCTGGGTTAAATCCCCAGTGAAACCCCCACTTTCTTCCCCCCAAAAACTATATTACTAAGTTTCTAAGTATATGAGACTTTTAAAGTTATAATTCTGTTTACTAGTTTCCAGCATAGCTGTATTGTGCCTAAACATTTTAGAGTATACACTTACAGGCTTTTTAAGTTGGTTGAAATTTCAGTTGGCCAATATTTATAAATGTTCCCTGTGCTTAAGAAAATTTGTGCTTTGTAAACTGTGTTCTACTTATATTCTTTAGGTCAAGTTTGTTAGTCATGTTGTTTAAGTCTTCAGAATATCCTGCTTTTCTCTCTGCTTATTCATTCCTTTATGGAGACTTGTGTTAAAATTTACTATGGAACTTTGATTTATCCCTGCCTTCTTGTAGTTTTTTAAATTTTATTTTCATTTATTGGTCTTATATATTTCAAATTTATATCTTCCTAGAGAATTGACCTGTTTTTGTCAATAAAATTACATTGTTGTTTAATCAAAAGATCTAGCAGTCCCTTATCTGGTATTAATATAGCTTTAGCAGCTTTTCTTTTGGTTAGCATTTGTGGCAGTTTACTTTTTCCTTTGATTTTCAGATTTTCTGTATAGTTATGTTAAATGGTGTATTTTAATTTTAATTTTATTTTTTTGGTACTGGGGATTGAACTCAGGGGCACTTAACCACTGAACAACATCACCAGCCCTATTTTGTGTTTTATTTAGAGACAGGGTATCACTGAATTGCTTAGCACCTTACTTTTGCTGAGGCTGGCATTGAATCCTCCTGCCTCAACCTCTCGAGCTGCTGGGATTACAGGTGTGTACCATCATGCCCAGCAAATGGTGTATTTTAAAATTTTATTTTCTAGTGTTCAATGGGTAGCATATAGAAATACTATTGATTTTTGTGTGTTGATTTTTATATTCTGTGACATTGTTAGTGCTAAGATTTTTCCTTTTTGCCTGTTATTGGCTGGGACTTCCAGTACTAGTTTTTACTTATTTATTTATTTAATGGATGTTCTTTATAAGGTTGAGGAAGTTCCTATCTATTCCTTATTTGCTGAAAGTATTTATCATAAAGGATCTTATATATTGTCATGCCTTTTCTTCAGGTTCATATATTTTTTCTTCTTTAAGTTATAATGTAGTGGATAACAGTGATTGATTTTTTGAAAATCAAACCAGTCTTATATTATTGGTATAAGCCCCACTTGTTTATGCTGTATTATTTTTTATTTGTGACTGATTATTATTTACTGATATTTTATGGTGTATTTTGCACATATATTCATTGCATATATTAGTATATATTTTTATCTTGTACTATTTTTGTATAGTTTTGTATTATTGTAATGCTTGGTTTCATAAAATGAGTTGGGGGTATATTGTCCTTTTCTGTTTTCTGTCAGGATCATGTAGAATTAGTGTCATTTCTTATTTAAATTTTAGTAGAATTTGCCAGTAAAACCATCTTTGTGTGGAGGTTTTTTTTTTTTTTTGGAGGTTTTAACTATACTTTTGATTTTTTAAAATAAAGGACTATTTCAGTAATAAACTTCATCCTGGATGTGTTTCTGGCTTATAGATTTATGTGTTTAGAGTTGTTTGTGATATTTGGGTCAATACTGATATTTCCTCTTTTGTTTTTGATATTTATAATTCTCTTGCTAGAGGTTTATGTGTTTTATTGAGCTTTTTCAAAGGACCAGATTTTGATTTCATTCATTCATTTATATTTTCTGCGGTTAACTTAATTTATTCTCTGATCTTTATTATTTTCTTTCCTGCCTTCTATATGTTACAAGTTTATAGGTTCTATTGATCTTTATCAAAGAAAGAGATTGTAAAAGACAAAGAACGAGGAACTGGGCTGGGGTTGTGGCTCAGCAGTAGAGCACTTGCCTCACACCTGCGAGACCCTGGGTTAGATCCTCAGCCACATAAAAATAAATAAACAAAATAAAGATATTGTGCCCATGTGTAACTAAACAAATGTTAAAAAAATGAACTATTTCAGATTAAAGGAGTCTAATGAGGTAATGATAACTAACACATAATCTTGAGATTTTCTTTTACTCTAAATGATATTATTCCAACAGTTGAAGATATTTAAATAAACTCTATAGATTAGGTCATCGTATTTAAAAAACACTTTTTTTTTAGTTTTAGATGGACACAATATATTTATTTATTTATTTTTATGTGGTGCTGAGGATCGAACCCAGTGCCTTATATATGCAAGGCAAGTGCTCTGCCACTTGTTGGCAGCAGGTCCACCTTGGCCCCTGGAGCCCCTACCTCCACTAGTTTGTTCTGCATGCCAGTGTGGCCAGCTCACAAGGCCATGGCGAACTTGCGGTTTTTCTGTTCCTGCTTATCCGTCTGAGACATATGTATCCCACGGGAATGCCTTGACCTTTTCTGGTCTGATGGACTTATTGTTAAGGGAGGTTTCGGTACCTGACAATAATAGATGTTAAAACTAAATTTCTCCCCCCTCCCTCCTGCTTTTGGGTAGTTTTCCACTTCTGCTGCTTGGGGTATAAAAAAAGGTGTGTTAGCAATAAAGATTATTGACTCCTGGATGAAGAACCTTGGTGTCCTGTGTGTCTTTTAACCTCGCCATCCCTCGCCGGACTCGGCTCCCTTGGCCGGACGCGGCAGCCACTGAGCCACAATCCCAGCCCAGGTCATCTTATTTAAAAAAAAAAAGATTTTTTTAGTTGTAGATGGACACAATATCTTTATTTTATTTATTTTTATGTGGTGATAAGGATCGAACCCAGTGCCTCGCATGTGCTAGGCGAGCGCTCTACTGCTGAGCCCCAGCCCCAGCCTCAGCCCCATGTCATCGTATTTAAAAAAAAATTTTTTTTTAATATTTATTTTTTAGATGTAGTTGGACACAGTACCTTTATTTTATTTATTTTTATGTGGTGCTGAGGATCGAACCCAGGGCCTTGCATGTGCTAGGCAAGCACTCTACCACTGAGCCACAACCCTAGCCCCTAGGGCATAGTATTTTATCAATATTCCCTGATTTTGATAATTGTACTGTGATCATATATGAATATTTTAAAGGAAATACTAAAGTACTAAGGAATAAAAAGGAATCATGCCTCCAACTCTCAGATGATTCAGATAAAAATATGTGTGTATAGAGAAATGGATGAAGCAGATGGGGTAAAATATTAACATTTGGGAATCTAGATAAGGTATATACAAGAATTCTTTGTAACTATTCTTACTACTTTTTGTAAATTTGAAATTATGTCAATCAAAAGTAAAAATGTTACAAGAGAAAGAAGACATTAGTGATAAAATGGACTACTTTAAAATAGGAACTTCCTCAAAAAACCATATTAATTCTCATGTGGTGGCACATACCTGTAATTCTAGCCATTTGGGAGAGTTGCTGAGGCTGGCCTAATTTGAGGCAGTGGGATCACAAGTTCCAGACCAGTCCAGGCAAAGTAGTGAAACCTTTTTTAAAAAAATTTTGTTCTTTTTAGTTACACATGACAGTAGAATGTATTTTGACATCATACATACATGGAGTATAACTTCCCATTCTTGTGGTTTTACATGATGTGGAGTTGCACTGGTCGTGTATTCATAAACGAACATAGGAAAGTTATGTCTGATTCATTCTATTGTCTTTCCCATTCCATCCCCTCTCCCTTTCCCTCATCCCCTCTTGTCCAATCAGATGAACCTCTATACCTGCCCCCATTGTGAGTCAGCATCCACATATCAGAGAGTTTATTGGACCTTTGGTTTTTTGGGATTGCTTATTTCACTTAGCATGATATTCTCCAGTTCCATCCATTTACCGGCAAATGCCATAATTTCATTCTTCTTTATGGGTGAATAACATTCCACTGAGTGTATATATCACATTTTTATTATCTGTTTATCTATTGAAGGGCACCTAGGTTTGTTCCATAGCTTAGCTATTGTGAATTGAGCTGCTATGAACAGAGACCCTTTTTCAAAATAAAAAATAAAAAATGCTAGGGATGTATCTCAGTGCTAAAGGGTTCAATCGCTAGTGTAAAACAAAAACAAAAACTGAGTTAAAACAGAACTAGTCAAAGCAAATTACCTTAGTAATGGGTATTTATTATAATGCTATAGAAGGGAAGTAGAAGATAAATCTGCAAAGAATCTTGTAATACCAATTTTTGTACACCAGAGCTTCAGTTATTAGGAACTTGTCAGCTCTGTGGACTGGTTACTTTGTGGGCTATGTGATCTCATACAGTGTTTTGGTCTCTCTTTCTGTGGATCTTTTAAAACCTACTTGCATGAGAACCTTTGTCTTGGCCTCTGCATGTAAAGTCCTTTGGGTTTAGTTTTGTTATTATCTGCTATAGTTCTTACTATTTCTTAGTTGAATATCTGGGAAAAGAAATTTGGCCCAGCTCATTTTTTTAAGCTAAGCCATACCACATTATATTTTGCTTCCCAGTCTACAGTTTTTGTTAATTCTTGGCCTTTGGATTCATGTGTTAATCCATGGTCCAATAAGTTATATGCTGTGAGTATTTGTCATGTGGTCTGCCAGGGTTCCCCTTTCAGAAGGATAGTGGATGGGGCAGTTTTGCCTAGAAAGGCCTGTGAGTTAAGATGGGACAATATACTTGATATGATAATGCATGATTTTCTATTATGGGATGTTTAGGTCATTTCCACTTTTTATTTCATATAATGCATATCTTAGTACATATCTTAGTACTAATTATAATCTTTGTTTGCATGTTCAATGTTTTCTTAGGATAGAGTCCTAGAAATAAAGTTACTGAATCAAAGTACTTAAGTTTATTCACAGTCTCTTAATTTGTATTTTCAAATTGCTTTCCAGAAAAGTTGTGTGGTTTTATATTGTAGTGTGAGAGTGATAGATGTGTCGTGCTCTTGCTCATTATTTTTCACTATTCTTTATTAAAGCGTAAAAAAAAAAGTACATTTGGTTATCTCATGCTCAAAAGCCCTACTCTCTAGGTACATATTCTGAATCTCAAGGGATCTCAGATCCTATATACATCCTACTTTGCTAGCATTTTATTCTAGCATTCGCACTGTATTCCCTACTCTAATGTCCTAGCCAATTCTATATTTTCTTTAAAGTTGCATTTTGAATATTGCCAATGCTTCATCAATTTTGGGTCTCTTCAGGACAAGAGACAGATGTATTGAAGTAAAAGCAAGATTAATTGTCCAGGTATCCAGTGAACCATCAAAGAAGGGCAAATGGGCTTCAGAGTGATTGGAACTACAAAGCTGGTAGGATCAACTGCCTTCTCTTAGGGTTTTTATAAACTTCTTTTCTTGTGGTTTCTTCTTGTCTTCAGGCATCTGATCTATTTACTTCTTGAATTGAAGGATTCAGGTTCAAATCCTACATGTTTCTTAATGGCTGTCTTATTCCTTAGTATGTATTTTCAGTTCAACTCTTCTTGGGTTAAATACTCTAAGGTGGGTTAATTGGCTTAGCTTGTCTTTTCCAGCAGGCTCTTAGCCACTTGTCATTATTATGGACCATCTTCTAATCTTGGCAGCAATAAGCAAGGGAAAAGTCAAAAGACAAGAACAAAATGTGCCCACCTTCCCGGGGCTCAGTAAAATAGTATGCACTGTATTATTTATTTATTTATTTTGTAAATGGTACTAGGGATTGAACCCAGGGGCACTTTACTATTGAGTTGCATTCCCAGCCCTTTTAATTTTTTATTTTGAGACAGGGGCTAACTAACTTGCCAAGGCTGGCCTGAAGCTTGTAATCCTCCGGCCTGTCATGCTTCCTGGTATTTGGAATTACAGGTGTGTGCCACCATGCCTGGCTTTTGGGAGCTTTTTGGAGCACATTTATGTCCTCACTTACAGAATTATAGTTTGAAAGTTGAAAGGGAACTTTCCCTTTCATTTATAGAGAGATTGTGATTTGCTCATTGTTATAGTTGGTGTTAGCACCTCTAAATTCTTAGGAATGTATTCTTACTATCATATTAAAGGTATAAGTTTAATTACAACTTAATAATACAATCATGTTATATGAGCAAAATATTTAAAAACACTGGTAGAGCCATCTCCCTCAAAACATTAACACTTAGGTTAATTGGTTTTCTGGAAATTTCTTATATATATAAAGTATTATGAAGTTGTAAGAAATATTACATATTACAATTTGTATAATATACTTTTAAAAACTCTTTCAAATGTAAAATGTGTTAAGAACAATTTAGAAGCAATGTTTGGTCACAAAATATTATAAATTTAATATCATCAAAAAAGTCATTATTTCTTTGAAAGTAGTCATTTTAAAAAGTGGTATTTTGCTTTATTGTTTTTTATGAAGCAAATTGTTATATACTCCAACCTTGAGAGAATGAATTTGAGGCCAAAAGGTAACTTCAAGATTTTACATGCCCACAATCCCTGAGGCTGGTGTTTTTACCCATATTATTATGATTTTCTTTTATTTTGTGATTTTCTTTAGAAGTTTTTGATCATTAGTACTTTGGGAATGTTTACTTATTTATTTATTTTTTCCTGTACTGGGGATTGAACCCAGTGGCACTTTACCACTGAGCCACATCCCTCAGCCTTTTATTTTTTCTTTTGAGACAGGGTCTTGCTGAGTTGCTAAAGCTGACCTTGAACTTGTGATCCTCCTGCCTCGGCCTCCCAAGTTGCTGGAATTACATGTGTATACCCCCATGCTCAGAAAAATGGTTTGTTTTTAATGCTAGCATATAAAATAGTTATTTATAAGAGATAAGTTCTGGTTTCTGTTGTTAGACCTACCTTTTAATAGAGTGCATGCAAGATGGAGACAGAACAGGTTTTGTGATGGTTAATTAGAATGAATTATTTAATTATTGCATATTTTCCTTTTCAAGGTTTCATTTTCCTTTTAGATTTACTCATCAGTAGACATTTTTCTTTGTGCAGCAGTATAGAAGTAGTCTTATGGTAAGTAACTTAGTATTTAGACATTTGTCATAGTTCTGTTAGCAAATTATCAAAATCAGCTAGTTTTTGACTAATATTAAATTATCTTTTGAAATTTAAAATTTTAACTAAAGAAAGCTTTTTTGAAAAAAAAAGAAAGTTTTTTTTTGAGGGGGGCTCAAGGGCCTTGTCCATGCTAAACACATGTGCTACCTCTGAGCTATACCTCTAGCCCAAGAAATTATTATTATTATTTTTAAGATAGTTGCTTTTTGGTAGTTATTAGAGAGAAATAAAAATAACATTTTACCTTATACTATTTAATCACAAACAAGATATTTTCTCATTTTATTCTATCTTCTTTCTAACCATCTATTTTTGTTTTCATATATTTGTATTCAAGTTTTGTCTTCTGTTTTGTTCAAAAACACCACAGGTAGCTTTACTTTTTTCTACTGCTCTTTGTAAGTAGTATTAATTTTACATTTCCTGATGTCAGTTATTTCTAAAACAAATGTTCCCTTTGGTTACCACACAATGATTATTAGATAATTTCTAACACTCATCATTGACCTAGGGTAATTTTTTTTCCTCTTTATACACAGTATTAAGTTCTTTTTTTGTTTTTGATTTTGCTCACTCAGTACTCTTTTTTAAACTTTTTTTTTAGTTGTAGATGGATACAATACCTTTATTTTATTGATTTATTTTAATGTGGTGCTGAAGATCAAACTCCATGTGTCATACATGCTAGGCAAGTAGTCTACCACTGAGTCATAACCACAGCCCTCACTCAGTACTCTTGAGTGGACGTTAGGTGTTGCAATGACTAAATTGTGTCAGTAAAATGTGTTCTCACTCTTGTGGCAAGAAGAGCAGCTTCTTCAAATGTTGCCCCCTTGCTGCTTTTCTAACTGTAGAGTGAAGTTACAGTGAATGGCAGGAGGTTTATTTATTTTGGGAGTGGTAGTGGTGTGTATTAGTTGACAGAATAAGTATTTTCTTTAAATATAGAAACTTGTAGAAGAGACAAGTAGACCAATAGCATGAATACTCAGTTTATAGAGATGAAACACAAGTGGCTGATACATATGTGAAAAGATGCTTAACTTTCCTTCTAATAAAAATACAAAGTAAGGGCTGGGGATATAGTTCAGTTGGTAGAGTGCTTGCCTCACATGCACAAGGCCCTAGCTTCAATCCCCAGCACCACAAAAAAAAAAAAAAAAAAAAAAAAAAAAGTAAAACAACAGGGCCTTGCCAGGTTTTGTTGGATAAGAAAGAGTGAAATATTTGGTTATGATCAGTGAGAAGTTGGGAAAAATTTTATATGATTAATGGGTGTAATCATTTTGGAGGGCAGTTTGCATTAGCAATTAATTTTTTTTTTTTTTTTTGGTACCATGGATTGAACTCAGTGACACTCAACCACTGAGCCACATCCCCAGCCCGATTTTTTATATTTTATTTAGAGATAGGGTCGCACTGAGTTGCTAAGTACCTCACCTTTGCTGAAGCTGGCTTTGAACTTGTGATCCTTCTGACTCAGCCTCCTGAGCTGCTGGGTTTACAGGCTTGCGCTACTGCGCCCAGCTAGCAATTAATCTTAGTTACTGACCCAGAAAACTATATTTTAGAATTTATTCTGAGGATACTTGGACACATCTGCATAAAATCATACATGGATGCTTATCGAAGCATTGTTTGCAGTAGTAAAAGATGGGAAAGTCACAAAATAGAATAGTATGCAATTGTTAAGGAGAGTGAAGTAATTTCTGTGCTGATATGCAAATTTATTCAAGGTGAGTTGTTATTAAATGGAAAAACATTGCAGAATTTTATATGATTCCATTTATGTTAAAACATAAATGGATAAATCTGTACCTACTGAATATTTTAGCAAGTCTCCATCGGTAACTCTAAAGGTAACAAGTGATTATACCTTGGAGTGAGGAAGGATGATGGTCAAGGGTAAGAGGGTGACTTTAATTTTTCTATTTAGTTTTTAAATTTAGTATTTGTTATTTTCTTGATAAAAAAGAAAATCTTACTATTGAAAACATTAAAATTAAACATTTTGGATCACTTCTTTATTTTGTAGATGACTTTAAGGAAAATTGTTTGTCCTTTTTAGAAATTAATTTCTAATTCTGAGAGTGTCATAAGGGGTTAGGATTTTAAATAAGTAACTAAAATGAAGAGAGGGAAAGAATGTTTTCTTGGGATTTTTTTTTTTTTTTTTTTTTTGAGACAGGATCTTTCTGTGTTGCTGTGTTATCGTCCTCGAACTCTTAGGCTCAAGTGATTTTCCCTCCTCAGCCTCCTGAGTAGGTGGGACTTCAGGCCTTTGTGCCTGGCCTCTCGGGAAACTTTAGTCAATCTGTGCTTTACCTTCCTGATGGAAATATTTTTCCACAGATCAACATTGGCCTTCCTAAGACTACTTTCAGAAGAGAATTCTGTACAACCAAGTGACATAACAGCCCTCTTTCTCTTTAGTCTTTCGTTCGTTTCTAGAGCACTTTGTCATAGTCACATAATGATGAAATTATCTAACAACATGTTTTTCAGAATGTGTCCCGGTTGAGTGGCACAGGACTATATTTGTACTCTGTATTTCCATAGGGAAGGTCATGTTGGTATAAGATTTTAAATAGTTTTTATTTCTTTACTGGACACTTTTAATTTATCTGAGATACAAAGAATATCTGAGAAATCAGAGCAGTGTTTGTGGGATTAGATTGTTTTCCTTTCTAAAAATAAGTCAAGACAAATATATAAAAACTAAAGTTAGGGAAGACTGAATGAGTCACATGCACTTAATCATTCTTCACAATGACATTAAACTCTCTAGAGAAGCTAGCAGTATCTTTATTATGGTAATTTAGCATGTCATTTCAGAGAATTTTATAACTTCAGAAGATGATATTTAACTTTTTTCATAAAGTATTGAAAATATTTTATTAAGGTAAAAGAAGAAGCTCACTTTTTTTTGTTTTAAGTCTCAACTATTGGCAAGGCTGTTCTGATGAAATTTTGGATATCACAACTAAAAACATCAAAAGGAACCTTGGTAAGGCCACTCCATTTTTGTGCCCTTCCTTACAAAACCCCAGATTCCTATCGGGTGTATTATAAACAGAGGAACCAATCTTCAGTCCCCTGCTCTGAGCAACTCTATGTGGACTATTTTACGTCTCTTTGATATACAATGTAGGGAAAAGATGTAAGAATTTATAAGGGCCTGAGTCTGAGTCTACTTACCGTATTATCTTGGGCAAATTAATGCTTCTTTATACAGTGATAAAATCTACTTTCCTATTATGCTAAGTGAAGCTAGCCAATCCCTAAAAAACAAATGCCAAATGTCTTCTTTGATATAAGGAGAGTAACTAAGAACAGAGTAGGGTCGAAGAGCATGAGAAGAAGATTAACATTAAACAGGGATGAGAGGTGGGAGGGAAAGGGAGAGAGAAGGGAAAATGCATGGAAATGGAAGGAGACCCTCAGAGTTATACAAAAGTACATACAAGAGGAAGTGAGGGGAAGGGGAAAAATAATATAAGGGGGACAAACGAATGTCAGTAGAGGGAGCAGAGAGAGAAGAGGGGAGGGGAGGGGAGGGGAGGGGAGGGGGGATAGTAGAGGATAGGAAAGGCAGCAGAATACAACAGACACTAGTATGGCAATATGTAAATCAATGGATGTGTAACTGATGTGATTCTGCAATCTGTATATGGGGTAAAAATGGGAGCTCATAACCCACTTGAATCAAATTGTGAAATATGATATATCAAGAACTATGTAATGTTTTGAACAGCCAACAATAAAAAATTAAAAAAAAAATCTACTTTCCTGGTTTCTAGCAAAGATTAAAGAGGGAGTGATGTAATCTTTATTGAGTATCTCTTTTGTCTTTTGGTAATATTTTGTCTATATCTGCCATGGCAGTTTGTCATTTAGTTGAGATTGGTGACTCACCTGTCATCTCCCCATTAAATTAATGGGGGCCCATATTTTGTGGCTTTGTATTCCTAGTTCCTAGCCTAGGTGCATTGTTCTGTTTCTTAAATGAATGATGGATGTTTAGCACTATGCAAATAGATTTTCTACTTTAATTTTCAGTTTTCCTAAGAGGTAGATAATATTTCTTGAATTTTATCATGGAGAAATACTCAGAGAGCTTAAATAACTTGCTTAAGATCACACATTATGGCAGAACTAAAATTGAAAACTCTTATGTATGATTTCAAACTATGCTTTTGTATCATTCTGCTTTGCTGATGTAGTATTAGGCACTTCAGAAATTGTGATATGTTCAATATAAGATTTTTTTTTTTGCTATTTAGTAATATAATTTTAAAGATTAGCATGGTGACACAAACATTTCTTCTCTTTATACTTAATATTCCCTTTCAGTTTAGACTTCCTGACTGCATGGTACAGTAAGTCTGCCTTGTCTATAATAATACAAATAGTCACTTCTTCTTGTGAGGGATTTTCTTCTTATTAATTTTGCTTAAAATTCTGTCTTTGCTTTTCCTTTAGAGAATTTTTTTTGATATTTATAAGTACATGGGTTGAGGATGATTTATACTAATTACATCAGAATTTTGGTAACATTGGAAGTTTTAGTAATCAGAAGAAGTAGTTTGTCTCCTATCTGCTTCTTATATTCATTTTTCTTTTTCATTAGCAGTCATAATAGATGCTATGGGCATAGGTCACTGATTTAGATGTCATCACATGTTAGCACTGCCTTTTGGACCTCTTTTATAGGATATGAACACATTACTTAAGGGCATGGAAATAGGGAGAAAGATACCACCTCATAAATTTTATATTTATGTTGTTTTTATTGAGGATTTTTCATTTGAGAATCAGGTTGTTTTGGATATTTCATCATAAATAAAGTTTGAAAGAAAAAGAAAAGTTTACCCCCATCTGTCCCTTATTACCATTATAAAATTCACAAAATTGCAAAACAGATACCAATAATTGTGGCAATAGAATAAATATGTGGTTTTTGTCATTACAGTTACATTGAATGAGGACTTCTTGTTTTGGGCACTTGGGACTGACCTGAAGGGTACTTAACCCCTAAGCCACATCTCCAGTTCTTTTTATTTTTTATTCTGAGACAATGTTTCCCTAAGTTGCTGAGGCTGGCTTCGAATTTGTGATTCTCCTGCCTTAGCCTCCTGAGTTGCTGGGATTATAGGCATGTGCCACCATCCCAGGATGAACAGTTTTTAGTAGCTCTGTGTTATAGTTTATTTTTCAGACTATAGAGTTATTCTTACTCAATATTTTATATAAATCATCTTATTTTTAAATTTATTTAGTTTTTTTTTTTTAACCACTTTGGGTTGGATTCTCTTCTCCCTATACCTGGTTGGGGGTGAGGGATAGAGGCAGGCTACATCTTGGATTCGCTTGAGCAACTGATGACTTTAGTTTTTGCCTCACTGCATGTAATCCTGCCTTGGGTGTTCATCTCTGTTTAACTAGCTCTTTAAGCCATCTGGAATTGTGTTAGAAAGTGCATGTCTGATTTCTCTCTTGATTTTTCTTAAGGCTGGTTTGAATCCTGGGTATACAGTTGTAATTTTCAGTACTTTTAATATTTTCAGGTGGAGGTTTTATTCTTTAGGGTTTACAGAGATGCGCTTTGGAAAGAAACTAAACAGAATGATTTGTGACCTGCAGGGACAA
Organism: Marmota monax; assembly: GCF_021218885.2. NCBI lineage: Eukaryota > Metazoa > Chordata > Mammalia > Rodentia > Sciuridae > Marmota > Marmota monax. The sequence continues at coordinate 52,636,632 of NW_026693777.1, read as the reverse complement.
AGACTGCAGTAAAACTGGAAGAACTCATTTCCTGTTAGTAGCAGTTTTTGAATGATAATGCTTGGAGTTCCATCAATTTATTTTTTGATGTGACTTAATATTCTTAGTTGTCAATTGATACTCTTATATTAACTATTTCATAAAATGTGTCAATGTGTATATTAAAATGGCAACAAAATCTAAGATCAAATATAATAATAATTAAAAAGTTATATATGTCTTACATATCATACATTTTCTTTTTAGGCATATGGATCAGGCTGTGATATTGTCATTTTGGCAAGTGACTTCGAATGTGTGCAGATCATTCCTGGTGCTAAGCATGGAAACATTCAAGTCAGCTGTGTGGAGTGTTCTAACCAACAAGGAAGAGTAAGGGATTTAATTACTTAATTTGTCATTTTTAATGTATTTAATAATGTTAGAATATTCTTATGCTTTTATGTAAGGCTTTTCTATGATTTTTATTTATATTTCTGTGTGAATGGCTATTGATTGGAGTTGTAACGGGAAAAGTTGTGTACAACTTGTAAAGTGCTCTTAAACTGACAATGTCGTAATTATTTGTTCTACAGGTATCTACTGTTTTGAAAGATCTATAGCTCTCACAATCTCATACATACTCCTTTTCTGGCAGTAGATAATTCCAGCAGCCATTAAGTTAATAGAAGGGAAGTAGTAGGCTTTTATCTTCTCTATTTAACATTCCTTATGTGATTAAACCTGAACTTAAGTCCTTTGAAGACGACTGTTCAATTCTTTTCCCTCCAGGTACAGTGGATGACTTCGTGATATCTCCTTAGTTAATTTCTCCTTCTCGATGGTTTCCTAATTAGCATTTATGTTTGATGATACAATTAATGCCATTTTATTTGATACATTCTTAAGACCTGATGATGTCTTTCTCTACTTTTCATGGTTTTTATATTATTTTTTACTGGATTATACAATTTCTGATAAAGAGATGTACCATTGAAATGTATTTTTGTCATTGAAGTTATTTCTATATTAAAAATTAAATAATTATTTTGGAGAAGATGATTTCTTTAAGTAGGTGAGCTTTGTATTTGTTACATAAAGCCTGTTGAATTTGTTGATAACCCAGAAAATAATCTTAAGTCTGGTACACTTCCAGGTATGTCCGTGGAAGGAAATAAACCACGAATGCTGCATTCAGATTATATTGTATGTAATTAGTTTTTTGAAAAGAAGATGGTCTTTATTTTACTTTTTCCTAAATATTAATGTTATGTTCATTCTTTTTTTAGATTGCAGCTTCATATGGTAATGCTGTTTGTATTTTTGAGCCTCTGGGCACAAATTCTCATAAGAGAAATTGTGTAAGTACTAATTGATAGTAGAATACCTTAGAATCTAGTTAACTTTACTTTTTTATTGAAAAACTTTTACTTTTAATCGTTCTAGTTAACTTTAGAATCTAGTTGGTAGAAATAAAGAGTTAAGAGCTGGTGCTGAAAGTGGGCTAGAATATCGGTGTAAAGTTGATAAGGGTATTTTAGAAACCCACATTTGTAGAGTATTGCTAATTGTCACTTCTTATGTTGAGATTTATGCTAGTCTGAACTATTCTAATTTCTTACCATCTCTATCTGATGTCTGGTTCCCTATTAATTCTTCTTTTCCTCTTCCCATCTTTATTCTCAACAGAGCAGGTTACGATACTTCTTTTATTTAAATTCTATAATTACTCCATATATCTCTCAAATTAAAAACCCAGAAGCCTTAAAATAGATTATTATTTTTTAAAAAATATGTTTTAGTTGTCAATGGATTTGTATTGTATTGTATTTATTTATTTACATGTGGTGCTGAGAATCGAACCCAGTTCCTCACACATGCTAGGCAAGCGTTCTACCATTTAGCTACAACCCAGCCCTTAAAATAGATTATAACCTCCTTTTTCACAGTGCCACATTTAATTACCTCTCAGCTCATCTCCTACTGTTCTTATTCTCCCTGATTCCACTCCAGTTGCACTGGTAAATTTTTACTGTTCCTCAATTACCCTCCCATTTTAGGGCTTTTGCATTGGCTATTTTGGGAATGTTTTTCCTCCATATAGCTCCAGGGCTAGCTTCTGCATATTTTTTTATAGATTTTTGTTGAAAAATACTTTTTCAGTGAGGCCTACCTTGACCACAATTTTATAAAAATTACAACTGACTTCTTCTCTTCCTATCTATTTTAAACTTTTTTCCATAACACTTATCTTGTGTGTTTGATGCATCCATATGGAATAGGGAACATTATTTCTTTTGTTCATTGATTCATTCTAAATACTTGGTACTTGTAAATATTTGTTTATTGAAGTCAGAGGCTTTGATAAGTTCACTACCAGCTTTGTGATCTAGTACACCACATTGAGAAACATTCACATTTATACTGAGTACTGAATTTTATTTACTATTCAGAAAATTTTACATTCATTTAACCATTCATTCTGTTAAAAATTACTACATGCAGCTGGGCATGGTGGCATATGCCTGTGATCCCAGTGACTTAGGAAGCTGAGGCAGGAAGATTGCAAATTCAAGCCCAGCCTTGGCAATTTAGCAAGACTCTGTCTCAAAATAAAAAATAAAAAGGCCTGGGGATATAGCTCATTTGTAAAGTGCCCTTGGTGCATTTCTTAAAACAAAACTACATGCATCAGAACTCCTCAGTCACTCATAATAATCAAAACTGCAAATGTTAAATATGAATGTTGAATATCTATAAGTAATTTTAAACTATATTTTTCCTTCCCTTCCCTTCCCTCTCTCCCTCCCTTCTTTCCTTCCTTCCTTCCTTCTTTCTTTCTTTTTTTCCTACCTTCCTCTTTCTTTTCTGCCTTACTCTTTTCTTTTCTCTTTCTCTGTTTTCCTCTTTCTTTTGAAACAGGGTCTTCCTCTGAGGCCCAGGCTAGTCTTAAACTCCTGGATTCAAACCATCTTTCTGCCTCAGCCTCCTGAGTGACTGGGACTATAGTTGTGCACCACTATGCCCAGCTTCTTTAAAAAGTTTTTTTAAAAATGAAATGCATTAAAATTAGTTTTGGTATATTTCATTAAATATGTATATTTGATAACTTCTTTTAATGTTTCTAAAAAAAGTTGAATTAAAATGCTGTTCTTTATAGTAATACTGTGAAATGAATGTCAAATTTTGAAGTACTTATGAGTCACTTAGAGTGCTTACTCATAGAGTGTTTATCTAGCATGCATGAGCCCTGGTTCATTCTTGAGCTCTGCGAAAAACAAAACAAAACAAAACATTGTCACCTAGAGTACATATTTAAATTCATATTCCCTCGAATTTCTTCAGTTGTAGCTGGTTCATGGATTACATTCTAAGGAACACTAAAAGAAAGCATATTAGATAATTATATATATATATATATATATATATATAAATATCTAATATATATAATTATCAAATATATATATTTGTTTTAAATGTCTCATTACACTGTGATATGGTCTTTTATACATACTTTCATTACATTTCTTTAAAATATACATTTATTTTAAAGTTTGTAATTTTAGGAATTATTTAAATATTATTTTAAAATAGATTTGTTGAGTAGTTTTTAAAATAGATTTGTTGAGTAGTATTTAAAATACTTTTGAGGCTGATGTTGGTTAGCAACGGTAGGCTTTAAAAAACAACTTTTCCCTGATTATAAAATACAAAATTATTTTTAGATAATTAAATGTAGGTTTTACATGTAGAAGTACTTAAGAAACTTGTATAAATTATTTATTAAACATTTAAAAAAATATTATAAAGAGAAAAGGTATTTAAAAACATTTTAGTTGCTAGACAGTTAATATATAACTTATCTGAGGTTATATGGCTTTACATTGCACTGTATTTTTACAAAAGGATATCATATTTACGTATAGCAAAGAAATGTGTTAACTTTTATGCTGTATTTTGTGTTGAAGGCTTTCGACTTTGAAACTTTAAATCTCCTTTTAGAATGAAAATATTTTTAAAAATGGGTGGAAATTATTCAAATATAATATACATCAGGTTTGTGCATTATAGGTTACGTAATCTGTTGACTTCTTGAAGTATATTTAATTTTCTTTTAGACATTAAATCTTTTGGATTATGATATGCATTTCTTTCTTTACACTTTTTAAAAATATACATTTATTTTATTAAACATTTTTGGCCATCTTTGTAGCAAGCATTAATACGACTGAAGATACAAAGACTTTTATGGTATAGTTACTACCCTTGAAAAGTTGCAATTTACTAAGAAGAGTCAGATACATAAATGACTGATAATTATGTCATCAATGTTTTAATGACAGAATGTCAAAGTGCTTTGGGTGCTATCAGAATGTCAGAGAAAGCTTCATAACAGACATGAAGATTTAGCTAAATCTTAATGGAAACTTAGGAATTTTCAGATGGAGAAGAGGGGAATATATCTTAAGTGTAAAAAATATACTTATAGACGTGGAAGGAAGCCTGAGAGAACATGCTTGTTTGGGTTTGGCCAACAGCTTAATGTGGCAGAATAAATGCTAAGTGGGACCATTTATTGGAATATTATTTAAAAAATAGCATATGAAAATAATGGTGAAGTATTTGCATCTTCATTTTAGATCATAAGGGCTTAAGTTGAAGAAAATAATGAAATGGTGGGGTTTTGGGATGTTTTTAAAACATATTTTTCTTTTTTCTTTCTCTCTACATGTTTCAGCAACTCAAGTATCAGTGGCTTAAAACTGGGCAGTTTTTTTTGAGTTCCGTGACATATAACTTAGCATGGGACCCTCAAGGTACTTGGCAATTATATTTACAAATTATTAAATATTTGTTTTAAATGTATGATTACAGTATGATATGGCCTTTCATAATAAGAAAACGATCAATATTATATTTTCCTTTTGTTGATGAATAAGTATATTTCTTTCTTGATATATACTGCTTTGAACAATGCTTAATTTACTATTCTGTGCTTTTTTGTCTGCCTTTTAGTGTTTTATTTCAAGAAATAGTGATGTTTTTCCTTAGTTAACATGTGCTTCACCTTACTCTTATCATATTTACTAAGAGACAAAATTGTCAATAAAACAGAGACCAAAAAAACTCCACCGTATTTTGTTATCATTTATAATTCTGGAAATTTCTATCTTTAATCTCCAAAGATTAGGAACTTCTAATGATAATAGCTGTTGGCCCCTTTTACATTCACAATTAATAAGAGTTATTTTTATATTCCATGTAGAAACCCGAATTTCATTAATTTGTAGTTATGCCTCATGTCATTTTATACTGTATATAGTATATATATCAGAGGTTTGCGGATTTCTTATTCTACTTTTACTCTCCCTCCTTTTTTTTTTAAAAGACTTGCTAGATACACAATAGCTCTTCACTAGTAAGCTTTTCTTGTTTAGGGATTCTTTTTTCACTCTCTTCTAGGGGATGCTTCTAAATATGTATACTCCAAGTGTTTTTCATAGGAAAGTATTGTGTGTTTTTCCTCTGATAGTTTGCAGACCAAGGCAGAAGCCCACAAGTGCATTTCTTTCCCAAGATAATCCTTGCTTATTCATCAGAACTTTCTTTAATTTTCAGATAACAGATTGTTGACAGCAACTGATTCTGTTCAGTTGTGGGCTCCTCCAGGAGGTGATATTCTGGAAGAGGAGGAAGAAATTGATAATAAAATTCCTCCTGTTTTAAATGATTGGAAGTGCGTCTGGCAGTGCAAGTTAGTGTCTAACTCTGTTGTTATGATCATTAATTTAAAAAAATGCTTTCTAAATTATGTTTCCTTTTACAAAGATTTTTATTTTTTGATGGTACCATTTCATTCAGAAGCCTCAAAAGCAGAATTTTTCTAACCAAAACCGATTATATTATAATGTCATCCTTCAGTTTGTGCCATAAATGTTTATAAAAAAGTATAGCAGTATTTTCAGGAAAGCTCCAGGACTTGAGTTGTCAGGATTGACATGTAAAAATTATTAATTAGTAGGTAATATATAAACTGGGAAGCTGCCAGTTATTCTTTCAAGTGGAAGGATGGCTGCACCATTAACATTAACATGGATTATATGAAAAGGGCCAGTTAGCCAGAGAAGATGATGAGCTCAGTTTTTAACATTTTGTGGGTGGAGGTACCCTGTATTCATATTACTTACATTTTTTCTTTCTCTAAAGTGAACTTTGTATTAGCTTTAATTAATTTGTTATTAAGAAGGTGTTTTTTTTTTTAATTTTTAGGGAGGCAAAACATTCATGTTCTGATGATTATAACTTTGATGTAATGAAAATTTTATCTTGATCATTTACGTGTACTGGGTACCAGATTTTAAAAATGCTAACTGTTTGTTTTTTTGTTTTAGAACTTCAGTCTCTGTACATTTGATGGAATGGTCTCCTGATGGTGAATATTTTGCTACTGCTGGAAAGGTAAAGGATCAAACAAAAAACTAAAACAACTAAAAATTTTCCTTATTCATCTGTATTTTCTATTTCTTTCTTTGTAAAATTGGGATACTACTATTCTATACAGCTGGCCAGAGAAATAGTAATAATGTTTATGAGGTTGGGAATATAGCTCAGTGGTAGAACACTTGCTTGCCATTTGTGAAGCCCTGGGTTTGATCTCCAGTGCAACCAAAAAACCCCACAAAAAAAACAATAGAAAAAATATAAACCATGTGTAGAAGACCTGGTATGTACTATGTGGTACGCAGAGAAATAATGGCTATTATTATTAGTTTTACTTGAATTTAGCTCATATACATTTTTAAAAACTAATTTTTACATTTACAAATAGTGTATTTAATTTAATTTTAGTTAATTAATTTATTTTGGTACTGGAGATTGAACCCAGGGCACTTTACCACAAGCTATATTCCCAGACCTTCATATTTTTATTTAGAGACATGGTCTCCCTAAAGCTGGCCTTCAACTTGTGATCCTCCTGCTTTCAGCCTCCGAAATATAACTTTTTTTTTGGCACTGGGGATTGAACCCAGGAGCATTTAACCAATGAGCCACATCCCCAGCCCTTTTTCGTATTTTATTCAAAGACAGCGTCTCACTGAGTTGCTTAGGGCCTTGCTAGTTTGCTGAGCCTGGCTTTGAACTTGCAAATTCTCCTGCCTCAGCCTCCCAAGCCACTGGGATTACATGCATGCGCCATCACACATGGCCCAAATATAATTTTATTAAAAGGAAAATTGTACTACTGGATTCATGATGAAAAGAAGTTCTTTAACTCATTCTTCCCACTCTTATTTCCAGTGTACTGAGGCAATTATTCATCAAGTTGAATGTTTTGATATTTCCTTCCCTGTTCCTAAATAACTTGCTAAAACTTATGTTTTTTTCTACCCTGTTTTATGTATCCTTTCTTACCTTCCTAGGAGGGAAGCTGAGATTTTAGCTTTCTAGCTGCTGCTTCCAGCCCTATATCCACATCTAATGCATATTTGCTTTCTATACTTTAATCTTCCTGGTGTAGATATCTGATATTTTGGGGTAAATTGGTATTTATTATTACATTGTTAAGATGGGCCTGGAAATGGGCCTCATTCTCCTTCAAATGTGTTTCTGCTTTCCCAAATGAACCTGTCTCTGGAAAAAAAAAAAAAAGAGATCATATGATATTCTTCATAGGTATAATCACTTTGTAGACAGTAATATCTTATACCTAACTAATTCATCCACAGAATTACTGACAGAATTTGGTATTATATCTCAGAATAATCTCACATAGAAAATATCCTGGAAATGTGTTTTCTCTGCTCAAATCTGGCTTTGTTTCTCTACAAGTATAAACTAACAAAACTATCATTTGAGGATTTTCTTTTACCAACTGTGGAAATTCTCTTTGTCTTTCTTCTTTGTTAAATTCTGTTTTTTTTTTTTTAAATCATTATTTATCTTCTCTCCTTGTTTTGATAGAGGTATGCTCCAGTAGGTTAGTAGGTTTCTGAGAAAAGAATAGGAATAAACGTTTTTGAGGCCTTGTATATCTTAAATTTTTTTTTCCTTCTCCTTGATTTGGTTGGGCCTAGAATTAGTTTAAAATCACTGTTCCTCAGAATTTTTAGTGTCAGTATTTTATTGCCTCCTGGCTTCTAGTGTTGTTATTGAGAAATATAATACCAGTATGGCTATACTTCCCAGTCTCTAGCTACAGAGGTTTTGAGGCGATTCTCCTTATCCCCAGAGTTCTGAAATTTCATTATGATGCCTATGTTTTGAGTTAGTCCTCTGGAAACATTTCAGTATCTGCCTCTAATGGATAAAGACTTTGTTGTTTAGGCTATTTGGCGGACCTGCTTAATCTGGAAATTCATGTCCTTCAGTTCTGAGAGAATATTTTTATAGTATTTCCTTCTCTGTCTTTCTGGATCTCTTCTGATTCAGATGTGTGCCTTATTTTCTAACCCTCTAATTTGCTATTTTTCCCTTCTATATTTTCCATCTCCTCATCTTTTTACTTCATTTCTGGGGTATTTTTCAGCTTAAATTTTGAAATAATTTTTTTCCCTGTGATTACATTTTTAATTTCCAAGAGTTCTTTCTTATTATCTGAGTGTTTCTTTTTAAAATTATATTTTTCATGAGTACAGAAAGTATATATATATATATATATAAAACTTATAACATACTTTGTGTGTGTCTGTGTGTGTGCATGTGGAAATTGAACCCAGGGGTGCTCTACCACTGAGCTACATTTCTGGTCCTTTTTATTTTTCAGTTTGAGACAGGGGCTCAACAAGTTGCCAAGGCTGGCCTTGAACTTGAAATCCTCTCGCATCAGTTTCCCAAGTCACTGGGATCGTAGGCATGTACCACTATGCTCAGCTATATAACAAATTAAAATGAAACAAATTAAAAAATATAAAACAAATTAAAAAATCACTACTCAACTGGAGACAACTAAAATTAATGGGCCCCTTATCTTCCTCCTCACATCTCTTCTTTCTCCTCCCACCCCAGGCAATCAGAATCTTGAATTTTATGTTTTATCATTTTATTGCTTATTTAAAAAAATAATTTCACATGTGTAAATTCTCAAATAATATAATGTTTTACTACAGTTTTGAGCTTACACCATATAGTTGATTTTTTTTTATGCAACTTAATTTTTGTAATCTTTGGAGGTATTGCCAGTTTTCCAAAGCATTTATACTGCTTAACACTCTCACTAATAGTGTACATAGTTCTTATTGTTCGTTGTCAGCACTGATGTAGTCAGACTTTTAATCTTTTGTATTTGGTGAATGCCCATGTTACCTCATTGTAGGTTTAAAGGGCATTTCCATGTTATTAATAAGGTTGTTAAATACCCTTTCATAGGTTTATTGGGTATTTGGATGACTGATTTAAAAGCAAATGATGGGTCAGTCCCTTGTCTAATTTTTAAACAGTTGTTTAAAAATCTTTTTTCTTACTGATTTGTAGGAGTTCTTTATTTCTGAGTATGAACTCTTTATCAATTATACATTTTGTAAAGATGTTCTCTCACTTATTACTTATTCATTCACTTTATTAATGGTATCTTTTTGTGAATAGTGGTATTTAATTTTAACATCAAGATTATTAAGTTTTTTTCCTTTAAGGTTGAGCTCTGTTTAATAAATTTTTCTACGTTGAGATTCTGAGGATTTTCTTATATTAATAGTAATTTTTTCCCCTCTTGTTTTTGGTATCAGGGATTGAATCCAGACATGCTTAACCACTGAGCTACATTCTCAGACATTTTTTTTTAATTAATAAAAATTTGAGACAGGGTCTCACTAAATTGCTGAGACTGACTTCAAACTTGTCATCCTTCTGCCTCAGCCTCACAAGTTATTAGCATTACAGGCATGCACCACTGTGCCTGGCTTATTGTATAATCATCTAGATGAGTTTCTTAAAGTTTTGTTTTGTGTTTTTGTCTTTTATCTAGTGGAGCCTATATATCCTTCTAAACAGTATTATTTTTTAAAATGCATAAAAGAAAATACACAACATTATAAAGGAAATGTTAAAATAATGACTTCATGATACTGAATTTTGTGATAATAGACATACATTTTAATAAATGCATATAGTAACAAAAATTAGATCTCAAATATGGAAAGGTTAAAGTTTAATTGCATTTAATTTTTGCATATGCAATAAAAACTTCCATATATCACTTTATAAAGTAAAGCTAAGCTTTCCAAGAATATCAGTATTCATCCATGGCTTTTTGAGTTAATCTCTAGTTGTGAAAACATTCAAATTTACTGTTTTGTGGTTGCATAATTACTTGGCATAGAGTTAGTTGCTCAATAGTTACATGAATAACATAGACAGGAAAACTGCACAGCACATTATAGACAGGAAGATTGCAATCATGTGTAGTTTAGTGGTAGTTTCAATAACAAACAGTTTCCAAGTAAAGATGAATGTAAAAACATTTTGATATATAGCAACTGTCATGTGATATGAAAATATTTATGATCTCTAAGATCATGTGTAGTGCTAATGTTACTTTGGTTTATTGAACCATTTCCTTCAATTAGCAGTTTTGAAAATAGAGAATTGTTCTTCTCCATCCAAGTTCATGGTACTACTGGGTCTTAGTTTTCTTAGTTTCCCTAGATGTAGACCTTGAGATAAGGATTCAAATATCAGTAGTTAATATGGGAATGATTACAAGAAATATACTGACTTTGAGGAATACATTAATGAACTTGAAAATATACCCTTTTTTTAGTGCCTTTCCAAGCTTAATTCTCTGGACACCCTGGTAGCCAGTGTTCCTTGCACACAGCATTCCTTACACATGTTCATTCTTCATACACGTCAAAAATTGAGGGCTGGTGAGGACACAGCATTGATTCTCAGCACTCAACCAGCTCTTTGAAAACTGCAGGCAAAGATATGGAGATGCATTCAGTTGAAACTGGCACACCAAAATACTAAGGCACAATGAGATACAGATGATGTATTGCAAATATCTTTTGTATCTTGACTTCTAACCATGGAACCTTTGGGTCAGGGGACCTTGGGCTAAGAATTCCTATTCTAGAATCTGGAAATTTTATGTTTTGTTTTTCACATTTAGATCCAAAATCTTTATGGAATAATTTTTAGGTATGGTTAGGAAGAGACCAAGTTTAATTTTTCTGTATGACTATCCAATTGTCGTATACAACTTATTAAAAAGCCTTTCTTTTCTTCATTGCTCTGTATGCCTATTTTTGTTATAAAATCAAAGTCCATATTTCTGTGGGTCGGTTTCTGGGCTCTTTTCTCTAGTCCATTGGTCTTTTCTTGTGCCAGTGCCATCTGTCTTAATTGCTATAGCTTTTAAATTGTTTTGATATCTGGTAGAGCAAGTTCTCCCATCTTGTTTTTCTTTTGTAAGATTAGTGTGTTTATTTTTGGCCCTTTGTATTTCCATAAAATTTTAGAATAAGCTGATGTTTTATAAAACAAATGAACAGAAACTCTTTTATGATCTTGATTGGTATCGCATTGACTTTATACGTCAGTTTGGGGAGAATAAACATTTTATAACATTTAGTTTTTCCATCTGGGAACATAGAATGGACATTTGTTTATTTAAATGTTTCATTTTCCTCAGTAATATTTTATTAATTTTCTATGTGGAGATCATAAACATATTTAGTTAGATTCATTCCTAGGTGTTTGATATTCTTTTTTGGGGGTGGGACGGTGGTTACTGGGGATTGAACTCAGGGGCACTTGACCACTGAGCCACATCCCCAGCTAAGGGTCTCATTGAGTTGCTTAGTGCCTTGCTTTTGCTGGGATGCTGGGATCACAGGTGTGCACCTCTGCACCTGGCTGTTTGATATTCTTGATGCTGTTATAGATGATATCATTATGCAAATATCACTTAATAATTGTTGCTGGTATATGGACGTGTGATTAATTGAAAAAAATTTTATTTTTTAGTTATAGTTGGACACAATACCTTTATTTATTTATTTTTATGTGGTGTTGAGGATCGAACCCAGGGCCTCGCACGTACTAGGTGAGCGCTCTACCGCTGAGCTACAACCCTAGCCCCTGATTAATTTTTGCATATTGGCATTATGTCCAGCAATCTTACTAAACACATTAATTCTTATAATTCCTTTGTAGATCCTTTTGGATTTTATCTATGAATAGTGAGTACTATTAGTTCATTTTTTATAACACTCATGTTTCATATTATTTTCTTTTTTTAACTGAAATATCTAGGACCTCTAGTATAGTATTGAATAAAAGTGCTGATAAAAGTTATCTTTTTCTGGGGTTGGGGTTGCATAAAAATAAAATAAAGGTATTGTGTTCACCTGTAACTAAGTAAATATTAAAAAAATAGTTATCTTTTTCTTATTTTTCATTTCAAAGAGATACCTTATACTATGTCACCATAAGTAAGTATATGTAAGGTATTTATTGTAGATATTCTTTTTCAGATAAAGGAAGTTTCCTTTTACTTGTAGTTTGTTTGTAGTTTTTTGCGGGGGGGATTGAACTCAGGGGAACTTGACCACTAAGCCACATTCCCAGCTCTATTTTGTATTTTATTTAGAGACAGGGTCTCACTGAGTTGCTTAGTGCCTCACTTATCATTATTTTTTATCTTAATCTTTTAATAAGGTGAAATACATAGACTGATTTTCAAGTGTTAAACAAACATTGGATTTCTGGAATAATCTCAACTTGATTATAGTGTATTATATTCTTGGATTCTGTTTGCTCTTGTTTTAAGATTTATGAGAGATCTATGTGTTGGAGTGAGATTTGCCCCCCCCCCCCTTTTTTTTTGGTGCTAGAGAATTGAACCCAGGGACGCCACTACTGAGCTACATCCCCAGCTCTTTTTACTTTTTATTTTGAGACAGGGTCTCACTAAGTTGCTTGGGGCTTGGCTAAGTTGCTGAGGGTGGCCTCGAATTTGTGATCCTCCTGCCTCAGTCTCCGTACATGCTGGGATTACAAGTGTATGCCACGACACCTGGCTTTTTCTTTTTTGAAAAGCCAATTTAATCCTTAGAGATTGTCTTTGGGGTTTTCTTGGCAGTGTGGAGGTGCTTCTGAACTGACTTTTCATAGAGCTGTTTTAAAAAAAGCTTTAGCATTTGTTTACTGTAGGTTCTTACCAGAGAAAACAGACATAATCAGAACACAGATAACGTTCTACCAACTATCTATGTCTGTTCACTTCTCTACTATGTATCTGTATATTCTGCCTTGCCTTATTTTACCATAGATGGACTCTGTGCTTTTACATAGGGCCAATTCTTTCGCAAATATATATACTAGATCTTATTTGCTTGTTTACTTAGGGGCATCATTATTAGTTAACTCTTCTATTTTCAAATCTGTTTTCCCTTCTCTCCTAGGTCATTTAATTAGCCTGTGTTGTAAACTGAATGTTTGTAACTCCCCAAATTCATACACTGAAGTTCTAACCCCCAGTTTGATGGTGTTAGGAAATGGAGACTTTGGGAGGTACTTTGGGTTAGATGAGGTCACAAGAATGGATGTGTTAGGATTAGTGCCCTTACAAGAAGAGATAAGCAAGCTTGCTTTTTCTGCCATGTGAGGGTACAGTGAGAGGATGGTCACCTACAAGACAGGAAGAGAGCCCTCACCAGAACCCAACCAGGCTGACACCCTGATCTTGGACTCTTAGCTTCCAGAGCTATGAGGAAATAACTTTTTGTTGCTTAAGCCACCCAGTGTTTCTTTTTTTGTCTGTTTGTTTGTTTTTTGTTATGGCAGCCCAAGCTGACTCATACAGCGTGGTATACCAAATGTGCTATAATCGTGTTCATTGTAGAATAAGTAAATAACAATAACTCGTGGCTTTCCCTCCCAGCTTCTGCCACAGTTCCCTGTCTTCCTTGTAAAATCTAGAAAGTGCTGCTGTCTGCTTATGTTTCTCCTCATTTTCAGTTGAGCCCTCCCACCATCACTTCTCTGAAACTGTCCTCAAGAGACTTCCTATTACTGAATCCTGTGGTTAATTCTTACTAAACCTATCAGCATAATTTAACTTGGTTGGTTATTTCCACCTTCTTTTAAAGCCTTAATTTTGTTTAGAGAAGTTTTAGATTCCTAGCAAAATTGAAAGGAAGGTATAGAGAAATCTTATATACGCTCCACTCCCAAACATGCATAGCTTTTCTCACTAACAGCATCTCCAAATAGAGTGGTACATTTGTTGTTAATGATGCACCTACATTGATGAATCATTACCACTTAAAGTCAGTACTTATATTACACTCTTGGTGTATACATTCTGTGGGTTTGGAAAACTATAATGACATATATCTATTATAATGTCATATTGAATATTTTCACTGCCCGAGAAATCCTGTGTTCCTCTTTTTAATTGTGGCTGCCTTTCCTGTTTTTTTGGTGTCACCGTCTCTCTCTATTTTTAAATGTTGGGGTACCTAGGACTCATTTCTTGGACCTCTCCTCTCTCTATACTCTTTATTCTTAGAGATCTTGTCTTATGGTTTCAGATGCCACTTAATTGCCATTTTTATATGCTGATGACATTCAAATTTGTATCTTTTGGCTGTATTTCTCCTCTAATTTTCACTCCCCTCACCTTGAATTATTCCTCTGATGGCTCTAACTTCAGAATATATCTACATTCTGCTCACTTTGACATTATAATCTGGTTGAAGTCATCATTTATCACTCATATATTTTGTTTTTAAATATATTGTAGTTGTCAGTGGACCTTTATTTTATTTATTGATACATGGTGGTGAGAATCGAACTCAGTGCCTCACATATGCTAGGCAAGCGCTCTGCCACTGAGCCACAACCCCAGCCCTTATCACTTGTATTTTTACATTATTTAAAAAATTTTTTTTTTCGTGGTGGTACTGGGGATTGACACCTGGAATGCTCTATCATTAAGCTATATCCCCATTCCTTTTTATTTTGTATTTTGAGACAGAGTCTCAGTAGGTTGTCCAGGGTGGCCTCAATCTTATGATTCTTGTGCCTCAGCTTCCTGAGTCACTAGGATTATATGTGTTCACCATTGTGCTTGGCTTATATATTAAAATTTTCATTACAATATTTTTCCAGTTTTTGCTTTCTTCCTGTAATTTCAAACCGACTGGTGGAGTAATCTTTTAAAAATGGAAGTCAGATCATGTCACTCTTCTGTTAAAAACCATCAAAAGATTTCTCATTTTATTTCTGAAAATCCTGAGTCTTCATGATGGCCTATCAGGCCTTATATGTACTAGGTCCCCCATCACACATTTGACCATATCTCTGGTTATTTTCTCCCTTGTATGCTGGACTCCATTCAGACCTCATTGTTGTCCCTAAACAGGGTAAGGATGTTCCCATCTCAGAGTTTTAAACTTGTTGTTCTCTTGGCTTATAAAACTCTTTCCCCAGAGATCAGCATTGCTTTCCCCCGTTAATTATCACCTGAGTGTGGTTCTCCCTAAGCACCTCTTTTAAAATTTTACTGTACCTTACTCTGCTCTATTCTTTTTGCTTGTCTTAATTTTACTCATAACATTTATAGGTAGGAGTCTTTATTAGTTTTCTTTTATCGTGTAACAAATGACCACAAACTTAGCAATTTAAAATCAAACGTCAGGCTGGGGCTGTAGCTCAGCGGCAGAGTGCTTGCCTTGCATGCATGGGGCACTGGATTCGATCTTCAGCACCACATAAAAATAAACAAATAAAATAAAGGCATGCTGTCCATCTACAACTACAAAAAAACCCACCAAAAAACAAAAAACAAAAAAACAAAACAAAACAAAACAAAAAACCCACCCAAATGTCTATTAGCTCCTGTAGATTAGGAGTCCTGGATGGTTTATCTAGAAGCTTCTGATCAGGGAGGATCGGAAAGGTAAATAAAAATGTCAGGGCTGAGTTTTCATCTGGAGGCTTGACTAGGATATAATTAATTTTCAAGCTCACTCAGGTTTTTGTTGGAATTTATTTCTGTGCAGCTGCATGACTAAGGGGTTTGCTTTTTGGCTACTGTTTGCTGAAGACCTCTCCCAGACCCTAGAGGCCTCTCCCAGACTCTAGAGGTTGCCTGTAGTTCTTTGCCATGTGTGCTCCTTTTTGCTTCCCCTCCTAAATAATAGAGCTACCTAAACAACCTTGCTAAGCAGAAATCAAGGAGCCTAAGGGAAAAAGAAAAAATAAATACAGCTAAAATAAGTGGGAAGGGAAAAAACTTAAACTGGATTTAAAAAATAAAACCCTGAGAATTTTGATAAGCCAGTTCAATCATCTTCAAATTAAAAAAAATCCTTAATATGCAGAGATTCACAAAGAATTTTTCTTGATGTCCAAGAAGCATGGCCCAATAAAGGAAAACTTTTCAGAATCACAGGAAAAATAGTTTGAAAAATAAAAATAGATTGTACTGTCATGTGTAACTAAAAAGACCAAATAAAAATAAAAAAGAAAAAAAAGTTTGAAAAATCATGTAATTCATGCTTTTGATCTCTTAAATTATCAAAGTTAAATTACCTTTAACTTTGGATTTTTAACAGTTAGTGCCCCATTACTTTTAAAATTTAACCATGAAAAATAATTCAGATTTTTTAAAACTCATATTTCTTAAGATTAGCATAAGTGAATACTTAGGATAGTCAGTCATTCCTTTGACTTAATGAGACCATTTTGGTGAAGTCTTGAATGATTTAATTGAACCAATTCAGAATGATCAGAGAGCTGCTCTAGATTCCTATTGGAATGTAGCTTTATAATATTCCCAGTTAGTCATTGCTTTGATATCAGCTTGCATATTGTGCATACTATGTATTTAGAACACATTTTCCTGTTATCCCCTTTGAAATATCATTAATGGCATTATGATTATGGGCAGGTAGTATATATACTTTTATTTGAGACATGTACTGTATTTTATTTTTTTCAGCTTTCCCCCCCATAGCTTTATTGAGGTAAAATTGAAGTATAATAAAATGCACATATTTGAAGTGTATGCAGTTTGATCAGTTTTGGCATGTATGTAACTAATACAATCAATATAAAAAGCATTTCCATTACTTTTTTAAAATTTGAAATCTTGCAGACTGTGTTTCCTGTATGATTTATTACATTAGAAATCAATCACCTTAAGATATACAGAACCCCACCCCCACATGTCAGCTATTTCAAAATTAAATGCCACACTTATAAATATCTCAGAGGTCAAGGAAGAAAGCATAAGGAAAGTAAATAAAAAGTGCTTTGAACTAAGTGAATATGAAAGCTTAAAATATCAGGATCTCTGGGATGAAACACTAAAACGAACATTTATAACTTAAAGTACTTGTATCAGAAAGAAGCTAGGAAATTTTATTTTCATATTATGTAGTAGAGGGCTTGGGATATAGCTCAGTTGGTGGAGTGCTTGCCTTCCATGCACAAGGCCCTGGGTTTAATCCCCAGCACCACCCCCCCCCCCAAAAAAAAAGTAGTAGGAAGGAAAAACTAAGATTTAGGAGCAGAAATATATGAAACAGATAAGAAATAATACAGCCAAAATTTGATAAAAATCAAACAAATCTAATCAAGAAAAGAGCAAGAACACAAAAATTAATATCAATGGAAAGGGAGCTATCAGAATAATTCTACAGGTGCTAAAAATATATTAAGGTAATATTCCAATTGTATGCTGACATATGTGACAGCTTACATAACATGATTTATATTAGAGAAGGATCTGTGTGCTGCTGAGAAGAAAGTGTATTCAGTCATTGATGGATGAAATACGCTATGTATGTCTATTAAGTCTAAATTATCAATTGTATTTTCTTACTTCTATAGCTTCTTTATTTAGTTTTTGTTTGGAGGATCTATCCAGTGGTGACAGAGGCATGTTAAAGTTATCCAGTATTATTGTGTTGTGGTCTATTTGATTCTTTTTTTCTCTTTTTCAATTTTTTATTTGTAGAACAAATAGTTGTACATGACAGCAGAATGCATTTCAATTCATCATACATAAATGGAGTGCAATATTTTTATTCTCCGGTTGTACATGGTGTAGAGATGTACCATTCATGCAATCATACATGTACCTAGGGTAATGATGTTGATCTCATTCCACCATCTTTCCTATCCTCATAACCCCTCCTCACCCTTCCCTTTGCCCAATCCAAAGCTCCTCCATTCTTCCCATGCCTGCCCCCCATCATAGAAAACATTTGGCATTTGTTTTCTTGGAATTGGCTTACTTTGCTTAGCATGATATTCTCCAACTCCATCCGTTTACCAGAATGCCATAATTTTATTCTCTTTTAATGCTGAGTACTATTTCATTGTGTATATATACCATGGTTTCTTTATCCATTCATCTATTGGTGGATGTCTAGGTCAGTTCCATAGTTTAGCTGTTGTGAATTCAGCTGCTGTAAACATTGGTGTGGCTATGTCATTATAGTATACTGATTTTAAGTCCTTTGGATATAGACCAAAAAATGAGGAGGTTTGTTTGATGTATGTAGATGCTCCATTGTTTGGGGCATAAATTTACGATTGTTATGTCTTGATGTATAATTTCCTTAAGCAGTATGAAATGGCTTTCTTTGTCCCTTCTGATTAATTTTGGCTTAAAGTCCACTTTATCTGATATGATGATAGAAACTGCTGATTGTTTATGTGATCCATGTGAGTGATATGTTTTTTTCCCACACTCTCACCTTCAGTCTGTGGATATCTTTGATAGTTGTTCTTATCATGATAGTCTCTTCCTCATTTCTCTTTCTCTTTGTGTGTGTGTAAAAGAATTGATAGTACATTTTTGGAGGAAAACTATTAGGTAAGTCTTTTTCAGACAGCATATTGTTGGGTCTTTTTTTTTTTTCCTTCAAACTTTATTGTATCTTTTTTGAATGTCTTTATTTTTATTTATTTATTTTTATGTGGTGCTGAGGATCAAACCCAGTGCTTACACATGCCAGGCAAGCGCTCTACCACTGAGCTACACCTTCAGCCCCAGGTCTTGTTTTTTAATCCAATCTGCCAGTCTGTGTCTTTTGATTAATGAATTTAGGCCATCAATGTTCAAGGCTATTATTGAGATATGATTGGTATTCCCATTTATTTGTGTTTATTTCTAGTTTTTAATTTGAATTTAGTTTTTCATTTGATTGACTATTTCTTTAGTGTAGTTCCTTCCTTTGCTGGTTTTCACTTTTTTTCCCCCATTTCATCTTCATGGGATATTTTGTTGAAATTGTTCTGTAGTGCAGGCTTTCTAGTTTAGAATTCTTTTAACTTTTTAAAACATGTATTTTAATATGTATATTGTTTAATGTATTTTATCATGGAACTGACCAAAGAAAAGATATTTCAGAATTCTCTAGGATTGGGGCTCGGTGGCAGATCCCTGGGTTTTGATACCTAGTACACATTCCTCCTCTGCCCTCTATCCCCCAAACTAGTCACCTATACTTGTAAGATGTATGAGAATCTTTGATAGTTGTTCCTACATCATGATAGTCTCTCCCTCATTTCTCTTTCTTTATAGATATGTGTGTGTGTGTGTGTGTGTAAGAGAATTGATAGTATATTTTTGGAGGAAAAACTAATTTGGAATTGTACCTGAAATTAACCTTAATTCCCACATATAACAAATATTCTTTTGAATTTTGCCATATATCCTGAACTGTTCATGATGAATATGATAGGTAAGGTTCCTGTCCTTGTAAAAATTACCTTCTAATGAGAAAAGAAAGACAGGAAAAACATCAAGTATTAAAGAGTAGTATCCAGGAAATTAAGACAGGATGATGTAGTAGTGCAACTGGGTTTCTGTTAGAATAGACAGTCTTTATAGGAAGGTTTTTTGTTCAGGGAACATCAAGTATGAAAAGTATGAATTATCTGAGGTTGAAATTAGCAGGGATTTTTTTTTCGGGGGCAGAGGGAGTACTGGGGATTGAACCCAGATGTGTTTTATCACTGAGCTATATCCCTAGTCCTACTAAGTTGCTGAGGCTGGCCTTAAGTTTGAGATCTTCCTGCCTCAGCCTCTTCTGCTGCTGGGATGATAGGTGTGTTCCATTATGCCTAGCAGGAATAAGCGGAGATTATTGCAGAACAACAGAATGTTATAGTGGCTAGAAGAGAATTTAAGATACATCCAGGTTAAGATGTCAAATAGGAAGGTTCTTTTTCAGAGAGACAGGAGTTTGCTGGAAAAGTCAAGATTAGAGATGTGGAGTTTGAATTCATGAGCAAAAGGTGGTGTTTAAAGTTACAGGCCCCGTGAAATTAACTAGAGAGTGACAGTTTATAATAGAGAATGGGACTCAGGATCAAATCCTTCAAGCGTTAAGTAGGAAAAAAGGGGGAGAAGCCTACAAAGAATTCTGAGAAAGAGTGGCCGTGCAGTAGAAAGAAAACTAGGAAAATGTGATATTGGAGAAGTCAAGAAATACAAAAGTTGGGCTGGGGATGTGGCTCAAGCGGTAGCGCGCTCGCCTGGCATGCATTTGGCCTGGGTTCAATCCTTAGCACCACATACAAATAAAGATGTTGTGTCCGCCGAGAACTAAAAAATAAATATTAAAAAAAAAATTATCTCTCTCTCTCTCTCTTTAAAAGAAAAAAAAAAAAAAGAAATACAAAAGTCAAGAAATACAAAAGCCAGGGTTGTGGCTCAGTGGTAGAGTGCTTGCCTAGCGTGAGTGAAGCACTGGGTTTGATCCCCAGCATCACATAAAAATAAAACAAAATAAATGTATTGTGTCCATCTAAAACTAAAAAAATGTATATTTAAACAAAGAAGAAATACAAAAGACTCAAGAAGGAGGAATAGTCAAATCTATCAAATGGCTTAGAACACATGATAGAACAGTTTGAATGTGTGTACACAGTCTAGTCCTAACAGTGCATAATTAAAATATAAGCTTAAGGAAACTCAAAATCATATGATTTTGTGATTTTAGCTATCACAAAAGAAGCTGTAGTTTTCAGAGCTAAAGTCTACTTCTCTGCCCCTCCACTTGGGTAGGACCCAAGTTAGCACCTTCTTAGATCTAGACCCTTAGTGTACTCTCTTAAATGGACCCTCCTGTAATCCACTCTTCTCACAGAAGTTAGTTGAACATACCACTCCCCTGTTCATAGTTCTTTAATGACTCATATTTTCTCATAAGATGAAGATTACAAATTCTTACCCTCGTCTGTGAGGTTCTTCTGTGTAATCCGGCCCCTGTAGCTTCTTTCCACCTTAACATCTACCACAGTGATGTCCTTTCAGGGCTTTGAATTTGCTAGGCTCTTTGCTGCTTTCAAGGCCTTTAATGTTCCATTCTCTCTGTTTAGGGAACACTCATCCTTCCCTGTTCATCTTCTAAGCATTCTCCCATTCTTTTTTTGGTACTGGGGATTGAACCCAAGAATGCTTTCCACTGAGCTATATATCCTCAGCCCCTGCTCTCTTTTTTAATTTTTTTAAAATTTTGAAACAGGGTCTTGCTGATTTGCTTAAGGCTTTGCTAAGTTGCTGAGACTGGCCTCGAACTCGCCATCTTCCTGGTTCAGCCCTCCAGTTAACTAGAGATTATAGGTGTGCACCACTGGCTGTGTCCTTCCATTCTTGATGTAACCTCTGACTGTGGTAGGCCGCCATGTCATGTGACCAGCGTTTTTCCTCTCCTGATTGGTTGAGGCACTGTCGGTCACTTTCAGTGATCTGGCCACTTTTAAGTGGCTGTAGATGATAGCCTAGCCCCGATTTTGAGATTAGTAAAAAAAAAATATAGCGAATGTTTGTTCTTCATGCATAGGCGTGTCTTCCTACAGCTCCATGGGTCGAGCTATGCTCACCTGTTCCTTTGTGATATTAATCCTTTGCCCTGTTTGAGATAGAATGTTCCATGGAAACGCCCTTTGTGTGTCCCCTTCTCTTACTCTGCCCTTGGGTGTGGATGTCAGTCAGACATCATGAAGCTAGACTCAGCCCCCTGAAACCTGACTCCTTGCCTAATTTGAATGGCTTTTCCTCAATAAAAGGGGTCAGCACAGGCTTGCGCTCTCTATTTTTCTGCGGACCCTTAAGGTCAGAGGAGCCATCACAGGACCCCCAAAGAAAAAGGTATCTCGTCTCTTATGTGGTTATTTTGGGCAGCCCAGTTCCCCTGGAGTGATCCTGAGTGTTTTAGTCATGAAGAATGCGACATCTGACCTCCCAGATGGGGTCAAATCTCCCAATTAAATGATTTCCTAGTTCCCTCTATTTTTTATCTGTAGAATTTATTTCATTTATAAATGAAATGATAATGTGTGTCCCTATTAAGTGTTGTCATTCCTTCTAAAAAATATATTTTATTGTCCCTGTCTCCATCCCTGCCCCAACTGTATCTCCAGCAGTTCAGCCTGCATTTAATAAATATTTGTTGTCTGAATGAATCTTGTAACTTATTCTGTAGTTGTACAGGTAGTTAATACCATACCATTATTACCCATTTGTGTACTACAGATTGATTTTGATTTGAAGTAAAAAAATGGCCTGAAAACCTTTGAATTTCCTAGGGTGACATTTGGCTCTTTAATAAATCTGTATCTGGATGTGAACAAATGCAGTAAAATAATTGGTTCTTATGAAATATATTTTAAAAGGCATGTAATTGGATTGAATTATAAGTACGTTTGGGATGGGGAGTGTATTTCAGTGGTAGAGCCTTTGCCTAGTATGTGCAAGGCCCTTGGTTTGATCTCTGGCACTGTCAAAAGAAAAAAAAAAGAAAAGAAAGAAAGAAAGAAAAGAATAGTATACTGATACAAATTTTGTGATTTTTACCCCTCCCTAGAAGAACTGTTAAAATACCCACAAAAAATATTGTTTATTTTCAAGATTCTTCCCTTTATGTTAATGATTTCCTTCCCATTGTTTTCATGTTTCTAATTATCTCTCTTTGCTTACCCTAATATGAGATTGTTTTCTTTAACTGTAACAACTGAGTAAACACTGGGATTATTTTAGGGTCTATGGTCTTTAGATAGAGTCCCTTAATACTTCAAAAACTACTCAAGACATGTGTAAGATAATCATTATTCATTGTCTGAACATCTGTTTGAACTCTCATCCCTAATGAATCTAAAGGATGCCTTTGTACTTCCAGCAGAGATAAATAATAATACTGAAAGCACATTCCTCTTAAATGGAGCAATTAGGCTTTAAGCTTCTTAATGTGGTTCCCCTCCAGTTTGTGTACTCCAGTATCTTCTTTGAATTTTTATTGCACATAGACTTAGAAGTAGATCATGGAGCATTTTTTTTTTTATTGTTTAAGTCATCTTGCTCTAGGCATCTTATGTTCAGTTCTCTTAAGAGCTAAGTATTTCATAATTCTTATGGAAAGATAAGAATCCTTCATTGGTAAGAATCCTCTGAGGGTTAAACAAATGTGTCTTGGGTTTAAAAAGTTTATTTCCTCATGATTTTGAAAAGATAGCACATCTAATTAAGATTCTCTTGATAAAAAGAACAGAAATTAACTTCAGAATGTTGGGCAGTTTTTTCTACCCCCCATCTGTTTTGCTTCTGTTAATAAAGCTAAGTTTGTCTAACTTCATAAAACAGATGGTAACCATGTGGATCTCTCACTAGAAGGCATTTTCTACCACCTCTGCTAGACATGATAGGATTTCAATTTAGGAGTTATGGGACCCAAATCCAATTACTTTCAGAATTTTTGGTACTATAGTTCATTGAATACTTTTGTTGATATGGTCCAATTAAAAAAAATAAATGTGGGGAGTTATATTTTTCTTGGGGTTAAGAGTATTTGGAATTTTTTTTCTGAGCTTAAAATAAAATCTTACTTATTAAAGAACTGTTTCCACAACTCGTATCTGACTAAATCTTTTTTTTTGTCATTTATTTTTAAAAATTATTTATTTATTTATTTAATTTTTTTAAATTTTTTTTATTGGTTGTTCAAAACATTACAAAGCTCTTGACATATCATATTTCATACATTTGATTCAAGTGGGTTATGAACTCCCATTTTTACCCAGTATACAGATTGACTAAATCTTTAGTTCAAGAATTGGTTTCTTTAGTATATTTGCTAGGAAGTGTTCTTGAAATTCTGTTTGTTTATGTTCATAAAGTTCTCTGAACATTTTATATGTAACAATTTGGTTAATTTGTAAACATTTTCAGGTAATTTAAAATGTTCTGATTTCTTTATTAGAAGATTACGTCTTTGAGTGAAAACCTGAGCTTTCCAAGACCTAGAGTGAGATTTGAGGGGGGTGATTTGGCAGGAAAGAGGATAGGGCCACAGGTTTTCCAGAAGCTTTTCTTATGAGACTGCTGTTCCCAGATTCAGTGTTTCATTTATTTAAGAATTGACATACCAACCTCTTTTCCCATTTCAAAATGGAAATCTTTCGTATTTTTAGCATAGGATGGATTTAATATAAAAATGTGGAAAATGAAGTTTTCCTGCCATAGTATGTAACCCCCAATTAAAAAAAGGATTATTATTTTCTATTTAATATATATCTTTACAAACTTTTTAATGCCTTTGCAAGTAATACAGTCTCAAATTAGGTCATGTTCTTAAAACTTAATTTCTTTCACTGGATGCTTCAACCATTAGAGACATTTCTTTATTCATATAATCATTAAAAGCTGTGTATTTCCTTTAACCACTGTTACGTATCTGCAACTCCCATGTATTGTTATGTTGTGCTTCATTTTCATTTAGTTGAACTTATTTCATTTAGTTCTAATATTTCAACATATTAAAAATATTCCTTATGAATTAGAAGAAGTATTTAGTTTTTAAATATCTGGGAATTTTTAAAGATCTCTTTCTGTTATGGAATACTCATTTAATTCTGTTGTGGTTTTAGAGTTTCAGGCAGTAACATGAAAGTGGGGCTGCTTCATTTGAGGAAATGGGAGAAGGTACTAGAGTACCACCTGCTTGTGGAGTTCTTTTCCTTTGTCACTTCTGGGGCGGTCTCAGGTACAACTAGGGTTTTTGAGGTACATAGTCTGTAAATTGGTTACTAGAAAATGATGCTAAGATGAGGAAGATAACATAGAGGAAAACACCTGGTACAATGTTAGGTGATTGTTTCAAAGTAGGTACTGAAAAAGCTTTATTGTATGATTAAAATATCCAAACAAGTGAGACATTAATAGAAACATAACATTTCTTTTTTTTTTTTTTATTGGTTGTTCAAAACATTATAAAGCTCTTGACATATCATATTTCATACATTAGATTCAAGTTGGTTATGAACTCCCAATTTTACCCCAAATACAGATTGCAGAATCACATCGGTTACACATCCACATTTTTACATAATGCCCTATTAGTAACTGTTGTATTCTGCAACCTTTCCTATCCTCTACCATCCCCCCTCCCTCCCCTCCCATCTTCTCTCTCTACCCCATCCACTGTAATTCATATCTCTCCTTGTTTATTTTTCCATTCCCCTCACAACCTCTTATATGTAATTTTGTATAACAATGAGGGTCTCCCTCCATTACCATGCAATTTCCCTTTTCTCTCCCTTTCCATCCCACCTCATGTATCTGTTTAATGTTAATCTTTTCTTCCTGCTCTTCCTCCCTGCTCTGTTCTTAGTTGCTCTCATTATATCAAAGAAGACATTTGGTATTTGTTTTTTAGGGATTGGCTAGCTTCACTAAGCATAATCTGCTCTAGTGCCATCCATTTCCCTGCAAATTCTATGATTTTGTCATTTTTTAGTGCTGCGTAATACTCCATGGTGTATAAATGCCACATTTTTTTTTATCCATTCATCTATTGAAGGGCATCTGGGTTGGTTCCACAGTCTAGCAATTGTGAATTGTGCTGCTGTGAACATCGATGTAGCAGTATCCCTGTAGTACGCTCTTTTAAGGTCTTCAGGGAAAAGTCCAAGAAGGGCAATAGCTGGGTCAAATGGTGGTTCCATTCCCAGCTTTCCCAGGAGTCTCCATACTGTTTTCCAGATTGGCCGCACCAGTTTGCAGTCCCACCAGCAATGTACAAGAGTACCCTTTTCCCCACATCCTCTCCAGCACTTGTTGTTGTTTGACTTCCTAATGGCTGCCAATCTTACTGGAGTGAGATGGTATCTTAGGGTGGTTTTGATTTGCATTTCTCTGACAGCTAGAGATGGTGAGCATTTTTTCATGTACTTGTTGATTGATTGTATGTCCTCCTCTGAGAAGTGTCTGTTCAGGTCTTTGGCCCATTTGTTGATTGGGTTATTTGTTTTCTTATTGTTTAATTTTTTGAGTTCTTTGTATACTCTGGATATTAGGGCTCTATCTGAAGTGTGAGGAGTAAAAATTTGTTCCCATGATGTAGGCTCCCTATTTACCTCTTTTATTGTTTCTCTTGCTGAGAGAAAACTTTTCAGTTTAAGTAAGTCCCATTTGTTGATTTTTGTTATCAACTTTTGTGCTATGGGTGCCCTATTAAGGAATTTGGAGCCCGACCCTACAATATGTAGATCGGAGCCAACTTTTTCTTCTATCAGACGCAGAGTCTCTGATTTGATATCTAGCTCCTTGATCCACTTTGAGTTAACTTTTGTGCATGGCGAGAGGAGGGGATTCAGTTTCATTTTGTTGCATATGGATTTCCAGTTTTCCCAGCACCATTTGTTGAAGATGCTATCCTCCCTCCATTGCATGCTTTTAGCTCCTTTATCAAATATAAGATAGTTGTAGTTTTGTGGATTAGTCTCTGTGTCCTCTATTCTGTACCATTGGTCCACCCTCCTGTTTTGGTACCAGTACCATGCTGTTTTTGTTACTATTGCTCTGTAATATAGTTTTAAGTCTGGTATCGCTATACCGCCTGATTCACACTTCCTGCTTAGAATTGCTTTTGCTATTCTGGGTCTTTTATTTTTCCATATGAATTTCATGATTGCTTTATCCATTTCTACAAGAAATGCCGTTGGGATTTTGATTGGCATTGCATTAAACCTATAGAGAACTTTTGGTAATATCGCCATTTTGATGATGTTAGTTCTGCCTATCCATGAACAGGGTATATTTTTCCATCTTCTAAGATCTTCTTCTACTTCTCTTTTTAGGGTTTTGTAGTTTTCATTATATAAATCTTTCACCTCTTTTGTTAGGTTGATTCCCAAGTATTTTATTTTTTTTGAGGATATTGTGAATGGAGTGTTTTTCCTCATTTCCGTTTCAGAAGTTTTGTCGCTGATATACAGAAATGCCTTTGATTTATGCGTGTTGATTTTATATCCTGCCACTTTGCTGAATTCATTTATTAGTTCTAGTAGTTTTTTTGTAGACCCTTTTGGGTCTTCTAGGTATAGAATCATGTCATCTGCAAATAGTGATAATTTAAGTTCTTCCTTTCCTATTTTTATGCCTTTAATTTCTTTCGTCTGTCTAATTGCTCTGGCCAGTGTTTCGAGAACTATATTGAATAGAAGTGGTGATAGAGGGCATCCCTGTCTTGTTCCAGATTTTAGGGGGAATGCCTTCAATTTTTCTCCATTGAGAATGATGCTAGCCTGAGGCTTAGCGTAGATAGCTTTTACAATGTCGAGGTAAGTTCCTGTTATCCCTAGTTTTTCTAATGTTTTGAACATAAAGGGATGCTGTACTTTGTCGAATGCTTTTTCTGCGTCTATTGAGATGATCATATGGTTCTTATTTTTAAGTCTATTGATGTGGTGAATAACATTTATTGATTTCCGTATATTGAACCATCCTTGCATCCCAGGGATGAATCCAACTTGATCATGGTGCACAATTTTTTTGATGTGCCTTTGTATCCGGTTCGCCAGAATTTTATTGAGGATTTTTGCATCTATGTTCATCAGAGATATTGGTCTGTAGTTTTCTTTCTTTGAGGTGTCTTTGTCTGGTTTCGGAATCAGGGTGATGTTGGCCTCATAGAATGAATTTGGCAGAGCTCCTTCTTTTTCTATTTCCTGAAATAACTTGAAAAGTATTGGTATTAATTCTTCCTTAAAGGTTTTGTAAAACTCCGCTGTATACCCATCCGGTCCTGGGCTTTTCTTGGTTGGAAGTCTTTTGATTGCTTCTTCTATTTCATCTATTGTTATTGGTCTGTTTAAGTTGTGAGTATCCTCCTGACTCAGTCTGGGCAAATCATATGACTTAAGGAATTTATCAATGTCTTCACTATCTTCTATTTTATTGGAATATAGGTTTTCAAAATAATTTCTAATTGTCTTCTGTATTTCTGTAGTGTCTGTTGTGATATTGCCTTTTTCATCCCGTATGTTAGTGATTTGAGTTCTCTCTCTTCTTCTCTTCGTTAGCATGGCTAAGGGTCTGTCGATCTTATTTATTTTTTCAAAGAACCAACTTTTAGTTTTGTTAATTTTTTCAATAGTTTCTTTTGTTTCAATTTCATTGATTTCCGCTCTGATTTTAATTATTTCTTGCCTTCTGCTACATTTGCTGTTGTTTTGCTCTTCCTTTTCTAGGGCTTTGAGATGAAGTGTGAGCTCATTTATTTGTTGGTTTTTCCTTTTTTTGAGGAATGACCTCCAAGCGATGAATTTCCCTCTTAAAACTGCTTTCATTGTGTCCCATAGATTCCGATATGTTGTGTCTGTATTTTCATTTATCTCTAAGAATTTTTTGATTTCTTCCTTTATGTCTTCTGTAACCCATTGATCATTCAGTAACATATTGTTCATTTTCCATGTGATGTAGGATTTTTCCTTCCGTCTTTTATCATTGATTTCCAGTTTCATTCCATTATGATCAGATAAAATGCATGGTATTATCTCCACCCCTGTATATTTACTGAGGGTTGCCCTATGGCATAATATATGGTCTATTTTTGAGGAGGATCCATGTGCTGCTGAGAAAAAAGTATATCCACTTGATGATGGTTGATATATTCTATATATGTCAGTTAAGTCTAGGTTGTTGATTGTGATATTGAGTTCTATAGTTTCTTTATTCAGCTTTTGTTTGGAGGATCTGTCCAATTGTGAGAGAGGTGTGTTGAAGTCACCCATAATTATTGTGTTGTGGTCTATTTGATTCTTGAACTTGAGGAGAATTTGTTTTATGAACGTCGCAGCACCATTATTTGGTGCATAAATATCGATAATTGTTATGTCTTGTTGGTGAATGGTTCCTTTTAACAGTATATAATGTCCTTCCTTATCCCTTTTGATTAATTTAGTCTTGAAGTCAATTTTATTCGATATGAGGATGGCCACCCCTGCTTGCTTACGAGGACCGTGTGCGTGGTATATTTTTTCCCAACCTTTCACCTTCAGCCTGTGTATGTCTTTTCCAATCAGATGTGTCTCCTGGAGGCAGCATATTGTTGGATTTGTTTTTTTAATCCATGTTACCAGCCTATGTCGCTTTATTGGAGAGTTTAAGCCATTAATGTTTAGAGTTACTATTGATATATGGTTTGTACTTCCAGCCATGTTTGATTATTTATCTTCTTCTTCTTTTTTTTTTTAATTTGGTTTGTTTCTCCATGGTTAGCTTTCCCCCCGCCCTCTGTCTTTATAGAGGCACTTCCCACTGATGGTTTTGGTTATTGTTTTTCATTTCTTCCTCGTGTAGTGTTTTGCTCAAGATGCTTTGCAATGCTGGTTTTCTGGCTGCAAATTCTTTTAGCTTTTGTTTATCATGAAAGATTTTTATTTCGTTGTCGTACCTGAAGCTTGATTTTGCTGGATACAGAATTCTTGGTTGGCATCCTTTGTCTTTCAGTGTTTGAAATACGTTGTTCCAGGATCTTCTCGCTTTCAGCGTCTGTGATGAAAAATCCGTTGTTAACCTTATTGGTTTACCCCTGAATGTAATCTGCCTCCTTTCTCTTGTAGCTTTTAGTATTTTCTCTTTGTTCTGTATATTGGATATCTTCATAACAATGTGTCTTGGCATTGGTCTACTGTGATTTTGTGTGCTCAGTGTCCTGTATGCATCTACAATTTGTATATCCGTTTCCTTTTTTATTTCTGGAAAGTTTTCTGTAATTATTTCTTTCAGCAGGTTACTCATTCCCTTGGTTTGAATCTCTGTACCTTCTTCTATCCCGATGACTCGTAGGTTTGGTTTTTTTATGTTATCCCATATCTCTTGGATGTTTTTCTCGTGGTTTTTAACCAGCCTTTCTGAGTTGGCTAGGCTCTTTTCAAGATGATATATTTTGTCTTCATTATCTGATGTTCTGGCTTCTACTTGCTCCACTCTGTTAGTGATACTCTCAATTGAGTTTTTAATTTGGTTTATCGTTTCCTTCATTTCTAGAATTATTGTTTGGTTTTTTTTTTATAATCTCAATCTCCTGATAAAGATGCTTAACTTCTTCTTTTATCTGTCTATGTAATTCGTTTTCAAAGTGTTCTTTCACTGTTTGGATTTTCTGTCTCGTATCTTCTTTAAGGTTCCATTCCATCTGTCTAAGGTATTCCTTGAGTTCTTTATATGACCATTTTTCTGCTGACTCTAGGTCCTCCTGAATATTGAGGCTGTCCTTCATTGTTTGTACTCCTTTTCTTCCTTGCTTTTTTATGCTGCTCATGTTACTTCTTGTTCTGTTTGACTGCTGAGTTACTGTTTACTCTTATAGATTTATTTGATGCTTGAGAGGAAAGATATTAGAAGGGAAGGGAAGAAGTCACTAAAGAGAATGAGAGTAGGCAGGTAGAATTCAAGGAAGGGGGAATAAGAAAATTGAAAAGAAATGAAAAGACAAAAGAAACAAGAATAACAAAGATTAGATAATAAAGAAAGAAAGAAAAGACAAAAAAAAAATTTTAACAAAAATAATAGTGATAATAAAAAATGAAAATTAAAATTAAAAAAAATAATAATAATAAAATAAAAAAAAATTAAAAAAAATAGAAACATTGAAAAAAAATTAAAGAACAACAACAAATAAAAATTGAAAATGAAAGAAAAAGAAGAAAAAAAAAGAAAAAAAAAAGAAAAAGAGAAGAAAAAAAAATGATAATAATAATAATAATAAATGCAGTCCTAGAGTTCTATTAACTTCTCTTCCAGTAGGTGGAGCTGTGCCCACTGGGCCAAGCTTCTCCTCTCAATAGGTGGGAACCATTCACTGTGCAGCAGCTCTTTCTCCTAGACTGGGCGGGTCTCCAATCCTGAGTGTCTAGGGCCTTGTCTTGTGTTTCCTCAAGCCAGGCCGTGCTCACCTGTGGCGCTCACCACAATACTGGCTACACGCCAGGTCTGCTGCTCCTGGGAGCCCTGTTTTCATGAACACCTGGGTTCACTCTCCCTGTTTGCCTCCCTCAGACCCTAAGTTTGTAGAGCTTGGGGCTGAGATCCCCCAGCGAATTTGCTTGCCCTCCTGTAGCCATGCCCCTGGTAGCTGGTGCAAGAGACCTCAGTTGTCAGCACTGGTGGGAGCGGTAGCCGGGAGTTCCGCGCCGCGAGTCCCGCGCCACTCCTGATTCCCTCGGTCTGGTTATTGCGTTCACAGGAGAGCTGGGAGTGGCCCTTAAGGTTTCCCCGCTGTGTGGAGAGAGATGGCTAGGGGATTACACACCTGTCACGCTGGTTTCAATGCAGTTATCTCCTCCGCCCGTGACGCCATTTCTCTGCCATGGTGATATCCCATGCAAATGGTGACCGTTTGTTCCCTTTGCCGGATGACCAATGCAACAGGTGGGTCCTGACTGTCTCTCCCAATCCCCGTTTCAGTCCTGTGGCCACTGCCTATGAAGGCTCGGTTGGCTTTTACCTCTGTAAGTTCCTAAGGGCCGGCCAATTATTTCAGCGGGATCGTTAGTGCTGAGTCACACGAAGCAGGCGAACCGGAGCTTAATTGCCTCCGATTCGGGCTCTGTGTGTGTGTTCTGAGGGGCCCAGCCTGTACACCCCAGATCCACGTCAGCTCAGCATTGCCTAGTGATCCTGAGCAAACAGCATTTAGACAGTTTACGGCTCCCTATGCCCGCGCAGTTGAAGATGTCAGAGACTTGATCTCTCTGCGCCTGCCACCATGTTACATCTCCTCAGTAATATTCATGTTGCCCTTACAGCTTCCTGGTATAAGCAAGTTCTTGGGATTATACAAACTGCTGCTTCTGTTTCCAGTCCAGATTTCTAGAAATGAAACTCTGGGCCGCGCTGACGAGCGTCCGCGCTTGTCTGCGACCGTAGCAGAGCCGCCCTGGCGAGCGTCCGCGCTTGTCTGCGACCGTAGCAGAGCCGCCCTGGCCTCCGCAGCTCTTCAGCCCGGTGCCAGGCCCCAGGGGCCCAAGCGGCTGCCGCCGCGGCTCTCCGTCCCCCTCCTCCGGAGCACGGGTCCCCTGGCAGGGGGATGCAGAACGACCCCAGAGCAGGCTCTGCCCGAAGGTGCAGCGGCGAACAGGCCACAGAGACGCTCGAGGCTGCAGTCCAGCCTTCGGAGGACAGGGCTCGGCACGCAGCCCAGATCCAACCTCTAGGTGCGGCTGCCGGACAGTGTATACAGAGCCATCAAGACAGCAAGCAGAAAGCAAATGGCGGCTCCCGCGGAGTGGATTTTCAGCACAGAAACCACAGCCCCGCCAGCAATCCCAATCCACAAACTCTCCCTGTATAAAAAATATTCAAAAAAAAAAAGAAAAAAAAAATGGCGGGGCACACTGAGCTTTCTTTGCCTCGGGTACTTACAATCCACTGCTGATTACACATTCAGCTTCTCCGCCCGGAGCGAAGCGAAAGAGGAAGCAGATGGGAGCAAAGCGCCCGCGGCTCTGAGCATCCAAGCGTCTCTTTTTCGATTTCTTTGTTCTTCCTGCTCCTTGGCAAAGTGGTCCACTACAGATTAACGGTGAAAGGAGCTTTAACAGACTGTGCGAAATCTCTATTAAAGCCGCTGCTTTGAGCACCACGCTCAGCACTTCAGCAACCCCCGTACGCAGCGGCCATCTTCCCCCAACATTTCTTTAATGCAGTATAAATTGAGACTACCAGGGGAGGAAAAAACATACATTTGCCTAACCCAGATGAAAATATTTGAATCTATATATGCTTTTCAGAAATATTTAATTCCAGTGTTTCTTAAGAGGTTGATATTTTTGTATAAATGATGATATTTATTATTTTCTTTAATGTACTTTTCACTGTCCAGGATACAGTATTGTAAAGCAGGTAGTTTCTATTAAAGAAGATACAATTACTTAGGTCTATAACAAAATAGTCAGAACTAAGTAAAATGATAAAATTAATACCTATACCTGTAAATATTTTAAATAGGTATAGAAATGATTCTTGACAGCTTCCTGAATAATTTCTCATCATTTAGAGTAGGGATCAGAAAACTATTGGCCTATGCAATAAGAATATTTTTTACATTTTAAAGAGTTGTAAGAATAAAACAAAGAATAATCTGTTTTGCACATGTAGTGACCCACAAAACCTAACTTATTTATTGTCTGTCTGGCCCTTTAGAGAAAAAGCTTTCTGATTCCTAATTTAGAGCAGAAAGTAATTCGTATTTAATAATTTCACCCTTCACCTGCCTCTAAGGTGTCTTTGGTTTCCTGTCTTTGAACATGAAAGATTTGGATTTGGAGAAGTCTGGAGCCAACTTGCTCTCTTATGCTCAGAATCAGTTATCCCACATAGAAAGAAAAACCAACAAAACAGTTTCACCTTTTGAGAATTCAAAAAGGAAAGGATGATAATAGTGACTGATAAGATAACATGGCATATTTCTTAGCCATTTTGAACTTATCTAAGAAGATACCATCAAAATCTTTTCAGTGACCCATGGATCTTGAAATATGAAAAATTGGTATCAGTCTCTATTTCAAAAACTCCATTAAGGGTTGGGGTTGTGGCTCAGTGGTAGAATGCTCGTCTAGCATGCACAAGGCACCGGATTCAATCCTCAGCACCACATAAATGTAAAATAAAGATATTGTATCCACCTAAAGCTTAAGAATAAATATTTTAAAACAACTCCATTATGCAGAGAAGATTGCTAATGAACACATTGTTCCTTTGTTTTTCAAGAATTGTGTTCTTTAGATCATTTTAGGTTTGTTTTTATATAATACATAGGTTTACACATTAGTTTTTAGGTCTATCTTTAGTTTTTAGAGATGTCTTAAGTTTTTAAAGTTTATGCTTCTTAAATTTTGATTTGTGTATGTGCAAATTAATTTTATATTGATGTCTGATATTTTGCAGGATGACTGTCTTTTGAAAGTATGGTATCCTATGACTGGTTGGAAGTCTTCAATTATTCCTCAGGATCACCATGAAGTGAAAAGGAAACAGACTTCTACTCAATTTTCCTTTGTTTATTTGGCACATCCCCGGGCAGTGACAGGTTTTTCATGGCGTAAAACTAGCAAGTATATGCCCAGGTTAGATAAATTTAACATATTTTTATATGTTTATAAACATAATGAAAATAAAATCCTTTTACTGTGCTGACATGGTTGCTCAACAGAATAGACACTGGAGTCAAGCCGTCTCAGTTCAGGGCCTGCTATTATCACTATCTTTATGAGCTTGTGACTTTATGCTTTTGAGCTCTTTATGCTTCAGTTTTTCTTTCTGTAGGATAAATTTAGTTTATCTAAAAACTAAATTTATCTCTGAGATACCACCTCAGAGACTTATTGTGAGACGAAATGTGTTTGTGTGTGTGAAGTACCTAGTATGTGCCTGGGAAATGTTAGCTGGTATTGTGAGTAGTAACTGTCATACTCGAAGATTCTAAGATTTATATGAAAGTAGTAGGAAAACACACAATGAGGGCAAATAAAGCATAGTAATAAGCTGTCAATAATACATGTGGTGATAACGTATGCAGTGAATAAAATGTATTTTTTTAATTTTAAATTTTATTTTATCTTAGGGCTATCAACAGAACTTTCTCAGAGAATTTTTCTTATAGGGGGCTTTACTAGGAATTGAACCCAGGAGTACTTTACCACTGAACCACATCCTCAGCCCTTTTTATTTTTATTTTTATTTTTGAGACATAGTCTCACTAAGTTACTTAAGGCCTCTATGAGTTGCTGAGGCTGGCCTTAAACTTGCAATCCTACTGCCTCAGCCTCCTGAGTTGTTGGAATTACAGGCATGTGCCACCATGCTCAGCCTTTTCAAAGAATTTTTTTATTGTTGTTGATATTCCACTGTAAATATCTGTTTTTTTCTCCTAATGTCAATCAGAAGATGCTGCCTTTTTTTTTTTTTTTTTTTTTTTTGAGATGATGTCTTGCTGTGTTACCCAAGCTGGTCTTGAACTTCTGGGCTCCAGTGATTCTCCTGACTCAGACTCCCAAGTGCTGGGATTATAGGTTTATAACACCACGCCAGGATTCAAAGTATTTTCTATTACATCAGTGCTCAATATCCATGGGACGTTGTTTCTGGGACCTCTCACAGATACTAAAATCTGTAGATGCTCAAGTACTTTATATAAAATGGTATAAATTTTTCATCTAACCTACATAATCTTCCTATATACTTTAAACCATCTCTAGATTACTTATAATACCTAGTACAATGCAAATGCTATGTAAATAGTTTGTTATACTCTATAATTTAAGGACTAAGGACAGGAAAAATGTCTGTACATACTCAGTACAGATGCAGTTTTTTCTTCCACAAATATTTCCAATCTGCTGTTGAAAATCCATAGATACAGATTCATGGACATGAAGGGCCAACTGTGTAAATTTTCTCTTATTGTTTTGACATCTCTTAAAGGTACTTATAAAATTAGTTACAAAACAAGTTATACAGATGATTCTTGTATTGTATATACAGATCTAAGAAAGCTGTTTGACATTCAGAATCTTACATAGACATTTGTTTCCTCCATGAAGTAGGGTTTTTTCACTTGCTGAATGAGAATAGCATACATTATAGAGATGCTTCGGAAAAGAAAACAAGGGAAGTGTATACATTTTTGGACTTCAAATTTAAAGATTTTTCTATTTAAATTATTCACATATCTTGAAGACACTTGTAATATACTTTTTTGACTGAACTAGATTCTGTATAAACATTTTTTGAAAGGAAAATAATTTTTTCTCTCACAGTAAGCAGTTACTTCAACTGCTTGGTGCTATGATGTTTTTACTGAATTTAATAGACATTGGTTTATAGTTTGTAATAATAATTTACAGTTTTATTATGAAGATGCTTATTTGCTTGCCTATTTATAGTTGCTTGAATTATAAGAAGTATGATGCAAAATAAAACTTCTGCCATAAGGCAGATTACTTAATTACATTTAATG
This sequence comes from Marmota monax, assembly GCF_021218885.2. NCBI lineage: Eukaryota > Metazoa > Chordata > Mammalia > Rodentia > Sciuridae > Marmota > Marmota monax. The sequence goes on along the minus strand of NW_026693777.1, from coordinate 52,600,390 downwards.
GTCTTTTATTATAATCATTCTGTAACTTACAAGGGGTTCTTTTGATGTTCTGTTTCAAAAATAATATTCCTTGAGAGAGAGAGAAAGAGAAAGAGTGTGTGTGTGTGAGAGTGTGTGTGTGTGTGTGTTTACTGGGGCTTCAGAGTCTGGTTTTCAAGCTGCACATATGTAATCAGACCTTAATTTCTGTTGCTTTTATCAAGAGCACTTCCCAGTTTTTATGATTGTACAGTGATATAGGATTTTAAGCTCTTTGATTGCTTTTTCCCATACAGTGTTTTATATTAATGTCATCTTCATACATGAAGAACCAAATATTAATAGCTTTTAATTGATTAGTGGAATTGTTATTCATGGAAACCTTTGTTTACTTCTCTTTGATGTTAGGGGTTCTGTCTGTAATGTGCTGTTAACTTCATGCCATGATGGCGTGTGCCGGCTCTGGGCAGAAACTTTATTACCAGAAGACTGTCTTTTGGGTGAGCAGATTTGTGAGACTACTACTTCCAGCATTGCCAGCACTCTTTCTCATTCTGGAAGACAAAAAGACAGAATACAACATGCTCTTGAGGTATTGTATTATTTAAAGTGGTAAATGAATTTCAAAGATATTTTTCTGTCCCAAATTCATAAGCTAAGATGCAGATGGTACTTGTAATGATGAAATTTATAGCAATAAATTCTCATTTATTTTATGCTTGTGAGTATATATATTTTTATGCCACTGTAAAGCCAGATAGAAATAATAATGATCTCATACATGTAGTCTAGGTAAGTCATATAATTTTAATTTTTTTATTTTGCATATCAAATATCAAAGTCTATGAAAGTAGCTAAACATGTAAAGGTTCTTGAAATTAATTGTAATTAAAAGTGTCTGGTTTTTGTTTCATGAGGTTTAAACTTTATTTTTATTTGTCTCATTAAAAATGACCATTTGTTCCTTAAGAATAAAAATTTTGTTTTTTTAACAAAACAAGTAAATCATATCATTGCTTTATACTAAGGTTGAATATTTTGAAAATGAAATCATTGTTTTCATTTTGTAAATACAGTATGAAAAAAAGGTTCTTTATAAAAGATTAGATTATTTATGATATATACCATCAACTGTTGTGTCTAGTAGGGATTAATGAACAAAATGAGATATATATATATCTTATTGAAAATTATCAAAAATTTCTTAAACATAAGTTCCTCTTTTTTTTGTGACTATTTTTATTACATAGGAATTCTTATTCACAAATTAGACTAAGAAAAGGAATGTATAATCAAACCAATTCAGTCATGCATGTTAAATATATTTTTCTTCAAAAGATTGATCATATAATATAGAAATGTTTTATAGCTTATTTTTATACTTAATATATTATCAGCATCTCTCTACATTACTAATTATACTTGTACATTATATATTTACAGTAATTGTTTAATAGTTGCATAATCAAAGGGGTTTTGCTAAGCAGAAATATTTTATGAGTTGAATAGTTTAAGGATATGGTCCTTTAAAATTTTATATAAAGTAGGGAAGCTATGATACTATTTGTTATTGGCCATTATTTATATGCTTTTTACAATATTCAAAGCATAAATGAAATTAAAAGTGGAAGTCAGAACAGTTCCAGTTATCTTTTGTTTTGATATTGAAATTTAGTATAAGACAGAGTCCTAAAATATTAACTTAATCTTTATATTTATTTATAATCATTTACATACATAAACTCATGTAACTTTTTTTTTTTTTTTTTGGTACTGGGGATTGAGCCCAGAGGTACTTTACTACTGAGCCACATCTCCAGCACTTTTAAAATTAAAAAAAAAAAAAAATTATTTTGAAACAGGGTCTTATTGAGTTGCTTAGGTCCTGGCAAAGTTGCTGAGACTGACCTTGAACTTGAAATCCTCTTGTCTCAGTCTCCCTAGTTGCTGGGATTACAGTCATGTGCCATCATGCCCAGCCACTCATGTAACATTTTATCTTCAAATTACATAAAGCCTTTGGAGACTAAAGGTTTTTAGACATCTTTGTATCATCTATGCTGCCTAATATGTTGCTCTTCAAGTGTTAAAATGAATTACTAACTGTGACATAAAATAAAACAAAAAAGATTGGTAAACATGTAACTACAGATTTGACAAACATTTCTATGTTTTAATAATGTCATTAATAATTATATTAATAATGTTACTTAATGATGTTATTAATAATTAAAAATATATATTTTTAAAAAAGCCTGATTGACTCTAAGCTATTTTGCTTTCTGATAGCCTTTTCTTTAAAATTCCTGTTAGGTCTATATAACTGTATATATATTCTTTTTAAATTTCTTTTTAAAATATTTTTAGTTGTCGATGGTCCTTTATTTGATTTATTTATATGGGGTGCTGAGATTCGAACCCAGGGCCTCACACATGCTAGGCAAGTGCCTTGCCACTAAGCCACAACTCCAACCCCATGTATATATATTCTTAAATTATACTTTTTGTTACTAGGAGAAAGTACCATTGGTATTTGGTCACTTTTGCCAATATAATTTAAAATTATGATAAATGTCAGTGATCTACTGAGAATAATTTGATAAGCAGTTTGGACCAATGGAAATAAGAAATCCATAGTAGACTAGAGGCAGAGGACATACCATAGAACTGATAGTGTTTTCTATATGAAAAGGGATAAGGGTTAGAGAAATTGAAAAGGAAGATCAGATATATTACTTTAATAGAGAAATAATTGATAGCATGTTAGTTTATTTAATTGAATGTGGGAAACAAAGGAAAATAATTAGAAAGCATGATATTGGGGCTGGGTTAGGTTAACAGATTAAAGAAGTACTGTAAAATGGGGTTATGATGTGAAGAAAAGATCATGTCCAAAATAGTCCACATGAGCAGGTAAGCTAGTGAAGAATTCCAGTCATACAGATCTATTTCAATTTAAATCACATAGGTCAACACTTGAATAATGAGGACTTTCCTGTCTATTCTTATCTAAGTAGGTTTCTCTTGTTATTTTAGTACCTAGTTTTCTTCTTTGTATTAGAGAGAATTTAATTTGGTTGTTTAGCTCACTGTTTAGTTCTAAGGAAGAATTTTGGTAGGCAATATTCTTCCTGGTAGGAAGATTCAGTAGTTTTATTTTTACTGTTCTGATTAGGAAATACCATTTCAGTAGGTAGAGACCTACTGAAAGCAGTCTTTGAACCTCCTAATCTTAACCAGAAGTATTTGTACCTTGAATAAGTATTTCTGAGAAATTTATAAATTTATAAAAACTGTAAAGAATATATTCAAAATTGTTCTACCATAATTATGAAAGATGGGGCTGGGTTTTGGCTTAGTGGTAGAGTGCTTCCCATGGTTCAGTCCTTGGTACCACTACCACCACCACCACAAAACAAAACGAGAAAAAATAAATGAAAAAGTTTTTCTTAAAATTGTCAGGTTCTACAGGGAGGAAAGTCTTAAAATTTTTAATAACCAACAGTTATTTGGGGGTGTGGGAGTATAACCTAGTGATAGAGTGCTAGCTGGCATCGTGAGAGACACAGTTTGATCCCCAGCACCACAAAAAAGAAGAGAAAAAAAGAAGAAGGAAAAAAAAACTTCTTTGGTTAGCATTTATTAGACCTTCCAGAGTTGGGTTCAGCAACTATCTTTTTATTTTAGACCATTCACCATTTGAAAAATTTAAGAAAAGGACAAAGGAGATCTTCTGTTCTTGTAACTCACACTGATTTAACGCCTGACCAGATGGCAACACATGAAGTTCAGAGACACATTTCCCACCATGCCAATGCACTGTGTCATTTTCATATCGCAGCAAGCATCAACCCTGCGACAGGTAAAGGGTAGTATGGTTTTATTGCTTCTAAATGTGTTGAGGTAAGGTAAAAAATTGAAAAGTGTGACTAATTTTTATAACCTATTTTTAATTTTATGTTATTATACCATGTTCCCTGTAAAAATACTTATTAATTGGAATAAGAATGTGTGTGTATGTGTGTGTGTGTGTGTGTGTGTGTGTGTGTGTGTGTGTGTGTGTATGTTTTTGTTCCCTCTTCCAATATGTTTTGACTGGCCATTTGGAAGTAAAATGATTGATGTTGGTCTTCACTCCCTAAATACTTTGCAATATTACCTAAATATTTTAGAATTTAATTCTGTTTTTTTCTTTTCCTTCTTTCTGTTTTCTTTATTTATTTATTTTGGTGCTGGGGCTTGAACTTGGGTGCTTTACTGCTGAACTACATTCCCAAACCTTTTTTTATTTTGTATTTTGAGATAGGGTCTTACTAAGTTTCTGGGGGTCTCAATAAGTTGCTGAGGCTGGCCTCAAACTTTTGAACCTGCTGTTTCAGCCTCCCAAATCTCTGGGATTATTGGCATGCATCACCATGCCTGGCTCATAATTGTCAAATAAGAAGGGGATTTGTCTTCATAATCACAATACTATTACTGTATTCATGGAATATGGATAAAATAATATTATAAAATATATAGTTTATATTTAAACCTAGATTTTAAAAAAAAATACATTTGATTGTTATTTCTCTTTAAATTCCTCTAATCTAGAATAGTCCTTCTCTCAGTTGTCAAAAAAAAAAAAGTCTCTGGTCTCAAAAAATTGTCTCTCAATTGTCTTTTAGAATGTGTTGCAGTCTGAGAATGTTTTGCAGTCTGAATACTTGTCCGTTATAAAATTTAGGTTCAACATTTTTAGCAATAGTATGTACATAGGTAATGTAGTGTTCAATAGGATTATTAACTTATAAATCTTATTTTATATGAATTACTTCATTTTAATCATAAAATCAGGATTTTCCTCCTGATTAAGAAAGAAAGGGGGCAGGGGATGTGGCTCAAGCGGTAGCGTGCTGGCCTGGCATGCATGCGGCCAGGGTTCGATCCTCAGCACCACATACAAATAAAGATGTTGTGTCCGCCGAAAAGTAAAAAAATAAACATTAAAATTAAAAAAAAAAAGAAAGAATAACTTAGAGCTTTAAGATTGATATTTGTTACCAAATTCAACCAGAGTCTTCTATCTTAATAGACTTTCACTCCCTTTTGCAAAGGACAATTTTTTCTTTCTGTTGAATGAATAATTCATAATATGGATTCAAATTAAAGAGATTAATTTTTTGATTTATTTTGTTTCTCATGAACTTATCTATATCGTGGATTTCAGTTACCCAAATGGAGAAATTCTGCTATACTTAGAAATTTGTCTGCTTTTTGTATTCTTTTGTGGCATTATTTCCTCCCAACTTTTCAGGAAAGTTTTAAACATTCAGAAAAGTTGAATGAATAGTACAGTGAATACTTTTACATGTTCCACTTAGATTCAACAGTTGTTAACATTTCACACAGTTGTTTTATTCTCTCCATATACATGTGTGCATGTGTGTTCATGTGTGCATATGTGTGAGTGAATTTTTTCTTAATCTGCCCTTGTCATGGCACATCACCCTTACTACATAACTTTTAGCAGGTATCTCATAAGACTGAGGAGCATCTCTTACATGATCATAATATCATTATTATACCCAAGAAAATTACAAATATTTCTGTAATATCTAATATTCAATTCATATTTAAACTTCTCCAGTTATCTCATTTATAGCTTTTTTTTTTTTTTGCTTTATCTTTCCATTTCCCTATCTCCAAACCAGGACTCAATATATGGATTGGTGTATTTGGGTTTTAAATTAGTACTTTAATTTCATGTGAGTCTATATCATTAGTTCTTCTTTTTTTTTTTTTTTAATTTTTTATTGTTGGTTGTTCAAAACATTACAAATTTCTTGACATATCATATTCCACACTTTGATTCAAGTGGGTTATGAACTCCCACCTTCACCCCATACACAGATTGCAGAATCACATCAGTTACACATCCATTGATTTACATATTGCCATACTAGTGTCTGTTGTGCTCCGCTGCCTTTCCCATCCTCCACCATCCCCCCTCCCCACCTCTCTATCATTAGTTCTTAATATTTACATTTATCTTTAAATTCAATTAAGGTTTTTTCAAATATTGCTAGAATCATGTTGACTTATTGTTTAGCATCTTTTCTGTGTAAGTTTTTAATTAGTTATTATAAGTACTAATCATATTTTTAAAGAAATTAAAAAGTCATATTAAAATCTTATCTTTTTTGTTCGTAGATATTCCAAATGTCCTGATCGGCACTGCATTTAACATTGATGATGGAAATGGGGGATTTGTAGTTCACTGGTTAAACAACAAGGAATTTAATTTTACATCATCAACTGAAATATTTATGCATCAATTACGAAAACTTTCAGAAAAACAGTTAGATCATGAAGGTGATGAAACAGATAGAGAAGATGAAGAACGTTCACAGGAGGAAAGAGAAAGAGGTTTACATATGAAACTAGACCATGGTTAGTATCCTGTGTTCAGATTTTTCTATCTCTGAAGTTAACAACTTTCTTTTGTACAGCTTTTAGTTTGAAATATTTTCTTCTTTTTACTTTCCCATTTAGTCCATAAGTATTGATCATCTGCCATGGACCAGGCACACTGTGTTAATATTATTTCTCTCTCTCTCTCTCTCTCTCTCTCTCTCTCTCTCTCTCTCTCTCTCTCTCTCTTTGGTATGTATGTGTGGTTCTGGGGATCAAATCCAGGGAATGGTTCATGCTAGGCAAGTGCTCCTACACCCCCAGCTGAAAGTATATGTTTTGTTGTAACAAATTGCTTTGAGTAATATATTACTTTAGAAACTATATCCTTTTGGGGGGAATAGGTTTTGCTAATCTTAATAATAATGGTAATATGAGTGAAGTAGTAAATATAGTAGTTTTCAATTCAGACCAGAGAATAGTTTTCCTGACCATAAGTCAAAAAGGGGATTTTTTGTGGTTTCCAAAGGTAGGGTGCTATTTGTTTATAGTCTTAATGAATAAGTGAATTTTAATAGCATTATTTAATATGTATTCCAATAAATGTATTTTCTGATTCAGAATTATCCCTGGATAGAGAATCTGAGACTGGTACAGGATCATCAGAACATGAAGATGGAGAAAGAGAGGGAAGTCCTAGAATCTATTCACAACTTAGCATCTCAATGCCACTGCCTACAATCCTGCTTGATCGGAAGATTGAAATGCTACTAACAGAATGGAATAAGAATCCTGACATGCTTTTTACAATACATCCTGTAGATGGTACCTTTCTAGTGTGGCATGTAAAGTATTTGGATGAATATAATCCTGGAATATTTAGACAAGTCCAGGTATATTTTTCTGATGAAGCAGTTGTTATATTTCTTAAAAGAAGAAATAGATGCCATGTAGACCTAGCAGATTTTGTTTTTGATAAACAATTTAAAAAAGAGTATTTTTGCTTTTGAAGAGGACCAATGGCCATGCATTTTGCAAACCTAGTTAGTTAAAGAAAATGAATTTTGGATTTTTTTCCCCCCAGTACTAAACATTTGAATATATATATTTTGACTTTTTTTAGTATTTGTGGTATTTTGAGTAAAATTAAGAAACTATTTTGAAAATAAGACTCAGGATGACTCCCCTCCCCCCTGTACTCTCAGATTCATTAGCTAAATTAAAAGCTTTAATGTATTATGTTTCTCAACTTTAGTGCCATGTAGATCATGATCATTGGTCATTTTGATATACAGGCAAGGCATTAGAAACTTTTTTCTTCTCTCTTTCCTTAGGACATGAATACTGATATGATTATGCATAAATCAAAGATGGGGGTTAGACTGTAATGAGGTTGAAAATGATATGTTTTTGCTAGGAAGCTGGGATTTGGTATTTTGAAAATAGAATATTTTTGGAGGACTTTTTTGAGAAAAGGCAGATTCGTTACACTGAATTGTATAATTGTGTTTTTCAGGTTTCTTTTTCTTCTCGGATTCCTGTTGCATTTCCCTCTGGTGATGCAAGCTCTCTTAGTAAAAATATCATGATGTATGCCTGTATAAATGCTATGAAAGAGTCTCATCATACTCCATTACACCAGGAGCTGGTGTCTGTAGACAGTCCTCATGGATCACAGCCACACAAATCACACACTACAAATGTGAACATTTTAGCTCCCACAGTAATGATGGTCTCTAAACACATAGATGGATCTTTAAATCAGTGGGCAGTCACATTTGCTGATAAATCTGCTTTTACCACTGTTCTAACTGTATCCCACAAATTTAGGTATTGTGGTCATCGATTTCACCTCAATGACTTGGCATGTCATTCAGTTTTACCACTGTTACTGACATCCTCTCATCATAATGCTTTGTTGACTCCTGAATCAGATTGTCAGTGGGATTCTGACAGTAAATTAAACAGAATAATGGATCCTGTAAAAAATATAAAAGCTTTGTCAAAACAACCTCTCAGAAATGCAGCAACCCGTACATTTCATGACCCAAATGCCATCTACAGTGAACTTATTCTTTGGCGTGTTGACCCAATAGGGCCTTTGTCATACACTGGAGGAGTGTCAGAATTGGCTCGAATTAACTCTTTACATACCTCAGCCTTCTCTAATGTGGCTTGGCTTCCAACTCTTATTCCCAGTTATTGCCTTGGTAAGTGTTCATTTTAATTGTGAAATTAATAGAAGCTTTAAAACTGTTATTTGTTATACTCAAAATGATTTACCTTTTGTCATTACTAAGACACTTTTAATAAGTATCGGGATGTAGGCACCAGACTTATTTTTAGAACCTTTAAGCTTCTTTGTGATATTTTCCTTCTCATAATTTTCTTGTGAATTTTTGATTAATAATTTTATATTCATTAGTTGTGTCTGTTTAATTATGATTCTGGACCATAGTTATGCCTAAAGAGAAAAGTGTGAATATTTGTTTCTCATACTTTTTTATTGACTAATTTTTAGTCAATAATAAAAACTAAAAATTCAGCCAATAAACATTTTAATTCATATTTTTTCTTTCTCAGGCACATACTGCAATTCTGCAAGTGCTTGCTTTGTTGCTTCTGATGGCAAAAATCTGAGATTATATCAAGCTGTGGTAGATGCAAGAAAATTATTGGATGAACTATCAGACCCAGAGTCTTCAGTAAGTATTTGCTAATCATTATTAATACAGCTAAACTGATAAGGAACTTTCTTTTTATTTTGTCTAGGACCTTTATTTGTTAGTTGGTGTTTATGAATAAACATTATGTCTTGACTCTATATGACATACATATGGCAAAGTTTTTTGTCTTAATTTGTGTTTTCAAGGTACATGAATTAAAATTCCAGTCTATATATCACACATCAATACATTTACCATATATAAAGAATTTAATAAAGTCACACTATATGCATGTATAAATATACCACAGGAAGTTCCACCTTTATGTGTATCTGTAAAGCATCAATCAAGAATAAATAAATAGAAAGAGGGAAGATGGCGGCAAAGGGAGTGCATTAGCCCCATGTACCGCGTCACTGTGCGGGAGAATGACGAGTTAGAACGGCTAAAAGCTATCTTGTTAGGAATTTCCAGCAAAATCGGGGTGCTCCAAAACCTAGAGGAAGGATTTCCATCGCACGAGGATCAGCTACGGGGGCTCAAACGCGAGAGATTTGTCCGCACGGAGGGTCACGATGCTTATTCAGCAAATCACCCCGCGGCTAGCGTTTGTGGCGCGCGCTGGGAAACGACGAGATAGCAACGCAAAGATACAGCTCTGCGGGCTTCTGCCAGCTGTGCAATCACCATGCTCAGGGCTGAATTCTGGGTGTGAGACGGGGGAAGGAAGCGGTCCAATTCGGTTCTCCACACCGGTCAGACCACAGAGGAAGCCACCATCTTGGAGAGCTGACGTCACCATCCCTGTTTTCGACTGATCGCAGCTCATTCAGCCATAGAACAGGTAATTCAGGCTGCCATTCGCCTGCGTCTCGCAGATAAATTACTCAGGCTCAGTACCAAAGAACCTGCGGAAACTGCTTCTTGGAGCCTGCTCCTATCAGAACATACACTGAGCCTGGAGTGGCCGAATTCCGGCTCCCGGAACTGCTCTGGCCCAGGGCTAAAGAACCCGCGGAAACTGCTTCTCGGTCCGGGTCCTGCTGAATACTGTGGAGGTAAATACCAACCGAGCCTTCATAGGCAGTGGCAACAGGATTGAGATGGGGCTTGTGAGGGCCGGTCAGGACTCACCCGTTGCTTTGGTCACCCGGCAAAGGGAATGAAATGCTGCCATTCACATGGGATACTAACATGGCAGAGATCTGATGTCATCAGAAAGCGGCGGAGGAGAGAACTTCATTGATACCAGTGGCGACAGAAACAGTTGGTCTCCTGGTAAAGAAAGTGAGTCACAAACACCCAAGTCTCTCTCACTTTGTCATCAAGCCAGAGGGGCAGACTAGAGCCGCCGCCCGCACCCGGAACAGGCCCAGCGGCCCGCCGGCACGGTAGTCACGTCACCCCAATTGGAGTAGGGGCAGAGCAGAGCCGCCACCCGTGCCCGCAAGGTAGGCAGACCTGCGACCGACCGGCAGAACAGGCCCAGGGGTCCGCGGGCGTGGTAGGAGGGGCAGAGGAGAGTCGCTGCCCGCGCCTGCAAGGTAGGCAGACCTGCAACCGACCGGCGGATCAGGCCCAGCGGCCTGCCGGCGTGGTACACACGTCACCCCAATTGGAGTACGGGCAGAGCAGAGCCTTCGCCCGCGCCCGGAACAGGCCCAGCGGCCCGCCAGCGCGTAGTCACGTTACCCCAATTGGAGTAGGGGCAGAGCAGAGCCACCGCCCGCGCCCGGAACAGGCCCAGTGACCTGCCGGCGTGGTAGTCACGACACCCCAATTGGAGTAGGGGCAGAGCAGAGCCGCCACCCACGCCCACAAGGTAGGCAGACCTGCGACCGACTGGCGGAACAGGCCCAGCGGCCCGCCGGCATGGTAGACACGTCACCCCAATTGGTGTAGGGGCAGAGCAGAGCTGCCGCCCGCGCCCGGAACAGGCCCAGCGGCCCGCCGGCGTGGTAGTTACGTCACCCCAATTGGAGTAAGGGCAGAGCAGAGCCGTCGCCCGCACCTGCAAGGTAGGCAGACCTGCGACCGACCGGCAGAACAGGCCCAGCGGACCGTCAGCGTGGTAGACAGATCACCCCAATTGGAGGAGGAGCACAGCTGCTGTCCGCCCCTGCAAGGGAGACTTTGCAACTATACAAGAGCAATATAAATATATAGGGGGAAAATTTCAAAAACCCAACAGTTTCACCAAGCAGAAAGAAACGCGAGCAGTATGAAAAGACAAGGAAAGAAAGGACCACAAGCAATGCAGGTCAACTCAACTTTAGAAGAGGTAATAGCTGCAGCAGATGGAATGTCAGATAAAGAATTCAGAATATACATGCTTCAGATGATCTGTAGTCTCAAGGAAGACATTAGACAGCAAAATCAGACAATGAAAGATCACTTCGACAATGAATTACATAAACAAATCCAGGAAGCAAAAGATCAACTATACAGGGAGATAGAGGTTATAAAAAACAAACAGAAATCCTAGAAATGCAGGAAGCAATAAACCAACTTAAAAACTCAATTGAGAATACTACCAGCAGAGTAGAACACTTAGAAGACAGAACATCAGACAATGAAGACAAAGTATTTCAGCTTGAAAAGAACATACACAGCTCAGCAAGACTGTTAAGAAACCATGAGCAGAACATCCAAGAAATATGGGATAACATAAAGAGACCAAACTTAAGAGTCATTGGGATACATGAAGGTATAGAGGTCCAAACCAAAGGAATGAGCAATCTATTCAATGAAATAATACGAGAAAACTTCCCAGACTTGAAGAATGAGACAGAATCCCAAATCCTAGAAGCCTACAGGACGCCGAATGTGCAAAATCATAAGAGATCCACACCTCGACACATTATAATGAAGATGCCCAACATACAGAATAAGGAGACAATTTTAAAAGCTACAAGAGAATGGAAGCAGATTACATTTAGGGGTAAACCAATCAGGATAACAGCTGATCTTTCAACACAGACTCTGAAAGCTAGAAGATCCTGGAATAACATATTTCAAACACTGAAAGAAAATGGGTTCCAACCAAGAATTGTGTATCCAGCAAAATTAAGCTTCAGGATGGAAGATGAAATTAAAACCTTCCACGATAAACAAAAGTTAAAAGAATTTGCAGCTAGAAAACCATCTCTTCAAATCATCCTCGGCAAAACATTACAGGAAGAGGAAAAGGAAAATAACAATGAAAACCAACAGTGGGAGGTAGTACAGTAAAGGGAAAAAATAATCAAAGAGGAAAAAAAACAATGTTAAGTAACATAAATAAACAAATATGGCTGGAACAACAACCCATATCTCAATAATAACCCTAAATGTTAATGGCTTAAACTCACCAATTAAGAGACACAGGCTAGTAGAATGGATCACAAAACAAGACCCAACAATATGCTGCCTACAGGAGACACATTTGATAGGAAAAGACATACATAGACTGAAGGTGAAAGGTTGGGAAAAATCATATCACTCATATGGGCTTCGGAAACAAGCAGGAGTGTCCATACTCATATCAAATAAAATAGATTTCAAGCCAAAGTTAATCAAAAGGGATAAAGAGGGACACTACATACTGCTCAAGGGAACCATACACCAACAAGACATAACAATCATAAATATATATGCCCCAAACAATGGTGCAGCATGTTCATCAAACAAACTCTTCTCAAGTTCAAGAGTCTAATAGACCACCATACAATAATCATGGGAGACTTCAACACACCTCTCTCACCACTGGACAGATCTTCCAAACAAAAGTTGAATAAGGAAACTATAGAACTCAATAACACAATTAATAACCTAGACTTAATTGACACATATAGAATATACCACCCAATATCAAGCAGTTACACTTTTTTTTCAGCAGCACATGGATCCTTCTCAAAAATAGATCATATATTATGTCACAGGGCAACTCTTAGACAATATAAAGGAGTAGAGATAATACCATGCATCTTATCTGATCATAATGGAATGAAACTGAAAATCAACGATAAAAGAAGGAAGGAAAAATCATGCATCACTTGGAGAATGAACAATAGGTTACTGAATGATCAATGGGTTATAGAAGACATCAAGGAGGAAATTAAAAAATTCTTAGAGATAAATGAAAACACAGACACAACATATTGGAATCTATGGGACACATTGAAAGCAGTCCTAAGAGGAAAATTCATTGCTTGGAGTTCATTCCTTAAAAAAAGAAAAAAACAACAAATAAATGATCTCATACTTCCTTGAAAAATCCTAGAAAAAGAAGAGCAAAACAACAGCAAAAGAAGTAGAAGGCAAGAAATAATTAAAATCAGAGCTGAAATTAATGAAATCGAAACAAAAGAAACAATTGAAAAAATTGACAAAACTAAAAGTTGGTTCTTTGAAAAAATAAATAAAATCGACAGACCCTTAGCCATGCTAAGGAAGAGAAGAAGAGAGAGAACTCAAATTACTAGCATACGGGATGAAAAAGGCAATATCACAACAGACACTTCAGAAATACAGAAGATAATCAGAAATTATTTTGAATCCTTATACTCCAATAAAATAGAAGATAGTGAAGGCATCGATAAATTTCTTAAGTCATATGATCTGCCCAGATTGAGTCAGGAGGATATAGACAACCTAAACAGACCAATATCAATTGAGGAAATAGAAGAAACCATCAAAAGACTACCAACTAAGAAAAGCCCAGGACTGGATGGGTATATAGCAGAGTTTTACAAAACCTTTAAAGAGGAACTAATACCAATACTTTTCAAGCTGTTTCAGGAAATAGAGAAAGAAGGAGAACTTCCAAATTCATTCTACGAGGCCAACATCACCCTGATACCTAAACCAGACAAAGACACTTCAAAGAGAGAAAACTACAGACCAATATCTATAATGAACCTAGATGCAAAAATCCTCAATAAAATTCTGGCGAATTGGATACAAAAACCTATCAAAAAAATTGTGCACCATGATTAAGGAGGATTCATCCCTGGGATGTAAGGCTGGTTCAATATACGGAAATCAATAAATGTTATTCACCACATCAATAGACTTAAAAATAAGAACCATATGATCATCTCGATAGATGCGGAAAAAGCATTCGACAGAGTACAGCATACCTTTATGTTCAAAACTCTAGAAAAACTAGGGATAACAGGAACATACCTCAATATGTAAAAGCAATCTATGCTAAGCCTCAGGCTAGCATCATTCTGAATGGAGAAAAATTGAAGGCATTCCCTCTAAAATCTGGAACAAGACAGGGATGCCCTCTCTCTCCACTTCTGTTCAACATAGTTCTCGAAACACTGGCCAGAGCAATTAGACAGACGAAAGAAATTAAAGGCATAAAAATAGGAAAAGAAGAACTAAAATTATCACTATTTGCAGATGACATGATTCTATACCTAGCAGACCCGAAAGGGTCTACAAAGAAACTATTAGAGCTAATAAATGAATTCAGCAAAGTGGCAGGATATTAAATCAACACGCATAAATGAAAGGCATTCCTGTGTATCAGTGACAAATCCTCTGAAATGGAAATGAGGACAACCACTCCATTCACAATATCCTCAAAATAAAATACTTGGGAATCAACCTAACAAAAGAGGTGAAAGACTTATACAATGAAAACTACAGAACCCTAAAGAGAGAAATAGAAGAAGATCTTAGAAGATGGAAAAATATACCCCATTCATGGATAGGTAGAACTAACATCATCAAAATGGCGATATTACCAAAAGTTCTCTATAGGTTTAATGCAATGCCAATCAAAATCCCAATGGCATTTCTTGTAGAAATAGAGAAAGCAATCATGAAATTCATATGGAAAAATAAAAGACCCATAATAGCAAAAACAATGCTAAGCAGGAAGTGTGATTCAGGCGGTATAGTGATACCAGACTTCAAACTATACTACAGAGCAATAGTAACAAAAACAGCATGGTACTGGTACCAAAACAGGCGGGTGTACCATGGTACAGAATAGAGGACACAGAAACCAATCCACAAAACTACAACTATCTTATATTTGATAAAGGGGCTAAAAGCATGCAATGGAGGAAGGATAGCATCTTCAACAAATGGTGCTGGGAAAACTGGAAATCCATATGCAACAAAATGAAACTAAATCCCTTTCTCTCGCCATGCACAAAAGTTAATTCAAAATGCATCAAGGAGCTTGATATCAAATCAGAGACACGGCGTCTGATAGAAGAAAAAGTTGGCTACGATCTACATACTGTGGGGTCGGGCTCCAAATTCCTCAATAGGACACCCATAGCACAAGAGTTAATAACTAGAATCAACAAATGGGACTTACTCAAACTAAAAAGTTTTTTCTCAGCAAAAGAAACAATAAGAGAGGTAAATAGGGAGTCTACACCCTGGGAACAAATCTTTACTCCTCACACTTCAGATAGAGCCCTAATATCCAGAGTATACAAAGAACTCAAAAAATTAGACAATAAGATAACAAATAACCCAATCAACAAATGGGCCAAGGACCTGAACAGACACTTCTCAGAGGAGGACATACAATCAATCAACAAGTACACAAAAAAATGCTCACCATCTCTAGCAGTCAGAGAAATGCAACTCAAAACCACCCTAAGATACCATCTCACTCCAGTAAGATTGGCAGCCATTATGAAGTCAAACAACAACAAGTGCTGGCGAGGATGTGGGGAAAAGGGTACACTTGTACATTGCTGGTGGGACTGCAAATTGGTGCAGCCAATCTGGAAAGCAGTATGGAGATTTCTTGGAAAGCTGGGAATGGAACCACCATTTGACCCAGCTATTCCCCTTCTTGGTCTATTCCCTAAAGACCTAAAAAGAGCATGCTACAGGGACACTGCTACATCGATGTTCATAGCAGCACAATTCACAATAGCAAGACTGTGGAACCAACCTAGATGCCCTTCAATAGACGAATGGATAAAAAAAATGTGGCATTTATACACAATGGAGTATTACTCTGCATTAAAAAATGACAAAATCATAGAATTTGCAGGGAAATGGATGGCATTAGAGTAGATTATGCTAAGTGAAACTAGCCAATCCCTAAAAAACAAATGCCAAATGTCTTCTTTGATATAAGGAGAGTAACTAAGAACAGAGTAGGGACGAAGAGCATGAGAAGAAGATTAACATTAAACAGGGATGAGAGGTGGGAGGGAAAGGGAGAGAGAAGGGAAATTGCATGGAAATGGAAGGAGACCCTCAGGGTTATACAAAATTACATACAAGAGGAAGTGAGGGGAAAGGGAAAAATAATACAAGGGGGAGAAATGAATGACAGTAGAGGGGGTAGAGAGAGAATAGGGGAGGGGAGGGGGGATAGTAGAGCATAGGAAAGGCAGCAGAATACAACAGACACTAGTATGGCAATATGTAAATCAATGGATGTGTAACTGATGTGATTCTGCAATCTGTATACGGGGTAAAAATGGGAGTTCATAACCCACTTGAATCCAAGTGTGAAATATGATATATCAAGAACTATGTAATGTTTTGAACAACCAACAATAAAAATTTAAAAAAAAAGCAAAAAAAAAAAATGAATAAATAAATAAGCTCAGTATGGTGGTGCATGCCTATAATTCCTGCGACTTGGGAGGCTGACATGGAAGAAACTTAAGTTTAAAGCCAGCCTGAACAATTTAGCAAGGTTGTAAGCAATTTAGTAAGACCCTGTCTCATAATAAAATAAAATGGCCTAGGGATGTGGCTCACTGGTTACGTGTCCCTGGGTTCAATGCCTAGGACCAATAAACAAACAAACGAATGAAAGGAAGACCAGCAGAGTAGTGGGGGGAAAATAAGGGAGGAAAGGACAGGCAAGAAAGGGGGCACCAGGGACTGAAATGGAGTTAATGAAATTCAATGCATTATTTTGTCACAGTGAACCCAGTTACTATGTGTAACTATAATGCAGTAATAAAAGAAAAAAGAAATAATGTGTTTTGAAAAATCTGTGTTCCTGACATTTTTCACTCTCTAGTTTGATTCTTTTAATTTTGCTTTTCTCGAAAAATATTTTAAGGAATCTTTACCAAACTGTATGTTTAGGTTGAAAAATTTGAACTTTTTTCCAAGGTTGACTCACCTTTAAGAGGTCCTGTAGTGGATCAGCATTGTGGTTCAGTGGTAGAGTACTTGCCTAGCATGAGTGAGGCACTGGGTTCGATCCCTGGCACCATATAAAAATAAACAAATAAAGGTATCATGTCCATCTACAACTAACTAACTAACTAAATAAAGTTCTGTAGTTAGATTATGTTATCAATGGGTGATAGTATCTCATTCTAGTAGTTCTGTATATGAACTGGAAGTCATATGTATTAATTAATATGGAGATTTGAATAGTGAATTTTCAACTTCCCAATGAAAACATATTGTATAAATCAACTGTTCTGAAAAATATTTCCAGTATTAAACACTAAATACTGTTTTTGGGTGTCTGTGTACCCATAATTGTATAAAGGATATAAAATACAAGTTTTAGTGCCTACTTTTGAGGGCTTTTAATTTGGATGTGAAGACAAATTATTAATGAAATATTAAATAACAGTTAAAGACAGAAAGAAGAGATATCTAGGGGTGATATGTAATTCATTGCCAGAAGGATGTTATTAGAAGTGTTTTACAATTTAGAGGAATGAGAGATCAGGTTAAGGTGTATATTGAAGCCTTTTTCAAAGACAGTATTTTTGGTTTGTTTTTGATGAATAGGTAAGATTTAGAAAGATGATACTTTGTCTTTGCCTGGATGAAAGAATGACCTGAAATTAAGTGTGGAGGAAAATATGTGTAGAAAGCTTGTTCAGAGATAGAAAACCATAAGGGCTGAAGCTAAAGGTTTTGCATAGAGAAAGCCTAGAAAAGTACCATTATAGAATTTGAGTTGGAAGATAGTATTTTAAAGGTCATTTAGTCTGACAAGCCATCTGATGTTTTACTCCCTTCTACAACATTGTTGCCAGTTTTCTCATCTGGCCACCATTGAAGGAAACTCAACTCCAAATGCAGGTCATTCTGTCTTTGCATTACTTTTAGTATTAAATTGAATTTCATTTTCTATTGTAAGTCCTAGCTCCACTTGGAATAAGTCTAATATTCCTTGCATACTAGAGTAATTTGGATAATTGAATATAACTTATAACCCCTGAACCTTTTTTCTTCATGTCAAACCTGCTCTTCTCTCACAATTTCTTTAACTGTTTTAGTTTCAGACTTGACTGCTCTTGTGAGCAGATTTCAGTTTGTCTATACTAAGGCATTATAGGATGAATAGAATAAGTAGTATTATGATCTTTCTTGTTAGATATTGTTATATTTGGTGGTAATTACACATTTTTTGTAATTGATTAATATTGAGCTGAAGTTTTATTTTTGCAGTTAAGTCCTGTGTTCTCCATTCTGTATTTGTGCGTTTGAATCTGAAGTCAAAATATAGGCCAATTTTCCCTGTTATATTTTTGTCTTACTTAGTTCAGTGTAATAGTCTAACCTTTCATTATATTTTTGAATCCAGATTGTTATTCAGTATATATACTGCTGCTTCCTTATTTATGTCAGCAGCCTATTTGAAGAATGTTGTTTCTGTATATTCTAAGTCACATTTTAAAAAATGTTCAACAGGACAGATCTGAAGAAAGAGCCTAGCAATATACATTTGAAATCTTTATCCAGTTTTAATTTCTGGAATATTTTCTAGTTGTCCCAACAATTTCCATGAAGCAGATTATCATATACTTTTCTGAAATAAAATTTTTCCTGTCTACCAAATATTCTGTAGTAAAAGGAAGTAAAATTCATAAGAATGACTCATTTTAATGTATAAGTAGGCTTAATGTATAGGCCATAATGTCTCTTCATGGCTGAAACACTGTGCTAGATTGACATCAAGCCCTTTGGTCTGACTTATAGAGGTATGTTATTTTCCTTTTTGAAAATTGAAATATTTGTCTGTTTTGAGTTTTTTGCTACCTGTGGCATTCTCCATGATTTGGAGGGTTTGATCTTTTCTTATGGCCCTATTTGGTGTCCATTAAAGGTTTATTAGCTACCCTGTTTTGTTTTTAATGTTTCCTCTGAGGTTTACAATATGCATTTACAACCTCTTACAGTCTACTTTCAAGTAATAAAAGTGTGATTTAAACAACTTATGACTATCCTTTCATTAGTCTCCCTCTTCCTTTTGTGTTGTTTTCAGCATAAAAGTTCTTTACATGTTTTGTTAGGTTTATACCTAGATATTTCTTTAATTTTAGTCATTGTAAGTGGTTTTTATTTTAAATTTTGGTGTCTGTGTATTCATTACCAGAATACACAAACATGGTATATTTTTAAATGTTTGTCTTATATATTGCAATCTTGCTTAACTCAGATATTAAATGTAGGAGGCTTTTTTTGGGAGGAGGTTAGATTCCCTTGCATTTTCTCTACAGATATAATCTCATTATAAATAGGAAGTGTTTTCCTTTTTAATCTATATGCCTTTATTTAAATTGCTGGAGCTTGAACCCCAAAACCTTGCACATGCTGGGCAAGCACTGTACAACTGAGCTATACTTCCAGTCCTATTTTCCTTATTTTGTTGCACTGGCTAGAACTTTTGGCACTATGTTGAATAAAAGGGATGCAATTAGATGTTCTTGTCTTGTTACCATTTTTAAAGGGAAAACATGCAGTGTTTTAGTATTAAGTCTGTTAGCTGTAGGTATTTTAGTTGCTGTTTACCAAGTTGAGAAAGTTTTTCTAAGTTTGTTAACTTCTTGATACTTTTTTTTAAAGAGTCTGCTTTTTGTTTCCTGAGCTTTTTGTTTTTGTGTTGTTTCCTTCTTTTTATTTTTATTGATGTCAGCCTTTATTGTTCCCTTCCTTCTGCTTACTTTGAGTTTTTCTTTTCTTTTTGGTTCTACTTTTTCTAGTTTTAAAAGCTTAAATTGTTAATTTGAAACTTTCTTGTTTTTTAATATATGTATTTAGTGCTATGAATTTCCTACTTGAAATTTCTTTAAACATTTTTATATGAAGAATTTTCATTTTCATTTAACCCAACATATATTTTAATTTTCCTACTTGACCCCTTGATTATTTAGGAGTGTGTGATTTAGTTTGCAAGTGTTGGCCATTTTCCTGATTTCTAGTTTGAATCTATTCTGGTAGTAAAATACACTATATGATTTTGTCCTTTTAAATTTGTTCAGGTTTGTTTTATGATCCAGATATTGTCTTTGTGTATTTCAGCACTTGAAAAGAAAGTATATTTTGTTGTTGTTGGATAGAGTGTTCTGTAAATTGTGGATTCTATTCTGACTGATGTTATTGTTGAGTTCTGATATATCTTTGCTATCTAATTTTTCTATCAAATATTGGAGAAGGATGTTGAATTATCCAACTTTAATTGTGAATTTGTCTGTTTTTTCCTTCTAGTTCTAAAAGTTTTTGCCTAACATATTTTGCAACTCTGTTTCTTGGTGCATATATGTCGAGTTTTTTTAAAATTTTATTTGTGCTTTTTAGATATATGTGGCACTAGAGTATATTTTGACATATTTATACAAACATGGAGTTTTATCTTATTCTAATTAGGCTCTCAAGTCTTGTGGTCATATATAATGTTGAGATTCATTGTAGGCAAGTTGTCAGATTCATTCTACTATCTTTCCTATTCCCATTCCCCCTCCCTTCCCTTCATTCCTCTTTGTCTAATCCACCGAGCTTCTATCCCCAACCCCTTGTGTATTAGCATCTGCATATCAGAGAGAACATCCGGCCTTTGGTTTTGGGATTGGTTTATATTACTTAACATGATAGTCTCCAGATCCATTCATTTATTTGCAAATATCATAGAGTCATTCTTCTTTATAGCTGAGTAATATCCCATTGTGTATATATACCACATTTTCTTTATCCATTCATCAGTTGAAGGGCACCTAGATTGGTTCCATAGTTTAGCTGTTGTGAATCCAGCTGTTATAAACATTGATCTTGTTTGAAATCAAGGTGTTGTCAAAGCCATGCTTTCTCTGAGTCTCTAGGAGAAAATCTTTCCTTGGCTATTCCTAGTTTCTGGGTGTTCCTCGTAATCCTTGAGGTTTCTTGGATTGTCATTCTATCACTTAAGTCTGCTTTTCTGGGTGTCTCTGTGTCTTCTTCCTTCTGAGTGTCTCTGTGTGTCTTTTCTTCTTAAGATACCAGTCAATAGATTTAGCAACAACTATAAAATACTATGACCTTAAGTTATACCCGTAAAGACCCTATTTGCAAATAAGGTTACATTCTGAGATTCTGGATGGACATGACTTTTAGGTAACACCATTGAGCTCAATACATTAGCTGACTTGTTTTTTTCCTTATCAGTTATATTTGTTGTTGCTTAGTTAGGAAACTTTAAAGTCTATTGAGCCTCCAGATGCTCTTGAGCCATTTTGATTTTCAGAGCACTGTACTCTAAGGAATTCTAGAGTTATTGCCTTTTAAAAATAAAGTACAGAGCTTTGCCCTTATTTTTTATATTAAACTCTTAAGATGATATGATTAGTTTTGTCAAGTTCCTTATTTCTGCTCACTTTTTTTTTTTTTGTAAGAGCAGCTGTTCTGGTTACTTCCTCTACTAATTATGAGTCAGTGTAGCAAGAAGTTGTCACATGCTTTTCTATTCCTCAACTTAGAATTTTAGTAGATGCTGAGTAAAGGCCAGCTTTTTTTTCAATAATAGATATTGAAAATATTTGAATTTTGTCCTGTAGATAGAGAGGTGGATTTAGGGGAGAGGTGGATTGAGGGGATAATGAAAGCGTTTGGGCAGAGAATTAAAGTGGTTACTTTGTGGGATGGAGTAAACTTGGTGTGTACTAGAAGCATGGAGATAGCAAGGAATTGTTTTGAGATCAACTAGATGTTGGAAAACCTGAGCTACAGTGGAATTTGGTAGATAGTGGAAAGGGGAGAAGAGCAGTACTTACTAGTTGCTTGAATATGGAGACAAAGAGATGATTCTGAGATTTCTAGTTTGCAATAGTGGCTCCACAAGTGTGGTAATGTTGGTGAGGTATTTATGAAAACTTAAAATTGGGATACACTGAATATGAGGTAACTATAATATTAGATTCCTAAGTATGGTTTAGATGACTGTTTTGTAGGCAATTAGAAATAATTCCTAGTGTTCCACATTAACTACTAGTATACATTTGGGATTTGTTATTACAAAGACAGTACTAGAAGTCATTAGACCTGTACAGGCATTAATGATAATTAATGTACATAAATGTGACCTTTAGTCATCAAAAATTTATATTTACAAACTATTTATGAGAGCAGGGTTATTCAGATATTTCAAAAATTTCCTTCTGAAATATCAAAGATTTTGTTGCCTAAAACAAATGTTTGACCAGACATAAAAGAAAAAAAAAAAAACCCACAAATGTTTGCATATCTTTGC
Organism: Marmota monax; assembly: GCF_021218885.2. Taxonomy (NCBI): domain Eukaryota; kingdom Metazoa; phylum Chordata; class Mammalia; order Rodentia; family Sciuridae; genus Marmota; species Marmota monax. The sequence goes on along the minus strand of NW_026693777.1, from coordinate 52,577,899 downwards.
CCAGTGATGCCAGGGCAGCAAGATCCATTCATTTGAAAATTTTTTAGGAAATGCTTAATGAGGTTGTCTGTAATTGAATAAAGGAGGAGACAAGGATGGTGTTGTAGGTGCTGCTACTACTAAAAATGTGTTTGGAGTACCAACCATATAACATGTAATTTGTTTTCATTCATTTATTTGTTTAATCTTTTTTTTTTTATTGCGAACCCATGCTGCATAAGCTGTGGTACATTCCAGAATAAGTATATATTGTACCAAGTGCTGAGAGTGTTAAAATGAGTAGACATAGTTTTTACCCTTAAGGTATATATTTGTTGGGTATATAAATACATGCATTGTGTAATAAATGCTATGTTAGGAGGACAAAAAGGCCACTATAGAATTTGAAATGCAATTAAATGACCTCCACTTAGCGAGCTCCCTGGATGCTGTCCTTCCTTCTGCAGAACATAAGACTGATGCACCAAAGTAGTATACTAGGCCTTATGGATTCTAAAAGTTGAGTTGTAGTCTTAATAATAACAATAACAAGCTTTATCTAGTGATTATTTTGTGCCAATCACATTTCTAAATGCTTTTCATATATTAACTCATTTAATATTCCTAATAACCCTATGAAGAATATAATATTATCATTACACTTTAGAGCAGAAGACACTGAAGTATAGGGAAACGTAACTACTTGTGCCATTTAGTCAGGTAGTAATGGTAGAGCCAGGATTTGAGCCCAGGCCACCTCCCTCAGCTATTATCTGGGTTGTTGACCACATCTTGAGAGCCAGTTTTGTTCATTTCCAAACTTGTATTTGTCAAGTTGTTTACATTTTTATAAGTGTGATTATAACAATGTAATTTAGTTAAATATTTTATAAATTGATGAATTGTGAATGTGAAAAATGTGTTTTTATTAAAAGAACAAGTGATTTGGAAGCTATTTTGCTAAAAATAATTTTTTAAATTGGACATGGAGAAGACAACTATAAATTCAGGGGATTTTTTTTTTTTTAAAATAACACTCAATTGCTTTGTGTAGGTATCTTTGTGTTTTTATTTCAATTTAAAGAATTGAAAAATATAGCCAGGGCCTTACAGGGATGTCATAATGTTATACAAAAGAAAGGTCTATTAGCAAACCATACTCAAAGGCCTTGACTCTACACCAAAATTTTGGTTGTTTATGTATGTTTATATTTTACATAAAACAATGTTTAAGCTGTACATTCATTATTTTTTTAAAAATGATTCCCTGGGTTAAATGACCTAGCTGAGTAATTTGTAATTTATCCTTTCTTTGTCCCAACTATGTCAGATAAGAGAGCTTTTCATACACAATAGTAACAACTAAGCCAAGATTATATAGTCTAGATTGTGGTGGTTAGGAAACACTTTCTGGTGGAGATGATATCTGAGATGCGATTTATTAAATTAGTGTGGATTGAAAGTGAAGGAGGAAAAGAATAGGGTATAGGGATAATAGCAATTAAAAATGCACAGAGTTATAAGAATGCATAATAGTGTTTGGTCAGTGATGGACTGCATATATCACAGTGATCCCAAAAGATGATACTGGAGCTGGAAAATTCTTGTTGCTGAGTGATGTCATTCATAGCTATAGTAACTTCATATAGCAACACATTACTCATGCATCTGTGGTAATGCTGATGTGAACAAACCTACTGTACTGCTAGTCATATAAAAGTGTAACATCAGTTATTTACAGTACATGATACTTGATACTTGATAATGATAACATATGACTGTGCCCAACAACCTCCTAACTTTGTCTTCATATTTCATTGATTTATGTATTTACTGTAGTATGTGTTTTGTGGTTACTTTAGACTGTACTCTTACTTATGAAAAATATACCAAGTTTACTGTAAAACAATATGCTGTGTTATGCAGTAGCAAGCTCATACATCTCTTGATTCATCAAGATGCTGTGTACAGTGATTGAACTACACCATCTAGGTTTGTACAAGCACATGCTGTGAGGTTCATACAACAATGCATTTCTCAGAAAGTTTCCCTATCATTAAGCAGCATACAACTGTATTGTAGTTTATTCAGAAATGGCTTAGAATATAAATGGCTGTTGGAAATAGCTGAAACTTGATAAGCAGGTAGAGAGGCTAGATTGAAAAAATTGTATTTCTCTTTTTGTGATTCTGCTCTTCTTTCTTTCAGTCTATTCACATTATAGGAGTTAGAATGATGCTTTAAAAATATAATTCAGATAATATTATTCTTCTAAGCCAAAGTCTGTACAGTGACCCATGAGGCCCTTATGCTTTTACCTTCCCTCCCCCATTGGCCCTCTTATTTCTTTTCTTCTTTCTTCTTTCTTCTTCTTCTTCTTCTTCTTCTTCTTCTTCTTCTTCTTCTTCTTCTTCTTCTTCTTCTTCTTCTTCTTCATTATAGATGGACACAATATATTTTTTCTTTTTTTTTTTTAATTTAACAAATGTTTATTTACCTACTTTGAGTCAGATATAAATGTTACATATAATATTAAGGTCCTTATCTAGAAAAACTCATGACAAGGGAAACTTCATTTCCTTCAAATAGCATTTTCAGGAAACAAGTTAAAAGATCTAAATTATCCAGAGTTGCATAATTCATTCTGAAAGAAACAAAAAAACCCACCATACAAAAATAAGAAATAAGCAAGTCTATTTCCTTGTAGTTGCTATTATATTTTTATAGGATATTGAGAATATGAATTATTTCATTGTTTTGAAAACTATTTTGCACTTAAAGATTAAAAATTATTATGAGACAATTTCCAAATTATTTAGAAAATTGGACACAATATCTTTATTTTATTTTTATATGGTGCTGAGGATCAAACCCAGTGCCTCAAACGTGCTGGGTAGGTGCTCTACCGTTGAGCCACAATCCCAACCCTCTTCTTATTTCTTGATTCTGTATTTTTAATACATGTCCTCTTGGTTATTTTGGCTTCCTCCCTGCTAACTTCCTGGATGGTCCTGGAATGTGCCTAACAACCTCCCAACTTTATCTTCATACTTTACTCTTCTCTCTGGGTTCTACCCCCAGGTATCCACATGTTTTTATTTTGTGGTCATTAGTCAAATGAGGCCTTCTTTGACCATTTCATCCCACTGCTCCCTGTTTACTTTTCTACTTTGTTTTTTCCTGTAGTACCATCTGATGAACAATTTGTTTATTTATTTGTCTTTTTTCATTTGAATGTTAAGATAAGGGTGGTGCTGTATCCTCAGTGTCTGATACCCGAGAAGCACTTGATAACTATTGTTGAGTAAGTGAATGAATTAAAGAACATCATATTGAAGAGTGTTATTATCTGTTGAAGGCAATGGGAAGCTAGCAATCTGATTTGTATTTCATTAGCAGACTCTGTTAGCATGTCTTTTCCTCATCCTTTTTCTTTTTTTCTCTGAAAATCTTCACTATTTGGAAAAGATAGCTAGGTGTTTTGATTTGTATGCTTTTGATTACTGAAGAAATTGACTGGTCTTTCATACATTCTTTAGGATATTTTTATGTATGTAGGTATGTATGTTTGTGGTACTGGGGATTGTACCCTGGGCCTCCATATGCTTAGCAAGTTCTGTACCACTAAGCTACATATCCAGGCCTATATTTCTTTTACTTTCTTTAAAAAAAATTTTTTTTTAGTTGTAGATGGACACAATACCTTTATTTTGTTAACTTATTTTTATTGTGCTGATGATCAAACCCAGCACCTCAGTACCTCATACATGCTAGGCAACAGCTCTACCACTGAGCTATCCCCCCAACCCCCTGTATTTCTTTTTTGAACTGCTTGATTTTGTTCTTTGTGGGAATATAGCATTTAAATGCAACAGCAAAACTGTAGTACTAGGAGAGAGAGCGTGAAGACCTCTGTGTTTCATGAAGAACACATTGTTAAAGGTTGCACTTTCCTAGTGAGAGACAGACAGTACTACCTTAACTTAGTCTCTGGATCTTTCTGGGTCTGAGTGAGAAATAGATGACACATTCATAAAGATGTAACTGAAGAGAGTTAAGTGCAAGAACTCCTTACAAGATGTGTATATGATTGACCCAGAAGAGCTAGTAAAGCACTCAGGATCTAGTAACAGGATGAATTGTCCAGTGGTAGGTAGAGTAAAGGGTTCTCAAAGATGTTCACATATGCATGCCCAGGACCTGTGAATATGTTACTTCAAATGACAGAGATGCTTTGCAGATATGAAAAAGTTAAAGATCTTAAAATATGGACATTATCCTGTATTATTTGGATGGGCCCATCTAATCACGTGAGTCCTTATAAGTAAAGAAACTTGCCTGACTATGGACAGAGAGAGATTAACAGAAGAAGAATGATATCAGGACTGGCATTGCTGGCTTTGAAGATGGAGGAAGGGAGCAATGAGCCAAGGAATGTGGATAGCCTTTAGAAGCTTGAAAAGGCAAGGAAATAGACTGTTCCCTAGAGTCTCCAGAAGGCATGCAGCCCTGCTGATACCATGATGCTAGTTTACCAAAAATGGCTTCAGACTTCTGACTGCCAGAATTGTAAGATAATATGTTAATTTTTTTAAAACCACTAAATTTGTGGTGATTTGTTGCAGCGGCAATAAGATAAATAATATATGTACTTATGCCTGAAGGGATAAGAGGGAAATAGGAAAGTACCAAGACCTAGTGAGTGCCAGAGCTATGGAAAATGAGCACTACTGGAACTGTGGGGAGCAGAGAGAATATATACTCCTACCCTTTTTTCATTTTTTTTTTCCTCTAATCTCTGGCCAGTGACTCCCATTGATTGAATTTTACCTGAAGCAGAAGAGGGCATAGGAGCTGGGTGATATGGTTCAAAGGTCAACCTCCTGGAACCCAAAGCAAGACCAGGAATTTGGAAAATATATCAAGGATTGGATGCAGATAAAGCATAGCTAACAAAATCTATTCCTTTAGCATCTATTTCTGTTTTTTATTTAAATGAAGAAACTTTTTCTCCAAACTAGGGGAAATACAAATTCTCATTAGGCATTGTATCATTGTGTAATGATGCCAGTTTAGTCATAATCTCACTTGGAGCCTGAATTGTAGTTGTTAACCTTCGGAACTGTCACTGCTTATGGGGATAAGCAGTGACATATCCCAGCTTATGGGGATAGGAATTAAAAATTCTACACGTGAGTTATTAGGTGGTAACTCCAGCCTTTAGTTTGCAGATATGGGTATTTTGCCTGTGGAGGAAATGATGGCATCTTTTTTGGTAATTAATTGAAGATATATGCTGCAGAAGGCAGCACACTTCCCCTGCCACAAAGGAAAGTATCCCCTGGTGGTACTCTGACTTCGGGAGACATTCTACTGTTCTGTTAACATCAAATTGCTGCCAGATGAAGAGCCACACTATAAGCCTGATACATTTTGTGGCAGGAGACACATTGCCCTCTTCTTCCAGCTAAACTGGGATTAGGGTGAATGAGGCACTCACCTTGGGTGCAGAATTTAATGGGACACCAAAAATGTTAGCAGTTGTGGTAAACAATATTTTAAATAATCAAAATTAATATAAAAAAAGAAACCTGTTGAATAATGTACCAAAAATTTATATAAAGACATGATCCAGCAAGGCCATGATAAGTTGTATTGGAGCCTGAAGCTAAAAGAAAAAATGTGTACCTCTATAAATATATGTTTCTGTGTTTTTTCAATGTTATTTTTTCCTGGAACACTCACATATTGAAAATAATGAGAATTGAAAAGTAAGTGTATTAAAACTTTCAACATTAAGTTGAAATATCTTATTTATATCAAAATAATATTTATTATAATTTTATTTTTTTTGGTTGTAATAGAAGTAGATTCTTCAATAATATTATCAAAATATTAAAAAACTAAAAAAAAGGAAAAGAAATCCCCCCAAACAAAAAAAATCTATTTCTTGACTTATCTCATTTTCTCATTTTCTGTTGAGAGTTGTAAGTTACAACAAATGAGAAAAAGTAATTCAGAATTATGTTCGATATGAATATCAGGTAGGAGGTATGAATATAGTTCCTGAACCTGAAAATGAAAAAAAAAAAGACAGTGGAACTGCACAAATTATTAGATGTAATATTGAAAAAGTGCATATCAGATAAAAAAGTAACGATTATAGAAGATTATAGGCACCTGTATTAATTTTCCTATTGTTGCTGTAACAAATGTATTATCAGATGTATTCTCTTATAGTTTTGGAGGTCAGAAGTTCTAAAATCAAAGTGTTGACAGGATTGTATTCTCTGTAGAAGTTCCAGAGAAGAAAATATTTTCTTGCCTTTATTAACTTCTAGAAGCCATTAGTATTTCTTTGCTGTTGGCCCCTTCTCCGTCTTTAAAGCTAGCAGCATAGCATTTTCAAGATTCCTCTGGTTATTGCATCTGTTGTCATATCTCTTTTTCTGAATCTAATCCTTTTGCCTCCCTCATATACATCCTTGTGGTTACATTAGTCCCAGTCGAATAGTTCAGGATAATCTCCCCATTTTAAGATTCAGAGTTTACTCACATCTATAAAAGTCTCTTTTATAAAATAAGGTAGCATATTCATAGGTCCCAGCAGACATGAGGAGTAGACATCCTTGGAGGAAGGGCACATTATTCTAATTATCACATCATACTAATTTTATGCTTAAATTGGAGATATAAAAAAATTAACTGAGGTATCTATAGATTTCAATTTTTAAATAGATGAAAGTTTTGTTATGTGGATATATCTGGTTTACATAAAGCAGCCACTGACTTGGTTCTTAAATATTGAAAGTTTAAATTCTATAGAAGTTCATCTGAAATAGTTTTAAGTGGCATGCAGTGTTGATATTTTGTAATGTAAAATTAACTTTTTGTTTGGATCTTTGAAAAGTGATGCACAAATTTTTCTTAGTGTAATATCCAAATTTTAGAATGGACTTGAGATTTTTTTTTTATAGTTGGTTATCCTACAAAATAAGTTTCAGTGAGCAGTTAAGCAATTAATTAAAAATTACCTGAGGCTACCACTTGGTCAAGAGATATTATCAAATAAGGGAGTTATTTTTATTGAAAACAAAGAAGTAGTTTCTGAAAGTTTTTTTTTTTTTGTACTGGGGAGTGAATCCAGGGGCGCTTAATCACTGAGCCACATCCCCAGCCCATTTGTTTGTTTGTTTGTTTATAAAGTCTTACTGAATTACTTAGGGTCTCCCTAAGTTGCTGAGGCTGGCTATGAAGTCATGATCCTCCTCCTTCAGTCTCCCAAGCTGCTAAAAGTATTATTATGGAGTTTGTGTCCATTAAACCCAGAAAAATTGTTATAATGAATCTTGTTTTGAGTATAAATAAATTAAAACTTTAATGTTTTCAATTTTAATATACCTGCTTTTCAGTATTTTTCAACTGCTTTAATGTGGAAAAAATTAATTATTAAAAATCACATAGAAACATGTCTGTACAGTTTTCCTTTTGCCTCAGGCTAGAGACACTATTAGAACCTATATTTAAATTTTTAAATATTTTATTCATTATGGATTTTTGTATTAATTTTAATTTAAAAATTGCATTAAAATATTATTTGTCATAAGTTTTTTGGTTCTTTCTAAAATTTTGTGCCCAAGGTAAATACTTTACCTTCATCACACTGATTCCAGTATTATCTTCCACTGTAAAACGAATTTGTTAGTAAAGAGTGAAGTTGAGTGGGATTCTGTAGATTGAATAAGGTTTTTGGTAAGTCCACTGGTTATATAGTACTAGCAGAGAGTTGTGAGCAGGAAATATAAATCCTTAGCTGGAACATGTATCTGTTTCTCTGAGGGAATCTCAAGTCTTGGCTACGTACTGGAAATACCTGGAAACTTATGATGATTAGATTACACCCTAGATTGACAAATCAGTCTCTGTGATTGGGGCCTAAGTATCAACTATGGAAAAACTCTGCAAATGAGTCAGTGTGGATCAGCCACTATTGAGAATCACTGATGTATCACAATCCTTATTTTGTGTGCACAAGAATTTGGAGATCCTGTTAAAATGTGGATATATTACTTTGAGACCTGAGAGAGCATTTATAAAACATTTCTTGTTGCTGTTGGCCCATTGACCACATTTTGAATAGCAAAGCTTTGTTGTGTGCTAAAGAAATTCTGATAGTTTAGCTTCAAAAATTGTAGGCTACAGTTAATATTTCAATGAATAAACCAAGCACACTGTCAACACCATTGTAAGTGTTTAACCTAGTACTTTAAATCCTCAATCTTGGGTGAATGTATTTATATTAACAAATTCAACCCTACCCAACCACTTATATTCCCATATATGTTCCCTGGAATCCTACTGATAAAAATGTAAAGACCCTACAACTCCTGCATGGATATTGTTTTATCTTAGAGCTGTCTTTCGGATAAGTTGGGATCTACATTCATAGCCAAGAGGCAGTGAAAGATAGTGGAGATGCGTGCTGAGGAGAATGGGTATCTTTTTTTGAGGTGAATCTCTCAGGTGAAGTTATGGAAAACTTTTTACTCAAGAGAAAGCTTCTTGGACTGTGGTAGAGGGAAGACTCTATTTTGTTTCAGCAGAAAGTTTGGGAATTTTGTGGATCCAAAGTTAGGTTTTATGTATTAATTCAGACATCCTCATCCTAAGATGCAGAGTCCTAGTTCTTCTCAATCATGACCCCTACCTTTGACCTGGCAGGGTTGTACTTTTAAGTGGTGTTGCATATCTGCACACCACACACTTAGGCTTTGGGCTAGATCCTTAGTCACATCTGTTTTGAGCTTTAAGCTTGCAAACACAAAGAAGACATGTTAGAACTATGCTTTGAAGTTACGTAATATTTATGTAAACTGTCAGTTTTTCTAACTTTTTGATGTAATTTTAAAAGTGAAATTGAATATAGAGAGTTGAAATATTTCCTTGAATGTATTTGTTGCCATGTCAATCAGTGAATATTTAGTGCTCAAGATACTATATCATATTGACAGTAGATTCATAAATTTATTGATTAGTAACATTTGTATGTTTTTATTTACAGAAACTTATTGGAGAAGTGTTTAATATTGTGAGCCAACAGTCTACTGCTCGACCTGGCTGCATTATTGAACTTGATGCAATAACTGACCAAGTAAATGCTTGTGAATTGGTGATATTAATAGACATGTATTCCAGAATGTTTTAGATGCATATATTTCAGTCTGAGAATAATTATCTTTTGATACTAAATACAGTCAACTTTCGTTGATACCCATAGTGAAACTCTACTAATGATATAGAAATTTTTATTTTCCAGTTGAATTATATTTGGTTCCTTTTCTCCTGTAAGGAAATTTGATTCAGTCAGGGAAACTATGATCTTGAAATTGAAATGCTGAGGGAAAATATGGAGGCTCAGGTTGGGAGTTTTACTTTTATGTGATTAACCATTTCAACTCAGTAGGGGGTGGGTGACCTCAGCTATACAGTGTTTGCTTTTTTAGCCTTCAGACTTGGTATTTTTATGAGGACCATTGAGATGCAGATGAAAATGGGATCAAAGTTTATCGTATTCCTTTGTGTAGGCAGCATTCCTCCCCAGCTAGGAAAGAAGGAGAAACCTTCTCCCTGCAAGGAGTTTGTAAAACCCATTTAGACCTGAGGATATTTGTTTCTTCAGGATCATGTTTATGGACTAAGGTATAGAACTACTATAATCATTTAAGTGTAAAAATTATGATTACTTTGGTGAGGAAGTTACCAAATCTTTTGAACAAGGAAATAAAGAAAGAACCAACTATATTTAAAAACAAGTATAGAATTATGTCATAATTTTTCCATGGAGCTTTGTACATTCTGTGGTAATCATTCCCACTATGTAGAGAAATTACCCCAACAGCTCTTGGTAACAGAACTGGAGCTGCTAGACTCAAATATAATTATTAATGGCACCTAGGAAATCCTTTACTTTTTTTTTTTTTTATCCCCAAGCTCTTTGCTTTTGCTTTAAATTCAACCTATGATTTCCTTTTTTTAATTCCCCAAGGACCTGGAAGATGGGTGTTGTCTTCTTTCCCATAGATATCTTAATTTTTAATGAACTGGATGTTGAGTTTATCCCCTACTTTGGTCCCTCTGCACTTTTTACCATGAGTCTGACCTAGTATTCTTTTTACTTCATACTTACTCTTGATTTATTTCCTGTCAGCTTAGGCTGTTCTTAACACAATGGTGGTAAACTGCAAGCACTGATAAAATGACTTAGGCTTATATGACAAAGTTTAAAATTCATTCTCTATTTGTTCCCACTATGTTCTATGATTTCTGTATCCATGAAGACACCACCTTTTCCCCTCCCTTCCTTCCTTCCTTCCTTCCTTTCTTTTTAAAATATTTTTAGTTGTCAATGGACCTTTATTTTATTTATTTACTTATATGTGGTGCTAAGAATCAAACCAGAGCCTCACACGTGCCAGGCAAGCACTCTACCACTGAGTCACAAGCCTAGCCCCTCATTTATTCTTTTTTACTTGAGAAGGTATCCTTTGATATTTTGAATGCAAAGAGAGTTTTTATGTTTCTACCTGGAAAGACATAAAAACACCCTTTAACTTTCATAAAATCTTTGTGGTACAACCTAATATTATATTCCTTTATTTCTTTCTATGTAAGGAGGCTGATTTTCCTTTTTTTTTTTTTCCTAAAATCATAACTTACTTCATCCAGTGCCAACACAATCATAGCTGCTTCCCTTTCTTTAAAATCTGTGGGCAGCCATCTAATTGTCTTGACACACATTCGCAATATGCTTTTGTTTGGGTCTAGCCTTTTCCTTGAATTTCAGCTCACCTTTGTGATTCTGCATAGCCCTTTATGATTATCTTTTCACCATGTAGTCCCCAAACTGTGATCATGTAGCCTAGCAGCAATCCTCCTTACTTATAGTAAATATGTTTCTTTAGAGGTATGTCATCCCACTGGCTATTAATAGGATAATGCATCATTCCCACGAGATAGGTTGAAGGGGTATTTTGAGGACCTTTCTGAGGTTTTTGCTTATTTATTTTGTTGTTCTCAGGTGGAATTGGAAAAACTATTATTTCTGTACTAGTTTAGTGAGCCTTATGTAGTTAGCATAGCCCTCTCCAGCCAGTCATGAGACTGTTGTTTTTGGGGTGCAGATCCCACTTCACTGTGGGTTGTGAGTTTTTTTTTTTTTTTTTAAGAAGCAAATTTGTTGATCTATTTTTACCAGAGCTCTTCTGTTCTGCTATTGACTGTGACATCTTTGAATGTAATTTTTCTCTGACCAGGGTAATTTTAATGATTTTTTCTGTTGCTTTTTTGCGCCTTAGTCAGTAGATTAAGAATAGAAATTACTAGAAAGATTTATTTCTTCTATATTTGTGTTGGGGAAGTGGTGGGTGGGAGAAAAGGAATTTCAAAGATGAAAACTGTTTTTTTTTTTTTTTTTTCCATATTCGTAGTGTGGCTCAAATACACAGTTGCTTCATGTATTTCAAGAAGACTTCATTATAGGATATAAACCACACAAGGAAGATATAGAGAAAAAGGAATCAGAAATATTTTTTCAGCCATCACAAGGTACTCGTGTGTGTGTGTGTGTGTGTGTGTATGTGTTTTGTTGAGATTGAAACCAGGGCTTTCAGGCATGCTAGGCAAGCACTGTATAACTGATCTATATTCCCAACCCCCACAGAGTACTTTTAAAGATGAACCTGAGTATACTTACCTTAATCTTTAAAACAAACAAACAAACAAACAAAACCCTCTAAGCTTTATTGAGTATGGATCTTCCAAAGTCATTGCTTTTATAACTTTTGGCAGATATGTCTGTTAGTTCTGTTAAAATTGCTTGTTTGTGCAGCATACTATAGTAATGCAGCCACATCAGTGTTTATAGCAGCACAATTCACAATAGCTAAATTATGGAACCAACCTAGATGCCCTTCAGTAGATGAATGGATAAAGAAACTGTGTTTTATATATACACAATGGAATGTTACTCAGCATTAAAAGAGAATAAAATCATGGCATTTGCAGGTAAATGGATGGAGTTAGAGAATATCATTCTAAGTGAAGTAATAAGCCAATCCCCCAAAACAAATGCCGAATGTTTTCTCTGATATGTGGATGCTGATCCATGATGGGGATGGTGGGGGAGCATGGGAAGAATGGAGGAACTTTAGATAGGGCAAAGAGGAGGGAGGGGAAGAGAGGGGGCGGGGGAGGGTAGGAAAGATGGTGGAATGAGATGGACATCATTACCCTGAGTACATTTATGAAGACACAAATGGTATGACTCTACTTTGTATATAACCAGAGACGTGAACAGTTCTGCTCTGTATGTGTACTATGAATTGAAATGCATTCTGCTGTCATATATAACAAATTAGAGTAAATATATAAAAAAAAATTAGTCATGATGTACAAGGTAAAAAAAACCAAGAGTTCTAGATACTGTGGTTTTTATAATTTTAGGCTTTCCCTTTTACCTATAAGAATGAGGTAGGTCTTGTGATAGATTTGTCTTTGCTCAAAAGAGAATTTAAGCATTAGAAAGAACTTGGGACTTTCCCATCCCTCTTAGGGAATATGAACAGAAAATACTGTTCCACTTCCTTTCCCACTTTATCTAAAAAGAATACAGCTATGATTTGGTTTTAAAAATAACTAAAATAGGAAAAATAATTTCTTCAATATGAAATACTGAGTTGTAAGTGACATGTGCATGTTCAAGAAGGGGAAATTATGGATGGTGGGCCTTCCATTTTGGAAATAATAAAGATTGCTAGTTTATGATGCCTGGGGTATTCAGGAAAAATATTTGTTACCTTTACTTCCTGTGTCCCATCTAACTTTACTTGCAGTTTTCAACAGCTTCCTTTATGATCATTGTATTCCTTGTGTTTCTGGGACAATATTTTAGGTTGTTTATATGTGTCCCAATTGTTCAGAAAGGATGTAAGTAAATTTAGTAGCAAATATGTATGAGAGTCAATTTCCGTAGAATATATATTCCATATATAAATAATAAGAAATTGTTTTTAAAAGTAAAATTTATTTCTGAGATATTGCTACCCTATTAGAGTAACAAACGCGGTAGTAACTAACAGTTTAGAGAGAAAGCATCCTGTAATTTTGACCTCTGAATTGTTATTATTTTTTTCATCATCACTTTAAAAGAATATTTATTTAGTTAGTTTTAGGTAGACACAATATCTTTATTTTATTTTTATGTGGTGTTGAGGATTGAACCCAGTGCCCTGCGCACGCCAGGCGAGCGTGCTACCGCTTGAGCCACATCCCCAGCCCTGAATTGTTATTTTTTAAAAGTTTTTTTTAATATTTATTTTTTGTAGTTGTAGTTGGACACAATAACTTAATTTTATTTATTTATATGTGGTGCTGAGGATCAAACCCAGGGCCTTGCACATGTCGAGGTGAGTCCTCTACTGCTGAGCCATAACCCCAGCCCCAAGTTTTTTGCAAGTTTAGTCAGTGGATTGAGGTTCTGGTAAATCATCTCCAAAGATATGAAGAACTAACTATTTATATTTGTATACAAATGTAGAAAATGAGCACATTGTTCCTCTTGTTAACAATTTCATTTTATAACTCTCATTGCATGACCATATTTTAACTCTGCAAGGGGAAGCCCAAGAAGTGTTTACTAGAAGCATAACTTCACTACTTTCTCTACATTTGATTCAGATGAGTATCCACCGACACAGCAAAACAGGAAAACATTTACAACATAAAAATTTTCCTCTTTTGCCGTTTCGGAAATCCAGGAACATTTAAATCTTTTCGGTAAAGAGCCAGCTCAAGCCCTTGGGAACACCAGATATATCTGTCAGTTCTGACAGATGAAAGTTAAAAATATTCCAGTGTTAACATATTTAACATGGGGTAATTTTTTTAAAGTACTTATTACTCTTTAGTATTTATTTTATCCTTTCTCTTCGTACAAATAATTTTTTGACAAGCTTAGGATAGATAATAATTTTTTTAAATTTAAAAGTATTTCTGCTGGCCTTTGTCAAAGTCCTAAAGTGATCAAGATGTCTGTGGGATACTTGTTGAAAAATATATGGAACTAAAATAAAGGATGAAAATGGCACATGCTGTTCTTCCCAAACAACTTTCCTTACATCTGTTTTAAATACTGGAGTACCTCATAAGTTTACTTGTCAAAAGTGGATCCAGCTGACAGACATTTGAAACCAATTCTTCTAATTAAATTGCAAGCCATCAAGCTATCCATTTCTTAAGAAAGAAAGAAAGTCAATTTAGAAAGAAGACCAGATAAACCAATGTTTACACAAAGAATTACAGATAGGTGGACCATTAATTTGTCATCTTTTAGATAATTATTATTCACCCTTTTACAGAAGAATTTTTACAAAGGCCACTTCTTTGTTACTCTCAATTCTTAACAATGCTTGTGGTACATTTTAAAAATAAAAGTAGTAAGTATTTTAGTCATTTATATAATTTGAGGCCATGAATTTGCCTACCTTGCAGCAGTAAACACCTAACAATCCCCAGAAAGGGAAAGGCATAGCTATATGGTGTTAAAAGCAGGTGTCTTTATTCATGGATCATGTAGAGTGCCTTTAAGAATTATATAAAAAAAATTAATCCAGATTGAGATAAATGATTAATAATGTATGCAACAACTAAAATATTCCCCCTTACTCTAAAAAACTACATAAAAAGACAAACCACAAACTGTGCACTAAACTAAGAATTAGAAAATCTTCCTTTTCATGATTTTGGCCACTTCAGGGTAAGTCTGTATGACTGATAGTAAGTTACTTAACTTGAATGAGCCTCTGCAACTTATCTGTAAAACCTGGGTGTGGAGAGGGAATTTGAAATAGGTTTTCTCCAAGAGCTTCCATGGGTATAAAGTTATTTGTAGTTCTAGCAAACATCTATTTGCATCAATTTTTTCCATTAAAATCGGGTGGAAATTTGCCACCAAAAAGTGTTGTGCCTCCAATCCAAGTAATTACTAGCAGCAGGAGTGACCCTATAAAAACAATTAAAAATGTAAAAACATTACATGTAGTAAATATGTAGGTTTGCTCCTGTAGTCTTCTATTTCTTCTTCTACATAAGCTTAATTTTCCCCATTTTCTTATTTCAGCAACTTTCCTCTTGCCCCTAAATTTCTTTTTTCACCCTCTTCGTTCTCAACTCTTTGATTACAAACTGTTCCACCACCTGGCTGGGAAGAATCTTTTAAACTAATGGGAGCAGTACAATAGATCTCAAGGTTAAAAACATCATATTAATGTATTACCCCTCTAACCAACTTCTAGGTTAAGATTCTTAATACAACCCAAGTGTAAAACATCACAGTACTAATGGTGGGATTACAAGCACTGTGGAAAGATGAACATGAACCCCACCAAGCAGCATATTAATTTTCTTTTCCCCCCCTCTAAGGTGGTCCTGGACCCAGACTAATAGAAAAGTCATTTAGGTTTGTAATATATGAGTCTATATAATGCCATATTTTCATCTATAGGAATAATATGATTAATTTGAATACTTCTTCAACTCTAAGTGACATAATCTCACTTAAAAAAGAGACGTAACCAAGGCTTTTTCTGTCTGATTAGGAAAGCAGTGAAGCAGAAAGAACTTCATAAATAATCAAAAGATACAAATCAATCATCATCATCCTGCAGTATTTCTGTATTGGGTCTTATTTTGCATGAGTTTTGCCTACTTGTTTTTATTCACTCAAGGGTCTCATTTTATTAAATATTTTTAAAACATGAAAAAAATTGCTTGTTTGTGGATGATTGCAACATGTGGGTGAAACTTACATTTAGAAAGACAGTTCATAGGTGTCATAGACTTTTGCCAAGAAATGGTATTTATGAAACTCAATTTATTTTAAAAGGTGACTTTGTTCAACTCTGTAATTAGTTGTTTTGATTGGTAGTAAATTCCCTATGGTATCATGAGGAGACCAGTTAATTCAGATAGAGGTTTCAGAATGTTCCCAGTAAATTGCCACAGGACAATGATAAATGAAGTAAGGCATTATGTTGCATGTTACACCAGAAACTTCATGGACATGTGAGTTAAAAGTACTAGCTCGGTTTTCCCCTTTGAAGTGTAGTATTTCTTTTTCCTTTTTGTGAAAGAAAGTTATTTTTCCATAAGAACCTTCAAAAACAACATTGTATTTAGTTTCAGCTTAAAATAATTTATTTATTTATTCATTCATTCATTTGTTTATTTTGGGTACCCGTGATTGAACTCAAAGGCACTCCACCACAGAGCCAACATCCCTAGCCCTATTTTGTATTTTATTTAGAGACAGGGTCTCACTGAGTTGCTTAGTATCTCGCTTTTGCTGAAGTTGACTTTGAACTTGAGATCCTCCTGCCTCAGCCTCTTGCGCTGCTGGGATTACAGGCATGTGCCACTGCATCTGACAGAATATTTCTTTTAGAAGTTATAAGTTTGTAGTTATAAAACTGTCATGTTCTATTTGAATGAAAAAACATATCCCATTTTATGAATTAATTTTATTTGATGAACACATTTTTAGTTAACAAAGAGTTTCCGTATACTATATCTCATTTGGTCATATACTATGAGTGTCTAGATGGACATATTTAATTTCCTTAGTATGGTCTTTATCACAGAATTATGTATAGACATCTAAGAAACTTTCTACTGAATTTGTGCAGATAATTTTCTTTGCTATAGAGGAACGTTTGAATGAGGTCCCGTCTTCTATAAAGCTGAGCTCAAATATCTTTTTACCCTCAGACTAGAATTTTTTTCTTTCATGCATCTGTTTTTATAAATCAGAATTCTTCTTATTTATAAGTTGTTGTCATGCTCAGGTTTATTGTATTATCACTGCAGCATAACAGCACTACTTTATAGATTTAAAATTTGCTTTTTTGTATATTTTAATCTTTATCTGGGTTCAATTTTTAAATATCTTTTCCAAAAAGTCTAACTACCATTCATCATGCTATTTCCAAAAGTAAATACATGCCAATCTACTAGAAAACAATGCTTAAATAAAGTTAGTATTTTTCTTTATAATATTTTGAATCAACAGGCTTAAATTTAGAATTTTTAAAACTTCTCTTTTATTTCTTCTGCCTTTTCCAAATCAGGCCAAAAGATTTTCTCACTGCTTTCTTGGTTTTCCTTTAGTTTTGTGTTAAGTTTTCCTGTGGTTTTCTTCTAAATTTAATCTGTTTTCTTAAAGGTTTTAATATGTACATCTGTTGTCTTCCCTGCCCACTTCTTATTTGTACTTTCTAAATTTAAATTAAAAATTAATTACTCTTTTAATTAAGAAAAATACCAAACATGGATAAAGGTATTTTGAGTGCAACTCCATATGCCATAACATCAATTGAAGATTTTAAGATTTTATTATACTTGTATTATCTATTATATTTTCTTTTCCTTTTTCCATGATATACTTCAAAGCAAATCCAGCCATCATGTTATTTCACTCCTGTGTACTTCCATATGCATATCTAAAAATTACTTGCTTATGTTTAGCCATTTCAAGTTAATAAAAAATTCTTAGAATCATGTAATAACTAGCTTGTATTTTCTTCAGTGAATTGTTTAAAAAATGTTGGCTTTCTTTTTTTTTTTTTTTGCTTATATGGTCCTTTTTTCTTTTATTTTCCCACATTTTTTATTGGTGCATTATAATTGTACATATATTGATGGGATTTGTTGTTACATATTCGTATATGCACACAATATAACAGTATAATCTGGCCAGTATCACCCCTCCTTCCCACCTTTAGTCTCTTTCTTCTTCTGATCCACCTTTGATTTTTATGAGATCCACCCACATGTTTGTTTTCCTTTTTCCTTTCTAGCTTTTTTATATGGGAGAAAACATATGACCCTTGACCTTCTGAGTCTGACTTATTTCATGTAACATGATAGTTGCAAATTCCATCCATTTGCCTGCAAATGCCATAGTTTTATTTTTTCTTTATGGCTGAATATAATTCCATTGTGTATATATACTACATTTTCTTTATCCATTCATCCATTGGTGGACACTTAGGCTGGTTCCATAGTTTGGCTATTGTGAATTGTGCTGCTAAACATAGGTATGCATGTATCACTGTAGTAAGATGACTTTAATTCATCAGGGTAAATGCTGAGAGGTAGTATAGCTGAATCATATGGTGGTTTCATGCCTAGTCTTTTTGAGGAGCTGCCATGCTGATTTCCTTAGCTGTTATACTAATTTACAGTCCCACCAGCAGTATGAAAGTGTTCCTTTTTCTCCACACCCTCTTCAGCATTTCTTGTTATTTGTATTCTTGATGACTGCCATTCTGACTGGTGTGAGATGAAATTGCTGTGTAGTTTTGGTTTGCATTTCTCTAATTGCTAATGATATTGAATATCTTTCATGTATTTGTTGGCAATTTGTATTTCTTCTTTTGAGAAGTGTCTGTTTAGTTCATTTGCCCATTTATTAATTGAGTTATTTAATTTTTGGTATAAAGTTTTTTGAGCTCTTTATATATTCTAGATATTAATTCTTTGTCAGAAGATAGCTATCAAAGATTTTTCTCCCACTCTGTGGGTTCTCTCTCTCTTCATGTTCCTAATTGTTTGCTTTGTTGTGCAGAAGCTTTTTAATTTGATGCCATCCCATTTATAAACTCTCAGGATGATTTCCTGAGTTTTAGGGGTCCTATTGGTAAAGTTGTTAGCAAAAGCTGAAGTGTGACCCTATGTTATCTTCTAGGAGTTACATAGTTTCTGGTCTAATTCTGAGGTCTTTAATTCATTTTGGGTTGATTTTTGTGCAGGGTAGGAAATAAGGATGTAATTTTATTCTTCTACATATGGATACCCAGTTATTCCAGCACCACATTTTTGTGTTTTTAATTTGTTTTGTTTGAATCCAGATCCAAACCAGGTCCACACTATGTTTCATTGTCTGTCCAGAGTTTTTTAATCTGAAATAATTCTCCTACTATTCACCTTTATTGTGCCACCAACATTTTAGAGCACTTTCCTTATTAGGAACTTCTTTGACTACTTGCGATGTCATTTGAATTTTTTTCTTGTCTACT
Source organism: Marmota monax (assembly GCF_021218885.2). Classification (NCBI taxonomy): domain Eukaryota; kingdom Metazoa; phylum Chordata; class Mammalia; order Rodentia; family Sciuridae; genus Marmota; species Marmota monax. The sequence continues at coordinate 52,558,790 of NW_026693777.1, read as the reverse complement.
GTATTTCTTATAAAGTGGAGGCTAATTCTGGAGATTTGATTATATGTAGGTTCAATTTCCTAGGTGATGTTTTATATTTCTTGCTCCAACTTGGGTTTCTTCCATTGAATATTTATAAATTAGTTACTTAAAATTAGTCATTTCATTAGGGATTGAAAAATTATGATTTTTCTATTTTTATCAGTTCTTGTTTTTTTTAAAAGAGAGAGAGAGAGAGAGAGAGAAACTTTTTAATATTTATTTTTTAGTTCTTGGCGGACACAACATCTTTGTTATTTTGTATGTGGTGCTGAGGATTGAACCCGGGCTGCATGCATGCCAGGCAAGCGTGCTACCGCTTGAGCCACATCCCCAGCCCTATCAGTTCTTGTTTATTTATTAGTTGGCAAACATCTGTAAAGAAAAACATTCCCCTATCAACTAGTGCTATTTAATTGCTCTGGAAAACAGAATTATTTTAGAGAAAAAACATATGTGCTTAGTTCCTTCCCTTTGACAATTTTAGAATAAGGAGTTTGTGCTCTAATTAACCCTAGTGTAATGATGAATTTCTTGTTGTTTGGCTTTCTTTGTGTTTTGAATATCATTATGAATCTATTTTTAAAAAGCCCTTTATTGAATGATAATATACAGAGAAGTATTCATATAACTTACGGATTTTAATGTACTTAGCACATTTCAATTAGTTTGCAATCATTATTCTTTAAAATGCTCATTGCCTACTATACTAGACTAGTATACCTCTTCAGGTTTGTTCTGACTCCTTTTGTCTTATCTTCATTATTCTGATAACTTACATTCTTTTAGAAAGAAGATATCTCAGGCTTATCTTTTAGATATCCTTTGTAAGAATATAGTTATCCTTTAATACTGTTCCTTTTAATAAGGAATGTTAGTTAGAAACCACAATTTGAGCTCTAACAAGTTCATTGCCAATGAGTTGTCATCATGAGTTTTCAATGTAAAAGATAGTTTTTATTGTCCTGTGGAGATCTAATTTTCATTTATGAAGAATATAATTGTCAGTGGGGAAATTACGCTTACATGTCTTTTCATAAAAAAATACATGAAATTTCTACAAAGTTTCTGTGTCCCTTCACTGCTACCTCTCCCCCAATTACTTTTAATTTTAAAAATGCTATTTTCATACAGGAAAGGTAGGTTAAATGTTATTTCATTCTTTCCTTTTAATTGCAAATTTTCCAAAAAGGAATCAATGCCCCAGTTACTTAAGGGGGCTTTGTTTGAGGCTAGCTTGTGCTGTTATGTGTTTGGTTTCTCTCCTCTCTTTTCTGTCCTTCTCCTGTTCCTTCCTTTTCTTTCTTGCTTTATGTGTCTCTCTCGGTATTTTGATGAACTCTTTTTTTAAGTATGATCAATACGTTTTAATAAATTGTATTCATTTTTATTCTTTGATTCTTTGAACATCAAAGATTGTTCCTTCTTGGGTTTCCCTTTGTGTTGGCTTTTGTGTACTTTTGACACAATCTCATTAGTCTTTGATAGGAGCCCAATAGCAAAAAAAAATGGTATAAAAATTCTAAAAATCTATTTTTCCTTGTACTAGTCTTTTTTTTTTTTTCTGTTGCCCAATAATACAATACCACAGACCTGGTAAATTATGTTTAAAAAAAAATGACATTTATTTTGGCTCACAGTTCTGGCCAAGGTTGAGAGGCTGTATCTGATGATGTCTTCCTTGCTAGAAGAATTCTGAGGCAGCTCAGGGTATCATTTGGGGAGAGATAAGGAGTGTTTGCATGTGTCGTGATTTTTCTCCCTCTTCTTAAAATGTCACAGAATTCAATTATGGAGGCTCGACTCTGATGACCATATCTAATCCTGTCTCCCAAAGCCCACCTCTAAACACTATACTCAAATTATATTTCCACTTTCTTAATATCTCACAATGGAAATTAAATTTCAGCATGAGTTTGCGGGAGGGGACAGATCATATTCAAACTGTAGATTGCTTTTTCTTCCCAACTTCCATGCATGTGATGTTTTTAGCTTTTAAAAAATGTTTTTTTAACCTTATGAAACACGTTAATTTAATTATTGTTTCCCTTTGAATAATAGGGTATCGTCCACCACCATTTTCAGAAAAGTTTTTTCTAGTAGTAATTGAAAAGGACAGCAATAATTACTCTATTCTCCATATGTGGCACCTTCATCTTAAATCTGTACAGGCGTGTTTAGGTAAGTAATTATATTACAGTTTATACAGAGATGATGTGAAATCAATTCACATTATAGAATATGCTTGCTGGGTGTGGTGGTACATGTCTATAATCCCAGCAATTTGAGAGACTGAGGTAGAAGGATCTCAAGTTTGAGGCCATCCCCAGCAACTTAGAAAAACCTTGTCTCAAGAATAAAAAAGGACTTTGTGAAAATGAAGACAGTTTAGTTTAAAACTACTTTTGGTTTGAGCTGTAGCCTCTTTGCAATCATGTAAAAATAATTATAATTCAAATGAACAAATGTTAAACATCAAGCTGTACCATTAACAGAGCCTTATTCCATAAAGCGATTATCTCTGCAGAAAAAAAGAGGACTTTGTAGCTAGGTGGTAAAAGGCCCCTGGATTCAATCCCTAGCTCCCCTTTCCCCCTAAAATACACACACACACACACACATACATACATGTATCTACTAAACTCTTAATTCAAGGTTATTATAAAATAGGGAAATCCTAAAATCAAACCAATTATGAGCATATAACATATTGAAAATAATTTTTTCAATTAATCTTTATTGAATGTCTACTATAATTCTTTTTCAAGATGTTGTCTGCAGAATTAATATTCTACTTTTTGTTGATAGTGCACATTGCCATCTGATAGAGTGTATAACAACATTAGCATCTTTATTTTACTATTTGATAAACTATGATAGAGCACCTGAAACTTATAATTAGAATGGCTTTGGAGAATGTTAGGAAATTCTTCAATGTGAATAATAAATTACTTCATCCATATTTCTGCTATACACATTCAGCTTAATCTCTTAATAAATTATGAAATCTGTAGTATGAGGCAAAGAAATTGATCACAGACCTTTTCTCTTCTGTTGTTTTTGGTTTGTGGTACTGGGGATTGAATCGGGGGCACGATACCAATAACGTACATTCCTAGCCCTTTTAACTTTTTTATTTTGAGACAGGTTCTTGCTAAGTTGCTGAGGCTGGGGTTGAACTTGAACTTGTGATCCTCCCACCTTGGCCTCCTGAGTTGCTGGAATTATAGGCATGTACTACTGTGCCTGGCTTGATCATAGACCTTTTCTTTTCTCATTCTTATTTTTCAGTGCTGGGAATTGAACTTAGGGCCTTTTACATTCTGGGCAAATGCTCTACCACTGAGCTACACTCACAGCCCAGATTCTTTGTTTAAAAAAAAAACAAAACAGTTTTACTTTTTGAGAGATAATTATTAAAGAATTGCATGGATAGCCATATCAACTGAATCTACCCTTTTAAAAAAGATACTAATATTTATTTATCATTATTCATTTTTATTTAAAAATATATTTTTATTTTTAATTGACACATAGTAGTTAGACATGTTTATGGAGCACAGTATGGCATTTCAATACCTGTATATAATGTATAATGTTCAAATCATGTCAGTTGACATATATATTACCTGAAACATTTTTTATTTCTTTTTCAAACTAAATCTGCTCTATACTAGTTAACTAAAAATATTTAAAATTTGTAAATAAATTGTATTGTTTCTGTTAATTATGTAATTTAATCAGTATTCACATATTAAGCAGTTAATATAGTGAACCAATGATATGTATTTTTTTATTCCCCCATTGCACATTATCACATAACTAACTGGGCCATGAATTGTCATTAGAAGAGCCAAATAATTCAATAGAACTTTGACATGTGCCTAGTTGGGTCTAGTTTTGAGGCATCAGAAATTTTAAAAAATCTTTCAAAGTCTTTTGAGTAAATTTTTGGCATTATATGTTGTTTCACAGAGATGCAAGACTGAGGAATATAAAACTAGTTGGTCAGGAAGAGATTTTTATCTCACAGAGAATGTGATATTTTGTAGAATTGAGTGCAGAGCCAGGGATGCCTTTGAAGAGATTTTCAGAGGTAGTTACAGATACTTGGTTTAAAAACCACGTGATACCTTCTGTTGCCAATCTGTGAGGGGAGCATCCCACTTTTGTTGCCCTAAAGCCAGGATTAGTGTTAGAGTTGCTTGCCTACCCTGTTTTGTATGAGCTCATAGGCATTGAGATTAGAGTAGAAGCAAACAAATATGTTCTCTTCAACTCTGACAGGAAGCACCTATCTTTGATTCTGACATTCACTGCAGGTTGAACATAATGTGTACTTCCATTCACGGCTAAAACTTGAAATTACCAGTGTGTTGTCTATACTATGACTGAATGAAATGATTGGCTTAAATTTAATTGGGGGAAGGAAATATGTTGTACTTTCTGGATGCCAGGCACTGAGATTGGTTCTTTGCATATGTGAAATAGATATTATCTCCATTTACTAATGGAGTAAGGGTAAGTGGCTTAACCAAGTTCCGTTCATTATATACTTAGTTATATAACCAAGTTTCATTTCAAAATCAGGCCTTCCCATCTCTGAAATCTTTGCTTTTTTCTTGCTCATATTTTCTTTCATAGCATGAGATATACAGTAGACAATTGCCTGGTTTATAGGAAGAGAAATGATGTAGTTCAGTTTTATTTTGTCATGAGAAAATAGCTAGAGATGGTGATATGCCTTGCTTAAGGAATTACATCTAGTTAGTGACATAACCAGGACTGGGACTCCTATATTTTGATGACTGATGCATGCCTATAATCTGATTCCATTTTTGAAAAACGTTTTCATAACTTTTATTGATTGACCTGCCATTGTAAGATAGACTGACATGTTTAGCATTCACAGAAGCACACGGAGATTATCTCTTGAAATGTCCTGGTACTCCTTGAGATGTACAAAGCAATGAGAAATTATCCCTGCCCTTTATATATTCAGTCTGTTAAGGGGGAAAGAGACACATAAAAAAATAATGTGAAGTATCTCTCACCTATTACGGAAACACAGATAACTGAATCTGCTTAGAGATTTATCCTTCACTCTTGATATGGAAACTCTTGGAAGAAGATTAAAGTTAACATACCTTATAAAATGACAGTTAACTAATATTATTTTAATATGTTTGGAATTTTTTTTTTTTTTTTGGTATTTGTTCTTGAAATCATTATCTTGTTTTGAGCACTTGATAGTGAAGAGGATGGCATTCCAGAGTGTTGTCTTTGCTACTACCTAATTATATGAGCTATTCAAGTTTAAATTTATTTATCTGAGGCAATATTCTGTTATTTCTAAAAGTTTGATCCATGATTCATTTTTGCAAGAAAAAGCTAGTCTGCTTATTAGAAATACAAGTAATTGGAATCTACCCCAAATCAATGGAATCAGTATCTTTATGGTTAGACCTGAGAATTTGTATGTTAACAAATGCCTCAACTCTTGAAGGTTTCTAACACTGGGCTACATAATTAAAGATTTATTTCTAGCTCTTCAGTGTTAGGGTTCTCACCTGAAAGTTTCCCTGCAAAGGAGTTGGTGACGCTAAGGAATAAAGTAGCTTCAAAATATATGTATTTATTAAGGAGACCAAGAAAAAAATCTGAAAATTGGCCTTGTTTCCTAAGAAGTACTTCTAAGAAGACATAGTTCTTAAGCTATAATAATATTTTATTATTATTTATGTGTCTAGTGATGGTGATACATTTCATAAATTTATAATTTCTTTTCAAAGCCAAAGCTTCAGAAACTATTTCATCTGAAAATCTACTTTCAGTCCCTGGACAGAAGAATGTGGACTCATCTCCAGAAACTTCCCCTAGCATGAGCCCCATGCCACATTCTTCATCAATTGCCAATCTTCAAACTGCTAGTAAACTTATTCTGAGTTCTAGACTGGTATATAGTCAACATCTTGATCTCCCAGAAGCAGTTGAAGTGATAAGAGCAACACCTTCAGCAGGTAAGGTATTTTTAAGACTGAGCATTTATAGCTTAGACTAATAAAGTAGATGAACTCTTCTGAAGCATGTGCTGTGTAGACCTTGAAATAAAGATTTGTTTTATAACAATGATACATCTATTTAGAAACGTGTTCATTAGAAATAATTTCTTGAGGCCAGGCGTGATGGCGCAAGCCTGTAATCCCAGCAGTTTGGCAGGCTGAAGCAGAAAGATTGCCGAGTTCAAAGCCAGCTTCAGCAACTTAGGCCCTAAGAACCTTAGCAAGACCCTGTCTCAAACTGAAAAAAATTAAAAAGGGCTGTGGATGTGGCTTAGAGCTTAAGTGCCCCTGGGTTCATCCCTGGTGTTAGTAGTAATAGTACTACTAGTAGTGGTAATATTTATTATTATTATTATTATTATTATTATTATTATTGTTTTTGTGATAAATGTCAACTGGACAGAAAATGTATAAATATTTTAATTTGAAGTATTCTGTCTATACTTTGGAAGCTATGATAGTAAAATTTCAAAGAACAAATGTATTCATGTATGAATTGCTGAAGTTTTATTTTTAAGACTTCATATAGTCATGTCTCACTTTTATTAAGTATGTTTGAATGAGGGCTGATGAATACTTTGGGGGGAAAATGTAGGATAAAAGGCTATCATTTGGCTTAAAATAATATTGAATTTAGCAAGATGGATGAGATCATTTGGAGGATAGGACTAGAAGCTATATTTAAAATGATCTGCCACTTACGGAATTCTAATTAAGGAGCTCTAAAATAGTGTTTTTAGGGAACCCAAATTGGAGGTTCAACACTCTTCCAATTACTGGTATTGAGTATGGGCATTTTCTTATTCCTAAAAGAGGTTTGCATTCACAACTGACAGATAACCTTGAGAAGAATTTATTATGTTTTTTTGTGGTGGACATAGATCTAGATGAATTTTTTAATGTTTCAAAATATTTGCAAGGTTTGGGATATACTCTCATAAGTTTGTTGGAGCTTGTTATAGTAATCTATATTTTGCAGGGGCTTTATACAATGTTTTCAGATGTCTTATTGATAATAATATTCCAAGGGAGACAATAACTCTTCCCTGTTATTTAGATGGAACAGGCTTAGATGTTTAAATGTCTTTTTCACTCTTTTGGAGTTATTAATGGAATGAAATTTAACCCTGGCTTTCTGACCTCAAAATTACACCTTATATTGTACTATAGGTGGGTAGTGTTAGTTTTTGACAGTCTGGGATAAGTGAGATTTCTGGTTCAGTGTTTAAAGTGAACACTGGTAAGGTGGGGGGAGGGGAAGAGGGAGAGGGAGAGATCTCCATTGATATGTTTAGTCTGAAAAAAAAAAATTAATGGTAGGCGTAAATCTAGGGTCTGGATTATTTGAGGGCAGGTTTGGCACATTTGATGGACAAATTGCAATGACCACTTATGCTTCTATGATGAAAGTGGTAAAATAGAGAGAGTGAAAGTCCAGTGAGGCATGTTCTGGTGAAAAAAATACATAAATTCTGGCAAATAATACATTTATTGATTAAGGGTTGACTTGTTTTTTTTTTTTTTGTTTTTGAGTTTTATTTTGTTTACTTCATTTAAACCTAATTACCTAAAAACAAATTTTGTGATTATTTTTGCATATTTTTATTTTATCAATTGTTCAAGACTTCTATAGATATCTTGGCCAATGAATGGGCATTTAGTGTAGGACACTAGTTAGGTGGGGGATGGCAGAGTTACTCTGAAGAAGCCCATAGTGGCTTTTAATTTATGATATTTTAGAATTTTATTATTAGCATTTTATTTTGTGGTTCTAGTATTGTAACTGTCTACTTTTTGTTTTTAAGGTCATCTGAGTTCCTCTTCAATTTATCCAGTATGCCTTGCACCTTATTTAGTGGTTACAACTTGTTCTGACAATAAAGTACGCTTCTGGAAATGTTGTATGGAAACAAACCCACCAAATAATACAAACAATGAGAAAGAAACCTATCATTGGAGAAGATGGCCCCTAATGAATGATGAAGGAGAAGATAATAGCAGTACAGTGAGCATTGTGGGAAGACCAGTTGCTGTTAGTTGTTCATACACAGGTCGCCTTGCAGTAGCTTATAAGCAACCTGTCCAGCACAATGGTTTTGTTTCTAAAGAATTTTCCATGCATGTTTGTATATTTGAATGTGAATCTACGGGTGGGTCAGAATGGGTTTTGGAACAAACAATTCATCTTGATGATTTGTTTAAGGTTGGGAGTGTACTTGATTCAAGGGTCAGTGTCGATAGTAATCTGTTTGTGTACAGCAAATCAGATGCACTTTTAAGCAAGGATAGATATCTTATTCCAAATATCAAGCATTTAGTACATTTGGACTGGGTGTCAAAAGAAGATGGCTCCCACATTCTCACGGTGGGGGTTGGCGCTAATATCTTTATGTATGGGAGGCTTTCAGGAATTGTGACTGAGCAAACCAATAGTAAGGATGGAGTAGCTGTCATTACTTTACCACTAGGTGGTAGTATCAAGCAAGGAGTTAGATCAAGATGGGTTCTTCTTAGATCTATAGACTTGGTGTCTTCTGTTGATGGTACACCTTCACTGCCTGTTTCTCTTTCTTGGGTAAGAGATGGGATATTGGTGGTGGGAATGGATTGTGAAATGCATGTATATGCCCAGTGGAAGCATGCTGTCAAATTTGGAGACCCCGAAGCTGATAGTCCTGTTGCAGAAGAGACAGCAGTACAAGATCATTCTGCCTTTAAAGCTAACATGTTGTCAAGAAAAAGTATTGTTGAAGGAACAACTATTGCTGATGATGTTTTTTGCTCACCAACTGTAGTTCAAGATGGTGGCTTATTTGAGGCTGCACATGTACTTTCCCCTACTCTTCCACAGTATCATCCAACTCAGCTATTAGAATTAATGGATTTAGGTAAAGTTCGAAGGGCTAAAGCCATTCTCTCTCATTTAGTAAAATGTATTGCAGGTGAAGTTGCAATAGTTAGAGATCCTGATGCTGGAGAAGGAACTAAGCGGCATCTTTCTCGAACCATTAGTGTAAGTGGCAGTACAGCAAAGGATACAGTCACCATAGGGAAAGACGGTACTCGAGATTATACTGAGATAGATTCTATTCCTCCATTACCACTATATGCATTGCTTGCTGCAGATCAGGATACATCCTACAGAATTTCAGAAGAAAGTACAAAAATGCCACAGAACTTTGAAGATCATACTGATAGTGAACCAGAGGATCAATATTCCGGGCTGTTCCAAATCCAGGATATAACAACAGATGATATTGATTTAGAGCCAGAAAAGAGAGAAAGCAAATCAAAAGTTATAAATCTTTCTCAATATGGACCAGCTTACTTTGGCCAGGAGCATGCTAGGGTACTTTCAAGTCATCTTATGCACTCAAGTCTACCAGGCCTTACCCGTTTGGAGCAGATGTTCCTTGTAGCATTGGCTGATACAGTGGCTACCTCCAGTACTGAACTCGATGAAAACAGAGATAAGAATTACTCAGGTAAATAGTCTTAAGAAAATTTTATAAAGTTATAAAGTTGCATTATCTGTATAATGATTCACATATCTAATTATGGTCTTTCTTTCAAACCTTGTAGGGAAAAGGTCTCCCTAATAGACAATTACTACTATATAATATGCTTAGTTGAAAGATAAAAGACAGCTGAGTCAGGCTATCACTGACACATATGCAACTGAATTTGTGATATCTATAGGCATTTTCTTTTTTTTTTTTTTTTTTTTTTAATTTTTTATTGTGGGTTGTTCAAAACATTACAAATTTCTTGACATATCATATTCCACACTTTGATTCTAGTGGGTTATGAACTCCCACCTTCACCCCATACACAGATTGCAGATTCACATCAGTTACACATCCATTGATTTACATATTGCCATACTAGTGTCTGTTGTGCTCCGCTGCCTTTCCCATCATCCACCCTCCCCCCTCCCCACCTCTCCCCTCCCCTCCCCTCCTCTCTCTCTACCCCCTCCACTGTATAACCCTGAGGGTCTCCTTCCATTACCGTGCAATTTACCTTCTCTCTCCCTTTCCCTCCCACCTCTCATCCCTGTTAAATGTTAATCTTCTTCTCCTGTTCTTCGTCCCTACTCTGTTCTTAGTTACTTTCCTTATATCAAAGAAGACATTTGGCATTTGTTTTTTAGGGATTGGCTAGCTTCACTTAGCATAATCTGCTCTAATGCCATCCATTTCCCTGTAAATTCTATGATTTTGTCATTTTTTAATGCAGAGTAATACTCCATTGTGTATAAATGCCACATTTTTTTTATCCATTCGTCTATTGAAGGGCATCTAGGTTGGTTCCACAGTCTTGCTATTGTGAACTGTGCTGCTATGAACATCGATGTAGCAGTGTCCCTGTAGCATGCTCTTTTTAGGTCTTTAGGGAATAGACCAAGAAGGGGAATAGCTGGGTCAAATGGTGGCTCCATTCCCAGCTTTCCAAGAAATCTCCATACTGCTTTCCAAATTGGCTGCACCAATCTGCAGTCCCACCAGCAATGTACAAGTGTACCCTTTTCCCCACATCCTCGCCAGCACTTGTTGTTGTTTGACTTCCTAATGGCTGCCAATCTTACTGGAGTGAGATGGTATCTTAGGGTGGTTTTGATTTGCATTTCTCTGACAGCTAGAGATGTTGAGCATTTTTTCATGTACTTGTTGATTGACTGTATGTCTTCCTCTGTGAAGTGTCTGTTCAGGTCCTTGGCCCATTTGTTGATTGGGTTGTTTGTTCTCTTATTGTCTAATTTTTTGAGTTCTTTGTATACTCTGGATATTAGGGCTCTATCTGAAGTGTGAGGAGTAAAGATTTGTTCCCAGGATGTAGGCTCCCTATTTACCTCTCTTATTGTTTCTTTTGCTGAGAAAAAACTTCTTAGTTTGAGTAAGTCCCATTTGTTGATTCTAGTTATTAACTTTTGTGCTATGGGTGTCCTATTGAGGAATTTGGAGCCCGACCCCACCGACTGTAGATCGTAGCCAACTTTTTCTTCTATCAGACGGCGCGTCTCTGATTTGATATCAAGTTCCTTGATCCATTTTGAATTCACTTTTGTGCATGGCGAGAGAAAGGGATTCAGTTTCATTTTGTTGCATATGGATTTCCAGTTTTCCCAGCACCATTTGTTGAAGATGCTATCCTTCCTCCATTGCATGCTTTTAGCCCCTTTATCAAATATAAGATAGTTGTAGTTTTGTGGATTGGTTTCTGTGTCCTCTATTCTGTACCATTGGTCCACACGCCTGTTTTGGTACCAGTACCATGCTGTTTTTGTTACTATTGCTCTGTAGTATAGTTTGAAGTCTGGTATCGCTATACCGCCTGATTCACACTTCTTGCTTAGCATTGTTTTTGCTATTCTGGGTCTTTTATTTTTCCATATGAATTTCATGATTGCTTTCTCTATTTCTACAAGAAATGCCATTGGGATTTTGATTGGCATTGCATTAAACCTATAGAGAACTTTTGGTAATATCGCCATTTTGATGATGTTAGTTCTGCCTATCCATGAACAGGGTATATTTTTCCATCTTCTAAGATCTTCTTCTATTTCTCTCTTTAGGGTTCTGTAGTTTTCATTGTATAAGTCTTTCACCTCTTTTGTTAGGTTGATTCCCAAGTATTTTATTTTTTTTGAAGATATTTTGAATGGAGTGGTTGTCCTCATTTCCATTTCAGAGGATTTGTCGCTGATATACAGGAATGCCTTTGATTTATGCGTGTTGATTTTAAATCCTGCCACTTTGCTGAATTCATTTATTAGCTCTAATAGTTTCTTTGTAGAGCCTTTTGGGTCTGCTAGATATAGAATCATATCATCTGCAAATAGTGATAATTTAATTTCTTCTTTTCCTATTTTTATGCCTTTAATTTCTTTCGTCTGTCTAATTGCTCTGGCCAGTGTTTCGAGAACTATGTTGAAGAGAAGTGGAGAGAGAGGGCATCCCTGTCTTGTTCCAGATTTTAGAGGGAATGCCTTCAGTTTTTCTCCATTCAGAATAATGCTAGCCTGAGGCTTAGCATAGATTGCTTTTACAATATTGAGGTATGTTCCTGTTATCCCTAGTTTTTCTAGAGTTTTGAACATAAAGGGATGCTGTACTTTGTCGAATGCTTTTTCTGCATCTATCGAGATGATCATATGGTTCTTATTTTTAAGTCTATTGATGTGGTGAATAACATTTATTGATTTCCGTATATTGAACCAGCCTTGCATCCCAGGGATGAATCCTACTTGATCATGGTGTACAATTTTTTTGATATGTTTTTGTATCCGATTCGCCAGAATTTTATTGAGGATTTTTGCATCTAGGTTCATTAGAGATATTGGTCTGTAGTTTTCTTTCTTTGAAGTGTCTTTGTCTGGTTTAGGTATCAGGGTGATGTTGGCCTCATAGAATGAATTTGGAAGTTCTCCCTCCTTTTCTATTTCCTGAAGTAGCTTGAAAAGTATTGGTATTAGTTCTTCTTTAAAGGTTTTGTAAAATTCTGCTGTGTACCCATCGGGACCTGGGCTTTTCTTAGTTGGTAGTCTTTTGATGGTTTCTTCTATCTCCTCAATTGATATTGGTCTGTTTAGGTTTTCTATATCCTCCTGACTCAATCTGGGCAGATCATATGACTTAAGAAATTTATCTATGCCTTCACTATCTTCTAATTTATTGGAGTATAAGGATTCAAAATAGTTTTTGATTATCTTCTGTATTTCTGAAGTGTCTGTTGTGATATTGCCTTTTTCATCCCGTATGCTAGTAATTTGAGTTCTCTCTCTTCTTCTCTTCACTAGCATCGCTAAGGGTCTGTCGATTTTGTTTATTTTTTCAAAGAACCAACTTTTAGTTTTGTCAATTTTTTCAATTGTTTCTTTTGTTTCGATTTCATTAATTTCAGCTCTGATTTTAATTATTTCTTGCCTTCTACTTCTTTTGCTGTTGTTTTGCTCTTCTTTTTCAAGGATTTTGAGATGAAGTATGAGATCATTTATTTGTTGGTTTTTTCTTTTTTTAAGGAATGAACTCCAAGCAATGAATTTTCCTCTTAGAACTGCTTTCAATGTGTCCCATAGATTCCGATATGTTGTGTCTGTGTTTTCATTTATCTCTAAGAATTTTTAAATTTCCTCCTTGATGTCTTCTATAACCCATTGATCATTCAGTAACCTATTGTTCATTCTCCAATTGATGTATGCTTTTTCCTTCCTTCTTTTATCGTTGATTTTCAGTTTCATTCCATTATGATCAGATAAGATGCATGGTAATATCTCTACTCCTTTATATTGTCTAAGAGTTGCCCTGTGACATAATATATGATCTATTTTTGAGAAGGATCCATGTGCTGCTGAGAAAAAAGTGTAACTGCTTGATGTTGGGTGGTATACTCTATATATGTCAATTAGGTCTAGGTTATTAATAGTGTTATTGAGTTCTATAGTTTCCTTATTCAACTTTTGTTTGGAAGATCTGTCCAGTGGCGAGAGAGGTGTGTTGAAGTCTCCCATGATTATGGTGTGGTGGTCTATTAGACTCTTGAACTTGAGAAGAGTTTGTTTGACGAACATAGCTGCACCATTGTTTGGGGCATAAATATTTATGATTGTTATGTCTTGTTGGTGTATGGTTCCCTTAAGCAGTATGTAGTGTCCCTCTTTATCTCTTTTGATTAACTTTGGCTTGAAATCTATTTTATTTGATATGAGTATGGACACGCCTGCTTGTTTCCGAAGTCCATATGAGTGATATGATTTTTCCCAACCTTTCACCTTCAGTCTATGTATGTCTTTTCCTATCAAATGCGTCTCCTGTAGGCAGCATATTGTTGGGTCTTGTTTTGTGATCCATTCTACTAGCCTGTGTCTCTTAATTGGTGAGTTTAAGCCATTAACATTTAGGGTTATTATTGAGATATGGGTTGTTCTTCCAGCCATATTTGTTTATTTCTGTTACTAAACATTGTTTGTTTTCCTCTTTGATTGTTCCCCCCCCCCTTTACTGTCCTACCTCCCACTGTTGGTTTTCATTGTTATTTTCCATTTCCTCTTCCTGTAATACTTTGGCTAGGATGTTTTGAAGAGATGGTTTTCTAGCTGCGAATTCTTTAAACTTTTGTTTATCGTGGAAGGTTTTAATTTCATTCTCCATCCTGAAGCTTAATTTCGCTGGATACACAATTCTTGGTTGGAACCCATTATCTTTCAGTGTTTGAAATATGTTATTCCAGGATCTTCTAGCTTTCAGAGTCTGTGTTGAAAGATCAGCTGTTATCCTGATTGGCTTGCCCCTAAATGTAATCTGCTTCCTTTCTCTTGTAGCTTTTAAAATTCTCTCCTTATTCTGTATGTTGGGCATCTTCATTATAATGTGTCTAGGTGTGGATCTCTTATGATTTTGCACATTCGGCGTCCTGTAGGCTTCTAGGATTTGGGATTCTGTCTCATTCTTCAAGTCTGGGAAGTTTTCTTGTATTATTTCATTGAATAGACTGCTCATTCCTTTGGTTTGGAGCTCTGTACCTTCCTGTATCCCAATGACTCTTAAGTTTGGTCTCTTAATGTTATCCCATATTTCTTGGATGTTCTGCTCATGGTTTCTTAACAGTCTTGCTGAGCTGTCTATGTTCTTTTCCAGTTGAAATACTTTGTCTTCATTGTCTGATGTTCTATCTTCTAAGTGTTCTACTCTGTTGGTAGTATTCTCCATTGAGTTTTTAAGTTGGTTTATTGCTTCCTGCATTTCTAGGATTTCTGATTGCTTGTTTTTTATAACCTCTATCTCCCTGTATAGTTGATCCTTTGCTTCCTGAATTTGTTTGCGTAATTCGTTGTCGAAGTGATCTTTCATTGTCTGATTTTGCTGTTTAATGTCTTCCTTGATACTCCAGATCATCTGAAGCATGTATATCCTGAATTCTTTATCTGACATTCCATCTGCTGCAGCTGTTACCTCTTCTAAAGTTGCGTTGACCTGCATTGCTTGTGGTCCTTTCTTTCCTTGTCTTTTCATACTGCTTGCGTATCTTTCCTGCAGGTGCGGGCGGCAGCTCTGCTCTCTCCTTATTCCAATTGGGGTGTCGTGGCTACCACGCCGGCAGGTCACTGGGCCTGTTCTGGGAGCTGGTGGCGGCTCTGTTCTGCCCCTACTCCAATTGGGGTGACGTGTCTGTCGTACCAGCAGGCCACTGGGCCTGTCCCGCTGGTCGGTCGCAGATCTGCCCACCTTTCGGGCACGGGTGGAGGCTCTACTTTGCCCCTACTCCAATTGGGGTGTCGTGACTACCCCGCCTGCAGGATGCTGGGTCTGTTCCTGGCAAGGGAGGCGACTCTGCTCTGTCACTACTCCAATTATGGTGGTGTTTGTACCCCGCCGGCAGGCTCCTGGGCCTGATCCGCCGGTCTGTTGTAGGTCTGCCTACCTTGAAGGCGCGGGCGGCGGATCTGCCCTGCCCCTCCTACCACGCCTGCGGACCCCTGGGCCTGATCTGCAGGTTGATCACTGGTCTGCTCACCCTGCGGGCACAGGTGGCGGTTCCGCTCCACCCCCACTCCAATTGGGGTCACGTGACCACCACACCGGCAGGGCCTGATCCGGGCGTGGGATAAGGATCTGCTCTGCCCCTACTCGAGTTGGGGTGACGTGTGTACCACACTGGCAGGCCACTGGGCCTGACCCGCCAGGCTGTCACAGGTCTGTTTACCTTGCAAGCGCGAAGGGCGGCTCTGCCCTGCCCCTCCTACCACGCCCATGTACTACTGGGTCGTGGGTCTGCCCACCTGGCGGGTGTGGGTGGCGGCTCCGCTCCGCCCCCTCTCCAATTGGGGTCACGCGGTCACCACGCTGGCGAGCCGCTGGGCCTGCTCCGGGGGCTGGCGGCGGCCCGGCTCCTTCCCTCTGGCTCGAGGACAAATTGAGGAGACTCGGGTGACTGAGCCTCACCCCCCTTACCAGGAGACCAACTGCTTATGTCACCGCTGGTATTGATGAAGATCTCTCCTCCACCGCTTTCTGCTGACATCAGATCTCTGCCATGTTGGTATCCTATGCGAATGGCAGCATTCCGTTCCCCTTGCCAGGCAACCCAAGCAATGGGTGAGTCCTGACCTGCCCTCAGCAGTACCCGGACCGAGACACAGTTTCCGCGGGCTCCTAGCCCCGGTCCAGGGAAGTTCCGGGAGCCGGAACTCGGCCGCTCCGTGCTCGGTGTAAGCTCCTATAAGTGTAAGCTCCAAGAAGCAGCCCCCGCGGGCTCAGTTCCGGGAGCCGGAATTCGGCCGCTTAGTGCTTGGTGTATGCTCTGATAGTAGCAGGGTCCAAGAAGCAGCCTCCGCGGGCTCCGCAGCCCTGAGCCAGGGCGGTTCCGGGACGGTTCCGGGAGCCGGAACTCGGCCGCTCTGTGCTCGGTGTAAGCTCCTATAAGTGTAAGCTCCAAGAAGCAGTCCCCGCGGGCTCAGTTCCGGGAGCTGGAATTCGGCTTCTTGGTGCTTCGTGTTTGCTCTGATATTAGCAGGGTCCAAGAAGCAGCCTCCGCAGGCTCCGCAGCCCGGAGCCAGGGCGGTTCCGGGACGGTTCCGGGAGCCGGAACTCGGCCGCCCCGCGCTCCGTGTTCACTCCGATAAGATCAGATTTTAAGAAGCCCCCAGGTCTATAGGCATTTTCAAACACGTTCTTACACTGAAAACTTTGTGTAATTTTGAATATAGAATCTTTTGCTTTTTTTTTTTTTTTAAGATTAATTCCTCTTGTGGGTTTTTTTTTTTTCCCATTGTGTGAGTGATAATAATGGCCCAATTGTTAATTTTGCCATCAAATCATGAGTCTTCTGGAATCTCGTTGACTCAGTTTATCTTCCCATTACTAAACACAAATAACTTTTATAGTTATGTAATTTTCTACAAATGTTGACTTAAGAAAGAAGTTTTTAGACATTTAATATTATTTTGTGTGATTATTCTGTAACTAGAAAATTTGCAGTTATCTTTTGAAACTGGATTTTATTCTCTTCTATGCAGCTAGTTGAAGGTAATTATGTTGACTGAAATGGTGACATTAGCAAAGGAAACAAAAAATTATTCATCTTTCATTCATTCATTCGTTCATTCATTCATTCAATATTGTAGAGGAATGAGGAATTACTATGTGCCAGACACTTTGTGTGTTTTATCCCATTTAATTACCATAATAATCTTATAGTAGGTAGGTGGCTACAATTGTATTTAATTTTATAGATAAAGACACTGATCCCTAGGAATTTGACTCACCTAAGATCACATAGACATTAAGTGGGAGAAATGGAGTTCATAGGTAAAGGGTGTTGCTTCCAAGCTGGTACTCTGTTTTTAACTACTTCATGAGATTTCTAGTGAAAAATCACTTCTTCTCAAAGCCAGTTAGAAAATCTCTCTTTATATAGATTTACACCCTTGCATGTGTCCCCAGTATTTCCCTTTAGGAGATTAAAATAACAGGAGACCTTAAAGGATTTTTTCTATGACCTATTTTTTCACTGTGTTAGAAGGAAAAAAAAAAACCTTTTGAATTGTGAGGTTATGTGCAATTGAGTGAGGTTTTTCCCAGAGTAAACCTTTGTTAATATGTATAGTTTTCACTCTGGGGTATTAAGAAGGCATGCCATAATCCATGGAAAATAGTTTAAATTTTCTGACACAAACTGTATCATTGGCTAGGAATATAAGCAATAGCTTATCCTGGTCACAGTAGACATCTGTGAGGTAGATAAGGCAGGAATGAATGTCTCCATTTCACAGGCAAGAAATTGAAAATCAGAGATTAAATGAATTGCACATCTCAGTATAAGGATTCTAAGTAATTGGATTCTTTCATTTATTGAGGTGAGAAGACACAGGTGTTAGTAACTCTGCTTTCTCTCATACCCTATACCCAGTCTATTGGCAAATGGTGTCATTTCTTTCACATCCAGAATCCAGTCATTTCTTGTCACCTCTGCAGTCACTGTTGCCCTGCCTAGTTACTGACAGTCTCCTAACTGCTTCATTTATGTGAATTCAATCTGTACTTCACAAAGGACAGTGATTCCTTTGAAGTCAAGATACATTAAATCTCTCCTCTGCCTAATATATACCAGTGGCTTCCCATGTGTCATGTTAGAGTAAAAGTCAAGATCTTTTTAGACTTCTGCAAGGTCCCACATGTCTGGGGTCATTTCCATTTCTATGTTTCCCCTTCTTGCTGTTCCACAAACACATAAGCACATTGCTTTCTTGAAGTCTTTGCACTTACTGTTTCCTTTGCATAACTCTGTGCAAAGTGCTCTTCCACATGTGTGCATGGTTCATTCTGTTATATCCTCATAGTTCATCTGAAATTTCGTTTTTTTGGAAAATTCTTCCTGGCCACACTAAATAAAATAGATCCTTTTTATTTCAGCAGTCCTTATATCTCAATCCTGCTTTATTTCTCTTCATAACATTAATTTCCACATATTATTTGTTTGTTTACTGTCTTATCCTACTAAAATGTAAACTCCATGAGAGTATTAACTCTGCCTTTTTCACTATTAAATCCCCAGTACCTAAACTGTGCCTCACATGTAGTAGATGCTAAATTTATTGAATGAATAAATGGATGAATGAGTATAGGTAATGGGAAGCAGAGATGGAACTTGAACTTTAGTAATTTAAAAAATTTTGTTTTCTTCTGAAAATATTATTTATTCTTTACTCTTTGAATACTTCCTATGTGTTAGTTACTAGTCTAGGTGCTATCAATACCTTTGCATTACTGTTATTCAGAAGTAGCCATAGTTTTGATTAAATTTGACATACTTGTGTACCTTTTTCAATTTTTGACTAAGTGGAATCAAATTTATATATGTAAATTTGTGGAATCAATTCATCTTAATTTTGTAATACTAAGTAGTCTGGAGAATCAAATTTCAATCTTCAGAAGTATGATATTTCAGTCAAACTAAACAGCCCAGGAAATATTACCTGTTTAATTATGTAACAAATAATTTCACTATAGTTATGTAACTCCTTAAATCTCACCTGACTTCATGTAGGAAGTATTTTTATGAATTATACCTAACTCATTACAGTTATATTTTATTATATTCCTGAATCATTTTTCATTTAGAAGTTTTAGTATTCACATGTTTTTTATAGAAATATGTTCTTTATAAAGTTATTAAAGTGTTCATAAAGGAGCACAATGAAAGTATCTTATGTATTTTACGTAAATTATTAATACAGAACTTAATGCTTATTTTGTAGCTTTTAAAAAAATCAGTTTGTGACCTTTGAATTCCTTTTTTTCTTAAACATATATTCTACTTAAATTACAGGAAGAGACACCTTAGATGAATGTGGTTTGAGATACTTGTTAGCTATGCGCTTGCACACATGCCTTTTAACATCACTGCCTCCTTTATACCGAGTACAGCTACTTCATCAAGGTATTCTACTTATTGTTTGACCCTTTGTACACTTTTATGTAGTATTGAAGTGGTGAGTGTGTTCATATTTGTATATGATCAGCCAGTGAATCATTATTTGTTCACCTATCACTGGTCTTAGGATCTGTCACTTAAGTATTCGTACTTAACATTTTCTTATGTATCCTTCAGCTTTATCCTATGACTTTTGTGCAAGTAACTCAGTTTTTGAGACTTTACTCACTAAGATTGTAGTAACTTAGTAAATGTAGTTTTCCAGGGTTCTAATAACCCAAAGTGGCTCTCTATAGAGTGGCTCTGAATTTGTCTGGTGTCTGTTCTTTTAAAATTGTATAGATTTTGCTTTTTATGTTGTTATTGTTTTTATCTTAATATAAGCATCATGTTCCAAGTTGCCAGCAAGTAAAAGTGATGTTTCAGGAAGATCTACCATATTGATCCAGTGGATTTGCATATATCTGGCATGCTACCATACGCCCACCCTGATTTGAGACATAAGAATTCATATCACCTTCTTACTTAGAGATTAAAAAAGTATAGAATTTAGAGTGACCTACGTAGGATGTAGGACTCTTTTTTAGTAGACATATACTTAGACTCCTTGTTCAAGGCTCATTTTTATTAGACTATATTTCTTTTGAAACCCAAAACGCCATAGAGTATGCATTAGTATTATGGGCCCTGAAATACCAGGCTTGATGAACTGTTACTGTTACTCATGGCGCTTACCCTTTACCTATAAATGTCCTTTGAAAACATGATTTTAAATATCTACTTAATATTCTGTCATATGTCTAAATTATATTTCATCTATCCAACTTTTTAAATTTTTGAAACATTTAGATTATGTTGGTTCTAAAATTTGAATTATCATTATAATGAATGACCTTATAACCTTGCATGTAAGTATTTATGCATATTTCTGTTTATTCTTCTGTTAGTTTACTAGCAGTTGAATTCCTGAGTCAGAGGGTGTGAAAATTTTTGCCATAGCTTCAGTATTAGGCAGCTTTAATCAAGGCGTGAAAGGCATCTTTATCCCAGATTTATCCCAGATGTTCACTGGAACTCTTGTGATGTTTAGAGCTTGCTTTAAAATTAGGCTTAGCTTCTTGGCCAGAGGGAATAATGAAGTAGTTTTCAAAATTCACTGTTGAAGGATATTAAGACTTGTTGCATTAATTTTACAAGAAGTGGCAGTGGCAGTGTGAGACAACAGCCAGGCACCTGGGCCAAATGCTTTCACTTGAATTTCAAGTGAACCAAAACTTTCACTGTTGATAATAAGTTTGATGTATGTATGAATAGCTTAGTCTTCAAATACATTTCATTCCAATGATAACATTTTAGTGCCTGTATTTTTGTATGGGGGGAAAGAAACCCACTTACGTTCAGGAAAAAAGTTAAGAGATTTGGGTTTTCTGTTTCTCATCTTATATTCAGAAACTTACAGTATAAAATCCTGAATGATGACACACTTCCTTTCATTCTTTCATTTATATATAACTTTGGAAAAGTTGTTTTTGTTCTTTTTTTATATAGTTCTGAAGGTTATTATTTAAAATTTCCAATTTAGGTGTTTCTACATGCCATTTTGCCTGGGCTTTTCATTCTGAGGCTGAGGAAGAACTGATTAATATGATTCCAGCAATTCAAAGAGGAGACCCTCAGTGGTCTGAGTTAAGAGCAATGGGAATAGGATGGTGGGTGAGGAATATTAACACGCTTCGAAGATGCATTGAAAAGGTAACTTTGCTTCATTGGATTTTGAAGTTTAAAAAGTCTTAAAGGGAAAAATACAGTATCAGTATCTTGCTGAAAAATTGTCATGAAGAATGAATTTGTACATCTGGATATCTTAAGAATTTTATATATATATATATATATATATATATATATGGTAGTTGGACACAATATCTTTTATTTTTTTATTTTATTTATTTTTATGTGGTGCTGAGGATTGAACCCAGGTCCTCGCTCATGCTAGGCGAGCGCTTTACCTACTGCTGAGCTACAATCCCAGCCTGAGAATTTTTTAAATAACATTTTTTGGAGATTTTAAAAACTTGACCTTTGTCTATGTATGTATGAAATGGGAATATTTTCTATTATTAGTTGAGATATATCTTATTTAAATTTTTTTTTTTTTTAGTTACTGATGGACCTTTATTTTATTCATTTATTTATATGTGGTGCTGAGAATCGAACCCAGTGACTCACACATGGTAGGCAAGTGCTCTACCACTGAGCCACAACCCCAGCCCTAAAAGGTATATCCTATTTTAAGAAAATATAAAAATTTAAATTTAGGAAGTATACTTAAGTTTTTGTCTTTTATTTCCATTGCATTAAAAAAAGTCTAGCTCAGTAAGTAGTAAACTTGCTTTACACACTTAAAATACCATTCAAAAACCAATTTTTATTTATTTGCACTTGAAGAACATATCTGTGCCAGCCAGTGAAACATGATATTTTTTAAGACAGTTTTTTTCTTAAAATCAATTGATGGGTAGATTCCTTCTAGAAAAAAAGAAGTTTCATTTTTTTTTGTTAATGGAAACTGAAAGTTCTTTCAGTGTTACATTAATCTTAACTAAGCACCGGTTATGTACCAGGCTTGGTGCTGGTTTCTTTTCATTAATCATTTCATAAAATCTTTTCTTTAGCCCCATGTTATCATGTCCATTTTATAACTGATGGAATTAAGAATCAGAGTTTGGGTAACCTGCCCAAATTCGCAGTTAAGTGTTAGTTTTAGTATGTTCCTTTTCTATTTAAGCAGAGTTGAGAAAGTAAAATTATCATTCATATTTTACTTTAGGAGTCCATTGAAATTCCCTAGAGTTCAATCATTGGTACTATATTTGTGAAGTATGAATTTTTTTCTCCCAAGAATGTAGAACTCTTCATTATTTTATTCCTCTACAATAGGAATTGTCAAATTCTAATGTGAGAAACTTATTTAAAACATCCCACTCTGAAATATTTTAATTTGGTAGGTTGGTGGTAGGGCTGTGGCCTCTTCATATTGATTACCTCTTATGATTCTGGTATACATGGTTATCACATCACAGTTTAGAATATGAGTATTAAAGAATTATTTTCCTACTATGTATAAGGCAGCCAACAAAAATATCAGTATTCCAGTTCTGAAAATAGGCACAATAGGAATTTGCTCCCACATCAAAAAATAGTTTCTGCTGTAAAGGAAAAGCCGATTATTTTAGCATGTAAATAATTCAGTATCTATATTAAGTATTTTATAGCCCAAAGCAGTGGAAAAAGAAAACATCGTTTTACCTGAAATGTTTCAGATTTATTTTATAGAGATCTCTTTACTTTGTAAGCACTGTGGTTTTGTCATTATAATTGAGTATTTTCTGATATGTATCATTTATTTATTATACAAGTAACTTATTTATTGAAAATAAATAAAAGGACTATGTAAAATTTTTGTCCTGAAATATTTTTTATAAATCTTTAGCTGAATATCAGTAATAATTTCTTAAAAGATGACAGAACATATGGAAGCACTAAGTTAAATGACGAGAGAAGAGAAAAATACTAAAGGGAAAAGAAATTAAAGAATATTGACAGTAAAACATTTTGTGTTGCAATTTTAGGTGTTTTTTCCAATTTCTTCCATAATTCAGTAGCTTCTTGCTTTACCATTGGTCGATGAGTTCTAATAAAATATTCACTGGTTTTTGTTAAGCCTCTTAATTTTAGTGATTTTTGCAGAGGCTATCTCAGCATCTTTGAGGACTACAATATAGTCTGTATGCTATTGTGTTCAAAACAATACAATTACATGTAATAATGATATTGTCTTAATTTTTAAACTGACAGAATTGATTAATGCTATATAAATTCAGCAACTTTGGTCATATGAGTCAAAGGGTATTACAAATTATAGTACATGGAGAATTATATACTCACTGAAACTTTTTAAAAAATGTAATTATTAAAAACTAAAATTTGTAAGCCAGGGGCTGTATGTTTAGCTTATTGGCAAAATGCTATATATGAGGCTCTAGGCTCAATGCCTAGCCCAAAAATAAATAAATAAAATAAACAGAAATTTGTAGGCCCTTCAAAATAAAGGACCTAGAACCATCTTCGTTTTAATTATTTCTTAGAAAGAATGGTATACATTCAGTCCTTTAGAATTGTCAAAATTTGAAAAGTGTCAGACAAATGTTTCTAAAAAGTATGATAAAAAATACTAGAACTTTTTTTCCAATAATTATTTTTTAGTTGTAGTTGGACACAATA
The DNA here is from genome assembly GCF_021218885.2 of Marmota monax. Lineage (NCBI taxonomy): Eukaryota > Metazoa > Chordata > Mammalia > Rodentia > Sciuridae > Marmota > Marmota monax. The sequence continues at coordinate 52,534,998 of NW_026693777.1, read as the reverse complement.
CCTTTATTTTGTTTATTCATTTTTATGTGGTGCTGAGAATCCAACCCAGGGCCTCACACATGCTAGGCGAGCTTGCTACTGCTGAGCCACAACCCCACCCCCTAGAATTTTTTTTTTGTCTGCACTTTTTAAAATATGTATAACATGTGTCTATAATTATTATTACAGGTATCTTTATCTATACTAGTTGAGAGAACCTTAAATTGTGAAATCATATTTACCATAGACATCAATATTTTTTAAGTTTTACAAAACATTAAGAAATGGAGTATGTTGAATTTTTAAGAATTGGTCACATCTATTAAATAAATAGTCTGTTTTTATTGTTTCCTATGTTAGTTTTTAAAAATATTTTTTAATTAAACATGAACACAATATTTTGTTTATTAATTTTATGTGGTGCTGAGGATTGAACCCAGTGCCTCACATGTGCAAGGCAAATGCTCTACTACTGAGCCACAACCCCAGCCCCCTATGTTAGTTTTATTACTACCTGGGTTCTGATACCTTCTACTCCTTACTGTGTGACTATAGACCATTCACAACTTCTTGGTGTCTTAATCACCTCACCAGTAAAATGAGTATGGTAATTGTACCTCATGGGTTGTAGTGATTCAGTAAGATCAGTGAAAAGTGCTTGATTGTACTGGTGCCAGTTATATGGTAAGTAGTCAATTAATGCTAGATGTTATTCTTATTTATATTCTAATCTCTGGTATGCAAATTGTCTTTAGGAGCATGTGTCATAAGTCTTTTGAGATTGTGAAATAGAGCCAAGTTTTCCCATTTTTATTGTTCTGTCATCCATTGAAGTAGCAGGAAAGCATTGATTATTGACTACTTGGTTGTAATTGTTTTGTCAGATAGTTAAAATAATATTTTATTTACTATTTAGGTTGCCAAAGCTGCTTTTCAAAGGAATAATGATGCCTTAGATGCTGCATTATTCTATCTTGCAATGAAGAAAAAAGCAGTAGTGTGGGGTCTGTTTAGGTAAGTTGCCTCAACACTTAATATGATTTAGTGGAATGAAAAGTGTGCTTCATATCAGAAACTTAGTGCTTTTGAAGATAGATACATTATCTTGGTCAAATCAACTTCTTTATGCCTTTGTTCCTTTTATCTTCAACAAATGGTCAACATATCTTTTCAACTTAACCTAAAGGGTGGGATGTTGTTCTAAATAAAGTTGATACAAGCACATTGGAAAGTAAAAAATACTCTTTCGTCCTGTTTGTGTACATAAGGTACTATTAGCTTTCCTTATTAGAAGAGAAGAAATGCTTGAAAACCTATAAAAATATATACAGTTACATACTTATAACTAAAGTTATTTTTTAGATGGATGTTTCCATTTTTTATTTTCTATTTTTGCATTGCAAAGGATTTCTATTTTTAATTCTATAAAGAATTAAGATATTTTAAATTGGTTTAAACACTGATGTTTGTGCTCTGATTCCCAGGTCACAGCATGATGAAAAAATGACATCATTTTTCAGTCACAACTTTAATGAAGATAGATGGCGTAAAGCTGCTTTGAAAAATGCTTTTTCTTTACTTGGAAAACAACGTTTTGAACAATCTGCTGCTTTTTTCTTGTTAGCGGGTTCACTGAAAGATGCCATAGAGGTATAAATAAGAAAAAATGCTTTGAAATACTTGTAAAAGATTGAAAACCTGAAAAGGTCTTTGAGGAGATTGCAATTTTTTGGTGATATTTTTGTAAGAACAGAATATAACTATAGAAATTGTTGAACTTAAAATAGTAGCATTGTGATAAGTGAAATTATAAATAAGTTCAAAGGAGAAACAGTTTTATATACGGCATATTATATTTCAAGATAATATATAAAATGGCAAAAAATGGTTTATGAATGCATTTTTTTGTGGTCATCTTATGATTATGAACAATTAAAGTACATAGGTCACAATCTCCTCATAACCCACTTGAATCGAATGTATGAAATATGATATGTCAAGAGTTTTGTAATGTTTTGAATAACCAATAAAAAAAAGTATTAAAAAAAAAACAATCTCCTTATCTTGTGCAGAAAAGCAGAAATTTCAATTTTTTTTCCTAAATGAAATTCATAGATAAGAAACTAAAATAGTGATTTGTACAGTTCTGTGATATAATTGTCTTAGATATTGGAAAAATAAATGTGAGAAAATTCTCTGTAAATTTTCTCATTTTAAATATGTAATGCTGGCAAGTGATTATGAGAGTAATGTTAATTTTCCTGTTACTTATAATTTCTTCCTTATAGTTACTGATTATCATTCTGAGCAATTAAAACAGGTGATTGAAAAATAGAATAGGAAATATTACATGATAGAAGAAATAGGAACTATCTAACAAAGTAAAATTGCTATAAATTTAAATTTAGTCATTCTTCATGATTATCTCAGGCATGATTTTTTAAAATTATAAATGCTATGATTTTGAAATGGGAAATTTAACTCAAGTGAATTAGATTTTATTTATTTATTTATTTGTTTATTGGTGCTGTGTTATGGGACCAAACCCTAGGCAATTTCTAAGTTCTAGTTCCTTATTATTATTATTCTTCCTTAGTCTGCTGTGAAATAATCATTTAACTGCCTTTCATTGTCTCAACCTCTGGACTGCTTCCTTCTACCATGATAGCAGATGATTTTAGGGTATTAGTGAGATAGTCCATATCACTAAATAAAATAAATATTTCTTAAAATTTAAATTTTCAGGTATGTCTTGAAAAAATGGAAGATATTCAGCTAGCTATGGTTATTGCCCGCTTATACGAATCTGAATTTGAGACTTCATCCACTTACATATCCATCTTGAATCAAAAGATTTTGGGTTGCCAAAAGGATGGGTCAGGATTCAATTGCAAAAGATTGCATCCTGATCCTTTCCTGCGTAGTCTTGCCTATTGGGTGATGAAAGATTACACCCGTGCCTTGGATACATTACTGGAACAAACACCAAAAGAAGAAGATGAGCATCAAGGTAAGACTTTTATACATTTCTTTCTTTTTTCTTTTTTCGTAAAGGAAAACGCTTCAGAACTTCATTCAGATTTTTAAAAATATCATTACCAGATTTACTTTTCAACTCTAAGAAATTATCAATTTTTTTGTCAGTTTAGATTAGACTATTAATATTTATTATAAAATCTAGCATCTTATAATTTAAGTAATACTAAAGAGACCACACATTTTTAATCTCACAATTATATTTTGAGAAATATAAGTAGAATTATTATACTGTTCTGGTTTCATATACATTAAAAAAAGTATGTTTTTAAAAAGCACATTAACAAAACTGAATGTTAAGGCAAGAAAGTCACAAGTTTGAGGCAAGTCTGGACCACTTAGTGATACCCTATTAATAAAAAATTAAAAGGGCTAGGAATGTAGCTCAGTGTTTGAGCAACCCTGGGTTCGGTCCCTAGTACCACCACAAAAAGAAAAAAGAATAAAAAAATAAAGCATACAGAATGTTTATTACATTGCTTACCTCTTCCTAAGTAATCATATAGCCATGTTTTTTAACATGGAAAATTTGTATGTTTACACATATTGGTTTGATGCACGGGACTGGAAAATCTTTACTTTTTACACTTTTGGATATCCTAAATAATTTAGATCTTTTAAGCACCTGGAGAGTATTTGTCAGCTTTGTTTGCAGTAAAATTAAACATGGGAACATGGTAACAGAATAGCTAAATAAATACTCTATCCATATACCCAAACAGTATGCCATTTATTTTTATAGTATATTCTACTAAGGACATACAAATTTATTATTTTAAAGTCACTTTTCTAGTTCACGTCTGTCTGTGGTTACACTACCAACTTAACATACAGATTCACTTAATTTTATGGGAAACTTGCCTATAATCACACTGACTTAGAAGGTTGAGGCAGGAGGATTGCAAGTTTGAAGCCAGTCTCAGCAACTTATTGAAACTCTTTCTCAAAATATAAAAAAGGGGTAGAGATATAGTTCAGTGGTATAGTGTCTCTGGTTTCAGGTTCTGGTACCACAATAAATAAATTTGCTTTTTGTAATTTACTTTTTAAAATTTTATTTTCTTTTAAATTTGTATAAAATGTTGACATGGTTTTGAAATTAAATATATAAAACCCCAGAGTATTTTCAGAGAAATATAGCTTCTTTTCTTGTGCCCTTCTCCCTTTTCAGGGAACCAATTAAAATTTTATACATATAAGTCTTCCTTCTGCATCTTCTTTTACTTAATATATCCTGGATATCACTCCATAGTATATAGGGAATTTTTTTTTTTTATTTCAGTTTTATGGTTTTAATGATTACATGAATGTAACAGAGTTTAACCTACCTAAGGTCAATATTTATGTGTCCTTTATTATGAAGAAATGCTGACGTATTTTATTCTTTTGCAGTGTAAGTACAAATTAATACTAACTTTTGATGTATCTATTTGGTTTCTGTAGTTATCATCAAATCTTGTAACCCAGTGGTATTTAGTTTTTATAACTACCTTCGAACACATCCTTTGCTTCTTCGAAGAAACCTTGCCTCCCCTGAAGGAACTTTGGCAACCTTAGGTCTCAAAACTGAGAAAAATTTTGCTGACAAAATTAACCTCATAGAGAGAAAATTATTCTTTACCACTGCAAATGCTCATTTTAAGGTTGGATGCCCTGTTCTAGCCCTGGAGGTACTTTCCAAAATTCCAAAAGTAACCAAAATGTCTGCCTTACCTGCTAAAAAAGATCCACCTGATTTTGTTTCTAAAAAGATGGGTGATGTATCTGCAGAATCAAAAACTATGAGCAATGGCAATGGGAGTTCTGGCACTGACTGGTCAAACATAACTTCAGCACAGTTTGACTGGAGTCAGCCAATTGTTAAAGTTGATGAGGAACCTCTTACTCTTGATTGGGGAGAAGATCATGATAGTGCCTTAGAAGAGGATGAAGATGCCGTTGGTTTAGTAATGAAAAGTACAGATGCCAGAGGAAGAGATGAACAAGAAGATCAGAAGTCCTCAGAGCCTAATATGTTATTGACTCCTCAGGAAGAAGATCATTGTGAAGGTGATACTGAAGTTGATGTGATTGCTGAACAACTAAAATTCAGAGCTTGTTTAAAGATCCTTATGACTGAACTAAGAACTTTGGCGACAGGTTATGAAGTAGATGGAGGGAAGCTCAGATTTCAACTCTATAACTGGCTTGAAAAGGAAATTGCTGCCTTGCATGAGATATGCAATCATGAATCAGTTATTAAAGAATATTCCAGTAAAACATATTCCAAAGTAGAGAGTGATCTTCTGGATCGGGAAGAAATGGTGGACAAACCAGATATTGGTTCATATGAGCGACACCAAATAGAAAGACGAAGATTGCAGGCTAAACGAGAGCATGCAGAAAGACGAAAGTTGTGGTTGCAGAAAAACCAAGATCTCCTAAGAGTGTTTCTTAGTTACTGTAGCCTTCATGGGGCCCAAGGTGGTGGTCTAGCCTCAGTAAGAATGGAACTCAAATTTTTGCTGCAAGAATCACAGCAGGTATGGACATACTTTTGTTTTCAGTCTTGTTTTAGTAATTTCAGTGGCCCTTCCAGCTAGGGCTATAAAACTGTTTTTGCATTAATCCAAATATATTTAGCTGCTCTGTTCATAAGAGGCAGATATTTGTAATCTATATGGTTTTTTATTTAAGTGAAAGTTTTGGTATGCTTAAAAACTTGAGAGCAAAATTCTCATCTTTGTATTTTCTTCATCTGGCATAGTACCTGATAAATACTGGGTGCTGAATAAATTTTTGTAGATTGAGTGAATAAGTAAATGAACATACTACTTTTACTCAAGTGTATTTTGTCAGATAACTGTTATTTTTTTTTCTCCTTCATTTTAACTACTTTGAAAATAAAAATTTACTCTCACTTCCAGGAAACTACAGTTAAACAGCTCCAGTCTCCATTACCATTGCCTACCACCCTACCTCTGCTTTCAGCAAGTATTGCTTCAACAAAAACAGTTATAGCTAATCCTGTATTGTACTTAAATAATCACATCCATGATATACTTTATACTATTGTTCAGATGAAAACACCGCCTCATCCCAATATTGAAGATGTGAAGGTAATGTAAAGTTTGTTTATTTGATGTTGTATATACTGAGAAGGTAAATATGTTATATTTGTAGGTCCTCAAACTTGAACTGACAGAAAATATTCTCAAGTGTTCTTACGTGCTACCTTTTCATTTCCAATCAATTCTGGACTATCCAATGAATGTAATTTAAAGTAAGCATTTTTCTTATTTTTGTAAAAGTTATTGTCTTCCTTTAAGACAGGTATGCTTTTTGGGTAGTAAAATTAATTTTCAAGACAGTGTTCTTGCCACTTCATATCCCTTTAGATTATACATTCCCTTAAATGTCATTAAAATTAGAAATATTTATGACTCCTGTTTACATGCCAAAATGCAGTAAAAATGTAAGTTGAGGAATACCTGGGAGAGAACCATGATTAATCAAAAATGGTTCCAGAGATAGTATCCTGTTAGTGTTTCCTTGATGATTGTGTTTATTGAAGGCTATGTAATACTTAGGGACAATCAGAATTTTGACAGAGTTACCACTCCAAATTAAACCTATGCCCTGTGCTGAGAAAATTGAAAATTGTTACATTGCAAGAACTACAAGGGAGCTTGGCAGGATCTGAAGAGTTAGACTTCCACTGTATCAACTTAAGTGTATTTGTGTTCTGCTCTTCAGTTCCTGTGGTGGATGTGCATTTCAAATACCCACAATTTTTATTTTATTTCTTTTATTTGACAACATGTTTGATCTCTGCTAGTACATTATTCTGAAGGATCTAAGATTTTACTGATCACATCAACCTTCTAGAGACTTCTCATTGGTAGTGTGAATTAATTGTTTGCTAGGTGAAGCTAGACATGTATAAAAGTGATAAAATTTATACAAGTACCAAGTAAACATTTCCAGTTCATAGAAATTTGGGTAAAGATTTCAAAAAGTCTGAAATAATTTCTAAAGTCCCTTCAAATTTTTAAGATTTTATGAGTCTGAAAATGTTTATTCAATGTGGGATATCAAATGTGGTTTTATATCAAATAGAGAATTTTTAAACTTCATATGAATATTAAATGAATTATTTGCTTTCTACAAAATCAGCCATTTCACAGTGATTGATACACTTAATAAGCATTTTATTAAGATTGAGTATTTTTGTCAAGAGAAATTTATCAGACAAGCTTAAAGAAAAGTTCTTAAAAATTCTGTACTTGTTTTTCCTTTTTAAAGAAAATTTTAACTTAAATTAACAATTTAAGTTAATTGTTGGTAGCCTAGGACAAGTCCCAGTAACATCAACATTGATGCTTTGCTTAGGGCCTGGTAGATGGCAGGTTCACAGTAAGTAAATATTTGATAAAGATGTGTCTGAAGTAGTTAGCTTTGTTATGGGCATGCATATAAAGATGGGTGAGACTTAGAAGTTTAAAAGCAAAGTTAGTAGTATCATATAGGATCTAGTCTTCCTTATGATACTGCTAGTTTCCTGAGTATTTTCTAATTTTTAAGATATTGCTGTTATGTAGAAATGTTAGTATAAAATGTAATTGTGGCTGTTTTGGTTTTAGGTGCACACACTTCATTCACTAGCAGCATCACTTTCTGCATCAATTTACCAAGCATTATGTGACAGTCATAGCTACAGGTAAAAAAAAAAAAAAACCACCCAAAATAGTATTAATACAGCAAAAACATTAAACCATTTCAGAGTTTTATTAGGATTCTGTTTCCAGGGACTGAGAAATCCCCAAATATGACTGACATAGAATCAGAAATAAAATGATTATTTGTTTAGTTATCTCCCAGAAACAACAGATCTTCAATACCATCTTTTTGTTTTCAAGAATGAAAGCTTACTGTCAAATAACTTACACTAAATTTTTTTCTTAGGAATTATTTTTTTGTATTGGATTAGCTTTTATTATTTTTAACTGGTTTTTAGTTAAAAACCTTGAAAAGTGAAAAAGTACATTTCTAAAACTGAATTATTAAAGTAAAATTTATGCATTTATGTGTGATGTAAAAGTCTTTGGAAGAGATATCAAGTAAAAGTAACGGTTTGAATTTTTCTAAATGTCATATCGCCTTCATTTAGTGTATACTTCACATGTTAATAAGTAGAGCCATGTAAGTTCTAAGAAATTGAATCACTTGGAAGGATGATCCAGATTTAAATGTAGTATATTTAGAAAATTTTAAAAATAATAGAAGTATGAAATTTATATTAAATTATGTTTAGACTTTTTCTCGTAAATTTAGCAGCCATTTGTTAGAATATTTGATATTCAATAAGGAGTTACTCTTTCAAAATAACCTGTGCTCTAATTTTACCCTTTCTAGGGCATGTCTAGACAAATTCCAAAGATCTGGGAATGTAGCTAAATGGAAAAAAAATTGGTTTAGTTGGCATGGTCATCTAAATGATCATTGATAACTTGTTTGATATCAGTCACTGGTTAAAATGACACCAAAAAAGAATTCAATTACATTGTTTTCAAATATGTACTTTCCAGTTCTTAGTTATACTTTAGTTTCTGCTTTTGTATTTATTCAATTTCACAAAAAGACCCATTCTGAAGAGGAAAGTAAATATTTAGTGACTTTTGGCTTGAGGTTTAGATATTTCTAAAATTATGATTCTCCATAGTTTAGCTCATATTTTTTTTAAATTCAGGGTTAAGCTTGTACAACTTTGCAGAGATAAGAAATCCAACAAACTAGTACCCTGAAATTTTCTGTCTACTGTATCTAAACCCAACAATAGTCTGCTTACCTCACACTTCAAAATGAGTGCAAATAGAAAAGATTTCAAAATATTAGGTGGATTCTGGAAAAGAGTTTAAAAGAGTAAATGACCTCTGCCCAATGTAGTAAAGTTGATATTTTGTTTTAAAAAGCTATCAATAAACATTTATAACTAATTTCAAGAACTAAAATAAATTCTCATTAGAACAGTGAATTCAAGAACTTTTGCTTTTTTTTAATCTTCTAAAACAGATTATTTGTATATAGTATAATTTCTTATTACCTCTCTTAGGATGATAAATAACTGAACTTATTTGTTTTAGCAGTCAAACAGAAGGAAATCAGTTTACAGGTATGGCTTATCAAGGACTTCTTTTAAGTGATCGTCGAAGACTGAGGACAGAAAGCATTGAAGAACATGCAACACCAAACTCATCTCCTGCTCAGTGGCCTGGTGAGAATTTTAAGTGTTTTTTGTTTGTTTGTTTTTTATTTTTTGAAATCTGTTTTGTAATTCCTTTTTTATTTTTTAATCTTAATTCTTTATGTCTATTATTTGGTTAATAATAGAAATCGAGTTCCACTGACATTTCCATACTCCATATATTATGCATTGATTATATCCTCTCTCCCCTCTTTCCTTTTTTCCCCTAGCCCACTTCTCAGTACCTAATTGTTCCTCTTCTTTCAGATCTATTTTTTGATATGAGAGAAAACATGTAATACTTGTTTTTCTCTCTGCTTTATTTCACTTAACATGATGTCTTCAAGTTCAATTTATTTTCTTGCAGATGACATGATTTCATCCTTCTCTGTGTCTAAAAAATACTACATTGTATGTATATATACACACACCATATTTTTTCTCTGTGTGTGTGTTGGGGGTGGGGTGCTGGGGATTAAATTCAGGGGCAGGGGTGCTCTATCATCAAACTATATCCCACCCCTTTTTAAAAATTTTGAGACAGGGTCTTGTTAAATTGTTGAGGCTGGCCTCAAACTTGTGTTCTTCCTATCTCAGCCCCCCAAGTTGCTGGGATTACAGGTGTGTGTCACTGTGCCCAGCCAGCCCTTTTCATTTTATAATTTTAATACAAGGTCTTGCTAAATCTCCAAGGCTTAACTTGGAATCTTGCTTCAGCCTGCTGAGTTTTGGGATACCAGCATGTACCACCACCATGCCTGGCTATACCATATTTTCTTCATTTACTCATCTGTTGATGGGGCACCTAGGCTGGTTCCTTATCCTGTGTATTATAAACAGTGCCACATAAACATGGCTATGTCTCTTTTGTATGTTGATCTCATTTCCTTTGGATATATGCCCAGGAGTGATAAAGCAAGATCATGTGGTAGTTCTATTTTTAGTGTTTTGAGAAACTTCTCTATTATTTTTCCTCAGTGGCTATACTAATTTACATTCTTATTAACAGTATATAAGGGTTTTCCTTTCTCCACATCCTCATTAGCATTTAATATTATCTTTTTTATAATAGCCATTGTAATGAGACTAAGATTGAATCTCAGTAGTTTGATTTGCATTTCCCTGATAGCTCAAGATATATAACATTTTTTTCATAAATATATTAGCCCTTTGTACTTCTCTTGAGAATTTTCTATTAAGATTATTTGTCTATTTTTTGATAGGATTATTTATGTTGTTGAATTTTTTGAGTTCTTTATATATTCTGGGTATGAATCCTTTGTTAGATGAATAAATATTTTTTCCTATTCTGTAGGTTGTCTCTACATTTTGTTCATTGTTTCCTTTGCTGTACAGAATTGTTTTAATTTGATATAGTCCCATTTGTCAATTCTGGCTTTTGTTTCCTGACCTATTAGGAGTCCTATCCTGGAAATTATTGCCTGTGCCAATATCTTGAAGTGTTTCCCTCTGCTAGTCTTAACATTTCATGTCTTATATTAAGATCTTCAATCCATTTTGGGTTGATTTTTGTGTAAGATGAGAGATAACAGTCTAATTTCAGTCTTCTACATGTGGATATTATTTTTCCAGCACTGTTTACTGAAGAGGCTGTCCTTTCTCCAGTGTGTGTTTTTGGCCCCTTTGTCAACAATCATTTGGTTGGAAATATGTGGATTTATATCTGGTTCCTTTGTTCTTTTCCATTGGTCTCTGCTTTTATGCCAGTACAATGCTGTTTTTGTTTGTTTCTGTGGCCCTGTAGTGTGTTTTGAAATCAGGTATTGTGATGCCTCCAGCATTGCTCCTTTTGCTTATGATTGCTTTGAATATTTGGTGTCTTTTGTGCTTCCCTAAGAATTTTAGGACTGTTTTTTCTAGTTTTATGGTGTGTCATTGGTATTTTGATGAATATTACACTTACTCTGTATATCACTTAAGGTAGTATGGCTATTTTAACTATATTAATTCTCCCAATCCATGAATATGCCAAATCTTCCCGCCTTCTAGTGTCTTCTTCAAATAAGATATAAGAAATTATTTAACTCTTAAAAATTTGTTAAGACTTTGGAGTCTCATTTATGATCTATTTTAGAAAAAGTACTGTGTGCTGATGTAAAGAGTGTATATTCCATAGATGTCTGTTAAGTCAATCTTATCTGTAGTATAATTTAACTTATCTATTGGTACAGGAGGGGTGTTGAAATCACCCACTGTTATTGCAGTAAGGGCTTTCTCCCTTTATGTCTAGAAGTGTTTGTTTTATAAAACTAGGTGCTCCAACATTTGGTGCATCTATACTTATTATAATATCTTCTTGATGTATTATTCCCTTCATCAATATACATTGACCTTTCTCTTCTAACTGATTTTGTCTTAAAATTCTATTTTGTTGGATGTAATCCTATTTGCTTTTGGATATTCTATTTGCTTGGAATATCATTTTTCATTCTTTCACTTTAAGTCTGTGTCTTTGCAAATGAAGTGATTTTCTTAGATGCATCAGATTGTTAGGTATTGTTTTTTAATCCATTCGGCCAGTCTGTGTCTTTTAATTGGAGCATTAAGACCATTTACATTCAGGATTATTCCTGACATTTTGTTGATTTTTCTTTTTCTAAAAAAAAAGTATGTTTCTTCCTTTAGTACTCATCTTAAAAGTTTGATGTTTACTGTATTGATAATGTTTGATTCTTTTCAAATTCTCATTTGTGTATCTAATCTTTTAGTGGGATTTATTTTTTCATGTGCTCTAATAATTTTATCATTCTTCCTCTTCTGGGTATAGGATTCCCTTATGCATCTTCTGTAATGTTGGTCTAGTAAGTCATGAATTCCCTTAGTTAATGCTTATCTTAGAAGGCCTTTATTTCCAGTTCTCTTCTAAAGGATTTTCTTTCTTTCTATAGCAATCCTTCAAGTAGTTACTTTTCTTTTAGAACTTGAAATACATCATTTTATTTTATTTTTTTGTCCTGGTGTTTATAGAGTTTTTGCTCAAATTTTACTGTTAATTTAATGGGTTTGCCTTTAACTGTGATGGTGTCTCTCTCTTGCAGATTTTAATATTCTTCCTTTGTCCTGTACTTTCAGCAATTTAATTATGTTATGAAGAGGTTCTTTTCTCCATGTCTATTTGGTATGCTATAAGCCATAGCTGGATGTCTCTGTCTTCCCCAAGATTTGGGAAGTTTTCTGCTATAATTTCATTGAATAGGTTTTTTTATGCCTTCAGTCTATAACTCTTCTTATTCAGGTATACCAATTATGCATATGTTTGATCTTTTAATGGTGTTGCAGAGATCTTGTATGTTTTCTTTATGGCTGTCTGAATGTAGTGTTTTGTCAGACTTGTTCAAGTTTTGATGTCCTTTGTTCTGTTTGATCTAGTTTATTGTGGAGGCTTTCAACTGAACATTTTTTCCTGATTTATTGGGCTTCTCATTTCCAAGATTTTTGTTTGGTTCTCTTTCATAATCTGTCTCACTTTATTGTATTTCTGGTTAATATCCTGAATTGACTTTATTAATTCATTCAACTGTTTATGTGTATTCTCTTGGGATTCTTTTGACCTTTTTAAAAAATCATTCTTTTGAATTATTTATAAGGCATTTCATTTATTTTGATACCTTTGGAATATGTTACAATAGAATTATAAAGTTTAGGAGATGTCATATTACCCCATGTTCTTCATCTTCTTACATTTCCATGTTGAGATTTGTTGTATATCCATTGGGATTTATATCTCTTCCATTTGTATGTAGGGGCCTTCTTGGTAAGTGGCTTTGTCTTAATTATGTCTTGGAGTATCAGTTTGTAGAATAGTGTTGAGGTTATTTCCAATTGAAATTCATAGTATTATCTTCCTGTGACTTCTTTGGCTTTGATTAGTGGGTTTTGACAATATGTACTCACTTTCTCTGTATTTCTCATAAGTGAGATTCCTCTGCTAGTTCAGGAAAGTATGGTGTAGTCAGCAGAATATGTGGAGTTTATTCTCTGGTTACTTCTATGATGGGATTGGAAGCCCTTATGAGGTGATGGGGGTTTCCGTGGGAACTGTTGATACTGGCTCTGTTACTAAAAAGCAATTCTGATACTGGTTGCTCCAATTGTTGTAAGGGTCCTGAAGCTTTTATCCTGTGTTTATACCCTGGTGCAGTTGTTGGTGTTTCCTGATATTTTGGTGGGGGCCAGAATCACAGCTCTGCCTCTGTAGTGCTCATATCCAGTTTTATCTATACTGTGCAATCTGACAGGGTATGAAGGTGACCCATGCTGAAGACCCTCAAAAGCGTTATGTCCACAATAGTTGTATTTTTTCTCTCTGCTGTTACCATGGAGTGACTTCAGGAACAAGATATCACATCCCTCTTGAGTATGGGTCACTGGCTGGGGCTTTTGTCCCCCCACACTTTCTTCAAGATGAAGTATTTTCAAGGTTTCAAGCTGGGCTGAGTGTAGCTCAGTGGATCAGTGGCAGCACACCCACATAATGCACATGAGATCCTGGATTTGATCCTCAGCACTAAAAGAAAAAAAAAGACTAAAAGAAAACAACAGCCTTAACAACAGAAAAGGGAGGAAATATAGAGTAAAATAAAAACAAAAACCTTCAAAACTTCAAAATAAGCTGAATGTGGTGGTGCATGCCTGTAATCCCAGCAACTTGGGAGACCGAGGCAGGAGGATTGCAAGTTCAAAGCCAGCCTCAGCAATTTAGCGAGGCCCTAAATAACTTAGTGAAAACCTGTCTCAAAAAATTAAAAAATGCTGCAATGTAGTTCAGTTAGGTGAAGCACCCCTGGGTTCAATCTCTAGTACCAGAAAAAAAAAAATGAAGAACTTAGAAAATAAAGAAAAAAGAATCAGGCTCATTCGGTGCGGCCTGGTACCTTTTTTGTGAAGTGGCAGCTGAGGAGACTCCGGCGCTCACCATGGCCGACGAAAAGCCCAAGGAAGGAGTCAAGACTGAGAACAGCGATCATATTAACTTGAAGGTGGCGGGGCAGGATGGTTCTGTGGTGCAGTTTAAGATTAAGTAAACTAATGAAAGCATATTGTGAGCGACAGGATTTGTCGATGAGGCAGATCAGATTCTGATTTGACAGGCAGCCAATTAATGAAACAGACACATCTGTGTTCCAGCAGCAGACAGGAGGTGTCTACTAAAAAGGAAACCTGCCACTTTACTCCAGAACTCTGTTCTTACAGACCAAAAATAGATTCTCAATTAGAAAACTGCAATTTGGTTCCACCACATCCTGACTACTACAATATAGTTTTCTTTATTCTTTCATTTTCTCCTTCCCCATTCTTTTATTGTACATAAAGTAACTTGTGTATGTGCACAAGCATATTGCATTTTTTTCTTTAAACTAAATGGCCAATGATATGTTTTGATTAACATCAAATGGAGATGGGATGGGGAAAAATACTGGTTCTGTGGAAATATCCCCTTTCTCCATTAGTGGCATGCTCATTCAGCTTTTATCTTTATATTCCAGTAAGTTATTTTGCTCTCACTGTTTTAACAAAACACAAAAACAACAAAAAAACCTGAACAACATAAAAATCCTTGCATACCTCGTTCGATTGGAGAATTTTAATGTTTTTCATTTATCATTGTAAAACCAAGGACAATTTTATAACTTTTTTGTATGCAGCTGTTACATGTAGGGCAATCTATCTTTAAGTAGGGGTAAATTACTCTTAAAAAAGATTCCTAGATAGTTTTCCCTTCAAGTCAAGCATCGTCTTGTTGTTTAAACAAACTTCTTGTTTAAAAAAAAAAAAAGAAAGAAAAAGGAATAAAAGAGCAAAACAAAACTAACAAAAGAAAGCAAAAGAAGGAGAAAATGGAAAAAAGGAGACAAGATAAATTTAGAAAATTAACAAACTATATGTGTATATATATATGTAAATGTATGTACATATATAGAGATTTATATTATTTTGTTTTTTCATACTTTTAGACTTCATATAAATGAAAATTTTCTCCTTGCCAGAGTGCTTGAATGAGGGACCAAAGGTGGATAATCACAACTTCTACTGATCAGAGCTTCTCTCAGGTCTTAGGCTGTGTACCCAGTGGACAGAGTGAAGGCTGAGTTATTTATCCTTGGTTCTTTCTGTTGTGCTTTCCAGGTAACTAGTGGGATAGATTTGTGGCTGAAGCTGGTTGGTATTCCTCTTAGTTGATTTCCATGCTGGAATGAGCTAGCATGGAATGTGGATCTTGCAGTATTTTTTTCTGTAGCTTTTTGGGCTGTATGCTCCAAGGGTAGGGCAGACATTGGTACTCCACCATGTCTGTGAATGCCTCTAAGGGGAGGGGAGGCAATGGAGCTGTGAAGATCTGTGTTGTGGTGGGAGAGTGAGTGGGAGAAGAGGCTCTGAGTGATCTGCCACCCTAAATTCTGTGCTCTCAGATTCGGCTCCCATGCAAAACCAAATCACTCAGGACTGTTAACTTCCCCAGAGAATGATGACAGGTTTCCTGAACCCTGATTTTAAAGGGAAGCACCTTCTGCTTTTCTCTGCATGAATCTCAGGGGATTTGTTTCAGAGTCTCCCTTGCCTCAACTTTTTAACTAGAGAGTCAGTTGCTGAGACAGTGCTTGTGGAATAGCTGTGGGTTCCTGGAGATAGGACGATGCAGGGATGTCTGACACCTAGAGTGGTAAGCTTGGTCAATAGGGCCTTTCTCAAGATGGCTGTGCTTACAACTCTGTGATTATTCATTGGGAAATTCAGATGACTCCTCCAAAGCCAACTAGCTGTTCAGATCCCCAATCTTAGATGTCTACAAGATACCAGATTCTGTTCCCGTAGAGTTCACTAGAACTCTCTTTAACTTGTACCCCAGCTGAGGGGATATTCCTCCTCCCTTGGTCTTGCTGCCATGCCAACAGTGCTGGGGTATTCTATTTCTAGTACTGTTCTGTTAGCCAAAAATCTCTGGGTTTCTCTCCCTTTACTGTTGAGTTCCAGCACCCTCCCACAGCTACCCACTTCAACATGTTCAGCCTCACTGAGAAGCAGGAGTGTGCTGGGTGCTTCTAGTCCACCATCTTGTCTCTTAGTAGTTCTTTTTTAAAAAACCTACTAGCTAGTTTCCTGATTGTTGCTTTTTGTAGATTTGGTGAATGGTTTTTTGTTTGTTTTTTGATGATGTTTTCCACTATGGATTTGGAATGCTTAGATACTGTAACATTATCTAAAGACTCAGAAACCCAAGGTTTCAAAAACCCAGTTGTGTTGACCAGCATAAAAAGCAAGGACTTAACATCCTTCATAAGAGTGAACTTATCAGTCCTTTAGCCTTAGAAATTCTGTATTAGAGTTACAGCAGTATCACAGACATACTTTCAGATACGCCAGAGAAAATACAATTATTTTCAAGAGTGTACATTTATGTACTAGAACAGGAGTGACCCTTCTGTGCTATGTATGTTATGTTGTCATTCCTTCTCTTTTTTCTGGTTAGCTCTTTCTTATTCTCCACTTTAGCCCGTGACCAGCACTGGCTTCATGAATGAAGGTTCAAAATGTGAGAAATCTCTAGGGAGTTTTGAATTAAAGAGACAAGACTCTAATTACCTTTAAACCGGCTCCAGGATAGCTCCTCCTAGCTCCAGCCTCCAGCCACCTATTATGGTAGCGAGGTTTACTGAAGAGGCTAGTGAGAGAGAGAGAGAACACGCCAGGGAGTGGACTTTTATTGGGGAGCAAAAAATTCTGGGGAAAATCTCATCCAATGAAGATTAAGGGTGGGCAGCATCCCAAGGTCAGGGGCGACAATTGGGTCTTTGGGGTTGTGGCTAGACATGCCTCCACACGGACAACCCCTCGGACCTGAGAAGGGTGAGGAAAGCTCTGGACACAAGATGTGCCTAAGTGCCTCTTGCCCAGCCAGGGAGGTAACTCAAATCACGTGCAAGGATGGCCTCCCACACTCCACATCAGTTATTTCAAACCTTCTCTATTCCCTTCAGTACCCCATATATTTAAAATTAATTTAAGCATAAGTTTCTAGAAATATGTTGATTTTGTTTTAAATCCTTATTTTGAAATAATTTCAGACTTATAAAAAAGTTTCAAAAAAAGTATAAAGAATTTTGTATAACCTTCACCCAGACTTCTCAAATATTACCAGTTTATTATCCTTGCTTTATTGTTCATTTCTTGTCTCTCATTTACTCACTCCAGATGTGTGTGTATATCTTAATGGCATTATTTTTCTGAAATATTTGGTATTAAGTTACAGACAGTATATCCTTTTGTATCTAAATATTTTTGTGTTTTCTCTAAAAATAGACATGCTTTTACATAACTACAGAACAATTACCAAATTTAACATTCAACATTGATTCAGTACCGTGCTCTACTCCATAGATCTTTTTAAAATTCCACCAGTTTTTCCACTCCTTTTTCTTCTTCTCCATTTAACATTTAGCTGTAATGTCTCTTTAGTCTCCTTGAATGATGAATGAATTTTCTCCTCCTTTGTCTTTCATGACTTTGACACTTTCAAAGAGTACTGGCCAGTTACTTTTTTAGAATATCCCTCAATTTGGGCTTTTTTTGATTTTTTTTCTTAATATTAGATTCAGATTATGTATTTTTATCAGGGGAATCATGAAAAAGATGTGTCCTTCTGAGTGCATAGTATCAAGAGGCATGTGATGTCAGTTATTCCCATTACTTGTGCTGTTAACTTCGATCACTTGGTAACATGGTTTCTCCTTTATAAAGTTATTATTTTTTCCTTTATAATTAATCATTATCTTTTGAAGAGTTGCTGAGTAAAATATCATATTTTAGCATCCAGTTATGATTCCTGTGTAAATCAGATATTACTGTGGGTTGACTAGATTGTGCTCTTCTAATTCTGCCATCCTTCTGCTTATTACTTAAAATTTTGTAAGGAAGATTTTTTTCCTTTCCCCTTTGTATTTAGTAATTCACTTATTATATCACTATAGACTAGTAGATTCTTATTGTATAGGTTATAATTCATTCCTATCATTTATTTTGTTGTTCAAATTATTGAATTATTTATTTTATAGAATACAGATATATAATTTTCACTATACTCCAGATTTAGATATTTTTTCTTTCTGGTGCTTTATGCTGATATACTTCATGTGATATTCTATACTTTTACAGGTGTGAGCTCGCTTATTAGTCTTTTGAGTTCAGCACAAGATGAAGACCAGCCAAAACTGAATGTTTTGTTGTGTGAAGCTGTTGTTGCTGTTTACTTAAGTTTATTGATACATGCTCTTGCCACAAATTCTTCCAACGAATTATTTCGGCTTGCAGCCCACCCATTAAATAACCGAATGTGGGCTGCTGTTTTTGGAGGGGGTGTGAAACTTGTTGTGAAGCCTCGGAGACAATCAGAAAGTATTTCAGGTAAGATAAGTCTTATACCGATACTGTATGTACGATCATTGTAAATTCCAAAATTAGAAGATTTTTTTTGTTTTAAGAAAATTTACCTCAAAAATCAGTGAGTTTAAAGTATAGTCATTTTTTTTTTGGTATAAATAACTAAACCCATGTTAGAATATTTTATTTTTATAGAACAAACATTTTTGAGGTTAATAAAACAGGGCATGTTTGAAGAGGATAATAAATAGTAGAAAGGTAAGTAAGGATATGATGTTAAGGAATGAGGTTATGGAAAAAGTATAGTTCTTAGATTTAAATAAATCTTCAGCATTTTTCAAGATTGACCAGTGGCTTTAGATTAAGTTCATGGTGCTATATAAGGCAGCCATTTGAGTCATGCACAGGGCCTTTTAAATTCCAGTTTCTCTTTGTATGTGTATGTGTAGATATTTTTTCTTTATGGGCAACTGTGTTTTCATCCCACTTTTTTAAGATGGTAGGATATAGTGAGTTACACACAGATACTTTTTTTCTTGGTGCTAAAACATGGAAATAATCTTAATTCATCCCTGGAAATGGTCATATTATACTGACACAGAGTTCAAATGACTCATATTCCAAACTCTGTCCTTAACTTATGCATAGGTTCCTGTGTAAGCTAATGTAAAGGAAGTGATCTCACCAATTCTCTTTGCTTCTACTTCTGTTATAGGTAGATTTCTCTTTCTTCCTAATTGTAGTCCACTTTAAATCTAAAGGTTATCCCTACAAATCACTTATTTCTCTTCCTGAATTTTCTGTTTTTTGTTTCTGGTTATTTTATCCATCAATAAATATCCAGAGTAAGTATCCAGAATAGAAAATCCACAGAGACAGAAAACAAATTGATGGACTGAGTGATTGCTTAGTAGGTGTAGGGTTTCCATTTGGGGTAGTGACATACTTTAGAACTAGATAAATGTGGTAGTTGAGCGCTATTGTAAATATATTGGATACTACTGAATAGTATACTTAAAAGTAGTCAATTTTATGCTATATAAGTTTCACCTAAAGATTTTAAAAAAGAAAATGGATTTGTTGTTCTTTCTAACTCTCACATAACCAATTAGTTCCTAAATCCTGATTTTTTTTTTTTTTTAAATGTATTCCTTATATGAAGCTCTCCCTGTAGGTTTAACAGCCTACCATACCAGTCAGGCCCTTCTTATGCCATCTTCCGTTTTCCTCTCTAATTGATCAAACAGACCAGACCTCATCTAGGGACTAGGTTAAAAACCTTTAGTGAAAATTGACTGTAAATTCCTAGCTTCAGGTCCAGAGGCTAGTCCTAGCCCAAGTCTAGACTTTGTAATGGTAATTACTCCTCTCCTGATTTCTGTCTAGCACAAACGATATTTTTACTCAAACCTCCTTTGGCCATTTGTTCCTGTTCTCTTTTCCCTTCTTCCCATGGGGTTTCTGCTTTAAATCCTTTGTATTCATTGAATCTTTCTTGATCCATGTATCCAGAAATAATCATTCACTCTCTCTAATACTTATTGAATATACCACTTATTTAATTCATTTTATGGAGAATTACTTTAATCCTTATTCTATATAGCAAATAGGCTACTCCATGGAAGATATTCATCTCCAACTTTCCCATGACTGCTAGAAAACTGACACAGTAACTAGAACAATTTAGAAGTGCACATATAAGTAATTTAATTTTGACTAAAATATGGCAAGAGTGGGTTGAAAAGAAAAGTTAACTCTATAACTTAATGATGTATGACAAATGCATATTTTTAAAAAAATCTTTATTCAGCACCTCCTGCTCCTTCTGAAGACATAGATAAACACCGTAGGAGATTTAACATGAGAATGCTGGTCCCTGGAAGGCCTGTAAAAGATGCTACCCCACCACCAGTGCCTGCAGAAAGACCATCTTACAAAGAAAAATTTATTCCTCCTGAACTTAGTATGTGGGATTACTTTGTTGCAAAGGTAAGGAGTGTGAGGGATGCAAGCTTTAATTTAAGTGCATTTGTTTTATTCACTCCTGTGTTTTTGTCACATAGGAATTATGGAGCCCCTTTTGGATTGAATCACCATAGTTTAGACATTTAATTTCTCAAATCCAGAAAATAAATAGTCCTAGTAACATTTAAGAATGATCAGATACTTGATGGATGAGACAAATTAGTTCATATGGAATTTAGGTATAAATCAGAAGTCAGTTCTTAAAATATAATCAGCATCTTTTTCTAGTGACTGGGATTCTTGTGTTTACTATTAACTTTTCTGATGATTAGTAATTTCCTTGGTCACCATGGAATTAGAACAGGAAACAGATGAATATTTGGTGGTTTGATCAGTCTGTGGTGAGGCCTCATGATATATCACTTTTTCCCCAAAGCAGTAAACTTCTCTGGAACTGGAGTACTCATGGTGATTGCATTCCTTATACCCCCCATACATACTATGCTGGGAACACACTAATACTGCTATTTCTTTCCTGCACTATGCTTTTTGGAGTTCCTTATTCTTCTGTTGATGTTTCCCTCTTTACATGTGTTAACACTGTTGTCACTTTGCTGTGCATCCCCATAAGAGAATGCATTTGTTGTGTTTCTTTCCCATTTAAAGATTTTAAAATCTTTATTAGGTCTCACCTTATTTTTTTTGCTATTGGGGGTGTGGTACCAGGGGTTGAACCCAGGGGTGCTTAACCACTGAGCTGCATCCCAGCCCATTTTTTATTTTGAGACAGGGTCTTACTGAGTTGCTCACTGAGAAACTCTGAGACTAGGAACCAACAATTTGTGTTTTAACACGTCCTCCTAGTAGTTCTGTGTGTTAAAGTTTGAAAACCACTGGCTTACACAAATTGTGAGTGCAGGTTTCCAGGTTTACACTCTTAACAGGATTCCTGCTTATACTTCCAGGATCTTTCTGGCTTATCTTTTGAAATGTTGATCAAGTTGCATTTCATTGTATTTATGTAGAAAACCAGGGAATTAATAAAGTATGCTTAAAAACATAAGTTTTTAAGTTAGGTGTCATATTGCGAGGAAGTGTAATTAATGATGTTTGCACAATGAAAAAATCTCCTAACAATGAATTTCTCAAAATACATTCTGTGTTAAGCAGCATGTGGCTGTATATAGGCAGTCCCACCCACCCATCCACCCACCCACCCATCCACCATCCATCCCTCCTTCCTCCCTCCCTCCGTCCCTCCCTCCCTTCCTTCCTCTAAGTAAATTTAATTTTTTTAGCATTTTACTGTTCCATATTTTTATTGATGCATTATAGTTGTACATAATAGTTGGATTCATTTTTACATATATGTACATGCATACAATGTAAACAATATAATTTGGCCAATATCATTCCCCAGTATTTCCCCTTTCTTATGCTTTATTAATGATAGTATTGATGTATCTTACTTGGAATACTTTTTCCAGTTCATTTGTTTTTAAATTTTGATGTTTTGATGCATAGAATTTTTAAAAAGTATTTAATCATGTCAATGTTTTATGATTTATTGCCTTATTTTTATGTAGAGAAGGTCTTTTTCTATTAATAAATATGTTTACTATTATTTTCCACCTGCTCTTCTTTCTTCTTCTTTTTAATTCTGTATCTAGAATAAACCAAGGATCAGACTTTATCTCTTATTTCCCCTAAATAGCTTAGTAGTTTTTCTGTCATCACTCATTAAATAATGTCCTCTCCCCTCATTGACTTATGATATTGTCTTTATCATGGATTAAATTCTTACACTATTTTGGACTATATCTTTGCATCAAAATCTATACTGTACTTCTTAATTACTACTTTAATATTTACTAACAAATTATATCTTTCATGCATAAAATGATTTCTCAGCTACTCTTGTTTTCCCTATTAACTGTAGACTCATTAAATTTCAAAAAAAGGAAAAGTAATCCCCATAGAAATTTTTATTTTAGTTATTTAAATCCTCTACAAATTGAGGCTCAGAATGTGGGTCAGTAGGAAAGCGCATGCATTATGCACAAGAGTTCAGCCTATAGCAACACATACAGAGTTAAAAAAAAACACTAAAACTTGTTAAAAATCATAGTTTTTATGCATCTTAGTCTGTTTTGTAGGTATGGAAAGGTTTATAATTTCCTTCATTTTATTGCTAATCTGTAAAAATAAAATTATTGATCTTTAAAAATGTTCTATATAGCTACTTAATTATTTTATTAATCTGAGAGTTTTACCTGGTTATCTTGACTATTCTTAAGTCTAGAATCAGCAAGAGAATATTTTAACTGAGATTGACACAATTTAACATGTTCAATATTAAATAAGAATTCTTAAAATTATGTTTTAAGAATATATATTTAAGGCTTAAAAGTATATTTATATAGTATATAAATTATATATCTAATTACATATTTAAAAATCATTTTACTTTTATTGCAGCCATTTCTTCCTTTATCTGATAGTGGTGTAATATATGATTCTGATGAAAGTGTTCATAGTGATGAAGAAGATGATGATGCCTTTTTCTCAGACACACAAATACAGGAGCACCAAGATCCAAATTCCTATAGGTAAATGAGGCCTTTTTTTTTTCCTTTTTATCTTTTGTAGGCAATCCTGGCATTTTTCATTTCGAATGACATTTTTACCATGAGTTATGTTAAGAATTGACTTACATTTTCAAGTTAGAAATTTTGTACCTTTGAGGTAAATTTTTCTACAGAGTGTTTCCTTCATATCCAGTCTCAAAGAAAACCTTTTGTAAAGATTATAAACACATTTTTAGTGAGGAAAAACATGTAATTTATTGATATGCTGTTAGAACTTACTAGGTAATTTATTAATATGTTACTAGATTCCATATGACCATGTGATAAATATTTTCTACTAGGTAATTTTCAGATAAGGCAATTTTGATATATTATTGCGTGTATTTATTTTTCAGATTACAAAGATACCATTTTTTTTACAAAGATACCATTTTTTACATAGTAAAATTCAGTAGTAGTTTTGTGGGGGTGGGGTTTGGAGATTTTGCTAAACATTTGGTAGGGAACATTACTATTGCTTCTCCCATGGTTTTATTTTTCAATTTATGAGAATTTTTTTTTTCTCCCTTAAATAGCTGGGCTCTTCTGCATTTGACAATGGTTAAGCTAGTACTTCACAATGTCAAGAATTTCTTTCCTATTGCCGGACTAGAATTCTCTGGTGAGTTTGGAATTTGAGAATTCATATTATTAAATGTAATTTATTACCATCAAGCTTCTTTTTTAAAAAAAATCTGTATAAAAGGCCATTTGGTACTTAACAAATACTGCATTGGAGATTTTATAAAGTCTTATTTATTTTAGCCTCCAACCTATGATAACAAGAGTTACTGTGTATACATAGAAGATTTAAAGAACAAGAAACTTGACCAGGAAAGCTAGATATTTTCTTAGCTCATTTTAGAGAGCTAGCCTTCTGTTTTGTTGAAAATATTGAGACTCTAAATTGCATTAGATAAACATTTTCAAAATCATCAGTATTTTCAACTGTCGTGGCTCTATGTGAATGATGATCAATATATTTTACCAAAATGAAATGACATATTCTATCATCTATTTAGAGCTGCCTGTAACATCACCCTTGGGTATTGCTGTAATTAAAAACTTGGAGAACTGGGAACAGATCCTGCAAGAGAAAATGGATCAATTTGAAGGCCCCCCCCCTAACTATATCAACACATATCCAACTGATCTTTCAGTCGGAGCTGGACCAGCTATTCTTCGAAATAAAGCAATGCTGGAACCTGAAAATACTCCATTCAAGTAAGAAAGCTTTTACACTGCTGATGACAGTTTAGCTTTAACTTTTCTGGAAGTCATATTTTGTCAATATGACTTTCAGAAAAGTTAAAACTAAACATTCATGAAAACATTCATGACTTTGAATCTGCAGTCTTTTTTTAAGCAGAAATCTGGGTAAAAAATTATTTTTTCCCAAAATTACATATTATTCAAAAGACGTATTTCTTTTATATTCAGGAAAGTATCTTTATTCTATATTTCTGTTCTGTTATTTTCAGAACTATTAGAGAAATTTTATTTTGATAACAATCTACATATGTAAAATGCTTCTGAACTTATGTGGGTAATTGACACAGTAAGAGTTTTTGTTGATGTTTTGATTTTTTATGTGCCCATCTCAGGCCCTTTTCATAAAAAGCATGGCTTTTTTAAAATTAAATTTTAGCAAGTACATTAAAAATATAAGAATTATACAAAAACTGTACTCTGATTCTCAGATTATCATTTAATTGAAAATATAACAGAGCCCTTTAAAGGCATTTAGAAATGAACAGATTTAGAAGCAACAAATTCAGATAATTTTGTGAGAGCATAAACTACAGCCTTGCTCCATAATACCAAATACGAGATGAAAATAGCAATTACTTTTACGGAGCAAGGCCGAAGTTTGGCATTGCATGGTGATTTTAAAGCTAATAGAATTAGTAATGTATTGTCATACATGATTCAAGAAGAATGAGGAATTTAGGTTACTGGCAAATCTCTTTCAAAGATTTTTTACATGAACCTTTCAATTAATTTGGACATATTAACGGAGTATCATATGATGTTCCACACATATATACAGTGTGGAATGTTGAAATCAGGTTAAACATAGAAGCATGCTCTTTTTGAAGCAGCTGGCCACGATTAGGAGTATTGCTCATAAGCTTGAAAGGGCAAGGCTGTTTAACCTTAGGCCATTAGAAATGTAATCTGTCATTTTATGTTCATTGGTCTTGCTTTAACTAACAGGACCAACCTAAAGTGTAATTTTAAAAGAGAGTAATAAGAAATTCATTTGATACTTCGCTCAACCAGTTCATTTGATGTAGTTAGATAATTATAGGATAAAGGAATTCTTTTTAGGTGAACTAAAAAATAAAAGTAAAATAATCATAAAATTTTGTTGGGTTCAATGCTGTCTCTGCAATAGATTTTAGAGTTTTCAAAACAAGTATCTGCATACATGAAACCCTTTTCCTATAGACTAAAATATTGTGGTATGTTAATTATGTTTAATAGGTCCCGAGATTCTTCTGCACTTCCAGTCAAGCGACTTTGGCATTTCCTTGTTAAACAAGAAGTCCTTCAAGAGACATTTATTAGATATATTTTCACTAAGAAAAGAAAACAGAGTGAGGTATTTTTAAGAAATATATTTTCTATTATAATTTTTCTGTTTAATTTTTCTTTAGTATTCCTAATTCAGTATTTGATTTATTTTGAAAATTTATTTTTGGTTCAAACTATTATAGTATCTTTCATACATTATGGATAATAGCTAAAATTACTAAACTACAACAAACAGTGAACTTCTTTTTTTTTAATATTTTTTTTAATTGTTGACAGACCTTTATTTATTCATTTATTTGTATGTGGTGCTGAGAATCGAACCTAGTGCCTCACAAATGCAAGGCGACCGCTCTACCACTGAGCCACAACCCCAGCCCCGGTGAACTTCTTTTAAGATAAAATTCTGTCATTTTCATTTCTTAGCAATGAAAGAACATAAGTCCCTTGATAAATCATATATACTCAAGTGAATATTGGTACTCCCTTTAGTATATTTGCTTTTAGACTTTTTTTATGTAACAACTTTGTGGTGGATGGTTTTGGGAATTTAATATTTAAATAAGATTCTCGAAATATCATTTAATAAAAAATAGAACAGAGCCCTTTAAAAGCATTTATTAAGTATTTAGAAATGAACAGATTTTGAAGCAGCAAATTCAGGGTAATTTTGGGAGAGATTAAATTACAGAAATACCAAATACAAGATGAATAATTATTGCTTCTACAGAGCAAGGCAGAAGTTTGGCATTGCATGGTGATTTTAAAGCTAATATAATTAGTAACATAATGCCTTACATGATTCAAGAAGAATCAGGAATTTAGATGACTGGCAAATGATCTCTTCCTTATCAAAGATCTTTTATATAAACCTTTCAATCAACTTGGCCAGTCAGTGAGGAATTGGTCAGTTCAGAAAGTGTTTAGAGTAGTTATCAGATGTAATTAAAAGTTTGGCAAACAATCTATGAGAAGAGAAAAATGAATTATATTTCACTTGGTAAAGTAAAACCTGAGAAGGACAGTCTAGAGGATTCAGTTTCCCAAGGGCAATGGTAGAACTACTTTTTAGTTTTTCCCCATACCTAGAGCAGCAGGACATACCATTAATTTAAAAATTAAATGAGGAAGTAGGGGGAATGGGCTATTAGAGACTTTTGATTCCTGCATGTTATAAATTTTCTAAACAACAAACAAAAGATCCTGATAATATTGAAATTACCAACATAGGATTTGTTAGGGAAGTCACAGAGCCACATTATTTGCCTCTTTTATCTAAGCCACTGGCTGTAACATTTCCTGTAGTGATGCTGAACAAATCTCATAAAATAAGATAGGAATCTAAGAAACAGATTTAAAATAAAAGATATTTGCTCAGTTAGGACTCTGATTATTCATAGAAAGCCATTCTGTTTAAGCATCAGTTTTCTGAGTGTTTGGTTCTTCAAATTATTAAACTTAATGATTTACCAAAAATATGCTTTAACTATTGATAAGGTCCATAGCAACTGGATTTGGTTGGACTGCCAGAGCCTAAAGTGCTGTGGGAAATAACTGTGTCTGAAGCAGCTGTGTCTAGTCTTCCTGAACCCTTATAGCTGGCTCTTCCTTAACTCTCCTCTCTCCTGTAGTTTCTTCTTTGTTATGTCTTGGGATTGGCAGCTGTAGTCTCTGCTATTTTTCCTCCAGCAGAGGGTTCCCTTGGACAGTAGAGAGGACAGAGAGAAATTGAACATTTCTTAAAATGCTGAATAATCATTGGTTGGCTTTAGGGAAGGTAAACACATGGTTGGGAGTTAGGTGAAAGGCTTTTCATCCTATACCCCTTTGGATTTGAAAACATTGAATGAAATCACTTTCTTGTCCAGTCCTGTCCAGTAGCACTGTGATGATAGAAATCTCTCTCTCCAGATAGTCCAGTGTAATAGTCACTAGTCATATGTGGTTATTGAGCCCTTGGGTGTGTGGCTAGTGTGACTGAAGAACTGGATTTCTAATTTTACTTAATTTTAATTAATCTAAATTTAAATAACCATGTAGGATTCATGGATATTAAACAGATCTGCTGAAAAAGAAAAAATTATGAAAAATATTTAATGTTATTGAGGCAAAAACTGGTCACTAAGCTCAGAAATATGAAAAATTAAAACTACCTATCTAATAGCAGTGTTCTATCTTTATAAATGTTGGGTTTTTGATAATCAATTTTAATAATGAATTGATTAACTAATAAAATTGACAGACTGACCCTGAAAATATTGGTGTTGACTAATTTTTAAAAAGTAATTTTTAAAATACTTAAATTTAGGTATATACCAAGGAAATACTTGAATTTTAGATATATTCATAGGAAGATATATTTACTCATTGAATGTTAAAAATATTCCACAAATTTAGTTTTTGTGAAATTGATAAATGTGGCAAACTCAGCTAATTAAGGCAAATAGATTCTTCAGCAATTTGGCTTTCACTGAGTTAGCCCATATTGACACTCTGTCCTGTATTTCTTGGGCACTTCTTTGTCAGCTACTGCAGCCCTAGGGGAGTCCTCATGGCACAGTCAGAATTTGCATGGCCTTTTATGCTGAAAGGAAAGTAGTCACATCAAGAGGTATGAGGAAAAGTTTACTGCTCTGATCATACCGTTTGAGGTTTCCAGCACAGCAGGAATATTAGTTCTGAAGGTAGCTATTCTCTATGACCTGTCATCAACCAGGAATAAGTTATTCTTATGATATTTTTTCCCTATGCCTCACCTATTAAACATTTACTTCTGAGGGACAATAATCATAGGATTAGGAGAAAAATGTGATTACTCATGTGAGTAAGAGTGAAATAATTACCAGTACTTTGAATCTATTTAGAAATAAATATTTTGATTTATATTTTAAGTCAACCCCTAAAGAATGGGAATCTATGAAGTATAGAATGCATTTGCTCTTAAAAGTGGACTTTATTTTCAGATATTATAGTGTAAGAACTTTTAAGTTCCATACTGGTATACAAATAGCTATTATTTTGTTTTGAAATAGCTTTTGTTTTTGTGTGTAATAGTCACACCAATTTTAATTTTGCCCTTTTTGCTTTGTGCTATGTTTATCTGATGACATTTTATTATTTTTTCTTGATTCTTCAAATTCATTTTTGTCATCTTTAAGTGATGGAGTGGCCATTTCAGCTTGAAATTTTTCATTCTCTTTATAATTTCATTTCATGCATGTATTTGTGTTTGTGACGGTGTGGTGTTACTTAGTCTGTAGAAGAACATGTGGAGCAGGTCAAACAAAACTGCATAGCAGAAGATTGCCACATCAAGGTAGTATTCCCTGCTCTTCTATTTAGCTCATTCTTTAAAATTTAAAGAGCTAACCCCTCATCTCTAATGCTAACCATGGCTGTCCAGCTGGTTAACTAATCAGAGAACTCGTTGCTCCTGTTCCACCTCAGAGGCATAGGGTAGGAGATGCTTCACTGTGTCTTAGCTTGCTGTGTGTGGCTATTGGTTCTTCTCTTTCTTGCTCCCTGCTTCATCTCCACTTTGTCATTTCTTCCCAGTCTGTTCTAAAGCATGTCTATTTTATTTTTCCTTCTTGATTCTGCCTCTTCTTTCCTTTCTATCACCTCTGACCCTAAGCTACTAAACTTTCTTGTCATTATCGGTTTCATTCATTCCTTTGTAAAATATCCTTTCCAACTTTCCCCTATTGATCACCTTTGAAATGCTTCTCTTTTATGTGGCTCCTTGGTTATGAAATTTTCCTGAACTCTATGCCTCTCAACGTATACTTTCTTATTATGTAACATTTGTGCATTTTGGAAGAGCTATATTACTGTTTTAAATTACTAATGAAAATATATTAGTCATCTTTTGTGACAAGTAACCACTGTCTTACAATTGCAATGGAAATCTTTATAATTGGGGTGATCACAGGGCATCAGAGTATCCAAGCAAATTTTCCAAAACTAATTCTCAACACATTAAAGTTACCCTTACTATATTTCTTGCTGCTGCTACATTTTCTTCTTATCCAGCTTTTAAATTTGGTGGATGTGCATATTTCTATATAGAGTTGTGCTGCAGCAACTAAACTCAGCAGTGTTTCATAGGTTGAAGCTGACCTGGGCTATCCTGGAGGAAAGGCAAAGATCATTCATAAGGAATCTGACATGATCATGGCATTTGCTGTTAATAAGGTAAAAACTGTATTTATTATAGAAAATATACTTCTTTTTAGTGAAATTGCTTAAATTATTGACTCTGCCTTTGCTTTACAGGCAAACTATAACGAAATTGTTTTAGCTTCAACACACGATGTTCAAGAACTTGATGTTACTTCTCTATTGGCCTGTCAATCATATATTTGGATTGGAGAAGAATATGACAGAGAATCTAAAAGGTGTGTCTCATAGTCAGTTGTGGTTTTCTTCAAGAAATATCCACAACATCATTAACTTGAGATAGGATTGGTTAGCTGCCAATAAAAAGCTTTACCTACATTGAATAAATTTACTCATACTTCTTCTACTATTCATAGTGTTTGAGTCAGAATAATCTCTGATGTCAAAGTCTAATGCTAACAATTGCCACTTTGATATTTAATCCCAAAGAAATGCCAGGAATTATATGATATTCTGTAAATTTAGCTGATCAGGATAATTAAAGCAAAAAATATCTTGCACAAAATATTAATTAAACTGATTGATGAAACACATTTAATAAGTAATTTTGAAGTGTTTCTTCTTGTCACTTGTAGATATATCTTCTCTACAAATAAAGATATAGATGAATTTACTTTTCATTAAGACTGTGGACACTGCACTAAGAGTGTTTTATAATACTATTTTGGAATTTCTTCTCCATGTTTACCCTCTCTCTTGCTTTTCTTTATACTCAAAAATTTTATGCTTGGGAATGGTGCCTTGTCTTATTGAATTCTCTCTTTTGTTAGTGTGTAATATAACCAGACTTAAATCACACATCAGAGTAGATATAACTATATAATTTGATATACTCAATCATAAATATTACTTTCACATTATAATGTAATGATAAATTATTACTTGAAGAAATCTTTAAAGGTGAATTTTTTTTTTTTTTTTTTTTTTTTTTTTTTTTTTAAATTTTGGGACTCTGGAGATATAGCTCAGTGATAGAGTGCTAGCATGCATGAGGCCCTGGGTTTAATTCCCAGCACCACAAAAACAAAAACAAAAAAAATGTAATTAATCTGATTCCTGGGATATCTGTATTTGAAGAATGCATTTAATCTTTTTTTCTATGTATGACCAAAAGAAAATCTGTATTCCTATAACACTAGCTATTCATGAGTTTGAGGCAAGAGTACCACAAGTTCGAAGCCAGCCTGAGCAACTGAGCAAGACCCTCTCTTAAAATAAAAGAAAATCTGTATTAAAATGTTTACAACAACAATTTTTTTAAATTTATGCAACAGTAAAGTAGCCCTTGAACACATTAGTCTAAATTTACATTTTGCTTAAAGGAAACAAGTTAACCAGTACTAAATTAAGACTTGTATTTGTGTTGGGTGCGGTAGTGCACACATGTAATCCCAGCAGCTCAGGAGGCTGAGGCAGAAGGATGGCAAGTTCAAAGCCAGCCTCAGCAAAAGCAAGGCACTAAGACCCTATCTCTAATAAAATACAAAATAGGGCTGAGGATGTGGCTTAGTGGTTAAATGCCCCCAAGTTCAATCCCTGGTACCAAAAAAAAAAAAAAAAAAAGAGAGAGACTTGTATCTGTTTTTCTCATGAATGTTTATTTATTTTTTTAAATAATGTTTTGGGTCTGTAATTGGAATTTATGTTAAGAGGAAATTAAACTTCCAAAGTAACATGTGAATATTTTCCACAGTTCAGATGATATTGATTATCGTGGTTCCACCACAACCCTTTATCAATCCAGTACAATATCCCTTCCAGCGAGTCAGGTGCATCCACCTTCATCTCTGCCCTGGCTGGGCAGTGGACAGACCAGCACTGGAGCTAGTGTGGTATGTTTTTTACTCTTTGGTATGGTTTCTGCATATGGACTCCCTGAAAAATAAGTTGACATCATTTTGATATAAGTATGATCCTAAAGATCAGGTGCAGTGAACAGTAGGTACACCATGATAATAGTAGCTATCATTTACTATGAGTTTCTCAGTGTCAAATGCATGCTTTTTCTCACAACCCTAGTGGCAAGTGCCATTATTATCCTCTAATATTATTTTATAATTGAACAGACCAGGCAGAATAGTAAAGTCAAAGAGGAATTTGTGTCTACTTGTGTTTGAATGTGCGTCAGTAACATTCTTGTTGGTCACTGTAGTTGAAGGGATCCCATGTTCATGTTCTACTCCGAAGAATCTGGAGATACCCCTGATTGTCTTCAGAAAACACTTAGAAGCCAGTTCCCTTTATCACTAGATGAAGCTATTTAGTACCAGCAAATCTGTACAGGGTTTATCTCAGTAAAGTTGTAAGAGCATGTTACCAGAATCATTTCCTTCCTCTTCTCTTCTCGTTACATTAAGTAAATGTATTGTCTTCTTTTAAAGCTTATGAAAAGGAATCTACACAATGTTAAGAGAATGACCTCACACCCTGTCCATCAATACTGTAAGTATTTTATTTACAATCTAAGAATTTTAAGTGTTCTCTGTCATTTTGAGGTTGATGTATATGACAGAAAATATTGGAAGTCTGACTTTTCAATTACTTATGTTCCACTTTTCCTCTTGTTTCAGATCTTACAGGTGCTCAGGATGGCAGTGTACGAATGTTTGAATGGACACGACCTCAGCAACTTGTCTGCTTCCGTCAAGCTGGCAATGCAAGGGTTACTAGACTCTATTTTAACTCCCAAGGCAACAAGGTTAGTTCTTGGGAGTAACTGCTAAATTAATTAAAAAAATAATTGTGGAGATTAAGGAGTAAATGATAGATGAAATAATATCTAAAAAAATTTCAGTGACCCTGGATTTAAGCAGAGCAGGGCAGGCAGTTTGTTGGGTTCTGTTTATCCTGTTTTCTCCAATAGAAGCATAAATCCACAAAATATAGTGTGGATTAATAAATTATGCATTCAAAGATACAAAAGCTTTGTAAGCGAAGAAAACCCTGCTGCTGTGGAGTGTTTTGATAGTGTCTGCCAGCACTGTAACATTCAAATACTTGAGAAACATCTAATTTTTAAATAAGTTTCATTGTAGAGGCTTAGAGGAAAACAATGATATGGATATGGAAAAGCTCTTAAAAGATGACAGAATCTTTGGTACTTGGACTTTCTTGGGAATAACAACAGGCAGAGCTAGCGCGGGATGTTTGTTAAGTAAGGTCTGAGTGAATCTCCTCTACGTAAATGATTTTACCTTTGACAGGAATTCTAAGAAACTATGTTTAATGTTTTCATCTTTCTTACAGTGTGGTGTTGCAGATGGAGAGGGTTTTCTGAGTATCTGGCAAGTTAACCAAACTGCATCAAATCCTAAACCTTACATGGTAAGTATCACTTAGGTTCCCAGAGTATACTGAGAACACATTGTTTACAAAGTGTCTGTTCAGTCCCTGAATTTCATTGGTGGTTCTTTTAGGAAGGGAATGACAGCTAGCTGTCACAGCCTAGCATTGGCCACCTAGCTGTACCCTAGTTTATACTGAAATGACCTTAAAAGCAAAAAACAAACAAAAACCCTTGCTTTTTTCCTTGAAGGGTAACCTTATTTGGAAAATTTCAGGGACTTGCCCTATGATTCAATTTAGAATACATTTTTATTTAGTTTTATCCATTTTTGAAAACTAAATTTTTAGTGGTAGCATTTCATAATATTTATAATTAAGACTCAAGTTCTAAACATATTTTTTCATTTCCTCTAGAATTTTGCTTACCAGAATATATAAAATAATCACAATAGGCTACTTCATTCCTTAATCCAAATCATGTTAAAATACTTGGTGATGAAGATAAGCTTACCTTTCACCTGGGGAGGTATGGCACAGGAGGGGTAGAAGATGATGCTGTCTTGCCTGGAACTTCTGGATCTCATATATAGAGGTTGAAAAAGTCTTGAACCTTCTGGGTGAACTAAATTATCCAAATACTTTTAAATTTTCTTTTCTAGAGAATACACACATTCTTAGTTATATATGAGACATGATATTTCTCGTACATTATAGACTGTACCATAATATCTTTATACAAATGGAAATAATCTTGAATTCATGATTTTGTCTTCAGTCCGGACAATTATGATTATTCCAAGCAGAAAAATGTCTGTTTTAAAATACCCTAATATCTTTCTTATGGGAAGGATGGACCTTGAAATTTCTGTCCTCATCTGATCCAACAAGAAAGTCATACCTGACTTATTAGGTGGTTTCCTACACTGTTGGAACATACATAAGCTACTTAAGAGTCATTTGGCCTTTTTTTTTTTTTTTTAAATGCAGTACTGGGGAATCAAAAACTGCCCAGGGCCTTCAGCATGCCAGGAAGGCCTTTTGGGGCAGACTGTTTGCGGATTACTTTTGACAATGCCTTTATCTTTAGAAAAGGCTCTTCACCTGGGGTCATGGGTAGGGAACATGAAGGTAACAGGAAAGGTGGATGTTTGTGTTTAGGTTACAATGTTAACTTAAGCCTTTCATACTGCTATCTACCACTAGATAGGCATGTAAGAGTTTTCCTTTAGGTTTATTATTATTTTTTATGATTTGTATCATTAAAGTTTATTAAATATATTTGTGGTCATTAACATTAAAATTGATTGATTAGGCTTTCAATATAATTGAATGGTTTGGGAAAGTACATGTATTTATTTAGTTTTTTTTGAGATGGGTCTCGCTATGTTGCCCAGGCTGGCCTTGAACTCCTGGGCTCAAGTGATCCTCCTGCCTCAGCCTACCAAGTAGCTATGACTACAAGCACATGCCACTATGCCCAGCTAGTTTATATACTTTGATGCCCTTTTCTTTTCTTACATAATCTAAAAAAATCCCTTTAATTTCATGTTTTTACTCTTTCCAGTTTTAAAAGATTAGATAGTAAGTAGCCAAATAATATGCAAATGTCCATTAATCCTCTTACTATCATCTCTTTATTGAAGACTGTTTTTAAACACTGTTCTTATTCAGGCATATAATATGTTATTAGCAGAACTGTGTTTGTACCATACCAAATGTTATTGGATTTTTAGATAACACTAGTTTCACTTTGTTTTGCAGAGTTGGCAATGCCACAGTAAAGCCACAAGTGACTTTGCATTTATTACCTCTTCAAGTCTAGTTGCCACATCTGGACAGTCCAATGATAACAGGTAGGCTAACAGAAATGCAAAACAAGAAATAAGAAAATTTTGGACAGAAAGCCATTGTTGCTAGAAAATATGGATTTCTGTCTAGTAGGATTTCCACTTGTAACAAAAGAACTATGTTACGTAAGTCTTTTCTCAGAGTGGTTTTCCTTATCAAAAAGAGAAAAACAAAACCAATTTCTCATTTTTTAGTGCTGCGTAATACTCCATGGTGTATAAATGCCACATTTTTTTTATCCATTCATCTATTGAAGGGCATCTGGGTTGGTTCCACAGTCTAGCAATTGTGAATTGTGCTGCTATGAACATCAATGTAGCAGTATCCCTGTAGTACGCTCTTTTAAGGTCTTCAGGGAAAAGTCCAAGAAGGGCAATAGCTGGGTCAAATGGTGGTTCCATTCCCAGCTTTCCCAGGAGTCTCCATACTGTTTTCCAGATTGGCCGCACCAGTTTGCAGTCCCACCAGCAATGTACAAGAGTACCCTTTTCCCCACATCCTCTCCAGCACTTGTTGTTGTTTGACTTCATAATGGCTGCCAATCTTACTGGAGTGAGATGGTATCTTAGGAATTTGCAGGGAAATGGATGGCACTAGAGCAGATTATGCTTAGTGAAGCTAGCCAATCCCTAAAAAACAAATACCAAATGTCTTCTTTGATATAATGAGAGCAACTAAGAACAGAGCAGGGAGGAAGAGCAGGAAGAAAAGATTAACATTAAACAGAGACATGAGGTGGGATGGAAAGGGAGAGAAAAGGGAAATTGCATGGTAATGGAGGGAGACCCTCATTGTTATACAAAATTACATATAAGAGGTTGTGAGGGGAATGGGAAAATAAACAAGGAGAGATATGAATTACAGTGGATGGGGTAGAGAGAGAAGATGGGAGGGGAGGGAGGGGGGATGGTAGAGGATAGGAAAGGTAGCAGAATACAACAGTTACTAATAGGGCATTATGTAAAAATGTGGATGTGTAACCGATGTGATTCTGCAATCTGTATTTGGGGTAAAATTGGGAGTTCATAACCAACTTGAATCTAATGTATGAAATATGATATGTCAAGAGCTTTATAATGTTTTGAACAACCAATAAAAACAATTAAAAAAAAAATAAATAAATAAATTTTCATTCTCTGCCATGAAAAAAAAAAAAAACCAATTTCTCATGTAGTCTAGCAATAAGCATGTATAATCTTTATGTTAAAGTTATTCATTCTTAAAAAAAATGCTGATTAATTCTCTTAGGTTCCTCAGAAGTAGCAAGCATTTGACATTCTGTAGCTATAATTTTCAACTTTTTCTTTACTTCACTATTTTCATTGGCAACATATGCCTATAACATCTCTCCTTTTTCAGCTGTGGTTTACCTCAGGGGTATAGAAGCATCACTTCTACTCAGGAAATCATATCATAATTTCCCTGGAGTGGTAATTGGAAAAGATATGAGGTTGGGGAATGCAATGACACATAGGACCTTGTAAGACAGGCTGTATACTAATTTGAAAAAGGATAAACTCTTAAAAGAGAGATTTACCCAGTCACTTACACTGCCCCCATCTTAGTTGAAAATCTCTGCTCTATAAACAAGAGAACAAAGAAGATTCAGTAAATTTGACTTGAAAACAAAATTTGTTCTGAATGATGACTTCAAACAATTGTTTATGATGTATTTTTATTGTTTCTTTAAAAGAAATGTATGCCTCTGGGATACATTAATATCACCTGGAAACAGCCTCATTCATGGTAAGTTCAGATCTATGGTTTTTAATACATTTATGAAGATGAAGGAATGTTTTCTTGGTTTTAATTAATAGGTTGAAAATGGAGAAATATTTAGAACAAATGATTATAAACAGAAAAATTGCCTCACTGAGGTAAATTCATGTGACTATAGAATTATAACTAGCTCAGAATACTCTTTATGTTGTATTCTGTTGAGAAAATGTGGTATAGAGAATGGATGCTATTATGGTTTGGATCTAAAAATATCCTTCAGTAACTGTAGGCAAATGGGAATGGCTGGAGGAAGTAAGTCAATGAAGGTGTGGCCTTGGACTATACCTGTCCCTGGTCCCTTCTTTTTTCTGCTTTCTGGCTGTCATGAGCATAGCTGCTTTCCTCCACCATGTCTTTCACCATGATGGACTGCCTCATCTCAGGCCCAGAGTAGTGGAGCCAGCTGAGCATGGACTAAACCTCTGGCTATGAGCCTAAAATAAACCTTTCCTCCTCTTAAGTTGTTTTTGTTTGGTATTCTGGTCACAGCTTGAAAAGCTTATTAACACAGTGCTACTAACAAGATTTTTTAAGAAATTATTTGCAAAATATTCATTGGGCTCACTCAAAAGGAGATAATATTTTAAAGAATTAAACCCAACCATAAAGTTAACTTATGATAAGAGCTAGAAATATGAATACCACTATTTAAATATTATTCCTTTTTAGATAGTATTTGCCAAGACTTCTGACCAAGCCTTTAGCACATGGTCCTTGGGGGACATTTATCTGAACCATATTAGAAGGATTACTCCTTAACTTGTAATTGAAAATGTTAACACAAGTAAAGTTGAGTTTTACTTACCTGAGAACTTTGATGAGGATGTATGATGAGATAGCACTAGGCTAGGTTTAGTATTAGTTATACATATCAATGGGGTCAAGTGTGATACTTCTATGCATGCTGTTTGTACATTTTTTTATTCTCCATTTTTAATTGGTGCATTATAGTTGTACCTACTTGTTATACATCTTTATGAGGCAGCATAACTTAGAGCTTAAGATTTAAACTTCCTTTTTCTGTATATGTATTTCATGTTAAGATTATGAGTGAATAATTTTTTTCTAACATTGCTTAGCATTTTCCTTTATTCTTTAGTCATAATTTCAAAAATTAAATGACTTAAATGTGTACCTTAGAATGAAAAATGCATCCATAATCTCTGTATTTTTAAATATGAATTTAAGCATTATCAGAATCCCCAAGATAAAAGTTGTTTTGGGAAAGTGTTTTGGTTTTCTTCTTCAGGTTTCACGTGCCATGATCACGGTGCCACAGTACTTCAATATGCACCAAAACAGCAACTCTTAATCTCTGGAGGTAGGAAAGGATATGTCTGCATTTTTGATATCAGACAGAGACAACTAATTCACACATTCCAGGCACATGATTCAGCTATTAAGGCTCTAGCTCTGGATCCCTGTGAGGAATATTTTACTACAGGTTCAGCAGAAGGTAACATAAAGGTGAGTCAGTACAAGAAATTGGAATTTACTACATATTATCTTTACTTGCTGTCAAGACTGATTGCAAAAAGGAAACCAAACCACTATACTCTTTGGCATGAGGGCATGAAGTAAAGCTTTGTGGAGATGTGGAGTGTCTCGATACCCCACCCTACCCTGTGCTTCTGTGTGGCTCTTTCTAAACTGTCTGATCTGGAAGATGAGATGATCAAAATGATTAGATTCTCAGGTCACTAAAAAGCTTTAAAGATGGGCTGGAGAGACAGGAGGTGCAGTGGTAGAAATGTGTAGGATGCATTTGATGTAGGTGTAGGATGCATAAGACCCTGGGTTTGATCCTCAGCATCTCAAAAAATAAATACAAAGCTTTAAAGAATTCTGTTTTGAAGGCTAAGGATATGGCTTAGTGGTAGAGCACTTGCCTAGTTTGTGCAAGGCCCTAGGTTCAATCTCTAGCACCACCAAAAACACAAACAAGGGCTGGGGCTGGGCTCAGTGACAGAGTACTCACCTGGCATTCATGAGGCACTGGGTTCGATCCTCAGCACCACATAGAAATAAAATAAAGATATTGTGTCCACCTAAAACTAAAAAATAAATTAAAAAAAAAAAAAAACCCAACCCTATTTTGAGTAAAGTACATGAAGTTTTTCTGTTTTGGTTTGGTCTTTTTGAGGGCCTCAAGCCCTCAGGCATGCTAGGCGAATGCTGTCTTCCTGAGCTATTCCCCAACCCCCATACTGTATAGATTGTGTATGTGACATTTGCTTGGCTACTCAGAACTTTCTCCCCCACCTCTACCCTCAGTACTTGACTCTTACATGACTGAGGCAAAGTTTCTAGACAAGTGAGATAGTAACCACACTTATACATTGTGCTAATAGGCCTAGTTACCATTAAAATATATTTAATTAGTTTAAATATTTTATTGAATTAGAGATTGGATATATATGGTTAATATGAAACTACCATAGGATGTAAAGAGAGAAATTTGAAAGAAGGGAAGTATAAGGACAGTAAATGAATCTTCTGTTAGGACAGGAGCAATAGATGGGAAAGTTGGGTCAAGGAGCAGAAGTAAGAGCCATGTTTTTGCTTTTGGTCTCTCTCTTTTTAATGACTTAAAATTGTTGTCACTTTGTTCTTGTTTTAAACTAGGTTTGGAGATTGACAGGCCATGGCCTAATTCATTCATTTAAAAATGAACATGCTAAGCAGTCCATATTCAGAAACATTGGAGCTGGAGTCATGCAGATTGATATCATCCAGGGCAATCGGATCTTCTCCTGTGGTGCAGATGGCACACTGAAAACCAGGGTTTTGCCCAATGCTTTTAACATTCCTAATAGAATTCTTGACATTCTGTAGACTTAAAGATTGGGGCTTTATTTTTATATATACTTCAATTTAAAACATAATGCGGTAGTTATTAGGCAGTTCTGTTTTCCAAGCAGTTGTTAAACACATTGGAAACAATACAGAGAATCTCTGTAGAATTTGAATCTGATCCATGCTGAGTGTTATGCTGAGTATTGCCTATCCAGGTTGGTAGGATGAATGTGCATGTACCTTGTTATATTTCTGACATACTTAAAACAAACAAACCTTGTATTGTATGAAGGGTAGCTATTCTTTACAGCATTTAGCAAACCTGATTCAGAAAACATTGGAGGTTATTAGCTAATTAGCAAGTTGAAATTATGAGAAGGACCTTTATACCAAATTAAGGAAGAAAATGTTGCTGATTCAGGTTTTTCTTCCTGTTCTTACCACTGATCGAAGCATGCCTGCAGTTGCCTTCTTTGTTGAATGAAGGATAGTCATGAGGTTTTGGAAGCTCTAGACCACCAGAAAACTTCTTAGCTGGAGCAGTGTGCAGTGACTAGTTCTCTGCAGTGAGAGGCATTTCCATTCTTTCCTGCTGAATATTTTTCCTGTTAGTGTTTATACTGAGATAGTACTGTAACTTGCAAATGAGTGCAAATTTAAATGCAATGTTTTCTTCACAATTTGCACATTCACATTTTTTGGACTGCTAGTTTTTCTATTTAAATATTTGCCTTCATGTTAGGAATGTAATATGTGAACATGACATATTTGTAGTTAACCATACCATACCTTCTTGGTCCAGGTTAGTACTTTTTCTTTTCTTTTCATGTATTCAAGGTTAAACATCCACAACATTTAAGACTATGTTGAAACTACAATAATAGAGCATTTCATATCAATTAAAATGAATGTTAGGCTTTTTGTGGCCAGTTAATAGTTGATGAAATTGGTGATATTATTTATTGCCACAGCCTATTGTATAAACTATGCAGAGTTCAATATTATTTGCTTGTAAATTATTAGCCAGTGTTGTCATATTTTGATGTATTTCCTTGGTTATGACCAAAAATATGTTCTTGAGATACTGAAACCAATGTGTATGTGTGTTTAATTGTTTACCAGCAAATTGTCTCATCATGTTAATGAGGATGTTTAATGCCTTTGTGGTAAATAGTAAAATATAATGGTATAAAAGCACCTTTCTCTGAAGGCAATGTGATGTTCAGGCTGTGAAATACATATGTAAAAGAAAAATAAATGTTATTTGTTAGAATTTTATCTTAATTTGGCTTTATTTAAATAAACTAGTGTGGCATTCTTTGATACTGTTTTAACAGTTGATATTTGTAGTTTAACAAAATGTTTAGGGAATTTTTAAGCCACTAGGCAGTTTACCCAAATACTTACTGTATACCTTTATGTACCAGAAGACATTCTAGCAAAATGAGATACATTGGTGGGCCAGATAAAGAACACACTCAGGGCTGAAGTTGTAGCTCAGTGAAGAGTACTTGCCTCACAAGTGTGAGGCACTGGGTTCAATCCTAGCACCATAAAAACAAATAAAGGCATTGAGTCCATATACAACTTAAATTAAACAAAAAAGAAGGACACTCAATGTGGAGATTTAGTTGGGTGAAAACTAACTTCACTGTACTTTCTTCAGACAGATTTAAAGTTGTTGAGTGAAATGCTGCTTTTGCTGCTAACACTGGTAAAGGAGCTCATGTGGGGATAGTACTCTATGTAGTGTTCATGAGAAAAGGAAGAATATGTCTGAATAGATAGAATATAAATTTGACAAAAATTACAAAAGTACATAAACTTACCACAGTTCAGTACAGTAACCCATATATGTTGCATTCTATTGTGTATTTTAAACTAGTGCTAGCTGATTTATTAAGAGTCGGAAAAGTAACAGTTTTGCAACTGAAATTCAAACTTTTCGTTGTGGTAGTTGCTGCCTTGTTTGAGTTATTACTTTTTAATAATCTGACATTTTCATAGTAATTTGTATTTTTTCAATTAATAGACTTTGTTTTTTAAATCAGTTTTAGATTTACAACAGTATTGAGCCGTATACACAGCCATTTACTTGCCTCCCCACAATTCTCCTTATTATTGCATTAGGGAGATATATTTATTACAAGTAATGAACCAATATTAATGTATTATTATTAACTAAAGTTCATGGTTTATATTAAGGTTCACTCTATGTTGTAAGGTTTTATGGGTTTTGAAAAATGCATAATATATATTCACCATTACAGTATCATACAGAATAGTTTGATCACTCAGAAATTCCCTGTACCATACGTATTCATCCCTCCTCTCTACCTCCCAGTCCCTGGTTGGATTCATATGCTTTATAGCCTTTTCAGTGTGGCTTCTTTTGTTTAGCAATAAACATTGAGGTTTCTTCATATATCTTTGGGTTTTGATAGCTCATTTTGTTTTTTAATTGCTGAATAATATTCCATATAAAAATTCCAAAGTTTACTTTTCATTTGTCTATTGAAGGTTATCTTGATTGCTTCCCTTTGAGGGCAATAAGATTAAACCTGTTGTGTATTTTCATATGCAGGTTTTTGTGTAGACATAGGTATTTACCTACTAGAGTTAAAATTGAGTGAGATTTCTAGGTCTGCTTCTACATAAAACTATCTTTAGCTATATAAAAACTGCGAAACTAT
Source organism: Marmota monax (assembly GCF_021218885.2). NCBI lineage: Eukaryota > Metazoa > Chordata > Mammalia > Rodentia > Sciuridae > Marmota > Marmota monax. The sequence goes on along the minus strand of NW_026693777.1, from coordinate 52,492,657 downwards.
CTTCAAAAGTGGCTGTAACATTTGATATTCTTACCAACAATGAATGAGAATCCCTATTGTTCCTTATTCGTGGTAGCATCTGGCAGACTGTGAGCTCATTGTGACACAGCTTGGTGGCATTTGATGGCCACAGAGGTGACATAGGAGCCTAGGGCTGGACTATCCACAGTGTCTCTGCCAAGATCTGGGTAGAATTCTTGAGTGTCTGACTAGGCTGATAATGGCACAAAGCATCTGTTCTTTCTCCATCCCTAGAGAGGCTTATAAGGACAGACTACTCCTTCTAAGTACCTCCCTGGTTCTTTCTGAACTATACATACACCAACAGTGTATTTGGGACAGACCTGAGCTTGGTGTACCCTCTATTACTAAAAGAGTTACAACACACCAACAGACACCTGGCACATTTGGACCTGGGCACCACTCAACATGAAATAGCAGCAGTGTACATAGGCTCAGAGAAGATGATCATCCTGCTCAGAATTTCTGGAAAGAGGCACAAATAAAGCCATATTAGGGGGCTGGGGTTGTGGCTCAGCAGTAGAGTGCTTGCCTAGCAGGTGCGAGGCCCTGGGTTTTAGCCTCAACACTACATAAAAATAAATAAATAAAATAAAGATATTTTTTAAAAAGCCATATTAGGAAGACTGGAATAAAGGCCTAATCCTTCGATGCCCATATGATGTTGCATACCAACAAGCATCAGGAGCTTTTAGAAAACCATGATCTCATTTAATATTCAAAACACAAGGTGTTAGAAACTTACCAGATAGTAATCAGTATGGCAGATCTCTCAAAGAATTTAAAATACCTGCTTTAAGGAAACTTGAACTTGAATAAAAGAGAAATGTTGTGATCTAACAAAGAAATATAGCAAAGAGATGGAAGCAATTAAAAATATACATGATTGAGTTGGAAAAGATATACTCCGTGAAAATGAAAGGGAGCATGACAGATCAAACAGAAGAAAGCATTGGCTTGAAAACAGACTATTTGAAAATTCACTATTGTGGGAGAAAAAAAAGAATGAAGAGGAATGAAGAAAGTTTACAGTGACTTTGAGACAGTATTCAAGGAGCAATAAGAGAATGCCAAAGGGGTAAAAATAAGAAAGCTTATTCAAAAAAATAACAGAAAACTTCCCTAGAGAAAGATACAAATATTCCTAGTGGAAGACAGTTAAAAGACCAATCAAATTGAACTCAATCAAATCTACCCCAAGACATCTTAAAATCAAGCTTTCAAAGATGAAAATAAAGAGAGAATTCTCAAGGCTGATAGAGAAAAGGCAATATATAGGGATGCCCATGTAAATTTACATGATAGTGAACTTCTCAGGGGAAATCTTACAAGCCAGGAAAGTGGCACAGTTCTGAAGGGGGAAAAAAAATCAAGAATATTGTATCCAGCAAGGCTACTTAGAGATAAATGAGAAACAAAAATATTCCCAAACAAATATACATCTCTACCACACCTATTCTACAAGAAATTCTAAAGGAAGTTCTAACTGAATAATAAGAGGAAAACAGGAAGGCATAAAACTAACTGGGAAGAGTAATTATTCAAACAAATTCAGAATGCTCTCATAAGCATAGTGTAAGCATCAACCATTCATATCTAATAAGACTAAAGAATAATCACATTATGTTAAGAGATAGGCAGTATTAGAAAGATGTAAAATGGGATATCAAAAGTTTAAAATGTAGGGGCTGTGGTTATAGCTCAGTGGTCAAGTGCTTGCCTAGCATGTGTGAGGCACTAAGTTCAATCCTCAGCACCACATCCAAATAAATAATAAATAAAAGTATTGTGTCCATCTACAACTTAAAAAAATTTAAAATGTAGGGAGGAATGAAGTGCAAGTGTAGAGTTTTCTTAGTTATATTTTTTCTTGTTCTTTTGTTTCTGTTCTTTACAAACACCATTTGCTATCATTTCAAAAGAATGTCATAAGTAAAAAGATTTTCTTATCTAAACCTTGGGGTAACTACAAAGCAAAAATCTATGATAGACAAACCAAAAATAAGCAACAAGGATTCAAAAAACTCTACTGGCATACCACAAAGACTATATGAGAGAGAAGAACAAAACTAGAAAACACAGTGCCAAATAACTAAAAAGACCATACCTATCAATAATTACCTGGATTGTGAATAGATTAAGTTCTCCAATAAAAAGACAAGAGTGACTTGAAAGGATAGAAAAACAAGACCCCGCTGTATGCTGTCTGTAAGAAACCTCAGTTCTAAGGATAGTGACGCTCTGAGGTAAGCATCTTTGCTCCATCACACTCTTCCCACCGTGATGTGCAGCCTTGCCACAGGTGCTAGGGCAATGGGGCCTAGTGACCATGGACTGAAGCCTCTAAAATCGTGAGCCAAAATAAATCTTCCCTCCTTTTTTTTTTTAAATATTTATTTATTTATTTTTAAGTTTTCGGCAGGCACAACATCTTTGTTTGTATGTAGTGCTGAGGATTGAACCCGGGCCGCACGCATGCCAGGCGAGCGCGCTACCGCTTGAGCCACATCCCCAGCCCTCTTCCCTCCTTTTAAATAGATTATTTCAGGTATGTTGTCACAGCAGTAAAATCTGAATAACATAAGAGATAAGGAAAAAATTATAAAATGGTTCAATTCAGCAAGAGGAAACACAGTTTTAAATGTATATGCACCCAATATTGGAGCACATAAATATATAAAGCAAATATTAGACTTTGAGGGAGAGAGAGACTTCAATATAATAATCATTGGGGATTACACCCTACTTTCAGCGGTGGACAGATCATTCAGACAGAAAATCAACAAACAGCAAAACACCCTAGACTAAGTGGACCTATCAGACATCTAGAGATTATTTCAACCAGCAGCTGCTGGAGACACACTTTTTTCATTGGCATGTGAAACATTCTACATCATAGATTATATAATAGACCACAAAACAAGTCTCAAATATTAAAAATTGAAATTATATCAAGTATCTTTTCGGGGCTGGGGATGTGGCTCAAGCGGTAGTGCGCTCGCCTGGCATGCGTGTGGCCCGGGTTCGATCCTCAGCACCACATACAAAACAAAGATGTTGTATCCGCCGATAACTAAAAAATAAATATTAAAATTCTCTCTCTCCTCTGAAAAAAAAAAGTATCTTTTCATATGGTAATGCAGTAAAACTAGAAATCAATAACAAGAAAAACTGCAGAAGCTACACAAATACAGAGAAATTCAACTACTTGAACAACCAACAGATAAGGAATAAGTTGAGGAAATTTAAAAATTTCTTGAAATAAATGAAAATAGACACACAACATACCTATGGGATACAGCAAAAGCAGTATTAAGAGGGAAGTGTTATGGTTTAGATATGAGGTGCCCCCCCAAAAAGGTCATATGTGAAACAATGAATTTTTAGAGGTGACATGATTAGATTATGAGGTGGGACCTAAATCTGCTGATAGGAATTTACTGGGTGGTAACTGTAGGCAGATAAGGTGTGGCTGGAGGAGGTGGGTCATAGGGATTTATATTTTGTTCCTGCTGAGTGGAGTTCTCTTCCTTCCTGGTTTCTGTGTCTTGAGCTGCTTTCCTCTGCCACAGTGTTTTGCCTCACCTTGGGCCCAGAGCTATGGAGTCTGCTGATCACAGACTGAAACTCTTTGAGTGGGACAAAATAAACTTCTCCTCCTTTAAGTTGTTCTTGTCAGATCTTTTGGTTTCAGTGATGAAGAAGCTGACTAAAACAGGAGGTTTATAGCAATCAGTCCCCACATCAAAAAAGTAGAAAGATCTCAAGTAATCTATTGCTGCTTCTGAAGGAATTAGAAAAGCAAGAACAAATAAACCTAAAATTAGTAGCAGGAACGAAATTATAAAAAACAGAGCAACAGCCTAAAAAACAACATTAAAAAGGTTAATGAAAAGAAGTGTTTATTTGAAAAAAATAAATCATAGACAAACAGCTAGACTAAGAACACTCAGAGATGAAAAGGGAGAAATTGCAACTGACACCACAGAAATACAATATAGGGGTTCTGTGTTTGGGATTGGGGTCCCTGATGACTTCATGGCTGTGGCATTTTTGGTGTTTGGAAAAGTTTCTATGCAAAGGCATAGGATACCTGGTTGCTATGGTAATGCCCTCCATGCTAAAGTCTTATCAGCTTCAACCTTAATCCTAGGCACATAAATCCTGGGAATAAACGGAACTTTGTTTGCTCCATAACTACAATGTTTTACCAAGCTCCAGTGATCCTGGAGCTGCCTGCCTAACAGTAACTTCAGACAATGGACCTTCTTGAGAACTGCACAAAGCTCCTAACATTACATATTGTAACTGTAAAATGTAACTACAAAATAAGCAACCTTATTGATACTCTAAACAATAATGTAGCTATTGTCTTTATGGCCTAATGTAACCTATTGATATAAATAAACATGGCCACTTGGACAAGAAGCCACTTTGCCACCGTCCCTGCCTCTGCACCTTGTCTGTGTCTCCCTTTATTATTATTATTTCCCTATAATACAAAAGATCATTAAATACTATTATGAATTATATGCCAAAATTGATCTTCTAGAAGTGGACTGATTCCTAGACATATGCACTTTATTAAGACCAAATCATGAAGAAATAGAAAGCCTGAACAGACCAATAATAAGTAATTACTTTGAATTAGTAATTTAAAATTCTAGAGCGGAGAGTCTAGCTCAGTAGTAGAGTGCTTGTCTAGTATGCATGAAGCTCTTACCTTGATCCCCAGCACTGGAAGCAGGTGTGTGTGTGTGTGGGGGGGGGGGGGGGGCTTAAACAGACCAAAAAATAAATAACAAGATTAAATCAATAAAAAAAAGCTTGCTTCCAAGCCAGGCACAGTGGAGCATGCCTGTAATCCCAGTGGCTTGGGAGGCTGAGGCAGGAGGATTGTGAGTTCAAAGCCAGCCTCACCAAAAACGAGGTGCTAAGCAACTCAGTGAGACCCTGTCTCTAAATCAAATACAAAATAGGGCTGGCAATGTGGCTCAGTGGTTGAATGGCCCTGAGTTCAATCACCAGTACTCCCCACCCCCACAAAAAAAAATGCTTGCTTCTAGAGTAAAGTCCAGGACCAAACTACTTCACTACTGAATTCTATCAAATATTTAAATACCGATTCTCCTTAAGTTATTGAAAACAACAGAAAAGAATTCTCCCACCACATTCTATGATGCCAGAATTATCCCACTACCAAAACAAGATAAAGACAAAACAATAACAAAAGAAAACTCCAAGCCAATACTCTCGATGAACAACAGATACCAAAATTCTCAATAAAATAGAAAACCCAAAGCAATAGCACATAATTACCACGATTAAGTGGGATTTGTCCCAGGGAAGTAAAGATTATTCAGTGTTACAAATCAATAAGTATTATGCACCACATCATAGAATGAAGGACAAAACCCAGGTACTATCTCAATACATGCAGAAAAGGCATTTGATAAAATTAAACATTCCTACATGATAAAAATGCTGAACAAATTACGTGTAGGAGGTGTAAGGAACGGTGGAAAAGCTCCGTAAACTCAACAAGCCAAAACAACTGTTTACCTGTCCAAGATTTTATTAGCAGGACCTTAATGGCCAGTCACAGAAGAGAAGGGGGGAGGGAGAAAGAGAGAGACGGTGGGAGAGAGAGAGAGGAGATATAGAGAGAGGGAGAGGGGGAGAGATTAAGAGAGAGAGCATGAACAGGGTGTTGATATTTATGGGCTCAGTGCAGGATGAGGAGGAGCAAGGCAAGTGAGCTGTTACTTCTTCATTGGCTGAGAGTTCACGCCACTTCAGGGATTGGAGGTGCGCCATTCAAAATTCGTGCCATTCACAGGGATTGGAGGTGATGGTTCGTGGGCCATTCAGTGGGTCATGGACCTGAGCTACCGGAAGAGAAGTGCTCCGGGCGCCATCTTTACCGACAGGAGGAATGTACCTCAACAAACTAAAGATCATTTATAATAAGCCAACAGCTAACATTATACTGAATGGAGAAAGGCTGAAAGCTTTCTAAGATCTGTAACAAGACAAGGAAGCCCACTTCTACCATTTTTATTCAACAAAGTGCTGGATGTCTTAGAGCAATCAGATGAGAGAATAAAATAGAGAATATGTACTCTTGAGAAGAAGAAGTTAACAGGAGGATCCAAGTTGGCGGAATAGAGGAGTCCTGATTCTGACTGCTTTGTGGAATGAAACCAAGGAAGCAGCCAGGCATCGTCTCCACAAGGTCTCACCTAGATGGAATACAACATTTCAGAGCGTGCTACAGGATCCCTATACAGCAGACTTTCACAGAAACCACCAGAGCTGTGACCACCTGTGCAGAAATCAGAGCCTCTGTGCTCCAGTAAGACTCCAGACTCCGGACCCAAAGCCCAAAGTTCTAGCTCGCACACGGCTCTCAAGCGTTGGAGCAGAACCACCCAATCAATTGCACTCAGCTCCCAGGAAGGCCACATGGCTGCAATCTAGCCACAGCACAAAGCCATCCCAGCTCCCCCCACCTCACCAGACACCCTGGCACTGGAAGCAGACTGACTCCATCTTGGAAAACCTCTCTGGCCATTTTTTGGTGGGCGTGGCTATCAGCGTGGACCTCCGTTTGAACAGGTACCTGGTTTCTGACTTCCTTCCCCTCCCCCATCCCCAGCTGTGATTACTCGGCATAGTGACTCCCCAGCACAAAAACAGCTGTCAGCTGAACAGGAATGCAGAGTGACCAGGGCACCGCCCACCTTGCACAAGCCTGAGGGCCAGAGGTCCTGCAGTTGGGACAAGAGAGGCAAGAGAGGGGAGCAGTCTAAAACCTGGGACAAAACAGAGAGGCCAGGACCCATCGGGGAAGTTCCAGGCAGGGAGGGGGCTCAAGTCTTCTCACCCTGGTTACCTACACCACCCTGAGGACAGAGACTCCAGCTTAAAATAGACAACTCCACCTACTGGAAGAGAAGCAGGAAAGAAACGGAATTCTAAGAGGGTTTTTTTTTTTCCCTTCGTTCTCCTCTACCCTTCTGTCCTCTGGCCCTCACAACCTCAATGTATGTGAAACCAAGAACTTTACATGAAATAGAACTTTGAGAACTGAGTCACATGAATAATATAATATAGAGAAATTGCATAAGCCCCCCCCCCTTTTCTTTTCTTCTCTCTCTTTTTTCTCTTTCTTTCCCTTTCTTTTCTGCTTTCACCCTCCAAATTTTACTATTTTAACATCCTGTAATTTTTTAAATACATATGTGTGTTTGTTTTTATGTACTCTACTGTCCTCCCACATACTTGTCTATCCTAAATTACCTCCTGTCTATTCCCCTACTAACCCTGTTCATTAGAGTTCTCCTCCAAATTTCCTAAGTTATATTAATCCCATACCCTCACATATTTCCCCCTTAGCATATCATCCTACGCTCAATCCCCAGTTCACGGTCCACCATCAGAAACTGTACACCTTTTATGAAACTACTGATTATATTTTAAATAATAATTGAATCCAACATTTCTGGACATTGAGACTAACTATAAATGTCTTAATAACAATAATTTGTTCATAGATGATGTACTGTTGATATTAGGATCTGTTAACATTGTCCTTCCCCACAAAGGAGGGATCATGGAACCATACAAGAGCACTAAAAATCTATAGGGTAAAAACAAAAACACACCAGTCCCACAGTGCTGGAAAGAAAGAAACGCAAGCAACATGAAAAGACAAGGGAAGAAAGTATCACAAACAATTCAAGACAATACATCATTAGAAGAATAGACAGCTACATCAGAAAAAAATGACAGAGAAAGATTTCAGGATATACATTAATAAATGTTTTGGGATCTCAAAGAAGACATTACAGAACAAATACAGGCAATGAAAGATCACTTTGACAATGAGCTACATAAACAAATCCAAGAAGCAAAAGATCACCTCAACAGGGAAATAGAGGTTATACCAAAAAAACAAAACAAAACAAAAAAAAAACCCAAATCTTGAAATTAAAGAAATAATAAACCAAATTAAAAACTCAAACGAGAGCATCACCAACAGAGTAGACCACATAGAAGATAGGACATCAGACAATGAAGATAAAATATATCATCTTGAAAAGAACATAGACAGCACAGCAAAAATGATAAGAAACCATGAGCAGAACATCCAAGAAATATGGGATAGCATAAAAAGACCAAATTTAAGAATTATTGGGCTAGAGGAAGGCATAGAGGTCCAAACCAAAGGAATGAGCAATATGTTCAATGAAATAATATCAGAAAACTTTCCAGACATGAAGAATGAAATGGAAATCCAAATCCAAGAAGCCTACAGGACACTGAATGTGCAAAATCACAACAGGTCCACTCCAAGATACATTTTAATGAAAATGCCCAACATACAGAATAAGGAGAGGATTTTAAAAGCCACAAGAGTAAGGAATCAAATTACATATAGGGGTAAACTAATTAGGATAATGGCAGATTTTTCAACACAGATCCTGAAAGCTAGAAGATCCTGGAACATATTTCAAGCCCTGAAAGATAATGGGTGCCAACCAAGAATCTTATATCCAGCAAAATTAAGCTTCAGATTTGAAGATGAAATAAAAACCTTCCATGATAAACAAAAGTTAAAAGAATTTATAGCCAGAAAACTGGCACTACAAAACATTCTTGGCAAAATATTTCATGAAGAGGAAATGAAAAACAATGAAAACCAGCAGAGGGAGGTAGTATACTAAAGGAAAAAGTAATCAAAGAGGAAAACCAAGGTCAAGTTAAACAACAAAAATAAACAAATATGGCTGGAAATACAAACCATGTCTCAATAGTAATCCTAAATGTTAATGGCTTAAGCTCACCAATCAAAAGACATAGGCTAGCAGATTGGATTAAAAAATAAAAAGATCCAACAATATGCTGCCTACAGGAGACTCATCTATCACTGAAGGTGAAAGGTTGGGAAAAAATACCATTCACATGGACTGCAGAAGCAAGCAGGGGTTTCCATATTCATATCAAATAAAGTAGACTTCAAGCCAAAGTTAATCAAAAGGGATAAAGATGGACATTATATACTGCTCAAGGGAACCATACACCAACAATACATAACAATCATAAATATATATGCTCCAAAGAATGGTGTAGCTGTGTTCATCAAACAAACTCCACAAGTTCAAGAGTCAAATTGACCAGAAAAAAAATCTTGGAGGATTTTAACACACCTCTCTCATCACTGGATAGATCTTCCAAACAAAAGGTTAATAAAGAACTATAGAGCTCAATAACACAATTAATAACTTAGACTTAACGGACATATATGGAATTTTTCAACCGGCATCAAGCAGATACACTTTCTTCTCAGCAGCACATGGATCCTTCTCTATAATAGACCATACACTATGTCACAAAGCAACTCTTAGCAAATACAAAAATGTAGAGATACTACCATGCATTTTATCAGATCATAATGGAATGAAATTGGAAATCAACAACAAAATAAAAAATAAAAATTTCTGACTCACATGGAGACTGAACAATATGCTACTGAATGAACAATAGGTTACAGAAGACATCAAGGAGGAGATTAAAATATTCTTAGAGGTAAATGAGAACACAGACACAACATATCAAAATCTCTGGGACACTATGAAAGTAGTACTAAGAGGAAAATTCAATGCCTGGAGTTCATTCCTTAAAAGAAAAAGTCAACAAATAAATGACCTCACACTACATCTCAAAGCCCTAGAAATATAAGAATAAATCAGCAGCAAAAGCGGTAGAAGGCAAGAAATAATTAAAATTAAAGCTGAAATCAATGAAATCGAAACAAAAGAAAATAATTGAAAAAATTGACAAAACTAAAAGTTGGTTCTTTGAAAAAATAAATAAAATTGACAGACCCATAGCCATGCTAATGAAGAGAAGGAGAGAGAGAACTCAAATTACCAGCATATGTGATGAAAAAGGCAATATCACAACAGACACTACAGAAATACAGAAGATAATTAGAAATTATTTTGAAAACTTATACTCCAAAAAAATAGAAGACATTGAAGGCATCAATAAATTCCCTAAGTCATATGATCTGCCCAGATTGAGTCAGGAAGATAAGATATACACAATTCAAACAGACCAATATCAAGTGAGGAAATAGAAGAAGCCATTAAAAGATTACCAAGAAAGAAAAGTCCATGGGGCTGGGGATGTGGCTCAAGTGCTAGCGTGCTTGCCTAGCATGTGTGAGGCACTGGGTTTGATTCTCACCACCACATAAAAATAAAGATATTGTGTCCACCTAAAAACTAAAAAATTAATATTAAAAAAAAGAAGAAGAAAAGCCCAGTACCGGATGGATACACAGACAAGTTCTATAAGACCTTTAAAGAAGTAGTAAAACCAATCTCTTCAATTTATTTCAGGAAACAGAAAAAGAGAGAGCACTTCCAAATTCATTCTATAAGGCCAATATCACCCTGATTCCAAAACCAGACAAAGACACTTCAAAGAAAGAAAACTACAGACCAATATCTCTAATGAACATAGATGCAAAAATTCTCAATAAAATCATGGCAAATCAAATAAAAAAAATACCAAAAAGATTGTGCACCATGATAAAGTGGGATTCATCCCAGGGATGCAAGGTTGGTTCAACGTACGGAAATCAAAAAATGTAATTCATCACATCAATAGACTTAAAGATAAGAATCATATGATCATCTCGATAGATGCATAAAAAGCATTTGACAAAATACAGCATCCCTTTATATTCAAAACACTAGAAAAACTAGGGATAACAGGAATATATCTCAACATTGTAAAGGGTATCTATGCTAAGCCTCAGGCCAACATCATTCTAAATGAAAAAAAACTGAAGGCATTTCCTCTAAAATCTGGAACAAGTCAGGGATGCCCTCTTTTACCACTTCTATTCAACATAGTTCTTGAAACACTGGCCAGAGCAATTAGACAGACAAAAGAAATTAAAGGGATATGTATAGGAAAAGAAGAACTTAAATTAGCTCTATTTGCTGAAGATATGATTCTATACCTAGAAGACCCAAAAAACTCCACCAGAAAACTTCTAGAACTAGTAAATGAATTCAGCAAAGTAGCAGGATATAAAATTAACAACCATAAATCAAAGGCATTTCTATATATCAGTGACAAAGCCTCTGAGAATGAAATGAGGAAAACTACCCCATTGACAATATCCTCTAAAAAAAATAAGATACTTGGGAATCAACTTAACAAAAGAGGTGAAAGATCTATATAATGAAAACTACAGAACCTTAAAGAAATCAAAGAAGACCTTAGAAGATGGAAAGATCTGCTTTGCTTTTGGATATGCAGAATTAATATTATCAAAATGACCGTACTACCAAAAGCACTATACAGATTTAATGCATTTCCAATCAAAATCCCAATGGCATTCCTCATGGAAATAGAAAAAAGCAATCATTAAATTCATCTGGAAAAATAAGAGACCCAGAATAGCTAAAGCAATCCTAAGCAGGAAGAGTGAAGCAGGTGGTATCGCTATACCAGACCTTAAACTATACTAAAATAGTAACAAAAACAGCTTGGTATTGGCACCAAAACAGGCCAGTAGACAATTGGTACAGAATAGAGTACACAGACTAACCCACAAAATTACAATTATCTTATATTAGACGAAGGTGCCAAAAACATGCACTGGAGAAAAGATAGCATCTTCAACAAATGGTTCTGGGAAAACTGGAAATCTATATGCAACAAAATGAAATTAAACCCCTATCTCTCACCATGCACAAAACTTAACTCAAAATGGATCAAGGACTTAGGAATTAAACAAGAGACTCTGCATTTACTAGAAGAAAAAGTAGGCCCTAATCTTCATCATGTGGGATTAGGCCCCAACTTCCTTAATAAGACTCCTATAGCACAAGAGTTAAAACCAAGAATCAATAAATGTGATGGAATCAAATTAAAAAGTTTCTTCTCAGCAAAAGAAACAATCTGTGAGATGAATAGAGAGCCTACATCCTGGGAGCAAATTTTTATCCCTCACATCAGGTAGAGCACTAATCTCTAGGGTATATAAAGAACTCAAAAAGCTTACCACTGAAAAAAACAAATAACCCAATCAACAAATGGGCTAAGGACCTGAACAGACACTTCTCAGAAGATGATATACAATCAATCAACAAATATATGAAAAAATGTTCATCATCTCTAGCAATAAGAGAAATACAAATCAAAACTACTCTAAGATATCATCTCACTCCAGTCAGAATGGCAGCTATTATGAAGACAAACAACAAATGTTGGCAAGGATGTGGGGAAAAAGTAACACTCATACATTGTTGGTGGGACTGCAAATTGGTGCAGCCAATATGGAAAGCAGTATGGAGATTCCTTGGAAAACTGGGAATGGAACCACCATTTGACCCAGCTATTCCTCTCCTTGGACTATACCCAAGGGACTTAAAAACAGCATACTACAGGGACACATCCACATCAATGTTTATAGCAGCACAATTTACAATAGCTAAACTGTGGAGCCAACCTAGATGTCCTTCAGTGGATGAATGGATAAAAAAAATGTGGCATATATACACAAAGGAATTTTACTCAGCAATAAAAAAGAACAAAATCATGGCATTTGCAGGTAAATGGATGGTGTTGGAGAAGATAATGCTAAGTGAAATCAGCCAATCCAATCCCCAAAAAACAAATGATGAATGTTTTCTCTGTTGTAAGGAGGTTGACTTATAGTGGGGGTAGGGAGGGAGAGCATGGGAGGAATAGATGAATTCTAGAAAGGGAAGAGGGGTGGGAGGGAAAGGGAGGTGGCAGGGGATTAGCAAGGACAGTGGAATTTGATGAACATCATTATACAAAGTACATGTATGAAGACTTGAATTGGGTGTCAACATACTTTATATACAAACAGAGATACAAAAATTGTGGTATATATGTGTATTAAGAATTGTAATGCAAAAAAACCCCAACAAAATACATGTATAAAGGCATAAATTGGCATGAACATACTTTATATACAGAGATATGAAAAATTGAGCCCTAAATGTAATGCTTTCCACTGCTGTCGTGTAGTTTAAAAAAAGAAAAGAAAAGAAAAGAAAAAGTGAAATCATCACTGTTTGCAAAGGACATGTTCTTATAAAAAGAAAACTCCCAAAATTCCACCAAAAAAAAAAACCCTTATTAGAATTAATGAATTAAGGTCGGAGCAGAGCAACTGTGTATGTGCGTGTGCTACACCCCATCTACCAACACATGGGGTGTCTTTCCCTGCCAGTTTCCATCTAGTGAAAACAGCCAGGACCTATAAGACCATCATCCAGGTTCCTACAGGCAAGGTATTGGTAACCTGCAGGGACACTACAATATTATAAGGTAAAAACTATAATATCTCGAATCCACACTGCCAGAGAGGAAGACACATGGACAGTATGAAGAAACAAGGGAAGAAAGTGCCTGAAACAAATCAAGCTGATACCATCATAGATTCCATTGACAGCACAGTAGATGAAATGTCAGAGGAGTTCAGAATGTACATGATTAAAATGATCTGTGAAACAAAGAATGAATTAAGAGAGCAAATACAGGCAATAATTGATCACTCCAACACAGAGATAAGAGAGGAAATACAGGCAGCAAAAGATTATTTCAAGAAAGAGATAGAGACTCTGAAAAAACAAACAAAAATCCTTGAAATTAAGGAAACAATAAACCAAATAAAAAATTCAATAGAAATCATCAACAACAGACTAGATCATTTGGAAGACAGAACCTCAGGCAATGAAGACAAAACATATAATCTTGAAAATAAAGTTGACCACACATTGATGGTGAAAAACCATGAACAGAACCTCCAGGAATTCTCAAACAACATGAAATTACCAAATTTAAGAATTATCAGGATAGAGTAAGGCACAGAGATACAAACCGAGGGAATGCACAACCTCCTCAATTAAATAATATCAGAAAATTTCCCAAACATAAAGAGTGAATTGGAAAATCAAATACAAGAGGCTTACAGGACACCAAATGTACAAAATTACAACAGATCCACACCAGGGCATATGATAATGAAATTGCCTAGCATACAAATAAGGAGAGAATTTTAAAAGCCACAAGAGAAAAGTTTCAGATTACAGATAGAGGGAAAGTAATTCATATCAGCAGATTTCTCAGTCGAGACCATCAAAGCCAGGAGATCCTGTACAACATAGACCAAGCTCTGAAAGAAAATGGATGCCCACCAAGAATCTTATATTCAGCAAAATTAAGCTTCAAATTTGATGACAAAATAGAAACCTTCCATGATAAGCCAAAGTTAAAAGAATTTACAATGAGAAAGTCTGCACTACAGAATATTCTCAGCAAAATATTACATGAGGAGGAAAAAATAACAACAACGAATATCAGCAAATAATATGATATTGAATGAACAATGGATAGCAGAAGGCATCAGAGAGGAGATAAAAAAAATTCATAGAGGTAAATGAGAAAACTGATACAACATATCAAAATCTCTGGGACACTATGAAGTCAGTGTTAAGAGGAAAGTTCATTGCATTGAGCTCATTCATTAAAAGAAGAAAAAGTCAACAAATAAATGACCTGACATTACATCTCATAGCCCTAGAAAAAGAAGAACAAACCAACACCAAAAGTAGTAGAAGAAGGAAATAATTAAAATAAGAGCTGAAATCAATAAAATTGAAACAAAAGTATTCAAAAATTTGACAAACCAAAAAGTTGTTTCTTTGAAAAAATAAATAAAATTGATAAACCCTTAGCCACCCTAATAAACAGAAGGAGAGAGAAAATTCAAATTACTAAAATTTCATGATGAAAAGGGAAATATCACAACAGACACTATTGAAATACAGAAGATAATTAGAAACTATTTAGAATATTTATATTCCAATAAAATAGAAAATTTTGATGACACCGACAAATTTCTAGAAACATATGGTTTACCAAATTGAATCAGGAGGACATACATATTTGTAAAAAAAATTTTAATTCTAATTTGTTTTTGTTTTAAACGTTTTTAGTTGTAGACAGACACGAAACCTTTATTTTATTTATTCATTTTTATGTGGTGCTGAGGATTGAACCCAGTGCCTCACATATGTTAGGTGAGCGCTCTGTCACTCACCTACAGCCCCAGCCCTCTAATTTGTTATATATGATGGCAGAATGCATTATAATTCATATTACACATATAAAGCACAATTTTTCATATCTCTGGTTGTATATAAAGTATATTCACATCATTCGTGTCTTCATATATGTACTTAGGGTAATAATATCCATCTCATTCCACCATCTTTTTTACCCCCATGTCCCCTCCCTTCTCTTCCTACCTTTTTGCCCTGTGTAGAGTTTGTCTGGCCCTCCCATGCTCCCCCTCCTAACCATTATGAATCAGCCTCCATATATCAGAGAAAATATTCAACATTTGTTTTTTTTTGGGGGGGGATTGGCTAACTTCACTTGGCATAATATTCTCCAACTCCATCCATTTACCTGCAAATGCCATGATTGTATTCTCTTTTATTGCTGAGTAATATCCCATTGTGCATATATACCACATTTTATTATCCATTTGTCTATTGAAGGGCATCTACTTTGGTTCCATAGTTTAGCTATTGTGAATTGTGCTGCTGTAAACATTGATGTGGCTGTGTCCCTGTAGTGGGCTATTTTTAAGTCCTTTGGGTATTGACTGAGGAGTGGGATAGCTGGGTCAATTGGTGGTTCCAATCCCAGCTTTCCAAGGAATCTTCATACTGCTTTCTATATTGGCTGCACCAATTTGCAGGAGGACATACACAATTTAAACAGACCAATTTTAAGCAAGGAAATAAAAGACGCCATCAAAATCCTACCAACCAAGAAAAGTCCAGGACCATACAGATTCTCAGCTGAGTTACACAAGATCTTCAAAGAAGAACTAATACCAATACTCCTTAAATAATTCCATGAAATAGTAAAGGAGGGAACCCCTCCAAACTCACTCTATGAGGCTAGCATTACCCTGATACCAAAATCAGACAAGGACACATCAAGGAAAGAAAACTCCAGACCAATATCCCTGATGAACATACATTAAAAAATTCTCAATAAAATCCTGGCCAATTGCATACAAAAACATATTTAAAAGATAGTCACCACAATTAAGTGGGGTTCATCATAGGGATGCAAGGTGGTTCAACATAATGAAATCAATAAATGCAATACATCACATCAATAGAGTTAAAGACAAGAATCATATGATTGTCTCAATGAATGTTGAAAAAGCATTCAATAAAATACAGCATCTCTTCATGTTCAAAATACTAGAAAAACTAGAAACAGAATATATCTCAAAATTGTAAAAGCTACCTATGCTAAGCCCAAGGCCAACATCTCTCTAAACAGAGAACAATTGGAAGCATTCTCTCTAAAAACTGGAACAAGACAGAGATGCCCTCTTTCACCACTTCTATTCAACATACTCTTTGAAATTCTAGCCAGAGCAATCAGACAGATGAAAGAAGTTAAAAAGATATGCATAGGTAAAGAAGAACTCATATTATCACTATTTGCCAATGACATGATTCTGTATTTAGAAGATCCAAAAAATTCCACCAGAAAACTTCTAGAACTAATAAATGAATTTAGCAAAGTAGCAGGATATAAAATCAGTACCCATAAATCAAATACATTTCTATGCATAAGTGATGAATCCACTGAAAGAGAAATTAGGAAAACTATCTCATTCAAAATATCCTCAAAAAATAAAAAAAAATACTTGGGAATCAATCTAATATAAAAGAGGTGAAAAGATCTCTACAATGAAAACTACAAGAATATTAAAGACAGAAGTTGAAAAAGACCTTAGAAGATGGAAAGATCTCCCTTGCTCTTGGATAGACAGAGTTAACATTGTCAAAATGGCCATACTACCAAAGCTGTTATACAGAGTTAATGCAATTCCTATTAAAATTCTAATAACTTTCTTCATAGAACTAGAAAAAACAATCATTAAATTCATTGGAAAAATAAAAGACCCAGATAGCCAAAACAATCCTTAGCCAAAAAAGTGCAGCAGGAGGCATCACAATAGCAGGCCTTAAATTATACTACCGAGTAATAGTAACAAAAACGGCATGGTGTTGGCACCAAAATAGACTTGTAGACCAATGGTACAGAATAGAAGACACAGAGATCAACCCACATAAATACAGTTATTTTATAGTAGATAAAGGCACCAAAAACATACATTGGAGAAAGGATAGCCTCTTGAACAAATGGTGCTGGAAAACCTGGAAATCCATATATAGCAAAATGAAATTAAACCTCTATCTCTTGCTATGCACAAAAGTCAACTCAATGTGTATCAAGGACCTAGGAATTAGACCAGAGACCCTGCACCTAATAGAAGAAAAAGTAGGCCCAAATCTTCATCATGTCAGGTTAGACCCCCACTTCCTTAACAAGACTTATAAAGCACAAGAAATAAAATCAAGAATCAATAAGTGGGATAGATTCAAACTAAAAAGCTTTTTCTCAGCAAAAGAAACAATCATTGAGGAGAAGAGAGAGCCTACAGTATGGGAGCAAATTTTTACCACGTCCTCATCAGATACAGCACTAATCTCCAGTATATATAAGGAACTCAAAAGACTTAATATCTAAAACAAACAAACAAACAAACAACCTAATCATTAAATGAGCTAAGGAACACTTCTCAGAAGAAGATATACAAGGGAACAACGAATATATGAAAAAGTGTTTAACATCTTTAGTAATTAGAGAAATGCAAATCAAAACTATTCTAAGATTTCATCTCATCCCAGTCAGAATGGCAGTTATCAAGAATACAAGCAATAATAAATGTTGGAGAGGAAGTGGGGAAAAGGTACACTCATACATTGCTGGTGGGACTGCAAATTGGTGCAACTACTTTGGAAAGCAGTGTGCACATTCTCCAGAAAATTTGGAATGGAAACACTATTTGACCTAGCTATCCCATTCCTTGGTCTATACCCAAAGGACTTAAAATCAGCATACTGTAGTGACATAGCCACACCAATGTTTATAGCAGCTGAATTCACAATAGCTAAACTGTGGAACCAACCTAGGTGCCCATAAACAGATGAATGGATAAAGAAACTGTGGTATATATACAGAATGGAATGCTATTCAACATTAAAAGAGAATAAAATTATGGTATTTGCAAGTAAATGGGTGGAGTTGGAGAATATTATGCTAAGGGAAGTAAGCCAATCACAAAAAACTGAAAGCTGAATATTTTCTCTGATTAGTGGATGCTGATCTATATGATGGGGTAGATACTTGGGAAGAATGGAGGAACTTTGTATTGGGCAAAGGCGAGGGTGGGAAGGGTTTATAGGGGTAGGAAAGTTGGTGAAATGAGATAATCATCATTACCCTAGGTACACATATGATTGCATGAATGGTACATCTCTACACTGTGTGCAACCAGAGAATTGAAATGCTGTGCTCCATTTGTGTACAATGAATTGAAATGCATTCTGTTGTCATGTACAACTAAGTAGAACAAATAAAAATTATAATATTTAAAGAAAAAGAGGGCTGTGGTTGTGGCTCAGAGATACAGTGCTTACCTAGCCTGCATGAGGCACTGGGTTCAATCCTCAGCATCACAAAGAATAAAATAAAGATAGTGTGTCCACCTATAACTAAAAAATAAATGTTTTAAAAAAAGAAATCAACTTAAAAAATAATTAATAAATTAATTTAGCTAAACTGTAGGATATAAAAATCAACACATAAAAATGATTAGCATTGCTACATGCCAATAGCAAATGCCTAAAATAGAAGTCAATAAAGTAATCCAAAATTTATAATAGCTACAGAAAACAAACAAACTAGGAATAACTAGCCAAACAGGGAAAATATCTCTATAATAAAAATTATATATATACATATATATATATATATATATATATATATATATATATATATTTGACAAAAGAAATTGAGGAGTACACCAAAAAAAAAAAAAAAAAAAACACAAAACACAAAACTGGAAAGACATCCCATGTTCATAGATTGGAAGAATCAATATCACTAAATGTCTATCCTACTCAAAACAATTTACAGATTCAGTGCAATATCTAAATCAATTATATTCTTCACAGACTTAGTGAAAACAATTCCAAACTTTATATGAAACCACAAAAATATTTCAAAAAGTTAAAGCCATCTAGAGAAACAAACAAACAGATACAGAGACCAGTGAAACAGAATAGAGATCCTAGAAGTCAACTCATGCATCTATATTCCAACTGATTTTCAACAAAGACACCAAGTACACATAATAGAAAAAGGACAGTTTCTTCAATAAATGACAGAGAAAACTGGATATCCATATACACAAGAAGAAAATTAGGCCTTTATCTCACACCACATATAAAAAAAAGCTCAAATGGATTAAAGACTTATAAATATAAGACCTGAAACTATAAAACCATTAGAAAAAATACAGTGGAAAATTATGAACATATATTTCTTATTTATTTTGTAAAGAGACTCTTGCCCACGTCCCAAGCAGATGATGGAAACGGGGCTCTCCTCGGTGGAATGGGCTGGCTGCAAAATAAAAGCTAAGAAAAATAGAACAACAAAAAAGCCACAGTACACAGAAAGTAATTTCAAAAGCAGGGGCAGAATGGGCAAGCCGATCATAGGGATCAAACTTCTGTACTGAAAAGCAAAATAGAGACCATGCTTGCTTTATTTATATTGGGAAACATCAAAGGCCTTCCAGAGAATGTTCTTCACCAAAAAGGTTATAGGTGGGCTGTCCAGTTCCTAATGGGTTACGCCCATTTCGAAGCTACTATGAGGGATCTTCCTAGTAGAGCAGTGATAAAGGTCTCATGCATTGGGCAATCTATTGCTGTGAGAGAGCCACAGATAGTTCCCAAGGCCAAACCTAAATTTCTCTGGCTTCATGCCGAGAGAAGATACTCATGTATTTCATGATGGCTTCTTGCAAGAGACAAACTACAAAATGGGAGAAAATATTTGCAAACTATACATCTGACAAGGGATTAATTCCCAAATATATTTATTCCCAGATCTCATACCAAAAACAAATAGATCAATTAAAAAATGAGCAATAGATATAAATAAACATCTCTCAAAAGGAGACATAAAAATGACCAAAGATACATGATAAAAATGCTCAACATCACTAATCATCAGAGAAATGCCAACAAAACAATAATGAGATATCATTTTTACTCAAGTAAGAATGGTTCTTATCAAAAAGGCTAAATGTGACAAGTGCTGGCAAGGATGTGGAAAGAAAGGAACACACTATTGATGGGAAGGTAAATCAGTACAATGTGTTAGTCAACTTTTTGTTCCTGTGACCAAGATATCTGACATAAATAACCTAAAAAAAGGAAAAGTTTATTTTAGCTCACGTTTGTAGATATTTTAGTCCATTGTTGGCTGGATCCATTGCTTTGGATAATTTGAGGAAGAATATCATAGTGAAATGGCATTACAGAGGAAAGCTTTCAGCTCATGGCAGCTGGGAAGCAGAGAGAGCAAAGAGTATCCAGGGACAAGATATAGTCCCAAAGGACACCCTCCCTGAATGACCTATTGCCTACCATTTCCGTCTCCTCCCAGTAGACCAATAAAATTATTAAGCCATCAAATGGATTAATCCAATGAAGACTGAAATCACACCACGTTTTTTTTTCCTGACCACAATGGTATTAAACTACAAATCAATAAAAGGAAGAATTTTTAAAAATATTTTTTAGTTGTTGATGGACCTTTATTTTATTTATATGTTTGTGGTGCTGAGAATTGGACCCAGTGCCTCATGCATGCTAGGCAAGTATGCTACCACTGAGCCACAACCCCAGTCCCCAAAGGAGGAAATTTTGAAAATTCATAAATAATTAGAAAGTAAACAGGCTCCTGAACAACTAATGGGTCAAAGAAAAAATTAAAAAGAAAATTTAAAATTTTCTTGAGACAAATGAAAATAGAACCACAATATACCAAAACTTATGGGTTATAATAAAAGCAATTTTAATAGGAAAGTTTATAGTAATAAATGCTTACATCAAAAAAGTAGAAAGAGTCCAAACTATCAACCTAATGTTTCACCTCCAGGAGCTAGAAAAAATAGCAAACCAAATCCAACATTGGTAAAAGGAAGGAAATAACAAAGACCAGAATAGAAATAAATGAAATAGAGACTAGAAAAAATATAAACCAAAGTATTTTAAAGGTAAACAAAATTGACAAACCTGTTGCTAAGACTGGGTTAAAAAAAGAAAAAAGAAAACTCAAGTAAATAAATCTAAAATTAAAGAGGAGTTGAGTGCAATGGGGCACACCTATAATCCCAGTGACTCAGGAGACTGAGGCAAGAGGATTGCAAGCTCCATGAGATCCTCAACAACTTAATGGAACACTGTCGTAATATTTAAAAAAATTTTTTTAGATACTGGAAAGTTTAACAGCTCTTGCACAGCCTTGTTGAGAGCCACAGCCGAAGGGGCCCCAGCAAACTTCCAGCTGCCAGCAAACTTCCAGCTGCCGGCTGATGATTGGCTCACAGCGGCCCCAGCAACATCTAGCTGATTGGCTCCTCTGCGGTGATGCTCATTGGGCTGTTTCCCTGCCCTTTCAGACCACAGAGCTGCTCATTGGGGGACTTTTTTGGCTCCGCCCACGTGACCCAGCCAATCAGCCTCAAGAGCAGGAGGATTGTGGGAGGTGGAGAGAGGCTGGTGTTGGAGAGAGAGGCTTGTGGGAAGCCGGTGGTGGCAGTTGGGGCTCTGAGGGTTTTTCCTGAGAGGCTGTTTTGTTTGGTGTGTGTGGTTCTAAAAATAAAGTTAGTTTCTTTTGACAAGTGGCTCCTGATTGTGCCCAGCCAGACTGCGGCATTTGGTGGCTCGCACGGGGAGCGACTGAGGGTAAGTGATAAGGTAAACTGCTCGCCCCTGAGGGCAGGACGAGAGGATGGGTAGCCATTTTAAGATTCCTCTTTTGTTTTGCTTCACTTTTGTTTTAAGTTGCCTGTCCCTGGAGATGAGTGAGATGGAAGAAAAACCACTCACATCTGAGGAAAAACTATTTGCGTCTGAGGAACAGATAGGGAGAAAGGTTATAATGATTTTTTGTTGTTCCATTTTTATTTCATTCTATCTCGGTTTTTGTTGGTGTTATCTTGTTGGGTTGTATTATAGTATAAATATGGGATCAGAAATTAGTAAAAAAACAAACTGAAAGAGTGTTAAGTAAATTGTTAGAGGAAGGAGGCATCCCAGTAAAATCAAGAGCAGTCAGGGCATATGTTGATACAATACAAAAATGTAGCCCATGGCTTTTTAAGGAGGAGTTGTTAAATATATCACAATGGAACCATCATGGTGAAGATTTAAAAAGAATAGAAAAGAAAAGCCCAGGGACTCTGCCAGTTGGCACATTGCCATTGTGGATGTTCGTATCTTGTTTGCTTAGTCCAAAGCCTTCAGTTCAGATAATGGTAGAGGAAGGAGAAGACATATTGATTCAAGTAAAAGAGAAGGTCTCTCAAGTTAGTCAGACAGAGGAAAAGATTCAAGTAAAAGAGAAGGTCTCTTGAGCTAGTCAGACAGAGGAAAAAATTCAAGTAAAAGAGAAGGTCTCTCAAACTAGTCAGACAGAGGAAAAAATTCAAGTAAAAGAGAAGGCCTCTCAAGCTAGTCAGACATAGAAAGAAAGTGTAAAGCAGAAAAAGCCATCAGGGGGAAAGTTACAACAGGAGACTGCTACTAACACCTTTCTATCACCAGAGGGTGTAAGTGTCCAACCAACAGCACCACCTCTACAGGAGACTGCTACTAATACCTTTCTATCACCAGAGGACGTAAGTGTCCAACTAACAAGGCCACCTCCATATGCTGGGAGGCCCCCAACCCCCGCAGTTGATAGTTGGGATCCTGAGACAAGATCTCAAATATTAACATGCCCTGTATTTGAGGCAGGAGGGCAGGGAGTTTACCATGTTTTAAATTTCAAAACAGTGAAGCAGCTAAAAGAGGCTGTAACAACCTATGGTCCTCAAGCACCCTTCACTGTAAGCATGGTCGAATCCATTAACAACTTGAACATGATGCCAGCAGATTGGGCTAATATGTGTAAAGCTGTGCTAAATGGAGGACAATACCTGTTATGGAAGGTTGCCAATGAGGAATTTTGCAAGGAGACGGCTAGGCGAAATGCAGCAGCTGGTTATCCTCAGAGAAATCTAGATACGTTGTTAGGAAAGGGACCTTATGAGGATCAGCAGCAACAAATTGCATATGATCCTGGTGTATATGCACAAATTGCTGTAGATGCAATTAAGGCATGGAAGACTTTACAAGGACATGGAGGTTTACAAGGTCAATTATCTAAGGTAATACAAGGAGCTAATGAACCTTATGCTGAATTTGTAGATAGGCTTATTCAAACAGCTACCAGAGTTTTTGGGAATACAGAACAAGCAATGCCATTACTAAAACACCTGGCTTATGAGCAAGCGAATCGTTGGTGCAGAGATATCATTAGACCATGGAAACATGAAGATTTAAACACATATATTAAATTATGTAGAGACATTAATGAAAAAGAGCAAGTCGTGGCAGCTGCAGTAAAACAGGCTTTAGATGCCAGGCCAAGAACATGCTACAATTGTGAACAAACAGGACATTTTAAAAGGAATTGCCCCATAGGAGGAGGGTTTAACAAAGCTAGGTATCAAAGGAGTAGAATACCAGGTATTTGCCCACGATGCCATAGAGGGAGACATTGGGCTAATGAATGCCGTTCTCAAACCACCATAGAGGGTACTCCATTATAAAAAAACGAACAAGGACCAGGTGTTTATCCACGATATCGTGGAGAAAGGCATCGGTCTCCATTGCCAAAAAATGGACAGGGGGGCCCAATGCTCCGGGGCCCAAAACCACAAATATACGGAGCACTGGAGGAACCCAGCAACCCCATCAGGGTAGTGCCCAAGACACATTGTCCATCAGATCCCTCATCAGACAAACCAGAGGGAGCGCAGGGTTGGACATCTGCGCCTCCGCCGGAGCAGTACTAACTCCAGAGATGGGAGTTCAAATCATTCCCACAGGGGTAAAAGGACCTCTTCCCAAAGGAACAGTAGGCTTATTATTGGGACACAGCTCTTCTACTCTAAAAGGACTTATGATAAGTCCTGGGGTAATTGATCCCGATTATGAAGGTGAAATAAAAATTATAGCCAGTTCTCTAAAGGGTATATCAGTAATTTCACCAGGAGATAGAATAGCACAGTTACTAATAATACCCAGCCTACATGATAAATTTTCCAGTAGTACTGTAGAAAGAGGTTCCAAAGGATTAGGCTCCACAGGTGTAGATTGGGCTATGCTTTCTTTAAATTTAGATTCTCGCCCCATGCTAAAACTAAGTATTCAAGGACATGAATTTAATGGGATACTGAATACAGGTGCAGACCTTAGCATCATCTCTCGTCAAGAATGTACAAAACATTGGCCATTACAACAAGCCACTCAAATGCTTTGAGGCCTAGGAGTGGCAACTAATCCCCATAGAAGTGCAATGGTATTAGATTGGAAGGATCCTGAAGGATGTGAAGGAACTATACAGCCATATGTATTGGATCATCTTCCCATAAATTTATGGGGACGAGATGTCCTAGATCAATTAGGTTTGACATTAACAAATAACATCAACCAAAATGCACCCACTATTATGACTAGACAAGGTTTTAGGAAAGGAAAAAGATTAGAAAAACAAGAACAAGGTATAGCAGCACCAATACAAATAGATCAAGGAACAGACAGACATGGGTTGGATTTTCAGAAAGGGCCACTGAGACAATAAAAATTACTTGGAAATCAGAAAGACCAGTATGGGTTCCTCAGTGGCCCCTGACTAAAGAAAAGATACAAGCAGCCCATGACTTGGTCAAACAACAATTAGCGGAAGGACATATACAACCTTCTGTATCTCCCCATAATACTCCCATTTTTGTCATCAAAAAGAAATCTGGTAAATGGAGATTATTGCAAGATTTAAGAGCCATTAATAATGAGATGGTTATTATGGGACCTGCTCAATCAGGGATTCCTCAGTTGTCTGCTTTGCCAAAATCCTGGTATGTTTTAGTTATAGATATTAAAGATTGTTTTTTTTTCAATTCCAGTTCATCCTGAGGATAGTCCACGTTTTGCATTTACTATCCCTGCACTGAATCATGAAGGTCCTGATCAGAGATATGAATGGAAAGTACTCCCTCAAGGGATGGCTAACAGCCCAACTATGTGTCAAATTTATGTTAACAAAGTAATCCAGCCACTTAGAAATCAAAATCCTGAACTACAAATATTTCACTATATGGATGATGTATTATTAGCACACAAAGATAAAAACACATTGCTAGAATGTTATGCCACACTTACAAACTTATTAAAAAATTATAATCTAGAGATAGCAATAGATAAAGTACAATTAAATTTTCCAATTAATTATTTAGGAGTTCTATTATCCTCAACCATGGTCCGTCCACCAAAAATTCAAATACGAGTAGATCAACTCAAATCACTTAATGACTTTCAAAAGTTATTAGGAGACATAAATTGGATAAGGCCTTATTTAGGTATACCAACAGGAGAGTTGGGACCTTTATTTGATATCCTAAAAGGTCCATCAGATCCAAATTCACCCCGAATGTTAATGCCTGAAGCAAGAAAGGCATTAAAAATCATTGAAACATATATGGAAAATATGCATTTGGATAGAATTGATATAAGTTTGCCTTTATTATTTATTGTACTACCAACAAAAAATATTCCTACAGGAGTATTTTGGCAAGAAGGTCCATTATTATGGATACATTTATCTTATTCTCCTAACACTATTCTTACTAGGTATCCTGAGGCTGTAGGACAATTAATACTCAAAGGAATAAAAGCAGCAAAGGGAGTGTTTGGAATTTCTCCCAATAAAATTATTACTCCATATACTATGAATCAAATTGATGAGTTAGCAAATGAGTTAAATACTTGGGCAATAATCATGTGTAAATCTAATGTTTCATTTGATAACCACTTACCATCTAATCCTTTATTGTCTTTTTGGTCATCGCATCCTGTAATTTTTCCAAAAATGACAAGAAAAACACCTATCATGAATGCTCCAAATATATTCACTGATGGATCAAATAATGGTACAGCAGCAATAGTTACACCTGATCAAACTTTTACATTTTCAGTACCCAAACAATCAGCTCAAAAGGTAGAGCTTAATGCAGTATTACAAGCTTTTGTGATGTTTAAAGATTCTGTATTTAATTTATTTTCCGATAGTCAGTCTATAGTTAACGCTATAGTATCCCTTGAAGATGCTGGTAGGATTTCCCCTTCCTCTACTGTTTTCTCTTTGCTTTCCACTATACAAAGTCTAATCTGGGACAGAAAAGATCCATTCTTTATAGGACATATCAGGGCACATACAGGATTGCTTGGAGCCCTTAGTTTGGGCAATGATTTAGCAGATAAAACTACACATGACATACATATTTTCTCTACACTAGAAGAAGCTATAAATTTTCATAAAAGGTTCCATGTGAATGCTAATACTTTACAAAAGCATTTTAAAATAACTAAGGAACAAGCTAGACAAATAATAAAACAATGTCAAAATTGTGTGACCTTTTTACCACAAGTTAATCTTGGAGTCAATCCTAGAGGATTGATACCTAACCATATTTGGCAGATGGACATCATACACTTGCCAGAATTTGGAAAATTAAAATATTTGCATGTTACAGTTGATACTTCTTCTGGATTTTTGATGGGCTCCCTTCATGCCAGAGAAAAAACTAAAGATGTTATAGCTCATTGCTTACAAAAATTTGCCACTGTGGGCATTACAAAACAGTTAAAAACAGATAATGCCCCTGGTTATACTTCTACCTCTTTTAAACAATTTTGCTCATCATTTGGCATTACTCATATAACAGGAATCCCATACAATCCACAGGGACAAGGCATAGTTGAAAGAGCTCATCAAACTATTAAAATGTACTTATTAAAGCAAAAAGATGGAATTGGGAAGGGGGTATATATTCCCCAAAGATAAACTTAAAATAACCCTTTTTACTCTAAACTTTTTAAATTTGGATTCATCAGGACTTAGTGCTGCGGAAAGGCATATGTGTCCAAAAAATGTGCATAAGCCCAAGGTACTTTGGAAGGATATTCTAACAGGACAATGGAAAGGTCCTGACCCAGTGATTATCTGGAGTCGGGGGTCTGTTTGTGTGTTTCCACAGGGAGAACAGCAGCCGATTTGGATTCCAGAGATTAACCAAGGTCCTGACCCAGTGATTGTCTGGAGTCGGGGGCCTGTTTGTGTGTTTCCACAGGGAGAACAGCAGCCGATTTGGATTCCAGAGAGATTAACTAAATCGATTTCTACAGACTAAAAAGAAGATGATTTGACTCAAGTCCATAACAGCTGACATCCAAAACTCCAGTTTGGCTATCCTTACATCTGCGATAGAACCAGGATGCTTTTTTCAATATCAATTTTATTATTGCCCTTTCCCACATTCTATTTTGTTTTTTGAGCTCATACAGACCTAGGTTAATGTTTTGCTGATCAGTTCTATTTTTTGACTATAGAGTTTTTAAACATTGCAATGGAGATTTCACCTGTAAAAAGTTATAAGGCCTTTACTATTAGGTTATGTGTTGTATGTATTATATTATGTGTGCACACTTGTGTTTTGTGTTATATGTTTGAATGTACGTATGTCCATATATCATATATGATGAGCGCTCATGAAAAAATGGATCCAAATTTTTTTTATATTCACGTGATTTAAATGGTTTAATTTAAATTGGGTAAACAACTGTTGAGGATTGTTTTAATATGTGAACAAAAAAGGAGGTTAACAGATCTGTTTGTTTACTTTCACCTTTCCTTTTCATTATATTTAATAATTCTCTTAAAGATAATGTAAATTGTTAAGAAAATTGTTTTCTTTTAGTGCCTTCTGGAATGTTACATAATTTTTTCTTTAACCATTATTGCCAGAATTCCTATCTTCATCCCAGTGCTGGTGAAGTCAAAGATAAAACCAATCTACAGCTTCTGCAATAGCCATCACTGAACTGCTTGCAGAACTTGCCTGGACACATTGTGAACTCTCCTGTATGCATTGTGAACTATCTGTTGGTGCAGCGACTTGTGGTAGTGTTGGGGTATTTTTGCTGATGATGTCATCGGTGGTACAATTTTTCCAAAAGGAGCCGTCAATTGGCTTGGTGTATCTTCCTCCCTTCTGCTTGTCACGATCGTCCAGCTAAAATTTGGGGGCCAACAGAGGTGAGGCAAAGAACCTCACCCCCCACTGGTACAAAGACCTCTCCACAGGTGTGGCTGTATACTGGACCAGTAGTCAGTGATGGGTAAGATCCAATTGCAATGGTACCAACCTAATGGGTAAGGACCATATGTACTATTGGACAACCTAAGGCAGGCACGGTCCCTAAGCCACATGCTTTTTGTTTAAACAGAGAGGGGGAGATGTTGAGAGCCACAGCCGAAGGGGCCCCAGCAAACTTCCAGCTGCCAGCAAACTTCCAGCTGCCGGCTGATGATTGGCTCACAGCGGCCCCAGCAACATCTAGCTGATTGGCTCCTCTGCGGTGATGCTCATTGGGCTGTTTCCCTGCCCTTTCAGACCATGGAGCTGCTCATTGGGGGACTTTTTTGGCTCCGCCCACGTGACCCAGCCAATCGGCCTCAAGAGCAGGAGGATTGTGGGAGGTGGAGAGAGGCTGGTGTTGGAGAGAGAGGCTTGTGGGAAGCCGGTGGTGGCAGTTGGGGCTCTGAGGGTTTTTCCTGAGAGGCTGTTTTGTTTGGCGTGTGTGGTTCTAAAAATAAAGTTAGTTTCTTTTGACAAGTGGCTCCTGATTGTGCCCAGCCAGACTGCGGCACAGCCTGAACAAATAAGAGGCCTGAATGACTTTGGAAAAGGAATCTACTTAATCTTCCAGTGAACCTCCAGGGTGTTGTAGCCAGGAGCCATCTTGAGAAGAGAAATATTTTCTGAAATTGGACTGGCTTAGAAACCCTCACACGTCCCCATCACTGGAACCCTACAGACATTCCACTCACTGACCCATTGGGTGTCTGCCTCAACAGCCAGATAGGGTTCAGTAAAGTTACTGACACAAACCACTGGGAATGGAACAACATAGTGGGGATTAGGTGTTGGTATTCGGAGAAGAGCAGAGGGTGCCATCCACAAGCACCAGGGGCCCAAAGAGCCTGCCTTCTGAGACAGGGTGTAGGTAGCTGTGTGTGGTTCTGCATGGGTGCCAGGACTAAGGGCACTTGCCCGTGCAGTTCCTGCCATCCTTTTCCAGCACTCCACACAGACACTGGTCAGTAGCAAGGTGGAGGTGCTGAGGCAGATTCCAGCAATGCTTGGCCCTGGCTTTAGCCCCACCTCTGAGGCACACAGTCTAACAAGGTCTGGAGAGAAACTGCTCAGCCCTCGCTCCTGAGAGCACCTCAGCCCAGCAGAATATCACACGACTTCAACCTCAATGGGCTCCCACTTCATTCCTGGCAGGAACTATGAATGAACAAATCAGCAGGGGTGGGGAAGGAGAAGCCTGCAGCCATCCATAGGGGTGCCTAGCTGGCGAGGTGAGCTCCTGCTCCTGGTGGGCATGCCCATAGTAGCAGCAAAGAGAAATCACACAAGTTGTGCCTAGATGGATACTTATGCAGGTCCACTGTATTGGGAACCCATGCACCCTGAGAAGCCTGAGGGCCCCAAAGAGGTGCTGTAATTCCAGCACCTGCCTCTCCCTGTGAGGCGCCTGGGTTGGAAACAGTATCTAATCCAAGGACAGGTGCTTCATGTTCCTTACCACTAATGCAACAGCCACTGCCAGAGACCTATTTAAACAACAGGGCCAACATCAACAGTGCCTGAGGAAACCCCCATTATCCTAGAGGGCCCACCACTTCATTGTAGGAATAACCACATGGGGTTCACCCCACACAATGCTACCTACACCATACCTGCCTGAAATGAGTTGCCCCACTCTTGTGTGACCTGCAGACAGTGGGTTTCTCCAACTCCAGCACAGTGCCCAAACTAACCACAACCAAAAAAGCTACAGGGAGGTTATACTACAGTGCCCTGCTGGAAATGAACTCAACATTGTGTAACAAATTGATTCCCACAACATGTGTTTAAGAGGAAGTCACTTCCTAAGAAGGCCATTCCATACCAGTGGTAGAGGTATCCATCCCACCAGGTGGATAGCCTCAATTTAGGAACACAGATATGGAAAACAAAGTTTTCCATAAAGTTTACAGTTCTATCAACAGATTCTGAAGATGTCAAAATGAGTGAAGTGCCTGATGAGGAATGCAAAATAATAATTTGAAGATAGCTCAATGAAATCCAAGAGAATACAAATAAGTAGTTGAACAAAATTAGGAAGACAACATGGGATATGAATGAGAAATTCAGTAAAGAGAAGTTTGAAAAAGAATTTAGCAATCTTGGAAGGCCAGGCATGGCAGCACACATCTGTAATCTCAGCAACTCAGGAGACTGAGGCAGAGGATTTCAAGTTTAAGGGCAACCTCATCAACTTAGCAAGACCTTGTCCCAAAATAAAGGAGAAAAGAGGCTGTGGATATAGTTCTGTGGTGAAGCACCCCTGGGTACAATCTCAGTACTAGAAGAAAAGAAAGAAAGAAATGAAGGAAGGCAGGAAGGAAGAAGATATCAATTAATCTTGGAAATGAAGAGCTCTATAAGTGAGATTTAAAAAGTCAATAACAGGATAGATCAAGTGGAAGAAAAAAGAAACCTAAATATACTATTGATAGGAATGTAAATTGGTACAGTTACTATAAAAAACAGTATTGAGGTTCCTCAAAAACTAAATATAAGCTGGGTGCAGTGGCTTACACCTGTAATTTCAGCTACTTGGAAGGTTAAGGCAGAAGGATCACAAATTCAAGGCCAGACTTGACAACTTAGTGAGATCAAAATTAAATTAATAAGAGTTAGGGATGTAGCTTAGTAGTAGAGTGCTCTTAGCATGCACAAGGCCCAAGGTTCAATCCCCAATAACACAAGGTGTGTGTGCGGGTACTTCTATCAACAACAAAAAAACTAAAAATAGAACTACCCTATGATCCAACTATACTACAGCTCTTGGGTATGTATCTGAAGAAAACAAAGTCAACATATGAGAGACACCTGCATGGACATGTTTACTGCAGCTCTAGATACGTACTCAGCTTATGTGCCTGCCAATAGATGAATGAATAAAGAAAATATGGTGTACATACACAGCAGAGCAATAAAGAATAAAATCCTGGGGCTGGGGTTGTGGCTCAGCGGTAGAGGGCTTGCCTTGCACATGCAAGACCCTGGGTTAGATCCTCACCACCACATAAAAATAAGTGAGTAAAATAAAGATACTGTGTCCAACTACAACTAAAAAATAAATATTTTTTAAAAAAGAATAAAATCCTGTCATTTGCAGCAAAATGGATGGAACTGGAGCCAATCATGTTAAACAAAGCAGACACAGAAAGACAAGTATTGCATGTCCTCTGTCATGTGTAGAATGAAAACAAAAGACAAACTGAAAGTAAAATCATGATATTCCTAGGAACTGAGAAGGGTGCCTTGGAGTGGGGGCAGGTAAGGGAGGGGAGAGTGGGGTAGAAAAAGGGTGGATGGAGATGATAATACATGATGTATGCATGTACAGAAATATCAGCAAATCCCACTAATTTATAAAAGTAAATGCGTTAATAATTGTAATTCAAATTAGAAAAACTACAATCTGGATCTGACAGTATATTAAAAACATCATTCACCATGATCGTATGAAATTTATTCCAGGGATGCAAGGATGGTTCAACATAAACAAATGTATCAACATCATATAGCAGGTTAAAAGAATGAAGGGCAAAAATTACATGATCATCTCGATTGATGTAAAAAAAAAAAAAAGCATTCAACAAAATTCAACATTCTTTCATGGCAAATACTCTAAGAAAAGTAGGTAGAGAAGGACTGTGCTTTAATACCCCAAAGGCCATATATGAAGAGCCCCAACTAATATCATGCTCAATGGTGAAAAATGGAAAGCCTTTCCTCTAGAGTGTAACCAGACAATGATGCCCACTCTTATAATTTCTACTCATCATAGTCCTGGAAGTCCCAGATAGAGCAATTAGGCAAGAGAAAGAAAAAGCATCCAAAATTTTTTGGGAAAAAAAGTTGCCATTGTTTATAGATAAAATAGAGAAAATCCTAATGATGACCCCCCCCCAAAGCTGATAAAACTAATAAATTCAGTAAAGTTGTGGGATACAAAATCAACACTTGAAAATAACTGAAATGTTATTTCACAATCAAGAAAACATTCCCATTTACAATAGCTACAAAATATAAAATACATAAGCAATAAATTTAACCAAGGAAGTTAAAGATCTGCACACTGAAACTATAAAACGTTGGTGAAAGGAATTAAAGAAGTTGTAAATAAATGAATAGATACTGCTATGTCCCCGGATTAAAAGAATTAATATTGTTAAAATGGCCATCCATCTATTTATTATGATGTGTCAAGATTCATTCTACTATCATGTATAACTAATCAGAACAAATTTTTTAAAAAGCAATTGTACATATAACCATAAGCAGTGGGATGATATCATAATGCTGCTTTGTTTTCAATGAGGCATCTTCTATTTAAATCATCTTTTTTTTCTTTCCCCTCCTTCTTTTCTCTTTCTGTACTACCTATACCTTCACCTGCAACCCTGGTAATCCATGGTAACCACTGAGTATTCATACCTCCATCATGTTTTTCTTTTCATGCTCATATAATCATGTATTGTGTTTGGCTCCCCATAATGGTGACCCAACTAAAGAGGCTTAATCGTTTAGGAGTTTATTCTTATATATAGGAGTCCAGGGTTGGTCTGAAGGTTCCACAAAGGGAGTTATCTGCCTGTAGTCTTTCACAGTCAGATTTTCAAAGTCATAAAGTGATTGCAAAAGCACCAGCCATCATATCCTGATTTCAGATAAGAAAAGGGAACACCAGGGGCAAAAGGAACTTCACCAAACATTTCATCTAAAGCTTCCACTTAAGTCTCATTGGCCATTTCTATCTGCAAGATGAGACAAAAAATGTCCTTCTTCTCTTGGCACATTGCTACCTCTGATAATGAAGGTTCTCTTAGCAAGAAAGAAAGAGAACAGATTTAGATAAACAACCAGCCATCTGTTGAGCAAGAGAGAGAGCAAGAGAATGAAAGAAAGAGAGGTTTTAGTTTTGTTGTTGTTAGGTGTTTATTTTTTGAAAATTGGTTCAGAGTATATATAGACCTTTACAGAGATAGCTTTTCCCACTTAAGTTACATTTCATGGAAATCCCTTAAAGTCAATTAGCATAGATTAATTTACATTTTTAAATGGCTGCATAATTCTCCATGGTATATACCAACTATAATTTATTCAATCATTCCCCTAATGGTGGGCATGCACTTGGTTTTCAGTGTTTTTCCAACTATAAACAATGCAGTAATAAACATTTTTATACAAATATAAAAAGTCCATCCAATACAAAGCAGTCTTTAGATTCAATGTCACCTCTAATCAAAATTCCATGAATTTTCACAGAGAAAAAATCCTAAACTTCATATGGAACAAGACCCCAACTAGCCAAGGAAATTTTGAGGAAAAAAGTCTGGAGGCATCATATACTTGACTTCAAAATACAACACACGCATGTTAATCAAATTAGTATAGTTCTGGCGAAAAAAGACAAATAGACAAATGGAATAAATAGAGAATCTGGAAATTAACCCACAACTCTACAACCAACTGATCTTCAAAGGTGCCAAGAACACCCTATAGGGCAAGGACAGTCTCTTCAATAAGTGATTGGGAAAATTGGATATCCACAAGAATAAAATTAGACCTTTATCTCACACCATATATATAAATAAACTAAAAATAGAGTAAGATCTAAATATAAGACATGAAACTATTAACAGAAAACAGCGGAATGTCTCCATGACATTGGTGTGTATACACACGCACACATATATATATACACACATATATGTATATATAAACATATATGTATATATGTATGATATAAATAAATAAATAAATAAATATCTATACCAAATGCACAGACAACAAAAGCAAAAATAGACAAATGGGAATACATGAAACTAAGCCCAGGAAAGGAAACAACCAATAAAGCAAACAGACATCCTACAGAATGGGAGAAAATGCTTACAAACCATACAACTGATAAGAGTTTAATAACCAAAATTATAGGGCATTCATAACCCAATAACAATTAAAAAGTGGGCAAAAAAACTGAATAGTTATTTTCTCAAAAGAAAACATACAAACCGCCAACAAGTATATGAAAGAGTGTTCAGCATCACTAACCAACAGCAAAATGCACATTGAAGTCACAATGAGATACTACCTCACACCTGCTAAAATGGCTAGTATCAAAAAGACTAAGCAAGGGGCTGGGATTGTGGCTCAGCAGTAGAGCACTCGCCTAGCACATGCGAGGCTCTGGGTTCGATCCTCAGCACCACATAAAAATAAATAAATAAAGATATGTGTCCAACTAAAAATATATATATATATATATATTAAAAAAAAGAATAAGCAAGCAAGTGTGGTAAGAAGATGAAGAAAAGGGAGCTCTTGCACACTGTTGGGAATGTAAATAGTATAGTCACTGTGGAAATCAGCATGCAGGTTCCTTAAAAAATTAAAAACAGAACTACCTATGATCCCCCAAGCTCACTTCTGTGCATATATCCATCCCATAGAAGATGATATCTGTGTGTGAAAGAGACTCTGTGTTCACTGCAGCACAACTCACAATAGCCAAGAGAGGGAATCAACCTAAGTGTCCACAACAGATGAATGGATAAAGAAAATGTGATATATACACACATGGAATATTACTCATCCTTAAAATGGAAAAAAAAATCCTTGCATTTGCACTGACATGGATAAACCTGGAGGACATTATGTGAAGTTAAAGAAGCCAGCCAAACACTGCACCATATCACGTATGTGTGTAAGGTAAAAACACTGAACTCACAGAAGCAGAGAGGAATACAAGATTTTGTGGGGGGTACAAGGATTGGGGCTAGAATATCGATCCAAGGATATAATATCTTACACTGGAGCAGTAAGTTCAAGAGATCTCTTGTACAATACAACTTCAATTAATAACAACTTCTTATGTATTTGAAGAGAGATTTTAGTTGTTCTGACCACAAAAGATATGAGTTAATACATATGTTAATTAGCTTGGTTTAGCCATTTCTCAATACACACATATTTCAAAGCATCATGTTATATATGATTAATTTTTTCCCTTTGGCACTAGGGATTGAACCCAGAGGTGCTCTCTCACATCCTCAGTCCTTTTTACTTTTATTTTGAGAGAGGGCTTCACTAAGTTGCTGAGGCTGGCCTCAATCTTGTGATCCTCTTGCCTCAGCCTCCTGAGTCACTGGAATTGCAGGCATGAGCCACCACACCTGGAATATTTTCAATTTTTGTCGATTTAAAATATTAATTTTTCAAAAGGCTTTGAAATAAAGATATACACTATAAGCCCTAAAGTAAAACAACATAACAAATTATAACTAGCAACCCAAAAAAGGAAATATGGTGCAAATATAAAAAACATTTAATCAATCCAAAAAAACTGAAGAAAAAAAAGGAATGAAGAACAGATGGAAAAAGAACATGGTGGCAGACTTAAGCCAACAATATAAATTACATATAATGTAAATGATCTAAACCAATGATCTTCAAGCCTTTTCTTAAAGGGCCAGAAAGTAAATATTTTAAGCTTGTAGACCATAAAGTCTCTGAAACAACTATAGAAGCACAAAAGCAGCCAGAGACCATGCATGAACAAAAGGGTATGGCTACATTTCAATAAAACGTTATTTACAAAAATAGGCAGTGTGCTAAATCATGGTCTACTAATTTCTGGTCTAAATACCCCAATTAAAAGGCACAGTTGGGCAGGTGGTGCATGCCTGTCATCCCAGTGACAGGAAGCTGAGGCAGGAAGATCACAAGTTTAAAAGCCAGTCTTGGCAATTTAGCAAGACCCTGTTTCCAAAAATAAATAAATAAATACATAGGTCTTGGCATGTAGCATAGCTCAGTGGTAAAGCACCCTTGGGTTCAATCCCCAGTGCTGAAAAAGAAAAAAAAAATGCTGAAATGTCAGATTGGGCAAGAAAGATAAAAATGAAAGAGTTAACTACATGTCGTTCACTACAAAAACACTTTAATATGATACCCATGATTAAAAGTAAAAGTATATAAAATATATGAACTAAAAGAAGGCTGGAGTACCCATGTGGGATAGTCAAAGTATATTCTAGAGCCAGGGGTGAGGAGAGAGAGGGAGAGAGAGCAAGAGCAAAACTAGAAAGATGGCAGGTGGCCAACCTCACATTACCTTGCCAGACTCCTTGGAACAAGAGGGACCAATAGGACAAGAACAGAAAAGGACTTGGGAGTCTCCTCCCATGAGTACATGCCTTTAGTCCTTGTTACTACACTAGGAACGTCAGATGGAACCAGATAGAGGGGGGATTCCAAGCCATTCTCTCTGAGAGGCGAGAAGGAGTGGCTGCTAAAATTGTGAGCTGAATTGAAATTCCAGTTCCACCACATATCAGCTGACAGTGGTGAGTTTCTCTCTCTTTAGTTAATCTAGAAAGTGATGATACAAAGAGAATATGCCTTACGGGCTTCCCTTGAGGATTACATGAATCCATGTGAAGAATTTAGTACGGTACCTGGCACCTCATAAACAACAAATGTGCACTCTGATGATGACTTTGGTGTGACCATCACCATGGTGTTCTTTTTCTAGGCTCTTTGAAGAAAGTGAAAAAAAAATTATTCTACCCTTGGTGTGCAACGATCTTTAGGTTGACGCAGTGGCTCTCATCCTTGAGGAGTGGCCAATAAAATGCTGTCAGTTGTAAGTACCATTTGGAGTGGCATGATTTAACCTAGGACTAGGGAAATGATGACCTGAAGGTCAGTTCTGCTCACCACTTGTTGCTAAGAATGTTTTTCACATTAAAAAAATATATTTAGTTGTAGACATCACAGTACCTTTATTTTATTTATTTATTTATACCTATGTGGTGCTGAGGATGGAACCCAATGCCAGGAGAGCACTCTGCCCCTGAGCCACTAACCCCTCCCCTGTTTTTCATATCTTTATAAGTGGTTGAACAGAATCAAAGAAAAACATTTTGACACATGAAAATTACATAAAATTCACATATCAGTGTCAATAAATAGACTTTGTGGAATAAAGCCATACTTGTTAATAAGTTAACAAGTATTATCCATTAATTTAATAAGTATTAACCACGGTTGTTTTCAACAGCAAAGTTGAGTTCAACAGAGACTGTGTAGCTCACAGAACCTGAATTTATTATCAGCTCTTTTATAGAAAAAGTTTGCCAACAAACTTGATTTCAACCATTACTGAATTTCCCCTTATATCCAAATGCCCACAAACTCTACACAAACTGCCACCTGAAAGTGCTAACCCAGCAATCCTGTCCACACGGCAGGGCCCCACTCTTTACCTGTGTGGGTTCTGACCTCGGCACGGCAGACTTTCCTTTGCTGGTGTTCATCCTTCTTTGTGCTTGACAACTCTGACTTTCAAGGCCAAGGTCTGATCTTGAGCTTTTAGCAGAGGATGAAAGCTTCTTACTGTGCTGCAGATTTAAGGAGCTTGTAGGGGGGCCCTGGCTTTCCACTGAGCTTTCTGTTGGTGTTTAAGCATGCTCAGCTTTTTATCTGTTTCTGGAAGGTCAACAAAGCCTAGCAGCACCCAGCTGATTTCATTATCTTTTTAGTTCCTATTTCTTCCCAAATCCTCAAACATTTGGTGCAGAGCGTCATCTGACGTGTTCCTTGCCCACTGTCTACCATTCAAACCCGTCACCAACTGAAGTTTTCAGAATTGGACCACCTCATCCCAGTGGCCACCAGCCTGGGGTTCTCACTGCAGGCAGAGCCACCCCAACTCTGAGGCTTCTCCTTTGGACTATTCCTGGTGAACTATTTGTAGTGGTGGGGTCTATCTGTGTTATAGGCCCAGTGAAGGACTTGGCTGAGCATGGGGAACTCTGGCACCAGAATGACCAGTTAGAGTAGTTTCAAGGTGAGCAGCAATGTCCAGGACTGCACACTCATGCCTTGGTCTGTCACTGGATGAGGGGACTTGTCCTTGAGCAAAGCAGCTCTGTGTAGCTCTGGTAATTCCTGGGGACTGAGAGACTCCTGGCAGCAGGAACAGAAAGTCTTTCCTGAAGCAAAACCCAAGTAGCCAGGTCCATCACAGTGTCTACTACATTTGTGAACAATTTAAACATTGAGAGCTAATATTTAAAGGGCTCGTGTGGGCATCTATGATTAAGTGAAATAATGTGTGCAAATTACTTAGAAGAGATCATGGCGTATAGATGTTGAGCACCACGTAGTGGCTTCTTTGATGTTTCTAAAACTTTGAGCAAAGAAGTCTAGTGGTGGTAGGGCTATTACAATAACAGGTGGTGCTGGACTTCAGTGTGTCCATTAACATGCAGAAGGTGATGACCTATGTTACTACTGCGTGATGAAAATTCTTGGTTGGGGAGTATTCTGTCTGACGATACTGGGTTTGGCATGTTCTTCTACAGCTTTATAAAAAGGAGTGCCTTTCACAAACATGTTCAAAGTTAGCTATTTTCACTTCCTAATTGTAAGAACCAGACCCTTCCTTTGGCAGTGGCAGAGTGAGGTGAACAACATAATCGTGCATCTGCTCTTGATTCTGGCACATAGACTGGAATGTGGGGTGAGTGAGTCATTGTGTTAGTCACCTTTCATCACTGTGACCAAAATACCTGACAAGAAGAATAAAGAGAAGGAAAAGTTGATTTGGGCTCCCAGTTCCAGAAGTTTAGTCCATGGTCAGCCAAGTCCAACCCAGCCAAGTTCTGGGCCCAAGATGAGGCAGAACAGCATGGCTGAAGGGTGTGGTGGAGGAAAACTGCTCCCTTCACTGCCCCCAAGGAAGCTGAGGCAGAGGGACAGGGAGGGACCTCAGGGAAGAGTAACCCTTCCAGGGCATACCTCCAATGAACCACCTCCTCCAGCCAAGACCCACCTGCCTACAGTTGCCACCAGTCAGTCCATTCAAACTAGGATGGAATGATAAGGTTACAGCTCCCAGAATCCAATCATCTCACCTCTGAATATTCCTGCATTAACACAGAAGCTTTTGCAGGAATTCTTGCATCCAACTAGTCCGCTCCTCTGGTCTCACTTTCCTATACTTTAAAACGAGAGTGTTGGAACAAGTGTTCTGTAAAGATCCTTTATGATCCTGTGTTTGTGCATGTGGCCTCTTGGCAAACGAGCTTAGGACATTCACAATGCCAACTGCTAGATGCAAGAATCAGATGGATTTTAGAACTAGTTTCACCCCGTCATCATTGTCTTCTTCTCCTTCTCCTTCTGCTTCTTTTCGTGGTACCAGGGATTGAACCCAGGAACGCTTAACCTCTGAGCCCATCCCCAGCCCTTCTTGTTTTTAATTTTGAGACAGGGTCTTGCTTAGTTGCTGCGACTGGCCTTGAGCTTACAATCCTCCCTGCCTCAGCTCCAAACCATTGAAATTACAGGTGGGCACCACCACTCCCGCCCGGCTCACCACTTCTTAATTAAAACCTAAACTTAATTAAAATAGTCATTGAGATTGACCATACCAGATTGCTTGGAGAAAAAAAGCAGTGAGGCTGAGGGATTAATTTCATCCTTATTTTATTTACATCTTACAGAGAACAGCTGTGATATTAGATACCTTAAAGTCACATGCAAGGTGTGAATGATCTGTTTAAAGGGGCAAGACTATGATTTTCTTTCTGGACTCAACTTTTTTACTTTGTAATATTTCAACTAAAAAAAATCATCAGCAACAGGGCGTGGTGGCATACAACCATAATTCCAGTGATTCGGGAGGCTGAAGCAGGAGGATTGCAAGTTCAAGGGCCTGTCTCAAAGTAAAAAAAAAAAAAAAAATTAAAAGGGGTGGAGGACATACTTCTAGGGAGAGTTAGAAGGAAGCTCCATAGGTCAAAGCAAAATAAGTTCTTCAACTGTTTTGTTTTATTTTTACTATTTGGGGCAGTTTTATTGCAAATTCATTGCAAAATTAAGGAATCAGTTTGTGGTGGTGTGACAATGTTACCCACCTGATCTAACAGACCAGTACGAGGAAACTACTGACATGTGTCTCTGCCCACTTCTGCAGCCCAATATAAGACCATAAGAGCAGGGATTCTCTGGGTCCCTACAGGGATGAACTATAAAAGTAGCAATGATCATTTGTCATGAATTGGAGATTTTTTTCAGATCATTTCCCTGAAAAAATCAGGGAAGCTAAGTAATACTATTATCCATCTTTTACAGATGAAATGAGGTCTGAGGGATTAAAAACTTGCTCAAATTCACATAAATCTAAATATTATGTTTTTAGTTGCCTTGCTCATGCTGGTAATATTAGCAGATTTTCACTGCATTTATGCTTACCCAGTACTAGTTACTAGATTTCCACTTTTTATATTTTCCTATAGTGAAAACAGTCCACATCAATGATTTTTCAATATTCCGAAGGAACTAGAAAATTGAGAGAGTTTCTACAGAGGAGCAACTAATTTAATTCTACAACAATATTGTTTTGGATTGTTATTTTTCTTTCAAATATTACATATAAATTAATAAGAGGAAAAAATAACAATACACTTGTTTTAACATGGAATTGTACTCAGCAATGATTTTTTATTTGACAAATGAAAGTTGAATAAATGACAAACGAAAATTCATTATTATTATTTTTTGTTCAGAATCTGTAGTTACAGATTGGAAATTATACAAGGTCACAGCAGCTGGGTGAAACTTGGAAAGCCCTGTCACCCGCTTCTTCAGATGGTTTGACATTAGATACTCAGCTAAATTGTGCTCTGTGTGGCTGGAAAATGACACCTGGCTCTTTAAGAACAGCCAGCCTCATTTGACTTTTCACCTTGACACACTGAAGGTAATGACTGGGAACTCTTCATTTTAAAACTTTCAACTCAGAACCTTTTCTCTGTCCCAACACCTGTGCTTTAGCGATAGACTGAGACCAGAGCCACCTGCATGACTTCAATAGAACACTTTATCAGTTGAAAGAAAACACTTTGAAATAGGGTCTGGCCTAACTTTGAGGTTGGAAGAGATGGTTTTATTTACCTTCCAGTAGAAAGCTATCTACTTTAGATTTGAGAAGAATTAGAGAATTATCTGTTTTGATTTTGACATCAGAAGTGCAGATACTTGGAAAGTGCTTCAAAGCAACTTTGATTATAAGTGAGAATATAAACTATTAAAACAGTGTCTTGACTTAAAAATATTAGGTTGTGCATTCTATTTTAGCAACAAGCCCAAAGCCCTTTTTCCCCCCAATCAAGCACTGTTTCCAGGAAAGAATAATTGAAAATTTAATAATTTTAATTCTGTAAAGATAGTCAATCAGATTATAAAATTACCCTGTTATTAAACATCACTTAAATATGGTTGTTCTTATATCACTATGACCTAGCAAAATAAATAAAAAAATAAACAAGTCCCAATATAAGCTTCTCTCATTATGAGCATATGATTTTTTACCCACAATTAAGAGAACCAAAGATCTAGTCATGGTGGTGCACACCTATAGTCTCAGCCACTAGGAAGGCAGTGGCAGGACGATCAGTTGAGCCAAGAAGTTCAATATCAACTTGGGCAATATAGTGAGGCTCTGCCTCAAAAAAAAAAAGAAAAGAAAAGAAAAAAAAGAGCCAAGATAGCTCTGAGATAGCTCAGATATCAAAACTGGGGCTTCTATAACATTTTTCTGAAAGAAATATGTAGCCGGGCATGGTAGTGTGCACCTGTAATCCCAGCATCTCAGGAGGATCACAAGTTCAAGGGGAGCCTCAGGAACTTGGTCAGTAACTTAGTAACTTAGCAAGACCCTGTCTCAAAGTAAAATATAAAAAAGGGGCTGGGGATGTAGCACAGTGGTTAAGAGCCCCTGTGTTCAATCCCCAGTACAAAACAAAAACAAAAACAAAAACAAAACAAAACAAAAATCCCCCCCAAAACAAAAAGCGATATGCTAATTCAATAATTAAATTCTTGGTTTAGTATTTCATGTATTATCAACTAAGACTACTAATACTATGAAATTATATTCATGTTTGAAAACAGCAATATATACATTTACATTTAAAAGAACACAAGCATTTTTAGACACATTGATCAATCATGAGACCCTTACTTTGCTACAAAACATAAATTCCAAAAGAGTATTTTTACAAAGCTATGGTGACATGATACAACTATCTAATTTAAAAGTAGGGGGAGAAGTTTCAAAGACTCATTATCTTGAGAACACAACAAACACATCACTAACAGCTGCCTGGGCATTTTGAGGGGGTGGGGAGACTTAGATATTTAAATCTGCACATCTTTTACATTTAAAAATCCTTCTATTAATAAGGTATAAACCAGGACCCAGAAATCATGGACTATAATAAGTGAGAATAGACTTGGGCCCAGAGAAAAGTCTCAGAAGACACACAAACTGGGGCAGATGATCTACCTAAGAGTTTCCCTCTGTCTCTTTCCTGACAACAAGGATCTCTCTAGTAATCTGTCCAGCTTCCTCTTTTCTCAGTGTCTCAGCACGGGGCTGAAGGATGTTCAGACTGAGTTGGCAGAAAACATTCATGTTTAAGTGAATTTGGGAGCAAATTAAACTGGATCCTCTCCTGCCCATGGGGACTAGATATATCCTTTAAATTGTTTAGGAAAGAACAGCTCACTTACTGCTGGAGTCACTTCATTTGATGCTGTTCTCAGCCTTTCCCTCTACCTGAGACTCCAACCATATCAAGTGCCAGTTCTTAGTTGGAACAAAACAAAACAGGTCCTGGTGAGTAAGCCCTTGCATAAATCAGGCTGACTTTGTATTCTAGATCAAAGGTCAGCAAATCCTTTCTACAAAAAGCCAGATAGTAATGTTTCAGGCTTTATGGAGCCATACATTCTCTGCAGCAGCTACTCCACTCTGCTGTTATCCAGCAAAAGTAGTCATAGCCTGTAAACAAATGAGTGAGACTATGTTCCAATAAAACTTTATTTACAAAAACAGGCCACAGATTGGCTTTGGCCCTTGGGTTATAGTTTACCCACCCTGGTTCTACATAATAACCACAAATAGTGCCTCTCTTTTGAAACTGCAAAGTGCTTCCTATGGTTCTGGCCAGATTAATGCCCATTGACTCAGGTTTTAGTGCTATAGAGTAAGCAACCAGAGTGCCCAAGGGTTCAGTGTTTATGGTCCCCTGCAGTAAATCAACATGATCAGAAGTTG
Source organism: Marmota monax (assembly GCF_021218885.2). Taxonomy (NCBI): domain Eukaryota; kingdom Metazoa; phylum Chordata; class Mammalia; order Rodentia; family Sciuridae; genus Marmota; species Marmota monax. The sequence goes on along the minus strand of NW_026693777.1, from coordinate 52,448,978 downwards.
ACAGGAACATGATCGGGCCTGATTCTGTTTCATTTAGAAACCTGAGCATGCAAGTGTTCCTGGCTTTAGCTAATCTTGGAGATGAGGACAATGGCCATTCTGTGGTAGCAGGTGCAAATTTAGAGAAAACTAATAAATAAATTATGGATAACATGGCATTAAGAAGGCTTAAAGGGTCAATGTACTTTCCCAAGGTGCCCAATATAAGTCAGTACTGGGGAATTCACTGCACAAGAAATAGGGACTATCAACTTAAAGGTAAATTTGCTCACATTTGGCTGACAAACCAGAAAACAGAACCAGACTTGTAAAAGTTGTGAGAAGAATAACAACCAAGAATCACAAAATTTCCTACAATTAGAGAACATCTTACCAATTACCCTAACCAGATGGTTTATATTATTAACAGGGGACCAAGGCCCAAGGAAGGAGAGCTAACTTGCCTAAATGAGTTGTTTATGGAGAACTCACCATTTAAGTTCCAATCTGTTGCTATTTGATTAAGCAATCTGATTTTAAAGGTGCCCACTGACTATAAACACTCATGCTATAAGATTATGTTCTAAGTACCCTGGCTACCTCACTTGTCTTTAGAAAAGTTTTCTGTTGGATAAAAGTGACCCCAGAAAACACCTGAAATGTACTGGTGGTGGGGATGGAGGAGAGGGGAGGGGAATGGAAGGCAGCTCATCACTGTTTTAATGTAGCTGACAAAAAATGCACAGGATAAAGCATTAAATGGCCATCTTCCCAGGAGTATAAGTGCTGATCTCTCATGTTGTATGATAACATGGCAAGAACAGACTGGGAAGTTCTCAAATCAAAGTTTGCATTAATCTGTTTCTCTCCTAACAAATCGAAGGCGAATGTGATCCTTGTATCTTTGGTATCTGTGACGTAGAGGATTCCCCGAGCTATGAAGGCATTACCGGCCTTGGACTTGGGGTACGTGGTATTGATGTGCTGCACCACTGAGAAGGTTCTCTCGTCCAGCTGTGCTACAACAATGCTCGAGCCATCCACACTTGAGGCATAGATGATCCAGAGGCCCTTTTCATCTACAGCTAGGTTGAAGTAAGTCTTGGAATTTGCAAAAAGGTATTTCCGATCAAAATACAAGGCATTTTCGAGCTTCAGAATTTGGGATGTTTCTTTGCCAAATTCAAATCTGAAATGTGTACAAACAACAACAACAACAAAATAGATCTAAGTTACCATTTCTGTGGGAAAAGGTGGTTTTGTGAAATGCCTTAAACTGAGCTAGTAGACCTGGGGTGGGGCCTGGGATTCTGCATTGCTAACAAGCTCCAGGTAATGCCTGTTCTGCTGGTCCTTTTGCAACTCTGTGGGCAGCTAGGATGTAAAGGACAGTGACTAGCCTGTGCTAGCCAAAGAAGCAGGGAGGCAGCAGTATAGGGTCAGGGACAATCCTCCCTGGAGTCAGAATGAATTCACATTTAAGCAACTACTTACTAGCCATGTGACCCTGGGAAAACCACTTAACCTTGCTCATCTTCAGGTGTATGGATTCCAACTGTCTTCTCAAAGGTTCTCAAAGCTACAAGGGCCTGTAAAGATGACCTAGTTTGATCCTTTCATTATAAAAGAAAAAGGAAAAGATGAGTCCACAAATAGAAGTAGTAGAGCCACAGTGGGAACTTAGGATTTTTTTCTAACTCCAAGTTTGCTAGTTATTCCTTACTTCCTGCTGGAATTTTTTTTTAATCCATATTATTTTAAATTAAAAGTCTCCAGCTGAGAAGAGATGTAGCAATGTCAGGGCTGTGATGCCAATCTTTTTTGTCAGGTAAGTGGCTGAAAAATTAAACTGTGGCATGGAATCCCATGCCCCTTAACTCCCAGGGGCTGATTTGACAGGCTTTGTTTTGACAAATCTAGATGACTCAAAAACATGTATAATGATTAAAAAATGACCTCAATTCAGAAATAACAACGCAGTGACGTTAGGCTAAAATAAAACACCAGAGGGTGCCATTGAGCAGCACAGGAATATTGGTGTGTGTGCATCTGTGGATATAATCCCTGGGGAGAGCAGGAGGACTCAGGCGCTGCCTGGGGCACAGTCTCCCTTAGTCTCCCCTTCCCCTTGGGAAAGCAGAGGGAGGAGGTAAGCTGAGCTGGGGTGGTTGTGAGGATCCATAGGTGTGACCAGTGGATCTGAAGGCAGAGATGCCTGACTTTGAAAGGCTGCGTCCCTAGTCTTCAGTGATCTCAATTGTGACATGAAATTCCTCACACCCCAAATTTTTCAAAACAAAACTGATGCCTCCAGGGAGTGACACCTGGAGGGAGCTACAAGTTCATCCAAGGATGAGGAAGTGCAGATGTTACTACTCATGGCCCCTCCACCTTGCCTCAGCCCCCCATCCCCACCCCTCCCCGTGTCCAGACCAGCAATTAGTATAAACCCGAGGCAGGGGCTTGGATAGAGAGCTCTGTCATTGTCCTATGATGCATTCAGTCAACAAACCCTGATTGATCTCCCTTGTGTGCCAGCCTGAGGGTCATAAAGATGAAAAAGACACAGTCCCCACTCCTAAGGTCATCAGAGTACCACACAGTAGGTGCTCTCTAGGGTGCAGTAAAAGGGCATGGAGGACAGAGCTGAGGTCCAGGTGGCTCACCTCACTATGGTGTTGGAGCCCCCTTTGTGGTAGTAGAGAGAGTTGTTGTAAACAGCATGCCCACAACCGTGGAAGTAGTGCGGGAGGTGGATGAAGGTGTAACTGCCGTTCAGAAGGGAGGGCCAGTCTTTGAACTCCTTCACCATGATGCCTGCAGGGGGAAAGCCAGGGGAAGGCGATTACCTACCTCCAGCAACCACAGCTGGGGAGTGAGTCTGGGAGGATCTTAAAAGGAGGGAAGGTAAGAGCAACATGTGTCCTAAGGTCTCTTGTCCAGTTTGAAGAGTTGAGACTCCCAAAGTCCAGCTCTCCCTATCGGTTCCTGACAAATCATTCAGATATGGTCATCATAGAATTGGTTTGGCTCCTCCAGAGAGGCCCTGTCCTCCTTCCCCACCCCTCTCTCTAATGTTTATAAATCTTCTTTGGTATTACAAATAGGACTCAGGGCATTTTACCCTAAATTACATCCTCAGTCTTTTTTATTTCTTATTTTTAGACAGGGTCTTGCTAGGTTGCTGAGGGTCTCACTAAGTTGCTGAGGCTGGCCTTGAACTCGAGATCCTCCTATCTCAGCTTCCTGAGTTGCTGGGGTTACAGGCATGCGCCACCATGCCTGGCCTAGTGTTTATAAAATATTCTATTGAGCAGCAAAAGTCTATACCAGAAATAGCAAATACTTGGCATTTGTGGATGGACTTCTCACAGCCTCCTGCCTTTTCCTGCATGCCACAACAGTTACTGCTAATGTCTTTTAAGCCTCAAATCTTTCTCAACTGGTAATTTGGACAGTTACTACTGGCTGACCAGTTAGCCCTGAGGAAATAAAGAAGCTGTTTCTTTTCAGCTCCTTCTCTAATGAGTGCATATGGCGGGACACATTCTGGAATGAGGCCATTTTTATAGGCAATGTGTGACCACATTCCATTAGATCAGCATGACTAGGGTCAAAATTAGATGAAGTGTGACTGCAGGATGGTCCTGTACCTTCTCCCTTGGTCCACCAGATATCTGAGAAAAATGGCCAAGAAGTATTCTCCTGAATGGTACAAACCTAGAGAAAGATGGAGGTGCACAAAGAATTTGCCTCTGACATTTCTTCCACATTATGGATTTGGGGATTATAAGGCCTACAGTCATCATGTTGTTGTATCCTTTCAGATACTTTGCCTACAATTGGACAGGCTACATTGCCCGGTTGTGTCCCTGTGACTAGGACTGCAAGGCTCTCCAACCAGCATGTTCAAGGGAGGTATGTATTCTGACCCCTGACTGTACTTTCTGAAATAAGGAGCAATTAGTATACCAATAATAGCAGGGATTTCAGAAACAGAAGTAGAATAAGCCTGAAGGTAAGTGACAGATGAAAATACAATTACAGCAGGTTTGGATCCTCTGTTGATGAAAGTACCTGAAAAATGTTCAGTCACCCAGATACGGTCATCACTCTTATTAGCAGACTCTCTTATCCAAGTCCCAAATGTCTCTGTAACCTTTAATATTTGTGTTGGGTTTCCAATGGCAGTGATCATGGAATCTGCCAGAAGAAGAAAAAGGAAAGTTACCTGCCAATTATGACTTTAATTTTTAAATTTCAAGACATATTTTTTTTTCCTCATGGCTAGGGATTGAACCCAGAGCCTTGCACATGCTAGACAAGTGCCCTACCACTGAGCTACGCCCCTTGCCCAGGAAGCTTTGTCGGTGTACCTGCTTGAGGGGAATGGTGTTCATTGACTTTCTCATCAGCTTTTCCCACCAAGGTATCATCGTTTGGTATGGCACACGTCTCACCTAAAACAACAACAACAGCAATAATAATAATCAAAGCAAATGCAGTTGGCACAGTTTTAGAACTGCTGCTTTTCCCTACCTCATTCCAGATGCTAGTTCCATAAACATCCCTTAGACTATGTCCACCAAGTTTCTTGTTTGCTTGTTTTTTAAAATATATATTTTTAGTTGTAGTTGGACACAATGACTTTATTTTATTTATTTATCTTTGTGCGCCACCATACCTGGCCTAGTGTTTATAAAATATTCTATTGAGCAGCATAGGTCTATACCAGAAATAGCAAATACTTATCTTTGTGTGGTGCTGAGGATCAAACCCAGTGCCTTGCAAGTGCTAGGTGAGCGCTCTACTGCTGAGCCACAACTCCAGCCCCTTGTTTGCTTATTCTTAAAAAAACCCTAGCTGTTATACTTTTAATTTCCTCCCCTGCTTGATGAGTTCCCAGCAAGCTTTCGATGACCACAGTTACTAAGATAATACAATTCTAATAGGATGTCTAATAGGAACAAGGCTGCTGCAGTTCAGCATCGTGATAACTGCTAGGCAGTTATGATCAGCCTCCATTTATTGAGGGGAGGAGCAGTGACTTCTTTGAAAGCCAGATTTGTCCCCTCTAACAGCTGAGTGCCTCTCCCTGACATGTCTCCTGGAAAGAGCAGTTTACCAAATAGAACATGGGCCCTTCAGGGAAATCTGAGAGAAATTCCAGTCAGGATCCTCCTCAAAGTCAGCCACTGCAGTCACGGTATTCAGTTGTGCCTTCTCGCAGTTTAAGTTAGGTGATTCTCCCTGGGTCACCTCTTTACAGAAAAAATTCTAAGGCCACCCTAAAAATACTTCCCACTAATGTGGTCCTTGATTTTTAGTTAGCCTTCTATCCCACAGCCACCGCTACCACAAATTAGCTGAAGAATGAGTTCTCGGGGCCTGCCAGAGGTCAGGCCTGGGTCAGGTCCCAAAGCGTGTCTTTCCATCTGTGAAAGGGCAACAGTCTGAGAGGGGGAAGCTCTACAGCTAGACAAGACTGGATTTGAATCATAGCTCTGCCACTTACTCATTGTGTGACCTTGGGCAAGTTACTTAGCTCCTCAGGTGGCAGTTATGTATCTGTTAGTGGGAGACAATAACGATGCCAATATCACAGGATGGTTGGAGAATTAGGAGAACTAAGCGCTTGGCACCATGCCTGCACATCACTAGTGCTCAAAAATTACTGGTGGAGCATTGTTAACCAAATACTAAAAAATAGTAATAAGAAGACAAACTATTGCGACAACAACAACAAAAAATTAGTAGTGGAGGGGTTGGGGGTAGCTCAGTGGTAGAGTGCCTGCGTGAGGCCCAGGGTAAGATCTTCCACACTGAAATACTGAAACACACACACACACACACACACACATCAGTGTGGTGGGGATGGTAGTTCTATTGTTAATGTGTGTGCAGGGTTAACCAATCTGATTGCCCCTTGATCTCCCGAGCATCAGCCAAGCCCTTCTTCTCCCATGAGTTTGTGGCTACATAAAGCTAAGTCCTCAAGACCACTTGGGGGAGAGGGATGATAGATATGGCAAGGAGGAGGAACAGTCTGGTGGTAAGTGAAGGTAAAAGATGAGGGAAATAGGTGGAGGCTCAATTCTAGGCCTTTCTCTGTCCTCTTTCCCAGGGCAGATGGCTTAGATCTTCCATGAGCATGTCTCAAAGGGAGAGCTCCCATTCAGGGCAACTCTACCCCCTCAGTTTTAAACAATCTGGTCACCTAGATTGGGATGCAGATCAAGAATTTAGGGTCATTAGTGGAAGGGGTTGGTGACCTGCACATTGGCCATTGAACATGTTTGGCTGCCGAAGGCCTTTGGATCTTCTGCTTCCAGGAGGCCCAGGAGGTCCTGGAGGGCCTGGGGGTCCAGGGGGCCCAGGTGGGCCTTGGTCACCTTTGGCACCTGCAAAGACAGAGAAGAAGTGAGGGAGATAGAGAAGGAAGAGGGAGAACAATTGATAAAGAGTTACCAACAGAGATTGGGTTTCACATGGGGGGCCCACTGAGCTCACCCCTTCCCAGAGATGATCAACTTAGCACTTATCTCTGCTGAGTTGAGGAGCCACCATAGTAGGTATTGAGGACCCACTATGTGCCAGGAATTGTGCTAAGAGTCTTACAGATCTCCACCTCAGTCTCCCAAACCACTCCTCTCAGAAGCTGGAGTCTCAGGGATGCTGAGTGATCTGCTGAGGTCACCGCCTGCAGACAGCAGGAACTCAGCTTCAGCTGTCACGGCATAGCTCCTCCTTTGAACAGGCTCATGTCAGTGGGTCTCAGCCCTGACTGCTTGGTGGGACACGGAAAATGATGTAGGAAATTCTGAAGCCTGGGCCCCATCCTGACTAATCAGAATGTTGGGAGCAGGTTGGCCTCTGTATTTTTAAAAGCTTCCTCATATGCAGCCAGGTATGAGAGGTGCTGCTGTGTGAGGGAGATGAACCAGGAGCTCCTTCAGCTCTGCTTCTATTCAGCTTTGTGACTTTTTAAACCCTTCTGAGAGCCATTTCTTCGTCTCCACATTGTCTCAAAGTCCCTGCCCTGCCCTGTAAGAATCAATGAGGTCACTGCTATGATGATTTGACAGCTGTAATCTTGCCCACGGATAGGCAGTCACACCTTGGTCTATAGACGGTCAGCGAGAGTGGTTGCCCTTTGCAGGGGTCATTGGTTCTGGAGAATTCATAAAGATGCCCCTCTCTGGGCTGTTCAGCCCTTTTGTTCTAACCTCCAGGGTTGAGACTGGAGAGATCAAGTCTATTTAGCTGCCTCTTCCCAGCCAGACCACGTCAGCCTTTTCAATCTTTCTGGAGTGAACAAGTGGGGGACACCGGGGCTGCAGATGGGTCTATGACCACTGTGGAAGGGGCAGAGATCTCTAGGTAGAATGGACCTGATCCAATCCTCCTGCCCCTTCTCTACTCCACTGAGGGTGCACTGAGTTCTGTCCTATCCCTTTTGCATTGGGTAGAAGGATGGTGCTTTTCTGAATAAAAGGTTTGTCACCCCTCACTTATTCAGCAGTGTAGAGAATTCTGGATGTGTAGATTTTCTGTGTGACTGAAATGTAACATGATCTTATGGTTTCAAATACATGTATTTACATATACGACCCTTTCAGACCCTCCTTAAAGTTTACATGTTGTGCCTAGCAACACCCCTTGTTTATAAAACAAAGTATGTTAAACATAACTTGATCTTCCCCTGGTGCTTTGGCCTTTCGCCTGGCGAAAAGTAGGCATTCGATCCATTGTGCCTGGGTGGCTGTCTGTCTGGCTGTGCAACTGACTTGGGGTCATTATTGTGAATATTTATTACCATCCTAGCTTCTTGAGGACAGATACTGTGCCTTGCTTACTTTCATATTCATAGTTTTAGCAACTGGCAGAGTTCTTGATTCATGGATGGTATTCTCAGATACTCAATAAATGTGTATTGAGTGCATTAGTAGAAAGTTATGTTTTCATGATATAGATGGTTTCCAAAGTACTGTGATTTCAAAATTCTTCTGCATCTCCTCCTCCATGACAATCAGCTCCTTCTATCATGTGATTATCTTTGGGGTGCTGCCCCTAAGCTTCCTTCTACACAAGTGCTGGCTATCACTTTCAATCTGGACTAGAAAATCAGCCACTGACTTTTGCCCAAATTCTCTGTCAAGTGGTTTATATGGCTATAGCTTGACTGTGAAGAAAATGCTTGTGACCTCTGTCAATTGTCCCTGGAAGTCTCTAGAGTGGCTTACTTACTTGTTGCTGGATTTCAATAGATATTTGGAAAAGGGAAACTTCCTTCAACCCATTCAATCTAACTATGGCTTTTAGACCTAAGTTATTTAAATGACTCATACTTAGATCTCAGATCTGGTCTTGCCCACATGGAGAAACAGGTACCGCTTTCTCCTCTTTGAAAGTACAGAATTCCAGAATCTGCTGCAAAACAGAGGACAATGGAAGGACAATAAAGAGAGAGGACACAGAATAACAGTTGAACTGAAAGCCAGCGAGGTCTCTGAGCATGTGTGCCCTTGAAGGGAGCCAGAGAGCACTCCTCCTACCTGCCAGCAGTAAATCGTTGGACACATCTCCTTTGTCTCCTTTTTCACCCTTCTGTCCTGGTGGGCCCTCATTTCCTGGTGAGCCCAGTTCGCCAGGGTCTCCCTTTTCTCCCTTTTCCCCTGGATTTCCTGTGGCTCCAGGAAGCCCTGAGGGAAAGGAAATGACATATTAGCCTGTTGTGCAATAGATTCCGGGTACACCACTTTGCAAAAATTGTACTTTATCCTTTTGGGGTAAAGCAGCTCTGAATCAAATCATAGAGCTGAATAGAATCCTTCATAGCCATTTTAAGGCAGAAAAATGGCTGTATATACACTAAAGAATTGTGTGGGTGTGTGTGACCATGGGCACACTGCAGATTGAACCCAGAGGTGCTTTACCACTGAGCCACATCCCTGACCCCTTTCAGTTTTTATTTTGAGACAGGATCTCCCTAGGTTGCTGAGGGCCTGACTAAGTTGCTAAGGCTGGCTTTGAACTTTCAATCCTCCTGCCTCAGGCTCCCAGATCGCTGGGATTATAGGCATGCACCACCACTCCCAGCTTGCTAGAAATTTGGCTGGGCCAACAGGTTAGAGAGAGGAGGGAAGCACAAGAGGGACAATTACTATAGGAGAAAGAAGGTGAGGAAGGTCAAACTAGAAGTCTGGCACCATCCCCACAGCAGATGAAGAGGATCCACAGAGGCATGTGCCCTGGACAAATGCAAAATGCTTCTACTCACAATAGCAAAACAGGTGAAGTTGTATAGGATGACTAATGGGGTGAATAAAAGATAGTGGGTGAAATTTCTGCTTTTACTTATGGAGAGCCATGACTTTAGGAATTACCATCCTCTCACACACAACTAGAAGTCTTTCAAGATCTGAGTGACAATATGTCTTCGCATAGACCATGGACAGGACAGGGCACCCTAGATCATTCCAGCTTACTGCTGGGAAGTAATTCCCAGTAGCACAGGGAGGGAAAAACCAAAACAGAGCATAGCAAAATCCCTGAGTTGAGTAAAGCATCAGTTTGGGGAGATGGACATGGCTAGAATTTGCTAGATAGGACAGCAGAGAGGAGAGAGCTGTGTTGTAGAAAATTACAGAGAAAACAACATGGACAGTGTCCCGCGGTGAGTGGTGGCCAGTACGCAGAGCATTTGTGGCCGCAATGTGAGAAAGTTTTGAGGGAATAAAGGCAGATCTAAACCAAACCCTTCTCAAACACCCGTGAAACTGCGCAAGCCATCAAGGGTATGCATATCCGAAAAGCCACCAAGTACCTGAAAGATGTCACATTAAAGAAGCAATGCGTGCCATTCCGGCGTTACAATGGTGGAGTTGGGAGGTGTGCCCAGGCCAAACAGTGGGGCTGGACATAGGGCCGGTGGCCCAAAAAGAGTGCTGAATTTTTGCTGCACATGCTTAAAAATGCAGGGAGTAATGCTGAACTTAAGGGTTTAGATGTAGATTCTCTGGTCATTGAACATATCCAGGTCAACAAAGCACCCAAGATGCGTCGTCGTACTCTGCGTGACCCCAATTGGAGAGGGGGCGGAGCGGAGCCGCCACCCGCACCCGCAAGGTGGGCAGACCCGCGACCCAGTGGTACATGGGCGTGGTAGGAGGGGCAGGGCAGAGCCGCCGTTCGCGCTTGCAAGGTAAACAGACCTGTGACAGCCTGGCGGGTCAGGCCCAGTGGCCTGCCAGTGTGGTACACACGTCACCCCAACTGGAGTAGGGGCAGAGCAGATCCTTCTCCCACGCCCGGATCAGGCCCTGCTGGTGTGGTGGTCACGTGACCCCAATTGGAGTGGGGGCGGAGCGGAACCGCCACCCGTGCCCGCAGGGTGAGCAGACCTGTGACCAACCTGCAGATCAGGCCCAGGGGTCCGCAGGCGTGGTAGGAGGGGCAGGGCAGATCCGCCGCCCGCGCCTCCAAGGTAGGCAGACCTGCAACAGACCGGCGGATCAGGCCCAGGAGCCTGCCGGTGTGGTACACACACCACCCTAATTGGAGTAGGGGCAGAGCAGAGTCGCCGCCCATGCCAGGAACAGGCCCAGCGTCCTGCAGGCGGGGTAGTCACGACACCCCAATTGGAGTAGGGGCAGAGCAGAGCCTCCACCCGTGCCCGAAAGGTGGGCAGATCTGCGACCGACCAGCAGGACAGGCCCAGTGGCCTGCTGGTATGACAGACACGTCACCCCATTTGGAGTAGGGGCAGAGTAGAGCCGCCGCCCGCGCCTGCAGGGTAGGCAAACCTGCAACCGACCGGCCGATCAGGCCCAGTGGCCTGCCGGCGTGGTACACTTGTCACCCCAATTGGAGTAGCGGCAGAACAGAGCCGCCGCCAGCGCCCAGAACAGGCCCAGTGACCTGCCGGCGTGGTAGCCACGACACCCCAATTGGAATAAGGAGAGAGCAGAGCCGCCGCCCGCACCTGCAGGAAAGATACGCAAGCAGTATGAAAAGACAAGGAAAGAAAGGACCACAAGCAATGCAGGTCAACGCAACTTTAGAAGAGGTAACAGCTGCAGCAGATGGAATGTCAGATAAAGAATTCAGGATATACATGCTTCAGATGATCTGGAGTATCAAGGAAGACATTAAACAGCAAAATCAGACAATAAAAGATCACTTCGACAATGAATTACGCAAACAAATCCAGGAAGCAAAGGATCAACTATACAGGGAGATAGAGGTTATAAAAAACAAACAAACAGAAATCCTAGAAATGCAGGAAGCAATAAACCAACATAAAAACTCAATGGAGAATACTACCAGCAGAGTAGAACACTTAGAAGATAGAACATCAGACAATGAAGACAAAGTATTTCAACTGGAAAAGAACATAGACAGCTCAGCAAGACTGTTAAGAAACCATGAGCAGAACATCCAAGAAATATGGGATAACATTAAGAGACCAAACTTAAGAGTCATTGGGATACACGAAGGTACAGAGCTCCAAACCAAAGGAATGAGCAGTCTATTCAATGAAATAATACGAGAAAACTTCCCAGACTTGAAGAATGAGACAGAATCCCAAATCCTAGAAGCCTACAGGACGCCGAATGTGCAAAATCATAAGAGATCCACACCTAGACACATTATAATGAAGATGCCCAACATACAGAATAAGGAGAGAATTTTAAAAGCTACAAGAGAAAGGAAGCAGATGACATTTAGGGGTAAGCCAATCAGGATAACAGCTGATCTTTCAACACAGACTCTGAAAGCTAGAAGATCCTGGAATAACATATTTCAAACACTGAAAGAAAATGGGTTCCAACCAAGAATTGTGTATCCAGGGAAATTAAGCTTCAGGATGGAAGATGAAATTAAAACCTTCCACGATAAACAAAAGTTAAAAGAATTTGCAGCTAGAAAACCATCTCTTCAAAACATCCTCGCCAAAGCACTACAGGAAGAGGAAATGGAAATTAACAATGAAAACCAACAGTGGGAGGTAGGACAGTAAAGGGGGGAAAATAATCAAAGAGGAAAACAAACCATGTTTAGTAACAGAAATAAACAAATATGGCTGGAAGAACAACCCATATCTCAATAATAACCCTAAATGTTAATGGCTTAAACTCACCAATTAAGAGACATAGGCTAGTAGAATGGATCACAAAACAAGACCCAAAAATATGCTGCCTACAGGAGACGCATTTGATAGGAAAAGACATACATAGGCTGAAGGTGAAAGGTTGGGAAAAATCATATCACTCATATGGACTTCGGAAACAAGCAGGAGTGTCCATACTCATATCAAATAAAATAGATTTCAAGCCAAAGTTAATCAAAAGGGATAAAGAGGGACACTACATACTGCTTAAGGGAACCATACACCAACAAGACATAACAATCATAAATATTTATGCCCCAAACAATGGTGCAGCTATGTTCATCAAACAAACTCTTCTCAAGTTCAAGAGTCTAATAGACCACCATACCATTATCATGGGAGACTTCAACACACCTCTATCGCCACTGGACAGATCTTCCAAACAAAAGTTGAATAAGGAAACTATAGAACTCAATAACACTATTAATAACCTAGACCTAATTGACATATATAGAGTATACCACCCAACATCAAGCAGTTACACTTTTTTCTCAGCAGCACATGGATCCTTCTCAAAAATAGATCATATATTATGTCACAGGGCAACTCTTAGACAATATAAAGGAGTAGAGATAATACCATGCATCTTATCTGATCATAATGGAATGAAACTGAAAATCAACGATAAAAGAAGGAAGGAAAAAGCATACATCACTTGGAGAATGAACAATAGGTTACTGAATGATCAATGGGTTATAGAAGACATCAAGGAGGAAATTAAAAAATTCTTAGAGATAAATGAAAACACAGACACAACATATCGGAATCTATGGGACACATTGAAAGCAGTTCTAAGAGGAAAATTCATTGCTTGGAGTTCATTCTTTAAAAAAAGAAAAAACCAAAAAATAAATTATCTCATACTTCATCTCAAAATCCTTGAAAAAGAAGAGCAAAACAACAGCAAAAGAAGTAGAAGGCAAGAAATAATTAAAATCAGAGCTGAAATTAATGAAATCGAAACAAAAGAAACAATTGAAAAAATTGACAAAACTAAAAGTTGGTTCTTTGAAAAAATAAACTAAATTGACAGACCCTTAGCGATGCTATCGAAGAGAAGAAGAGAGAGAACTCAAATTACTAGCATATGGGATGAAAAAGGCAATATCACAACAGACACTTCAGAAATACAGAAGATAATCAAAAACTATTTTGAATCCTTATACTCCAATAAATTAGAAGATAGTGAAGGCATAGATAAATTTCTTAAGTCATATGATCTGCCCAGATTGAGTCAGGAGGATATAGAAAACCTAAACAGACCAATATCAATTGAGGAAATAGAAGAAACCATAAAAAGACTACCAACTAAGAAAAGCCCAGGACCGGATGGGTATACAGAAGAATTTTACAACACCTTTAAAGAAGAACTAATACCAATACTTTTCAAGCTACTTCAGGAAATAGAAAAGGAGGGAGAACTTCCAAATTCATTTTATGAGGCCAACATCACCCTGATTCCTAAACCAGACAAAGCACTTCAAAGAAAGTAAACTACAGACCAATATCTCTAATGAACCTAGATGCAAAAATCCTCAATAAAATTCTGGCAAATCGGATACAAAAACATATCAAAAAAATTGTGCACCATGATCAAGTAGGATTCATCCCTGGGATGCAAGGCTGGTTTAATATACGGAAATCAATAAATGTTATTCACCACATCAATAGACTTAAAAATAAGAACCATATGATCATCTCGATAGATGCGGAAAAAGCATTCGACAAAGTACAGCATCCCTTTATGTTCAAAACTCTAGAAAAACTAGGGATAACAGGAACATACCTCAATATTGTAAAAGCAATCTATGCTAAGCCTCAGGCTAGCATCATTCTGAATGGAGAAAAACTGAAGGCATTCCCTCTAAAATCTGGAACAAGACAGGGATGCCCTCTCTCTCCACTTCTCTTCAACATAGTTCTCGAAACACTGGCCAGAGCAATTAGACAGACGAAAGAAATTAAAGGCATAAAAATAGGAAAAGAAGAACTTAAATTATCACTATTTGCAGATGATATGATTCTATACCTAGCAGACCCAAAAGGCTCTACAAAGAAACTATTAGAGCTAATAAATGAATTCAGCAAAGTGGCAGGATATAAAATCAACACGCATAAATCAAAGGCATTCCTGTATATCAGCGACAAATCCTCTGAAATGGAAGTGAGGACAACCACTCCATTCAAAATATCTTCAAAAAAAATAAAATACTTGGGAATCAACCTAACAAAAGAGGTGAAAGACTTATACAATGAAAACTACAGAACCCTAAAGAGAGAAATAGAAGAAGATCTTAGAAGATGGAAAAATATACCCTGTTCATGGATAGGCAGAACTAACATCATCAAAATGGCGATATTACCAAAAGTTCTCCATAGGTTTAATGCAATGCCAATCAAAATACCAACAGCATTTCTTGTAGAAATAGAGAAAGCAATCATGAAATTCATATGGAAAAATAAAAGACCCAGAATAGCAAAAACAATGCTAAGCAGGAAGTGTGAATCAGGCGGTATAGCGATACCAGACTTCAAACTATACTACAGAGCAATAGTAACAAAAACAGCATGGTACTGGTACCAAAACAGGCGGGTGGACCAATGGTACAGAATAGAGGACACAGAAACCAATCCACAAAACTACAACTATCTTATATTTGATAAAGGGGCTAAAAGCATGCAATGGAGGAAGGATAGCATCTTCAACAAATGGTGCTGGGAAAACTGGAAATCCATATGCAACAAAATGAAACTGAATCCCTTTCTCTCGCCATGCACAAAAGTGAATTCAAAATGGATCAAGGAGCTTGATATCAAATCAGAGACGAGCCGTCTGATAGAAGAAAAAGTTGGCTACGATCTACATACTGTGGGGTCGGGCTCCAAATTCCTCAATAGGACACCCATAGCACAAAAGTTAATAACTAGAATCAACAAATGGGACTTACTCAAACTAAAAAGTTTTTTCTCAGCAAAAGAAACAATAAGAGAGGTAAATAGGGAGCCTACACCCTGGGAACAAATCTTTACTCCTCACACTTCAGATAGAGCCCTAATATCCAGAGTATACAAAGAACTCAAAAAATTAGACAATAAGAGAACAAACAACCCAATCAACAAATGGGCCAAGGACCTGAACAGACACTTCTCAGAGGAGGACATACAGTCAATCAACAAGTACATGAAAAAATGCTCACCATCTCTAGCAGTCAGAGAAATGCAAATCAAAACCACCCTAAGATACCATCTCACTCCAGTAAGATTGGCAGCCATTATGAAGTCAAACAACAACAAGTGCTGGCGAGGATGTGGGGAAAAGGGTACACTTGTTCATTGCTGGTGGGACTGCAGATTGGTGCAGCCAATTTGGAAAGCAGTATGGAGATTTCTTGGAAAGCTGGGAATGGAGCCACCATTTGACCCAGCTATTCCCCTTCTTGGTCTATTCCCTAAAGACCTAAAAAGAGCATGCTACAGGGACACTGCTACATCGATGTTCATAGCAGCACAGTTCACAATAGCAAGACTGTGGAACCAACCTAGATGCCCTTCAATAGACGAATGGATAAAAAAAAATGTGGCATTTATACACAATGGAGTATTACTCTGCATTAAAAAATGACAAAATCATAGAATTTACAGGGAAATGGATGGCATTAGAGCAGATTATGCTAAGTGAAGCTAGCCAATCCCTAAAAAACAAATGCCAAATGTCTTCTTTGATATAAGGAGAGTAACTAAGATCAGAGTAGGGACGAAGAGCAGGAGAAGAAGATTAACATTTAACAGGGATGAGAGGTGGGAGGGAAAGGGAGAGAGAAGGGAAATTGCATGGTAATGGAAGGAGACCCTCAGGGTTATACAGTGGAGGGGGTAGAGAGAGAGGAGGGGAGGGGAGGGGAGAGGTGGGGAGGGGGGACGGTGGAGGATGGGAAAGGCAGCGGAGCACAACAGACACTAGTATGGCAATATGTAAATCAATGGATGTGTAACTGATGTGATTCTGCAATCTGTGTATGGGGTGAAGGTGGGAGTTCATAACCCACTTGAATCAAAGTGTGGAATATGATATGTCAAGAAATTTGTAATGTTTTGAACAACCCACAATAAAAAATTAAAAATATAAAAAAAAAAAAGAAAACAACATGGAAAGAGCTTTTCATAAGGAAGTATGGAGGCCATGAAGGGAGCAGGACTTATGCTTGACTCTAGCTGTCACCTGGTCACATCCACCCTCTGATCTGAAAGCATCTGGAACAATAAGAAGGGACAATTATATTATGCTCAGAAGCTCAATATACATATCAAGAGGTAGGGGACTCTTGTTTTCTGGACATTTCCATGCTATTTATACATTCTTTCCTTTATCTTCTATCAGCCCAAAGCCATTGTTCCTTTTCAGCACCCACTAATCTAGACAAGCTCCCACCTTTCTTGCCTTTCTCAGAAAACTGATTCAGAGCTATATCTGAACCCGTCTCCCAAGTTGCAATTCCTAAGACCCCAAATAAAGTCCTTTTACTCTTACAGTTCTGAGTTTGGATTGATTGGCAGCAGAAAGATCACTGGGGATCTGCGGAGGACTTCCATGAGTCTCTGGCTATTTGATGACCTGTGCAGGGTAAAATTCTACAGACCCAGGAAGAGAATTCACAGTTCAGTATGCAATTTTCAGAGCCCACACAGTGAAAAGTTCTCATCCCATCAAAGTGGAGAGACCCATAAAGTTATGGGATAGGAACTGAAGTTTTCTGAAGAAGCCACATCTGTATGAAAGATCCTGCAGCCTCTTCCACCTGTGCTGAGAAGAACACTGTGAAAATTGTGAAGAGATGGAATGTCACATGTCCAGAGCCAACTTATCTTAGCCTATCTTAGGCCCTTTAGAAAAATAGCCATTTACTCAGCTTTTGTATCTGACCTAACATTCTCATATCAGGTAAATTTCTTGGAATGTATTGTTAAGGTCAGCAGATCTCTAGCCTCCCCCAACCCTAAAGTGAAGAATGCTGTAATAACATCTGAAACCTGCAGAAATATTTTTCCACTTCACTATAGCCCAACCACTTCATGCCCCACATATGGCTCTAAAACTTTATATAACCTCTTTCATGTCAGAGTGCATCACTCAGGGTAACTTGAATCATGTTCCCAGACCCTGGTCACTGGTATTTGTCTCAGAATAAACTCTTTTTAAAAAAATTTCCTTGTTATTTTATGTTGGCAGGTATATTAGATCTTGGAAAAATCATGTATTAGTAATGGAGCTAAATTAGCCCCAGGGTAAAAACTGCTTGAGGACCATTATTACAGAGCTTAAAACCAAGGTTGAAAGGATCAGAGATATTTGCAAGTAATTTCACTAACTGCCTGAATAGACTCCAAAATTTAATCTCCTTAGTCAATGTAATTTGGATATTAACACATTAAGCAAGAAAAAGTTATACAATCATTTCAATGGATGCAGAAAATGCATTTGATAAAATTCAACAATCATTCCTAATAAAAATTCTTATCAAACTAGAAATAGAAGGGAATTTACTCAGTCTGAAAGAGGGCACTTGTGAAGCCTATAGCTAGTGTCGCCTTTCCCAGTGAAAGAAATGTGTTTCCCCTAAAGTCAGGAACAGGACTCGGTACCTACTCTCATCATTTTGATTTAACATTCAACAGGAAGTCCTAGTGAGTACAATAATGAAAGGAAAAAGAGATCAAAGTCATGTTAATTGGAAAGGATGACATAAAACTGTCTTTATCTGCAGCTGACATGGCTGCTCATGTAGAAAATTTCAAGGCATCTATAAAAAAGCTAGTAGAACTCATGAGTACACAGGTATCCAGGCCCTGAGAGGAAAAGTAGTTGCATGATATTGTACAAAGACATTGCTAGATATGGATCAACTAATGAGATACCTTATCTCAGAAATATTTGTCCATTTTGATAAGAGTCACCTAAGTGGTTTAACAATGACACTACTCAAAGCGACAGAGATGTCAGGCAACAAAGAAGAGCCAGAGGCATTCGTTAATGCAAGCAAAACTTCAATTCCTTTCCTCATCTGTAATCAAGACAACTTAGGATCTTTGCCTTCTCTGACTGCTCTGTCAGTTCCTGTGCCTTCTTTAGGCTCTAAGTGACTGCCCATTTGTTCATATATTATACCCCATTAATCTGAGCAATACCCATTTTCTAACTGTTATCCTCTGGCATTGCAAATATCCTCCCTCCAGTTTTAAAACCATACCTGGCCCAGCACTATTGGGGTACAATCTAATTGTCCCAAGAGAATGCAGAATTTCATGCAGGAAGGCACCTTAGAGGTCATTCAGACCAACCTCCCAGCCGATCCTAAAAGGCTCTCTCCTAGCTGGCTCTTCTCCAGGTTGTTAAATGGTGGGGAGGTGTTCACATCACAACCCATCAGTTTGTACTCAAATGCTCTTTCTGCCATTGAAGTCAGTTGTTCCCTCAAATGTAAATCTGGATCTCTTATTACCTTTCATTGACTGCAGACGCATGATAAATATCCAAAATGGTTTCTGTCCTCCCATATTCAATGGACCACCCATAGACCATCCCAAGTAAGACAGCAGTACATGAAAGAACACCAAGGTATTGATCACTGTCAGTAAGTATAGCAAACAAAGAAACATTTGCTAGATTTCAATCAACCATTAAAAAAAAAAAAACAACTTTAGTGAAAACCATAAAATTCAACTATGGCTGGGAGCTGGAAGACCCATGGTCACTGCTTCTGCCAGTGGTGAATCTGGGTGACATCATGCCCTGAAGGAGCTGCAGGGTGTCCCTTGGTTGTTAGTACTTCCTCTGGTGTGGACTTAATACTACAGTAAGAAGAAAAACAGTTGGGGCTGGGGCTGGGGCTGGGGCTGGGGCTCAGCGGTAGAGCACTTGCCTAGCATGTGAGAGGCGCTGGGTTCAATCCTCAGCACCACATAAATATAAATAAATAAAATAAAGGTATTGCAGCCAACTACAACTAAAAAAAATAAATACATTATTAAAAAAAGTAATGCTTATTACTGAGAAAGGAGTCATCTCTTGCAACAGCTTCCCTGCCCACGGTCACTAGGTCCACTCACTTGACAAGAGCTCTTATGCAGGGCCCTCTACATGAGAAGATGTTTCCTTTGTCAGTATTTTAAATAGGTAATTTGGCACATTATCTGAAGGAGACAAAAGATTAGGACGTTGCCATAGAGTCCAGCCTGCACAATGCGCCAAGTGCAACCGATCCCTTCTAAAGGTCTCACATGACCCAGATTTAGCAGAGCTCAGGGAAATGGTATCTGCTGGTCATACCAAGGTTTTCTTTTTCAGTCATTTATTCTACACAAAGAGCCTTTCTGCATCATCATCCGATTTCCCCTTCCTTTCTTTTATTACTACCTCTTATGTCTCTTATTTTCTTTGTCAAAAAGGCCATATGTGAAGCCGGGAAATGTTCCAATTGTAATGAAGCCTGGTAAGGCAGCTCCCACAGGGGCAGGTATTTAAAGCTGATAAAGGTCTTTGCTTGAAGGTGTTTATGCCTCTTAGCTGGGGTGTGCCTTGCCATTTTTAATTTCTTGTCAAGAAAGAGGTAGAACGTTTGCCTACCTACAGTCTGCCTTTGCCCTCTTGTCCACCAACGTGTCTGACAAAGCATCTCCTTTGTTAGCAAAATCACTGTGGCCAATGCATGTCGGAAATAGAACTCCCCCCAGTCACCATGCGCCATCAGAGGACTTCTGTGCAACACTTTCTACTCTGACTTCAGCAAAGGTCAGGACTGCGAGGCCTGCACGGTGACACCATCGTACTTTGTGATCTGGACCCTGGCATTTTTTTTTTGCCCTGGCACTCCTGGTTGGCTCTGAATCAGCACATTCAGCTAGAGAAGAAAGGCTGGATTTTCCCTGCCTAACTTGTGTCCTATAAGTGGCTCTTTGCTATTTTTCTTCCGGTGTCGCCTACTCAAAACAAACATCTCCATCAGCATTGGAACTTGGGGTTGTAAGAGAGCCCCAGCTGGGGCAACTCCACGACAGGGGGTGAGGGAGGACATTTTATTTTCGGCAGTACCATCTGTCACTTAGGCGGGGGAAAGGAGACCAGAGGGTGTCATGTAAAACTAGTCCCAAACATGAAGAAGGAGGAGGGCATTTATTTCTGTTTCTTAGATGAGCATTTGATTTTTATAGAAGACATTGCAGCATTCACTCTTATGTGAGAAAACAAGAGACAGATGGAAAATAAAGAAAATGCTTGATTTTGAGGCACGAGAATGTCAAACTTCATAGAAGATGCTAGTTGCACAATTGACAACAGTTCAGTCTCTTTGGGTTCCAACTCTCCTCTCCGAATCTAAGTCCATGTTTTCACATGCATGCAGGACAGTTCCTCTTCATTTCCTTTTGGTCAAGACATGATGTTAAGTGAAACAAAACAGACACAAAAAGACAAACACCTCATGTTCTTACTTATATATGGAAGCTGAAGTTGATCCCAAAGAAGTAGAAATTAGAATAGCAGTTAGCAGAGCCTGGGAAGGATAAGGGCAAGGGAGGACAGAGGCAGGACTGTTAGTGAGCGCAGGGGTGAAACTGGGCAGGAAGAATAGCTTGTAATTTCTATAGCAAAACAGGGTAACCGTGGTTGACACAATTAATCGAATATTTCAAAATAATTAATAGAGACTGTTTTGGATGCTCCCCAAACAAAGGAAGGATGCATGTCTAAGAGGACAGATATGCCAATTACCCTCATCTGATGATTATACATTTTGTACATGTATTGAAATGCCACACTGTTCCCCATAAATATGCATAATTATCATGTATCAATTAAAACATACTAATAAAAAGTTAAAAAATTGGACATGCCAAAAAAAATTTTTCCTTTTGGTCTAAAATCAAGATTCTTTTTCATTTTTAGAATCAACAACAATAATAATAGCTAGCCCTAATACGGAATTGAACTGTGTGTCAGATCCTGTTCTAAGCACGTCATATGAATACTCATTTAGTCTTCCTAACAACACTCTGGGGTCGATGCTATAATTATCTATCTTACAAACTGGTACAAGTAAAGGCAGCACCAAGTGACTAAATAACTTGCTCCAGGGCACGCAGCTAGTAAATGCAAGAGCCAGGACCGAGCCAAGTTCCTGTGCTCTAGATCTGGCTCCATTCTATCCCACCATGGTTCTTAATGCTTCCAGGGTCAGACACTGAGGGTCTTTGATACTTCTGTGTCCTGGAAACAACTGTTAGGCTAGAGGAAGGAACTGAGCTAGCAAAAATACCCTTCCCTTGGGTGGCGCTGTGGGGATAGAATGAGCAACCCAGCGCTTAGTAGCAAGCAAGCCTGGCGGTAGGTGGTGGCTGTTTACTATTGCACAGAAGATTGTTGCTAGAGGGCACATCCTGCCCCAGCTGAGTCCCTATCTCTGTGGAACACAGTTCCTTTGGCACTTGTTGTTCCCTCTTTCTGGAATGCACTCCCACAGCTCCCTCTCCCACCCCTGCCTGGCAAACCACTAAGGATCCTTTTACTCTCAGCTTTAACTTCTCTAAAGTCACACCCAGTCGTTTCACATCTCTGCTTAGGATCCTAAAGGGCTTTCCTGGAAGCTGACAGCAAGACCCATACTAAGCTGAAAGGTCCTAGAAGGTCCTGGCCCCACCTCCATCTTCACTTCACTACAAGCACCCCAGCCCTCCCCCCAGTCCCCATGGCCAGGCATTTGCAAGTACTGTGCCCTCCCTCTGGACTCCTCCTCTGCTCTCATCCTTTGGGTCTGACCTAAGACTGAAACTCCCACCCCACTGTCTCTATTACCGCGCCTCCTAGCATTCTGCTCTTTCTTTCAAACCTACATCACCTTTTGATTCTAATGTGTATGATTGCTCACTGGTAATGTCAGCCTCCCCACCAAAGGCGGAAGTTTCCTAAACGTACCCTGACTAGCACTCAACACCTGTTCAACTTTAATGTTCTACTTTTATATCATTCGATGTGTCTAAAATATTACTATTTCAATAGAAATACATATAAATTTTTTTTTTTTTAATTTTCAGTGCTGGCGATTGAATCCAGGGCCTTGCCATGCTAAGCAAGTGCTCGAGGCTGATCCTTTTCTAAATGATCACTAGATGCTGCAGTTCTCAGGTCTCCCCACCAGGTTTTCTTGTCCTAACATGCTCCTTTCCTAAGTGACCACACTCATGCCCACATGCCCAGTTGTCTGTGATGACTCCCTAAGCACCTCTCAAGCCCTGAGGTCTCCTCCAACTGCCCAGCTGTATCTCCAAGGCTCCCTGACATGTCCCCCTAGATATCTCAAGGCATCTCAAACTCAGCGTATCTCATCTGAGCCCCCAAGTGCTTCCCTAAACCCAAGTCTGGGGCTGGGATGTTCCCCTTGGAGAGGTGCTCTACCTGTCCTCTTCAGCATTCATCACCATTAGCAGACCAAACCTTCTTTTGATTATTTTTGTTTATTGTCCATCTCTTCCAGCTAGAACGGCAGCTTCATGAAAGTGTTGGGGCACTGAGAACAATATACTCCTAAGTATGGGTATTTTTTTGGCTTGCTCAGAAATTTGATGTAAAGGACATTAAGGTCTCAAACACAGGCTCATAATCAAGATCCTCTTTGCTTGTCTTGTTTCTGCCCACTCACAGCAGGGAGAGGCTCTGTCTGGAATTCCTGTTATCACATGAAGACTGCAGAGGGGCACACCTATGCTTTCCACTCCCACCCCACCCCCAAATCCCATTATCTATCTCAGAGAGAAGACTGGAGGACTGTAAGCACACCCTGACAGATTTCCCTTATAAGATCGTTCCCTTAGGCACCTTCAAATTCCAAAGAGAACCTTTATACAAGCTGGGGTCTGTGTGTCCCAAGGGCCCATTCATTCTCCCAAATAATCACTGACAACCCATCAAAACTGTCAACATCTCCCTCCCCATTGAAAAAAGGGCATATAAGCTTCTGAATGATGCTGGGCTAGTGGGTAATTACACCATGTGGCTGCCTCTCTGCTCCCATTTGATGGCTTTGTCAATGTACTCCAGTGAGCCTTCAGAGGGGAGAGGGGAAATTTACCTCTGTCCCACAAAGGCAGGATTTTGTCTACTTTGTCATTTCTGGACTCTAGTGTCTGGAATAGTACCTGCCACATAAATGTACATTTCATAAATAAATGAACTTTTTCTTTTCTGCCCTCCTACATTGTGGGTTCCATGCTTAGCATATCTCCCCAAGGCCAGGCGTCAGTCTCAGATCTTTTTTTTTTGAGTAATGGGGATTGAACTCAGGGGCACTTGACCACTGAGCCACATCCCCAGCCATATTTTGTATTTTATTTAGAGACAGGGTCTCACTGAGTTGCTTAGTGCCTGGCTGTTGCTGAGGCTCGCTTTGAACTCGTGATCCTCCTGCCTCAGCCTCCTGAACTGAAATCTTTTTGAAAGCCATCTCTTCCCTACCTGACTCACACCTAGTTCTATCATGGCACCCTCTCACCAAGACTGTTTCATCAAACACGCTGCTGAATCCTTGGGACTGGGTCACACATTTGGAGCCTTCCCAGGATGAATCCAATGTCTATACTCTGAGAGTCATCATTATTCGATGCCGATGTTCATCTATAATTATAATTATTATTCTACACGGAATTGTCCATCACTACTCTGTAATTCCAGTTGTAATTGCTGGCCTTCTGAGGCCTCAGCTGTCTTTGAACTGTGTGTACCCATTTTCATCTACAGGGCTGCCCCTGGGAACATAAGCAGGTAGACCTTGCCAAGGGGCAGAAGTGCTCAGCAATTTTCTCCTCCATTGGCTCTCACTTAAATTGCTTATGGGAATAACAGCACAGGTGCTTAAAGGGATAACTGTGCTGTTGGAAAGAATTTTCTAGTATTTCTTCTACATATTTCCTCAGCTGAATCTGCCAGTGCTTCTCCATGGACCCTGGGATTGTTGCTTACAGCCTTCAGAACTGCCCACCCTGGCCCGGGCCCCTGCTTCTCTCTGCTCCCTGGACACATCTGATACCTTGGTGCCTCTGGGTCCTTGCTGAGATGATGGCAATGTTGCTACCAACAACAGGGCAGAGGAATCCCCTAGAGAGGCCAGACACCTCTTTGTAATGCTCCTGATGAGAGGACCCTATGAGCTGAGTGCCCACCGTAGGGAGTCCTGGATGCTGCCTTTCTGTTCAGGTGGTTGGAGCTATTCCCCTAACCAGGGACACCCCTCACAGGGGCCAACATCTGCCTATTAATTTTCAGTCAAATACAGAACTTTCTGGGAAGAAGGAGGCAACAGAAGGGAAAACAGGAGCTGAACCCTGAAAGAACACCAAGTGTCCACACCTACGGCTGTCACACAGCCCATGGAGTATCCTCCCAAGGCTGCCAGCTCCCTCCATATGCATCAGAGAAAGTCAAAAGGTGGGCATTAGGGTATTAATTCCAGGGAGAGAATTAATTCAATTTGACATAAATATCTGATGGTGTTGAACCAAAAAGAATGCCCTTGGCATTCCAGAATACAGTGGCTTCCAGGAAGGAGTTAACTTTTCATGCAGAAAATGAAATGCCCTACTCACTTTGTACATAGCTTCAGACTATTCCATGTGAAATCATGGAGACAAGAAATAAAGAAAGCTGGGTGTGATGGCACATGCCTATAATCCCAGCAGGTTGGGAGGCTGAGGCAGGACAGTGAGTTCGAAGCCAGCCTCAGCAACTTAGTAAGGCCCTAAGCAACTCAGAGAGACTCTGTCTGTAAATAAAATATTAAAAACTCAGTGGTTAAGCACCCTTGGGTTTAATCCTTAGTACAAACAACAAACAAACAAGAAATAGGGAAATTAATTCAAAGAGTTGCCAAAATACCCATTTTTCCTCTTTTTCCATTTGCTCCTTTTTCGCCTTTTGGGCCCTCTAGACCAGGCTGTCCGTCTGATCCATTGTGTCCTGGTAACCCATCAACTCCTGGAGGTCCTGCATTAAAACACGGAAATAAAAACATTTAAAATTGTTTTTTTTTCCACTGAAGTTAATGTGCTTTCCTTTATTCCTTTAGCTGGTGAAACTGGGTGGGCATCCATCTTTTCTACATCATGTCCTGCTTCTTCCCTCCCTTCTCTGTTTGAAGCAGTGACAGGTGTTAGGAATAGTGATAGCAGATTCTCCAGTGAGAGGGCCTGAAGAAGGATGGGATGTGGCCAGGTCACTTCCACACCTTTCCCTCCCCATCTCTGTCCCTTTGGAAGGATCCCAAGGGCCCAGCCACCCACATCCTCCCCTTGAACTAGGAAAGTTAATAGACTCTTACCTGGTGGGCCAGGTGGACCTACAACAGAAAAAGAAATTTAAGTGATAAGACACAGGTGGCAGAAAGAAAACCTAGCACCACAACCGCCTCTTCCTCCTTAAAATGTCCTACTCATCTACTGACCCTCAGAAACTGATTTCATACCTCTTTATGTAGAGTTCATCATATTTGTTCAAAAGAGCCTTAAAAACAATTCAACAGAGATCCATTGGCCAATCGAACCAATTTAAGTTTTAAGAGACCAAGAATAATTTCTGAAGCAGCCGACCAAATTGAGGTGAGTGACAGTGCAGGTGGGCTCTTGTGCAGCCCAGGCCCAGGGGCTCAGCCATGAGCTCAGCCCACCCACTGCTGTCATTGGAGGGCTGGAAGCCTCTTTCCTGGGAGCAGGCCCAGTGCTCTTGGGCAGCCAGCTGGCCTTCTCCAGGTCACCTAGGGGTATCACCAGCAGATGCTGGCTTGCTAGATTTCTATTTGTTGCATGAAATAGCCTGAGAAAACTTGAGGGCCCAGATCAGGTAACAAACATTTTCCTTTAATGTGAAATTACCTAAGGATCTAAGGGACTTGGATGAATCATTTACATGTAACCAGGAAAAAAAAAAAAAGATTTTGCTTCCACAGGAGTGTCTTATTGCCAGCGTGTCTACTTGAACAATCAGACAAGTCAATGAGGCTGTAACAAGAGGAGGTGAATTGCTTTTGTTTCTCCAGACCACATATAATGAGTATCAATATCAGAGTGGAAAGGTCTTCCACAAATCCAAGCCTATGACTATTCAGAAAACAAGCATTTACTAAGCACTTACTACATGCACCAAACTCTACCAAGGAATCTCAGCCCCTGTGTCTACTGTGCCCATAGCCTGTGTGAGAAAGGTGGACCCTTTGAAACCACAATGCAGTATGAGAGAGCTACAGAGAGGTAACCCCTTCCCTGAAGGGGTGCTGGGGCAGTCTAGCCATACAACGGACTGAGAAGACTTCCCAAGACAGAGAGCCTTGAGCTATGACCCTGAAGAATGGTGAGCCTAAGACAGCCGTAGGTTAAGAGCCAGGCATTCCACACACAGCACCAGAGTTAGCAGCACAGGTCCAGAGGTCAGAACCTGGGAGCTTCAGGTGGGAGAAAGGAAGAGGATTGGCCAAGCTAGATGTGTAAGAGATGAGGCTAAGTCAGAACACAGGTGGCTGGGCAATAGAAGCACTTGACTGCCATGCCAGAAGGTGTAGACTGTAAGATGTAGACTCTGTCTGAGAGGAAATGGGGATCTACAGCAGGTTCTTAAGCAGGGGGATGATGCTGGAGATCGATGTAGGTTTGAGACCCTCTTTGTAGCTAGACATCGAATAGAATCATTTGGACTAAGATGAGAGAGACATAGAGAGACAGGGAGAGACACAAAGATAAGGGAGTAATTGCAGAGGAAATAAACAAATCTTTGTAATTAAAATCAGGGACAAGGTTGGGATAAATCTGGTGACCACAGAGTGGCAAAGCTAGAAATTCAAAAAGTATTTCAGTGGAATGAGCAAGACTGTGTAAGATTCCTCTCAGATAACTAGAGGAAAACTGATGGATAGAGGCTGGGGACATAGGGACTCTCAGACGGATAGGTGTTGGAGGGTATGCTTTTAATACAGACAGTTGCATTTCAGGTCAAAATGATTTGCTGAAAATGGCTTCCAATTCTCTAGTCAGTGCAGCCTGTGGCTACCTGACTTAACCACCAGGTGGTGCGCGCGCGCACACACACACACACACTGGAAAAGGGGTGGTGTGGAAAGGGTGGTGTGAACAGTGAACAGGTCAGAAGAAATTAATTAATCATCATTCCTGGCTACAGATGCAGGCACATTCCATTGCACAGATTGGTAGGACAATTTGACTGCAAGAAGCAAGATTGACTGTAGGTTTCAGGAGTTCCCAGAGAGCCCAATGACTATGTCTATGGGGTGAGGATGTAATGAAAGCTCAGGTTGGAGCTGCATGTTTAGGACACATTAGCCTCTCGATAGGGAAGCATTTGGATTAAGGTCCCCTGACATAGCTCCACTGACTTCCTAGCTACAGTTCCTACTGTATGAATCTACAGACTCTCCTGCAATGCTAGTTTCAATGCAGGTCCCTTGGTCAGGTCTGGAGATTCTAATTAGAGGCCCAGGAACTTGCATTTTTACCAACATCACAGATGATTAGGATGCAGATATTAATGGGCCCTCTGATGTGATGTAAAAATTTTCTGGCAAAATAATTAGTTACCATCAACAACTCCTTAAAGGAATCCTTGTGAATGAGGGGTCCCTGGCTAGGGGGACTCATTGTGGGGAAGTGAGAAATTTCCAGGTTGGCCTATAAGAGCCCCAAGTGCCATCCATTGGTCATTTCTCTTCTCGGAGGGGTAACCTTATTGTTGAGGTGACAGAGCTGCAAGACGGCAGCTGCCTGGATCCCTGAGTCACCAGGACTTCCTGGGAGAGTCACTCAAACGTCACTGGACTTTATGGAGTGAGAAATAGTCTTTGTTGCATTAAGCCACTGAGGTTTTAGTTTGCTTCCCCCGCCCCCGGTAGACACAGCATCTTTATTTTATTTGTATGTGGTGCTGAGGATCGCCGAACCCAGCGCCCAGCGCGTGCACTTGAGCCACATTCCCAGCCCCTGAGGTTTTAGTTTGTTACCCAAGCATTGCCTAACTTATCCTGACAAATGTTACTCCTATCACTTTATAATAATTTGACATCTCACATTTTTTTCCCTCTCATAAGTTCTAATGCATTTTTCCTATTATCTAACAGAAAAATCTTAACTGAGATAAGAAATACAGGCACCTCAGTTAGTGGGAAGTAATAATAAGGACATATGTGTCTCATTATTATCAAGAGCAGGCCTGGCCAGTGGCTAACATGCAGGGCTGTGGAATGCTGCTGCCTGTCTCTTCCCACCATGGCCATTCCAAATCAAGGGGAAGAGAATCACCTCTGAGTATCTCTGGTTTCCCTCCAGCAGCCTCTATTAACTCTAGAATGATTTTCAACAAGGTGCTCCCTACCCAAGGCACCTGTTTAGCAGAGCATGACCATGGAAGAAGTAGCTACATATTTCTCCAAGTCTTGGGAAGATATAGGAAATAAAGAAGTCAAACAAAACCAAAGAGAAACATTCAGGTGAGGGCTGGGGCTGCACATTCAGAAAGAGCTAGTGAAAGATGCAGGTCTGTAAACCTTACGGAACCAGGTTTGGAGGACTGTCGTCCTGATTCTCCCCTCCTCCTCCTCCCTAGCAAGAACTCCCTGGGACTCAGCCTTCTTGTAGGCCATAGCTTCAGTCTCAGGGTCAGAGTGGGTGTGGTCTCTTTCCTGTGAGAGACAAACTTGCTTAAGGGATGGCCAGAGAGGGCCCAGGCTCACACTAGGGGGCTGAACTCACTAATACTAAAACAGCCTTCTGGTTTGGTCAGGAGATCTAGTTGGGTGAAAAACCAATCTGAGGCACCAGCTGAGTTTGGCCTGTCCATTCATTTACCAAGGATACAGCTCTGAGGCCTTCATCCTTACCCTATTTTCCCTGGGACACCCTCTGCAGTTGCCCTGTCATTACCTATTGGGCCAGCCCTGGGGCACCTGGCTTGGAAAAGTATCTTTCTTTTTGGTGGGGGTAGTAGTGGGGTTACTGGGGATTAAATTCAAGGACATTCTATCACTGGGCTACATCACCAGATCTTTTTATTTGTTTTTACATTTTGAAACACAGTGTTACTATGTTACTGAGGCTGGCCTCAAACTTGTAATCCTCTTGCCTCAGGCTCCCAGGTCATTGAGATTACAGATATGTGCTGCCACATCCGACAAGGTATCTTTCTTCACATGTCCCATTAAACTGGGACATGAAACTTCAGATCAATCTCGTTTACTGGATACATTTAAATTCTGGGCAGAGGCCATGGTGTCCTTAAAAAATTAGAGTATGAACAGCAGTATGAATCGGTTTTAAGAGGCACTTCCAATCAATTAGTAGTAGCTTCCTGGAATTCCAGAAAAGAATGTCACTAGGCCATGCTCAGCAGTAATCAAGATCCATCACTGATGTTTGCCTGATGTCTGCCCTGGCAAACTTTCCCCGACTGACATCTTCTTGGGCCTGCAGATCAAGGCTCTCTGCTGATTCCTAAAGTTGCCCAACTTAGGAAATAAGGGAGTAGTGACAAGTGCCATCACTAGATCAGGGTCACTTAGATGCAAGGAGAATGGGCACTGTGGATCTAAAGTGCCTCTGCCCCCAATGAGCAGTTTGGGCCACATGCTAGTTCAGACATTTTTTCAGGTCCATATATAGAACAAAGAATAACTGAAGATCCTGTCTTTTTCAAGCCATCTGTTCTTCCAGAAGATATGTTTCTGGGTTCCCAAGAAAACTTTGGTCTGGCAGTAAGATGCGCCCAGAAAAGCATATGTCATATGTTGTTTGACAAATTCTGCACCAGGAAAACACATAACCACTGTAGTTAGGGAATTTCCCTCCCTATTCACCCTGAGATGTCACAGGCTATACAAACTACATAGTATCTGTCCTGATCTCCAGAGCAACTATGGCTGAGGCAAAGAAATGGAACAGGAACAGGGTTTCATGGTCATAGCTAGACTAGCCCCCAGTTACATGCACCTGCATTGATTGATTGATTGTACTGGAGATTGAACCCAGACGTGCTCTATCGCTGACATATATCTCTAGGCCTTATTATTTTATTTTGAGACAGGGTCTCACAAAGTTGCCCAGGCTGTTCTCAAACTTGCAATCCTCCTGCCTCAGCTTCCCAAGTTGCTAGCATTACAGGTATGTGCCACCATGTCCAGTTTTATTTACTTTTTATTTTTGTGTGCTGGTGGGGATTGAACCCAGGGCCTTACAAACACTAAGCTCGTGCTGTACCACTGAGCTTCATTCCTGGCTTCCACATCTGCTTCTTAAGAGATGAATCTAGTGTAAAAGCTAGATCTTGCTCTGGGGACCAAGCCCAGGCTCTGCCCTGGAGAACCTTTCTGCTCAGCATCCTCTTGCGCCTAGGGACCAAGGCTCTCTGCCCATTCTTCAAGTTGCCCATTTCAGTCCTGGGTCCTGTCATCTACCACCCCCTCAAATGCAGGCAGTGGGGTCTATCCCAAGTCATCTTCTCACTTTGCAATTTGTACTTTTCACATCAAACTTTTAAATTGCAGAGATTTCTGTGTAAAAAGGAGGCTAAAAAAGAAGGAGTGCTGGCTTTTGAAAAGCATTTTGAAGTGCTAAAGAATCACCTGCTCAACCCATTTCCAGCAGGGATGCAGTTCCCTGCTCCCCATCACCCTCCCCTAAGTGGTCTCAGGAGCTCCATCCTGTGCTTTCACCACGAAGCCCGGCTCTCAGGTCGGCCACTGTACCAGTCGGAAGGGAAGGGGATTTTCCTGTGCCTCTCAAGGAGGCTTTTGTGCCTGTCATTTCATCCATCTGAACATTTCTCTAGTACTCATTACCGTCACACCTAGGAGCTCTGAAAAGGCCCTTCCAGAGATGGAAGAAAGGTGCTTAAACCACAAGAGTCTCCGAACAAAGGACCAAGCTGTTCGGAAGATATTTAATTTTCTGTGAGGGACAAAATGTGACTTGAGTAATTCAATTAGAATTTCCCAAGAAGCCCCAAGTTGATAGTTTTTTGCTCTGAGGTCAAAAGAAGCAAATGAGAGTGAGCTTGGACTTGGGGCTCCCGAGGGAAGCTCTCTCCTTCATTCACTCCTTACATAAGCCACAGATTTCTCCCTTCAACAAAACTTGCACATTGCGTTGTTAATGTGTGTCAGGCAATGAGAGGAACTGGGGAGAATACTGCAGAAAATGGCTCGGTTTCTTAAAGCCAGAAACAGATTGAGCAGGGTTTCTCAGCAGAGTGAAGTGCTGATGTGGCCTCCCCAGAGCCTGAGGTCATAAACTTCTGAGGCCCAAGGAAAGCTCAGCTGGCTTCATAATTTTGCAGACATTGTTTTTATGTAAAAATGATTTCCTTGTTTCCTTAGAATGCTCCTGTTAGGTCGGTGGTGGCGACTTGGTGATGACTTAGAACAAAGCAGCCTGCGCAGGAAAGGAACATCAATCAGGCCCTGGTGGAAATGCCTGTCAATCAGCGAGATCTCCTGACTAAGGCCTGTTAATCAGCAGGACCCCCTGGCCAATCCAGGAGTTCAGCCAACTCCTCTGACCAACTCCAAAGGGACAAGGGACCCTAAAAACACCTTTCCCTGTTCCAAGCCCTTCCCTTCCTGCTGTAAGTCCCATAAAAGTCCAGTCCGGTCAGCCTCCTGAGACCCTTCTCCTGTCCACTCTATGGGTCTGATGGAGTTCTGCCCAGGAGTGATATCTCAATAAAGCCTCGTTTGGCGGCCCTTTTTAAATCTGCCTCCTTTGGTCGCTGTCCACCTCACCTGATCTGAGAGCTCCCTTCACTTTAGAGGGGCAGGAGCTGCCATGTCTGAGGTCAGGCTGCTAGGCCCATCTTTGGCCTGGCCAGAGCCTTGCTGGACTTGGGGGACTGCTCTGCTGCCTGTGTTTCTCTTTGCTCTCACCTTCTGAAGGCAGGATTCTCCCCTCAGGTGAGATACAGGTTTCTTTCACACTCAGATTTAGAAAATCGTCTCAAAACCTACCCTTCCATCAGCCATTCCTAGTCCCAAGTCTTGATGTGCCCCCGGCTTGTTCCTTTCCTCTGTTCTCTATGTCAGTGATGCATGTGGTGGAGGGGTGCAGTATGTGGCCAACCTCCAGGCCCACCGAGCACATGGTTAGAACCTCATAGAAAATTCTTCATAAAAAGTGAGTTCAAAGTCAGCCTCGGCAATTTAGCAAGGCCATAAGCAACTTAGCAAGACCCTGTCTCAAAATAAAAAGGGGATGTGGTTCAGTGGTTAAGTGCCCCTGGATTCAATCCCTGGAAACGGGGGGGGGCATTTCTTGACTACTTAGAAATTGGCTTCCAGACCTTCCTGTTCATGCTATATGTATGATGCAGGGAGAGAATTATTCCTGATAAGAGAACTCTATTTCTCATGTACAAGAACTCTACCATTTTACAAGGTCTTTCCCCTTTTAAAACTAATGGGAATGGGGAAAATACCTATGGCCCTGGTTCAAGGTACCCCGAGTTTCTAATTACCCAAGGCCTAATTATTTTCCATGGCTGTATTTCTATGGCAATACCAGAACTTATTATAACTTTTCATAATTATATTATAATTGGCTTTTAGCTCAGTAAAAACACCTGGTACAAGTAAACCAACATGTATTTTTCCAACATAAAATGCTCCTGTGTTCACTCTGCCACTGCCTTTTGGCCAGCACGGGTATTGGCGGAGTGAGCCACTGGGTCAGTGGCTGGCCAGCTTACCTGTGAGGCAGATGCCCTGGGTGCTGTTGCACAGGTCCACCATCACTCGGATCTGCAGAGGAGAGAGGGCGATGAACAGCAGTCAGGAGGCATTGGGCCCTGAATTTGCCCTTTACTCAATCAAGCAGAAAGTAATGATAAAAATGCACCAAGTAACTTCAGGAGAATGTGCAGAATTTTGAGGAAAAGGATTGACTTAAAACTGAAAAGAACCCTTTAGAAGATCTAACGACATTTGATGTGAGTGCTCATCTATTAACACCACAAAGAGAATTTCCTAGATTTCTATCAACTTCTGAGAAAATAGAGGATGGTGAGGGAATCACCAAATCCAGTTTTCACCAGTGTAATTAGTTGACCATCCAGCCTCTGAAGGGTCCATCTGTGGGCCTGAATAAAGAGAGTGGTGAGCTTAGTGGTTAGAAGCACGCACTTATCAAAGGGGAGAACGCAGCTGAGATATTCAACCTCTTGACACTTTTGTTTCCTTTTCTGAAAACTCAAATAACATAAGCACCTACCTTGAGGGTTGGGCTAGCTCAATCCCTGGCATGCAGAACCTGTGCTTTGGTGGACCATGTGGACCCTGCCTACTCACCTCGGATAACTACCTGTCACGGTGGTATTAGCCTGATATCTGGCTCTCCCACATCCACTGTCTACCCCTACCGGTCTCTGTAATGTTCCCTAAAACCAAGTTTGATCATGTTAGATCCATAGACTGATCTGAAAGATCTCTAAGAAAATTAGTAAAATGCAAAGTACAGAACAGCATGCATAATATACTTTCATTTATGGAAAACAGTGGTGCACATACAAATGTTTCTACATGCTTCTCTCTTGCTGATTTTCATCTTTGGCTTTCTAGAATATTTCTGGAGACCACTAAAAAGCCTCAAGTGAGGGGTAATAGAGGGTCAGGGGGAAGAGAGCTGTTGTTTTATTCAAATGTTCACAGATTACTCTTTCAATTAAAC
Organism: Marmota monax; assembly: GCF_021218885.2. Lineage (NCBI taxonomy): Eukaryota > Metazoa > Chordata > Mammalia > Rodentia > Sciuridae > Marmota > Marmota monax. The sequence goes on along the minus strand of NW_026693777.1, from coordinate 52,415,080 downwards.
TATTTTCAAAAGAACATGTTTTGATGTGAGGAGAAAAGTGATTTTGCCTTTTATCTATGTTGAATCCACTTGCTAGGAGTCCAGAGGGAAACTCATACTGTGTTTACTTTTTGCCACGTATGTATGTAAGTGAAAATAACCAAAATGGTTTTGGTACCATAGTGAAAGCAGACCTCATGGTCCAGTGCTGCCTTTTATTCAGTAGTGGAGTCAGGTATCAGAGGGGCTCACTTTCTGGGTAGAAAATGGCCTCTGGTTACAAGAAGGGTCTGGTTTTTATAGGTTACACTGAGAGGTGGCTTCATTGATAGAATGTGTCAATTTGGGCATTCAGGAAACAGGTTGTGAGAATTTGAAACTTGTTTTTACTGGGCAAATATGGGGGGGTCCAGTGTTTATCTTTTTCTGCCAGGGATCATTGTACTGGGAAAGGATCAATGTTTGGCTTCTTCCTCCAGGGTCTATTTTCCTTGGGAAATAATTTACTGGGAAAGGATCAATATTTGTCCTCTTTCCAGGGGCTGCCTTTTTAGAATTGATGTTTGCCTCCTTCCCAGGGATTGTCTTGTCACTGGGAAATAATTTACTGGGAAAGGATCAATATTTGTCCTCTTTCCAGGGGCTGCCTTTTTAGAATTGATGTTTGCCTCCTTCCCAGGGATTATCTTGTCACTGGGAAATAATTTACTGGGGAAGGATCAATGTTTTGCCTTCTTCCTCCTTCCTCTTGGGTCACACTGTTTGTCATTTTCCATATCCTTCAATATCAACAGTTATTTATTTAGACACTTATTGTGATATATGCCAAACACATTACAAATCTATAAAATTTAAGGATGAACAACATAAGAAACATGTACATTTGGCCATCTGTGGGGTTTTGCATTTACAGATTCAATTAACCACAGATTTAAAAAAATGTATCTGTATTGAGCATGTACAAACTATTTTCTCATCATGATTCTATTAACATATAGTATAACCTTTATGTAACACTTATACTGTATTATGTAGATATTGTAAATAATCTAGAGATGATTTAAATTATACAGGAGGAGGGCTGTGGATGCAGCTCAGTGATACAGCACTTGCCTCGCATGCACAAGGCCCTGGGTTCTAAGCAATACTATGTCATTGTCTATAAAGGACCTGAAGATCCTCAGACTTGGGTATCATTGAAGGGTTCTAAACTAATCCCTCATGGATATTGGAGGATGACACATACCATCCTAGTTGAAGAACTGGAAATTTCCAGTGGCTTGGAAGCATCCCAGGTGCCCCTCCCCACCCTACAACTCTTCCAGCTGAAGTATATAAGGCAGTTCCATTCTCCCCCAGGTAAGAAGAGAAGTTTAGAGAGGTGCCATCATGTACTCAAGGGCACACAGCTTGCCTTTAGAGGGAGCAGGCTGAACGCCACATTTCCCGATTCCAGGTCCACTGTACTCTATTATGGCTTTGATGATCACTTTTAAGTAACCAGACAGAAAAAAAAAAATTGATGTGCTGTTTTTAGTCATTTTCATAAATGAATGTAATCAGCTGCACTGTGGACAAAATTTATTGTCTTTAAAAATGTATAATTAGCCATTGAAGGGACCAGAAAAGACTTACAATGCTTCATTTGTTGCCTGGGGGATCAGAGCAGAAGGAGTAGTTTCAAACAACAGAAGCATCAATAGGGAAAATGAGCCTTTCTCTTTGATACTGATCACTGGTCTAGGAAGGCACACTGGAAAAACTAAGAAGGAGTTTTCACTTCCTGACCTTTGGCTTCATTTTTATGCTAAATGTTAGTTTAGATACTTACCAGTAAATCACCTTAATCTTCTCTTAGAAATATTCTTTTAACAAAGGTAAGCTATGTAAGATTGTGTTGAAGTGAAACACATGAGAGAAACCTGTGGCCATAAAGCCAGAACTGCTCCCCATTTTATCACAATGATGAAGAATTTGGGTGAAAATAAGGCAATTCAAAACTAAAATAATAAAATCTACATGGTCACACTAAAGAGTCCCATTTGTAGGCTTCCTAGATCTTGATTTAGGTTTTGAGAATGTTGAAGCTGGATGAGGTCTTTGAGGCCATTGTCCTAGGATTGTTTCATGGGATTTAATGGTGGCATGGCCCTGTCTCCTGTCAGAGGCCACCTCCCACCACTCTTCCCTGAAGCTGTGCGCTGGGGCTGTGGTTGGCTCCCACCTAGCCCTTCCCCGACTCCCAACTGAGAGGAGCCCAGGCAGCCACTCCCCCTTACTCTCCTGACTTGTCTCAGTAGCATTTATTATCCAATATTATCTTTCTTATGTATTTATTTATTACCTGCCCCCAATCTCCAAATTTTGGACACAGGAAAACTTTCTCTTTGTTTTGTCTGCATCCCCTGTGTCTGGAACAGTCCTGGTGTCCGGCCTAGAGCTCCACTGGGGAGAATAGCATCCAGTGGGAAAGTGAGGGAGAGTCTGCCTTGAGGGAAGCCGACAAGAAATTGCTGGTCTGGGATTATGATATGGGAATCTGACGGTGTTGGGAAGAGGGTTGGACCGGGCACAGGAAAAGGTCCATGACAGTGGTGGGAAGTCCCTCCTAACTCAGCTGGTCTAGCGTGGAGGACATGTTTTGTGGGAACAATGACCTTCGCCCTGGGTGTAAAGTAAAGAAGGGTACCCAGAGAGCACAGGCTTAGTGCATCCATGGCCACAGCATCATTGAGGACGGAGACTCATATCCCCAGAGGACCTGTCAGTTTCATCTCCTTGGCAAGATCAACACAACAATGGGCAGAGTCACACTGCATTGTATGGGAACTTGTCCTCCACATTGATAATGTTGGGGCTCAGAAGACAATAGAAGCCCCAAGATATAGGCAGAAGCACCCTCAGAAGCAAAGTTTCTGATCTTCTCTTGTCCTCTGTCTCTTGCTCCTTCCTCTTCCCACAAGGCAAGTCATAGAAACTAGAAGTCCTTTTCCCCAAAGAAAACTATAAAGCCTAAAAATATTGCTCTAATTTCTCTTACTCCCATCCACCCTGCCTTTCTGTCTTGGAGCTAGCCATAAAGAAATTCTCTGCCATGTCTTGTTGGGCAGTAGATCGTAGACCCTCATTTCAGAAGGGGCCTGCTTCAAGCCCAGGAGGAAGGAATGCTGCATAAAGAGGCCAAGGAGACTGAACAGAGGCCTGGCTGGGTTCTCCCTCAGCATTAGCTCAATACTCTCCTCCAATCATGGCTGTCCGTGCTTGGTGGCACCTAAGCATAAAAATAGATAGTCACCTGAAGGTCCCATAAAATACAATCAAGTCAATTGGTCATGCTTCTCTCCTGAAAACCTGTATTCTGGTATAGGGTTGTTGGTCCCAGCCCTTTAAAATGGGCAGCAATGGGATCATCCCCCTTTCCACCCCTACAACATGTGGCAGTGATAGAGAAGACAGCCAAAACGGGCTCTGCTGGTGACCTGACCTGACCTCCCAGCTTTCTCTCTGGAAAGAGAACTGGTCTCACTGGATTAGTAGGATTCATGGTGGGGAACTGGGCAAGGAAGGGGCCCCAGGAGAAAAATAATGGACATGATAGCCTGGCATCAGATGACTTGAGCTGGCTTTTATTCAAATTAAATAAAGAGGGGACATAGTTTGGCAGCATCTCTTAAGAAGCAAATGCTACATGTTAGGAACCTGCTTGTAGGATGCAAGGATAGCTGGACAAAAATGCTCATTGCCACACTGTGTAGCAAAAACATGCAGACAGCCTGAATGTTTATCAAGGGACTTGTAAACAAATTTAAAAAGATGAGGTAGAGCTATATGTACTACACGGAAAGACAGCTTTTAAGTGAAAAGAGCAAAGTGCAGCCAAGCCACATAATAGAGCTTTTCAGTTGAAAAAAACAAACAACAATAAAAAACTAAATATGTTAGTATAAGCACAGAGAAACACTGGTCGGTCATGAACCAAACCATTAACTGAGATTGTTTTTTTCCCCAAAGATTGAGGCTGACATTTTGTCTTAGTGGTGCTTATTATTTCCTAATATTTTCTTGCTTATGTATGCATGTATTTACATACTGAAAGGAGATTTCCCCCCCATTCTTTGTTTACAGTTTAAAAGATATATTGGAATGATGAATGATGTTTACTTTGCTGTCCTTTTAGTGAGAGAGCAAGAGGACAATGTGAATGAAATAATGAGACTAACAACCTAGCTTTATGACCCCCGAACAGCAAACCTTGACAATCACCCCAGCACTTGATAGAACATGGACAGATTTCTATTGTTCTAGATAAATAAAGAGAATGAACTAGAACAGTTGTCTAGTCCAGTGATTTTCAAGTGGTTCCTAAACCAGAAGACTTTTCTTGTTTCCAAATAAATTGCCAAATCCCAAAGTTAAAAAAAAAAAGATTAAAAATGGAGCTGTCATGGGCCATCTGGGGTGGGGCTGACCTTAGTTATTGTCTGTAAAATGAGAGGGTTAGACTAGACAGATGATTCTCAATCTCTGCTCCATTAGAATGGTGGGGGACAGGGGGAGGTGGGGACACATTCAGAGGCTCCAGAGTGAGGGGAGGAGGGATGAGAAAGTCAACTGAGGAAACTAGTAGAGTGGCTGGCCGCACTCACCCATCCGCCTTCCAGAGCTGACTTCACCCCCCACCCTACCCCAACACCTCATCTACTTCCTCCCCCTGCTTAACCTTTGGGAAAAAGAATTGTCTGAATTCAACTTGAAATGCAGACTTTTGCTTTCATTTAGTTCGCATATGAGCAGGATATTAGATTTTTACTAATACAGGTATAATTGAAAGTATGTCAATTTCTGTGCAAAACTGAAAGGTTTAATCAAAAGTGTATCTTTCTCATCAGAATGAATAGACCTAAATGAGTGAGCTACATCAGCTCACCCCAACTAAAAATGTACAGAAGTTGACTGGCTACTCTCTTGAACTCCTTTTCTCTGGCTATTTACTCTCGGGATTGGTTCAGAAAAAAGAATGGAGCAAACCTGCTGGTCCTTCCTCTGGTTTGGGTGTAGCTAAAACAATGAGCCTTGTCTGGGTTTCTCTGAAGTTCAGCAAGCACAGATTTCCAACTGCTAATTGGAAGGCTGTTTAAATGCTAAGTCACCTTCCAGATCTGACCTATTGTGCAACTTAAATTCTTTCTCTCTTAGACAATTGAATACTCTTTCTGACTCTCCTTAATTATGCAAATTGACGTTATTATATGCATGCAAATGTTCTTGTTAGAAAAAGCTTCAGGGACCTGATAATCAGCCTGCCATTGACCAAGATTCCTTAGACTGGAGACATAGGTCTATGAATGGGGTGGTCCAGCTGCTTGTCACTAGAAGGTTAGACCACAGATGTTGGAGGAGTTCCTCATGGGATCTGATGCTGCTGTCAGACACCATGGCCTCATCCATGGGAAAGGTAGAAATTAGCACTGTGGCCAAGGTATGGTGAGGGTGAGCTGCAAACCCAAGAGGAATGTGGACTTCACCTCTGTTTAAAAAATGAAAGAAAAGGGGGAAAAATGAAAGAAAGGAAGAAAGAATCATAATTCTAATTCCTAAGGCCAACCATATAGCCACCTAACCAAAACTTAAGCCTTTCTGATTTCCACCTCTCCAAATACTAGCCCTGGCCAAAAAGAAAACATGAAGGAAGATTTGTTTGTTTGTTGTTTTGTTTTTGGTGCTTGTTACCAAGATTCAACGAAATTAAAGCAATCAACTATTGACAAGTCAGCTTATATAGCTGTTTGCCTTAAAAAAAGAACATATGGCAGGCAGCTAATTATGAAAAAGATCAAAATACTTCCTCCATTATCAACTGTACTCTAAACTGCTTTAACACTGAGATTTTGAGTCTTTTCTTTTCTTTTCTTTCTTTCTTTTTTTTTCTTTTGGTGTGAGATCTCCCAATTTGGGAACTGTTTTCTTACATGCTGTTATGGTTTGGATATGAGGTATCCCCCAGAGCTCATGGGGGATAGATAATGTAAGGATATTTAGAAGTGAAATGATCAGATTACTGACAGCTGTAATCTAATCAGTGAATAAACCCATTTGATAGTTTTATAATTTGAAAGAACTACTGCGCTAGGTGGTCACTATAAGTAGGTGGTGTATGATTGGGTATACCTTTGGGGATTATATTTTATCCTTGGTTCCTCGAGTACTTTCTCCACCCCTCCTTCCCAGCTGCCATTGGCTGAGCAGCTTTCTGTTAGGTTGATGGTGGCGACTTAGTGGCGACTTAGAACAAAGCAGCCTGAGCTGGAAAAGAACATCAATCAGATGCCGGCGGAAATGCCTGTCAATCAGTGAGATCTCCTGACTAACGCCTGTCAATCAGCAGGACCCCCTGGCCAATCCTGGAGTTCAGCCAACTCCCTTGACCAACTCCAAGGGGGAAAGGCACCCTAGAAACACCTTTTCCTGTCCCAAGCCCTTCCTTCCCTCTGTAAGCCCCATAAAAGTCCAGTCCGGTCGAGCTTCCACGCGGTTTCTCCTCAGACCCTTCCCCTGTCCCCTCTGTGGGTCTGATCAAGTTCCGCCCGGGAGTGATATCTCAATAAAGCCTGTTCAGCAGCCCTTTTAAATCTGCCTCCTTTAGTCGCTGCCTGCCTCGCCTGATCTGACACTTTCCTCCATCACATCCTTCCACCATGATGTTTTGCCTTACTTCGGGTCCAGAGCAATGGAGTTGGCCAACCAGGGACTGAACTCTAAAATCATGAGCCAAAATAAACTTTTCCTCCTTTAAATTGTTCTTGTCAGGCATTTTGGTCACAGTGATAGAAAGCTAATTCTGTAGGGTAAGCTCTAACTTGATTTGGTTTTATCTTTGACACTGTGGATGGAGATGCTCTGAGCATAAGAGTCACACTCTGGGGCCTGTCCTCATAGGCCCAGCTGGTGTTGAGCTGCAGCTCCACAGGAATATCAGCTGAAGGTTTAGCAGGCATTATCAGCTCCTGTGAACACGTCCTGGCCATCTTCTGCCAGACAACATCAGTGGCCTGCTCCCATCAGATCATTCAGATTGGGATCCTCAGAACACAGAGGAGTCCTGCCCAGGCTTTTCCCAACAGCCCACCTACTGCTCCTTCTGAATCTGCAGCACCACAGCTTGGACAGTAGTTAGCTCACTTTGTCACTGTTAACTCCAGCATTTCTCATAGGCTCCTACTGATGGGGCTATTTCATCCTGTTTGCCCCATGCATACATTTAACCCCTTTCCCAGCACTAGAATGGCATTGAGTCCATACTAGGTGTTTAATTAACACTTCAGTATCATTTATTTGCTCAACTGGGAGGGAAATATTTTCCTAAATCAATGATATTGGTTTCTGACTGGTAGTAATGTTGTTTGTATTGTTGCAGCTCAGGAAACTATGCCCCAAAATATGTGCTTTGGTATGCTAAGTGCTTTTGAATTAAAAGAATTTGGAAGTCCTTAAAAGCTGCCTCAGAACCAAGGATTTTCTAAGCTTCTCCTACATACCCTGCACTTGGGAAGGGAAGGGTTCTTTCTAGAAAATACTTCCAAAATAAATGCAACAGTCTTAAACTCTATCCTTAAGAATCTCATTGAATAACTAGGAAAGATTAACCACCAGAGAAGAGGTTAATAATAACCAACATATAGAGTCAGACTTTTAAAAATCTGTTCTTTTGAGGGCATCTCTGAGATTACCTTGTGAGACTTTATCTGCATAATAAGACCACCTTGTTCACAGTGCAGTTTCCTTCCCTCACCCTTCTAACCTGCTGCCCCCTCCTCCCAGGAGCCTGAACCCCCTATTTCTTTCTGTACTCACAATGCTATTTAAATTCAACCATCTGAATCTTTGAGTTTCATTGATATTTTGTATGGCTCCCATATTTATGCATGTTAATAAAATTTGTGTATTTTTCTTCTGTTCATCTATTTTCAGTTTATTTCAGCATATTTATTTTGAACCTACAGAGGGAAAGTTTGAGTTTCTCAACAACAGGAACTGAAAATCCACTATTTGGTTATTTGTTTCTCTTTGCGCCTCTTTAGGATAATTTCATTTTTACAGATACTCCAAAATCTCCTAGAAATCAGGACCTTGAAGATGCTAGGGTTATCTTATTAGAATCCCAAGACATACTATCCCCCTCCTGCCCATATCATTATCATAGTAAAATCAGAAACCACGATGCATCCTGGTCTATATGGTAATAATACACAAATTTTTCCTACTATCTTGAATCAAGGTGCCCCACATGAGGTTCTGCATCCAGGTCAGGTTAGGACTGGATCAGCCATGCAGAGACTGGGGTTTTTATATGGAAAGGAGTCTAAGATATTACTGAAAATACACAGCCACAGCAAAACATGTGTTATGGTTTGGATGTGAGGTATCCCCCAAAAGCTCAGGTGTGAGACAATACAAGAAGGTTCGGAGGAGAAATGATTGGGTTATAGCCTTAACTAATCAGTGAATTAATCCCTGATGGGATTAACTGAGTGGTAACAGAGGCAGGTGGGGTGTGGCTGGAGGAAGTGGTTAATTGGGGGTGTGGCTTTGGGGTATATATTTGTATCTGGCCAGAGGAGTCTCTCTGCTTCCTGAGCATCATTTGAGCTGCTTCCCTCTGCCACACTGTTCTGCCATGATGTTCTGCCACACTTCAAGCCTTGAGGAGTGGAGTCGGCTGTCTGTGAACTGGGACCGCTGAAACCGTGAGCCCTCAAATAAATAGTTCTGGTCAGATCTTTTAGTCACAAAAGTGAAAAAGCTGACTAAAATAACAGGGCACTCAGCAGAGCTTCCTGCTTTGCTAAGCGCACTAGGGTCTGGTGGGGGCCAGGCTGCCTCCCAAGTGCTAGGGCCTGTCTCTGAGGCATGTGTCTTGCTGAGGAGGTCTGGAGAGCTGAACTGAATCGCTGGAGACTGAGTGCAGCCCTCCAGCAGCCCTCCTTTGCAGTCTAGCTCAGTGATTGCTCAGATTCTCTAATGAAATGTTGAACAAATAATTAACAGGTGTCAGTCTGAAGTCCACTGACAAGCACTGGCCAGCTGTCATGCATACAGAGGCTGTGAGAGTCACATAAGCCAAAGCTTGGCTGGGTTTGGCTAAGGACTTGTGGACAACCCAATTGAAGAGGCAGTGCCAGCAAACACATGCATGCCAAAATCTCTGAGGAAAAAAATAAAACAAAAAACCCCCAAACTTTTGGGGCTGAAGTTGTGGCTCAGCAGTAGAGCACTCACCTAGCATGTATGAGGCCCTGGGTTCGATCCTCAGCACCATATAAAAATCAATAAATAAAGGTATTGTGTCCAACTACAACTAAAAAAATAAATAAATAAACAAAACAAAACAAAACAAAAAAACAACGTTCAGCCAGGACCAGGGCCTTTGGAAACACTCTGTATGACATTGGTTAACATTGGGAACAAGCAAAAGCACATGGCTCAAGTCCCTGAAGAAGCACTCCTCCCCCAGATGTGCTTCAAGGCCTTCTTAAGGGTCTGACCTCAGGTCAAAGGGAAGACCCGGTAAGCTTGGCAGGGGCAGCAATGGTCTGGTTGTTTTTTCTTATTAACTGCAGGGGGACCCTGGAGATGTTTCCCAGCCCCTTTGACAAAATAAGAAACAAAGTAATAAAAATGGCAATTCTTATCCCAGATGGTAGTTGTGAGGACTCAATGAAAAAGGCCTCACGAAAACAACTGCTTGTTTGCATTGGTATTATAGAAACATATCTAGTCATGAATTGTATGCAAATCAGCTGATTTGCTTTCTGAAAAATTATCATTTTGTCAATTAATACAATTGCAATGAAGCCTTCTCATTAAGGTCTAATTGCAAGCTTGATCTATCAATTGAATTAAAAATGTAATATGAGAAAGATTTTTTCAAAAATAGCCAAGCATGATTCAATAAGTGTCATAACTCACCACCAAATAAATATAAGCTAAAACTGGTTCCTAAACTTTTATCTTCTCATGCCTGAAGCCCAACAGGCTCCATCAAGTCCCCACTTCCCAGCCAGGTTCTGTCTTCAGTTCAAGTGACTGCCACTCAGTGATGACAAGTATTTTTGGTTTTCCTCTTGTTGCCTGGTTAAATGGGAGTTGCCAGCAGCAAGGATTCCTCCTTGTACTAATTGACTGACCCAGCTCCAGAACCAGAAATGCTGGATCATTCTCAAAAGAGGCCTCAGGGCTGGGGGAACAGCTCAGAAGCAGAACACTTGCCCAGCATGTGCAAGGCACTGAGTTTGATCCCAATCACTTGGGGGGGGGGGGAAGAAAGCTTCAGGCTATATTCTTCCAGTATCCCTGCTTAATCTTTCCTCATTCAGGTCATAAACACAGTGTTATATCTGATTAAATACAGTATCTGATCCTGAAACAGTTTTTCTCCGGAATTAAAAGAAAAAAAAAAAAGCAGCTATAAATCAAGTTACTAATCTTAAACATGTGCCCATACTTTGTTTTCAAGAAGTCATTTTTGCCGGGTGTGGTGGTGCACACCTGTAATCCCAGTGGCTCAGGAGTGTGAGGCAGGAGGATCACAAGTTTGAGGTCAGCCTCAGAAACTTAGCAAGGCCATAAGCAACTTAGCAAGACACTGTCTCAAAATAAAAAAAAAAATAAAAAATCTTGGGGATGTGGCTCAGAGGTTAAGCACCCTTGGTACCAAACCAAACCAAACAAAAACGAAATGATTTTGTAGTGGGTTGCTTATTTGGCAGTTCTGCAATGTTTGAACTATTTTGGTCAATTTTTTCTTAAAGGAGACAAGATCTTTTTGACCTCTGTATATTTTAGATATATGTAAATGTAATAGAATAACTTCTGAATTAAAGTATATGTAATATGAGAAAATATAGATGAAGATTTGTCTGATCTTGAGATCTAGAGGAAGGAAGAAACATTCTAAACATAAAAACAAAAGCAAAACGCATCAATGAACAACTTTATTGATCTGACTATGTGGAAATGAAAAAATTTCAACTACCATCCCATTAAAAGACCTATAAACAAAATTAAAAGGAAGAAAATGTCCTAGACCAAAAGGTGTAAAGAACATGGGTTTTGGAATCAGACACATTCTGTCTGAATTCCACTTCCTTTTCTAAGTGGGTCACATAGCGGCTTAGAGTGCCTAACATCTCTAAGCTTCTGTCTGCAAAACGGGAAATAACAACAGCAGCAACAACTTCCTCACAGAATTGTCTGTAGGATAAGATAATGACCTTCTTGAAATACATACCTAAAGCTCTTAGCATAGCACCTAGCACATGGTATAATTGTTATTAGGGGGGAAATATTACAAAATATATAGGACAAGAAAAGTGAATAATGTTCCTTTGTGAAGAACACTTGTAAATTAGTAAAAAAAACAAAAACAAAAAAAAGATTAAAACCCCAATTAAAATAAGCAAAGAACATGAACGAACAGTCATACAATAAAAAAAGTTCAAATCACTAATCAACATATCAAAAAATATTCACTGTCACTACGATCAAACACTGGTAGCCCCTTTCAAGGGGTGAGGGATCCAGTCCATCAGGAGTCAGGTCTTTCTCATTTCAACTTCAGGCTACCAAGACTCCAATCCCTTCTCCCACCCAATCTGGCTTAGTTTGAGGCCCCTGATTCTCCAATATTATGATGTCATTCATTGACTTACTAGATTCAAATTATACTTGTCTTCGACAGTTTTTGAATATCCTTTGATATTTTTGACTGTTCAGTCAACAGTAGGACCTTTTGGGCACAAGGCTACAATGTGTAGTGTCTGCGATGATCAGCCAAACTGTCTTGGAATTGAAAGTTGCTTCACAAAGCTTTAGCATCCCCAAAAGGTAAAACTCACAATGTCTGGTGTTCAAAAAAAAAAAAAATTACTGTGCCTAAAAAGAAACAGAAAGACAACCAAAAATGGGAAGGAAGAGTGGAGAATCAGCCAACTGAAACCAACCCAGAAATGATTCAGATAAAGGAATTAGAAAAGAAAGACAATAAAATAGTGGCTTTAACTGCATCCCACACATTCGAAAAAAGCTAGAGAAAAGATGGAATATGTTAGATTAAAAACTAAAAGTATAAGAAACACCCAACTCATACTTCTAGGAATGAAAACTGCAAATTCTGAGATGAAAAGTACTCTGGTTGACATTAATGGCAAATTAGATATTGCAAAAGAAAAATTATTGAACCGGTAGATATAGCAATAGAAACTATCCAAAATGAAACCCGTGGAGAAGCTTTTAAAGATGAGGGCTGGGATGTGTGGCCCAGAGGTAGAGCGCTGGCCTAGCATGCAGAAGGTTCCCCAGCACCACAAACAAACAAAATGAAGCATCATTGAGCTGTGGGGAAACTTAAAGTGGCTCAATATATGTGTAATCAGAGTCCTGGGCAGGCGGGGAGGGCAGGAAAAACATTTTCAATGACCACGGCAGAAACATTTCCAAAATTTAATGTAAACTACAAATCCCTAAATCTAATAAGCTCAACAAACCTCAAACACAGGAAGCATGAAGAAAAGAACACCAAGGCATATCAAAATAAAATTGCTAAAATCATGTGGGAAGAGAAAATCTTAAAAGGAGCCAGAGGAAAAAAATGACACATTTCATACAGAGACAAAGAAAGCCAAGATGAACAATAGACTTGTCATCAGAAATGATGAAAACGCTGAGCTGTGGACCCACCGGCAGAATAGGCCCAGCAACCCGCGGAGGGGCAGAGCCGCCCCCCGCGCCTGCAAGGTAGGCGGACCTGCGACCCACCGGCAGAACAGGCCCAGCGACCTGCCAGTGTGGTAGACACATTGCCCTGGTTGGGGGAGGGGCAGAGCCGCCGCCCGCGCCTGCAAGGTAGGTGGACCTGCTACCCACTGGCAGAACAGGCCCAGCGGCCCGTAGAGGGGCAGAGCCGCCGCCCGCGCCTGCAAGGTAGGAGGACCTGCTACCGACAGGCAGAACAGGCCCAACGGCCTGCCAGCGTGGCAGGCACATTGCCCCAATTGGAGGAGGGGCAGAGCCGCCGCCCGCGCCTGCGAGGGAGACTTTGCAACTATACGAGAGCAATATAAATATATAGGGGGAAAATTAAAAAACACAACAGTTTCACCAAGCAGAAAGAAACGCGAACAGTATGAAAAGACAAGGAAAGAAAGGACCACAAGCAATGCAGGTCAACTCAACGTTAGAAGAGGTAATATTGGCAGCAGATGGAATGTCAGATAAAGAATTCAGGGTATACATGCTTCAGATGATCTGGAGTCTCAAGGAAGACGTTAGACAGCAAAATCAGACAATGAAAGATCACTTCGACAATGAATTACATAAACAAATCCAAGAAGCAAAAGATCAACTATACAGGGAGATAGAGGTTATAAAAAACAAACAGAAATCCTAGAAATGCAGGAAGCAATAAACCAACTTAAAAACTCAATTGAGAATACTACCAGCAGAGTAGAACACTTAGAAGACAGAACATCAGACAATGAAGACAAAGTATTTCAACTTGAAAAGAACATAGACAGCTCAGCAAGACTGTTAAGAAACCATGAGCAGAACATCCAAGAAATATGGGATAACATAAAGAGACCAAACTTAAGAGTCATTGGGATACATGAAGGTATAGAGGTCCAAACCAAAGGAATGAGCAATCTATTCAATGAAATAATACGAGAAAACTTCCCAGACTTGAAGAATGAGACAGAATCCCAAATCCTAGAAGCCTACAGGACGTCGAATGTGCAAAATCATAAGAGATCCACACCTAGACACATTATAATGAAGATGCCCAACATACAGAATAAGGAGAGAATTTTAAAAGCTACAGGAGAAAGGAAGCAGATTACATTTAGGGGTAAGCCAATCAGGATAACAGCTGATCTTTCAACACAGACTCTGAAAGCTAGAAGATCCTGGAATAACATATTTCAAACACTGAAAGAAAATGGGTTCCAACCAAGAATTGTGTATCCAGCAAAATTAAGCTTCAGGATGGAAGATGAAATTAAAACCTTCCACGATAAACAAAAGTTAAAAGAATTTGCAGCTAGAAAACCATCTCTTCAAAACATCCTCGGCAAAACATTACAGGAAGAGGAAATGGAAAATAACAATGAAAACCAACAGTGGGAGGTAGGACACTAAAGGGGGGAAAAATAATCAAAGAGGAAAACAAACCATGTTTAGTAACATAAATAAACAAATATGGCTGGAAGAACAACCCATATCTCAATAATAACCCTAAATGTTAATGGCTTAAACTCACCAATTAAGAGACATAGGCTAGTAGAATGGATCACAAAACAAGACCCAACAATATGCTGCCTACAGGAGACGCATTTGATAGGAAAAGACATACATAGACTGAAGGTGAAAGGTTGGGAAAAATCATATCACTCATATGGGCTTCGGAAACAAGCAGGAGTGTCCATACTCATATCAAATAAAATAGATTTCAAGCCCAAGTTAATCAAAAGGGATAAAGAGGGACATTACATACTGCTTAAGGGAACCATACACCAACAAGACATAACAATCATAAATATATATGCCCCCCAAAATGGTGCAGCTATGTTCATCAAACAAACTCTTCTCAAGTTCAAGAGTCTAATAGACCACCATACAATAATCATGGGAGACTTCAACACACCTCTCTCACCACTGGACAGATCTTTCAAACAAAAGTTGAATAAGGAAACTATAGAACTCAATAACACAATTAATAACCTAGACTTAATTGACATATATAGAATATACGAGCCAACATCAAGCAGTTATACTTTTTTCTCAGCAGCACATGGATCCTTCTCAAAAATAGATCATATATTATGTCACAGGGCAACTCTTAGACAATATAAAGGAGTAGAGATAATACCATGCATCTTATCTGATCATACTGGAATGAAACTGAAAATCAACGATAAAAGAAGGAAGGAAAAATCATGCATCACTTGGAGAATGAACAATAGGTTACTGAATGATCAATGGGTTATAGAAGACATCAAGGAGGAAATTAAAAAATTCTTAGAGATAAATGAAAACACAGACACAACATATTGGAATCTATGGGACACATTGAAAGCAGTTCTAAGAGGAAAATTCATTGCTTGGAGTTCATTCCTTAAAAAAGAAAAAACCAACAAATAAATGATCTCATACTTCATCTCAAAATCCTAGAAAAAGAAGAGAAAAACAACAGCAAAAGAAGTAGAAGGCAAGAAATAATTAAAATCAGAGCTGAAATTAATGAAATCAAAACAAAAGAAACAATTGAAAAAAGTGACAAAACTAAAAGTTGGTTCTTTGAAAAAATAAATAAAATCGACAGACCCTTAGCCATGCTAAGGAAGAGAAGAAGAGAGAGAACTCAAATTACTAGCATACGGGATGAAAAAGGCAATATCACAACAGACACTTCAGAAATACAGAAGATAATCAGAAATTATTTTGAATCCTTATACTCCAATAAATTAGAAGATAGTGAAGGCATAGATAAATTTCTTAAGTCATATGATCTGCCCAGATTGAGTCAGGAGGATATAGACAACCTAAACAGACCAATATCAATTGAGGAAATAGAAGAAACCATCAAAAGACTACCAACTAAGAAAAGCCCAGGACCGGATGGGTATACAGCAGAGTTTTACAAAATCTTTAAAGAGGAACTAATACCAATACTTTCCAAGCTATTTCAGGAAATAGAAAAAGAGGGAGAACTTCCAAATTCATTCTACGAGGCCAACATCACCCTGATTCCCAAACCAGACAAAGACACTTCAAAGAAAGAAAACTACAGACCAATATCTCTAATGAACCTAGATGCAAAAATCCTCAATAAAATTCTGGCGAATTGGATACAAAAACGTATCAAAAAAATTGTGCACCATGATCAAGTAGGATTCATCCCTGAGATGCAAGGCTGGTTCAATATACGGAAATCAATAAATGTTATTCACCACATCAATAGACTTAAAAATAAGAACCATATGATCATCTCGATAGATGCAGAAAAAGCATTCGACAAAGTACAGCATACCTTTATGTTCAAAACTCTAGAAAACTAGGGATAACAGGAACATACCTCAATATTGTAAAAGCAATCTATGCTAAGCCTCAGGCTAGCATCATTCTGAATGGAGAAAAATTGAAGGCATTCCTTCTAAAATCTGGAACAAGACAGGGATGCCCTCTCTCACCACTTCTGTTCAACATAGTTCTCGAAACACTGGCCAGAGCAATTAGACAGATGAAAGAAATTAAAGGCATAAAAATAGGAAAAGAAGAACTTAAATTATCACTATTTGCAGTTGACATGATTCTATACCTAGCAGACCCAAAAGGGTCTACAAAGAAACTATTAGAGCTAATAAATAAATTCAGCAAAGTGGCAGGATATAAAATCAACACACATAAATCAAAGGCATTCCTGTATATCAGCGACAAATCCTCTGAAATGGAAATGAGGACAACCACTCCATTCACAATATCCTCAAAAAAAATGAAATACTTGGGAATCAACCTAACAAAAAAGGTGAAAGACTTATACAATGAAAACTTCAGAACCCTAAAGAGAGAAATAGAAGAAGATCTTAGAAGATGGAAAAATATACCCTGTTCATGGATAGGCAGAACTAACATCATCAAAATGGCGATATTACCAAAAGTTCTCTATAGGTTTAATGCAATGCCAATCAAAATCCCAACGGCATTTCTTGTAGAAATAGATAAAGCAATTATGAAATTCATATGGAAAAATAAAAGACCCAGAATAGCAAAAACAACTCTAAGCAGGAAGTGTGAATCAGGCGGTATAGCGATACCAGACGTCAAACTATACTACAGAGCAATAGTAACAAAAACAGCATGGTACTGATACCAAAACAGGCGGGTGGACCAATGGTACAGAATAGAGGACACAGAAACCAATCCACAAAACTACAACTATCTTATATTTGATAAAGGGGCTAAAAGCATGAAATGGAGGAAGGATAGCATCTTCAACAAATGGTGCTGGGAAAACTGGAAATCCATATGCAACAAAATGAAACTGAATCCCTTTCTCTCGCCATGCACAAAAGTTAACTCAAAATGGATCAAGGAGCTTGATATCAAATCAGAGACACGGCATCTGATACAAGAAAAAGTTGGCTACGATCTACATACTGTGGGGTCGGGCTCCAAATTCCTCAATAGGACACCCATGGCACAAGAGTTAATAACTAGAATCAACAAATGGGACTTATTCAAACTAAAAAGTTTTTTTTCTCAGCAAAAGAAACAATAAGAGAGGCAAATAGGGAGCCTACATCCTGGGAACAAATCTTTACTCCTCACACTTCAGATAGAGCCCTAATATCCAGAGTATACAAAGAACTCAAAAAATTAAACAATAAGAAAATGAATAACCCAATCAACAAATGGGCCAAGGACCTGAACAGACACTTCTCAGAGGAGGACATACAATCAATCAATAAGTACATGAAAAAATGCTCACCATCTCTAGCAGTCAGAGAAATGCAAATCAAAACCACCCTAAGATACCATCTCACTCCAGTAAGATTGGCAGCCATTATGAAGTCAAACAACAACAAGTGCTGGCGAGGATGTGGGGAAAAGGGTACACTTGTACATTGCTGGTGGGACTGCAAATTGGTGCAGCCAATTTGGAAAGCAGTATGGAGATTTCTTGGAAAGCTGGGAATGGAACCACCATTTGACCCAGCTATTCCCCTTCTCGGTCTATTCCCTAAAGACCTAAAAAGAGCATGCTACAGGGACACTGCTACATCGATGTTCATAGCAGCACAATTCACAATAGCAAGACTGTGGGACCAACCTAGATGCCCTTCAATAGACGAATGGATAAAAAAATGTGGCATTTATACACAATGGAGTATTACTCTGCATTAAAAAATGACAAAATCATAGAATTTGCAGGGAAATGGATGGCATTAGAACAGATTATGCTAAGTGAAGCTAGCCAATCCCTAAAAAACAAATGCCAAATGTTTTCTTTGATATAAGGAGAGTAACTAAGAACAGAATTGGGAGGAAGAGCATGAGAAGAAGATTAACATTAAACAGGGGTGAGAGGTGGGAGGGAAAAGGAAAGAGAAGGGAAATTGCATGGAAATGGAAGGAGACCCTCATGGTTATACAAAATTACATACAAGAGGAAGTGAGGGGAAAGGGGGAAAAAAACAAGGGGGAGAAATGAATTACAGTAGATGGGGTAGAGAGAGAAGATGGGAGGGGAGGGGATGGGGGATAGTAGAGGATAGGAAAGGCAGCAGAATACAACAGACACTAGTATAGCAATATGTAAATCAATGGATGTGTAACTGATGTGATGCTGCAATCTGTATATGGGGTAAAAATGGGAGTTCATAACCCACTTGAATCAAAGTGTGAAATATGATATATCAAGAACTATGTAATGTTTTGAACAACCAATAATGAAAATTAAAGGAAAAATAAAAAAAAAAATGCTGAGCTGTGTGTGGTGACAGTGACTCAGGAGGCTAAGGCAGAAAGATTACAAATTTGAGGCCAGCCTTAGCAATTTAGTAAGTCCCTGAGCAAATTAGTGAGACCCTACCTCAAAGTAAAAAGGGCTGGGGATGTGGCTCAGTGGTAAAGCACCTCTGGGTTCAATCCCCAGTACAAAAAAAAAAAAAAAAAAAGAAAAAGGAAAAAAGAAACAACACAAATGAGAAGACAGTGGACAGTGGAGTAACATCAGTTAAGTGACCTGAAAGATACAAAACTTTTTTGTTTTCAGTGTCAGGGATCCAAGCCAGGGCCTCATACATGCTAGGCAAGTGCTCTACCATTGAGCTTCAACACCAGCCCTAAGAAAACCATTTTCAGCCCAGAAGTCTATACTCAAAATTATTTTAAAAAATGAATACAAAGAAGTTCTTCAGAGAAATAAAAATGATATAGATCAGAAACTCATTATTTACACAAAGGAAAAGCATGGGAGAAGGAATAAGTGGAGATCAACCCTTTTCTTTTTCTTTAGACAAGCCAGAATAAAGAGTTTTCTGATATTTACACATCTTTACCTGTGTCACCCTCAAGATGAGAAAAACCACCTGCTGTCCCAGCCCCTCCCCCTCCCATCCTTCAAGACCAGGCTCAATGCTGCCTCCTTCTGGAAATCTTCCCCAATTGCCCGCTGCACCCTCTTCATGCCTCTCTTTGGGTCCTATTATCCATTGCTTTGAGTCCCAAGTGTTTGAGAATTGGCCTCTTCCCTCCCAGTAGCCCATACATTCCAGGAGTGCCCCTTTCTTGTTCTTCCTTATCACCCACAGTTCACACCCACACTGCCTATATTAGGAACTGAATGTTTGCTACATGTACTTAAATTTTACTAGGATAATAAAAGATTTGTTTAAAAAATGTTTTTATTAGTGCATTATAGTTCTATATAATAGTGGGTTTCATTTGATACATAATCATACATGCATGGGATGTCATTTGCTCCATTTCAGTCCCCAATACCTCCTCTTTCTCTCTTCCTCTTTCCTCCTGTTCCCCTTCCTCTACTCCATTGGTCTTCCTTCTATTAATTTATTGTTTTTAAATAATCCTTCATAGGTATACATAAAGGTGAAATTCACTGTGATATATTCATATATGTACACAGCATAATTTGTTTAAACCTTTTTTCAAGAATTTTTTTTCCTTGGTATGGGGATGGAACCCCAGGGTGCTTAACCACTGAGCTACATTCCCAGCCCTTTTTATTTTTCATTTTAAGACAGGGTCTTACTAAGTTGCTTAGGGCTCACTAAATTGCTGAGGCTGGATTTGAACTGGTGATCCTCCTGCCTCAGCCTCCCAAGCCACTGGGATTACAGGTGTGCATCATTGCGCCTGGTGTCTTCAAGACATTTATGACTGATTTAAAAGTATTTATTCATAACCAAACACTTGATGAGCCAGGCCCTATGCTTTTCGAAGTAAAACAAAATTTCTGGGTACAAAAGACTCACAATAGAGTTAGTTGATTTAATTTGGTTGCTTAAAAAGCTTTTATTTTTTCCAAGCTGTCTAGGTTTAATGAGGATAAGGCGGACTCTTGTTAGCCTCTCTGTGTCCAGCTAACCAAAGAGAGGATGTTCAGCTTCTCCACAGTTTCCTGAGAGACCCACTCCCAGCCAAAGTATGAAGCTAACTCTTTGACATCCTCACTTGGACTTCTAAAGAAAATATCAATGTTCCAAAACTGAACTCTTGATCTTCTCCCCAAAGTTATTCCATCTGTGTTTTTGCCATCTCAATTAATGGTAATTCTTTTATTGTCCAGCCACTAATACTGGAGTTACTTAATCCCCCCCTCACCACACCCACCCAACCCCCCCCCCCCCCCACATACACATCCCACATTTAAACTGTCAGCTCAAGCCTCAGGCATTTCTAGACAAGCTGTCTACTTTATCTTCTCTACTGCTACCACCTGGTCTAAGCTACCAATGTCTTTCACCTAAATGACTGATAGCTGTCAAACCTGCCCTACTTCTCCCCAACCTGCCCACACACAGAGAAATTCTCATTACAGAGAAATCAGAGTCATTCTTCTTTCTTTTTGAAATTTGTTCTGTTAGTTAGACATGACAGTAGAATGCATTCCGACACATCCTACATAAATGAGTCTAACTTCCCATTCGTCTGGTTGTACATGATGTTCAGAGTCATTCTTTGTCACTGGTCTTCCCCACGTCCTCCAAAGACTTCTCATAATAGCCAGTGTTCTAACAATAGCCTTCGAAGCCCTTGTTCATGAACTGGTCCCTGTTCTTCCTTCCCTCAATCATCTTTCTGACCTTTTTCCCTACTACTCTCTTTTTCACTCACTCCACTCCAGTCTCCTTGCTGTTCCCTGAGCTCTCTAGACGCTTTCCAACTCGGGCCTTTGCACTTACTGTTTCTTCTGCCCAAATGACCCTTCCCCAGAAATGGACACGGCTGACTCCCTCAAGTCTTTGCTCAACTGTTACCTGCTCAGTGTGGCCCTTCCCCAGCCACACTGCTTAGAATTACATCTTCCTATCCTTCTCTCTCATTCCCTCCCCTGCTTTATAGTTGTCCGCAGTGCTTATCACCTTCTAATATTGTAAATAATCTACTAACTTACTTTGTTTTTCTGTCTGTTCTTTACCTCCCCCAGAACATAAACTCCAAGAGATCAGAGATTTGTATGTTTTGTTCATATTGTTTTTTGTGCATCCACAATAGTGCCTGGGACACAAGAGGAGCTCAGTGATGACATGTGGGATGAATGAATGAATCTTTCACAGATCTCTAAGTCAGTTTTACCAAAACCTATGTCATCTCCTATGTGGTGGGTAGCATGAATTCCTAGGAAACAATTTTGAAAATGCTCCAGGATCCACCTCCAAAACTTTTAAAATGGCAAGAAACCATATACCAGAGTTTTTTTTTTCCTTGTTGAGTTGTAGATAACTCTGTCAGGAGGTATTTATCAAATACCTTACTAGAGGCACAGTGAAGAACTGTGAGAAATATTTAAAGAGACAAGGTGACTGATGGTAAAATTAGAGACAAAGAAATACAGACACAAATACATGCACAAAGTTTCAGTTTACGATATAAACATATAAGTGCAGAAGTTAGGGTAGGAAGAGATGAGTGTTTTGAAATGAGCTGAGAATCACTTGTATCTCCCAGGCCTCTAAAGGAGCTTCTGAAGCAAGAGGGCCCTGGAACACTGTTTCACTCACCACTGATAACAGTGTTTTGTGCTCACATTGTCCCTTTCAACAAGCATCTTCAGATAATTTCTGATTTTTATCCAAGCATTCTTATCCTCACCCAATAGTCAGAAAAGTGTGCATAAACCATATTTAAGCAACTTGTTTGATGTTGAGAGGAATGGACAGAGAAGGAAACCATTATCCCCAAACCCTGCTCTGTAGCTTTCTTTGTGCACAGCAAAAACATTTGTGAAGATGTTTTATCAACCTACTCAGCTCCTCTCCCCAAGCATAGGAACATCTACAAGTGGCTACTCCAGAAAACATGTGGATGAGGTCCTCCGGGATGTAGTGAGATGCTCACCCACAAAACAGTTGTTGATGTGTTAGTGTCAGAACAGGGGCTGTCAGGGACCTTTGGTCTAACAAGCATGCAGATTCAGTCAATGAAAGAATGAGTGTGTAAGTTCATGTTGGATTTAAAGGATAAAAATATTTTCAAATTATGCTCAGTATAATTAACCTTTCTAAATCTAATATCCAAAATACATTTTTTTTAGACCCATGAACCATCAGAAAAACTATCTGGAAAACAGGATTTTTTCTAGAGGTCTCTGTGTTGCCCCAATTGCCTGAGATTCCATACTGGGGATAGAACCCAGGGGTGCACTACCACTGAGCTACATCCCCAGCCCTTTAAAAATTTTTTTTTTTTGCATAGGGAAGAGAGATGGGAGGGAAAAGGAGGGAGAATGGGAATTGCATGGAAGAGGGAAGGAGACCCCCTTTGTTATACAGTATACAGGTATGACGATATGAGGGGAAAAAACGAAAGAAAAGTGGGGCACACTAGATTGGGTAGAGAGAAGTGATGGGAGGGGAGGGGAGGGGAAGGGGGGAATGGAAGGACAGCAGAATAAAATAGACATTATTATTGCTGTGGGTATGCACGTGACTGCATGACCAATGTGATTCTGTAACCTGTACACTCAGAAAAATGAGAAATTAGATCCCATCTGATTCAAATGTATGATATGTCAAGATCATTGTACTGTCATGTGTAACTAATTAAAACAAATTTAAAAAAATGGAAAAAAAATTTTTTTTGCTAAGTTGCCCAGGATGGCAACTTGATCCTCCTGCCTCAGTCTCCTGAGTAGCTGAGATTATGGGCGTGGCCACCGTGCCCAGCTGCCTTCCCCTTTTTAGATTGTAAAGACTTCTCTCATGGAGAAGACAGAGTTCTCCTTGGGAGTAAGCTGCTTTCCCTTCCTTGAATACTCTTTCTTGGTTTTCTTCCCTCTTTTCTTTCTTTTCATGTCATATTCAGTCCCTAAACACAGTCAGCACCCTAACTTCCAATCCATTTCCATGTTTCCTCTTCTCTGTCCATGACACTGCTATCCCTCTCCGTTTTGAACAGATCTGGCCCATGTGGCCCTTTTCCTTAAGTCCAATGAGTTACCAAGGTCAATTCATTCTTCTCTCTTTTTACTTCCAGGATATAGTCGTGCTGTGCTGTCTCCATTCCCAATGCCTCCACCTTAGCCAGACAGGAATCATTTCTTGCCTGCATTAATGAAATAACTTCCTAACTTTCTTCTTGCCTTCAGGCTTCCCCACTGCAGTCTTTCCAGACCACCAGGTCTGTCCTCCTATAAAACCACATTCTTTACAACTTTCCTCTTTTTTTTTTATTGGTTGTTCAAAACATTACAAAGCTCTTGACATATCATATTTCATACATTAGATTCAAGTTGGTTATGAACTCCCAATTTTACCCCAAATACAGATTGCAGAATCACATCGGTTACACAGGGTCAACAGTGGCTCACCAGTTCATTCTGAATTTAGTTCTAGTTTAAGAAGACATTCTCCCCATGACTTGCTCCATTTTTATCCCAGTCCCTAGACCTCTCAAGTTTTGACTGCACTGGGAATGATTCACCCTCCTTGCTTAATCTCAACATTGCTCATTCAAGGGTAGTCTCTTGAAACCGGCCTCCATCACCTGAGAGAGGATTGATTTCCTCTCTTCTTGACACATCACATAATACACTGTAAAGGATTTTTCCCCAAAGTTCTTCTTGTTCAGAGAATTTGATACCAACGTCTTCAAGGACTGCTTTTGGGGAGAGATGGCATTTTCTATCTTTGTTTTTTGGTTTTGTGGTGCTGGGGATCAAACCCAGGGCCTCACAAATGCTAAGCATGTGCTGTATCACTGAGTCATGCCCCTAGCCCCATTTTCTGCTGTTTACTGAAAAGGATTCCAGATTCTGCTTACTCACTTGCTCAAATGAAAAAAAAATGGAGAATTATTTTGTGGTCACCAGCTCAATATTTTAGCTAGGGTACAGTTATCCATAATTCATTTCTAGAACTTCACAGTTTTTATATCTATCCCAGGCAGAGCCCTCAAGGTCCCCAGCACTTTGTCAAGCACAGGATACTTTTTCTGAGTGGCAGATGAAGGGGTTACTCTATTATTGCATTAAGAACAAACTCCACAAATTGCATTTTGAATGATCTTTAGTTGGCATTGTTACTTTAACTCTACCTTTCAGTAAAGAAAATTCAGTGTTGAACTTTAGTTAACTTGAAGCAAATTATATCTATTTAAAACATAGAGCTGTTAAAACTCAAAGATCTACATAAAAGCAACTGATGGGCTGAAAAATGCTCCTTTTATAGCTGAATCACAACCTAAAAGCTTCAGCTTGTTTCATATAACATGACCTTTAGTCTGTAGATAAAATGAATGCAAATTAAGCTTGAATGTCAACTAGATTTGGCCAAGGATTTCTTTGGTGGTGGTGGGGTGGCGGGGAGTTTGAGGAATGTAGAGAGAGAAAAAAATGAATGTCTTTTTTTTTTTTTAATCACATAAGTTTTTTTTTTTTTAAATCAAATTGAGTATTGTTCTGATAGTTCCCATATAGGGAGAACTGGAGAACACAGACCCCGCCCCTAAGAAGTAAATTGTTTTACTTTCTTGGAAGTTGTTTTGCTTTGCTTTTCACTTCCATTTTCTCAATTTTTCCAAATGAAAGCTTACATACAAAAACAATTTTTTTTTCAGGAATGCCACCAACAGGAATCAGTGGAAGTTAACAGAATTTAACAACAGCTAAGCTAGTCAGGAAGCGGGGGAAGATCACTCCTTTTCAGTGGTGCCACCCCTCATCAACAGCGGTGGACAGGGCGGTGGGGAGCTGGAAATCCTGAACCACTGAAGAAGCCCTGCTACCATCTCAAGAGTCACTCTGTCTCACTGTCATTGATGAGATGATTTAGTTGGTGTAATACCAATCCTCCATGAGCTAAGATATTATCCCAAGGCAGCAGCTGATAAGAGCAGAGACAACAGACGACCAGGCACTCCAAAGGAACTGGAAACAGAAAACACAGATACAAGAGGCGAGAGCATGGGGCAAGAAGGACCGACAAATAATAGTGATTGCCATGGGCTGAATGTTTTTTGTGGCCTTGAAACTCACATGTTGAAACCTAATCACCCCAGATAGTGCCTCATTTTAAAAATAGCAACCAACACTTAGTGAGAACCTGACCTCTACTATACTACATGTTTTAAACCTCCTAACAACCCTATGAGGTCTTACTGATGAGGAAATAGAAGGTTGGAGAAGTTAAAAGACGGCCAAAGGCCACCCAGCCATCAACCTGTGGGACCAGGAGGTGAATCCGTCTGATTCCTGGTCCACGGTGCTCACCACCTCAGACTTCAGACAAGGACCAGGGAGAGAATCTAACTGGGAACTTAATAATGAAGAATGGATGCCAGGTTGTTCTACTTTAGGGCAGCCACACAAAGGCTGAAGGTACAGCAGAGCCAGGTGGAGGGGAGGTTGGGCCTGCCACAGAGAGATCCTGAGACAAGGGTGTCGGGAGCACCTGTGATCGAGAAGGTTCTGCTACTCCTTCAGAAAGGGCCCTTCACCCAAGGATCCCTCAGTCTATGGTTTAGTATGCAGCACCTCTCAATGATGGGGTCTGTGGGGGTCTGCTGTTTCCCTAGAGCAGAGAGGCACTTTCTAGGGATCATGTGGCTTTGGGTTCCACAACAAAAATCCAGTTTCTCCTCTGCCTGGTGGCAGTGAAGGTAGAGTAAGAGCCAGGGAGTCAGTGAGCATGAAGATGAGAGCAGATAATTCAGTGGGCTCCAGAGGCCCCATCCTGCTCAGGCCACAAGGGCTCTGCAGGCTTGTTCCTTCTGCCTTCACCTCTGCTACCTTGGCTGGCAAAAGACTAGAGTTTTTTTTTTTTTTGGTCCTGGGAATTAAACCCCAGGTGCTTTGCTTTTGAGCTATAGCCCCAGCTCATTTTATTTTTTTATTTTGAAACAGGGTTTTGCCAAGTTGTTGAGGCTGGCCATGAACTTGTGATCCTCCTGCCTCAGCCTACCTAGTCACTGGGTTTATAGGTGTGGCTACCACGTATAACTGAGACCAGGGTCTTTTTGATAGGGCTGGGATCTGGGAGCAGGTCCAGATGGTTTCATGCCATCAACATGACCCACCGTGTTCCCATGGTTCCAGATGCTGTCTTGACCCACTTGTTTCTTACATATGCCCATAGAGAATCATGATAATCATATGTAGTCATCCCTCAGTATCTGACAAGGATTGGTTTCACAACCCACCCCCCATACCCAAATCTAGAGACGCTCATGTTCATTATGTAAAATGGCATAGCATTTGTATACAGACTAAGCACCTTTTTCTGTATACTTGAAATCATTTCTTGTAATACCTAAAATAATATGAATGCTATCTAAATAGTGTTGTATTATTTAGAAATAATGACAAGAAAATAGTCTATACATGTTGAGCACAGATGTAAATAAAAAATTTTTTTTAAATGAGGTAACTTTATTTTTTTATGTGGTACTGAGGATTGAACTCAGGGCCTCACATGTGCTAGGCAAGCACTCTACCACTGAGCCACAACCCCAGCCCACAGATGCATTTTTTTTAAAATATTTTTTTTTAGTTGTAGAGGGACACAATATCTTTTTTTAAAAAATTTATTTATTTGTATGTGGCGCTGAGAATTGAACCCAGGGCCTCAAGCATGTGAGTCAAGCGCTCTACCATTGAGCCACAATCCCAGCCCCACAGATACAATTTTTAAAAAACATTTTCCATCTGTGGTTGGTTGAATCTGTGGATGAATATGGATGACTAACGTTATCTATAGGAAATGTTTTGTTTGTATACATGTGAAGCATGTACGGTAAAGTGTCTGAAGGATGGAGCTAAAAGGCCAGCTCTCTCCTGTCTTCCTCCATGTACATCATTCCCTGAGACAAGAGTTTATGGACACATTCACTGTACCAAGACCACTGGGCACAATCTTAGCAGAAACATAGCTTTAAGTTCTTCCCCACCATTGATTGATACCTAGAGATGGCATCTGACATACAATCAGCTGCACAATGTCATGTGCTCAGAATATACTGTCCTGGCATCCCAAGTCCATGGGTACATTCTGCTTTGAAGAAGGACATGGAAACCCAAGTCCCAGGCTCTCTGTGTGGTTTTACAGCTTTGGATACCCTTTCTTCAATGTCCTTCTGTATTAGGCTTCTAATTTCTAATCTGGGCCTTCTTCATACTGCAGGACTTAGGGACACAAGCTGTCTTCTTCAATTAAAGAGAACAGAATTTGAAAGAGGCCTGCATTTGAGATTAGTGGGTGGTTAAAAGCTGCCCTCAAATTGACTGCTCTTGACTGTGAAGCTAGTAGTGTGGCTCAGCCTTACAGCCTCCATCCAAGAAGATTCAGGATCCTGAATGCAGTCTCCTTGGGGGAGGTCTTATATCCCGGATTTAACCAAAGCTGAACAACCCTGATTTAGTAGTCTTGGGCTCTCCAGAGTATTAACCCTAGTGCTGTTGCTCCACAGTCTATGTGGGAGGTCAGATAACTTTCTCTAAAGGATCAGACAGATAATGTTTTAAGCTCTGTGGGCCGCTTGGTCACTGTTGGAACTATTCAATTCTGAAGCTGTTATGCAGGAGCAGCCACAGACAGTAAGTTAACAAATAGCAGTGATTATATCCCAATAAAACTTTATTTATGGTTACTGAAATTTGAATTTCATGTATTGTTCATATGGAATGAAATATTTTTATTCTTTTGACCCCCCACCCCACACACAGCTTTTGAAATGTAAAACCATTCTTTCTTCATGCACTGTACAAAAACAAGACCTGAGCTGGATTTGGCCTATAGACCATAGTTTTCTGATCCCTGGTCTAAATCTTCAACTTTCATACCATTTGGAAGTATATAGTCCAAGGAGGTGGGAAAGGGAGGTAAACCTTGGCACAGCTAATTTAGGGATATAGAGCACCCAAGCAAGCAGGAGTTGTTACTAGAGGCAATGTGATTCCCACCACCTCCCATGAACAACAGAATTTGTAGATTCACATGAGTGTACTATATAACAGTCATCATGAAAAGCCTTTGTTTGAAACAATTATGTGTTACACTTAGTCCAGCTAGAATCTCCTCCTTGCATGATTTTGAAAAAACACAGGGACAGGAAATTTCCACTAAAGTTTTTTGGTGGTGCTGGGGATTGAACCCAGGGCCTTGTGCATGGGAGGCAAGCACTCTACCAACTGAGCTATATCCCCAGCCCCATGGAATGGACTTTTAAAAGCAGAAAAGGAAACAAAACCAAACCCAAACCACACCAAATACAAAAGTATCATTTCTATCTCAACCAGTAATAGCAATAGTAACCGTGACATAGTTACCTCTTACTTTTCAGATTCCGACTGGTAAATAACATGGTTGTGGTCAAGCTAAATAAAGCCAGTTTTGTTCAAAATTCATGATTATGAGATGAGACTGCTACAAACTCATGACTGCACGTCCTAACAGGGCCTCTAACAATGTGAATGTTGTTCAACCAACTCAGTGTCAGCCAATTAAAAAATTTTTTTCTTTTGCATTGCTGTCAATATTTGAAAGTTGAGAGATATCACATGAAAAGTCAGAGGTTCTTTTTTTTTTTTTTTACTTCTCTTGACAAAAATACCATGATCAGGCACACTAGGCTCTGGTTTTTGTGTAGCAACCCTCAGTGAGCACTTCCTCTTTAGATAGATCATCTGAACCTGCTCTAGTTTGGATGCATCCTCTGAAGGTCTGCACTTTGGAAACCCAATCCTAAAATTCACATTGTTAACAGCATTTGGAGGTGGGGCCTTTGGGACATAGTTAGGATTAGATGGGGTCATGAGGGTGGGGTCCACATGATGGCATTAGTGGCTTTATAATAAGAGGAAGAGAGATCTGAGCTAACAAGCTAGCTCTGTTTCACTGTGGTGCCTCTGCTATGCTATCATGCAGCAGTAGAACCCTTACCAGATGCTTGTGTCATGCTCTGGGACCTCCCAGACTGAAGAACCATAAGCCCAATAAAAATTTATTCTTCATAAATCACCTAGCATCCAGTATTTTGTTATAGCAACAGAAACAGACAAAGACAGAACCTGAGGTTGGTAAAATCTCTATCATGCCTAGTAGCAGCTGCCATGTAACTGGGGCTTATGAGCCTTTTTTTACTCATATTAAGAAGAATAGCACAGTCACATGGTTCAAAAGTCAAAAACAATACAAAAAGCTATACAGTGAAAGGCTCATTCCCACTCTCCATAAGTAAGCACTTTTATTAGTTCATTTATTTTTCTCCTTCTTGCTTATACAAGATGATGTAATATACATTTTTCTCTGCTTTGCTTTCTTCACTGACAATATATCCTGGAGATTGTGCTAAATGGTACATAGAAAATTTCCTCATTCTTGTTTTACAGCTACCTAGTAGTAGGTGTATAGATCAGATTATTTAACTACTCCTAGATTGATGGCCATGGTTATTTACAGACTTATGCTTTCACAGATATTCTGCAATGAATGACAACATACATGTGTCATTCATAGGTGAGAAAGTCAATTGTGCAGGATAAATTCTCATGAGTGAGATTGCTGGGTCGAAGGATAAATACATCTGTAATTTTTCTAGATTTTACCAAATTGCTTTCTGTTTGGGTTGTACCATTCTGTATTCCAAACATCAGTGTAAGAGTATGTCTATCTCCCTTCAGCTTCCTCAATAGAGCCTACTGTAAAACCTTGGTAGTTTTGTCATTGTGACAAGTAAAGATTATACTTCAGGGTAGTTGTGATTTGTATTTTTAAATTAAAAATATATTTCCATGTGTTTACAAGATAGTTATATTTCTTTTCCTGGGAAATATGTATTCCATTTTCATACTGGATTCATATTTCTGCTGCTGATTTTCATATTAAATTCTTGGGGTTTTTTTGGCATCAACTTTTAGGAGAGCTACATATTAGGAAGACTATGTAGCTACGTTATGTGCTCCAAATACTATTGCTTGCTTGTCATTTACTTTTGCCTTTGAGGTATTTATGTTGTTGTTTGCCATGTAAAAGTTTTGTTGAGATTTCATGTGTTTTTAAAATTTATTTCTTTATTGTTTGTGTCTGGCTTTTGAATTACAGTTTGAATGAAGACCTTTGCAATTCAAGATTAAAAATGAACTTGTTCATATTTTCTTTCAGTAATTTTAGTTTCATTTTTTAAAAATGTGTATCTTTGATCCACTTAGGGCTTGTTGTGTTGCACACTGTGGGAACAGAACCATGCTTTTCTAACTTTTGCTTTTCCCAGAGGGCTTGCCTTTAGTCTCAATATCACTTCTTTTATTTTTAGGCACCAGAGATTGAACTCAGGGGCCCTCAACCACTAAGCCACATCTCCAGCCCTATTTTGTATTTTATTTAGAGACAGGGTCTCACTGAATTGCTTAGTGCCTCACTTTTTGCTGAGGCTGGCTTTGAACTCAAGATCCTCCAGTCTCAGCCTCCTAAGCAGCTGGGATCACAAGGAATGCGCCATGGAGCCCAGCTCAATATCACTTCTTAACTCCATCCTTCCCCCATGATATGAGGTGCTATCTTTGACAGGTACTAAATTGACATAATATATTTAGAACTACTTAGGAACTTTCTATTTTTTTCTCATTGGTCTGTCTATTCATATCTCATACTGTTTTAATGAATCAGGCTTTAATTATATTTTAACAACTAGTAGTGAGTCCTCCTCATTCCTCTTCTTTTATAGTCATTTCCTTGCAATGCAGGTTTGGTGACTTTACTTTTCCATGTACACTTCAGAATCAGCTTGTCTATTCCTGGGAAGTGGGGGTAGATGGAGAGACTATCGGTATTTTTATGTTGGAATAATATTAGATTGATAAACTAACTTAAGGAGAATTAACTTAATATGATGCTAAAAGTCCTACTACAAAAGATGTTTCTTTCCATTTATTTGAATCTTTTGTGATCTTTCAGAGTAGTCCCCCAGCCCTTTCTCTCCTGGCCCCAGCCCTTTCTTCATTCCAAAGATATAGATATAGATACATACACAAGTTTTTGCACATCTTTTCTTCTGTTATATCTTTGTATAAGAAGTCTATCAGGAGCTGGGGATGTGGCTCAAGCGGTAATGCGCTCGCCTGGCATGCGCGGGGTGCTGGGTTCGATCCTCAGCACCACATACAAATAAAATAAAGATGTGTCCACCGAAAACTGAAAAATAAATATTAAAGAATTCTCTCTCTCTCTCTCTCTCCTCTCTCTCTTATCTTAAAGAAGAAAAAAAAGAAGTCTATCAATTTCTTTGTATTATTTTTTATATCTTACTTCCCACTGAATTCTGTTTTTGTTTGAAATAGCTTATCATGACATTCCCTTGGGTTTCTCTTGGTTTGATCTGAATATAGCCAGACTTTTGCTTCCTTACTTCCTTTGCCTCATTGCTTTGGCTAATCCTTCTAGGACAATTTGAGATACTAATAGTGACAGTGGGCATCCCTGTCTTAACAGTGACTACTAGGACCATCTCCAGAATTTCTCTGTTAAGTGCAAAGCTGGTTTTGGGGAGTGAGAGATATAAACTGTATTTTATCCATGATTCCCATTATATTGCATATTTTAAAAATCAAGCATAAGTGTTAAATTTTGTCAAATGTGCCTTTTTAGTGTCTGATAGCTGTTGAGCCTTTTTTGAATAAATCATTGGGATTTGCAACTGCTACTTTAAAATAGTAAGATTGTTTTTCTTGTTAGGTGCTCAGCATTTTGAACAATGCCCTGGGTATAGAAATATATGGTCCCCCAGAGCAGTGATTATTGTGGCTACACATTTACCAACCTCATGGTGTTACATCTTCTATGTTTGATTAATTTGATTTTTGTCAAACACTTTCTGGATGTTCTAGATTTGGGGCAAGAAAGATAGGATGATAAAACTATCAGAATATCAGTACAGGTATGATATGAAGAAGGGGATGAAAGAGAGTATCTGCTGGGAAGAAAAGCTAGAAAAAAATATAAAGATTTGGGAGAAAGAAAGATTCAAGAGAAGCAGCAGAATCTTACCTCCTCCTTACCCCTCACCAGATCCTGGGTCCCATTTCTGGCCTGGCTTATTGCTTCCTAGGCCTCATCCACTGCCACTTTTAATATTTTTCCTCCAAAGTACCCACTTGCTTTTTAAAGTCTTAATATGCTTGGCTGTACCAAATTAACTGTACTTCAGTAAAAATTAATTATCATGCCTCTTTAAAAGTCATTTACAGCTGCCAACCAGCTTCTGGTCAGAATGTGCTGATCAGAATTACCATGCTGAGGAAGGTACTTTCAGCCAAAAGCACAAAAAATATGAAGTGTCAGTCAGCTTGAGGAGGCTTAACTTGGATAAACAAACCATTTTGGAAGGATTTTCAAAACACTGATATTAGTCTGTGTAGAGCTTATTTCTTTGTTCCTAGATCTTTAAGGACATAGGACCTCAGGGTGAGGGCCTCGGGTCTCACTCTCATTTAAGTTCTGGTGCTCTATAACAAGGCAAGAGGAAGTTGTAGACTTCAACCATGAGAAATGTGCATGACTACCTCCATGATATATTCTAGATTCTTCTCTTACAACTTCTCTACTAGAGGTGCCCAGTGATTTTTTTTAAATTGTTCTCATGTGAATAATTCTTTGTTCTGAGAAAAGCAGATAGTAAACATGAGCAAATTTGAAAAGATGAATGGTGAGAATATTGCTATAACAATTGCGTT
Source organism: Marmota monax (assembly GCF_021218885.2). NCBI lineage: Eukaryota > Metazoa > Chordata > Mammalia > Rodentia > Sciuridae > Marmota > Marmota monax. Next base: position 52,382,142 of record NW_026693777.1, on the reverse strand, counting down.
TTAATGAACTTCCAGGTGATTTCTAAACCACTGACCCAGAACTACCCTCAGGAGGACAGTCAGCAGCATTACATTGCCTTCTCCTGGCCTCTGGGCAAGTCCCTCAGTGGCTGGAAAAGATCAAAACACACAAGCTGCAGGTGAGGAACATGCTGATGATGATCTACAAATGCTTCCCAGCTTGATGATTGCGATGTTTCTGCTCTCTACTCTGTAAGAGCTGGTGATGGCTCTCCTAGATCACCTAGAATTAAATCTACCTTTCGGGTTGACTCTGAAAGGAGTCTCTCCATTTTCTTGTGTTAGTGATTGAACAGGTGACAATTTGGTTATTAAAGTCTTTACCTTAAACACAGGATTAAAAATATAAAATGTTGATGCTCACATGTATTTCTCTTTGAAGGTTTCAAAAAACACCTAAAATGCAGGGTCAAGAGCCAAGAGAGAGGAAAGGTAAATTCCCCTAAGAAGTCTTCATTTTACAGCTCTTTTTTGAAATTTTTGCTTAGGCTCAGATTTTTAAATGAGTTAAAAAAATAAATGAAGCTAGGAATGGAAAATTTGATCTCTCTCAAAAGATTTATTTGAAGTGTGTATTACTTGTAGTTTTAAAAGCAGTCAAGCTCACATAAGATATTTAGCAGCTTTTATGATAACAGATGCTTTAAGTGGATTTCTTTTCAAATACCTAGGATTCTGAATTATGGATTACTTGAAGTGACAACTGAAATCTTCCTAATTATAAAGTGAAACAAGATCGGAGCTATTCTAATGGATAATGAGGTGGAATGGGGAACTGCAATATGATCTAAATATATTTGTTAAAGAATTATTGAATTAAATAAGCAGGGCTGGGGCTGTAGCTCAGTAGTAGAGCGCTTGCCTAGCATGCTTGAGGCACTGGGTTTGATCCTCAGCACCACATAAATATCAAATGAAAACATTGTGTCCACCTATAACTAAAAAATAAAATATTAAAAAAAAGAAATAAGCAAAAGCAAAGAAACTTAAAGCTGGAAAAATGATTTGGGTGGGGGCTTCGTTTTAAAGACTTTCTTTAGAACAGTGTGTTATAATTCTTGGGGGTGGGGAGAGGGAGAGAGGCAGGGAGAGATGGAGAGAGAAGTAGGGCCCCTTTGAAAATGTAATGAAAAACAATGAACCCTTCCCCAGGAGGGTAAGGTACCATCACACACACACTGGCAAGTTTCTGGAGTTCCATAGATTCTCTGGAGCTCACACAAAGGGCAATCCTCAGGCCCCACATTAAGAACCTCAACATTGCCAGTGCTTTTAAAGAAACATTGCTCCGTATTGATTTCTTCCGTTTGGAACAGCTTGAGATCCAAGAGCAACTTTCTCAGCATCTAGGTCCCAAGGCAGTAAAATCAGGGCTGACTTTTACTTAAACGGAGACAATTAAATTAGGTAGACAATTTCGTGGGGTCAAGCGGAGGTCAAGTGAAAAGCTGGACCACTAGACTGTGCCAGGGAAAGAAGCCTTTTATTAAAGATGCCTGAGCTATTTCAGAAAGGTCGCCTCCATCTTTCAGAGAGACCCTGACACAGGCGAGTGGCACAGGCAGATCCCTGAGACCTCTGTGGCTCCGTTCATATCAGGAGGCAAAAACTGTCCTAAGTTGGGAAGGAAAAGAGAATCCATTCACCTGAAGACTCACATGATGCCAGACGTGGAAGAGACTTGCCCGTCACCCCTTCCCCGACAGATGAGGAAACTGATCCCAGAAGGGTTAAGGTGACCTCCCTAGCCACACTCACGCCCAAGGACCTCCCCACAGCACTTCGCCTCCCTTTTCCCCACACCTCCCGAGGTTCTGCCCGGCGGGGGCGCCACCGGGAGACGAGCCCCCGCCTACCGGCACCATGGAGTAAGTCATCATCATCAGCATGTCCTGGCTTTCTGTGCGGATGTGCTGTGCTGGCTCCCCACGATGGCTGCGCTTGTTGCGCGCCGCGCTCGCGGGGTCCGGGGGTGGCGCTGGCGCACGGCGCGGCGCGCGGCTCAACTCCGCCAAGAAGGCACGCAGGGCACTGTCCTCGCGTTGCTCCTGGCCGCGCTGCGCCTCCAGCTTCCGCAGCGCAGCGCTCAGGCCGCGCCACTGGCACAGCGCGAACACCGTTCCTGCCGCATTGAGCACAGAGAGCAATGCCACCGCTGCCAGGGCGCCACGCAGTCCCCAGCCTGCTGCCCGGTGTCCTTGCTCGGCGCCTGGGGCCATGTCTGTGAGCCTCGGGCTAGGCAGGGCAGGGTTGGGTCCCCTCCCGCAGGGCAGTCTTTATACCCTTCGCCTGCCTCCAGCAAACCGTGGGCTGGTGGCAGCGCTGTGAGTCACGCCGCTCTTCCGCGGGGTTGGCGAGGCGGGCTGGGGACTGTATAGGTGGCGCCGGAGCAGCCCGAAGGGACAGGCGTGCAGCAAGGGGGTGAGAAGCTAGTGGAGACAGCCCGCGGAGGAGGGGCGGGCAAGGCTCGCATTCCCAGAGCCTGGCCGGCCAAGCAAACCAGCAAACTGGACTCTCCTTTTTTCCCCCCTGTATAACCAGTGGGCATTGTCATGACCCAGACGGGCACAGCGAGGGTCAGACTGAGGGGGAAGGCAGGAATTCTTAAGGCCTGAGAAGTCTCTAGATTGCATCCCATTCCCCCTACACTGCCTTCTTTGGATGAAATGATCAGCATGTCCAGATGCCAAGGCAGAAGTCCACTGTCCCTGGGAGGTTTACTGCTGGACCCAGCACCAGGATGCCCGTCACCCCTCTCCAAGGACATGGGGCCTCATGTAACCACTGAAGATTCTAAGATCTTTCCCCTGGAAGGGCATGGTTGAGGACAAGGAGACAGTTGGTGTTACAGGGTTAAAAAGGCTACTGTCAGAACCAGGAAGCCCAGACCTGCCTGGCAAGCAGGACTTATCCCAAAGGGTGATTTCCAAGATTTGACAAGCCAAGAATTCTCCCATGAGACCCATATCTGGGAGGCAGAGAGCTATGAGGAAAAAATGAAGCGTCAGGAGACCCTTTTCCATCACCGCTGAGGTGGGGGTGGGGCAGTTGAGAATATCCCAAGACTATACTGAACTTCTTTCTGGCTTAAGGGCTGGAGAGCCTGGTTCAGGTTGGAACCTTACTTAGCCCTGTGGTTGTTCCATGCTTATTACCTTTTCAGGACACCTTCACTTTCTTGTTAGCGCAGCCACTTGTTCTGCTTCAAGGGCCACTGTTCCTTAGTCATTTCTGAGCCTCCTGAAAGGACCTAGTCACTCACCATGTTTCTCTGCTTCTTCCAGAATAGTAATGCTTTGCTGGGACCCTGGGGCCTATAGGAGGCCCTGGTCATATGCGAAGACCCAACCAGAAGCTTAGATTGCTATTTTCATAGTAGATAACCCAAGAAGGAGATGGCTGCTGCGTCATCAAGCCACCTGGCATAGTCAGGGAAAATGGACTTCTAGCAGGGGGCCATGGTTGTTTCAGCCAGTGCTGGAGGAAGAACAGCAGGGTAATGGGTAGGAGGTAAGCATCTTTTGATTTAACAGTGGAGCTCTGTAACCATCTACTCCTCAAAGATTTGCACACCTACAGGTAGGCTTTGTGGCACAGGAGAAAAAAAAAACAGAGTGACATTAGATTTCTTACCTCCTCTCCAGCAAGTAGAGCCTCCCAGCAAGAATAAGGATACTGAAGTTACACCTTAACCAGAACTCTGTGTCAGGGTCTGGATTCCCGAATTTGAATAAGAACATTAACCAACTTGAGTATTGTCTAAGAACAGTCTTCTAAAGGGCACACAGGATGTGGTAGAATTAGGAAAGTTCCTTGATAAGGGGACATGATGACTGAGCAGGGAAGGCAGCAATGTAGACAACTTTGTTCAATTCCACCCAACTCCAACACACTGGAACTTCTTTGAAGAATTGTTGTGTATTGTCTTTCTTTTCTGATCCATGTCACAATTAGGGCAGATGGTAAGGAGCCATCCGAGAGGCAGAGTTGGGGCTCAGCATCAGTAAGTTCTTCTTTTAATTCAGTAAATATTTACTGAGTGCTTACTGTGTATTGGGCACTGTGATGGGCATCTGAGATGTAGGAATGAATGAGGCAGGCAGTGTGAGCAGTTGGAACACAGTGGTGCTTCTGGGCTTTTCTTCACCCTAACATTCATTAATGTTACCGTTGCCCATCTGTCACCAACATCCACCCTCCACAATAAAACATAATTCTCCTGAGGTTAGGTAATGTGTCTTGTTTGACCCTGTGGTGCCCATCATATAGCATAGCAGCTGCCTTGCTCTGTGCTCTTGCTCCTGGACCCTCTTCTCAGACCTTCTTCCCATCAAGGTGCCACACATCCACTTTCTTCCTCTGGCCTATCTTGGTGTCCCCCCTTCCTCACTGAGTCTTGCCTTGCCATACACTCCCTCTCTTTGGACTCTGCAAGCCCCAGGAGCTCAGTGGTCAGGAGCACATGAGCTTTGGAATCAAGTAGAACTGAGCTTGAAGCTGCTTTTTCTCTTCAAAATATTTTATTTTTACTGCACTTTAGGCTTTGCAATTTTACAGATAACTCTTGGGAAACTGCTTTTTAATTATTAATTTTGCTCTTAGGCTGTATGAGCTCGTGGACAGCAACACTGTGCATTGTGTTGTTGATCAACATCTTCATTTCTCATTTAGGTTATAGTGTGCTTAAGTCAGGGACCTACCTTCACTGTGGCCATCACAGCAGGAAACAGCAGGAACTTGTGCCAAGTAGGAATAGTTGATTAATCAACTGGTTGGTAATCACACTTTATTGATGCTCTTGAGCAACAGAACTTTTGAATGCATGGCAAACTCGAGCTCTTGTCTGAGTAGCATGGCTTTGACATGAGTTCTGTGGGGCCCTTCAATTTGTGGATGCCTAAGCCTCTTGAGACTTCTTAAGAAGCAGACATGTCTCGTCTCCATAGTATGCCTACCTGGTATTTCTCAGGATGAGTTGGTACTTTCTACTTATTATTATTATTTTTGTAAAAGGTAGCTATCAGTCTGACCTCTTTGTTGATATGGAAGATTCAAGAAATAGTAGGGGCACAAGGAGATATCTGAATTCCCTTTTCTGGACACCAAAGAAGCCAAAGAACACTGTGTACTCTCTTTACAATGAGAAGCATTTTTTTTCATTAAAAGGAAGATACTTTATTTCCAAAGGTTAAATAGAATGGTCCCTAAAAAATGATTCTAGCTAGTTAACTTTAGGGCTCTAGAGAATCAAATCCAATTCAAGAATATACTCCAATTTTAATTCCACAGCATCTCCTCCTGATTGTGAAGTGAATAATTTTCATTTACTCTAAGGCTTGGCACTTGGGTATTTTGATCCGACATGAGGGTAGCAGTTATGTTGTGACTCCTGATGGTGTTCTGCTGTCTGCCCTAGCTTTTGTCCCTGCCAGTGATTGGGAAGAAAGTCTCTTTAAAAGTTGCCACCAGATACACCTTTCACCCAGTCTCCTCTCCTTTAACTTCCCATTACTACATTCTAAACCTAAGAAATTTCAAACCAATGGTAGGGGATGGTGATGCCTGCCTATAATCCCAGTGACTTGGGAGACTTCAGCAATTTGGGCCTAACGGCTTAGTGAGAACCTGTCTCAAAATAAAAAATTAAAAGGTCTGAGGACAGAGCTCAGTGGTAAAGTGCCCCTGGGTCCAGTCCCCAGTACCACAAAAAACAAAAACAAAACAAAACAAACAAATAAACAAAAAACAAAACAACCAAACAACAACAACAACAAAAACCAACTTCAAACCACCCAATCAAAGTTATCAATTCTCTTTCTTCTTCTTCTTCCCCCCGCCCCATTCATATCCATTTATTCAATAAGTGGTTCCTGCCTACTGTCTGCCAGGAACTGTGCTGGGAGCTAGGAATAGAGTGGAGACAGAAACAAGAACTCATTCCTGCCTTCCTGAAGCCTGTCATCCAAGTGGGGAGACAGAGATTAACCTAGTTGTCACAGACGCGTCATCAGAGGAGGCAGCGGGATTCTGTAAGATGCCATCACTGAGGAGCCTAAGGGCGGGGGGTCAACAGGGGTTTGTCTGAGGTAATGAAACTTTGAGCCGGAGTCTGAAGCAGGGTAATTGCTGACAAGGTGAGGGTCAGAACAGGACTGCAGAGTCGCAGAGGGAACGGTATGGTCATGGCCCCAGGGCAGGAGGTACTGATGTTATTTCAGCTACCCTTATTATTACTTGAAGGGTAAGGAGGCTGCAGTACGGACAGCATCAAGAGGGAGGAGAAGGCAGTGAAGTGAGGCTTGAGCCAGGCCAGGGGCCAGAATCCATGGGTGAGACCTGTAGGGTTGGGGTCCTAGTAAAAGCAACGGGAAGCCAATGAGGAATTTGAAGTGTAAGGCTACAAAGGGGAGGGCTGTGTGGATGAATGACAGATTTTCACTTTTAAAGATTACCTTTTATTACCAGTACTAGTTAGTAGAGAAACTATGTGCATCTCTTTCTTCCACCAGGGTCAACCTCAGCCTTTCAACCCATTTTTTCAAATGGAGTAAGGCATTTGAGTTTTAGCAAATGCCTCTTCCTCTGTTATCTGCAGATAGAAAGATAATTGAAAGACCTGGAACCAACACTTAGATTACTTGGATAATCATGATGCTATCTGGGGTTTGTGTTAGTCTCCAGTATGTCAACATTTTCTCAGGAATCCACTTAAAAAAATTATTTAGTTGTAGATGAACATACAGTATCTTTATTTATTTTGATGTGGCGCTGAGGATCAAACCCAGTGCCTCACACATGCGAGGCGAACGCTTTACCACTGAGCTACAGCCCCAGCCCCAGGAATCCACTTTTGGTGGCTCTAGTTGACAGCATTAACTCAGGGAACCTTTAGGGTTGAGAACAAAATTAGGTGATACTGTTTCATTTGTGAGACCTTAATCTAAACTGGGCAAGTAATGACAGGTTTCTGCCTATCATAGTTGCAGTATCTTTGACTTTTGAGTCACCCATTCATCAGCAGATGCAGAACTGTCTTTTGATTGCTGTAGTGGGATCATTTCAATCCCCCCAATTCCATTCTTTATTTCTTCACAACAAACATACCCTCCCTATCCCATCCTGCCCTTCTGGAGCATTGTAGCCAATTGTACAGATTGGCTTCTCTGGAAGTAGATGTTGAGATGGAATTTGATATGCAAGATATTTCTTAGGGACAGCACCTGTGAAGGCAGGGGTGGGGGGCAGGGACAGGGTTGGGCAGAGAAGTCCAACTGAAGACAGCCCTGCAAAGCCTTGGCCAAGCCACTTGTGAGCTCTGGATGGTGTATGACCCATCAGAGATGACTGGACTTTACCCCTGTCTCCTTGGTCATAGGATAGATGAGGGCAACCTCAGATGGTGTGGCTTTGCGTTAGGTAACTCTGCAGCTGAGACGTGTCCTAACCTCAACCCTGCAGCGGGGCAGCAAGTGACTATTTCAAGGGGAATCTGGGACACAGGTCAACCACCTGATTAGTGTTGGATACGGGTCTGCCAATTCCAACATTACTAAACTTAAATCAATACTGTGTCAGGCTGTGGAGAGACGCCTTTCACTTTTTATCTGGAGTATGGCCTTTCAGTGAATAAAAAAGGGATTGTCTTTAGAAACCATTAAAATATGAAGAGAAGCTCCAGGAGTGGATTCTGTGAGATCATGAGAATCACTCATGAATTTGAAACTGCCTTGTCCACCGAAGTAAGTTAATACTGCAAAGCCCCATTGATGAAACTTGAACCACTGTTTTTTTTTTTTTGAAAGGATCAAACAAAGCCTTGCATGTATAGTGCACCTCAGTTTTCAAAGTACTGTCTTATGTCACTAGAGTTCCATAATAAGACTGTGAAGTGGGCAGGGCAGGCCTTCTTTATTTTCTTTTCTGAAAATGTGGTGCAGGGGATGAAACCCAGCCCTCACACCTACCAAGTGCACACTTTACCACTAAGCTACCTTCCCAGCCCCAAGGGCAGGTCCTAGAACCTGCCCTTTCATAGATGAGGAAACCAAATCTCAGGAAAGTTAGGTGACTTCCCAAGTTCAAGGTACAGAAAGCTCATCAACACTCACCCATACCCCTGCTTAGGAAGTAGGAAGCTTTTTGGCCCAAAGTTTGGACTAGTTAGAAATGAGCAAGACAATGGACAGGAGGCGGGAGAATGGGGGCAGGGAAAGGATCCAAGGAATTTCTGCTGTTAGGGTTCATTCTAAGCCTCTGAAATAAGGGATCTCTATAAGTTGCTGAGGCTGGCCTCAAACTTTTGATCCTTCTGCCTTAGCCTCCAGAGGAGCCAGGAGGTACTTCACCATGGCTAACCAGTTGGATTCTTATCTTTATATAATAAATTAATCCTATGAGTTTGACTGAGTGACAAAAAGAATGAGGCAGCTGATAGGACTGAAAAACAGAATTAATCTCTCTAGCAAGAGAAAAAAAGAACAGAAATTTAAGCTACATAATTAACAAAAAGGACATGGGGGTGGTGGCAACAAATGAATAATAAACATTAATAAAATAGACAAAAAGTATGCTGTTTGCTATATTAAATTCGAATAAATAGAATAATCCCTTAAAAGAGACACTATATCAGATTGGTTAAAAAATTAAAAAAAAACAGTTATATGCTATATATAAAAGAGAAACACATCTAAATAAGACAGATAAAGAAAAGTCGAAAATAAAAAAGAGGAGCAGAAATAGATACTAGGTAAATGCAAGTGACAAAACAGGAAGCATTACTCTATTAATACCCAACAAATAATGAAACCTAAAGTTTAAAGGACTAAGAGAGTTGCTATGTAAAGAAAAGAAAATAATTTACAAAGAAGTCAATTTACCAGTATGTGCTAAAAATCAAATGTGAGAAAAACAGTAAAATTCTCCCTAAAGCTTCCAAGGAAGCCACATGTAGTCAGAGAGACACTGACCCATCCCGAGAAGAGGCAAAACTGGTGGAGGAGAAGACTAAAGGAGACAAGAGGCTTCTCACACGTTCCACAAAGTGGCCCCTAAGGAATCTCTGCTGACCTTAACAGTGGAAGGGAGTGAGGTTAATTTGGGGCCAAAGTAGGGGTCACCCGGCAGGGCAGCATAGCCAAAGACTAATCTACAAATATGAGGATGGAAGAGAAATGAAAGCCCAGGTGCTGCCCCAGGTGACGTGAACTGGTTTCCCCAGGGTCTACCCAGCAGCAGCTCCTGCCTGTACTCCTAACACATGCGCTTGAGCAAATTCCACCTTCTAAACAGATCACACTCCTGGCACACCTTACTAAGTGTCCTGGTCCCCCACCCACTGCCGGACTGCTGTGTACCCTGTGTGAAGTACCTACCTCCAGCAGAGCCTGTACACAGCAAGGCACTAACCACGCACAGCCACTGTATGCAGCATCCCCCCACATCATCCGCCACACCATGGGATGCAGCTCAGAGGCATTGGAATCACCATGCACATGGTTGCTGGGAACACTGTGACCATGTTAGTAGGTACCTGCTGATTGCCCAATGCCCAACTCCTGTTGCCCCTCATCTGGTCACTGTGCCCACGAACTGGGTCCCAAGAACATCCACCTACAGCTATGTTCCCCCTCCATGGTGATCACCCTGCAAATAACTGCTTGTGGATGGAGCTGTACAGTCACCACTGAGGTTCCACAGCTAGTCTGAAGCCTTGGAGCCTTGCGCCTCCAACCAGGACTTTCTTCATATTGCTCCTGACACTTAGCTAAACTGGTCCAGCAGCTCACTGCACCGTTAGTCTTCAACTAACTCTGCGAGTTGGTCTTAAAGCAAATCCTGTTTTGTGAACAGTTTGGCAATTTTGTTTTTAGCTAATTGTAATGATAAAAAGGAAGTAGTAATCTATTCTGAATCATATTTAGTTGAATGCATGTTTGAAAGAAAAACAAAGCTTGCTGAATCTTCCTGCAGTGACTGATGGAAAACAATCACTGGCGAAACCCAAAGGAACTGTATCACTGATGCACTGCTGTATGCAAAGTCTTAAAGTTAAAAAAAGGAAACAAACAAAAAAACCGGCCATTCATAGATATTTAAAAGTAAAACATGACTTGAGATGTGTACTTGTGTCAGCCCTACCAAGAGTAAGTGAAGCCAAGAAGCTACAGAAAAAGGGGCGTTATTCATGAGTGTCTGATGATAACTATCAAAAAAGACTTGGCTTGGCCCACACCTGTGATCCCAGTGGTTCTGGAGGCTGAGGCAGGAGGATCAAAAGTTCAAAGCCAACTTCAGCCAAAGCTAGGTGCTAAGCAACTCAGTAAGACTCTGTGTCTAAACAAAACACAAAATAGTGCTGGGGATGTGGCTCAGTGGTCCAGTCGCCCCTTAGTTCACTCCCTGGTAAACTCTCCCCCACTCCCCCACAAAAGAGACTTGGCCAAAATTCTAAGTTTTTCCTGAGTTGTCCTGACTTAAGTCTGATCTAACAGACATGCTTTTGAAAGAAAAAAATCCAGAACTTGAGATGTAAATAAAACTATTTAAGCTAACTTGTCTGTTACTACTATTAAGACCTTTGGCTAAGCCTCCCAAGATAAAGCTAATGGGCCCAGAATTAACCTAGCCAGTGCCACTGCAGGGCTACCTCACATCATTACTCTGTTGAAATAGACAGCCTTCTTCCTTAGTCTCTAATAAATCAGAACTCTGCCTGGCCACCCTCAATAGGCCCAATGATGCTTAGGCATGTCAGCTAATGCACTCATCTGTACTATCACCTCTAAGGGAGTCCCCCAGAGCAGCCTGAGTGGAGAGGGAAGAAATGCTCAGAAGATGAAACTCGGGACTATCTGAGCTCTCATCCCCAAGAAGGTAGTTATTACAAAGAAGATAAAACAGACTGTTATGCTCACATAAAATTAATTCCACAGTTGTTCTTTACCAATGAATGCATTTTGAAGTCTAAAAATAACCATTGTAAATGAAAACAGTTGGCTTATTAAAAAAAAAAAAAGACCTTTGGCTACTATACTTCTTAATCTCCTTCTGAAATTTGTATCTTCCAGATTGCAACCAGTTCATGATTAAGATGATGGCAATGCGAGGACTCCAACCCAACCCAACAAGTGGGACCAGTCTTTTCTCTGTCTGCATTAGACCAGGCAGGAGAGACTTTAGATCCCTGGCTAAGCAGCATCACCACTCCTTACCAGCTTGAAGCAGCCATAGAAGATGGATCTTTGCCCTTCATTGAGCCTTAAAAATAAGGGATCACAAGTCTTGGGGGGTTGGGAGAGAGGTGAGACATGAATTTGGAGATACAGAAATGGAAAGATAAGACAGTCTCAAAAAAGGAGTGCCAGGAGCCCTGGAAAGCAGGAAGTACCCATGAACCTTTAAAATACAAGCATTGATGAGCAACCCAGTCCATGTCCTTAGACTGTACCCTTGACCCATGCCCTTGGCCCATGCCCTTGCCTGGAAATGTATCATGAGGGAAAGGCACAAGCACTGGGAATACTGGTGCGAAGTTGTGTACCTCTGCCTTGGCTGCACCTCTAGTCCAGCCCCTAGCATTTGTCCCTCTATAAATATCAATGCCCCACACCAAGGGGTCACCAACTTTCCCTTTGGAGATGGCCTGCATTCTCTCTTGAATGTGTACTTCTTACTTTACCGCCCCCCAATGTCTCTTCCCTGAGAGAGCCTACATTCTCCCGGAATGTGTCTCTGTTTTCCTAAATAAACCTTTGTCTATGTCTCTGACTGGCGTGTATGCAAAAATTCCACTTATCTTGAGTCTGAGGTCCCCTGTGTGGGAACTCCTTAGGCTTTGGTGACAAAACCATTCATGATTCTAGCACGTTTTTGCTTTGTATACATTAAGAGGTTGTGCCCACTGAACAGCCCACTTCCCATCCAATCCCACCCCATAATACAGATATACCTCTTGAGAAGATGCAATCATACTACGCTTATCTTCCTGGGTCAGTATATATGTTTGTCTGTTGAGGTATTACCCAGTCCTTATTTCATGAGGAGGGATTTTCCTAAAATACCTATCTTCTTGCTCCCTCTACTCCCTTGCTTTTCCTTGTTAGTTTTCCATCACTCTGATCAAATACCTGAGATAAACAACTGAAAAAGAGGAAAGGTTTATTTTGGCTAATGGTTTCTGCCAGGGTCACTGACAGCTTCTTTGCTAAATACAACAAACACTTTCTAATCTGAAGGACCATCCTCTCTGCAACCTTGGATACTCCTTTGGTCTTGGCTTCTGTGACACTGCTTTCTCTTGGTTTTCCTCCTCCTATTTCTCTGACTGTTCTTCAGCCTTGATTCCCCTCCACTGCTGGTGTCACAATGATGGAAATTGGGTTTATGCTGGTATTTAGTGGATGGGGCCAGGGATGTCAGAGGCTCTGCAGTAGTCAGGATAGTCCTGCATGACTGTCAAATGTTCCACTGTGTATTCATGGCTATGAAAACCCTGTTCATAATTAGTTAGATCTAGTATCAAGCTCCATTTTATATATAAACATGAAGGATTTTTAAAGTTTTAACATGCATTGACTTTTTCAGAAGTGCAAGCTGAAGTGAAGGGGGTACTTTTTTTTTTTATCAGGACTTTGCTGAGGATTGCTCCAAACTCTGGAAAATCATGTTATGAATGGCAACAGCAGTCACATTCATAGCAAGCCATCCTCACAACACACTTGAATCTGTGTGCCCTGATATCTGTTGCTTCGATGGTGATTCTGCACACAGGTGCAGATGTCTAATACATGTTAGGTATTCCAGTGTAGTTGTGTACATGTTTTTTTTTCAGGGATCAAAATACTTATTTTTCTATAAAATTGATCTTCTGTGTTCTTTGATTTTAACATAGTGTGTTATAGTGATATATTTAATATTATGGATTTTGGGGAAAATTTCATGTGTATAAGAAGTTAGTGTTGTCTATGGGTTTTGTTGGAGCACAACAAAGGAAGAGTTATAAATTACTTGTTAGAAGAAGGGAACTGTGTCACTGTAGCTGAGAGCTGCTATTCTAATTGAACCCAGTCTCTAAAGAACCACTCATCTGCCTGTTGGGCTGAACCCAGCTCAAAGGGTGCAGTGAAGTTACTGGGTGTCCCATCACCTTATCTTCCACTTCAGGAAGACTTCAGAAATGAACAAGTCCCTGAGCAACTGGGTAATCTGTTTTACTCCTCAGAGTTGCTGAGATCTTTCTCTCTTCAACTAAGGGATGGGAGGATGAAGAGACTTCACACCTGGTTCCTCCCAGGAGCATGCAGATTCTGCCTCCTCCCTGAAGGTTTCTGGGTTCCCATCAGCTCTGTCTTGAGCAAACTCTTTCCCCTTCTTCTGTTCTGTTGGGACTTGCTCTACTTTCACTTTTTTCATAAGTTCATTTCTTAATTTCTCAAACAGACTGTAAACTCCTTGAAGGGAGAGATTGGCATGCCCCAGGTCCCAAGGCATTTAGTAAGAATGTCGAATGAATGAAGGAATGGGTGGATGGAGACATGGATGGATGGATTAATGTGTGCATGATGAGGAGAATATCAGATGCTCCATTGATTTCACCCTGGTATCTGTGGAAGTCAAATGGAGAGAAAGCTGCTTTGTGCTGTCTACCCAGCCAGCTTGCCAGCTGAGCCCCTAGTGGTGCCTTGGGCTTTAATCAGGAGTTTAATTAGCTCTGGCACTTGATTCTGCAAAAACTGGGGAAATGCAATGAGCACAGGCAGGAGAGATGTGGGCCTTTCTATGGTGCTGTGTATCATTCACTGGCTTCCGTGTAGGACTGGACTCAGTCCTAGGTACCTGCTAAATGTTAGAAGCATTTGTTCTTTCAAAATGCCAGATGATTAATACCTTTTACTGAATGCCCAAATCCTAAAATATGAGCTGCTTTTGGATGGTGAGTGGTGTACACAAAGTAGCTGGGGCCATCGTGGGTGTGGGGAAAGAAATTCTGGACTTGAATTCTCAAGACTGGGCTTGGCCCCTGTTTCCTACCAAGAAGCTGTATGGCAAGTCAGTGTATATTTCCAGGTTTGAAAGTCTACAATTCAATGACATGCAGTAAACAGCAACTTAGAGGGATTACAGGGTGATGTGTTCAGGGAACACTGACCTTGAAGCTAGAGTTTAAGCTCTCAGGCTCCCCTTGGCATAGGCCCATCCCAGTGGTCCTGCACTTCATTTTGACAGATGGTAATATTACCCTAAACCTGGTTCAAAATTCTGTGTTCCTGGCCAAAGGGCTTGAGGAAGGGCATTTTCTGTTATATAACTCTGTTCTACTTCATAACTTCTAATTTTTGAGTTTCAAGGACAATGGGTCAGGTACATTGTTCCTTTCTTAGGTACTTAGCATGACTTTGGACAGTTCTGATAAAGGAAAAAAACAAAACAAAAAACAAACCCAAACAAACTAATGAAAGCCTAGATCTCTGGAATTTACCAGTGTAATATTTAAACTTGAGTCACATTCTACATTTTCTTGTAGTTTAAATTTTTAACAACAAGAACACTTTTACTGTAGGATCAGTATGATGTCTTATCTCTTGTCCAGGAGTTCTCAGTATTTGACCTAAATGCTACAGCTGCATACCTCTTTCTTTGTTTATCTAAAAGAAATTTGCCTCTGGCTAAACTATGCATGGAGCTGACCGGCAAGTCTTTGCTGTTGTAGCCATCCGCACCAAGAATAGGTTAGGACATCATTCCTAATCAAACTGGGAATGTTCTCTGGACTCAGAAATTCTCTTAATTACTTTATCTTGAAACTAACATTTTGTTCCATTTTTGTGGAGAAGAGAAGGAGATGTTTTCTCTCTCTACTCTTCTTGGCCATTTTCACATACAAAAATGAATTTACAATTTTACTTCTGATTTCAATTTGTGTCCAACACAAACCCTAGAATTTTGTTATCGTTTGTCTCTAACTTTTGTTTTTCCAATACAAACTCACTTCTACTCTAGAATTACTCTAGGACCTTTAGAGGTAGTTTAAAAACAAACAAAATAGTGAACAGTTGAAATGGATTTCCACTTAACATTTACTCTATTGGTCTGAAATTTGCATTTTCCATTTATGTTTTTATCAAAATGTTTTTTGGTTGGATTTAAATGGACATTTAATTTTATATATATTTAATTGTAGTTGGACACAATAACTTTATTTATTTTTATGTGGTGCTGAGGATTGAACCCAGTGCCTCGCATGTGCTAGGCAAGTGCTCTACTGCTAAGCCACAACCCCAGTCCCTGGACATTTAATTTTTAATCAGCTATCAAGTTACCTTTTATGTTTGACTCATAATTATGTTTTCATTTATGCTATTTTATTAATAATAATTCTTGTCTATTGAAGAGCAGGACTGAAAGGCCTGGGTCTGGCCCAGAGACCCAGAGGTCCAGAGATAGCAGCCCTTTGGATAGGTCTGTGACCTTGTCATACAGGATATATTACTTAATTCATCAGACTGAAGCTTAATAAACATGATGGTGCCCCTCTTTACGGTGTTCTAGTAGCCTATGAATTGGCTTTATTTGCTTTTGTTTATTAGCATTTTTAGAAAAATCCCCCAATTTATTTAGGAACATATGAGCCTAATGGTAACTAGGAATATCTAGACTACTTCCCAGGAAGTTCTGGCTTTATAAAATAGTAATCTTTGAAAAATGACCAAAAATGTCTACATTTAAAGAAGTAGGAGTGTCCACCCTCTTGGAGTCTGGAGAGCTGACTTCTCACTGGCCTCTCCGTGTGGGAATAGCCCCATTCTCTGTGCTGCATGATTTTAAAATGGGACCAAGCTTGTCCTCATGCTGCCCAGTCTTGGAGGCGACTGAGAGACACTGTACATATGTGAATATGTTAGAAGAGACACGTTTGAATAGTTTTTTTTTTTTTAACGAAGATCCCTGTGTTCCTTCATTTTATTCACGATGTAGACAAGCTCCACACACATGCCTTTCTCTACTGTCTGGCCCAGTCTCCTGTTGTCCTGTTATGGCCAGCGTCAGAAGCCCTGCAGTGAAATTCAAATCTGTGGGGTTCAGAATTTTGGAGTGACTTCTTGAGGGAAAAACAATCCACATACACAAAACAACATTTGGAATCTCTGTGGTGAGTTAGGGAGGTGGGGGGTGGAATGGAGCATGGAGAGGGTTGGAAGGGAAAACTCTGGCATGTTCTGCTCCCTCTCCTTCTTCTCAGAAGAGCTCCTGAGCATTGGAGCTATTAGATATGACACAGAAGAGGGTGGGTCCAGCTACCTGGCAGAGGAGACTGAAGCTGGGGCTGGGGACATGGGCTTTGAGATCCGTGCTGAGCTTTACAGTTTGCAAGAACTTTTACTTTATCTCATGGGGTAGGTCAGCGACTCATGGCCATGTAGCAGTCATAGCAGCGGATTTTGGAGGGGTCAAATAAATTTCTAAATACTACATACTTGGGAAAAAAGGAGAGCCACACCCCAATCCAGAAATTTGGTGTTGGAAAGCTCCCATGCCACAAAACATCTCTCTGTGGGTTCATCTTGGAGGCTGGCCTCAAGTTCTGTTATTCAAACATTGGGAACTTAATTGATTTTCTTTCCCCATAGGACATCAGTATTTTCATTCTTTAGGAATTATTATGCCTGGGCATGGCTACTTCCCAGCTCAGAGTAGCTTCTCAGTAGCAGAGGTTCTCAGCAGATAGGAATGAGAGGGCTAGAGACGCCTGGCATGATGGCCACCCCAGGACCTGGACTCTCAGGGTGGTGATAATATGGGAAAGGGATTTGGGGAGAGGCCCAGAGACATCGGCCCTGGGGTACTGGAAGGGAAAGCAGGAAAAGGGCAGGAGGTCAATTCCTTCTTCCTGCGCCAATTAAGTCCTGTCCAAAGCCCTTCTAGTGCCAGCATTCATAGATACAGAAGAAAACACCAAATTTCCTAGAGCTGTTGTTGAGTCTTGGAAGTGCGTGAAAAAGTTCTGCATAGCACACTTCAGGAGCAGTTCAGCCCCAAGTGAGGTGTGCTCCCCATAAACCCCTAAGTCTAGGAGCCACACTGCTTCATAATAGGATGCATTCACTGGTATGGTATGGACTCAGGGAGCTGGAAGGTGATCCACCCTAGGAGAGAAACAGGTTTGTAACAGTGAGACCCAGAAGGCAGGACTTCACTGAAACTACACAATGAGTTCGTTTCACCCAAGTTTCTTGCAGTCAAATGCACTTGCAAAACCCTAAAGGAAGAGGTTGGGGAGGGAAGGTTGCAAAACATTTTGTCAAGCATTATTCTAGAAATTGAGAGGTGTGATGACTGAAGGGGGCCTAGAATGTATTTTTAAGCTACTTGGTGATGTTACTGACATTTGAGTGTTTCCAATTCACTCTTATCATTTAGATAATTAACAGCAGTATAATAGCAGCAGCAGCAACAAAAATAAAATTTATCTCTAAATGCCAAAGCAGTTCCTTTCTCTAAATATAGTATACAAAAAGAGAGAAGCATTTGCATAAATTAGCTATTAATTTTCCCTTTGTGCTTCCAAATCAGGTGAGGACTGAATCATTCTGAGAGAATTCAGAGGAAAGCGAGGGCTTGTTGCTTGGTCTCTGTTGGGCTGTCTCAGCAGGAGTCTGGGGAGAACTCCCAGCCTGCCTGGCCATTGGGACACCTTCCTCTGTAGAGATGGGGGCTCTCCAAACTCACCGATGGCTCCTTCTCCTTTCAAAGTGAGGCTGGAAGGGGATTGCAGTTTTCTGCTCTGTCTACTTCAAGTCCCCTTTGCCTGGGGAGCCCCGCTCTGACCCACGGCCTGTGATGAGAGTCCAAAGCAGACAAGCACATGGAAATGGCGCTGTGGCTCCGTCTCCCCCTTGCCTTGCAGAAGGGGACCCAGTGCTCCCTCACTTAGCTGCTGCTCTCAGGAATTTCATTTATTGTGCTTGCTAAACAGTGTTGCTCTCAATTTAGTTCATCGGGTATTGACGGGTTTCTTTTCCTTTCCTCCCAGGGAATTCCTCTGAGCTCCTGTCTCTGCATGAGGGCCTATGGAGAACAGGGAAATGCCTTTGGAAACTCTAAGGCCCAGTTGATTTTAAATCAATAGATGAGGGAAGCAGCTCCTGAGAAGATGGCCATTGGGCAGTGGATCGTGAAGCAAACAGTATACTGACAAATCAAGACATAGGCATGGCAGGCAGAGGGAGCCATGGGAGGTCAGGAGGAGGAAGGCGTGGTAGGCTCTGCTGGGTACAGTGAATCATCATGGTGGGTGAAGTGCAGAACATGGGGGTGGATGGGGAGAGACACTTGTAGGACCTGGCAAGGCCGATTGTGAAGAACCCTGAATTCCACAGGCAAAGCAGAGGCACTGGCAATCATGGGTGCCTTTTAGGGAAGGCATGGCCAGAAGTGTGAAGGGCAGATTGGAAAAAAAGAGCAGGAGCCAGTTTGAATGCTAGTGCTTGGGTGTGGGCAGATGACTGACAGCAAGGGCCTGGGGTGGGGTGGGGTGGGGTGGAGAGGGAAAAGGGATGGGTTGAGGTCATAGATGGGGGAGAATCAAATCATTGGTTTATAGATATACCATTCCATGGAGGCCATGAGCCTGTATTACTTGAATGTGGCTAGTCCAGATTGAGATGCACTGTAAGTATGAAATACGTGCTAGCTTTCTTTTTTTAAGTACCAGATTTCAAAGATTTCATATGAAGAATGCAAAATTTCTTAATTATTTTCTTATATCGATTACTTGATGAAATAATAGCATTTAGGGCATGCTAAGTGAAATATATCACTTCACCTGCTTCTCTGTTTAATGTGTGTTCTAGCACATTTGAAATTATTCTCGTGGCTCACATTCTGTCTCTGCTGGACATTGTTGGGTTGGGGGTGAGGGACATGAAAAAGGTTTGGGAACAGGAAAGGACAGGACTAAGAGGAGGGCCTCAGGAGTAGTGTTGAGGAAAAGGGCAGATAATGCAGATTTAGTGTCTCTCCAAACTGAGGAGCCTCTTAGGCTTGGTGGGGCCTAGGGAAGCTTCAGGAACTGCCAGTGCTCCAAAAAGAACATTCAGGAATGTCCTTCTGGCCTTTCCACTTGCCTGCCACCTGTCCATGTGCTGCTTTCTGCTTGATTGTTGCTTATCTGGGTCTCTTGAGTTCTTGCCTCAGCCAAATCAAAAGCCTCTTCCTGGGTTCAATCTTAACTACTGGGAAGAAAAAAGTAGAGATTTTTTTTCCCCTCAAGATGGGTCATAGAAATTTAAAGAATACTTTAATCTTCCCCTGCCCTTCTATGTTATAGCTGGCCATAAAGCAATTCTCTCTTTCCTTTTTTTTAGTACTGGGGATTGAGCCTAGGGGCACTCTACCACTGAGCTACATCCCCAGCCCTTTTTATTGTTTGAGACAGGGGTCTCACTGAGTTGCTGAGGCTTGCTTCAGAACTTGCAATCCTCCTTCCTCTGTCTCCCTAGTCATTGGAATTATAGGTGTGCACCACCTTGCTGGGCCATGAAGCATTTATCTGTCTTGCCTGATAGTAGATGATAAAAAACCCATTTCAGAAGGGGTCTTGCTCCATACCTTTGAGGAAGGAGTGAGGAATCTGAACAGACAGGCCTCTCTGTTTCCCTACTCACTGTATTAGCATGAGCTCATGCCCCTTTTGTCCAATCACATTTGGACACAGCTGTCTATGCTTCAGTAGTGCTTGTTCAGTAAAGTCTTCATAAAAACCCACAGGAACAAGGTTCAGGGAGCAACTGAACAGCTGAAATTGTAGAGGCTCATGGGAAGGTGAACAAGAGGTTAGCACCAACTCCACAGGATCAGAAGCTCCTGTACTCGGAACCCTTCCAGACCTTTCCCTATCTGACTGCTTGCTTATTTGTATCTGTAAAAATATTTTTATACCAGTAAATGTAAGTATAGCATTTCTCTGAGTTCTGGGAGCTGCTCTAGCAAATTAATTGAACCTGAAGAAAGCGACAAGAAAACCTTGTAGCCAGGTAGAAAGTGTCAGGACTGAACTGAATTAGAAGATGCCCAACCGCTGCAGAGCTGCTTGCTTGCTGGTTGGGGAGAAATCCTCACATATTTTGGGATCACACAAGTGATCTGTGTGGTGAGCGTACAGCAGGAGAAATTGAATCTGAGTTTGCTTTTTTTTACTCAGGACTCGAAGTCCAAAAGTGCCTACTTACTTGTATCTCCACATCTGTGAAAGGGGGAGATGATCTGTACCCCCTAGAGCTATGACAATTAACTTATGTGAAAAACATAATGGCTGTTACTCAAGAGTTGCTTCATGGACTACAAAGTGCTTTCATGCACATTATTTCATATGAACCTCACTGTAGGACAGGCCCTATTATAATTTCCATTTTACCTGATGATGAAAAACCCGAGGGTCAGAGTACAACTGACTTAATGGAGATCCCACAACTAGTAAGAGGTAGAACTAGGCCTGGAGCCCAGCCTGACTTCCATCACTGTCCTTGGCTGTCTATATGAAAGAACAGCTTGCACATGGACAGTGACATACAGGGTCCCAAAGGCCTTTCATATCCAGCTTACTCTTGCTAGGAGGATATATAACGGTGAGGTGTTGCTATATGTGACTCACTTAATGCATGTTTTTTCATATGAGATTGCTACAGTTGATGAAAAATCCAGCCTTTGGTGATCATGTGGATTCAACTGTTTTTTTACTGTCTATCACTTACAGGTGACAGATGTTGGGCTATGAAGATTGTATGAGAACCGTTTATAAGAATGTCTACATGGTATAATAACAAGCTCTGGTCAGATATTTTGATAACATAATGTTTCTGAAAGGGTTTGTAAGAATTGTATGTGCTTCTGATTCTGACAGACTCTGCTTATATCTTTCAAAAACTTTGAAATTTGAACAAATTTAACTTTTTCATGTCTGATCTTCAGGTACTTTAAGTGGTGCATCTGAGAATGGGAAGATTAATTATAGTGTTCACAAAGGAATATGTATTCTACTAATAACAAAATCTGCTAGTGTTTAGGCTAAGCCTGACATGTTTAGTTATAAAATAAGATGACTACATTCTGACTTCAGCCTGATATGGGGAGAGGGTGTAAGGGTGAGAGACCTGGGCTGAACTTAGATAGGAACAGTAAGAATTTAGTTGATGGGGAAGGGAGGCTGTGCCAGACAGGAATGATTTGGACTGGTGGCAACCCAAGGAAAAGCCTGGCACAGTGCTTGACCCTTCAGAGTTGGTCAGTGAATGCAGAGGGGCTGAGGCCGTCCACTGCCCTCAGCTCTGCAGGCTACCTCTTAGGTGTTTGCTGGAGAGTTCAAGAAGAAAGTGATAACAGTAACCTTGGGGGAATATGGAGCTCATGTTGGGACACTGGATACATACCACATCACTGGAAAGATGTACCCTGGATGACTGACAAGCTGAAACTCAGCTTTCCAAATGTTGGTAATAAGTTTCATTTCCAATGGCCAGTTGTTCCCTGAAAGACTGTTGGCTGAAATCATAACAAATGCATTCTAACCATGATAGCCACAGACAGGATACAAAGAACAGACTGTCCCTGATCCCATGAAACAGCCCATTGGAATCTGTGACCTCTACAACCTAAACTTGGAGGACTCTGACAGCCCTGCTCCATGATCAGATAAGGCCAAGAGCCCTGGGAGCACCCAGGCTGTGGAGGTTGGGCACCAGAGGGCCCGTCCCTCTTGAGGAGATTCCTGACCTATGTGGGGTCATGGGCAGGGTGGGGATGATGTGATTGTGGGATGGGACACTGGCTCCTGGCTGCTGTGGGGATGTGCACAGATGAAACCTGGCAGGAGGTCCTTGTTCCTTACCTAAAGAAGTAAGTCCGTGGACCCCAGAGGATATAGAAATAGTGGAATTAGGTATTATAATTGTTGAGCTTGACGGCTTTCTTAATTGGTGGCTGGTTTGGCAGGGAATGGGAAGACGTGAGAATGTGGTACTAAGAACTTATCTTTGGAGTTCCAAAAACATGGCTGTGCCTCAACTTTGCCATCAACTGAGTGGATTTGGGTAGATGGCTTCATTTCTTAAAACCTCAGTTTCTTCATCTTTATCTGTAAAATAGGGGTGTTATTACCTTCTTTGTAGGCTTTTGAAAGCAGTAAATTAGGTGAGGTGTATAAGACAAACTGCACCATACCTGACAAGTTGGTACTTACTCTGTAGCAAAATCCTGCCCTGGATATGGCAGGCTTGTGGGCATGGCTAAGGGAGTGTCCTCTGAGTTAAAGGTAGGTCTGGATCCTAGGCTTCTGACATACCCCAAAGCCTCTCATGAACACGTGAGGCTATGAGGGGGTTGGAAGTGCAGTTCACTTCTCCAGCTGCATCTATGTACAAAACCTCCATTGCTCTTCTTTCTGTTCCACATTCTCTTCAAGGTAGTCCAGGGTTGTGGGATGGCACTGGGCCAAGTGTCGGGAGAACTGAGATTGGCTCTGTCACTACCTGTCTGGTGACTGGGGAAGTCTGTCTGCCTTGTTCATTTGTCACAGGATAAAGGTCAAACTTTTCAGCCTGACATTCAAGCTTCTTTCCTCATATTTCTCACCTCACCTTCCAAAACTCCTTTTCATGCCCACAGGGTTCTGTCAAGCTTCTAGGTGCTTCCTTCACCCCTAAGCAGAAACTTCTTGCCCAAGTCTTCATGTGTCTAAATCCTATGTAGCTTTGCACCCCTCCACACACAGCATCTAGCAAAGGTTCTTGTGTAAATCAAATATTTTTTAATCAATTAAGTTTGATAACATAACAGTAGTTTAAATAGGATAGGAGTTATTTCTCTTTCGTGCCAAAGAAAGCTAACCAGGCTTAGGAAGGTGGCTCTAGGAATTAGGAACCCAGACTCCTTCTGCTTTGCTGCCCAACTATTCTTAGTACATCACCCAGGGTTCAGTTCAGCTGCCCAAGTTTCAGACATCTTAAAAAAATTTTTTTTGGAGGGGTACTGGGAATTGAACCCAGGGATACTTAACCTCTGAGTCACATCCCAAGTCCTTTTATTAAAAAATATTATTTTAATTAGGTACCAAGTCCTTTTTATATATTTTTTGAGACAGAGTCTCACTAAATTGCTTACGGCCTTGCTAAATCTGAGGCTGGCTTCACAGTCCTTCTGCCTCAGCCTCCCAAAGCCTCTGGGATTACAGGCATGTGCCACTGTGTCTGGCGGTTTCAGACATTGGTCGGCAGAAATGTTGCTGAGGGAAAAGGGTGTAGTCCCTCCCTTCAGGGAGACTTGGATGTCATACATGGCACTTTTGATTGTATCTTATTGGTTAGAACTTAGTCACATGGTCACATCTGACTGCAAGGAGCCTGAGGAATATAGTTTTTTTTAACTGTGCAAATTGCAACTTCTAATAAAATTGATAGGGAAAAGAGGGAGCATGGATATTGGTGTGCTCCTATAATGTAATGTGCCACATAGTCATGTTTAATGACATAGTCATGGTTAATGACAGGTGCATATATGATGGTGGTCCCATAAGATTATATCACCTAAAGGCATCATAGCCATCTTAAGTTTGTGTCAGTATACTCCATTATTAAGTGACACATGCCTGTAATTGCCTGTCAGTTATTGAAAGAAAAATATAAACCTCAATAGAAAATTCAAAGTTCTATAAAAGAAATTATTTAAACACACTTAACTCATTTGCAGTGATACCTACATGTATCCTGCTTTTTGAATGGGAAACAGCCCAGTCCTTCTTCACCTCCAATGGGAATGCTAGCATGCTTTTTTTCATAAAATGATAAAATGATAGCTCAGAGTTGATGTGGAGAGATTCTCAGCCCTTCCCCTTACCACATTTTACTTAAAGAGAAGCTGAGGAATTTTCCCACAGTCATATAGCTGAGTAGTGGAGGATCCAGGACTGGAACTTGAGTTCCTGGACCCCTTCAGGGCTTTTTCCTGCTCACTTTAATGAATGATCTGGTCAGGTTCTGCCAGATGCCACCTGGAGGGCTTAAATTCTGTGGCTCTCCGAGTCTAGCTGGGGATCCTGCTTAACCAGTACTTCTAAAGGCCGATCTAGGCCACGTTGAACCAAAAGGCCTAAACCTGGGAAACAGTGCCAGCATGACACTCAAAACCCCTTAGTCTGAAGAGAAGAAACATCGAGAAGCAGAGGAGTATGCTATTAAAATAATGATACATTTTTGCTTAGAAAGAATATTACTTCCTTTGTCTCTAGAATGTACAGCCCGGACTTGGGCACTGAGTGCAAATACAGAGAAGCATAAGAAATGGCTGCTGCTCTCGAGGTTCTGGATCTTTAAATCCTGTCTTATTTTCATTCATTCATTCAGAACATTGTTTCTTGAGCATCTACTGGAGGCAGGCCCAGGATGCTCTGGGAGTACAAGGCAAGTGGGATGAGGGTATGGAAGTTGGTCTCTATGTTACAAAGAGCCCTTTGGTCTTAGGGTGGAGAGTGGATTGGAGTGGGTAAGACCAGATGTGAGCCATTTAGGAGGAGGCTGTCACAGCAATGGTGGCGTGGACTAGGAATTGGCCCTGGAATGTAGAAAGTGATGGATGGATTTGAGACATCTTTGAGAGGTACAACAGATAGGCTTTGGTGACTGATTTCCTAAGAGAAAGCTGGAAGAAACCAACATTCATGAAAAAAAAAAAAAGATCAAAATTACCGAAACAGATGCCAACACCCAAAGCAATTGAATACATTTTTCCAAGAAGAAAATGACTGTATGACCCTGTGTTTTGAAGAAAGGATGGTCACTGTGGGCAGGAGGGATTTTGGAGGGTTTCCTAGAACAGCTGGGACTGGAGTTGAGCCTTCTGCAAGGGCAAGGTTTGGGTGGGTGGAGAGAACATTCAGGCTGAACAGCCATGCCAATTAGAGTATGGAGGCAGGCTGCTGTGGTTTGTCTAGCAGCTGGTTTGATTGTGGTTTTCTTGGGAAAGCCTTGATGATCTGGGTCTCCAGGGGCTGCTACTGAAACTGCTGTTGGAAAGAGGGACTGGGGAAGATGGTGCTCATCATCCTCCCAGAAATGGTACAGAGTCCTTTGTGTACCCCAGGTCACCAGTGTAGGAAGCTCCAGGGGTCTATGGACCAAAAGACAACCCAGCATGCCTGAAGCCCTACAGCTACTGGTTTTCACTGTGAGAAAGACAAAAAGTCCCTCTTTCCCAAAAGGAATACTTTTGTGCTCATGGGCCTCCTGCTGTGACCTGCCCCCCCCACCCCACCCCATCTTGGGAGATGCTCCAGTCCCAGGGGTTGCTTCATTACTTCTCACCCCAGCAGAGACCTGCCTGGCAGACTGTATCCATGAGCAAGGCCTCGGCACTCAGTAGGGTGACTGCATGAATCCAAGGCTGCAGAAGACATGCTCCACCCTGGGGATGAGGGGCAGCAGCTCTCAGAGGTCTCTTGCCAGGTACCATGTCCTGCATAGGCATCCTGTCCCAGGCCCTTGCCTGTACCCTAATGGCCATCCTGTCCCACATTTTCCAGCTGGGAATCCATGGTATTTCCTGCTTTGGCCCTGCCTCCAGGTCCTGGCACTGACTCTAAGGACTTTTTCAGCTTTTCCTGCTAGAGACCTCTAAGATGAACATATAACTATGCCTCACTTCAGGAGCCACTGTGACCCAGTGCCAATGCGGACTCTTTACCATGTTATCTCTAACGCTCATAGCCCTCTTACAAAAAAAGCATGTATTACCTTCATTTTATCAATGATGTAACTAAGTAAGATTAGATGACTATTTTCCTATTCATAATACTGATTATAGGAAGCATGATTAGACATTTCATAGATGGAGTTTTATCTTAACAAGGATAAGCATTAGTATTCCCCTTTAGCAGATGAGTAAACAGTCTCAAAGAGGATAAGTAATGAATCCAAGGTCACACAGCTAGGAATTGGCAGAAGTGGTATTCAAACTGAACTCTAACACCAAAACCTCCTCTCTTCATCTTCCCAAGTAAATAAGGCTGACCAGGGTGGAACTTCCTTTCCTGAATGTAGCTATCAATTCCCGAGTAGCAGAGCCCTGTCTTGCGTGATCCTTTTGAAATTCTTACAGGTGGCAGATTTGAAATCCAGATGTGAGGGCTCCACAAGCCACCATGCTCCTGCTCTATTTTCTCTGTCCCTTTTGTGCACTCCTTGCCGCATGAACATGGCCCCAGTTTGGATGGTGCCACGCATTGCTCCCCTTGGACTCCTATCTGAAGAGGAGGACTACTCAGCTTTGATTCAGCTTGAAGGATTCACCAAGGGTAAAACAAAGAATAGAGGGCCTATTCCCCTGTAGGTGAAATGAACCCACCCACCTTTTGTCTCCTTTTGCTCTCAAATGTTGACAGTGTGCACTGAATCAGAATTATCACACCCAAAGAGACTACTTTGTATTTTTTTTTTTTAAACAGAGAGAATAAATGAGCCAGGAATGGCTCATGAAGGGAGGGAGGGATGACCTCTGGCACTTCAACTCAGGGTTGGCCCAGTGAATGTGCCAGCAAGGGAAGAAAGGCTCCTTGTGGGGAGGACAGCTGAGTGTAATTAGACACTGAGGTTGAGCAGCAAAGCTTGTCAAGGCCACTCAGTGGCAAAACCTGAGGAAGGACCTCCAATCCTCAAGCCTACCTGACTAAAGACCTAGAATCTTCACAAGGAGCTGAAGAGGGCGGAGGAAAGATATTTTCAAAAGAGAGGTCATATGCAGGGTGTTGGGACAGAGAACTTCCTGTGTCTAACACAGGAACCTCTCCAAGCCAAGCAGTCTTGGCCATGACCCGCACAGACGAAACAAATTGGGTTTAAACAGGCAGAATGCAACATTAAGCTAAGAAGAAGGTGGCAAAAAAATCGAACAACACAGAAATAATTTTTAATTGACTCTGCGACCTTAAGGGTCCTGCTTCCACACCGGAGGGACAGAGGGCCTGAGCTCGTGTTTGGTTTATTTTATAATGGGGACATCAAAGGCAGGGATAAGGCTTCAAGGGTGGAGTCTTCCTTTGTGATGTCTGATGGTCAGCAGAAAGACTGACATCTTGCAGGTCACACCCATCTCAGGTGCTATGTGGGATCTTAGGCAGAGCTTGAGGGGGAGGCTAACCTGCATCATGCAATCAATCGGGGAGAGGGAGTTCGCAGAGCCAGATCTAACCCCTCATTTGGCTATGGTGTGCAATAGTCCACACACACAGCCCATGGATGGCTCATGACAAAGCAGTCTGACCAGAGGCAGATGAGGGGATGGGAGAGGGACAGAAGAGTCTTGGAGCTGGCTGTCAACACTGGTTCCTCTCTGGAGAAAAAAGCTAAGAGGACCCGAATCTGCCTTCAGATGTGAGGTAACTGGCCCCCCGCAGGCCCAGTGGGCTGTGGCCCACAGCCTGGCCCCAGCATTGCTCAGGACTCTGGATCTTGGTGGTGGGGAAAGAGGGTAGACTTGGAATCGAGAAGAGTTGGCTCTTTCTCCAGCTTATGCTGCATGGTCTGGAACAAAATCTTCAAACAATTTCCACTTCAGAAACCAAAAACCTCTACCACCTACCTGGGAGGATGGCGCTTTTAGGGGTAAAGTGAGCTAATGCATGTGGAACTGCTCTGTGGACTGCAAGAGGCTATGCAAATGGTGGTCATTACAGACAGGCAAATTAACATGTTCTGACTTGACACTCAGAATCCGAGGCAATGCGGGTATTATGTTCCATTCCTCGGCATCTGAAAACAGTGAAATTGGAAATTCACTTATTGAGAGTAAAAAGTTTCAACAGAGCTTTCTGTTCTTTCCAGTGAATTCCAGGCTTCCTGTGGTGCTTGCAGGGCTCTGTGAGAAGCAGCTGGGGAAAGCTGGCTTCCATGCTGGTTGCTATGAAATTCCATTTTTGGTCTTATTCTGCAGCCACCTTAATTTCATTCATTTACATCATTTTGAATGTTGGAAGGACTCTTAGCAGAGAAATGCCAAGTTTCTTTTTTTCACAGCGTTAGGTTTTGATGTTAATTTTCGAACAGACTACTTCCATATAGGAGCATATGATAGAGGGTGACATGTTGGCCCCGAAAAGAGCTTAGAGGACCATGTAGTTTAATCCTGAGATTTTTCAGATGAGGAACTGAGGCCTGGGAAGTGAAATTGGTTTTCTGTGGGTCTCGAATTTGAGTTTGGGAGCCAGAATTTATCTCCAGGGGTCTCACTCTTATTCATTGCTCCTTTGCCTACCAGGGGGTTGAAACCCCAGATACCTCAGAGTCCAGGCTGGGAAGGAGCAGGTCACTGGGCAGGTAAGATACTAGGGAGTTGAGGGATGTCCAGTTTCATTTTTTCCCTCCCATTTGGGATTTGCTGAGTCACCTGAATCAGAAGTTTATATCTTTTACCAAATGTGGAAGTTTTCAAACTTTTTTTCCATGCCATTCCTTTCTCCTCTCCTTCAAGCATTCCAATGACATGAAAGTGATTTGCTATTGTCCCATAGATCCCTGAGACTATTTTTTTTCAGACATTTTTCTTTCTGCTTATCACATTGGATATTTTGTTGATTTACCTTCCAGTACACTGACTTCTTCTGTTACTTGTATTCTTCTGTCAAGCCCAACTAGTGAATGTTTTATTCCAGATGTTACATTTCTCAGTTCTAAAATTTTCATTCACTTCTTTAGTGTTTTTTTTTTTACTGAGAACTTCTTTCCACTCATTTCAACAGAGTTCACATTTACATAATGAAAGCTGTTTCTAATAGCTGCTTTGGAGACTTTTTCCTACTAATTCCTACAATGTCTTATTCTTTCCAGTTTAGAATTGGTCAGATCTCCCTGTGTGGCATAGTTTTAGATTGTATCCTGGATATTCTGGATAATGTGTTCAGAGACTCTGGGTGCTGTTAAAATCAGAGTGATGTTTTGGTTTTGCTGTGCTTTAGTAAGCAACCAGCCCAGTTAAGTCCAGGCCCCAAGCTCTGTTTCACCTTCTGCAGGTTTCCAAGGCTTCACTGGGCTGTTTGGGCATGTTCCATACCTGTGCAGCGTGTAGGTGAGCTCAGAACGTTCCTCTGCAGCACCTTCTGTAGCTCCACAGAACTGTTTTCCCTGGTGTTCTGACTAGAAAGATAGGTCTCTCTCAAGAGTCAGAGTCACTACTGATGTCACACTTTCATGCCACTTGGTCTCTCCTCAAGATAAAGTGGCAAGGGAAGAAGAATGAGGACTCTCTCATTCTCTTCACATAACAAGAGTCCTTTTTCTTACTTTATCCAGAGTCACAGATTTCCTCTGGTGGTAGCATTGTGGTTTGGGGGCTGCATCTGGCTTAGGCGCTGAATTGAGAGAGAGAGGAAAAAAGTGAGGTAAGGTAGGAATGATTTCCCCAGACATTTTTCTCTGACTAGGAGGGCGAGTTGGGGATGGTAAACGTGTGATGTCATCAGAGGCAGCCTCAGGGTAGCAGAATTACCTGTCCCTCCTTGTTCCCCTCTTGCCTTCAGTGTAGGCTCTGGGTCAGAGTAGAGCTTGGGGCATTGAGGTGGGAGGCTTCTCTCCTCCCAGAGTGGTTACTGAGGGGCAGCTTCTCCTCCTTCTCTGGGAGGGTTGGGGGAGCCACCAGGGCTTCTCCCTGTCAATGTCCCCCCTTCCTCTCCCAGTTCCTTTCCTCCCACTTCTTCCTTCCTGCTTTCTAAATTATTAGCAGGGAGAAAGGAAATGAACCTTGACTGAGCCCTGACTGGGCCAAGCACTTTACATTTATTCTTTTTTAGCAGAGGACCCCTGAAGAGGCTGGGTAGATGTTAGCTCTTACCGTTAGTGTCTCTATCTCCAATCTCCAGGCCCAAGGCAGCAGGTGATTGATTGCTCAGCCTCACGGGTGCTGCAAAGAAGAGGCAAGAACAACGTCAAAATGGCAGACACAAATGATAGTGTTAGAGCTAATCACAAACATTTCTCAGGGTGCTCCTCTTTTGGAGGCCTGTTGCATGAGAAGGAAGCCGAGGCACCTCGGAAACTGACAGCTTACCTAGGGACCAGCAGATGTATGGAAGCCTATGCAAACTCCGGGCACAGGCGGCACCTTTGGGTACCAATTTGCACCAAAAAAGCATCTTTAAAAGTTGCCTCATACTTGCCCCACAGCAGGGTTTTCACACTGTTAAAATGCTCTGTTCCAGATTTTTAATTTCCGAAATTCTCTGTTAGTCATGAGCTAATTTTGTAAGAATATCAGAGTAAGCCCACAATAATCATATTCTTTATCATTAAAAAAGGAAAGGAAGGTTGCCTGAGGCTGCTTGTCCCCCACCAAATAAGTAGGGTCCTGACCAAACCAAAATCTTTGAAGCTTTGTGAAGTTAGTGGATTCCCTAGAGAAGTACCATGTCCTTTTGATTTTTCTATATTTTACATTTTGCATGACATCATGTCCTCTCTTTTCCACTGCCCTGCCCTAGCTGTTTTTTTTTTTTTAAGTCACTTTTTGCCATAAACTCTCATTGGGTTCTCTGCCACAAATTAAAACCAAATACTACCAATCATGGAAAGGTCTAGACTCAGTGATTAAAACCTTCCACTGTGGGTTGCTTTTCCCAAACATTTCTCTTACCTGTTATGTCCCTTCCAAAACAATTAAAAAAGGAAGGAAGGAAAGAGCCAAATATTGACTCTTTTTAGGGAAAAATAAATTTGCTATGCTTTTGTTTTTTTCAACATTCTGAAAGAACCTGAAATGCAACATGAGAGAGCTTGTTTTTGTGGCTTTTGGAGCAAGCAACAAAATGAAGGAAAGTTCTAAAAACAAAATTCTAAAATTCCAAGTTTCCTGGGATAGAAGTGAAACATTGCCTTTGAGACACCCTTTTGGGGCCTCCCCAGCATGTACATTTCACCTCGTTCTGGATTCCATTCTCTCCACCATTTTTTTAAATAAATCTTTTTTAGTTGTAGTTGACACAATACCTTTATTTATTGATTTTTATGTGGTGCTGAGGATCAAACCCAGGGCCTTGCACGTGCTGGGCGAGCACTCTACCACTGAGCCACAACCCCAGCCCATCTCTACCATTCTTGTTGGGTAGGTAAAATCCCAGAGTGGCAGCCCGCATTGCTCACCTGAGGACCCCTCTCCTGAAGAAAAAGCTTGAGCCTTAATTCCAACCAGGGGAGCTCCAGCACTGAGGAAGAGGCAGGCTTCTTTGCAGGACCTTGTGTTCCAGTGGTTCTGCCTGACTGAGTCAGCTGGCCTGAGTGCTTTCTTCTTGAAGGACTCTAGATCTTATGTCCTCCTCTGTCCTCAACATTTACTCCTTTCTTTTCCTTCGATATTAGTTTTCTATTGCTAAGCAACTGATTACCAAAAACTCAGTAGCTTAAAATAACAAATACATTGTCTCATGTGGACCAGGAGTGTAGGTGTGGGTTGGTTGGATCCTCTGCTCAGAGACTCCTTGGGCTGAAATCAAGGTGCTGGTCAGAACTACAATCTCCTTTGAGACTTGGGGTTCTCTTCCAAGTTCCCAGTTTATTGGAAGAATCTTGTCCCAGCTCCTACAAGTTAACTAACACTCCCCATCATGTGGTCTTCTATACAACATGTCAGGTTGTTTCTTCAAGGCTTTCTCTGGAGATGCTTTGAATCAGTTTGATTTCCAAGAAGTACTGGGCACTATGCTGGGTTAGTCAAGCCCACTCAGGGAACAAATCTCCTTTTTAATCAACTTTGAGTCATCTGATTAGGGACCTTGATCATATCTACAAAAGTCCTTTCTCCATATAAGGGTAATATAATTCATAATTGCAAGCATGAAATTGTATCATATTCATAAGTCCTACCCATCCTCAAGGGCAGGGGACCAATGTATATAATATATGTATGTGATATATATATATATATATATATATATATATATATATATATAATATATGATATATATATAATATACGAGATATATATGTATATATACATATATATAATAAAGAGGGAGATGTTTGTACCAGGAACAGGGTTTGGGGCCATCTTAAAATTCTGTCTGCCTCAGCTGTCTCCCTCCTGTCCTAGGGTCAACCAGGCTCAGTCTTCTGATTAATATTTTGGCAGAATGGGTCCTGGGTCACCCCCTTTGTCACAGGAACTGTCTTGCTCCCTCACCGCGTGCCTCCATGCCAGCAGACTGCTGACTGTGATGCTGGCGTGGCTGCCCCTCTACCCAGCTCCAAAGTCTCTTCAGGGCAAGGCCTCTCCACATCCATGTCTGTCATGTCAGAACTGAAGCATAGTCAAGGGCACATCCTAGGTACTTAGGAACTGTCATTGAATGGAAGAGTCGGAAGCAGGCCACCAGAGAGTATGTGGGCAGACAGGAGGTTGTCAGCTGGACTGGCTCAGGAAGTGAAGATGAGCAGTGAAGGCCAGTGAGCAGCCCCTTCTACTTCATGGGTTAAGTTTACTCTGGCTGCATTTGGTCTCCAGACCAACATAACCTGATGACTGCTTTCTCCCTTCTTCCCTGCTGGCCGTTTCTCCTAGGCTTAGGGTGTAGGCCATGCCCTCACAACTCTGTTCTTAGACATCCAAAGTCACATTTTTATGTGATACATTGAAGAGTTGATGCTTGTGAGTGACTCCTCACACCAAAAGGAGGGGTGGGGGTGGCAAGTGACCTGTTTTTAAATGCAGTCTGAAAAGTCATGTGAGGGACTTTTTTCTCAAGCATCTTGAAAGAAACCTAAAAAAAAAAAAAAAAAAAAAAAGGCACTATTGTCAAGTCACTGGGAATTTTGTGGCATAGGTGGATTCTCTTACATGACTTTCCAAGTGACAAATCCATAATCTCTAATCTACTTGTCTTTAAAACAAAAAAATTAACTATGGAAGTAATATTTGGAAAATACAGAAAATATAAAAGAAATAAACATTCTCTATAATCTCACCACCCACTGAAAACCACTGTTAACAAGACTTGGAACTGGACTTGAATTGGAAAAATCAGGGAGAGGTCTACTCCCGGAAAAGCCAGTATTGCTGACTCCTTCCAAACTTCACAGCAAACATTAGCTTAGGGATGTTAGGAATAGGGGAAGCACAAATCATGTCAAGATGATTTTACTTGGCAAGATTTTCTACCTGGCTGGCAGGTAAAGGAAGATGAATGGGAAAAAAGTAATGATTTCCATAACACTCCTGAGAAAGCATTGCAAGGTAAGGGTGGGGCAGGGTGCAGGGTAGGGGGGGAAACTGTGTAATTCTAGTGCCAGGGAAAAGGGCCAAGCAGAAATTTTAACTCAATATATGTGGAGCCCTCATTATATCTCCAAACGCAGGAGGAAAACAATAAAAATGTTGATTTTTGAAATGGCCGAGTAAATCCAAAAGTATTTATTTTAAATGAAGTTGCCTTTAGAGCCAGTGTTGGTTTCTAATGAATCTCTCATCCTGGCCTTTCTGGGCTTTTTGCCACAACTAGTGAACTTAGAGGGGCTGAAAGAACTACTACCACTACCCTCATTACCCTATTTTCCATTCGAACTCCTTGCTACATCTTGCATCTTGCCTTTTCATCTATACTTGCTTCTTTGAATGATTCACTGGCTCCCAGGGGCCCCAGACCCCACCTTTCCACCTGCATAGTGGATCTTCAGGCTCCACTTCCTGGTCTACCAACACATGATATTGTAACTCAAAGTTGAATTTGTTATGATGTCTCCCTGCTGCTTGGCTCCTATCTCCCTTTCCATGGGCTCCTGCCATCTAATGGGCTTCATTACTGTCCCTTATGGCCATCTCTTTTGTCTTTAGCCATCCCCCCCCCCCCCGTATGTATGCAATTGGCTGGTTTTCACTTCCCTGTCTTTGCTCAAACTGTTTCCACCACCAGAAGGGAGGATTCCTTGAGACTTGCATACACTGCTTATTAGAATCTATGCCTAACTTAATGCATTTAGATCTCCTACTTGGTTGGTATCTCCAAGCATGCATGTATTTAGAGTAGACTATGTGTGTTTTCACATGCTTACACTGTTTATGTCCTTGACTTTATGGTAATTAAATAAGAATGATTACTTATTAAAATGTGCCAGGACATATATCTTTCTAAAATGGGACTAGACAAAGGGAAAAGTAACTGAAGGTACTAATTGAAGGAGTATCAATAATAGCACTCTCCACCCTTCAATCCCTTCCTTTGCTCGTCCTGTTCTGCCTAAATCCTCTAACAGGATAATGTGACTTTCAAGAGCAAATGTTCATACCCTCACTCTTTTCAACCCCCAGCCCTACCTCATCTTCACCCTTTAGTTCAAAGACTCCTGGGAGCAGCAACATTCTAAGCTGTTAACAGCTGAAGACTGCCCAGAGGATTCTGTTCCACAGTGACAGTTGGCTGAAGACAGTGAGAGAGACAGGTCTTTCAGGAATGGGTTGCGGGTGAGAGGGAGAGGGATGGGGAATACCTAAGGAAGAGGCAGACTCCTGGCCTGAGCTCCTCCCAGCCCCCTGGCCAGGCATGTGGCACCATAGTTAGAACTTCACCCCTCCCTCAGTCATTCCTGCATGCCTCCGAGAGGATCTACAGGGCTCAGCCCTATGGGGGATCCAGAGATGAATCAGACATGGATCCTGCCCTCAAGGAGCTTATTGACCAGTGGCAAAAAGTGCCAAGTACATAGCAAAGACAATTCCAAGGGTCACGGGACTTCAGAAGAGAGAAAGACCATAAGCTGGACATCCAAGAAGGCTGGCCAGAGGAGGTCGCATTTGAGTTGGACCTTGGAAGATGACAGGGAGTGTTCCACAGGCACAGATTGGAGCTACTGCTAGTTATGGTGCTGGACACCTTCATTTCGAGGCTGTGATCTGTGTGCATGGGGTAGGGGAAGCTAGAGAAGGATAAGAGACCAAGGAGGCTCTGGACACCTTCTGTAGTAAGAGGACACTGAGAATGACACTCTGCCTGCTTTAACATTTTCCCCAGTGTTGCCCAGTCAAAAATAGGCCATGGTTTATAGAAAGTAATGGCTAAAAGTTGAACACTCAGACCTGTGTTTGCTAAGTGCCCTCTGAGGGCAGTTGGCTAATCCTCAGCCCCACCATTCTACAAGTTTGTGATTCAGAGAGAGAGAGTGACATATCTTTGGACCTGGGCAAGTCCTCCATGTGAATAATGCTCCTTCACAGTAGAATGGGAGATGAGACCCCAAAAAGTGAATATGCTCAGGGCTATTTACTTGAATTTGCAGTAGTTTCAATGTTTAGTTCATGTCTGCCAGCGCAACCAGTGTGCACACATATTTTGAAGAATATGTGGGCAGATAGAGGTGAGGAACAGGAAGCCTGGAGGTAATACTGGATAGGGAGGAGATGGCAATGGGTTGCTTGGTGAGAACCCCAAAAGATGGCCAAGAAGGGAGAATCATTAGAAGTTGAGATTTCTTTTTCTCTGTTGCCATTTTGGAATTGTAGTGCTACCATTTTGTGGAGATTACAGAGGATTTTGTAAAATTTTTTCTCTGGCAGGGAAATTACAGAAATCATGACTGTTTATGTTTGTATAACTTTCAAGAACAATTGTTGTTTAATCCTTGGGCAGCATCACACCCTTTGGACTTTGAAGTCCCAGAATAACTAGTATTTTTTTCAGGATTCTAGTCATTCCCAGTGGGCTGAATGTACTAGCCAGCAGTCACCCTAGCCTTGCAAAGACCAAGTGACCCAATGATACCTTATAGAAAAGAAAGTGACAGATAAGTCAGGTCTAGTCAATCCAAGGATGAGGATCAGGAGATTCAGGCCAGAGAGCAGCAGCATATTTGGGACAACCAGATAAAAGAAGGGAGAGCAGGCATGGTGGGTCAGCCATAGGCAGGTCAAACAGTATTTAAGCCTGCTGCTCCTGATCCTAAGAACACTTGGGAGAGGAGAGGCATTTCTTTTCTGCTTGACCTATTATATATCAGGCTTGGTAGAAGGAACTTTGGCCTTGGAGGTATAGCCCCTGCATCCAAAATGAAGTAAATTTGCCTCTGGTTAAGTCATATCTAGGAAGGCTAAATTGTCTTAATTTGGAAAGGACACTTTGTGCCATCTCAGTTTTATGCTCAGTGTTTGCCCATGTGGTGGGGCAAGAACAGCCATAGAAGGGTGCAAATAATCTCAGGTTATCAGAGAGAGGAGACAAATTACAAGGGGCCACATGGCTAAGTCCAGTGTGAGAAACTGCCTTTGGGGGATTTTAGCCCCCCAAGTTCAGTCTTTCCAGCTTCTGTCTGCCTCTAAGCAGCTTGCTTCAGAAGTCCAGTTTTCCTATGCCCCTTCCAAGTCCAAGCAAAGGAGCTCTTTAACCCTCAATGTGGCAGGTTCCTTTGGATCTGATTTCTCTTCTGACAGCTCCCCTTGAACCTGGGCTGGCTGCATGTTCTTCCCTGGACAAAACTTTCTGTTCACTTCTCTTCGCCTCTTTCTCCTTCCTGCTGATTCTCCAATCACAATTTGCTGGCCTTCAATCATATTGGTGTCCAGTCCAGTCCATGCCCAAATATTCTTTTCTGTCTCCGAGGGTGACAGTTTTCTTAAGGGGAAATGCACTTTTTACTATGCTTTTTTAAACAATAAAAATCGCATGAACAAAGATCCTCAAGCATTTAGTCTGATAAGAAAGGTCTAGAGTACGGATGTACTTTGGGGGATGGACTCTGCTTGCAGGAAGGAAAGGCAGCAGGAACTGGTTCAGCAGAGGGTTGGAGGAGGAGCAAGTGGTGGCCCTGCTCAGGCTGCAGGCTCTGGCACAGGAGATTCCAGAAATTTCAGTTGGGAGCAAGCCCAAGCCCTTTAAGGTCTTCTTCCTGAAACGCTCTGTCCTGATGATGGACAGGGAATGAGGGATCTGTTTGCTCAACGCTCCCATAAGTGACTTAAACTGTCTCCCCTGGAAATAGTATTCTATGAAAACAGTTGAAAAACTCTGAAGTGATATATTTAGAGTCTTAACCCTCTTTGAGAATCTAATAGGCTGCTTGCAGCCCTCCTGTTAGTTGTGGTTTGTGGTATAAGCAGAGAGCACTCAGTAACTTATGTAGAAAAATGTTGGAAGACTCCAAAGAAGCCTAGATGAGGAGTTGAGTTGAGGTCATGGAGTTGTCTTCTATTTTAAGGATTCCTTAGGGGCCACTTCTCTGTCAAAACTCTTCCTATGGGTTTCTATGAAGAAAATGGCCTGAGTTTTACTCAGACTGCTCCCAGGACTCTCAAGCCCGGTGATGGACAAATTGGAAGAGTGTACATGGGGTGATGTGGTTCTGCTTTATGGGCTGCTGTTTCCCACATTCCCTGCTGTCCAGGTTGGCTCTGCATCCTCTTCCCTCCACACAGAGGCAGCGACATACATGAAACTCTCCCATCACCACTTCTGCCCAGTGAAATCCCTCCTCTTCTCTGGGCTGGTCTTACATATTACCACCTCCCTAGAACTTCCATGAGTACCCTGTGGGAGCTCAAGGTACCTCCCCCTGGCTCAACAAGCATTTGGTTGGTTGTTTTCCTATACTTCAAAAGCTAAGGTAGCATCTTAGTAGAAGTCTTATTGCCCCCGCTGGGCTGTGAACTAGGAGTAAATAGGAGAATGCTGAGCATCAAGGTTATAATAAGCCAGAAAATTGGCACTTGTGTATTCAGTGATTAAATTCCTGTAAAGGGACTTCTCAATGACATTGCTCTCTGTGTGTGTGTGAGGAAGAGTGTGAAAAGGCTTCTCATGGACTTGTCTTTGCAGAGGTACAGTCAGGGCTGCTGATGTAGAATTTGAGCAGCTGAGGCAAAGCATCTCTGGTCACATGGCCCATCTTTCCCATCCTCCAGCTGACCTGATCAAAGGCCACTTTGGGGAACAGCTCTGTCCTGAAAGCCACTAAGAGCTGTGGAGGCAGGAGTAGGGGAGGAAAGACAAATATCAAAATTCTTGGATGATCCCGGGTAGCCACTGGACAACTGGGGGATGAGAATGGGTGACAGAGCCTTTCACCTTTGGGGTCAGCAGCATGCCCAGCTGCAGGGCAAGAAGGCTGGAACATCTGTCAGCTAGGCAGCAGCTCCTGTGAATGATCTGCCTTTGTCTTTTTGTGGGTGGGGAGAAGTGTGCGTTTATTTGCTCAGCA
This sequence comes from Marmota monax, assembly GCF_021218885.2. Classification (NCBI taxonomy): domain Eukaryota; kingdom Metazoa; phylum Chordata; class Mammalia; order Rodentia; family Sciuridae; genus Marmota; species Marmota monax. The sequence goes on along the minus strand of NW_026693777.1, from coordinate 52,343,923 downwards.
GAAAACCATGTAAACCAGGAGCCAGAACAGAAGCCTGGTGGTGGCATGATGCCCAGTTGCCCTTCAGACAGAAAAGGCCATCAACAATGGACAGGAATGCATGGGGCCTCAGAAGGAAAGGTCCTGCCTTGGCAAATGGCCCCTTGCGTCTCTGAAGGCAGAGGATTGAGAGAGGCAAAAATAATTTTGTTGGGTCCTACAAACCTACACAGAGCTGTCAGATGCGGTCTGGCCCTATTCATTTCCTTTTCCAACTTACCATTAGCTGTGCAGGAAGCTCACATTGGCTGTCAGCTTACACCTCATTTTCTAACTTTTGGAAAAGAAGCAATCCCACTATCCCAGGGTGCCTCTGTGCCCCAGCCCCAACTTCTCTTTTCTCATTTCCCCTGGCCCTGCCACCTCTTCAGCAACAGTTGCAGCGGGACAGGACAGTGACCATTGGCAGCTGAGAAATTTTTGAGTCAACAAGCTACCAAGACTTAAGAGTTCCTGTGAGAGCAGGAATTTGGAGTTTCAGAAGCAAATGATGAATATGATGGATGGGCAGGGAAGGAAATGTTTTGGAATTTAGTCCTAATTACGGCAGAGCTGGAAGAGTCCTTAGAAACCATGTATTCCATTTTTCCCCTCCATAGGCAACTGCTTCCTTTCTACAGATGAGGAAGTCAAGTGAGTGGTGGTTTAGGGATGAGACACTTAGCTTTGGTGCTGAGCCAGAGCTTGAGTTAGGAGCCAAGTCCTGATGCCCATGTGGATGCTCTTCCCACAAAGATCAATAGAACATTTTTTTTCTGGATTCCTTTGTTAGTTTCAAAGGTTATTCTAAAAACAAAGGTTCATGACCTATTTCTAGCCTCATCATAATGGTTCTATCATTACTTTTCATCATACCCAAGGGCATAAATGATGGGGAGCTATCAAGATGTGTTGTCAAAATAATAGTTAAAACATTGATTTCTTATGTTTTGTTTTCCATAGCATGGACTTCATCAAACTAAATTATTCTACAAACCCTTAACAAGATAAATCCAAAATGTGCAGTAGTTTAAATGTCACTAAGACAAAAATCTCAGTTCATAATATCAGCTGAGGGCCTATCACTTAACATGGCAGGAGCATTCAGTTCCTGACCCACCCTCCACAGTAGCTGCAGCCCAGCTGCTGAGTCCCCGCTGAGCTCTTAATGCAAGTCTGTTCTCCAGCCCCCACTTTGCTCTTGGGGTTGCTAGTGAACGGGAGAGAGCTACAGCCAGAAGGCCCTCACTCTAACTCTTGCTTCCAGGCCAAGCCTGAACGTCTTCTCTGTGAAGCTTTCCTGGATCTTCCCCTGTTCCTCAGAGTGGTCCACATTCTCCCCTATTCTAATGCCCTCACAGTGCTCTTTATAATGTCCCTACAGTCACATTGTAAGGTCATGAGACTAGGTCCCCTCCAGCCCTAGAAGTGTTTTTGTAATTCCTGTTCCTTCAGCCTCAAAGACTACTATGAGAATTTTAGTGCCCACAGGAGAATTAGAGCTCACACCAGGTGCAGTTCGCTAGTGACAAAATGCCACCCCTGGGGGTATGTATGTAACAGGGAGGATGAGGGAGGAGGGAACAGAGCAGTGGGAATGTTTGCAGGAAAGCCTCGTGGAAATCGTGGAGACTGAGGTACACTACGAGAGCCTAGGCTGTGGAACTGACTCCTGAGTCACTGGAAGAAAAGCCCCTCTTGGAGAGGGGGCTGAGAGGCTGCAGCAGCTCTGAGTCAGACCATCAGGAAGGCTTTGAATATTTAAAGCAAACTATCATTATAATGGAAGAGATGCTGCTTTGCCTCTCTAGGCCTAGCATGCTGAGCTAAGGCCATCATAGTTTAGCTTGAGGCTTGTCTGTTGAGGAGAAGGGGGATGGCCTATTCCTGAGCTAGGACATGTCAGAGATGGGAAGAGGGATGGTTGTGGTGTTGGGAGACCAGGCTTTTCTCTCTTGGTTCTGCTGCCAGTTGGTTGTGTGTCTTTGGGTAAATCTGTTCCCATCGAGATGGTCTCAGAAAGGCTGAGTTCTAAAGTTCTTCCAGGTCAAAACTTCTGGGGGTCCCAGAGTTGCACGAGCTCACCTCTCCCCCCAAACCTATTCATTGGTGTTTATGAAGACAGGGTCACTCAAAAGTCATGACTTGGTCCTTTTGGAAACAGTTGGGTCAAAAAGTTATGGTTTTCTGCTCATCTTTGAGCTGCATCTCACAGACAATTCACAGCCCAGCCGATATCCTGGGATGAAGTCAATCAATCTTCATAGGAGCATCCGACCAGAATTGTCTTTCCTTGGGTGTTCAAAAGTAACTTTAAAAAAATTGTTTTTTAAAGTGTATTTTGGAGAAGCACAAACCTTAATTTCTTAATAATGGCTCTCCAATAATTACTTTTACAATCAGGAATATAAAAGGTAAATGGTATTGGTGGTAGAGTGGGGGACACACAAGAAATACCATTTAAAAATTTTGCTAGGTAAAGACATAGAGGGAAAAACCACAAACTCTGATCTACCATCATTGTTTCATGGTTGGCAAAAAGCATTTTTGATACCTCCCCACCCCAAAAAATGAGGAGGATATAATTTAAGTGTAGAGGACAGCCCTTTACATTGAATATGGATACTTATGCATGGATTGACACTGGGGATCACCAGTTTAGAGGTGACCATGTCATCTGATGAAGGTCCACACTACTGCCCATTTGTTCTTTACAGGGACTAGCCCTCACTGTAAAGAAGCAACTGTGATGGGCTCTGTCACTGTCATATCCCAGGAGTCATCTTGAGTTGGGAGAGGGATATTCATAAAAGCCTGTCAAATCTACATCCATTTTTTCTATTTCCTCCCAATCTCAGAGGAAGAATGTACTTTCCCCCTGCTCCTCAGATTCTTTCTCTCAAGGCCCCTTCTACCATAGACTCTGTCCAGAGGGTTGCTGCAAAAAAAAAAAAAAAAAAAAAAAAAACTCCCCTAACCCAGCCCCAGCCTGAACTAGAGGCCCCCCTGAGCTGCTGTCCCCTTCCGCTCTCCCCTCCATGGCCACCTCTGCCTCGGGGCCTCTTTGCCCAAGGCCCCAGCCCCTCTTGCCTCCCTGCTTCCCCTCTCTGCAAACAGCTAAGCAACGGACAAGTGACTTCTGAAAACCTGTCTGGACCTGACTGTGGTCTCTAACCATGTGATGTGCTCCGGGAAACATTCTTCCGCCTGCCTTTCTTGGTCTAGCCATGTTTGACTGTGTCACTCCTCTCTTTTCTCACTCTTCTCTCCACTCCCCAAACAGTTTTGTAATGGGAAGGCTTGGCCCCGCTTTCCCACAGCTAGTCAAGGAGGGGAGGAGAGGACGCTGGCTTGACATGCCCTTCACTTAATCTTCCCAGAAGACGCAGATGGGACTGTGCCTCAGCAGTGTCCAAGCCGGGTGGAAGAAGGCGTCTGTCTTTCTGAGTTTGGACTTGGTTTTCCCGTTTTTATTCCACAGTCTCATGCCTGACTCTAGTTTTCTCTACCCAATAGCAGTGCCTCCCAGGAGCCTCTGGGTGGAGTACTCTGTGGCAGGCTTTGAGGGCTGGGATGTTAATGGAGAATGGTCTCGGTCTTCACTGGGCTGGCAAGACCTGGGGACAATAGGTGTTTCCCTTGCAGCCAGGCGAGGTAATCTGGCAGGAGCTCCAAAGGAGAGGGGCAAGAGGTCAGGGGACGTAATGGAAAATCCTCAAGACAGAGAAATGTGGCCAGAGCCAGACTGGTCAGCACTCCTATGTAATGCTTTTGGCCAACATTTTACTTGTCCTTCTGAATCACCCGCATTAACAAAGGATAATGTGCGATCCTTCCTGGAGTAAAAAGCATTCAGCAGCTCTTCACAAAAATTCTATTGTAAAATTTGTGTCCTACCTCAAAATTATTTTTTTTTAAAAAAGAGGGTTGTTAATTCACTTCAAGCCCACTCAGCTGCTGAAGAATTTTAAGTATTCAGCTAGAGATCTTTGTAATGAACAAGTAGCTCAATTATTCTAGTTTCATTATACAATGTATCAGACATTCTTTGGCATCAAGGAATTAAAGCACATTTTCTCTGCCAAATGGCAACAATATTTGATTTGAAGAAGTATCCTACACAAGTGGTTCTTGACTAAATGCAGTTCCATTTAAAAATAAGTTTCCACATGCTTTAACCTCTTGTAGTGTGGTTCATTCAAGTGGTTTTGGGGCTCAGACTTGCTAATATTGTGTTTAAAATAATCTGTGCAAATTCCACAATTGAAAATATTTTGCACTCAGCATTAAACTCTTAAGGCTTGTTCCTGAAACTGAGCAGATGTCTCGGCAACTTTCCCTGTTTTATCCAGTACTTCCTTTTCTTCCCAAGACCATGGCCAGTGGAGGACTCAGTCCAAACTCTATGGGCATGTGCCAAGCAGAAAACAGAGCGCTGGAGTCTGGGGATCAGGTTTATGTCCATCAAAGGGCCTCAGTTGGAGAAAATGGCTTCTCTTGAGGAGAAAGCTGCTTTCAATGCATATTAATGGGGACCCCTTCTTCTCTCCCAATGCAAATGTGTAGGAGGATCCCCATGAGCCTATGCTCCTTTGTGCAATTTAGAAAAAGGTGTCCCATCTGGATGGACACGAAGCCTGGCAAAAGGGCAGGGGTAGGGTCTCAGCTGTCTTGGCCAGCCAGCCAGAGGACCTGGTGGCCCTAAGTGGAGAGTGACTTTCTCCTTGGATTTAACACTGTTACTCCCAGACAGCCCCTTTCCCACTTCAGGGTCTGAAGAATGGGACAAATGACAGAGTGAATCCATGAAAGTTAGGTATGATTTGCTAGTTGATGAAAGTGCTCAAGGCTTTTCTTAGGCCTTTGACTCTACAAGACCCTTTGCCATCACGCTGAGCCATTTCCAGGGCAGCCTGGGCCTCAAGGGCAGACCAGATGATCTCCAAGATGCTAGCTACAAATTGAAGGGAAATTGCTCTATAGGCCGGTGATGCTTGTCAAATCACTATCTCCAAGGGGTTGAGGTCAAAAAGAAGACGTTATAAAATTGTTGCCACCGGAGTGTGGTCAATCCAGGGCTGACAGATACTGTGGTTGAGGATGATTGTTCCATGGAGCATTGAGCAGATTGAGCTGAGTAACTTAGGTTGGCACAGCTTGGTTTTTACACTAATTCAAAGAAATTTCCTCTGTCCCTCTCCCACTTTTCTCGGCCCTTCCCTCATTCTTTTATTGCCAAATGTCTTGAAAGAAGAGTCCACACTTGCTGTCTCAATAGCTTCTCTCCCCACCATCTGACTGAATCACATTGATGAGAACCAGTGTTTCCAATTGCTGAAGGCCCTGGCCTTTTCTTGTTTATAAAACCTATTTGTCAGTGTGAAGTGTTGTAGGCTGATAGCTTCTCCTTCTTTTTTTCTCATTGCCCTCTTTGGATTCCAGTTAAATGACCACCTCCTGGTTTTCCTTGTACTCTTATGGCCCTCTTTCTGCTCCTTCATTAGCTCTTAAGCCTCGGGCATCCCTTGGGGCTGTAGTCAGAACTTTGTCCCCCAATGTCTGTCTACTGTGTTGGAGATTTAACTCACTTCTGGGGTTTACCATTATAATAATGGTTCTGCAGCTGATACCCAGATTTGTACCTTCTGGTCCTGCCCTCTATGCACACATTTCTAAATGCTGGCTGGCAGCCCCTCAACATGGGTTCAAAGCCATCATCTTCCCCTTGTATTTTGCTCCTCCTACAGAAATGTTTTAGACTTGGGCACCACACATAGGTTGGGATCCTGGTTCTGCACTCCTCTGTGTAGCCTTTGAAGCAAGGTACTTTTTTCTCATTTTGCATGAATGCCACCAATGCTAATTGTTATTTAATAAGCACTTGTTAAGTGCTGCTTCCTCTCCCTATTTCATATTAGAAATGAACATTTGCCCTCTAAAGTGAGCTTAGAAATGTCTCATTGTTTAATAATGTGTTTTCCCTCTCCTTACAACTTCCCGGATCCATGTCAGTTCTTTAGAAACACTTCTCACATTGGTCCTTCCTTTCCATCTTGAAGGGAAGTTACCTGGGTCCACATAACCTGCTTCCCTGCCTCTCTGCCCACCTATCCAGTCGACTCTGCGTACCACCACTGCCTGAAGCACAGTTCTGATCATATTCTTTCGCTGATCAAAACCTCCAGTGGTTCTGCCCATTCCATATCTTTATTTTTAAGGGTTTTTGGAATTTTGTCATTTTTTTGTTGTTTTTATAATCTGCCTCAAACTTAGTTTTCTGCCAAATTTAGGTTGGTTTAATCCCAAGGTGTCTGCCAAATTTAGGTAGGTTTAATCCCAAGGTTTCTGCCAAATTTAGGTTGGTTTAATCCCAAGGCATGCTGGAACCGTTGTGATAAGGAACTCCAGTGGTGAGGTGGCCAGGGCGACCAGTGTCCTATACAAAGGTAACTAATCCAGAGGTTGGGGTGATGCTTTTGGGTCCTTGTGATACTCAAAGTGTAAGTGGGGCTTCACGGGTACCTAGGCACCTGGTTCTAGCTCTTAGGGCAAAGGGCATGGGAAGTCCTATGCAGAGGATCAAAGCATATGCCCCAGCCAAGGACTGTGGAAATCCAGAGAGTCTTGGAAAAGGGAGACAAAATTCTAACCTCTATGTGCTGAGCAACACATGACAAGGGGGAGGTGGAGAGTATAGAAGGCAGTTCAGTGGTCCTGGGCTTTCAGAAGCAGGGTTAATTCTTGACTCTGAGGGTGGATACTCAACTATTAATCTCTGTTCCCTAGCTTTAGGCACGTAAACTTTCAAAGAGTTCTTATTTAATTGGCAGGAGGTCCCTAGACTCGCCTCTTTCCACAGAAGATGCCAGATCCTACAAAAGTTCTCTTCATCACCTGGCCAACTGAAAACTGCACAGCCAAGGGAAAAGACAGATTGGGTGGTGCTTTGGTTGTAAGTCTCCACCTCAGGCAGTAGAAAGTTGTGTGTAGAAAACCTTTCTCAGTCTCTTGGGGATTTAGGAATAATAAGGGACTCTTGTAATTTGGCCAGAAGGCACTCTTTTTCTTCTCGAAAGAATTGAAACTTCCCTTTGTTTAGAAATATCAAGCGCACAGTGATCCATGTGCTGAGAATTTAGCTGGTCACTACCATCTGGGCTCCTTGTCTACTCCTAGCAGCTTCTATGCAAGCCTCCCCTGGGTCCCATTCTGGATTTATTCCTATTTTTAATAGCTAACATTTACTGAGTGCTTACTATGTGCCAGGCACTGTGCAAAGGGAAACACATTGCCTTCCAGGTTCCTGGGAAACTGAGAAGGAACCTAAAGTGAACAGAATCTTTGAGAAATGAGGGGAATGTGGGCTCAGCGAAGCTAGGACCAGCCAGGTGAGGCCAAGGCATTCAACAGGTGGTTTTGTAACTCGACCTCAGGCTCAGGCCTGCTGAGCACCCTCCGCTCCCTCAGCAGTAGGCTTGCCATTCAGTGGTGAGCAAGAGCATGATGGAGGAGGGTCAGGGCTATTCAGTCTCAACCCTGGCCAGCCTCTGCTGGGTCTGGCAGAATGAATGTTGTGTAGGATATTGGGGAGCTAGAATAGAACTCCTTCCCCAGCACCTCCCACTTTAACCCAGTCCCTTTCAGGCCTCTACTTTTTAAATGCTAAAAATTCCTTCCATGGGCCAAGCTGTGCAAATAGCTCTTGAGACGGTAACAGGGTTGCCTCCTGTTTACGAGATGAAAGGCTCAGTAAAGTTTTCCAGCTAAGGGCAGGGACAGGATGGATGCCCAGGAAACCTGGCTGGCTGAAGGAGAATGGGGAGAGATGGGGGCACAGCGAGAGAAGACAGCCCTGTAAACAAACCCCTGCCACCAAAGCATTGCTAAATGTGCCAGAAGGACCCACACGACCTGAGACAGCATGGTGGTTTGCAGCCTCTCCTGGAAGAAAGCAGAATGATGACAAGCAGAGACAAGATCATGTCCCGGTGGAGGAGAGCATGACTCTTGGAACGTGAAACCCAGGGCAGGAGGTGGGAGAGCTGCTATATGCCCAGAATTGTCCCAGGAATTGCTTAAGCAGTGGCTCAGTTGATTTTTCCCAAATGTATGATTTTGAAAAGGAATTCTTTTTAAAAAATGTTTTTGGAATTTTGAGGTAACTCCAAACAAAGTATTGGAACTATAAATGGCCCTCATCAAAAGGAATAAAATGTCACAGAAAGTTGGATTATCCCAAATAATTTGACATATCTGGTTGTCAGAGACCTGTATCTGCCACCCTCTCTTGCATAAAGTGTAATTAACCAAAACCCCTAGTTCTGTAGCATTTCAGAACAATGTACACATAGTTCACCTTCAATTTCTCTTGACAGTGCCAGAAGGAAGCTGGAATACAAGCATGTGGGGGAGGTAGTATCGCCATCTTACTGCAGATACTTTGGTTGCATTGAAGGTTGCCAAAGGATACTGAGTGATGGCAGGGCCCTCTCCCCAATAGTGGGCCAGATGCTAAGCCCATGGCCAGCTGGAAGGGCAAAGGACATAGCAATCACCCATCTTGACTTAAACAAATAGTCAATACAAGGAGTGAAGGGGGTGGTCTCATCCAAGGTGCAAAGCAGAGCCCGGGTCCAGGCAGAGAGGTAGGTGTCTCAACTGAGGATAGTCTTCATTTAATAGGGAGTCAGCAAGGTCAGGGGTCCAGATCAGGGCTTCTGTTTCCAAAAAAGAGTGGAGACAGAGGGCCAGTGGGAAATAAGAGTGAAGAAGGAGACTAACAGGACGAGAGGACACTTCCTCTATAGTGGGCCACAGAAGCATGCTGATGGTGAGGACAGAACTGGAGTACTTTACTAGACAGCTCATCTAGGAAAGAGAAAACCTAGCTCAGATGAACTCTAGGTGCAAGATTCCAGATTTCAGAAGCAAACCCCAAGCCTTGTGGGACTGTGGAGACTCTGTGACCCAGTAAGAGTTGTAGAACACTAGTGGCCAGCTCTGGGGTACCAGGCTCCAAATTAGACTACTGGGAGTGGGCCTTGAATTGGTGCCACATTTTGGATTGTAGGCAGAGCTGAGGCTACTTGAATAAGAACTTCTGTCTCAGGACACATGTGGTCTGGGAATGTGGCAGGATTGAGTGAGCTCAATGCCAATAACTCAGCTATGGGAACCTGAGGAGAGCCAGGGACAGGAGGGCTGGTGACAGGAGGCCGAGGGTAAGCACTCAGTTCACTCATTCTATAGTCACTGCAGAACTGCTGAGTACCACAGGCATCAGCAGGCCAGGGATAGGAAGATGAGTAAGACATGGTCCTTACTCTTGAGAGGTTCGAGGCTTTTTTTTTTTTTAGGGGAAATAGATGGGAAAATAGACGCAAATGCCTTAAGATGCTTAGTACCATTTGTGGTGCTTTTAAATTAGTGAATGAAAGCAGCTTCCATTTTACACCAGTAATCCATTAGCTATGTATACTGGATTTAGTCATCCATGGACGGTTCCCCTGGGGCATTGAACTTTTTAACAGTCCACCTGCAATTCACCTCCAAGATGCACACAGATTTAGCTGCCAAAATAATCAGCTTTCAGTATTGAAAGGGAATTCTTTCCAAATGTTTTTGGAATTTTCTCTAATGTCTAACAAGGCATTTGAAATGTAAAAATGGTCTTCATCGAAAAGAATAAAACGCCACAGAAAGTAGGATTGTTCCAGGCAATTCAGCATACCTGGTTGTCAGAGACATAGTGGTGCTTGGTATTGCATGAAAAAAAAATTATTGTTATTTTTCTCTAATATTAAAATAAACCAATCATACCTAAAAAAAATAAAATAAAAATAAAAATAAAAATTAACCAAAAACTCTAGTTCTATAGCAATCGCTCCATTTCAGAACAACCTCAAGCTCCAACCTGCATATAGCTCACCTTCCATTTCTCTTTTGACAATACCAGAAGGAAATTGGAATACAACTGTGTGGAACCACTCTGGATGGGACATGAGAGGACAAGGTGGCTTCTGCTTCATTTTAGCTCCAGTTCCTTGAAGAAAACCAGGAGTGAGTTTAAGAATTGCTTTGGGGATTTTGACTGGACAACTGGAGGGAGAGAGGGAAGGCAGGGCATTTGAGAGTCGGGTGAAGACCTGACCTGGCCAGGGCGGAGTTAGGGAAGAAGGTCTGCCCCCCCCCCCACCCCCCACCCCCCGCCCCAGACAAGGTTGAGCTGGACTGCCTGTGCAGGAACAGGCTACCTTCTGAAGAACAGTGGTACAAATGTCGGCTGCAGCTGCCTGAATATCCTGAGGAGGCTCATGACATCTTCAAGGAAGGGACACACACAGAATCTGACACAGCCTGCATGGTACAGAGACACTTCAAGTTCAAGTGGACTCAGCTTTCTGGCATCTTCAAAGCAAGACCTGCCCTGATTTGCCAGAGAAGAACAGCCCCCCACCCCACTCCCATCCCCCAATCAAGGGACCCGTTGTGTTAGCACTGCCTCTTGGAAACAATTGTCCTGACTGCAGGACAGTCTTTGGCCTTCTTCCTCTTTTGGCTAATGAGTCTCTATTATTTGTTTTTAATTCCTCAAAGATATATTTTTCATTATTTTGATATAGTAGTGATTGGCAGAGAGCTGCTGGGAGGGACAGGATGGATACGTAAGGAGGGAAAGTCTTGATACATTTTCTAGCTAATTCTCAAAGGTCCACTTTTAGTTTGGAGTTCATCCCTATGTGTAGAGAGTGTCATTTGGATAAGTAATGTATATGTGGAACGCATGGTAGCAACCCCCACTTTGGCTGATCCTGCCCTCTGCTGGTGCCTTCCCAGGGATTAGAATGTTGGGAGGGATGTAGCAAAAGCTCTTTCTGCTGGAATCAGCCTCAGCAAAGTTGGCACAGCACCTCCTGTCCCCTTTAGAGACTTTCCTGTGGTTGTATTCTGAATCTGCCAGGTCTGGCTTCTCTTACCATGCCCTGGGGTAAGTGGCAACTTCTGTATGTAAGACAGTGCTTCTCCTGGGCATGGAGCTCTGCCTTTTGTTTCCTTCTGTGTGATTTTTATCAGCCTTCCAAATCAGACTTACAAATCAGTAAGTCTGCATAATGAAAATAGTTGGGGACCCCTGAGTGCAGTCAAGAAGGTGGTATCATCTTAACTCATGGTGGGAGGGCCTTTGCTTTTCTTTAGGAGAATTCCCTTTTTTTGCTGTCCAAGGACAGTGGGCTTTGAACATGTCTGGTAGTCAGCACATACTTTGCTTTGAACTGCACTCAATGTGCTAAATTAAATAAGCACTTTGTACCCTGCTGGCTGAAAATTGTGGTTCACATAGGAATCAACCTTCCTGATGGGGGGTGGACAAGCACGTGTTTAAAGAAAGACAGAGCAGTTCACTGCCTCTTGGAATTGATTTTAACCCATCTCATTTAAAGATGTGCACTGGCCCAAGCTTGAACAATACTGTATGGAGGAGGTAGAAGTGGGGAGGATGCTTATTGGCAAATGAGAGATGGCAGGAGGGACAAGCAGGTAGAGAGAGAGAAGGGAGACAGGGATAGGTAGATTGCAGAAGTCAAGAAAAAAGAGAATGGAGATAAATTTGATTTACAAGTGGGAATTTTGCCTCTTTTAACTGAACTTTGTTAGGACACAATTTTTGGCTTATAATTGTGTTACAATTAGTGATTTTCCTCAGTTGTTTTTTTTTTCTTGAGGATCAGAAGATACCAGAATTAGTGGATTCCTGTAAAATTTGTGTGGATAGTAATGTATACATCATTTGGGGACAAATTCTTTGTAAGTTTAAGATGTTTGGTTTCTATTTCCTCCTGTAATTCCCTCACTACCACCTATTTCCCACCCCTTTTCCTGTCTTTTCTCCCCAAGTTGACTCCTTGCAGATGATTACCTGAGACTCATCAGACAGTAACTAGATGTAAATTACCAGCTGTGAAAAGGGTCAATCAGAGCCAAACACTGTGAGAACAGAGTGGTTCTTTCTCCAAGAAAGCGGTGAAATTGGACTATCAGGGCACTTATTAGACTGATCTTTTGTTATATTGATTATCACATAAATTGCAGTACAAGAGCTTCCTGCCTTGAATGTCTGGTAACATGATAAGTTGGACACATGTTCTAGAGAAGCTCTGGTGGTTGGTGGTTGGTGTATTCTTCACTGTGGTCTTTCACATGTCGGGGGCTTGGGGTGGGGAGGGTCTCAGAGGTCTTCCTGGAAGAGGGTTGCAATCACTTTCCAATGGTGGGCTGACTGCCAGAGTATTGCTGTGACCAGAGCTTTGGGAGATTTTGTTTGGGGTAAAATACATATTTTCCGTGGTAGGGGTGGGTATGGAGAAGGAAAGAAGGGAAGAGGTAGGTGTTCAGCAGGAGAGAAGGGGCAGAGTTGTTACAGATGTATTCTCCTGGGCGGTTGATTAGGCTTATTGTGAGGGGAGGGAAAATATTTCCCAAGGACCCAAGGTATACCATATGGCCTTGCTCTTGAGGTGATTTTTGGAGAACTGGTGGGTGGGTATATAGAGACAGGTGTGTCCTACAGAGCTGGGATGCCATCTGGATGGGAGAGTACGGTGATAAGAGGTCTTTTTCTGAGTAGGGCTATGGTGACCATTGCTCAAAAAGAGTGTATGAAGTGTGGTGTCCTGAGAGCTCCATCTGCTCTAAGGCTGAGGTAAGACTGGAAAAAGGGTGAGGTCAGAGAAGGCAACTCTACCATGTGTCTTGAGGTCTGCTCCTTATGGACTTCGGCCTCTGTGACTTGGGTCTTAGCATGTCAGAGGTCTCTGAGGGCAGTCGCAAAGATTTTTCAGAGCCTAAAGAGGTGCCAGCACAGGAGGGGAGCTTGGTTGCAGTTCTTCTGGTTAGCACAAGTGGCTGTCCCCTGGGAAAACAGGCTCCCTCCCAGACAGTTGCTTATTGAACTTGAGGTGGCTGGGCTTTGCTGCCCGCCTCTGCTCAAATCCTCTTTACTGGTAGTTGATGAGCTGATGTGGTTACATGTGACTTCACTGACATAGGAACCCCACACTCCTGCACCTCCATACCCAGACCCACTCTAGCCTCTCAGGATGGGTTTCTGCCCAGCACAAGGTGTCAAGTTAGGCAAAAAATCTTGGAACAAGATGCCTGGTATGGCAGTGACTAAGCTTCTACCAGCTGCTCTAGGAACCTTTGGGGAGTGCCCCAAACATTTGAAGCAGTCTCCATTCTTTCTTAGTAGGTCAAGTTTCTCTTTAGGCCATTTGGTCTCTTCTGGGAACAGTTTTCTGGAGAAAGGATTAGAGAGTTGTGGTCACTACACTAGAACCTTCCCAGGGAGGAATGGATCTTCCTACCTTCTTAAGAGCTAATGAAGGGGGCTGTGTGAGCCTTCCTGGAAATGGTGTCTGTTGGGTTGTCAGCCAGGAGAGGCCATGTCCTGGGGGGAAATTACTGGCAGTTGGGCAGGATTTCTGGACGCTCAGTTGGGGGTGACATCAGGGGACACTGGCTTCTCCAGTGAGAGGCATCTGTAGTGGCAGTTCTACTACAGAAGTTGTCTTTGAGCTCAAAGGCTCTCCACGTACCTTCTCCTTGATCTGAAGGCAGGTGTCACTGTCCTGAGTTCCCTGGAATACAGAACAGTTCCCCCATCCCTGAGACTGGGAGATCCAGCTCATACGGCTGGGCAGCTTCACAGTAGCGGTGGAATCAGGGTGTAGGGGCTCTGTGGTCCAGTTACCTGTGGACAAGTGGCCTGCCACACTTCAGGACCCAAAATGACACTGGAACACACCCCTTGTACAGTTCTATCTGTGCTAAGAATTTATTTCAGAGCCTCAAGTTTGGACATTTGCAGGTAGAGCCCTCATGGGTCCAAGCTTGTTTCCTTTAGCCACACTGAATGCCAAAAGCCAGATGGGTCCTTCATTGGCCATTGCAACTCCCTGTTTCTACCCAGGCAGATGAAATCATGGAGTCTGACAAATACTACTCTACAGAAGGCTACCTGAATCACATCCCATTAGGTAGAAAGTGGCCCGGAGGCAGGTGTGGCATCTCATTCCCTAGAGACAGAAGCTCTAAGATTCCAAAGAAATGCCGATCAGGTAGGTGGACAGTCGAATCAGAGCCAAAAGAATGGAGAAACCAGGAAGGATGGATAAGAAGCATAGGGTTGTGTTTTTAGACCTAGGTCCAAAGCACAAATGTCTCTGCAGAGCCTGCTTCTATGGAGGAACCAGTCAGATGGGGTCTAGGGCCAAGGAAGAGTTCGACCCATCAGATCTGCCTCTTCTCTCTCCTTTTCCCCTGTGACTTACACTGTAACCAAAACATTTCATTGTGTTCTAAATGCAAAAGCCCTGTGCAAAATGCTGGGACCTGTGGAAAGAGAAGTCTAAGGTGGTTTCTGCCTTCAAGGAAGATAAACCCAGGATCCCACCCTCTTTGCTCCTTTGCCTCTTCTTGCCCCCTCTCGTTGTTTCACCAACACTTTCTTGGCACTGATTATGTTGATAAATTTAAACTTCCCTTGTCTTTTTCTATTCCTAATATCTATCTCTGATCCTTCCCTTTCTGCTTTCAGTTCTCTCCCAAAATATAAGCAGCAGAGAGGAGTTGTGGGGATTAGAAGAACGACAGACGACTTAAGAGGAAATGTCTTTTTGGTTGGCATCCGGAGCTGATTCTGTGATGCTCAAATTCTCTGTGTCCATTTGCACTCATAGCTCAGGTTGGGGAAAGTCAGTGATTCATTTCCTCTTGTAATTAATTTCTGCTAAGTGTTAGTTGCATCCCATTTTCACAGGGTATGATTTTTTTTTTCCTTTTTCTCCCCCCCCCCTTTTTTTTTTTACAAACTAGAATATGTCTCAAGCTAAATAAATTGAAATGGTTGCAGGTCTTTCATCTACTTTGTGCATGAGTGATGGGATAATGATGAGCTAAAGGGGACAGAGCTGAAGGGTGAACTGGAGCTGGACTTTGTCCCCAGGACTGTCACCCCCTTTGGCTCTGGCCTCCTTCACCTTTCCTCATCACTAGATGTTTTCCTCCTCAATCCAAGGCAGGAAGTTTTCTACAATGGCAAACCCTTCAGAGACTGGTAATATTTCTCACTCGAGATATTTTTTCCACCTCTTAATGTCAGCTCCAAGTCTTTGGTCTCATATTTGCTTGCTTTCTTCTCACTTAAGATGAATTAAAAAAAGAGCAGGGGGCTGGGGATATGGCTCAAGCGGTAGCGCGCTCGCCTGGCATGCGTGCAGCCCGGGTTCGATCCTCAGCACCACATACAAACAAAGATGTTGTGTCTGCCGAAAAGTAAAAAATAAAAAAAAAAAATATTAAAAAAAAAAAAAAAAAAAAAAAAAGAGCAGACCTTGAAGGATGGAGGAGGTTAGAAAAAGAAGAGATGTAGGAGGGAGTCCTGTATACAGCTAAATAGTAAAGAGCTGGCTGTCTAGCTTTATTCTGTTGCAAGCACCTCCAATCCTACCTAAGAAGCTTGGAATATGCCCATTCCTTTGAATATAAAAGAATTTAAGTTTCTTTCTTTTATAAATACATGGTATTGCTAAAATGTGAATGTTTCTAGGATGGGTAGCTTTTAGTGGAAAGTTAATTTGAAGAGAGGTACTCAATGGGCAGAGTCACAAAGCAGGAGATTGAAACCCCCAAAGCCAAAGCTTCCTACTTAACCAATTGTATCTATATCTGTCCCTTGAATATGCTCTATTTGAATGCAGGGGAGAAGACAAAAGGTAGAACAATTTTTAATCCATCCAAGCACAACCCTTATTCACAGCACACACACACCTGGAGCCAAAGCAGTGACAATCTAAAAACATGTAGCCCAAGGCTAAGATCCTTTCAGATTTCCAGCTTATAGCTTTTCCCTCTTAATTTTCCTTTGAAAATACCAAGTAGTTCCAAAATTCCCACATATGTTCACATTCCAAACTGCACTCAAGTTTGCCTGGCACAGGTGTGTGTGTGTGTGTGTGTGTGTGTGTGTGTGTGTGTGTAAATATGTATTCACAGCACCTGTCTAGGACCCCCCAGGAGGAGCCAAAGTTACAGAGAGCCTAGCGACTGTAACTCCATCAAAAGGAGCCTGTGGCATTACTCTCTGTCCATGAGAGAGTACGCACAGATCTTTTCCCCTCCTCGTGGTCAGTTTTCTCTTTGTGATTAGTAATTGGCTTCTCTTGGTACGCTACAATCTATTACAAAAGCCAAACGTTCAGAGGGCGAACTGAAATGACACAATTTGGTTATAATTTATGTTGGCCCCGGACATATATATTTTTTTTAATGATTTGGTCTCTAAGCAACTGATCTCTTAGCAACAAGAAGCACCTTTATAAAAGATGGCACACAAAGAGTGATTGCCAGAAAGCCGCCTGGTTCTTAAACAGCCGCGCATCATTAGCAAAACTCACCATCTTCAAGAGTCCAAACACTAGAAGTGACCAGCAGACCCAGGTAACCTTGCTATTTGCACATTTTTCCTGGAAAAAAAAAAACTCATGCAACTATTGAAGAGAACAAAAGTATTTGAAATATGCTCATTTTTTGAGGTCTTATTAGTCTTGGCTAACTTTTAATAATAGAATGTTTTCTTTAAAATAACTGTTTCTTGGTTTTTCTTAAGAAAACAAGTTGGAATTGAATTTTGTGATCAGAAAATGGTTCGCTCAAAATATTTCATTGATCTGAGACTGGAAGGGGGAACAATCTATCCTTTTCAGAGTTTATTTCTTTAGATTTTCATTTGAAGAAGGGAAAATCCACATTGTGGCACAGTAGGAGTGTGAACAATCCACCCCAAGTGGTGTGCGTTATTATGGAGATTAAAAAAAAAGTACATGATTTTCTAGCGTGTTTTTGAACTGCTAAGATATATAAAGAGTAGCAAAATTATTTTACTTCCAAACTTCTACTGTTCAATCCAATGTCAATTTCAGTAGCAAGTAACGATCTTTTGTTATGAACGGTCAAGGACTAGTTTTTCTTTTCTTTCATAGCACAATAGCAAACATTTTTCTATTCATTTTCATTGCCGTAAAGATCCGATTCATTTCAAAATTAAAGATAGGAGAAATTAGAACTATCTGTATCTTGTTTGCTTATTTTGTGTACCTAGAAATTGAAGACTTAAAATATTTTTCTAGAAAATTGGAGATGGAGATGAGAAACAATGATTATTTCATCTTTAGCCCTTCAATTAAGATTGTATAATTACCAACCCACTTGGGGTACTCAAGGTGCATAAAAAAGATGAGGATTTTATGAAGGTGAAGTAAAAACAATTCCTACTTGAGCCTGGAAACAGTGTTATCTAGAGGTCCTGCAGATTTAGGGAAACAGACTGTAGAAAACTGCAGTTTCTATAAAGACAAGTTGGGACGGTGATGCCGACTTTTGTTTTTTCAAAGAACTGCTGTGCCATTTTTTATTAAATTGAATTGTATGCTAACATCTCGGGAACAAACAAAAACAACAAAAAAAGTGGAATATTTTGTCTGAATAAAAAAATGTGGCAATGGGTCAGGAGCATTTAAAGTCAGGACAAACCCAGAAAAGTCGGGACACAGAGTTGCTCTTCTAAGAAAAAGGCACCTTAACAGCACCATATAATTACACTTGATTTAAAAATCTGCTTCCAACTTGTATTTCTGTTATTGCTACCAACTTCAGGCAGAAATAATTCCTTCTCGTGATGACTCTGAATGGAAGTTAGCAATGTGGGTGATTTAAAGTTGAATTGCAGAAACTTTTTTTTTTTAAATTTTTAAAGCAATACACTTTGAAAGCTCAGAGAAGCATATAGTTTTGTCCTTTACAACTAGATATTTTTTTGTGCTTATATTGTAGTGTGGCAATTATTGTAGAAATGTGTTTGTGATGTTAAGGTTACAGAACTTGGATAAGTAACTGTAACATGTAATGTGTGTTGGCTGTGCCTGGATGTGTTTCCAGTTTTAAGTGCACTGCAGTCTCCTTACTATAGCGGGGAATAAGAATGAAAAGCAACGATGCAGTAATGACTATCTCCGTCTCCTTAATATAGGGGGGAATAAAAATGAAAAGCAACGATGCAGTAATGACTATATTTCAAGAGGCTGTTACGTTTTGGTAGTGGTTCCTTAAGATTTTTCAAATCTAGTTGCTGTGTCCTTTGAGGTTTATGTCTTCTGAGTTTCATCTTTGCAGAAAGAAGGGATCCAGTGGCACTGAAGAGCTTGTCATTTTGGCTGGCTTGATAAACCATCTGGCCAAAGGGACAAACAATTTTAAGATTTGAAACATACTATGAAACAATACTAAATAGCGTGGCCATATAAGAAAAGCCAAGTCATTCTTCAATGTTGGGATTACTTACTTCACACACACACACACACACACACACACACACGAATGAATGGTTTCAATATAAATCAGGGAATCAGCATGAGGTACTCCAGCAGTGAGAGCTTCCCAGGAAAAAGGATACTGTTAATTTCATGAACAATAATTTTTACAAAGATCTTTATTTAGTGCCTAAAAATCCTTGACAAACTTGATGGCTCTGGAATCAGGATTGGGGTGAGGTGGGGCAACAGCTGATTGGTCCACTGGCAAAACAGTCCTGCTGTGAGGGAGATCAATGCTACAAATGGATCCATTGACTTTGGATGCCTTCATGCCTGAAAAAAATGATCAGGCAAGAACTTGATCAATGACTACATAATTGGTCTTTTCACAGAAATGTCTTAACCCTCCTAAGCCATACCTGGGATAATGTAATCTCTCTGGGGTAAAAGGGGGAAGCAAGAGAAAAATCTGGAGCAGGTGATCTGGGAAAGGCTCTTTGTCAGTGCTGGGCAATTTACAGTGTGCAGTTCTGTTTAATTCTCACAACTATCCAAAGGTATCAGTGTCTCCACTGTATACACGTGTAAGTAAGCTAGGTTCGGCAGTTTGCCAAAATGTTACTTAAGCACTGAATGGTGAAGTTGGGGTTTGTACCCAAGAAGCTCTGACTCCCAGGCCTGTGCACTTTTCTTGTGCCTCAGTGGCATAAGGAGCTATCTGAAACTGACAATAAAATAGTCCCTGTGGTCTTAGTAAAGCAAGAGCTCTAAGTCGTTGGACTAGAGGTGGAGATTAAGGCATCTTTTCATGGAAGAGATTCCTTTTGGAGTGAATTTGGGTCTTGTGTTTTTGAAGGCTGCCATGGGCTATGGGCTGCAGGAGGGCACTTGGGCTGTGGCAGTGGTAGCCACAGGGTGTATCACCTTTCCTTGCCCTGATGCACATCCCAAGTACAGTGGGTAGAACTCTTTGAGGTACTCCTTCTGTGAGAACAGTCTAAGACAGGCCTGGACCACAATAGTTAGGGACTGCACAGGCGGAGAGGGAGTTAAACCAAAATCCAGAATGGGTCAGGTGACATGCTATTGAGTGAAGGTGGAGAAGAGAGAAGCATTGTGGCTGGGGTGAATGCAGAAGTGGGGAGAGGTTGCAAAATGATTAATAAAAAGGAGCATTCTCCCAAGGACATTGCTTTGAACTTTACAAGACTGTGATTTCCCATCCCCTCTGGCTTATGCTGTTGCCCAATCTTCTAATATCCCTAATGGAAGGGATCAGTCTTAGGTTCACTTAACAAAACTTACCTGAAATGCTGTTTGGGTAGCAGAAGACTTGCTGGAACAAAACCCTCCGTGCATCCATACTTCCTTTCATCTTTATGTCAGTTAGCTCAGTGACCTGGAGGGTTTTGCTGAAAGACAGATGGCTCATGTAGACATGGTGCTTGAATTTCCAGTCTTTTGACTGGAAAGCTTGCATCTCTTTCCTCCAATGAGGAAATATGATGGCATTTATAAGCAGAAACAAATTCTGAGATGTGACATGGATCCAGACAGGTTTGGGGTTGGAGGTGGCCTACCTTGAACTTGGCATGACCCATCACGTGAATATAGACGCAGAGCTTTACCTGCTGCACATGAGTCCATTCCCAGAGGAGGAACTAACATTTCCAAAAGGTGTAGGTCATACCTTTGAAAAAATTTCTTTTTTCAACTCCTCCCTATTGAGGTATACCTCTGGATAATTCCTCCAATAATAAGTTGGAGGACTGATAAATAGCTTAGGAAGTTTGAAATAAATGCCTACTTTGTAGTAGGTTCCATCCGTGTACAAAAATTAATAATGCTCATGCAAAAGTGTCCAGGTATTTTTCATGCTTCTACTTCCCTAGGGTTCTTGTTTCCAATCAGACATGCTCACCCTGAGTTCCTGCCTGATTCATGGTGCAGTGATATGTATGGCTGTCACATTGATGCCACATACCTACCATGGACAGCACATGCCATATCCCCCTGCCTGGGTAGTTCGCAACAAGTTTTCTTTCATCTGATAACTCTGGGTTGAAGAAGAGGGCCATGTAGCTCATTTCATTTCTTAAAAAGCAAACCATTCTTAAATGGGAGCTGACTTGGAGCCTGCTTAAATTGGACTTCTCATTTTGGAGGGGGAAGGAGCTGAGCTGATTTTCTCATCTGTGCAGTTACTCAAATCAGAGTGTAGAGTTCAGTTCTCTTGACTCCCAGTCCAGTGCTCTTTCCTCTGTCGTAATCATCATTATTACAAAGAAGGGGAGAATGCAAATTCTGACCCCTATTTTGCAGGAAGATAAATTGAGGGCATAATGAATGAATGAGTAGCACTCAAAAATATATAAAAATATTAAATCAATAAAAGTGATTTAAAGGTATGAAACCTCTCCAGGATTAACCATCTTTATTCTCCCTGCTGAATGCAAATATGCAGAGTTTAATATTAAAATGAACACATTAGAGAGCTCAAAGCCCTTTGACCATAGTTTCTCCTCTGTAGGAAAAGTGAGGAAGGGGAGGGGAAAATGATCCAGAAACATTTATGAAACATACTGTTCAGACTGATTATACACTTATGGAATCTCAAAGAAGATAAATTAGTGTATATTATGTGATTGAAATCATGACAGCCAAGCCCCACATCAAGAATAACAAAGGGCACTCACTGTAAGCAGTAGTTCTAGTGAATGGATCCTCCTCCTGTTAGACCAGTTTTTTTTTTTTTAAATCTTTTTCCTGTAGATAATTACAACTCTCATTCTTGAGATTGATACTGCCACAGAAGAGCATCTAACAAAAATACCTTTTTGTGGAGGAGCAATTACAGGAATCTGACAATTCTGATGAGAATTCTAGAAATGCAATGAGAAGTTATGAACTCATAGGTGTTGAGTTCTCTGAGCCAAGTTCTGTGCTAGGACCTCTACATAGATTTTCTTATTTATTATTCCAAACCTGTGATGTCAGTATCCTGAGCACTGTTTTCCAGGTGAGAAAGCTCAAATTCCTCTGCAGTAAAAGAACTTGCCCAAGGGGGCCACACCACAAAGTATTGTTGTTTATTGAGCAACAACATTGTTCAAATGATGCAGTGAGTGCTGGACCAGATGCTGGTGATATGAAGTTAATTAAGACATGCTCCTTGTCTAGATGAACCTTACAGTCTAGTGATACTTATTCACAGTGAGTGTGGGAACTTCTGCTCTTCAGTGCTTCAGTTTCATA
This sequence comes from Marmota monax, assembly GCF_021218885.2. Classification (NCBI taxonomy): domain Eukaryota; kingdom Metazoa; phylum Chordata; class Mammalia; order Rodentia; family Sciuridae; genus Marmota; species Marmota monax. The sequence continues at coordinate 52,322,282 of NW_026693777.1, read as the reverse complement.
GAAAACAAGAAACTTGCAGTCAGCTCTAAGAGATTTGGGTTGGAAAGGCTAGAGAAGAAATACAGGACTGGAGTTTAAAATGAGGGGGAAATAAAAGATCGGCAGAAAATTGGTTTTCAGAGCACGTAGAATAAAATGGACAAACCCTTGGAGGAAAGAGTAGTCAGGTCACATAAAAGGACCAGCAAACCTTGTGTTTCTTTTCTTGGCTGAAGGAATAAGATAAACAACGAGCTTTGAAGTACATGACACTGATAGAAAACCCTAAGGACAAGGCAAAGTAGTTTGGACTTAGTGGATAGAAAATGCAGAGCCCAGTACAACATCTGCTAACGCAGGGTCCTGGTTTCATAATATCACCAGATTTTGAACACCTGTGATGAAAAGAGTACATACAGAAGAAAATATTTTTGTCCATGCAATCTTGACCCTGATGGGGATGGAGGGAGATGATATAAACTAGGAAATCAGGCTTATGAAATCCTTGAACTAGTCCAGAGTGGCAATAGCTACAAAAGAACTAATCCAGAGAAAACAATAGGCGGCTAGGCTTGGTCATTAGATGGATGAGAAAAGAAAACCAAAAGAATGGTGATAAATCTGAAAGTACAGATTTGGGGATTGGCTCCCTGTTTAATGGAGGTTAAATGTTAACTTGGTTTTGGTTATGGTTTCATAAGTGTATACAAACTCCTAACTGTCGATAAGACAAAATTATCGAATTATGCTGTCTGTGCTTTTTGTCCACAAGGTTTAGATTTTGTATGTGTACCTATCCAAGTGGGACTATTCTTTGGAAATGTTAAATATGTCCCCCAAACTACAAATCAAGACACAGGGTGGGGGGGGGGGTCTAAGAAAAGATTTGTGCTCTTCTGAGGATAGAGGAGAAAGGGAGCAATCTGAAATTGCTAACGTATGGGAATTTCCAAGCTATATTGTAATGATTTCATGGGGTCAACAGGGTTGTTCTGAAAAGCCAGGAATCCTGGTGACCAGACCTTTGGCAACTGAAGCCATGGTGAGAATAGTCCTGAATGTTCCTGGGAGTGCTTGAAAAGGCATATCTAAGAATGAGTATAGAGGGCTGGGGTTGTGGCTCAGCAGTAGAGTGCTCACCTAGCATGTGCGAGGCCCTGGGTTCGATCCTCAGTACCACATTAAAAAAAAAAATAAATAAAGGTATTGTGTCCAACTACAACTAAAAAATGGAGGAAAAAAAAGAGTGTAGAGAGAGGCAAAGCAGAAAACCTCAGTCTGCAGACTGGGGGACCTGAGTGATAAATGAGATGAATCTTCTCACGGCATCATGACAGCATCACAAGAGGAGACAGAAAAAAGTGACCAGACTTTTAAAGATGAACCAGAAGCAAAATGGGGGGTCACATAGTTCCAATGAGATGTTCTCTGCAAAGGCAGCAGAGGGATAAATTTTAAAAATGCTTAGATTTGCAAACAGTTCATCGGACAGGGTGAAAGAGAGGTCACTGGTAGCCTCAGAAAGCAATCTGGGTGGAAGAGGAAGCTGGGAAACCAGACTGAGTGGCAGGCATCCTGGGGGTGGAGTGAATGAATGTGAGACAGTCGGTTTAAAGACTGAGCCTCAGCAGAGACCTGTTTTGTAATCAGTCGCCCCTTGGTCAGCTTGAGGTGGGAGGAAAGAGCATGAACTCTGGAGTCAGATGAGAGAAATCAAATATGAGATATAACGAAGAGATTTAACCTCTATTTCTTCATCTTTAAAACTTGAATTGATGGAGTTCTTCAGAAACTTCTGGAAGCTATTTTTGAAGATGAGGGATTTCCAGTCAGGAAGATGGATGCTAATAGGGAGCTATGGCTACCTATGCCCTAATCTTCCCAAAGTTCTGGGATCCATGAGAATTTTTCAGGGGGCAGGGGGAGTGGAAGGAGAAGAGACAAAACTGGAACTAGTAATTTAGCAAGGTTTCAGAATTCCAGATTACTAAACAACATTTAATTTTATTCTTATACACTAGCAGCAAACATTTAGAAAATATGAAATAAAAACAATTCCAATATAGCAGTACCCAAACAACAACAACAAAAAAATAACTTAGGAGTAAATTGTAAGGAAGCTTTCAGATACTAGCACAGGTCTGTACCCTGTGAAAGAAGAGAAGAAAAAAAGAATTGTGTGGAAAAGGCTTCAGATCTTAGTGTAGTTCTGTAGCCAGCAACCGGGAATCCCCAAGCCCAGATTGCTAGTTGGAAGAGTCCTGTATTGCCTGAAATGGGCTACCCCAGAATACATAAACTCTTAAATGTCAATAAGACAAATAAGCCAATTTTTCTAAATGGGAAAAAAAGGTAGAAGGTTTGATCAGATACCCCACAAAAGAAGAATATGGATGGCCTTATAAGCTCATTTAAAAACACACAAACTTATTAGTTATTAAGGAAATGCAAAGTAAGACCACAATCAGATGCCTCCAGAATGGCTCAGATTCAGAGACACATGCCAAGTGTTGGTGAGAATGTGGAGTGACTGGAACTCTCATACACTGCTGGTGGGGACACAGTGGAACCTTGGAAGATAATTCTGCAGTTTCTTAAAAAGTTAAACATATACCTACTGTATAACAGTCATTCCTCTTAAATTTTTACCCAAATGAAGCATATGTCCACTCAAAGATCTGTATACTAGCATACATAGTGTCCTTATTTAAAACAGCCAGACCTGGAAAACAAATGAAATGTTCACTAAAGAGTGAATGGGTAAATGATGGTCAAAGCTATACAATAATGGAGTACTCACTCCACAGTATTAAGGACAAATTGATATGAACGTGAATAATTCAAAAACAATATGCTCAAGCTACACAAAGAAATTACACAAAGTGTAGACTGTATAATTACATTGATTCAGAATTCTAGGAAGTGCAAACTCATTAAATGATGACAGAATGCAGATCTGTAGTAGTCTGTGGCAATGGATATTAAATGTCATCTCAATCTTGGTGATGATTTCACAAGTGTGAAATATATATGTTAAAACTCATGAGTACACTTTAAATATTTGAGGTTTATTGTATGTCAATTATGCCTCAATCAAGTGGTTTCAATGGGATGGGAGGAGATGAAGTCTGATGTTACAAATGAAACCCTCCCATATAATAAAAAGATTTGAAGAGTGCCTTAGAAGAAAATCCAGGGAAAAGTAAGTCTGGTGCTTTCAGCCCTATTTATCTACTTAGTATCTATTGTTCCTCAGTCCGAGGAGGTGAAGGCTGGGATAGTGGTTAGTGCCAACGGGCCCTCTGGAGTGCTCTAGCTAGCTCTCCTTGGGTCTACATAGGGAGGATCTTTCCCCAGAAGGGTGAGACAGAGGAGCAAACAGGGCTGACCTCCAGGGTGGGGGGCCAAAGAAATCACATAGAGCCTGGGGCTCAGAATGGGTGGTGCTCACGGTTTAAAGGTCTGCAGTTGCCACATTGAAATTTTAAACTTTAAATTCAATGTATTTTGCATATAAGTTTAATGGGATAGTGGGTGCTCAACACCAGGTCACTCTCCTGCTTCTTCCCAGGACAGGTTCTCTGCTGCCAGCTACTACTCTACTGCTCTTCCCCAGCATTCACTGGGGCCCAGATGCTGGGAGGGTCAGGGGTAGGTGCACGGCCATGGGACTGAGTCCCAGGATGGGGGTCACTTGACAGGATTGCATTTGCCCTACGGGCATCCCTGAATCCAAGGAGCACAGCATTAAATAGAAAATAATAATTATAGGTGACAGGTGAAGAGAAAGACCGCAGAAGAAAGGAAAGGCTTTTCCCCTGGTCTTTGAATGAAAGGATCCATGTTTCCACTTTGCGTTGGGCATCACAAACTCTGTGGGTCACCCTGGTGGAAGAGCAGACTGCTTGAGATGAGCACAGGCACTCCTAGTGTGGAATGCCTAGTGCTCTAGTGCTCTAGTTGTGTGTGACTATAAGTAGAAGGGCTGAAAGCTTCCAACATCCTCAAGGGAAAGATTTGGCTCAATTCACCCTGCCTGGCAATGACAGACCCTTGTAATGAAGAATATGGAATGTAGGGCAGTCTTACTCTCCAGGTCGAGAAGTGTGTGGGATAGAGCCTCCCCATTTGAGTTCATCTCCAGTATGGAATAGGGGTGAAGGTCCCAATGATGTTTTGAAAAGAGTAGTCATGACAATAGCCAGGTCCTAGAGAAAGGAGCAAAATGCATAAAGCTCACTTTCAGTGCCTTGCCCTTCCGGTATCGCAATGATCAAAGACCCAGCAGCAATGAAAGCGCAGAGAAGATGAGACCTAGGAACCTTCCCACATGCCCTCCTTAGGTTGGTGATACCACCTTGATTTGTCAGTTCTTTGCCCCCAGCTTCCTCCATATAGTCCAGGTCAGCTTGAGAAAATTTGCCCTAAAAGGGCAAGAGCAGGTATGACTTTTTTTTTTTTTTAAAGGAAGAATACTCTACAAATCTATTAAACTTATATGATTTGGAAGTAGAAATAAACTTGGAAAGTTCTGTTAAAAATGTCAGAGCCTGATTTTGTGCTAATCCTTGAGTCCAAGGGTTAAAGAATGACTGGCAGAAGCCTGTCCATCTCCATCTGGGTGGGGAGATAGGTGTTGTTCCTTCTGCCCCATGGGAGGACTCCCACCCAGTCTTTCTTATAGGTAGGATGAAGTGACATAATCTTCACAGGCATTCGCTGGGAGAGAGGCACTCAGCCTGGGTTCCAAACTCTGTCACTAATTAGCTTTGAGACCTTGGGCACATGGCTAAACCTTTGAGGATACGCCAGGGTTTGCCCTGCTTGATCCATGTCTATGCAAGTGCTTTTTTAAGGAGAATAATACACTAGGTATAAAATGTGGATGTCGGGGATTATCACATATTCCTCTGGATCTTCTCCCAGTCTGGCAGCTTTTTGTGAAGTGAGCACCAAATCTTTCCTCTGCTGTATTTGGGGTGCACATGTGAACATAGATTTATTTTACCTTTGCACAAAGAAGACCAGCCATTTCCTGCAATTTGGGGGAAAACTAATTTGCTGTATCTCTGTGGCTGCTAGATTTATCGAGACCACCGGGGTAGCCTGTATAGCCCGATACCATGGGCAGTAGGGCATTGGAACGAAGCTTGAATTGCTAAGAAGGCCAGGCTGGTGACACTCAAAAGAGAGTCCAATAAGCCATGGGAAATGGTTGGCATTGAATGAGTGGAGACTGCTTGCCTGGTGGAGAGGGAGCAGTCATTGTTCAGGTGCTGCAGTCTGGCTGGGCACAATTCACGAGCCACTTGTCAAGCAGGAACGAACTTTATTTTTAGCACCCACACCGCACGCCTCACCACTCGAGCTCTCTAGGAATTCCCGGAGAGCCCAACCGCCACCTCCGGCACTTCCCGCGAGCACCTCAACCCAAACTCTTAGGTCATTTTCAATTTTCCTGCTCTTGAGGCAGATTGGCTGGGTCACGTGGGCGGAGCCAAAAGAGTCCCCCAATGAGCAGCTCCGTGGTCTGAAAGGGCGGGAAAACAGCCCAATGAGCGTCACCACAGAGGAGCCAATCAGCTGGAAGTTTGCTGGGGCCCCTTCGGCTGTGGCTCTCAACATCTCCCCCTCCCTGTTTAATTAAACAACAAGCATGTGGCTTAGGGACCGTGCCTGTCTTAGGTTGTCCAATACTACATATGGTCCTTACCCGTCATCGGATGAGCTGACCTCAAGGCGTCAGCCTCCTGTCTTAGGTTGGTACCATTGCAATTGGATCTTACCTGTCATTGACTACCAGTCCAGCCTACAGCCACACCTGTGGATAGGCCTTCGTACCAGTGTGGGGGGGGTGAGGTTCTTTGCCTCACCTCTGTTGGCCCCCAAATTTTAGCTGAATGACCATCACAAGCAGAAAGGAGGAGGATACAAAATACCAAGACACCAAGTCAATTGATGGCTCCTTTTGGAATAATTGTACCACCGATGACATCATCAGCAAAAATACCCTGGCACTACCACAAGTTGCTGCACCAACAGATAGTTCACAATGCATACAAGTGATACATAGCAGTTCAAAGCAGAGGAATCCATTAATATGTCCATTTCCTCCCAAAGCAAATAGACTTTTTGATTGAGCATCACTTGTTGAGTTACATTATTCATTGATGCATCAGTTTATACAGTTTGTTGTGATAGCTATTGCAGAAGCTGTAGTTTGGTTTTATCTTTGTCTTCACTGGCACTGGGATGAAGATAGGAATTCTGGCAATGATGGCTAAAGAAAAAATTATGTAACATTCCATCGGGCACTAAAATAAAGCAATTTTCTGAACAATTTACATTATCCTGAACAGAATTATTAAATATAATGAAAAGAAAAGGTGAAAGTAAACAAACAGATCTGTTAACCTCCTTTTTTGTTCATATATTAAAACAATCCTCAACAGCTGTTTACCCAATTTAAATTAAACCATTTAAATCACGTGAATAAGAAAAAAATATTTGGATCCATTTTTTTCATGAGCGCTTGTCATATATGATATATGGATATACGCACATACAAACAACACAAACACAAGTGTGCACACATAATATAATACATACAATACATAATAGTAAAGGCCTTGTAACTTTTTATAGGTGAAATCTCCATTGCAATGTTTAAAAACTCCATAGTCAAAAAATAGAACTGATCAGCAAAACATTAACCTAGGTCTGTATGAGCTCAAAAAAACAAAATAGAATTTCATGATGTGGGAAAGGGCAGTAATAAAATAGATATTGAAAAAAGCATCCTGGTTTCATTAGCCTCCAGGTGTAGGAGAACCACTGTCGCAGATGTAAGGATAGCCAAACTGGAGTTCTGGATATTAGCTGTTATGGATTTGAGCCAAATCATCTTCTTTTTGGTCTGTAGAAATCGCTTTAGTTAATCTCTCTGGAATCCAAATCGGCTGCTGTTCTCCCTGTGGAAACACACAAACAGACCCCCGACTCCAGACAATCACTGGGTCAGGACCTTTCCATTGTCCTGTTAGAATATCCTTCCAGAGTACCTTGGGCTTATGTACATTTTTTGGACACATATGTCTTTCCGCAGGAATAAGCCTACTGTTCCTTGGGGAAAAGGCCCTTTTACCCCTGTGGGAATGATTTGAACTCCCATCTCTGGAGTTAGTACTGCTCTGGCGGAGGCACAGATGTCCAATCCTGCGCTCCCTCTGGTTTGTCTAGTGAGGGATCTAATGGATAATGTGTTCTGGGCACTACCCTGATGGTGTTGCTGGGTTCCTCCAGTGCCCCGTATATTTGTGGTCATGGGCCCCAGAGCATTGGGCCCCCATGTCTGTTTTTTGGCAATGGAGCCTGATGCCTTTCTCCATGATATCGTTTTTTGGTCCTTGTTTGTTTTTTGATAATGGAGTACCCTCTATGGTGGTTTGAGAATGGCATTCATTAGCCCAATGTCTCCCTCTATGGCATCGTGGGCAAATACCCAGTATTCTACCCCTTTGATACTTAGTTTTGTTAAACCCTCCTCCTATGGGGCAGTTCCTTTTAAAATGTCCTGTTTGTTCACAATTGTAGCATGTTTTTGGCCTGGCATCTAAAGCCTGTTGTACTGCAGCTGCCAAGACTTGCCCTTGTTCATTAATGTCTCTACATAATTTAATATATGTGTTTAAATCGCCATGTTTCCATGGTCTAATGCCCTCCTTGCACCATCTGTTTGCTTGTTCATAGGCTGGCTGTTTAATTAATGGCATTGCTTGTTCTGTATCCCCCAAAACTCAGGCTTATCCTATCTACAAATTCAGCATAAGGTTCATTAGCTCCTTGTATTACCTTAGATAATTGACCTTGTAAATCTCCATGTCCTTGTAAAGTCTTCCATGCCCTAACCGCATCTGCAGCAATTTGTAAGTATATGGCAATGCAATTTGTTGCTGCTGACCCTCATAAGGTCCCTTTCCTAACAACATATCTAGATTTCTCTGAGGATAACTGGCTGCTGCATTTCGCCTAGCCGTCTCCGTGCAAAATTCCTCATTGGCAACCTTCCATAACAGGTATTGTCCTCCATTTAGCACAGCTTTACACATACTAGTCCAATCTGCTGGCATCATGTTCAAATTGGTAATGGATTCAACCATGCTTACAGTGAAGGGTGCTTGAGGACCATAGGTTGTTACAGCCTCTTTTAGCTGCTTCACTGTTTTGAAATCTAAAGCATGGTGAATTCGCTGCCCTTCTGCCTGCTCAAATACAGAGCATGCTAATCTTTGAGGTCCTGTCTCAGGATCCCATCTATCAACTACGGGGGTTGGGGGCCTCCCAGCATATGTTGTCTCCATAGGTGGAGCTGTTGGTTGGACACTTACGCCCTCTGGTGATAGAAAGGTGTTAGTAGCAGCCTCCTATTGTAACTTCTCCCCTGATAGCCCTTCCTCCTCTAGACCTTTTTCCTTTGTCTGACTAACTCGAGATTTCCTCTTTTACTTGATTTAAGACGTCTTCTCCTAGACTAAGCAAACAAGATTGTACCAACGTCCATAATGGTAATGTGCCAATTGGCAGAGTTCCTGGGCTTTCCTTTTGTATCTTTTTAAAATCTTCACCATGATGGTTCCATTGTGATATATTTAACAACCTCTCTTTAATGAACCATGGGCTACACCTTTGTATCGTCTTAATGTATGCCCTAACTGTTCTTGATTTTACTGAGATACCTCCTTCCTCTAGCACTTTACTTATTGCCCTTTTGGTTAGGTTCTTACTAATTTTTAATTCCATATTTCCGTGACGAAGATACCCCTCACTAAGATAATGCAAAAGAAAACCGAGACAAAATGAAACAAAAATGGAACAAAAAGTCATTATATCAGCCTTTCTATCCTCCTGAAATGTCCATCCATCCTTTCTCCCTATCTGTTCCTCAGACGCAAATAGTTTTTCCTCAGATGTGAGTGGTTTTTCTTCTGTCTCACCCATCTCCAGGGACAGGCAACTTAAAACAAAAGCGAAACAAAATGAAAGAAGAATCTTAAGATGGCTACCCATCCTCTCACCCTGCCCTCAGGGGTGAGCAGTTTACCTTACCACTCACCCTCAGTCGTTCCCCGTACGGGCCACCAAATGCTGCAGTCTGGCTGGGCACAATTCACGAGCCACTTGTCAAGCAAACTTTATTTTTAGCACCCACGCAGCACGCCGCACCATGCGAGCTCCCGGAGAGCCCAATTGCCACCTCCGGCACTTCCTGCGAGAACCTCAACCAGAACTCTTAGGTCATTTTCAATTTTCCCGCTCTTGAGGCAGATTGGCTGGGTCGTGTGGGCAGAGCCAAAAGAGTCCCCCAATGAGCGGCTATGTGGTCTGAAAGGGCGGGGAAACAGCCCAATGAGCATCACCACAGAGGAGCCAATCAGCTGGAAGTTTGCTGGGGCCACTTCGGCTTCGGCTCTCAACATTCAGGGACAGCTGAATGTTGCTATAAGGAAGTGTGAGTCTAAGGTGGCCACATCATCTGCCCTTTTTTTTTTTTTCTCACAAGAGGTATGAAATATGGACTTGTATTGTTTAAAGTAGCCAAAATTATATAGAATCGCAAAGAAGACAAATTTAATGCATGGCATAAGCCAACATGAGAAAAGTTAGCAGATAAAGTGGGTTAATGACAGGGACTCCAATAAGAACTGAGAAATACAGTAGCAATGCAATCCTTCACTCCAGATCCCTCAGAGAGCCCTGAGAGGAGACTAGCTCCTAGAGGCTCTTTCCCCAGCAGCCCACCTCTCATCTCATCTCTCTTTCTCCCTCCAGCCTGAGGAGATTTATATCTAACACCCATTCCTTTTCCCCAAGCTATTTTTTTGTGGCTAATTCTTGCTTACTGCTGTAGGGCCTGGATTTGAAAATCAAAAGCAAGGAAAATGTTTTTTTTTTTTTCCCTTCTGCATTTTGCTTCCCTGAGGCAATGAAATATGCTTGGTTGACATAGTGAGGGAGGAGAAATACGGACTTTTATTATTTAAAATATCCAAAAGTGTGAGCAAGTCAACTTCTTTGGGGATGAAGAGAACACAGAATGCTGGCTGCCTTGCCTCAAGCCCCAGGAAAGGTGGGATACTGTATGGGAGGCTGTACTGGGTGGAGGAACATCACGCATACCACCATCTGAGGCCTGAATGGGGGCCATGTGTGTGGGAAGTTAGGATAGTTTCTTATAGCTGAGTAAAAAGTGTTGGACAAGTGGCAGGGGATGAGGCTGGAAAAGCAGCATAAGATTTAACATAAGAAAATGTAATTGGCTCAGATGCCTGATTACTTATGCATTATTTTGTAAAGGTGGAGGCCAAATCCTACAACTGTTTTGTGTGATTTATCATTTGCACACTTTAAAGTGACATAAAAGAATCTTCAAAGAGTCCTTTAGGACTCTGGTCTAGAAACCATACCCATCCTAATGTGGTTGTCTTGATTTTTATAAAGTTCCCAAATAAATACTGGTTGGACTCAACTTGAGGCTATCAAGCAAACTTGACGTCACTGAGAGGAGTGCGCCAGCTGTCAGCAAGCCCACCTCCTGTTCTAAGAACTGCTACTACTTTCTCCCTGCCCTCCCTCATTCTTTATTTAGCCACATCAGACTCTTCATCTTCCATGATCCTAACAGCTCCATCTTTTCACTAAACTCAGGCTCATGCCTCACAATCCTGTTTTCTCTCCTGTCCTTTGTGGGTTTTTCCATCACAAATTCCCAGATTTCAGTATTGGGAGCTGGTGCTGGTGTCTTTGAGGCAGGCCCCCTGCTTCTCATTGACTGTCTCTCCCTCTTTCATCTAAAAAGCTAAAATCTTCACAGAGGCTCATACCAACCATTCATTCACCTAGTCTCCCGCCCACTCACTGAAGGCTGGAGCATCTTTCCCAGGGTCTGGCTCTCCACCCGACTCTTACTAGCATTCTAAGTAACTAAATGTCCTTGTGGCTGATCCAGCCAATGCCCTGACTGCTCATCCTGTTCCAGGATGGCTGCAACTTTACTGATGTTCCTCCCCTGCACTTAGCACACACTTGTGTGGTAGCAGCTGGAACCCTGTCTTTATCAGAGAGGGCACCTCCTCTGAGTCCCACTCTCACCACCATCTTCCAGCTCAGTTGCCCAAGTCCCTTCACTGCACTCGTTCCAGCCTCGACGATGAGACTTCGAGCCTATAGTCCCTCCATTCTTGACCTGTCCATAAACCTCCCTCTATCTTCGTTTCCATCTGGATCTAGCTCAGAGTCTGTGGTTCTTCCTGTCGTGCCCTAAAAATACCACTTATCCTTTGTTTCCCTCTCAATTGTCCTTGCCTGGCAAAGGCCCCTGGGTTTATTCATGCCTATACCTGAACAATCAGGATTACTGGAGATACAACTGGACTCCAATTTTGGCATGGCTCTAATTTCATGTTCTCCAAGCTCACTGAGCCCTCAGTGCTTCCCAGAACTTTTGGCTTGCTTTTCTAGAAGCTCACCATCACTTCCTCTTCTTAAAGCTGGAATGTTTTCAACTTCTTTATTCCCAGAAAAGAAGACTGGTATAGGGAAAACAGATCAGTTGTATTTGTACCTGTCCTCTCCTCCTGTGACATTACAGTGGAGCACATGTCCCTCCTCTAGCCAAAGCCAGTCCCTTCCACAGGTGCCCTGGATGGTCCCATCCCTTTCCACCTCATCAGGGGTCCTGTTCCAGCAGGTACAATCTTCAACCTCTTCCCCAGTACGGATTCTCCCCCTCAGCACTCAAATATGTGCTAGAATGCTCCATTTCAAACAAAGTCAAGCAGCCCTCTGGCTACCCCCATTCAGTCTGCCCATTATTTTCAGCCACTGTTTCTGACAGTCATACACAGTCACTGCTTCCACCTCACCTCCTTCTCATTCACCTTCTTATTTCATTACTTTGACAAAACTGCTCTTGCTGCGGCCACCAAGAGCATTCTTGCTTTAGCCAATGTCAATATCCTGCCCTCATCTGACTTGCCCTCCTAGCAGCATTCAATACAGTTAACTACATCTTCCTTTTTGAGACACTCTCTCCTCTTGCCTTTGATAAAACTGTTGTTTTTTAAAAATTTTCTTGGTCTTTTTTAGGATTGTTCTAATTGTCCTTTCTTAGGATTTCTTGCAGTTCCTCCTCCTCTTCAATGTCAAACCCCTGAGTTCTTTGGAATTCCCTCTCATACTACATTCTCCTTTGGCAATTTCAGCTTCTCCATGGCCTTAAATACCATCTCTACAGTGACTGAAGTTAGGTCCCTGGCTTAATTCTTTTCTGAAATTTTGCCTTTTTAATCACAAACAGAAGGACTTATTTGGGTGATTATCTTTGTAGTTTGTGCCTGCTCTAGACTCAAGTTCTGTGGGCAGACAGTGTGTTCTTCTACGGGGTCAGTATACAAGAGTGATCAAGCTTCAATATCAACTCCTGCTTGGTGGGTTCACCTCTACCTTCATAAAAGCATCGTGTAACACAATTACAAAAGGTCACTACAGTCTTTTTTCATATTTTAGTGTGCACCTATCTTTCCTTCATTATAGAAGTACAAATATTTTCTTCAGCCAGAAATGGAGGAATATTATGTTAATAATAATATATAAAAAACCTAGTACTGAGGAGTGAAGGGGGTCTTCACATTTTCGAGCAGAGAAATGACAACTGATGAGCACTATAAATTTTGGACAGCTGTGAGCAGCAAATAGGGAGAATTGGTGGAAGGAGAGAACGGCGGAAGGGGGCTTTGTTTTGGTTTTTGTTCCAGAACAGGGCTGATGAAAGCCTTAGCTCACAGGTGGGACTGAGATTAGGCAGGAAAAGGGAGAAGCCACACTTTCAGAGATAGAATAACAGTTGAAATATGGGGGTGAGTTGGTGGGCAATGAGAGCTTGCTCAAATCTGAAGACCCCAGAATTTCACCCACCATCTCCATCTGTGGGCCCTTGTAGCCATGCTGTTCTTCCACACTTCTCTCGTGAGAATCTTATTCCCCTTTTGTGCTCTCTGTGAAGATGCTCTTAACTGCCACAGGGATGGTGGCTCTGTTCCTCCTCTTTACCCCTCAGTGCTTTGTTCAGATGGCCAATGTCATGGCCTGCTGTGTGTAACGAGTGCTAGTGTAGTGGGCTATATCAAGGCATTGTGCCATCTGTGATGAAATGGTAATTTCAACTAGAACTGTTGAAGAAAATATCCTGAAAATCCAGAGAAGCATACTTACTGCCTTTATTTCCTTGACATGTAATTAGTTGGCCAAAACCCTGCTCTTTCCTTTGACTAAGCCCGAGACACCATCTCTGAGCTTCTAAATGACTCTACATCCTGAAAACCAAGGTAATGTCTCTATAGCTCAGCTGGTGACCTACTCAAGCTATCTGTGTGTGCCTGCTTTAGCACTGCAACCTTTTAGACAGGACCAGCCCTTTTTAGTCACATAGATGCACATCATAGGGTGGTTTAACTCGGATATGCTCCGGGCTGCCTTAAACAGACTTCTTCATGTTTAGGGCCCTTCCTCACTTCTTCACAATCAATACGTTCCCTAAGATTTCCCAATATTGACTAAGGCTTCATCAGTCATTTAGGATCAATGTTTCTGGGAAGACACTCAAAATATGTCTGAATTTGTATCCTATGCCGTCACCAGGAGTGCCAGCAGAATCTACCACACCAGAAAGACTGCATCCTTGGGAGCAGTTCCTGATTACTGTGGCCCTCCTTTGATCAGAGTCAATCGCTCTGCTGTTCTTCCTGGTTAATATGTGCATTCTCTTTTCTAGTAGGGTTATCACATAAAGCCTTGCTATTTTTTATTTGTAATTCATGTCTTTCTCCCCTCGTATCATAAGCTTCTTAAAGGCTGAAACAATATTCCTTAGTGTCCTTCCTACCTGCCTTTGTCCCTCAAATATCAGAATTCCCCCCTAAAAAAATGCCTTGCACTTAATTGGGGTTTGGGATTCTAGAAAAGTTGGTAAATGAAAGAATCCTAAGCATAACTTGCCCCCCCCCCCCGCAAATGCATTACTTGTCTTTGCCCACATTGAAAGTCCTCAGCGAACTCTTCTCTGCCCACTCATTCTGGCTTCCTGTAGCTTCCACCATCTGTCTGGCGTTTCTCTTCATCTCTGCAGAGCTTTTCAGTCTGCTGCAGCCCTGGCATCTGAACTGTCACTCCCTCTTTGGGCTTATTTTTGTTTTTTTATTTTTATTGGTTGTTCAAAACCTTACAAAGCTCTTGACATATTTCATACATTTGATTCAAGTGGGTTATGAACTCCCATTTTTACCCCATATACAGATTGCAGAATCACATCAGTTACACATCCACGTTTTTACATATTGCCATACTAGTGTCTGTTGTATTCTGCTGCCTTTCCTATCCTCTACTATCCCCCCTCCCCTCCCCTCCCCTCCCATCTTCTATCTCTACCCCTTCTACTGTAATTCATTTCTCTCCCTTGATATTTTTTCCCCTTTCCCCTCACATCCTCTTATATGTAATTTTGTATAACAATGAGGGTCACCTTCCATTTCCATGCAATTTCCCTTCTCTTTCCCTTTCCCTCCCACCTCTCGTCCCTGTTTAATGTTAATCTTCTTCTCATGCTCTTCCTCCCTGCTCTGTTTTTAGTTGCTCTCCTTATATCAAAGAAGACATTTGGCATTTGTTTTTTAGGGATTGGCTAGCTTCACTTAGCATAATCTGCTCTAATGCCATCCATTTCCCTGCAAATTCCATGATTTTGTCATTTTTTAGTGCTGAGTAATACTCCATTGTGTATAAATGCCTCTTTGGGCTTATTTTTAAAGATATTGAATCAGGTTAGTTTCAGGGTTGAGTACTTCCCATTTAGAGAACTGTGCCACCATTTCTTGGTTTCTCTGGCCCTGAGTGGGCTGTGCTCCCTGTTCCCCCGACCCCAATCCTTGGCAACTCTACAAGAAAATTTTACGAAAGTTTTCTTGCTCTCCTTAGAGCAAAACAGAGCTGCGTGCAGTGTCCAATTCACCTCCAAAATCTCCCTTGAAACTGAGGAAGTGAACATAGTTTGTCCCTGGGTTCCCTCATTCTATTGTGTTTTCTTGAACATAGCCAAAGTGTTGCATGGACATACAATTATTTTTAAATATAGTATAGGCCACAAACTTATTGTTGTGTGATGAGCACACCATTGATTTTTAGGCCAAAAAAAATGGCTTTTGGTGATTACTTGACAGAGATTCTTGGTGATAATCACGATGAGTCCCAACTCTGCCCAGAACTTGTCCACACTCTAGGTGCTTTCACTACCCATTATCTCCTCTCACAGTCACTGTGTCCCCTGGATGGTTGGAGGCAGAGGTCATTAGCCCCATTTTACAGATGTACAATCTGGGGCTGGGAAAAACGATTTGGTGATCTGCCCAAACTGTCACAGCTTGTAAAGGGTGGTGGGAGCAGGGGGAAGTACATAGCCCACAGCTCCCTAAGCTTTCCCACTTTCTCAAGCTTTTGTCAAATTTGTCGTGAGCACTATTTGCTATAGTTGACTTTGGTTCCTTGGATATTTAGTCATCCACTTAAGTTTACTCCCCTGTGTTTTGGATTTAAATTTATCAAATTGAATAAATCCAATTTGCATTTTTTAAAAAAGCAAATCACTCTTATAATCCTTTTAGTTTTTATAAATCTTTGTTAACAATATCAACAGGCTTTAAATTAAAATTTCAGAGCACAGATCAATATTGCTCTCTTCCTTTGTCAGCCTTTCCGGGGGAACTGGAATAGGAGAGGGAGACTGGGGGAGAAGTCTGAGTCAGGGGAGAGTATGGGGATAAGGGAACACAGCCAGCCAGCCAAGGCTCGCTGAAGGAGGCTCTTCCAAAGGATATCCTCTCAGAGATGGAGGCTTTTTTGTAATCACAATGTGCAGCATTGGCTAATAGGAGCTTGCAGGAAGGGAACTAGAGGAGAGGTCCAGGGTAGTTTACAGGAGAGTGAAATCACATGCCTAAAAATTAAACAAGAACCTAGGCTACCTTGTAATAAAGACACAATAGAAATATCACCAAGGGTGTACACCAAGTGCTGACTATAATTGTAGACACGGAAGGAAAGCAACAGAGGGAGAGGTGATGGGGGAAACCTCACACTTTGTAGAGAAGGGACTGTGATTGGAAAGTGTGCAGCCCTTGGGGAAAGGAGGGAAAGAATCCTATCCACTGGTAGGGTCCTGCCTAGAAGCCTGTTCAAGGAAACTTCAGTCCTTTGGAAGTAGGTAGAATATAAATATAATGTTAAATGCAAAAAAAGAGGAGAGAGGAGCAGGCAAGAAGCAACAGAGGATGAGAGCACTGTTCCAAGCTGGACACTGTGGATCTGAGCTCTGCTCTACCACTCAACAGCTGGCTGGTCTGGGGCACACTGCTATTATATTCTGGACTTCTTTCATATCACCTACCTCCCAAAGTTGGTATGAGAATTAAATAAAAATACTATCCACAAAGTGCTCAGAACAGTACCTAGAACAGTGCAGAGAGTAAATGTTCAATAAATGTTAGCTCTTATTATGATCTTGCATGCATGTAAATATATGGATTTGTGTACATTTATTTATCCATATGTATACATATGTACACAAAAAAGCCTGTTGTGATCTGTAAGTAGCATTAAGATTAACAGATTAAAAGTTACTATATTCTCCATGACACCATGAAAAGTTGGGGAAAGACTTCTTGATCTTTGTTTGTTGCTGCTGTGTTACATGGTTTAGTGCTTTGGGATAACATTTGGAGGAAAACATTGCAATGGAATGGTGTTCTGTGGGACTAACCTTTGGGCTCTGGGTTCTCTTGGAATGGAACACAATGTCCGAGAAGCTGAGGACTGTTTATATTCCTCACACCACAGCATGGAGGTCGATCTCCTGTTAGTTGCCCAATCAAGAGCTCCCAGTTTTATGAGCTTCACCCTTCTTGGAGGTGTTCATGGTTGAGGCCCTGAGGGTCATGGAAGACCAGTTTCATTACTATGGGGAATTCCCGGTGACTCTTTTCACCCTTACAGAATCACCTCTCCCTCACCATGCTTTCTTTGCCTTGCCTGGACTGGAGATCAGCAGAGGCCTGTTGTTATTTCCTACCCTGAAGTATAGTAGTACATTGCACCCAGCACCCCATGTTCTGTACTGGGTGAAATATGAACTCTTGAGAAAATCATTTCATCTTTCCAAGCCATATCTACAAAGTGGACTATAAGTAAAATCTGCTTATGGGAATGATTGTGAGGTTTAGACGTAATTAAGAAGCTTGGCACTCAGTTGAAGGTGAGCATTATAATTACTCATGGCAGCAGCGACTGTATTATTGATACTGCAGGTAGAGAGATGTAGGTGGCTGCTGCTGAAACCACACTAACAAGTCACAAGAGTTAAGTGACCCTAACTTTATTGCCTAAACTGGGCACTTTTGAGATGTAAGGGGGTTCTATTAATAATGGTGCCAGAATCTGTCCTGGGCAGATCAGCCATAATTAGGAACCCGATGCTTACCTGCTCATCTGACCTCCTTTTTTCAGAACATAGTTCTGAGTGGAATATTTTTCTCTGTCTTGACACCTTTGGTTTTTGAAGGGTAGCTATGGCTTACTGGGGAGTGCCTGCTAGTCAGTGTACTTGGGGAATCAGTATGTGCCAGCCATTTCACTGGGAGTTTGATGGAAATGAGCTCAAAGATCCTTATCACAACCTTGGGAGGCAGGTGTTTCCTCCATCACACAGCTATGGGATCTGAGGCTCAAGGAGGTTAAGTAACTTGCCCAACCAAGGTTACAGACCTATGAAATGGTATATTTTGGGATTTACCACATGCCACTTTGAACACCAGACACTTTACTGACTTACTGGATCAGAATGTTTATAGGAGAACCCAGAAGGACTCATGCATGGTCCTCTCTCTTGCCCCTCCCCTGCTGTGCTCATGGGCTATGTGCCAAGGTGTCTTATCTTCCCCTCACATATTCACCAATTCCAAAACACTCAGGTCAGCTGAATAACCATTAGAAACCCTCCAATGTCTTTATAAATACAGCTTCTGGTTTCTTTGGAAAAAAAAAAACTTGTATAGTTTTCCCAAGTTCTAAAAATTTTATAGCTGAGCTTGCAGCTGATTTGATCTGTTTCAGATATTCCCAAGGTGGGGCTGGACAGCAGTAACTCTAGAGTCAATGATTAGCTTATTTGATAAATTATTGATGAGTGTTTAAACACTTCTTCAGGAATGCCCACTTCTGATCCTGTCTTGGTAGTAGTACAGATATCACCTTGTTCATTAAAGTGTTTGTTGGTGGAAAACACTCTCAGTGTCTGATTCTATGTGAACAAAGCTAGGGCTCCTGTAAAATTGGGCAAGGATACTCTAAATTCAGGTGAAATGTTTGGGCAACTTTATCAGTTGGTTGAGAGCATAATTTTCAGTAGGGTAGTTTCCATAGCACCAGAAAATGACAGCTTCCTGTAGCACTGGTGTGGGTGTGAACAGGGAGCACCTCAGCAGACTTATCACTCATCCTTCCTTGAAGAGCTTGCTATCTCCACGGAGCCTGTACAGGAGTAATTTCATTCCTTAGGTCATGTCTGAACTTCAAGTGGAAGTTTTCCTCTGCACTCCCTGACTGATTTCTTAGGACCACTGATAACAGCTTCCATGTAGAAATTGGGATCAATAGCTGAAAAGTCACAAATTTTGTCTTAACTAACCTTGGGAAATAGACTTAGTTGATATTCTGGGAATTAAGGGCCTCCTAACATTAGCCCAGTTCTGAGGAGCAGAATATCAGAAAGTTTTCCCTCCACTCATAAACCCAATAAACTGAAAATGAAGTCTGTTCAAATACTCTGTTAAGATTCCTCTGAGTCACTTTCACTGGGTTTTTATGGAGACAGGCCCTTCTTTGTTTCCCATGTCATCAATGTTGATAATGAAAAATGGTGAAAATGTCAAACTCAGGCAAGCCCACCTGCATACAGGGCTATCCTCTCTTTATCCCTCATGGTCAAGAAACCTTGTGGAAACGGACTGCCCAGCTGTGGCAGAGACCTCAGGACACAGAGTGTCTGCTCCCCATAGCTGGAATATTGCCTGCATCACTGAGGAAAGGGGATCTTTCCTATATTTGGCTAGAGCATTGCTTTCCTCACTATCAGGGTCTTTGTACACACTGATCCCTCTCCCTGGAACAAGTCGCCCCTTTGCCATTCCTTCTTCTGGTACTTCCTCACCTTTAAGAACCTACCGAACAGGTCACCTAACTTCATCTGGGGGCTCTGGAAGAGGATTTCTGTTTCATACTCACACAGGACCCCACAGCTCCCTTTGATAAAACTCGCTTCACTTTTATAATTGCCAGTTCAAGGCCTACCTTCACCCCTAGATCATGAGCTCTAGAGACACAGCCTTGTAAGGTGCAGTGTTCCTTGCGTTCCCCTCATCTAGCATGGTACTTAGCACAGAAGGCCCTTGGGGAGGAATGGATTGCTTGGGGGAACCTGTATGTCCACGGGCTGTGGCAGTTGAGCCTTGCAGGAACCCCTGGAATGCTTGCCAGGGTCTAGAGATGGCTTGCTTTCTCTCTTTCAAGGAATGCTGAATTGTTAACTCTTTCTCCTAAACTCCAGGAGAGTTAGAGTGAGCCTCAGGCAAAATTATGCCAGTTGTTTATATTAAATGATCTTACAATTTATGGATATTTCATCTAAGTTATATCAAGGCAAGGAAGGTATTATCATTTCCATTTTACTGGCAAGGAAATTGACAGCTCAGAGTGATACAGTCACTTGTGCCAAGTCACACAGTATGGGCAGGGCCATAGAGTGAATTACTCCCCAATAATACAACTATATTAACAAGACAATACCATATAACTATAACAATACTGATCAAGTCTTATTTCCAAGCTCCAAATGATCATGATCCAAAGATCATTCTGAGCTTTTCTCAAACTGTTCCTATCACTTATTAAATATTTGCCCATTGCCTCTCTGAAAGTTCATCCTGCTATGTAAATTTTGATTACTTTATTAGAATTCTCATGTCTGGCAATAATCTCTATCATACCCATTTTCTTGGGAGACATTGTTATATGCCTGCATTTCTGCTTGCTTCTCTTTATTCTGGCTGGACCTTCCTGGCCTGGCCTATGTTTGCTTATCTAGGCCTTCAACTGTGTCTCTTGTCAATATTTATCTTTTGATGCTTCCTCTATTCACCCTATCCAACCAACTCTTGTGTCCCTCCCCAGGTGAGGTCTAGAGCACCTTCAGACATCAGTGATGGTGCTATTATTGTCATAGGGTCTGTTCTCAGGGCCATGTGACTGAGAGTAACTAGTACATCTGATATTACATGGCTGAACCTGACATGATGAATCTCCTGTGCAACTTGACTGCTCATTTCAATTATATTACCAGAGATCACCCTTTGGATTTGCTGTCCAAAATCAATGGCACCATGTTTTTAATATCCTCAGTGAACTTCTAATTCAAGATGGTGGACTAAGCACAAGCTCCAGCCTCTTTCTCACCCTGAATCTCTGGAATTGATAGCTAGACAGTATACTTTTTAATCCACAACAGAACAAACCAAGATGGGAGAAACCTCCTTGGTGCAGAAATTCTGGAAGCATAAAAACTGATGGGATAAATCTGGTAACGGAAAGAGATAATAGTTTACACAAGAGAAAAGAATTCCTAAAAAAGTGGGGCAATATCCTAGAGGGTTCCACATATGTAAATAGTGGATTACATGGATTATGAGAGCAGGAGGAAACGAGACAACCAACAGCTTGACGAACTGACTCCAGGAGTTCTTATCCATCATCCTTCCCCTTACCAAGTAGTAACTGAAATGGCAGTTCTGTCCAAAGAAGCTGTGGGTGTAGAAGGTTGGAGCTAGAAACACAGGATATATCCAAACCTAGAATTCGAACTGCTAAAATACTTTGACCAGTGGTGTGTCCCACTTCTCTTTAGTCTTCTGGAAAACAGATTGGACTAAAACCCACATAACATTCATCCTGTCTTCCTCCTACCCCCAGAAAGTGAACAGAGGCAGCCAACTGACTAACATGGAATCTCAGCTACAAAAAGGAGCTCATAATTAAGAATCACCAAACATTTTGTGAACGCCAATACTACAAAAGAGTCCAAACCTGAGGAAGCAGACTTGCAAACCAATCAAGACAGGACTCCAGAATATATTGGCTTAGCACTGGAGATGCCAGAAGATATGCTATCCGTAAAAATGATCAGATAACAGACATTAATATTTTGATTTTTTGAAGTAAAAGTCTGAGGAATGGGTTGAAAGCACAAACAAATAGCAGTGGACAAGCTAGGAGATTCAATTAAGGAATTGTCCCAGAATGAAGTATAAAGAGAAAAGAGATGGGAAATATGAAGAAAACAAGTAAAAAATATGAAGGATGGGTCCATAAGACCAATTTTTTTTCAGGTCAATACTTGAGGATGGAGGAGAGGCTACTTCCAAAGAAATAATAACCAAGAATTTCCCAGAACTATAGAGGACTACTGAATTATCAGTAGTCACACAAACAAACAAAAACATAAAAACCCCACATACAGATATCTCAGTGGGACCAATTCTTCACCCCACTGAAGAAAGACTTGATTTGGAACGAAGTAGAAGATCATTTGAAACCAAGTATGTAGGAGAAAAAATGGATGATCAAGCTCAGTCATTGCTGACAATGAGTTAAACTAGATAGGAATTTAAAATCTTTTCAAGGCTCATAAATTTGTTCTGAAGATGCCTGCTTCTGCTATTAGCACCTGTAGGCAGTTTAGCTAGTATAGTTTACTATGTTTTCTCAAAACTTCCTTTAGGTTTCTTGTAGCGCAGCATGGAAGTGCATGAACAAATCAGAAGCCAGAGGTGGAGTGAGAAGGCAGCACCTCCACAGCATCTCCCACATCATCTGTACTGTCTGTGCTGCCTCCACAGTTCTACCATAGACACAGATGCTTCCCAAAATGCACCCAGCTTCTTCAGTCTCATTATCCCCAATGGCTTTACTGTTTCCTTCTGCCTGGTGTCTGTAAAGCCCACTCCTCTACTCACCAGGAAAATCCAAACCACCGTTTCAAGGCCAGAACCAATTGCACCTTTCACACGAAACCTGCTTCAACTGCATCTCTATGATACTATCTCCTTGGACTTGTCAATGGCATCACGTATGTTAGTTTTTGTTTCCTACCAGCCTGCAGGCTGCCCTAGAGTGGAGAAAGTGCCACACATTTCTTTCATACCCTCCAAGGACCTGCTCTGGACACCTGTTATGAAAACATTCCCAGGAGAGAGAACAAGTTGAAGGGTTATCCCCTGGACACCATTTGGTGAGACAATTTCCTCTGACTGGGCAGAGGAAAGTGGGTGGACAGAAAATGGGGGGAAATGGATTCAGAGAAAACATTGTGGGTGAGGATGGACACTGGAGGCAAATGTCAACTATTCCACAATTCTTTTCTGGTCACTTCAGCATCGCTAGATATATAGGTGACAAGAGGGCCATAGAATCACAGAACTATAGGGACTTTAGAGACTATCTGGCTCCTTTGGCCCCATAGCACACAACTCTGGAGTGACCTTGGGGATACAACTCCACTCCAGAGACAGTTCCTTTAGCTATTGCCAAGACTGTCCTTTAATAACTTTTTCCTCCTTATAGACTGAAGACTAATAATAATTTTTATTGAACTCTTCCTGTGTGCCATGCATCTGGTAAGACCCTAATATGCTCTTAATCTCGTTTTCTCTTCATAGTAACTATATCAAGAAATACTACATGTCTTCCCTTTTGCTGATGAAGAAACTGAGACAGAGCTATAGCAGTGAATGCAGTGATAGAGAGCCCACCTGGATCCAGGAAAGCAAATGGCATGAGAAGGGACACAGGAGCAGTTAGCTTTCAGATTCTCCTGTCAACCTTTTCACATTCTGTCTAGCTGCAGTGCATTTCTCTCAATATGATATCTTGCAATATAAGATCTGCTCACAAAGACATGCCTGACCTTCCCAGAAAGCCACTCTCTCCTCCCTTCCCATGGTGGCTTTTACTTCTGGTTGAATATTTTTGCCATCTGACTTTTACTATCGAAGTATGGGTGGTGCTGTATTGCCCCAGTTAACTCCTGAAAGGCAATGACCTCATTTTTCTATCTTCCTAGAGCCTAGAAGAGCAGCTAGGATGTTGCAGATTAATTTAGTTTGGGGACTGAAGACAGTAGCCTGAATGTGCTTGGGCATGCATGAGATGAGACCTGCTGTGGCAGAAGCCCAGACATCTTGTCAGCCTTGATATCTACTGAAGAGCTAAAGTACAGCCCTGGATGGTGTCAGGCTGAGATAGCCATGGTCCTCTTCTTTGGTTCCATGGGCCAAACAATTCATCACTTAATTATCAAGCCTTCAGTGTAGATTTGGGGTCCAATTAAAATGAAAATCCTCTAGAGAAATTTAATTCACTTACAACCTGGAAACAATACTAATTAGTGAAGATGCTTTTGATCTGAAAAGAGCCTCTAGGATCTTGGGCACCTGAGGCAGAAAGTGGAGAAAGGAACCAGACTGAGGAATTCTTCACAGAGGCCCTGTCAATAGATCTCGAGGGTTCCAGGAACCCAGTATTGTGTTCAATGCATTGCATGTCGATTCCTGAATTTTCCTCAGAGACAGTTTACACAGATTTATAAGATTCTCAGAATGGGTCTGGGCCTATAAAGAGAACGAGAAGACTTAAAGATGGAGGCCAAAGTCAGTCATTTGGACCCCAGCTTCCCTGACCCCTGGGCTTAACTCTGGGCCTACAGGCACCACTGGCTGGCATAAGGCAGGAGTGAAGAAGAAAAGAACTCAGGAAGGTTGGGGGCAAAGGACTGGGGACAGGGGGTGGGGAGTTGATGAAGGTTAAGGATGTTGGGCATCAGAGTCAGAGCTACAAGGAGTCATGTGGCCCTATCCACTCATTTCGTAGATAAGGAAATAGAGGTCCAAGGGGGCTAAGTAACCCCAACACTTTGGGGTCAGCCAGTGGCTTCCTTGCCAGAGAGTGGCCCTGCTCTAGGACATCTCTGTGGCCTCACAGTTTGTTCATTAAACAATAGATAAGCTCACAAGAAAAGGCCAATGATGCTGCTGCTATCTGACTGTTTGGGTGGTAGCTATGGGCCTCTGCATTGCTGGAGCTTGACATTTGGAATCACAGATAGGATACTGAAAACATCGCTCTGGGGATATGTGCATGTATCATATTTTGATGAACATAGGCCTAGAAAGCTTAAGATGCTAACCACTCATTCATCCTCTCACATTTCCTGGGCACTCGTGGTCACCTCTATGGGGGCATCAGACAAAAGATGTGCATTGTGGTCCCAGAGGAACATATGCTGTGGTAGTGGAGAAATACGCCCCACTGCAGAGGTGATAAATTTTGGACACCAAGGCTTAGATGTGGCTCTGGATCTTGGCCAGAGATTCCATAGCCTCTGTGGCATCTGGGTTGCCCTAAAGATTGTCTATCCACATGGGGACCTTCCATTGTTGCTCCCAAAGTCACAAAATCACACAATTCCTTGTGCCATGGAGATTTTAAAGTCTGAGGAATGATGACTCCCACTGCTGGTGCGAGGTTCATGGGGCTTCACCTTACCCTGGCCTCAGCATCCTGAGACAGGGAGGGTTCACTTACCCAGCCTGGGTCCAGGCAGCTTGGAAAGTGAACTAAGTTACAGGACCAGTTAGCTGCAGAACTGAGGCTTGAACTCGGGTCTTCTGACCCCAAATCCTGTTCTTGTGATGCTGTCACTTCTGCCTTTTCCCTCTTCAAGTTAAAAGCCAAAATTTTGGAAACAACAAAAAATTCCACTGGGCCATGCAACATGGTAAGTCTAATGAAGCTGAATTAAAAAGTGAAATGGTGAAAAACATTTTAGAGAAATGACTTTTTTTTTTTCCTGGCCTTTTCTGCCTCCTCCCTAGACAGGACTCCTAGTGAGAAAAACTGTGGTTTGGGTGTTGGGAAGCCCCAATACAACCTGACCTGAGGGCCTATGAAGGGCCTCTGGTCCCCAAATACTACCAAACCTTGTCTTGTGGCCTGAAAAGCATTGAACAATCAAGCTCTAGAAGGCCTATAAGGCAGTCACAGCCAACCGGGCTTTGGAGCAAGCTCTTCTGGGAGACTGCATCTCCTACAGCCCACTGGGACAACCATGGATCATTCTGCTGAGGGGCAAGAGGCACCACTGGAGTGGCAAAGATCAAAGCTGAGGTAAAAAGACACCATAGAAACTTACCTAAGTCCCAGGCCTGCTGCTGGTTGGCCAGCAAGCTCTCGTGAAGATGGGAGTGAGCATTTCCACAAATATGTGACTTGTTCTTCTATGCCAGGTATTGTGCTAGAAGTTTGGGGACCTCAAAGATGAGTAAGAAAGCCCCAGTCCTGCCTGACAGCTGCCTGAGAGCATTGGATTTGCACGTTCACGTGAAATGTGGGTTTAAGCAGCAGGTGTCTTTCATGTACCTCTAGTGGTCTTCCCTGTGCAGTTGGAAGCCTAGGGTTGAAGTCTCCTAGCGGCACCTCCTAGATTTTTCATTCATTCCACACACTGGATTATTGAAGGATGGCACCAGGGGCTGGAAGTACAGGGTGGACAAAGACACTTGCCCTGAAGGTGGTTCAAGCCGACTGTACATCTATTGACTTGGGCTTTCCTCGTTGGTTCCCTTCATTTCTCCCCTGTCCTAGCTCAAGAAATTCCCAGGAATTAGAAGGTTTCTGGAAAGAATGACCAGAGGCTCTAGTGTCATGACCTCAATGCCAGGGCATGGAAAGCAGATCCCAAGAGGTGATCACTGATAAACCTTCCCTGCTTCGACGTGACCATGGACAATGAGCCATTTTCCCCTGAATCTCATGTAGTTGGTTCATTTTTAAAGGGAGATAACTGTATTATTAGAAGATCTGATATGTTTCTATGATGCAGAAGCTTGTGGGCAGCTCTGCCTGTTGTTCTAGAGAACCATGGCTCTCCTAAGATGTCCTGGCTTAGAGCACTTTTAGTTTGCTCATCTTCCTACCTTCAATGTCTAGAAATAGAACTGAATGTAGTACCACTCTTAGACAAGGTCTTTAATAAATATTTGTTTAATGAAGCCCTCAATGACTTTGATTTATCTAGTGCCTTGGCAGTTGAAAGTAGGAGTACCCCAGGACCCATGTCAAAGAGAAAAGGAGGAAGGATTTTTATAGCAGGTAAGAGATGGCTCAGAGAAGGAGAGGAGGAAGCAGACCTCTCCTGGGAGGTCAGGGAGTAGGGAAGACCAGGAAGACCAGGAAGAGCAGGAGCCAGTGGGAGGAGGAACCCAGCAGGTAGGATATTTGTGGGTCCATGGGGAGTCAGATGTTGAAGGAGAGAGCCAAGAAATGAGGATGAGGAGGATGAGTTTGGAAGCCTTACAGTCAATTAGAAGCAAAGAAGAGTTTGTAGCAAGGGACTGATAGGATAAAACTGAGTTTAACAACCTTGCCACATTGTGAGGGACAGTGAAAGGGTTAAGGTCCAAGGGGAAGAATCTCAGAGAGGTTACCATAGGGAACACAAACGGGACAAAGTTGCAAACAGTGCAAACTCAGGCAATAGGTTTATAGTGAGTATGCATGAGGGCCTGGACCCTATTCTAGAAATGGGATACAGCCACAAAGGAGAGAGACAGACACATTCTTTGGGCAATTTACCTTCTAGAAGTAGAGGGAACAAAAGGAGGGATGTATACTTTAATGTATTAATGACCCATTTTTTTTCCTAAAAGGATTTGAGGAAATTAACAAAAATACATCCAGTTCTGGTAAGTAAAAATGATTTTATCTACTTTGCTTGACAACATTCTTTGTTAGATAAAAGTGAGTTTTATATGGTTGACCTTGTAATGCCACTAAGTCAGTTATGGCCCGGCAGTAAAGCCTTACTAAACAAAGGCAGCACAAATATGTGGTCCCAATGTGTGGCTCCTTGAAGGTGATGGCAGTTGATTCAGACACTGAGGTAAGGCTGCAAACAGCTGGAGGCCGACTGGACTCATGGGGAAATGTTTTGCAGGCCTGGTTTAAGAAGAGGGCTGTGCTGTCTATGTAACATGGTTGTCTGTCCACTACCTCCACATTCACATCACCTGTGCAGCCCCTGAAGGCAATAGTTTGGGGTGCTGAGAGGGGGCTGAGGGTCCAGAAATAGATTTTTCACAAGAGGATTTTGAAAACAATTGGATGTCAGAGAATTCAAGGTAAGGTAATTTTTGGCACGAGTCTAGTAGGAAGATATGAGTTTGCCTTCAACTGGCCACTGAGAATATACTTTGATCATGACTGAGTAGAAGGTAAGGTTTGGGTTCATTATAAAATTTAAGATATGGGAGCAGAAGGTAAAGGAAATTCAGGGAAGCACCGTGAGAACAATTTTAGGGAATATACCTAGAACTTTGTGACTGGACATAGAGAGACTGAGATAGGAGAGAAGAGATATCACTAGGAAAGGAAGTGGGGAGAAGGAAGAAAAATACTGAGATTCTGAAGTTGGAAGACTGGATAATGATGTATAAGAAGGTTTTTTTTTTTTTTAGGGGAGGAGCTTTGGGGCAAGTTGACAGATTGGGTTTAGACCTAACTGTGGGGAGATGGTGAGACATCTAAGTGGTGGTGTCCACCAGGCAAGCACTTAGGCTGGGGAAATTCTTGTGTTTGGGGAGCTGAAGGAGAAATAAGGATAGGTGTAGAGGAATAATCAGGAGCAATGGGAGAAAAGGAAAAGCTGACCTCGACAGCCACAAGAGGACAAACACAAGCAAATACAAACAAATGACTCCAAAGCCACAGAGTGAAATCAAGAGGAAAAACAGAAGCTGAGAAGGTACAGATGGGACAGTAGAAAGGCCATGTGTCACTTCTGAGAGATGGTTTTGGTGAGGCAGAATCCGGGAGAGAAAGGAAATGGGTCAAAAAGAAACAGAAGCGGTGGTATGAGCTGCTTGGTTTGTAAGGAAAAGAAGCTATGAGAAGAAGGGAAGAGGCTAGGGATGTGGAAGGAGAATACGGAGAGACTGGTATTGCAGGATCCAGGAAAGGAAATAAACAGTAGTGAGATAAGGCATAAAGTACAGCTTAGGTTAAGAGAATGGACCTTCAGGTCACATAGATTGTTGATCAGCCCCCTCCCACCTTCACTACTTGCCTCATTTCTCCTCTGGAAGATGGAGATATAAGCTTGGGCTTTTTCCATGAAGACATCATGAAGGCTGAGCCATAACACGTGCTGTACATTGTGAAACATTCCTGGAGAAAGTGAGACCAAAGCTTACAGTCAATAGGTCTTGTCCACTCTTTTCAAGGGACTATGACACTCTATCCACACTGTTTGTCCTTCTTAAAAAATAGCAACTGTTGTAATTTAAAAAAAAAGATTTTTTTCATGCCCTTTGGATACTTACTGACTTCAATTTTCCCCTCTCTGCTAGTCTTTACTGTAACATCTCAGCCAAGCCTCCTGTCATCAAGGATACTCATACTTAGCCACAGTCTGCTTCTGCTGGTATTCAGCTACTCCTTGGGCCACTCCTTTCCTGCCTTCTCTGTAAATTCATCTTTCTTCCTGGGTTTATCCTTCTTGCATTAAATTTTATAGAGACACACTCCTCAGGTTGCGCATCCTCCTTGACTGGTGTCTTCCATAGCCCAGGATTTAATTTCTTTCCATATATCTTCAGCTCAGACCTCCCCCGTGAGTCACAGATTCTATGTCCCGTGAACTTGGATGATTCGACAGTTTCATAAATTCAAAATGAGTTCCATAAACACTAAATGAGCTTCCCTCCCACACCACAACACTGGCTTCGGCTCACAGAACGGTATCACCATCCCTCCAGGTGCATAGTATAGAAATTTTAGAGCCGTTTTAAACATTATCCTCTCTACACCTCACTACATTTAAATCATGACCTAATCACATCACTTTAACTCTAAATGTCTCTTGTCTGGTCCACTTGTCTCTGTTTCTACTACCACTCATGTCCTAAGTAACTGCCTCTCCAACCTGAAAAATGACAAAAGACTCTCCACGGGTCTCTTTTTGCCCACTCTAAGACCCACCATCCCCATTGTATTCTTCTGCAGCCATATGATTTAGGTTTTCAAAACACAAATATGATTTTGTTGACACCCTGCTTAAAGCCCTAACTGGTTTCTCATTTCTCTTAGGACAAATTCAAGCATCTTTATCACAGCCTATAAGGCTTTACAAAAGTGTCCCTTCCCCCATTTCAGTCTCAGTGCTCTCTGTACAGTTTCCTGCTTTCTGATCTCTGGGTCCCCAACTTCCTCTCTGTTCCTTACTGATGTTTCTTTCTGCTTATTAGCATCATGCTCATCCAACCCTTGCCCTGTCCTGCCCAGTATCATTCAGCAGTCCCCTCACTGCTAGAAACAGAATATTCTCCAGCCATACCACTTCCTGCCCCCAACAGGAAGTTTTTCCTCACATGGAAAATCATCCATTAAAAATCAATCATTAAAAATCTCCCTCTTTAAGACCCTGTCAGCCCCAATGGGCCAAGTTCACATGTCTCTGGCCTCTAATGGCAGCCCTAGGAGTCAGTTCCCCTAGGGAACTGACCCAAAGAAAAGGGAGAATCAGGGGGAACCAACATGGCTGGGTTCTGTTCCCCCCAGAGTGGGGGCATAAAAGAGGGACGGCCCAGGAATGCTAGAGAGAATAAGGAGGGCAGGCTTGGCTTCCAGCCCTCAGACTCAAGGTGGCTGGGTAGATTTCCTGCTGAACATGCCCCACCCCTACTCCATGTTGACAGGTAGGATGTGGTAGAATCTGACCAGGCTGGGTTGCACATTTGTGAGTTCAGGGCCTGCCTCCCCTCCCTTCATAGGTTGTACCAGGGTATCTGGGAATCCCTTCTGGTATTAAAATGTAATTTAATTTCTTTCTTAATAGAAAAAAAAGTACATTCTGGTACTGTGGGGCTCTGATGTGTCTTGACACCAAGGTCACCAGGACACCTAGGCTGTGCTCTGAATACTCAGGCTTTTGCCCCAACCAAGATGAGGACTCTGAGTAAGAGAATGGCAGGGTATTAAGTGGAAGTATTAAGACATCTGTGGCTACATGTAGCACAGCATCACAAGCCTAGAGAAATCAGATAGCCAAAACCCCAGTGCCAGCCAGCATGGGATGCCTAAGCAACAGAGACTGCCCTGCAGATAACAATGGCAAGACCTGACAAGACAACTCTCAGAGGGCAGTGAAGACCGGTGTCCCTTCCCCCATCTGCAGTCCTGGTGCTTCTTGTACAGTTTCCTGCTTTCTGAGGTCTGGGTCTCCAACCTTCTCTCTGTTCCTTACTGATGTTTCTTTCTCCTTATTAGCACCATGCTCATTCAACTTGCCCTGTCCTGCCCACACAAGCTGAAACTTGGATGCAAGCCTAAAAATCAAGAGAAAAATTATAATTACAATTAATTGTAATTAAAATTGTTCCTTGACCTTTAAAATTTTCTGTCTGGGCTGGGATGTGGCTCAAGCGGTAGCGCGCTCGCCTGGCATGCTGGGGGTGCTAAGTTCGATCCTCAGCACCACATAAAAATAAAATAAAGACGTTGTGTTCACTGAAAACTAAAAAGTAAATATTTAAAAAAATCTCTCAAAAACATTTTTTTCTGTCAAACACTAAAGACTCTCTTATCATATGTTTTAAATATATAGTTTAAAAAAGTAGTAAAAACAAGCATGCAATAAATTAAAACACTAGAAACAGCAAATTTTTAATTTAATTTACATTTAATTTTAAATTAAAGTGTAATTTAATTTCTTTTTTAGTTAAAAAAAAGTGATCAAGGATATTTGGACAGTGTTGCTTTCTTCTCTGTATCTCCACAGAGCCTCTCTCTTTTTTTTTTTTTTGTCTTGGCAAAGTATCATAATCCTTTATAGATCTGCATGAGCTTTCAACACCTTATACTTTGCACTTTCAATGTTGTGAAATATTTCTGAAAGTTCCCTTAATGGGAAGGTTTTTGCTGGCATCATTTCCTCCAGACATCTTCATCCTTTTGGTTATAACCAGTTTCCTCATTTACACCTTTAACCTTGGTTTCACATTTTGTCAGACATAGAAATGTCAAAGTTCCTGCTTGTCAGAAATTCACAGCTTACTCAGAATGATGTAAAAATTTCATTTTGGGAGTTAAAAACCTAAAACAAAGAGAACAAACAAACAACCTCAAGCTATTCAAAGTAGCTATTCATTAATAAAGAAGTCAGATGATAACAGATACAATTCTAAATGTTCAGGGCCAACTCGTGTTAAAAAACAAAACTACCCCACATATGCATGGACTTTTTCAGTTCCTTGCACTTAAGTGTTAATGATTATTTAAGTGGTGAAATAATAAATGAATCAAAAAAATGTTGAAGCAACTAAGTAAATTTAACTATCCTGTGAAAATTTTGTAGTTGCCAGAAATTGGTATTTGGATGTTTAATATCTTTTATAGATCAGGGGAGAGGTAAAATTACATCTTCCTTAAGCATCTGATGAAATTTGTAGCTCTCTCCCTTCAAAAGTGCATGTGAGCAGACATGACATTTTGTACATTTCAGGGAATTCACAGAGTCCCTGACATCCAATTAGAAGCCCTTTCTATGAACTTAAACTTTTATTACTAGGTAAAACTGGGCCAAAGTCTGTTTCAGAGTATGGCAAGTCCCACCAAATTTTAGCACTTTCTTTTAAATAATATTCTATTAATTTATTTTAATATTTTGTTCTTAGTTGTAGATGGACACAATACCATTTATTTATTTATTTATTATTTATCTGCTGATGAAGATGGAGCCCAGTGCCTCACATGTGCTAGACAAGCACTCTATCACTGAGCCACAATCCCAGCCCCAGATTTGGATACTTTCTAAAAAAAGACAAACCTTGCAGCATATCAACTGCTACTGGAAAATGGATTTAATGGTGACTTTTCACCATACGAGTTTATTCAACCAAGGCCTCTTCAACTACTAACTACCACCCCTGAAACTCTCTTCTAGAGTAAAGGTATTATAAAACCTGGCTGTAAAGACAGACTCCACAGCAGATGATTGTTGAACACGAGCAGAATCAGCAATCAAACTGACAAGGGATTGTGTTACACAGGATTAGCCCTGTTGGGATGAGGCTGCAGAGTGGCCTGAGTCTCTTACAGGTGGCATCCTACTCAGTCTGTCCTCTGCCTTTATTCTTCCCCTCCCATTCTTCTTTTCCCCACTACTTCTGATGTTGACTCCAGGGACACTGCTTAATCAGGCTATGGTGCAGGAGATTTTTAGATCCTTATTAAAGTCACAAGAGAAAGACATTCTGCATGAGTTACTTTGGATTCCATAGACAACCCAATGGGAGGCTCTGAGAACATTTCAATGATGTTCAAGAAGTGGGTCTGGGTCTTGCTGTCTTGCGATAGAAACTCACTAGTTGGGAAAGTAATATTTGATTAAGGAAAGGGATTGCCAGATTGTTTTATTTGTTTTTTAAATTGATTTGGCTTCAAGGAAGAAAAGATTGCCTAAGCAAAAATCTGCTGATGAAGTCACAGAATGATCCCACTTCTGGAATGAGCTTTGTTTTCTTGTATTTTGGTAAGAGATTTGGCTCTCAATTGGAAATGCGCATCACTCTACCCACTCAAGGGCAAGATGATAAGGTTCTATCAGACCACGCGTATAAGAGAACCTGAGACTCTACCAAGGTCAGAAATGCTGCACTTCAAGCCAAAAGATCTCTCTTGGGCTTGCTTGTTTTGACTTGTAACCACAAATTTGTCTTGTCTAAAGTCCAATCACATTATAAAACAAAGTACCGATCTCCCCAACACAGCATTCTCTGAAGCAGCTGGAGTCATAGACTCCAGCTAGGGGATTCTCTAATAACTTTTCTGCCGCTTTGATTTCCATAGAGCTCTAAATTGCTGTGTCTGAAGCTGAGGAGAGCAAGATGGTTTTGGAAATGCTGAATCCAATGCACTATAATGTCACTGGCATGGTGCCAGAAGTCATGCTTGTCGGCACCATGCTGATTCTGCTGCTCATGGGCCTTCTTCTCTTGATTTGGAATTATGAGAACACATCTTCAATACCAGGTAAGTCACTTGCTTATTTCTTTGTCTAAGGATATTGTTTCTTCAGGCTTTTGATTCATGATTGTAAAGAAAATTTTGCAAAAGGACAAAGAGCAAACCCTAGTAAGATCTCTGAAGACCATGGTCATGAGAGCAAATGAGGACTGAGGTTAAAAGGTTTATAACTATTATTTGCACATTTTAAATGAAAGCATTTAAAAAATATCTTAGATAAACTCATCTAGTCCGCACACTATTTTGGAAAAATAGACTTGACATAAGTGCTTTTTAAAGCAAGCTTGAGATGGGGTGGAGCAAGGTAGAATTCCAGGTTTTTTATTAATTTTTAAAAATATATATTTAAATCCATTCCAATTTTGCCCTATGGCTGAAGTGTCTCTGGAATCCCTTCTTTCTCCATTCCTTCTCCCTCCTACTTTGCCTCACCTGCACCCTCTCCCTTTCTTGCATTTCTCCTTTCTCTTTGTTTTCTCTTCTTGGCAGTTTAGTGATTGTGGCATCACCATGAAAGTTGAATAGGACCTGGGCAATGGAAGAAGAATGGCGGCCACCACCATTTTATAGGCACATCACAACATGATGGAATCTTTAACAAGGCCCATGGGTCAATTAAAAGTAAAGAATAATAGAATTATCTAGATAATCCCAATGGAAAAATCCTACCATTCCACCACTACTGCTTTAATTTTCAGATTAATTCAGAATTACCAGAACTGTTGCTTTAGTTTTCAATGTAAATGCCTCCTGGCAGGCACCTGTTCCCAATCCCATAAGCTATCCAATAACACAGTTTCAAGAGCATAGTAATTACATATTTCTAAGTGTGTTGAGCCTCAATACAGGGTAACTGAAAATGGGCACATGGGACTGGTACAAAATATTGCATGTCTGGATTCTTTTCAAAATGTCCCAGTTAACTGCCTGTTTTTCCATCTGATTCAGCCTGGTTACTTGAATGCCAAATTTATTGGGATATTTAGTTAATTTTGTTCTCTGCTCTCCAGCCTCTGGGTCATCTCCAGAGGAGGAGGCTTAGAGCTGAAGAAAGATTTCCTGGTCTTTGACTTGAACTCCCACTCTGGATGTGCCTCTTCTTCACTGGATTTTTCCTCTACCTAGTGGGCTCCTAAGTCAGGGTCAATGAATGGTAGGAGTGAAGTGAATGTGTATGGCGGGGAGGGGGGTGGAATGATTTTTCCTTCTCTTCCCTGACATAGGCTGAGGTGTTAAAGTCTAATCCACTTATTATCAGTGCAGCTTGCAAAGAGAGAGAGGTCAGCATTGTCTGCCCATCCAGTAAGCCACAGGTTCTCTTTTAGTTATTAGAAGAAGCAATGAGGCCCAGATTCCCAGGTCCTCCCCCAGACTTTTGAAATCAGATGTTCCATGCCTGGGAAAATGCATTTAAAAAAAGACACCCAACTGCCCTAGATTCTCCTGTTGCAAGCACCGGTGATATTCCCTTGAACCCTGGAGTCTGAAGTTCATCTTATGCAGAATAAGTGTAAAAACTGGAAGCTTAAAGCCCTGGGTCAGAAAGCTAGGTGGCATCTCACTTTGTCCTTCACTTCTGGGCCAGGAGCATTGGCAGTTAGATCACATTGATAGTACAGTGGGCCTCTGCTCTGCCAGAGGTGGGGCCCCAGGCTGATGTTTTAAAAACTTTCCTCTGGTAACTTTTCATGGGTAGACAGGGTTGAGAGCCACAAAGATGGGCCCAGCTCCTTCATTTGATAAAAGGTTCAGAACAAGTGATCTGCCTTGCCAGGTGACATGTTATGACAAGAGTGAGAAACCGGGGAGTTTTACAAGTGAGGGGTGAAAGCCCAGAGAAGGAAATGGCTTGTCAGCTCCCCAGTGGAAGGAAGGTGAGAGCATAGGGGATGCCTGGGAGGTCCTCAGTCCCATGTCGATGAGCACTTAGCTGACCAGGGAGTTTCTAGCTTTGTGCTAACTTGAGGTCTGGTTAGAATCTTCTAGTGGCACAGACTAAGAACCGGTGGTTCCTGGTTGGGAGTGGGAAGATGAGAAAATGGTCCTTGTTGGGGTGGTTGTTCTTGCTGCTCTGTTCTCCTGAACTCCTCCTGCCAGCTCCCTTGCATCAGGGATCACTGGGTTCTTGGTTTTACAGGTTCCGGGGAAGCTCAGGGTTGTCAAAAACTGAAGGGAGTTCAGAAGGCAAAACGATTAAAAGACCTTAAGTTATAAATTACTCTGGTGAGGTTGATGTTAATGCCTATTTCTGTGGATCAAAAAACTGAGGTTCAAAGAGGGCAGATGTTGTACTGTTAGTAGACTGGGACTCACATCTAGGCTTCTTGTGTTTTCTGAGAAGCTCTCCCAGGTCAGGTGTTTAAGGGTGGAGGGCATGTGAAGACAAGAGGTGTGGTTTCTGGCCTGGGAAATGGCCGACAGTTAGATGGCATAGTGCCAAGGAGGGGGCAGTGAGAATCTGGGGGAGGAAAGACTTCTGTGGGGGATAGGGTTGTAGGCTTCAGTTCTGAGAGATGCCCTAAGGCCACTGATCTCCATCCAGGACTCTCAAAACCTGGCACCTGGCAGCTCTCCCTTCTCCAAGGACACACAGCCATCCTAACCTTGAATGTGGGTCCTCTCCCTCCACACTCTGCTCTGGGCACCACATCCCCAGAGCAGGGCACTTGGAAGAGGACATGGCAACATGTTCTTTTTCCCACTAAGAAACTATTTCACAGAAAAGTGCACAGTGTAATGGAAGATTTGCCATCATGGTCCTGCACAAGAAATAGGATGTTAATGGCATTCTAGAAGTTCCTCGTGTGCCCTCTCAGTCACTCTCTCATTCCTGGAAGTAAATACTTTCCTGGATTTTGTGACAGTCACTCCCGTACTTTTTTTTTTTTTTAATAGTTTGGTCTCCTCATTTTATATACCCAGACAAAATGGTTTAATTTTGCCTAGTCTTAAGTGTTTGAACAATCAAAGCATTCATGTATTTATTCTTCTGTCTTGCTCCTTTGCTGGATATTATGTTTGTAAGATTCATCCATGTTGTGGCATGCAGCTGAAGTTTGTGTCATGGCCGTGTGGTATTGAGTCTATGAACATCTCATGGTTTAAAACCAATTCTACTGTTAAGGACACTTTGGGCATCTCCAGTCTGGTGGATGGCATGGCTGTGAACACATGTATACACAGGTTTGTTGGGGTATATTCTGAGGTGTGGAATACAACAGCTCTTGATTAGAGCAGCGGGTGAGCAATCCCAGCTGTTGGCTTCAAGGAGGCTGTCTCTGCACAAAAATGCAGTGAAGGATTTACTACTCCTCTTAGGGTGTGAAAGAGGCTCCTGCAATCACTGCATGCCTAGATAAGCATTCCCAAAGCAGACAGCAGAGTAATGTGGAAGCAATCAGAATATTCCCCTAATATTTTACCCAAGTTTCTATCCTCCCAGAGCATTTTCCTCTTCAGCAGGGTTAAAACACTAAGGTTCTCAGCCTCAACTTCAGGGTTACTGCAATTTCCCTTTTTCAGTAGATACAGCTCTCCACAGTCATATCTTATATCTTAAAATGTTTTCATTTTGAAATTTTATGTTTTGCAAATTGGTTTTTTAAAGTGATGGGGGTCTCACTATATTGCCCTGGCTGGCCTTAAACTCCTGGGCTCAAGTGATCTTCCTGCCTCAGCCTCCTGAGAAGCTGGGACTCTTGGGGTGTGCTACCATATCCAGCTCACTGTTATACATTCAGATGGATTGGTGGCTCCCAGATAATAAGGTTTTCTTCATGGCACCAACCTTTAGATAAAAGATGGAAAGAGCAGTGTTTTATTTGTATGTCTTTGTTTCTCATGGGACTTGCATATTGAGTGAGTGAATGCTGAATAATTCTACTCAAATTCAAGTAGCTATTTGGCTCTTGTGAACTAAATGTGTGTTATATGATATTTTTTCCATTTTTTATCAAAATGTAAAATATCTTAAATAAGAATAGCATTCAAACTTCATTCTCTATGTTATCTGCATATATTTATGAATTTTGAATTTATGAATTTTGAAAATTCATTAAGGAAACACTGAGCATGCAGTATGGCTAAGCTATAAATATCCAGTAATATAGTTTGTTATTACCTATTTTAACTGATTAAAGTTTTCTATATCTGATGACATTTTAGGGAAATATATGTTCAATCAAATCTATTTGTTCAAATCTTTTTAAAGAACTCAATGGAATTATTTTAATATGGAATTATTTTAATAAAGTCAATCATCTACTATATAATATATAGTGTTATTAAAATAATCATAAGATTAATGACCCTTTGATAATATTTTGGTTTTATAGATATTAACAAAGATCTTCTTAAAAGGGGAAAAGAGCTGACAGTATTGTTCTTATTAACTCAGTCATTGCAAAGTAAAAGGTTAAAAATTGTTTGGATAATTCCACTGAAAGCTTTGATTATCTAGATTATTGTACAGCTCTAGCCCTGAGGGGTGAGGGTGTTCTCTTATACAGTCAGGCATGTTTTGGCTTCACAACTATTGAACTGACAGAATGGAATTAAAGAAGAAAGATTTACAAAAATGACTACTTTACAACTCCTAAGACCATCCTGAATGTTTTTATTTAGTTTGTTTGCCAAAACCAGTAAAGTCAAATGACCAAGTTTGTTCTCTGCTGTAAGCAACATCAAGTTCCCCAGTCATTGCCTGGATTTGGGTTCTTTGAAATCTTATCCCTGACTATATAAGGAAGGATGTGAGTGGCCACTGCTCTTGCCTAAAACGAGATCACGGGACTCAAGACACTGAGAAGTCTAGACACTGAGAAGACTTGTTGCCTAATCCCTCAATTCTTAGCTTTATTTTGCATCATGAGATTTAGCCTAAGATTCTTTTCTTAAACTGAATCTTTTTTTGAGAGGAAAAAGAAGATGTGAATGTTTTTCGATTAGACATTATCTTTGCAGATCTTGCTTCTCTCAGTTAAAAGGATTATTTCCAAACTGCCCAGTTCTGACATATCCGTTCTGTCAACTGGGGCATTCAAAACCAGAAGTTTTCAGACAAAACCAAACTGCCAAATAGTTCTCCTGCTTGGCACTTTTCATGGGTTCCACACTTGTTACCAATGAGACAAATTAGCTTGTATGCAAAACCCATTGGCACTGTGTAACTTGGGAAGAGATCAGCACACATCCTCCAGTTCATTGAGACTGAAATGACTGAGACCAAATGGAGCTAGTGTGATAATGGGCTCCTGAAGTACTTTTTACTCACAGAGGGATGAAGAGCCCAGGTTAAGCTTGTCTTGGTTTCCATTTTAAATTGCTTTCTTAGTGAATCACAGATAGATATAAAGAACATTTATCTCTCAAATTTTGTAAAAGGGTTTTCAATGTTTAAAGTGTTAGTCAGAGGATTATGTGTCACCCCTAAAATAGCCCTAAAGAAGGCATGCAACAAGTAGCAGCTACTTTGCTCACCTACTCTCATTATCCACAGGTCTGGGGCCCTAAGAGGTCATTGAGCTAGAATTAGCTCAGCAGCTTTCCTTTCATATGTGATAATGTTTCTAAAGGTCAACAAAACACATTGAAGATAGCACCCCTCCCCAAAAAGGAACATTTAGATATAAAAGAACAACTATTTCTGGTTTGCTAAAATACAATGTTCTGATGACTATCCTAGGTCCTGGCTACTGTATGGGAATTGGGCCCCTCATTTCCCATGGTAGATTCCTGTGGATGGGGATTGGCAGTGCCTGCAACTACTACAACAAGATGTATGGAGAATTCATGAGAGTCTGGATAGGTGGAGAAGAAACACTCATTATCAGCAAGTAAGTTTGTTAATAAAATCAGAGACACAGGGGTGGAATGTGGCTCAGTGGTAGAGTGCAAGGGTCTGGGTTCAATCACCAGAACCCAAGATAATCATCATCATCATCATCATTTTGCATACTTTAAAATCAAGACTGAAGTTTTTGCTATTTAAAAAAAAAGTAATTTTGATTCCTTGATATCTTGGTAAGGCTATGTTTTTACTGCTATAACGAAGGTGAGTAATTCCTAGGTAATACTGCATGCAAACAGAATAATTGGATTGAAGCCAGAGGTACATAGATAAA
The DNA here is from genome assembly GCF_021218885.2 of Marmota monax. NCBI lineage: Eukaryota > Metazoa > Chordata > Mammalia > Rodentia > Sciuridae > Marmota > Marmota monax. The sequence continues at coordinate 52,282,893 of NW_026693777.1, read as the reverse complement.
GAAGTCTGGAAAGTTGGGAAATTATTCAAAACTTCTGAGCAGTGAATGTGGAAGCTCAGAATCCAAACGATGTGGTGTTGACAAAACAGACTTTAGGGAGAGGCATTATCTTTTCTGCTTTTCTAAAAATTTGGTCTTATCTCTACAAGTAAGCATTAAACAACACACACACACACACACACACACACACACACACACACTCAAGAAATTTAAAATAAAAAATTAGAACAAAACTTGAGATGCAGGATCTGACCAGTAGTTTTCTAGAGTATTTCTAACACTAGTCTCAGAGTCCTCGGAAACAGCAGACAGCAGGCTATGGCACCATTCAGGTGCTGCCATCCCTCTAAGACTGTGTGCCAGTATCCTGGCCTGGCAATTCCAAATAAGTCAGGAGCAGCATCACCCATTAAGAAACAATGTCCTAACTCCCTGCATCATTGTGTTTGCTGAGTTACCTTAGTATGTTGACCTCACTCTAGAATTAACCAAATATACATCAACTGTGCACTAGTTTTCTTGTTTATTGATCTTAAAAAAGTGAAGCATTTCAAAGAAGGCAGAATTCACTAAACTTCAGATAACTTGACAAGCACTTTAACAAAGCTATCTGCCAACAGTGTCTCACTGATAATTTTTTTAATTTACAATCCCTGACAGAGCTTTACCCACAAGCGAAAACTCACCAAGGCGTTTTAGTAATTTGGTGGAATTGTTCATCCCAATACATAAACTATTGATCAAAATGTAAGTAAAGCATTTCTGGAAACTGCATGAATTTTTCAGGCCAAGGTTATGTATTTCATTTCATTAAATATCATGGTATCCTCAAAGCCCAATTCTTTCAAACAGATTCTGAAAAAAGGAAGCAGTGGGAGAAAATATGTTGTACTTCCAAATATTTCAGACTACCTGGTAATGTTATTTTGGATCTGTCCAATACCTCAATTTTTGCCAGGGTTTTTTTGTTTCATTCAGTTTGGTGTTGAAGCCCTTTCCAGAATAGCTAAGGCAGACCACATTTATACAACTAAACATAAATGGCTGCAGGTAGACATGTCATTGCCCTGGGTTCATTGTAAAACACTGCTATAGTGGTTCTCAGAATGTTCTTCCTGGACCAGCAGCCTCAAACAACCTGACAACTTGTTAAAAATGCAAATTCTTGCCAGGTGTGATGGCACACACCTATAGTCCCAGCAGCTCAGGAGGCTGAAGCAAGAGAGTTACAAGTGTAAAGCCAGCTTCAGCAACTTAGCAAGGCCCTAAGCAATTTATCAAGACCTTGTCTCAAAAAAAAAAAAAAAAAAAAGGACCAGGGATATGGCTCATTAAAAGTGTTTCTGAGTTCAATCTCCAGTACAAAAAAAAAAAAAAAAAAAAAGCATATTTTTGGGACCCACCTTGACCTACTAAAAAGGAAAGCCTGAGGGTAGAATCCTATAGCCCGTGTTTTGACAAGCTTTCCAGGTAATTATGAGGCACACTTGAATTTGAGAACCATTGCTATATTCAATAGATCATAATTACTCTTTGATTTTACTTGTCCTGGTCAATTTAGCTCTGGTCAGTCAAATTTGAGTGAATTTGATATCCTTTTTATTTTTTATTTTTTGGTACCAATGATTGAACCCAAAGGTATTTAACCACTGAGCCATATCCCCAGCCCTTTTTTTTATATTTTGTTTAGAGACAGGGTCTCACTGAGTTGCTTAGGATCTCACTAAGTTGCTGAGGCTGGCTTTGAACTCTTGATCCTCCTGCCTCAACTTCTGGAGCTGCTGGGATTATAGGTGTGCACCACCATACCTGGCTTGAATTTGATATCGTAATATGTTCTCATTTAAAAAATCAGTACTTACAGTCACTTTTAAAACTAGTTACTGTCTCAAAAAAAAAAAAAAAAATCCTGGAACTGCTGTCCTTTGGTTTGGGGATTGAAACATTTTGCTTTTTCAGCCCCCAGCTCAGCATGCTGTCTTCCAGCCCTCCTCAGTTCTGCATGTCTGCCTTCCCTGACACCTGCTTCCCTTGACAAGCAGGTGAAGTGACCCTCAGAATATTTATCCAATAGGGGTCCACTCATGGTCAGCATCTGAAGCAGTGGCTTCTCATCCCAGATGCATATTAGAGTCTCTCAGGGAGATTTAAAAGCCCAATGCCCAAGCCTTTGAGATCAGAATCTCTGAAGTGGGAACCCAGACATTAGTGGTGTTTGAAGCTCCTCAAGACTCCTCAGCAGCCTGCAGAGCTTGGGAACCTCCCATTTAAAGAGAAAGGAAGAGGAAGAAGGTTCTGGTACAAGAGGGCTTTTGTGGTGGGTTAGGGGAAACGGCTAAGCACAGTTGAAGTGACATTGTCTTGTTGCATTACCCTTGAGTCCAGCCAGTGGTGGTGCCATAGGACTAGATTGGGAGTGAAGAATGATGGATTTGAGAGTGGAGAATCAGGCAGAAATCCCTCTCAGGAGATACTCAGATGGTACACTGAAGTCACCAGATACATTTCCTGGGTGTCCAAAGACAATCCCTGAAGTAGGATGCTTGTTGCCATTAGGATGGCATCTGGCCACCCTGCCTATCTTCATTAGGAAAGTGACCTTAGCCACTCTGACCATCTCAGGCACTGATTCACACAGAGGCGTGGACACAGCCTACCTGCCCTTCCCCCAGCTCTCTGAGTCTTTTCTTGTCCTGTTCTCTCAGGCTTTTCACTTGTTGGAGTCTTTGTGTTCTCCTTAATTGCCTCAGAGCCGCTCAATTTTGTTGTTAAAGGCTGAGCTCCCCTCAGGAATAGGACATGTTTTTCCCCATCTCCTTTCCCCGCCTGCTCTTCAAGTCCCTTCCAGAACTACCCGTACCTCTTGAAAAGACCCCATCGGACCTCGGAAAGCTTTTTATTTTTAAGTGAATAGTTTGCCATATTACTTTTTTCTTTTTAAAATTTGAAGTCTGTAGTCATTCCAACCGTGTAGCATTCAATACAACTTTTCCAGCCAGCTTAACTCCAAAGTGTTAGGGGCTGCAGAACTTCAGGGAAGGAAGTCAGGCATGAGTGCTATTGTCATGCTGCCTGAACAACCTGGGGCTTTGAGATAAGGTCTCTCTCTGGTCATCTGTGGATGAAGTATGCACAGTTCCCCTGCGTAGCTCCCAGGCAGCTACACTTAAGCGAGGGTTTACAGATGCTGTACTTGATATCATATGTCCACTGCATGTATACATTAGTTCTGTCATAAATACCCGAAACCTTTGAGTAACAACCATAAAGGGGAATTAGTAATTAACATACTAATTCAAGTTTTATATGTATATCTTCTAGCAATTAATATACTTATTAGGATTTTATTTGCATACCTTTCTTAAGTATGTGTAAAATTACAAGGGATTCACCCAGTTATTCTTTCAATATCCATTAAGAATCTATTACATACCAAGCACTCTATGATTGTAAGTTTTAATAATCATAATTGGCTTTCCATTCTTTCATTAAATAAATATTTACTAAGAACTTGCTCTGCCTATCAGATATAGTTCTACACTCTGGGGAATCAGCAATATTATACTTTGGGAATAAATCAGGCAAATATCCTTACCTTTGTGAAGCAATATATTGTTAATATACCAATATTAAGCAAGTAAAATATTTAGTATGATCATGCATCACTTAACAACAGGGGAATATTCTGAGAAATACATCATCAGGCAATTTTGTTATTGTGTAAACATCATACAGAATACTTACACTAAGATGACTGTGATGTCAGAAGATGATATAATCTGATAGGACCACCATCATACATGTGGTCCAGCATTGACTGAATCAATCAATGTTATAAAGTTATGTATCAATCAGAAGTGTGAACAACAGTCTCAATTTGCCTGAGATTAGGGGATTTTCTAAGATGTGGGACTTTCTGTGCTAAAACAGGGACAGTCCTGGACAAACCTGATGCTTGGTCACATGATTGTTAGGTGGACGTGTACTAAATAGAAAAAAGTAGGGAAAGAAGATGGACGTATAATTGTAAATAGACAATTTGAGGCAGTCCTCACTGAGAAACTAGCATTTAAATGAAGACCTAAAGGAAGTATGGAAGTGAACCACATCGAAATCCAGAGAAAAATTATTCTAGACAGAAGGAATAACAAGTGGTGAAGTCCTGCGGTAAGAATATTCAAGGACCAAACTACAAAGATATTAGAGTAGTTGAGTGGAAGCACAAAGGACATGAGATTAAAGTGAAAATTAGGCATAAGAGCTTGTCTGTCCTTACAGGATATTTTAACAATTCTGGATTTTACCCTGCATGAGTTTGAGCAGAGGAGTGACGTATCTGGCTTGTTCATGTTTCAGCAGAATAATTTTGACTGCTCTGTTTAGAATTGGCAGTGAGGGGACAAGGGATGGGAGCAGAATGACCTGTTCAGCAAGAGATGATGGTGACTGGTTCAGAATCCAGCAAGAGAGGTGGTAAGATGATGATGTGAGATTCTGGTCACATTTTGAAGGAAAAGCCAGTAGGATTTGGCTGTTGGGTTAGATGTTGGGCGTGGAAGAAAGAATAATTAAGTGATGCTCAATTTTTTTTTTGTCTTGAATGCCTGGATGAATGAGAACATCATTACCTGAGCTAACAGGAACAAGTGTGGAGTGGGGAGATGTCCAGATCATGTCTAGCTTCAGACATGTTGGACTTGACATGCCCAGTGGACATCCGAGTGGATGTTGATAGGGGAGACTAGTATGTATCCAGTTTAAGGCAGTCAGAATCTAGCAAAGGAGACTGAGAAGAAACGACCAAACAGAGAAAGGAAAACCAAGGGAGAATGGGGGTCTGCAAGCAAGGTGAATAATGCATTTTAGGAGGAGGGATTGTTAACCATGTCAGATACCGCTGATGGGCCAAGTAAAAGGATGGACACTTGAGTGTTGCTTCCAGACAGGTCATGGGTAACCTTGAAGAGAACACTTTCAGTGGAATGGTAAGGGGAAAAACTCTGGCCAGAGGAGAGAATAGAGGGTGATGAGTTAGAGGTAGCAAGTGTAGCAACTTTTCCAAGGAGTTTGACACAAAGGAGGTAGGAGATGGGCCACTAGCTGGAGAGGGATGCACAGTTGAAGGAGTTTGCATGTTCACAATAAGGAAAATCACAGCATGCAAATTGTGGTGGGAACAACCAACCACAGAGTGAAATTGCTGATACAGGAGAAGGAGAGGGTTTGCTAGGTGAGATGTGAAGGAGTCCCCAAAGCAAGAGGAAGGATTGGCCTTGAATGGGACATAGAATTTCCTCCACAGTAACTGGGGGAAGACTGAATATGTTGACCCAGATCCTGGTGGTTGTAGCTTCTGGGGATTTCCTCTAGTTGCTTCTATTTCCTCAAGAAAAATAGGAATAGAGCCTCTATCTGAGACCCAACAGCGCGGAGTGAGGGTGAGGGTAGAGAAGAATAGTCACGTAGAAGTGTGAATAGACTTGGGAGTTGGAATTGGATTTCTTGCTGCACTAAGGGCCCATCTGAATTTAACTAAGACCTGTCAGCAGGGTGAGTGTGTGAGTATGTGTGCATGAGTGTGGTGCACACATACTGTGTGATCTGTGCAAACACAGAGTAAGCTAAGGGCTGGGTTTAGCTTGATTTGATCACTTGGTTAGGGTGGTTATGGTAAGATCTCTGTTATGAGAATGGTATTTCTCTTGCTGCGACCCTAGACTTTAAGCTGGGTTAGTATTAGAATGGGCAAAGGACAGTGAAGAGGTGACAGGACTGATAGAAATTGTGTCTCAGACGCAGAGCAGTGTACGCATGGGCAAGTATTCTTAAATGTTTGTTTCCAATTATTTCCTTTATTGCCTTCTCCTCTTTCTAGCACTCACCATAGTCAAACCTGGCCACAGGTGTGTAAATTTAATAAAATAAAAATTGAGGTATTTCCTCCCTGCCATCTAAGAGCTTACTACCTGGCTACTTTTCATTTTGATTAGACAATAGATTTACCCTCTTTGGAAATGTCTTTTGACTTTAGTCATGTTTAAAGAAGAAGAATGACCCAAATAACCAGATATCTTACACTGTCCACTGTCCCTTCTAAGCCTGAGAACTCTGTTTGTTTCTCCTCAGTGCTGAGAAATCCTCTCTTTCCCAATGATATGAAGCTTTCCTCAGCCAGTGTCACCGGCCAGCCCACACAGGGCCAGGGCCAGGAGGAGTCTGGGCTGGGGTTCCTTTCTCTTCCTTAACCTTATCTTCTTCACTCTCCCAATTTACTTTGCTTAGATAGACCCAGCCTCACTTTGATAAATAACCTTGTTTTAAATTGCTCTCTTGTGGCCAGTCACAGATACTGCGCTCTGGGTACCACTTCTGCCTGATTGGCTTTGTCACTAGCCAAGTCTGAGCTTCTGACTGAAAATAATTGAGATGTTGGCGCCCCCTAAAGGACACAAAGATTTAAAAAGTAGTGTTAGCTAACACTTAGTTGGGTTTTTGACTGAAGTTTCTTATTCATTCTTTTTAAAATTGATGAGCAAATTCTTCAAAGAAATAAATTGATATTATTAACGTACTTTCCAGAATCTCTAGGGGCCAGATCAGGAAAATAGTATTCTGCTTGTCCTCAAAGTACTTAGAATTTCTAGATACAAATTTGTGAACAAAAAATATAAAATTTACTTACTTTCTACTATAATTATAGAATGAGGTAGGAGAAGATAAGAAAAGTTAGAGTTTCAAATATTTTAATTACTAAGAATTTCAGTCCTCCCTTTAGTATGGTTTTTCTATGTAGCACACAATTTTAACTGCCAGTAAAATTAATTTGCTGGAATATATATTGGAACATCTAGATTCTCATTTTCATTTTTGTTGCTACTAAGAGGATAACTTGTCCAAAACTTGAAGTCATTTGGTGAATATTCTCTGGAGCAAAATCAGGAGAATATTTTATTTTCTGAAAAGTAATTGTTAATTACATAATAATGTTTTTTTTTTCATTTCTTACCACTGCTTTTATTTCAGTGGTGAGAAAAATTTAAAATTCTAGTAGGACCATGGAATATATCACAAATGTGTTTGATTAATATGGAGTTCACAGCCTAATCCATTCAGTTAGAGCAGAGCTCTTTTGACACAGTAACTTCTATGGGAAGGTATTTTGGCAAGCATTACCTGAACAAGCTCACTAAGGTAAAGTCATCCTTTAGGAGCCAAGTGTCAACTTTGAGAGGGAAGAGCAAGTATCAGGATAGCCTCTTCAGCCCAGATGAGAATCAGGTATGTGTAGCCACTCCCAAATTTTAAGGGTTATGTGTTCTGAAAATCTCCATAGTAGAATTTGCAGTTGAGAAACAAAATTTCAGAGACGTGGGGAGGGAGAGACAAAGTGGCACTGAATACATGAAACCTTGTATAAATATTCAATTCACCAGAATTTAAAAAAAATAGCCACATCTGAAATAAAGAAAATAACAATGTATTTTATGCATCTTGAATTTGCATATGGGGCACCATGCAAACTACACTATCCCTATACTTGTAACATCCCATATTTTAGGAGAAAACTGTTACCCTGAGACCTTGATAAGTCATTATGGAGACAAATTGAGACACAGTGCTCATAGATAATTTCTCTCACCAGCACAGTGAGCCTTCCAGGCCAGCCCATCCAGGCTCTGAACAAGCCCAGGGCCAGAAGTACCCAGGGTGATCTCCTCTGAGCCTACCATGATACCATACTGGAGGGACTAGGCCTGATGGGAGACTCTAGGGGTTGGGTGATAAAGTCAGAAATATTGGTTCCAAACGAACAAAACAAGACCTCAATAATTCTAGCAACTTCCAATTCTGTGACTCACTCTTACAGGCAGTGGCACTGTCTGAAGTGGGGCCAAATGGAAACCAGGAGGCTGGAAGCTCTCCTGACTCTTGTGGTGCAGAGGATCCTTCTTCATAACAGCCTTGCAGCTCTGACTTTGGTGGTGGTTAATGGGTTGGTGACTTGGGGTTAGAGAAGAAGAGGAAATAAAGAACAATGTGGTGTTTGTTTTATTGTTTGTGATGCTCAGACAAGGAGTCAGTAGGTAGAACTGATTCAATTGGAGATGGTGCTCTCATGCCAACAGATGTATTCATTCAATCTGAATACTAGGAACTAGGCATTGCACCTGAATTTGCTAAGGGAGCCATCACAGTCAAGATGCATCACCATGATTTCTCTCCATGGTGAATTAACACTGCGGTTTGCTCTCTTTTCAGGTCCTCAAGTATGTTCCATGTAATGAAGCACAGTCACTACATCTCCCGATTTGGCAGCAAACTTGGGTTGCAGTGCATTGGTATGCATGAGAATGGCATCATATTTAACAATAATCCAGACCTCTGGAGAGCAGTACGACCTTTTTTTATGAAAGGTAAGCAGGGGCTCAGCTACATACTTCTATTTTATCTATGAATGTGACTTTCTTAAAATTATATTTTAGGAGCTGGGGCTGTGACTCAGTGGTAGTGCACGTGCCTGGTATGTGTGAGTCACTGGGTTCGATTCTCAGCACCACTTATTAAAAAAATAAAGATCTATCAGCAACTAAAAAAATTTTTTAAATTATATTTTAAATTTTGCTGTCTCACAGCTTTGAAATAATACTAATGAGAAGAAGGGCTAATGCTCTTTATACCTTTATTATATCTTAGATATTGTTCTAAACACTTGATATTTTAATCCCACAGCAACCTTATATGATGAATTCTCTTATCACCTGCATTTTCCAGAAGAGAAAACTAAGGAATAGAGAGGTTAAGTAACTTCTCCAAGGTTCCAACATTAGTAAATCGTAGTCCCCAAGATGTAACACCAGAGCCTACATTTATAACCCCCACAAATTCGGTTCTTCCTGTGAACATAGAAAGCAAATTCATGAATGTGAAGAAGAAAGAGACTGGTATTCATAGGATCATTTCAATTAAGAATTCAGTGTCAGCCATATGTTTGATTAAACATGATTGATGGTTATTGAATCGTTAACAATCATGACGTTTCATGAGAAAACAATTTGTGAAGAAAATTAGAAAACTTTAGGACAGGGAAGGACTGTGTATGTTGCCTCATCTGGTCTCTTGAGTTTTATAGTTAAGAAAATAAAGTCCTAGAGGGGTATGATTTTCACCCAGGAAGCACAGCAAGTCCTGCAGGAGACCTGATTTCAAGCTTCCTTATTCAGTGACTTTCTTCTTTTACTATGTCTTCCTGGAAAGGAAACTGTTGGGAATATTAACGCCCATCCTTTGACATTAATATTAAGCATCAAGAAAGATAAGTATGCCCTGGAAATCTTGTCAGTGATGTGATCTGGAGCTAGGTGGACTTTAGGTCAGTATTCTTCCCTCAGTCAGCCTCTCATATGATAAGTTTGGGTCACCTGGATAATCCACAATAATTTCTTCCTCTCAAGGACCTTCACTGAGTCATCTCTGCCAACTCCCTTTTTCCATTGTAACATATTAGTAGATTCTGGGCAAATCAATATCCCCAGGCCTTACAATACTGCAGAATAGATTAATGTACAAGTGTAAGACTCTGGGTTATAGGTTGTTCATTCAAATCCCAGTGCTGCCACTAACTAGCTCTATGACCTTGGGCAAGTCACTTAGCTTCTCTGCACTTCAGTTCTCTTATTCACAGAAGTTGATAAATATTATAAAACTTATACTCTTGTGCTATTGTGAAGAACATATTAAATAATGCCTTAAGATCCCCTAGAAGAATAAATTTTATTTTACCTTGTCATTTGACTCTAAATAAATATGTGAACTAGTATTTAGGAAAGTAGTTAACTTTGGGATTGGGAAGGGGCAGGCCAGCACATGACCAAATACTGTCCTAGATGACAGTAATGCTCAAGGTGTGCACAGTGCTGCAGAGCACAGACCAATGGGCCATCAAGCCACCAAGGGATAAAGAGAGAGCTTTCAGAGGAGTGGATGCTTACCATGAATTTTGAAAGAAGTTAAAGCTACTAATTAAGCAAGTATGACAAAAGACATTCTAGGGGTAAGCAAAAAAATATGCCAAAGCAAAGAAGGATAGATCAACATGACATATCCAGGGACCTGTCAATAATTCCTGGTGCCTGGCTTGGATACATGGAAGGATGAGGTCATGTGGAGGGAGCCACCAGACCCTTCTGAACTCTTGAGGTTATCTCAAGAGCTTTGAGGAATCACTAAAGATTTTAGCAAAATGATATAGATCTATGTGTGTTTTTAGAAAAACTCCTCTGCTGGCAGAGTGAATGATTAATTAGAAAAAAAACATGATTATCAGCAGTGAGAACAGTCAGGAGCTACTGAAGTGATTCAGGATGGATGGAGGGGAGTCCACAGGTATACGAAATGTTAAAAGAGTAGAACCTAAGGCCAATGTGGTGGTGCATACCTATAATCCAAGCTTTTGGAGAGGCTGAGGTAAGAGGATCACAAGTTTGAAGCCAGCCTTAGCAACTAGTAAGACCTCAAATTTAAAAAATGAAATAAAAAAGGCTTAGGATATAGTTCAGTGGTAAAGTGCCCCTGGGTTCAATCCCCAGTAAACCTCCCACACACACACAAAAAAAAAAGAGAGAGAGAGAGAGAGAGAGAGAGAGAGAGAGAGAAGAAACTGTAGTACCAGCAAATTAAATTAATCAAAACATCTTTGTGAATTTTTAATTAGATTAGCCCTATTTATGTAAGATCAGATTTTCTAATAAAAATGCTGCAGTTGCACCCAAATTAAATGTCCCAAACTACGAAGCTAAGAGCTTATAAAAAAGTTCACTGTGGTGCCTCATTCCTTATAGTCAGTGAGAGTCCTGAGCATTTTTTTGAGGAATCTCTTTTTGGAGTTAGGCTCTTTGTTGGTTTTTCAGATACAATAGAAAGGTGGACACAGGTTTTGGTATCAAAACCAGTAACATTAATGAAATTTTAAACTTATTGGGTGTGTCTACAGAAAAAAAGCTAGGTGCACCTTAGGAAAGGGTTTATCCTGGAAGGTGGTGGAAGAGGCAGGAGGGTGGAAAGAAGGTATATGTTTCCTGAAATTACCAAAAGTTTGTCCATGTTGATGAAATTTGATTACTTGCTCAATTTTTTTGGCCTAGATAAATAATATTTTTAAACATATTTTTAGAAATTAAATAATATAATCACTACTGCCTATAAGAAATGATATTACATTCTCCCTATCAGTGTGAAATGTGGCTTCAAGCTCTTAGACACAGAGGCAAATCATGTATCACCCTAAAAAGAAAGCCACCAGTGATTTTGGAAGCTAATCTTCCATGCAAAGGGTGAATCATTAAGGAATGATTTATTCCACTTGCAGATGTGATAGCCACCCAGAGAACAATGCCTTGGCCCTTCCTGTCTGCTGGGTTCTTCCTGAAATCAGAAAGAATGCTCCTACCTCAATCTTCTTTTTTTCATGTATGGAAATCTTAAATGTCTAAACCACTCCTCAGGGCTCCTTTCTCAGGTGCAAAGTCTGCCTTGATGCATGGGCTGTTGCCACTTCAAAGTTTTTGTTGTTGTATTGTTGTTTTATTTTGTTTGTTTCCATTCTTCTGAGAAAGTGACCTTTTGGAGTTACCTACAAAGTTCCTCAGAATTTATTATCTTGTCTGGAGGACTCTTAACAGCAAGTCTGAATAATAAAAGGACCTACAAAAAGAGACTACTCCTAAAGGAAGCTTTAAAAAACATATCAAAGAGGGACAGAGGAGCTTAAGCTTTCATTATGGACCATCAGGACCCATAAGCCAAAGCCACTGCCCTGGTGGTCAGGAACAAGGCAAAGAGGAGGGCAGGGCCAGTTCACTCTACCTGTTTTCCTTCCTTCAGCCTCTATTTGGCAAACAATGTATCAAGGGCCTGGTGTACTGTTGACTAATAAGCAGTTGCCACTGAATTTCCAGTTTCATGGGAAACATTGAAAAGCAAACTAGGCATCACTTAGCAAGTCGTTGGTTGAGTAAAATAAATCTGGAAGCAATTTGAAGAGAAATTGAAATTAAGACAAGGACATTTTTGGTGATTTGAAAAGCTAGCATTTTTACAACTATAATGTACAATTAAACAGGAAGCACCTTGGGTCAAATAGTTAAGGGTCATTTTCACTGGTTCTGTAGTGGTATCCTGCCACCTGTTGAAACAGAAAATAATTATAAGCCAGGCCAAATCCAAACTGTCTTTAAAGGGGAAATGTATAAAACAAATATGAAAAATCACTGATCATGACTATGACCACAAATATTAAATGTTTCATTTGCAATCTCACAAATGATTTGCCAGAGCATGAAGGAAAGCTTAAGTTTAAATAGCTTGTTTAAAATAATATCCATTCATCCACTTTTAACCATAAAGTTAAGGGAATGATTGTAGAAAATTAGGAAAATATGGGAAAGTATAAAAAAGAGTATGAAAATTTCTAACCTATCATTGAATGCAAAAGTGAGGACAATTGAGCTCCAAACACAAAATGCCAAAATAGCCTGGTGGTTTGTGAGCCCTGGAGTGAGTGACAGCTGATTCTCTGATGTGTGTTCTTTAGCTTTAACAGGCCCTGGCCTTGTTCGCATGGTGGCAGTTTGTGCTGAATCCATCATAAGGCACCTGGACAGACTGGAGGAGGTCACCAATATGTCGGGCTACATTGACGTGTTGACCCTCATGCGGCGCATCATGCTGGACACCTCTAATATGCTTTTCTTGGGGATTCCCTTGGACGGTACTGAACTTTTCACTCTTGTGATTTGACATTCTGCCCTTGATGAAACAAGAGGATGAGAGGGATAGCCAACTAAACATGTGCTGTTTTGTACAGTTCTCTTGTTTAAACATTTCTAAGTATTCCTAAGGCACCCCATCCCCCAATGTTTCTGCCTTGTTCACTTATAAGATATAAATTTCCATGAAGTAGGGGCCAGCCTTTCTTTGCTATCTATCCTCATTGCTTTAAGAAATAGCATTCTACTCTGATTAAGACTTAGCAGATAATTTGGTCATTAACGTATCCTACCACCAATAAAACGGGTATATTTAACCATTTCTAACCATTCTTTTGGGCATGATATATGTGTGTGTGTGTATGTATATGCATGTACATATATGTGTGTATACATACATGTATATATGTGTGTACATACATATATATAGATATAAAAGCTATCAAATATGAAAACTTGATTCTGTTTGATAAAAATGATGGTGATGCTGCTGCTGTTGCTGATAATGATAGAAATGATGATGATAGCTGCCATTAATTTAGTATCTACTATGTACCAAATAGTATGAAAGATTGCTTTCCATGCATGCTTGCCATTTAATACTTATAATAACCCTGACAAGATGTCTCACTTTCCTCACTATGTTATGTAAGTGAATACTAAAACTTTTTCACCAAAAAGCAATGAAATAATTGAATTGAATATGTTAATTCCATTCTATTATTGATGTTACATCCAGGTTAGTGTGATTTTTCCTGAATTAATTTACACCAGTGTTCATTGATTCACACTTTTATTCAGTAAATACATATTGATGATCTATTTTATGCTAGGCACTGTTCTTGTTTCTGGGGATACAGAAATAATACAGGTGAAGTTTTTACCCTCAAGGAGCTTACATTCTAAGGGAGACATGGACAATAAAACAAGTAAATATTGAAAATTTATTAGACAGTAATAAGTGCCTTGAAGTAAAAACAAAGCAGGGTAAAAAGAGCAAAGCGGGAGCAGTGGGGTGGGCATGGCTGGTACAGAACAGGTGATCAGGAAAGGCATCTAGGGAGAGGACATCTGAACGTGGCCTGAATGGAGTGAAGCCGTGAGCCATGTTCAGATCAGAAGGAAGAATAGTCCAGGCAGAGCAACCATACATGAAATTTAGCATTTGCCCAAACCACCTGAGATAGACCACTCATGGCCTGGTTTGTGGCATTTGAGCAGGTAGACAAGCTGTAAGCTTTCTGTTTCTCCTCCCAAGCTCCCATAGCCTCATTTCTTCTGCTATAACTGATCCTTATTAGAGCTATAGAAATTTCATCTGACTGCCAGGTGGATAGGAGCCTCCATTCACTCTGAACTATTTTAGTCACAACCTCTTGCTTGGTCCCTTTCCATCCTGTTCTACATACCTCACTGCCCTGCTCCTTGGTTCTCCCAAGTTTCAATTGTTAGGAAGGGTTCTGTAAAGTGAATTGAAAATCTCTCTGTTAACTCATGAGTACAGAATGTGATGTCAGAAAACCTGCATAATGCATATGGGGATATGTTTATTTCCATTTACACTGGGCACCTGTTAAACTCTCAACTTGCCTTTGGGACCCGGTACAATGAAGAAGAGCATCATCCTGAGATCAGACAGAACTGGGCTCTAGCCTGAGGATCTTCCTGTCACACTGGCTGTATGATGTTGGTCAAGTCTCATTTTCTATGAATTGCAATTTTTTTCATATGCAAAATGATAAAACTACTACTCCCCTGGTAAGATGATAAGAATTAAATCAATCCTTTGTAAAGCACCTAGCATGGTGGCTGATATTTGATAGTTGAAAAATGTTTAGTTTTTGTCTAGTGGTACTCATGTGACTAAATTGTTAACTGGTGATGGAACCTTGCTCAGCTTAGAGCCCCAGACAGGAAGGAGAATCTGTAGGGAATATTCTCTGCTCAAAATACTCTTCTTAGGCTCACATTTTGCTCAATGGCTCTATTTTTGTTTTTGTTTTTCAGAAAGTGCCATGGTGGATAAAATCCAGGGTTATTTTGATGCATGGCAGGCTCTCCTTCTCAAGCCAAACATCTTCTTTAAGATTTCTTGGCTATACAAAAAATATGAAAAGCCTGTGTAAGTAACACAAGTTTGGAAGATTTATAAGTGCAATCAGAAAGGACTTTTTTGTTTCTTATTTTCCATTGTGTCTTTGCTGTTGTTAGCCTCTTTGGTAAGTTTTACATTTCTAGAGCCCATGGGGATTTTTGATTAAGTTGCCAATGAAACACTAATAGTAATTTGGCTGTTTTTAGTTAGATGAGACAGTAAAAAAAAAGCCGTTGGCCAACCAGCTTCTCAGCCAGGGTGCTGAGTGTGTGGTCCGAGAGCTCATTTCTGGAACAAGGACACTGCAGTGTACTTGAGAAAGGTTGGCTAATCCTAACATTAATATCTGTGAGAACTCTCTTTTCATATCTGGAAAAATGGAAACACAGAACCAATTTGTAGTTGTATTGCTTCTGAATGCATTTAACATAATTCAAACCAAAGAATTGATAGTAGTCCCCAAAGAATTATTGCATAATGACTATAATGAACTTCAATAAAATGTGTGATTTTTTTGTTATATATTTTTTGTTTTGGAGGTCCTGAAACTGTCATTAAGTGACATTGTTTTAGTCTTAAAGTAGTCCAGTAGAAAACTAGACAAATGCCCCAAAGCTTACAGACTAATTATGGGTTTTTAGAGTACAGCTCCCCAGCTACCAAACACTGCCTCCTCTGACCACCAGTGGGAAACCCATGTGATTCAGAGGCAGAAAGTCCCAGTTTGTATCCTCTCCTACCATTTAGAACTAAATGGCCTTGGGGAGTTATTTAAAGTAAAATATAAACCCCTCTAGAGTGGGAATACAGGTTTATGAGGTCACATATATAGAGCAATGAGATCTAAGCACAGCAGAGTGGGCATTAAATATGTTAATTTCCCTTTTTCCTATATTTATATCTTCTTTAAGCATCCCTAACCATCTTAAGTTCTTCATTTCTAAAATGTCCCAGAGATTTTTGAAGACCCAATTTTATCCTTTCTGTGGATTTTGAAATTCAATAATATTAGTTTCTGGGGAGGAACCTAACTTGATGTTGCTTTGCATGGTCTCGTGTGGTTGGTGAGTATTAGGTAAATGATTTGCACAATTGGTTCTTTACACATTTCCTTTTCTTTCACAGAGCTTACTGTGACTTTAATGAATTAGATAAAGGATTTATCTCTTCACTGTGATCAAACTTGGTGGTGGTGGTATTCTAAAGAGTTTCATTGTGTTCTTTTAAGTTATTAGTTTAGCCTTGGCCTTGGCCATAGAACAAAGCAGTAAACTGTATATTTATTTCTCTCAGAAGTCTATAGAAAGGAGCTCAGCAGCATTTCCTCTGTATATCACAGTTGCCAATGATTAGTGCACTAATTTATATCTCCTATAGTAACAAAGACCTAGAGAAATCTTTTCATCTCTTCCACCTAACACTTAAAATAATGTCAGTACTTTTTAAAAATACATTTATGGGAAGATAAATGGACACCTACCTCTACCTTTATTCGATTTTATATTTTTGCTTCTTTTAATTCCAAATATCATAGTAGTATTGTTTTCTATGTTTTGTTTTTGTAAATGTAAAGCTTTTCAGCCCCATAATACCTTGGAATAGGTGTTTATAGTCTAGGCTGGTAGCCTAGTCTTTAAAAATGTATTCAGAATTCCAAACAACTGATTCACAGGTACATTCTCGATATACATGCTTGTAAGTCAGAGATTTCCTAGTTCCTGAAAACTGTCATTTAACTCAATTCTTCCAGTTTTGAAGGGCATATAAATTCAGATGCATACATTTATGCAGTTATTAGGGCCAACTTGTAACTTGAATAGGAAAGATCCTAATTTGCATTCACAGTCCACTAATGCAAAATTTTGAATTCTGGCTCAGGAAGGAAGTATATGCTCAATAGTGGCTGCAGTTCTATGAAAGAACTGTTTATGAATTCAGAATGTAGGGGCATCCAAACACCTTCCAGGCCATTTGGGGGCTAGTGCTCCAGTAGAAATACTATCAGCATTCTAAGCCTACTTGAAAAGAATCATCATAGCTCACCAATTGAATAGATATCTGTCTTCCTTATGTAGAAGATGCTCAACCAATATATGCTGAATAAATGGATGGGTAGGTGAATGAATGAATGTGAATACATCTTTGGTAGATATCTGGAAGGGTGTGCATGTGTGTGTGTATAGGTATACTCATAGAGATACACAATACATGCATCCTCATTTACAGCCACACAATTACTCTCTTAAAGTGTTTAAATATCTTCCTTATGATGTTCAAAAGAAATTTTTTTAAAATGAGGAACATTGATGGAAGATTCGTCTCTTACTTGATGAACTGTACTAAAAATAGAGGCTATTGATTTGTGACCATATCAATAAGAATTTGAAATAAAGATATGTACATTTAACGTAACACAGAATATTGTCCCCTAGGATGAGGGAACAATATGCTTACACATGAACACATACATGTAAGGACTAAGACAAGAATGGAACTTAGACCTCAAGGTGACCTTATTGTTCATCTAAACATAAGGCTCGGAAATGTAAAGTAGGTTACATAGAAAGTGAGTAACCTGGGCTAGAACCTCACTGGTTGTCCAAGGAGCTCTCCCTTTACCACAATATGCATACACATATTCATGCTGCTACTTATTCCTAGTGCTTACAGTAAGGCAAAAGTCACAGGTATGAGAATAAATATCAAGAATAGTACCCACCTGAGTTTACTGTCTAGTACAGGAATTTTATACTCAATAGTCTTCAGGGCCTGGCAAATAAAACTGGGCTGTGAGGCTATAAGAAGGCAGGAAATGGAAGCGCCTACGACAAACTGAAGAGTGCTTGCCCCAACCAAAGACATACATGGGCTCTTACTTTAAACACTGCCTACCAAATCAGAAGTTGCAAAACATGGCTGAGTGTAGCCTTTGGTATCAGTGTTTAACCCTTAACTAAAAAGTCACAGCTTTAATTTTACTACCTGTCTAGATATCTTAGTTAACTCTGATGCCTTAACAAAGTATAAACGTATGTAATTTAGGAATGTTAGTGAAGAAATAAAATATGAATTTCTTTATTCATGAACACCACTGGCTTCAAGGGAAGCAGGACATTTTGTTTAAACACACAGGAAAACAATGTTTTTCTAGAGGCTTAAATTGAGATTATATTTTGACTTTTTTTTTTCCAGCAAGGATTTGAAAGATGCCATAAATATTTTGGTAGAAGAAAAAAGGCAAAAGGTTTCCACAGCAGAGAAACTAGAAGACTGTATGGATTTTGCCACTGAATTGATTTTTGCTGAGGTACTGATCTAGACTAACCATAATTCCCTACCCAACATGTTATGACTGTTCATGTACATGTGTGTGTGTAAAGATTCCCTTTTATAATAGTTGCATATGTCTGCTTTTAAGTATTTTCCCTAGAAGTACTATAAACCCAACCCAAATATCCCATGCAGACATTCTAGTAAAACTGGTCTTTAAAATTGAAAACTCTTCTGTACCACAATACAGCATATGAAATCAGGAAAGAGGAATATTAAAGACCTTCAATATAATCATTCCTCTGCATTTAAGGGAGTTCATCCAGAACCCTTTTCAGATACTCAAATGCAAGGATGCTCAAGTCCTGTATAGAAAGCAGAATATTTACATAAAACCTACACATATCTTCCCACATACTTAGAATCATCTCTAGATTGCTTATTTGAATACAGTGTAAGTACTATGTAAATGGTTGGTATACTGTATTGTTTAGGATATAATGACAAGAAAAAAGGTCTCTATATGTTTACTACAGACACTATTGTTTTTTCAAGTAGTCTCAATGTCCAGGTGGTTGTTGAATCCATAGATTGGAGCCCAAGGATATGGAGGCTAGACTACATGTAGATAATTGTCTAAACTGTTCATCGTTCAGCTGTAGATTGTCACGTGAAATGTTCATAGTCAATTATAGAGACATGTAATTTCTATAATTTCATTTTATTGAGGTTGTTGAGCTTGAGGGTCACTTCCCCTCATTTTATTGAAACTGATTACTTTTTCAATTTTCCCCCTCTTTGAATTGTTCAGAAACGTGGAGATCTGACAAGAGAGAATGTGAACCAGTGCGTATTGGAAATGCTGATTGCAGCACCTGACACTATGTCTGTCACTGTGTACTTCATGCTGTTCCTCATTGCAAATCACCCTAAAGTTGAAGAGGCAATAATGAAGGAAATACAGACTGTTGTTGGTAAGAATTTATCAAATAAATAATAGAATTTAAAAGATAATCCTTTTGATTGCCAATTTCTTATGTCCTAAGAAGGAGGTCAAACACAGAATTCTTTTTATAATCCACTTGGAGAAAAATAAAACAAGTAATTCTATCACAGTTGGACTATGCCAGGTAGGTTGAAAAGATGGTTCTCTCTGTTTTTTACTATAAAAATAATACATGCTCATTGGGAAAATTCAGAAAACAGAGAGAAGTGTAAAGTAGAAAATGATAACTAAAAGGATTAGTTCCCAATCCTTTCCACTGTCCTTCCTGACCTCATTGTCATTCCCAGAGCTAACCAGTGTTAATTATTTGCTGTTTATTCTTCAAGATCTTTTTTCTATGTGTATACAAACCTAACTCATTGTTGGATTTGTCTTTCAAAAACTTGGGATTGTGTATGCTATGCCTGCTTTATCAGTTCAAAGGCCTTTGTGGGTCCACCCAGGAAAAATGGCTGCTATTTACAGCATTGTTTCTGGATTTCAAGCAACTCAGTCACAAATGAACTTCCAATTGGTGACAGAAGGAAGAGGAGAGAATAACAGCAAAGACAAGGGAGTGAAAAGTTTCCTTCTGGACTCCAACCCAGTGAGGCTCACCCTCATCCCTGATGCCTCTCCTCCTCCTCTGCAGGGAGCCACCAGGTCTCCCTCTACTTTCTCCCCTCTGTTTCCATGGCCCTGCCTGTTTCAGCACCATCCTGTAGTAACTCTCCACAAAAGCATTGCCACAGTCACAAGAATCAGACCACCTTCTGGGAAAAAACAGAGGTCCTTATTTGGAATCTCCTTCATATTGGTAATCTTTGCAGGAGCACACTTGGGCTGGTGGGAGGGAGAGGACACATCAAGCCCAGTGGAGTGAAGAGAAGGCTGGAGTTCAAGGCACAGAGGGAAATTGCTTTTGAGACCATAATACATAAGCCTTTAATATAACTTTGATACAGTTTCCTCAAGAGGTGAAACGTGTTTGTACTTATTGATGTTCTCCTGATCCTTCAGCAGACCTCTGCAAAGACAGAAAAACAGCAGAGCCACTTGCACAAATGTCTGTCCTCCTTCCTGTACTCATTTGCTTCCTAGTGGATGCCTTTGGTCACCTTCCCCATCATCCTCCCTTCTACCTCTCCACCCGAGTTAAACATACTCCACTACATCCTTGGGTACAAAGACCAATATATGTGGGGCAGGGCTTCTTACTTTGGTTAGACTCAGAACCCTGGGCCAGTTCTGATTCTTCAAAAGTGGTGGCCCATTTGAGGAAATGCCGAAGCTCTGCCACCTCTGGGACTAATTCAAGCCTCTTTGAGCAATGTCATACCAGTCTGAGGCAGTGAGTGTGCCCATCAATCCCCAGTCCCACCAGGACTGATCTGAAATACCTATTTTATTTTGGAGGGGAGTTCTTGCCACACTACTGTGAAAGGTTGTTCTTGAAGAGATGTGGAGACATGTGGGCAGGTGACTGTACAGTAACCAGAGGAAAAAATGTTGTTGCAATGGATTGAATCCACTGTCTCACTTTGACTGTGCAGCAGCCCATGCACCCTTTTTGGGGATGGTTGTGCTGTGAGTTTGCTCACAAGTCCAAAGAGGAAATGAATGACTCCTAGAATTTAGAGTTGTGTGTAAAAGTCAGATTTCAGAAGCCAGGCAGATTTGAATGGTGTATGAAGGGAATTAGATATGGTCCACAGGACCC
Organism: Marmota monax; assembly: GCF_021218885.2. Taxonomy (NCBI): domain Eukaryota; kingdom Metazoa; phylum Chordata; class Mammalia; order Rodentia; family Sciuridae; genus Marmota; species Marmota monax. Next base: position 52,262,059 of record NW_026693777.1, on the reverse strand, counting down.
CCTTTAAAGGGGTAATCGGCCCCTCATCTTCAGCCCACTGTTGTCCTGTGGGAATGTGGGTCCAGTGTTTCTGACTTTTCAGGAAATCTCAATGTTTCTATGAAATCTTCCAGGTTTTAAGATAACTGTCTAGATATCTGAATTTTTATAGACATAATTGTTTTTCAGTCAAAAGTAAACTGTTCTATAGAAAAAAATAGGAGTGTCAGTACTCAACACATATTGAAACTACATTACCTTCCTTGCCCACTTTTCTCTCACAGGTGAGAGAGAGATAAAGATTGACGATGTGCAAAAACTAAAAGTGATGGAAAACTTCATTTACGAGAGCCTGCGGTACCAGCCCGTAGTGGACTTGGTCATGCGCAAAGCCTTACAAGATGATGTGATTGACGGCTACCCAGTGAAAAAGGGAACTAACATTATTCTAAATATTGGAAGAATGCATCGACTCGAGTTTTTCCCCAAGCCTAACGAATTTACTCTTGAAAATTTTGAGAAGAATGTAAGAGCCCTTCTTAAAACTGAATGTACCACTCTCGGCAGTTTCAACTGTTGAATCTGCTCTGGGTCTGTGTTTGCACCACACGCTTTTCATTCTTCTTACCCATTCCTGTCTGCCAGCTCACTCGGAGCACACATGTTCCCTGGCTTAGACACGGCTATCAAGTTCTTCCTTAAGCCAAGGTTGCTGGGTCTCCAGCTCTGTAAAATATCTAAGTGGGAGCAACATGGTGGCTCAACATGTGAAAAATCTAGGCCCCTAATTTTGCTAAAGTGAGATAAGTTATATTGAATCCAGTGAATCTACTTTTCCATTTAAACTGATCACTTTGTCATCATCCAGATTCAGCTAGCACTATTTAAGCAAAAGAAATCCATTTCTGCTTTAGATGGAAATTAAGTGAGACCAAAAGATCTGACTTTGGTTCATCAAATAGTCTTATGAGCAGCAGGTCTCATTCTAAGTAAGACTCAATAAGTGGAAGAGATTCTGCTTTTTCTATACTTGACTTATATTGGAGATTCTGCCTCCATTCTGTCAAATTTTAGACAACAGTATTTTTTTAATTTTTAAAAAAGTTTTTAGTTGTCAATGGATCTTTTATTTTATTAATTTATTTATACATGGCACTGAGGATCAAACCCAAGACCTCATGCATGCCAGGCAAGTGCTCTACCACTGAGCGACAACTTCAGCCACAACAGTATTTTTAAGCCTGAATTATCCAGATAATTCAGTGCTCTCTTTTCCCACTTGCATATATCATAGAAACATGAAGTTAATTCAGTACTTTAATTTATCCTGTTTCTATATAGGCAATCTAGATAATATCCTGTAAATCAGTCAATTGGTCAAAAAACATGTATTGAACATCTATGTGCCAGGCACTATGTAAATTCAGATTTGAACAAGACAGACGGACATGGTCCTCATTAATTTTCTTCATAACTAAAAACAGATGCTTAGTTCTGACATGTTTTGTCTGCATTTGTCCCTTTTCATCAGGCTTATATGGCATCACACAGAAACAGTCTTTGCGTTGGAGACTTGCAAAGCAGCAGGAGAGCTGTGGGTACTCTCCAGAGCTAGTTGAGTACCCCAGCATTGCCTGTAAAAAGTTGATTTGCTTTGCTTTACTCCAGCTCATTTACATGAATAGCAAAAGTGGAGACTGAGGATGAGTCTGCACAAAAGGTGAATCACAATAGATCAGAAAGGGGTTTATTTATTCAGTCCTTCAAATCAGTGAAGAAGCAGTATGGCTGAGACCCCAAAACAGAGTGTTCTGACTGACCAGTGTTTTCAGAGTGAAATCAGAGACTGTATTGCATGACTCTGGCCTTGAACACTCTGGCTAATGGTCTGATCATTTTCATAGGTTCCTTACAGGTATTTTCAGCCATTTGGCTTTGGGCCCCGCAGCTGTGCAGGAAAGTACATTGCCATGGTGATGATGAAAGTTGTCCTGGTTACACTTCTGAGGCGATTCCATGTGAAGACACTGCAAGGAAAGTGTGTTGAAAACATACAGAAGAAAAATGACTTGTCCTTGCACCCAGATGAAACAAGCAACCTGCTAGAAATGATTTTTACCCCAAGAAATTCAGACAAGTGCCTCAAACACTAAAGAAGGTTGTTCAGTGACTACTCTGGAGCATTTCTCATCAGTAGCTCACATGGGAACCATTCACCCTTGCCAGGTAATATCATCCTCACAGTGAACATTTGGGCCCAAGGCATACCTCCTATGGGCCTTCAGCAAGATGGGAGCTATGGGACATCTACCCTCGTCCAAACTAGAGAACCAGGATGCAAGAGAAAAGAGGCCATGGGGAAAGTAGTCAGTGAAGAAACTGCAGTCCAAAAGGACCAATTCCACAAAATATGCTTTGGAAAAGATAAGTAATCCACTACACCTACATCTGGTTTCCTACAGGATCTCCACTGCCCTGCCCCAAAGCATTTTAATGTCTGGGCAGAAGCACTGGAATTGATTAGAAAAGCCAGGCCAAGTCTGAGTACCTAGGGCCAAACACATCTGCTAGTGTGAATAAAACAGCTTTCTTTTTTCTTTTCTTTTCTTTTTCTTTTTCCTTTTTTTTCTTTTGTGATGGTAGAACAGCAACATTCAGACACTTTGAAGAAATACTTAGACAATTTCAGCATTTGACTTTTCTCGTGAGTTAGGCCCAGTTACCTATTATGTATCCACATGTGATCTGACTGTGGCAAAAGTTGAATCAAAGAATATCCTTTCCCAGTCTCTCCATTCATGTCTCAAATACCTCTGCTATAGTAGGTATAGATTCAGGTAATATAAGCTAACTTAGTAATAGCCTGGGTAAAATATAACTAGGACTCTACATCTGATATCAGGGGGTAGGTAATAAAGGGTAGAAATCACATGACGTATTCCAAATTCAAATAAAAATCCCTTTTCCATGTTTGCATTGTTGCTCAGCTCCAAAATAGCATGGATAACAAGAGATGACTTTAAACAGTCACATAGCCCTTACCACAGCATCAGTCATTTAGGAGTGAGAAAGCCCTCTGAATCTGTATCTGGTACTACAGCCCAGTGGGTTCTGACTTCTAAGGAGTGCTCCTGTTACCTCATTCCTTTGACATTGTCTCCCTCCCTTTCCTTCCATGCCCCCAAATCCAAGGGCAACAATCAGTAAGGAACATGGTTGATGTAGAACCCCTGCAAACCATTTTTTTTTAAAAAATCCTACCTCAAATTTAATAGTTACCTTAGAAATTTAACCGTTATCTAGTTTATTGAATCATTGTATGTAGCCATGGATAAAATGTACACCTGGAATTTTCTCTGTATAAGGAATCAAATAAATGGGTCAATTTTCCAAATACCACTTTACTTGTGTTTATGATCACTTCCAGTGTATTTATTGGGTGTTACTAAAAAATTGAGAAATTAAGCTCATTTACAAATATGTTAATATGTCTACTGCGTCAACAGCCATCACATCCCATCTGAGCATCCCTCACATCCTACTATTTAGCAACAAGGCAGCTGAGTAGAAACTGAGTATAAGTTCCTTGAGAGCAGGAGCTGTTTTCCTTCTCTTATCATCTGTCCCCATCCTCATCACCCTAGTCTCTCCATATTTGCTGTCAAGATGAGTTTCAAAGAGACACTCTTGCCCGTACATACTTTCAATTGACCCAGAAAACAAGCTAAGAAGAGGTAAGTATTCTAACAATCAAAGATGTGCATTAGTGAAGAAGGAAATACTTGAGCTTGGAATTATTTGGATTCTCTCTATGGTCTAAAGATACCTGGAATATGCCTGGGTACTTGAGCATGTCTGTGGTCAGATCTAGACCATCCTCCAAATAATTTAAACCCCTGAGAATAAAGCCAGAATTTGAGATTTAATGTATTGATGTTAATTCACCAGATGATTATGGACATGCTGTTTACACTGCCTCTGGTTAGAATTGCGTGGTAGAGGGAGAGGCTGGATCCATTTCCCTCACTCATCCAGAACTTCCCAAACACTTGTGTATTTTATATGTATAAATGTAGCCAAGGCCTATATCCATACAGTGAAATGAGAGGTTGAAATACTTGTATATAGATAATGCAGACAGAAAATATGTTGGGGAGAATCTGGAAGTTGGGGGCTGAGAAACATGGTTTGAATGATCAAAGCAAGCTCTCCTAGAATCAAAACATCTGGGTAATTGTTGAACTTTCCTGCCCCCCACCCCACTTAGCCTGTGTAGAAAAACCCCATCTGTTTGCACAGGGTTAGCCTAAGAAACTTGGAATACCACTGGCTTTTCAGTAGGTTGATGGACACATATTTGAGAGTCCTGCCATCTCTTCAGACTTTGCCTCATTGTTAAGTACTTAATTGTCACTCTTTAATGTGTTGTCGATTCTGTTTTCATCAGTTCTGAAGAACTAGAATGTGTAAATTGCCAGTGAAATGCATGCATATAAGGGCTCTATCACTGTCAAATGTTAAGGACAATTGTACCCTCATATCCTCTCAGGTGTGCTAGACACTCTCACTCCAGTGCCTTCATTGAGATCACACTTTTATCTCACCCAAGTAGAAAATAATCACATTCAGAAAGCCCTCTCATTGTTGAGAAATGCCAGTTGAAAACTGTTATTTTTATTTCTAAGCAGCACTTTTCTCAGTTCAAGTTGCAAATATTCTACATGAGTGTGTAGCATTGACCCACTGAAAGAATGCTTACTGGACCTTTCTGTCTCCAGTGTCAATTGGGCTCTGGGGCTGACTCTCTGACCTCCACTTCTAGAAATGCTTGCTAAATTAAACTTGATAATGAGTTGAACAGAATTTATGATACTTATCAGTTATACAATTATTTAATTCTCCCCAAAATATGATGAAGTAAGTATTATCCCCATTTTACAGATAAGGAAATCCTCCATTCATCTATTTTTATTCTCCTGTAAAATGTAGCCAAGGCCTACCTGCTTGGTAGTTTCCCTCTCCTACCCACACGATCCAACACATGTGGCCAATGTCTCCAGTTCTATTATCAAAAACTGTTCTTGGGGCTGGGTCTGTAACTCAGTGGCAGAGCACTTGCCTAGCACGTGTGAGGCACAGGTTCAATCCTTAGTACCGCATAAAAATAAACAAAGACATTCTGTCCATCTATAACTACAGAAAAATAAAAATTAAAAACCACTCTCAACATTGTTTTAGCCTGCTAAAGTTATCTACCTAAATTATAAAGCAAAGCTAAGCCTCAAAATGTTATCTTTCTTTCAATAGAGGTGCTTTTTCCCCTAGAGAATTGCACAAGAGAATTATAAGCATCAGCAGGCACGGCTGGTAGAAGGAAAAGAGGAGGGGGAGGAGGGGGTCCCTTCCAGATACCCCTAAAAGGCACTTCACCCACATGTGAAACTGGTCCTACCTATACAGTGTTTCAGTCACAGGTGTTCCTAAATCAGAATGTCCATAGGAGGCAGGCAGGTAACATGTCAGATGATCGGGCAGCTCTAAGAATAACCTGTGTGGGAAAGAGAATGCTGAGAGTAAAGGCCTTCAAATTCAATGTTCCTAAAACACAGTGCCAGCCAAAGCATACCCATCCTTGACCTGCATTGGACCTGTGACTTACAGTTTCTAACATCAACCCCTTCACATCGAGTGTTCTATGTGTACCCTCTACCCATCCACTCACACACCCAGTGAGGAAGGAAGAAAAGTCCCCATTTCACTGAAGCAGAAACTGATGCACAAGGAAGCTGAATACTTTGTCCAAAGTCACACAGTAAATGCCAGATCCTGGGGATGCAAGTCTGGGAGCTGTTTGATTTCACCCAGTTTGACTTCTCTGCATCACTGTACATATCCTGATGATTATTTGTTTGCCCTTCACCAATTCAAGCCTAAGTAGAGCCATTTGTAAGTATGCATTAGGCCAGAGGAGCTTTATAGTAATGTCCAAAACTTCCATTAAGTTACTAATGTGCTTTATAACACCAATTTTCCCCCTTTGTGTTTAAGCCCTGATAGTAATTTAATGCATATGACACTCTCACTTTCAGGTCAAACATGCAATTTGGTCTCTGAAAAGATGATTTGAGCATCCATTGTAAGTCAACTGGAACACTCCAACCCCCCAAACACTAATATGTCTGCATGTGGCCCTAACATTGCCACAGGGGGAATGAGGATGTTTGTGGAACACATTTGGCTCACAAATAATTATCTTATTCCCTACTTGGACTTCTGAGTAAGCCAATGTATTTGGAAATAATCTCTTTTTCTGAGTGGTTTCATATCCAGACTAATTGAATCACTAAGATCTCAATAGTATCTCCTTTCACTGCTAAGATTTGCACTCTATTTGGGCAAGAGCAACCCTTCTGGCATGTTTATCACCTTCCCAAAATGCAGTCACTACTTTTACCACTCATGCAGGTCTAGCAAGCAGGCAAAGAGAAATGAACTCTCACTCTGGAGAAATTCTACCCATGACAATGCAGGAATGGCCCGTGCATCTTTGCGCATGGTCCTTGAGGCAAGTGACAAGGAAAGAATTACTATAAATCATTAAGAATACAGCATATTAGGACAGCAAAGGTGCTGAATGTCCTTTCTGCTCTGGTGGCCCTTAGGAAAATGAATGAACATCTTTTCTTTTTCTTTCTCCTCCTCTCTCCTCCTGACTTAGAGGTCTTTCAAATAGTTCATTTTGAAGAAAATACTGCCCCTTAAGAGGTCTATATATACATATTGCCACATCAAAATAAAACTATGTTAACTTAAAAAAAATCTAAAACCAATTTTATAAATCTCCAGAATAGTGTGGCACTTCTTCCTATGCTTAAACAACCTCCAACTTACAACAGAAGTAATTTATTCTTGTCCTATTAATCACTTATTTCTCCAACAAACATTTATTGAACACATATTACACAGCAGGCCCTGCCCTAACTGCCTGTTCCTTTGCACCTTACATGTCAAAACAAAATAACTAAGGAAACAAATAATAAACAAGATTATTTTAGGTAGTCTAAGGGCTATGAAGGAAATAAAGGGAATGATGAGATAGTAATGTGGGAGGGGCTCTGTTTCAGAATTGAATGCCCAAGCATGGTTTCTCTGAAATAGTGAAGTTAAAGCCAAAAGGGCAAAGAATAATCAACCAGTCAAAACCTGGAGAACAAAGCTCCAGGTAGGGGGAACAGCAAGTGAGAAGCCCTCACATGGGACCAGTCATGGAGTCTCTGATTATATACACAGTGTGACTGCAGTGACATTATCAAAGAGAACATAAAACAAGATGACATTGGCAAGATGGGAAGACCTCTCTGGGCCTCAAGGGCCATAGAAAGAAGCTGAATTTTAAGTAGGAGGGATATACTGGGTCTAGGTCATTCTAACTCTCAAGAGCCACTTGGTAAAAAAAATCAGGAGTTCTGTGAAATGGTTAATGTCAAGTGGGTAGTTTGTAGAAGTATTTATACCATGAAAATTGGCAATTAATACAAACTCGGGCTCTTTTCCTTTCTTCTAGATTGCCCTCCAGGATAGCCAGTTGTTAAATATTTCCCAGAACACCACTAATATATGTGCAAATTAAGCGCGATTGAAAGTCATTGGAGGGTTTGAGCGGGAGGAGGACATGGCTTGGCTTATGTTCTGTTCAATATGGCTGGCTGCTGTATGGATAAATGGTTCTTGGGGGATGGGAGTGGAGGCCAGGGGGCTCAATAGGAGAGACTCAAACCCAACTTTGCAGACCCCAATCCAGCGATGGGCATTTAGATTGCTTTTACCTTTTGGTCATTGTAAATAATGCCCCCATGAACACGGGGCATATACAACTACCTATTCAAGGTCTTGCTTTCAAATCTTTTAGTCATACACCCAGAAGTGGGATTTGAATTCTAGTTTTTTGAAAATGGCTGAACCAATTTACATTCCCTCCAATAGAGCGCAGGCTTCCAATTGCTCCACATCTCTCCAACACTTGTCATTTTCTGTTTGTTTTGATAGCAGCTATTCTGATGGGTGTAAGATGGTTGAGAACCAATTTATAATCTCCAATTGGATTAATCCCCTCACCTCAATTCTGTGTCTAGGCTTGTTCTTCTAAGCAGAGGAGTCAGATGGGGAATTCTCTCAAAATTTGTATCTGGCCTATGGAATTCAAATGAAACAAAAAACCAGACTTTCCCTCTGGTTGACCTGTCAGATTTAAACATTAGTCTCTACCAGCATGAGCTTTAAATCTCTGACATTCAGCAGAGCTCTGACGGGTGGGTGCTCTGGTTCCCCCTGCACCTTACTCCTTTCGTAGATTCTTGCTCTCCACTTTCACACTTATGGTTTCCTGCCCTCTGATCTCAGAGTTACCCCACACACAGAGGGGTGGGAAGTGAGGAAGAGATTAACTCTCACACACATTCTTCAAAAGTGGCATCTTTCCATGGCTGTTGAAAAGATATTACCGAAAGCATTGAGCAGAAAAGCGAATAAAACATCAGACCATGAGGCAAAACAGAAGGCAGATAGAGGAAAGTGCCTTCTTTGAAGGGTTGCTTTGCCTGCCCCAGGGGACCTCCCATCTTTATCTTTATTACTCCTTCCCTTTCCTTTTCCCTATGCATCCCACTCCTCAGGATAAACAGGTAGCCAGGCCGAGCAGAGCAGCTGGATAGTGCCAGGAGAAGCTGGTGATGAAATCTCCCTTACAGCCAGTTAGCACCCTCCTTAGCTGAATTCCTCAGACTGACAATGTGACCTCTCTCTGTCTCATTCATCCAACCAACTGGTCCTGGAGATTCAACTCGGGCTTGAAAATCATATAAACATGTATAATTTTCATGGAAAATAAAATACATTAGCAAAGTAATTATGTCATCCATGTGGCTAAAACCTTTTATGTATTGGTCTTAAATAATTCATAATACTTTTTCAGTGCACAATATGGAGACTTCATCTATAAAGAGGAAGTGGAGCAAACAGTTGAGGATGTTCTCCTGTAATTGACAGATGGGTTAGGAAAAAGTGCCCTGAACTTTGCCACAAACCCAGATGAACTGCAAATATACAGGCCCTGACAAGCATAGTACAGAGCAACCAGCAAGTTACAAAGTGAAAGGAGGACCTTGTTCCAAGTGACCAACTCAGATTCCATGTCTCTGGTACCTCTACTCACTGGGTCACCCCCTCTGCCACCAGGTCCTGGATCTGTGATCAGTGCCTCAGTTGTCTCTCATCTCTCCTACAGATTGGGTTCTTCCCATGACTTAGATGGGGCAGCAGCTATGGAATGGCCATTGGAGGAGGGAAACTAACTTAATAAAACTGGAGTGTTGGGATAATGAACCTAGAGAACACATTGTATAAGGGGAAGTGATGGAGGAAGAATGGGTCACATGATGGATTGGAGAAGGGACAAGGAAGTGCTTAAGTATATTAACCCTGGGGATGCTCTGGAGCACTATGTGCCTGAGACTTGGAATGATGGCCAGGACTTCTAGAACAATGGGTCTTCTGCATGACAGACGTGTAGAAGTTAGAACCTAAACTCTAAGGGTGTTCCAGCATAATCAATGACAGAAAAATGGCATTATCTATTTATAATAGTAAATAAATTTAGGGCATTATCCAGGTATCCTCAGAGATCTCAGATTTTGAAACAAATGCATTTATATTTTCCCCAAATATTTGCTTCACATAGTTTCCACTAGTTGTTTTACCTACGCCTGAATTGACATAGGTATTTCCTACGATCCTATTACTTTATACATTTCTAGAATATTCTATTTTAATTATTTCCAAGAATCTAAAGTTACTGCACACTATAAACAATAAAACTTATTAATATAAAAGAATTTTGGGGTTCTCATTATAGTGCAACCAGTACTTCTATTTCTTCAGGACAGTTGATTGTTTCCTTCTGAGGGTGCTGGCCATGTCCCTAGATATCTCTCCTGTGGTTTTTCTTTTGACACTTGGCCAGTATCTATGATCTGGGTGCTTTGAAATGAAAAGAACTGTGCCCCTCACAGTGTGCTAAGGAGGGCATCTAAGGCTGTGTCCACAGATTGCTGGGAACAGACTGCTCCATCCCTGTGCTGCAGCCACTGCCTCATAAATCCCTTCTGCTTGGCAGTCACATTTATACTGTGGGTGACCAGCTTGTGAAATGGACCTCTATACACATGATGTCAGTGACTTTACCAGACAAAATACTGAGCAAGTAGTAGGTGTGATGCAGTGTGGTGTTAGGAGTTGTAACTCCCAAGCAGAAGAGGCAGGAATACAGGGCAGAGGTGCTGAGGACACCCAGGGGACATGTAGGGACATTGGCCTTCACCAATGTGAGGGGTCAGGGCAGCAAGAATTTTTTTCAAACTGTGGCCCAGATGACTAAGTGAATAGAGCCCCAACTGTATGTGATTTTACAAATCCTCCAAGACAACTTCATCCTTTGTAGTGGTGATTGCATTGTGACAACTCTTAATTTCATTGTAACTATCACTGTCTTTTGTGGTATTTAAATCTTCAGTGGGGTTTGGGGTCTTTGTTTTAAATGTGCCATCAAAGGCACTAGTAGTTTAAAATGTGTTTGAATGATGTGACTGTATCGAATTACCATAAAGTGTGTTTGAAGTGAACAGGAAGTTAGGGACACTTAGGCTGGAGCCTTTTAGGCCAGTGGCATTTGTCATACACAGTCAACATCATTTCTTTTCATTTCTCTTCAAAACTGTTCTCTGAAGGCAATGCCAAAAAAAAAAAAAGGCGTTCTAAAAATGTTCTGAGCAGTGGCAGAATGATTAGAATAACAGTGTGACCCCTCTTCTGACTGTAGAGATTTTAGAATGTCAGCTGAACAGACGGGCACCTTCCTTTAAAATGACACCTCACTCAGGCCCCTGCGTACTGGCTACTCCTTTAGAGCATCATGGTATTTCCTAACCTGAGGACAATTTTAAAACGAGATTGCTAATGTACCTAATACTTGAGATAAAAGAAATTCTTATTTTTTAATCAAATAAAATGCCATTTGCTTTGTAGCCAAAGTCCAAAGTCAAAGCCAAAATATGAAATGCAGTTAGGATTGAACGCTGAAAATACACAGAAAACAAAAGAAAGGTGATGAGCTGCCCACTGTCCATTCTTGCCCTGTCTCCCAAAAGTCAATCCCTGTTTGTTGCCATTTTTCTCAGTAATGCAACTTTGGTAAAGTTGCATATGAATGGAGTAATATGCTATTTATTGTTCCTGTAGTTTTTATTATCTGATTACTTGAACCTGTTCAAGTTTAAGGGAGGAGGACAACCTCTCCAGGGATGCTGAGAAACCCAGTACTGTCCCTCAGCACATCATGGTCATTGTGGACAACTACATATCTTTAATGTGATGGTATCATTTGGCAAGTGTGGTGTTGATAAATAAAGTGCTACGGATTTTCCTCTTTCCCTCCTCAAGGAAACTATCCATATGTTACAAATTACTATCTCTGTTGTAGTTGTGAAGATTTATTTCTTCTCCAGAGAATCCAGAATTAAGAGCAGCTACTGCTTCTCAAAGTGTGTGCACAGGCTGAGGCTGGTCTGAAAACTGGGGTTCCTGATGAGATGGACACAGATGCGGAGGTGGCATTTAGTAACGTGACAATTAGACACGACCACCTCATTCAAGCACAAGATCAGAACTTAGTTAAGACTTGTTTGGTAGTTTGAATTTGTTTGTTTTAAATTTCATTTTCTAGTAATTTATTTGTATTGTATTTTTTAAAAGTCTCAGTCCATAATGGGTTGGAAATGAACAGAAATAATTTGTTCTTTACCACAAAAACCTTGCCTTAGACTCTACTAGAGCTAAATAGATATGTACAATGTGTGCGGTCCAAAGAAAATAATAAAAATTCTTTGCAAACTCTTTTTTTCTCCAGATAATACTAGGGTTGAACATGAGGTCATGTTAACAGTAATAGCCATATCTGGCTGGTTCTAATTCCCATCCCTGATAGTTCAGAATCTCTAGTCCCATATTTCCCTTGGGAATCTCTAGGCTTCACAGGCATCCATTACTGGATGACAACAACTTTAGGGGCCTCCACAGACTCTCTTGTCCCCAGCTTTCCTTGGGATCTCAGCCATTTGCTCAGTGAAAACTGCTAGCAGCCGTGATGCTCTTAAATCTTGATCCCTAGGGCTGGCTCAGCTTCCCCTGGACTGAGGGCCTGATTCTAGCTCATGTTCCATCATGAATGCCATTACTGAAGCCTCAGTAGGTCTGCCCCCATGTTCCATCCTTCTCACAGCTTCTGGGAATCCTGTGCTCAGGAAGAGAGCCTGCTTCCCTAGCAGCTGCTGGGAGATCATTCACCCAACCTGCATGGGTAAGACAGGAGTCAGGAAGAAACTGACAGGTAAATTCCTCTCTCCCTCCATCTCCAAGTTCTAATACTTGGTGGTTCTGTACATTGTAAAAAGCTTTTTCCAAACATGTTGTTTTTCTCTGTCACTATATCTAGGTGATAGGTGTTAACATCCTCATCTTACAGAGAGGGAAACTGAGGTTAAGGAAGATGAGATTCATCCAGAGCCTAACTCTAAATACACCCTGCACAGGTACAGATCAGGCCCATCTTAGATTAGGATCCAAATCAGGAGGCCCAAGTAGAGGACACATAGAAATCCATAATAATCCAGGTGCAGAATTGTTCTAGAAGGAGAGTAGGTAATATCCAGGTGCTCCCATTAGGAAGAAGAGCTAAGTCCACCTTCACTGAGACCACCTTGCTCTCAACCTCCAGTGTCTGGGGCACTTCTGGACCCTTGAGTTTCCACTGGGACAAACCCTGGGGGTGGGGTATCAACCTGGCCCTGGGTCCCAGCCCAACCATGTGTAGTATGACCATGGACCTCGTTCATAGCTCTTGGACCTCAATTCCTTTATACAAATGTAGGTGATAGAAAATATTTCCTTAAAGAGTTGCTTTAAGACTCACAGAATGCTTTTAAAATTATCACATTATGCAAAGGTTCATTATTACATCAGATTCCAACTTCAGTGCCCAACAAGATATCATATAAGTTGTGGGTTTCTGTTTCTTCTCTTTCTAAATCTTGGGTTTGCTCTTACCAGGATGTCCGCGGAAGGCTGGTGCCAATGCCAGGAAGTGCAGCCCAGTTTACTTTCTAAACCACAACTTTCCCATTCTTAGCTAATGGGAGCCTGGGACCTTATTCTAAGGTGGTTTGGCTCTGAGAGGAATGGGCAGCACCTGGTGCAAAAGCTCTCTCCAAGAGCTGGGGCTGTGGCTCAGTGGTAGAGAGCTTGCCTAGCATGTGTGAGGCACTGGGTTCGATTCTCAGACCCACATATAAATAATTGACCAAAATAAAGGTCTATCAACATCTAAAAAACAAAAAAAAAAACCTCTGTCCATGGGGACTTACTGGCCAGTCTAGTCATGTTCTGGGGATGGGGACTGAGGAGGAGGCCTGGGGTGAGAAGGTAAGGTCCAATGAGGAGACCTGACTGAAGAAAAGAGTTAAAGGATTTACAGGGGTGGGGTTTAGAGCCACCCATAGGGCCATTAGAATGGTATAGTCTAACCCCTCATTTTGCAAATGAGGAAACAGGTGCAAGAAAGATGCCTGCCACTCAGACCCATCACCCTGCTGGGACTGGAACCCAAGTCCTAAATCTTATCCCAATTCCTTTAAAAAAAAATGACCATTAGCCCCCACTTTGCCTCCACCCTGTACTGAGTGACTACACAGCCAGATTTGCCAGGAGAGAAACCAATTGTAGAACAGGTCCCAATTTATACACCACTGCTCTACAATGACAGAGAGGCCAGGCGGCCACCCATGCGGCACTCTCATAGAGGATGCTCTTCCAAGGACCTGGAAGAGAGCCCTGCTATGCTCACATTGGCCAGCAGGAGGAAGACATGGAAAAGATTTGTCAGTTTCCAAGTGGGGCAGCTCCCAGCAGAGGGGAGCTCATCCTGCTTTGGTTTCCTGCAGAGGCTCTATCTAAACGGGGCTACCGGCCCAGGGCTAGTAGTGTGAGAAGCTAGTGTGGCTGGTATTACTGTCTGATAAAATGAAAATACCCCAAACACCCATTTACTCTATCATTTAAAATCCTTAGTGGCTGGCTCCAATCAGGGTACTAGAATCTAAGTTATAACCTGGCCATTAAAGAGCTGTGACTTTGGGAAAGTTACACTCTATGCTTTGGTTTCAACATTTAAAATTGGGGCAACCAGAGTGTTCACCTACTGGGGTTGTTGAGTTAAACTAATTGAAAATTAGCTGCCACATAATAAGTACTCAATACATAATAGCCAGCAATAATAGAGATTTTTATTTGGTTAACTTAGCCTAAATAAATATGTATCAAGCACCTAATATGCACAAGACCCTAAACCAGGTGTTTCAGCGACAGAAAAATGAATGAGACACTCTTTCAAAAATATTGCAGTTCTACTCAGTGAGACCTTGTCTCTAAATAAAATACAAAATAGGGCTGGGGATGTGGCTCAGTGGCCAAGTGCCCCTGGGTTCAATATTTTCATCCCCCAAAATATTACAGTTCTTATTTTTTGTCTCTTATGTGTTATCTTAACAACAGTAACACTATAATCTCATTTATTTTATTGTCCTTATTATGAGGAAGCTCAGCATCCAATCTAAAGGCCAGTTTTTACTGTTTTGATCCTATGACCACCATGTTTGCATTCTTCTTTTTGTTTGGTTCTCATATTCTGTCTATGCTCATATTTTACTAAGTCACTATTGTATATGCTATCTTTGACCCAACCTGCTCCATCCAGAGGTCTGGGCTTGCTGCCTAACTAATAGGAAGTCAGAATGGAGCACTCTGGGGACAGGAGGGCTGCCAATCCCCCAAAATAAATTTTTACAGGTAAGGAAGTGACTAATGGAGCCTGAGGGGAAGCAGAAACAGCAATAATCAAAATGCTTTTGAGACAGGATGGAGGGTTCTGGAGAATGAGGCAAGTGGTGAAAATAAAGACCCTGCCAAAAGTTGACCTACTATGTAGGCAAAGAAGAGGAGGGGGTGGCAGAGGTGAGAGCTGAAAAGCACAGGTTAGGAAAGAAATTGCTTTGAATTCATTGCAGGAGCACAGCACAGGAAGGGAAGGCAAATAGCAATAGGTTTTCCACAGAGGGACAGAAAGGATCAGGGAGCAGAAATCATTGCCTCCGGAGTGGAAAAACACTATCAACTGAATGTCCCAAGGGGGAAAAGTGATGGGGTCAGCTGCTGAGGCAGCTGAACTTCCAAGTTCTCCCATGATTGGGGGCCAGCCTCGGGAAGCTGATGCTTGTGTCCCCTCATCCATGAAGCAGTCTGGGGCCAGGATGTATATATAAGGAGCCAGTCACATGCATATGTTAGAAAAACAACAGCTATTTGGCCCTGCTCAGCACATGTCAAAGAGTCCTGCAGATGGCCTGGCACACTTGACGCAGAGGAAGGAAAAGTACAAAAGAAAAACAGCTGATTGTGGCAAAGGAAAAAAACAGGCTGACCCATCTGTTAAGTCTGGGTCAAGAAAATGTCTTGGCCAGACAACTCAACACTTTTTCTTTTAAAAATTAAGCAGATCCCTCAAAAATATGGACCACTCTGGCTAAGAGGTCTGTGCTGGAATCATAAACTGGAAACTTCGTAAATGTCTGTCAATTGTATTATGGATAAATAAATTGTACATTCCTACAGCATTGGGAATGAACAAACTACTAACTACAGTTAACAATGAATTAATCTCACAAACAGAACTTTGAATAAAAGAAGCCACATACACCTACATACACATCCAAATAGAGACTGTATGTTTGCCTTTCCAGGAGATCATAAACAGCCAAACCACTCTCTGCTGCTAGAGGCCAGATGTGTTAGTCAGCTTTTCATTGCTGTGATCAAGATACCTGACAAGAACAACTGGGAGGAGAAAAAGGTTATTTGGGCTCACAGTTTCAGAGGTTCAGTCCATGGTCAACTGACTCCGTAGCTCTAGGCCTAAGGTGAGGCAGAGCATCATGCAGAAGAGTATGACAGAGGGAAGCTTCACAGTTCATGGCAGCCAACAGCAGAAAGAGAGAAGGAGGATCCAGGGGCAATATATATACTCCCCAAGGGGACACCCCCAGTGATCCACCTCCTCCAGCTTCACCATACCTGCCTACAGTTACTGTCCAGTAGTAACCCATCAATCAAATGATTAGGTTACAGCTAAATACATTGATTAGGTTACAGCTCTCATAATCTAGTCATAATTTCAGTTCTGAACATTCCTGCATTATGTCACACATGAGATTTTGGGGGAGATCTCATATCCAAACATAACACCAGGGTAGCGGTTACGCTGGGGAGGTAGTGGCTGGAAGGGGCCACTGGTTTCTGGCATGCTGGTCATGACCTGTTTCTTTGAGTTGAGTGCTGCTTCCATGTGTATATATTCACTTGGTGAAAATTTACTGAGCTATGAGTAGATTTCAATAGAGAGTAAAATCAGATAAAAACACAAGGGAAACAAGCAGACCTTGGGGCCTTGACACACCAAGACTCAAGTGAGAGCAGTGGGTCACGTGCCCTTGCCACAACCCAGTGCAGAATGGGTAGTGAGTGACCAGGGAACAAGGAGTGACCACAAACACAGTAGCTGGCTTCTTTCAGTGGTCAGTCAGCCCACAATGCAAGACTTGGTTGAACTAAGGAAACTAAGCAGTACAAGCAACACTTCACGGGTGCTGGCTGAGTATGACACTGGGATCTGGCTGCCCAATGTTAAGTCCCAGCTCCAATAGCTTGACCCTGGTTCAGTGCCCTAACCACCCTAGGCCTCAGTGTCCACACTTGAACCATAGAGATGGCAATAGAGTTGAATATGTTTAATTGAGAACTGGGCCTCACACAGAGTAAATAAGAAATAAGGGGTAGATTCCATCCTCACCACGTTCCAGAAACTTTGATCCTCACAACGACAATAAGAGGTAGACTTAGGGATTGAGTGATTTCCGCGAGGCCACATACATACAAACAATTCTTGTCTGTAGACATGTAAATAAATTCTGCACACCCCCAAATAATAAAACAAGTTCCAAACCCACATATAAAATTATTTCAACATTCTTTTACTCCACATAAACTTGTAGTTCTTTTGGCTTCTCCTTTGAGCCAGTTACGTGTTGCTGATTGCCTCATTCAGTTAGTGAGTCCAATAGAATCTTTAACATGTGTTCATTTTACTTTATATGAGAACTATAATTTACTTTTTAAAAAAATTATCCTCTATCACATGGAAAGAGGTCAGGCTTAGATCTGTGACCCCGGGGTTTCCTGAGGAAGGCTCTCTCTTTGCTCTACTAAAATCTGCTGGTAGGAGGCCAAGTGAACCTCACAGGGCAGGCATGAGGCTAGGGTTCCAGGTTGGGCCTTGTGTTCTGCTTCCTGGCCAGGATTGGAGAGGATACCAGAAGGCTGGTTAGACTTTGGAATGAACTCTGGCCAGCCCGAAAACCATTAACAGTGAGCAGGGAGAAATTCTGGCCAAGCCAGAGATACCGGAACCATCTCAGGCTGCCTCCTGGCTCAGGAACCACACTGGATCACTCGAGTTTGGTAGTGCAAACAGAAAAAAATGGATATAAATGGGGAGGCATGAAGACTGGGTCCTGAAGGGTTAAGACCTAAGTACTTCCTCTGTTCATGTCCTAGTGCTGTGGTTTTGATTAATTATTCAAATTGCCTGCTATAGTTCGGATCTAAGTGCTCTCTAAAGGACCCTGTGTTAAAGACTTCATCTCCAGCATGACACTGGTGGGAGCTGGTGGAGGCTTTGAGAGATGTGGCCTAGTGAGAGGTCTTCAGGTCATGGAGGTGTGACCCCTAAAGGGGTTGTGGGGTCCTGGCCCCTTCCTTTTACTCATTTCTGCTTTCTGCCATGAGGTGAGCCATTCTGTTCCACCGTGTGCTCCTGGCCATGAGGTGTTTCCTTGCCACAGGCCCCAAAGCAACAAGGCCAATTGAGCATGGACTGGAACCTCTGAAACTATGAATCAAAATTAACCTTCTCTCTTTACACATTGGTTATCTCAGATACTTATTATAGTAACAGAAAAAATGACTAATACATTTCCCAAGTATCATTTCTTCCTCTTGAACATGTCAATGATACTACAGTATCTACCTCTCTGGTAGGGGGGAGAGGACTGTAAAAATTAAGTCAGGTGATATATGCAAAGCTCTTAGCACTATCTCTGTCCTTATATGTGATAAATTTTCTTTGTTATTGTCAGCAGGAGAGTGACATTTCTGATGAGGCTGCAAAGAGTAAATGCTTGTGACTCTTGGGGGG
The DNA here is from genome assembly GCF_021218885.2 of Marmota monax. Taxonomy (NCBI): domain Eukaryota; kingdom Metazoa; phylum Chordata; class Mammalia; order Rodentia; family Sciuridae; genus Marmota; species Marmota monax. The sequence continues at coordinate 52,243,668 of NW_026693777.1, read as the reverse complement.
TTTTTTAGTCAGTAGAGTACTATTTATTAGCTTGATATAAAGAAGGCATTATAACTCTCCATAGGCAAAATATAACCCACTCTAAAAAGAAGTCAAGTTTTCATTAATTTATCAAAGCAAGAAATAAAAAGAAAGAAAAGACACTTATCAAACTTGTCTTGCATTTTTGATTCTTGACCACATGAACAAAGGTAAGTAAAGGATTTTTTTTATTATTATTTAAGACAAAAGACAGCTAGTGATGGCAATAGTAATGGTTGGTACTTTTTGAGCCTTTGTTTTCTGCCAGGCATGTTCCTAGGGCTCAGCTTGCCCTGTCATTTTCAGTCCTCTCTGATCAAGGCTAAAGGCAACCTCATGAGCTGGGGAGTTTTGTCAACCCTTCTATTTGAGAAATGAAGCAGAGCTGGTATTCAGACCCAGCTTAAGCCAGTCAATCCCACTGTGTATGGAGGGACCCCGGAGCCCTCATCCTAGATCCTAGGATGTTAGGGTGGTCTCCAGGAGGTACTGTCCAGCCAGAATCTGAAATGTAGGACTAATGCTAAGATGAGGTCAAATGTTTTATTCATTCAACAAATATTTATTTAATAAGGGTCTATAATGTGATAGGCACTATTCTAAGCTGAAAAAATGCGGGGGGCGGGGGGCGGGAATCCCTATTGTCATAAAGCTGAAATTTCAGAGGGCAGGTAGATATTAAACAAGTGGCAGGGCAGGTTGTTCTCTGTCCCTCATGGATTCTGGGTCCATCTCTGAGCTGCAGAGAACCATGGGTAATGAGCATCATAAGCCCCTCAACTCCCTTCAGACTTTTCCCAGAATGAAGCAAATGCCACCAGAAACAGGTTGTGGTTTTTATTGCTGCATTAAAAACCACCCCAAAAGCCAGTAACACAAACAATATTTTATTATGTTCTCAGATTCTGTGGGTCAGTAACTCGGGGCACCATGGGAATGGCTTGTCTCTGCTCCGTTACGTCCAGGGGTCTGCTGGGGATCGGTGGCTACAAACTAAGGCAGAAATCATAGCAGAGTAGCTGGGAACCTTGGAAAAGAAACTGACAGGGAAACCAATTCACAGGAAAATCTCGGGGGGATAAAGCAATAGCAATCTAACCATAAGTCTTCTCTCTCTTCTGGTAAGCACTAGAAGGCCTGAAATCAGGGCTTTGATAAATTGCCAAGTGGGAGAGGAGCCTGCTAAGTTTTCCAGGCCCACTGGTTGCTGAAAAGTGCCCAGTTGTTGAGACCTTCAGCATGTCCATAAGTCAGGACACCAATTAATGCTACTCTGATTGGATTCCAATCCTGACAACACCCTTAGGTGGCATTTCCTGCTGACCGACGATCTGCTCATCCACTCAGCCCATCTCCCTGCAGCTGAGGAAACCTCTCAGCAGTGATCAGCATCTAGAATGGATCCTCTTTTGTTCTTATCCATTCAATGTGTTTATTTTCAAGATTGCGTTTGTGGGAAGCATTGAAACAGCACCATTTAGAAGAAAACAAAAGTCACCAGATGGAAAAATAGAATAAGAAACACACACACACAAAAACTCTGCAAGCAATATAGGCAGGGTGGCGGGAGTTATTGTTGTGGATCATGCAGCTGTGTTGGAAAAGCTGTCTGTCTTGACAGCCTAGAATTTTCTTTTTTTTTTTTTTTTTGGTTTTTACTGAAACAAGAACTGAATTTTATTTTATCTTTTTTTTTATTGGTTGTTCAAAACATTATAAAGCTCTTGACATATCATATTTCATACATTAGATTCAAGTTGGTTATGAACTCCCAATTTTACCCCAAATACAGATTGCAGAATCACATCGGTTACACATCCACATTCTTACATAATGCCATATTAGTAACTGTTGTATTCTGCTACCTTTCCTATCCTCTACCATCCCCCCTCCCTCCCCTCCCATCTTCTCTCTCTACCCCATCCACTGTAATTCATTTCTCTCCTTGTTTATTTTCCCATTCCACTCACAACCTCTTATATGTAATTTTGTATAACAATGAGGGTCTCCCTCCATTACCATGCAATTTCCCTTTTCTCTCCCTTTCCATCCCACCTCATGTATCTGTTTAATGTTAATCTCTTCTTCCTGCTCTTCCTCCCTGCTCTGTTCTTAGTTGCTCTCATTATATCAAAGAAGACATTTGGTATTTGTTTTTTAGGGATTGGCTAGCTTCACTAAGCATAATCTGCTCTAGTGCCATCCATTTCCCTGCAAATTCTATGATTTTGTCATTTTTTAGTGCTGCGTAATACTCCATGGTGTATAAATGCCATTTTTTTTTATCCATTCATCTATTGAAGGGCATCTGGGTTGGTTCCACAGTCTAGCAATTGTGAATTGTGCTGCTGTGAACATCGATGTAGCAGTATCCCTGTAGTACGCTCTTTTAAGGTCTTCAGGGAAAAGTCCAAGAAGGGCAATAGCTGGGTCAAATGGTGGTTCCATTCCCAGCTTTCCCAGGAATCTCCATACTGCTTTCCAGATTGGCCGCACCAGTTTGCAGTCCCACCAGCAATGTACAAGAGTACCCTTTTCCCCACATCCTCTCCAGCACTTGCTGTTGTTTGACTTCATAATGGCTGCCAATCTTACTGGAGTGAGATGGTATCTTAGGGTGGTTTTGATTTGCATTTCTCTGACAGCTAGAGATGGTGAGCATTTTTTCATGTACTTGTTGATTGATTGTATGTCCTCCTCTGAGAAGTGTCTGTTCAGGTCTTTGGCCCATTTGTTGATTGGGTTATTTGTTTTCTTATTGTTTAATTTTTTGAGTTCTTTGTATACTCTGGATATTAGGGCTCTATCTGAAGTGTGAGGAGTAAAAATTTGTTCCCATGATGTAGGCTCCCTATTTACCTCTTTTATTGTTTCTCTTGCTGAGAGAAAACTTTTCAGTTTAAGTAAGTCCCATTTGTTGATTTTTGTTATCAACTTTTGTGCTATGGGTGTCCTATTAAGGAATTTGGAGCCCGACCCTACAATATGTAGATCGGAGCCAACTTTTTCTTCTATCGGACGCAGAGTCTCTGATTTGATATCTAGCTCCTTGATCCACTTTGAGTTAACTTTTGTGCATGGCGAGAGGAGGGGATTCAGTTTCATTTTGTTGCATATGGATTTCCAGTTTTCCCAGCACCATTTGTTGAAGATGCTATCCTCCCTCCATTGCATGCTTTTAGCTCCTTTATCAAATATAAGATAGTTGTAGCTTTGTGGATTAGTCTCTGTGTCCTCTATTCTGTACCATTGGTCCACCCTCCTGTTTTGGTACCAGTACCATGCTGTTTTTGTTACTATTGCTCTGTAATATAGTTTTAAGTCTGGTATCGCTATACCGCCTGATTCGCACTTCCTGCTTAGAATTGCTTTTGCTATTCTGGGTCTTTTATTTTTCCATATGAATTTCATGATTGCTTTATCCATTTCTACAAGAAATGCCGTTGGGATTTTGATTGGCATTGCATTAAACCTATAGAGAACTTTTGGTAATATCGCCATTTTGATGATGTTAGTTCTGCCTATCCATGAGCAGGGTATATTTTTCCATCTTCTAAGATCTTCTTCTACTTCTCTTTTTAGGGTTTTGTAGTTTTCATTATATAAATCTTTCCCCTCTTTTGTTAGGTTGATTCCCAAGTATTTTATTTTTTTTGAGGATATTGTGAATGGAGTGTTTTTCCTCATTTCCGTTTCAGAAGTTTTGTCGCTGATATACAGAAATGCCTTTGATTTATGCGTGTTGATTTTATATCCTGCCACTTTGCTGAATTCATTTATTAGTTCTAGTAGTTTTTTTGTAGACCCTTTTGGGTCTTCTAGGTATAGAATCATGTCATCTGCAAATAGTGATAATTTAAGTTCTTCCTTTCCTATTTTTATGCCTTTAATTTCTTTCGTCTGTCTAATTGCTCTGGCCAGTGTTTCGAGAACTATATTGAATAGAAGTGGTGATAGAGGGCATCCCTGTCTTGTTCCAGATTTTAGGGGGAATGCCTTCAATTTTTCTCCATTCAGAATGATGCTAGCCTGAGGCTTAGCATAGATAGCTTTTACAATGTCGAGGTAAGTTCCTGTTATCCCTAGTTTTTCTAATGTTTTGAACATAAAGGGATGCTGTACTTTGTCGAATGCTTTTTCTGCGTCTATTGAGATGATCATATGGTTCTTATTTTTAAGTCTATTGATGTGGTGAATAACATTTATTGATTTCCGTATATTGAACCATCCTTGCATCCCAGGGATGAATCCTACTTGATCATGGTGCACAATTTTTTTGATGTGCCTTTGTATCCGATTCGCCAGAATTTTATTGAGGATTTTTGCATCTAGGTTCATCAGAGATATTGGTCTGTAGTTTTCTTTCTTTGAGGTGTCTTCGTCTGGTTTCGGAATCAGGGTGATGTTGGCCTCATAGAATGAATTTGGCAGAGCTCCTTCTTTTTCTATTTCCTGAAATAACTTGAAAAGTATTGGTATTAATTCTTCCTTAAAGGTTTTGTAAAACTCCGCTGTATACCCATCCGGTCCTGGGCTTTTCTTGGTTGGAAGTCTTTTGATTGCTTCTTCTATTTCATCTATTGTTATTGGTCTGTTTAAGTTGTGAGTATCCTCCTGACTCAGTCTGGGCAAATCATATGACTTAAGGAATTTATCGATGTCTTCACTATCTTCTATTTTATTGGAATATAGGTTTTCAAAATAATTTCTAATTGTCTTCTGTATTTCTGTAGTGTCTGTTGTGATATTGCCTTTTTCATCCTGTATGCTAGTAATTTGAGTTCTCTCTCTTCTTCTCTTCGTTAGCATGGCTAAGGGTCTGTCGATCTTATTTATTTTTTCAAAGAACCAACTTTTAGTTTTGTTAATTTTTTCAATAGTTTCTTTTGTTTCAATTTCGTTGATTTCCGCTCTGATTTTAATTATTTCTTGCCTTCTGCTACATTTGCTGTTGTTTTGCTCTTCCTTTTCTAGGGCTTTGAGATGAAGTGTGAGCTCATTTATTTGTTGGTTTTTCCTTTTTTTGAGGAATGACCTCCAAGCGATGAATTTCCCTCTTAAAACTGCTTTCATTGTGTCCCATAGATTCCGATATGTTGTGTCTGTATTTTCATTTATCTCTAAGAATTTTTTGATTTCCTCCTTTATGTCTTCTGTAACCCATTGATCATTCAGTAACATATTGTTCATTTTCCATGTGATGTAGGATTTTTCCTTCCTTCTTTTATCATTGATTTCCAGTTTCATTCCATTATGATCAGATAAAATGCATGGTATTATCTCCACCCCTGTATATTTACTGAGGGTTGCCCTATGGCATAATATATGGTCTATTTTTGAGGAGGATCCATGTGCTGCTGAGAAAAAAGTATATCCACTTGATGATGGTTGATATATTCTATATATGTCAGTTAAGTCTAGGTTGTTGATTGTGATATTGAGTTCTATAGTTTCTTTATTCAGCTTTTGTTTGGAGGATCTGTCCAATTGTGAGAGAGGTGTGTTGAAGTCACCCATAATTATTGTGTTGTGGTCTATTTGATTCTTGAACTTGAGGAGAATTTGTTTTATGAACGTCGCAGCACCATTATTTGGTGCATAAATATTGATAATTGTTATGTCTTGTTGGTGAATGGTTCCTTTTAACAGTATATAATGTCCTTCCTTATCCCTTTTGATTAATTTAGTCTTGAAGTCAATTTTATTCGATATGAGGATGGCCACCCCTGCTTGCTTACGAGGACCGTGTGTGTGGTATATTTTTTCCCAACCTTTCACCTTCAGCCTGTGTATGTCTTTTCCAATCAGATGTGTCTCCTGGAGGCAGCATATTGTTGGATTTGTTTTTTTAATCCATGTTACCAGCCTATGTCGCTTTATTGGAGAGTTTAAGCCATTAATGTTTAGAGTTACTATTGATATATGGTTTGTACTTCCAGCCATGTTTGATTATTTATCTTCTTCTTTTTTTTTTTTTAATTTGGTTTGTTTCTCCATGGTTAGCTTTCCCCCCGCCCTCTGTCTTTATAGAGGCACTTCCCACTGATGGTTTTGGTTATTGTTTTTCATTTCTTCCTCGTGTAGTGTTTTGCTCAAGATGCTTTGCAATGCTGGTTTTCTGGCTGCAAATTCTTTTAGCTTTTGTTTATCATGAAAGATTTTTATTTCGTTATCGTACCTGAAGCTTAATTTTGCTGGATACAGAATTCTTGGTTGGCATCCATTGTCTTTCAGTGTTTGAAATACGTTGTTCCAGGATCTTCTCGCTTTCAGCGTCTGTGATGAAAAATCCGTTGTTAACCTTATTGGTTTACCCCTGAATGTAATCTGCCTCCTTTCTCTTGTAGCTTTTAGTATTTTCTCTTTGTTCTGTATATTGGATATCTTCATAACAATGTGTCTTGGCGTTGGTCTACTGTGATTTTGTGTGCTCGGTGTCCTGTATGCATCTACAATTTGTATATCCGTTTCCTTTTTTATTTCTGGAAAGTTTTCTGTAATTATTTCTTTCAGCAGGTTACTCATTCCCTTGGTTTGAATCTCTGTACCTTCTTCTATCCCGATGACTCGTAGGTTTGGTTTTTTTATGTTATCCCATATCTCTTGGATGTTTTTCTCGTGGTTTTTAACCAGCCTTTCTGAGTTGGCTAGGCTCTTTTCAAGATGATATATTTTGTCTTCATTATCTGATGTTCTGGCTTCTACTTGCTCCACTCTGTTAGTGATACTCTCAATTGAGTTTTTAATTTGGTTTATCGTTTCCTTCATTTCTAGAATTATTGTTTGGTTTTTTTTTTTATAATCTCAATCTCCTGATAAAGATGCTTAACTTCTTCTTTTATCTGTCTATGTAATTCATTTTCAAAGTGTTCTTTCACTGTTTGGATTTGCTGTCTCGTATCTTCTTTAAGGTTCCATTCCATCTGTCTAAGGTATTCCTTGAGTTCTTTATATGACCATTTTTCTGCTGACTCTAGGTCCTCCTGAATATTTAGGCTGTCCTTCATTGTTTGTACTCCTTTTCTTCCTTGCTTTTTTATGCTGCTCATGTTACTTCTTGTTCTGTTTGACTGCTGAGTTACTGTTTACTCTTATAGATTTATTTGATGCTTGAGAGGAAAGATATTAGAAGGGAAGGGAAGAAGTCACTAAAGAGAATGAGAGTAGGCAGGTAGAATTCAAGGAAGGGGGAATAAGAAAATTGAAAAGAAATGAAAAGACAAAAGAAACAAGAATAACAAAGATTAGATAATAAAGAAAGAAAAGATGAAAAAAAATTTTTAACAAAAATAATAGTGATAATAAAAAATGAAAATTAAAATTTAAAAAAAATAATAATAATAAAATAAAAAAATTTTAAAAAAATAGAAACATTGAAAAAAAGTTAAAGAACAACAACAAATAAAAATTGAAAATGAAAGAAAAAGAAGAAAAAAAAAGAAAAAGAAAAGAAAAAAAATGATAATAATAATAATAATAAATGCAGTCCTAGAGTTCTATTAACTTCTCTTCCAGTAGGTGGAGCTGTGCCCACTGGGCCAAGCTTCTCCTCTCAATAGGTGGGAACCATTCACTGTGCAGCAGCTCTTTCTCCTAGACTGGGCGGGTCTCCAATCCTGAGTGTCTAGGGCCTTGTCTTGTGTTTCCTCAAGCCAGGCAGTTCTCCCCTGTGGCGCGCACCACAATACTGGCTACACGCCAGGTCTGCTGCTCCTGGGAGCCCTGTTTTCATGAACACCTGGGCTCACTCTCCCTGTTTGCCTCCCTCAGACCCTAAGTTTGTAGAGCTTGGGGCTGAGATCCCCCAGCGAATTTGCTTGCCCTCCTGTAGCCACGCCCCCGGTAGCTGGTGCAAGAGACCTCAGTTGTCAGCACTGGTGGGAGCGGTAGCCGGGAGTTCCGCGCCGCGAGTCCCGCGCCACTCCTGATTCCCTCGGTCTGGTTATTGCGTTCACAGGAGAGCTGGGAGTGGCCCTTAAGGTTTCCCCGCTGTGTGGAGAGAGATGACTAGGGGATTACACACCTGTCGCGCTGGTTTCAATGCAGTTATCTCCTCCGCCCGTGACGCCATTTCTCTGCCATGGTGATATCCCATGCAAATGGTGACCGTTTGTTCCCTTTGCAGGGTGACCAATGCAACGGGTGGGTCCTGACTGTCTCTCCCAATCCCCGTTTCAGTCCTGTGGCCACTGCCTATGAAGGCTCGGTTGGCTTTTACCTCTGTAAGTTCCTAAGGGCCGGCCAGTTATTTCAGCGGGATCGTTAGTGCTGAGTCACACGAAGCAGGCGAACCGGAGCTTAATTGCCTCCGATTCGGGCTCTGTGTGTGTGTGTTCTGAGGGGCCCAGCCTGTACACCCCAGATCCACGTCAGCTCAGCATTGCCTAGTGATCCTGAGCAAACAGCATTTAGACAGTTTACGGCTCCCTATGCCCGCGCAGTTGAAGATGTCAGAGACTTGATCTCTCTGCGCCTGCCACCATGCTACATCTCCTCAGTAATATTCATGTTGCCCTTACAGCTTCCTGGTATAAGCAAGTTCTTGGGATTATACAAACTGCTGCTTCTGTTTCCAGTCCAGATTTCTAGAAATGAAACCCTGCCGCCGTCGCCTCCGTCTCTGGGCCGCGCTCACGAGCGCCGCGCTTGTCTGCGACCGTAGCAGAGCCGCCCTGGCCTCCGCAGCTCTTCAGCCCGGTGCCCGGCCCCAGGGGCCCAAGCGGCTGCCGCCGCGGCTCTCCATCCCCCTCCTCCGGAGCACGGGTCCCCTGGCAGGGGGGTGCAGAACGACCCCAGAGCAGGCTCTGCCCGAAGGTGCAGTGGCGAACAGGCCACCGAGACGCTCGAGGCTGCAGTCCAGCCTTCGGAGGACAGGGCTCGGCACGCAGCCCAGCTCCAACCTCTAGGTGCGGCTGCCGGACAGTGTATACAGAGCCATCAAGACAGCAAGCAGAAAGCAAATGGCGGCTCCCGCGGAGTGGATTTTCGGCACAGAAACCACAGCCCCGCCAACAATCCCAATCCACAAACTCTCCCTGTATAAAAAATATTCAAAAAAAAAGAAAAAAGAAAAAAAAAAGGCGGGGTGCACTGAGCTTTCTTTGCCTCGGGTACTTACAATCCACTGCTGATTACACATTCAGCTTCTCCGCCCGGAGCGAAGCGAAAGAGGAAGCAGATGGGAGCAAAGCGCCCGCGGCTCTGAGCAGCCAAGCGTCTCTTTTTCGATTTCTTTGTTCTTCCTGCTCCTTGGCAAAGTGGTCCGCTACAGATTAACGGTGAAAGGAGCTCTAACAGACTGTGCGAAATCTCTATTAAAGCCGCTGCTTTGAGCACCACGCTCAGCACTTCAGCAACCCCCGTACGCGGCGGCCATCTTCAGCCTAGAATTTTCAAGAGGGAACTGAACATGGGTCAACAGAATTCTGTGCTGCGATGCACTTCTCAGAAAGTTTGTCAAATCTGCTCCTTGTCAGGACACAATAAGAGTCACAGGATTACCATATATATTGAATGATGAAGCATAGGCAACTTTTTCTTGGAATAAGAAAAGTTTAGCCCCCATTTTATTTGGACAGGCCCCTTAGCCATTGGCTGGTGGCAAAGCCAGGCTCATATGAAAAGGAGAGATAGTGCCTGTTTCTGAGGTTGAAATAAACACACCTCCCACCCACTCTGGAAATCAAGAGAACCAGCTGCTTCCTCCCCTCTACCTGCCTCCTTCAGCATTTTGCCTACATGGATTTTGCCTACTGAGAGGCTGAAAACTTTCATCAATATACCACAAGTGGCAGAAAGACAACTGTCATTCACAGTAGGTCCTGACCACTGCTCCTTCGCTGACATTCATTCCCTCAATGGCCAACATACAAGGAGAAGAGATAGGGCTGTTTAAAGTGTCCATATCCTGACTGATATTCTAGGTTCTGTGAGGAGGTTTCTTAGCATTAATTTTGCCTGTACTGAGCTTATCTGGACCTCTAACCTCCAGGCGCAGTCACTCTGTTTATTATACGCCCAGAAGAGGAAAACAGGTCATAGCAATGGCCCAACATTACATAGGTTGGCAACCCTGGCAATGGGTAGAGGAATATTGAGCTTCAAAGTCAGACACTCCCCCTACCTGTTGCTTATCAACTCTGTAACACTCTGTAATTTATTTAACCTCTCTGACCCTCAATCTCTAACTGGAAATAGTAGCTTTTGCCCCAAAGGGAATCTTGGAATTAAAAGAATATGTAGCATCTGACGCAGCCTCAGTTCTCTATAAATGGCAATTCTTATTACTACTGTGGGAATGCGGTTGCAGTTTCTAATACTGTGAGCAAGTATGGGCTAATAACAGCTGTCTCCACAGTTGTCAGTTTTAGGGGCTGTTCACATGATTCTAACTGTGGGTCTTAGAATAATGAGGACTTAGAGAAACCAACTGGGATTTCACATTAAGGAACTAATCACATTAAGGAAGAGTGGTGTGGAAGGCTCTGGGTGGATGGCTAGGACAGCAGGAGAGCATGGGGAAAGGGACCAGAAGGTCCAGCTGCCATCAAGAGGGCTTCCCAGGGGAATGGCCCACTTGACCTGACAAGGATGCAGGAGTCAGAGGAAAAGGCAGGCTCTGACACACAGAACTCTGTGAGCCCTGGAGCAGAACTGGCACACACAGCTTCTATTAACCACAAAGTCACGAGAAAGACAATTTTTTTCCCCACAGGCTGAGGCTATCTAAGGAGAAAGGAGGTTGAAGGCCACAGACGATGTTGTGTTTTCAATGCCGAGTGTCCTTGCTGGGCCAGGCCTCCCTGGGCTCTGCTGCCATGAGGGTGCAAAAGCAGGGCAGGGGGATGCACTCACACCCAAGTGGACCAACGCCCTCGGCCAGATAGAAAGGGCAAGGAAGCTTCTGAAAGTGCAGAGTAAGTGTCCCTGGAGACTGATCCCATCAGCTGATCTCCAGCAGAACTTGCATTTTAAAGCATCAATCTGAATCCTATTCAGTGATACCAAGCACTTTTCTCTCCACCCTTTTTGGACTATAGGATGGCCACGCACAGCTGGAAAACAACACTGCCTTCAAGAGAGAACTCCAGAAATGGGGTGCTTCTTTGAGAAAGAGGCAAAATGGTCAAAGAATTTAGCAGGGACTATATTGAAAGAGTTTCCCTTCCAAGAATATTCTGATGAATACCCTCCCTGAAGCACACAGAGATTAGTCTGGGCCACCAGTGGAACTCCAGGAGGTAGAAAGGCTGCCACCATGAACTCTGCCAGGCCAGGAATCATTTTCAACCCATGTATTTATGTTGATTAAATAAAATCACTAATTTGCATTCACTTACTCCAGAAATATAACCTTACTTCTCTCCCACCCTAAACTGTTTTCTCCATCCTCCCCCACCAGAGACACAGCAAATTCCATGTCTTAGACAACACAATGCTCTGTCCTGCCAAGACATGGCCCAAAGACTCAGGCTCCCTGTGGAATCTATTAACCACACCAATCATGACCATGTTCTCTTGGTCAGTTTTCAGTCCATCAGATGAGTCTCTGCCTTGTTTTATGAACCTGTGGCACAATCTGGTCTGACCAACAGTTTTAAAAGCAAGCAAAAGAAAATCTTTTGCAACAGCCCAGCATAAGTCAATTATATTTTGGAAAAAAAAAAATAGACTATTGTAAGGCTTTTAAACATGTTTTCTCCACTCCAACCAAGCGCCCACACTCTTTACATCAGCTTGGCATATGTCCATTAGTATGGCCATTTACCTTACCTGCAGTAGCCTGCTGGTCCATGGAAGTGCTGCCATAGTAAGAGCATTCGTTCTGGAGCTAGAAATGACTGGGTTCAAGCCCTGGCTCATGCCCAGATATGGGTCTCTTTCCTTATTTAGAAGATGAGGATAATGGTATCCACCTTATGCAGATGTCATGAGGGTTAAATGAAGTAACTTCTAGTCCCCAGGTTCTTCAGCTCAGCAGCCAAGTCACAGAAGATTAAGGAAGGCAATCTCCTTGCCAGGTCCCAACCAAACCATAGTCAACTACATGAACATAGAGAGCTGAGTAGGTATTACTGGGATCCAAGTCTACAGCAGGGACCCTAACAGTGAAGAGGAATGGCTACAGGGGGCAATGCATGATGTCCTAAGACCTAGACAAGGGGTGGAAGTAGTGAGGATGGAAGTCTTCCTCTAACCCAGTCTCCCTTTCTTCTTTGCTGACAAAGCACTGATTTTGTGGAGGTGTGAAAACTATGTTCCTCAGCCTACCCTGTAGATAAGGACAGCCACAAACTTAAGTTCTGGCAAATTATAGATAAGTATGTCATTGAATAAGACATTGGGGGAGACTTTTTAAAGAAGCAGCTACTGTGATTCAAAAGGAAGCCCTTTTGCACTTTTACATTCCTTCTCCATAACTGCAACTCAGACATGATGACAGGTGCTACCGAGGACATCTTGGAACCATGAGGCAACCCCGAGAGTGCAGAAAGATAAAAGGTGCCTGGGATGGCCTTGTCTACATCTAGACTTATTTCATATGGAAGAAAACAAAGCTCTATCACTTATTTCAGACCTCTGTTACTAACACAGTATGATAACCAGCTTCCAAGATGGTTTCCAATGGCTCTTACCTTTCACCTTCTAGGATGCCTATTCTTGCATAGTCGTTTCACAAGTTGGAAAGAAGTAACCTGTGTAACCAATAGAAGATTGAGAAAATAATAGTGTGTGGCTTCTGAAGTGTCATCAAGGACATGTGGATTCTTCCTTGCTTTCTTTTTAATCACTCATTGCAAGGGAAGCCAACTGTCATGCCATGAGACACTCAAATGACCGTATGAAAAAGTTCACTTGGCAAAGAACTGAGGCCTCCTGCCAGTAATGAATATCAGCTTGCCAGGCATGTGAATGAACTCTTGGAAGCAGAGCCTCTAGTTCATCAGACTTCAGATGGTGGAAACCTCAGGTCACATGTTGACTGCAATCTCAAAGAAGACTTCAATCAGAACCCATATGTTCAGCCCATACAAACTATGTGAAATAATAAATGTTTATTGTTGTTTTAAAGCACTCAATTTATTACATAAAATAAATACATAAATCATAGACATAGTCAACTCCTAATTGATAGGAAACCTAAAAGTTCAAAGTGGCAATGATTACTTCCGATACCTGTATGATCTATACTATGCAACCTGCCAACTACCCATCCTGAGAGGCATGGCCTCCCTCCTCTCACTGCCTCCTCCTGAGCAGGTGTGAAATACTCATGTCTTCCTGTGCACTGGAGGGCAGACGCTGGTGCTACCCGTAATCAAAGGAATGAGTCCACGGCACTCTACTTGAGGAGCCGTCTGTGACAGCTCTTCCTTTGCCTGACTTGCTCAGGGCAGGAGTTCTCACCCCCATACCACCTCCCCACTCCAGGTATCCTCTGCTTCACTGTATTAGTCAGGGTTCTCTAGAGGAACAGAATCAACAGGAATATAATTATAAAAAGGGGTTTTTATTAGGTTGGCTTATGGGACCAGAAGCTGGATAGTCCACAATGGCCATCTTCAGGCTGGAAGAACCAGTAGCTACGCAGTCCAAGAGGCTGACGCCCAGAACATGAGGGACCAACAGTGCTACCCTAGTCTGAGACCAAAGGCTTCTGGAAATTCACTGGTAGAATCTGCTTTGAAAGAGTGAAGAAGTGAGAGTCCAATATCCTCAGACAATTGCAGCAACAATCAAGAACCCATTCAAGAAGAATCCAGCTTACATCTGCTGCTGCTTCCTTGTTTTTCCAACTTTTATTCCATCCAAGCCACCATCCTATTGAATGGTGTTGCCCACACTTAGGGAGGGTCTCCACTTCAGTTGGCTATCCCACATGCCAATCATTCCTAGACACACCCTCATTGACACACCCAGAAGCCTCTTAATCCTCGGCATCTCTTAACCCAATCAAGTTGAAAATTTAAATTAACCATTATACCCACCATCTATTAAATAGTGGGTCTGCTAGTGTTCTGGGCTATTGTGAGTGGGTTGTTATTTTAGGCAACTCTTTAGTAGCTGTGACCAAAAGACATGATAAGAACAATTTTAGAAGAGGAAAAGTTTATTCAGCATTCAGTTTCAGTGGTCTCAGTCCATAGATTGCTCTGGGCCTGAAGCGAGTCAGAACATTGTGGCAGAAGGGCATGGAGGAGGAAAGCAGTTCAGGACATGGCAACAAGGAACCACAGAGGGAGCTCCACTTGCTAGGGACAAAATATAAACTCCAAAGGCATAACCCCAGTGACCTACTTCCTCCAGTCACACCCTATCTGCCTATAGTTACCACCCAGTTAATCCCTATCAGTGGGTCAATCCATGGATTATATTACAACTCTCATAATCTAATCATTCCCCCAAATGGTCTTGTGTTGTCTCACACATGAATTCTTGGGGGACACCTCATATCTACACCATAAGAGTTGTCCTTGTGAGACGGCTGGGAGTTGAATCAAGTCGGGAGGAACAGAGGAGAATCTCTGAAGCCAACTAACTCTGGTGGGCTGTCCTTCCTGACCAATAAACAACTAGACTTACTCATCACAACTGGCTCCCTCAAGGCTCCTAGAACCAGAGAAATTGAGCTGAAAAGGATAAAGCTCCTTAGCAATCTTGCTGGTGTTTCTACTCCATTGTTATCCCCAAAGCCAAGGAAACTTTTTCCAGTCTGAGGGATCAGAGGCCTAAAAAACTCTTCTCTTACACTGAGATTTTTGAGGGTGAGGGTCAGGAATGTGCTGCTGCTGCTGCTGCTTTTCTGTGATGACCCCTCTCCCCTCAAAGGAGGGACTAAGTCTTTTCCAGTTGCCACCTGGCAAGAGAAGGAAGGTCCTCAGAATAGCAGTGAAGAAAAATGGTGAGCACAGGATAGAGGTAGTGGAGAACAGTAATTGATGTTTTGAACTCAGATCATATTAGTCAGGGTTCTCTAAAGAAATGAAACCAGTAGGACTTAGATTAGATAGATAGATAGATAGATAGATGCATACATACATACATACCTAGATGATAGCAGATTTACAATGATATTTTTATGAAGAATTGGCTCACATGATTATGAAGGCTGAGAAGTGCCACCTTCCTTCAGTAGAAAGCTAGAAACCCAGGAAAGTCAATGGTTACACCTTAGTCTAAGTCTGAAACCCTGGGAAACAGGAGCACTGATAATATAAACCCCGGTTCAAGGGCAGAAGACCAAAGTCCTGCTCAACAGTCAGGCAGAGAATGGGAATTCAACCTCCCACCACCATTCTGTGTATTCAACAGGTTGGATGGTGCCCACCCACACTGAGGAGTGTGAACTGTTTTATTAAGTCCACCAACTCAAATGTTGATCTCATCTGGAAACATACTCATAGAGGTCCCCAGAAATAAAGTTTAACCAGTTCTCTGGGCAATCAAGCTGACACATGAATTTAACCATTACATAAATAAAAACTTGTCGGTAGAGCACATGTTACCTCCTGCCTCACAACCAGTGCTCTGGGGACAAGAACCTCTGTACACGTATCATGCTATTTCCCTTCCCTTTCCTTTTCCCATACTTTTCTAACCAGAATGGCCTTTTCCTACCTTCACATTGGGCCAAGTTGTATTCATTCCTGCACTGAACAACATCTGGGGGAAGTTGGGGGCCGCTCCTGAGTGTCCCACCCTCCCTGAGCTCTTCCCCGCTCTTCCTTGCTGCCATACACCCTGTACTGACCAGGACTCTCAGTCACAGGTTCCATCTGTACCCCACCCCACACTGCTCCTCGAGGACAGGAGCTTTGCCCAGATCATATCCACATTCCCAACTCCATCCTCTAGATGCTTAAGCTATAAAGTGCCCTCAAATAATACTGGGGTGGGGGCTGCTCCCTGTCATTTTCTACTCTTAAAGCTCGTCCTTGAACCACCACACTACTCAGGAGCAAGAATTTCACAGCACTGCAACTTTTCTAATTCAGCTAAATCTAGCTTTAACGACTCTCCAGAATGGTGACAAAGTCAATCTTAGTCACATTTGGGGGTGTCAAAGCATAATTTTCAAAATGCTAAGAATGCGATTTTTTTTATAAATATACAAGGAGCTAGTGTCAAAGATTTGCATATTCATTAATGAGGGAAGGCAGGATGGAAAAGCTGGCTAAAAGTATAACATGAGAAAATGACACAGAGTCAGTAATAAAAAAGAGACCGGGGGACAATTGGTACCTTAGACACAGAACCAATTAATGCTACCTAGCAGAAAGCCATCACTCTGGGGATGACCTTCCCCACCAAATGAAGCAGCGGCTTTCAGCCAGACAAAAATCATTCACCTCCTTTCAGTTTTCTATAAACTAATATTTAATTCTATAAATTCTGGGCCTTAATGATCAAAGCAAAAGCAGAAAGCTCAGCAGAACCACCTTCCCGCAGAGAAGACAAGTGAATCCTTCTGTAAACTATTCTACCAATGAAGAGATTCAAATGAGACAGAATGAAGTGAAGCCTGAGGATTTATGTGTTTAAGATAAATATGCGCCTATAATCTCAATGGCTTGTGAGGCTGAGACAGGAGGATCACAAGTTCAAAGCCGGCCAGCCTCAGCAGTTTAGCGAGGCTCTGTCTCAAAACAAAATATAAAAAGGACTGGGAATGTGGCTCAGAGATTAAGCACCTCTGGGTTCAATCCCCAGTACCAAAAAAACAAGGAGTGGGGAGGATAAAGGTAAAAATGAGACTGAATGATTAAATGGAGGCACAATGTGTGTCTGAGGCAGGGGAGCAAGTACGGGGCAATGCGACCTTGTGAGTGAAGAATGATGTGAGTTGTTGTAACCCTGACATTAGAGTTAACACAACTGCAAGAAAGAGAAACAGCAACAGAGTTGGTGTTTTCAGATGTGACTTGATGAAAAGACTAAAAGTTACACTGGGAAAGTACCCAATGTGTTTGGTGATAAAATGTTAACTAAGGGCTCTGTTGGTAGTTGAGGATGCATGTCTAGACCCTTCCTTCTGGGGTTCTCTGCTAACAGAACTGTCTGTATACAACTATAAATGTGAATTAAAGCAAGTTTTCCCTCCTTCCTCTTCTCATGTCTTCTCCAAGCTGGAAATGCAGGGTCTACAGAATAGACTCAGGGTCCCCTGAGTGTGGCCAAGAAGCCAACAGGAAGCTTGGTGGCCACTAGCCCCTGAAAGTGGGCCTGGCCCTGTACAGTTTCCATGAAGAAGTGGGAAATGTGAGATTTCTGAAGGCTGAAAATTCGGTGATAAAACTTGATTTGAACGGATGGAAAGAATTCACAGCTTTTGATGGTCTCATGCTGTGGTTTCAGTGTGTCACCTGAAGCTCATGTGATGGAAACTTGATCTCCAATGCAATAGCACTGAAAAGCCGGGCCCCAAGAGTGGCTCTGCCTCAAGAATGGGTGAATGCTGTTGTTGCTGGGCTTGGGTCCATCATCACGGGATCAGGTCCATATGAAAGGATGAGTTCGTCCCTCTCAGAAATACCCATGAGATGCCTTGCAACAGGTGATGCCTTCCAAAGGGAGGGAGAGGAAGTTAACCTTATTCCAGGTGTTTTTCTTAAATCTCTCTCAGCCTCTGCTGCTGCCTCTCCTAATATTCTCAATACGGTACCTTCAGAAGCCCAGTGGGGATATGCACTCACTATACAGTAGCCCCCTCTTAACCCTTGCTTTGCTTTCTACAATGTCAGTTATCCACCGTTGCCTATAGTCCAAAAATATTACATAGAAATTTCCAGAAATAAGTAATTTATAAGTTTGAAACAACTGATTACAGTATGTTATTAGAATTGTTCTAGTATATTATTCTGTTGCTAATCTCTCAATGTGCTTGATTTATAAATCAAATTTTGATTCAAATTTTGCTAATATGTATGTTTTGGAAAAAACAGTACATATCAGGTTTAGTATGATCTGCAGTTTCAGGCATCCACTAGTGGTCTTGGAAAGCACCCCTCTAATAAGGGGACATTCTGTGTTGCATTTCCCCAAACCTGGAATTTCTTGAGCTATTTGATTTAGGGACTTTGCTAACCTTCACTATTGTAAAAGCAGTTAAAAATTCCCTTTCTACCACCTATTTTCTTATTCTAGCAGGATGTGACATCCTCTGCATATTCATTTATTGAGGTCTGGCTGAGAAATTATAGGAAAGGAAGATGAAAATCTCCAAACCACATTAGATGTCTGACCACTGATATGACCTTCTGGATCATACCCAAATGAAATAGCTAGGGGCATATTTGTGAAGACACCTGCTTGCAAACACCCTCCTTTGACTCTAACAAGGTCTTTGCTTCTTGATAACTTGACCCTAGGAATAATTCTCAGTCTCCACTCTAGAGCAGATCTCTCGAGGTTGGAGTACAGGGGAGAAACAAGTTCTATGCTGGTGCTCCATGATTGGGGTGAGGGTGAACGAATCCCCAGTGGAGGTTTTGGATGAGGTGAGGCTGCTCTGAATAGGCTAGGACAAGAGCTGTTCACCATGACAGACTTTGGCTCTGTCCACCTTGATCTTCATCCTCTGATAAATCACCTTCCCAAACACTGAGGGTTATCCTGGAGAGGAATGAAAGAAAACAGTCCCATGTGGTTGATGATAACCCCCCAAGGGAGCCAGATTCATTAATTCTGGATGATATGTTTCCTCATACTCACTCTCTATTTATAGGGATGACACTTCCCTGGGGAATAAAATCCATGTTATAGGGTTCCTTTTAAAGCTCTTTCCTTTTGAATCATAGTCGCCAGGGTACAGAGCCCCATTCCGTGACAAAATCTAGGCTGCATGTGTTGGCACAGTTTCTTTGTGAACTCAGTTGTGAACTCTAGGCCTTATAGGGAGAACTCACAAAGCTGAACCTCTCTGTGATATTTAAATTAGCTTCTTCAGAAGTGGAAGTAAATGAGGAGTGGACAGGGAAGAGCCAGACCTTGGGAACTCATTTTGCTCCCTCCTCTTAGCTTCCTTTTCTTGTCCCCAAGTCTAGGTCCCTGGGGGCTGTGCTATTTGCACCCAGGCCTGTCTCTCCACATCAAAACCCCAGGCCTGAGACCCTGCCCCACCCTGTCCCTCCAGATTTCTCAGGTTCACACTCTTTTTTCTATCTGAGAAATTATAGGAAATAAGACCAGTAAGACCAGTAACTCTCACTGCCTGATCTGCCTTTCTCCTTTACCCAATAGTCTCCACTATTCCATTCAAACTTCAAACACATGAAAGTCATCAAATCCTACTTTCACTTCCCATTTCCATAGACTTGCTGGATCTGGTAGTACATCTTAAAATATTATATTTTCCAGGGATATATCTTACCCATATCCAGGATTTGACTGTACCAAGTTAAATTTTATTGGGAACTTAATGATTTTTTAAAAAACATTTTCATTTTAATTCTCAATTTATAATCAAATTCTCAAATTTCCATTTGACTTCTTTCCCCCCTTTGGTACAAGTTCTCACAATGTTGCTTAGGGCCATGCTAAGTTGCTGAGGCTGGCTTTGAACTCATGATTCTCCTGACTCAGCCTGCCAAGCTCCTGGCATTAAAGGTGTGCACCATCACTCCTGGCTTCACTGGACAATTTCTTATGTATCTTAGTATGATTGCTTTTAGGCTTCATGACTGTAAGTTCAGACTAATTTGTATCATCAAATGACCAAGTATTTTAATGGATGCCCACATAGCTCACCTTTTGATTTATCCATAAATATTTCTATTTTATGAAATTCTGTAATTTTAAAATGTCATTCCCTTATAGCTACATCTCTTTGCAATACTTTCTACAATTTTTTTCCTTACAAATTATTTTGTGCTGTAATTACAGTCAAACTCATTCCCTAGTCTGAGAAACATATACATTGGGCAAAGTATTTTTTAAACATGTCAGTATTTGGGGCGCATTTTTCCTTTGAAGGAAATTTGCAAATTGCAAATGGAGGGTGCTACCTGAGCAGTCATGATTCTCTTCATTAGTAAAGAGGAAAGAAAAAGCTGGGTAAGAGTGCTACCAGGTTGTGAATCCAGGTAAAGAGACTGGAAATTTGGACTGAGACTGCCTACCAATGAACTCAATTATCTCACCTGAGAATCAGGTAGAAAGTCAAAACATTGTTAATATTGTATTTAGGAGCAAAAGACGGGCTCAGTTTACCTGGACATTTCATCCTAACAGAGGTTCCCAGGTCATGAGAATAAAGAAGGGCCTCCTCCTTCTCCAACTCTGCAATTGTTTCTGCAAGGAGGTCAGAGAGATCCTGTTCACATTGCTGCTCCCCACCAGCGCTCCACAGAAGCAGCTACAGGAAACCAGCAGACATCTGCCCCTTCCTGAAAGTTCTGAGGTCCATGACCCCACCCAAATGTAGATATTCTCCATCCTTGACTGGATCTGGATCCCTGAGCTGCATCACGGTGCTATTTAAATGAAACAATCAAACTGGCTGCTTCCACAGGGCTAGAGAACACATTGGGCTCCTGGGGAGTCCAGACAACTTCTAATAAAATCAGCATGGACCATGACACAGACCATTCTTCTTAAGTTCCTAATCCGCTACCAACTGCAAGACCTTAGGCAAATCGCTTAACCTCTCTGAGCCTCCCATGGCTCCATCTGTAAATTGCAGATAATACCGTACAGAGATGTGGTGGGCATACTGAACGAATGCACAAAAGCAAAGGAGTATGAAAACACCAAGTACAATTATCAGTCTGGCAATATGTTGATGCTAGCCTTGAACGGTTTGTATTATTTTCTAAAAATAAAAAGGCTGCTAAGAAAATTTTATGAAAATTCATCTTTTTACTCATATAATTTTCATAAAAACTCTGGAAGTGTTAGCATGTAAACAATGCCAGATACTCATTTTCTTTATAAATATCTATAATTGAAATCAGCTTTACAAAACAGAACAAACCCAAGTAAATTATATGCACGTGATTAATTACAAAATTTTTGTCTCATTAACAAAAGCTTATGTAAATCGGAATTAGGAATGTAAAGAGCATCCTTGAACTTTCTGATCTATTTCTTAAGCTTAATTCCAAAAACCTTAAGAACCATACAACTATGCCCACTCCCTGAACTAAATCCAACTGAAGAGTAAGAACAGAGAATGAGCCAAAACCCAAGCCTCAGGAATGCCCATGCTTAGGAAAGTGAGGGAAGAGGACTCGAAGCCATTGGTCATCCCAGAGACAAAATCTAAAACAACTAGAATGACTAAAATTAAAAGAAATGAAAACACCAAACGTTGGTGAGGATACGAAGCAACAGAACTCTTACCGGTTGCTGGTGGGAGTGTTCAATTATACGATAATTTTGGAAATGGTAGCTTCATATGCATTTGAATATGCATCTACCCTATGACTCAGCACTCATGCCCAAGAGAAATGAGAATGTATAGCCACAAAAAGACTTGTACAGGAACATTGATAGCAGCTTTATTCATAATAGTCAAACATTGGAAATGACTAAAATCCAGGGAAATGAATAAACAAACTGTGGTCCATTTATACATGAAATAGTACTGAGCAATACACAGGGAAACTCTACTGATACATAATAGATGAATCTCATAGGCATTCTGTGAGCAAAAGAAATCAATCACAAAACAGTACAAATTGTACAATTCTATTTATATGTAGTTCCATAAAAGACAAAACTAACTGCAGTGGGAAAAAATATTCAGAAACGTGGTTGGTTCTTGGGGTATTGACTAAGGAGAGAATATTCTAGGATGAGAGAATATTATGCCTTTATAAAATGTAGGTTCATTAGTCAAAATATATCAAATGTATACTCACGATTTGTGCTTTTCACTACATGTAAATTCTATCTAAAAAAAAAATTGGAAAAATGCTGAACTCTAATTACTAGGCTTGCTTTTCTCAGAAACACAAGTTAGCAGTTCTGAAACGAATTTCCTTGAATTTTAGGCCTGATCAAATGAATAAATGGATTGAGGGAAACGGGAGCCAGGTTTCCTACTGTCAGATAAATAAATTTAAAACATGGGAAGGGGAAAGATTGGAATGTTCTCTGAGGTTATGAATTGGAATTGGAGATATAAGTATGAACTCATGTTTTTTAATACATTAATAGATAAATATGTTTACTACCCCTGTCCATTGAGAGTACCTAGAAGCAATAATATCCATGTAGCAGTGAGCACATTTAGCACTTAGATCTTGGTTTCCAAATATCATTCCCCACCAAAAAGAACCAGGACTCCCCGGAGAAAAGTCTGGATTCTAGAACTGGGGCATGGAAACTCCAAGATGAGCCTGCAATATATATGGCACCAGAAACTAAAGAGATGCTTAACAAGAAGTGGGGAAAATTCAAAAGAACTCAGAATCGGCTTGAAGGCACTTCTGCTAGCCAGTGGGACAACTGGAGCATCAATGATAATGATGCTTTATATTTCAGTGAGTAAAATAAGATTCCATGAGATTATATCATTATAAATACACACACACAAAAGTAGAGAAGAGGGGAAAGCTTTTCCTTATATTTAAATGCCAACAAATAAATATAGAAAAAATAATGGAATTAGAAAATCATCAGCAGATGCTAAAACTAGTTTGACAAGGGTAAAAGTTTGATGAGAAACAGAACATTTACAGTCTCACGTATTCCCACACAAATTATCTGTTATTTACAAAGAGGGAAATGGAAACTTACGGTAAGAAAATTTAGCAGACACCACCTGTTCCATTTTTATATCTACATGGCAAATTACCCCAAAACTCAGCACCATTAAACAACCATTCATTATACTCACGGATTCTGAAAGTCTGGAATATGGACACGAACATCAGGGATGGCTTATCTTTACTCTATGATGGTGGGTGCCTTGGTTAGAAAACCCAAACACTTTTAAAAGTTAGTATCTTTCACTTTGTAATTAATTAATAACTTATAGGGTGATAGCTTTAGATCATGAATATCCTTTTTTTTTTTTTTTGGCTAATACTGGGGATTGAACCCAGGGCCTCACAGATGCCAGGCAAATATTCTACCACTGAGCTACATCCCCAGCCCTCTAACTCTTGATCGTGCTTTTTTATCCACTAATTTTAGTGTTCAGTGATGATTTTCCCCACAACAAATGCTCCTTTAATGATTTAGTAAACTCCTTTTTTTTTTTTTTCTTTTTTGTGTTACTGGGGATTGAATTTAGGGGCACTTTACCATTGAGTTACACATCCAGCCTCCATTTTTCTTTTCTTTTTTTTTTTTTTTAAGTTTGAAACAGGGTCTCACTAAATTGCTGAGGCTGTCCTCCAACTTAGAAACTGGCCTCCCGTCTCAGCCTCCTGAGTTGCGGGATTACAAGTGCGTGTGACCTCACCCAGATCCAACTTTTCTTCACATGATGATCCAGTCATTTCAACACCATTAAATGAATAGCCTACTTTTTCTCTTCAAATTCATTTTTTTTAATCGTATGCTAACTTCCATTATGTATTTGACTTGACTTTCTAGTCTGTGTCATTGATCTAGTCAGGTGTTTGTACCATGTCGTGTTATTTGCTATAATGTGTTTCAAAACCTGGTTGTATTAGTCCCTCCTGTTACTCTATATTTTTTTCTTTCACAATTTTTTTCTTTCCAAGAACATGCTTATTTGTTTGTCCATGTGAATCTTAAATTCAGTTTATATGATTAAAAGCGTCTAGATTCACTTAGGGAGATTTGACATCTTTGCAATATTGAGTCCTCTCAAGAATGGGAGCTCATGTAGATACGTGATCCTTATTGCTTTCCAAACATCTAACCTGAGCCTTCTCCTTGTTCAGTACCCAGCACTGGATGTTTTATGAAGACGAGTCCAGTTTGTGCTTGCCTGAGCTTGTAAACACTCACATCTTCAACTGTTACCTTGATGTTAATGAACCCACAATATATAATTACAACTTTTATCTTTTATATATTAATAAATTCAAGCACTGTTTTTCTAAAAAAAATAGAATGGAAGATCAAACATAGGAGATCTTTCTGTTGTTTAAGGCTTCTTTTGTGTAACTTAAAATAGCATTTTATTTTATTTTATTTTTAATTTTTTATTGTGGGTTGTTCAAAACATTACAAATTTCTTGACATATCATATTCCACACTTTGATTCAAGTGGGTTATGAACTCCCACCTTCACCCCATACACAGATTGCAGAATCACATCAGTTACACATCCATTGATTTACATATTGCCATACTAGTGTCTGTTGTGCTCCGCTGCCTTTCCCATCCTCCACCTTCTCCCCTCCCCACCGCATCTTCAACAAATGGTGCTGGGAAAACTGGAAATCCATATGCAACAAAATGAAACTGAATCCCTTTCTCTCGCCATGCACAAAAGTGAATTCAAAATGGATCAAGGAGCTTGATATCAAATCAGAGACACGCCGTCTGATAGAAGAAAAAGTTGGCTACGATCTACATTCGGTGGGGTCGGGCTCCAAATTCCTCAATAGGACACCCATAGCACAAAAGTTAATAACTAGAATCAACAAATGGGACTTACTCAAACTAAAAAGTTTTTTCTCAGCAAAAGAAACAATAAGAGAGGTAAATAGGGAGCCTACACCCTGGGAACAAATCTTTACTCCTCACACTTCAGATAGAGCCCTAATATCCAGAGTATACAAAGAACTCAAAAAATTAGACAATAAGAGAACAAACAACCCAATCAACAAATGGGCCAAGGACCTGAACAGACACTTCTCAGAGGAGGACATACAGTCAATCAACAAGTACATGAAAAAATGCTCAACATCTCTAGCTGTCAGAGAAATGCAAATCAAAACCACCCTAAGATACCATCTCACTCCAGTAAGATTGGCAGCCATTATGAAGTCAAACAACAACAAGTGCTGGCGAGGATGTGGGGAAAAGGGTACACTTGTACATTGCTGGTGGGACTGCAGATTGGTGCAGCCAATTTGGAAAGCAGTATGGAGATTTCTTGGAAAGCTGGGAATGGAGCCACCATTTGACCCAGCTATTCCCCTTCTTGGTCTATTCCCTAAAGACCTAAAAATAGCATTTTAAATGTGTTTTTCACATGAATTGATGACAATCTAGTCTTTCCCTGTCCCATAAGATCCAGCCCCTATTTGTTACCATTTCTAGACATGTTTTTCTCAATAATGCAACAGGGATGTGGAGTTTTAGAATAGCTATAGTAAAGTTCCATAAAAATATTTTAACATGTTATTTTCCTTCTTTTTATTACCCGATATCCTGAACATGTTCAATTTTGAAGTAGGAGAACAATTCCTCTTGTTATCCTGAGAAACTCCATACTGTTCCCCAGAGCATCTGGGCCACTGCAGACAAAATTACTGGGAGTATTTTATCTGCTTTGTTATAATTACAAGTGGATTTTTTCCTCCCATAATATCTTCTACCTGACTGCCGTTTGTATGTAGTTAAATGGGTTCATAGATTCATCACTTACTGGGAGGAAGAGGATTTGATTCTTTCTTGTGTCCATCACCAATCCACAATGGTAGGAAATGAATCTAGTGCTGTGTACCAAAAGTGACTTCAGGAAATTTTGTCTTTTTTTTTTTCCTGATGAAATGAAATACAACACTCTACAAACTTGCTTTTAGACTGTGTGTATAACTAACTATTTAATAAGTAAATCCTTAAAAAAAAAACCAAATACTTCATCTTGTACTAACTGTAACAACCCTGTTAATATAAGTGAGGAGACAGTGAAAAGAAGGCGTCTAGGGGTGAAATATAAAATACTTCAACTGTTACCTTGATGTTAATGAACCCACTACTTGGCCTAACCACACATCCACCTGTGGTATGGCTTCTCCATAACTGCACTGCCATTAAAACAAAAACAAAACAAAACAAAAAAACAGTTACTGCATAAAGTTCCCACAACTTTTCAGTTTAGTTCAAACTCTGGGTCCAGGCAGGCAACATAAATGGATGAAACTGACCCGGGGGTAATGAAATAGAGAAAGGTTGGCACTGTGGCAAACTGGAGAACTTTGTGTCTCTCAGGACCAGTCACCCGCTTCCATTTGGTAATTAAAATTTATTTTGCTGAATTCAAGAAGCCAGAAATCCAGATATAATTTTTTAAATCGCCATTTTAAAATACTGGTTCAAATTTTAGAATGAAAAAGTCCTTTGCAGGCCAAATGTAACCCAGGCCCTCAGGTCAACCAGCACAAATCCTCCCTGCTCTGACCCTTACTCCTGGGCACTTCTGTGCTGAATGGCAGGCCCCAGCAGCCCACAGTACTGAGAAGTATTCCTCACTGTGCTGTGGTCAAATCCAGCCTAGGCCAGCACTAGGCTATTGATTGAATGATCTGCCCAGTGTAGTGGGATACTAATAGCCTACTTTGCACCAAAGACAGAAGTGGAAAAGTATTGAATTTTAACCTACTTTAATTATGGTCATGCCCAGCTATAGAACATCACTGGTTCCATGATATAGTCCTCCTGCTGAAGCAGAGGGCAGGGTGGGGGTGATCTCCTGGTCCCAGATATCGAGTTGCTTTCCTGACAGCATGGCAGCTGACGTGCAGCTTAGACTCCATAGGAGAGAGAGGAGCATTCTTTTCCAAACACAGCATGCTTAGATGGGTCCTTCCATGACTGTCTCATTTGTTGAAAGAATCCTCCATAGCCATAAGCTTTTAAAAATTAACTTTCTTTTCTTTTTAAATTTTTTTCTTTTTAGATATACATGATAGTAGAGTGTATTTTGACATATTATACATACATGGAGTATAACTTATTCTAATGTGGATCCCAATCTTGTGCTAACTTTCTTTTCAAAGGTAGCATCTTTTTATAAGAGATCTATTGACTCACAACATTTGTACGGTGATTTGTCATTTTTTGAGTGTCTCTTATCCTCTTTTTATCCCATCTTAAAACAACTATGTGTGGGAAGTGTTATGCAAATCCTGTTTTACAGATGAGAAGTCTAAGATCAGGGGGCTCCAAGGCTTACCCATGGTGCCACAGGGGGAGGCAGAAAA
Organism: Marmota monax; assembly: GCF_021218885.2. Classification (NCBI taxonomy): domain Eukaryota; kingdom Metazoa; phylum Chordata; class Mammalia; order Rodentia; family Sciuridae; genus Marmota; species Marmota monax. Next base: position 52,216,573 of record NW_026693777.1, on the reverse strand, counting down.
AACTGTGACTCCACAAGGCCACCCAAGTTAGAGTGGGCCATTGCCCATGGAATGGCCATTTGACACTGGGTGACTACTGCTATCTGGATTGCACTGGGGGAAAAAAACAATAAGATGGTACGCTTCTGTCCATGCAGCTTAAAAAAGCTTCTCTACCCATCTACAAACAGTTGATAAACTAACCTGCAGATCAGGGCTTTACGCCTGTTTTGTGTGAAAATCCATGTAGGTGAATTGAGACAAACAGAACAGTTTCCTTCAAATCTCAGGAAAAGGCAGAAACAAACTGCACACTACTATGGTAGAGAAGCTGAGACAGACAGACAGACAGAACTCTGTCAGGGACTGTTGCTAGAACTCCTTGAGATGGTTCCTAAAGGAAAGGTCAGGTTAGAGAAGAAAGGTAATTAGATCCTTTGTATATTTATTCTAAATGTTTTTTTTTCACTCATTAGAGATATCTTTGTAAGATTTCCACTGTTTTCTATAATGAGACTTTTTGTTTTGTGTTTTTAACAAAGAAGAAACTATTTTTATAGAGGTGAAATATTGTGTTCATTTTTATGCAGGCTTTCTGCAAGGGAGGCAAGTAAATCTTTGTCACCACCTAGTGGGCATTGCTACAGAGAAATCGGCAGGGAAGGCTTCAGGCGGGTGCCAGGGGTCCCCTCCCTACCTCATCACAACAATCACAGGCATGTGACAGCCGCTGACAGGTCAAAGCAGTCTTGGTAGGCTATCCCAAAATTAGGTGTCATTTCTGATGAGAAGCATATCACATTTAAAAATCTTTAAAAATTTTGGAAGGTTGAAGCAGGAGAGTCACAAGTTCAAAGCCAGCCTCAAAAACTTAGTGAGGCCCTAAGCAACTCAGTGAGACCCTAAGCAACTCAGTGAGACCCTGTCTGTAAATTTAAAAAAAAAAAAAAAAAGCAGGGGAAGGGTCTAGAGATGTGGCTCAGTGGTTAAATGCCCCTGGGTTGGATCCCTGGTACAGAAAAAATATCTTAAAAATTTGTGTTTAGCATTTGTCCCTAGAATGAAACATGACAAATTGGACACAAGCTCTCACATGCTCTTCTGATCTCCATTTTTCTCTTAGCCATGGTGCTCCCTTGTTGACGTCAATATTCATATGCAATATATTGACCCTTTGAGCTGACCATACTCCAGGTCTAGACCTGAAATCCTTGCTTCTCTGCCCTTCAGACCTTGCTTTCAGCTGTGACGCGTTGCCATATTTCTCCAGCTACTGCAGACTGTCATCCAGACCTGTCATTCCCACTTTTAAAATGGTTTTCAACCCTTTCCTCCTACTGACCCACCCACATCTTGGCCTGTATTCCCTGAATTCTGGATTTATTCCATTAGTCAATACATGTTAACTGGGCACTCACTGCTAGAATGTGCAGTTACAGCTCTGAACACAGACTAGAGATGAGAACCGTGTTCTTTGTGGAACTGGGAGAGGGCGTATTTACACAGGCTTTAAATGGACAGCTCAGATAGAGGAAAAGGAGCAGCTTTCTTGCTGGACTTGGGCAGAATAAGCTCTTTCCAGCTCAATGCACCATGCCTCCTCTTCACTCCTTGACTCAAAAGACTTCAGAGTTCTCTCTTGAGTCCATTCAGATCACAGAGTGTATATTGCCCTGTGCTCAGTGCTGCAGACAGGGATGGGATTCTATTCTTGGCCTTAATGAGATTGGCATGAGGAGGAGGGACTAGCAGACCTGTGAGTGTGGAGAGAGCTGCCCACAGCTGGGGCATTAGGTACCCTGGGGTTCCAGAGAAGGGTGACCACTTCTGCTGGGCAGCAGGAAGAGGCTGTTCAGGGCAGCATACCAAGGGAAGCTGATGTTCACACTAGACCCTAAAAGATGAGTAGAAGTCTATTAGCAGAAGGAGGGGGAAGGTGAGGCAGAGAGTGTTCTGGTGGGGAGAAATAAGAATGAAAGAGTTAGGAGTCAGAGGAAGCAGTCCTTCTGCATGGCCAGAGAGGAGGTACACAGCTAGTGAGACAGTGAACCAGATTCTGACCACATCACTGAATGGGGTGTCCGAATGTCCATCCCTACCACATGAGTTTATCACCTCTGAGGTCTCCTGAGGCAATAAAAACTAATAGTAAGTTCTCAAATGAATGAAATATCATATAGCCACTTTGACCCTATTTCACTTGCCAGATTGTAGATATAGTTAGGATTGCCTGGGGCCCAGAGAGATTGTCTTCTCAGTCTCTGGAAGAAAGCTTCATGTCTACATTCACAAGTCACAGTCTGGATCAAATAGTGTGAGCTGTAGAACTGAGGCCTAGTTTCCCCCAGTTGCTACAGTGTTGGCAGCTGATCGCTCAGATGAGTTTTCATCTTAATGTCTTTCCAGTTGCTCTCTTCTGAAGAGCACTACCTCATCTAAAGTTATGACCACCTTCTGTAGATAATCCATATCCCCTGACTGGTAGATGCAGGGGACAAAGCCTTCATACAGAACAGCCCACGGGACCACTTCAACTCCAGAGTCCCTGATGGGACTGGCTGAGGTCTTTGTCATCTCTGTATCACAGCTCAAAGTCTCCCTCTTCCCAGGCCTCCTTCCCTTACTCGGCTGTGGGTGTTGATCCCAAGAGCACACCATGGTCAACCTTCCACACACAGATGTGTCTCAGTGTCTGCTTTCCAGGAAACTGATCTTCAGCAGATAGCTTAGGGGGCCTGGTTCCCATTCAAATAAGATCTGATGATATGCACATCATTTAAGATAGACTGCCAATCAGAAGGAAGATGGCCAGCCACGGAAGCCCCATAGATGTTTTCGGGGAGTGTTCACCAAGGCACTGTCCTGGGAGAAGGAGTATGGTCAGGGACTCACACGTTCCACTCTACCAGCAGGGCTCTTCCTTCTTGGGGAGACAGCAGTATAGGGGTCCTGGGTCTGGAGCCAGTAATCGAACCCATATTCTGTAAGTAACTTGCCTCTCTGCCCTTCTCAAGAGACATTTTTATTCTCATCTGGCCTTTCTGCATACCTGATATTCAGAGAGAAATGCCCTAGATGTGCAGTTCATCTCACAACGATAATTTCTTGTTTTCAATCAGCACATTGACATTTAGTCTCTGAGTTGGTCTCTTGAAAATTCTGTTAATGGGAGTGAACTGATGTGTGCTAAGACTGTGAAAACATATGTCCAAGCCCATAAGGCAGAGTTTCAGAACTTAGATGATGGTCAACTCATCATGGCTATACCTTCTGGGGGTCACCTGGTAGAGAGATTCCTTCTTATGGTATCTCGACTTCAACTCTCAGCCTCTTTAAACTTGCCTCAGAGGGAACCAAATAGCAGGTAATTCTGCTTCCCTTAATTGGGCCCCTGCTCAATTCAACTCAATAGGAAGCAGATTTCTCTTTGCCCAGAGGTCAGGGAAGATGACTTGCTTCAGGATTGGAAGAGCTTTTTCACAAGCCAAGGCAACAAAAGAATTGCAAACACACCCACTGGGACAAGGTGAGCAAAGCCCCACTGTCAGTCCACTTGAGAAAGAATTTCCATAAACAATCCCCTAGGAATAAAGGTGATGGTGTTGCCAGTAACTACTTTCTGACTCCACTTTAAAACCTCAACTGTCAATGGGTACAGAGCTACAGAGAGACTGGAGCACAGCAGCATGACTACCTAACTATAATGTACTGCACATTTCCAAAAGTTGGAAGAAAGGATTTTGAAAGCTTTCATTTATCATTAGAAAATGATAAATGTTTGAGGAGTCAAATATATGCTTAACCTTATTTAAATGTTACAATGTGTTTAGGGGCCTGTTTGAACTTCCTCAAGGCCGAGTGCAATGAGAACCCAAGAGACCCCTTTAATAGGAGCACCTGAACTTTACTACTTTATTAGCCTCCCCCTGCTTGACCCCAGGATCTTGGCAACTCTTCAAGGTTCCTTCTCACACCACCTGATCTAGATCCATCCTGAACAAATGAAGAAGCTAAGGCCCGCAGAAGGGAAGTGATTTGTCCCAGCTTCTCAGTTGGTAGGAGGCTGCCCTGTTTCCTTGGAATCGGCTCTGCCTAGCTTCTGCTAATCAGAACTGTATCACATAAATTTGTCTATCTCTTGTCTGCTTTTTATTTCTACTATAAAGCTGGCTCTACACAACATAAAAAAAGAAAATATGTGCCCTTTAGACATAAAACAAGGCCAGCACATCTGAAGACAAGATCCTCTGTCATTCCAAATTCTCTAACCACTGTTGCTGATTCCTTCTTTTTAGGGAAACAGACCAGGTCACCCAGGAAACCTCTCCAGCACCGCCCTCCAGCTGCTCACACATGTTACATGGCACTCCAGTGTGTGATTGGCACCTGCTTTGGGTCACCCAAGGGATGGCACCGAGGGGCTCGTATGCCATGTTGTCATTACTAGAAGGACAGTGGAGAAAAACAGAGCAACCCTCCTGTTTTAGTCAGCTTTGTGTTTCTGTGACCAAAAGACTCAACGATTTTCAGAGGAGGAAAAGTTTCTTTGGCACTTCTCTCTGAAGCCAGGGTAGGCCCAGATGCTCAGAGTTCTCAGTATATAGACAGCGGACTCAATGGCTCTGTGTCCAAGGTAAGGCACATTGTGGCAGAAGAATGTGGAGAAAGAAAGCAGCTCAGGGTATGGCAATCAGGAAGCAGAGAGAGAGAGACAACTGTGTCACCAGAGACAAAATATAAATCCCAAAGGCATGTCCCCAGTAACCTATCTCCTCCAGCCACATCCTCTCTGCCTAAGTTCCCATCCAATTAATTCATATCAGTGGATAAATCCTTTGATCAGGTTAAAGTTCTCATAACCCAATCATTTTACCTCCCAATATTCTTACATTGTCTCACACATGAGTTTTGGGGGACATTTCATAACACTAAACCATAACACTTTGTATTTTACAGATGAGAGTCCTGACGTCCAGAGGTCTGTGTGGAGTTGTGAAAAGAACTAAGATCTTTTGGTAGAAAAGAACTAAGATCTCCCAGCTCCCCCAAATGCCAATCTTCGTTTCAGAAATGATGTGACCATATTCCTGGAAGTTCTTCCTTCTCTACCACATGGGGAGTGGGGAGAGAAGAAAGATAGAATGGTATGAAGGAAGGAAATTTCAAGCCAGACAGAGCTGGCCAGTTCCACTGCTTCTCCTGTCCCAGGAGGCCCAGCTGGACAATGCTCAGATCTGTATTGCATCACTTCTCATGGATGGTGTTAGGTGATACATTCAAGCATTCAATTGTGTCTCCCACTACACACAGAGCTGAAGAATTTGGGGAGAAAAAATTTACATGTATGCAGGTGGGATTCCAACTCATAGGGCAAACTAGAAGTTAGTGTTGGGAGTTGGGGGACAGCATATCCTCATTTTGAAGCAGCAGAAGCCTGGGGGGTCACATCAGATACCTCCCCAAATGACCCAAAATCCTGGAGGGAAGAGAAAATCTTGTAAAAGTTGCTAGGACCCTGTGTTCAAACAAGCAGAGGCTAATAAGGTAGTGAAATCCAGATGTTCCTTTTAAAGGGTAGTCATGAGTCCCTTAGGCTGCTGAGGCCTGCAAATGCCCCCATGCTCTCTGCGTATGAGGAAGGCCAAAGAAGCATCTAAATACATTGTTTATGTGTTGTTGAGAAAGAATCAAGAGAGTACCTAGAAAGAGCAGTCTGTCCGGACAAACTTCTCTCTGGAGCCAGGGTAGGCCCAGATCCTGCATCCATAGTTACTGACTGGTGGTCAAGCACTGCAGGATTCTTTCTCTCAGTGGAGTCACTCTGGATGGATTAGCACCAGAGTCCTCTGTTATAGCTGTGGCTACCAATGCTACCAAGCTGTATCATGCACTGAACCCAGAGCCTACCAAGACCAACACAACATTGGGGTCAGACCAAGGCCCACACTGCTATGGGCTGTCTATTGCTGTGGCCCAGAGCTGCAAGTATTGCTAGCTAGAATGGAGGCCCAGTAGACTAGAGCTGTGCCCTCCACAGACACTGGAGCTGTTCCACAGGCAGGCCTAGGGATGAGGGCCATTAGGATCCATCCAGTGTTAGTTTTCACCAACCTAGCACTAAGTTCCACTTCAAAGTCTTATGCTCACTAGCCTGTCCTACCCATGCAAGTGGGGTCTTGCACATGCTGTGCTGCCCAAGGTAGGGGTAGTGTTGATGAAGGCAGTATATAGGCCTCTGAAGCAGACTCTAAGCTGGGCCATGCCTGAATCATACAGCTACAAGAACCTACAGTCTCAGAGGTGCACTAAGTCCCATGCTGCTGGTGGTATTGCAGGCCAAAACACAAGTCTACCCCACTGGGGCACAGGCCTTCGCCTGGTGCTGGAACAGTTCTAGAGCCCCATCTGCAAGCACTGGTCTGGCGCTACCTGTGCTATCAAGGCTGGGAAATGGGTGGTGGAGACAGTCCCTCCACCATGAACGCTGATCCTAAGCTAGGTTGCATCTGAGTCTCATAGTCACAGGGGCCTGCATAGTCTCAGGAGATTGGTGGGTGTGCCCCATGCCTGCTCCAAGACTGGAAATGAAGTCAGTCAAACTTGAGTCTCCACCTGATGCCAGGGTTGGTCTAGAGGATCTGTGAGCTCTGACCTGTGTATTGACCCTTCAGTTTCTATTGGGTGCTGATTCTCACCAAAGAGGCCCTAGAACAGGGCTCCAAGACATAGAACTGTGCTAACTTTTGTGTCCTGCTCCCCATAAGATGGATTTCTGCTCTCCAATCTGCCACACAGATTGGAAGAGGGATGGTGTAGGCAGTCTCTGCCCCCTGGTTAATGCAGTTCTAGGGACCTAGTTATGGGTGTTAGTCTGGGGTAGGTGTCATGGGGCTCTGCCCAGGGCTGGGTTTCCCCTCAGCAGGCCTGGTACCGGACTTTGAATCTAAGGTCTGGACTTAATTCTCTTTCCCTACTGTAAAAGGGAGGCTCCTCTCTTTGTGCTGGGCTGATTGGGGGAGGGGTGCTTCTACAGTTATTCCTGCCTTCTTCTGTACATCTTGTTATACTAAAAGCAGACACTCTGGTCTCCTACCTGACTTCCTTGGCTCTTTGTGAAGGTACTTTGGTGAATGAATTGCTGTTTAATTTGATGAGTTTGGAAAGAACTGGTCACTGGAGGATCTTAGCTGCCATCTTGCTCTGTCCTTCCAAAGAGGCCTCTAAGAGTGGGGGGTCACAGATATTCTACTTCAAAGAATCAGCAGTTATCACTGCCACTGAAGTCCTTCCTAACTGTCCTTCTGACACCTATCAGGCTTTCCTGAGTGTGGGCTGTCACCTCCTCTACCCACCTCACCCAACCATGGTGCCTTTTAGCACTGAGGCCCACCTGTCCATGATTCCATTACAGAGGACTCCCTTCCCAGACAGTCAGAAGCCCCAGAGCAGCTTCTAAACAGCTGCTTCCCAGGCACTTTTTCCCAGAACACTCACCTTTTTGCTCCTCTCCTCACCCAACTATTCCCAGACCTGCCTCAGCCTCCCCTTTGTCCCAGACACACTGGTGGCATTTCCCTGCAATGACGACAAAAAGCACTATGATTTGAGAGAATATATACTCCAAGTAGATCCCTAATTGGTGTACTTTTGTGACCTTGTTGGACCTTTACAAATCAGAACATTTGGAGATGGGAATGTTCCTTCAGAGATAACTGGAAACTTGGGAGGTCTGAATTCAGAATGGATCAGAAGGGCAGAGTAATCAGAGCAGGAGATGAAGCCAGACAGACAGACCTGCCTTCCAATCCTGGTGCTGCCACTTACCCATTTGGTCTCTTACATAGGTAACTATGCCTCTCTAAGCCTCAGTCTCTTCATCTGTAAAATGACTACAAAAGCAAATTCTTCTATGGAGGAGCGAAAAAGAGGGTGCAAGTAAAGAGCTCAACACAGTGCCTGACACATAGGGAGCCCTCAGTGAGCACACAAAACAGCGGCTGTTCTCTGGATGATCCCGTATTCTCCTTGTCTAGTCCCTCACTGTACCTGACCTGCAAGGCTACATGACTTCTCCTGCCTCCCTCCAAACTTAATTATCATTTCTCTTGGCCATCTTGGCTGCCACAATAGGATACAGCTTCCCCTGCTTGTGTGAGGGTATATGTTTCAAGAGCCCCAGTGGATGCCTGAAACTGCAGCTAGTACTAAGCCCTATATATAGTATGATTTTTCCCTATATATACCCACACAAATGGAATGCCTTTTTCATCTTAACTAAACACATTCATGCACTATGGCTATAACTTTTGCAGTTTGAGATGTGACAGTGAAATTAGCACAAATTACTTTTTCCTTCTTCATAATTTCGTAGAAGCATCATTCTTACCGTAGATCTTAGCAACCTTGTCATACATTTTTTTTTTCTTTCCTTATTGAGAACATTCACCTTTTCACTTAAAGGAAACATTTTGCAGCTTCTCTTTGGCATACCCAAATTACCAGCATTACAACTCTTGTGCTTTGGGGGCTTGAACACAAATACTGAAATACAGTGGTAGTTAATCTAGTAATCAAAATGGGGTAGCTTATACAGTATGAATATGCTGGACAGAGATGACTCACATCCCCGCAGGATGGAGTGGGGTGACATCATGGTACTCAGCGTGGTACACAACCTAACATCTTAAATTGTTCATTTCTGAAATTTTTTTTTAAAGAGAGAGAGAGAGAATTTTTTTAATATTTATTTTTTAGTTTTCGGTGGACACAACATCTTTATTTTATTTTTATGTGGTGCTGAGGATCGAACCCAGCACCCTGCGTATGCCAGGCAAGCGCGCTACCACTTGAGCCATATCCCCAGCCCATTTCTGGAATTTTTCATTTAATATTTTTGGATTGCAATTAACCTCAAGTAACAGAAACTTTGGAAAGCAAAACTGTGGCTAAGCGAGGCTACTGCACCGTAGACTGGGTGGCTTAAGCAATAGAAATGTATTTCTTCAAAGCTCTGGAGGCTGCAAGTCCTGGGATTAGGGTGCCTGGCATGGTCAGGATCTGGTGGGCACTTCCTTTCTGGACAGCAGAAGACCACTTTCTCACTGTGGAAGAAGACAAAGCTCTCTCATAAAGCCAATGATCCCATCGTGGGGGCCCTACCCTTATGACCTCATCTAATCCTAATTACCTCCCCAAGACCTCACCTCCAAAGACCATACTGGGGCTTACCATACGAATAAGGTTGGGGACACTTGATTGGATCATGTTGCTATAGAAAACCTCAGTGTCTCCCTAATGTCCATGGAAAATGTCCACACTTAGCATAATATCCAGCCCTGCCTGTGCAAAGTGCCCCTGCTCCCTTTGCAGCTCATCTCTTCCTGGGCTCTTCTCCCTGTATACTTCCTTCCCTACAGCCCTCATTCCTTCTGATTCTCCTCCACCACACATTTTTTATTGGTGCATTGTAGTTGTATATAATGGTGGGATTCTGACTCTCCTTTTAAAAGCTCCTCGGTACCCAGAACTGTCCTCTCCTCTCTCAGGGACTCTCCTTTGGGAACTTCTTCACTCCATTTGAAAGAACCTATCACATCTCTGTGGTCCTTCTGCACTAGCCTGGACCTCCCTCTGTAGCAGGCCTCAGACCTGCCTCTGAGACTGTGAACTTCATGGAACAGAAACTGTACCTGGTCATCTCTGCATACCTCAGTGCACGATACAACATTGGATGATTGTGGCTGGGTCATTGAGATGAAATAATTAGGGAATTGTTTAATATCCCACATGTGTCTTGCTGCAGTCCGGCTGCAGCAAAATAACTGGGGGGTGTACATTGATACAGCAGGAGTGGGAGCCGTTTATTGTAGGACAACAGAGGTATTCATACATTCCACATAGCTTATCTTAATTAACATAAACTCGATACAGCAGTCAACCAATAAGGAATCTCCACACTTAATGGCTCGCTGGCGTTACTTCACAAACCACTCCCTCTGGCAAAATGCCAGGCGCCATCCTGACTTGTTTACAGACCCTAACATTTCTCTGGCAAAATGCCAGGCACCATCCTGGCTTGTTTACAGACTCTAACATGTCTGAGTCTCTACCTTCTACATTTCAGACCCAACGTTCTTGACAAACTGAAAGGAAGGGAAGATCCTCAGAGGCACACATTCCTGCAGTGAGACCAGGATTTTAGGAGTAACCAGTAGCCAGGGGTTAACTCCACCCAGCACACACACTGCAGCGCCTTCACTGGTTTCCATGAGAAATCAATCCTGCCAAGTATTTTGCTCTCGTTGCAGTTTTAATAATGGTTTATGGGGTCACAGGGAGAGGCCACACCACACACCTCACACACTTCCCTGGGAAAATCCGTCCCCCCAGGCCTGCCACCTGCAGCTCTTCCTCAGCCATTCTGAGCTGTTTGCTTGTCTCTACTTTCCCCCCGGGGCTTGGCAATTCCCAGCTGCACTGTCCTGAATAATCCCTCTTTCCCAGAAACTCCTGCCTCCAAACCTGGGTACCAAAACCATCACTCTTCCTGCAGTGCAAAGTCCTTTCCAGTTATAGAAACACCCATAGGAGATCCCAGCAGAGGATGCTGAGGGCATTTAAACACAGCCACTGCAAAGATGAGCAGCACACAGTTCTGGAGAGCTGTCACTGCAGGGAAGAGAGGAAGGCCGTGGTGGAGCTTTGATTTGTCCATACTGTTTAATTCCTTTCTTTTTTTTCCTTTTTCTTTTCTTTTTTTTTTTTTTTGATAACCCATTTGCTGTATTTATTTTTATTTTTTATTTTTTTACGTAATTTTTTTTATTTTTACGTGACAGCAGAATGCATTACAATTCTTATTACATATATAGAGCACAATTTCAATGAGTTTTTTTTTTAAAGAGAGAGTGAGAGTGAGAGAGAGAGAGAGAATTTTAATATTTATTTTTTAGTTTTTGGCGGACACAACATCTTTGGTTGTGGTGCTGAGGATCGAACCCGGGCCACATGCATGCCAGGCGAGCGCGCTACCCAGCCCCTTCAATGAGTTTTAAAGCCAGTGTGGCAAGTGAGAAGGAATTACAGGGTTGGCTACAAGTGTGAGTGTATTTTATGATTAAAATTTTATTTTTTTTTTAAAAAAGCACTTGGAGACATAAAACATCTTCAGGTTCATTCTGTCAACCTGCTCCCCTAAGCAGACCTTTGCGTGAGAGGAGGACCTCTACTCTTCTCTTCCCTGGCACACCCTTGGCCATGCTCCTGTTGGACTCTAGGCAGTGGCTCATCTATTCCTTGCCTCTGGAGGCCAAATATCTCCTTCCAAGACCAGCCTGGTCCCAAAGGGGCCCCAGCTTCTTCTTCCCCAATCCCTCACATTCTTCCTCATAGGGGGCACTCAAGCTTCTTTGTGCTGTCAGGCTATAAAGCCACAGAATAAAAATAACCAACAAAGGAATTTCTACGGCAGTCACAAACATATCTTCAAAACTAGAAGGAAGAATCACCCCTGAGGCTCCTGGAATCCAACGTGGGCCCACTCTGCTCTGCCACAGCAATTTTACTTGGACTTCTGGGTTTTGCCTCACTAACCTTTTAATAATCCTGGCTGGCACACCTGGATCTCAGCCCCACCTGGGAAGTGAAACTAGGAGGACAAGAATGAAGGAGAGGAGGAGCCACTGGGGGCACCAGCCCCTGGAAGGCCAGTCTGGCCACATCTTCCTGGGGAACTCCTGATGGATCTTACTGTTTGGTGAGGGAAGCCCCTTTTGAGAGCAAGTCCCCAACCAGAGGGGTTTTCCAACTCTGTTCTACAAGCTCTGCTCTTCACAATCCTCCTCTGTCTCCTGATGCTTCTTCCTCTCTTTTTATGAATTGAGATGATAAACTTTCCTCATTTTCTTGGCACCAAAAAGATCTATAGTCACATCATGGAGAGAAGGGTTTCTATTTTACAATAATAACATCCTTTTAAACCTTTAAGTGAAGAATAACTGACAGAGAAGTTTATATAATCACGCATCACATGATAAGGTTTCTGTTAAAGATGGACTGAATATTGGACAGTAATTCCATAAGATTATAATGAAGCAGAAAAATTCCTATCACCTAGTGATATAGTAGTGAGACCCATGATTATGTGTTTGTGATACAGCTGAGATAAACAAAACTACCGCCCTGCCTGCAGGAGAAGAGTATAGCACATACAATTATGTACAGTACCCAATACTCGATAATGGTAATAAACAACAGCGATACTGATTTACATATTTACTAGACTTTTTAATCATTGTTGTAGAATGTACCCCTTCTACTTATTAAAAATATATTTACTGTGAAACAGTGTGATATTACTGTGGCAGCAGTTTCATACATACATCTTGTACATATTGTGTCTCACGATTGCACCAAGAGGCTACAGAGTGATTGATCTATACCATCCTGAATTGTCTAAGTACACTTTGTGATGTTTGCACAATGCTGAAATTAGCTAATGATACATTTCCAGAATACTTCCCTGCATTTAAGCAATGCTTGAATGCATATCACACACATTCAGCTCAATGAAGTTTCACAGAAGTGAATACACAGGTGAAATGAGCACGTGGTCAAGAAATAGAATATGAGTAACTCCCAGAAGGCCTGCTGTGGTCCCTTTCAAGGTGAGCCCTGTCCTGACTTCTAACAGCACAAGTTAGTCCTGTTCTGAACTGCACTCAAATGGAGTCACACAGTATGAATTCTTTGTAGCTTCTTTTCTGCTCAAAATAATGCTTCTGAGTCACCCAGACTGTTTCAGAGTGTCACCCATAGTATTCTATTGTGAAACAGGGTACCTTTTGCTTCTCCACCCTCCTGATAATGAACATTTTAGTGTTAGTTTGGGCAATTACAAATGGTGCTGTTTTGCAGGAAACTTTTTTTTTTATGGTGCTGGGGCTCAAGCTAGGGCCTTATGCATGCAAAGCCCAAGTGCTACTGACCTGAATCCCCAGCCCCAGGAAAGACTTTGTAAAGGCTCTGTCTATGTCCCTACAAAACTCTTTCTCCCATGAAATGGGCTGGGGTGGGGGGTGGGGGACAATGACAGAGGACATCATGGAGGTTTGCAAAGCTTTCTGGGAAGGTCTGACCCATTTGGTGTCATTTGTAGAATCACACAAAGTCATCTTGTCACAATCCATCTCTTTCCTCATAAAAATTCCCAGTATGCCAAATTCACTCTTTTGGGATAATTATCTTGCCCACGGTCAGAGCTAATATTTGATGAAGGAAGGAACTGGACTGAGATCTGTCTGAGTATAGAACCCAAAGGTTCTTCCCACTTTTTCTCTTGTGTCCAGAGCTGTTTCCCAAAGGTCTAAAATGATCTACTTTGAAAATAGGAACAGGTAGCATCCACTAATACCCAGAGTAAATTCCTTTAGAAAAGGGAGTTCCAAGACTGTCAGTATTGATGTGATCAGTGATACTGCAGGTTATCGGTAATAAGTTGGCTTCCTCACATGTTGAAGTATAACATTAGAGAAGCACGCCAAGGCAAGCATATAAAGCAGGGTTTATTTAAAAAGGGGTAACATAGACTTCTCCCAGGAGGCAGAAGGGGGCCATAGCTGGCATCCTGGTATCCCAAGAATTTGAACGTGTTTTGCTTTTTTATATATTCTAGGCTTCCTTTGCTCTCCTGCTCTCTTCCCCTTATCTCTGTTCTTCCTGCATATCTGACTAAGCCCAGGAGATGCTCAGGTGGGATGGCCAAAAGGTGAGAAGCAGATGGGCTGGAGGGGCCAAGCAGAAAGGGGTGTAATTAATATCTCCCTGTAGGGACAATCCCTGGGACAGGCTACCTTAGCAACAGGTTGGAGCAGGGGTAGGTTATCTTGATAAGGGTGGAGGAATGGCTCTGAAGACATTAGCATTTCAGTCCCTCTCCAACTTAACCTACTTACTCAGATTGGCCTCCTTGATCCAACCTGACTCGATTTACCTATCTGTACTGACTGCCTGTCTAATTCTGGCTTCATTGGGAGAGCAGAAGAGAGAGAGAACTGGGGCCACAAGTGAAGGAGGTCTCTGGAAGCAAAGAAAAGGCAATGGAGGGCCCTGGCAAGGGTGGAGTGAGTGAGGAGAGCTGGTGGAAGGCACGTAGACTTGGATTTATGTGGTCACCTGCTTCCCAAACTCCCATCTACAGAATATCACTACAAGATCTGTTATATTCTAGTGACATGTGCACTGCTATTGACTCCATTTTTCTAAAAATAAATATATTTTGAAAGAAAACTTTATATCTCTACTCCAAATCCCTACCAGAATCATTTGCCATAAATAGAATGCAACTGTAGAAAATAAATACAATGAAAACAATAGCATGTTGTTAAATTCTAACTAAATAGTTGTCTGCCAAAAGATGCCAGCCCGGGGCCTATTTTCTCTCTGTTAGAGAGTTAGGGGGTGTGGAAAACATTACCACTGATAAATGTCTCCTTGATTCAATTGGAAAGATTAGGAAACAATTCAAAAGGGAAGAACTTTCTCACCCTGTGATTCAATTATTTTATGTTGGGTTGATGTGCCACCTAAAATGACCTCCAGGCCACCAACAGAACATGTGCCTAGGCAGAGATTCTCCTTAGAACATCAGGTTTTGTCTTCTATTTGTGAAAAGAACTCAAAGCTCCAGCCATGAAGAATACAAATTGTGGCTGAGAAGCAAATCTGGAGCACTTCTAGGGAAGGAACAGCCCTCAGGGGCCACAGGAAGTAGAGCCAGAGGAATCACAAACTTCCCCCATCTTGCCAATTAGCTTCCCCAGGATCTTTGGGGAAAGCTCTAAGAGCCATTTAAAGGTTAGAGACAGGAAAGGGAGCTCTAGCAAGTTCTGCTAAGAGTCTTTGGCTTCAGTTTTTCTCTACCACTTCATTCTTCCTCATCTCTGGGCAGAGCCTACCTACTAATATGTCTGCAACATGTGAGTAGGAAGCACTGAAGCAATTCCAAGGAAGATGGTTAATCTTGGGAAAAACAAAAACTAGAAGTCAGAAACAAACAGACTTAAAAAACTGACTCTCTAAAAATGAAAAACCTTCTTTCTGTAGAGCAAAAGCCACAATTAGATAACACTTGAAACAAGAAGCAGTTGGAGAATATTTACAACGTAAGTAATAATCCAGAAGTTAGTACCCCTATCATACAAAAAGAGCTTCTGCAAATCCATACAAAACCGACAGCTCAACAGAAAATGTGCAAAAGCTATGGATAAGAAAAACCAGAGGGAGAAATGCAAATGGTGAACGCATATATGAAAAGATGATCAGCCTCTCTAGTTAGCAGAAATTTAAATTAAAACAAGATGCTCTGTTAGATCTTTCATATTGGGAATATGTAAAGGCCTGATACTGTCCAATGTGGAAGAGTTTAAAGAAAAGAAAAATTTAGTACATGGTGCTTCATTTGAAAGTCTTTGAGAAACAATATGATCAAGTCTCTTAGCATTGCAAACATCTAATCCCTTTGACCCAGAGATTTACTTTTTGGAATCTATAGGAATACACACACAAATTCAAGATATTTGTACATCAACATTTGTTTCAACATTACTGATAATAGTATATGGCTAGAGAGATCTTAGTGTCTAGCAATAGAGAAACAGCCATATACGGTACATAGAATTCAAACTATACAATACTTTGCATTCTATCAAGAAATGTATGGGCTATGGATGGACATCGTTGAGTGAAAACAGCAGAACAATTATGGCATAAATTCACATTTGGAAGAGATTTCCAAAATGAGATTAAAGCATTGAGAATATGGTGAGCTAGAAACATTTTATTTAATAATCATTAATTACATGATTACTATTCAATGTTTTTACTTTGATTTTTGCACTAATCCAGCACTTTTATGCCTGCTGGCACATTATTTGAACATCTCTTTCAAACTTGCCTTCTAAGGGTGTTTTCTGTCAGATCTGATGACTTTGATGACGTCAGATCCTTTCCTTTCATGATTTGTTTCAATTTGGAAAGTAACCAGAAACCCCACAGTGATAAGATGGTCAAAACCACACTTTGTGATATTTTTACCTCCCAAAATTGCCAAGTGGTAAGTGATGCACTGAGCTGTACCCAGCTTGAAATACAAAACTTCTCAAAGAGCTAACATAATCCCACACCAATGAAGTTCACAATACCCTGGAGTGTGATAGTCATGAAGACTCTGGATGCTCATGACAGAGAGTTCTCATAATAAGCCTGGCCTCCAGAGACCTCCATCTTATATGCCAATGGAGGCCCATTTGATCCTAGATCACCTCATATACACAGAAGGTGTAGGGAGACATAGCAAAATGCCATTGTGGTCACTCTTGAGAATTGGAAGGAGGGGCCTTGACAGGGGCTTTATTTCATGTCTAAACTTTTATATTGTTTACATTTGCTCAAAAACTATGTACCAGCTGTGAAATATGAACAATTACCACCAAAAAGAATGACTGAGCAAGGCTTTTGGTAACCACATTACCATCATGGGAGATCTGCTTCCTGCTCAGACTCTTCAAGGAAGTTACCCTTTTTGCCAGAGAAGCCAAGTACAAAGGCCCCAATACCACTACTTTCAAAGCAACATGGAGTGTTCAAATTACAGAGGTATAGAAGCAAAACTGCAGCATCACAAATAAAGAAAGAGAAGCATTGGGGAGTAATAAATAGTATCAAGCAGTTAGCAAAAAGCATATTGAAAGGCACAATCTCTTTTAAATACCAATGTAGAGGCTGCTTTTAAAAGAGCTTCAAGCAAGTAAAAGTGAGTTGTTCCCAAGTTGTTTCCAACTGTTTCCAAAGCAGTTTCCACCATTATGCTCTACATTCACTCCTTGTTCACCTTTATATGGCATTTCTTACCATTTGATATTATTCTAATAGTCCACTTACTTTTTTTTTTTTTATCTATCTCCACCATAGAACTTCAGTTTGTAGGAGTAGGGACCATGTCTGTCAATAGGCAAATAATAGGTGCTCGATTAATGTGTAGATGAATGAAAATAATAATAATAACCCTTATGGAAAAAATAACAATCTCAGAAAACTCTATTATGGAACAAAAAATAGAAGAGAAACTCATTAAACATCAAAAATCCCTGCAGGTCATAAAAGAAAATTGCACCAGAGAGTAGAAATAATATGCTGAAGGTTTTCAATAGTTCCTTACTGAAGAAAAATTACAAATTAATACTTTAATTTTATTGCTTAAATCAACACCTAAAACTTATAAATTGTTACCTATACTTATGTTCAAGTTAACTATGGTTAAAAGTGTGTGGGTTTCTCATCCATAATATGGGTTCGGTGTTTAGAAAGAACACGGTTGGGGGCAAGACTAATATGTGTGTGAATTCCAGCCTCACCTCTGTGGAGGAGAATGTGTGGTTTTGATTAAGATGAACTGTGGGGAAATGTGATTTATGAGACAGTTGGGTCGGATTCAGTACTGAGAGGAAAGCAGGCATTGTTCATTGGGATAAATGTATTAACAAGATTGTGTTTATATTTTAAGAGTCCTTGCCTATGGAGACACATGCATTATGGATAAAACCATTTGAGTCTGTGATTTGCTTTAGAATAATTAGGATCAGGGCTGGCTTAGAGAACACAAGCAAAACTGCAGCAAGACTGGCCAAGAGTTGATGGTAGTGGAAGCTGGGTGTTGGTTGCATAGGACCTCACCCTTCTTTTTTTCTCTAATTTTCATAATCAAAAGTTTAAAAGCAAGTAAGTTTGTATAAGTTTGAATAACATTATTTGAATGTTTTCTGGGTATGTTTCAGACCTTCTCTGAGCTTTAGTTTCCTCACCTGGAAAATTGGGAGAGTAATTACTACCTTATAAATTGCTATGAAGTTTAAATAATAAATGCAGATATAAAACAATATAGTAAGAACTCACAAATATTATCAGGAAGAAAGAGAAGATAGATAAGGTCTAGACACATCTTTACCAAAGTGTCAACCTAGGTGAAGGAATTATAAATGATTTTAATGTTCTTTCTTTTGTTCAACTATATTTTCTGATATTTAAAAATGTGAGAATGTACTCCTTATGTAATAAAAATCAAGTTAGAAACACTGCCTTAAATAATTTTATGAAGTAAAATGATCAATCTAATGAAAGTTAATGAACATTAAATTAATCATTGAAAGAAGTCTATTATTAAGAGAAGGCCATAGGGTTGGGACCAGAGGAAAGCGTAAGGCTGGGGTGTGTGAGCTAGCCCTTTGGAGAGGAATAAGGCCTCAGACAGCCCTCTGAGGATTTCTGGCCCTGCACAGAAGTCCTTTCTGCTTACTGGTTCTTTTTTTTTTCCATTGTGAAGTTTCAGTTTTTGCCTGGCCTCTTTACTCTCTGAATGTTCTCTCTTCGAAGAAAAGTACCCTCTCCAACAGCCTCAAGTGTCACACTCAAAGGATAGCTCCCAAACCCACATCTCCAGACCCCACTCTTGTATGTCTCTCAGATGCTACATGGAAATTTCAACTTGGCATTCCTATCCTCACCTCAAATCTTAATATCTCTATAGTGGCATGCATCCTCTCCCTACCCCCACAGTGGCACTCACTATCCCCCTTCCAATTCCCCCAGGCCTCCAGTCTCCAGAGTAAAAACTTCTCTCTCTCTCCCCCACTCACAATTGATTCTGTTCAACAACATCTATCTGTATGGTAGTCTATTATGAGCCAGGCATTCAGGTTAGAGAAATGAAAAATATGTGGTTTCTGTACTTTGGAGTCAAATGCTCATGCCAGTCTTCCTGCCTGGTGTGCTTTGTGATAGTTTCCCCCTCGACATCCTATTCATCTTCAATATCCAATCAGATATTTCTTCTTTTGTGACACTTCTTCCAACTTCTTCCTCTGAGGCCCTAGCTCAGCACCTGTTGCCTTATATCATGATTCATTGCTATGGGGGAGACGGCTGATTGCCCCTCAGTATTTATTTTCTTTTTCTTTCACAACAATAGAATTCCTAAATTTTAACCCAAGAAGTGACCTTTCAGAATAAAGATCATATTTCCCAGCTTCCTTTGCAGTTAGTTGTTTCCAGGTGACCAAATTCCACTTAATGGAAGACAACAGAAAGGTCTACAGTGTTCAGGGAGAAACTTTGAAGGGAAGGGTTACACTCTTCTTTCCACTTCTCTATCCTTCTGATGAGGCAGAGCTACAGTACTAAGCAATGTACCAGGGCAACCACTGGTGGTAAAAGCCACCATGCCAAACCTGGGATCCTACTTCCTGTCTGTCACATAAAAGGGAATACACCATTTTCTTTAGTCACCTGTTGTTCTATGTCTCTGTAACATACAGCTAAACTTACTTCTTAAATAATATACTTGCCTGTCTATGATCCCACTTCAAGGCTGTATGATTCTTGAAAGTTCTACTTACACATAGAGTCTCTGAGTGAAGAGATGAAGAGCATGAGGCAGAAGGAATAACTTAAGACATAACAACTCAGAATTTTTCAAAACTGACAAAGCCCCTCAAGCCACAGACTCATGAAGCTGCACAAATAGGGTAAATAAAAAAAAAAACACAGTTCACACAGTGAAACTGATGGAAACTCAGACTGAGAAAAATCTGGAAGGCAGCAGGAAAAAAAAAAAAAAGGCCCAGGGCAGGTCCTTGAGAAGTATTTTTTAATGAACAAATGTCAGCTTAGGCAAGTGTTTTGCCTCTTTTCCCAGCCTACTGTGGCAGAAATACTAGAATGGGAATCAGGAGACCTGAGTTCTAATTCCAGCTCTGCCTTAATTAGCAGTGTGAAATTCGACAAGCCGTTTCTCCCCTCCAGACTTCTGCTTCCTTGATGTAAAATGAAGGCACCACATTTCTGCTTCAAGGTCATAGCAGAGCAGCTTATTGAATACCAGCCCCTCATTGAGAAATCTAAGGCTACTGAGATAAGGAAGACATGGCAAAAAGTTAAAGGATGGGAGAGATGCCTTGGCAGCCAGGACTTGAGGAGACAGGATCTCAGAGAGAAGGAAACCAGGCTGACATGAGTTTGACAATCTGTCTGCTTATCCCTCACAATGTACTTGCTGACTTGCAAGCAGTTCAGGGTGAGTAGAGAAGTCAAGCAGAAGATGGTGCCTAAGAGTTCAGGAAGCTAACTTGAGCTTTCTGCAGTTACCTAGGGTTGAGGGCACAAAACCTGGAGTGTGTTCTCAAATACTCCTTACCTGGAAGCAATAAAAGTAACAATTTATAGTGAAATCCAGTAAGTCAGGAGTGTTTATTATAATCTCTGAGGTATACATCAAAAGAAGAGTAGAAGAATGTATAACGTACAA
This sequence comes from Marmota monax, assembly GCF_021218885.2. Classification (NCBI taxonomy): domain Eukaryota; kingdom Metazoa; phylum Chordata; class Mammalia; order Rodentia; family Sciuridae; genus Marmota; species Marmota monax. The sequence goes on along the minus strand of NW_026693777.1, from coordinate 52,196,238 downwards.
GATAGTAGAGGAGGAATGGTAAAAAAACTTAATTTACCTATAATGCATACAGATTTATGGCTACAAAGGGTGAGGGGAAAGGGAAAATAGGGAACAAGTGCTTAATAGGTATGAGATGTCCCTGTGGGGTAATAAAAATGTTTTGAAACTAGACAGAGGTGCTGGTCATATAACAAAGAGAAAGCACTAAATACTTCTGGGTTGTTCATTTTAAAAATGGTTATTTTATGTTACATGAATTTCCAATGAAAATTGAAAAGTAAAAACACTGAAAGTACTTGAGCCAGGTATGGTGGCACACCTGAAATCCCAGCAACTCGGAAGACTGAGGCAGGAGGATTGCAAGTTTGAGGACAGCCTCAGCAAATTAGTGAAGCCCTAATCAACTTAGTGAGATCCTGTCTCAAAATTTTAAAAAATAATAATAATTTTAAAAGGCTGGGGATATAAATCAGTGATAAAATGCCACTGGTTCAATTTCCAACATCAAAAATAAAATTTTTAATTAAAAATTGAAATACTTGATTTATCCAAAAGAAGCTACTAAAGACAAAAAAGAGAACTCAAAAAGCTAGACACCAAAAAAAACAAATAACCCAATCAATAAATGGGCCAAGGACCTGAAGAGACACTTCTCAGAAGATGATGTACAATCAATCAACAAATACATGAAAAAATGTTCATCATCACTAGCAATTGGAGAAATGCAAATCAAAACCACTCTAAGAGTCCATCTCACTCCAGTCAGAATGGCAGCTATTATGGAGACAAACAACAGTAAGTGTTGGCTAGGATGTGGGGAAAAAGGTACACTCATACACTGCTGGTGGGACTGCAAATGGGTGCAGCCAATGTGGAAAGCAGTATGGAAATTTCCTGGAAAATTGGGAATGGAATCACCATTTGACCCAGCTATTCCTCTCCTCGGTTTATACCCAAAGGATTTAAAAATAGCATACTACAAGGACATAGCCACATCAATGTTTATAGCAGCACAATTCACAATAGCTAAACTGTGGAACCAACCTAGATGCCCTTCAATAGATGAATGGATTAAAAAAAATGTGGCACATATACACAATGGAATATTACTCGAAATAAAAGAGAATAAAATCATGGCATTTGCAGGTAAATGGATGGAGTTAGAGAAGATAATGCTAAGTGAAGTTAGCCAATCCCAAAAAACCAAATGCCAAATGTTTTCTTTGACATAAGGAGGCTGATTCATAGTGGGATAGGGAGAGGGAGCATGGGAGGAATAGACAAACTCTAGATAGGGCAGAAGGGTGGGAGGGGAAGGGAGGGGGCACTGCGTAATTAATGATGGTTGAATGTGATGATCATTATCACCCAAAGTACAGGTAGGAAGATACGAATTGGTGTGAATATACTATGTATACAACCTGAGATATGAAAAATTGTGTTCTATATATGTAATAAGAATTGTAATGCATTCTGCTATTATATATAAATAAAAAATTCAAAAAAGAACAGGTGAGACCAAATAAAATAGTAAGCATGACAGAATAATTAAACCCAGTTTATCAACACTTATATTAAAAGTAAATCATCCTAGTATGTCAATCAAAAGGTCAAAATTATCATGAAACCTAATGGCATACTGCTTGCAAAAGACACATTTAAATGCCAGGATAAAGGAAGATGAAGTAAAGGAAGGAGAAAAAGATGTAGCACATGAACAAAAACCTAAGAAAAACTGATGCTGAATACTAATGTCAGACACAGTAGACTGAACAACTCATACTGTGGAAATTCAATCCACCAGAAAATCATAAGAATTCTAAATTTGCAGCTAATAATGCAATTTCAAAAATATGAAGCAAAACTTGACAGAATTAGAGAGAAACAGACAATCCCAAATTGTAGTGAAAGATTCAACCTGCCTCCATGAATAATTGCTTGAAAAAGAAGGGAGTAAAATTAAAAATATCTCAGACTTAAACTCTATGATATACAAACCTGATCTAATTAACTTATAAAAAATTTTGCAGGCCTCACACAATTATTGGGTTCAATTCTGACATCATCCAAAATGATCATTCATGAGACCATAAAGGAAGTCTCAACAATTCAGAGGAGTGAAGAAACACAGCACGTGGGCTCTGACCACAGAGGAATTAAGTCAGAATCAATACAAAGAGATAAGTTCAAGAGAAATAACTAGGGACAACTGTAGCCAGTGTGTATTGCAGCATTATTCATAATAGTCAAGGTGGAATGACTCAAATGTCCATCAACAGATGAATGGATAAACAGAATATGAGGGGAGAGAGAATATTATTCAGTCATATAAGGAAATAAAGTTCTGGTGCATGTTACAAAGTGGATCAACCTTGAAACATTATGCTAAGTGGAATGAGGCAGATACAAAATGACAAATAATTGTATGGTTCCACTTATATGAGGTACCTAAATGGGCAGTCTCCTATAGATGGAAAGTAGACCAGACATTATCAGAGGTTGCAAGGAGAAAGTGGGGAATTCGTTTTTAGTGGTGACAGGGTTTGTGTTTGGGGCAATGAAAAGCTTTCAGAAATAGATGACAGTGATGAGTTAAACAACAATGTGAATATAATTACTGATGCTGAGTTGTAGACTTAGATGGCTAAAATGAAAAATTTTGTTGCATATATTTTTATCATAATATTTTAAAGTTAATGTACCTCAACCTTTGAATTGTACACTTTAAATGGGCTAACTGTATGATATGTAAATTATAGCTTAATAAAACTGTAGTTTAAAAAAGATAAGAAATTTCCAACTGTTTGGAAACTAAGCAACATAATTCTAAAAAGAGGAGTCCAGAACAGATGCTCCCTAGGGTCCCTTCAATGTCTAATGTCTCTGAGTCTGAGTGCCTCATCTGCCATTTTCCTCTTCATGCTGAGCAGTGCAGGCTTTATGACAATATTTTCCTTATGTCTTCTGGGGTTAATTTGATGCTAGCTTTTGTTTCATTCTAATAGAGAAAAAGAGAGAAATTCCCCAGACAGAGGCAGACAAGCTCCTACTTGCTGTCCTTCCTTCATCTGCCTCCCAGGGTTCTGCAGGGGACATTCATGTTCCCTGATAACCATTTTCCCCAACCTGGAAACTATGTCACATCACCAGGGAAACAGTCCCAGACCTTTCAGATTTCTGTGAGGCTTTGTGAGCCCAGTGACAACGGTCTCTCCATTTCTAAGGTTGTCCAGAGGAGGGGCAGCAGCAGCAACCTGGAGAGATGCCTGGACCATGTACAGAGTCCTCAGATAGAGCCAGGGCAACTGAGACAAACAGGGTAGGGACATCATTCTGCCCTGAATCTCTGGGCTGATTGAGCCATCTGTGGCCGTCTTGTCTGGGCTCCTGAAGATGGCTAAAAAGAAGTCGTATACAACTGGCATCCCCGATTGAAAGGGTAAATAGGGTCTGACATGGACAACCCCCAAACTGATGAGAGTTCTCTTTAGTCCCCCTGCCTTGCCACATGCTGATTGACTAGGAAAAACTAACTACTCCTTCCCCTGTGGTTGGCCTGACTGATAACATGTAACAGGCATCCAAACCTCATAACTTCAAAATGCATTTTTAAGCTCCTATTCCATAGATAGCGGGGTTACAAAGAGGGATCATAATGATTCATATTTAAGAGAATTAAGCTTTCAGATCTTGAGAAAAGTGTTTTCAGAGTCAACCACTGGAGCTATTCTATGGATGGCTGAAGTCTGTAAGAGGGAGCCATATTACCCTCCAGGCCACACAAAGTTGATGCACAGCCCTGCTGCCCAGATGAGGTGTCTGGCCACCAGCTAAGAGCCTGTGGACATCACAGAATGATGCTCAGCCAAGGATGGATGAGGAGACAGGAGCAGAGGTTCCCTGGGCCACAAATAAGTCCTTCCTACTCTCCTTTTCTGCCCTCCACCAGTCAGGCTTCCTGTGGAGCTATGAGGAAACACACACACACACACACACACACACACACACCAGGTGCCAAGCTGAGCTCTGACCCCTGGGAGGCTGTTCTGCCTGTTGACCACATGACCATGATCACTTCCTGCCTGGCTTCCGCATAGCTCAAGATGGACAGCACAGGGCACAAGGGTCTAGGGAGGAGCCACAAATATCCCTTCTACCCAGAGACCAGCAACCAGGCTACACAGTCAGGACCTTCTGGTCACTATAGAATTCCTCATCACTATTTCCCACCCTGATTTCTCAATGCCAACCCTATCCCCAGCATAAAGGGTGAGAAACCCTAATCCAAAAAACATGAATGCCTATTCTATGAGAAGAAATCCTTTGGTCACAGCCAATAGGGAAGGAAATTAGTGTTCACTAAATACTTCCCAGGCATTTTCACTTCTGATTTCAGCAACCAGCAAGGTGGATACAAGATTCCAGTTTTACAGAAAGGGAAACCAAGGCCCACAGATGCTAGTTACGCAACTTGCTCAAAATCACAGCACTGCTAAGGAGAGAAGCTGAAATTGGAACTCAGGTCTCCTTGATAGGCAAAAAATAAAGGCTTGAAAACCAAGTTAGTCATTCAGGAAAGAGATGATATATAGAACAGGCAGATCTGAGTAGAAAAGAATGAGAAATTTGAGTTGATTTGTAAAAGCTTACATTTTTTCAAATAAAAGACGTATACATGGGATATGAAATATTCCTGGTAAGTTTTCAAAAATTAATAGATCTCTCCCACTCTGAGTGAATCCATCTTGAGTACAAAGGCCTGAGCTCAGACTGGAATTGCTTTGTAACCTTGGACGGCCACTTAATCCTCTGGAAAGAGTGAGATTGGAGGCGGCCCAGGAGCAGTTGGCAGAGCGAAGAAACTGGAGGATGCCGATGTGAATGACAAATGCTGGGAATGTGGATGTGGAAGAGCAGAGGAAAATGAGACGAGATCTGGAAAGTGGGGTGAGGACTTTCACTGGCAGGCCAATAATGACCAGCCACCTGGGAGAGGGGCAAGGAGCAGCCACCAAGCGAGGCCTGGGGTAGGGCACCTGATTATGACCTTAAAGTACTATTTCCTTTGATTCTTCCACTCCCCCTAACAGGGCCCAGAGCATAGGAGGTATTCAATGTGAGGCAAGAAAAGAGCCAAGAGGAGATGGCATCTTGTGTTACTATGGAGAAGTTAGGATTTGAAAAGTTTCCAGGAAGGTGAGTTTGTGCAGAGTCTGTGGACCAGCACAGTGTTGGTACAGAGAAGACGCTCAATATCTACTTGCTAGGTGGATTAAGAAGTCAGGATATTTACTTTCTGATGCAACTGTGCTTTTTCATGAGTCTAAACAAATCAATTTGGCCTCTTTGGACTTCACTTTCATCTGTAATTCCAGGAGCTTGGGTTGGTCAATCTCCAGCCCAGGGGCTCAATGCCTCACCACTGAAGATTCTTGGTCAAAGACCACCTAGCTTCCTTTATAAAGAAGATAGTGGAGTCACCACCAATAGACCATAGCCCATGGGTCAAAAATCTTGGAGAAAGAGACAAGTGACCACTGGGCTGGAACACAGGAGACAGTGCAGAAAATTATCTAATCTCAATCTCTCTCCCTGCTCCTCACAACACACCACTCCCTCTTTCATCCCACAGATTAACCTACCAGCCTAACAAAGGCACAAAGATGCAGCCCAGGGGCATCAGCTCAGCAAAGTTAAATCTCTGATCCTTTGGTTCTTCCAAGAGTCTCATATGTGTGACCTTGTGTTACACTGAATGTGAGATCTCTTTCCCATCTTTTCCTCCTGAACCCTATCCTTTGTCCATGCCTGTCACTCATCAAGCCTTCCACCAGCACTAGAAAGGAAGGGCATAGCCACGCTCCAACCTGAGCTCCAGCACACAGGAGCCAAGCACACCCAGAGCTGGCTTTGGGTAGTCTTTTTGACCATTCTGACTTTGATCCTTTATCTTTGAAATTAGGTAATAAGGCCTACCTACAGGCTTGTGCAAGAATTAAAGGAGAGAGTGAGTGTAAAAGTCCTGCATGTTCCCTGGTCCCAGCAGTATAAATTCCCTTCTTGCCTCAGCTCTCCACAGCCCCCATCTCCATACTCTCTTGAGGAAGCAAAAATCACCTTTCCACTTCCAAGCCAGTTTCTCCTCTAAACACAGTTCTCAGATTTTCTCCTTGTCCTTCCAGTCAAGTAAGTTCTCAACTTTTTTTGACTCAGACACGCTCAAGTTCAAACCCCTCTGAGCTCAAGAAATCTGTGCTCATTCATGCAAGGGCAATGAACTCCTCAAAAGAGAACCTCAGAATCCCAGGATAAAGGTAGAAAGTGCTGAGGGTGAAGCTTGATGCAGCAGATGAAATGGGTACCTCAACTGTTGACCAACCCATGTCTTGGAGATAACACTGGATGAATGCCTGACAGGTCCTTAGCAAGTAGACTGATGACATTACTCTTTTTATATGAAGCTGAAGTCATTCCAAAGGAAATATATGACTGGATCTCCCAGACCCACTCCAGATGTCCCACCACAGATTCGGACACCTATAGGAACATCAACCTTGTGTTAGGTTGAAATAGACTCTGAGATAAGGATACAAACATAAATAGTTTGTTTGGGAGGTGACCCCAAGCAATATAGATAGATAGGGATATGGGAAATAAGACAGGGAGGGGAAATCATTCAATATGGGGTGTGTTACCAAGCAAGATGCACTGGATAACTGAGCTCAATTCTATCACAGAGCTGTAAGAGATGGTAGAGAACATGCGTCAGAGTTCTTCTAACCTAGGGGTTAGCTGGTTAGTTATCTCGGGACTGCCTCTAAGAATAATCACCCTTATGTACTTCCAGAATGCTCTGTATATGGGCTGAGAGTATTCCCCTGGCCACAGGGAAAGCCACAGGGTCTATAGTGGCAGCTATTTGCAGCAAGGAGCCCTCAGGTATGTGCAGCAAACATGGAGGTGGGCAGGGCACCAGCAGCTGTGTCAATCTGCTAGGAGTGCTCCTGTTCCCCATGCATCCAATGTCCCAGGAAATGTGATGGGAAAGTGAGATCCTGGAGGGCAGCCATAAGTCTTCTGGTGCCTGGCAAGCATTTCACTCCTGATGAATTAACTAATTTGCATCATAGTTTATAGATCCTGCTCTTTTGAGTTTGATTCAATCTCCAGAGCTCAGAGAACAGTAACCACTTATTGGCTGATTTGCTATTCCTGGCTTTCAATATGTATCATCTCAGATCATCAAAATACCTGAAAGGACAGTTTTATTATTCAGAATTTATATATAGAAAAAAAGTAAGAGTTAGAGATTAAGTGACTTGATCAGGGACCCTTAACTACTAAGAATAATAATCAGAATTCAGGTGTATATGGAACAGGGGTCTTTGTGGGATTTGTACCTTGCACTTATATCTGAAATCTTGGCTGCTCTTATGAATCAAACTTTTGAACTTGCAAAGTTGGGGTGGGACTCTGAACCCACAGTGTGGCCCCACCAGGTTGCAGATACCCAATGAGGGCCAGCAGGCAGCTTCTCATACCTGCTCTCTGCCTCATTCTCAATCTATGGAAAACAAAATTCTTATCAGGTCCTCATTAATTCTCTCTAACTCATGCTGGTTCTCATCTCAACAACAACCTCTTCTCTTGCTAAAGAAAAATTTATTCTTATATATGTTAAAACAGCAAGGAATATTCATTCAGAACTATTGAGATAGGGGTACTACAATAGTGGAGAGGGGTGGGGGTCAACTTCAAATATAAGGAAAAGTGGGAATTTATACCAAGGAGCCAAGCCAAGGGGTTAGTGAATTTGGAAAATTACTAAGAGCAGACATCAAGGGTAGGAGGATTCCTGCTAAACCACCTTTAGAGGATTCTTGCCAAAGGCAGACCCAGTGATTAGATATCAAGGGTAGGAATTTTCTCTAAAGTGACTTAGCAAGATTTTTTTATTGGACTTAGCAAGGACTTAGCAAAGACACAAAAGCCCAAAATCAAAATGGTTGAGAAGAGGTTCAGAGGATCCCAACTAAAGTTTGGTCAAGAAGAGAGTCTCAGTTACCTGCCACAAAGGTCCAAATAACAGTTGTGAAGCCAGACGCTGAGACTTAGCATTCTGAGTCCTTCAAATAACCCTGGAGGGCAAGGACCTATATATTACCTTTGTTTCACCAGTAAGGAACTAACCAAAAGATTGTGCGCAAAGTCAGACTGCTAGTTAATGACCAAGCTGGAATTTGAGCCCAGGAATTCTGGTTTCAAATTCACAACCCTACCCCCCAGTTCTCTCAGTGCCTCATCTTGTTCGTTCTTTAACAAATTGAATATCCACCCCCAATTGGTGGATAAAGGGGCTCCAAGAAATGGAGCTCTCATATAGTCCTGCTTTACTAGGATCGTTCCTTCACATCCTTCGTAGTTACTTTGGGGCCTGTAAAGAGAAGCTGTTGTAATGGATGCTCCATAATGTGATTTGACCAACAAAAACATTGGTACACAAAAGAAGAAACCAGAGCAGATTTCTGCATTCGTTTCTATTTTTGTTGTGTTCGGCTTTTGTTTAATAATAAGGGGGAAGAGACTAAGCTTGAGCACTTGTCTGCAGCAAGAATTTTTTATTACCAGGAACTGGAAAACAAAATAACTTTTAATTTCTTCCAATTTTATTTCAGTTTTGCCAGTGGACATCTGTGTTGGTGGGCTTGGAAGCCGTAATACACGGCTATCACTTTCCAATAATTTTCTTTTAATAATTCCTCTGACAGTGTAAAGAAAAGAGATTAAATACCACATGACAATACTTTCCCAAATCTATGTGGCTAACTGCTACTTTTCTTTTTATACCAAGATAATAGAAGGGGAAAAAAACAATAATTTATCAGAATGGAAAAGCGGTAGATTGATCAGTAGGGAACTTGAATTCTCCTCTTGGCTCTACTACCTACTATCTAGCTGTGTGACCTGAACCAGGTGGCTTCACCTCTCTGCAATTCTGTTCCACATTGGAAAATGAAATGCTTAGACTGTGTGATCCCCAAGGTCCCTCTCAGCTCTGAAATTTCCTGAGTTTGATACAAAATGGTGCCAAATGATTTTCAGAGGGTCAGCATTTTGATTTTGGACCTAGTTTCAGTTACCCTCACTCACTGGCTAACATGGGAAGGTGCATGTTTGCAAGCATTAAAAAAGCAACAGTTTATGTCAGGAATTTAAACAAAAGGTAGCAGAAGTGAGGGCCTGAGCAAGGAGACAATAAGGAGCAGTGGGGAACTGAGAAACAAAGAGCTTACAGTGTCTCTGGTCACCCAGAGACACTGTCATTTTTTGAGAGAAGATAGAAGGCAAGATTTTTATGTGAACTTTTCCAGCTTTTAAAACAAAAAGAACTTGGAGACCTCCTTAGCAAATCTTGAGTTATAGGCACTGGATCTCTATGTCATTCTCTTTGCTCCAGGAGCACCCTGTACTTCCCCGGGTAGGCTGGAAGGAGCTTTCATTCTGTTATGCATCTGTCTCCCTGCTAGGCCCAGAGCATATTGAAGGTCATGGGTTCTATGCCATCTTGAGGAGCACACTGTCCCTAAACAATGGAATGAAGGAATCTTATTATCTATAACTAAATCCTCAGGTTAGTCTTTAGTTAGTCTGCTCAGGTTACCATAACAAACTAATAGTCTAAATGGAATAAATAGCAGAATTTATTTCTCACAGTTCTGGAGGCCAGAAAGCACAAGATCAGGGCCAGCAAGTGAGGACTACTTCCTAGCCTGTAGAGAGAAAAAGTACTGCTTCTTAACATGCCCTTTCTTTGGTGAGTACACACAAAGGGAGTGCTGTTGTTATGGTTTGGATGTGAGGTATCCCCCAAAAAGTCATGTGTGAGGCAGTGTAAGAAGGTTCAGAGATGATTGGGTTGTAAGGGTCTTAACTCAATCAGTGCTTTAATTCCCTGATAGGGATTAATTGAGTGGTAACTAACTGAAATAGTAGGGTGTGGCTGGAGGAGGTGGGAATTGGGGCGTGGCTTTGGGTATATATATATTTGTATCTGGTGAGTGGACTCTCTTGATGCTTCAACATGTGAGCTGCTCTCCTCTGCCACACTATCCCGCCTTGATGTTCTGCCTTACCTTGAACCCGAGGAGTAGAGCCAGCCTTCTATGGACTAAAACCTCTGAAACCATGAGCCCTCAAATAAACTTTTTCTCCTCTACAATTGTTTTAGTTACACAACAAAAAATATTTGACTGAGACAGCTGTCTGTTGTCTCTTCTTGTTAGGACACCAACCCTATTGAAGTAGGATCTCATCATTATGAACTCATTTAACCTTCATTACCTCCTGAGAGATCACATTCCAAATATATCCACACTGGGATTACAGCTTCAACATATGAATTTGGAAAATACACACTCATTGTATAACATTCAACTAATTCCAACCCACAAGAATTTGCCAGGAAAAGGACAAGAAGCTGGGTCCAGAGGTCAAGGAGGACAGGAATCTTAAAGACTCTCTTGTCAAGACACAGCCCTGACTCCTCACTCTGATGAGGCGTCTTGTTCTTCCATGACCCGCTGAGCTGAGCAAGGAGGTCTCACCAGGATCGTGACCCCATGATTACCTACAAAGTCATACACACACAAAATGGCTGGGCCACCTCCAGCATCCACGTGCATTGTCTCCCTTTCTCATAGCAGATTTAGGCAGGTGAAATAACAAGTCCAACATTATGTGGGTAGTGAGTGGTTGAGAGTATATTTAAACTCCAACCTTTTTGGCTCCATGGCCACTGCCCTACCTCCTAGAATCAATGCCTTCCTGCCACCAACCTCTCCTCCTTGACCGAGAAGTTTCAGATGCTAGAAGTTCTTCAAATGAAGAATCTAAACTAACTGATGTCTACTAGGAGTCAATCCTCCCATTCCCCAGACTCAAAGGAAGATATTTCATGCCCAGGATGATCATTTCCCCTCCAAGCCAATCTTAGCATGCTCCAAGGAGGAAGTGATCATAAATGGTTTCCCAACACTCTGCCTGAAATTCCGTTTTTAAAGCTAAGTAGTCAAACCCTTGTGATAAAGCCTGGTTGATCATCAGAATCATTAAGGAAACTTTGTAATAAAGAGGCTGTTTATATGTTTATTCATTCTAAAACTTTAAACAAGGTATAAAAATAAAAGGAAGAAGATAAAACTCACCTATAATTCCACCCTGAGATGCACATGACTAACACATTAACAGCCATAAATTCATGTGCACATATATAACTTTTATGAGGTCTTATACATGCTGATTTTTTCATCGTTGTCTCTTTAATTGCAATATTAAATATGAGGGGTTACCTTCTTGTTCCTCCTTCATTTCTTTCACCCACACTCCTTGGTCAAGGCTGCCAATGTTAACAATTTTCTCTTTATTCATCAATTACACATAGATACATATGCAAGCATCAATTGATGATGATGGTGGTGGTGATTGTGATGATAAGAGAGAGAGGGGGGTTTAAAAGGGAGATAGAGATTGTCCTTTCATTTATTCTTTAAAAATAAAAAGGAATCATGTACATTTCTCTGAATCTTGATCCCATTTAATAATACCACATAGAAATACCTCTTAGTCACCTTTTTTTTTAAACTGCAAAATATTCTATACAAGTAATAATTATGATTCATTAAACTATTCCCTTATTGGTGGTAACTAAGTCCTATTTTTATCACTGTGAATAATGTTGCAACAACTATCCTAGGATACATCTATCCATACACAGCGCTTCTATTCTGTCAGAGAGCATCCCTGGAATGGTTGAAAAAAATGTGTGTTTTTAATTTTAATTGTTAGTGACAGATGGCTTTCCAAAATGTCGTACCAATTTCCATTTCTACCAACAGTGCACAAGTGTATTTTCTCCTGCTTCCCACCAGTATTAGGTGTCATCACCCTTTAATTTCTGTCAATTTGATGGGTGGAAAATAATAGCCCTTTTTTTTTCACTTTTCTGCCTACCAATGAATGTGAACATCTTTTACTGTTCATTAATCATCTGGATTTGTGCTTCTGTGAATGATCTGTTCATATCCATTGCCCATTTTTAATTGGATCACTTACCTTATTGTTATCAGTTTGCAAAATATGAATCTTTTGGGGCAGAGACAGGGTAGAAGCTCACTTAATCTGTTTCTCCATCCTCCTAAGAGCAGCCAGACCACATGTCCCAACCTTCCTTGTGCTAAGGTACATTGATGGAGTAATTTCTAGCCAATGAAGTGTGTATGGATGTGTGTTCTACTTCCAGGTTTCACCCATACTAATTGTTACTAATTTCCCTCCCATAACAACCCTGGAAGCCATGTTAAAGGTGGCAATACACAAAGTGGAAGGAGTTTGTGTTCCTGAACCTCTGCCCGGAGAATGGCTATATGCCAGATAGAATCATGCATTTTGGACTGGATATGAGAGAAATTAAGGTCTATTGTGTTAATCCACAGAGCATAAGGGGTTCACATGTACAGCAGTTAGAGCTGCCTTGACTAAAACACCTATCATCTCCCACACGTGTTATGACAGTTTCCCACAAACTATAATTTGTGTATTGACTTTGCTTGCCATAAAATTTAAATGTTTATACTTTGTTGCACTCCTGCTTTTGATAGATATATTTTCTATCTAAAATGGTTTCTTGGGAGCTTTTCAGAAATATGGCTTCTAAGACCCACCTTAGAAAATTTTGCTGTAAGCAATCTGGAGTGGAGCCAGGAAATCTAGATCTTTGTAATGCTCCTTGAATCATTCTGCTGCCTTCTCAGGATTGGAGACTATTACCTAGGCCATTAAGATAGCAGTTTGTAATCCCAATGACATTCTTCATAGAACTAGAAAAAGCAATCATGAAATGTGGATGGATGTGGAAAAATAAGAGACCCAGAATAGCCAAAGAAATCCTTAGCAAGAAGCGTGAAACATGAGGCATCACAATACCAGACCTTAAATCACACTACAGAGCCATCCATATAACAAAATTGGCATGGTATTGGCACCAAAATAGAGATGTAAACCAATGGTACAGAATAGGAGGCACAGAGACAAACCCACATAAATACAGTTATCTTATACTAGACAAAGGTACCAAAAACATTCACTGGAGAAATGATAGCCTCTTCAACAAATGGTGATGGGAAAACTGGAAATCCATATGTTACAAAATGAAATTAAACCTCTATCTCTCACCACACACAAAACTCAACTCAAGGTGGATCAAAGACTTAAACACTAGAACAGAGGCCCTGTGCCTAATAAAAGAAAAAGTAGGCCCAAATGTTCACCATGCCAGCTTAGGAACTGACTTCCTTAACAAGACTCCTAAAGTTGCAAGAAGTAAAATCAAGAATCAATAAACGGAATGGATTCAAATTAAAAAGCATCTTCTCAGAAAAGGAAACAATCAATAACGTGAAGAGAGAGCACACAGAATGGAAGAAAATCTTTACCACATGTACCTCAGATAGAGCACTAATCTCCAGAATAAAGAACTCAAAAACCTTAACACCAAAAAAACCCCAAAATAACCTAATTAATAAATGGGCTAAGGAAATGAACAGATAATTCACATAAAAAGAAATACAATCAATCAACAAGTATATGAAAAAATTTTTCAACATTTCTAGCAATTAGAGAAATGCAAATCAACTATTCTTTTTTTTAGTTTTTTATTGTTGGTTGTTCAAAACATTACAAATTTCTTGATATATCATATTTCACACTTTGCTTCAAGTGGGTTATGAACTCCCATTTTTACCCCATATACAGATTGCAGAATTACATCAGTTACACATCCATTGATTTACATATTGCCATACTAGTGTCTGTTGTGTTCTGCTGCCTTTCCTATCCTCTACTATCCCCCCTCCCCTCCCCTCCCCTCCCCTCCCCTCCCCTCTTCTCTCTCTACACCCTCTACTGTCATTCATTTCTCCCCCTTGTATTATTTTTCCCTTTCCCCTCACTTCCTTTTGTATGTACTTTTGTATAACCCTGAGGGTCTCCTTCCATTTCCATGCAATTTCCCTTCTCTCTCCCTTTCCCTCCCACCTCTCATCCCTGTTTAATGTTAATCTTCTTCTCATGCTCTTCGTCCCTACTCTGTTCTTAGTTACTCTCCTTATATCAAAGAAGACATTTGGCATTTGTTTTTTAGGGATTGGCTAGCTTCACTTAGCATAATCTGCTCTAATGCCATCCATTTCCCTGCAAATTCTATGATTTTGTCATTTTTTAATGCAGAGTAATACTCCATTGTGTATAAATGCCACATTTTTTTTATCCATTCGTCTATTGAAGGGCATCTAGGTTGGTTCCACAGTCTTGCTATTGTGAATTGTGCTGCTATGAACATCGATGTAGCAGTGTCCCTGTAGCATGTTCTTTTTAGGTCTTTAGGGAATAGACCAAGAAGGGGAATAGCTGGGTCAAATGGTGGCTCCATTCCCAGCTTTCCAAGAAATCTCCATACTGCTTTCCAAATTGGCTGCACCAATTTGCAGTCCCACCAGCAATGTACAAGTGTACCCTTTTCCCCACATCCTCGCCAGCACTTGTTGTTGTTTGACTTCATAATGGCTGCCAATCTTACTGGAGTGAGATGGTATCTTAGGGTGGTTTTGATTTGCATTTCTCTGACAGCTAGAGATGGTGAGCATTTTTTCATGTACTTGTTGATTGACTGTATGTCCTCCTCTGTGAAGTGTCTGTTCAGGTCCTTGGCCCATTTGTTGATTGGGTTGTTTGTTCTCTTATTGTCTAATTTTTTGAGTTCTTTGTATACTCTGGATATTAGGGCTCTATCTGAAGTGTGAGGAGTAAAGATTTGTTCCCAGGATGTAGGCTCCCTATTTACCTCTCTTATTGTTTCTTTTGCTGAGAAAAAACTTTTTAGTTTGAGTAAGTCCCATTTGTTGATTCTAGTTATTAACTTTTGTGCTATGGGTGTCCTATTGAGGAATTTGGAGCCCGACCCCACAGAATGTAGATCGTAGCCAACTTTTTCTTCTATCAGATGGCGTGTCTCTGATTTGATATCAAGCTCCTTGATCCATTTTGAATTAACTTTTGTGCATGGCGAGAGAAAGGGATTCAGTTTCATTTTGTTGCATATGGATTTCCAGTTTTCCCAGCACCAGTTGTTGAAGATGCTATCCTTCCTCCATTGCGTGCTTTTAGCCCCTTTATCAAATATAAGATAGCTGTAGTTTTGTGGATTGGTTTCCGTGTCCTCTATTCTGTACCATTGGTCCACCCGCCTGTTTTGGTACCAGTACCATGCTGTTTTTGTTACTATTGCTCTGTAGTATAGTTTGAAGTCTGGTATCGTTATACCGCCTGATTCACACTTCCCGCTTAGCATTGTTTTTGCTATTCTGGGTCTTTTATTTTTCCATATGAATTTCATGATTGCTTTCTCTATTTCTACAAGAAATGCCATTGGGATTTTGATTGGCATTGCATTAAACCTATAGAGAACTTTTGGTAATATCGCCATTTTGATGATGTTAGTTCTGCCTATCCATGAGCAGGGTATATTTTTCCATCTTCTAAGATCTTCTTCTATTTCTCTCTTTAGGGTTCTGTAGTTTTCATTGTATAAGTCTTTCACCTCTTTTGTTAGGTTGATTCCCAAGTATTTTATTTTTTTTGAAGATATTGTGAATGGAGTGGTTGTCCTCATTTCCATTTCAGAGGATTTGTCGCTGATATACAGGAATGCCTTTGATTTATGCGTGTTGATTTTATATCCTGCCACTTTGCTGAATTCATTTATTAGCTCTAATAGTTTCTTTGTAGAGCCTTTTGGGTCTGCTAGGTATAGAATCATGTCATCTGCAAATAGTGATAATTTTAGTTCTTCTTTTCCTATTTTTATGCCTTTAATTTCTTTCGTCTGTCTAATTGCTCTGGCCAGTGTTTCGAGAACTATGTTGAACAGAAGTGGAGAGAGAGGGCATCCCTGTCTTGTTCCAGATTTTAGAGGGAATGCCTTCAATTTTTCTCCATTCAGAATGATGCTAGCCTGAGGCTTAGCATAGATTGCTTTTACAATATTGAGGTATGTTCCTGTTATCCCTAGTTTTCTAGAGTTTTGAACATAAAGGGATGCTATACTTTGTCGAATGCTTTTTCCGCATCTATCAAGATGATCATATGGTTCTTATTTTTAAGTCTATTGATGTGGTGAATAACATTTATTGATTTCCGTATATTGAACCAGCCTTGCATCCCAGGGATGAATCCTACTTGATCATGGTGCACAATTTTTTTGATATGTTTTTGTATCCGATTTGCCAGAATTTTATTGAGGATTTTTGCATCTAGGTTCATTAGAGATATTGGTCTGTAGTTTTCTTTCTTTGAAGTGTCTTTGTCTGGTTTAGGTATCAGGGTGATGTTGGCCTCGTAGAATGAATTTGGAAGTTCTCCCTCTTTTTCTATTTCCTGAAGTAGCTTGAAAAGTATTGGTATTAGTTCCTCTTTAAAGGTTTTGTAAAACTCTGCTGTATACCCATCCGGTCCTGGGCTTTTCTTAGTTGGTAGTCTTTTGATGGTTTCTTCTATTTCCTCAATTGATATTGGTCTGTTTAGGTTGTCTATATCCTCCTGACTCAATCTGGGCAGATCATATGACTTAAGAAATTTATTGATGCCTTCACTATCTTCTAATTTATTGGAGTATAAGGATTCAAAATAATTTTTGATTATCTTCTGTATTTCTGAAGTGTCTGTTGTGATATTGCCTCTTTCATCCCGTATGTTAGTAATTTGAGTTCTCTCTCTTCTTCTCTTCGCTAGCATGGCTAAGGGTCTGTCGATTTTGTTTATTTTTTCAAAGAACCAACTTTTAGTTTTGTCAATTTTTTCAATTGTTTCTTTTGTTTCGATTTCATTAATTTCAGCTCTGATTTTAATTATTTCTTGCCTTCTACTTCTTTTGCTGTTGATTTGCTCTTCTTTTTCTAGGATTTTGAGATGAAGTATGAGATCATTTATTTGTTGGTTTTTTCTTTTTTTAAGGAATGAACTCCAAGCAATGAATTTTCCTCTTAGAACTGCTTTCAATGTGTCCCATAGATTCCGATATGTTGTGTCTGTGTTTTCATTTATCTCTAAGAATTTTTTAATTTCCTCCTTGATGTCTTCTGTAACCCATTGATCATTCAGTAACCTATTGTTCATTCTCCAAGTGATGTATGCTTTTTCCTTCCTTCTTTTATCTTTGATTTTCAGTTTCATTCCATTATGATCAGATAAGATGCATGGTATTATCTCTACTCCTTTATATTGTGTAAGAGTTGCCCTGTGACATAATATATGATCTATTTTTGAGAAGGATCCATGTGCTGCTGAGAAAAAAGTGTAACTGCTTGATGTTGGGTGGTATATTCTATATATGTCAATTAAGTCTAGGTTATTAATTGTGTTATTGAGTTCTATAGTTTCCTTATTCAACTTTTGTTTGGAAGATCTGTCCAGTGGCGAGAGAGGTGTGTTGAAGTCTCCCATGATTATTGTATGGTGGTCTATTAGACTCTTGAACTTGAGAAGAGTTTGTTTGATGAACATAGCTGCACCATTGTTTGGGCATATATATTCATGATTGTTATGTCTTGTTGGTGTATGGTTCCCTTAAGCGGTATGTAGTGTCCCTCTTTATCCCTTTTGATTAACTTTGGCTTGAAATCTATTTTATTTGATATGAGTATGGACACGCCTGCTTGTTTCCGAAGTCCATATGAGTGATATGATTTTTCCCAACCTTTCACCTTCAGCCTATGTATGTCTTTTCCTATCAAATGCGTCTCCTGTAGGCAGCATATTGTTGGGTCTTGTTTTGTGATCCATTCTACTAGCCTGTGTCTCTTAATTGGTGAGTTTAAGCCATTAACATTTAGGGTTATTATTGAGATATGGGTTGTTCTTCCAGCCATATTTGTTTATTTCTGTTACTAAACATGGTTTGTTTTCCTCTTTGATTATTTCCCCCCCCCTTTACTGTCCTACCTCCCACTGTTGGTTTTCATTGTTATTTTCCATTTCCTCTTCCTGTAATGTTTTGCCGAGGATGTTTTGAAGAGATGGTTTTCTAGCTGCAAATTCTTTTAACTTTTGTTTATCATGGAAGGTTTTAATTTCATCTTCCATCCTGAAGCTTAATTTCGCTGGATACACAATTCTTAGTTGGAACCCATTTTCTTTCAGTGTTTGAAATATGTTATTCCAGGATCTTCTAGCTTTCAGAGTCTGTGTTGAAAGATCAGCTGTTATCCTGATTGGCTTACCCCTAAATGTAATCTGCTTCCTTTCTCTTGTAGCTTTTAAAATTCTCTCCTTATTCTGTATGTTGGGCATCTTCATTATAATGTGTCTAGGTGTGGATCTCTTATGATTTTGCACATTCAGCGTCCTGTAGGCTTCTAGGATTTGGGATTCTGTCTCATTCTTCAAGACTGGGAAGTTTTCTCGTATTATTTCATTGAATAGATTGCTCATTCCTTTGGTTTGGAGTTCTGTACCTTCCTGTATCCCAATGACTCTTAAGTTTGGTCTCTTAATGTTATCCCATATTTCTTGGATGTTCTGCTCATGGTTTCTTAACAGTCTTGCTGAGCTGTCTATGTTCTTTTCAAGTTGAAATACTTTGTCTTCATTGTCTGATGTTCTATCTTCTAAGTGTTCTACTCTGCTGGTAGTATTCTCCATTGAGTTTTTAAGTTGGTTTATTGCTTCCTGCATTTCTAGGATTTCTGTTTGTTTTTTATAACCTCTATCTCCCTGTATAGTTGATCCTTTGCTTCCTGGATTTTTTTGTGTAATTCATTGTCGAAGTGATCTTTCATTGTCTGATTTTGCTGTCCAATGTCTTCCTTGATACTCCAGATCATCTGAAGCATGTATATCCTGAATTCTTTATCTGACATTCCATCTGCTGCAGCTGTTACCTCTTCTAAAGTTGAGTTGACCTGCATTGCTTGTGGTCCTTTCTTTCCTTGTCTTTTCATACTGCGTGTGTTTCTTTCTGCTTGGTGAAACTGTTGTGTTTTTGAAATGTTTTTTTCCCCTATATATTTATATTGCTCTTGTATAGTTGAAAAGTCTCCCGTGCAGGGTCGGGCGGCGGTCTGCCTACCTTGCAGGCGCGGGCGGCGGCTCTGCTCTGCCCCTCCTCCAATTGGTGTGAGGTGTCTACCACACCCGCGGACCCCTGGGCCTGTTCTGCCGGTCAGTCGCAGGTCTGCCTACTTTGCAGGCGCGGGCGGCGGCTCTGCTCTGCCCTTACTCCAATTGGGGTGTCGTGACTACCACGCCGGCAGGTCACTGGGCCTGTTCCGGGCGCGGGCGGCTGCTCTGCTCTGCCCCTACTCCAATTGGGGTGACGAGTGTACCACGCCGGCAGGCCACCGGGCCTGATCCGCAGGTCGGTTGCAGGTCTGCCTACCCTGCAGGCACGGGTGGCGGCTCTGCTCTGCCCCCCCTCCAATTGGTGTGACTTGTCTACCACACCCTCAGACCGCTGGGCCTGTTCCGGGCGCGGGCGTAGGCTCTGTTCTGCTCCTACTCCAATTGGGGTGACGTGCCTACCACCCTGGCCGGCTGCTGGACCTGTTCCACCGGTCAGTCACAGGTCTGCCCACCTTTCGGGCACGGGTGGCGGCTCTGCTCTGCCCCTACTCCAATTGGAGTGACGTGTGTACCACGCCGGCAGGCCGCTGGGCCTGATCCGCCGGTCTGTCGCAGGTCTGCCTACATTGCAGGTGCGGGCGGCGGCTCTGCCCTGCCCCTCCTACCACACCCGCGGACCGCTGGGCCTGATCTGAAGGTTGGTCGCAGTTCTGCCCACCCTGCGGGCACGGGTGGCGGTTCCGCTCTACCCCCACTCCAATTGGGGTCACGTGACCACCACACCGGCGGGGCCTGATCCGGGCGCGGGCGAAGGCTCTGCTCTGCCCCTACTCCAGTTGGGGTGACGTGTGTACCACGCTGGCAGGCCGCTGGGCCTGACCCGCCAGTCTGTCGCAGGTCTGCTTACCTTGCAGGCGCAGGCGGCGGCTCTGCCCTGCCCCTCCTACCACGCCCGTGTACCACTGGGTCGCAGGTCTGCCCACCTTGTGGGCGCAGGTGGCAGCTCCGCTCCGCCCCCTCTCCAATTGGGGTCACGCGACCACCACGCTGGCAAGCCCCTGGGCCTGCTCCATGAGCGGGCGGCGGCCCGGCTCCTCCCCTCTGGCTCGACGACAAAGCAAGAGAGACTCGGGTGTCTGTGACTCACCCTCCCTACCAGGAGACCAACTGTTTCTGTCGCCGCTGGTATTGATGAAGTTCTCTCCTCCGCCGCTTTCTGATGACATCAGATCTCTGCCATGTTGGTATCCTATGCGAATGGCTGCATTTCGTTCCCTTTGCCGGGTAACCAAAGCAACGGGTGAGTCCTGACCGGCCCTCACAGGCCCCGTCTCAGTCCTGTTGCTGCTGCCCACGAAGGCTCGGTTGGTATTTACCTCCACAGTACTCAGCAGGACCCGGACCGAGAAGCAGTTTCCGCGGGCTCCTTAGCCCTGGGCCAGAGCAGTTCCGGGAGCCGGAACTCGGCCGCTCCATGCTTGGTGTATGCTCTGATAAGAGCAGGCTCCAAGAAGCAGTTTCCGCGGGTTATTTAGCACTGAGCCTGAGTAATCTGTCTGCAAGCCGCAGGCGAATGGCAGCCTGAAATTACCTGTTCTATGGCTGAATGAGCTGCGGTCAGTCGAAAACAGGGATGGTGACGTCAGCTCTCCAAGATGGTGGCCGCTGGCTTCCTCTGTGGTCTGACCGGTGTGGAGAACCGAATTGGACCACTTCCTTCCCCTGTCTCGAACCCAGAATTCAGCACTGAGTACGGTGCTTGCACGGCTGGCAGAAACTGCAGCGCTGTATCCCTGCGTCGCTATCTCCTCGTTTCCCAGCGCGCGCTGCAGACTCTAGCCGCGGGGCGATTTGCTGAATAAGCAGTGTTACCCTCCGTGCGACAAACCTCTCGCGTTTGAGTCCCTGTAGCCAATCCTCATGCGATGGAAATCCTTCCTCCAGGTTCCGGAGCACCCCACTATTGCTGGAAATTCCTAACAAGATAGCCTTTAGCCGTCCTGACTCGTCATACTCCCACACAGTGACGCGGCACACGGGGGCAATGCACTCCTCTCTCGAAAATCAACTATTCTAAGATTTCATCTCACCCCAGTCAGAGTGGCAATTATCAAGAATACAAGCAACAATAAATATTGGCAAGAACATGGAGAAAAAATGTATGCTCATACATTGCTGGTAGGACTGCAAATTGGTGCAACCACTATGGAAAGCAGTAGGGAGATTCCTCAGAAAACTTGGAATGAAACCACCATTACATCCAGTTATCCCACTCCTTGGTATATAACCAAAGGTCTTAAAACCAGCATACTACAGTGATGCAGACACATCAATCTTTATAGCAGCTCAATTCACAACAGCTAAACTGTGGAACCAACCTAAGTACCCTTCAACAGATGAATGGATAAAATAAATGTGGTATATACACACAATGGAATATTACTCAGCCTTAAAGAAGAATGAAATTATGCCATTTGGCAGTAAACGGATGGAGCTGGAGAATATCATGCTAAGCAAAATAAGTTAATCCCAAAAAAACAAAGGCTAAAAGTTTTCTCTGATGTGTAGATGCTAATTCACAATAAGGGGTGGGGGTGGGATAGTGGTACTTTGGATTTGGCAGAGGGGAGTGAAGGGAGGGGAGTAGATATGGAGGTAGAAAGGATAGTAGAATAAATCAGACATTATTATCTTATGTGTGTATATGACTACACGACTGGTGTGATTCTTCATTGTGTACAACCAGAAGAATGAGAAGTTATACTCCATTTATGTATGATGTTTCAAAATGCACCCTACTGTCAAGTATAACTAATTAGAACATTTTTTTAAAAAAAAAAGATAGCAGCCTCTGCCACAGTGAAGGTGACTCTGGGGGTAATGATCAGCCTTTTCACCCATCAGTGCCTCTGAGAATAAGCTTGATCTTTTTTCTTAAATTAGATTCTCAGAGGCATTTGGAGACAGCCTAATGTGAAGTTGTGTTGGCCCATCATTGTGGGTAGGTCCTGAGTTCACATCCAGACTCCTCCACTTCCCAGGGTATGTCCTTTCTCTCAGCTTCCTTCCTCCCTCCTCCCAAATGGGAGTGATAATAATACCAACAGTGGGATATGAAACCTCCTTAACTTTCAGGGTCAAGGCAAAGATAAAGATACATGTAAAAATACTTAATCCTACATGGAAGCAGTCCAAGAAATTATTATTCTCTAGGTTAAGAATATGACCTTGTATTATTTAACTAAAAACAACCTACATGCATATTAATCCAAATACAAGCTTGTCAAATTAATAATTTTGTCTATGGATAGTTCTGATGGACATCTTCAAGCACAAAGCACTTCCTAAAAGCATATGAAAGAGAATACAAAAAGAAAAAGAAAATGGAGGGAGACCTCATGGGCCAGCGATGCTTTATTCAGCACCAAAGGATCACATTTTCAGGAGAAAACGGCAGTGGGCCCCCACAAGGGTCTGGCTTAGATAGTGTTTAGCAGAGTCAGGTCATGGGAGGAGTTACTTTAGGTGGACCCTTTTGGCCTGCAAGGCCAGGTAATGGGAGGAGTTTAGGGTGGGGCAGAAAGACAGGTAGGTAACCACATCCTTCATTTTCACTCAAAGAGATGAAAGTTAGAGACATTCATTATGCTAAATATAGGCATAGACAGATGTAGATGAAAATAAGATATATTTCAAGAGCAGTTAGTTTTACAAGCATAGAAAAATTCCAGAACTCCGAGTCTCTCAGATCTTACTTCTCTATGTTTTGTATTAGCATATTTGTGCAGGTGTGTGAGGTGTAGCATGTTGGCACATTGGTGGGTGGGTGTGCCCGTGCATGTGTGTGTGTGTATAAAAGGAATTGGGTTAAATGTAGGAACTGTGAACTCTTCAGAACAGGTTTGAATGCTGAGACAGTGACTCATGAATAACTGTTCAGGGTGATTCTTGACTAATCCACAGCCAACATTAATTTAGGGAACTCAAAATTTATAAAGGGCTTAACTTGTGCAAGAAGGCATGAAAAGGGAGCTCTTTGATATCTCATTCTATCTTTAAAAAAGCCTATGAAATTATATGTTGCTGTTTCCGCCTACAGGATGAGGAAACTGAGGCCCAGAGAGACTAAGTTACTCACAGTTACATAGCTATATAGTATCAGAATTTGCAGTCAGGAACAACTTTTCTTATGGGAATGGCAAAGTTGTTCTAAAATTAGATTATAATGATGCTGATACAACTCTGAAAATACAAAAAAAAATTCAAATTATACACTTTAAACAGGTGAACTTTTGTTATGTAAATGATATCAATAAAGCTGTTTTTAAAAATGTGAACCCAAGTCTATCTGATAACCAAGTTATGTAAAATGCTTTCTGGTTTTATTTTATTCCACATTTTTATTAGTGTCTTATAGTTGTACATGTTGATGGAATTTGTCTTTACATATTCATACATGTACACAATATAACAATTAGCCAATATCACACCCCAGCACTCCCCACTGTCTCCCCACCTCCCATTTCTGGGTCCTTTTCCTCTACTGTTTCCCCTTGATTTTAGGAGATTCACTCCCACGTTTGTTTTCCTTTTTCCTTCGTAGCTTCCACATAGGAGAGAAATCATATGACCCTTGACCTGCTGAGTTTGACTTATTTCGCTTAACATAATGGTCTCTAGTTTCATCCATTTTCCTGCAAATGCCATAGTTTTATTTTATTTTTTTATGTCTGAATAAAACTCCATTGTGTATATGTGCCACATTTTCTTTCTTCCTGGTTTTAAAGTGCTTTCATGTGCATAACTTTGTCAATGTCCAAACCCTGTCTCCCTGTCCCCACTAGCCTAAGGGAATCCCACAGGCCTAAAGGGAGAGGAGAGATGGGTAAAAAGTCAAAAACTCGTGAATGGCCTCTCAGGCCAAATGTTCAGCAAAACCACAGGGGCAAGAGGTGTGTTTCAGATCAGAAATCAGAGTCAGGAGTCCGTAGGAGCTGGTGCCCTTCCTTCCTCACCAAAACCTCCACAAAAACTTCTTTGGCCATTTACAATGTGGCTGTCTAGTCTTTGTTTAAAACCCAAACCCAATCTTGTTGATCCTACTAGAACTTCTAGAAGCTTCCCTTTGTCTTTAGGGTTAACCAAGAAGCTTTTAGCACAAATCCCAAATCCCTCAAGACCCAAGACCCCTCCATGGCTACATCACACCCCACACACTGGCCACACTGGAGACTGCACAGTCCTTTGACAACAAGTGACTCTCATGTCTTAAAACTTCTGACCACACTGCTCCTTGTCTGCCTCAAAAAATCCCACTCAGTGGTGAATTTACTTTTAGCATCTTCTACATGGGCCCTCTTTGTCCTGTCTTTCCTACAGCCCTGTCTCCTGGTTCTCCACTTCATTTCCCTGTTTTAGCATTTCTCACTCCACATCGACACCTCTTGCTTTCTGCCATCTCCCTTTCTCTCCACAGCCCTATCACTATTGATCCACACAGCTATTGCCCACTTTGTCCCTACATCTAGAAAGTGCAAAGGCCCTGCTGTGGGTTTACTTGTGCCTCCCTTCCCCAAAAACATGCTGAAGTCCTAATTGTAGGTCCTTGTGAATGTGACCTTAACTGGAAATAGGTCTTTGTAGATGTAATGAGTTAAGATGAAATCATACTCATTTGGGTGGGTCCTAAATCCAATATGACAGATGCCCTTATGAAAAAAAGACCCAGAACCAGACGCACATGGAGAATGCTATGTGATAATGGAGACAGAGATTGGAGTGATACAGCTACTTGTACATCCCCAAGGGATGTTACCAGCAACCACCAGAAGCTAGGAAGAGGCAAAGAAGAGTCCTCCCCTAAAGACCTCACAGGGAGTACGGTCCTGCCGATGCCTTGACTTCAGACTCTTGACCTCTTGAGAACAAATGTCTGTTGTTTTAAACCATTCCATGTATAGCAGTTTGTTGTAGAAACCCCAGTAAACTAACACAAACACCTTGTACCCTTCATGGCCAAATCTGATCTCATGATCATGTCCTCCAAACCAGGCTCCTCCACTGTTTTCAGCACAAATTCCATCTGATTACATCACCCAGAAACCCACAAGCAGTGCAGGCAACTTCCTCTCCTTCATGGGCCCTTCCAATTCATTATTGGATTTGGTTGATTTTATCTTCTAACTATCTCTGTAACCTGTCCCCCTTCTCTCCAGCTTCATGACACCAACCAACTTCATCTGACACCTGCACTACTGGCCCCACCACACACATTCTTGCCCCCTTCAATCTTTCTCTGTACTACAGACCCCATACAAAATGTTCCTTTGTCAAAAAAAAAAAA
The DNA here is from genome assembly GCF_021218885.2 of Marmota monax. Classification (NCBI taxonomy): domain Eukaryota; kingdom Metazoa; phylum Chordata; class Mammalia; order Rodentia; family Sciuridae; genus Marmota; species Marmota monax. The sequence continues at coordinate 52,170,743 of NW_026693777.1, read as the reverse complement.
ACTTGGGCTCTCACTCAGATCTTGATCTTCCATCCTGATCTTTCCTGAAATCCAGATTGGTCACTGCTTCTCCTGAAAAGTCTTCCCTGGGCTGGGGATGTGGCTCAAGTGGTAACACACTCACCTGGCATGTGCAGGGTTCTGGGTTGGATCCTCAGCACCGCATAAAAAATAAAATAAAGATGTTGTGTCCATCGAAAAGTGAAAAGTAAATATTAAAAAATTCTCTCTCTCTCTCTCTCTCTTTCTCCCTCTCTCTTAAAAAAAAAAGTCTTCCCTGATATGATTAGATTGTCTCTAACCAGTGCTCCCTGGCATTGGTCCTTCTTCCATGGTATCAGTTAAAGGTACTCAGTCATAATTACATTGAGCTGCATGTAACAGAAACCCACCAACAGACACTTAAACAAGATAAAAGTTTATATTTCTCTCATAACCAGAAGTCCAAAGTTAGGAATCCCAGCTCCACTTTGTCATCAGGGACCCAGGCTCCTTCTTATTCCCCATTTCACCATCTTAATGGAAGCTTCTAAAATTACCCAGAGTTCACCACCTGATGAAATTCCAATTCTCATATTAGCATGTTAAGGACCAGGAAGCTTGGACAAGAAAATGTACTTCTCTCACTTTTTCTGGAAGTTGCACATGACACTTGCAGTGTGACTTTGTTCTGACCATAACTTGCTGCAAGAGATGCTAGGAATGTGCCTTTCACCTGTGTGACAATACAGCTCATTAAAAAGTAAGGAAGTGCTACCAAGAAGAGAGAAATGAATATTACGAGGCAATTATTATTATTATTGAAATTGTATGTTTATTTCGGCAATTTGGGGATTGATGGCTATTTTTTAATTGGACTCTAAGAAATATATGAGCAAAGTCTTTCTGCATTTTTGCTCAGTATTATATAAATAGGGCTAAATAAATGTATGTTGAATGAATGAATAGACAAATGAGTGACCTTAGTCAAGTTACTCCTGTTTACCTATCTGATAATTGCATGCAAAAATAGAATCTACCTCGGAGAGTTGTTGTAAAAATCGAATGAAATAATGTATGAAAGATGCTTCGTATAAGACTTAGAACTCAGTAAACACTCCATAAATGTTAAATATATTATTATTAATCCCCATTAAGCTGAACTCCTTGGAGACAGGTTCTATCTGATTCATCAGCGTCCAGATGCTCAGCAAATAATGGATTAAGTAATTAATTAGAGTTGGCTGGAAGAATTGTAATGACATATTCTTCACAAATGAGAAAACCAAAACCGAGGGGTTAGGTCTGTTAGTAAGTGGGACTAATGCTGATTTTGATTCCACCTCATATTAAAAAAAGAAAAATTTCTGAACTAAACAGACACGCATCCAGACCAATTAATTAACAGATTCTGGGGCAATGGCAGCAGCAGTGGCAGGATTATTTGAGGATCTTTCTGAATCCTAACAGAAAAATAAAATAACTAGATAACAAAACAAAACCCACAAATGACATTTACAACAAAACTAGGTGAAAAGAGATCTCTATGAAACCTCAAAGGCAAGTAGATGGGTCTAGTCACCAACTACCACTGATCTGTGTTATTGATACGTGTGCAGGGAGGATTCAGAAGGAAGAACTGGGGCTTCTAATGGACCTGAGGAAAGAGAACCCCCAAATAGCCAACAGATATTCCCCGGGAAACCCTGTGGGCCAACTTGAGACAGAAATTGGGAGAGACTATGCCCAGTCCAAGATTAGGGAAAGTACTGAAGGGACTGGAGAAACGTAGTCTTGAACTTTCAGAACTGACCACCAGGGTTCCCTTCCAGGACAAAAGTCTGACTCAGTTCCTCCACTGAGGAGATACTTCTTATAGGGGAAAAAAAATCAAGCAGGACAGGGACAAAGAGTTGAAAAACAGGTTCATTAAAAAGCAGAGGAAGGAAAAACAACCAGTAAACCTCAGAAAGCAAGCTACTATATGCTTTCAAATTACCTGAAAACAAAGAAGTCAGAAAAGCAAAGTTTAGAAAGAATATCTGAACCAAGTCTCCTTCTCAAAGTAAATTCACCAAAACAAATGAATAAAAGACAAGAATCAAGGCCAAATCCCATTCACACTTAGTTAACAGAATGAACACAAAAATATCTTCTAGAAAATAAAAGCACACCAGAAAAATATGCTTAAAAAAGCAAAACTGTTACATACTATTTCAAAACAAGCTTAGAGACATGAAGAAAATGATACGACATGAAAGAATAACATGAATAGAAATTTTAAAACTCAGAAATGAAGTGACAGAATCAAAATTATTTTTAAAATAGTAAAAGAAAAATGTTTTATATATTTTTGAAAAATATTTTATACTTATATAAATTTTATACATAAAATGCATGTTTATGTATCCAAGGAACACAAAAGCAATTAGACACAACAAATAATACCTCAAGAAACAGAGAAGGTGAAAAAAGTTTTTTTTCTATAAAAAGGGAAAAAAAGGATTCAAGATGGTAGATTAGAGGCAACCGGCACTTGCCCATTTCTCCACAAAATAAAATCAAAACAACTGGAAACCAATTATATATTGAGGTGGGTGACTCAAGAGGATACCAAATTCCACAGTGAACCAGATAGAGACTTGGAGAAACCTAGAGAATAGATGGTGGGACAGAGGGTGAAACAGAGTACCCCCAGCACCTATCGTGTAGCAGCTAGTAGAGGGTAAGGGTGGGGGTGAAAGAGGGAGAGTCTTGGTGAGCACCATGAGCTCAGGAATCTACACCTTGCAGAAATACAGTCTAAACAGACAATAGACCTGGGATCTGCAAACTGACTACAAAGCAAACTGGCTCTGGAGAAGTTCTCCACCCTTGGCATATTATCATGGTGCTTTACAGGGAGCCATCTTGAGAGGGTCCTGTCTGCAAGAACATCTCTGAGAGTCCAAGGCTCTTGCATTTTCCTGTCTCTGGATCCCTGCAGCAACATTGTTACATTGACTCTGTGAGTGGCTAACTTGAGGGTCAGTGTGACCCCAGGAAGAGACTGCTGAAAACTCTATGCAGTGAGAAACTGGATTACAATCCTTAAGGATGCTTCCCTTTTAAAACCAGTCATTTGAGAAACCAGCTGCAGGAGTTTGTAGAAACAAGTAGTTGCATGTGAGGTTTCATGCAGGAACCAAGTCTTGAAACATCATAGTCATGGGCAGTGGATCCTGTGGGTCTCTGACATCACCCTCCCAGCACAGATAGCTGTGACTCCATAGCTGCTTCTTTTTTTTCAGAGTGTGCAGCACAAACCATATCACAGTCCCCTACATGCTGCAGAGCCCAATGTCAACCCTGCCCTTGGACTTCACAGTGCAAAAATCCCCAGAGGTAACCTGTGCCAGTTGAGTGCCACACTCCACACTAGCTTTGTGATGCACGACAATGTCAGCATCTGCTCTGATGTCAGACTGCACAGCCCACACAACCCTAGCTCTTTCTGGCATGCAGGGCATCTGAGAGATATTCCAACTGGATCTGGCCACAAATCAGTCCCCCTGAAAGACTGGAAAGCACAGCTAAGGAAAAAAGAGGATGAATAATGTCCAGGCTTTGCCCTCTCCAAGAGGTGCACAGCCTAAGACAAGGAGAGAAGCTCTAATCGCTGTGGTTGCAAACATCCACTCTTGCCTGCATAATTAAGCACCTCAGCAGAGCAGATATTTTTAATTTTTATAATTTTTATTACTTATACAATTTTGGTTATTGTTGTGTATATATTTTTTCTATTGTTGTTATTGCTGTTGTTTATATATTTTTCTCTATCTTCTTTAATATTTAACTTTTTTCTTTCCCTCCTTTTTACTTTCTTTTTTCCTTTTTTCTTTTCCCTTTTTTGACTTTCCCTACTTTACTCCATTTCTCCTTTTTCTTTTTAATTTTTAATTTTTCTTTTTTTATTTTCACTTTTTTCTTCCCTTTTAAAAATTTATGTTTTATTATTTTAAAAATTTAGTTTATTCCATTTTATTTTTGCTTCCTTCTTTTGTGGTGGTGGTTGTCATTTGGTTTTTACTTTATTTCTTTATCTTTTTTATTAATTTTTTGATGTTTTCTTCTTTCTCTGCAGTGCTGAGGATCAAGTCCTGACACTTTGAGCATGTTTGGTGAGTCTTCTGATGCTGAGCTACACTCCCAACACAATTCACAAAAATTGCACTATACTCCAGTAACAACAACCTAGCCCTGCTTGAACCTTGACAGATACTTAAGAATAGGAAAGATAATAGTCCCCAGCCATTGACCCAATCCCAAGTATACATATCTGGGGGAGAGTCTGAAATACTACTCCTAGATATTCACCACCATAGCAATAACAGAGAATAATACACAATAGTGTGGAAACTGCATCTGTGCAAACCTCAGCACAGGTTACTCCCACACCTTGTAAGACAGCATTGCTGACAATACCGAAAGAGTAATCCATATACCTGAACTACCAGAGGGACCCAACTCTCATGAAACCTGCAAAGAAAGTGCATCCTTCAGGCTCCAACATAGTGCACGGTTTGTCAAAACCTACTAATCACAGCCAAAGAATCCACAGGGAAACTACAAGTCAAATTGGAATTTAACTCAACATTACACAAATTGATATCCCAGGGCACTTTGTCAAGAGAAGGCTATTTACTACGAAGACCCTCCTATAAAAGTGTAAGAGATATTCATCCCAACATATGCACAAATATTAAAATAGAAACACAAGAAATGTGGAAAAAAGGCAACATGACACCTCCTAAAGTTTGTAACTCTTTTTTTAAAAAGTATTTTTAGTTATAGACGGACACAACATCTTTATTTTATTTATTTATATGTGGTGCTGAGGATTAAACCCAGTGCCTCACATGTGATAGGCAAGCACTCTACCACTAAGCTACAACCTCCGCCCAAAGTTTGTAACTCTTTAGTAACTGATTCCAAAGTGGATGAAATGCTGGACAAAGAACTCAAAAGTATCACTTTTATAAAGCTCAATGAGCCAGATGTGGTGATTCCAGGAGGATTCAAATAAACAGCTTGTTAATTAAGGAAGACAATGAAGGAGATAAATGAGCAATTCAATAAAATATAGAGAATTTGAAAATGAACCAAATGGAAAATTCAATAAGTTCAATAAGTCAGATTTAAAAATCAGTTGAAAGCCTCACCAATAGACTAGATCAAGCAGAAGAAAGAATATCATGGCTTGAAAACAAAGTCAAGGAATTGTTGCATTTGGATAGTAATGAAGAAAAAAGAACAAAGAATGAATAGAACACACAAGATCTCTAGGACACCATTAAAAGAGCAAACATATCCATCAGTGGAATAGATGAGCCAGAAGAGCTACAGGCTATTATACAGCTATTATTTCATGGAATAATAGCAGAAATTTTCCCAACTCTTGGTAAATACATGGACATCCAGGTACAGGAAGCATTGAACCCCAAATAGACATAACTAGAAAAGAACCTCTCCATAACATTATACTTAAATTGTCAAAGTACAGAACAAAGAAAAAATATTAAATGTTGCAAGAAAGAAGCACCACTACATTTAAAGGTAAACTCATCATAATAAAATAATATTTCTGAGGAAAAAAAACTCTAAAGGACAAGAAAGTACACAATTATGAATTTCAAGTCCTGAAAGTAAATAACTGCCAAACTAGAGTACTATACTCAGCAAGATATCTTTCAGAGTGAAAGAAGAAATAAATAACTTCCATGATAAGCATAAACTAAAGGAATTCATGAACCCTAAACCGTCATTATAAAAGATACTTAAGATACTCTTGGGCTGGGGATGTGGCTCAAGCGGTAGCGCGCTCGCCTGGCATGCGTGTGGCCCGGGTGCGATCCTCAGCACCATATACAAAACAAAGATGTTGTGTCTGCCGATAACTAAAAAAATAAACATTAAAAATTCTCTCTCTCTCTCTCTCTCTCTCTCTCTCTCTCTCCGTCTCTCACTCTCTCCTTAAAAAAAAAAGATACTCTTACACCCAGAAGAATAAGAAGGATAAATACAATCATAAGAGCACGGGAAAAAATAAATCTCAGTAGGAGATTAGATAAGCAAATGAGGACCAGGAAAGAATCAAATATTATTGTCATAGAAAACCATAAAATTTCTAATGTGAGTAAGAAAATAAGTAATGTATATAGAATTCTCAAAAAAAGAAGAAAAACAAAAACAAAAAATTACAAGAATAAATACATGCTTTTCAATAATAACCCTGAATGTAAATGGTCTCAATTCTTCAATTCAAAGATGCAGACTGGCTGATCAGATTAAAAAATAAGAACTTCAATAATATGCTGCCCACAAGAAACTCCCCTCACCAGTGCAGACATAAACAGACTGAAAATGGAATAACTGGAAAGTGACATTCTAATGGAATCCAAAAGCAGGCAGAAGTAGCTATACCATTGACAAGACAGACTTTAAGCCAAAATCTGTTAGACAATCATTATATATAGATAAAGGAAATAATGCATCAAGAAGATATAATGATTCTAAATGTATATGCACTTAACTTCAGAGCACCCAATTTTAAAATACTAATGCTACTAAAGAAATAGTTCCCAGTAACAGAATAGTGGGTTGTTTTAATAACCCCCTCTCACTAATATATCATTGAAATAAAAAGTCAACAAGGAAACATCAGAGTTATGTCCACTACAAATGGACTTAATAGACATCTATAGTATATTTCATCCAATAGCTGCAGAATATACGTTCTATTCATCAACATAGAAAACTTGATCTAAAATTGATCCTAAATTAGATCCTAAAGTGAGATCGACAAATTTTTAAATATTGAAATAATTACCTACATCTTATTACATCATAACAGAATGAAACCAGAAGTCAATAGCCAGAGAAACTACACAAATTATACAGACACATGGAGGTAGAATGATACACTTCTGAATAAAGAGTGGATCACTTAAGAAATTGGGAAGTGGAAAGGAATTTAAATTTCTAAAATAAAATGAAAAATGGAAACACAGCACACCAGAACCTGTGGGATATGAAGCAGTACCAAGAGGTAAGTTTATAGCTCTGAGTGTCTGCATCTAAAAACAAAGAGATCTCAAATAAATAACCTAATTCTGCATCTCAACATCTTAGTAAAACAAGAGCAAACTAACTCCAAAATCAGTAGAAGGACTATAAAAACTAAATGAAAAGAAAATAGCTCCTTTTTAATAAGGCTTAATATATACTTAATCCAAAGATTATATGGAAAGAGATCACAAAGGACAAAATAAATATTTGAGAGTATTAGATATGTTCCTTAGCTTGATTGTAATGATGGTTTCATAGATGTATGACTGACACAACTTTGCAAATTAGATTTTTATGAAATTGTGTGTCATTTATTCCTCAATAAATCTGCTACAAAATAAAAAAAACACCATAGAAGGAAATAAATAATAATGATCATGGCAGAAATAAATGAAATACAAACTAAAAGAACAGTAAGAAGGATCAATTTAACAAAGATTTGGTTCTTTGAAAAGATAAAGTTGACAAACACTTAGTGAAGGAAAAGACTCAAAAAAAAAAAGATGATGAAAAAGGGACCATTACAACAAGATGTCACCTCAATTAAGAAAGATTCTAGATGGAAAATGTTAAAGAATAGCAAAGTACCCACTGAAATCAAAGAAATAAATGAAGAAAATTTTTTGTAACTTGAAAATACTCTCGACAAGGCTGTGTGTGTGTGTGTGTGTGTGTGTGTGTGTGTGTGTGCTATAAAGGAGTAATCCTTACAGAAACAATTTCTAGAAGACTTGACTAAAAGAACTGAGAACTTAAGCCAAGGAGCTGCTGGAGGCAACCTCAGCCAGAGCCAGGAAAGGCACTGTTTCCTGATACAGAGGAGGTGTGGTGTAGCCAGTCACCCTAACTATGAGTCAGGGAGCTGAGTTCCCATTTTAGCCCAGTTACTGCCTCCCTAGTGTGACCTTAGGTGAGTCACCTAAACTTGGTCTCCCTATCAACAAAATGGGAAGTAGGTGTTGAATGAGATAATTTGCAGTCTCTTCCAGCTCTGACTTCAGATACTTTTATAATTCTAAAGCAGGATCTCTCAGAATGTGATCTGTCAACTACTTGTATTAGAATCACATTCTGATTAAAAAGGCAGTTTGTCCTGAGGTGTTGTCTAGGTGGAGGGAGGAGTAAAGACCTCACATCTCCAACTCTTCTTATATAGCAAGCACCATGATAGGCTCTTTGATTATATTAAATGAGATATAATATGTATGATTATTATATTATTATATTCTATATATTTAATATATATTATATATTAAATGAGATATAATATATATAATTATTATATTATATCTCATTTAATCTTTAGAGTTACCTAGTTCAGAAGGTGGCATCTGTCATATAGATGAGAAAAGGAAAAACTCTTGAGAGTTTCGGTCATAGAACTGGTAAGTGATGGGCCATCTGCATCGAAGGGCTTCTTCTCTAAAAGTTAGAAAGGAAATTAAATTCACTGAGAAGGTGTCCCAGGATTGGAAAGATCTTAACAGCATGGCCCTGTTACACCTTCACCACAGGCACACTCCCCATCAAATTTCTGTTTCTTTTATAAAGAGAAGGGCAGGTGGGGATTAATAGATAGGGGTATAATCTTCCCTTTGATTTACTTGGAAGCCATCAGAAGACACTTAATGCCTAGAATTTTCTGATGCAGAGAAATAAGTAGCTAGAAAAATCTTAAAGTTAAATAGCCTAAATATGGAGAATGAAACATGCAAGATTGGCTTTTGACTCCTGCAGGTGAAGGGGGAATGTGTAATAAAGCAAAATATAGGCATGCTGATTTCTTTAAAAGTTGCTGTAAAATAAGATATTTAAGTATTGAGGTTATTTTGGGATAGCTAAATAAAGAAGAATGTTCATCAACGAGGACTAAAAGATGTCTTGACTGGAAGCAGATCGGTGTTTGAGGCCCCGATTCAGGGGACATTACCTGCAAAGCAGAAAAAACAAAAGCAAAAACAAACAAATGGAATTACATCATCATTAAAAGCTGCTGCAGAGCAAAGGAAACACACTTCTCTCTCTTCATATTGGGTAGCTTCATTCTTCTGCATGTGGATACCCCAATTTTTCCCACACTATTTATTGAAGAGACTGTTCTTTCTCTGATGTGTGTTCTTAGCATATTTGTTGAAAATCAGTTGTCTATAGATGCATGGGTTTATCTCGGGGCTCTCTATGTGGTTTCATTGGTCTGTACACCCATTTTTATATCAATTACCATGCTGTTTTGATTGCTAAAGTTTTGTACTATGATTTGAAGTCAGGTAGTATAATGCCTCCTATTTGTTCTTTTGGCTTAAGATGCCTTTGACTATTTGGGGTTTTCTGTGATTTTATATTAATTTTAGTATTACTTTCTCTAGTTCTGTGAAGAATGTCATCGGTATTTTGTTAGGAATTGAATTGAATCTATAAATCACTTTGGGTAGTATGGACTATTTAATAATATTTGGTTCTTCTAAACCATAAACATGGGATGTCTCCACTTTTTTGTACCTTCTTCAATTTATTGCATCAATATTTTATAATAATCATTGTAGAGATCTTTTAACTTTTAGTTAAATTTGTTCTTAGGTATTTTTGTAGCTATTGTAAATGGGATTGCTTTTTTGATTTCTCTTTCAGATAATTCATAACAACACTGCTGATTTGTATATGTTGGTTTTGTAGACTACAATTTTGCTATGTTCATTTATTAGTTGTAATAATTTTTGGTGAAATTTTTGGGATTTTCTATGGTAACAAGTTGACTTCTTTTCCAATGTGGGTGCCCTTTATCTCTTTATTTTGCTAATTTCTTTGACTAGGACTTCAAGGACTACATGGAATGAAAGTAGTGCAAGAGGGTATCCTTGTGTTGTTACAGACCTTGGAGAAAGGACTTTAGCTTTTCCCTATTCAGTATAATGCTGGCTGTTGGTTTATTATAACTGGCATTTATTATGTTGAGATATATTCCTTCTAGACTTAATTTGTTTGGTGCTTTTATTATGAGGGATGTTCAATTTTATCAAATGCCTTTTCTGCATCTATTAAGATTACAATGTAGAGTTTGTCCTTCATTCTGTTGATATGGTGTATCACATTTATTTATTTGCATATGTTGAGCCATTTACACTTGATCATGGTAAATAATGGTTTTAATGCCATTTTATTCTATTTGCTAATATTTTGTTGAGCATTTTTGCATCTTGTTCATCAAGTATTTCAGCTTATAGTTTTCTTTTTGGTTGTTGTTGTGTCCTTCCTTATCTGATTTTAGTATCAGGGTAATGTGGGCCTCATAGAATGAGATTGGAGAACTCCTTTCTTCTCCTTTTTGAAATAACTTAGGATAATTGATATTAGTTCTTTAAATGTTCAGCAGTGAAACCATCTGGTCTTGGGTTTTCTTTGCTGGGAGGATTTTTATTACTAATTCAATCTCATTACTTGTTTTTGGTCTGTTTGGATTTTTTATGTCTTCATGCTTCTTGGTAAGTTGTATGTGTCTAGGAATTTTTTCATCTCTTCTAACTTATAAAATTTGTTGGTATATAGTTACTCATAATAATCTCCAATGATCTTTTGTATTTATGTGATATCAATTGTAATGACTTCTCTATTTTGTGTTTTCTCATTTTCTTGTCAAGCTAAAGGTTTGTCACTATTGTATATCTTTTCCAAGAACCAACTCTTTGTTTCACTGATTTTTTTAACCTTTTTAAACTTGTTCTTTATAGATATACATGACAGTAGAATGTATTTTGACATATTTTACATATGTGGAGTATAACTTTCCATTCTTGTACATGATGTGGAGTTACACTTATTGTGTATTTTTATGTGTCTCATTGATCTTTTGTATTAATTTTTTAGTCTCCATTTCATTTATTTCTGCTCCAATTGTTATTTCTTCCCTTCTACTAATTTAGAGTTTGATTTGTTCTCATGTTTCTGATTCCTTGAAATGCACCAATAGATTGTTTATTTGAGTTTTACTTTTATGAAGGCGTTGATTGCTACATACTTTTTTTTGATACTGACTTTAGTGTATTCCATAGGTTTTGAAATTTTTAAATTTCTTTCTTGATTCTTTCTAGATCCATTGGTTGTTCAAAAGTAAGTTGTTCGATTTCATGTATTTGTATAATTTTCAAAGTTTTTCTTTTGTTGATTTCTAGTTTTATTGTATTGTGGCCAGAAAAAGATAGATGATATGATTTAGATTTTTAAAAATTTGTTGAGACTTCCTTTGTGGTCTATCACACAATCTATTCTGTAGAATGTTCCATGTGCTGATGAGAAAAATATGCATTTATCAGATGTTAGATGGAATTTCTTTATATGCCTGTTAAATTCATTTGATCTAGAGTACAATTTAAGCCTGCCATTTCTTTGTTAATTTTCTGTCTAGATGATCTGTCCATTGCTGGAAATGATGTATTAAAGTCCCCAGTGATTGTTGTATTGGTTTCTCTCCATGTCTTTAAGTCTATTAATATTTTCTTTAAATATTTGTGTTCTGATATTAGGGACTTAAATATTTTTGAATTGTTATTTCCTCTTGCTGAATCAACCCCTTTGTCATTATGTAACATTCTTTGCTTCTTTTTAAAGTCTGTTTTATGTGATATAATCATAGCTACTCCTGTTTTCTTTTGGATTTCATTTACATGGAATCTTTTCTGTCCCTTCACATTCAGTCTTTGTGTATTCTAAGAGGTGAAATGAGTTTCTTGTAAGAAGCATATTTTTGGGAATTTTTTTTATCCATTCACTCACTCTGTGTCTTTTACCTGAAGACATTAATCCACTTATATTCAAGATAATTACCAATAGTTAAAGCCTTATGATAGCCATCCTGTAATTTTCTTTCTATTATTATTATAGCTCCTTTCTTTCTTCCTCTCTCTTACCATCTTCCTTTGTGGTTAAGAGATTTATTCTAGAAGTGTGTTTTGATTTCTTGTTTATTATTTTTGGTTTGCCTATTACAGATTTTTGCTTTGTTGTTACTATATGGCTTACAAAAAGAAATTTTTATTATAATAATCTATTTTGAAATGATAGTAACTTAAGGACTATAAAGGTAAGAACAAAAAACAAACTAAAGAACAACAGAAAATATGCTAATATGAAAAATACATTTACACTCATACCTCTCCAAATTTTTGAATTTTTGAGCTCCCATTTTACATTTTATACTATCTACATCTTAACATGTTAATATAGTTATTATTTTAATTTCATTTTTGATTTTCATACTAAGAATATTAAAGTTGATGCATCTTGCTTACAATATTAGAACATTGCAAATTCATTTGATAATCACATAATTACTCTTACCAAGCAATTTTATACCTTCATATATGTTTTTTTTTTTTACTCCTTAACATCTTTCTTTAAGTTTGAATAACTCCCTTTAGCATTTCTTTCTTTCTTAATCTTTTTTTTTTTAAGTTCAGTCTGTGTTGCCCTTGAACTTTCAATTCTCCTGCCTTGGCACACTGAGTAACTGGAATTACAGGCGTGTGCTACCATCTGTAGTTTCCCTTAGCATTTCTTGAAGAACAGGTCCGGTGGAGATATGTTCTGTCAGCTTCAATTTGTCTGGGAAAGTTTTTATCTCTTCTTCTTTCTAAAGGATTGCTTTGTTGAGTGTAATATTCTTGGTTGGCAATCTTCTCCCTTCAATACTGAGAAAATCTCATGCTACTCTCTTTTGGTCTGTAAGGTTTCTACTGAAAAATCTGATGTCAGGCAAAGTGTAACATACTTATGTGTTGTTTCTTTTCTCTTGCAACCTTAAGAATGTTCTCTTTATCTTTCACTTTTAAGAGATTGATAATAAGATGTCTTAGGGTAGACTTGGATTAATTAAATCTGACTGGTGACCTTTAACCTTCCTATACCTATATATTTGTATCCTGCTGTAGGTTTGGGAAGTTTGATACTATTATTTATTTGAATAATCTTTATACTCCTTTGGCCTTCTCCAGTACTTTTTGAACCCCAGTAATCCAAATATTTGCTCTTTTAGTACTATTCAAGAGTTCCTGTATGCTTTCTTTATTTCTATTTTTTATTTTTTCTCCTTCAACATGTGTTTTGAGTGGCCTCTACCTTTAAACTCACCAATTCTTTCTTCTGTTTGATATATGCTACTATAGATGCCTTCTATCTCAATTATAATTGCACTGATCATATTTTTCAGCTCAAGAATTTCTGTTTGTAGATGGGCACAGTGGCAAGCACCTGTTGTCCCAGTTACTCAGAACACTGGAGTAGGAGAATCCCTTGAGTACAGGAGTTCTAAAACAGTTTGGACAACATAGTAAGACTTGATGTGAAAAAAAAATCTATTTGATTTTTTAATAGCTTCCATCTCTTTGTTAAATTTCTTTGTTAGAATATTAACATTTTTCTGTATTTTCTTCAAGCTGATTGAATTTCCTTACAACAGTTATTTTAAATTGTCTGAGAGTTTTCCCATATGATTACTATATGGTCAGTTTGGGGTACCTTATTTTGATCATAAGATGATATCATGGTCTCCTGAAACTTCTTGATGCTTGTTGGCATGTGACATCATCTGGGCATTGAAGAATTAGGTATTTATTCCAGTTAATAATTATATAATTGTATAATATATAATCTGGCCTTGTCTGTGCCTGTCTTTCCAGAAATTCTAAGCAGGCTGTTGTCAGGCACTGTAGAATTCTGCCTGGCTCTAGGCAAAATCACCATGGATAGACCAGCCCCAGGCTCCTATGTCATACTTGTGGCCAACAGAACTATCAAACTGTGCCATAGTATCAGTAAGAGTAGTCCCTTGGCCACTGAGGCTGACCCTAAACTTAGTCATGCCTGAATCACATAGCTTTAGGTACCTGCGCAGTCTCAGGGGGGCACTGAGGCCCGTGCCACAGCTGGAGATGATGCAGGCTGAAGCCCAAGTCCATCCCACTGAGGCACAGATCCCTGCCTCTAGACAGAGCAGTTCCAGAGCCATCTTTAGCACTGCTGTGGTAGAAATAGTCCCTCAACCATTGAGGCTGATGCCAATCTAGGTTGTATCTGAGTCTCATAGCCACGGGGCCTAGCACAGTCTTAGGAGAAGGGTAGGTGCTCCCCAGGCCCATTTCAAGGCTGGCAAGGATGCAGCCTAAAACTCAAGTCTGTCCTTTGGTACACAGGTCTCTTTCTGATGCCAGGGTCATAGAGGCTCTGAGTGCCAGCCCATGTATGGCACCTTCAGTTTCTATGAGTTGCTGGGTCTACCATGACAGGCTTGGTACTAGGCTCCAAGACAAATCCCTAGCTTGTGTTCTGCTCCCCAGTAGTGCTCCTCACTCTGCCACCTATGTTTAGAGAAGAGGTAGTAGAGGAAGTCTCTGCATCCTGGCTCATTTCTAGTGACTCAGTTGTGGGTAGTGGTCTGGGTTAGTGGTTGTGAGGCTCTGCCCAGCACTGGATTTCACTATAGAAGCCTGGTACTAGGTTTCAAGTCTAAGAGCTGGACTTAATTCTCTCTCCCTCACCCAAGCAGGAGGCATCTCTGTCCATGCTGGGCAGCTTGAGATTGAAGGAAGAATGTTGCAAGTAACTCTTCCCCTCCTGCCTTTTTCAATAGGTATTTTCATCTTATTATACTAAAAGCAAGCTCTATGGCTTTTTACCTGATTTCCTTGCTCTTGTGAAGGTAATTTGGTGTATAAATGGCTGTTCAACCTACTATATCTGTGAGGAGATGATTACCAGAGCATCTTAGCTGCATCTTCAGCAACTGTCTTAAAAGTTAAATCTACAAAGAACAAACTCCTAGCCAAGGGAATAGCTTTGTGGGAGGAGCATGGAATCTGCTTGTAAGTATCTGTTAAAATATTTTAAAGTAAATAAAAGGATTGGAAGGGGCTGCAATGTAGTTAGGGCCTGGCTCTCTGGACTGTGAGAAATTCTCAGAAAGCCTCTGGATGCCAAAGTCAGGGTGTGAAAAGTGGTTTAATCAAATGGGCAGCCACTGAGGTCACAGGAGGGTTACAGCCTACTAGTGTTAGGCACTGAGCTTGGCACTGAGAGAGGTATGTCTGCCCTCAGGAGCTTTTCAAGCCAAAGAGAGCTAGTAACACATCAGAAAATGTAAGCCCTCTAGGTTTAGGGATTCCAGCAAAGCAGGTTTTGAAAGTGAAGCCAGACTCCAGATGGGAGCCATGTGAGCAAAGGCACCATGTGAGCACTGCACTGCATCGCACAGTTGGGGGACAGTGAATTGGCCTGGGAAGGTTTCCTACAAGAGAGAGAAGGTTGAAAAGGGCCAAACCAAGGATGGAGTAGAGGGCTCAAATGACAAGATTAAAAAGTTTGCAAGTTAACTTATAGGTACTAGGGAAATACTGAAAGATTATGAATAACATAATCATTATAAATCCAGATCCTTGCGTCCAGTCTCTGTATAAAGTTACAATAAAAAAGAAGTCCAGTCAAAATGAACAAAAGTAAAGAAAAAATTAAAAAATTCCAGTTTTTTATTTTCATGTTCTCAAATAACCTCCAGCAATTCTTTAACCCTTTGTTGTCCCCTCCAAACATACTACTTCATAACCTCTTTTTTGCTATGCTATGAGCTCTGTTGCCCTACTCCCTTCTTTCTCTTCATCTCTCTCTCTCTCTACATTTTACTGTAACAATCAACTTCAGTTTTCTAGTTCTGGTCTTTCCCCTCCCACTTCAACCTTTCTGTTCCAATATTTATTGCAAAATTCTCGTAACCCTTTAGACAAATGGAAACTCCCCTACTCCCCTATCATGGAAATGGGAGAGGCTGGTGTGTGGGAAGCAAAAGTTGAGGTGTAAAGACAACATTTTCTGAATCAAAACGAGAGATGGGTATATTGCATCACTGTGAGATAGGGTACTGAGGAAATTTGGGATCTTAGGAAAATTGTCTACAATTATTGATCTGAACTAGTGATGTTCAGTATTCCCAAATATTCTGTCTGTTATGATCCACACAGAGAGAAACTTACCCAGATACACACAAAACCATGGTCAGGTAAATTGGATATGACACAGTGTTTTGATGTTGGGAAGCCAGTGGGTGGATGGGCAAGTTCAATGAAGGAAGGGCAAGCGTGGGAGACATTGGTGAGTTGATGGATTGTGTGTCATCAGGGCTGGCAGGAAAGCTGGTGAGTGATCGGCAACACTGACAAAGAAAGCTAAATTTTGTGGTGTTTTTTTTTTTTCTTCAAGGTTAATGAGTCATGAATCAACCATTTCCATGTCAACAATTTCCAAACATTTTAAGCTTCATGTCTCAATCTTCTGACAGGAATAAAAATGAAAGAGTTTAAGTTTATATTATCATTAAAATTTATTTTATTTTTTAAATTTTAAACGTAATTTCAGACTTTAGAAAAGTTGCAAGAGTAGCTAGTTGTTTTGTAGAATTCCAAATGTTGGTTTGTTTGCTGTTTTATCGTGCCTTTGACAGCAATGCCACACATATGATGCCATGTTCCTTCTCTATGTCTCATAACAGAGTACCATATTTTCATTTGAAAATAAAATATATTATGTGGACTGTTTCTTTTGAGGATGATTCTGTAGAAATTGTGTTTAGATATATAAAAAAAATAGAACAACAGTTCCTGAATGGAGGGACAAATGAATAATGGAGTTGTTTTCCAAGATGGCACCAGATCTGGGGGCTAGGCTTTCTCTCCCTACCTCTCTTTCTGCTCCTCCTCCTCTTTTTATTCTTCCATTTTCATAATGTTTCTATGTGTCCAGCCCTAAGTGCATGTAACCCCATTTAACTTTTAAAAACTTTAAAAATCATGTATTATAAGGAATATTATTCTGTATTAATACCTTTATGATACATCCATAAAATTGGATGCTATGCAGCCATTAAAATGATAATGTCTAATCATATGAATAGAAATGAAAAGATGTTCAGAATAAAGTTTTAAAAGCAGGGTACAGCTCTCTCTGCTTCCTTGTTGTCATGTCCTGAACTGTTTCCCTCTGCCATGCCATTTCACCTTGATGTTCTGCCTCACCTTGGGCCCAGAGAAATGGAGTTGGCTGTCTATGAACTAAGACACTAATCACCAAATAAACTTCTTCTCCTGTATGTTGTTCTTGTCAGTTATCTTGGTCAAAGCAATGAAAAAGCTGACTAAAATAGAAATTGATATCCAGAAATGGGGTCATTGCTGTGACTAATCTGAACAAGTGGTTCAAGTGCTTTTAGAGCTTTTTGGAATTTATGGGGGGAATTTTGAAAAGTTTAGATATGCAAGCTGGACAAGTTTTAGAATGTTGTAAGTGGAGCTTAATGGGCAATTCTGGTGGGAGCTCAGAAGATCAGAATGCTGAAAGGACTATGGACATTAAAGACGGGGCTGATGGGGTTTCAGAGAAGGAGGAGGACTCCATTGGAAATTGGCCTCAAAGCCATTAATGTCACATTTTTGCAAAGAAGTTGTCGACATTTTGTCCATGTCCTGAGGTTTTTGCTGATGCTGAATCTAAAGATAATGGAATAATTAATCTGGCAGAAAAAAAAATTTAAGGCAGCATTCAGTGGATGGAATGGATATTGCTGGTAGCTTTTAGTCAAGTTTACTGTGATAATCAGGAGCAGAAAAATTTGAAAAATTTGGAGTATGGCCAGAAAACTCTGAATACAATTGGGGTTATAGAAGGTTTGGTTGTTAAAAAGATGATAGCTACTAAAGAAATGGCTTGAGGGTAAGATCACACCCATCTCAGAGTCAAGAATGTAAAAGTAAAACTTTCTTTGAGAAAAGACCAGGAGGGCCTAGGAAATCGTTTCACCATGCTCAGCCACCCAGGCAAAGACTGTGGCAGCCATGGTCCCAGGAGGCTTGGCTACTGCTTAAGATGGTGGAAGACCTTGACATCAACCACATGGTACTATTTCTGCATGAATACAGGATGCTGGAGTTGGGGAGCCCTGGAGGCTTCCACTAAGATTACAAAGGAAGGCCTAGAAGACCAGGCAAAGTACAGCAGAATTTGAGTCCCTGTGGGCAGCCTGTGACAGGGCAATGCATGGAGATGTCAGAAAGAAAGTAAAGCTGCAGTGGAGACCCCCCAAGATTAAGATATGCTGGTAATATGTGACGGCTTCCAAGGAAAGCTGCAATCATCAAGGAGAAACAAGCCAAGAGAGAGGCCATGTGGGCTACAACCAAAAGGGCATAGGGACAAAGCTATACAAGCCCTTTGGAGAGAACATCATGATGTCATGTATCCCATATGCTGGATGTAGAGCTACACGACTTGTTTGCCCAGCTGAATTTCAGTCTTTGTTTGATCCCATCCCTTCTTTCTATGCCCCTATTTTCCCACATGGAAATCTTTACTCTGTGCCTTTATATATTGGATATATGGAACTTTTGATTTTGATTTTATAGGGACTCATGCTGAGAGTTTGCCTCGAGCCTGAGAGGAGACTTTGGTCTTGTTAAGGGCAATGCTTGATCTGTTAATACTGTGGGGACTCTTGAAAATGGACTAAATGTATTCTGTATTGTGAAATGGGCTTGAGTTTTGGGGGGTCAGGGGCAGAATGTTATGATTCAGATATGTGGTATCCCCCAAAATCTCATGTGTGAGACAATGTAACAAAGTCTAGAGGTGAAATTATTGGGTTGTGACAACTTTAATTTAATCAGTACATTAATCTACTTATAAGGATAAACTGAGAGGTTAGGGTGTGGTAGGCAGGTAGAGTGTGGCTGGAGGAGGTAGGCTCCTGGGGGCATACTTTTGAGGTATATATTTTGTCCCTGGTGAGCAGAGAGTCAATCTCTCTATATCTATCTATCTATCTTCTATCTTTTTTCTTCTTTTTCTCTCCTTGTTGTTACATACTGAGCCATTTTCCTCTGCCACACCTTTTCACCTTGATACTCTGTCTCACCATGGGCCCAGAGTAACAAAGTTGCCCGCTATGGACTGAGACTTTGAAACTGTGAGCACTGAGTAAACTTTTCCTCCTGGTGAGTGGGGGGACAGGGTACAAAGTTATAATCACAGTCCCATTTTTGTAACAAAATCATAAGAGAGAATAGAAATAGAAATGAGAGAGAGAGAGAGAGAGAGAGAGAGAGAGATCTAGAAAGATACATACCTAAGAGTACTTATTTCAGGGATTGGTATATAGGCAAATTTCACCATTACCTGTCTATATTTCTGAATAATTGGAAATTGTATAAGTATTATCACTCATGATCAACAAAAGCAACAAGGAATTTTCCAAGAAAACTGCTTGTAAAACAAGTTTTGGCAATTTTGGCATCTCTTTAAGAAGATCCCCTCTTACACACTAGAAAGAAAGGGAATCCCCCCCTCCCCATTTCCCTACACATACCTCATCATTTCTCAGCATTACTTTCAACATTTGCCAGCTGCAATGGACAGAATTACTTCCCCCTTTCCCTGGCCCCTTTGCTCTGGTGTCTCTACCTCTCTCCTTCTGAATTCCTCCCTTGCAAAGAGGTTCAGGACTCCATCCCCTTCCCTCCCTTCCTCTCCAGTCAACCTTCGCAGAGAGGTATCTGCCTTCACTGCCCTGAGTCTTGAGATCCTTCCACTCCCCACCCTATCATATTATGCTCTTAAATGCATGTCAAATCTAATAATGGCCTTTCCTGGAAGGGTCCTTCAGCATCTGACATCTGCAATGACCTTTTTGAAACACTCTCTCCCTGGCTTCTAGGTTAAGCTGCAATCCCAGGTTTCTTCTCCCTTCTCATTGCTCATCTCCAAATCCTACCATCCCAAATGAGTTGTTCTCCCAAACTCTGTCCTGGGCCTTCTGCTCTCCTCTTTCACATCCTTTCTTTCCCTTGACGATCTTACCTTTCAGAAGCTCATCAGCTTTCCTCCAAGTCTCCAAGGTTCCTCTTTCAGCTTAGCATCTGGTCTTTTCTGTCATAACAGACATACAATGCTGGCATTTTCACTTCCTCAGCTATCTGCCTACTGAGTCCAGGTAATTCCACCCTGAACTCTCTCTTTGTTTTTTCCCTCCAGTGCTAGACAAGTGCTCTACCACTGAGCAACAACCCCAGACTTGAAATGTGCCCCCTTTTTTGGTTCAGCTTTATTGAGGTAAAATTGATTTTTTAAAAAAAAAAAAATGTTCACATTACAGTGGTGCCCTTTTCTCCCACTCAGCTGCCCCTGCCTGGTTCAGGCCTTTGCTTGTTGATTGTGGCAGATGCCTCCTCCTCAGCTTGACACACTACCCCTCAAGCTGTCACTGGAGTTCCTTTCCTGAAAACATCAGCCTGTCCATGGCATTCCTCCACTCAGGGTCAACATTCAGATTTCCCACAGGATGCCTGTTCCGTGGGATATTAATAGCTGACAGGCCAACATTTTTAAAAAGCTCACAGAAGTTTGACTTATTGGTAAACATTGGGTTTAACTAAGTCCAATCGGCATCTCTACTGATGACACTCATCAGGCTAATGGACACTTTAATTTTCCAAGATGGAGCTTATAAGTATATTGTTTCTCAAATTTGTTTGACCTCAGAATTCTTTAAATTTTCATGGAGCATTCAAACTTTGGGAAAGGTTCTGGAGTGGGTGGGGTCATAAGGCAGAAAGAACCCAGGCCCCTAAGTCACCACTGGGAGCTGAAATGCCAGCAGAGCAGCCCTACGAAAAATACCTGTGCTGGATCATTGGGTGTGTGAGACACTCTGTTGTGTTCAACCACTTAAGCTTCTGGGTTATTGGTGATAGCAGTTAGCCTATGCTGGCCAATATATAACGGATGCAGATTTTTAAGTTATTTGCCAGTGAACAGATCATCCTTTTCAGCCTGGGGAGTTTTGTCACAAGCAATAATAAGTCACATGAATTTCACCCTTATTAAATGTTGGGACACTACGATAAACACTTTGCAAACATTATCTCATTTAATCCTATGACCATCCAGTAGGATACTATTGACCCATTTCATAGATGGGGAAAGTAAAAAATTTTTAAATATTTTATTTTTTAGTTGTACACAATACCTTAATTTTGTTTATTTATTTTTATGTGGTGCTGAGGATCGAACCCAGGGCCTCGGATGTGCTAGGTGAGTGCTCTACTGCTGAGCCACAACCCCAGCTCCCCTAGGGAAGTAAAATTTACAGAGGCAAATAACTTAAGAGACTTGAATGCTAGTCATTTGTCATCTTAATTCTTATTCTTAATCATATCAAGGTACTGCCTACTGAATCCAGGTGATGACCTCAGAACTGCTGGAGTTCAGGTGTAATTTGGTTAGTTATTATACTAACAGAATATATGGGTGATTTATTCATTTCTAGTCTTTTTATTTAGACCAGGAGTTCTCAACCAGGGTCAATTTAGCTCCCCCATGAGCTATTTGGCAGGCAATTTGGTTGCTACCACTGGGAGGTATTACTGGGGCTCAGTGGGTAGAGGTAAAAGATGCTTCTAAAACATCCTAGAGCTCACAGTACAGCCTACACAACAAAGAACCATCTTCTCACAATGCCATAGTGCCAAGGTTGAGAAACCTTAAATTAGACATTTTATATGTTTAATTAACAGAGCACAATGTTCACATTAAATCTACACTATTACTTAGAAGAAGAAGCATGCTTTAAAACTCTGCTTTATACTTTGATACCTAAAAGAGCAGGAAAAGCCAAGGCTAACAAGTAGCTTTTGGTGCTCAGAGATGTTGAGCCCCAACCAATTCTGGAGAGAATCCAGCTCAAAGAAGACTGGCCACGGATAAAGAATTAGGTTTGGCAGAACCTCAGGAACAATGTATGGTGGCAGAATAGAAATTCCTCTTGAAAGAATGCCAAACCTTTTTGGTTTCCTAGTAACGTAATTTTCCTGAGATTCCTCTCATCTTTGAATTTGCAGCATTTCTACACCTATTTTAAATCAAGGCAACAAAAGAATTTTTTTAAAAAAAAAAAAAAAAAAAAGGAGACAGAATCAGAGCTTCTTGGGGGAGGGAAAGAAACTTAAAGGACATCTGGTCCACCTCTGCTCATCCATTCTGGTATACAGTGCCCCCCATTTCAACAATCATATGATACAGGGATGTCACCATCACAGATCCAATCCATATCCAGAGTGCTCTGTCAGAAAGTTCTCCCTCCCAAGAACAGAAACCTGCTCTCTGAACTCTCTGCTGCTTCTAATTCAATCCAGATGTTAGGGGGAGGGGACTTGAAGATGGGTACACAGAGGACAAGGGGAGACAGACAGTGTTCTCCTGTGAAGCTTGCTGAGTCCCAGCAGCTGGGCTCTGTGCCTTATTTCTATGTGCCTTATTTCTAATCTTTCAGCAATCTCTGGAAGCAAAACAAGGTAACAACCATGCATAGGCTCCCCGCCCCCCACCCCCAGTTGTCTGTTTTGCAGATGAAACATCAAGAGATCTGTTTTCACATGCATACATTCCTTTTACATCCTGTTCATTCATTCATTCATTCATTCATTCATTCAGCATGTATTCAGTGGCCACCAACAATATACTAGACTTATGCCAGATACTGGGGATGCAACTGTGGGCAAAATGGCCTTTCAGACCAGCAGGGGTGAGAAGCCCTCAGTGAGAGGCTATTAGTATTATCTATAGCAGAAAAAAAAAAAAGTCCCACACCAGAACGCTAATGAGGTAGCCTGGACATCAGGGACACATTGCAGAAGAAGTGCACCTAAGCTGAGATGCAGAGGGCTTCACCAGGTGATGGCGTGTGGAGTGCTACAAGCAGAGAGAATAACCTATGAGGATACCACAGATAAACTTGGGGCACTGAAAACAGGTTTGGGTGGCTATTTTCAAAGAGGGGCAAGAGCAGGAGCAGTGCAAAAGAGGCAGGCCCAGACTGGTGAGCTCTGTAGGTCATGTCAAGGATGTGAGTCTTCAGCAGAAAGGTGAAGACCCATATAACTCAGAAACAGTATGATTGGATTCAATTTTCAGAAATGAGCAAAAATGTAAGAGGCCCAGGATGGAATGCAACACAGTTGTACCAACCCCTGGGAGGTGAGAAAGGGGTTGCCATGGTGACCATGGGGACTGAGACAGTAATGTGGAGGGGTTGGGAAATGTTCACCATTTTCCCTGTCTCCATCAAGTCACCTCCCAAAAGTCACCCCAAATTAACAATCAAATTTAAAATAATGCATTGGCTATGCATCTGCAGTTAGAAAATAAGCCCCGATCACCTTCCACCAGAGGATTACTCCCTGGGCTGCCCAAGTCGAAATCCCGTATCCAGCCTGGAGAAATAGGACCATTTAATGTAGACAGGACTTGGTATTTGGATGTGGGACACAGAGAGGGAGGAGGAAGCAAGGATGACTGGCCCCTGGCTTCAGTAGCAGGTAGAAGATGGACGGGTGTGTTTCCTGAGGATGAAGACAGATTACTGAGACCAAGCAGAGCACGAGGCACCTGAGAGTAGTCCAAGTGCAGGGAGAAGAATTGGAAGCCCTGGAAGAATCAGGTTGTGAGAAGTCAGAGGACAAAGAGTTGAGCCTAATGGGCCAGTGAGCCCTCCTGAAAATCTTCAGGGGTCTCTGAAAAATTCACAAAGCATTTACCATGATGGTCACCCCTATGAAAACCAGGATGTGGCTGATCTCTGCATCAGGAGGGATGAGAGATGGGATGTGGAAGCCAAAAACTGAGGGACCACAAGACTGCCACACCCCAGAGCTTCACTGAACTTGGGAAATAGTTCAGATTGGGAGAGGAAGATGTCTAAAGGATGTCACCTAGAAAAAAGAGAGAAGGAGATCCTTAATTCACACCTAATTCACATACATCTGGGTCTTTGGTACAAGACATTTAAATGCAAAAAGAGCTCCATTGCATTCTGTCATTCCCCAGAAGAGTATGGAAACATCATCAAAGAAATAAACAAGTTCCTAGTGTTGGAATTTTAGAAAACATGTAAGGCTGTTGGGGTTATTGGTGGCAGGGAGGGCATTTTGGCCCCTTACAAATCACCCCGCCTGCTGCTCCCTCCTGGTGCCCACAGGTGACCTTGAAGGAATGATCTTCCAGCTGTACCTGATGGACCCTCTCCCCATCTGTCAGTCTCATCATCTCTCCTGAAGAAGAGGAAAGACCCAGATGAAACAGCAACAGAAAACAAGTTACACTTTCTGAGACCAGCAAAACTGTGTATAATTCTGTTTTTGTCATTACTTCTGGAAATGGGCATCAATTTTCCCTATGAGTTTCACATCTGGAGACCGAACAAAACTAACCTTAACAATTGCATAGGAGCTGCCTAATCTACTGGAAAACTCTTGAAAATCCATGTGAAGTAAATGTGGAAAATTTTTGAAACACCAATTTACTACAAAATAATTTACCATTTGAATGTTATATAAAAAAAAAATATATAATTTCCATTTTCATTGCAGGCTCTTGTTGAAATAGTGTTGTCTTTGCTTATTTTCTGTTTTGTTTGTCAAGAAGTGGCCTAGGGTAGGTTCTGCCTGCCAGCACAGTGTTTGGGGTTCTTGTCCAGCATGGGCCCTTCACTTGCCCCGCCAAACTAACAAATTAATTCCTTCAGACTGAGAATCTCATTTCTCACTGTGTCCTTTGGAAGTTGGAGACCATGTGTTCTCACTGAGAACTTAGGGATCTGAGGGAACTGTGGTGAAGACAGCAGAGTGGGCTTTTCCTCAGGAAAACAGCCCTCTCAAGAGGTTACTTGATCTTCTGTTCTGGGTAACCCAGGACTGCAGGGTCCAGGTTGTAATTAGCTTTGCGTTCCCCAGTCCTTGGTACCCAGAAGGCACTCCACAAATGTTTGATGTAAAAGGCTAGGCATCAGGGCCAGGAAAAGAGAACATCTAAACATAGGGGGAAATCCTACAAATGCAGGCCTTCTTCTCCTTGGAATTGGAAATCTCCAGGACAGAGTAGCCGCGCCTTTTTGTATGTTGTAATAAGAGAACTGCCACTGGTGGTGGATGGTAGGAGCTTTTTCAGGATCTTCATTCTTGCTGGAAAATCAACACAGGCAAGATACACAGATCCACTTGTCCATGCCCGGGACAATTAAATTAAAGTTTCTCAATTCAGAACCTCCCTCTACACGCATTCAAGTCAAAGAAGCTCAGAGGAAAGACAGATTTGTATTTCAACAAAAACTTCACCATTGACTAGCTATGTCATCTTAGGCAACTTACTTAGCCTTTCCGAGCTTCCATTTTTTCATCTGTAAAATATGGGTAAAATCTCACTGGGAAGTTGGGAAGATTCCGTGAAACCTTGACACCTGTAAAACACAGTGCCTGGAACACACCAAGCACTCACGGAATTTCAGAAGGGCAGGAGAGGCTTAACTTAGGGTGGACCCTGACCACAAAAGCCAGATGGAAAGTGTTTGTCCATAACCCTGCTAACAGCCTCTTTGGTGATATCACGGCCCAAGCTCAAGAATGGGGTGGGAGGATGGTTGGGAGGGGAAGCAGAGAAGCTGGGGCAGGGACGGGCTAGGGCTGAGGGTACTGCCTGAAAGGTGCCTGCTCCTGGTCTTGTGTAGGGGAGGTGGGAGTTGGGGGTGGTTGACTGAAGGCTTCTGCAGGCCATCACACAATGAGGGCTGTGAAGAGAAGCTGCATCCTGGATGGGCCTGCTGATGCAGAGAGGAGGACTGGGTTTACAGCCCTGAGGGAACTGACAGGCATTTCCAGGGCCTCTGCCAGAAGCAGACTCTCTGGCTGGAGGTCCCTTGCCCTCTTGGAGAGAGGCTGAGCTCTCATCCACCAGGGCTTAACCCAAGCCTTCCAGGCTCTAGGACTGAGACATTAGGAGTGACTGCTCCTGCCTGCCCCGCCCTCTGCCTTCCTCAAGACCACCCTTCTCAGCCCTCCCCACAGCCGACCAGGCCTCCCTTCCCTAGCTGCTCCCTCTCCCACCAGGCTCATCCCCGTGGCTCGCTCACAGGCCCACTCACAGCTTACCTAATTGTCACTTTAGCCAAAAGACTGTCCCTGTCAGCTACATAGAATATCAAACCCATTATTCTCCACCTATCATTCTCCTGTCCCCTTATTTTCTTCAAGGGCTGATCACCCTGTGACTCATTGTACGTCACTGGCGAATTCTCTTCCTCCTACACAAGCTCTATGATGGCAAGGACGCTGCTCACTCCAGTATCTCCAGAGTCCAGCCAAATACCTTGCACTTGAGCATGTTTCTGCTCAAATGAATTTTTGATGGGTCAATGAATTTGTGAAGGAGTGATTAACTGCCACACGTAGCTGCTGTTATATGAAGAACATTAACATTCTAAATTGGTTCCAGAACTCACCAGCACAAAACCAACCTGCTAGCAAGTAGAGGTTGTATATACTACTTGCTAGCAGGTTGGGAGAGGGAAAGAAGGGGACTAAATTTTGTTAAGGAATAAACTCACCTTGGAGCTCTTGGACACCTGCTTCAAATATCTGTCCTGGGGTATTTTTATTAGGGGACAGTTGTACACTGGAATATTCCTTTGGATTCAGTGGTATGACCTACTGATGGTGGAACTACAGGCATCGTAGCCAGCAGGGAAGGTGAGATGGCAAACTGTTTGGCTCACTCAAATCAGACTCTTTGAGTCACTTAAGATATATGCCGTCTAGCCTTAGAGAAACCTGAGAATCGAAGTCAGTTTTAGCAGTGTTCCACCGAGGAATGACAGCTGTGGTTACACCTTGGCTGGAGTTCTTGCCCACAGGTCTGGGTTCTCCTCTCTGGTGTTTAAGATCACTGCCGTGCCAAGGAGGCAGCAAGCAGGGTAGCATTACACTGAGCAACTTATGACACAGAAATGCAAGAATGTCCACGCCCCACCCAAAAGCCCGTGGTCACAATGCTAGGCTGATCTGCTCATGACTGAATCCGTTGAGAGGAATTATTTCAGTACCAAGAGCACATTTCTCCAGTTCCCGTCCACACATGGGGAAAACGGCACACGCCTCACTGTGCAGCAGTGCCCAGGAACAAGCAGGCGCTCAGACTGCAGAGTGACAGAAGCCTCCCCTCAGTCAGGCCCACAGCCTGGAGGCTTTCCAGGGAGCCTCCTTGAGGAAGCAATGATTTTCCAGAGAAGGGCGGAGCACAGGGGTCACAAAGTGAAAGAGAAGAAAACTGAAATGCTATGTTATGAAAGTGCAAGCTTAGAAAGTGGTGGCTATGTAAGAGGCTGTCCCTTGCTGGAGTGTCACCCTTTCCTGGGGCTCCACCTTCCCTGCCTGCTACACAGAATCCCTCCTGGGCGTGAACTAGTTACAATGAAATCCCATCCCCAAAAAGAGTTGCACCTGGACAGAATTCAGGAGAATGGGATGTGATCTTTGCCTTCAGCAAAAACAGATATATATATATATATATATATATATATATATATATATATATATATGCTCATCGAGTTCTTTTATCAAGATTAAATGAGACTAAATGAAATTATATACATAAAAGACCTAGAAAATCTATGCCTAGAAGATAGTATGTGCTCAAGAAATTTTACTTTTTCTAAGCACCTCATTGTTTTGCTTACTAAATAATATTAGATTACTTTGTAATGATTATTATTTCTTTTAACATCTGTTTTAGGCTATACCTTTTAGCTTCTTACATTTTTCTTTTAAAGAATATAAAAGATAAAATATGAAAGGGTTTTAGTGATAATAAAGCTATATGCTACAATATAGTTTTTAGATATGAAAGTAATTTAAGAGATATTCATTTCCCCTATGAATTCATATTTATCCCCCCTTGCTCCAAAAGCATTTTGAGGTTCTTCAAAAAATAAATACAGCCAGATACAAAGGAAGAAGATAATTATAAGTTGGTCACAAAGCTGGTCCCAAGCTTCCTAGAAGGCAAAGCAAAGAGGGAAAGCTAAGCAATAATAAATCCACAATGCTTCCAAGATACCGTGGAAACTATTTTTCCTACACTCATAACTGCCTTTGATCCTGCCTGGTGGTACAAGCAAGGGCAATGCACCCGAGGGCTGCTAAAGTAAAGATCCAAGCAAGGTGGGTTTCTCCTGGTTTCCCTTGATCAGGGGTGGGATTTCACTCACAGGAGAAATTAAATGTTTGTTAGTGTTACTTAAATACTAAACAAATTACCCCAAAACCTAGTACCTTAAAACTACTATTCTATTTTGCTTATAATTCTGTAGAACAGGAATTTGGATAGGGTACAACATGAATAGTTAATCTCTGCTCCATGGTATTGGGACTCACCTAGGGCAAGGTGAAAGCTGGACTGTGGAGGCATCTTCATGTCTGGTAGTCGACATGACTGTTGGCTGGCACCGGAGCACTCACACGTGGCCTCTCCATATGGCCTCAGTGACCTCACTGCCTGGAGGCTCAGAGTGGTCCAAATTCACACATGACAGCTCAGGGATCCAAACAAAGGAGGGTGTCCTAGAGAGCCAGACTGCATTTGGTTGGTTACAAAGCAAGTCACGGGCCACCCAGATTCAAGGAGAGATGACAAAGACCCCACTTCTTTCTGTGAGACATGTCAAGTTCATATTGTAGAAAAGCATGTGGATAGGAGAATTATTGCTGCCATCTTGGGAAAATTCAATCTGGTACCACATCCTTTTACCGCAATCACCCATTAATACTGTATCTTACAACCAAGGTTTGATGAACATTGAGCAAATGTAAGGGCCTTAACGGGTGTCTTCCTGGTGTCAAACAGTAGGTAAAGAGATCTAAATAAGCCTACAGAATGTTTGAAAGTCACAGTGAACAAGCTAAGTAAATCGTCAGAATATGGGTCTTCATGTGAATGAGTCTTCTCAGGCTGCCATAACAAAGTTTCATAGAGTAAGTGGCTTAAACAACAGAAATTTGTTTTCTCCCATTCTGGAGGCTGGAATTCAAAATCAGAGACAGTCTCTGTTGAGGACTCTCCTTTGGGTAGCAGCTAGACACCTTTTCTCTGACTTTTTCTTAGTGAAAGCACAGAGAAATAGAGACAGAGACACAGACACACAGAGATGGATCTTACAAAAAAAAAAATTGCTTAGGAGGCTGAGACAGGAGGACCACTTTAGCCTGGGAGTTGGAGGCCAGCCTGGGCAACACAGCAACATTCCAACTCAAAATAATAATAATAGAACCCATGCTTGTCTCGCTCTAATTACCTCCCAAGGCCTCATTTTCAAATACTGTCACATAGAGGCTGGGGCTTCACATATATGAACTTGTGGGGGACACAAACCTTTGACAATGACACCACAGTTACAGACATACTAGCCTTCAGTAGAAAATGACATCAATCAATGAATATTTCCAAATATTCAGAGTCTTTAATCAAGTAGACAAATCACCCATACATTTGAATTTTTCACTTTCTTTCCATCTTAGTCTTATAGCCAAAATTCAAGCCTGAGATTATGACACAGATAAAAATAGACCCAGAGCATCATTATATATAATTTGGAAAGGGTTTCACTGGCATACATCTGTAAGCAGTTCGGGAACACTTTCAAGCTGTGTTTACATGATATTAAACATCTGGATGAAAACTGGAAAAAAAAATAATCAATTTGGATTGGAAACAAAACAGAAGTACAAATCTTGATGCACTGCCCCCTTGGAATTCTGAATGCAGAGCTGATCCCCATACCCCAGGCATGAGATAATGGTGCACAAGAAGGGCCATTGAAATGGTCAAGGCGGAAAGGAGGCTTCCGTGGGAAGACAGACTTTAAAAAAAGAACTCCATTATGCAAACAGGAGATGGGAAGGGATGAAATCAAAGGCTATGAAAAATGTGAAGAATATGAATCTTAAAAGAATTGAACTGTTGGGGCTGGGTTATAGCTCAGTGGTAGAGCACCTGCCTAGCACATGTGAGGCAGTGGGTTCCATCCTTAGCACCACATAAAAATAAATAAATAAAACAGAGATATTGTGTCCATCCACAACTTAAAAAAAAAAAAAAGAACCAAACTGTTGGGCCCAGAAGCTTTGAAGCTTGAAGCAATGATTTTAGTTCAACTGAAAATTCAGTAAGTCTTTACTATCAGGACAAGAGGTCCTCAGGAAACATAGGCTTCCAGATAACAATGAACTGATTGTTCCTTTAAGCATCACAACCTGTTTTTGACTCTTTCAAGTAGAAAACTTTCTAAAATGTTGAACTTATTCAACATTTTTGCCTCTTAAAGAGAATATAGTGCACCCAGGTCACCACCATAGCCTCAGTATGTACAGAAACTGTCACATAACCACATGTCTCAAGGGCCCCTGGTAAAGAAGCCCAGGGCCCTGAAATACTTCCATTCCTATCTCTGCTTTTTCAGAGTTCCTTTTTCTCTTTGCATAATTTCTTGGCTTTTCATTCTGGCAGCACATCTTAGGGTAGGTTCTGTCAGAAGCAGATTCTGAGGTAGGTATTCGAGGACAGGTAGCTTCTACGCCCCACTCTGGTGCTCCGCCGCCCTCCAGTTCTCACACCTCACAGAGATTTTTAGTAAAAAAGATAACTAGGCAATGAATGAGAGCGTAAGGGACTCTCCACTGAGCAAAAGATAACTTTTTCAAATAGTTCAGGAACACTCCCTCTATGATTTCTCCCCGGTTCTTGGTTATATTCTTAAACGGTGCTATAAGGGAACTAATAGTTTATTAAAACAAAACAAAACAACAACAACAACAAAAAAAAAATTTTTGTCATTCAATATATCCAATCAAGGGCTGGGGATGTGGCTCAAGCGGTAACGCGCTCACCTGGCATGAACGGGGCGCTGGGTTTGATCCTCAACACCACATAAAAATAAAATAAAGATGTTGTGTCCACCGAAAACTGAAAAATAAATTTTAAAAATTCTCTCTCTCTCTCATATACATATATATATATAATCAAATTAGCTTTTGAATCAAAGTACAAATATACTAAATGGCAGGTTGTGTTACATAAACTCTCTGGAGATGAACACTGACTTATTTCCTGTTCTTTCAAGTAATGGGGAAATGGCTCTACCTCAGAAAGAGTCAGTGTGCAGGTCGGGGCTATTGTTCCAAGACAGATGGCATCTGAATGCAAATGGAAGCACTGAGGCAAAACCCAAACAGGAACTAGCAGGGAAGGGTTGGGGGTGAGTGGGAATGCATGGTACTCAGAACTGTCATCTGAAGAGGGCTGTGACAGGCAGCCCTTGACTTATACCAAGTTCATGAACAGCCAGGACAAAAACCCAGGTGTCTTCACTCCAACACAGCAGAAATTACCCAACACTTATTTGTCCAGAGGCAAAGCCAAGAAGAGGATATGTATTCCAGAACACCAGGGCATGCTGGCCAGAAGTTCCCATGAGGATAATGAAGGGGGAAAGGGCTTGAGGCCAAGCGGGAGTCCAAACCTCCAGCCACCACAGCAAAGCTGGCAGGGAGGAGGCAGGCCCCAAGCTGGAGGAGGCTCTGGCAGCGTGCACACCAGGGATGGGCTGCTGCAGACAGAGCCAGAGAAATGAAGTGTGGCCAGGGCAGGCAGCAGAGAGAGACTGAAATAGAGTGGACATGGGACAGGGCTGGCTTATGACAAACCTCTCACTGCCTAGACTCTAGATAGTTCTTTGTTTTGATATGTATTCATATCTTGGGGGTGGGGAGTGACTAAGACTGTTAAGAAGTAGGCTCTCAGACCAGAAAGACTGACAGTTGCAGAAGCTTGAGCTTTGGTTTGATGTCCCTGAATTGGGGCAAGGCTGGAGAAGGGGAGACAAACCAAAAGGGAGATGTGGCAGCAATCAAGACATGGGTAAAAGCTGGGTATGGTGGCACATACCTATGATCGTAGCTACTCAGGAGGCTGGGCTCATTGAGCCCAGGAGTTCAAGACCAACCTGAACAACATAGAAAGTCGCTGATTTAAAAAGAACATTAAAATTTGATTGGAACTTGGGTGCCAAAATAGAAGATAAAAATAAGGGAATTAATTTTTAAGACTGTAATCCTGGGAAACTGGGAGGCCATTGGCACCTTGGACTTTGGAAAGATGACTTTTTGGAGTTGAGAGTCTAGTTGCGCTGACCCCACCTCTGCTCTGTCAGAGGAAGTCATGTTGGGATTGTGAGGCTCAGATTCCTGAGATTCCAATGAGGCCTTCCTTGTTTCTGCCAGTAACTCCCCATTCTAGTTAACTCTTACAGCAGTATCACCTATACTAGGGAAGAAAGCAGGTGTCCTGAACACTTGTTTTCTGGGACACAACCTCAGTACTTGATTTTTGGACCTATCAAATTCATCGAGAGAAATTAAAGTATGAGTTATAGGAATGTGGAGGATGAACTTAATTCCTGGGTTCTCAACAATTATGTGCCTGAGACAAAATCCACACAGGAATAAAGAAACCTATTTGGGAATGATAGAACAGCATTAAGCCAACTGGAAACATCTGGTCAATGGGTCTGTGTTGGGAAAAGACTAGTTCACTTGAACGAGGTCACTGTGACTCAAATATTAAATTTTAAATGGCATTATTCTGAAAAAGCTTTAATAAATCTAACCACTTATGGATGTCTAGATAACACAAATTTGGCAAGATTTAAAAACCAGCTAAGATTGATACTAAAAGCCAAAGGAAAAATTTGTTGAAACCATTTCATGGGATGATATGTGTTAATGGTATGAATTAAAATAAATTTGACATTTTGGCTACAAGAGGCAAATAGTATTTGAGGTATTAAGACACTCACATTCACAGTCAAGAGCCAGGGAGTAACAGAGATAGGCCCAGGGGTCCTAAATCTAAGAAATGACATTAATTTATGCCTTTCCTCAGAGAATGAGCAAAGGCTTATGGCAAGCAGGGATCAGATCCAGTGCTTGAAAGATTCCTCCCTTCGGAGTGTGGATAGCTCCACCAGACAGATTGGCCTTGAACCAGAAGGGAGGGATCAATTAAAGGACAATGCCAAGGGAAAACTGGGGAAAATAAAATGCTGGCTAGACAGGAGAGAGGAATGGAAAGTTTGAAAACCCATGAAAGAAGGGAAAGGGAAGGGAGAGTAGAGAGTCATTGATGAAGAAATTGAAAAGAAATTTTAAAAAGAAATTGAACAGAGATATTTGTCCTGCTTTGGATAGTTCCACTCCAGGTGGAGATGGGCCACTGGATGGGGTGAAAAGATGGGAAAGATCAGTGTTGAGGACAGAGTATGTGGAAGCCAATTGAAAATAGGATGCAGGCAAGGCAAATAGAAGGACCATAAAGGAGAATGGTAATGTGGTGGGACATCCTAAACTAGAGCCAGAGACCTGGCTTCTATCCCAGTTTCCCTTTAACTTTAGTCAAGCGGCTCCATCTTTCTGGACTTCTTTCTTCATTCTAAAGGGATAGCAATAGCATTAGAGTAGGTGACCTTGAACATTCTGTCCCCCTTTCACTCCTCTATTCAACATAGATGTTATGAAATCAGACATACATAAGTGGAACCTTCCATATTGGAACATGTATTTAGCTTTTCTATGTAGAAAATGTTTCAAAGAGAAGAATAAAAGGTTCTACTCAACACTTGGCGAGCAATATTTGTTCTGTAAAATAATTAGCAAGTAAGCATTATTGAACTGAGTTGTCACATAATACAAGAGAATTAAAAGGGGAAAAAAACCCCACAAATTTAGGAGACTCAATTTTCCCTTCCATAGAGATCAGAAGGATGAATAACATAAACCATGGGAGAGTGGTAAATAAAGATATGTGCAGGAGGAGAGAGCCAACATCAAATAAAAGGAGTGCTGGTGTAGAGATGAAGAATCTTGAGTTCTAGTGCCAACTCTGCCACTCCAAGGACTTGGGCATATCATTTTCCTTCTATGCCTCAACTTCCAAAGGAATCCAAAAGATTCTGGATTCCACTATCCCACCGTACCCCTGCCTGTGACTATCCAGTCACAATCATTTAAAAACTTCTTCTTCTTGTGTCTTTGTACCAAAAGGGTCTAACTAGGGAAGCATTTTATATATTTTTGACAGAGCTAATACAGGGAACTGGCTGGACAGGTCATCAAAGAGCTGAAAAACCAAGCAGAAGACAATGAGACAACCTAAATAACTGCAGGAAGCCACTGACACTCCAGGCTGGCATAACTAGAGGAAGGAGATGCAGTTATTGGAACCCAGAGACTAGAGTCACCTGATGGAAGCTGGAGCCACAGAGGAGGTACAGCTACTGTCAGAGCTGCCAAGACTCAGGGATAGAGGATTGGGAAGAACATCCCTGCTATCCTTCCTCTGTGCTCCAGTCTCCTGCCAATGCCTCCCATAAGCAGGATCCAGAAACCAGCTGGCCCAGGAACCAGGCAAATGCAGCCTACAGGGTCAATCCTTCTTCCATACAGAACAGGGAAAGGACAAGGAATGGATCTGAGGATAGACGTGCCAGGAGTGGTCCAAGATCCAAATTCACATTCTCATAACTTCCATTATTAGTACTGCACCTATGTGGAATCTAAGCCATTATGCATCTGAGGGCGTCAATCCAGTCATTCCTTGCTTTTTTCCTTCCCCAGGGTGACATTCAAACTTCCTCATAAGGAATGGTTTCCAAATTTCTTTCATCATCCTGTGACTCCCTCTTCAGGGACCTCCCTGATATGCCTCCTTAAAATGTGGCACCACATGTTCCTAAGACCCCAGGTATCCATAATACCAGCTCCGGTATAGTAGGACTATTCCCAGCTTTCTGGAAGCAATATAGCTACAAGTTATCCCACTGTTGACTCATTTTTATCTATAGACAATGAAGACCCACATATTTTTTCCATGATTCCAAACTTTCCCTGACTTGTCCTAGCTAGGGAATCTACACAGTTGATGAACAGAATCATCAAATTTTTCTATAAATCACTTTTGTTGTTTTTGTTTGGTTGGACCAGATCTAAGGGCAGAGCTCTGTGTCACTCCACTGAAGACTTCCCTCCAAGTTAACCCTTTGCCATGACTCAGGGCTCACTGGGTAGGATTGTTCAGCCAGCTCCAGGTCCACTGAGCAGCAAGGGAATTGTATGGGTATCCATCATATTCTTTACTTAAATCACAATATATGATGTCTATGACAGTCTGTTCCCTTTATCTTGCACCTAAAGCAGAAGGGTGCTCAGCTAATACTGGCTACGTTGAAGCTAAAGAAAATTATTAGAGAGTGACAAAAGAAATCCCCCAGTGGATTATTTCTGAGATCCACTCCTTTCTTTCATTTAAAAAGTGGGGCAACATTGTCCCTATCCAGTCTTTGGGTACCCTTCTGTTTCCTGAAAACTGCCTATATTCTAGTTCTTTCTGAAGCCCTATGAGACTTGATTCTGTCTTCTCTCTCATGGGAATAATACTGACCCTTCCTATGTCACAGAGCTGTGTAGGGGTCCAGAAGAAAGGCTGGGCACAACAAAATAGTCACTTAGGCTGCCTACATAGGGGCTGTGTGGATCTTTGGAAGAATAGTTACAGCATAGCAGCATAGTCACATCCTGCAGCTCCCAAAGTAAATGTCACACATGGGACCAGACACCATATATGATCAGGGAGACATCCCATGAGGAGGAACCTCTCATCGTGGTGCTGCTGTTTCAAGGTTAAAAAAAAAAAAGGGAAGCTGGGCTGGGGTGCAACAGAGGTTTGATCTCAGGTTTTGTTCTTTCTCCTTCTTTGTCAACTTCCCTTTTTCTCTGAGTCAGTGCTTTAGAATCACTAAAATGCATTAGCTTCTCAGGAAGCTACCCTATGGTAGCTCATGAAGACAGAAGCTAAGAACTCAGGAGAACAGCCTAATGCCCGCATCACCAGCCTCATCCACCCTCTGTCTCCCATGAGGTGTCTGGACTTGGATGGGGCTGCACAGAAAACACACCCATAAAGAAGGTGTGGAAAGAAACATTCTACTCCTCTCCTAAACTAATAGGAATCCCCTCCAAACTCAACTGTGTAATGAATGCAAGAATGAACTCAAACAACCCACCCCCTGCCTACCAGTGGTGATCATCCCTCTGGAATTCTTAATAAACTTAACGTCTTGGGATATATATACAGCAATTATTTTGTTACCTATAATTTTTGTCTTCTCTCTTCCAAGGTGAACCAAAGAGGGTATGGAAGGTTTGCAGACATTGATTAAATATGTTTGCAAAGATTTAGACATGAGGGTATTTACTGATGCTATTATAACAAAAACTGGAAAAATATAAATGCCTGACAACAGAGGATTGTTCAAATACATTATGGTACAACCATCCACTAGACTGCTATACAGATATTAAAAATCAGGTTGCCAAAGAGTAAATGAAATGATGTTAACAACATAAAGGTAAAAGAAAAAAAGCAAGTTACAAAGCAGAATATTGTACATACAAAGAGCATAATTTTTCTAAGAATATGTTAACAATGATTACAACTAGTGGAATTATGAGTAGATTTTTTTATTTTCCTCATTTTTGCTTATATGCTTTTTCCAATTTTTTTAACAGTAATGTGCATTGCTTTTGAAATACGGAGTGGGTCATAATAAAAGCTTGTTTTTGCTAGCAAAATAGAAGTAGGAAAACCCCCTCTTTCAAGGCACCCTGGAAGTTGAATGGATATGA
The DNA here is from genome assembly GCF_021218885.2 of Marmota monax. Taxonomy (NCBI): domain Eukaryota; kingdom Metazoa; phylum Chordata; class Mammalia; order Rodentia; family Sciuridae; genus Marmota; species Marmota monax. The sequence goes on along the minus strand of NW_026693777.1, from coordinate 52,134,018 downwards.
AGCCAGTTTACAGCCTGCTCTCCAGATTATCTATAGTCCCATGGAAGCTACCTTGAATCCTGGCAGAAGCGTCCTTAAAATCAGTGTGTCTAACTTGAGATGAGTTATTAAAAATGGGACTCTCCTGCCAAACCCTAGGGCTATGGGCCACTCAGCCCATAGAAAAGGGCAGTGGCAGAGCCCCTGGGCTTTCAAAGCACAGCAGCAGCCCTAGCGTGAGAGGAATCTCCCTCCCTCCTGCTTCTGCTGAAGGTTTGCAGACAGCTCCCTTTCCATCCCACAAGAGGAGACAGGCAGATGAGTCACTGCACAGGCTCGGATTAAAGGAATATTATTGCGTGAGCAGAAATGGGTCTATTTTATTATCTGTTTCTTGACACCTTACAGATAGATATGCTTTTCCCACAAGACAGGCAATTTCCTTTAAAAGCCAACGATTTTGTTTGCTGAAGTTAAGAAATGACCAATGAGAATTACAAACTTGTGCATCTGAAGAGTTGCCAGGCTGAAAAGATGTAGTGGAAATACTGAGGGAGGTGGTTTATAACTCTCAGACTCTAGGTTTTCAAATTTGCAAAGTGATGCCACTCTTCTAAAAATATACAGAGGAACTGCAGAACCCATTCCCCTTTTCACTTTCCTAAGAGTTGTTTTTTTCCCCCCTTTAAGAAGAATACCAGAATTGGTTTACAAAGGGAGATTCACCACTTCAGAGATTTCACTGTTTTTCGTTGGGATGATGGTCAGGGGATGCTATTTTAAGGACTTCCTTCTCTAACACAGATTTTTCCATACTGAGAGGACAGATAAGGTATGTTCTACTAATGCTCCTCATTAAATTCACATGCATGCCAACAGTCATTTCCCTTTGTCTTCTTGTCCCATGACAATAGATTGCATATCATAGGAAATTGGAACGGAGACATTATTTGGTTTGGATCTCTCTTTTCCATTGTTTAATTCCACACTCAATCTTTTATTCTATGCCTGCCTCCTTTGCAGAAATATACTACGAGTGAACATAGGAACAGCTAAATGAATAGGTATTGTTATTTTGAGTCTGATTTCATAGACTTTTCAGGACACTTTGACCAGTGCTTCCTCCTCCCCACCCACAAGCACTTATCTCTGGGCCAAAATGTACTGGTATTCCATAAAGACCTGATGACTGATGGGCATATATGTGTTGTCAATGTGCATTCCCTTTTCTTGTCTACTGCTATCACATTCCAGTACAGGAGCAGCCCTGTTTAAGTTACTGCTGGTATACTTTATACATAGATGTGTCTGTGCAGCCCTTACTCTGTACCACCTGTCCGCTGAAAACACACAAACAAAAGCCAAAAACAACAAAACAAAACAAAAAACAACTCCCGCCAAGTGCAAGGAATGAAGTTCTAAGGCAAAAGAGAAAGTCTGACATTCCTGAACCTGAACACAGCCTTTTCAATCCAATGAATGCTGCTGTTCCATGAAGCTGCCACTGTTGCTTTACCTCAAGACAGAAAAGCTCTTACAGCAAACTTTTAGAACTATCCTAGCTGTTTGTTTTCTGAGTATTAACTTGCTTCCAAATTTTGCTATTGTGTTTTTCTTTTCATTTTAGAAAGTGGTTTTAATACATTTTCTTGTTCCAAACAGGATCCATCAGATCAAAGAATGAAAGTTCTTTCTACTTATCGAATATTAACTGTGTGCCAGGCATTAGGTAATAGCTTCCACACTCATTATTTCATTTACTCTTTTACAATCTCTCTATGAAGGAGATGCCAACACATGAGGAAAGAGAGAAGTGGGCCGTTTGTTCTAGAGCGTGCATCAAGTGTGGGGGCTCTTTTGACCATTTCATCAACCTTCATCCAACTTGTATTACTAAGTCCATGAATTTGGTCATCCAGAGAACTTTTTCTTAGAACTCAAAGCAAAGTGTTATTTGCACTTGGTAAAGCTAGACCTTCATTAAAGTAGGAGGGCAGCCCCAGCTAACCCAGAAGCCAAAACTCACTTGTTAAGTGACACTAGACCACAACAGTTAGGAACAGGTGGCCACATCAGAGAGTTCCAACTTCAAGTCTCAGCTTACCCACTTTTTGGATATGAGATCACAGGGAAGTTATTTGAGACTCGGTTTCCACATCTGTAGAAATAGGTTGAATTCTACAAAATTGCCAACTTTCAACCATGTTTTTTTAACCTCCAAAAAGAATTTTCAAATGGTTCTACTTAAATTCATCACTGGTTCCTTATACAGATGAAATCAATGAGCACAGGAAACACTGTAAATGGAACCATTTAATGGACCCTGTATTACTGATTTCTTTTTACTCGGATCAATAGTTTGCAATTTCTTAACACTTTATATATATATAAAAGCTAGCGTGAAGCTGTGTAAATGTTGGAGCCTGTAAATTAGGGAGACAATAAAAATGCATGGATAATCAAGAATTAACAACTAAGGCCTCCCTGCTCTGTGCATTTCTCTCCTACTTTAGTCTCTTAATTAGTACATAAATTTACAAATGCTTTTCTTTCTTTCTTCCTTTTTTTTTTTTTTTTTTTTTTTTTAGAAAGTGGAAGGAGAACATTGAGGAAGTTTTTACATTGTTTAATCCCATCAACAAAATAAAGGTGTAAAATCAATTCTTGCCTCTCAATTTGGGAATGCTAAGTGGCCGGGCAGCTTGATTGGCAGAGCAGATCGGACCTTCCAGGCTAGGCAGTGCCTGGCCTCACCCAGCCATCAGAACCAGCTCCACAAGGACTTGCCTCACCTGTCCCGCCCAAGAACAGCTGGAGTTACCATTACTGGCCGTGTGTTGTTCACTTCCTCGCTAGGTGCCAGGCCCTGTGCTTGGTCCCTCACATGAATTATTGTATTCACTCCCCACGACATTCCTACGAGAAGGAAACTGCCATCCCTCTCCCCCTTTCCCCATTTTCCGAGTGAGAAAACAGACCCACACAGGTCTCGTCCAAGGTCTCTGAACGGTGGACTCGGACTCGAACCCGGTCAGTCCCAGAACTCTGAAAACACCGATCCTCTTAAAAGCGGGTAGAGGCACTTTTTCACTTAAGAATCCTGCAAACTTGGCCACACCCAAGGAAAGGGTCTCTGCATCGCTGACCCGCACAACCTTGGGTTCCCGGCTTTCGGCGCTGGGCACCGATGGTGGGGGAGGGAAGCGGGGTATTTAACCCCAGCCTGGAGCTCGCGGGGCGCCGGACGCTCCTCAGCACTCGCGCCGCCTCTGCCTCCTCCCCACTCTCTCGGCGCGCCCCACCCTCCGCCCCGTGCTCGCCTAACGCAGGCACCGGCCGGCGGGCGCGGGGAGCGGGACACCGGTGGCGCTCGCCTCAGCGGAGCCGCCCCCTGGCCGCAGCCGCGGGCCACGCACTGCCCAACCCGCGCCACCCGGACTCCAGCCACCCTGCTGCCCGCATCCAGTGCGCCGCGGCAGCCCGAGCCGGGACGCCGGCCCCAGCGCCCCGCAGACGGGCAGGCGACGGTGGACGTCCGGCCAACAGCCTGAAGCATGGATTCGGATTCCGGGGAACAGAGCGAGGGGGAGCCCGTGACCGCCGCAGGTACTGAGGGACCGCGACAACCCGGCTGGGAGGACTGGGACTGGAGAGGAGCAGAGACTGGGGCAGAAAATCTGGAGTGTTTCTCGGAGCTGCGGGACGGGAGGCCGATCCCTGTAGCTCGATCCCTTGCAGGCCAGGGCTGGGGATTGCTCGGCGCTTTGAGTTTGCTTTGGGCTTCCTCCACCATCCCGTTGCACTTGGGCAGGCGGGAGGGAGAGGAGGTGCATTTGCGGATGGCTTTCAGTGCTGTGGGTCCCCCGCGGCGGGCTAGGGTCGCCCGGGCTGGGTGGGGGCGGGGAAGGGTTTAGGAAATCCGAGTCCTGTAGTTTGCTGCAGAGAGGGTTGCAACACATCTGCCTTCTGAAATAACTTTCCAAGCGCCGGCCGGGTGCTCAAACCCGAGATGCCAGAGCCACGCAGCCGAGCAGATGACCGGGTCCCAGGGCGTGACAGGGGACACTGGAAAGAAAAGACCCCACGAGTGGACCGGCAGGAGTCAAGCCTCAGCTGGTGGCTGCGGTTCCCGAGGCTGATAAGCAACCCAGTGCAGAAGAGCTTGCGGTCCCTGCCGTGCAGCTGGCAAAGGAAGTCCCCGAGGAGGGGTCCCCGAAAACAGACGCGGGGGCGCACTGGAGCCGGGCGTCGCCTCTTAGAAGCGCCGCCGGCTTTTCACAATCGATAGTTATCGAAGCAATGGGAGGATGCTTACTTAGGAGACAAAATGAATGTCCTCCCCCGCCTCTCCCTGATACTGAGCAACAGGAGGAAGCCACCCACAACCGTGGGTCGACTTACCGCAGATTCTGCCCACCTCCACCAGCCCGCCCCGCCCCCCCCGCCCACAGGTCCAGGCACCTGGGACCGCTTGCCCTCCTTCAGCGCCCCCAGCTCCCGTTGACCTATGCGTCACTGAAAGTTAGCCCTGTGCCTGTAGGCTGGGACCCTCCTGGTACAGAATGAGGTCTGGGTCTGATTCCCACTTTCCCCAGTGTTACACCTGAGGGCCAAGGGTGGGCACCATCCGACCTGGAGTGGGTACAGAAAGGCTGGTTAAGGAGCCAGGCAGCATAGCACCCCACATATTATTATTCCCTTTCGTCCACATAGCACCTAGCCTTATGATTATCTACATTTTGTAGAGGTTCAGTGGTTAAAGGACTTGCCAGACTCACAAGGAGTAGCCAAGGCCCAGTGACTCTCTTCTGCTGCACCATACCCCTCATAGAGCAGCTGTAGTCATCTCCTTTAGGTGGGCAGGTGGGAAGGAAGACTAGCAGAAAGGAAATGTGACACATCCCCAAGATGCCTGTATGTGAGGATTAATGTGTGTGTGCAAGAGCCACCTGCTTTGTGTAGATATGTGAGGATATAATTCATAAACACAAGTCCTTTACCTGCCTGTGTATCTTTGACTGTAAAGCACCAAGATTTGGCTTTACAGGTTGCTTATCAATCTTCTTTCATCCTTTAAAAGTTCCAGTAAGTGTTTCATGTACATCTAAGTATATTTCCAGAGCTCAAAGGGAAGGGGGAACATTGAAACTGACAATTTACTCTCTCAATCGCAGTAACTAGAATTCTTCATGGTACCTCTACTCCAACCTACAACCTCTTCTGGTGGCAGAAGTTAAGTATTGAGAGAGAGAGAGGCAAGAGGATAAAAATGCTTAGGCTGAAGGAGGGAAAAGAAGTGGGGAGACAGGAAAACTCCAGGGTCTTTGGTATTTGGGGAAAAGGGGTGGGAAAGAGCTCCCATTCACCCTGGTGTCTTCTCCTCCACCCTGCCTCAGTTTTGAATATCCCTGCCTGTAGATGTTCATGTCAGCTCATGCCCAAAGCACCTCTGCACAGCTGACAGCAAACATTATCACTAAGGTCAGATGCATCTGATGAAGAACAGGGCAGCCAGTTCTCGTGAGCTCACACCATTTGTTTGCACATTACTGTTTTCTGCCATCATTTCTTCTTTCTTCATGTGCTTGACTCTCACAAGTTGAATATTTTTTTGTAATGTCATGAGCCATTCTGCTAAATGTCATTCAGTCTCATTATTTTCAGTCTTAAAGTATTCTCCTTTGTGACAAAGCTTTAAAACTAGATTCTAATTCTCCATCTTGCTTTGGCTGCATCCTATCAAATGGAAATTCTTGTTGCAGAATCAGACACCAGTTAATTGGCAGGTATGTTATCCATAGGGATTGACCTTTGTCCTTAAGAGAAACTTGAAATTGATTTGTGGACCTGTGTCTTTTCAAGGTGAATGGGTCTGCAACCGAGAAAGATAACAGTGAGAATGTGTGAGTGTACGCGCCTTGTAGGGAGTTGAGATGTAAGACTGCTACCTCCTCAATTCCCTTCCCTCTTGGAACTTGTGAAAAAGCCATAAAATGGACCTTGTAAGGTTAAGAGACAGAACTCTGGAATCATAAAGACCTTAGTTTAAGTTTCCATTTGATGGGCAAGTTACTTAACCTCTACAACCTCAGTTTCCCCCTTTGTAAAGTGGGGATAACTATAATACCACAAAGAGGTTATGAGGATTACATAAAATAACACATGAAAGGTATTCCTAGTAATCATTCAATAAAATGGAGCTGTTATTTTGATTATCACTTGATTGGATTATTTGTAAGGATACATCTAAATAGTGAACTCTAGTCTACTATATTACACTAATTTGTAATAAACAGATCACTAGGTGTATATAAAGCAGTTAGTAATATTGTCATTATGATCACATTACTATAATTACCTGAAGAGATATATTTTGAAACTTTTTCCTTTTCAGCAGATGCATCCTGCATGTGTGTGTGTGTATGTGTGTGTAGAGATTTTTAGTTCACATCTCTTATCTGCATTCATCTTCCAGCTCAAGGTATGAAGATGGGAACAGCACACCCTGATACTTTCACCACCCTCTCCTCCAGCTCTAGGGAAAGTTGTATAAAACAGAGAACCTCTTACTCAATCCACCTGCCAACCTAGAGATGGGACGGGTTCCTTCTTTCCTATGGCTTCAAATGGGAAAAGAGTGACAATGCCCTTCCCTCTGCTTCTTCTTCCCTTCCCCACCCCCAGAAATCTTACCCCTTCCAGATGGCAGGAGGCATGGGAGGTGCTTGCCTCCCTCCCTTCCATTTTTGTCCATCATGACCATCTCCCTGGTCTCCTTCCCATCACCTACTGGCTGGTTAGCAAGGCAGTCTTCACAGGCCACTCATTCTTTACCCCTTTGAAGAAGCTCTACCAAATCTTCCCACATCGTGCAGTGAAGATCCATCACACCCCGCAGAACAGAGGGTTGGGGGCTGGGGATGAGATTTGTCTTGATCTGCATTTTTTTGTTTTGTTTTGTTTTTTAGGAAGCACAGGGTGATAATTCTGTGTCATTCTGCTGCCTGCAGCTCTCTGCTGCCTTTCTGTCATTTTATGGTTCTTTCTATGATTAGGAAAGAGGCAGGGTTTATGGAACACTGGATTCATTCCAGAGACCCAACTTGGCAGTCTTCCCTTTGGCAAACCCACCATCCATCTCTCAGAAATCCTAGAGCTTGGTGTATTAACTCGAGAGTGATTAAGAGTCTTTCCTAAGAAGCAACAGGGGAGTAAACATTAGCCATGTCAGCTTTTTTCCCCATTCTGGTTTGGAAGACCAAGATAGTCTGCTGAAGGCAGATGAGCTCCTTCCACCCACAACTAGGTTAAGCTGATGGGGCATCCTTGTGCCTGGATGGGTGTTGCAGAAAAGCATTTCCAGCCAGGCACTGTGAAACATGGTTGTAATCCCAGCAATTTGGGAGGTGGAGGCAGGAGGATCACAAGTTCAAGGCCAACCTAGGCAACTTAACAAGACCCTGTCTCAAACTTAAAAAGAGCTAGGGGTGTAGTTCAGTGGCAGAGTACCCTGGGTTCAATCCCCAGGACCGGGGGGAAAAAAGAAAAGAAAGAAAAGCATTTCCACAAAAAGGGGGTCTGTGTATGGTAGAGGAACTTCAAGAGGAAAAAAGAACTAGAAAACAGCCAACCCCTAACTCTGCCCTTCCTGTCTCTATAAGTCCTCAGCTTGGTCCAGGTGAAAAAGTAACAAGGAGTAGATAGATTCAATGGGTAGATTCAATAGGACATTTCAGGAGGCAGACACAGCTTGAGCAGAGGCACAGATAACAGGGAGGCAACTGGAGGTGAGGGCATATATCGGGAGGTCCTAAGACATAAAATGAGATGAATGTAGGTAAATTATAAGAAGAATTATAAACTTGATTCTGATGGTAGCTGGGGAGACAGAACCTATGATTGTTAAGCACAGACATGACCAAATGAGAGCTGGGTATTCTGAAGGTGTGTCTGGCAGAGATAGAGACGTGCAGGGATTGCCTAGGCTTGGAGCCTAAGCTTCCAGGGTGTGGCCACAATATCTGAGAGGGTGGTAGCACTAAGGCAAGGCAGAAGAGGAAGGATGCAAATGGCATTTCAGAGAAATCAACAACAGAAGTTAGTGACAGATTGTACAGAAGGAGTGGAAGGAGATGGTGGCATGTTGAGTTGGGATGAGGGCAGAACAGCTGAGTGGAGATGTTCTGCAGGCAGAGATATTCAGAAGACAGACTCTGCCACCCTGTACATGCTCACCAGCACTGGGTACCTCTTTTTCCTGTAGACACTTGGCAGTAATGTTTTGGTTAAAGGGTCTTTTCCTCTTTAGACAGCAGACTCTGCAGGTGCCTTCGTTTGGAGGGATTGTGAGGTTTAGGGATTTTCTATTCCCATGGTTGGGTTCCTGATAGAGGTCATTGAGTAATCTTTGTTGACAGATTGATGATGGATAGATTGGCCAAGTAAGGGCAGGGACTGCATAGGGATGATATACCATTGGCTGTTAGTCATATTCCCATTTCTTGTTCCTGTTTTTGAAATTTGCAAGATTTCAGACTCATCCACACAAGGAGCTGTAGCTGTTTTGACAGTCAAGACCATGACTTGTACTTCTTCATGTTCCCAAGATGTTACTGGGCTAGTAGTGAATAAGCATTTTGAGGCGCCTCTAGAAAACTTTTCACTTAAAAACTAGACTAGCAACCAGAAACCTGTTCTATAAATTAGAACTGCCAGAGCTTTCCTTCAGTGCTGTGCTGTGTTGTTTCCGGTGTTTTAAGATTTCTTGCACTGCCTTAGACTCTGTTAGAAATTATGGGGAGTGTGAATAGAGATAAGGACACAGCCTGTTCTGTCCTCCCAAGCTTGAAATTGGATGGGGAGGCAGTACATAGGTACCGATAGTCACAGCTAAGCCAGTATGTGAAGACTCCTGACCTCCGCCAGTGTGTGAAGACTCCTGACCTCCCTTGCCTGGGGTTACACCCTCAACGATGTTACTGTTTATGTGTTCTCCCTTGGCACCAGCCACTTAATATTACATATTTTATAGTTGTTCCTGTACTGGACTATTAGTTAGCTCCCTTAGGGCAAGGATTGGATCTTTTTCTTCTGTATTACCTACCTCCACACCACCCAGGTGCCCTAAATACAGTAGCAGGATGCTGGCTGGCTGGATAGATAGATGGATGGAATATGCATGGATTGATAGTGTTGTAGGTTGGTTCCCCAGGAAGTAGATTCTGAGGCAGAGGTTATCATGTAGAAGGATTATTTGGAACTTTTCTTAGGATTAATACTTGCAGAAGGGAAGCGGGGGAGGGAGCCAGACTGGGCAGAGGGAGAAGCTGAGCAGCAATGTAGACCCAATGACAGTCTCAGAAGAGCCCACAGGAGGCTCTGGAGCTAGATGGTCCTTCAGAGATGTCCTGAGGTGGGATGAGGGACTCAGACCTTCTAATAATGCGTGACCTTGAGTCAGACTGTTCCCTTCAGTTGTGGGCTTCTGCAGGCAGATCTCCTAGAAACTTGTGGAGGAAGTCTTTCATTCCTGAAGGGGATCTGGATAGTACATGATAGCACAATGACCTACCTGATTCTTTAGGGAAGTTTCAATAGTGGCAATGGCCCTGTCTACCAGCTGAATTCAGTGGATGGCTGCTGAGCTGCTAACTTTACCTAGACCTCTTTAAGACAGTGAAGACTGCTGGATTAAATTAGTCATCCTAGACCTCATAGCTCTGCACTCAACTGTTTAGTCCCCACAATCCAACAGATATTGGTAGATCATCTTTTTTGTTCAGAGAGGTGCTGGATGCTATGGTAGTATACAGAAATGAAATTATATGTGGTCCTGCTTTCAAGAAGTTTGTAGCTGTGTTAGGGAGAGAAAAACACACACAAAAGAAACGAACTATAAGATTGGGTTGCACCAGCAATAAATAATGTAGGATTTGGCAAGTGGGGCAATGTGGTTTTGGAGTTTTATGGGAAGGCTTCTGGAAATGGAGAATGTGTGCAATATGTACATATAAAGCTGTATTTCCTATGCTATTTTTCTCTTTAAAATATATATATATATATATATATAACACCTGCTTTTTCATTTGTCAGCCAAACTAAATTATAGTCACACTTTCCATTAGCACTTTTCTGTTTCATTTTCCTCCAGAGTTACCATTGACTCCTTTTGGAATCCACATGTAAATCTCTATAAAAATACTATATAAATAATTTTGTTTTGTTTTCAGTCACTTGCCTTCCAACTCTTTATGTAAAATGCCTGTGTAGGTGGGTGTTTGGGCTGTATTCTATACCAGTATAGAAATAAAAGGGTAGGATGGGGGGTGTGACTCAGTGGTAGAGGGCTTGCCCAGCATGCGCCAAGTCCTGGGTTCAATCCCCAGCACCACCGAAACAAAGAAGAAAAGAAGGAAGAATTTAAAATATAAACTTCTTTCAATACCCCCCCCCAAAAAAAACATATAAGAAGAGTTAATACTCTTTTCCTTCTGCATATACTAAAGTATAATATGTTTTTTAATAAATCAGAAATGTTCTTTTTAGGCAACTGCATGGCACAAATTCTGAGGCTACTTTAGAACAATCTTCATGTTCATCTTGGGTTTCCTAAACATCATTGCCTGGGAATAAATTTGAGCCTGTTCATGGAAAATCTACCAGTGTGCAGGCTATAAAAATGGAGGGCTTGGCAGCACAGAAAGTGCTAGACACACCCTAATAGAAACCAGGATTTTGTAATTCAGTTCTCAGGCAGGGCGGGGGGAGGCACTTTAGTGGTATCCAATATTGCTTTAAACTGTGGAAAAACCACAAGGGCAACCACTGGCTGCTAGGTTCTGTTTCAAAAGTAAAATATGCTTTCTGTGAACTGTTGTAGCCCCCAAAAGGAAGCATGTTAGCAATACAAAGCCGGTGGAGACCTCCTGTTTAGATTTTTATAGTAAAGGCATTCAGTTTCACATGAGGCAGAAAATTCTGTAAAGAGCTATTGCTGGTGAACATGCACTTCCCATGCTCCTGATTTGGGGTCTGTGGGTTCTGTGGGGGAAGGTAAGCAAATATGGAATAGAATAGAGGAGGGAGGAATGGTGGCTGTCTGCGGCAGCTTTCCTACCACATTTGAGGCCTGGTTCCTTGATTTTCTGTGGATTGGATTGATAAAATCAGGGAGGAAAGACTGGGATAAGAGTTGCCTGGTAAGAGAAACTAGAGTTTTAAAGAGTTGTGGTCAAACAAGATGAGAAACCACAAAGATGGTCTTGCCAGCTAAGGGCCATCCCTAGAGGGCTGATACTGGTGAAATAATAGTGATATATTACATTTTTATTATTTATCTTATATATACTAAGAACTTTCAATGTCTTGGAGACTCAGTTAATTGTTTGTATGGTATTTAACCCTCATACCAAGCCATTTTCTGGGCTAAGGACTATAAATAGTCCCATTTTCTAGATTAGGAAATGAAGGCACAGAAAGGTAACTTGCTCAGAATTACACAGTTCATACATGGAAATGAATCCAAAGACATTTCTGTTGTAAGGGGTGGGCTACATAGTTAGATTGATGGATGCACCAGGCTGCTTTTCATCCTCATTCAGCTTCCATAGTGCCCAGAACCCTGACCCTGGGGTTCCCTCTCTTACTGAGGGCTTTGTATCTCACGATGTTATAAGCTGCAGACATTCCCTGCATTAACCCAATAACACATAGACAAGGATCGGCTGGTTTAGGCTCCAGAACAGGGGCTGGTAAAGGGTGTTTGGGGAGGTGTCCTAGTCTGCTTTCTGTGGCTATAACAGAATACCTAAAACTTGGTTATTTATAGAGAAAAGAAGCTTATTTTGGCTCACAGCCCTAGAGGTTGGGAAGGTCAGCATCTGATGGTTGTATCAACACAGAGTAGGAAAATAGAGGGGCAAAAGGGCACATATGAAAGAGACAAAACACAAGGGGCAGCCTCACTAGGTAATGACCCACTTTCATGGCACTAATCCAGTCTCAGAGAGGATGTTAACCTATACATGAGGGCAATGTCCCCCTCACCAGGTCACTTCTTAAAGGTCCCACCATCTGTCAGTACTATTACATTGGCAATTAAGGTTCAACAGAGTTTTAGAGGGAACAAAACATATTCAAACCACCGAAGGAGAGAAGAGGGGGAGAGTCAACACAAAGCATCTGCCAGGGAGAAAAGGTCCTTGAAAGACCTCAGAGCCATGGGCATCCCTCATGGGAGTCTGGTGAGAGGAGAGAGAGAGGAAAAAAAAAAAAGATCAACAAACAGAGTGAAGAACAATACCAAAGACAAACGTTCCCTTTTCAGAGAGGACTTAAGTTGGGTCTAATTTTGTTCACACCAACATTTAGAGTAATTTCAGATGTAGACTCTGCAGGGCATGGTTACCACTGGGACTACATGGGAGAGAAAACTCGAAGCTGAGGCTGCAGCATTAGTGGAAAGAAGCTGAGATTCTGAGCTAGATGGCTCATATTTAGTTTCCAGAGTTGTCTCTAAGTTTTTGATTTTTAGTGACATTATTTTCTGACCACAAGAGTGCAAACTCAAGGTGGACTATGTGAAAACAGTACAAAGAAGAAAATTGGATTGAGCCGCAGAAGCAGATGTAGTTTTTCCAAAGAAAAGAGAGTAGTTCAAAAGGAACCCTGAAAAGATGTGAAAGAGCTTTATTTGGGAAAGAAGAGGGTTTGATAAGAGAACAAGAGTCACCCTTCTGAAATGTTTACGTGGGGATCCAAAAAACATCTGGCTGCCCTGCAACTGGAGACTACATTCTCTAGCTTGTCTATCCTTTCCCCCAAACACACAACTTTAAAAAATAGGATCAGAGGCATTTTAGGTTTTAAAATATCAAAAGATTGCTGCTTTTTTTCCCTTCTGACACCTTCCACTGTGTTCTTACCACCCCTACCTCTTGCCTCCTTTTCCTGTCTTAAGTTTCTTCAACCTGTATGTATCCACTCAGAGATCAGACCACCACAGCCCCCCACACCTGCACTTGGCCCAGCAGCCTCCTGCCCTGGGCCAGGCCCACTCCCCTTTCTCAGTCAGAGGAGCCCTACATGGAATCCTTAGGTTATTACTTTTTAAAAATATTTGAGATGGGGTTGGTAGGTTTTACAATGTCCAGTGACAACTTGAAAGGTAAATTTACTTTAATATTTAATAGCTACTAGCTTCAAGAGACAATTTATTGGCCTCTAATTCTCCAATTATGTTTTATTTTTCTTTGGATTAATTTTTAATTGTAAAGAAATTGGGAAATTTGTTTATCTGCATTAGGCCTCTCTACCTTCAGGATTTAACTTCATATTTCGTTGATTAGTTCTTGTTAAATGACACTGGCAGAGCTAAGTTTAAACAGGGACAATTTTTAGAGAGCCCAGAACCTGGATTTCCATAATCCCAACCTCTTCCCCATTTTTTAAAACATTTTACTTCCCTGCCTGTATATCATCCTGATTTCCCTGTGCTTTTCTTCCATGGCTACTGCTATCTCCCTCATAATTATTACCCTCTTGGCTCCTCCCCTACCCCCGACCCCCCCATGGCTGTGTCCCCCACCACGGGGTCTTGGCCTTACTCTTTTCTGACAAAACATTTTCTTTTGGAAAAGACCATTCATTTTCATGACATGAAACTGAAGATTCCCTGAAGCCAAAGTCCAGCCCAGTCCTATTCCTGATCAAGATTCTCATCTTCCAGAGACCCTGGGCCTTTCCTCATGGTTCAGGAGAGACCTCAGCACAGTGAATCCAGACCATTTTCTTTCCCTCACCTTTCCCTGCTCTGCTAGAGGCCACCAAGTCACCCAAAGTAAACTCTTAAGAACTCATATATGAAATATCCTTCACATATGATCTCTTAGCAAAACCATGACATGGATAAGGCAGGTATTATTAATCCCAATTTACAATAAAGAAACAGAGTCAGAGACATTGAATTATCCCAGTTGCAAAGCAAGTGGCACTTTTTACTATTTAAAACTGTCCCACATGGGTACCATGGTGCACACCTGTAAACCCAGCAACCCAGGAGGCTGAGGTAGAAGGATCACAAGTTCAAGGCCAGCCTCAGCAAGCAACAAGACCCTCAGCAACTTAGACTCTGTCTCAAAATAAAAATAAAAAGGACTGGGTATGGGCTGGGGTTGTGGCTCAGTGGTGGAGCACTTGCCTAGTACTCATGAGGCCCTAGGTTTGATCCTCAGCACCACATAAAAATAAAATAAAGGTATTGTGTCCACCTACAACTAAAAATATTTTTAAAAAAATAAAAAGGACTGGGGTTGAAGTTGAGTATAAAGTGCCCCTGGGTTCAATCCTCAGTGCTGGGAAAATAAATAAATAATAAAACTGCTCCAAAAGGCAGGAATTAAAGAGAAAAACAAAACTCAATATACAGCCTAAATAAACAATTTCAATATTCAATATTAATTTACTGAATAACTAAATACATATTGATATTTTCACATAGTATACTATTTTATTCAGCTGTTATTCAAATTTTATTAATTTGAAGAACATTTAATGGTATAGGGAAGTGTTCACATTATAATGTTATACAAAAAAGGATCAACAATCAATTTTTTTTTAATATTTATTTTTTAGTTGTAGATGGTCACAGTACCTTTATTTTATTTATTTATTTTTATGTGGTGCTGAGGATTGACCCCAGGGCCTCGGCATGCTAGGTGAGTGCTGTACTGCCGAGCCACAACCCCAGCCCTGAAAAGGGTTTTTTTTTTTTTTTTTAATCTTATTTTTTTGGGTGGGGTTCTTTTTTTTGTTTTGTTTTGTTTTTTGTTTTGTTTGGAACTGGGGGTCAAACCGAGGGCTTTGCGAATGCAAGGCAGATGCTTTGCCATTCAATTTTGTTTTATGTATGTATATACATATATGCATACACACATACCCCTGTCCACACACCCTTTTGTATATGGAGTAGAGAAGAAACACCCCTCACATTCACACACATAACCACTTAAATTATTTTTAATGCTCAGACAAAATAAGTCACTCCAGGTGACAAATTTATTGGTAATTTTAATTTCCTTCTTGGTTCTCTTCTTCCAGATTTTTTCCTCAGTAAGTGTACATAGCTTTCAGCAGGAAATGTTTTATAAGCAACAACCAAGGGCTGGGAGTGTGCTCCATGGTAGAGCCTGCTTAGCTTGTACAAGACCCTGTGTTCCATCCCCAGCACCATAAAACAAAATAAAAGCAACAGCCAAGAGTGATCCAGCAGTCTAGTCTACTGCTAGTCCTTCTGACTTTCTGGCAGTCTCGTCCCAGTGCCCTCCTTCCTCTCCCTTCAATCTTATTCTTGTCCCAGTTCCTCTTCTTCCTCTGTCTTTTCTTCCAGGTGCTCTCATGGGCTTCCCCTACCCACCTAGTGGGGATCATTCAGGCTTTGTCCTCAGCCCTCTTCCCGCTCATCACTGACCTGACTTCAACTCCCTCTTTCTCTGGTGCCTCCACCCATCACCATCCTCTCCTATGGTCCCCACCTGGACATGAAGAAGTGTGGACAGGTTAGGTAATGAAGTCATATATTTGAGGTCACAGACCGGCCAACAGCACTGTGCCTTGCAGGCTAATAGGACCTGCTGGGTGAGCTTGTGGACTCTGCCTTTTTGGCTTTCTTGAAATGTGAACTTGCAGTTGTTTGCTGACTAGCATGTGAACACCTGGTGTCTCTGACCCTCACTCTCTGTGACCCTTTCTCTATAATTCAGTCTTGTCCTAAATATGAGCAATATTCATTTATATATTTGGATTTTGTATTACTTCTAAAATTAGGGGGAAAATAAGAACATTTAAAGTTTGTTTTAACAGGATTATTAGCTTTCAGGTTGCCACCATCAACATGATTCCATCATTCTCCCCCACAAAAAAATTCATTGAGGAATTGTGTGATATTATGTATAATGTAATTAGACAGAAATTTAATTGAAGATTTCTTGTATATTTTGGAGCTGAAAATAAGAGACCATATGGTAGCCCCAATTCTTTTTTATCTCCCTACCTCCCCATTCCACTCTAGCCTACCAAACAGAGGAAGCCCTGTCAGGAAACTTGTAGGAAAAAGAAGTGCTCACTGGTTAGACATATTTATCAGCAACTTAACCCAGTTGTAACTTAGTCCCAATCACCATTGGTGATTGGTATTCCCTATCAGCCAGGATTTTGTCTATATTTATTTTATTGGTTCATGTTATTAAAAAACTATTATTTTGACCCCTTTTCATATACAAAAACTATAATAGACTATTCTCTCTCTCATTTAAAAAAATTACTTAGTTTTCAAGTGGAAAGCAGTTCCCTTATTATTAAGAAACTGTCTTTCCTAATTATTTGCAAATGAGTGGATATGACCAGTGCGATTTTTAAAGGAGAGATCAGAAAAGATGAGGCAGAACAAGACAAGAAAAACAGGCATGGTGCTAAGAATGATACGTAGCACATGCTAGGCCCAGCGAGTGCAGTAAGATCATGGGCTATTCCCAAGTACCCCTCACCCAGATTTTTCCCTCACCCAGGAGTAGGTGAATAATGAGATGAGGCTCAGGGATGGGTAAAGAAGTCTGTTTCTAACTATCCTGGGTGCTTTTTTGTTTTGTTAAAAAAAAAAAAAACTGGGGGAATGTAGCCCAATGATAGAGCAATTGCCCAGCATGCATGAGCCCTGAGTTCAAGCCTCAATACCTCAGAAAAGAAAAAGAAAAACTCCACATAAAAAATATCTCTGTCAAATTTCCATAGCCCGGTGAGAGTGGAACGTAGTCTGAGCAACGTATGAAGCTGGATGATAACTAGAAGGTAACTAGAAGAATCAAGGCCAAGCAAGGAACAAGGAGTCACTGGCCTGATGGTCAGGACATCAGGGGCATGTGGCAGGGGTGCCATAAGACAGGCCCATTCTCTCCAAAGTCATTTGGCCTGCAGCTGGTCATCCAGTCATTGCTGCCCTAGCTTCTGTGGGCCCCTCCTCCCGGAGGAATAGTCCCTCTGAACCTTAAAAAATCTGAAACTTAGAGAAAAGTGTGCTTCCCTGTGGGGCCCTATCCCTCTTGCCCCCAACTCCTGCCACAAGCAGTTTCTCCTCCTGACTTTTCCTCATCCTCCCCAAGCCCCTGGTCCCAGTTCTCTGCCTCCTCCTGCTGTCCCCTTCTCCTGCAGCATTTGGGACACTAGAAGTTCCTCTCCATTTCCTTAGCCTTAGGCCCCTACCCTCCCTCAGGAGCCCTTTGGGCATCAGAGGGACTAGGACAGCAGAAACTCCAAATAGTGTGGCCATTCCTGGAGACTAGTCCTGAAGTAAAAGTCTTAAAAGCTTCCAGAAAAATCAATCAGGCCTTTTACCAACATACTTGTATTCTAAAGAGCAACCAGAGCGCTGGACAACAGTGGTACAATGTCTCTGCATCCTCCAGGTAAATGATTCCTGACCGAGTTCTCAATCTAGCGCAGCCACCTGTCAAGTGCATAAGTGGAATAAAGTCATTGTGAGACATGGTAGATATTGCTTACATTTTTAAATAGTTGCACTTTAAGTGTATATAGAAGAACCTACATCATATTTTCTGTTTTGCTTTAGCCCTTTCTTCTCTGGCGTTTTAAGGTAGTTTACTGATATCTGTGCTAGTCACAGTGCTGCACTGGAAACCAAGATATAAAGAAAGAGGAGCCATAGAATCTGAGAACCAAGAGACAGACACAGGGAGAAAAGGCGAACAAGGAAGGAGAAGCTGGGATGACAGCCTATATCAGATGTAGAGGGAAACATGCCCAGATATGAGGTACGGGGACGGGACAGGGTTCCCAGGAGGACCTCCAAGGAAAAAAATGGAAGTAGTCAAGTAGTTGATGTGTTTGAATTTATCAGGAAAAATTTTATATTCTGCTGGAAACTTTGGGAGTGAGTAAACTCCAGACATATAGAAAACTAACCAAAAGATAAACAAGAAGTGTTAACTCCTGGGAAAACAAGACGAATAAGAAAGGAAATGCAGACTGCCATGACTAAGCTGTGAGTGGCATCTAAATCCCAGTCATATAATTGCTGAAGTGTGATTTAACCAAATGTTGAAAGAGAACCAAATTGGAAGGTGGAAGGAGAAATGAATGAGGAAGAGAGCTAAATTCTCTTCTTCCATAGTAGGAAATTGAAAGTCAATAAAATCAAGAACTAACAGTATAAGCATGTAATTTAAATACATAGAGGTAATTACTCATCGAAACAGCTAAAACAGCTCAAAATGTTTTCTCTTTAAAGAGCCAACGTCAGAGGCAGGCCAGAAGAGGCCACATTTTGTTTTTGACTTTGAAAGTAATAATGTACTATGTATTACTTTGAAAATAAATATTTTAAAAAGTTAAAAAAATAAAAGTAGCCAGTTAGTCTAGGGAGTAATGTGGCAAATATAGTCCCTTTCCTTGGTCCCTCTCACTGGGGAAGGAGCATGGTGATGGGGCCTCAGGCTCCCAGTTGGAGGAAATAGGTTTCAGTGTCCAAGGATATGCCAGTTCCCCTTACCATTATTGTTCCTGACATGAGTGCGAATGCCTTTAATAAAATGTCAGGACTAAGAGATACACATTCGTATAATGAACATTTTCTGTGTTTCAATCCTGGGATGCAGCTGCTGGGAACATGAATAAACCACGATTCCTGCCCTCTGGGAGCTCGCAGACTGTTGGGAAGATTAAGTTGCACATCTAGCTAGTGGATGATTAATGGATGATAGATTGCTATAAAAGGGAATGAGTGTGCTTGGAGGGCAGCTACGGGTAGAGAAATCACCCAGAGATCCAAGGTCCTTCAAATGGAGCCCTGGAGGTTGAGTAGGAATTGGGCTAGGAGGAGTTAAGTTTCCACGCATGAGGGACTGAATGTGCAGAGACAAAAAGGGACCAGGCAAGAGATACTCTGGTACAGGTAAGACCAGAGTGCAGCCCAGAGTTGAAAACTCAGACATGTAGTGGGTGAACAGTAGATAGATCATCAGCTCAGCGGCCTGTGCCCTGCTCTAGAGGCTTCTTCTTTATCCTGAAGGTTTTGGGAAGCTAGTGAAGTTTCCTTCTAAAGGACTAACATGATCCAAGCTGCACCCAGGCTTGGAAGCTGGAGTAGAGAGATGAGTGAGGAGGCAGATAAGCATTCAGGTGGGTAATAATGAGGATCTGTGCTACGCAGTGTGTGAGGAAAACAGATGCATTTGAAGATAATGAAGGGAGCTGAATAGACTGCCTGGTACCCCACTAGATGTGGGAACTAAAGGAGAGAAATAAGGCAAGGATGGCCCCCAGATTCCTGTCTTGACATGAGGCAAGGGGCAGTCACACCTAATACCAGGAGAGGGCTTCTGGGGGTAAAGAAAGAAGATGATGAGATTTTGAACATGTGGAGGTTGATGGGTCTGGGAATACAGGTGGAGAAACCAGGCAAGCAGTTAGAAATGGGGTGGACCTCTGGAGAGAAGTCTGGATTGAGGCCATATTGAGAAGGGATCAACACATGGAAGAGGAGTGGCGCCTATCACTCACAGAGAGTGTGTGGTGGAGAAGGCCTCAAGGAAACCCAGGAGAACACACAATCTTAAGGCATTGTCAGAAGAAGAGGAGCCCAGAAGGAGTCTGAGAAGGACACAGAGCTGTGATCAGGAAGACAGAGACCTGCTGGAGGCCAGGTTAGATGAAGACTGAGAAGTAGGTGTCTCAGGGCAATCCCCTTGGCATTTTCTGTCCTGGATTACAGGATAGTTAGCATACCTGCCCGCTCCCAACAGCCTGAAAAACACCCACTCACACTGTGAAAATAAAAAATGCCCTCCCATGTTTTCAAACACTTCTCAGAGACAATTAAAAGACCATTTGGTAGGCCAATAAATAAATGAGAAAATGTTCAATATCATTAGCCATCAGTGAAATGCAAATCAAAACAACAAGAGACCATCTTACTCCAATTAAAAATGTCTATTTTTTAAAAAAGTGTAATCTCATACACTATTAATAAAAATGTAAATTAGTACAACCACTATGGAGAACTGTGTGGAAATTCCTTATAAAACTAAAATTAGAGGTCTGGGGCTATAGTTCAGTGGTAGGGAGCATGCCTAGTAAAACTAAAACTAGATCTACCACATGATCCAGTTATCCCACTCCTGGGTATGTCCAAAGGAAATGAAGTCAGCATACAAAAGAGACACCTGCATATCCATGTTTATTACACTGCTATTCATAATAGCAAAGATATGGAATTAGTCTAGGTGTCTGTCAACAGATGAATGGACAAACAACATGTGGTACATATACACCACAGAATACTATTCAGCCATAAAGAGGAATGAAATCTGTCATGTGTAGCAAAATGCATGGAGCTGAAGGATATGATGTTAAGTGAAATAAATCAGACACAGAAAGGAGAATACCACATGCTCTTTCTCAAATATGGAAATGTATTTAGAAGAGGATCCAAATGTAGAATACTGATTACTAGAGATTGGGAAGAGGGTTGGGGTTGGATAAAGGGAGGCCGGATTTGATCAGTGGATACCATATGCATATATGCATATTGAAATATCACATTGAACTCCTTCACTATGTATAATTAATACATGTTAATCAAAAATAAAACCAAAAAGTGAGCTATACAATAAAATAGTATTCAGCAATCCAAAAAAAAAAAAGAAGAAGAAAGAAAGAAGGGAAGGAGGGAAGGAAGGAAGGAAGAAGGGAAATAAAGAAAGAAAAAAAGAAAATAAAGAAAAAGAGAAAAGACCATTTATGGCATTGGTAACAGCAGTAACTATCAAGTTCCGAGTGAAAGCCAGGGAAGGACAAAACCACAGTTCCCCAGGCTGACCAGTTGCCATTTGCTTTTGGAGGTTTAAATTCATTATCAAGATCCTTTGGTTCATAAGCGTGATGATTGGGTGTTCATGCTATCATGTGAGATGTGCCTTCCTCTAAACATTGTTACAACATCTGCACATTACCCACCTGACAAAAAGAAAAAAAAATCAGTATCAAGTTCCTGACACATGTTGGTGGCACAACAGTCAAGGGTGCCCCATCCTGAAACTGCCAGGGAAGAAGCAAATGAAGCCAGGCTGGAGGTCCTTGAGTAAGCCCCACTGTGGGGAGGTGTTGTTGGAGGATAGGAGGTGATACTTGGATCTAGGGAGAAGATACACAAAGCAAAATGGGGTGAGCCTGGAGGAAGGATGAGCAACTTCTCTTGGAGACACGGGGATGCCAGGCCGAGTGGGAAGAGCTGGCATTGAGGTTTCCAGACAGTTCCCACAGGCAGCTGCATCAGTGCTTGCTGGGGCTGGAAGGCCTGGCAGGGTTACCAGTCTGCAGCTTAGTCTGTGGGCACTGAGGCCAGCACAGGAAGAGGTATGGGGAGAGCCAGCATGCCCCATGTGCTCTGTGGTCAGCACAGGATGAGGCCTGGTTGGGGAGTCAAGGGCCCCAAAGAAAAGGGGGAGAAGGAGGCATGCTGGAGGAAAGCCACAGGAAGGGAAAGCTAGAGGCTCTAAGGCCAGATTGTTCAAAGCAGGGGGCACTCCATTTAAGAAGATGGCAAGAGTAGAACAGGGCAAGAGTTTGCAGGGCAGGGAGCTAGCACATGAAAAAAGAAAAGCTGGTGACCTGGCCCATGCTCACATCTGATGTTGCCCTGTGCTGGTTTTTTAAGGAAAAAAAATGCACATATTCAGTTTCTGATTCTGTAGGGGTTACAACTGAGAATATAAAACAAATCAGCAGAATCATCTAGTCGGCTTCTTCATTTAACAGGCCAAGAAATCAGGAAGGTGAGGATGAGCGCCCCCATGAGTACTTGGGGGTGCAGGGGTGGGACTGGCGGCTGATTCTGTCCTCTCCCAGCTCAGTGGCCTGAGTCAGGTTCCCTGATCAGCTGTCTGTGTTTCCCTGTCTTTGGGGAGCAACCCCATGCCACATCCTGGCTTCTCCATTCCTCAGGACAGCCTTTCTCAGCATCTTTGAGTGACTATACCTGGTGACTTGGCTGGGAAATGGTGAAGCCTTTTGGTGATACTGTTTTACATTGCCCTAAGGTCTAAAAATTTTTATTCCAAGCCATTCACTGCTGTAGAACCAAGTACAGGGACAATCTAGTTTAGAAAGGAAGCCTCAGAGAAAGACACAGTTCTTAGTAACTTCCAGGAAGTCAGGCTGCCACTGCTGGTTGGTCCTTTCTCTTGGGCAATATGAATGGGTCTGACCCTTAGCTCCATCCAAACAGGTGTCCCTGGAGAACTTGGGAGCCATCTCAGGACCCCCTTCAGGGGCCATCCCACCTCCCATCTACAAACTGCATCCCTCAACACTGTCATTCCATAGGCTTGGCACCAGCAGAAATTAGAAATGTGATTTGACTCTTGTCTCAGATCTCAAATTCATGAAAAAAAAAAAAAAAACCCAACAATTTTACTACAACATATACATAAGGGATATTATAAGTAATATATTACATCATCCCCTTTCCTGCTGTTACACATTCAATGTGACTGAAACCCAAAATATCATTGTACAAAATTCATATTTTACCCCTCCCTCCAAAATAAAGTAGAACATTGAACAAGACATAGTTCTATCTATGAAATGTCTCCCATCCAGAAGTACCTTCTGGTTTATTCTCCCTCATTTGTTCTAACTTCCCTAATATAGCTAACAGCTTTTTTATTTTTTTTTAACCTTTTGTAACCTTACTAAACTGAGGGTTTAAATGTTGCTGTATTTAACTATAGTATCTTTCAGGAGCCTCAGTCCTTTAGACTCAGATACCTACTGCCTCAGGTCACATTTTATTTTTCCAAATTAGACTAGATTTTGATCCATTTTATTGCCTGCTTTTTAACATTATAGGTGGAATTCAAAAATTGAATTCCAGACTGACATTTTTATTGCTTCAGTCTACTTACTAATTTCACATATTACCCTGTTGGCATCCTCCCATGACTCTGAATATGGCATCCTACTGGCGTCCTTGTTAGCAGTCTGGTGGCCTGAGCCTGGGTTTTTGAGCGCCTGCTGTAGTGAACAGTTTGGGAGCTGCCAGCAGAGAGAGAGAGGATCGCCAGAGAGACAGAACATGGCTTGTGCTATTCCCAAGCCCAACAACTCCTCGATATTAAAATAGCTCATGAGTGTGAAGGGGCACAAATGGGGAGGCTCTAGGCGTGGCAGGAGGGATAGGTGCTACTGTCATGGAGAGGGTTCCTGCTGGAATTAAACACTAAGGGTGTGGTAGGCAATGCATCTGGCCCCAAGTGATGCTGCTGTTTGATGGGGTGAAGACTAGGCCAGGCAGGTAGCATGGAGTGAAAGGCAAGGGGTAAATCCTGTGCTGAGGTGAGAAGGCATTGGAGTATATGCAATTCGATCTGCATTTTGTCAATACACACCTACTTCCAACTGTGGATCCTGAACAGATAGAATGTGGGCCTCAAGGAATGAGAAAGACCATGGTAAATCACTCATTTCATCACTCATTTAAGAGACATTTATTGAATTACTTCTACAAAGCAGGCACTTGTAATGTCACGTAAATCATCTGAGCATCAGTCCCCAAGAACTCAGCCCCAGGTGTGGAAAGAAGAGTCAATTACAGTGCAGCACGGAAAGGATTGAGGTGAAGATGAATGCAAAGGACATCCTCCCTGGGGGAAGGAGTGAGGGTTGGCCAGGGGCTCATGGTGGGAGGGGGCTTTCAGCCACCACAGACAGGCTTCAGTTGTGCCTCTTCCACCTGGGCAGGGTCCATCAGACTTGGCTGTAGGCATGAGAAGGTCAGGATGTGGTTGGCAGCTAGAACACGGGGCCTGATATCTGCTATATTTGGCTCTTGTTGAACTGTCTTCAGCCAGTGGGTTAGGGCAAAGCCATCCTTATGAGCCACCTTTGACTTCTAATTTCAGCATGTTCTCTAACTGACTTTGGATAAGAAGACCTCTGCCAGGAGGACTGGAATGAACAAGAGGGTGGGAAGAACCAGAGGGTCTGTTTCTGAGACTCCTCCTCAGTGCCTCCAGCCATCTCATGGTCTAGGAAGAGGCATTAGCAGGGACTCCTATCATGTGCGAAAACATACCTTTAGACAACTTTCCCCAAAATATAGAGCTGAGTCATTTGCTATTTTCCCCAGATTCTCAATAGCAAAAACTGGAAACCGTTTGAAGTCTATCAAGAGGAAACTGATAGGGGCTGGGCTTGTAGCTCAGTGGTAGAGCGCTTGCCTCCCATGTGTGGGGTACTAGGTTTCATCCTCAGCACCACATAAAAAATAAATAAACATATTGTGTCCTTCTAAAACTAAAAAAAAAAAAAAAAAAAAAAAAATTTAAAAGAGGGAACTGATAGAAATAATGGTGACAAAAATGTCATTTAAAAAAGATGATATATATTTATTGACATGGAAAATCATTGTCAAAATGTTGAATGAAAACTCAGGTGAAAAAAAACAAGTGTTCATAGATCCTACATTTGTGAATATGCATGTTTGGAAGAACATACACTTGCTAACTGTGATGCATGCTGGGATGATGGGGGCTCATTTTCTTCTGTTAGCTTATCTATATTTTATGACTTTTTTTGCAGTGCTCATGTAACATTTTTGATGAGAAAATTATTAAAGAAACAACTTTGAGCAGAAATAACTGCTTAGTCTCCCCCTCTTAAAATAAAACAAGGAGAATAGTATTAAAAATTATACTAGTGAATCACGTTTATCACTTTATTCCTGAGAGTGATCTGCCATTCAGAGCAGCTTCCTCCTTTGTGGATGCTCTCTGGAAGGGAGGAAAATAAGGAAGGAAGGAAGGGAGAGTGGGAGGGAGAGAAGAAGGAAGAAAGGACGGAGGGAGGGAGGAAGGAAGGAGAGAGACGGGGAGAGAGGGAGGGAGGAAAAAGGAAGGAAAGACTGTTGTTAAATAAAATATCAAAAGTATTGCTATTTTAGGAGATGATTGCCTGCTACACCTGAATAAACAAATATTACATAAACTGAGTCCTCACCTTTTCAAAATATACACTAGTCTTAAGTGAGCAATTTTTACTAAAAGCATCAAAAACTGTTAATCCCACCTTACATATCTTACATAAGCAACCTCAGAGAACAAGAAAAGAAGGAAAGCTACTCAATTCATTTTATGAGGCTAGTTTACTCTAACATCAAAATGGGACAAGGAAAGCACCAGGGAGAAATTGTAGACCAACCTCACTTTTCAGTATAGCTTCAAAATGCTAAATACAATATTAATAATAGATTCACCAATATAGTAAATACACACACATTAAGACCAGGAAAGGCTTACCCTGGGTATGCAATGATGGTTTAAATAAAAAAGCCTTTTTATAATTGATAAGTTCACATATTAAAAGAGATAAACTGTATGATCATCTCAATAGGTGCAAAGAAAGTATTATAGTTATGTGTGCATTTCTACTTTAAAGCAAAACAAAAAACCTTAGCAAAATAGGAACAGGAGAAAGATTTTTTTAACTTGATAAGTGGTACACGTCAAAAGCTCATCATATTTATTGGGAAAATTTTAGAGGTAATCCTGTTAAAATTAAAGAATAAAGCAGGGATGCCAAATAGCACTCTTACTATCCAAATCGTATGGGGTGTTCCCACCATGGCATAAAGCAAGAAAGAAAAAATGAGGTAGAAGAAAAATTTTATGCAAGCAATGTTGTATACATAAAAAAATCCAAGAGATATAAATAAAACCTAATAACAGAGCTCAGCAAAATTTCTCAATTAGAGATAAATATACAGGAACCATTTGGATTCCTATGCATCATTAACAACCATTCAATGATTGTAATAGAAAAAATTTATGCTAACAGGAGCAACTGAAACTCTATGCTACCTTAAAGGAAATCTGGTGGAAAAAAATGCAAGAGCTTTATGGAGAAGAGCCATAAGCATTACTGGAGAACAAAGAAGGTCTAACTAAGTGGAAATAATATCATGTTAATGGATGTGATGTTTTTATATTAAAGATAACAGCTTACTTAAGATTAATAAAGGGTGCTATTGCATTTGATCAAATGATTCTAAAATTCATGTGGAAACCCAGTGCAGTGGTGTCGTGTGTAATCCCAATAACTTGGGAGACTGAGGCAGGAGGATCACAAGTTCAAGGCCAGCCTCAGCAACTTATGGAGGCCCTAAGCAATTTAGTGAGACCCTGTCTCAAAAAATAAAAAGGGCTGGGGTCTTAGCTCAGGGGTAAAACGTCCCTGGGTTTAATTTCCAGTACAAAAAAAAAATTCATATGGAAGAATAAAAGTGAGAATCAAGACAATTTCTAAGCAGAATAAAGAGAAGGGACTTCCTTTTGTTCTATCATAATTTAAGAGTATTGGTAATTAAGAAAATATGTTATTGGTACAAAAAATACTGGTGGAATGGAGGAGTAAAAAGCTTAAAAACAGATGCATGAAATATGGAAACTTGATAAGAAAAAGGAGGGGCTAACAGATCAGTAGCAGAAAGGATAAACTATTCAATAAAAAGAATAAATTGTGAGGAGAAAAAAATTCTTGACATCATAAAATAAATTCCAGATGGATCAAAGATCTCAATGTGAAAAGCAAAACCTTAAAACTTCTGGAAAATACATGACTCTTTTATCACCTCATGGCAGGAAAGGAATTTTTAAAACGAGATATAAAAACCCATCAACCATCAAGGGAAAGATTGAAAAATGTGACAATGTTAACATTTAAATCTTCTGTATGACTATAGGCATCATAATAAAAGTAAGAGTGAATACTACAGACTGAGAGGAGGTATGTGCAACTCATGTGAGATCAGTGGAGGATAAGAATCCTTAGTATATAAAACTGCTATCAAGGGCTGGGATTGTGGCTCGGTGGTAATGCACTTGCCTGGCATGTGTGAGGCACTGGGTTCGATTCTAAGCACTGCATATAAATAAATAAAGGTCTATCAACAACTAAAAACAAAAAAAAAAATTTTAAAGCCTGTTACCAGTAAACAGGAAAAAGATATGCAATCTAATTGAAAAAGTATGAGTATATTATATGAATGATCATTTCATGGAAGAGAAAACCATAAATGCCCAGTAAACACAAAAACATCAAATTTCACTAGCAGTCAGGGAAATGCATATTAACACAAGATTCCACTTTGTACCTATCAGATTGGCAAAAATTAAAAAGTTGGACCACTTGAAGTGTTGATGAGGAAGCAGAACCCCAGGAACTCAGACGCTGCTGCTGGGAGCGAAAATGAGTGCAGTGTCACTGGGGAGCACTTGGCAGCTCCTGCTACAGACTTGGCAGGCTTGCCCTAGGTGTAGACTCTGGGAGGCTGTTGTGAATGTGCAGAAAGTGGAAATAATTTAAATGTCCATCAACAGGAAATACAGGGATATTTTCATACAGGCAACTAAATGACTAGGTAAATTTGGAAAGCATGATGTTGAATGAAAAGTTACAGAAGGATATGTGTAATATGTAGTGACACATTTTAATGTGAAGTTTAAAAATGATTTTCAATATAATGTTGATGCAGGCACACTCATACAATGAGGCAAAAATTTAAAAAAAAAAAAAAAAAAAAAAAAACAGAGATGAGCTAAGGCACATCCAGTTAGATCTGAGGAGGTAGAAGCAGAAGAGAGGAAGGTCCCCTCTCCTTACTTCCCCGTCTTTAAGGCCAAAATATTAAGACTTGTTGCTTTTGAGTGGTGACCACACAAGTGTTTGTTTTTTTTCTAGATGTTTTAGATGTGCTGTAGGTTTTTAAAAAGAAATTAATTCTTCCGAGGGGAAATAAAACTGCTCTAACTCCATTTTTAAGTGGCAGCAATTCAAGAAGCATTTAAACTAATTGGTTTGTCACCCCCTGCATGGCAGTTCAGTATGGTGGGTTGAAGCATAAGACTATAAGACAGATGGCATAATCCAGCTCTGCCACTTCCTAAGTAGTAGGTTTAGACAAGCTATCTCATCTCTCTTTGCTCATCTCAAATGTTATAGCTGCTGCTGCTGCTGCTGATGATGATAATGGTGATGACCATGATGATGATGGTGATGGTGGTGGTAGTGGGGTGATGATGATTAGTGCCTACTTCATAGAGTTTCTGCAAGAATATGATTAATTGTTGTGCATGAAGCACTTCATATAAGCAACACCACATAAGTAGATTCTATTATTATTATTGAACCTGAATATGATCTACCATTCAGAGAGATACTAGTTATTTGTTAGATGCAATAGGGTGGGGGTAGATAAGCTTTGTTTAAAGGAATCATGTAAGTAGATGTTGTTTTAGTGATGGTTGCTCTTCTGCTGCAGTGAGACAAAAATATCTCTCAGATCTCCATAATTAACCTGTTGAGTTGGAGATGATTCACCCCCCAGTGACTTCACAAAGTGTCTGCTTCAGTTAGCTCTGGTAAGTAAAATTATCAAAAACTCATTCACTTTTCAGAGCTGGCTATAAAATCAATATGAAAAACAATATATAATTCTGTTGAAATATATATAATCCCCCTCTAAAAATAAATGCTACATCTATCTTCAAGTTTTGATGAATACACAATATTGTGCTATCATAAGATGTCCTTTTTGTATTTTTTTAATGATGAGATGTTAACTCTCCTAGCTACTTGGAGATTTAAATTGAGGCCTACTTAACATTTCTAATAAGTGAGAAATCATAGTCGTTAGGAAGCCAAGAGCAATTTTCTGAAGGTAGATTCAGAAAGGCTAAGATTGCCGGCTTTGTTTGGTGTCTGGTGAACTTGGGCCCAATGGCAGCTCTACTATTTATTAGCACCAGAGCTTTGAGTGAATTACTTCTACAGGCTGTGCCTCAGTCTCCTCCTCTATGCAATGGAAGAGAGCTTCCTCTCTTGCAGAATTGTTGAGATTCAAATACACGGTGTATGCCACCTTAGGTACAAATTCATGCTAAAAAGCTTTAATAAGATGATTTGAAATGTAGATTTCAAACACCTTTACTTGCCTTGAGTTATTTCCCAAAGACAGTAGGAAGCCTTAACAGGAAGCAAGATAGTGTTTTTTTTATTTTGTGTTTGAGATGGGGTCTCGCTGTGTTACGCATGCTGGCTTTGAGCCCCCAATCCTCCTGCCTTGGCCCCCTGAGTTGCTGGGATTACATTTTTACACCATTGAGACCAGCTTTAGCAAAACAGTTAAACAAATTGTGGTTTTGATCCTTATCTCTAGCTTATCCTTAGTTGAGTTACATATTTCTTGGTGCTGATAGGTGTTTGAGAGGTTGAGGACCAGATGAGATAATAAACTAAAAGTTTTCACAACTATCCCTGCCAGTCTCTCTTCAATATGTTATTGAAAGATAGTAAGAATGAAAAAACCCTTCGTCTTCTTCTTACTGTCTAGTGCTGCTTTTCAAGGGCGATTACTCATTGTAAGGTTTCTGAAGATATCTGAATCTCCTTTCCTATAAGAAATGTCTGTTTTGACTATAGCTGCTTTTATATGTCCTTGCTTAGCATGCTGAAACATCCAGTATAACTAAGAAAGTCCACCATGCCTCATCCCCACAAACACATCCATCCCCCGTTCTGTCTCTGAATGAATCAATTGCTAGGACTAAGCATCCACCATGGGCAAAGCCAAACTCTGCCTGCTCACAGGCTTGAGGAAAAGGCAAGATTTGGGGGTGCTCAAGCATAAGTTGGAGGCGAAATGACTAACCACATGTCTCAGGAGTGATGATGGTCCAGTGCAACACCCTCTGTTATGGGTTTGTCTCAGGTATTTCAGTCCTTCCTTCTTCCACCCTCCACACCAATCCTCCTGCACACAAACCTGCCTTTGCCTCTCTACCCTATTTTTTTCTCCATGCTTAATGGTTTTTATTTTTTCTGTAGAGTACACACTAAATTTTAAATCACCTATTCTCACTGGGTGGAGAAAGGGTGGTTTTGTGGTGGGCCACAAAGGGAGAAAGAGAATTCCAAGAAGGATACAGTGTGGCTCTAACTACAGGAAATAGAGAACCCACTTTAATAGGATAAGCAGGTATTTCCATTTTGAAGGAAGAGCCTGATTATCCCTCAGGGTCCCTGGCTAGATAATTGTTTCAGGAAAATTGTCTTCTTATCATCTGTTTCTTAGCATTTGCATGGGAAAATAGGAAGCTTGGGGTCATATGAGTGAGACTTAAGGTGCCTGATTGAACAGGGTAGTGCACCCATCTCTGCCCAGACACCCATGGGCACTGGCAACTCAGGTTGAATTCATCTTCCTGCTATACTGGCTTCTCCAAGATGCTTATTTCAGTTGATGGCACCTAAAAGTCCCCCTACTCAAATGAGTCTTCTGGTTAGAAAAAACATTCAGTATCATTCTTGGCTTATCCCTCTCCCTCAGCCATCCATGCCACTCTTTATTGCTTTTCCTGTCTCCCAAAGGAGAAGCTAAAGATCAATAACACAACGCATTTAACTGTTTTGCTAAAGCTAGTCTCCATGGTGTACAAATGTAATCCCAGCAACTCAGGGAGCAGGATCCTAGGTTCAAGGCCAGCATGAGCAACACAGTGAGATCCTACCTCAAACATGAAATACAAAAAACTGTCTTGTTAACTGTTAAGTCTTCCTATTGCCTTTGGGAAATAACTCAAGGCAAATAAAAGTGTTTGAAATCCATATTTCAAATCATCTTATTAAAAATTTTGAAATGTTTATGGCTCATCTCTTATCAGATCTGGTTAGACCATTACTTTTCCCTTATAGTTTGGCTGTGGAAAAGCTCTTGCCACAAGGAACACAGTCACCAGCTCTGCCATCCCCTCATGGTTTGCATGTACTTACATGATTAATGCATGGTCTTCAGTCCTTGGTTTTGTTTCTTACAGAAATCTTTCTAAACCACCAGTCTGTTTTGCAATGGTTAGTTTAGTTAGAACTAAATAATATAATCAGTGATCCTGTTTAACCAAG
The DNA here is from genome assembly GCF_021218885.2 of Marmota monax. NCBI lineage: Eukaryota > Metazoa > Chordata > Mammalia > Rodentia > Sciuridae > Marmota > Marmota monax. The sequence goes on along the minus strand of NW_026693777.1, from coordinate 52,103,016 downwards.
CATACATAAACATATGCTGAAATAAAGCAAAACTTCTAAAAGGGCACAGACAAGTGAGGTATACGCTAGACACCCCCCCCCCCACACACACACACACACACTCACTCACATACCATGCTGGGTAACTTTTTCTTCCTTCAGAATGCCACACACCAGTGGGGACCAGGGTCAGTCTCTGTATTAGATATTAGTAAAGTTTATTTTCTCCATTACAATAAAACATAAATAAAGGTTCTAATGTTTTCATTTTGTGCACCACACCAGTGGTGTTGGTGGAGGCTGCTGCCCTTTAAATCACGGTGTCCCTGTCCATAGAACACACAAACTACTTTCTTCTTGTTGCAGGTAATGGAAATTTAGGGGAGCTCAGGTCTTCTTAGAAGACCTTTCTCATCATTCACCAGAGGATCTGTCTTTAAGGCAGGTGGGGCTCTTCTGGAAAGTTAGAGAGAGACCAAACCAACAGAAGTCCTCAAGGACTAACCCTAACCCCTCCTTGTTCATCTAAGTTACACTGTGTATGCATTTTAAATGTCTCTGAATGCCTTTCTTTTTTTTAATATTTTTTCAAGTTTGTAGATGGAAATAATACCTACCTTCCTTCCTCTCTTTCTTTTTTTATTTTTATGTGGTGCTGAGGATCAAACCCAGTGCCTCCCATGTGCTAGGCAAGCGCTCTACCACTGAGCCACAACCTCAGCCCTCTGAATGCCTTTCTTAAGCCTCAAAAATACCATCTCACTCAAGTATGAAAGGGATCAGATCAACAAAAAGCACTTCTCATGAGCTTCTAAGCTTTGATCACTTTTCCATGAGGTTGGAGATCAAGGTTTTTGCTTGTCCCTAACTTAAAGGCCCCACCATCCCTTAACAATTTCATTTGATTCTATTTCCTCCAGCTCCCTGTTCTTTCTTTGATATTCCAGTAGTATACAAAAAACAGTTTTATACTAGGGAAGGAAAATTGTTTGACTAGTTTGACTCCCCTGAAGATGCCATAACTCAGTTAGTCTTTCTGGAAACCACAACTGTGTTACATTTACATTTCAAAACATTACTCAAGGCTCCTTGATAATCTTGTCCCCATCGCTACTTAAGGACAACCAAGAATTAAAGCAGAAACCATGTCTTCTTGTCATGGGCATCCCTTCCTGCCAACTACCTTACTCCTGTAGCCAATCTCTTCCTCATCATTCACCCAGAGGAGAAAAGGAAATGAGAAGGGAGAGGGGAGGCCCTCACCCCCGCTTCCAGCTCCTGGCCCCTCATCAGTAGTGATGGGTAAAACATGAGGGACATAACAGGACCACTCATCTTTTCTGGGTGCATAAGCAGCTGAGCAGGATAGTTCCTATAAGTTCAAAGTAGTTGTGAGCCTGCTCCATCTCAAGGAAGCTTGCTTGTAGTTCCCCCCCCCCCAATATTTAAAAGTAAGTGATTGAGAGTCAGAAGCATGGACTACCACAGATCTCCCTCTGGCACAGGGTCTTACCCTGCCCCCCATGACCTGGGGCCTTCCCTCCCACCTTCCCTGTACCCTGGGTCCTCTGTTGTGACAGATGGTGCTCATAAAGCACCATAGGTTATTTTTGTCTGGATACCATGTCCACTGTTAACTTCTACTTAACATTTTTTAGCTAATTTGCTTTCCTGCCTTCATCTTAAGCTGTTTACAGAAGTCAAGTGATACTGTCTGTATGCTGGCTATTACACATAATTTCAAGCTATCTAATTTTGATACAACTCTACATATTTATATTCAAGTTTTTTCCACACCCTTCTTATAGAGGTAGAGAAGTTGCAGAGTCCTGTGAGTGACAGAAGAGCTGTCCCCTGGTCCCTCTCCACCTCCACATCCTGGGTGAGGCTCAAAGTACTCTCCTAGGCTATAGCTGACAGCTCAGAGGCTGTAATCTTCTATAATCATCATTTACTTCATCTTTCCTCAAATCTATTACCTTGTTATTACCATGCTCATCTTACCAGGCTCATCTGCCTCTTTTAGGCCCATTCATCTGGCTTGGTAAGATCTTGCTGTTTATCACCATCAGTGTGGCATTTCACCATCTGAGAAAGGTTGGTGTTTTCTAGAATCATGGAAACATCACTTATTCTCTGGATGAACATCATTTATAATAGCAGTAACTCAGACTAGTCCCAGTGAAGTCCCCACTTAGATTATCTTTTGCTTTCTGTCTCCCTAAACTAGTTCCCTATTCCTGTCATACCATTCTCCCAACATAGTCCTGGTACTTTTCCTTTTTTTATAAATGTCCTAAGATACTTACTTTCAAAGCATTGACTTCACATTCCTTTACTCGAGCTCTCCCATCAATCTTAGTTCAGAAAGTTTCCATTTCTTTCTACAAGGATGGATTTTTCAGCTTCATCAATGTTGTCTCATTATGCTGGTCAGGGGAGCTATATTATTGCTGTATAATCATATTTATAGCTCTATGTTTAGAGGCTCTGAAGTATCATATTTAATCTCTTACCTTTCGTGGCTAGAGAATGGGAACTTTTGTTCAAACATAGTCAAAAGAAATTTATCCTGAGCCAAAAGAGCTTTCCTCAGGATTGTATACAGGGGTGAGAAAACGGGTTTTGCCAAGGCCTATCCTGGATATCTTGGTATTTTCCACCAAGAAGCATATGTCCACTAGTTAGGCCTATTCCCCCAAATATTCCAAGCATACTCCTGACCTTGACTCTCAAAGTCTAACTCATGCTCTTCCTCTCTGCCTACAGTATCCCTTCCTTATAGGTCACCAACACGGTCCCTTTGCAGAAGACTGAGACAAAAGGATGGATGAAAGCAAGGCCAAGATTTCCCTTGCTTATACAAAATCTTCTGAATCGGACTGCCCCTCAGGGCACATCCTCTCCCTCAAATCATTGTAACATCATGTATTCATGGTGGAACGGTGGTATTTTAGTTAGCTTTTCATCACTGTGACCAAAATACCCAACAAGAACAACTTAGAGGAGGAAAAGTTTATTTGGGGCTCACAGATTCAGATGTCTCAGTCCACAGGTGGCTGACCACATTGCTCTGGGCCCAAGGTGATGCAGCACATCATGGGAAGGGCCCAGAGCACAGGAAAATGGCTCATCTCATAGATGGGTCAGAAGCAGAAAAAGGACAGGAAGGGGCTGTAGGAAGAACAAACTTTCCAGGGAATGCCCTCAGTGGTCCACCTACTCCTGTCAAACCCCACCTGCCAACAGTTACCACCCAGTCAGTTCATTCAAACTAGGATGGACTGATCAGGTTACAGTTTAATAATCTAATCATTTTACCTCTGAATATTCCTGCATTAACAGGAGTTTTGGAGGGGGGACATAACCTCATATCCAAACCATAAGAAGTGGAATCTCCCCACTGTGCCCTGACATATCTTTGGGAGGTATTAAAAGTGTTCTGTTGACCAGCCTGTCTTTATTTTATTTCTCTTCATCCTTCCCATTATTTTCTATATGTAAAAGATGTGGTGTGTGTGTGTGTGTGTGTGTGTGCATGTCTCCAGAAAGTTTGGGAAGTGGACTAAATAAAACTATACATGCAGCTATCTTTCTCGCAGTACTGCTCAAAGCCTTAGTAAACTACTTGTATGGTGAACCATCAAGAGCCAGCCTTAATATTTAGTCATCTACAAACTCATTTAACTTGACTACAGATCCTTCTATCCTAGAGGACAGAACAGGACTCACAGGATACATGGTGGGGCACATTTAACATGTCATAATCACTTAGGGAGCTTGTGACAGCTTGGGATCATTGGTGTTGGTGGTGAATTTTTTTCCTTAAAGCTTTCCAGTGATTTTGTTTATCTATAACATTTGAGTTTTTCTGCTGTAGAGTTTTGATCTTTAAGTCTTCAGAGATGTTGTTCACACTGCGATCCTTCTAAGCTCTCACCCTAGAAGTTTGTACTCCCAATTCACGTGTAGGTACAAAATAAGTTTTGTTTGTTTTTGTTTTGTTTTTTGGGTTTTTTTTTTGTTACAAGAAAGATGACTGGAAACATCAGGGAAACCACCAAGGGACTTACCATCTTGGTGGAAATTACTGGCCTGTATCCTGACTTTAGAAACTGCTTTCTAACATTGTAGCTGTCTCCATCTACCTACATTCAAATCTACCTTCAGAGTCCTCAGAGCTCATGCCAACAATTACCATTCATGCTGATTTAGGCTGTTTTCATGTTTCTGCATTTTGTTTTGTTATCTATATCTTGCCTCCTTGCAGAACCATATTCAGAATAAGACCCAACTGAATACTTTTGGGGGGATTTTTCCATAATACTTCATACAGAATCAAGCTAATAGTAAGTGCTAAATAACTATAGGAAAAGAAAGGAATAAAGAGTCCTTGGTCTAAAGGGGATAAAAAGGGTTAGAGTTGACTCCAGAATTAGTTCAATTAATTAATCGCAGTGCTGGAGATCAAATTCAAGGCCTCACATATGTTAGGCAAGCCCTCAACCACTGACCTACACCCCCAGCCCATGACACTAAAATTGAAAAGCAGGTAGAAAGGGGTGAGAAGTGTGGCAATATGTAGAGTGTACAGCTTACCCTGCTGAGATATCTAGAAGCATCTTACCCATTAATTAAACATTATCTGCTTCCACTTTCTGAAATGTTTTCTTTTTTTGCATCTCTGTTTTTCATTTTTTAATCTCAATGATGCACAATCACTAATACTTCAAGAATAAAAGTAAAGTGACCAACTTGTCCTAATTTGCCTGGGATTTTTTCAAATTTATCAGTGAAGTCCACTATCTGGGAAACTCCTGATTGCTGGCAAACCTGACAGGTGATTGCTCTACTAAGAAGACAGAAAGATTTCCCTGATCAAATAATATTGGGAAATGAACATGCACCTACAGTTCCAGCTACTCAGGAGGCTGAGGCAGGAGGATTGCTTGAGTGCAGGAATTTAAGGATGGCATGGACAACAGTAAGATTCTGTCTCAAAAAATAAAATAGGAAGTTTGAATTCTACTCACCTGAATTAATTTCCGATTGCTTCTGTAACAATTTATCACAAGGTTAGTGGCTTAAAACACTAATGCACCATTTTATATTTCTAGAGATCAGAAATATGAAGTAATTCAAGTACCATTGTGATATGATATCCATTATTGTCCATTTAAAGGGTGCACAGCAAGGTCTTCTTTAAAAATTAGACCAAGGTGAAACAGAACATCATGGCAGAGGGTCATGGCAGCCAGGAAGCAGAGAGAGAACAAGAATCCATGGATAAGATATAGTCCCCAAAGGCATGCTTCCAGTGACCTGCTTTCTCCAGCCATTCCCACCAGACTACAGTTTACCACCCAGTAGTCCTTTCAAATTATCAATCTATTGAATGGATTAATCCACTGATGAATTACAGCTGTCATAATCTCATCATCCCACCTCTGAATATTCTGGCATTGCCTAACACATAGGCTTTTCAGGGTACATTAAAGATCCAAATGATAACAGACCTTATTCTTAGGCAGTTTTTAGAAGCTGTGACTATAAAGTAATGACTCATTTTTTTATATTTCAAGACAGATCCATCTATATTTCATTGTTCCTTTTGGAATAATCACCTGAGGAGACATAGACATGTTTCAGTGACAGGGCCATTACTGACTTTAAAGCTTACAGCACAATCTTTTGAAAATCCTAGTGCTTCTAAATATTTGTCATAGGGGGACATATTTGATTTTTTTTTTGAGCAAAAGTTATTCACACAAAGTCTGGAGACCACGGTGGATGATCACACTGGGCAAGAATAACATTTGTCTCAAACTCTGGAAAAGCATAAATCAGGAAATCAGAGCTTTCTTGGGGTAGTCAGGAGACACAATTCATTCCTTTTATGTTCTATATGATATGTGTTTATTCTCTTTGCTTGAGGCTGAAGGGAAAATCCTGACTATGTCAAGTTCACTTGGATGTCAAGTTGCTTAAAGATCCTATAGTCTTAGACTTTGGAGAGAGAGCTTACTGGGGCCATGGAAGGCCCTTGGTGCCTACTGCTTTGGTTCTACTGATCTCTGTCGTTAATGCAATAATTTGCTCCTGTGTAATTTGTGAAACTGAATGTTTCCATGGTGGCAGCAATTGTAGGGAGTTCTCCATGAGCTAGTAGAGAATACAACAGACACTAGTATGGCAACATGTAAATCAATGGATGTGTAACTGATATGATTCTGCAATCTGTATACGGGGTAAAAATGGGAGTTCATAACCCACTTGAATCAAAGTGTGAAATATGATATGTCAAGAACTATGTAATGTTTTGAACAACCAACAATAAAAAATTTTTTTAAAAAAAGATTTTATGCTTGAAGATCCAAAATAGTGAGATGTAGCCTGGACAAGAGGAGACCACTTCCCTTGCAAAGAGCACAAGAACAGTTAAGAAGGTTCCAAAGGTCAAAGAGGCACAGCATGTGAAGAGAATGTGGGGCCACCAGGCTTGTGTGGAGTTCACTTAGGGAGTTATGGTATATAAAGACATGAGTTTTTAGAAACATAATTAACAAGTCTCATATTCCTAAAACATTTCTTTCTTTTCTTACTATAGGTTCTGATGTGTTTAGTTCAAAGAGTCTTGCCATTCAAGCCCAGAAGAAGATTCTGAGCAAAATAGCAAGCAAAACTGTGGTCAACATGTTGATTGACGACACCAGCAGTGAGATCTTTGATGAGCTCTACAAAGTCACCAAAGAGCACACCCACAACAAGAAGGAAGCCCACAAGATAATGAAAGACTTAATCAAGGTGGCAATCAAAATTGGGATTCTCTATAGGAACAACCAGTTCAATCAGGAAGAGGTTGTTATTGTGGAGAAGTTCCGGAAGAAGTTGAACCAGACCGCCATGACTATGGTCAGCTTCTATGAGGTAGAATACACTTTCGATAAGAACGTGCTCTCCAAGCTCCTGCATGAGTGCAAGGAACTGGTTCATGAACTGGTGCAGCGGCACCTGACGCCCAGGACCCATGGGCGCATCAACCATGTCTTCAACCACTTTGCTGATGTGGAGTTCCTATCCACCCTCTATAGTTTAGATGGAGACTGTAGGCCCAACCTCAAGAGGATTTGTGAAGGAATCAATAAATTACTAGATGAAAAAGTCCTTTGAATGGCTACTCTCCTCCTGGACTTTGCTGCTTTAAAGTTACAACATCCAACATGGTCCAGGTGAGAATCAAGAAAACAAGCAGAAACCCTTGTCAAAGATGTCCATGTTCTGTCCTATTCATCCATCTAATGCTGATGCTGAACTGAGCTCAAGTGTGTTTACTCCGTAGCTCTCTGATGAGGTCTGTACTTTAAATTGCCTGTGTTTGCAAGCCCAAAGGACAGTTCATTTATTCTAAGCAAAAAGGCTGCTTTGCTCATAATGATGAGCTCAGTTCATCTTAGAGTGGAAGGAGCCCTGGACCAGGAGCCAGAGGACATGAATTCACTTATCACCTCTCCCAGTTACAACTCTGTCCTCTGTGTTCTGGAGCCATGATGCCTGTCTGCCTACCTCACAGGGCTCTTGTGAGGATCAAATGAGATGATGTATGGTCATGCTAATGTTGAAAAGTCTAATGTAAGATTTTAATATTTTCTCTCTGAGTGTGAAAGGGATAAACCTAGGTCTAGATCGTTTAGCAGCATTAAAAATGGGTCAGGCTTGAATCTCTCTCTAAATATGCTGCTTCAAACAAAATAAAATTAAATCCAAAGGTGTGAAAAAGTATGCTTAAAAATAAAAAAAAAATGTCTTTAAAAACATTCTTTCTAAGTTGTTTAGGTCTTAGATGAGCAGACTTATAACCCAGTGGAAAGAAAGTTTCCACAGGGTATGGAGAGAGAGTTTTTGAGTCATAACACAGAAGCAGAGGAACACTATGCTCCCCCTGCAGGACCAGCCTTCCCTCATGAAGGGGCTCCATCCTTTTGACCCAGGGAGGCTTTATTCCAATAAGCACAGGAGAGTCAGGCAGAGTGAAACCCTATTCATCTTTCTTGGCTTTTCATGGTCATTTTGTGCTGTTTTCTCTGATTCATTAATAAATTCAATTTACCCTTCAAACAAGTCTTGGAGTTGTGATTCAAAAAGAAAATTCCCTGGAGTTAGAGTAAAAGTATTGGAAGAAAGAAGAAAATGAAGAGCAAGAGGTCAACACTCACACCCCAAGGGGAAGTAGCCCCAGGGAGCACATGTGGGTGTGTCTTGGAGGGGATCAGTGGAAGCTAACACACAGGCACTTAAATTTCTCAGCCTCACTTTCACACTGAGACCTTGGGCATCTTGCCATCATAGTCTTAATCAACATTAGGGCACGATGCTTACATCTTATGATCATGTAAACCACACTAAGCTGTACGTGGTAGCACACACTTGTAATTCCAGCTGCTCCTGAGGCTGAGACAGGAGGATTGCAAGCTTGAGGCCAGCCTGGGTGACTTAGAGAGACCCTGTCTCAAAAAACAATAACAATAAAACAAAAACAAAAATAAAACACACTAGCTCAGCCCCATGGTCTCTCTCTAGCAGAAGCATTGTGAACAGTGAGAGATGGTTTATAGAAGGTGTGACACCATACCCACTAAGCCTACTTTGGCCCTTCAGCCTCAACTGGCTCCTATGTCAACATCATGCAAACTATCCAGTTAATCTTCTCACCCACAGAACAGAGTAAGTTCATGGGAAGGATGTCCACTAAGGTATATGGAAGAGTTAAGTCAGTCCCTGTTCTCCACATTTGACAAACGTGACCTGGTCTTCCTCTCTGACTCAAGGGCTGAATGATAATGCCCTATGCACCTCTGGACTGGGGTAGTTAACTGGCCATTTGGCAGTCCTGATAGAATTTGCAGTTACAGTGCTCCCCTTCCTTCCATCTGCCTGCTGGACATTGGTCTGGCAGTAGCTGGATTTACACAGGTAGAGGCTTTAAGGCCTTTCTAGGTATACTCGTCTTACTAAGGACTTCCTTCTAGTTCAAGACATCATTCTAGAAATTGGCTCATTTTTCCATTAAATAAGTGGACATTATAGAGAACTCAAATGCAAAAGGAATGGGTGGAACTGCTTTTCGCCCATGTGAGATAATGGGGAAAGAAGGCAGGATCCCCAGCCAAAGAGGGCTGCAGGCATAGCAGGCCACAAGCACAGCAGTGGTGGTAGAAAGAAGGTTGTGTTGGGTTTTGACAGCCCACAAGTCTCTAAAGAAACTCGGTCCTTCCTATTCCAGGCAAGGAAAGATCAGTGTTTCCATCAGCAGGTCTCAGCAAGTATAGTGGCGTGGACTGAAACATTTTCCACTGCCTTAGGCTCCCCCAGTGAGGGAACCAATGGGTTCTCTACTACAAGGGCAGCTGGATGTATCCCAAGTTTATTAACAGCAGCTAGAATGAGCTGGGTTGTCCAGGCAAGTAATCCCACACTCATCTAAAAATACAGAGCCAAACCAATCCCATGTATACTCTTTTTTTTTCTGGGTACAGAGGGATAACCAGGAATGGAACTCAGGGGCATTCAACCACTGAGCCACATCCCCAGCCCCATTTCGTATTTTATTTAGAGACAGGGTCCCACTGAATTGCTTAGCACCTTGCTTTTGCTGAGGCTGGCTTGGAACTCATGATCCTCCTGCCTCAGCCTCCCGAATTGCTGGGATTACAGGCACGCGCCACTATGCCCAGCCCATGTATACTTTTCAAACATACTTTTGGCATCTAAACTCAAGTTATTCTTGAGTTTCATCTGAAGGCATCTGAAAGGCCAACAAATTTCAAACACTTTCCATTACATTCTAGTGACCAAAGAAGGAAACTTATAACATAGTGATATTGGTTTATCCTAAGGACTCCAACTGCATTATTTGGTGGCCATGAAAAAAAAAAGGACAGAGGGTAGCAGATATTTTCAAAAGGAGATTACTCTGTAGATGTGCACTGTGCTCAGAGCTCTATAAAATTTTTCCAATGAGAACCACAAAAGCAAAATTGAGATTATACATTAGGTAATATCAATAATAAAGTCTATCTACCATTTTGTAAAAATGATGGAACAGGAAAATTGATTTCAAAACAAGCAAAATTGAGCTAGAGATATAGGTCAGTAGTAGAGCACTTGCATACCAGTACCAAGGATGGGGGAGAGAGGAGAAGAAGAAAAGGAGAAGGAAAAGAAAAAAAAATCACTCAATTGATCAAGCTGCATAAAGACTTCAGAGAGCAGTACTTGGCTCAGCAAATCAAGTACAGAGACATGACTCATTCTTTAAGGGTGGGGGCGGTAGGAGAAGCTTGTATAAATCATCTGGAAATATCACTGGGTCTTCAAATCATCCTTGAACACCCAGCTCTGGCCTCACATAGGAAACTAGATACTTGTGCTGAAATTCCCAGCCCTCCCCTTGGTACGTGTCATTCCTCATGTGTCAGAACCCTGCAGAACTACATTCCCTGCTGGCTGCCTCCTGTCATGTGTCTGTATCATTCTTCCTCCCTGTGTTTGCATCTGTGAGTCTTGACAGCAACTCCAGGTCTCTGCTCAGTGATAAACCAAAATGAAAGAACTTTCCCATCTGTGCTTCTCTAAACTCCTATCTCTCCCCATCTGTACATTTTTCAGAAGCAAATCAGTTCATTCATTGGCTGCTTCAATGAACTTCTTACACACACACACACACACACACACACACACACACACTCACAGCAACAGCAGCAGCAGCAGTAGCTCAAATCTGGCTTACATGCCCTCTGCCCCAATATCTTTGGGAATTTTTTCTTTTTAACTCAACAAGATCCCAGATGTCAAGAGTACAACCAATCAGTGAAAATTGTGGCTAACTTTGGCTGTGAAGACATCACTTTTGTGGGAGCTGTCCAACAATGGGATCTCAACAATAGCCATGAATCAGATGGCCTTGAAAGAAAGAGGCTCGCCAAAGCCCTCTAACTCAAAGTTGTATGGTTGAATGGATTTCCTCTATCCAGCCTGACCTGCTAAGTGAGCCACAGCCCAAGTTGTGTCCAGCTTCTTGCTCTTTCCTTAGGTAAGGATCTTGCTTGTTAGGAAAGAAGATACATTATTTCTCAAAATAGCATCTATAAATCCCTGTAATTCTTTTTTTTCTTCTTTTTAGCCATTGATGGACCTTTATTTATTTATTTGTATGTGGTGCTGAGAATTGGCCTCACACATGCCAGGCAAATGCTCTACCACTGAGCCACCACGCCAAATCCCTGTAATTCTGAGGCAGGGAGAAAAGTTGAGGAACAGTCCATGAGTTCCAAAGGAAGTTTTAAAGTTTTTGTTCATTCTGACTTTTTAGAATTAAAATCAACATAAGTACATTCTGAGTCATGTAGGAATGACCTTATAGCCAAGCGATGCCATCTGGTTTTAGAGTTTGGGTGTTTATAGTGTCACTGCTGCTAATTGAGCACCTTATGTGAAAAAACAGAATTTAACTTCATGTGCTTCTTACTCAAGGTCTGGCATCCCTGAGAGGTCTGCTGGCATAACTTAGGGTTTCACAAGTGCTCCATTTTGAAAAACATTGCTGCGACATAAGAAAGTGGAGTCTTGCTGAGAGTGGAAAACGTTACCATGCTCTTGACAGTGACCCATATGTGAAAGGTCAAAGGTTGAGGGATAAGTGTATCTAGGGGAAATATAGGTCTGTACTATATATGCAAGTGGGCTTCCACATGCTCTCCATGCCCTTTGAAAGAAAATCGGCCAAGAAAAACTTACCTACAAATCAAATCAAAGAACTGACCATTCTATCCTGGCAATCCTAAAACTAAATCTTAAAGGCACAAAGAGTGTCTGCTGTCTGACAAAGCAGGGACTGTCCTCCCAAGGAAGGGAAGAGAGAAGAAACTTGTAAAGGAGAGAAGTTACCTGCACATGCTTACACTCTGTCCCAATTTCAGCCTCATCTGTGTAAAGTCCCAGGTCTCGGGAGAGCTTGTGTGGTTCCAGAATCCCAGGAGTTACTCCTGAAGAAAGCTACTAGTGACATCAAATTCCTTCCATTCCCAGAAAGGAGAGCTCAGCTAGAGTGAACACTCACAGTCTCTAGCAAGGCTACTAACATGGCCTTTCCTTACTTGTCCTCACTTTGCTGAGCTGGAGCAAATCTCCACACAGGAGTGTCCTGACAGCCCACCCAGGCAGACGGCCCTCCCAGGCTGTGACATACAGCTAGCTCTTCTTTGCCGGCTACTAAGGCCTTCTGGACCAGTTCCTAGGACAAGGGAGTCTGGGGCTTGGCTCCCAACTCAAGGAGGGACTGGGTGGGAGCCAAAGCTTGGCACAAAGTGAGTGCGGGAGGCTAGTGCGGAAGTAGCAATTTGGTTGTTTTAGGGAGAGAAGCACTTTTTCCGGCCCTGTGTCACTTGTGAAGGAAGAGATTGTGGGATGGTCCCCAGGGAATGACTCAGCTCCTTCTATCTCTGAGAAGCCAGTTTCTCTGCTAAGAGGGTCCTATTTCCTTTCTACAGCAGGCTGGGGTAGTCCCTTTGTGTTCCAGAAATTGTTACTACTTGGTTTCAGACATAAATGTTTTTGTGTGTGTGTGTGTGTGTACACATTTAGTTTTATTGTAACAAAGCAACTTGTACACTTTTAACATTTAAAACTGAGCATCATCTTTCCTTTCCAGTGAAAACAAAAAAAGAAAATTTAAAAATAAACAAACAAAATTACAATAGAGAATGTCAATTCCAAATAAAATCCTACAGGTTCTGCTGATTCTCCCATTGAGTGGCAGGGCTCAAGTCATCATTAGGAGAGAATTTTATTTTAAAAGTGTCATCTTAAACTGCAAGGATGTCCGTTAAACATCACAATTAAACATGCCAAAGGAGAAGCCATGTTGTCAAAATGCCCACTTAACCACCCAAACATCTCAAACCCACCCTTTGCTGACCTTCTATAACCCCATTTTTTTAAGTTTTTTTTTTTCTTTTTTTAAACAAGAAAAAGTAGACAGATACATGTTGGTAAATGCTAACTGTCCATATTCACATAGAGACACAGTGTAATCTCTGAGCCCAACATACAGAGAAAAGAGGAAAAAAAGCTAGAATTCTATGCACTACTACACAGGGGCCTAGCACCCTCCAACTTCCAGCAGAGTGAAAGGAGTAGAAGGTTTTTCTTTTTTCCCACAGAGCACGGTGGTGTTGATTCCATACAGTTTTTTGTTTTTTGTTTTGAGACAGGAAGGGATAAAAATGAATTTCGAACAGAAGGGTGTAGAGATTCTTTTCCCATTGTACTCTGCTCAAGGTATTTCCCCCCAAAATAAGTTGAGAAGCATGGTTTGAGAAAAGAGACCTCAAGAACAGGGCGACTGAGCACAAGGGGGTGGGGGGGAGGGGGGAAAAAGACTGCAACTTGCTCCCAGGGACTGAATTAAAAAAACAAAAAACAAAAGAAAAAAACATAAAACAAAAGAAAGAAAGAAAAAGGTTGGAATCCATCAGTGTTCAATTAGTCGTCTTCTCCTTCATCCTCCTCTCCTTCCTCCCCTTCATCATCATCTTCATCTTCTTCACCTTCATCCTCATCCCCTTCTTCATCAATATCTTCCAATCCTTCTTCTTCATCATCATCATCATCTTCTTCTTCTCCTTCCCCTTCTTCATCATCCATATCAGGAACCAAATAGTACTGCAATGGATTTGGCCAAATATCATCTTTGATGACCTCTCCTAACTCATCTGCACCTGCATCAGAATGGTCAGTAAACCAGGTAAAGAACCTCTCTGGTTCTTCATGCTGCCTCTTCCTGCTGGCTTTATTCTGCGTTTGACTTGAACGTTTCGTCAAATCCTTTCCAGATTTCCATTTGATTTCAGTGGACTTTGAAGATGGATCACCACTCTCATTCAGATGAAATTCTTTGGAGAGAACTTTATTTTCGAAGTAAGGATTTTCATCAAAATAAAAATCTATTCTGTAACCTGATTTGATATCTTCAAATTCTGTCACTTCAACTCTGGTCAAATAATGCAGCACCTCTTCATCTTCCTCTCCAAGCAGTGCGGACGCTTGTGGGTGGTTGACAAATGTTGTTACCCCAAAATTTGGGATTTTGGCGATCAATTCTGACCTCTTCTGAAAAAATGGTTGGCGGAGTTTGTTATATTTCTGTTCTACTTTCAATATCTCCTCACTGGCTTGTTCATTAAGTATGTCTATTTCATTTTGTACTTCATCGATATGTTCAGTTGCTTCTTGTTGTTCTTTTTCTCCCTTCGGCAAACCCAGAGAGGCCGATGAATTCACCTGCTCAGGGGCGGCAGGCAGTTTGGGTTTTTTTGTTTGAGACTGGAGCGAACATTGGCGTTTGGGGGCCATCCTATGAGGGAAGTCAAGGAGCAGACCCACAGGTCTCATAGCTCACCAGGGAGAAGTGCAGAGCCATAAATGTTTTGAGTTTAGGTTTGGGGAGTTGGGTATTTGAGGTCTTGTTTTCTTTTCAGCTTTCATAGAGTAGGACATGGAAAGAGCCATTGACATAGATGCATTAAAATATGTTGAAAATTATTTTCTAGAGCCAAGGCCAGACATGGTGTTGCATGCCTGTAATCCCAGCGGCTCTGGAGGCGAGGCTGGAGGATCACAAGTTCAAAGCCAGCCTCAGCAATTTAGTAAGGCACTAAGCAACTCAATGAGACTCTGTCTCTAATAAAATACAAAATAGGGCTAGGGATGTGGCTCAGTAGTCAAGTGCCCCTGAGTTCAATCCCCAGTATTCCCTCCCACCAAAAAAAAATAAAAATAAAATAATAATAATAATAATAATAATAATCTAGAGCCAAGAGTCAGGAGGCTCAGTCTAAGCCTGCCTATCACCTGGTGATTTCCTACCACCTGATGATTTCCTTATACTTCACCTCTATGGGCCTCAGTGTCCTCCAACTGTAAAAGCAGAGAGTAGTACAAGGTCTTGAATCTTTCTAGTTCCATAGTTCTGTGTTCAATGCATCATAGAAGAGCAGCTCTGGGCAATTTTTTCACTGTAGGTTTTTTTGTAAGGGAACCTATTCATAATTCAATAAGCAATAACTTCTAATAGACTGAAAAATGACTTTTCAATGATTCTCTTTAGAAATTTTGAATGTATCTAAGTTCATGGATTTCAGAAGAAATAATCTCTAAGCCAAAAAAAAAAATGTGAAGCAAAATCAAGACTACATAAAGACCAGAAATCTGTATAACATGGGCCCCAAGAGTGATCTAGTCAGCCAGACTAGGAGGAGTCTGCTGGGATTCAGGGTCAGGGCTAACTTTCTATATAGAAAATTTCATTCTGAAATTGTGTCAGACCTCAGTAATTATCTGGACAGATAATAGGATAACAAGTAAAGTTGTGAAAGAGTCATTACTGATTTGAGTCAAATATTATAGAATACTGTATCAGAATTATTTAAAAATATATTAAGAAATCCATTCTTCAAAAAAAAATTAAATGTTTTATGGACATCTCAAATCTATTTTCTTTAACCCATTAAGTCCCAAGTTTTAAATTCTGTGACTATTTCAATGAAATTGACATAGATGCATTAAAATATATTGGAAATTATAATCTAGAACTTTTTAAATGATTTATTACCATTAATAATATTAATAAATATTATCACTAATCAGTCTCCTATTACTTTTCTCAAAAGAATAGAATTCTAAAAATATTTATTTCAAAATTATCAAAAGGGGTATATTTAGTGCTCCATAAATAGGATGATGGGACATAATAAACAATTTCACTGAGATATAATTTATATAATATACAATTCACCTATTTACAGTATATAACTCCATGGGTTTTTATATATGCACAGAGATGTACAACCATTAGCATAGTCAATTTTTGAACACTTTCATCATCTCAAAAAGAAACCTGAGAGCTGGGGTTGTGGCTCGGTGGTAGAGCACTCACTTACCATGTGTGGGGCCCTGGGTTCGATCCTCAGCACTACATAAAAATAAATTTAAAAAAAGAAAGAAAGAAGAAATCTGATATTTTTAGCAATTGCTTCTCTACAGGCTTCAGACATTAGTAGCAATATGAGTCAATCTTTCCTCCCAAAATATGACAAATGAGAACTTCTCAATATTGCAATTGTTCTATAGTCTTAGATTCAGAGCAAGCAAATCCCAATTACATGAGTAATTAAGAGAGATTGTGCTGAATTTCATCCTAGGTTGAGACTCAAACATTCCACTGAAGAAAGAAGCCACATTAACCTCTTCATAGGGGTAGCCTCTGCGGGACAGTGGATTCTGCGAAGTGGACCAGAATGTTCAAGGCTGGCTGCTCCCTTATCTTCCTGTGGTTCCATTGCTGAATGCAAAGTTCATGGCCACATGCTGAGAGTAACATAGGAGGCATTCGGGCACTACCCATGGTAGAGGACCTCAGAATGTGGATCATGAGCTAGTTGCATCAGAAACTGCAGGGGTGGTGGATGGTTCTATTAAAAATATAGGATCCTCGGTCCCATCCCCTAACTACCTGACTCTTGTTGTTACCTCTTATCTTTTCTAACTTTCAAATTGATTTTACCCATTTCTCCCTTGGGCACTTAGCATATCCACACTGCTCTTCTTTTCAAATTTCCATCATCCTGGGGCTTTCAGCCAAGTTCCATCCTCACCAGCTATGAGTGCCTGAAGGACATCTGCCTTCACTGCAGAGCCAGTGGCACAAGGTAACCCATATCATCCTGCCATTGCTGTGAATTTCATATTTGCTGCACTTCTTCCATTTCTCATCTCTCAATTAACTGCCTTCTAAAGTAGCTCTCTGAAATTTTATCTCTAAGGTCAATCATCTAGATGCTGACCTAGAACTATAATTTCCAGAATATTAGGCCCAGTTTTCCCAGGAAGAATTAAGAGTCTCTACCTCTAGAAGCAACATCTATTAGGTCCCCTTTTGGCCCTTTTCTTTCCCAAACCTCTTCTCCAGTAACACAGTATGATCTGGAAGCACCAATATGGGGCAGGAGTGTTCCTGAAACCTGGAGGTAAAAGTGGGCAAAAAGAGCACTGCAGGTGAATGCCATTCTTTTAGCCAATGGAGAAACAGAATCCTAAAAAATATATGAACCCAGGTTCAGATCAGCCAACCTTGAGTCTCTGAGATAGGAGAGAAAAGGGAAGCCAAGGCCACACAGAGACACAGGGGAGAGGCCTTGAGACACATGTACATTTGGTCCCAGGTGCTCTCAAGTTTAGAGACACTCAATCCCTCCAGTGTCCCCTATTTTAGCTCTCTTTGAGCCAAGGGAAGAGATCTTCATCTCATAAAGGGACCATACAGTCAATGAGTCAATGAAGTGATTAAAAAAAAAAGAATGAGGAAGCTCTAGCCATGTTGTGGGGACGGTTGCTCATAGGAGGGCCAGGTCCCTGAGTGCAGTTCCCCTAGAACAAAATAGGACAACCAGTGATGTTGTACAAGGTCACTTCTGGCCAGTAAGGCCCTACAAAAATGAGGGCTTGCCTCAGACCCCATGTGTCTCATCTGACAACAGGCATTTCTGGAGAGGTCAACTAGCTAGTTATCAGGCCAAAGGCCATTTCCCAAACTCAATCACCCAGATCTCAGCAGGGTGCTTTTCTCCATCTTATGTGATGAAGATCCCTTCCCTCATCATTTATTTGGAAAGGGCAGGGAATTGAATGTGTCCTTCCTACTGCTCAACACAGTAATGAGCATCTTCACTCTTGAGTCTCCAGCCTACTCACCCCTTGCCCTACTATATGTATGACCTCCACCCCTCTTGAACATTTAACCCACTGAAGATGTCACGAAATCTGCTCAGCAACAGTATGGGTCACATGGCAGAACTCATCAGTACAGGAGAACCAGAGACTCACATTCCTCAATCTCTCTGACTTCTCTTCCTCCTTATCTTTTTTTCAATTACGTATCCCTTCATGCTTTTGTTCTTTCCTACCAAAGAGATCAAAAAATCTCAAGGAAAGGAGAGGGACCTTCATGATGTTTGTGCACACATGTGGATGTGCAAACACTTTCTTTTCTAACACCCAAAATCATAGCCAAAAAAAAAATCTTTATTTTTCCTTTTCAAAAGTTAAACCTAGTTGATGAATTTCCTAAAACTCTTTCTGAGCTAACTACAGATAACAGAATTGTGTGAAAGATTCTTGGCTAAACGTAACATCCCCAGACCTTGAATGTGGACAAATGGCCCATGTGCACACCTGCATAATGCCTCTGAGTCTGAACAGGTCCTTTGACCATCACTGGAAGAGGGAAGAAAGGAGTAACATCTCCTAGCTCACCCTACTCTTGCTGTCTTGAGTCACAGTGGACTCACTGATGTACTCATCAACACCAGGTTCTTATACTGAGAGACACTGAAGATATTGGGGGAGAGAGACTCCTTCATTCAGGAGAGAACTGCAAGCTTGGCAAAGCTGCTGAACTCAGCCTTTGTAGAGACTGAGTTCCCCCTGGCTCTCCTTCTCTACCTTGTAACTGCCCAAGGAGAAAAGACCCACAGGGGATTGGGTGACCCTCATCATCAAGGCTGGCCAATTCCTTACTTGCCTGTGAGTTCCCAGAGGAAATGCAAACAAATCAGACCACACTTGGCTGCTAGCCAATGAATCTTTGAACTTCTTCAATAAAAAGTCTTTAAAACTTTGATTCTGACCCAAATCTTTTGCTCTAGTATAAAAACTCCAGGGCCTCAAGTGTTTCTGTTTAGAGAAACAGTGTGTCTGTGGCATTTGAATAAGGGCATTTATCTCAAAAATGGTTCCTTGGGTTCCACTATGTTCTGTAAGCTCACTGTGCCTCACTTTCAGCCTTTGAAGCTTCCTGAATATCTAGCATGTGCCCTATACCCTTTGCAGCCACCGTTGAATGCATTTACTTGTGAATGTTTCTAACTCCCATCTTCCAACTTTATAAGCCCCCTAATTATGCCTTATAGAAGACCCATAGGTTGCTGAGTTTCTACTAAAACCAGGATGAAAAAGAACAAATTCTCACCAGAAGTTGTTAAAATATAAATAATTTTTTTGAGAAACTGGTAAGATAATACATGTACTTTTTATCTTTTAGACTAAATGCTATATTATATTTGTTTTTCATTCCCTCTTTGCTGATGCTGACTTCTAGAGAAGATTATATGGCAGATACTTGCTCTCCAAAGCCACATTGCCTATCTTTACACAAAAGGACTGAGGAAGAGGGAAAAACAGTTTTTTCCAGATAGGTGTTCCTCTTCAACCCATATATGTTATCCAAATTAACATTCCTACCACCTTCACTTGCACACCTTCATAGATAAACTTTTATTGAGTTCACTTTGGGCCTCTAAGAGGAGTACTGAGGGAAATCAGAGCAGTTGCCAGCATAAACTAATCAGGTTCCTTTTTAAAACCATCCTACCGCCAAGCAACCTAAACAGCATGGACAGTCAGACAGCAGTGGAACCTTCCTTGTGTATCTCCTGGAGATATAGAC
The DNA here is from genome assembly GCF_021218885.2 of Marmota monax. NCBI lineage: Eukaryota > Metazoa > Chordata > Mammalia > Rodentia > Sciuridae > Marmota > Marmota monax. The sequence goes on along the minus strand of NW_026693777.1, from coordinate 52,083,479 downwards.
TTGAGCCTCTTCGAGATATAGACTCAAGCCTCCTCAACCTGAAATCCACCTGCAATACATTAGGAAATCAAAAGCAATGAAAAGTTCCCCTGAGAGCCCAAAATCAGTGGAAAAGAAGCCTTGGAGTAGAGAAGGATTCCATACTCAAAGAGAGAACCACAGTCATACCCAGGACAAATTTTTTAGAAAACTAAAGTGAACAATGGGTTAATTACCCATTTTCATAATTTCTCCCTTAGCTGGGAATGTAGTTCAGTGGTACAGTGTTTGCCTAGTATGCACAGACTGGATCCTCAGTACAAACAAAAGAAAAGAAAAGAACAAAAGAAAAAAACCCTTCCACTGTGTACAGTGGTGCACACCTCTAATCCCAGCTATTCTGGAGACTGAGGCAGGAGAATCCCAAGTTTGAGGGCCCAAAATTGCCTTCACAATTTTGCGAGACCCTGTTTCAAAATAAAATAAAAGAGCTAGAAATGTAGCTCAGTGGTAGAGCAGCCCTGAGTTAAATTCTCAGGACCCCACCCCCACCAAATAGCCTTCATATTGCTCTTTTTTTTTTAAAATTTTTATTGTTGGTTGTTCAAAACATTACATAGTTCTTGACATATCATATTTCACACTTTGATTCAAGTGGGTTATGAACTCCCATTTTTACCCCATATACAGATTGCAGAATCACATCGGTTACACATCCACTGTTTTACATATTGCCATACTAGTGTCTGTTGTATTCTGCTGCCTTTCCTATCCTCTACTATCCCCCCTCCCCTCCCCTCCCCTCCCCTCCCATCTTCTCTCTCTACCCCATCTACTGTAATTCATTTCTCCCCCTTGTTTTTTTTTCCCTTTCCCCTCACTTCCTCTTGTATGTAATTTTGTATAACCATGAGGGTCTCCTTCCATTTCATATTGCTCTTTAATTAACATTTTCATAGAACCCAAATTGTTCATTTTCACCAAATGACTTTGTGACAACAGATGAGAAACAACTTTGTTTCAGAATTAATTTTCTTTTATGGTACACATGTCATAGGGCATTGGGTATTGTAAAATAACATTTTTTTGGTATTCTTAAAGTGCAGTATAAATTTATATGAGCATAAATGTGTTGGATCTGGTATTTTAGGTTACTACCAAGTCATTTATAAAAATGGACATCACTAGCCAGATTTAAAAAAAAAAAAAAAAAAAGAGGATCTAAAGAGATCTGCTCCATTCCCTATTTTGGCATCATTTCTTTTTAGACTTGAGACAATACATGTAACATTACCTCTTCCATCACCACTGAAAATAACGGTTTATTTTAACCACCCATAAAACAATTTCATATTCTATCATAATATTTATGCATTAAATGTGATACTTGACCTGATTTTGTTCTGTTTTCATTTTTTCTTACCATTACATTCATATGTTTACATGAAAACTTCCAAAATTGGCCAGAACCATGTTGAAGCAGAAAAAATGATGACAGCAAATGAAACAACATGTTTGTAGATATTTATGATGTTGTAACTTTCTAAAGCTTTAAAAGCCAGCTCCTTGTATCAAGATAATATTGGTAGTGCTGGTATTTATGGCAAATCATAAGTGAACATGTTGGGTGCCTATTTTGGGTAATGACTACTTTTAGGGCTATAGAAGAATCTCTCACTGTAGATCACTCTGCTTGACATTACTTGTCCTCAGGAGAATCTCTGGATGACTGTTTAAGAGAGGCTGATCTAAGAAGGAGGTGGCCAGGCTGCATACAAGGGGGTTATGGGCTTTATCACCTGCCCAGGTGAAGAGTGGTTTCTGTTGTTCTCAGGTTGTGCCCTTGAAGCAGGTGAGGATTCACAAAGCCCTATGTCCATTTCTGCTTCTTTTCCTCATCTTTTCCTCCTGCCTACATCCTAATTCTAGTTCTCCCTGTAGACTGACTACTGTGGAACTCAAACACAATTACCTGCCCTATCATTTCTCCATCTGCCTATCTAGGTCCTCTCTCAAGCCATGAAGTCCACACTCCTCTTCCACCCTTCATGTATACCTCTAGATAATAGGACTTAGCTATTCTGTTCATTTGCAGGTTTTTTCCATTTCAGGAAAAAAGTGCCAAAAAACCTTTGGCTGTTTTCAATCAGTGGCATCATTTCATGTTCAGCTTCCCAAATTCTGGTCAGTTTGAGAAAAGAGAAGTTTCTCAGCAGAAGAGCACTATGCGCCTAGTGAAGTTTTAGGAGCTCCCAGAAGAAGCCCGAAATTCTAACATTCATTAGAAATCCTTCTTTTGAGCAATTCACCATGCGGCCATACATTTCTGTGCAGAGTTTGAATACTCTTGAAAGCAATTCATAGTAATCCATTATCATGACATAACACCTTGGCAAGACAACTGTATGTCAAATAGCTGACTTAGCAAATTTTGATTGGAGATGGAAGATGAGGTATGTAAAATGCAGAAAATCCCAGGTCCCATTAAATAGAATAATGATAAGGTGGGCAACACCAAGCACCGAAGGATTATGACAAAAAAAAAAGAAGTGGGGAGAAGATCCAAAACAATCAAGGTTCAATCAGAAAACAGGAATCATTCCAAAAATTTCCAACAAAGAACTGAATACAGAGAATTAATTACCAAGTTGATGAAAGAGCTGAAAATCTTAGCAAAGATTAGTGATGCACTCCAGAGTTAGCAAAATTGGAAAGATACTACCAAGCCCTAGGGCTGGCAGAACAGAGGTTAGACAATGTTACTTGCTCTCAGGAGCTTGAGATGTCCAGGTGAAATCAAAATTTGAAGTAGATTTACACATATTCCCACTTCCATTTCTGTGTAAACCACCTATTCAGGACTCTTTAAAGACTTAACTAAAGATTACTTAAAAGATTAAAGACAGTCACCATATCCCATGGAACCCAGTCTAGATCCCATTAGGCATCAAAGAAAAAATTGTCATTTTCAAGTCTTTGAATAAACATAAAAGAGAAGAATGAATGTCATCAACCATTTCCCCTGTTCTCTCCTATCCCAGACGACTCTCTCTCCCAGACCATTAGAAGTAGGGAGACCACATATTCTGATTTTCCAAGGACAGTCCCAAAATACACTTTTTTCCTGGCATCCCCTCTTGTTCATCCTAGAATTCCCATCTTGTACTGAAGTATTATTATCAAAAATTTCATTAAAATAAACTGGGATAGATTTCCACTTTACACTTCTTCTACTATAGTTTCAGCTAGTGGCATGTGAGACTCATGCACAGGCACAAATTTATTAATTTAACACATTTGAAAGAAGATGATCTATAATTCCTCTTTTCCCAATTCTTCTCTTATACAATATCCCTTTCACAGATGATTTGCACTAATAAAATTAAGTACATCAACAAGTAGGACCAGCTAACTCCAAGGCTTGGAAGTATCTGTCACTTTTACCAGCCTGTTGTGTCATGGCCAATACACAGACTTTCCAATGCATAAAGTGCTTGGACCACTAATTAGAAGGGTTAGTGAGAAGTTATTAGGGTTAGTGTAGATGAAATATGAGATTAAAAAAAAAAAGGCAGAACACAAGGGACGTTTTCTGGATGCTCTTGTTATTTTGGTTATCATTTAGTATATGATGCTAATTTACTATTATTTATTTATTTTGTTATTTGTTTAATATTTTGCAGTGAATTCTTTTGGGAGCAATAAACTAAAAAAACGAAAATGTTTAGTGAAAATTTAAATACCAAATTTCCATTTCACAAGACAGTAGATGATGGATGTTACTTGAACAAAATGTTTGTCTATATTTACCACCTACTGCTGTGATCTGACTACATAAGAATGAGAAGCGTCTGCTTCAGAAATTAACAATCATTTTAAGAAGACGGCATCCAAGGATATTAATTTGTCATATGCAGCTGCAGAAGGTGTGTTTACAAATCATTCCACAAAGCACAACTTTTCATGTGAGCAAATGATTCCCCCCCAAAACTAGGTTTTACTCATTATTGATTCCAAGTTTTCTCATGCATAGACAAAAAACAAATTAACAGTAGAAGAACCCTGCCAACAGTTAAATGATGCTACCTCAAAACCAGTGTTATCAGATGGTTCAGACAGAAAATCAGTTAATTCCAACAATACCTCAAGTTTTCATTGAATTAAATTTTAAAATGATTATTCTGCCAAAAGCATTTGACATTATTTTGAATGTTATAAATTCAATTAAAAAATTGACATTAAAGATAGAATTATTTATTTTTGCAATGGTTTTATAAGTACAAATTTGGTAGAGTTTTTTAATTGTAATAAAACTAATGTGCATATCAAATTACGACTCTAATAATCAAAAGTGTACTTATAATTCATTGTGTACATAATTTTTAATTATAAATATATTTAAAATTATATTGTAAATTATGATATACTACCAAAGTAGCAACTAATTAAAATTTGTACATACTTTATATATTCAGAGTGCAAGATTTTTTTAATAAAAATGTTAAATGTTTTTAAATGCTTCAGTATGACAGTTCAAACTTTTTACTATATATCATCAATTACATTTCAGAAAGTCCAAACCTCTAAGGAATACTTTTGAAATCAACTTAAGTATCCTGAGTGACACTGAACTTTTACATAAAACAATCTCCAAATTTGTTCTAAATTAATTGGAAATCTTTTATCAGAGCATCCTTAAATGAAATGCAAAAAAACGAGTTTTTGAGGTTTGTATCAAAATGTGGTTATCAACAGATACAGAAAAAAGGATTTGACAAAATCCAACATTATATCATGATAAATACACTCAGGAGACTAAGAATAGAAGGAAACTTTCACAATCTGATCAAGAAAACCATGAAAAACACAGTAGTTAACATCATATTTAATGGTGAAAGACTGAAAGCTATCCCTCGAAGTTCAAGAACAAAGCAAGGGCTGCTCACTTTCACTGCTTCTATTTAATATTGTATTGGAGGTTCTAGTCAGGGCAATTATTCAAGAAAAAAAAGTCACTCAGATTGGAAAAAAGAAAACTTATCTCTATTTTTAATTGACATCTTACATATAGAAACCTCTAAAGAACCTACTCTAAAACAAAACAAGCAAACAAAAAAATCTACCATAATTCATAATAAATTATTTCATCTAAGTTTCAGTATATAAGATGAATATACAAAAATCAGTTGTTTTCTATACAGTAGCAATGACCAATCTGAAAATGAAATTAATGAAACAATTAAATTTACAAGAACATCAAAAAGAATAAAATAGGGCTGGGGATATAGTTCAGTTGGTAGAATGCTTGCCTCACATGCACAAGGCTCTGGGTTAAATCCCTAGCACCACAAAAAAATAAAATAAAATAAAATACTTAGGAATAAATTAACCAACAAAGTATAAGACTTATATAATAAAAACTACAAAACATCATTGAAAGAAATTAAAGACATTAAATGCAAAGGCATAGTCATGGATTAGGAGATTTAAGACTATTAAAATGGCAATATTCCACAAATTAACCTATAGATTGAGCAGAATCTTTGTCTACTTTTGTTTTTGAGAAATGGACAGAAACCAAAAATATCATATGAAATTGCAAGGAACACAGAACAACCAAGACAAAAAGTTGGAGGACTCATATGTCCCAATTCCAAAGCTACTCCAAAGCTACAATAATCAAGATCATGTGGCACAAGGACAGATGTATGAAACAATGAGGCAGAATTGAGAGTCCAACCAATAAATCCAAATATTTATGGTCAATTGATTTTTGGCAAAGGTACCAAGGCCATTCAATGAGGAAATAATAATCCTTCAACAAATGGTGCTGGGACAACTGGATACCTACATGGGAAGAATACATCTGGGTCTCTGCTTTATAATACAAATAGAAACACAAAATTAATCAAATACTTAAATATAAGCACTGAAACTATAAAACTCTTACAAGAAAGTACAGGTGAAAATCTGCATTACCTTGGATTAAGCAATGATTTCTTAAATATGACACCAAAGATACTATCAAACAAAAAATAAACTAGATGTAATCAAAATGTAATACTTTTTGCTTCAAAGGACCTCATTAAGAAAGCAAAAAGAGGGGCTGGGGCTGGGGCTGTAGTTCAGTGGCAGAGCGCTTGCCTAGCATGTGTGAGGCACTGGGTTCAATACTTAGTACCATATTAAAAAAAAATTAAAAAGCAAAATAAAGGCATTCTGTCCATCTACAACTACAAAAAAATTTAAAAAATAATAAAGCAAAAAGAGAGCCCAAAGAATGAGGGAAATATCTGTAAATCATACATCTATTAAGGGTCTAATATATAGAATATACAAAAACTCAAAAGACCAAATTATCTAATTAAAATATAGGCATAGGATTCTATAGACATTTCTTCAAATAAGATGTGATGCTGAGCATGTGAAAACAGAAGTAGAAAAATACAAACCAAACCCACAATGAGCTATTATTTCACACCCACGAGGATAAATGCAATAAAAATAATGGACAATAACAAGTGTTGATAAGGAGACAGAGAAATTGGCTGGTGGGAATACAAAATGGTATAGCTACTATGGAAAAGGGTATGGCTATTGCTCAAAAAGTTAAACATAAAGTTCATTAAAAAAAACTCTTATTCACTTCCATAAGTGTCTTAATTTCCATCCTAAGTTATATGGTCACACTATTCAATTTAAAAAAATTAGTCCAGGTCCTCTGTACCATGCACCAAAACATGGAGCACTAAGCAGAACACCACACCTTTACTGAGAAGATGATCCCCTCTGAACACCTAGTAGTGTTCCCACAGTTATCTGTGTCCCCACAGCAATTAGCCATTCAGGAATGGTCATTATGTAATTTCCCCAAACTGGAAACTCTCTAGGGCAAATGGCATTGCCCAGGTACCTAAATGATGTAAAGAAGGAAACAAGGAAAAGAGGAAGGGTAGAGGAAAGATTACCTTCACTTTTTAGCTCTATGATCTGTTCATGCAGCTGAAATCCCCAAGGGTCATGTTCCTTCTGTTCTTTATTGTTTGGTCTCTGGAGAATCATGGGAAGCCTAGCATAACTGGTACTTGACCCCTCTCCTCTCTGAGGCTCTGGGATTGGCAGCCATGAAGCCCTGAATCAGACAGAAAAACTGCATTTGGTCTAACACCAGCCTCAGCTCCAGCCTCAGACAGTTGGCCCTGAACTCCAGGGGTTCCTGCTGCCCTGGGCTGGCTCCCAGGACACTAGACAGGGCCCAGTAGTCTGAATTTTTCATACTGTGCCCTGTTGGAGGCTAATTGTGGCACTTTGACTGAAAAATATTTTATTTAGAGGGTCTCAAGTTTATGTGGCTGAAATAATTTATTAACCTTGAAAAGATATTGATGGTTAATAATATCAAACACATTTATTTCATTAAATATATGTATATACATGGGTAGATGTGTCTACATATTTATGTTGAATTTATTTGCTTGTTTATTTGAGGTGATTATTGTTACTACAATACTACAAAAAATGCCAGTAAATAATTAATCATCAGTGATTAACTTGCTGAAAATAGTTTTCCTCTGGCTTCACAATCATGTATTTCAATAAAATAAAATAATCACAGAATTATTTAATTTCCCAACTCAACTACCAAATTAATCTAAAACAATAAACAAGTTACTACAATCTCTCAATTTTCCTTATTCTAGCTGGACTTTTGGCAGTCAGAATGGCTTTAAGTCCACAAGTAACCAGGAAAAGAAAAAGCAAAATTCGTCTTTTTTTTTTTTTTAATTTTTTATTGTTGGTTGTTCAAAACATTACAAATTTCTTGACATATTTTTTTTTTCAAAATTCGTCTTTTCAGGAGAAAAAGAATCCTTCTCTGTGACAGGCTGTGACTTATCAATCTGCTCACAGACATTAGGATACCCTCTTATTGGCAGAGCTCCCAAAAGGCCAGCTGCTCCTCATCAAAGCCAAGAGGTGTGGAAGAAAAAAAAGAAAAGAAAAATGAAATAAGAAAAAAAGGCAGAGGATATTCAAGAAAGATTATAAAATCCCAGTGCAAGTCCTGACTCCATTACTAAATACCTATATGACCTCAGACAAGTCACTTAAACCCTCTAGGCCTATTTATTCATCAAGAAAATAGGAAAATCTGTGTTACAAAATTTGGGGGAAATTAAGACTAAACACATGATACTGTTTAGAACAGCTTCTAACTCAGTTGCATTTAATGTTTCCGTGTTATAATAAGAATTTACATTTCCTTGGAGGCCTTTTAGAATGTCATTATAGATAGTAGATAAATCATATGGAGAAGTGACTCTGAAATAAACTTGCAATCTACAAGTTTGGAATCTCCTAATGTAAGGGAGGTTGTTATAAATTGATTTCACACAAAAGACAGAGAGGGCAATAGGTTTCATTTTGAGTGGCAATTCAGGTTAACTAGTAGTGAGTGTGTGAAGTGTTATGATAGGAAAGATTCTGAAGTTAAGTCTTGAATCCAAGAGAAGAGAGATGAGATAGATCGTAACATCATGATCACAGAAGAGGAAGTGATGAACTGTGTCATTCCTGCTCCTATGTGCTCAAAGGACCTACCTACAATGAGTTTTGTGACCAAGTTCATGAGAAGAACTCAGCCAATGATATTAAACCAAGAAAAGATTTAGTCAAGAATCACTTCATTTAAAAAAATTAACAAAGGAACATGCCAGTACTGATAACATCTAGAGCATAGAAGGAATGACTCTTTAAAAATATCCTTTACCGACTCACACCCTTAACATCTGGGGAAGAAGTAAAGAAGGAATACTGCTGGGCAGTACAGGAGCATGCCATAATTTTCCACATTTAGAAGTTTAATGTCCACAGAGGGAAAACTTATTTAAGAAACAGCCACCCTATCTTCTCTTTCCCCTGAAAAATTATTGCTGTGTAAATCATTAGTCTAAATCAGTAATCCAGAGTACACAGTATTCTCTCACAAAGAACATTCTCAAATACCACTCACAATTCTGATAGGTCAGCTCAGACTGGTCTACCACAGAGTTCTCAGCCTTGGGCTGCTCCAGCAAAGGCTTCTGCTCTTGTGCCCTTCTGCATAGGTATCTCTTTATGCAAACCTTCAGAGACCTTATTCTGATGGGAAGATATAAGAATTCCTCTTCAATTAGTTTTCTTAATCCAACACTGAGTTGTCACAATTAGGGGCTCTTCTTTTGAGATAACTGCACCTACCTAATTTTTGCTGCATTATCTTCAATAACCTGGTCAAATCAAAACAACAAAGTAGTATTCTGTGTCTATACAGAGTGACATTTGCTTCTTAATGACTTCTTTGTGAAATTAAAACCTGGTTAGAGCTCTATATCTTATGGCTAAGAGTGACAAGAACTGGATTTGCCCTCTAGTCTTAAAACAACTACGAAAATGAAGAAACTTTATGAAATCATGATTTTCAGACAGTGAAAAACAACCAGTATAGGATCCCCCTAAGACAAGTAAAAAAGCAAGGCAAACTATTTGGCCATCCCAGAGCACTGCCTGGAAGCAGTTTCTAGGGCACAGCACAGAAAGGAGAAATCTGAAGAGTTCAGGAAAGCCAGGGTAACTAGAATTGGGGATGGAAATAGTTTGTATCCAACAATCAAAGTATCCCCATGATACAGGGGACATCTCAGAAGGGTAGTGCCCTAGTGGGAATAAATTTAAGGCTGCTCTGGACCCAGATAATAAAGCCAAAAGACAAGTCTTAAAATTATACAACTTATTGCAAGTAATTCAACTGTGTACCCAAACATAAAAGAGTACAATAAAATTCAGCACACAATAACATAAAATTCATAATGTCTGGCATCTAGTAAAAAAAAATTACCAGGCATGTAAAAAGGCAGGAAAATATGACCAATAATCAGGAGAAAATGCATCAATAGAAATGACAGAGATGATAGATTATCAAACCAGGACATTAAGAAAACAGCAATTAAAAATACAATCCACATCCTGGGGTGTAGTTGAGTTACAGAACACTTACCTCACATGTGTGAAGCCCTGGGTTCAATCTCCAGCACTACAGAAGCAAACATTCCGTATATTTATGAAAGGAGATGAAAACATGAGCATGATGGAGCAGTGAAGATATTAAAAATACCTAAATGGAATCTCTAGAGATGAAAAAATATGATATCTAAAGTGAAGAACACACTGGATCAGATTAATACCACACTAGATAAAAAGAAAAGTTAGATATAGAAAGGAGGTAAAGAGGAGAACAATACATATTAAACTCTTCCAGAGTAGAGGGAAGAGTTAATTCTTCCTTTGAAAGTACAATTCCCTCTGAACTGCCATTAAAGTTTAAGTATAGCATAATTTAAGGTTAGAATTAGTAGTAAGGAAAGAACAGTCACTGATTTTTCTCCCTATATTTGATTTTTGTGGGAATATACATTGAGGTCTTGGTTGAAAGGTGAGAGGGCTGGGGATGTGGCTCAGTGGTAGAATGCTTGCCTAGCATGCAGTAGACCCTGGGTTCAATTCCCAGCACTAAAAAAAAAAAAGAAAAAGAAAGAAGAAATTAATAATAATATCAGAGGCAGCACTGTACAACAGAAATAAAAACACAAGTCACGCTAACTTTAAATTTTCAACAACAGCAGATGAGGTAGAGGGGGAAGATGGGAGGGGAGGGGAGGGGAGGGGGGATAGTAGGGGATAGGAAAGGTAGCAGAATACAACAGTCACTAATATGGCATTATGTAAAAATGTGAATGTGTAACCGATGTGATTCTGCAATTTGTATTTGGGGTAAAAATGGGAGTTCATAACCCACTTGAATCAAATGTATGAAAGATGATATGTCATGAGCTTTGTAATGTTTTGAACAACCAATAAATAATGATCAAGTCTTAAAAAAATTTTTCAAGTGGTCATATCAAAAATAAGAAGAGGTGAAACTAATTTTAATAATATATTTTAACAAAATATAACCCAAATATTATCGTTTCAATAACATTAAGATTTTTAAATATTTTCCATTCTTTTTGTACTAAATCTTTAAAATCCAATGTTTATTTTATACTTAGAAAACATCTCAATTCTAACTAGCCACATTTCAAGTGCTCTCTTACTACCTATGGCTATTGGCTAACATACTGAACATGGGTCTAAGCAGTTGAATTATTCAGGGTAGTGCTAGTGTTGTATCAAATCCCCAAATCTCAATGACTGACCCAACTAAAACTTATTTTTACTTAAGGGTATAATCTAGGGAAGTCGACAAGGAAAGAGACTCTGCTCTATTCAGGAACTCAAATTCCTTCCAGTTAGCAACACCCATCCTCACCCTTTTGAAGTCTCACTAGATTCTCTCCATCTAGCCACCTGATAGAGTGAGGGCAGGCAAAATATTTTAGGGGCCATGCCTAAAAATTGTGCACACCATTTCCACCAACATCCATTAGAATAGAATTGGTAAGAATTCAGTCACATAGTCACATGGAAAGTCCAATTACAATGGAGCTGAGAAATATGGAAGAGCATGTGGACATAGTTGTCACAACTGTAGCATTTTACAGATTAGAGCTGATCAATGTCTAATCAGAGTCTGAACAACTGAAGGCCAGCTCTCCTGCACAGCAGAAAAAAAAATGGCCATGAAAAAATGATTCCATTGAACATTAAGATTCAGTGAATTGGGTTGGGGTGTAACTCTGTGGTAGAGTGCTTGCTTAGCACGTGTGAAGCAGTGGGTTCAATCCTCAGCACCACATATAAATAAATAAAATAAAGGTATTGTATCCATCTATAAATAAAAAATTTAAGAAATAAAGATCCAGTGAATTATGCTGAAACTCCATGAGTAAGAGGATGTTCTTCCTCATTGTTCTAGAGAAATGTGTAACAATCTGTTCCCCACTTGACAATAGGGAGAAGAGTAATCTCCTTGAACTAAGAAGAAAGAGTCAGGAACACAATCTGTGACAGAAAAGTCTTGATTTACTTGGAGCAGCCCTGAGACTCTGAATTTCAGAACAAATGAGGATGTAAAATCTATTCTGGTCCTATCGCTCCCTTTACCTTTCAAAGCTGAAAACTAAATCCAAGAAAGAAAAGGAATCTGTTCAAGGTCAGAACTAATTAGATCAGAATTATAAGTTATTATAATTATAAATATACAACTGCAGGTAAATGTTGGCTTCCTGAGTTCATACAGGCAAATGAAGTCAAAGGCAAAGGCAATCTCATGTACTCCTCAGCTAATGCTACAACAATCCTATATAATAAACCATCAGAAGAACTCAGCGGTAACAACAAAAAGCATTTTTTCTCATGTTCATAGATCTGCATGCAGGTCAACTATGTTTAGCTGATCCAACTGGCTTGGTAGGTAACTCTACATCAAGACAGCAGTGCTAGAGGGCTCTAGGCTCCAGAGTTAGGATCCAGCCTTGAAGTTGTAAATTGAGTTGAGCTCCGATTAATGCCATTGAAAAAGCTGCAATTACCAGCATATTATATTCTCATGGAGAATCACAATTATAGAATCACATAGACATTTAAGACCTCTATTCACATTATATTTACTAATATTTTATTGGCTACACTAATAATAATGGAAGGAGAAAGAAGAATGAAACAATAATACAAACTATCACATCTTGTGGATGGTTTAATAGGAAAAGGGAGAAATCAAAGCTGAGCAACTGTTATCTGTCTCCATAGGTACTGATAGTCTGGCAGCCCTTGTATTCTCCAAAGAAGATACAACACAGATTAATAATATAAGCAACAATCCAGGTTGAAACAATGATTCCACTTTATAGAAAATTGCTCAAGCTTCATCACCAGGGGCGTCCCAAGTTGTTAGGATTACAGGCATGCACCACTGTGCCCAGCATGTCTATTTTTGATGACAGGACCATGTGGTTTTGGTTACTATAGCTTTGTAGTACATTTTGAAATCAAGAAGTTTGATGCTTCCAACACTGTAGATTGCTTTGAATATTGAGGATCTTTTGTGGTTACCATATACATTTTAGGATTGTTTTCCTATCTCAGTGAAGTATGACAGGGGTATTTTAATAGAGATTGTATTGAATGTATACATCACCTTGGGTAGTATAGACATTTAACAATATTAACTTTTCCAACTTACAAACATAGGATATGGTTCCAGTTATTTGTATCCTCTTCAGGTTCTTTTGTCAATATTTATAGTTTGCATTGTAAATATCTTTCACCTTCTTGGTTAAATTTATATCTAGGTTGGTTATTTGTTCATGCCTTGTTGATTTTTCAGATAGCTTGCTACTGACATAGAAACTACTGATTTTTGTATGTTGATTTTGCATTCTGCAGTTCTATTGAATTTATTAATTTTAACCATTTTTTGTGGAATCTCATGATTACATATATATAAAATCATGTAATCTGCGAACAGGCACAATATGGGTATCTGTTCTTTCTTTTGCCTAATTGCTCTGGCTAGAACTTCCAGTCCTATATTGAATAAAATAGAGGCAGTAAAAGTAGGCTTCTTTATCTTATCTCAGATCTTAGAGAAAAACCTTTCAGCTTTTCCCAATTCAGTGTAACATTCACTTGGGTTTATTGTATACGAACTTTATTGTCAGGAGATTCTTTCCCTTAATTTGTTAAGCTTTACTTATTTATCATGAATGGATGTTTAATTTTATCACAACTTTTATGACTATAAAAATTATCATATGGGGCTGGAATTGTGGCTCAGTGGTAGAGCATTTGCCTAGCATGTGTGAGGCACTGGGTTAAATCCTCAACACCACATATCAATAAATACATAAAATAAAGGTATTGTGTCCATCTACAACTTAAAAAAAATTTAAATTATCATATGAGTTTTGTCCTTGATCCTATTGAGATGGCATATCACATTTATTGATTTTTTTAATGTTGTCTCTGCATCCTTGGGATGAATACCACTTGATGGTAAATTGATTTTTTTCTCTCTTTTTATGGTGCTGGGATCAATCCCAGGCCTCATACTACTAAGTGCTCTACCACAGAGCTATACCTCCATTACAATGATCTTTTTTAATGTGCTGTTGAATTCAGCTCACTAGTATCTTGTTGAGAATTTTTCAATCTGTTTGTCAGGTACATTGTTGTGTCATTTTCCTTTTTGGTTATGTCCCTGTCTGGTTTTAGCATCAGGGTTATGCTGGCTTTGTAATGAGTTTGGAAAGAATTCTTTCCTCTTCAATTTTTAAGGATAGTTTGGAAAGAAACAGTATTAGTTCATCTTTGAATGATTGGCAGAATTCAGCAGTGAAGCCACTGGACCCTTGGCTTTTCTTCGAAGGAAGACTATTATTGCTGATTAATTCAATTTTGTTCAGGTTCTCTGTTCATGGTTCAACTATAGTAGTTGTATGTGCTCAGGAGTTTATTCTTTCTTCTAGGATTTTCAATTTATTGGCATACAGTTATTTGAAATTATCTCTTAAATCCTTTGCATTTCTATTGTATCCACTGTAATGTTTTCCTTTCCATCTCTGATTTGAGTTTTTTTTCTCTTTGTTTTCAACAAGGTAAGCATTTATCAACTTTGTCTTTTCAAAAAGCCATTTTGTTATTCTCTTGTATCATTTTTAAAGTGTCTATTTCATTTACTTCTGCTCTGATCTTTATTATAATGTCCTTGCTACTACTTTTGGATTTAGTTTGTTCTTGTCTATTTCCTTGAGGCAGATTTTTAGCTTGTTTATTTTAGAGCTTTCTACTTTTTTTTCTGGCAAATATCTTTGGTTTAATAGAAGATAGCTAGATTCTTAAACTGTGTTCCAGTTATTATATTTTTTTCCTATTTTGATATTTATTTGTTCTTTTCAGATATACATGATAGTAGAGTGTACTCTTGACATATTGTACATACATGGAGTATTACTTATTCTAATTAGGATTCCATTCCTACGGTTGTACATGATGCCTAGCATGTATGAGGCACTGGGTTAAATCCTCAGTACCACATATCAATAAATAAAAGTAGTATTTCATTGGTGGTATATTCATATATGAACATAGGAAAGTTATGTCTGATTCATTCTACTGTCACTTTCTACTATTTTAATGCACATGTTTACTGCTATAAATTTTTCTGTTAGGACTACTTTCATTGTGTCATATAGGTTTTGATTATTGTGTTTCTATTTTCACTTGTCTCAAGGAGTCTTCAAATATCCTTTTTAAGTTTTTCATTAACATATTTGTCATTCAGGAAGATGTTGGTTCACTACCATGTTATTTGCATGGTTTTCACCATTCCTCCCGTTATTAGTTATTGTATTCAAAACAGTTACTTGATATGACTTCAATTTTAAACAATTCATTGAAGCTTGTTTTATAGATGAACAAATGGTCTTTCCTGGAGAATGTTCTCTGTGCTGTTGAGAAGAATGTGTATTCTTCAGTGATTGAATGAAACATTCTATAGATGTCTGTTAGGTCCATTTGGTCTAGAATGCTATTTAACTCAGAAGTTTGTTAATGTTGATTTTCTGTATAGATAATCTACACACTAATTAAAGTGGGGTGCTGATGTAATCTACTATTATTCTTTTGTCCTCTCTCTCTCCCTTGTGTCTGTTCCTATTTGCCTTTATATATTTCAGTGTTCCAAGGTTGGGCATATATAATTGTTATGTCCTCTCATCATATTGATCCCTTTATCTGTTTTTACAGTTTTTGAGTTAAAGACTATTTTGTCTGATGTGAGGATAGCTACTTCTACTCTTGTTTGAAAGGTTTCCATTTGCATAGAATTTTCTTCTCATTCCTTCACTTTCCGGCAGATTCATGACCTTATAGGTGAAGTGAATTTCTTTTAGACAGCATATCATTGGTTCTTGTTTTTTTTTTTTTTTTTAACCCATTCAGCAGCTCTATGTCTTTTAATTTGAGCATCCAATCAATTTACATTCAAGGTAATTAATGATTAGTAAGGACTTACTACTGCCATTTTGTTGCTTTCCTGGTTGTTTTATAGATCATCTCTTCCTTTAACTCTCTCTTAAATGTCTTTTTTGTGATTAGGTAATTTTCCTCTAGAAACCCCAAACACAGACTCCACCTTATGCAATTTTGATAGAACAATTTCCATCTTTTTGTGTTGCCTGTCCCTTAACAAGTTTTACAGTTAAAATCCTTTGAGTAGTTTTGTCTTTTAGTCTTCATATTAAGGCTGTAAGTGGATTACATATAATATTTATTGTATCAGAGAATTCTGAATTTCTCTATATACTTACTTACCAGTCCATTTTACACTTTTAGATTTTTTTTTTTTTAATCATGTTAGCATCCTTTCCTTTCAGTTTGGAGAACCCCCTTTAGCATTTCCTGCAGAAGAAATCTTCTCATCATGAATTCTCTCAGATTCTGTTTGTCTAGAAAAGTCCTTCTCTCCCCTTCAATTCTACAGAATACCTTCAATGGGTATAATAGTCTTGGTTAAGAGGTTATTTTCCCCTTCCGCACACTGCTCATTCCTTCCTGACTTACAAAGTTTCCTCTGGGAAGTCTCATCCTGGGTATATTGAGTGAATTTTATGTTATTTGCTTCTTTTGCTGCTTTCTGAATCCTCTACTGCCCTTAACCTTTTACATATTTCATTACAATATGTCATGGGGCAGTGATATTTGGGCTGAATCTTGTGACATCTGACCTTCCTCTACCTGAATATTTTTCTTTCTCCAGGCTTAGAAAGTTTTCTGTTGTTACTTCCTTGAACAAACTTTCTAGTCTTTTTTATTTTCAAGTCTCTGTTGAATGCCAGTGATCCTTAGATTTACTTTCTTGAAGTTGTTGAATGAATCTTGTTTGTTCATTTCTCTTCATCTTTTTTCCTTTTTTCTCCTCTGTGTATTTTCAGCTAGACTGTCTTCAAGTTCACTGATTCTTTCTTCTGCTTGATAATTCTGCTATTGAGGTTCTCCACTGTATTTTTCAGTTCATTCACTATAGTTTTCACACTCTAGGAATTTTTTGTTGTTGTTGTTAAATTCCTCTGGTAAATTTCTGAATTGTTTTCCTATCCTCTCTCAGAGTTTGCTGAATTTCCCCAAAATAGCCTGAATTCTTGTTCTGAAAAATCTCCCATCTCCATGCTAGTAAGCATTCTATTATGCGATCATGTTTTTTCTCTCACCTGGCACAAATTAGCATAAGCTATATGAAACCCTTTTCCATTGACTTATATCTAAAAATCAGATCACTTAACTTTTAGGAGAGACACAGGATTACATTTTTAGGAAACCTTCCCCAAATTGCCTATGGTCCTGTCCTGAATCTACAAGCAATGATCATCCCATCTCCTCATGAAAGTAAACCTTATAAAAGATGAAACTACATTTAAAATAAGTAATGAATTTTTAGACTGACATTAGCTATTTAGAGTTAAGATTACTAATTCTTGCATATTACCTGATCCCAGATTACTTATTTTGAGAAGACAAGTTTTTTTACAGTCATTCATTTAATAAACTAAGTGTCTATTGCTGAGTGCCTATTGTATAATAGGTAAAAGGGACATAAAAATGTACATATCACAGAGAAAAAGAGAGGACATAAGTTACTAATACCAGAAATAAAAGAGGGACTATGACTACAGATTCCCTGGACATTAAAAGGACCAAAAAAGAAATATTATGAAAGCTCACCCACAAATTGGAAAACCTAGAGAAAATGAGACAATTCCTTGAAATATAAAAACAATCTGAATAGACTTATGTCTATTAAAAAGAGACTGAACTGATAACTAATAAAACTTCCAAAACAGAAAACACTAGGCCCAGATAGTTTCACAGATGATTTCAACCAGACATTCAAGTAGTTACACCTGTTCTCTACAATCTCTTCCAGAAGATAAGAGCAGAAAGCCTATATCTTAACTCATTGTACAAGAACAGCATTACTTAACACTAAAACCAGGCAAAGATATTACAAGAAAACTTCAGACCAATATCTGTTATGAACATAGATTTTTTTTAAAAAAATCAACAAATCAAACCCAAGAATATAAAAGAATTATTATACACTATAACCAAGTAGGTTCTATCCTAAGTACGTGAGGCTGATTTCAAAAGTTAATTAATATTTAACTCATAACATCAACAGACTAAAGAGGAAAATTACATAATCACATCAATAGCTGCAGAAAAAGCACGTTAGAAAACCCAATGCCTGTGATAAAAACTTTCAGTTAACTAGGAAGAAACAGGAATTTCCTCAACTTAAAAAGAATATCTACAAAAAAATCTACAACTGGCATTAAACTTAATGGTGAGAAACCAGAAGCTTTCCCACAAAGATCAAGAAAACGGCAAAATGTCCCTTCTCACCAATGCTTTTCAACATTACACTGGAAGTCCTAGCTAGTATAATACAGATAAAAAAGAAAGAGAAAGAAAGAAAGGAAGGAAGGAAAGAAGGAAGGGAGGGAGGGAGGGAGGGAGGGAGAGGGGGGGGGAGAGAGAGAGAGAGAGAGAGAGAGAGAGAGAAAGGAAGGAAGATAAAAAAAAAGGAGAAAGATAATAAAAGGTATACTGAGAAGGAAAAAAAACTGTCTTTGTTTTAGAATGATCATTTATGCAAAAAATCCAAATGAATCAACAAAAAGAATAGCAACAAAAACCCTGAAATTAACTAGCTATTAGAGCCAGGTTGTAAGATACAGGTTAATACACAAAAGTCAACTGCTTTCCTATATGCAGCAATGAAAAAGAATTTGAAATTAAAACATGATGCCACTTACAATTAGCACCCCCAAAAAATGAACGCTTAAGTGTAAATCTAACAAAGTATAAACAAGATCCTTATAAGAAAAGTGACAAAACTTTGATGAAATAAATCAAAGAGAAAATAAATAAATGGAGAGCATTCTGTGTTTCCACATAAGATGATTTAAACACTGTCAGTATGTCTCTTTTTCCTGATTTGATCTTTGGAACCAGCGCAATCCAATTCAAAATTCCAGCAAGCTATTTTATGGGTATTGACAAATTGATTCTAAACTTTATATGGAGAGGCAAAGACCCAGAATGGCCATACAATACTGGAGAACAAAGCTAGAGAACTGACACTTCTGACTTCAAGACTTCCTATAAAGCTACAGTAATCAATATAATATCCTACTGGCAAAGCAAGAAACAGGAATAATATATCAGTGAGGCAGAATAGAGATTAGACATTAAAAAAATAGTTAACTGATTTTAACAAAGAAGCAAATGCAATATAATGGAGAAAACATGCCGGACCCTTTCAATGATAATGGACCAACTGAACATTCTCAAACAGGAAAAAAAAAAATCTAGACACAGACGTTATACCCTTCACAAAAACTCAAAATGGATCACAAACCTAAATGTAAAATACAAAACTATAAAACTCCCAGAATATAACATAGGAGAAAGTCTATATAATCTTGGTTTGGTAATGAGTTTTTAGATACAACACCAAGGCATGATACATGAAAGAAACAATTAATAAGCTGGGTTTAAGTAAAATTAAACATTTCTGCTCTACAAAAGACTATAAAAAAGACAATCAGATTGAGAGAAAATATGGACAAAGACACATCTGACACCCAAAATGTACAAAGAGCTCAAACTTAATAATAAGAAATGGTTAAAATGGGCCAACGACCATAATAGGCAATCACCAAAGATATATAGATCATACATAAGCACACAAAAAGATGATTGACATATTATGTCATAAGGGAAATGGAAAATAAAAGGAGACATCACATACACTTATTAGAATAGCCAAAATTCAAACAACTGATATCACCAAATGCTGACAAGGCAAGTAATACAAACTTTAGTTCATTGTTGTTGGGAATGCAAGATGGCATAGCCACTTTGGAATAGAGTTTGGCAGTTTGTCACAAAACTAAACATACTTTTACCATACAATCCAGCAGTTTTGTTTTTTACTATTACTCAAGGATTGAAAACATACGTTCAAATAAAAATCTACACACAGATTTTTATAGCAACTTTATTCAAAACTGATAAAACTTGGAAACAAACAAAATGTTCTTCAGTAGGTGAGGTGAGTGGATTAAAAAGCTGTGGTACATCCAGACAATGGATTTTTTTAGCACCAAAAAATAAATGAGCAATCAAACCATGAAAAGACATGGAAGAAACTAAAATGCATACTACTATGTGAAAGAAATGATCTGAAAAAACTATACATACTTTTGACTCCAACTATATGACATTGTGGAAAACGCAAAACTATGGAGACAGTAAAAAGATCAGTGACTGTGGGAGATGGAGCACAGGAAATTTTTAGGGCAGTGAAAATACTTTGTATGATACTATAATGGTGAATATATGTTGTTATACAATTATTCAAACCTATAGAAAATATGCCAAAGGTGAATCCTAATGTAGAGGATAGACCTTGGGTGATAATGTATCAAGGCAGGTTCGTCAACTGTAACAAATGTATCACTCTGTTGGCAGGTGTTGACAATGGGGAAAGCTATAAAAGTCAGGAGTGGGTTATGGGAAATCTCTATACCACCATCCTCTCAATTTTGCGGTGGAAATTAACTTCTCTAACATTAAATAATAAGCTTTATTTTTTAAAAAAAACTTACATGCTCACATTTGCATGCACGCACGCGTGTGCACACACACACATACACACACACACTCATTCATACATTTCTTAATCCTAAAAAAAACTCTTTAAATCTCATTATACAAACACATAAACAAATTAACTATCATGCAATCATTAATCCTGACCCATTTTCTTTTCATTTACAACAGTGGGCAGGGTACATTTAAACTTCTTTTTTCTTTAGTACACAAAAGATAGAGCTTCAAGTTTCAGAACTTTTTTCCTGCTATACAGTGTAGCCAACAAGAGGCATAAATCAATGGCTTTAAACTCCATTTCTAATCTAGCTTTGTGCTTTAGGATACACAATGAAGAGATAGCTAGAACACTCAGATTCTTTGGTTAATAAGTTTCTAACTGATTTACTTGTATTTTACATATTGAAGTGTCCATAAAGAAAGGGCAACTTTAAATGCTGTGGCCAGCCTAGGATGAGAGAAGGGATACAGACAAACATCCTGAGAATCAGTCCACACTCTAATTTGTCTGAAGCCCACGAAGTTCTCTGATCATCATACTGAAGAGTTATTTTCATTTTTTAGGTTCTTTGGAGGCTGTTATTAGTAAACTATTGTTTTCATCCCACTCTAATTACTTCTGGGTTTGTTTGTTTTTCTTGCTGATGCCTACCAAATCACTTATCAGATAATTCAGCTATTTAAATAATGAAGAACATATAGACCAAAGAAAAGTATAGATCACTTAGTATTTATTATGTTTAACTGAACTTTTTTAAATTACAGAATTCAACTCCAAAATAAGGTAATAAATGGCTCTTAAATTGTTATTCACTTGGGTTTTTCCTAAAATTTTAACACAGCAAAACACCTTAAAGACACATGAATACGTTCTTTGTACTTCCAGTGGCTTACAATCATGAAACAAAGATCATGTTTATCCATAAAAAAATTAGATAAACAGCTCAATATTTTAAAATATTAATGACATGAAATAAAAGTAAAGAAAAAATAAAAACAATATACTGCAGGTCTACCACAACTGTTTTGGTAAATGACAATAGAATCTTGTTTAAAATAA
The DNA here is from genome assembly GCF_021218885.2 of Marmota monax. Lineage (NCBI taxonomy): Eukaryota > Metazoa > Chordata > Mammalia > Rodentia > Sciuridae > Marmota > Marmota monax. The sequence continues at coordinate 52,061,788 of NW_026693777.1, read as the reverse complement.
TGCTCCTTTGCAGAGCATATGCTGTGCTTGGTATGCTTGGCACATTAGCACTTGGTAACTGCTCAGCCTCCCCCTGTAGTTTCTTGAGCAGGACCCTAATTCAGGGTCCACTTTCAAACCCTGAGCCTCTCATCTGCCTGAATCCCCAAGAACCCTTCTGATGGGAGTCTGACCCTTCTTCTTCCACAGCGTCTTAAGGCTTTCCTGTCTTTCCTTATTTTTCTCCAGGTTCAAACTAGATGCCATTTCTAATCTCAGCAACTCAAATAGCTGAGTATCCCTCCCACAACTCTTATCTCAGATGTTGTCCTTTCACTGACTAAATTATGGCTATAACATAAAGAGACTGACTCTATCCACAAACATCATTTTCCTTATTTTATGATCACATCCCCTATAATGCAAAAAAGATTGATGATGCCTGATTTAGAACTTAAAAACATTCAATGAGTTTAGGTAGAATATATACTGATCTAAAGTCATTTAATATCTAATCTTTTCTATTATTGTTATTTGCTTTTAAAAATCATAAAAATATAAAAATTGTAAACATTCTATTAAACATTTCAGTAGAAACCCTGTTACTCTGCTTTTTATTTAGAGATTTCAAAAAGAACAAAAGTAATACCATGTTCTTTTTGGCAGACCCAAAATCCTGCTCCAACTCCTAGACCTACCACCATTATACATTTCCCAACACTAGACAGCTCTGTATGCTAAGCATGTCGCTTGACAACTGCTGCTGCTGCTCCTGAACACAACCTGCAAAAGAGCAGCAGAAAACTGATTGTAATCTCTCCCTGAGAGCTGTTCACGTGATCCCTAGCATCTTACCCTTATCACTCCATACCTGACCCAGCCTCAGGAACCATGCAAACATATATAAATTAGGACACAAAAAACTGGAGCACCTCCTGCACAAAAGGCTGCATTACTTGCAAAGTGGTAGCATTTCCTTTCTATTTGTCAGAAAAACAAACAGGATCAGGTAAGGTATAGGGGATGCTGCTGACAGGCAGGAACAAAGAAGAGACTGATGAGGCTAACTACCAGTGTTCACCACAACCCCAGAGTCAGCACATTCCCCTCATTATGACAGTGCTGAACAAATCTGATCTTCTATTCAAAAGGAAGAACTGATCATGCAGGAAATTCCAGTCACTTATTGCTCTTCTAGCAAGGTTTTACTGCATGTTTTTAAGAGTGAAATTAATAAGATGTTACATCTAAATGAATAACTTAAACATTAATTTTTAAAAATACAGTTTTTGCTTTTGTTCTACACACAAATGACTAATGAAATCTATCGGCTTTGGGGAATCCCCTCAGCATCTTTACCAGATATGGCTGATGAGATCATCTAAAACCAGAATGCCCGACCTGGGTGATAAAAGTACCACTTCTCAGAGTATTAATGCAATGACTTAAAACTGTATTACCTGAATAGTATCCACGGTGAAGTGTCAGAAAAAGTGAAACAATAAATATTTTCCACAGCACCATAAGGTTTTATAAAATACTACTTCAGTAAATGTACAATCTCAAGATTTTGGTCCACATTCATACTAGTCACAACCTCTTTTACTGATAACAATTCTGACAGAGGCCATAGAGGCACACTATAACATGAAAATGATTATATTTTACTGAAGAACCTATATGATATAGTTAGCTGGTCACTGCTTCAGCTATATCCATTGAGTACTAGTGGACTCAAAGGCCAGGAAAGATGAGTTTCACCATTTATACTCTAATCACAAATTCTGATTTGCCAAAAGGACCTAAGTGGTAACTGACTAAGATATTTGTTATACCAAAAAGTCTTTATATTGTTTGCTTTCATATTGTGCTCTCTGGGTTTTGTTTCTATATGATAATACTTTGTAAATGGCTGAGTTTTAAAAATAAGAATACAATGATTCTCTTTAAATTTTAAAATAAGCACAAAAGGAAAACAGACTGATTTTATAGCCAAATAATCTGGAATTATGTTTAACAAGTTAATAATAGTAAAAAATATGAGACTGAATTTCCCCAATATCCAGCATGCTTGTGTATCTCCTACGTGTGCTATACCAACTGACATAAGCAAAACATAATTGAAAGTATCAATTTACCTACCAACAAACATACTGCATTGCAAAGCCAAATATTAATTAGGTTTGGGATTATCAATTTCATGTCTCCCCTCCATTAATGCAGAGAACCAAGTCTTGTCTTTACTATAAATTAGCTAAAGCTAGAGTAACTTACTATAAAATTATTTGTAACAAAATAAATATTTTCAGTCCCTCTACACTAAATGATATATAAATCATTAGCATTTTATAATATTAGATTAGGTCACTTTTGGGGACACAAACATACTGTACAATCCTGAGTAAAAAGTTAGGGATACAGTTTCTTGGGGATCTTTCTTGACCAGAAATCAAAAAGAAAACACATAAACCACAACTTGTAATAATCCCCATTTGCATTAAAAGTACCATGAGTTATTTTTACTTTGGTAAATAAGTTTATATATGTAAACCATTTATCTTGATAGAGTAAAATTAAGCAGAGCTTCTGCTAGGATCCCTCCATCACCTTTTGACACTGATATGATAAATAGTCCGGAAGAGCAGAGCAAGAGGATCTGAACCACAGAGCTACTACATTAGTATGAACTCGGCAATGCAGTAAGCAGGGAATGGATGGGAGCATCTGACAGGCCAATAGCCCTTCGTTGCCTAAAATAAAACAAAAATGAAAATTTTTTTTAATATAAAAGGACTTAAATGGACATTTCTCCCAAGAAGATACACAAATGAGCAATGAGACACAAAAAGATGCTCAACATCACTCATTACTAGGAAAATATAAATCAAATCTAAAATGAGATATTACTTCAGATCTAACGGTTGGCAATTATTTTTTTTTAAAAAAATAACAAGTGTTGATAAAGATGTAGAAAAACTGGAACCCCTATGTATTGCTAATGGAAATGTAAAATGGTACAGCTGCTATGAAAATGATGTGGCGATTCCTCAAAAAATTAAGTATTGATAGCTGGTCCTATAATTTTTGTTACTCGAGAAGTTAAGGCAAGAGGATCACAAGTTTAAGGCCAGGCTGGGCAATTCAGCTAGACCCTGTTTCAAAATAAAAATTTAAAAAAGGAAAAGAAAGTGGGAGGTATCCGTGGTAAAGCACTTGCCTAGCAAGTGCAAAGCCCCGGGTTTAATCCCTAGTACAGGAAGGCAGGCAGGCAGGCAAGCAGCAGTCAGGCATGCATATGGAATTCACATGTGATCCAGCAATACCACTCTTGCTATATAACCAAAAGAACTGAAAATAGGGACATGAACAGATATCTCTATATCTATGTTCATAGCAGCATTATTCATAAAAGTCAAAAAAGAAAATTTGAAATAATAAAAATGAGGTATATTCATGTAGTGGAATAGTATTCAAAACCAAGAAGGAAAGAAATTCTGACATATGCAACTATATGAATCAAGCCTGAAGACATTATGCTAAGTGAAATAAGCCAGATACAAAGGAAAAATATTATATGACTCTGTTAATCTAATATATCTAAAGTAGTCAAATTCATAAAGTCATAAAGCAGAATGGTAGCTGCCAGGGACTGAAGAAGGAAAGGGAAATGGGGAATTAATGTTTAATGAATACAGTTTCAGTTGGGGAACATTAAAAAGTTCTAGAGATGGATGTCAGATGGTTGCATAACAATGTGAATGTACTTAATGCCACTGAACTTATAAATTTAAAAATGGATAAAATAGTAAATTTTATGTTATGTGAATTTTTCAATAAAATATCTTTAATGCGATCTAAAAAACACACTCATCTGAAAATGCTCATAATAGTAAATAAAACTCCAAGCAATCTGACACTTGAACAACTTGATTTGAGTTCTGATTATAAGAAAGCTCCTATAAATACAAGACTGCCTTTACATAATTCTACGAACCTATAATGTCAATAACATGAAGTCTCAGTTTCTGTTGCAGTGTTTTTAGGGCAGAAGGCAGAGCAGCTTGAGATTCTGATGTTTTTATATTTTGCTTCACATCATTTGCAAAGGATAACCAGAGTTTGCCAAAGTCTTCAGTTGAGATTTTTAATGGCCTGAAAATAATTTTTAAAATTAGATTTGTGTGCATAAGAATGAAATTCTTCTAAACACATTTTTAAAAACTCATGGAAATAAAATATAATCACTATAAATCTGGGTCCCACAAAATTTATGTTTTTAAACCAAATATAATTAGAATGCTTACAGTCATTCTCCAACCTAATGAAAACACTGAAAGCAGAAGATATTATTAAATTGCAAATGTCTTTTCAATAAACCACTTGATTTTCTCTTTTTCTGGATATTAGTCATTCCAGTAAAATTTTACCAAGTAATCTCATGAATCATTCAAATATAAAATAAAACCTTTCTTTCAAGTACTCTTTTGATTTGGGGTTGATGTGATATTCTAACAAAGCCAGGTAAAAGAGTAGGAATACAAAGATCTAGTGTTTTAACTAAATTAGACCAAGAAAAAGAATTTAAACAAATATGGTTTTAAAAATAGTTATGAGGGGCTGGAGTTGTGGCTCAGTGGTAGAGCGCTTGCCTAGCATGCATGAGGCACTAGGTTCTATCCCGGGCACCACAAAAAAATAATAAATAAAACAAATAAAATAAAGTTATTGTGTCCATCTACAACCAAAAAAATATTTTAAAAAATAGTTATGACACTAAAGATAATATAGTTAACAATGGGCTTCTCAGGGGGTGGGATTATTATTGGAAACTTTCACTTTCAACTTATATTTTTCCATGGCATTTGAATTTTTATAAGCATTAATTTTACATTTAAAGGGGAAAAAAGATACTTTTAAAGATACAGAGGATTTTATCAGTTCCTACCAAACAACTGTTTGTGTGACACATATTGTACTTCTTCTTACTAATGTTCATCATGAAAAATACTTTCACAGTCCCAGAATAGAAGATCTTCTAAGGCTAGATTTTTCCTTATACAACACCATGCACATAAACCCTCTTTGAAAGATTGATAAACACATTTTTTACTAAAAAATGTTAAGGAATGGACAAAAATTATAGCAGTGTAACATAACTGGATGCGTGGAGATTAAAAAATTGTATAAATATTCACAGGCATTCTGCATTCTTGGTTCAGGCAGCCTTCATTTTTGAAAACATTAAAAAACAGTATATTTATAAAACTAAATTAGAGAAGAAGAGCTAAGAAACTATTTTCAATTATTTTAATAAATCTATACACTGCCTAACATAACACAAATGCTATGTTAATAAACTTTAATAACTGTGTTGGGTAATTTTCTTACCAATCTCTAGAGCTTAACAAACTGACTTTATGAAAAACTGATTAAATGAATGAAATACAAATGAAATTTTAAAAGCTTAAAGAGTCATGCAGAATCTATGACATTATTCCAGTTTAGATATTACTTTCTTTCAGAAGTTTCTCAAGATCACCAACCAACCCCAACCTAAATCAGATGTCACAGTATAATCTCTCATTATGCCATTTATTTTCTCTTAACAGCACAAGTCATAATAACATATATTTATGTGATTGTTCAATGTCTCCTCCCTAGACTAAAAGCACTCTGAAGATAGGGGCTGTGTTCAGTTTTTAATTGTTCTATTGCCCAGCATTTAGTATAGTGCCTCCGTCTAGGGAAAAAAAAAAGCCTAAAAAATATTTGCTGAAAGAATAACTAAATTAACATTCCAGAAAATACTTACCTAATGAAATCTAACAGTGATAAGTTTATGGAAAATTCCAGCTGAACAGAATGAGTATCGATCATTTGATAATTTATAAAGCCAGAAAGATTTCCTTCTGTAAAAGGCTTTTCCAACTGTACACTGTAATGAAAGTTTCTGGTGCTTTCTGCTTCCATTACAGGCAAACAACATCCAAGTTGTTCAGTGATCTTTAAATACAAGTAATAAAAGTATTAAAATAAGGATCAATACCTCTATTATATGAACATCAATTTTCTATTTAATTGAAATGGTAAAAAAGATACTAATGTAAGAAGCTAACAAACTACATTATGAAGATGACTGACAACACACTAGCATAGTACTATACAGGCCAAGATTATGTTCACAAGCAGCATTACAGTTAAAACCCAGGTATAATTTTTTTAAAGAGTACTAAATTCTAGTCTGGTGGCTCTCAATCCTGGCTAGGACCAGATTCTTTTTTTTTTTTTTCCCAAGTATTGTGGACTGAACTCAGGGCCTCATGCATACCAGGCAAGCATTCTACCACTAAGCTATACTCCTAGCTGCTGGCACCAGATTTTTAAAGCTGGAAGAGTTCTTAAAATAACAATAATACAGATTTCTTGCATTCTCATTCTCTACACTTACTCAAGCTGGTAGGGTTCAGGCAACTGGAATAGGGTTTATCTTGGGTTTTATTTTATTTTATTTTTTTTTATATTCCACTAGTGATTCAAATGTACATCTACAGTCAAGAACTTCTGCCCTGGTCAGTGGATCAGACTGTATCTCTTTCAACCCATTCTAACTCATAGAGGAAACTGGGTCAGTTTTGTGGAAGACAGATATACTGGTCAAACTTCACTGCAACTCTACCAAGGACATCTATATGCTAATGCAAGTACACATACTTCCAAAAATCACAATGGTAGTCTTTTGGAGCTGCAGAAGCAACAGAACAGTTGCCTGAACACTCAGTAAGAAGTAATACATAAGTGAGAGAAAAAAAGTAGATGGTAAACACTATATTCTTACTCTTTGATGTTTAGTTTTGTTTTATTAAATCTATGAATTTGATAAAAGTAAATGAAATTGTATAGTAGTTTTGATTTGCATTTCTCCAATTACTGGGAATTTTGAACATTTTTTCATATATTTGTTGATCAACTGTATATTTTCTTCTGAAAAGTGTCTGTTCAGAACCCTACTCTAAGACTTTATCTCACGCCAGTCAGAATGACAGTTATCAAGAATACAAACAACAATAAAGTGTTGGCAAGGATGTAGGGGAAAAGGTACACTCAGACATTGCTGGTGGCACTGCATATTGGTGCAGCCAATCTGGAAAGCAGTATGGAGATTCCTTAGAAAACTTGGAATAGAACCACCATTTGACCCAGCTATTCCACTCTTCAGTCTTTACCCAAAGAACTTCAAATCAGCATACTACAGTGATGCATCCACACTGATGTTTATAGCTGCTCAATTCACAATATCTAAACTGTGGAATGAACCTAGATGCCCTTCAATAGATGAATGGATAAAGAAACTGTGTTGTATATACACAATGGAATATTACTCAGGATTAAAAGAGAATAAAATTATGGCATTTGCAGGTAAATGGATGGAGTTGGAGAATATGATGCTAAGTGAAACAAGTCCATCCCCAAAAAACAAAAGCCAATGTTCTTTCTGATAAGTGGATGCTGATCCATAATGGGGAGTGGGGGTGGTCGGAATGGAAAAAATAGAGGAATTTTGACTGGGCAAAGGGGAGAGGAGGAGAGGAGACATGGGGGGCAGGAAAGATGGTGAAATGAGATACATATCATTACCCTAGGTACATGTATGACCACACATATGGTGCAACTCTACATATTATACAACCAGAGAAATAAAAAGTTGTGCTCCATTTGCGTACAATGAATCAAAATGCATTCTACTGTCATATATACCTAATTAGAATAAATAAATTAATTAATTTAAAAAATAGTGTTGATGGGGCTAGGGTTGTGACTCAGTAATAGGGCGCTTGCCTAGCATGTGTGAGGCACTGGGTTCAATTCTTAGCACCACATATAAGCAAAATAAATAAAGGTCCAACAATAACTAATAAAAAAATTTTTAAAGTGTTGAAAAAATTACAAAAAAAAGAGTAAATGAGATATTTAAAGAGTGCAGGAAGAAAGACCCACAAAATATATATTGAAAATAATTTTTTAAAAAAATTTTCATGTGCCATTTATTGCTGTATCACAGATATTAACTCATTTAATCCTCACAATAACAGGCATATACTGTTAACAAAAGAAAGCTGAGGCACAAAACTGCTAAATGTCTTGATCATGTAACACAGATAATATTAAGCTTTAGAAGCAAGATCTAAGTCAAGCAGTATGAGTCAAAAGCCTACATTCTTTGCTGTGCTTTATCTAAACTCGCTTTGTTTCTATGGCCTTTCCCAATAAAATCATTATTATGCTTCCTTGTCTCTTTTGAATATTTTGTCCCTACTCAGAACAATAAAATAATTATCACATCTCTTACCTATTTTTATTAAAGAAGTAAGAAGGATATGGAAGAAATTTACAAACCATCAGACAAGCCAACAGCAGAAACACTAAGTAAGCACTATCCATTTAAGGTAGAATGATAAAATATTCATTGTCTTACCTTGAAATTTTCTGCAGGAAAAATTTCTAAGTTAGCACTTTTCAATTCGGAACCACTCTTACTAGCAACTGACCAGACCATTAATAAACAATCATCTTTCCAAATCTTGCAAGAAGATACTGATACAGCTTCATTATTACAGACCTCCATAAGATCTGAATGCATGTACTCAGTAGTTTCTTCCAACAAAGAAGAAGCTAAAGAGATTCCCTTGGCAACTGAAGCTGCAGTAGATGGAGGAGGATGAAAAATTTCCATGTCGTTATCAGCAAACAAAGAAGGTGCAGACAGGCTGCAATCTGAGAGTTTCTCAACCAAGGGCAGTTCTGTGAGAGACTCAGAATCCAAAAGTTGTGAGCTGAAAGAAAATTTCTTGAATTCTTTGTCTTCTTTCCCTTGCAAAGTATTCAAGTAATTATTTTCACAGGTCACCTTTGATAAAGAACTAAGGGAAGAACAGGTCACACTATGAGCACTGGTTGTTTCTTCACTTTGGGCTTCCTTGCCTTTTGATTTCCTTCTGAACTTGTGAGACACTGTGTCTGCTTTTCCCAGCTACAAAAATAAAACATAATAATAATATAAAAAAACTATTTTACTAGTCATGAGTTTTAAAGATTCTTCTATAATTTCAGGTGAGTAATTTACTCACTTGCTAAAATTCTATCTAAAGCATAGATTAACAAAAAAAATCAGAGATGAATAAAATGTTAAGCCCTAAAATTGTGACAGCTACATAACTTTGAACTATTAGTTAAACCTTGTTTCTCATTAAAAACATAAAATTTGAAAAAGAAATAAGGTCAAAAAGTCAGTCATGAACAATTCCTAAAAACTTGCTAGATTTCAGAATATTCAAAATAATTGGATAAATTAATAACTGTGAGAAACTCAGCACCCACACACACACACACACACCTTTTTTCCCCAGAGTTGTCTTGCAGAAGCCTAAGTTACCCTCAATAAAAGGATGTTCCAAACCCTGATTTAGTAATCTATAATAATTGTGATTTCATAGTCAATGAGTTAATAAACAGGGAAGAAAAGCTGGTTTTACCTGAAGAATCAAATGGCAGAGGCTGACTGAAAAACTCAGCAGGAAAATATTCTGTAACTGATTAGCAATGTTTGCCACAGACTGAGAAGACAGCAATGGCAAAGTGATCTAACCCTGAGGAATGGTCTAAAAATCTTTTTAAGGACAATCATGGTATAAGTGTATATTGGCCTCTAGAACCTAGAATCAGTCAGCAGACTAGCAGTGTTTTCAGTCCATGTCTCCATGCTCCTGGGGGCTTCAACACTGCATGTGAAGGTAGCTCTTCACATGATTCTAATTAACCAGAATTTTACTTCCCTTTTCATACTTTCTCTATCCCTCTCAAGCCCCAACACCTTCCAATTCTCAACAGACTGAGTTTATTTCATATCTCCCAATTGAGAAGTTGTCAAAAAAGAACATTCCATTACCACACACACACACAAAAAAAAAAAAAAAAAAAAAAGAGGGGAAAGGGAAGAAGAGAGGAAGTGGACAAATATTTTCCATTTTTGGTAGTTATGGGATTCAGATTAGATGTATGTTAGACTACCTGACACTGTCCCTCAGGTCACTCTGTTCCTTTTTTTGTTTGTGTCTAATGCTTTCTTCTGCACTGTCAATCTGCTATTAATTTGAAGCTATAGAAGCCAGAGGGCATCATCATTACAATACATAAAAAGCATTGCACTGTATGTCCAGACAAAACGTCTTAAAAATAAAGGTGAAATAAAAAAGGTGAAGGCGAAAAAATAAACTTTGACGCTTACAATAACATGAAAAAAAAAAAAACAACTTACAATAGACCACAGGCCTACAAATAAGAACTAATTAAAATAGAATACATGACAGTGGCTCAGGAGGCTGAGACAGGAAGGTGAGTTCAAGGTTAGCCTCAGCAAAAGTAAGGTGCTAAGCAACTCAGTGATACCCTGTCTCTAAATAAAATACAAACCAAGGCTGGGGATGTGGCTCATTGATCAAGTGCCCCTGCGTTCAATCCCTGGTACCAAAAAAAAAAAAAAAAAGGATGACATGAATATACCCTAGATTTATTTAACTAAGAGCTTTAAACATTAGAAAAAAATAAAAAGGATTGCTGGGGAAAAGCAGTCATCAATCAGGTATGATACAGTAAAAGCATATCCAGTTAGTCCCAATCCTGTTTGCTTTCTACTAGCAACACAGAAAAGGTTGGGGTTGAGAGGCAAAAGGATACATGCTAATTTTATATGGTATAGATTCTTCTCCTGCTTGCTCAGAACCAGCACCTGTCTTTTACTACAACTTTCATTCTTTTATTATGAAAATAATGTCAGCAAAAGACATTGTAAAAATCATCATAATCCTAATATCTAATTATCATTATCAAAATATCATGTAGTTCCTTCTAGCCTCAATAATTTTATTTTCTTTACGTAAAGCTCTAAACAAGATATAAATAAAACTTTATACACTGCATTTTTTGTTTAACATACCATAAGTATTTTCATTTCACAATGCAATTCTGATCATTTTAGTGGCTGAAAAATATTCTGAGAGAATATAATTTATGTAACCACTCTCCTACAGTTACACGTCTATCTAAAATGATTCCTATTTTTCACTATTAAAATTCCACTTTGAGATGTACTTTTTGCACATATTCAGTATTGTTTTCTATTATTATTAACAATATTTCAATCAAGCCTTCTTCCTTTAGTAAACTGTCCTACTCACCCACAGGGGTGGTAATACCCATAGCCACATGTGTAGCTTTACTTGGACCCTGATTCTTGCCCTAGCTGACAGGACCGGAGAGAACACCTGGCTTAAGCTGACCAGATTTCCTCCTCAGGGACATAAAAGGTATGTTACTGGTCGCTATGGAGTTTAGGAGATGATGAAAGCCAGGGAAGCCACTTCTCGCCATGTATACAGATGAAAGCCAATAACAACGAGGAGCCAATAACAGGAAACACAAATTCTTTGAGGAGCATAACTGATTACTTACCAAATTGACTGTACCTTCTGATCCTAGCCCAACAAATAATGATGAAGCCAACAGCTGCTTTTCTTTCTCCTCTTTAGATTGTGTAAGCACTTGAGACTGATCCCTTTTTGTTATAACTTGATCCATATTCTCTATTGTTAAATTCTCTTGAGGAATAGGTGGAGCTTCCACTTCATCACCAATTTTGCTTTCCTTCTTAGGAAGATAGCCCTCTTTTCCCCACAATTTCTTTATACCTTCTAGCTTCAAGCCACTTGTTCTAGGGAAATACATAAGGAAAGCAAGTAAATTTAATAACTGTCAAACAGTTACTTTCTGGAGTCTTTTTTTTTTTTCAATGCGTTTTATTGCCAATGGCCTTTTAAAAGCAGGTTTAGTATTATATTTTATATACCAGAAGAAAACCTAGATCATTAGATTTCATTTTAGTTATGGCCAGCCTCCCCACCCTCAAACCAAAGAATTTAATGTAACAGAACTCCAAACTTAGTTTTAAAAACCTCAGATCAAGGATGGGAAAGGCAGCGGAGCACAACAGACACTAGTATGGCAATTTGTAAATCAATGGATGTGTAACTGATGTGAATCTGCAATCTGTGTATGGGGTGAAGGTGGGAGTTCATAACCCACTAGAATCAAAGTGTGGAATATGATATGTCAAGAAATTTGTAATGTTTTGAACAACCCACAATAAAAAATTAAAAAAAAAAAAAAAATAAATAAAAACCTCAGATCATTTAATTTTCATTTAATTGCTTGAATAAGTTGTACAAAAATAGAAGTACTATAAATCAGTTCCTCTTCTCCATTGACTTTTCAAAAATATCTTTAATTCTGATGGAATAAAATCAGAAATGACTCTTAAGTTTCTTAGCTATATAAAGGGATTAAGCCTAAATTCACAAAATAATAATTCATAAGCATAAATTGACTAAATAAAATCTTGATGAAAGCAAAAAAAAAAAAAAAAAAACTATTCAAATACACTCCTATGTACAAATTTACTTTTAATCCAAAAGATTTTCTTAATGTGAACACTAACTACATTTTCAACTATTATAAATGTCATTTTGTAAAAATGAAAAGAAGGCTGGTGTTATAGTTTAGTGGCAGAGCGCCAGCCTAGGATGTTTGAGACCCTGGGTTCAATTCCTAGCACCACACACACACACACACACACACACCCAAAAAAAAAAATTTTTGTTTACATAAGAAAAAAGATTTTAGGAAAAAGCACGAGACTTAGGAATTTTTTACAGCTGAGTTGAAGAAAAATTATAATGCTGATTAGAAGCCAGGTGCCCAATTCAAAAAGCTAAGACACAGTATCTCTGCAAAAACACCACAGTCAAATTTAGCATACAAACTAACCTAATGTTTTCCCAAAAGTTACAACTGTGAATCTGGACTAACTAATACAATCATAAGCACAGGTAGAAGTAGCCAGACTGTCTCTATTATTCTCACAAAACTGCATGTATCTGTTGATTACTGGACTGTGGTAATCATTCCACAATGTAAATACATTATCATGTATTTACATTTTGATACATTATCAAAAATGCCATGTCGTATACCTTAAATATATGCAATTTTTACTTGCCAATTACATCTCAATAAATCTGTGGAGGGGGGAAAGCAAGAAAAAAAAAAGTCTTTGTACTTGGCTCATCTGTCATGTTTCTAACAGCACTTTAAAAATTTATACTACAAAATAGAGTAGATGCTAAATTTAATCTTTAAAAAATGCTCAAAAATATTTGTACTCATTTTATTACTTGCATCTAATTTGCTGGAATCATGATCAATTTGGTTTTCTGTACTAAACTAATTAAAAATAATAGGTAGTAATATTTCATACTGATACTATTAGGTAGTAAGTAGTTGAAGGGAAAATTGAATGCTAATAAATCATTTCTTACAGAGGATTGGTTCATTTCTCCTCATGATTTTTACTGAGAGATATTCCTTTAAAAATATCTTCATTTGGGGCTGGGATGTGGCTCAAGTGGTAGTGCGCTCGCCTGGCATGCATGGGGCCCGGGTTCAATCCTCAGCACCACATACAAACAAAGATGTTGTGTCTGCAAAATGCTAAAAAATAAATATTATTAAAAAAAATATATCTTCATTTCCCCCTTTTCTTTCAGGTACAGCACAGATTTATAGAAAGTTTTTAAAAGATAGGGAAAAGAAGTTATCTAAAAAACCTCTTGGAAGACGAACATTACATGCACATGTATGACTACATGAATGGTGTGACTCTGCATCACGCACAACAAGAGAAATGAAAAGTTGTGCTCCATTTGTGTACAATGAGTTGAAATGTATTCTGCTGTCCAATACAACTAGAACAAAAATAATAAAAAGAAATTGGTGAGGATATGGGGGGGAAAGGTACACTCACACATTGCTGGTGGCACTGCAAAAAAATTGCAACCAATCTGAAAAGCAGTATGGAGATTCCTTAGAAAACTTGGAATGGAACCACCATTTGACCCAGCTATTCCACTCCTCAGTCTTTACCCAAAGGACTTCAAATCAGCATACTACAGTGACACATCCACATTGATGTTTATAGCTGCTCAATTCACAATATCTAAATTGTGGAATGAACCTAGATGCCCTTCAATAGATGAATGGATAAAGAAACTGTGTTATATATACACAATGGAATATTACTCAGCATTAAAAGAGAATAAAATTATGGCATTTGCAGGTAAATAGATGGAGTTGGAGAACATGAAGCTAAGTGAAGTAAGCCCATCCCAAAAAACCCAAAGGCCAGGTGTTCTCTCTGATAAGTGAATGCTGATCCATAATGGGGGTGGAGAGGTGGGAAGAATGGAGGAACTTTGATTGGGCAAAGGGAAGGAAGTGAAGAGAAGAGGTTATGAGGGCAGGAAAGATGGTTGAATGAGATGGACATCATTACCCTAGGTACATGTATGACCGTATATAGAGTGGAACTCTACATATTGTACAACCAGAGAAATGAAAAGTTGTGCTCCATTTGTGTACAATGAATTAAAATGTATTCTGCTGTCATATATACCTAATTAGAACAAATAAAAAAACAATAATAGTAAACCTCTTGGAAGAAAACTGGTTGTCCTTGCCATAAGCAGATCTAAAACTGGTCATGGGAATCACTAAAATGACCTCTCGTACCTCCAAGATACTCAAAAGCAAGCACTTCTAGGGCAATCATGAATACCCACTGCTGGGTTACAACATCTCTGTACCCCTTTTAACCAAAATATTCCCTTTAATTATTTCCAAAACAAAAACAACAAGAACAGATGTCCATAAATCATTTATTGATAAATGACTCAAATATTAGTTTAAGAAAGAAAAAAAAGATGTGATGGATGCCTTTAATAAAGGACTGTTGCCCAACTGCTGAAAATGCCCAGATCTCAGTCTGTTCAGGGATTTAATCAGCTGCAAAAGGCTACCTTACCAAAGATCATGCTCCTACCAGGGCAGCCCATATCCAATTACTGATGAACAGAAGTATAAAGTTGTGGTCAATCATCTTGGCCCAGCTCAGGACAACTAATTCTGAAAGGTCATTCTAACTCCAAAACTTCCCATGGGATCAGCTGGGGCTGTCATTGGTACTACATTGCCTCTTTGTCTGCCCAAACCTGCTTCTTTCCCTTTCTTTCTACAGATGTGGATCCGTAGGGCACCCACTTAATATTCTACAAACTAAATGCCATTACAGAATGTGCTCCCCAGGGAATCCAATCCATATCAGCAGGCAAAATGGGAAATGGGGGACAAAAGAATGTAAAAGGAGTCCTAAACTATTTTAAAGATTTTTCTCAATTATTTCAACTGCATACATGCCTAATATCAACACATTTTGCTGTGCATTATTACAGTCAGTCTAAAAAGTGGGAAAATAAGTACAAGCAACATAAAACCATTTAATACATAAAATATGCTTCTTAATGATATGAAACATACTGTAAAAGAATTTTTTTAAACGTAAGTCATCTTTGCCTAGATTTTGACAACACTATTATACATGGTTTTATATATTGTGTCTTTGTTTCATTTTTAATCAGACCATTCAGAAACCCAGATGTAAAATCTAAACCAGTAACCACTGAAAAGATTAGAGGTATACTTTAACTTAGCTCTAGGAATTCACACTTAAGGTAAGGTTCTACTTAGTAAAGGACTTATAGGTAAGAAATTCTAAATTAGGCTTGCTATTTATTTATGCTCAGTTTGCCAGGGACTACAAAAGAGTATCTGTCTTCCCTCTAAAGCTGATTCATCTTGCTGATTTAACACACAGGTTCCCAATCTGAAATAATATGTGAATTATGATCTTCTTTGAAAAGAACTTTCAAATTCATTTCTCATGTTCCATTTCACAATAATATAACACATATAATTTCTTAGCAGTCTTGACAAATAACTTTTCTCTGAGGGTGGTACAGGTAGTAGAGGATTTACAAGGCCCTGTCACATCCCCTAGATCCTCATTTAGTTTTAAAATAGCAGAGGCTTTCACCTGTTATGTAGGTGAAAGGGACTGTGTAAGTTTCTCCCTGAGTTTGGATGGTTTATGTCTCTCCTTCCCTTGCCCCTCTGCTTCCTCAATTAAAGTCATTCACTTCATTTTATGTTCATCTCTATATCTGTCAATATTCTAATGAAATGGTTATAAGCAGCATTTATCAGAAGAATAACAAATAAATTATGAAAAATGTAGAATAATACACTTAATACTTACCAGGGTACACAAAATCTGATATGCTTCTTAAAAATTTACAGTATACAGTAATAATATACACATTACTACTATGTGTAAAGTTTAAACACATCTATTTTGAAAGTTAGGTTAGCTCTTATAGTATAAGGAAATGCTGTACAATATTAGTACCTTGAGAGCAATAAACAGAAACCACTGATAAAACAGCCCATACAGAATTTATGGGACTTTTAGGAACTCTTCAATGCTATTATATTAAAACACATTATCACAAATGAGCCTCTCTCTGAATTTCTTGAAAACCAATGGAACAATAAATTTCTTGGAAGTCATCATAAAATAAGGAAATAATAATCCAGATGACACAAAGCAGTGGCAGAAAGCAAATGCTTCAAATGCTAAAAGACATTTAAATACTTCCATGTTCTCAATTTTAATAAGAAAAAGAACTTACTCTTTCAGCCCTGTCTCAGCACTATTCCCAGATACATCTGAACCAAGAGAAATTCCAGCAGGAGACTGTCGTCCAGTGAAGCCAGATGAGGAAAAGGAGAGTCCATACGGTTCAAAATTGAGAACTAGAATTTTAAAATAATAGTTTTATATTTTAAAAAAGAAAGAAAAAAATATCAGTTTCCATTCAATACTGAAATAATTGAACACTGAACTCCAGTAACAATTTTTAAACTACATAGGGCTTTGGAAATGATACAATCATATACTTGTAATAATAATAATAAAATAGCTGGGAGTGGCAGCACATATCCATAATCTCAGCTACTCAGGAGGCTGAGACAGAAGAATCACAAATTAAGCCAGTCTCAGCAATTTTAGCAAGACTTTGTCTCAAAATATAATTTAAAAGGAACCTGGAGACATAGCTCAGTGGTAAAGTGCCTGCCTAGTATTCACAAGGCCCTGGATTCAATCCCTATTCTCACACACATACACACACACAAAAAAAGTAATAATAAAGCAACTACCATTTATTGAGCATTTACTGTAAGTGTTCATATACTAGGTGATTAGAGATAAACTATTCCTTCATTTTTATATTTTTACCTCCCTTAGAAGCTAAAAGATAATTTAATTAGAAAAGACAACAGATAAATTAGGTCTACTGAAAAACTGCCACTCTCACAAAAAAAAAAAAAATATTTAATGAGCTATAAATGAAGAAAGGACCATGTTTTGTTTAATAAAATATTCCTAGGCACATTCAAATGAACTGATAAAGCCCTCAATCTGAAATCTCTTACTGACAAAAAAGCTTACTCAAGTTTTGATTCTTTTGAATCTGTATAACCTAAATGAATTCAATAGGAGCCATGAATTTAATTTAACAATTCTGAATTATTCAAAATTGTTATTATGGCAGAGCAAACACCAATCTCCATTACCTTTCAATACTTAGCTAAGTACATAGCAAGCCAGAAAAGAGACATTTCTAGACCTTATGGCCATGTGGTTGGATTCCTAGTCAATAAAATTATGCATACATTTTGTATGCAACTTCTTAAAGAAGTCTTCCTGAAAGGGAAATCAATCACTTCTCTTCCTCCCTCTTTCCTTCTGGCTAGACTGCAACTAGCTACTGGAGTGCAGGCAATCACCTTGGATCATGAAGTCACACAGGATGCCAGCACAGCAAAAGAGGTGGAGCTTGAGCTTTTTATACTTATGAAGCTATCAACTCCAGGATACCTATTTCTTTTGAGGGCCCCATATTATTTGTGTGTGTTTTTTGTTTTTAACCTCATCCTAACTGGCAAACTTATCTTCTGCAACTGTATAGATTATAACAAAAAGGACTTTCTTAAGCCATAAAAAGTATGTTAGAAAATATCAACTTCTGAAATTATTGTCCACATTTTACAAATGAGGAAACTGTGGCAGAGTTTGTCACAAACTTATCTCAGATGTAGGAAATGTAGGAAATGACAAAGCCAGATACAAATTCAGACACTCTAGCTCCAGAGATATACTCTTTTTTGGGGGGGTTGGGGGGCGGTGTTGTTTGCTGGGGATGGAACTCAGGGTCTTGAAATTATTAATTTCACTGGTCAATGAAATTATGCATACATTTTGTGTGCAATTTCTGGGAAGACTTCTTCTGAAAGGGAAAACAATTTCTTCTTCTCTTCCCTCTTTCCTGCTGACTAGACTGCAACTTGGTTGCTGTCCATAATTTCACTGACCATTGATCTCTATCACTGAGTTACACCTTTATCCTAGACAGCTGTACTTTCAACTATTATATTATACAGTCTCCTCCAAATGAAACAACACCTAATCCAAAGAGTACTAAATAAATGCTTGTTAGCTAAATGAATGACATAGAAAGGGAATCAGTGTACATGGGCTAAAGGAGGGGGAGCTAATAATCAAGAGACAGGAGTTCTTGATGTAGGCCTAATGTTAAATTATGTGACTAAGACCTTTTTTATTTGTCTGTAAAGAGGTAGGACCAGTTCAACAGTTTATAAATGCTGATCTGATAACCAGGATCAAGCTAACTTCATAGAATCTCCTAACAATCTTTTTATAAATGTAACTAAGCTTTCAAAGACTCAGATACAGAAAATATACATATAAGGAGAGCTCAAAAATATGCCTCATTAAAAAAAAAAAAAAATGACTCAGCAGAAGGATCTCAAGTTCAAAGCCAGTCTCAGCAACTTAGTGAGGTACTTAGCAACTCAGCAAGACCCTTTCTCTAAGGACTAGGAATGTGGCTCAGTGGTTAAGTGCCCTTGGATTCAATCCCTGGTACCAATTAAAAAAAAAAAAACACATTGTGATTCTGAT
Source organism: Marmota monax (assembly GCF_021218885.2). Taxonomy (NCBI): domain Eukaryota; kingdom Metazoa; phylum Chordata; class Mammalia; order Rodentia; family Sciuridae; genus Marmota; species Marmota monax. The sequence goes on along the minus strand of NW_026693777.1, from coordinate 52,042,764 downwards.
TCATAATCATATTTGCCTAAGTTTCTTTAAAGTCCTTTTCAGTCCAAATATCCTCTCATCCTAAGCTTTTCAATGATCCAATTTAACCTGCTATCCAATTCCAGCCTCCTCTTAATATCATCTATGATAGTCAGTAATCAGCCTCTGCATTAACACTTCAATAACAGTACCTAGCTCAAGACTCAAGAAATGTTGTCTACACACTATTAAAAACAGAGTTTCGGCTGGGGTTGTAGCTCAGCGGCAGAGCACTTGCCTCACACACGTGAGGCCCTTGGTTCGATCCTCAGCACCACATGAAAATAAATAAATAAAAGTAAAGATATTATGTCCATCTACAACAACAACAACAACAACAAAAACACCAAAATTTAAGCGAAAGAAGTTCAAAATTAAAGGCAAGGAGTTCGAGAGAGGAGAAAATTAGATATGAGTAAGGACAAAATCTGAAAAGCACACAGATAAAATTTCTATTCTAAGACTAAAGATTGTCATCTAAGGAAATATGGAAAGGCTCAAGTTTGAGATAGAAATTCAAGCCACGGTACTTTCATTCTTTAGTGAAAGCTCCCCCCAAGATTCATACAATGATGAATGACTAAAACAGGCAAAGATTTTGAGAAGTTAACTAGATGTGCATATGGGAAGCAGAAGAAGAAGAGTGGTCTACAGAAAGAAATAAAGGGAAGAAGACATTTAAACTACAAGTGTGAATATGGAGAAGTGAAAACAGAGAATGAGGGCAAAGGGAAATTCATGCAGAAGACAAAGTATAAGCTAAAAATAGAATCCTTAGAGTTGGGAGTTAAGTAATACGGGTTTGAGAAAATATAGTATAAACTATTCTGGGTATAAGTAATTCAATATTAACCTCTTTGTATCTTCATGCTTTAGAAGACTGTATCATATACACATTTCTTTATTTTACTTCACACTTCAATTCTTTTATACCTTGGTCATTTGGCTATACTTCTCTGACTATACTCAGCTACTATTATTATTTAATTTTACTTATTTAAGTTACTCAAATAATTTAAATTATTTAACTGTTTATTTATTTATTTTGAGACTAACAACGTAATTTGACATGATTTTCTAAAAGCCACAGTTCAACAGATAACAAATTATACTGCTATTTCCCCTTACTATTTCTAGTGTTATTCAACACTGGGACTACAACACTTTTAAATAATGTTTTATTAAGTAATCTACACTGATTCCTACATGCTTTCCTTAGGTAAAAACTAAAATTGGTAATAAATTTTATAAATTTTATTGCCTACAGATCTCAGAGATTTTGCCAATTCTTAGTTTCCTGGAGTTTAGATATATAAACTGGACATTTTTCTATCCACAAGAGCTAAGTATCACTTATTAAAGCTACATTTAATAATTTAAATATAGCTCTCTACAAATGATTTCTTAAAAATCATCAGTATCAGAACTGACTGATATGTGAAGGATTTCAGAATTAACTCTTCATGAGAAAAAAATTATTTTTCCCCTATCATATCATAATTCTAAGATACATAATTTTACTTACAGCCAGTCACAATTCTAAGATACATAATTTTATAACTTATTCCACATATATTTATTAAGTACTTGCTATGTCCTATCTCATAGCCAATTTTCTTTTCTATAATAGTCTAAGCTCATAGAATTTCAATTTTGCTTTAAGGAACTTTTGAAAAACAGATTTGGAAGATGCTAATTTGAGAGCTTACTCTCATTTATAATGATGATTCTATGGGGAAAAAAATTACTTGGGAAAGGACTGCATCAGCTTGGAGAATTCAGGACTATCTATTATATTTGTATTAGCTATTTAACTTATTTTAAGAAAGAAACATGCAGTGTCAAGAATTAGTTTTCCCATTCTACCTCCCCTTCCCTACCCGACTCTTGACTTCAGTAATGATGACTGATGACTCCCAGATATATGAAAATAAAGAAACTGAGCAACTGGATCATGTCTCCACCGCGGAACTCCAAGAGACTTTCACTCTATGTCCTGGATGTCATGGATCTTTATATGAAGTACATAGATTGGGCAATTGTAATTCAAAACTTTACCCCCCCCCAATATATTCTATTAATACATAAGGAGTTATTGAGGAAAGAAACTGCTTGAATATTCTAGGCCATAACTATTACTAAATAACACATCAAATGCCTCAGAAGATCAGGATTGCACTGAATCTGCAAATCACTTGTAGTAGTAAGAACTTTTAACATGAACTTCCAGTCCATGAACAAAGGATGTCTTTCTATTTATTTGTGTTGTTTGATTTATCATTAATGTTTTATAGTTTTTCGCATACAATCTTTTACCTCCTTTAGTTTATTCCTAGGTATTTTATCTTTTGGGGGGGTACTATAAATAAAGCTACTTTCCTAATTTCCCTTTCAAATTAGTGTAGTACACAGAAGTGCAACTGATTTTTGTATATTGATTTTGTATCATGCAACTTTCCTGTATTTATTTATTAGTACTAAGATTTTCTTTATGGACACTTCAGGGTTTCAAGATCCCATTGTCTGAGAATACGGTCAATTTTACTTCTTCCTTTCAAAATTGGGTTTATTTCCTTCCTTCAAACCACCCTCCCTCCCTTCCTTTCTCCCTCCTTCTCCTCCTTCTTCCCTTCTTTCCTTCTTCTCCCCTCTGCTCTTTCTCATACCTATATAGCTAGGATTCCTAATACTATCTTGACTAGACATAAGATAGTATGGACATCCTTGCCTTATTCCTGATTTTAAAGGAAAAGCTTAATTAATGTTAGCTATGTGATTTCTCATATATGGCCTTTATTATATTGAGGTATTTTCTTCTATTTCTAGTTTATTGCAAGTTTTTATCATGAAAGAGTGGTGAATTTTGACAATTGCCTTTCCTATATCTATTGAAACAATCATGTGACTTTTATCCTTTATTCTGTGAATATAGTATATCTTATTATTTGATTTTGCATACCAGTGGGATTTCCTACTTAGCTGTGGTATATGATCCTTTAATATCTTGCTGGATTTGGTGTGCTAGTATTTTGTTTAGGATTTCTGCACCTATATTCATAAAGAATATTGGCCTATTGTTTTCCTTTTTTTGTGGCATCTTTGTCTGGCTTTGGTATCAGGGTAATGCTGGTCTCATAAAGGGAGTTTTGAAGTGTTTCCTCCTCTTCTAATTTTTAGAAGAGTTTGAGAAAATTGTCCTTAATTCTTCTTTAAATGTTTGATAGAACTTATCAGTGAAGTAAATAATCAAACCAATCTTGAGAAAGTAGTATAAAGCTGGAGGTGTCACATAGCCTGACTTGAAAATCTATTGCCAAACTACAATACTCAAAATGATATTGCACTAGAATAAAGAAAGACATATAGAACATACAAAGGAATATTTTTTAAGCCTTAAAAAAAGAAGGAAATTCTGCAATGTATAACATGGAGGATATTATCTTAAGGAAATAAGCTAGTTACAGAAAGACATACACTATATGATTTCACTTATATATAGGGTATCAAATTCATAGACCTGAAGAATGAAATAGTGGGGAGGAGAAAATGAAGAGTTACTAATCAACAGGTATAAATTACAGTAAAGCAAGATGAATATGCACTAGAGATCTGCTGTACAATACTGTTTCTATAAGGCAACAATAGTGTATTGCACACGTAAAAATTAGGAGAGATTTCATGTTGTGTTCTTACCCCCAAAAAAATAACATGAAAATAGACTTTTAAAAATTAAAGCCTTAAGACTTAAAAATGGCATACTACAGGGACACAGCCACATCAATGTTTATAGCAGCACAATTCACAATAGCTAAACTGTGGAACCAACCTAGATGCCCCTCAGTTGATGAATGGATTAAAAAATGTGGCATATATACACAATAGAATATTACTCAACAATAAAAGATAAGTAAGATCATGGCATTTACAGGTAAATGGATGGCATTGGAGAAAATAATGTTAAGTGAAGTTAGCCATTCCCAAAAAAACAAATGCCGAATGTTTTCTCTACTAATGTTTTCCATACTAATCAGGGTTTTTTCCTGAAACTTTCACACAGATTGCTCACACTAATGTGTCAGCTATCCAGGACAGTGACCAGTATAATTTCACCTTCCAGTTCTTTGAAAATTCCAGAATGGTGGTCACACCTTGGGCATTTCTATATATGGATCTTGTAGTTTTGATCTGAGCTTTGTGACTTTTATTTTTGAGTTCTGAAAACCAGGTGGGGTAAACAAATCACAACAGATTTAAAGAAGGATAATAAAAAGTAAATATCCCTTGTTCTTTAATATCAATTACATTAAAAATTTAGATCTCTACAAGCTAGCATGTTATAAACTCATGAAAAATCACCTTTTTCCTGAGAAAGCTTTTCCTCTTGGCGTTGGTGGTGAGGTTTATAAGGTGCTGCCCCCTGACTGAGTCCTTCAGCCACAAAACCATCGAGAAAAGATAAGGAAGCATCTACCTACATAAAAATTTAGTAAAAATTAGGAATTACAAAATTTACTCTAAACAGTATATTGACATAAATAATTTTAGCACATATATCCTAAAAATATTTAAGCTAAAAACAGAAGCTTTAATTCTAAAAATGCTACCCAATTCTCTCACTTTCTGAAATATATCATCAGATCACCTAGCTATGAATCAACTTAAAACATTTGCAGTTATTATCAATTTTACTGCACAGCAGAATGTTTTTGAATATCTAATATGTATAATATCTAATATGTATAATATCAACTGCTATGATTAAGACAAAGGAAGACAGAGTTTCAAACCTTCAGAGGATCTATAACCTATAAGAAGAGACAGACATACCTGGTATGAGTTAGAGTAACCGCCAGGGACTAAAATCAATGTTGTTGGCAGAGCCTTCTGGATCCTCCAGGGGAGAATCCATTCCTTGTCTCTCTGAGTTTTTCTCTAGACTGCCTGTATTCCTTGGCTTGAGGCCACATCATTGCAATATTTGCTTCTATTACTACTTTGCCTTCTCTAACCCTTGTGATTATATTACAGCATGACTACCTCGATAACCTAGGATAACCTTCCTGTCACAAAATACTTAATTTTATAACATTCACAACATTTTAACAATTAAGGTAAGACATACAGTTTCCTAGGATTAAAACATGAACATCATTGGGGGCCTTTAATCAGTCTCCCCACAGTGAAGAAATTATAAAGATGACCAAAGTGAAGGTAAAGGGATAAGAAAAAGAGATAGCAGAAATAACCACTGATTTGCTTCTCCTGACTTAAAACTTAATGTACAAGTGGCACCTCACACCCTGAATTTGGAAAGGTTTAGTTTCACTGAAATTCTTCAGAGATGGGGATGTGTCATCATTGTTATCTTTTATTGGGGGAAAAGAAAAGTGTAGCTACACATAATGAAATACTATGGATAGCATATTCATTCATCATTTAATGAGAGTATCTAGAATGCCTAATAAATGCTAAAGAAAGGCCTTTGTTTTTCAGATGCTATGGAAAAACATTAAAAATGTTCAAAATTAAAATGATATAAAAACCTGAGTCAAAATTAGTGGGAATATTAGTGAGGATAGGCATATCTTCTTCTCTTTCTCAATTATATGACAGCTAATGCACCAAAACTTAACAAATCTGGCTTCCTTTTAGAAATTTTCTGCTTTACACCAATCTGAAGGAAGGGATAATATGAATTAAGAAGGTGAACAGTAACTGACAACTAGAGATTGAAAGGTGTGGCAGGTCAAAGTAGATGAGAAAAGTAAAGGTGATCAGGTTCCAAAGCAGTATTTAGATAGGAAATTAACAAAATGAAATTAAGAATCACTTTTTCTTTTTTTTTAAATAATCTCAAAGAAAAGAGCATGACTAAAATGACCTATAGAATTTCAAAGGAGATAAAAATAAAGGAAATTCATGAAATATTATATATTAAAAGAGACTGTCACAGGATATAAATATTTTTACTACCATTCTTCAGAAGAGATACTCTTTTCTTCCTGACAATTTAGAATCTACACTAAATGGAAGTTCTCAAATTCTCTCCCCTACTAATGTGAGAAAACTACAACCTTCATTCTGAATGTTACAGAAAATTATATTGATATATTCCTTATATATATATATCACAAATGCAAGAATTACTGTTTAGACAACACAATTTTTAAAAGATCAAACACAGATGTCTTACCACCATTTCTTCACAACTCTTATCAACTGGAAACAAACTCTTCATAAGTTCTATATTTTCATGCAAATATTTTAATTCAAATGCATGCTGTCTCATACAAGTATCCAAAGATATGGTAAATTCCTGGATTAACCTCTCAACTAGATTAGAAGAATGTGCTTGGGGTGTCAACTTGGTCACAGCAGCAAACAGCCAGGCTTTTGTTTCTGAAGAAATGGAGTCATTCATAAGTAACTTGTAAAGCCTAGTTACAACATCCTCTGGCTTTTCCTTTTCTAAGAGGTAGGAATACTCTCCTAACACCTATGGATAAAACAAAGATTACATACACAGATATCAAGTTATACAGTAATACACATGCAGAAACCTAAAACAAAGTGAATTTAATCTAGATTAAACATACTTTCATGGTGAACGAATTACTAAAGAAACCATTGTAGTTTTTTGGTTCAAAATTATACCAAGAATTATATGCTCAATACAAAAGAACTAAACTCAATACAAAAATATTTTCCACATCCTTGTCATTAACAATATATAAGCAAGATACTTTTGTAACTTGATTTTCTTCTGAACTTTCAGAGTTAGTTGCCAGTTTCTACAAGCACTTTCCTCTAAGAATTTAAATCAGTGGTTCTTACATACTAATACGCATGAGAGTCACCTGAGATATTTCATAAAATACAGATTCCCAGTCTATCCTCAGATATTCTAATTTAGAATGGCTGTGGTGAGGATCAAGGATATATATTCGGACAAGTATTGGCAATTTTGATATAGATGGTCCACAGAACAGACTTTGAGGAACACTGATATATGTTACATATCCTTTTTCTTTTCTTACATCTAACTTACTCAGGTGACACTGATATATGAACCATAAAATGATAATTCAGGGAATAAAAGATCTTTCCTAAATGATATTTTGGAACTTTTTGTTTTTGGTACCAGGGATTGAACCCAGGGGCACCTTTACTACTGAACCATATCCCCATCCCTTTTTATTTTATTTTAAGACAGGTTCTCATTAAGTTGCTTAGTGCCTCACTAAATTGCTGAGGCTGGCTTTGAACTTGCAATACTCTGCCTCAGCTACTCAAGCCACTGGGATTATAGGCATGGGCCATTGTGCTCAGTTCTTCAAATTTCTAAAGAAAAATTAACAGCAATTCTACACATTTTATACACCTTAATACCAAAACCAAATAGAATACCAAAAAAGAATATAGAAAACAACAGACTAATATACCTCATAAACATAGATACAAAAATTCTAACAAGCTCTCAAGGAATCTATAATTTAAAAAACTGCTTGAACACTAAACGAGTGCAACCAAAAGATCAAAATATGAAAAATCTGTATATATCAGCAACAAACACATGGAAACCAAAATTTAAAATATCATACATTTAAAAGTGCTCTAAAGAAAATGAACCAAGTATAGAAACATGTATAGGAATTACATGGTATAAGAAGAAATTAGACAATCTAAATAAAGTGACATGCTATGTTCATGGAGAAAAAAAAAATTAATGATCACCAAATATATCCATTAATTCAAGAAGGATTATCAGTAAAATAAATAAGATCCATTATTCTGTATAATTAATCTCATTCTTAAGAAATTCATATAGAATTTTTTAGAAGTCAACTGTCATGCTATCTGCAATTCAATTTTTTAAATTTTTTTATTTGTTCTTTTTAGTTGTACCTGACAGTAGAATGACATATCATACATACATGGAGTATAACTTCACATTTTTGTGGTTGTACATGATGTGGAGTTACACTGGTCATGTATTTATATATGAACATAGGAAAGTTATGTCTAATTAATTCTACTGTCTTTCCTATTCCTATTCCCCCTACCTTCTCCCCACTGCCCCCTGTCCAATCTGGTGAACCTCCATCCCCTCTCCCCACATTATGAGTCAGCGTACATACATCAGAGAGAACATTTGACCTTTAGTTTTGGGGGATTGGCTTATTTCACTTAGCATGATAGTCTCTAGTTCCATCCATTTACTAGCAAATGCCATAATTTTGTTCTTCTTTATGGCTAATATTCCATTGTGTATATGTACCATAGTTCCTTTATCCATTCATCTGTTGAAGGGTACCTAGGTTGGTTCCATAGCCTAGCTATTGTGAATCAAGCAACACTGATGTGGCCACATCACTATAATATGCTGATTTTAAGTCTTTGGGTATATACCGAGGAGTAGGATAACTGAGTCAAATGGTTTGGGTTCCATTCCAATTTTTCTAAGGTATCTCCATACTGCTTTCCAGAGTAGTTGCACCAATTTGCATTCCCAACTGCAACGTATAAGTGTACCTTTTCCCTCACATTCTTACCAACATTCATTGTTACTTGTACTCTTGATACCTGCCATTCTGACTGAAGTGAGATAAAATCTCAGTGTAATTTTAATTTGCATTTCTCTAACGCAATTCAATTTTAAATGGCTCAGTAAACACACTGTATATAGGCAGACTGACCTAGATATAAAAATAGATGCAGATGTAGTAAAGCAAATATAGTTAAGAATATAGTTAACTGGGAGGCTAAATTTCAACTTTCCCACAGATGAGAAAATAAACTATGAGATTATAAATCTGTGGGTGTTTTTTAAATTTTATTTTATTGGTTCTTCTTAGTAATACATGACAGTAGAATAAAGAAAGAAAGAATGACTTTACACCATTCGCCAGTAAATGGATGGATATGGAGAATATCATGCTAAGCGAAATAAGGCAATCCCAAAAAACCAAAGGTTGAATAAATCTGTTTTTATAAACCACTAAATTTGTGGTAACATTGTTATATAGTTACAGAAAGCTAATATATAAAAGATATGTAAGTATTCACATATTCAAAAAACATACTGTTTACATAAAAACTGTAAACACATACTGTAAACACAGATATCTCAACAACTACCCATATTTAGAAGATCAGACAAGTAAGATGGCAGAGAGAAAGAAGAGATAAATAAATAGTTAACTGATAGATGGTAACTTGGGAAAGAAAAAGATATCTGAAGCAATTAGCTGAATAGAACTGAATGATTTCTGGGGGAAAATATGGTAATATTTGGTTTTTATAAAAATTTATTATATAATGTAAATTGCTCACCCAACTCATAACTTGAAGAAATCTCTGTGGATAAAATGCATTTTCCATATCTAGTAAAGTAAGATAAGACTGAACTGCATAAAGCCTCAATTGCTGATCTTCTGTTTCATCATCAAAACCTACAAAGAAATTGGTATACCATTTTAATTTCCACTAAATTCCCTAATGACTCTATAATGAAAAACATTTAATTTTAAAATCTTTACCAACCTTCTGCTAGCAGTCTCAGGAAGTTATTGGGAATATCAGGATGCATTACATCTCCACCCACTGAAAACACAGCATTCATTGTTTGAATAAACCATGCATTATCAGGAGCATATGTGTCCACAGTGTTAAGAACAAGTACACTTTCAAACTGAAATTATCTTTCTGTAGCAATCTTTTTTGCCAGAAACAAAAAACAAACAAACAAACAAAAGACCAGTTTATCTTTATCTTTAACCTCTGCTATAAATGTTCTATGTCCCAACGTTTATGTAAAATGTCTGCTCAATAAAGTCTATTTAATAAACTGCATTTATTTTATCTAGCACTAGGCTTACACATAATAGGTACTCAATAAGTAAATGAAAGAAATGAACTAGCTAACTAGGAACAAATAAATAAAAGAAAGTCATGCACACTTCAGAGAGGTTAAATGTTGTGAAGTGTCTACTTGAATAATTTATTTAACTTCTTTTCTAATATGTTCCTCATCAGTTCTAAAATTCTATCATTCTGCTGCTGGCCAGTGTTATATCACTGTCTGGATTAAATCACACTTAAACAACTTCCAAGATAATTTAATTAGCATTATTCATTCTTTCTCTCTTAGAATAACAGACATCTTTAAAAGAATGCAATATCCTCATGACTTACAAAGTTCCTCTGACTTTTAAAAAAGGATTGGAGAGAGAAAGGGATTCAGTTTCATTTTGTTGCATATGGATTTCCAGTTTTCCCAGCATCATTTGTTGAAGATGCTATCCTTTCTCCATTGCATGCTTTTAGCACCTTTATCAAATATAAGATAGTTGTAATTTTGTGGATTGGTCTCTGTGTCCTCTATTCTGTACCATTGGTCCACCTGCCATGCACAAAAGTTAACTCAAAATGGATCAAAGAGCTTGATATCAAATCAGAGACTCTGCATCCGATAGAAGAAAAAGTTGGCTCCAATCTACATATTGTGGGGTCGGGCTCCAAATTCCTTAATAGGACACCCATAGCACAAGAGTCAATAACAAGAATCAACAAATGGGACTTACTCAAACTAAAAAGTTTTTTCTCAGCAAAAGAAACAATAAGAGAGGTAAATAGGGAGCCTACATCCTGGGAACAAATTTTTACTCCTCACACTTCAGATAGAGCCCTAATATCCAGAGTATACAAAGAACTCAAAAAGTTAAACAATAAGAAAACAAATAACCCAATCAACAAATGGGCCAAGGACCTGAACAGACACTTCTCAGAGGAGGACATACAATCAATCAACAAGTACATGAAAAAACGCTCACCATCTCTAGCTGTCAGAGAAATGCAAATCAAAACCACCCTAAGATACCATCTCACTCCAGTAAGATTGGCAGCCATTATGAAGTCAAACAACAAGAAGTGCTGGCGAGGATGTGGGGAAAAGGGTACACTTGTACATTGCTGGTGGGACTGCAAAATGGTGCGGCCAATTTGGAAAGCAGTATGGAGATTCCTTGGAAAGCTGGGAATTGACCCAGCTATTCCCCTTCTCGGACTATTCCCTAAAGACCTTAAAAGAGCATACTATAGGGATACTGCTACATCGATGTTCATAGCAGCACAATTCACAATAGCTAAACTGTGGAACCAACCTAGATGCCCCTCAATAGATGAATGGATAAAAAAAAATGTGGCATTTATACACAATGGAGTATTACTCTGCATTAAAAAATGACAAAATCATGGAATTTGCAGGGAAATGGATGGCATTAGAGCAGATTATGCTAAGTGAAGCTAGCCAATCCCTAAAAAACAAATGCCAAATGTCTTCTTTGATATAAGGAGAGTAACTAAGAACAGAGTAGGGACGAAGAGCATGAGAAGAAGATTAACATTAAACAGGGATGAGAGGTGAGAGGGAAAGGGAGAGAGAAGGGAAATTGCATGGAAATGGAAGGAGACCCTCAGCGTTATACAAAAGTACATACAAAAGGAAGTGAGGGGAAAGGGAAAAATAATACAAGGGGGAGAAATGAATGACAGTAGAGGGTGTAGAGAGAGAAGAGAAGAGGGGAGGGGAGGGGAGGGGAGGGGAGGGGAGGGGAGGGGGGATAGTAGAGGATAGGAAAGGCAGCAGAACACATCAGACACTAGTATGGCAATATGTAAAACAGTGAATGTGTAACCGATGTGATTCTGCAATCTGTATATGGGGTAAAAATGGGAGTTCATAACCCACTTGAATCAAATGTATAAAATATGATATGACAAAAACTATGTAATGTTTTGAACAACCAATAATAAAAATTTTAAAAAAATTAAAAAGGATTGGAAAAAAAAAGTAAATTATGAGTGGAGTTTTCAACTACTTTATTGTGACAATTCCCAATGTAAACAGTATCATAAAAATGCATTTTAGAATCCTGTCCCTCCACTTTATCCTCTCCTACCCCAAAACAAGAACTTTTACTTAGAAAAAGAAGCTCAGTAGAAAGTCAAAGATAAGAAGAGACTGAATGATAAATCATCATGAGAGAAAGAGAGAGAATGAGAAGAGACAGAGAGAAAGAAAAAGAAAAACAAGGGAAAAGAGAGAGAAAGAACAAACATACAAACGAATGAATAAACGAGGTAGTGGCTGCTATGTTTTCCTGCTCAAAATACTAACCAACTGAACAAAAGAAACCAGGGAAAAAGCCATCCTCCAAGAAGTCTACATAAATTCCTATCTTTGACAATGACAGACTTAAGCATCAAGAATGCAAGTTATTGGTGGGTCTCTGACCTCAACTTGCAAAAACCATATATATACCGATCATTTTAAAGTTACTGCATAACTAACGGTATTTTATGACTCCTGATCCAAACAAAGGATATTTCTCAGCCAGCTCAGCTATTTTGCCAACCAAATTGACAATGATATACTCTTCTTTGCTCTGATGTAAATATTCAAGCATCTTCTGGACAATAACTGTTACATTCTGTGCATTTGTAATTCTGTAAAGAAGTTCCAGAGTCTATTTAAGGAAGAGAAATAAAAACAATATTATAAAACTATGCATGATAACATTAATAAACATAATAATATTTTTTATTAAATAGTTGATTATTTCACTTTTATGTAGATCTACTATTGACAATCAGTTAACAGATGATCAAGAAATACAAATTTTAACTAAAAAAAAAGCTTAAGTAAAAATTAGCTGGGTGTGGTGGCACATGCCTCAACTCCCAACTACTTGGAAGGCTGAGGCTGAGTTGCATATTTGAGGTCAGCCTGGGCAACTTAGCAAGAGCTTGTCGCAAAAATCAAATAATAAAAGAGGGATGGGGAGCAGGGGGATGCAACTCAGTGAGTGTGTTTGCCTAGCACGCATAAGGTCCTAGCTCAATTCCCAGTACTACCAAAAAAAAAAAAGTAAAATTATATTGTCAAAAAGTAAACTGTGATCAATCTCAAAATGTAAATATTTTCTATTGGGATAATTGAGATATGACATTTCTATGATAGAATATGCAAAAACTAAAAAGTTAAAAGGTTTATAATATATTTTCTAAAAATGTAACAGCTCTTAAATGTTAAATGTACATTACTTATGTCTATGGTTGTATGGGTAGGCACACATGTATCTATAGTGTGTGTGTGTGTGTGTGTGTGTGTGTGTTTATAAATTCAGTGTCACAAACTATTCAGCACTACTCAAACAACAAAAAACAGCACTTAAATGCATTTGGCAGTTGAGGGCAAATGGTCTCTAATGGATAGACAAAGACTGATAGTTCAACTGGTTCAAATGTAGCAAGGCTTACATTCAGAAACTCAAATATCAAAGAAGAATTTTTTTATTTTATTGGTGGGATTCATTATGGTGTATTAATATATGTACATAGGAAAATTATTTTGGATTCATTCCATTGTCTTTCCTTTTCCTGTCCCCCCTCCCTTCCCTTCATTCCCCTTTGTCTAATCTACTGAATATCTATTCTTCCCCTCTCCCCTCTTATTGTGGGTTAGCTTCCACATATCAGCAAAAACATTAACCTTTAGCTTTTGGGGATTGGCTTATTTCATTTAACATGATAGTCTTGAGAACACCCATTTATTTGCAAATGTCTTAAAGTCATTCTAAAGAAGAACTATATCCCATTTGGCTGGCTTTCCAAGTCCCTAAATTAAGATTCTAAAACATAACTCAGAGAAATCAGTGAGTCCAATCAATATGTCCAAAGGCAATACTGAGAAAGCATCATTTACTGGTGTTTTAGGGCCAAAAATATTATCTACAAAAGAATTTCCATCTATCCTAGTTATCAAACATGTTAAAATATCTTTAGGGCTCTTTCTGATTTTTCAATCCTTACAGCCAGAATTTCTAGTACTAATGATAATACATTTTGAAATGTGTTTAAGTTGTTTTAGTTAATGCCTAATTCCATTTAAAATCTATAAACATACAGTTCTCCATTATCAATAGCTCTCACTCTATTAAACTGTTTCAGATATGCTCTCTGTGGATTCCAAACTGTATGTTTTATGTTATTAAATAATCTACACTTAATTTCTTTCTTACTCTAAGAATTTAATTTGGCATTTCCAAACTGGAAGGGAGTACTATGTGAGAAATTACATGGCTGGAGGTTTTTTCTGTTTATCCTTGATAACTCATTCTTGCCTTTTTTCTCCCTATAGGAAAAATAATAAAACCATGTGAAAAGGAATCCCATCTCATATAACAGATCACTCCATGCCCAAAAAACAAAGCTCTTGCCATGTCACTATTAACAGAAGTTAAAAGTAACAAAGGCATTGAGAAGAAAGTACAACAGTACCCTCTGTGGGTAACCACTGATACTCAATATCTTCTCCAAAGAATTTGAACTACTTTCCTCACTGTAAGCAATTGATCTAACAGATTAGACCTGGTAATTTTGAAAGTTGCCTATTTTCTAAGTCTCATTTCTAAATGAGAGTCCAATAATTGCATATATTAATAAGAAAACTATAAGTCAGCCCTGTTCAACCAAACCCCATTAGTAGTTAATCACACAAAGAAAACACATGTTCTATATCTGGTATAGCAGAAGGACTGTATAATTATTTTTTTATTTTGTTGTCCCTGGAGCCTTTTCATTTTTCTACAATGCCTGCAAACAGAAATTTGTAAATCTGCAAACTTCCCAGATTCATTCAAGGCAGGTGACAGGTAACAATTTTCAGATGATTAAAAATATGAATATGCCAGGCACGGTGGCACACACCTGTAATCCCAGAGGCTCAGGAGACTGAGGCAGGAGGATAATGACTTCAAAGCCAGCCTCTGTAAAAAGTGAGATGCTAAGCAACTCAGTGAAACCTTGTTTCTAAATAAAATACAAAATAGAACTGGGGTTGTGGCTCAGTGGTTGAGTGCCCCTGAGTTCAATACTTGCTACCCTCCCCCCAAAAAAAGAATAAATATGTGTTTCACATGTTAATATATACTTAGGTACGTATAAGAGGGTAAACTTCTCAATATTTTTGTTTCAAAATGCCTTTTAAAATTAAAAATTCATAATTTTTTAAAATTACTATTGTTAAGTACTATATAGTATTCATCTAATAAGCTCTATTGTTATCTCACTGCTCTTAAGATATTAAGATATCTTAATATCTTAAGAGATAACAATAGAGCTTATTAGATGAAAGTTTAGTATATCCTATTTTTTTAACCTTTATTATTTTTAAGATCAAAATAAAACTTTGCATTCTTCTTAACTCTTTTGTGGAGTTAAATAGCCTTTTAAATGAAGATACTCTTTGAAATGAAGCTACAGAGTGATTTCTCTACATGAGAATTAATAGAAATATTTATACTGACACCCAATGGAACATTGAAATAATTTTACAAAAGGAAAGAGTTGAAACAGAACTAAGTACATAAATATTTATTCCCGTACGTGGAAGCTAGAGAGAAAAAAGCAGGGCGGGGGGCGGGGGGTAGCAATCTCATGAAAATAGAAGGGAGACCAGTTGGGTAGAGGAAAGGGACCAGAGGAGGGTAAGGGGAGATACTGGGGAATAAAACTGATGAAATTATGCTATAAGAATGTATCATTAGGCCATAATGAATCCCACTACTATGTAAAACTATTACACACTTAGTTCTGAAGAAACAAAACTAAGTACAAAATTATACCTTTTCTTCCAAGAAGTTCAAATCATTTTATGGATATCTTCATTCTTTCAATATTCTTATCTAAGTGAATTCACTAACTCATTTTACAGAAGTAAAAGAAAATAATGGAAAATATTAACCATCATAAATTATAACTTATGTAATAGGAATACATCTTATATTGTAACCATAAGACCTAGGACTAGAATTCAGGTCTCTATTGGTATAATGCTTAAGCCAAAAAGATATTAATGAACCCATACAGATAATTAGAACTAACCTCTCCAACTCATTAATTTAAAAACATTCCTACAGACATTGATGATACTTTTTTAAAATGTTACTTACATTTCAGTAGAATATATGCAAAAGCTAAAATACATAAAATACACACACTACCCACTACTTTAATCTCTCTCCAAAATACCAACAAAGAGTTTTAAAATTTTAACACTTCAAGTGCATTATTCAAAATACTCATTTACCTCTCTCTTAATAATGGGATCAGGATGGTCTAAGCATTCAATTATTGTCATCTGGTGCTGAAGAGCCAGAGTAGGATCCTGTTGAATAACATAGGTAAGAGCCTTCAGTCCTAGAAACAAAAATTACATGAAGTGACTTCAAACAAGTATCCAGAAAATTTCAAAAGTTCTCTATAACTTCCATCAAAAGAATCAATTACCTTACCTAAATATTTAAGATTGATTTTAGGGGAGAGAACAAATTTTCCAATGCACTTAGCAGCCTTCTCAAGTAATTCTGACTTAGGATAAATAGAATAGACTGTATGTACGCATTCAAACAGAATAGCTAGAGAAAGAAAACATAAAAATGGAAGATATATTAGGTATAATACATGAACATATTTGTGTAGAACTTGTAATAAAAAAAACTAACTGAAAATTCAGCTTTAGTCAAAAATTTTTTATGGAAAAATTTCAAAGAAAGTACCTTTACTATTTCCAGGCTTATACAGTTATTAGGATTAAGTTATTATAGTACAATTTAAAGAAAATTACATTACTAATGATAAGAATGATACATTCATTCATGCAACAAATATTTACTGAACATCTCCTATGTGCCAGACATGGTATTAGTACTATGAATACAGCAGTGAACAAAACAGAGAAGAAAAACCCCTATCCTCAAGAAGTTCACATTGTAATAGGCACTTAAGCAATATATTCATAATTGGTGTATAAATAGATCTTTCCAACACTCATTGACTGCTTTAAAAATAGTTTATTCACATGTAGTTTCTACCACATACACAGAAATTGCATCTGTAGTTTATTTCAATATAATCATTTTAGGGTACTCTAACATTGACAAAGATAGGGTCACTATTTTTAAATGTTCAGGCTACTTTAAAATTCACTTCAAATATGTAGAAGAGTCTAGTATACATCTTGATACTGTCAAAATTTAATTTCCCAATACAGTCATTAGTCTACAGTGATCAAAGTGGAAACTAAGATGTTTTCAAATTCTTTTATTTTTTTTAATTTTTTATTTTTTTATTTTTTAGGTGTAGATGGACACAACACAATGCCTTTATTTTGTGTGTGTGGTGCTAAGGATCGAACCCGGGTCCCGCCCGTGCTAGGCGAGCTCTACTAATGAGCCACAATCCCAGCCCCTCAAATTCTTTTAAATGTGAGTTGACAAGTTGGAGTTTTGCAATGGAGAAGAATCACAGAGACATCATTAAGTCCCATAAGTACCATGGAATCATAGTATCAAAAATGATACACAGAGAAGGCACAGAATCAGACAACTTAAAAATAGTTGTACCACAAACTGAAGCATATCAAGTGTCAACAGAATTACTCTTTATTTCTAAAAGCTTAAAAAATAACAATCAGATACTTTCTTCATGTATAAGACACATTAATGAGTATTCAACTTGCTATGTTTTATACTATGTTGACTATCAACTAATACACAAATTTTACCAAAAAAATACATAATCTATTCCATAGAGGAAAAAATGAGGATTTGAATTATTCTTTATCAAGGACTCTAACACAAATACTATACAGTAAGTTAAATAAACTTAAAGATACTTTGCATATTCAGAGGATCTGCTTTATTCTGCATGGGGGGGGGGTGACTTTGATTTTGTGAACTAAATAAAATAGACAAAGAGGACTTTGATTAATCCACTAACTACCTAAGTCAGGAATGGGCAAACGTACACAATTCAGCCTTCAGTCTATTTTTATAAGCCTATGAACTAAAATCATTTACATATTTTTAAGATATTGTATAAAAAGAAAACCCAAAAAGAATACACAATAGAAACCTATGTGACCTGCCTGAAATATTTACTGTCCTAGTCTCCCGTGTTTAAAAAAAATTAAAAATTGCCAAACCCTGAACTGTCATGGCAGCCCTAAGTAAGGTTAAAAATGACAATAATCTGTTTTCCATTATAACTAACAAATTTTTCTTTGCAGTCACCTGCTACTGAGAACTCTCCTAGTATCAAATATGTTTTACTAACTAAAACATGTCATTACCTACCTAAAATCCAAACTCTTATATATAGAGATGCTCATAAGATTTCTGAGATGCTAGGAAAAATTAACAGTTCAAAAATTATAGATATTATTAGTCTCCCCAGGCATAATTGGGTTGAAAATCAATTCAATGGACTTTTAAATTATTTCCCACCTACAGCTAAGTCCATAATTGAAAGAGCAGCTACTTGCTATCTCCTCTTTGCAGTGGTTAAAAAATGAATGTGCTTCTTAGGATTTCTAAACTTAAAAACACATCATAGAACTTTGTTTACTCTTCAGTAGTAACCCAGGTCCTAATTCAAATACCAAGTAAAATTTACTAAATTAAAAATAATGTTCTAACATTCACAACACTAATTTTATCATTTATATTTTGGGTTGGATTATATTCAGACAAAATTTGAAGTTTTTCTGGTACCTTATCCTTCAGACTGGACTGCACTTTCACTTTAAATCTCTATCTACTAATACCATTCCGGCAGGGGAGAGTGAGGAACTGCCCAACATGAGTGGAAGTCCAAGTTCTCCACTCTGCCTCCTTTGACATGTGGAGAGGGAGATACTCTTTGTCATGCTGGGTAAGAGGGTTATCTGCTCATATCACCTGCCTGTGAGAAGAAGGGGTCCCTCATTATTACTCCCAATAAGGACTCCACTAACACTGAGAGGGGGTTAACCTCATTGTCAATGATCAGTGGTGAAAGCCCTGACTCCATCAGGCTTCTTTTAACACAACCCCAGCAGACAGAGTACCAGGTGGATATGAAATCCAGCATTCCCATACTGCTTCCACTCAAAATGCAGGAGATTGGGGCCTTAATCCCTGCCTAACAGGAGTAAAATTCTAGCTTCCTTCTAGGGTTCCTCTACCACTACCTAATAGGGAGAGTCGGAGGTTGGGGTACCTCATTCTAACTGGTGAGAATGGAAATCTTGGGTCTCCACTTGACTTTCACTGGTTGGTAGTCACTTTTTTCTGTGTAATACTTGGCTAGAATAGAACATTTATTGTCAGCAAGTTTTCTGTCTTGCTAGTTTTGGCCTTTTCTTCTTGGTTGTTTGGAATTTTTTCCTGTGTTTATTGGTATTTCCAGATTGCTGGCTCTCCAGTACCCAGTAGAGGTATTGAAGCAAAAAGAAAACCCAGAATATTCAACACTGTGTCTTTCCTTGTGCCTCAAGGTTCCCAACGAGCCTGACATTTTTTCTCCATCTTCCTGAGTCATACTTTTCTTACATTATTAATATCCAGGTTTTCAGGTAAAGTCAGTGGGGAAAAAAAACAGGGGAAAGTGCTTAATATCTACTTTTGATGGCTCTGTCCCTTATGCTGCATTTTATATATTTCTCCCAAATTACAAGTTTCCTAAAAATGCCATTCTCATTTCAGCATCACTCTGCCCCCAAATTTCTCATAGCTCCAGATTTATAAGTCCAAACTTATTTGGCTGCCATGAGAGGAACTTCACAATATCGGCTTTCCACTGCTCCCCACCATGGTCATCATTCAGAATGCTGTTCTCTGAAACAGTATTAAACATCCCCAGTTCTATACCTTCTCAAATGTCCCTCTGCCTAGAAGTCCCTTCAACCTCCCTTTTGCCTATCTAAATCCCACCAACTTTTCAGGATCCTACCAAATCTACTAATGTTCATCTTTGCCCTCAAGCCCATAGTGATCTCTACCACCTATGAACTGCTATAATATTTATTCCCTGTATCACCCCTTCACTTTCTGCCTAATACTGGTATATACTTTCATGAATAAGCTATCTTTTCCATTATACTATAAATTCCTTAAAAAAAAACTACAGCTTATACCTCTTCATATCTTCTATACCACTTTATACAATGCCTGGCACACAGCAGATACCCAATAAATGTCTTTGATATACTTTATTTCTTGATTTGATACTAAGATAAGTTATAATGATGGAAATTCTATAAAAATATAGTTTAGAAAGTACTGAAACTGAAACCCAATTAGATAAGTAATTAACTTTCTCTTCCTCTAAATAAAGCATATTAATCATTGATTAACCAAGTGCCAAATACTGGAATATGCTGGTCAATTAGACAGACATAATCCCTGGCTTATGAAGCTTATAATTTAAAAATCACATTTTTTAAAAAACAATACTTAAATTAGATTATTAGATAATACTCTACCAATGATGCAATCAATGTAAGTATAAACTATCAATACAAATATGGGGGAAACATAACAATGAAAAGCTAAAGAAAATAAAACAACAGAAACTCTAAGGTCTTGGTGGGAAGGTTAAACACTGAACCAACAACCTATAAATATAAAAATTGTTGGTGTTGGACCAAGCAATAGAAACAAAAGGGTCCTAGTGGAGAACAATAAAAAATATTTCCTCAGGTATACAGTATTCTCCAAGTCAAAAGGAATAGATAATAGTAATTATCTCCAGGAAGGGGAACTGGGTGGTGGATGATAAGGGTAGGAAAGAGACTTACTGTTCATTGTATACCCTTTTGTATCTTTTGAATTTTGAACCATGTGCATATATTACCTATTCAAAAAATAAAAAAATTAAAACTGAAATGTCAATTATATATATATATATATTTTAAACTTTCTGCCAAAAAAAAAAAGCAGAGTCTAAAGTAATCTTTTTTTTTTTTTTAGTTGTTAATAGACCTTTATTTATTTGTATGTGGTGCTGAGAATCAAACCCATTACCTCACACATGCCAGGCAAGTGCGCTACCACTGAGCTCCAACCCCAGCCCTCTAAACTAACTTTTAAACAAAAGTCTTTAAGAGTCTTTCAAACCCTATCCTGGACACTGATTACATCACAGGCAAAACATTTCCATTTACTTCAGCTGGCTGGAAAGAAGCTGACCCTTTGTTGAATCTTCTGACACCTCTTGACTGAACCATCTGCCTCAGTAAGGGTCATCCTCATCTGCATCCCCTTATTCTTACTGTATAGCTAGAACCTAGATAACATCATCAATTCATTATAACGTGCACTCATAAGGGGAGAACTGTGTCTTCCGTATTCTTCCTTTATCTCCTACACCTAACACAGAGGAAGACTTAGTCCCAACAACTCTCTCCTCAATCTATATCTTGTTTAAAACAAATATCAAATTTTAATTGCACAGGTCTTCAAATAAATACAGGTTGAACAAACGAATAAAGTACTCATATTGCCTTAATTACCATTTGTACACACAAAATATAAATCTCTCCTTCAAAATTTACTATTCCAACCAAGGGCAGTGGCACAGGCCTATAATCCCACCTACTAGGGAAAGTGGGGCAAAGGGATCTCAACTTTGAGATCAGCCTGTTTAACTTAACAAGACCTTGCATCAAATAAAAAATAAAATAAAATAAAACAAAAAGGACAGGGAATGTAGCTCAGTAGTAAAATGCCCTGGGTTCAATTCCCAGAACCAGGGGGGGAAAAAAAACAATATACACCCACATATACAACTATTCCAATTCACTATCATATTCATTATTTTTCAGAATCCTTTCTCCTTATAATACTTGTCAAACAACTTTTTCTCGGGGGGTGGAGAGGGTACCAGGGATTGATTTCAGGGGCACTTGACCACTAAGCCACATCCCCAGCCCTATTTTGTATTTTATTTAGAAACAGGGTCTCACTGAGTTGCTTAGCACCTTGCTTTTGCTGAGGATGGCTTTAAACTCACAATCCTCCTGCCTCACAAGTAATGCTGCTAACCTGCTACTTCATGGTACAGTAAGTCCTCTGTACCCACATGTTCCACATCTATGAGTTCTACATCTACAGATTCAACCAGCTGCAGATCAAAAACATTTGAAAATAAAAATCTGAATCTGTACTGAACATATAAGGGTTTTGTTTTTTTTTTGCCATTATTCCCCAAACAATATAGTATAACAACTATTTACATAGCATTTACATTCTATTAGGTATTATAGGTAATTTAGAGATGATTTAAAGTATGTGGGAACATGCGCAAAAGTCACCTACAAACACCATGCCACTTTAGGTAATGGACTTGAGCATCCAGGAAGCTCAGCTGGGGTTGGGGTTGGGGCTGGGGTAAGTGGGCCATGGGTGGGGAGTCCTGGAATCAATCCCTTCTAGATGCAGAGAAACAACTTTATTTTACCAGATTAAAAATATATTCTCATTTGAGATATTATCTCTCAGTGCCCCTTCTACTGATCTCCTCTAAAGCACACAAAATTTAAACAGCTTTTTTTTTTTCCATTTTTAAACAGCTACAAGAATCTAAATTTCTTCACTGATCTTTCACAGATCGGGTCAAAAAAGAATAGTTCCTCTCTCTGGCTGAATGTTTCTTGGTTACTTTCTCAGTTGTCTACCCTTCTCCTCCAACTTACCTTTTGAAGTCAAATATAACATTTATTGCCTCATCACAAAATAACATTATTACTCTACAGCTACGTATTTTTATCTATATCCTACTTATCCTTCAGATGTCTTCTTAAGCACCACTTTTCAGGAAAACCTTCCTATTCTCCTACTTGTCAAGACTAGCTGCTACATTCTACCAGAATACCAAGTAAGTCTCTCCTGTAACATTTTACAACACCTTTCCATTCCCATCTATGTAGTCTGTAAGCCCCATGATAATACTATTTTATTCACGGCTGTATTCCAAGCACCTTGTATGGGACCTGACAAATAACAGAAATTTAATTACTTGACAAGTAATTGACTACTTAAAAACTTTCTTCAAATATAAACTTTCACAAAACATGCAACAGACTTATAGTTATCCCTGCAATCAATTAGATATTTGATTAATGTTTTCAATGAAAACACAAAGTATAATGAATTTAGGTCCATATTTAGAAAATGCCAAGATTTCAAATTATTGCTATTTACTTATTTAAATAAGAAAATTTTATTTTTTATTTTAAATAAATAAGTAAAATTTATTACTTATTTAAACCCAAAGAAGTACCATAAAAGTAATGTAAAAAATTTTACTGGAATTTATGGTTTATTAATCACAGATTTAGCTATAGTATAAAAAAACACCATTAGTCATTAAAATAACATATACATACATTACCTACCATAAGTGACATTGTGATTTAACTCAGCTCTTCGTAAGGATTCATCAAGAACATCATACATTAATTCACTTGTCCTGTTTAAAAGACATTTTATTTGCAGTAGAATTACAGTATTCTAAACCAATAAAACATAGTTTTTCAAACTTCTCTCTTTAAAACTGAGGATCTACAGAAGAGAAGTGAAAGAAATTCATTTTATGGTGAAGTTATACAAATTTCACTTCCAAAAGATTTCATTTGCTCTTTTCATGAGTAGAACTTCCACTTTATCAAAGTTGACTAATAAGTCAATGAAGAGATATATGTATAAGTCAATCAACTCTTTCCTCACCTATTCTATGTTGACAAACTAGGTTATTTGATCAAACACATTATCTTTTACATTTCCTTTGCAACAAAATATTTCCACCTGTTTTAAATTTCTATAGTAATACCTGACATATCCAGATAATTCTAGATAGTCTATTGTCTGTTTTTTAATCAGTTTGTCATTTTTAAAATATCCAAATACTAGTCTTTCCCTTAACAGCAATAAGGTTCTCTAGTGAGAAAATTTTTAACTTTCATTTATATTAAAAATAAAGAAATGTTTTTTGAAATTAACAGATTTGTACCACTCACATTTCTCTGTGATTATTGATTACAGTAACCATAACTGAGTTGAGACAGATTATTAAAAATAAATTAAAATGCAATGCCTATGAAATCCTAGCACTCTGACACCAAGTCTCCAGGAGAAAAGTTCTTGCCAAGAGACCAATGTGAAAACTATTGCCTCTGAGCTGGTATTTTTGTATGTTTTACAAATTAGAAAAACACTAATGGGGGCAAAAAACAGCAAGCACATGTTACATACAGTGGTCTTGCTGAGAAACCAAACTATAAAACAAAGAAATACCAAAGTAACCTAGGGCTATATATATTAGATATCATGAATATTTTACATTTTCCTTCAAAAATTTGTCTTCTCATCCCAAATACAGAGCTATAAAATTTAATTTTAAGTACATGTATTTTCATTCTGTCTTAACATATAAATATCCAATAATAAGAATCTAGAACCATATTCTAAAATCTCTCATTTTATTATACAAACGTTCCACAACAACAGGTATTACCAATCTTCATCCATGAAGAAAAGAAGATAATGACTTAAGGAATTAGTAAATAAATTCATTAAATGCCTCCTAACAATATATGATGGCATAAGTTTCTTTTACACCAATAAAATATAATGCTCTCAAAAAAACTAAAATGTAGCCAGGCGCCGTGGTGCATGCCTGTAATCCCAGTGGCTTGGGAGGCTGAGATAGGAGGATCACAAATTCAAAGACAGCTTCAGCAATGGCAAGGCGCCAAGCAACTCAGTGAGACCCTATTTGTAAATAAAACACAAAAGAGGGCTGGGGATATGGCTCCATGGTTCAGTGCCCTTGAGTTCAATCCCCAGTACCTTAAAAAAAAAAAAAAAAAAAATACTAAAATGTAATCAAACTGCCTTGAACAACTCAGAAAAAAATTTTAAAAATAAAAATAATATGTACTCAAAGAAAGAGAATAATAAAGCAAATATAAATAACTACTGATCTAAGAACAGGGTATAAGGGACCTCCTTGTACCCAGTACTATTCTTGAAACTTAGAAAGTTTGTAAATTTTAAAAGTATGGTAGCAGGGCATGGTGGGGCACACCTATATTCCCAGCAGCTCAGGAAGCTGAGGCAGGAGGGAGGATCAAAAGTTCAAAATCAGCCTCGTCACTTAGCCAGGCCCTAAGCAACTTAACCCTGTCTCAAAATTAAAATAAATAGGGCTGGGATATATAGTTCAGTTGGTATAGTGCTTGCCTCACATATACAAGGCCCTAGGTTCAATCCCCAGCACCACCAAAAAACAATTAATTAATTAATTAATTAATTAAAATAAATAAAAAGGGCTGGGGATGTGGCTCAGTGGTTAAGTGCCCCTGGGTTCAATCCCCAGTACCAAAAAAAAAAGTATGGCAAAATTTAAAGTTACTAAAAATACATATAGTTGGAAAGATAGCCATAAAAACTTTGACATGTCACTGGCTGAAAAAAATGATTCAAAATATGAATTTAAAAAGTGAGGCTCTCACATCCAACTAGAGCAAAAGTTGGCAAACTACAGCCCACAGGCCTCATCTGGCAAAACACCTGTTTTTTAATGGCTGTACACTAAGAATAGTTCTTACATTTTTTTAATGGTTGGGGAAAAAATCAGAAGGATAATATTTTATGATGTAAAGACTATATAAAATTTACGTTTTAAAATCCATATTTTCTTGGAACACAGTCATGCTCATTCATTTAGGTACTCTCCGTGGCTGCTTTCACACTGTTAACAGCAAAATGGAGTAGCTGCAACACATATGGCACACATAGTCTAAAATATTGCCTGGTCCTTTGCAAAGTTTTGCAACCTCTACTAGAAAAATTAAGAAAGCTTACAGGCTGAGTCTGTAGCTCAGTGGTAGAGTGCTTGCCTTGCATGCATGAGGCACTAGGTTCGATCCTTAGCACCACATAAAAATAAATAAGTAAAATAAAGATATTGTGTCTATCTACAACTAAACATATATATATATAAAGAGGTTGGGAATGTGGCTCAAGTGGTAGCGCGCTCACCTGGCATGTGTGAGGCTCTGGGTTCTATCCTCAGCACCACATAAAAATAAAATAAAGATATTGTGTCCACCTAAAAAAACTAAACAGTAAATATTTTAAAAAATAAAAATAAAAAAAGAAAGAAAGCTTTGCATGGAAGCCTACACCCAGTT
Organism: Marmota monax; assembly: GCF_021218885.2. Classification (NCBI taxonomy): domain Eukaryota; kingdom Metazoa; phylum Chordata; class Mammalia; order Rodentia; family Sciuridae; genus Marmota; species Marmota monax. The sequence continues at coordinate 52,016,669 of NW_026693777.1, read as the reverse complement.
ACCTTTCACAATAGGGAGTATTTGGATAAGCTGAGTACCAGGACTACATCAGCAACTTGAAAGAATTTATTTACTTCTTTCACTGGTTTATTAACTATTAGAAATCAAAGCAAAAAGTATCAGAATCTGATTTATCATGAAGCCTCTACATGACTAAAAAGCCTAAGATTATCATATGGTATAAGATCATTAAATAACTTACTTAGAAGTTTACCTTTGATCGTCTTTTCCTAGAAGTCCCAGTATTCTCAAGAGCTGAATTTGTAACCATGGTGCTGGTACACTGTGGTAATTGAAATCTACTGGGAGCTTTCCTCCAACTACTTGCTTTAAAATAGTTACAAAACTCCCAGTCAAGTCTTTATATCCAGATGAATTCTCCTATACCCCAAAAAAGCAACTTTCTGTTAATAATAAAGTCTCATCAAATATAAAACAGACCTAGCTGAAATGCCATCTGGAACCTAACTTAAACATGCACACTTAGAAGCTTATGTTCACACTTAATGAAAGAGTGCATATATAATTTCTTCCACAGTGAAATTCCTCTGGCTACCTGATTCAAAGTTAAATCATCCCCAGAAAAGCTCCACACTCTCTAATTTTTCCTACACATAGTTTAATCACATTTCAAAGTTCTTAAAATTATGTCTTTCAATAGAATCCTCTTATTAGCCAATACTAGCAATAAAAAAGTAAAAAAAAAAAAAAAAGGCATACTGAAAAGGGGCAGTAATACCATCATTTTGTATGAAAAATAAGGCCTATCTGCAAGCTTTCAGCTCTGTACAAAAGACTTCACTCTCATAGAAGAGCAAAGCCAAGACTATTTAAATGTTCAAAGCCCCCAATAGCAGTGAGCTGTCAATCAAAAATTTAATTAGCCACATAGTAATAAACATACTTCTATTTCTGAATGAGAGTGCCTTGATTATCTGACTAATCTCTTGGACTGGTCAAATTAAATAAACACTATTTAAAATGAACATTAGATTCTTCATTGTAATTTTTATTAGATATCAAGGACAAATTTTGGAAGGGAAATACAGCTCTTTCAAATTTTAGTTAGAAGGAAAAGAAGATTTAATATCAAATATGTCTAGTACCAAGCATCTATTTACACCATAGTATTTTGGAATATAATGCATAAAAGACAAGCTTTGGTTCCATAATTTTGAGTGAATTCAACAGCATATTTCATTTTGTTGTTGTAGGTGCTTGTGAAATCTCTCACAAAGATATGTGATTTTGAACACAAAACATTTCAGGCAATACAATGAGAAAGAATTAGTATAAACCCATCATCATCATTTACAAAAATTTCTTACCATACCATTCAACCCTCTTTTCTCATCTGATGACACAGTCAACACTGTAGTCTATACCTGACACAACCCACACTGGCTTCCTCATTTCTAAAAACTGTTATATAGCCCTTGAGGCTATATAAAAAAGAACCACTGCTTGAAAAACCATAAATCTGGAAATTCAAATCACTTTCCATAGCTATCATTTTTCCATATTTCTTCAGGAAAATGAAAAAATTGTAGGCATTTTAAAAAGTCCAATTCTATAATGTGCCTACAACTCATGTTACCAACAACTTGTAAAACTCACTATTAAAAAGTCAATAATAGCCTAAAATGTTAATCAAGCATTTTGCTGAAACATCTGACTCCTCTTTTAATTATACAATTACATTTTTCTCAGTACTTACTGAAATTTCCAACTTACCTTAATCATCCTAAGGTATATGTGCAAAGAAGCAGCCATGACCCCAACATCTCTGTCACAAAGTGCCTTCCGAAACTTAATGTGGATATGTTGTACTTGATTAGGAGCAATGAGATAGAATTTGTATAATGCCAGAACAGCTTTTCTTCGTATAATCTCCCTATGGATAAAAAAATAAAATCTAAACAAGATAATCTGAATCATCAGGCTCTTAGTTGAAAATATTATGTGCCAGATGATTTCAAAATGTCAGTCATTACCTTAATCTAAAAAAAAATACAGAATGATACATTTATTATTAATGTCCTTATTCTAATATGACAAACTGTAAAAAGTAATTATCTCTAGGAGTTAAGACCTGAAAAGACTTTAACTGTCCACGTTAAAAAAGTTTCTAGTTATGGAACTTTTTAATAAGATGCATGTATTACTTTTGAAATCAGTTAAAATAAGAAAAATTTCTAAGTTCCCTGATTTCATTTTTAAAACCCTTATCTTTAGAAATTGAGAAAACAGCCAATGTTAAGTTTAAATCAGTAATAGGTAATTTCAGTCAGTAATATTAAAATCTCTTCATTAATATTAAATTTTTTTTTTTAAATCATGGGCAAGCCTACCCCAAATACTCTGGAGACCAAATTCAGGGCATCATGCATACTAGGCAAGCACTTTATCACCAAGTTACATCCCCAAAGCCCCTCTTTTCTTTCAATTTTTGTTATTTCAGACAGGTCTCCCTACATTGCTCATAGTCCTCCTGCCTTAGCCAAGTAGCTATAACTGGGATTATAGATGGACACTACCACACTCAGCTCTTTATCTTATATTCTTGACATAGTTTCCAATGAAATATATTACTTGTTATTCTCATGTCTATTTCTACATATCTCATTTTTGTAGACTACACTAGCAGTGATCACAGTAACAGCAAACATGTCAAAAATGAAGAACTTAAATTTCAAGTGTTCCTTAACATATATTTATATTACCTAAAATCATAGAGATTATTCAATGCAATCCCTGATGTTCCACTGAAGAATGTCTTCTTTTTTTTTGGTACTGGGGATGGAACCCAGGGACACACAACCACTGAGCCACATCCCCAGCCCTTTTTTATATTTTATTTAGAGACAGGGTCTCGCTGAGTTGCTTAGGGCATCATTAAATTGCTGAAGCTGGCTATGAACTCACGATCCTCCTGCCTCAGCCTCCTAAACTGCTGGGATTACAGGCATGCAAGATTCCTAACAAGTGGTCATCCAGCATCTGCTACATTCTACTTAATAAACAACTCATTATCTACCTAAGTAAACTATGTCACATAAATTCTTCTCACATTAAAAAGAAAAAAAGCAGATTAGCAACATATTTGCCATTAGTTTAATACTTTGGTAACTGCAAGCTATATACAAATATATTGCCAATCGATATTATCCAATATTAATTCTGGCAGAGATTAGGTAAACAAGGTGAGGGAAAAGAATTATAAATTCTGAAAAGGCTCAAGAATCCCTAAGGCTGGCCCTAAGTGGTAGTACTAACACAAGACATCAAGAAACTTGGATCTGGGATTGGTATATTGAAATACAGAAGGGATTTAAAAGTTGAGCCCAAGCCTGTCTCACACCTCTGTGACATCTACTGGCTTACCCATAGTTCTATTCCATATTCTTTAACTCTTCACTCCTTAGCACAGAGTTAGGTATAGCCATAAACTGCAGAAATAGAGTTTTAAAAAGTCTAAACTTTAGCCAGGATGTGAAATTAAACTAGATGGGAAGCAATAAGGAAAATATTGACAAGTGGCCTTTTAATTCATAGAATGATTTCCAAAAAAATGGTCAATAAGTATGGTCACCACAAAAGAGTGGTGGCGAAAAGAAAAAAATTACACAAATAACAGCTGCTACAATCAAATCAACCTATATTTTACTTCCAACAACCAAATGCCCATAATCACCCTTTTTCTTCCTAAACAAACTTAATATATAAAACATAATTAAAAAGTCTGAAAACCTTCTGATGTTATTCTATAGTTATTAGTGAATAGTATCATTTTAGCTGGAAGATTAATAATCCAAGATTTCCTAAATAATATAAAATACAAGACATTTTTACTATCTTAGAACATTAAAAACATTGACTTAAAGCATAGGAAATAAACGTTGTATGAGTAACAAAAAATCTTCATCAAGAATATAATCATGTACAACCAGAAAAATGAAAAGCTGTGCTCCATTTGTGTAAAAAAAGTAATTAAATTTTTATAAAAATACTAAAAAAAAAGAATGTATGTGTATCACCGGGCAAGGTAGTGCGTGCCTATAATTCTAGCAACTTGGGAGACTGAACCAGGAGGATAACAAGTTCAAAAGCCAGCCTTAGCAACTAAGCAAGGCCCTAAGCAACTTAGCTAGAAGACCCTGTCTCAAAAATAAATAAATAAATAAAAAGGGCTGGAGATGTGGTTCAATGGTTAAGTGTCCCTGGGTTCAATTCCCAGTATCAAAAGAAAAGTGTATGTGTATACAGCTGGAGATTATCTCAGCAGCAGACAACTTGCCTAACATGCACTGGATACAATCCCTAGTATTACAAAAAAAAAAAAAAGAGAGAGAGAGAGAGAGAGAGTGGAAATCAAATACTGTAATCACAAAGAAAGAAGGAAAATGACTGCAAACTTTTCTCTAATTTTATTTTTATTTTATTTTTTTAGTAGCACTGGGAAATGAACCCAAGGGCACTTTAACACTGAGCTATACTCCCAGACTTTTTTCATTTTGAGACAGGGTTTCATTAAGTTGCCAAGGGGCCTTGCAATGCTAAAGCTGGCCTCAAACTTGGAATGCTCCTGTTTCAGCCTCCCAAGTCTCTAGGATTATAGGCAAGGGTCACAGCACCCAGCCCTTTTTACTTACTTTAAAGATTTTGAAGTTAAGGAGCTTAGTCAAAACAAACTGTAAGTGTGGTGAAAAAGTGATTTAAAAAATGAGTTAAGTGTGGTGAAAAAGTGATTTAAAAAATGAGTTAAGTGTGGTGAAAAAGTGAGTAGAAACTGAAGGAATCTTGGACTGGGGCTGTGACTTAGTGATAAAGTACTTGCCCAGCAAGTATGGGGCACTGAGTTCAATTCTCAGCACCGTATATAGATCCATATACAACTAAAAATATATATATAATTTTTTTTTAAAAAATAGAGTGAAGGAATCTTATAAAAGCAGATTACCAAAATACTACAAGTAATGTTTATTTGGATATATCCTGCTGTAAATCAGAATTTGAACATTGTGATTTTGATATAAAAAGCATCTTTCCAATACACTAAAGTTTTAAATAAGGGAAAAAATACACTGAAGCTTTGTATTCATAGCACTGGAACTATTTTCAAATGTTTTCTATTATTTCACTCTATATTCAAAACAACTACATGAGAACTAAGGAACTTTGCCAACTCCATGTAGCCAAGGGAAAAATAAGACAACGTAGAATTGGGAAAAAAGCAAAGGACTCCTGATACCAAGGCTTACTGTCTCTCAATTTAACTTCAGAAAGCTACAGAACATTCTTCTAAACACACATAAAAACAATGATAATTCTATTGGAGACTTCTGTGTTACACCTGCCAAAGAATATTCTCTATTCTACTAGCACTCTGTTTACGTTATAACAACATTTTTAGAGTATAAAATATAAGCTAAAAGGTGTAGACGTCTATGCCCAAAGAATTTACTTACTTGGAATGCTGAAGTTTATCTTCTATTAATGGAAGAACAGCTGGAATCATTTCTCGAGGGAAAATCTGGCTGACGATAGTAAGTGCCATACATATTTCTACCAGGTTAGTGCTCTGTAAGTCCTAGCATAATTATTAAGCAAAGAAAATATTCAATATAAATTCTGAAACTAGGGATGCTAACTCAACACTGAAATGGTCCTATATACTTAGTAATTTTCTCCTGATTTATAATTAATTTGTACATTCAGACTTATGTAATTTTATAGGCATAACCCTATTTATTTCTTATGCCTTTATTGTCAGTAGATAAAGACAGCAAAAAAGCAGCTGATACAAAAGGAAACTATTTCTGTTCTGATACTGGTCAAACTAGTCACCTTTATTATAGATTGAAAACTTTTCCAAACCAGTAACAGAACATTTTATGATTTTTTCTCATTTAATAATTAGTACAAAGTTAAAAGGAAATAATTCTATGCAATTACTACAATTGCAAAATTCTAAAATTTATACAATAAAATAAATATGTTCCTCTATATTTACTTATGCACAAGGTATATAAATCATTCTAACAGAATTTCAAACTATATTTTTTAAAGAAAAAATTTAAGCTACTCCAACTTTAGTATATGACTTAAAATTCAGAAAATTCCTCACATAAACACACTCTCACATATCAAAATGGACACAAAAGGAAAAAGCTCAACAATTCAATTATATTTCATTATTAATTTTAATTAGAAGCTTAGAACAAAATTTTGTGAGGGTAGATTAAACTGTGTTTTTATCTGTACAATTCAGTTACCCAATATATTCTACTGCCATTTAAAATGACTTTTTGGATTTTAAAGACAGTTATATCTATATCCTATAAAGACACTTGTATCTATATCCCTTTAGATTGAACCTAAAGAGAAAAAATAGTAGCATGGAAAGTGCTTCTGTCTAAGAGTCTAGCAATCTGGATTATAATTCCAAAAGTGCATTTCAAAATGAAATAATAATACAAACAACAAAAGCAGATGCAACAGCAGCAGCTAGTACTTCAGTGTTTCCCTTAATCCTTACAACATTATAAGTTCTATTATTTATCCCCACTTTACAAATGCAGAAACTAATCTAAATTATCTTTCTAAGCCCTCCTATTTTCCAAAATTATTTAACTCAATATAATTGAGGAGAAACATCAGGTGCCAGCAGGAATAACTGAACACTTCATATTAACCAATATACAATACGGTACCTTTACTACTGTATTCACAAGGAGAAGCAACAGTTCATGGTTTTCATGTAGAAATAAAGAAACAGCCAAATAACCTACATAAAAATTAAAAGGAAAGGTCTAATTACTACCTATAAAAAAAATTTTTTTCCCAAGAAAATTTTCCCCAAGAAATTAAACAAAACAATACTAAATTCCAAGTTTTAGTCAAATAATCAGTTAGAGGTAAACATAAAAACAAACTGAAAATATGAGGTTAAAACACTTCAGTAACAAAGATTTCAGGTATTCTTCATCCTGAAGTTTTTCAAAATACATATTTCACCAGGCATGTGACACATGCCTATAATCCCAGCAGCTCAGGATGCTGAGGCAGGAGGATGGCAAGTACAAAGCCAGCCTCAGCAACTTACCTATTAACTTAGCAAGACCTCTCAAAATTAAAAATAAATAAATAAATAAATAGAGATGGGGATATGGTTCAATGGTAAATTGCCCCTAGGTTCAATCCCTGGTACCAAAAAAAAAAAAAAAAAAAAATTACATATTTCACAGATGAGTGCCAACTTAAAGCATTTAAATAACATTAAAATATGCCTTCTATGTCTCTTATGAAATTTCTATACTATCAATCAAAACATTATCTTATAGCCACATATATAATTATTAAAAAACAAATAATTATTGCAATTATTAGTGAGTTACTGGTTATTTGCATTACTGAATAAGCCACCTAATATCAGCCCACATAATGTAAATCATATATTCAGTCACACACACAATACCTTATTAAAAACACACTGTTGAATGAATAATAACTGCAAAGGAAAGAAACACTGTCTACCACATTAGATGTATTCATTGGCTGAAATAAGCATTTCTATTTTAATATTATTAAAACATTAAAAAGTATATTTTAGGATTGAGGAAATACATTAATAGCATAACAAATGTCGTATACCCGGAATCCACATAATTCATGCCATTTTCTGTGTCACCTTTCATGTTGACAATAACATTATTAGACAGTTAACTCTGGGTCAAGTACTTTAAAAAAAAACCTTATTTAATTATTGAATCAACACTATAAAGGGTAGGTATTATTCTTATGCCAATATAACAATGAGACCAAAAAGAGGTAATTTCCTAAGGCCTACAGCTATTATATGGTGTAGACATGATTCAAACCCAAAAAGTCAGAGTCAAACAATGTGTACTGCCTCTCTATGTGTTACCATTGTTTTTTATTCAACTCTTTCAAACATGTCATTAGAGAATCTAATATTATTCCATCATTACCTAGGATCAATATTGTCTCTGTTGTGCAACAGGAGAAACTGTTCTCACAGCCAAGAAGCAGCATCATGACTGATAGTAACATCTTCACTGACAGAGAAGCAGAGTTATTTCTCTCACAATCATAAGAGAGAAAGACAAAAAAAAACAAAACTGTACCAGATTAGTACTGACTTAATAGATACTAAAACAGATTAGGAAAACCCCAGAGAGCACTTAAAACAGAAATTAATTCTTATGAGATGCTGAGAACTCACTTGTTCACAAGTCACCCATATGAAGGCCCAAAACTCCAAAGATCATCTCAAGAAAACCTTGATTCTATCCATTACAAAGAATATCCTAACTTTTTAAACAATCAAAGAACAGGGGTATACCTCAGTGGTAGAGCGCTTGCTTTCCACGTGTGAGGCACTGGGTTCGATCCTCAGCACCACATAAAAATAAATAAATTAATATTTTGTGCCATCTACAACTAAAAAAAAAAAAAAAAAATTTAATTAAAAAAAAACAGGGGAAAATACTATGTATCTCATAAAATGAAAAAAATTTTAAAGCAAACAATAATAGCTATGATTATGAAGTAAATTTGATATGACTAAGATTGAGTTATAAAATAATAATATTAATATAAGACTTTGACTCAGAAATTTAGGTTCACATTCTGGCTCCACCATTTTGTTCTATGACCTTGAACAAATGACTTGACCTTTCCAAGCCTTATGTTTCTCATTTAAAATGAAGATAAATACTATCTCAAAAGATAAGGCACTTAATAGATGTCTGACTTAATAGATACTAAAATTTATTTATTCAACACTATTCACTTGAATCACAGGAAGGCATTCTCCACCAGAGAAAACACCAAAGCTGGCCTTAGAAATCCCAGGATGATGAGGTAAAGCAGCATACACCTGTAATCCCCAGGGACTCAGGAGGCTAAGACAGGAGGATGAACAAACAGCTCAAGGCCAGCCTGGGCAACTTAGTGAGACCCTGTCTCAAAATATAACTTAAAAATTGAATCAGTTCAATCCCAGGAGAATAGATGAGGCAACAGTACTAGAGTGAAGATTTACAGAAGGTTTAAATCCTATCTTTAAAAAAAAATATTTTCATTCAATAGTATACACTAAGAGTATCTGATGCCTATGGATATATGCTCTCTCATTGGCAAGAAAATATTTTCCTAAAGATCATGAATCTCAGCAAAAATGACTCTGAGATCTCATTTAAGATAAGCTTTCATAATTACGAAATAATACATGTATAATATTATCTACTGCAACATCATTTATAAGTAAAAGTCAAAAACAATCCATGTGTCCAAGAGGGACCAAATTGAAAAAAATATGGAATGTCCACCCAATGAAAATTATGCAACTATATAAAAGTATGACAACATCAAAATAAAGTATAAATGCATCAATTAAAAAAACATTTAAACAGATGATAAACCATCAAAATTTTTAAAAACTATAGTACAGAATAACCCATATAATATGCTCTTTTGTATGAGAGACAGTGTATGTAACATGCTGCCTTTTGTAACAGTTGAGTGTCTGGTTTTTTTTGTTTTTGTTTTTTTTTTTCTAAAAGAAACAATGGAGGGGCTGGGATTGTGGCTCAGTGGTAGAGCGCTCTCCTAGCATGGGCGGGACCCGGGTTCAATCCTCAGCACCACATAAAAATAAACGCATTGTGTTGTGTGCATTTACACCTAAAAAATAAATATTAAAAAAAAAGAAACAATAGAAAGATTAATCAGATATTAATGAAAATAGTGGCGAGGATGCGGGGGAAAAAGGTACACTCATACACTGCTGGTGGGACTGCAAGTTGGTGCAGCCAATTTGGAAAGCAGTATGGAGATTCCTTGAAAAGCTGGGAATGGAACCACCATTTGACTCAGCTATTCCTCTTCTCGGACAATATCCAAAGGACCTAAAAACAGCATACTACAGGGACACAGCCACATCAATGTTTATAGCACTGATTCACAATAGCTAAACTGTGGAGCCAACCTAGACGTCCTTCAGTGGATGAACGGATAAAAAAAAAAAAAAAATGTGGCATTTATACACAATGGAATATTACTCAGCAATAAAAAAAGAATAAGATCATGGCATTTTCAGGGAAATGGATGGCATTAGAGAAGATAACGCTAAGTGAAGTTAGTCAATCCCCAAAAAACAAATGCCGAATGTCTTCTCTGATATAAGGGGGGGTGACTCAAAATGGGGTTGGGAGGGAGGGCAAGGGAGGAAGATTACCTCTAGATAGGGAATATGGGTGGGAGGGAAAAGAAAGGAGAAGGGGAATAGCATGGATGGTGGAAGGAGACCCTCATCATTATACAAAATACACGTATGAAGATGTGAATTTGGTGTCAACATACCTTATATACAATCAGAGATATGATAAATTCTGGTATAAAGGTGTATTAAGAATTGTAATGCAAAAATAAGAAGAAGAAGAAGAAGAAGACAGCTCATGTATAATGGCATAATTTGGAGTGAACATACTTTATATACAGAGCTAACGAAAAATGGTGTTGTGAATGTATAATTATGATTGTAATGCATTCCACTATTGTCATGTATGTAAGAAATAAAAAATAGTAAAATAAAAAAAGAAAAATGAAATTATGCCATTTATATAGGAAAATGGGTGGAACCAGAAACCATCACATTAAGCAAAATAAATCAAATTTAGAAGGTCAAGGGTCATATGTTTTCTCTCCCATGCAGAAGCTAGAGAGGGAAAAGGAAAATAAAAGTGGGTGCATATTTCATGAAAACCAAAGGAAGAAATCAGTAGAGGAAAGAGACCAAGGGTTGGAAGTAGGGAGAAAGGGGGAAGCACTGGGGATGGATATTGGCCAAATTACATTGTTATATTGAATATGTAACAACAAATTCCATTATTATGTACAACTATAATTCACTAATAAAAATGTGGGGAAAAAAAGAAGAAAATAGTCACCTTTGAGAGTACGGTACAAACTGGGTAGTGGGGCTAGAGATGAAAGTGAGTATTATTTGATTATACACTTTTAAAAAGTCTTAATTATGCAATGCTGTATAATGCTCTATATAGTTTAAGAACAGACATGAAAGTAGAGGAAGAGAATAGAGAGGGAGGAAGAAGGGGAATAAAAGGGAAAGTATTAGGGCATGAAATCAACCAAACTGTGCTACGTGCATGCATTAACATAGAAAGTGAATCCCATGTTTATGTACAATTATAATTCACCAATTTAAAATAAATGAACAGAAAAAAAATTAGAGGCTAGGGGTACAGCTCAGTGATAGAGAATGCACAAGACCCAGCAACAAAAAAGAAAAAATTTTAAATAAAATTTGAAAATGAAATCTAAAAAGTAGAATGTAGCAATAGCTGCACAAAATAATTATACCAACTATCTAACATTTATTGATTATTTTCAAAATTTCCTGCCTGTGCTAATATGGAAGTCAGACAAATAACAAAGAAGAGCAAGTATAAAGCCCATCTTCATGCCAAAGGAAGCCAAAGGAAATTGGCAGGACCAAATCTAATTCTAACTAAACTCTAGCCATGCAATATTTAAACAGGTTCTAAGTGATTTCGTTACAGAATGCTCATATGAAATCTAATAAGCACATTCTCCTCTAAGTCTCAGAAACCAAGGAAATTGAGGTTTTCATAATTGTTCTTATGCCTGACTACATGAGTACAATGTGTGGCATCCCTTCATGAAGGCAATTATGACATGATAATGTAACTACTAATTTCTATGTTTGTCTCTATCCTCCACTCTACCACTGCAAGGGATTCTCAAAATGGAAAAAAATACATATGTCTGACTGCAGCACCTAACATACAATGGATACCTATCATATCTATTCTATGAATACTGAATAAATTTTATAAGTAGACAACCTCTAAGAAGACTTTCTACTCATAACATCTTTGCCACTCAAGCCAAAAGTTCACAATTAAGGTTTTATTTCTTTGGATCTGTTTTCCAGAGTCCTTAACAAAAAAATAGCTACCTCTAAGAAGGATATCATATTTTTTTTAAAGTGCTGTGAAATAACATGCAAAGGGAATAAAGGAGAATTAAAACTTGAAGAGTTTAAAAAAAAAATTATGAGGGCAGAGAAGCAAAAAAGAAAATCAGAAGAAGAGGAGGCAAAGAAATACCAGACTTCTGCCTGTAATCTCCATCACTGTCTCTTCTTATAGCTAAATTTTGGACATTTCCAAATGTATTCACATCTAACATGGTTCTCCTTAAAATGAAAAAAAAATGAAGTTGGTTTTCATTTTCCCCAAATGCTCAACAATTGTTGAAAGTTCCTTTTTTATCTTTTCCTTCTTAGGGAAAAAAATAAAAACAAAAAAACAAAAAAAACACTCCAAATACAAGAGTGACATCACTTAAAAAGACTTGAGACATATAAAACTCTTATTGAGGTGAATTTTCAAAGTGTAGGGTGATCCTGAATGTGACAAGAAGGGTTCTGCAAGTCTATGTGAAATAAAACACTAGTAGAATAAAATTCCACTTTCATGTTTAAAAAAATCAAAATTTTAAGAAAAGTAAATTACTAATAAAGACTACTTTAATAACAAACAAAGTCCTGCCTTTAGAAAGCTTCTAATTAGTTCAGAAGCTAAGACATTCATATATGAAAAGACAACACCATAAGGTAACAGACTATAGGAGCCACCTGGGTGATCTTAGAACTGTTAAAACTTGATTTGGAATATGAAAAGGGAGAAACAGGATGTCAGAGGACATTCTAGGTGAAGAAAAGAACACAACAAATCTATAGATAAAAAAGTATTGGGAGTGAAATGGGGTTCAACAAATGGAACATTTTGTGCATACAATCTCAGAATCTGTAAACCCAGACATCTATCACTCCCTCACCATCATCCGATAGCACAGGTGAATATAACTTATGAAGAAGGCATGGGCACAGTGGTGCATGCCTATAATCCCAGGGACTCAGGAGGCTGAAGAAGGAGGATCCCAAGTTCAAGGCCAGTCTCAGTAACTTAGTGAGACCCTGTCTCAAAAATAAAAAGGGCTCCGAAGTCCAAACAACGCATCCCTATGCTAACATGTCCCTTCATCCATAATCTTACTTGGCATCTAAAATGCAGCATGTCAATTTTAATATACTTTGTTAAAACATTCAAAAATTACAAATTGTTAATAATTTCTAATGAAAACATTTTTCATATTTAAAAATCAAATTACAGGGCTGAGTTTGTAGCTCAGCTGATATAAAATTGAGCCTTTATGAAATGGAAGACTGAAGTCATTGAGAGAATTTTTCCTAAAAGCCCTACAGGATGACAACAGGGACAAAACTTTTTAAAAGATACCTCTAATCCTCATAGCTAACATTAGTGAAAGTGAGACCAGGATATTTAAAATTATTCTAGTCAATTTAAGTTTTTAATTTTATAAAGAAACGTTTCTAACCATTAAACTGATAAGATTAGACAAAGTTCTTCAAATAAGCTTTTTTAAGGTATAATTTACCTTAAAAAAATCCGCCCATTTAAGAAAATTCACCGATTTTAAGTTATAGCTCAATGAGATTTGACAAATATATATAGTTAGTTATCTAATCACCAAAATGCTGTAACTATTCAAAATTCTATGAATTAGGAAAACCAATTTTCATTTATAGGCTTTGAATTTCTGAAATATTATCTTTTCAGGCTTTGGAAATTATAATGCAATATTCTAAAAACATATTACATACCTGCCATCATTCATTTTATATAGTAGATGAAACTTTAAGGACATCATTAAAGTAGGAAAGTCTTAAACGCATACATACCTACTCTTTTTTCTAAGAGGTTTCCTTGTTGAGCCAACTTGATTGCATGTATATAGCCAAAAGAAGCATCATATCCAAGCATTTCACAATATATAAGTCTCACCATACATTCCTTCATCATTTTCTGAAATGCAAAATATCCAGTCACTATATAACCAAATAGAATGTTCTAAGTTTGTGTGTGTGTGTTTTCTACTCATTTAAAAGGAAAATCCTTCTATTCTGGCACTGAAAACATAATTATATATCAAAAATTGATCACCTAATATCAAATTTGAACCCCATCTTAATTACCAATAGTATCAATTTTAGCAAAATCATTTCAAATATTTTGTTGGTAGTAATTCTACAAAATAAGCCAACTATCACTATTTCTATGTGCTAATAGTGTAAACTTTAGTTATAATGTGATACATGTGGTCCCTCGATAAAATTTCATCTATAATCTTACTTGGCATCTAAAATGCAGCATATCAATTTTAATATACTTTGTTAAAACATTCAAAAATTACAAATTGTTAATAATTTCTAATGAAAACATTTTTCATATTTAAAAATCAAATTGCAGGGCTGGGTTTGCAGCTCAGTGGTAGAGCACTTGTCTTGCGTGCCTGAGGCACTGGGTTCAATCCTCAACTCCACATAAAAATAAATAAATAAAATAAAGATATTAAAAAAAAAATCAAATTGCACCCCAACATTTTTCAGAATTATTATGCTACAAATAATTTATAATAGTCTACTTTATAGGTATTTTTAAATATACAATTATTATGAACTGAGAAGCATTTAATACTCATTCCAATATTTAATTTTTAACGGGGTCTTTCAATTATTTACAATATAAAGAAAATTTTTAAGAGATTTACACATTTGTTTTATTAGTATGACAATATTTACTTTCTAGTATTTACAGCAAATGATTAGAGCTAATAAAAACAAAATAAAATAAATATATATAGCAAAAATTAATCAGAAATAAAATACAAAATGTTTCCATTTGTTTTAATGTCTAAAAATTAATAGAGTTAGCATATTATAGGATTACTAAGTTACAAAATGCTTAGGAAACAGTAAAATATTTTAAAGCAAGGATGGTAATGTTTAATATTCCATATGTAGGTTGCACTTGTATATAAAGAGCTCAATGAGAAACCATAAAAAAATCTTAGGGAAATGAGATTTAATATAGGTCACTTGTACTTAAAGCAGAAAAAGATAATTAACATATTAATTAAGACTACTAAATACTAAGAGAAACTTAAATGATACTAGAAGTCCTTCTTCAAAGACTTCTATATCAATTAGGAATGAAAGCATTAACATAAGCCATTAAATTTTAACTCTGAATTTGTAACATTACCTCAGTTTGTTTGTTTGTTAGTTACTGGAGACTGAACCCAGAGGATCTTTATCACTGAGCTACATCCCCATCCCCAGTCCTTTTATTTATATTTTTTTATTTTGAGAAGTCCTCAAACTTGCAATTCTCCTGCCTCAGCTTCCAGAGTCTCTGGGATTATAGGTAAGCTTTACCACAAATGGTTTACCTCAGTCTTCCTAAAGTCACAATGATCTTTATTTAAGCAAAATTACTGCCTACATTACTATTTTCTTGTATTTAGAGAAGAAAGTACATTTGCCAATGCAGGAATTCTCTTTACAATTTCTCTAACAGTCATCCTACCTCTACATGATCACCTTAGAAACAGACTACTCTGAGATATGCCCAGAGCAGGATGGCCATCATTATACTATCATCCTTCCAAATTCTGACTCCTGAACTTCTACCTATTAATCTTAAGTTCTACCCAACACTAGGTTTATATCTTTTAGCAACAAAAACTGTATACAGTAATACCAATTATAGAAAATGAAAATCTAATGTGTTCATGCAAAATGATTATCTTGATATTTTTATTGAGGGGAGAGAAAACATCCATCCCCACAGTGACTTAAACATAAAAGGCACTCATTAAATATTTGCTGAATAAATGTTGTTTGGGAAAAAAAATCTCATTAAAAAGAAACAAGGGCTGGCTGGATATTCAGCTCAGTGGCAAAGCACTTATCTAGCATTTGAGAGGCACCACAAAAATAAATAAATTTTTTAAAACCTGGCATTACACATAACATACAAACACTGAATTATCATACCATATCCCATAAAGTTATAAAATCATTATATGTCAATTAAAAATAGTAATAATAATGATAACAACAAAAGCCTATATTTTAATCTAACTATGTGGAAATAGCCTCACAATGGCCTTCATATTCAGAAGCCCCCAATACAGTTGCTAAAGGAATGCTGTTTGAAAAATCAAATTATATAGAACCAAGTTTAAAAACAACTAGAAGTTGATCTAACTAATATGCCATATACTAGGTTTCATAGCAAGAAAACAATTATTCTACTTGGTCAGCCAACCTATACTCCAAAAGGTATAGTATCAAAATTAAAGATCTACAATGTAAGAGCAGAAGATACAGCTCAATGTAGAGCATGAGCTTCAGCATGAATGAAGCCCTGGGTTCAAATTCCCAGTACCACCAAAAAAAAAAAAAAAACAAGAAAGATTTGTAATATATCAATTTAGGTCCAAAGATATTGTTAAATGATAATATCTTAGCCTTTTCCAAGTATACAATATGATAAGTACTGGAGTCCTATGAAGATTGTTGTACTTTCGCAATTACCATTACATTTGTCCCGACAGGCAAGCCTTCTTCCAATGCAGCCAGTCAATGAAAAACCTGTTAGTCTGACTTGCTACGATATATAACTGATTTTGATATAATTAAATTAAATTTTAGAAATATCAGTCAGATATCAAGATTGAATCCATCCATAGTGGATCAGATTTCAAATTCAAATGTTTGACACTGACTATAAAAACTTACGAGTGTGGTAGTAGGAGCAGAAACAGTTGCTTTCAGACTATTCAGTTCCTGCTGGATTAATTTCTCTTCTTCCTAAAACAGTGAAAATAATTAAATGCTTAAATAACTGTCTTTTCAAACTGTAAACATATTATCAAGGGAAAAATAAAACATAATAATTAAAAGGAAACATGATCTTAAAAGTGAGTTATAAATATTATGTGCTTAAGATCTACCTAAAGATACTCATTTCTCCAACCCTCAAAATCATCCCTCCAGAGAATAAATGTTCCAGGCTAACCTACCATTTTTCATCTTTTCACTCAGTTACTGTCCCTTTAAAAACCTATTTGGCAGAAAATGCTAAAAAAAAATAAAATAAAAGTGGAGAGAAAGCAGAAAAAAATTCTCCATGTTCTGGCCAGCATAAGAGTCTCACATCTTCCCCTTAAAGAAGATTTTTTGCATAGGGTAAGAAGGCAGATTCCCCACATTATTCTCTCACTTTTTATATCAAAAACACCAGTGTGGTCACTTTCAATGTTTGCATTGTATATCTCCTTAAGCAGTTAAAAATTGGCCCCATTTTAAGCTAATATATTGTTATCTTTAAATTACACATGAAATTAGCAGGTGTTCATTAGACAGTTAACCCAGAACTACCAGTGAAGTACTGCCACAAAGCTATCTACAGTTTCAGACTACCTTTTAAACTTTCAGAGCACTTTGCTTTTTTTTTTCTCCTTCCCCTTCTCCCCTTCCCCTTCCCCTTCCCCTTCTCCTTCTCCTTCTTTCCTGGCACTTATCTTACATTGTAGTCATCTCTTCCTAAACCCAAAATGAATGATCAAGTCCTTGGGAGAGGGAATGTATTTCACTATTGTCCTCAGTGTGTAACACATAACCTTGCTTCATAAAAGTATCTGTTGAACAAATCCTGACAAAACTCGTGTTTTTAAGATATCAACTCCTTTGAGATTTTGAATCAGAATCTTACACAATCCATGTAACTACCAAAAGTCTGTGGGAATTTTATTTTATTTTTTCATTTATTTTGGTGCTGGAGATTGAACCCACAGCTTTGAGCATGTAAGGCAAGCATTCTGCCAACTGTGCTATACCCCAGCCCCAAAGGAATTTTAACAACTTATTATAACTGCTCATTCTCAAAGCTCATCTGAAGCACAGACTTACTCAGCAAATATTTTAGTTTGGAAGAATGAGGAGGTGGTATTATTGTTGGTATTCTTTGGTCCAACCCACTGATTTAGCCTAAGAACCTCAAGCTCCCCCATCCCCAGAGATATCAACAGCAGGCTCAGATGGCACAGAGTGGCCGGTTCAGGTTCATGAGGTCTACCAGGAGAAGGGACTGGGGAGCAGAGCAAACTGAGCAGGGAACCAAACTTTATAAGCGCCCGACACTTCCAAAGCACTGGGTATTTTCACATTTTGACATTTCATCTAGTCCTCACAACAACTTATAACATTTGTATTGGCACTCTTCCACTTAAACACTGAGAAAACATACAAAGGGTCGGAGGTTAAACAAATCTGCCCCCAGATCGGAATGAGTCAGATTCAGGGCCAGCTGTAGAAACCCGGCCTCCCTGCTGTCAGTCCCGGCAGGAAAGTGAACCTTCCAGACAGACTGCAGCACGGGTCCACACAGGCAGTTCCCTGATCCCCGCGGGAGCGCGGGCGCTGACCCTCGCCGCGGGCCTCCCCCGCGCCCCGGCCTCCCGGCCCGCTGGGCACCTACGTGCTTGGAAGTGAGAGCGGTAATGCCGCGGACTAGGCCGCCCAGCCTCGAGGAGAAGGTCGCCTTGGGGGCCGCGGGCCCGCCAGCCGGCTGGTTCTGCAGAAACAGTCCCGGCAGCGCCGTCAGCGTCTTCTCCACAATGTCGCTCATCTCCGCCGCCAACCGCGCTCGGGTCACCGCCCGGCTTCATGCCCTGCCTCCCCCAGCGGCTCGGCCTCCGTAGGCACTTCCTGTATTTTGAAGAAGAAATCTTTATTCGCGTCCCGCGTGTTCAAACAAAGTGTCGTTCTAGGGAGAGGCCGCCGGAGGGCGCAAGAGTCTACGGGAACAGAGTCTCCCCGAGCTGGTGCTCCGAGGCTGGCCGCCAGTGGAAGCTGACAGGTGTCCGAAGCTCGCGGTTTTTTTTTTTTTTTTTTTTTTTTTTGAATTTTTTAGCATTTATTTTTTAGTTTTTTGGCGGGCACAACATCTTTGTTTGTATATGGTGCTGAGGATCGAACCCGGGTCGCACGCATGCCAGGCGAACGCGCTACCCATGACAGCGCCAGAGCCTACGCAATTGTGAGTCCTCCTGAGGAAGCCTCTCGGGGCCTGTCAGTCTTCTTAGCCCCTTTCTCCTTAGCTATCTCCGCCAGCCTCTTTAGGGACGCCCGAGGTCAGCCACCCCTCAGGGTCTGCAGACTGCCGGCACCCCGCCCCTCCCACTGCGGCACCCCAAGAAGCGTCTCCACGTGGGTCCTGGCGTTGTGCGCGGCGGGACACACCCAAGGTGTTGAATGACAGCCCTGGGGACTGCCAGGGTGGTTCCCCGCCCTCCCCTATCCTGTATCCTGGGTCGTCTGGAGGCTGACGCGGGGACGTGGGCGGTGTGACTCTGCAGAGTACTACTCTGCCCGCCGCAGTCTAAAGGTCACTCTTCTGAGCCGACTGCTTACTTGGCAGGCCAGGAGAGGTCTCCCTGTGCCACCTCTCACAACTCTGCTTTCTTTTCCATTTTAGAACTGATCACAGTTGCCCCTACATAATATTTACCTGTCTCTACAGAGAATATTCTAGTCATAGCTACTACCCCAGCTCCTAACTAGAGCAGAATCTAAGACAATGATTCTCAAAATATGGTCTGGTGAATTCTGAGGGGCCCTGAGACCCTTCCAGGAAATCCCCCAAGTAAAAATGATACTTATAATAGTACTTAAAAATTATTTGCAGTTTTCATTCTAGTTTTCTGGAACTCTCAAGAGGCTAGATGACACATGAGCGCTTTGTTAGCTGCTGAAATGTGTGTGCTTCCAAGGTACTAGGTTAAAGGTATAAATATGAGCGTTTGCAGAGGTTAACTGTCCTCAGTATCTTAGTGTATTTTTTCAGGCTTTCTTTTGAACTAGCTCTCATCTCTGAAACCTCCTTATATAAGTCCAATATGTGGGTTTTTCTGAAATCCTGAAGTTGTTCTTGTACCTGAGCAGGAATTCCAGAAAAAAAGGTCTGCTTGTTGACTTGTTTTGCAAGAGTCATTTTTTGTTTTGTTGTTTTGTTTTGTTTTTTAAATTTCTTGGAAATTTTTCTAAATATTTCAACTTTTCTGAAACTCAATTTCTTTTAGAATTTAATATTTTATCCCAAAATAAATTTTTTTATAATTTTTAAATTTAGGATTTTCATTGGCTAAAAAAAGGGGGAAATTAGAAGATTTGCTTTCTAACTTTTTCACATTTAAAAATGAATTTTGTAAATGATGCTAACATCAATATCAGAGAATTATCCGACTCAAGAGAAATCTGTGCAAAACTGCAAGAAAGGGAAGTATCACAAAGGTTTCTTTCCCTTGGCTTTGGAGATGTTTATCATTTACCTTATTGTATCTTTTTTTTATTTTATTTTTTTTTTATTTTTATTTTTTTTTTAGTTTTCGGCAGGCACAACATCTTCATTTGTATGTGGTGCTGAGGATCGAACCCGGGCCGCACACATGCCAGGCGAGCACGCTACCACTTGAGCCACATCCCCAGCCCCTACCTTATTGTATCTTATTTAATAGAATATTTCCAAATACTGTTATGGAGCCAGTTTAGTGGAGGCATTATTTTCAGATCAGTCAGAGTTTAAAGAACAGGGAGAATTTAGTATTTTAAACATAGACATGACAAACTTTATAAAAACCAATGCTTTGTTGTAAACACTTCTGAAAGTAGAATGAAAACCTCACTAATGCATCTTACTGCAGGTTAAATTATTGTGTTCATTGCATTGGCTGAAGAAGGGCATGCAATAGCTGAAAGATCTAAAAAGCCTTGAACCTTACTGGATGAATGCCTGCTATGTCAAAAATCAGTAAAAGAAATCATGGTGGTGCCACTTTCCAAAGATGCAGCAACTCACCAAAAGTTACTATAAACCACAGTCATCAAGACAGTGCAGTACTGGAGTAAATATTGTACTCAAATATTCACAGTAGCGTTATTCACAATAGACAAAAGCTGAAAACAACCCAAATATCAAAAAACTGATGAATGAATAGAGAAAATATGGTATATCCATACAATGGACTTGTTATTCAACCATCAAAAGAAGTAAAGCACTGATAACATGCTACAAATGTGACTACCTTGAAAATATTATACTATGTGAAAGAAGCCAGTCACAACAGACTAAATGTTGTGTTAGTCCATTTATATGAAATGACCAGCAAAGGTCCATCAGTAGGCAGAAAGCATATTGATAGTTGCCTAAGACTGAAAGTGAAAGTGAGAACTGACTGCCAATAGGGAGCTTTCTGGAGTGTGGAAATGTTCTAACACTGCACTGTGACAACGATTGCACAACACTATAAATTAATTGAAAAACCATTGGCCATACACTTACAATAGTGAAGTTTTATGATATGTACAATGCACTTCAATAAAACCATTAAAAAAAGGCTTTGTGAATTTTGAAATGCTGATTCATATTGATTTACAATTTGCTATAGGATCTTTCTGGGACTTATTGACCAGAAATGAATGCAGTCATAGAATTCATTTAGAAAATAATAATAATAATAATACATTGAGGAAGGTCTGTAAATGATGCCCAGAGAAAAGCCTTAGGAATAGTGAGCAGATGGTCAGGAAACTTTCCAAGTGGAGAGGCAAGGCCTACTTTATCACTACTGGGTGGTGTTCTAGGTACTACAATGATGGGGATTTGGCAACTTTAAAGAATACAGTCCCCCTCCTATGCCCAAGGGGGCGCCAGAGGAGCAAGACTGGGTCATGACTGAAGACATTCCCAGCTCCATTCCCAGCTGGAGCACTATCTGAGTTCATTCAAATTCTAATCCAGGTTCTTTAGAAACCAGAACTCTCCATTTCCTCGTATTTTTAGGCAACAGTTATAGCCAAAAGAAACGGCCCAAGAAGAGCTTTTTCAGGATGACACATGCTATTTTCTTCTCTCCTTCCATGACTCAGATTCACATTTCACACAGACCTCTGCCTGTGTTTTCTTTCCCCTGCCTTGACCTCAAGCCAACACAGACTCTGTCCTCAGTATTTTCCCACTCCTGCTCCCCAGCCTGAATCAGCCTGGTAAAAACATTAGCTGGAAGAAATCTGAATTTACTGGGTAAATTCCTGTACAACATCTATTGAGCCAAAATTGTGCACAGCCCAGCTTATGTCTAATGTAGTTCAAGTCACAATCCATGAAACAAAATTCTGTTCATTACTATGTATTTAGACCATCTTGTTGAGCTACTTGTAAAGAGATTTGCCCTATAATATTTTCTTTTCCCCAAGGAGCTTAAAAAATAAGTAGAGGCAAAAACAGAGCCCCCTCCATGCTTGGAGAGTATTTTCCCACATGCACTCATTTTAAAAATCTAGTTCCCAGAAAATCTTTGTAAAAACTTTTCCCAATAGTCTACTAGATTGAGGACAAGGAAAAGAGATACATTCCAGAAAGGGTAAGCTGGGACCTTCCCAGAAGGATGGGAACATAGCATCTAAAAGGGTCCTGATCCAGTGTATTGTAGGAAGTGATCAAGAAATCAGAAATGAATTAAATTTAAAACAAAAGTAACATCCCCAAAAGGTGATAGTACTACTGAAGCCCAACACTGCACAAATGAGAATCAAGTATTTAAAAGCTACAGTTCCTACATCATTTGACAGAATTAATTGCATCTGTAGTTTTTGTACACTGCTGAGAGCAAAACGTTACACACTGCCAAGAGCATCCCTATTGAAGGAAGCCTTTTCACTTTCTCAGATCCATAAAATGGATACTTCTAATTCACAAGATTGTTGATGAGAACATTTAGCTTCTGTTCTTTCCTCGCTCACTTCTCCAGGAAGGAGTGATTTATCTTGTCACCAAACAAGTTTCGGTTCTGCCTGCCACAAAACAGCCAATATTCGAGAGATGAGAGTGGGAAGGAAATCAGGTTTTATTACAATAAACTAGTTAACAGGAAAATAGCCAGACTGTCATCCTCATGGCCATTTCAGAAAATTCAGGTAAGTGAAGAGGGTTTTGAGAGGAGGTTGAATGGGAGAGTGAGGTGATGGACAGGAAGGCTGTGCGCTGATTTACACATCTTCAGGGCATGCTTTTCTTTCTTTTAGTGGAAGGGTCCTGTGCTTACAAAGGACATTAGCTCCTGGGCCAGTCCTATAATCCTTTAGATAAGACATTATTTTCATGCAAGTTAAACATTATTCTTCTTTTAATTAGAGAACGGGATTAGCAATTCCTTGGTTACATGTTGATGTTATTTGAGGACTACCAGGTGTTCTAGTTTCTATAAAACTAAAAAAAGGGAACTGAGGTTGTGGCTCAGCGGTTAGAGCACACACCTAGCACGGGCAGGGTGCTGGGTTCGATCCTCAGCACCACATAAAAATAAAATAAAGGTATCGTGTCCAACTATAACTAAAACAAAATTATTTTTTAAAAAAAACTAAAAAAAAGAGAAAAGGTTTATATTAGGAAGTCAGGGGACCAGTTTTTTCCCTCTTTTTCCCCTTTTCCTGGACTAGTTGCCTCTAATAGGTAATATCTCAGCCATTTAAAGGGGCTTTTAAAAGTTACAATATTGAGCAAAGGGGAAAACAAAGAATAACTTTACAAGGGGCAGTTTTGCAGAGTAAAGCTAATCTCAGATAGGGCAACAGAAAACAAAGTGGTGCAATCATTATTGATGTTACAGTCTTACTGGGCCACCAGGGAAGGAACTAAGCACACTTGCCCTTTTTTTCATCTCTTTCCTGGGACTAGCCTGCCATCTAAGGAAGTGCATTCCATACCCCCACCCCAGCCTCCAGTGCACTGGGGCCCTCCTGCCTCCCCAGAAGGTCTGAGGCCAAGTGTTAAAAGTCTGATTGTGAACCCTGATAAATGACTTTTTGGCTTTGGCCTCACCTCTCTGAGGATTTTATCTCCAACTATTTTTTTCTTGCGTTAATTTCTCAAGATGTTCTGAATCAAAGGGGCTCTGGCTGTATTAATTGGTCTCTTCAAAGCTCCCTAATCAAGACTTGAAGTAGCTTTGACAATCAAAGTTTGAAAACCAAAGACTAATACAAAGAAATGACTCTAGCAGGGAGCTAAGTTAGCTGTATGCCCTTGAGCAAGGATTGAGTTCCTCAGTCAAGGAAAGATGCCACTTCTCCCAAGGGAAAAAATGCAACTTAAGGGGATTTCACACCAGGCTATGAGGGAGGAATAGATAGCTTCTCAGAAGATTGGAATGGGGGAAGTCAGTGTCACTTAACTATTTCCTTGTGTCTGATGTGTAAAGTGATGGCAAGAACCTTAAACTGGGACCCAAAAAAACTTGTAAAGTCCCAGGTTTTATAAAATGCTCAGCCTTTACCATGTTGAGCTTTGGTTTTCTTATTTGTAAATGAACATAAACATGGTTCCTGCCTACCCTTTAGGGTTACTGTGAAAATCACGTATTATACATATGAATGTTCATATACACTGAACATTGGAACAATAGAAACAGGGTAGTGTGAACAAATGGCGAAAAGGTTCTAGAAGATATTTTGGAGTGAAAGTGTTGGGTATTTTCCATTTGCTCCTCCAAATTACTCTCAACTCCAATGTGTGTCCTGGAGGCTGAATTGCCTGAATTCCATCAATGGGCTCCCTTGCCTTTTGGCTGCTGGTTAAATTTGATTGATGAAGAGCAACAAAGGGAATTGAACAGGAGGGAGATTTGGCTGATTGGGTTTAATTTCTCTGGTGCCCTCCCTGCTGGGTCTCCTTGAGTTAGCCTCATCTACTCTCTCCTTTGTGCAGTAGTAACAGGAATTAAACCCAAGGGTGCTTTACCACTGAGCTACATCTACAGCCCGCCTATTTATTTACCTATCTATCTATCTATTTATTTATTTAATATCATGAATTGAACCCAGAGGCACTCTACCACTGAGCTACATCCCCAATCTTTTTTTTTAAGGCAATTCTGCTGAATTGTAGAAGTTGGCTTCAAACTTATGATCCTCCTGCCTCAGCCTCCCAAATCACTGGGATTAAAGGTGTGCACCACCTTGCCTGGCTTGACCTCATCTCTATCAAGTACATAGTTTTCCCAGACCAGTAGCATTGTCATTCAGGAAGTCTGTGGAAAATACAAATACTCTAGTCATACCCCCTGACCTATTGAAGCAGGAACTGCAGAGGAGTGGGGTCTGCATTTGAACAAGTTGTCCAAGTGATCTGATGCACATTGAAGTTTGAGAACCACAGCTGTAAGGAACTACGACTCCCTTTCCTCTTCTCACAGTAACTAACCCCGGGATATAAATAACCCAATCCCTTCTTGCTTCCCCAAACTCCATTTACCTTTGTAAGTAGTCTTTTATCATACTTTCCTCCTATTACTCATCTTGAGTGTGGCATCATTTCCTGCAGGATTCTGGTGTTGTATACTTGAAGGTGGCTTGGGAATCTCAAAAATAAGCAACTGCTTTGTATTCCACCTGTGCAAGAGACAAGCCCACTGTCCAAGGTAAAAGGAAAAATAAAATCTGTCAATGGGAAACCCAAACAAGGAAATCTATTAAACAGCATCATAGGCTGAACAGTCCCAAATATTTTTAGGCTGAAGCTCGCAGT
Source organism: Marmota monax (assembly GCF_021218885.2). Classification (NCBI taxonomy): domain Eukaryota; kingdom Metazoa; phylum Chordata; class Mammalia; order Rodentia; family Sciuridae; genus Marmota; species Marmota monax. The sequence continues at coordinate 51,991,086 of NW_026693777.1, read as the reverse complement.
GGGTCTCTGTGTTTTAGGAAATGTCTCTGGTAAACTAAGAAATGATGTAACATCCTAATGAGACCTATGACTAAAACCTGAGGTTTTTGTGTGGGTTTGAGCTGACGTGTTGGTGTCTACCAAGGCCTTTAGTCTGAAGACAGAAGCTGCTAAAATAAGTGGCTATGGACAGAAGGAACCCTGCTATTATTTTACCCCCTTGGCTAAGGCCAAACCTATAGTGAGCTAAATTCATACCCGCTAGTTTTCATCCAATCTAAAAGTTTCAAGGGCCACAACACAACATTTGAGAAGCTGTGGGTGATAAACAAATTCAAAGGAGTTCAAAGTATACACTCAGTCTGACTTGTGTATGTAAGGCCCCAAACAAAGAGAGACTGTTCTAGGTGTTTGTTTCCTCTCGCCTCTTGTCATAGAGACTCTTCTTGTTTCCAGGACATAAGTCCAGGGCAGGAATATTCAACAGAGGCTGAGAAGGGAGCCTATGTAGAAGTTGAGAAGCCAGGAACCAGCATGACATTTCCTTTGGAAATGTGTAAGGGTTCAGAAGTCTTGACTCAGTAAGAAGAGGGGTCTGGAAAAATTTAGGCCAAAGTACTACCCAGGTTTCTCTCACCTTTGTGGACTGAGTCCATTGCTTTTGCCTACAAGTAAAGAAACCAATTTTCAGAGTAGCATCTCTTATTTCCATCTAATGATTAATTTAACCAGTAAGAGTTGGACCCTGAAAAATAGTGAGGCAGACTAAGCTTGTCTTCAAGTTTTTCCATTTAGCTATTTATTTATTTGTTTGCTTATTTATTTATACTAGGGATTGAATCCAGGGGCACTTTATCAATACTACACCCCCAGCCCTTTTTATCTTTGAGGCAGGATCTCACTAAATTGCTGAGGCTCTCCTTGACCTTGGGATCCTCCTGCTTCAGCCTCTGGAATTTCTGGGATTGCAGGTATGCGATACCATGCCCAGCTTTCCTTAATCAACTTTTTAGAAACAATCTCCTCCACCACCCCCACAGAAACCTGGTATCCACAAGCTGTAACATTTCTCTTCATAGCCCATCACTTGAACACTCTTCTCAGGTGTTTCCTTCTTTGAACTTTTTCAGAACCCACTCAAAATTTAAAGGAACAGGGTCCTAACCTCAGGGCCTGAGTTTTGCTGATGGGAGGCAGAAGGATCACAAGTTTGAAGCCAGCTTCACCAACCTAATGAGGCCCTAAGCAAGCGAGACCCTGTCTCAAAATAATAATAATAATAATAATAATAATAATAATAATAATAATAATAATAATAATAATTTTTAAAAGGACTGGGGTTGAAGCTCAGTAGTAAAGTATCACTGGTTCCAAGCCCTATTGCAGAAAGAAAGATCTATGTCATAATATGTACAATTCTACAATAGCTTTTCATTCTCCATTGCATTCTGTGCCCTTTTTTCTAAATGTGATAAAATACATATAAGATAAAATGTACTATCTTAGCTGTCGTGAGCCAGCCATGGGCTGCATGTGTGAGCTATGTACATTTGAGCATATGATGGAAATGGACTGATGTTGCTGTACTGACTGGGCTGTGCATATACATATGTGTCCTTTTTGCTCACTCTGCCTATGATCCCCACACAGCACCTGAGATAGGTGTGACTTTCTAAGATGTCCATCAAACTACTGACCCCAAGACATCACCCCTCCAAGCTCTATTCCTCCCATGCTCCCCCTCCCTACCCCACTATGAATCAGTCACCTTATATCAGAGAAAACATTTGGCATTTGTCTTTTTGGGATTGGCTAACTTCACTTAGCATTATCTTCTCCAGCTCCATCCATTTACCTGCAAATGCCAGGATTTTATTCTCTTTTATTACTGGGTAATATTCCATTGTGTATATATGCCACATTTTTTTTATCCATGCCTCTACTGAAGGGAATCTAGGTTGGTTACACAATTTAGCTATTGTGAATTGTGCTGCTAAAAACATTGATGTGGCTGTGTCCCTGTAGTATGCTGTTTTTAAGTCCTTTGGGTACAGATCGAGGAGAGAAATAGCTGGGTCAAATGGTGGTTCCATTCCCAGTTTTCCAAGGAATCTCCATACTGCTTTCCATTTTGGATGCACCAATTTGCTGTCCCACCAGCAAGGGCAGAAGGGTGGGAGTGGGGAGAGGGGGCAGAGGGTTAGCAATGATGGTGGAATGTGATGAACATCATTATCCAAAGTACATGTATGAAGACATGAATTGGTATGAACATACTTTATATACAAACAGATGTGAAAAATGTGCTCTATATGTATAATAAAAATTGTAATGCATTCCGCTGTCATGTATTTAAAAAAATAAAATCAATTAAAAATAAATAAATAAATATTTAAGTAGTCAAACCTAAAAAAAAAAAAAAAATCATCAAGCAAGACTCCACTCTCCGAAACCCAACCCCTTATTATCTTGTAATATTACCTTTCTGCCTTATTCTCCAATAAAATCCAGGGTTCGCAGAGTGCTCACTCTCTCTTGCCTGCCTCTCTTGCCTTTCTCTTGCCTCCCTTTTGGAAGCTGAGGCCATGGAGCTGTTACTGCACTCCAAAAAAGGTATTTTCTGTGTTTGTGTGGATTTTAGTTGCCAGCTCAATTCACACGAGTGAACCTGATTCAGTCTTGTGTCACGGTACTTAACCACTTTAAGTATGCTATTCAGTAGTATTAATTCACATTGTTGTGCAGCCATCATAATCACCCATTTCCAGGACTTTTTGATCTCCCCATACTGAAACTCTGTACTTTATTTATTTATTTATTTATTTTATATTTTTAATTTTTTATTGTGGGTTGTTCAAAACATTACAAATTTCTTGACATATCATATTCCACACTTTGATTCAAGTGGGTTATGAACTCCCACCTTCACCCCATACACAGATTGCAGAATCACATCAGTTACACATCCATTGATTTACATATTGCCATACTAGTGTCTGTTGTGCTCCGCTGCCTTTCCCATCCTCCACCCTCCCCCCTCCCCACCTCTCCCCTCCCCTCCCCGCCTCTCTCTCTACCCCCTCCACTGTATAACCCTGAGGGTCTCCTTCCATTACCATGCAATTTCCCTTCTCTCTCCCTTTCCCTCCCACCTCTCATCCCTGTTAAATGTTAATCTTCTTCTCCTGCTCTTCGTCCCTACTCTGATCTTAGTTACTCTCCTTATATCAAAGAAGACATTTGGCATTTGTTTTTTAGGGATTGGCTAGCGTCACTTAGCATAATCTGCTCTAATGCCATCCATTTCCCTGCAAATTCTATGATTTTGTCATTTTTTAATGCAGAGTAATACTCCATTGTGTATAAATGCCACATTTTTTTTTATCCATTCGTCTATTGAAGGGCATCTAGGTTGGTTCCACAGTCTTGCTATTGTGAACTGTGCTGCTATGAACATCAATGTAGCAGTGTCCCTGTAGCATGCTCTTTTTAGGTCTTTAGGGAATAGACCAAGAAGGGGAATAGCTGGGTCAAATGGTGGCTCCATTCCCAGCTTTCCAAGAAATCTCCATACTGCTTTCCAAATTGGCTGCACCAATTTGCAGTCCCACCAGCAATGAACAAGTGTACCCTTTTCCCCACATCCTCGCCAGCACTTGTTGTTGTTTGACTTCATAATGGCTGCCAATCTTACTGGAGTGAGATGGTATCTTAGGGTGGTTTTGATTTGCATTTCTCTGACAGCTAGAGATGGTGAGCATTTTTTCATGTACTTGTTGATTGACTGTATGTCCTCCTCTGAGAAGTGTCTGTTCAGGTCCTTGGCCCATTTGTTGATTGGGTTGTTTGTTCTCTTATTGTCTAATTTTTTGAGTTCTTTGTATACTCTGGATATTAGGGCTCTATCTGAAGTGTGAGGAGTAAAGATTTGTTCCCAGGGTGTAGGCTCCCTATTTACCTCTCTTATTGTTTCTTTTGCTGAGAAAAAACTTTTTAGCTTGAGTAAGTCCCATTTGTTGATTCTAGTTATTAACTTTTGTGCTATGGGTGTCCTATTGAGGAATTTGGAGCCCGACCCCACCGACTGTAGATCGTAGCCAACTTTTTCTTCTGTCAGACGGCGCGTCTCTGATTTGATATCAAGCTCCTTGATCCATTTTGAATTCACTTTTGTGCATGGCGAGAGAAAGGGATTCAGTTTCATTTTGTTGCATATGGATTTCCAGTTTTCCCAGCACCATTTGTTGAAGATGCTATCCTTCCTCCATTGCATGCTTTTAGCCCCTTTATCAAATATAAGATAGTTGTAGTTTTGTGGATTGGTTTCTGTGTCCTCTATTCTGTACCATTGGTCCACCCGCCTGTTTTGGTACCAGTACCATGCTGTCTTTGTTACTATTGCTCTGTAGTATAGTTTGAAGTCTGGTATCGCTATACCCCCTGATTCACACTTCCTGCTTAGCATTGTTTTTGCTATTCTGGGTCTTTTATTTTTCCATATTTCATGATTGCTTTCTCTATTTCTACAAGAAATGCCGTTGGGATTTTGATTGGCATTGCATTAAACCTATAGAGAACTTTTGGTAATATCGCCATTTTGATGATGTTAGTTCTGCCTATCCATGAACAGGGTATATTTTTCCATCTTCTAAGATCTTCTTCTATTTCTCTCTTTAGGGTTCTGTAGTTTTCATTGTATAAGTCTTTCACCTCTTTTGTTAGGTTGATTCCCAAGTATTTTATTTTTTTTGAAGATATTGTGAATGGAGTGGTTGTCCTCACTTCCATTTCAGAGGATTTGTCGCTGATATACAGGAATGCCTTTGATTTATGCGTGTTGATTTTATATCCTGCCACTTTGCTGAATTTATTTATTAGCTCTAATAGTTTCTTTGTAGAGCCTTTTGGGTCTGCTAGGTATAGAATCATGTCATCTGCAAATAGTGATAATTTAAGTTCTTCTTTTCCTATTTTTATGCCTTTAATTTCTTTTGTCTGTCTAATTGCTCTGGCCAGTGTTTCGAGAACTATGTTGAACAGAAGTGGAGAGAGAGGGCATCCCTGTCTTGTTCCAGATTTTAGAGGGAATGCCTTCAGTTTTTCTCCATTCAGAATGATGCTAGCCTGAGGCTTAGCATAGATTGCTTTTACAATATTGAGGTATGTTCCTGTTATCCCTAGTTTTTCTAGAGTTTTGAACATAAAGGGATGCTGTACTTTGTCAAATGCTTTTTCCGCATCTATCGAGATGATCATATGGTTCTTATTTTTAAGTCTATTGATGTGGTGAATAACATTTATTGATTTCCGTATATTGAACCAGCCTTGCATCCCAGGGATGAATCCTACTTGATCATGGTGTACAATTTTTTTGATATGTTTTTGTATCCGATTCGCCAGAATTTTATTGAGGATTTTTGCATCTAGGTTCATTAGAGATATTGGTCTGTAGTTTTCTTTCTTTGAAGTGTCTTTGTCTGGTTTAGGTATCAGGGTGATGTTGGCCTCATAGAATGAATTTGGAAGTTCTCCCTCCTTTTCTATTTCCTGAAGTAGCTTGAAAAGTATTGGTATTAGTTCTTCTTTAAAGGTTTTGTAAAATTCTGCTGTATACCCATCCGGTCCTGGGCTTTTCTTAGTTGGTAGTCTTTTTATGGTTTCTTCTATTTCCTCAATTGATATTGGTCTGTTTAGGTTTTCTATATCCTCCTGACTCAATCTGGGCAGATCATATGACTTAAGAAATTTATCGATGCCTTCACTATCTTCTAATTTATTGGAGTATAAGGATTCAAAATAGTTTTTGATTATCTTCTGTATTTCTGAAGTGTCTGTTGTGATATTGCCTTTTTCATCCCATATGCTAGTAATTTGAGTTCTCTCTCTTCTTCTCTTCGCTAGCATCGCTAAGGGTCTGTCGATTTTGTTTATTTTTTCAAAGAACCAACTTTTAGTTTTGTCAATTTTTTCAATTGTTTCTTTTGTTTCGATTTCATTAATTTCAGCTCTGATTTTAATTATTTCTTGCCTTCTACTTCTTTTGCTGTTGTTTTGCTCTTCTTTTTGTAGGATTTTGAGATTAAGTATGAGATCATTTATTTGTTGGTTTTTTCTTTTTTTAAGGAATGAACTCCAAGCAATGAATTTTCCTCTTAGAACTGCTTTCAATGTGTCCCATAGATTCCGATATGTTGTGTCTGTGTTTTCATTTATCTCTAAGAATTTTTTAATTTCCTCCTTGATGTCTTCTATAACCCATTGATCATTCAGTAACCTATTGTTCATTCTCCAAGTGATGTATGCTTTTTCCTTCCTTCTTTTATCGTTGATTTTCAGTTTCATTCCATTATGATCAGATAAGATGCATGGTATTATCTCTACTCCTTTATATTGTCTAAGAGTTGCCCTGTGACATAATATATGATCTATTTTTGAGAAGGATCCATGTGCTGCTGAGAAAAAAGTGTAACTGCTTGATGTTGGGTGGTATACTCTATATATGTCAATTAGGTCTAGGTTATTAATAGTGTTATTGAGTTCTATAGTTTCCTTATTCAACTTTTGTTTGGAAGATCTGTCCAGTGGCGAGAGAGGTGTGTTGAAGTCTCCCATGATAATGTTATGGTGGTCTATTAGACTCTTGAACTTGAGAAGAGTTTGTTTGACGAACATAGCTGCACCATTGTTTGGGGCATAAATATTTATGATTGTTATGTCTTGTTGGTGTATGGTTCCCTTAAGCAGTATGTAGTGTCCCTCTTTATCCCTTTTGATTAACTTTGGCTTGAAATCTATTTTATTTGATATGAGTATGGACACTCCTGCTTGTTTCCAAAGTCCATATGAGTGATATGATTTTTCCCAACCTTTCACCTTCAACCTATGTATATCTTTTCCTATCAAATGCGTCTCCTGTAGGCAGCATATTGTTGGGTCTTGTTTTGTGATCCATTCTACTAGCCTGTGTCTCTTAATTGGTGAGTTTAAGCCATTAACATTTAGGGTTATTATTGAGATATGGGTTGTTCTTCCAGCCATATTTGTTTATTTCTGTTACTAAACATGGTTTGTTTTCCTCTTTGATTATTTTCCCCCCCTTTACTGTCCTACCTCCCACTGTTGGTTTTCATTGTTATTTTCCATTTCCTCTTCCTGTAATGCTTTGGCGAGGATGTTTTGAAGAGATGGTTTTCTAGCTGCGAATTCTTTAAACTTTTGTTTATCGTGGAAGGTTTTAATTTCATCTTCCATCCTGAAGCTTAATTTCGCTGGATACACAATTCTTGCTTGGAACCCATTTTCTTTCAGTGTTTGAAATATATTATTCTAGGATCTTCTAGCTTTCAGAGTCTGTGTTGAAAGATCAGCTGTTATCCTGATTGGCTTACCCCTAAATGTAATCTGCTTCCTTTCTCTTGTAGCTTTTAAAATTCTCTCCTTATTCTGTATGTTGGGCATCTTCATTATAATGTGTCTAGGTGTGGATCTCTTATGATTTTGCACATTCGGCGTCCTGTAGGCTTCTAGGATTTGGGATTCTGTCTCATTCTTCAAGTCTGGGAAGTTTTCTCGTATTATTTCATTGAATAGACTGCTCATTCCTTTGGTTTGGAGCTCTGTACCTTCCTGTATCCCAATGACTCTTAAGTTTGGTCTCTTAATGTTATCCCATATTTCTTGGATGTTCTGCTCATGGTTTCTTAACAGTCTTGCTGAGCTGTCTATGTTCTTTTCCAGTTGAAATACTTTGTCTTCATTGTCTGACGTTCTATCTTCTAAGTGTTCTACTCTGCTGGTAGTATTCTCCATTGAGTTTTTAAGTTGGTTTATTGCTTCCTGCATTTCTAGGATTTCTGTTTGTTTGTTTTTTATAACCTCTATCTCCCTGTATAGTTGATCTTTTGCTTCCTGGATTTGTTTGCGTAATTCATTGTCGAAGTGATCTTTCATTGTCTGATTTTGCTGTTTAATGTCTTCCTTGATACTCCAGATCATCTGAAGCATGTATATCCTGAATTCTTTATCTGACATTCCATCTGCTACAGCTGTTACCTCTTCTAAAGTTGCGTTGACCTGCATTGCTTGTGGTCCTTTCTTTCCTTGTCTTTTCATACTGCTTGCGTATCTTTCCTGCAGGTGCGGGCGGCGGCTCTGCTCTCTCCTTATTCCAATTGGGGTGTCGTGGCTACCACGCTGGCAGGTCACTGGGCCTGTTCTGGGCGCTGGCGGCGGCTCTGTTCTGCCGCTACTCCAATTGGGGTGACAAGTGTACCACGCCGGCAGGCCACCGGGCCTGATCCGCCGGTCGGTTGCAGGTTTGCCTACCCTGCAGGCGCGGGCGGCGGCTCTACTCTGCCCCTACTCCAATTGGGGTGTCGTGACTACCCCGCCTGCAGGACGCTGGGCCTGTTCCTGGCACGGGCGGTGACTCTGCTCTGCCCCTACTCCAATTAGGGTGGTGTGTGTACCACACCGGCAGGCTCCTGGGCCTGATCCGCCGGTCTGTTGCAGGTCTGCCTACCCTGGAGGTGCGGGCGGCGGATCTGCCCTGCCCCTCCTACCATGCCTGCGGACCCCTGGGCCTGATCTGCAGGTTGGTCACAGGTCTGCTCACCCTGCGGGCACGGGTGGCAGTTCCGCTCCGCCCCCACTCCAATTGGGGTCACGTGACCACCACACCGGCAGGGCCTGATCCGGGCGTGGGAGAAGGATCTGCTCTGCCCCTACTCAAGTTGGGGTGACGTGTGTACCACACTGGCAGGCCACTGGGCCTGACCCGCCAGGCTGTCACAGGTCTGTTTACCTTGCAAGCGTGAATGGCGGCTCTGCCCTGCCCCTCCCACCACGCCCATGCACCACTGGGTCACGGGTCTGCTCACCTTGCGGGTGCGGGTGGCGGCTCCGCTCCGCCCCCTCTCCAATTGGGGTCACGCGGTCTCCACGCTGGCGAGCCGCTGGGCCTGCTCCGGGCGCTGGCGGCGGCCCGTCTCCTCTCCTCTGGCTCGACGACAAATTGAGGAGACTCGGGTGTCTGTGCCTCACCCCCCTTACCAGGAGACCAACTGTTTATGTTGCCGCTGGTATTGATGAAGTTCTCTCCTCCGCCGCTTTCTGATGACATCAGATCTCTGCCATGTTGGTGTCCTATGCGAATGGCAGCATTTCGTTCCCCTTGCCGGGCAACCAAAGCAACGGGTGAGTCCTGACCGGCCCTCAGCAGGACCCGGACCGAGAAGCAGTTTCCGCGGGCTCCTAGCCCCGGGCCAGGGAAGTTCCGGGAGCCAGAACTCGGCTGCTGCGTGCTCGGTGTAAGCTCCTATAAGTGTAGGCTCCAAGAAGCAGTCCCCGCGGGCTCAGTTCCGGGAGCCGGAATTCGGCCGCTTAGTGCTTGGTGTATGCTCTGATAGGAGCAGGGTCCAAGAAGCAGCCTCCGCAGGCTCCGCAGCCCTGGGCCAGGGCGGTTCCGGGACGGTTCTGGGAGCCGGAACTCGGCCGCCCCGCACTCGGCGGCCGCCCCGCACTCGGCGCCCGCCCCGACAAGATCAGGCTCCAAGAAGCACCCAGGCACTGAACCCCAGCAATCTGTCTGCAAGCCGCAGGCGAATTGCAGCCTGAAATTACCTGTTCTATGGCTGAATGAGCTGCGGTCAGTCGAAAACAGGTATGGTGACGTCAACTTTCCAACATGGTGGCTGCTGGCCTCCTCTGTGGTCTGACCGGTGTGGAGAACTGAGATGGACCGCTTCCTTCCCCCGTCTCGAACCCAGAATTCAGCCCTGAGTATGGTGCTTGCACGGCTGGCAGAAACTGCAGCGCTGTATCCCTGCATCGCTATCTCCTCGTTTCCCAGCGCGCGCTGCAGACTCTAGCCTCGGGGCGATTTGCTGAATAAGCAGTGTTACCCTCCGTGCGACAAACCTCTTGCGTTTGAGTCCCCGTAGCCGATCCTCGTGCGATGGAAATTCTTCCTCCAGGTTCCGGAGCACCCCACTATTGCTGGAAATTCCTAACAAGATATCCTTTAGCCATCCTGACTTGTCATACTCCCACACAGTGAAGCAGCACACGGGGGCAATGCACTCCCCTCGCCGCCATCTTCCCCAATCGAAACTCTGTACTTTAGAATATCAATTTTTCATGTTCCATTGTGGGGTTTTTTTTCGGGGGGGGGAGGGTGGAACACAGTACCAGGGATTGAACCCAGGGCCTTAGCACATGCTAGGCAAGTGTTCTACCACTGAGCTACATCCCAGCCCTTGGAACTCTCTACTTTAAACAATAATTCCCCATTTGTCTCTATGCTTAGGACCTAGAAATCACATTCTACTTTCTATAAATGACTACTTGAGTTATTTCCTGTAAGTCAAATCATACATTTTTGCTCTTTTGTAACTGTCTTGTTTCAATTAATACAGTGCCCTCAAGGTTTCCCCATTCTTGAAATAAAGGGTTTAGACTGTGAATTTCTCAAGTCTTGCTTGACATTTCTGATTTTATAACTGACTTTCACATAAGAAGGCTCTTCAGTGGCCTATTCCAAGGGTTTAGCTAACAAAAACAATAGTGATTTTGAAAAATACATTGATGTTGTTCCAGCTTATATAATTTCATTGTATCTCCTTGGTCACCCTATAAGGTAACATGAGAATTTACGACTCCATGTGAGAGATGCTTAAACAAGGAGAGAGGAGACATATTTGCACAGTATGTCATTTAAGTGGTCTGTGTTAGGGGAGGTTTGCCCACCTAATTTCTCTCATTTCGTATCTGAATTCACAGGGTGAATTGACAGGTTTCCCCAGAACTGGAGGGAAGCTGCAATTCCCAACCCTGTCACTAGATGACTACATAACTGCATCCAGAGTGGAAGGAGAAAGAAGACAACTAGGCCCCAGAACCAGGATGGTCCTAAAGTGGCAATAAGCCAAATTAGGCTTTTTCTAGGAGTCGTTCCAGATATCAAATGGTAAGGAAGCCCCAAGCATTCTGAAACATACCAAGAGTGTCATTAAACTTAAAATGTTACTCACTCTGTTCCTGGATAAATTAAAATAATGACAATAATATTTTATCCTCCATATTGTGACTTTTTCATCTTATTCTCTCCTTTCTTCTTTCTCCCTCATCCATCACAATTCATAGGAGAGGCAATTTTTGATAGACCCATGATTAAAGCACCTTGACTTAGAATGTCTCGAGTGACAGTAAGTGTACAAGCAAATTGGTAGCTCTCCAGCTGTAATTTTAAAAGGAGACTGAACTTACTGTTTTATGAAAGAGAACACTTTCACACATATTTCAAGAATATTTGGAAACTTCTGCATCAGATCGAATTAAGAGCCATACAAATGAGAATTATTTTACCTAACAGTTTCTGCTAATACAGTGGTGTTATATGTGCCTCCAGATATTTTTTTTCCCAAGTAAATACTAGGATATGTTTCTTCTTTATAAAAAGAAAAACTAACATATTAAAATAAGCTTTAAACTTCATTATGAAAATAACTATTGATAAAACCATGACACCTAAGTATTAACCTCACTCCACATCTTTTCATACTTTGAATATCATGGATTTTGGTAAAGCTTATTTAGGCCTTCTCCTGCATCCTCAAATTCTGTTGGCATTTCTGCTACAAATATTGTCTCACCAATTCCAACCAACTTTTGCTTATCCTTTGAAATTGCACATTTAATGACTGCATCTTGGTTATATTTTATTAGATTGATTTATCACTTTTGAAACATTTTACTTTATTTTGTTGTCCTTGCTATTCTTGGCTTTAAGCCATATTAATTTTGGGTGGATGAACCCCTTAGAATTAATTCTGTTATCTTTATTAAAGTTCTATGACATGCCTGTCATGTTCATTCTTTAGCATTTATAATGCCCTGATGGCATAAAACAGAAAAGTAGAGAATAAATAAATAAATAACTGATTTGGAGACCACAGAGAACAATTTCAACCATTTAAACCCAGATGAGATTAAATAAATGTGAAAGCACTTTGAAAAATGCAAAAGTATGCTATGCAAATGTAAATGAGCATAATATTTGACTTGACTTAAAATGGAAATCAAGAACTGCTAAAATAATAGGAAAGACAGTAAAATGAATCAGACATAACTTTTATATGTTCATATATGCATACATAACCAGTGTAACTCCATATCATGTACAACCACAATAATGGGAAGTTATACTCCATATATGTATAATATATCAAAATACATTCTACTGTCATGTATAACTAAAAAGAACAAATAAAAAAATTTAAAAGAACTTCTGAAATAATGCCTTGTTAAGAATTAGCAAATGTCTGAAGTTAAATATCTGAGAAGAGATTGTAAAGACTCCTTGATAGCATCATTTCTTAAATACTGTTTACATTATTTACAAAGGGTTCTGGCTACTATTGTGACTTTTTTTTTTTTTTGTACCTGGGATTGAACCCAGGCACACTTAACCACTGAGCCACACCTTCCGGCACAGGCATATAGATAGATAGATATTTTTTAATTTGAAGACAGGGTTTCATTGGGTTGCTTAGTGCCTCACTTTTGCTGAGGCTGGCTTTGAATTCACAATCCTCCTGCCTCAGCCTCCTGAGCCGCTGGGATTACAAGAACATGTGTCATTGTGCCTGGTGACTCTTATTAACACATGTTAGTAAGAGAAATGGGAGAATTCATTTTTGCAGTAATCCAGTGATTCCAGTGAATATCAGGGGACATAAATCAGCATGACATCTTAAAAGTGCCTGGTTTGACAAGACGGAGCCAGTGTAATGTGGCTTTTCTATTAGCTTGACTATAAAGTTGGCTATTAACTTAGTATTTAATTGGATCCTCCTGCACTAGAACCATAAGAGCATTCAGTCCTGCAGGCTAGAGAACACGTTGTACCAGTTGAATAGTGTTAAAGGTATTTTAAGAGTCTGGTCATAATTGAATAATGACTAAACACAACCTATTATATCAGACTTTTAAAGGTAGTTGGTATGGTACCTGCCTACACAGAATCATGCCTGAACAACGGAGTCTGAATCCTAGCTCTACTATTTACAATCGGTGTCTTTGGTTGTACATTTAAGCCTTTATGAGCTTCAGTTTCTCCATCTTCTTAATGAGGGTAACAGTTATGTGTCCTTACTTCATAAAATTATAAAAATTACCTAAGTTAAATCATATATAGAAAAGAACTTTGGAGACATAAGCACTTCACAGACATTAGTTACAATTACCAAACATAATTCTTATAGTTTACAGATGAGGAAATTGCCCAAAGAAACTGAATGATTTGACTAAGGACCTATGGTGATTGAGTTAGATCTAGAATAGATCCATCTCCAAGGCCTCTTGCTTTTCAGATAATCAATCAGTACTGTTTTTTGACATTTTATATAAACTAAGGTCTCCATCCATGACTCATTTACATACAATTTATTACCCAGTCATAAAAAGTCATTAAAAATTAACTTGAAGTTTGTTAGAATCAAGATTTAATTACCATGTATGTGTGGATGCATTACTGAACTTCCAACTATAGCACAACTAGCCCCTGAAGGAAAAAAAAAATGTTTTTGTTTTTATTTTACATGTTAGTGCTTGGCTAAAACTTCTATTTTTATAAGAGAGTCACATGAGTTAATCTAAACCCTAAGTCTAATTACTGGGAAGAATCTATAAAACAAATACAAACCTATTATGAAAGCCAAAACGTTCACTCTATTTTCACAGTCTTTTGGAAATAACCTTTTTGACTTTCTTTTTAACATATATTTCAGACTTTTAAATTTTGCTATTAACATAAAAAGTACCAGTGACCTCAATATATCTTATTCTTAAAACAAATTCCAATTTGTTTTAAGAGAGTCATTTAGTAATAATGTGTGAAATTATCTAAAGATACTTTTTTTGTATCTTGGAATAGTAGTGCAGGCCTGTAATCCCAGGAACTCAGGAGACTGAGGCAGAAGAACACAAGTTCAAAGCCAGACTCAGCAACTTATTGAGGCCCTAAGCAATTTAGCAAGAGCCTGTCTCAAATTGAAAAACAAAAAGGGCCGGGGATGTGGCTCAGTGGTTAAGTACCCCTGGCACAGTGGTTCAATCCCTGGCACACACACACACAAAATGTTTTAAATAACCTATTTAAGTTTTTAATTATAACTTATGATGGATTTAGATTAAGTTAAAGTTTGCTTTTAACTGTAAGTTCCTGTGAACTCAAATTCAGAATTTACAGGAGGAAACTAGATCAATATTTATTTTTCCAGCTATAGTTGAGTAGAGATTTGATGTTAGTTTTTTTTCCTCAGAAAAAATACAGAGTCATGTTCAGCCTTGACCTCATTAAGAAATGTCTTTCAGGGCTGGGGATGTGGCTCAAGCGGTAGCGCGCTCGCCTGGCATGCGTGCGGCCTGGGTTCGATCCTCAGCACCACATACAAACAAAGATGTTGTGTCCGCCAAAAACTAAAAAAAAATAAATGTTAAAATTCTCAAAAAAAAAAAAAAAAGAAATGTCTTTCAAAGTCTTTGAGAGTTTATAATAATTTAATTTTATAGTGTTCTACAATGGAGAATTAATGGAGTTTATACCTGAATATTTGACTCATATCCTAGTTGATCTTAAGCCTCTTTAAATCTTGTTTTCTAATCTTTTGAATGGGATTATTTGAACAGGATGCACAGATTTTACTATAAGATTAATATAGCAGGGTGGAGGCAGGGGACCAAAAAAAATCTGAAAAAGCTATTGTGGCAAAGCTAGAACGTTTTTCAGCCTAGAAAGAGGTAGAAATTGTAGTTACTCTTTGTCCTCAGGAAGTGACCCAACTGAGATAATTGCCAAAAAGTAAGATTCACAGACCTGGGTCATGGAGAACACACAGAAAGCCTAACTGCAGATATTTCAACAGAGAAGCTAGCGAGATGTTCTTGTTGGTAATGCAATTATTGTAAGCTTCTGAGCCTTTACGTTATCTCTGCCTGCTTCATCATTTTTGAGGTGGAAGCAGTGTCTCTTTTCTTTCTATCAAAGTCTAAATGATTATACATTCCTGTTACTTGTTCTCAGGGAAAATAAGCATTCTTGCCTGAGAAGGTGCTATTTGGAAGTCTGAAACTGAGGCCCAGGAAATGGCAGGTGTTCAAAATTCATCCTCACTTGACATGGAATGACACCCTAGCTCCAGAATGGGCTGTTTTCTCTATTCACACTTATTTCTTCAAGAATATACTAATTTTAACAAGAATTTTGTTGGTGTTGTTTAACAGTTCAAGATCTCATTTCAATTACACTGTGGAAAAAAATGCTAGCATTAATATGTTCCAGCAATTAGCTTTGTTTACCTTTTTTTTTTGTTTTGATACTTCTGGAGAAAGGAGGAAGGGACACAGACATTCAGTCTATTACACTTCTATCATCCCTTTCTCTAGGGATTAGTATGTATTAAAGGGATAGAGCCTTCCTCCTTGGAAAGTATGCTTCAATGGGAAGGCAAAGTATTTTAGACTATTTCAGATGATGTCCTTGTAAGAGGGAAGACTACAGGCATGGGCTATTTAACTTCATTCATTCTTTTTATGGGCATGTTATATTTAGAAAAATCAAACAGCAAAATAAATTAAATGTATGCATTCATTCCACAAATATTTGTTGAGGGATTACCTTAAGCCTGACTTCCAGGCACTAGTGATAAAGTCTGGCTTTCCAAAAGTTTATATTCCAGTTGTTACAAGAAGATGATAACAAATAGGTAAATGCACAGTAAGCAAGGTGGTGATAAGAGCAATGGAGGAAAACAAAGTAAGGTAAGGAGGAGATAGAGTATCATTATGAATGTGAGAGGGATGGAACTTGCCTTGACCTCTGTCCCAGATATTCATTGCTGCACAACAAAACACCCTAAGTCCTATTAGTTTACAACAAAATATATTATGATTTTGTAGGTGGACTGGGTGGTTCTAACTTGGGGGTCTTCACACAGTTGCAGGAATATGGTAACTGAGGCTGGAGTCATCTAAAGTATTGACTGGGCTAAACATTTGAAATGTCTTCTTAATTCACATGGCTGGCTCCTCAGCTGGGAAGGAGCTAGGAAGGTTGGGACAACTGGGTCTGGCCAGACTTCACTCTGTCTCCATGACCTTTCCATAAAGCTATCTTGGGCTTTCTCACTGTAGGGACTGAGTAGTCAGGCTTCATATACACTGGTCACTTCCCCTGAAGCAAGTGTTCCAAGAAATCTAGACAAAAACCTTAAGGCTTCTTATGACCTGACCTCCACCACATTCTATTGATCAAAACAAGTGTCAGTGCTCACTATATTATAGGGGAGAAAGCCGTAGAAGGCTGTGAATGCCAGAAGATGTGGCCATTTTTGGAAATTAGCCACTATGGTTGGTAAAGGGGCAGCCTTGCTAATGAAGTACCATTTGAGCAAAGGTCTACAAAAAATGAGGGAGCACAGTCCTGAGACAGAGGTAGTCATCATGTGTTTTAGGAAAGCAAGGAGATTAGTATAGCTCAACTAAGTGAGATTAGTGGAGAGAAGTAGGAAATAGTTCAGAATGGGAAGGAGAATCAATAAGATATATAGCCTTGTAAGCCATTATAAGGACTTTGAGTTTTATTTTGAGTAAAATGAGAAGCTGGTCAGTGATACTGAGCAGAAGAACTACATGACCTGACCTTTGTCTTAAAGGCTTGCTCTGGATTGTAATACTGAATAAAAGCCGTAGAGGGACATGGATATAGTCAGGAAACAAGATTTTGCAATCATCCAGACCAAAAGAAAATGAAACTAGGCTCAAAGTAAGAGCAGCAATAAGAAATAGGTTTTAATATGTTTTAGAGGTAGAACCTTCAAGATTTCTTGATGTTGTATGACAGAAAGAGAAGAATTAAACATGGCACCAAGTTATTTTTGCTGGAGCGTCTGGAAGAATGGAGTTGCCATTTAATTGAGGAAGAACACATGAGGTATAGTAGTCCTCAGGAGTTTGGTTTGGTGTATGGTAATTTTGAGAGGCCTGTTATACATCCAAGTGGAAATGAAAATAGATAAAAAATGTAATTTATCATATCTTGTTCATAACTTGGTTTGATAAAAATTTTAATTTATCAGATCTTGTTCATAACCTTGTTTTATATGATTGGATATATTAATAAACATTATGAGACTTGACAGAAGAAATTAAAGATTGAGTAGCTCACAGCATTCTAGGAAATCTTCAGAGGGATGCTGAGGGTCTTCAATGAACTCTAAGCTCTCATTTGGACACAAATGGATAGATGTTATGAAAGAAGCACAGGTTTTGAACTCAGGCACACTTCAGTCTGAGTGAAGGCTCCATCCTTTATTAACACTGAGGCTTCGGCACATCACACAATCTGAATCTTAGTTTCTCATCTATTAAGTAAGGATAATGAAACTCACCTTTGAATGCAGTTGTGAGAATTAAATGAATTAATTCATGTGAAACATCTGGCTCATAACAGATTCTCCATAAATGATAGCTATTATTAATATGCACAATCGTTTTTTAAGACCTACCATGGTCTCTTCCTCCAGCAGACATCAGAGGAGGAGGCAGAAAGCAGGACAGTCCTCACTGGACAGCCTTACACATAGGCTGCTGACCTGTATAGTCCTACCCTACCCTTGGGACATGCACCTGAAAACCTTGGACAAGGTTCTAGGTAGCAGCTGGACAGGATTAACAACAGTGAAAATTAAAGCAGTCTGTACAGTAGGATCCTCCCAGGTAGCCTGGCAATCGTGTGTGAACCACCAGGGGCAGGTCCCTAGTTTAAACAGGTTTGCATGCACTTGAGAAGTTTCAAAAAAAAAGAGGCACAACAGCCCAAGACATAAGGACACATCAGCCAAGGGGGCATGTGGGGGACAATGCTATCTTGATGCTTTCTGGTTTTCCAGTCAATATACTGCCTTTGAAGTAAATGATAACTAGAGTAGAAGAATGTAGTTGATACTGGGGCCATCTTCCAAGGGCTGATATCAGTCCTTAGGGAACTGGGATAATGGAGCACATGGAAGTCTCCTCTGATTGTTCACATTGAGAAAATAGTAAGCAAAATGATCCACCAAGAGTAAAAAGAGGGAACAGGCATGACAACTAACCATCTAGAGGAATGGTTGATGTATGGGATAGACAGGTAGCATGGAGGGCTATGGGATATACATGATCATGAACTTAAAGTCAGTCTCCATGGCTACATGTTTTCCCCTAATGCTTTTAAATGTGAAGTAGGCAGACAGTTGGATTTAAATATAGTTAGGATTTTGCCAGACACATACTCCAAAAGGAGGGGCAAAGAAGTTGAGGGTGCTGCCAGGACTATGCATGAAGGTTGGGTAAGAAGAAAGTGATGACACCATGAGGTGGTAGGGTGGTGGAGGTGGAGTGTCAACTGAGTCCAGGTCCCGGTGGCATTGAGGAAGTTCTTTTTTTTTTAATATATTTTATTTTTTAGGTGTAGATGGACAAAACACAATGCCTTTATTTTTATGTGGTGCTGAGGATCGAACCCGGGTCCCACCCATGCGAGGCGAGCGCTCTACCACTGAGCCACAATCCCAGCCCAAGGAAGTTCTTTAAGCAAATAATTTAAAATTACTTCTCATCTTTTTTTTAATTTTATTTTTAAGGTGTGGCATTTCCTCACCATTTTCCCTCTTCACCTTCCTTGTTCTGCTTTTTTTTCATTCACCTTTCCAAAGTAAGTTCCTGAAGCTCCCTACTTTGCTGCTATAGGGGCAGAGGCAGGGGACATCTCTTCCAGTGTAGACTCTTGTAATTCTGGCAAAGAAAGAGTTAGATGGTGTTATTTAGAAGTCTTTTAACATTATCCAGATTTGGCTTAGGGACAGGATTATGCTCCTGATTATTTTTCTCCTTAATTTACAAAGAGCTCTCTTACTTCAGACATTCGGATGCTTTGTTGGAATTTTCTGTGTAATATAGCCCATTACAGAGCCATCTGGGTGTGTGGAATTGCAAACTGACTCCTAAACTGGGGCAGAAGCCTAGCAAAATAGAGGCCTCCTAATCAGAACTTCCTACTCAGGTTTCTAATAGAACCTCTTCTCACCGGAATGGCTAAAACAGATCAAATGACTGGCTGTTTTATCCATTATAGTGTGGCTTTTCACTGCCTGAAGAGTATCTTTAAAAGATTACTTTCCAAAGGTGATGATGCAGCAGTCTAGTCTAAAGACTTTAAGTTTAGTGAGCTCCTTGCTCAGAATGTTTGCCCTAGTGATTTCAGAGGTGCTTTAAGATAGAAGGAACACTTCACAAGACACAGAAAGAACAAAAACAAAGTAATAGAATCCAATAGATTTTGAAATCACAGAAAGTGAAAATGGCCCACTAATAAGTCTACCACCCCAGCCTTGCTGGAGGAAGCTTAAATGGTCTCCATGTCCATCTTCCTGCCTCTACACAGTGTTCAGAGAAGTCATTCTCGAAAGAGAGCTCTCTGCCAATTTGGAAATTCAGTCTAATTCCCTGCCTATGCCGCAGGAGTTTTAAAAAGTTATATGTATCTTTAAGCAGATTGACTCACTCTCCTTGTTGCTGGAAAAAAAAAAAAGTTTTTTTTAAATTTTTAATTTTTAAATTATTCTGTTACTACAAGAAAAATTGATCATGATAATTTAGGGCTTAAACCTTGATTTTTTGGCTTTTTAAATTTGTGAAAAGCATAGCCCTTTTAAAGGTGACTTGAATTCTCCCTGAGTTCACCCAAACCCCACTCACTTTTCATGGCCTATATGGAGTGGTGGGAAGAGAAAGAGCTGAAGTCAGAAGCCTCAAATCCCTGCTCTGCCTTTATAAACTACATCATTACAGTTCATATTAATTTATAACCCCAGGTCCCCATTTGCAAAATGTGATAAAGGATATCTATGCCACAGACAAATCAGGTAACAAATATAAAAATGCACTTTGTAAGCAGTAAAATAGTGAGAGAATATATTTATTTTTTTAGAGTTTACTCCAAAATGCCCCATGTTAGCTTGTTTGGGGTCCTCCTGGGGCCCCCTCCTTCCCATTCCCTTCCCACTTCCTCCCTGCTTTCCTTAATGCCTTTCTTCCATGGAAGGTCCCTGTAGCAGAATTCTCTACAAGATGTACAAAAACTAAAAATACTGCCAAAGAAGAAATGAATACCTGTGTGCCGAGACCTTCCTGCTAAATACACTTCTTAGAGGGCGCTAGAAGACTGGGCAAAGGTGAAAGAAGAGAGGAAAACAGACTGGAGAAGCCAGTGATAAAGCAGGAGAGGGGGAGAAGGAAGAGTAAAGAAGGCAGAAAGAATCAACTAGAAAGGAAAAGAACTTACATCACACCCAAGCCTGTGAATCTGGTTGGGAAAGGAGAGGAGAGGGTAGTATAATGCAAACACAACCCAAAAGTACATGAACAGGAATTTGTATAGAAGGGAGCAAAGTAAGCATAAGATAACAAGATTCTTATTAGGGAGAGAGTATCACTAGCACTACGGGTAGGCACTGTGATAAACTGAAGTTATAAAGCAGTGTAAATTTCTGGGAAGAGTTTAATAAGAGCATGTGATTCCTAACGGAGGGATACCACCACTTAGGCTTCTGCTGGGATTCACAGAGGGAGCAGATTGGCAGGGACAGAGCAGCAGTCCCATTAATGGGCTAGTGTCTCTCTAGAATTTTTTGAGCTGGGTAATTGCTAACACCTAATCTACTTTGTCCTTAAAGGAGGCTACACTTACAGACCTAGGTTCCTGTGGAAGGTCACTAACCCATCCTCAATCTTTTGACACATGTGCATAAGATGTCTTTCTCTAAGCCTGGACCACATTATATCCTGGTCTCTTCCCCTCGCAAGTCTGTTTCAAGACCTTCCATTAGGGGTAGCAACCAAAATGGTGAGCTATTATTGGGAGAGTTCATATTCTGCATCTTCAAGCTCCCCAGGGAACAAAGTCATAGAAAAGGTAGACTATTGCAGTTTTCACATTCCAAAAGTACCACATGACTCTTTTGGTACTGGGTGATTGAACCCAAGAGTGCTTTACCATTGAGCTACATCCCTAGTTCTTTTTAAAATTTTTATTTTTTTTTTTTTAATTTTGAGTCAGGGTCTCACTAAATTTCTGAGGTTTTTGATGGCTAAGTCTGGTCTTGAATTTGCAGTTCTTCTGCCTCAGCCTCGTGGGATTGCAGGTGTGTGCACGACCACATCCAGCTGGCTCATCTTTTTTTTCTTTTCCCTTGGTCAGTCCTTCTTTTTCTGATCACATCCATCTCATCTTGGGTAGTGCTGACCTTTGTTAGCACTAGAATGAGTCTTCCTATTTAGTATTAATTTGACATTTACCAAGTTGATTTCACTGTTACTTTGGCTAATATGAAATCAGCCATTTTATGCAAAATTGAGTGTTCTAAAGATCAAGCAAAAGGTCAGTGAAAAGAGTGGCCTTTTTCTCTTAACTAGGAAAGACTGGAGTTTCTTTTCCAAATAGTTTGGGTAAATGCACCTGCTGCTAAGCTTCTATGGAGTTTTCATAGCTGTAGGTTCTCTGCTTATGCTCTTTGTCCAAGAAAAACAAACAAACGACGACGACGACAACAACAACAACAAATGAGGCTACTCCATGGACCTAAAACTAGTACTTGATTTCTGAGGACTGACCTCACTCACAGGTTCAGAATCCTAAGGCTATGGCTTCTACCTTCACATTCACCCAAACAAGTTAAACAACATTCATCTGGCTATTTTCCCAGGTCACTGTGTAAGGGAAAGCACTCGAAAGAATTAAAACCTTTTGCCTTGAAGGCAAAATGCTTCAACTTCCACTTCAAGTAGAGCCAAGGAGACTGAGCAAGAAAACATCTTCCATAGCTACCAGCACACCATTTTAACAGGGGAAGGCAAGGTTAAATTCTGGGTCTAAATCAGGAATGTCTGGTTCTTGAGATGGGAACACAAATGTGGAAAAGTCACTCTTACACTTATAATCCTTGACTTCAGGCCTATGTATAATCCGATAATAGACCTCTCTGTGTTATAGGACAAATACAGTTTTATATTCATGTTTATATGGGGAAATTCCAGAAAATCAGATATATTTTATATACATATTAATTACCAAATAAAATGCTCTAAATACAATCTATCACATTTCCCCTTTTGTCTTGATTTTCAAAATAGGAAGCTGAATTTTCTCTTTTCAGTAGCTCACTTTAGCATAAATACGTTTCTAACATTACATGCATGCCTCCTTACTTGACTTTTGTCCTTTTGCTCTTGATTTAATAGGTTTATAATTTAACATTCCTTTTATTATAATTACCCCATCTCCCATTTCTTTTATTATAATTACCTACCACCATCTAATTTGGGAGAATAAAAAATACACAGAAGAGAATTTATTTTATTTTAAAATTATTTTAAAATACATTCTGTATTTTAAAATAATGATGAAGGTGATAACTTCCAGTCAATGAAAAGGTCTTTCCTCCTTGTTTTGAATGTTTTTGTCCTGCCCCACCCACCAACCTCCCCATCCCTCCACCTCCCATGGAAGTATTTAAGTCTAATCCCCAACAGAATGTATTTAGAAGTGGGGGGTAGCGCGCTTGCCTGGCATGCGTGCAGCCCGGGTTCGATCCTCAGCACCGCATACAAACAAAGATTTGTGGTGCCAAAAACTAAAAAATAAATATTAAAAAAAAAGTGGGGTTTTTTGGATGTAATTAGATCCTAAGGGTAGAGTCATCATGAACAGGATTGCCCTTATTAGAAGAGACTATAGAGTTT
The DNA here is from genome assembly GCF_021218885.2 of Marmota monax. Classification (NCBI taxonomy): domain Eukaryota; kingdom Metazoa; phylum Chordata; class Mammalia; order Rodentia; family Sciuridae; genus Marmota; species Marmota monax. The sequence continues at coordinate 51,968,271 of NW_026693777.1, read as the reverse complement.
CCTCCCTCTGTCCCTGCTTTCTGCCAAATAAGGATACAACAAAAAGATAGCCATCTGCAAATCAAGAAGCAAGCCCTCATCAAACCTTGGGTCAGCCAACACATAGATCTTGAGTGTCCAAAAAGCTTCCAAAACCAAAAGAAATAAACATTTATTGTTGAAACTACTCCGTCTATGGTTGTTTTAGTCAGTTTTTTCACTGCTGTGACTAAAAGAACTAACCAGCACAATTATAGAGGAGGCAAAGTTTATTTAGGGGCTCACAGTTTCAAAGGTCTCAATCCATAAACAGCAGGCTCCCTTCCTCTGGGCTCAAGGTAAGGCAGGACATCATGGCAGAAGGGTATGGCAGAGAGAACCAGCTTACATGATGATCAGAAAGCACAGATACAAAATACATAACCCAAAGTCACACCCCCAAATCCCACTTCCTCCAGCCACACACTACCACTTCAGTTAGCACTTAATTTCTGTCAGGGGATTAATTAAGACTCTCATAACCCAATCATTTCTCCTCTGAACTTTCTTGCATTGTCTCACGTGAGCTTTTGGGGGACACCTCACATCCAAACCATAATACTGGTATATTTGTTACAGTAGCCTGAACTAAGACATTTAGAAATAACATAAAACAACAAACACTTAGAAATAAAATAAAGCAACAAAAAAAAAATGAAGTATGTTTATGAGTTCAAAAACAAAAGAACCAAAACCAGGATGCCAAAAATGAAACAGAAACCAAAAGACACATCAAGAGACAAGTAAATGCATGACAAGGCAGTCAACTCAGTAGATGCCTTTTCTTGAACCGGAAAATGGACCAAGACTCTGAGTTTATAGAATTAAGACTTAGTGAGTGGAGCTCAAACTTGATTTCGTTCCTTGCATCACCTTGCCCATGTGCCTTTGTGTAGGACATAACCTGCACTTCTTCTGTACCCAGTAACCCTGTAAAGTGAGAGCAGAAGCTACAACTCAGAGGGGTTTTAGAATTGGAAATAGACCTTTTATGCTAAAGGATAGAGTTTAGATGGATATACGAGGAAAGAACACTAAGTCTTAAATCCATAAAGCATGGGAAGCTAATTGTACATCCATGTGTATAGCAGCATTATTTCCAACAAAGCCTGAAAAGAAGCAACCAGTGTCCATCAATTGATGAATTGATAAGTAAAATGCAGTATATACACATTATAAAATATTCTTTATCTTTCAAATGGAAAGAAATTCTGTCATTGCAAGATCATGGATGAACCCTGAGAATATTGTGCTAAGCGAAATAAGCCAGTCACAAAAAAGACAAATAGTATGATTTTCCACTTATTTGAGGTACTTAATATATTCAAATTCACAGAAGAGAAAAGTAAAATAGTGATTGCAAGAAAATGGGAGGAGGAAGGAATGGGGAATTATATTTAATGGGTATGTAATTTCAGTTTGGGAAGATGAAAAGCTTTGGAGATGGATGTTGGTGATGGTGACAACAATGCAAATATAATTACTGTCACTTGAATGTTCACATAAAGGGGAGGTAACAAATATTTTGTTTTGTATTTGATCACAATTTTTAATAGTTTATTAAATTAAATTTTTTTTGAAGAGGGAGCTGAAACCAAAATCCTTACATAATGCCAACAGCCACAAAGGGCTGTTTCCTGAAGTAAATCAGGAAATAAGTACTATGGTTCTCAGCAGGGAAAGTGGCAATTAATCCTGATGACTATGGGGGACAATGAATCAAATGAATCCAAAGAAATCAGAAACTCAGGCCTATGTCATTTGTGAATATGTCATTGAATTCATACTACAAGGTGTAGGAACTCTAAATAGAAAAACCCACATGAAAAGAGATCCAAATCTAGTGTTTCTTATAAGAATAGGAACAAGAAAACATGAAACTTCCTGAGAACCCGCCCAATCCAGAGCACAAGAAACTCCCATGTAAAACAACCCCAGCCAAAGATGAAGTCACAGCCAAAACTTACAAATCATAAAAAACAAAACAAAACAAAAACCACCTTCCCAACTCCCTGGGAAGACAAGCTAAGTGCATTGCTTATCTTCCATCATTTGTCCCTCCAGACCGCTCCCCCACCTCCTCCACTGCCTTCTGTTGCAGATGATAGACCTGCCTGGACTGCAACCATGGGTTATCTTGCTCTCTGGCTTCTTGTTGGATCTGTCAGTAAGAAGCTCTAACAGAAGATCAGTGAGTGGAATTCAAGTTTTTGTTCCCCAATCGTCTCTCTTTCAGATGTTGGCTGTGATGTCCCTCAACAGTGATCTTCTCTTCAAGAGCTGCTTATCTATAAACTTTTCCTTGTCTCACTTTCTTTGGGTCAAGGAGAGGTAAAGGCTCCACTGCTGCTACTCACAGGCTATTGCACCATCCTTTGTGGTTTCCCTGTACCCCGTCCACACCTCTGTAAATTGTCCTGTAAATAAACCTCCCTGAAACTATCCTAATTTGATTATGTCCTCTATTTCCTGCTGGGAACCTGACTATAATCATAAACAGAGGAAATAGATTTGAAATGCAACAACTAAATTTTTTTTAAATAGATAGAGAAAAAAATCAAATGAATAGGTTTAAAATGTTCAGAGATAAATGAAGTAATAGATACCACAAAGCCAGAACAGTATTATATTTTAAAAAACAAGTATCCCTTCAAAATGTACATTTTTAAAATGTGGAAAAAAAGAACAAGTAGGTTTTCAAAGGACCAAATAAAAATTCTGGAAATAAAGGTTATGATGGATGAAATTTTTTAAAGGAATTCAAAGTGGCTAAAATGTAAATTTTTCATCATCAAGGAGAAAAGTGGCACATTGGGAGATAAATGTGAAGTAGCAGAACACATTACAGAGAGATAGAAAAATATGAAAGAAAACTAGAATAAGAAGAATCATCATGCTTTTAATAGGAGGTACAGGAGACCTCCTATTAAAGGAGCAGGAGAGATCAGAAAGAATGGGAACTGGGGCATAATATTGAAAATATTATGCTGAGAGTTTTCTGGGATTGAAGAGAGATTATTTTCATATTTAAGAAACATGCTGGGTCCAGCTTATAAGAACTATTAAATTTTCAGAAAATTTACAAGCCAAGCATTAGCCATTATTAAAAATTAAATTGCCTAAACTTCTAATTAGAAGATTATATTAGGAGCCAGGCCGGCGCAGTGGTGCACACATGTAATCCCAACAGAAGGACGATGAGTTCAAAGCCAGTCTCAGCAAAAGTGAGGTGCTAAGCAATTCAGTGAGACCCTATCTCTAAATAAAATACAAAATAGGGCTCAGTGGTTGGGTGCCTCTGAGTTCAATCCCTGGTAATTCACCCCTCCCCCAAAAAGAAGTTATATTAAAAACAAAAGTAATAAATATTTAAAGCTCATTATTTCCTAGTTATTTTACTACATTTTATTATTATCTATGCTCCTAAGGTTATTTATGTCTATCATATTTGTATGGCTGAAATACAAGGATGGGCTACTCAACTTCTGTTCCAAGTTTTGCATTCAAAGATGTCACATTGATAACTTGAAATAGGACATAGTGAAAATGTTTATACAATGGGAATTGGTAAATTCACAACTCAGTTCCCACTCCCATTCTAGTTGTTAAACATTTACCAGCACTTCACTGTTCAAGCATTAGACATATTTAGACAACTACAACAAATGCTTCTGGACAATACTTGGTGAGTGGAAAACATTAAGAAAAAATCCTCAAGACATTACTGGAAAAATGAATAAAGTTAAAAATAGGAAATCAATAGAGAAAATCAACAAAACAAAAACTAGTTATTTGAAAAGGTCAATAAAACCAATAGGCCTATACTTACGTGAAGAAAAAAGAGTGAAGACACAAATTACTAATATCAGAAGAGAAAGAGTTGACATCTCCAAAGGGTCCATAGACATTGAAAGCCTAATAAAGGAATACCATGAACAATTCTATGCCCACAAATATGATAACCTAGATGAAATACACCAGTTCCTTAAAAGACTTGCAAAACTTCCACAAGAAGAAATAGACATTCGAGCAGTCCCAGATCTATTATAGAAATTGAATCAATAATTAACTTTCCAGTAAAAAAAACACCAGACCCAGATGTGATCACCAGTGAATTCTACCAAACATTTAATATTTCAGAAAGAAATCAGATCAATTTTCTATGATCTATTTCAGAAGCTAGAATATAAGGAATCTTCATAACTCATTTTATGAAACTAGCATCATCCTAATAACCAAAGCCAGATAAAGTAATTACAAAAGAAAACTACAGACTAATATGTACTTCTTCTGAACTTAAATGAAAAAAAAAAAATCCTTAACAAAACATTGGCAGATTGAATCAAGAAGTACATAAAAAGAATTATATACCATGACCAACCAGGACTTATTCCAGGTATACAGACTGGTTCTGAAAAAAGTAATGTGACTCCATTTTTGAGAAACCAGCCTCTATCTCAGAGCAAAGCCAGTCCAAGGAAGGGGCATGACCCTTGTCCTTGGAAAAGCCCACAGAGCACTCCTAAGCACATACCTGCTGAGTTATTTGTCTGTAAATAACAGGAGAGGTCTGAGGAGCCAGATGTCCCTGACTCAGTTAGGCTAGGTAAGGACCCATAGCAACCCCCCATAGCAACCTCCAATCAGCATGAGACAGGGAAAATACCTGGAATGCCATGTGACCCCCAAGTAGTTTATGGTGGTTGATAACATGTTGGGAAACCGTGTAGTTTAGCACGTACACCCCTCATGGTCTAAACCAAATCAGTTCAAAGGAATCCCCCTCTTGTACTAGCCAATCACCCCTACCCAACTTGTTCCTACCAATGAATGTGCTAATCAATGTTAAGAGTTGTTGTTTGACTTTCCCTCAGTATGGAATGATTTGCTGTGTGATGTTGTGACGCATAGAGTATCCTCCCAAAACCTATAAAATCTCACTAAACAAAGGACGAGGCTCACTCCCTGGGATCACTGCATTGGGAAAGGTTGTGAGGCCAGGCTCAAGCTTGCAATAAAGAGTCTTGTGTGATTGCATCGGATTCAGCTCCTGGAGGTCTATTGGGGTCCCACGAATCTGTCATAACAGTTTATCACTTGAAAATTAGTTAATTAAATCTGTTGATCAATAGACCAAGTAAAAAAATTACCTGATTATGTCAGTAGATACATAAGAAACATTTAACAAAATCCAACACCATTTTTTTTTTGGTATGTGTGTTAAAAATTGAATACGAGAGGCTTTGCCACTAAGCTACATCCCCAACTTTTTAAAAATTTTTTATTTTGAGACAGAGAGTGTCTCAGTAAGTTGCTGAGAATCTTGTTAAGCCGCTAAGACTGGCCTCAATCTTGTGATCCTCATGTCTCAGCCTCCAAACTCCCTGGGATTATAGGAGTATACCACCACACCTGACCCAACACCCATTTATGACAATCAAAAAAAAATTCTCGGCAACTGAAAGCTAGAAGGGAACATATCCAACTTGATAAAGAACATCTACCAAAAACCTGCAGCAAACATCATACTTAATGTTGAAAAACTTGAAACTTTCCTGCTAAAATCAGGAACGAGGAAGGATGGGCTCTTTTGTCACTGCTTTTCAATATCTGGGAATTCTAACTAATGCAATAATATTTTTTAAAAAGCAAATAAAAATGCATACAGATTTGGATGAAATAAAGGAATTTGTTCACAGATGACATGATCATCACATAGAAAATCCAAAATAATCAACAAAAAAGAACCTGTAGTTAGCAAGATTTCAGGACACAAAATTAATATATAAAAGTCAATCACTGTTTTATACATCAGCAATTAATAAATGGAATCTAAAAATAAAACCCATTAACATTTACATCATCACCCTTTAAAAATGAAATATTTAGATATTATGATGATTAATTGTACGTGTCAACTTGATTGAGTCATGGTATGCCCAGATATATGGGTAAACATAAGTTCTAGGGTATCTGTGAGAGTGTTTCTAAAGAGATAAATCTTTCATTTGGTGACCTAAATAATGTAGATGACCCTCCTCAATATAAGTGGGCATCACCCGATCTGTTGAGAGCCTGAGCATAACAATAGATTGAGAGATGATTGGATTTAATGTTTGAACTGAATTTTAGTCTTGTCTTGCCCTCAGCATTGGTTCTCAGGCCTTCAGAATTGGGCTGAAATCTAGACCATTGACTTGTCAGCCCTCAAGCCTTTAAGTTACACCACTGTCAATCTAAAAGGCAAGTCCAGGCAAACCAAATGTGAGAATAAAGAGTTTATGCAAGACAAAATGAAGACAGCCACATAGGGAAGTAACAAAAACTCTAGTTGCTCAGAATAAGTCAGAATTGTGCTCCTGGAATGGCATCTGAAGGCTCTGGGTTTTTATAGATCAAAAAAAAAAAATAAGAAGGAAATTACAGCAAACTGGTTGTTATAATTGCATTGGTCAAAAACAATAGCACTAGACTGGTATGTTGTCAGTCACTTAACTATGCTATACATTCCAACTGAGATTGTGATAGGAGGAAAAGGCTCTTTCTGGGGTGATGTATTATCTTATGATAACAACAGGTCTGAAGAAACTTGCCATGCTTGTTTCCCACATTCCCCCCCAGGCTAAAGAAATTTGTGACTTCATTCTTGTGACTTTGTAAGTCCTTACTTACCAGTAGTTTTTCTTGATCTCCAGTTTGCAAACAGCAGATCTTGGGAATTCTCAGTCTTTTAATCACATGAGACAATACTTTTAAATTTTATATGTATAATTTATATAATTATAGGGCTGGGATTGTGACTCAGTGGCAGAGCGCTTGCCTAGCATGTGTGAGGTACTAGGTTGGATTCTCAGCACCATGTATCAATAAATAAAATAAAGGTGCATTGACAACTAAAAAAAATTGAAAAATATATATATAACTATATATATATATATATATATATATATATATATATATATATATATATATACACACACACACACACATATGAAAAGTACTAAGCCACATCCCCAGTCCATAAATACATTTCTAGATATGTGTTCTATTGATGTTTATATAGAGAAATGAGAATTGCTGAAAAGAAAGCCTTTATCTCCTTAGAGAATGCAAAAGTAACTATGTACAGAATTTTGGTGAACATATGGACAGTAAAGCCACTCTGATGAGATCTCAGATGAAAATGAGGAATATATTGTTCAACAATGGAGAAAAGTCTATCCTTAATAAAGAGGCAAAGAACATGGCTAAATAGTGTTCATGTTCTAGTGTTCTCTGCAAAGTATAATTTATGAGCAATGAAATTAGATATATAATTGAGGAGATCTCTAAGAAAAATATTGAAGGAACAATTTGTTTCCTTCTTACTACTTATAGTAAAATGCAAGAAATAAATTGAAAATGGAATTCCACTGCTAAATGGAATAAGAACTTAAAGATTTAAAAATTCTCAGTCAACTCATATTATCAAAAATGAGAAGAGAATTTCAGAAGAAAACAAGAAGGGTATTTCAAACCAAGGATTTGATAAAGAGATTAATAAGGGTGTGAACCATGAACCTAGCCAGTCATCTCAACAGAAGCCAGGAATAAAGATGGAATTATAACAGCAGAAACACTACTAACTTGACTAAAGAAGAAAGCTGTCAGACTTCTTAGACCCTACAGGATTGAATCATAGAGGTATTCAGCTACGTACATTCACTATTTTTCAAGAAAAGAGAAGATGTATCCCAAAGGTGATTCAGAGATTTTCAGGACTGCCTCTTCCATCACAAGACCAGAGTGCATGAACCAGTGCTAGAAGGGAGCTCCAGCCTAGAAAAGTTGGAGTTGGGACCCACATCAATGGGAATAATGCCCTTTTGTTTAAGTCTCCTAGTCCATAGTCTTCTGTTATAGCAGTCAAACAAAGATAGGCATAAATCTTAAAAATGCATATATCAATATGAGTATAACCACAAAGCTAATAAAAGTTATCAAATAATTAAATAAATGAGAAAAAATATCCAGATTGGGAGAAAATATTTGTGATAGGCACATATATAAAGAGCTCTTAAAACTCAACAATATGAAAACAAATAACCCAATTTAAAATTGAGTGAAAGAGCCACCTCATCAGGTAGACAGATGGAAAATAAGTATATGAAAAGATATTCAAAATCATATATCTAGGAAATAACAAAAATAACCAACCATGAGATTTCACTACTGTTTCAGTCAGCTTTTTTTCTTGCAGCTATGACCAAAAAGACCAGACAAGAACAATTAAAGGAGGAAAAGTTTATTTGGAGGCTCATAGTTTCAGAAGTCTCAGTCCATAGATGGCTGACTCCATTCCTCAGGGCCTGAGATGAGGCAGAACATTATGGCGGAAGTGAATGGCTGAGGAAAGCAACTGGGAATGTGACAACAGGAAGCAGTGAGAGAGAGCGAGCTCAGCTCAACAAGGACAAAATATCAACCCCAAGGGCATGCCCCAGGGATCTGCCTCCTCTAGCTACACACTATATTTACAACCAAGTTAACCCCTATTAGGGAATTAATACACTGATTAGGTTAAACCTTTTATAACCCAATCATTTCACCTCCAAACCTTCTTGCATTATCTCACACATGAGGTTTTGGGAGACATCTAACATCAAAACCATAGCAACTACACATCTATTAAAATAGCCAAAATCCAAATACTGACAACACTAAATGCTGACAAGAAAGTCTTTTTCTTCTCTAGTGGGAATGCAAAATGGTACAGTCACTTTGGAAGAGAATTTGGCATTTTCTTTAAAAACTAAACATACTCAAAGGCAGCAGAACACAACAGACACTAGTATGGCAATATGTAAATCAATGGATGTGTAACTGATGTGATTCTGCAATCTGTATATGGGGTAAAAATGGCAGTTCATAACCCACTTGAATCAAAGTGTGAAATATGATATATCAATAAATTTGTAATGTTTTGAACAACCAACAATAAAAAAGAACTAAACATACTCTTATCATACAATTCAACAATGAATTTATGGTATTTACCCAAAAGAATTGAAAAATTATGTCCACGCATAAAGCTGCACAGATGTTTCTAACAGATTACACAATTGCCAAAACTTGAAAACAACCAAGCTGTCCTTCAGTAAGTAGTGGTTAAATAAACTGTACTAAATCAGACAATGAAAAAAAATGGTTAACAAATCATGACAAGACATGAAAGAAACTGAAATTCCTATTACTAAGTATAAGGAAATGATCTGAAAAGGCTATGTATTATGTGTTCCAACCATAAGACATTCTGGAAAAGGCAAAATTTTGGAGACTATAAAAATAAAAGTGGTTTCTAAGGGCTGTGGCAGCTGGTGGGGTGAACTGGTGGAACACAGAGGATTTTTACACAGTGAAACTTCTTTGTAGGATACCAAGACTGTGAATATATGTCATTATATTTATCAAAACCTATAGAATGCACACCACCAAGAGTGACTCCTAATGTAAACTATGGACTTAGGGTGATAATGACGTATCAATATAGGTTCATCAATTGTAACAAATGTACCACTGTGCTATGGAATTTCCACAGTGGGTGGGATTGTACATCCATCAGGAAAGAGGGTATAAGAGAACTCATTGTACTTTCTGCTGTGAACATAAAACTACTTTAAACGGTTAAGTTTATTAATTAAAAAAAAAAAAAACAACAACAACAACTACCAGAGAGAAAATACCTGTAAGAGAATGACATCAGAAATAGACTCTTCAAGCCCGGAGCAGTAGCACATCCCTGTAATCCCGGCGGCTCCAGAGCAGGAGGATGGTGAGTTCAAAGCCAGCCTCAGCAAAAGTGAGGCACCAAGCAACTTAGTGAGACCTTGTCTCTAAATAAAATACAAACTAGGGCTGGCTCAGTGGTGGAGTACCCCTGAGTTCAATCCTCAATACCCTACCCTCCCCCAAAAAAGGAAAAACTCTTCACCAGAACAGCATATTTCAGAAGGCAGTGGGTTATTATCTAATGAAAAAAAATAGTAAGGTAATAAAATCTATATGTATTATTTTTAAAAATATTTTTTAGTTGTAGATGGCACACAATATCTTTCTTTATTTTTATGTGGTTCTGAGGATTGAACCCAGTGCCTCACACATGTGAGGCAAGTGCTTTACCACTGAGCTACAGCCTCAGCCCCAATCTTTATGCATTCTTAATTTAGTAATTTAGTTAGATGGTACTATGAAGGAACAGACAAATCCAAAATCGGGACCTTCTACAAGACAACTCATTTAATTTCTCCTGTAAGTTATTGTCATATTTAAAAAAAAAAAAAAAGGCAAGTGATGTGGTGCATGCCTATAATCCTAGTGGCTCACTATGCTGAGGCAGGAGGATCACAAGTTCAAAGCCAGCCTTGGAAATTTAGCAAGGGGGGCTGGGAATGTGGCTCAAGCGGTAGCGCGCTCGCCTGGCATGCGTGCGGCCCGGGTTCGATCCTCAGCACCACATACAAACAAAGATGTTGTGTCCACCGCAAACTAAAAAATAAATATTAAAATAATTCTCTCTCTCACTCTCTCTAAAAAAAAAAAAAGAAATTTAGCAAGGTCCTAAGAAACTTAACAAGACCCTATTTCAAAATTAAAAAATGAAAAAAAGAAAGGCTGGAAATGTGACTCAGTGGTTAAGCACCCCTGGGTTCATTCTCTGGTAGAAGGAAGGAAGGAAGGAAACATTCAATCCCCAGTACCACAGAAGGGAGGGGAATAAAAAAGAAGAGGGTCTGTACTACCATACTGGATCAGTGTTCACATTCAGGAGCAATTTTGTCTCCTGGGGACTTTTGATAATGTACTTTTAAATTTTATTTTATTTTTAATACTGGGGATTGAATCGAGGTATGCTCTACAATGAGCTACATCCCCAGCTGTTTTTACTTTTTACTGTGAGACCAGGTCTTGCTAAATTGCTGAGGCTGGCCTCAAATTTACAATCCTCCTTCCTCAGCCTCTCTGAGATTATAGTATGTGCCACTGTTTGCCCAGCAACAATATGCTTTTGTTTGTTTGTTTGTTACCCAGGAGTGAATCCTGGGGCACTTAACCACTAAGCCACATCTTCAGCCCTCTTTTGTATTTTATTTAGAGACAGAGTCTCACTGAGTTACTTAGGGCCTTGCAAAAAAATTGCTGAGGCTGGCTTTGAACTTATGATCCTCCTGCCTCAGCCTCCTAACAGCTGGGATTACAGGAATGCACCACCACATCTGGCTAATATACGTTTTTGATTGTCACAATGTGAGAGATGCTGCTGGAATCTAGGGAACAGAGGCCAAGGATCCTGCTAAACATCCTACAATGCACAGGACAGTTCTCCACAACAATTATTTGGTCCAAGTGTCAACAGTTCTTCTATACTAGAGAAAAAGAGATTGAAAAATACAAAAAAAAAAAAATCTAATGTGGGCTTTCTTTGATCCTGATTTAGACCAAAAACACTAAGATACAATTTTTTAAATAATAAGGAAAATTTGAATATAGTCAAGATATTAGGTGACTGAAGAATTCTTGTTGAGTATGATATTACTATTGTGGTAAGGTATGTAAGAAAATGCCTATAATTTTTAAAGATACATGATAAAGGACATAGGGATTAAATGATATGATGTCTAGGAAATTCTTCAAACTATTTCAGGAAAAAAGGGCAGACTAAGCAGTAGCACATGCCTGTTAATCCCAATGGTTCAGGAGGATGGATCACAAATTCAAAGCCAGCCTCAGCAATTTAGCAAGGCCCTAAGCAACTCAGTGAGACCTTGTCTCTAAAAAAAATATATAAAATGGCTGGGGATGTGGCTCAGTGATTAAGTTCCCTGGGTTCAATCTCTGGTACAAAAAAAAAAGGTAGATTACAAAAGTATGGCCAATGTTGATAATTACAGAATCTTGGCAATGGCTTTATAAGAATTCCTTATATTTTTGTGTATGTTTGATAAAATGTTTCATTTAAAGGCACAGTGGTGGCTCCTGTAATTCAAGCTACTCAGGAGGCTGAGGCAGGAGAACACCTGGGCAATAGAGAGAGAGAGAACCTAGCTCTTAAAAATAACAAAAACAAACAGAAAAACTCAACCATGAAGAATGGTCTTCATGAAGAAGGAACTTAACCAACAAGGACAAAGGAAAAGGCAATAAACAATAGCTATTACTTATGGAGAAACTGGATTGGATTGAGGATCTTCTGTATGGACTACATGAGCATGCTAAGCTGCTGTGCTCATACAGCTTCTCAGCATGATGCACTCCAGGCACCTTGAAACACAACTCATGAAAGAAAACAAGACTCATCAAAACCACTATTTGGGAAAAAAAAAAATGTTGATAGGTTAACTTTAGTTCATGAGTTGTGGTTACGAACAATTTTTTTCTCATTCATTTTTTTTTCTCATTCATTTTTGTAGTAGAGGCTTTCAAGAAATTTGAAGAGACTTCCATGCTGAGGATTCTAGGTGGCTGGCAAATTTGTTGAGAGACAGCTGCAGGAGAGTTAGGAGACAGTGAGTTTGCCTCGGGTTGAACCAGAAGAGCTATTTGTATGAGTAAAGGGAGCTGCCATAGCTCCTTTTGCTTTGGAAAACTCCCACCTTCTCTCCCTGAATGGTACAGGTTGCTCTATTGTGGTCCGCTTTGAGAAAAAGAAAAACTGAACTCAGGAAAGTCGTGACAACTTTGGCCATCTGTACTCTGGATTGAACCCAAGGTGCTCTACTGTGAAGCTACATTCACCGTTCTTTTCATTTTTTGTTTTGGTACAAGGTCTTGCTAAGTTGTCAAGGCTGGCCTTGAACTTGCAATCCTCCTGCATTAGCCTCCCCAGTTGCTGGAATTATAGGTGCAGAAAAAAAGCCCATGTTATAAATGAAAACCTATTCTTTCAAGAAACATATTTGCAAAGAGACTTTCATCCTTTGTACCACTTCTTCAGAAATGCCCTCTGTGGACCTGGAGTTCCTTCTCCTTTAGTGGTTTATAATAGGTCAATTGAGATTTTTTCTAGTTGATAAACACAAAAAGGATGAAGAACAATGAGCCTCAGAGACACAGTACATCATGAAGTACACCCACCAACCCATAATGGAGTCTCAAAAGGATAAGAGAGAGAGAAAGGGGACAAAAGAATGAGAAAATAATGTTCAGAACTTCCCAAATTGCTGAAAAAAATCACCAAAATGTTCATCTAAGAATCTCAAAAAACTTCAAAAATTAAAAAACAAAATTGAAGAGATCCACATTTAGACACTTCCTAATCATTCTTGAAAGCCAAACAAGAAGACAAAATATAAAAAGCAGAAAGAAGAAAGTCATCATGTACAAAGGGATGTTCAATATGGTGGACATCTAATTTTCAGTGGAAACCATGAAGACCAAAAGTGTTATAATATTCAAAGAGCTAAAAGAAAAAAATACTGTCAATCAGGGATACTACATAGTATAAAACTGTCCTTCAAAAATGAAGAAGAAATTAAGACATTCAAAGAAAAATTAAAATGGTCAGAGTTTTTTCTTAGTAGATCATACTTACAAAAAATAGTAAAAGGAGTTCTTCAACTGAACTGAAAGGACACTGGAGAGTAACTTGAATCACATGAAAAAATAAAGAGCATGAGTAAAGGAAAAAAAAATGAGTAAAGGAAACAAAGATTATTATGAAAGTTGTCACAATCCAAATGAAGTCACTTCTGTAAAACACTAACAAAAATAAACAAATAAAGCTAAGAGCAGCTCATGCATTTATTCTCGATAGCAAGAACTATCACAAAAGACTCTACTTGAATCACAGCCTTGCACAAAGATCACCACAACCTTATGTAATAAAATATTTCTGTGAGGACACTGTCCAACAATTCCTTGTCCAACCTTGGACTGATGACTCTTATTGGTCCTGATAGCCAAGGATAATTGTTTCTAAATAACTTATGTAGCCCTTTTCATTTTATCTATAAATCTTTATCTTCTTTTGCTTCCTTGGATACATTCATTCATGTTCCTATTGCAGTGTTCATTACTGAATACATTTATTCTCTTTGGGGAAAAAAAGAAATTTGGAGACTAAAATTTTTAATATCAGGAAAAACTGTTGAGCAATAGAGAAGGAATCTTCTAATATGCCTCTTGTTTCTCTATATTTTCATGGACTGCCTTTTTTTAATGTCTCTATTTATTTGACAACCATATCTCTCAAAGTATTAGAACAAGATGATTTTCTGTTCGTGATTTCCCTTAGCTTGTTATCATGCAAGATCTGAACACCTAGCCTGACTTTCGTAGTGTTGGCTGCAGATATGGGTATGTTCCTCATGATGCCTGGTGATATCATTGGAAAGCCAAAGCCACACTTGCACTGGCCAAATAGAATCCTACTGGAAAGCAGCTATGGGAAAAAGTTATTCACTTGTAGGGTGCAAGCATGAACCACAGTAATAGTGATTTTTACTGGCATAGAAGGTTGAACAGTGATCACTAAGATGATGTGTCAAAGTAATATCTCCCAATATCTATGAATGTGACCTTGTTGGAAATTAGGTCTTCATAGTTTAAATCTCAGAGCTGGGCACAGTAGTGCACATCTGTAATCCCAGCTACTCAGGAGACTGAGGCAGGAGGATTGCAAATTTAAGGCCAGCCAGGACAATTTAGCAAGACCTTGTCTCTAAATTTAAAGGGCTGGGGATATAACTCAGTGGTAGAGCCCTTGCTTAGCATGTGCAAAATCCTGGGTTCAGTCCCTAGTACCAGAAAAACAAAACAAAACAAAGAAGCCTCAGGATGAGGTCGTCCTAGATATATTGTACATTGTGTCTCTATAAGAGAAAATGGAGGAAAAAGAGGTAGATTTGATAAGCAAGGGAAAAGCCATGTAAAGACGAAAGCAACTACACATAATGGAATGCCAGAAGACAGGAGAGGGACATGGAACAAATTCTCCCCTAGAACCTCCCAGAGAAGCCAACCCTACCAACGCCTTGAATTTGACTTTGGTCCCAAGAACTGTGAGAGAATAAATTTCCATTGTTTTAAGCCTCCCAGTTTTTGTAGTATTTTAGTTTGGCAGCCCTGGGAAACTAATACAAATGCTATGGGGCAGATTCTCAGAGAAATACCCTGATGAATTAGAACTGCTTTCTCAGATGGCCTCCATTCATTCGCTCACCCATTCACTTATCAAATACCCACTATGTGCTGGGCTCAAAAATATAGCTGGAACTTCTTAGATTCTTTGACATGTTCCTAACCAGGGTAAATTTGGTTATTGCTAACTCTGTAACTGGGAAAAAGTTTACCATAGAGATTCTGTACTTCACTTTGAAAGCATTGTAATCATCTGGATTCTGGGGAAATAAAAAAAAAAAAAAAAAAAACCTTTCGAAGTCTTTCTACCAGATGGCTAAAAAAATGGCAATAATGAGGAGAAAAATGGGATTTTTTTTTTTGGAATTTTACCTAAAATAACAGAGTTGGAGCCAACAAGCACAAATACTCTCACACTGGGAGAAAAGGTGTTAGATACATCCTTGCGGGATTTACAAATATAAATCTCTATCTATGCACATTCTATATAGAGGGAAAAACAGTCATTGAGGGAATTCATAGAAGCAGAGGTTATTGAGATTTTTCTTCTTGGGAACACCCCTCATAGCTGGTCTACGTGTACATTGCACAACTCCAGGGGGCACCATTTATTACACAGTTATTACAGATTTATGAGTATTATGACAACATTCCAGCAGATGGCAGTAAAGTATCTTGAAGACTAAAGTCCTTTACACAGGGTCATATAGTCTCTCAGAAACTGTTTCTTTCCCTCTTCTCCCCCATACCATACCCAAGTCAAACTATGTAAAGTTCTGAAGAACACTGATGGATGTTGGTATTATGTTCAACAAGAGTGATTAGCATCCTGCCCCTCGAGTGAATGCCAGCTAAGTTATTCACATTTTTAAGACCTGCCTCAGGATACTTACTATCAGAGTCTAGGATTCCTGGGAAAACTAAAGTATCCCAGGAATCTTAGGCCAGATGCCTGCTCCTTAACTGAAGAAGTCTGAATGCAGGAGACTGGCTAGAGCTACCATGACAGCACAACAAAGAGAGGAGTCAGAACTGGTTATACTGTAATTCCTTTAACTGGCAAGACAAAATTATATGAGTTCTCTGGACCAAATAGATACTCTGGCTTCAGGTAGTCAGGCATGTACTATCTGAAAAAAATTTGTCTGAGGGAACTGACCACTGAGTGCCAGCCCTGTCCAGAGAGAGAAAGAGAGAGAGAGAGATTCAACTAGAAACAGAAAGTGAGAGGAGATTGCCAAAGGTCAATGGGAGAAGGGATTAACTTTGGCACAGAATGGTATGTGAAATTACCAAAGTGTTGCCAAATAACCCATAAAAGTGTTCCATGAGCTAACTGGTCCCCATGACGGTAGCGCAGGACCTGGGCAAGTCTGGGAAGGAAAAAGTTCTTTTCTATTTTATCCCAGCCCTTTAAACTCCTAGGAATTTTAGACGTTGAAAACATTCCCTCTGCACAGGATTTAATATTTTATGGTTCATTAGGATCTGTTGTGGGTGGTCTTGGACATTTTTTGTTACTAGTAGACATTTTTAGTTACTAGTAGAATTTGAAGACCACTTGATGTTGAAGTAGGAGGATTTATCTTAGTGACTTTATGATGCTGGTTTCAGTGTAGATATAGTTATGCAAAGCAAAGAATCCAGGAAAGAACTGCCAGAGAAGGAATTAAAAATCAGATTGTAGATGAAAGAACCCACTTTGATCCTGAAAGAAAAAAAAAAACCAACAGCAGCAGCAGCAATTGAGCAACTTTGAGCATAGAAATCCAAAACGTCTCCCTCAAGTCAGTGTGAACAATATTGGGACCAAACACATAAAATATTATGTACAATAAAATCAAGTAAATTTTTTAAAAAAGTGTTCCACAAAGGAAAGAGCATTTGATTATCTGTCATTACAGAGGTCATTCCACAGCCAAAAGAAAACTATTAACAGTACCATACTTTGCCTATTTTTTGGTCATCTCTTCACCCCTCCCTACCCCAAAGGACCCAGAAGCTACAAAAGAGCAGAAGAAATAAGAAAAGCAAATAAATTTACCATGTCCCATTTCCCTTTTCTCAGAATGGATTCCCAAGTCACTAGTGAAGCCTAGGGCATTACTTTTCAATGTATACTCTTTAGTTCTATCTGAAGAGAACCATGACTATTACTTAGTAGCCTCATCTCCCTCATGAAGCTCATGTACATTAGGGAAGCTGGACACACACTATTAACAACAACCAGCTCTTCACTACCCTAGCATAGCTTCTTATACTCTGAAAACTATAAAAATTGTCAAAGAAAAATTTAAAGAGCTAAGTAAGTGGCAAGACATCCCATATCCATGGATCAGAAGATTTAATATTGTTAAGAGTAAGCAATACTCCTCAAACTGATCTACAAACCCAACACAGTCTTGATCAAAATTCAAGCTGGTTTTTTGTTTTGTTTTGGTTTTTGCAGAAATACGTAAAGTGAACCTAAAAATTTGTATGGAAATGTAAAGGACCTAAGATCACCAAAATCTTCTTTAAAAAGATCAAAGTTGAACTCACACTCAGATTTTAAAACTTATACAAAGTTATAGTAACAAGATACTGTACTACTGGTGATAGGACAGACATATACATTAATGGAATAGAATTGACAGTCCATAAATGAGCCCCCATGTAAGCAAATACAAAGAACAGTTTAAAAAGAAAGAAATAATCAATGCAAAATGTTTCAAAGCAGTTAAGGTTGAAAGAACTGTGAAATTAAATTCATATTGGTTTCTATCCAGCAGCCATGGTACATTGACAAAAATGACATCTGCCTATGGATCTATACTGACAATACAGTGGTATATAGAAGCCACGAGTGACTATCAAAGTTTAAATTGTTTTAAATTAAATATGAAATAATTTTTTATTCTGAGCACCATTAGCCGGATTTTGATTGAAAAATAGTTAAGTTTGGGCAGCATAGTTATGAAACACTTTCATCACCACAGAAAGTTGTTTTGGAAAGACTTGATCTAAACGATTTGGAACCTCTCTTAGACATTTTTTTTCCTTAATGATTTTTATTAGGCATCTTTTTTCCCTTACCTCATTCTACTTGAAATAAGTTTCATGGGTTCAATTCCCAGCACCAAAAACTATACTTAGCTCTTTACAGTAACTTACAGTGATGACATGTTCAATCTTCCATCCCATGAGCATGCTTCCAGCTGCCAAAGGGTTAAGTAAATTTGTCTGCAGCTGCCATAAACTGTTCAAGTTTTCAGGATATAACAGGCACACCTGCATTCTCCGATCATGAATTAACTTTTAAGAGTTCTCATTGTTTCTTAGGCTGGCTATTAATAACTCCCGTGGTGGTCCTGCCTCAGCCTACTATAATTGGATTACAGGCATATACCACCGTGCTCAGCTTCACTCCTTTGCTTAAAACTTGTTGCACATTGCTTCATAGCCAAGCTGATTCTTTGTACCTTTATTTAAAAGGTCTCTAATCTAGACGCAATCATGCAATTCTGATAAAAATATGTATCCAATACTAGAAAAATAAAGCAGGTCCAAACAAATCAGACTCTATTGTTTCTACTTCTGGTTTTCTATCTAGTCCCATGTACCCATGGCTAGAGAGACTTGATGTTTAGGACCTCAGTTCTCATTCCTTTGGCACATAACTGTTCACAAGATGCCATCTGGAGCCACATTGCAATTACTCTGGGAAACAGAAGCAGGTGGATTCAAAGTTCAAGGGCAGCCTCAGATACGCTGTGTCTCATGTCGGTCAGACTCATAGCCCCAAAGCCTCTTAGACATTTTGAATCCCAAGTCCTCCTTCTATTCACCTCTCCTTCCCCAAAGCCTAATTTTTAGAGAGCAACAACTACTCTATCCATCTTACTTTTCAGAGATAAGCTAGTTAGAGTTACTCACTTTGTGTGTGTGTGTGTGTGTATGCACATGATATTTTTCATTTGTCCTTTACACATACCCTCCACTTTTTCCCATTCTGCTATGTATCCCAGAAGGCTGCCCTAGATGAAGCATATCAAAAGCTTCCTTCCTTCTTACTGTGCTTGACCAATGGAAATCACCAGCAGATCAGAGGAAGAAAGGAGAGAGAAGTCAGAGTATTTATGCCATGGCTCACTCCCTGCAGGACTGCTGTACTACATGTGTCCCTCCATCAAAGGTCTCAGCCCCCAAGCAGGTGGACGGCTTCATATATCCCTCTGTTTCAAGAATCCATCTACCTACCATCTCCAGCTCCTTGCAATCACAACTTTAAGCCCAAGAGTGTAAGTGTAGCCCTGCTGTAACCAGTCCTGGAGTACTATACTCTGGCCCACACCTTTTCTTTATATATGTATTTATTTTTTAGTTATAGGTGGACACAACATCTTTATTTTATTTTTATGTGGTGCTGAGGATCGAACCCAGTGCCTGACACGTGGCAGGCAAGTGCTCTACCTCTGAGCCATAACCCCAGGCCCCGCCCACACCTTTTTAAAGCAGTCCATTATTAAACTCTCCTTCTAATTAATTTGAATGTGCAATTTTAATTTGAGTGTGTAACTAATAGACTTTCTTACTTTCATTAACCCTCCAAGTAGATAGATCTTTTTAAGTAAGGTGAGCAAATGTCCCAGTTTGCCCAGGATTGAGTATTTTTCCAAGACAAGGGATATTCAGTGCTAAAATCAGGATAGTCCCAAAGAAAGGCAGGTTGTGATTACCCTCCCTATAAGTATATTTTAATATGATGTTTACTCACATAATAGTCTTTAAAAATTCC
The DNA here is from genome assembly GCF_021218885.2 of Marmota monax. Taxonomy (NCBI): domain Eukaryota; kingdom Metazoa; phylum Chordata; class Mammalia; order Rodentia; family Sciuridae; genus Marmota; species Marmota monax. The sequence continues at coordinate 51,948,362 of NW_026693777.1, read as the reverse complement.
TGGTTCCACATAATTATATTTTTATTAAACTACCTGCTTAATTTTTGTTCCTCTCTACCCATTTTGATTTTTATCTTGGGAGCTATTGGTTTCTGTCAGATTTTTCCCATCTACTTGTGTTCAGTACCCTTGTTCCTCAATATTTTTGCTTTCATATCTCGTGATTTCTTCTTCCATGTGGGAAGAAATCATATACAGTACCTGTCTGGAGATAAAGATGTGTACCACTTTAAGATGTTTCCTTAAGTCTATAATATTTATGGAAGAAGATACTAAAGCTGAGTGTAGTTGCTTACACCTGTTGTCCTAGCTACTTGGGAGGCTGAGATAGAAGGATCACCTGATCCTGGAGTTCAGTGTCAGCATAGGTAACATAGTGAGACCCCATCTCCAAAAAATAAAATGCATTCTAGTTATTTTCTTGAAGCTTTCTTTCATGGACTCTGTGAGTGATCTTTATCGAGCATTATTAAGACCTAAAAATTTTTCAATGATTCCTGGTATAGATAAAAAGAATACAAACTTGCTTTAAGGTTTATTAGAAGAAGTGACTTCAATGCACTCATGATGTACTCTTCAGGGAGCTGGCTCCTAGTTAAAAAATAAATTCTGTTAAGGGGATACCATGTTTCCTAAGAGTTCTTCTAAAGTTCAGAGTATGGTTTTGGCTCCTGGGTCTGAGACCCCAGAACTATAAATAGGAGTTAAACTGCTATGCACTATTGCTCTATCCCTGAAGGTAAACCTAGGGCCAAACAGAACTTATAGAGGCTCTGGGATGACAAGTGTCCCTTTCCCTGGAAAGGTTGCATAACAATCTCCCTAATTTTCCCTGATGCCAATGGCTACTGTCAACTTAAAAGATCAGGCCACACACTTCTTGGAATTTTCCTGAAGAAGGAACTTTTTATTATCTACTCTATGATACTTCCTCCCTCACCCACATTCTCAAATAGAGGCCTTTTGTTTCCTGTCCCTTCCTTATTTGCTGATTGTGGAAACTTCTACTATTGTACTGTCAGGACAATTGGTGAATAAACATTTATGTATGTGGTTCTATGCAGGGTTGAGTTATGTTTAAATGTTCAAGGAATTAGAAAACTTTTTGATGGGCTGAATTTGCAGTTAAAGAAGGGAAACATTTCTTCCTCGGAACTTGGTAAAACTTCACTTTACTCACAATTCAGATTACCTTGCCGATCCATGGTTGTTAACCCTGACCACTTGTTAGAATCATCCAAGATGCTTCCTGCTCCCAGGCAACTGAGTTAGACTACCTGGGATTTGAAGCCACCAGGGTGGTTATTTTCTAAAGCCCCTTCAAGTGATTCTACTGTGTAGACAGGGTAAAGAAGCCCGGCCCCATACACTTGGGGATATGACTACATATGGGTATTGTGATGGTCTCCAGCATAAGCAGAAATCACCGATGCACCTAGAAACACATGGATAGACTTTCATTCTCTTTGTTTCTCACCATATAAAAAAACTACCAAAGCCAATACTGTTCAGCATGACACCAACTGGCTGACATAGCACATTCCTTATGACCATTATCCCAAGTTCCCTTTGAATCATTACAGTTTTTTTCAGTTGGCCCAATTTTCCTCCCACATGCAGGTACAGGGAACAGCTGTCTGTGGAGCGATTAGCAGTGGACTAGGAGATAGAAGACATGGATTTTTAACCTCATGGTGCTTCTAACTAGTTGTGAGGCATGAGGCAATCACTTAATGTCTCTGACTGTATAAAATAGCAATTATTGAGTTGTCTGGTCTATTTACATCATAGATGAGCATGAAGATCAAATGAAATGTGAAAGTAATGATAAATCATAAATTGCCACATCAAGATAACCATATGACTAAGTACTTAAGAACCTCTGAGATAGAAAGAGCCCTTTCCCTCTTTATTTTCCTGAGATTGTCAGCTCTGCCCCTTAAGTTTCCCCTTTAGTCTCAAGGAAGGGCATATGGTACAAGTACAGGGTGCAGTGTTGGCAGTATTTAAAAGGAATACCATGTAGCTGCTGAAATAAGATGAGAAAGTGCTATATGACTCATACAGAACAATGTTAATGATGTATCGTTAGGTGAAAAAATAGTCATGGTGAAAAACAACATATAGGCTATGACCTCAATGTAAGATTATGTAAGAAAGTTTATTAATGTATAAAAGATGTCTAGAGGACATATTTCAATCTGTTCACATGGGGCATTAGGGTTGATTAGGAGAGGGACTTTTATTTTATAGATTTCTATAATACTGGAATAGTTTGATAATGAACACATATAATTTTTATCATTTAAAAATATATGCTGAAGTGCAAATTGGGGGAAAATAGGTGGTGAGGATACCAGAGCCTATGATTAATAAAGGGAGGCAGTGCCTGGACCCACAGCCTGCTTCATGAGAAGCATGAAGCTCTCTCCATCTATTACCAATAACTCAGAGAAAACAGGAAGTGAAAAAAAGACTGGGAATGGTCAAAGGTTCTGATTTTTCAGAAAGAAGAAAAGTGTTGCTTCTGGAAAGTGCCAACTACAAAGCCTGAGAATTACCACCAGGAAAGTCCAGAGTGGGATATTAAACAGTGGTAAACATTAAAAAGGCATGTTGTAGTCAGCAGCAGTTGACACAGATTCACTAAGAACAAACTATAGCCTATTTTATTTTTAGTAGGGTAACTAGATCTATAGCTCAGGAGAATATCACAAACTCAGTAAATCTTTTTTTCTTGTTTGTTTTATTTTTTGGTGTGGTACTGGGGATTGAACCGTGGGCCTTGAGCATGTGAGGCAAGCACTCTACCAACTAACACAAAGATGGAAGAAATAGCTACTAGCTAAAGAACAGAGTCTATAATTGAGATATCCCTAATTTACTGAAATGCCAAGTTGAAATATATCCCCAGCCCAAAATCAGTGAATCTTAACTTCAGAGAAGCTTTTTACAAATATTTCTACAACATTGTTTTGGTAAAACTAGTTTTTGTTTTGTTTTTTTTGTGGTACTAGGGATCAAACCCAGGGCCTCACATACGCTAGGCAAGTGTTCTACCACCACTGAGCCACATCCCGAGCCCCTAATTTTAGAAAATATGTAAAATGAAAAGAATTAAGTGATTTATAGCTGCTGGTTTGGGTGTTTGTTGGTTTGTGTGTTTTCTTTAAGGCAGGGTCTCACTATGTTGCTCACACTAGCCTAGAATTCACTATCCTCCTGTCTCAACCTCCCAAGAAGTTGGCATTTTAGGCATGCACCACCACTCCCAACTCAATGACTGTATCTGGATATACATATTCAATACAGTACATGTCTTTTGCCCTTTTTTCCTTCATATTTTTACCAACAACCTAGATAGAGACATTAAAAGCAGGCTTCAAATTCTCAGATGACACAAAGATGGAAGGAATAGCTACTAGCTAAAGAACAGAGTCTATAATTGAGATATTCCTAACTTACTGAAATGCCAAGTTGAAACCAGTACTGGAATTAACAAATTATGAGAAATTTAGGTTCCTTGTAAGAAAGAATTTTTTTTCTTTTTTTAGGAAAAACTTCTTAACTATAGTTGTCTGACAATGGAATAGGGACTAGGTCCTTGTCAAAACAGTTTGGGGAGGGTAAGAGATTGGCCTATCAAATGTTCCTATAAATACAAAAATTGATTCCAACTGGAAAATTAATAGCATATACTAAGTACTAACAGATTTCAAAGATAGTACAAGTCAATATACATAAAATTTGATTTCATAATGAAAACAAATCCTGGGAAGGAATCGGTAAAATAATATAGTTGTGTGAAAGAAAGTAGGTCATTCCAGAAACAAGACTAACATGACATTTTCCAGAGTAGGAAGTGACCCAGCCAAATGTGGTTTTCATAAGAGAAAATAAGGCTGGGGCCAGATTATGAAGGATCTGGAACCAGGAGAGAAGATTATACTTTGTATAATGACGAAAGGAGCAGTTGAGCCTGGGTGAACCTGGTGCTTACAAGCATCAGAAACCAGTTCTGGCAAGCTCAAGACAGGAATTTATTGCAAAAATACTAAGGACTCCCAGAGCCAATGGGAAGGCTAGAGAACCAGGCTTAGAAACACTAAGATGGTCTCCAAGGACTAAAACTAGAAACTAGAAAAATAGTCTTAAAGCAAGTAGAGCACTATGCCAGGTGAAAGAATAGCCAATCATGTGTGGAATCTTTATCAAGCTGCTGAGGAATTCAAATTCTAAAGCCCCAGCTTGAGTTACAGACCCTTCCCTTAGTAGAAGACAAGCACTAGATTAACATTTTTCCAAACTGTATCCCAAGGGAAGAGATAATTCCCCCAAAGGGAACAGAAATGTCAAGGAGAAATAAATGCCCCCAATGGCACCATTAGAGATTTGGACAAGGAATCAGTGTGATAAAAATAGCACCTTGGGAGGTTTGTTGATTTGGAAAGGGACAAGGAATGAAAATCTGAAAGCAGATAGTGGGTTCTCTAGTTTTAGAGGGTGGAGATGGATAGAGGATAGCAATATATTAGGTCAAAGGAGAGGAGAGAATCAAAGATAACTCCAAATTTTCTTCATAGAGACTGAAGGAATGGTTAGTGGTAGAAATTAGTTTAGAAACTAGACAACAGCAACTGGACTGGAGGGAAGTCAATGCTTACAGTGTTGAGGTTAGTTGGTGGTAAAAATGTGCAGCAGGAAGACAAAGGTATTTCAGGAGGACTTAATAGACGGACAGATTTAGGAGAATTTGGAATAGAGATGACAGTTAAATTCAGACCAAGCTGTCTTAAAGAATATGTAAAATAGCAGATAGAAGTTGTTGAGAACTCTCCTCTAAATTGTGAGGAAAAAGGAGAAGCTTGCCCCCCCTCCCACACACACACACAAAAGGAGTCAGTAGAGGAGGTTTGGGGAAGTCTTTTATTAATTTTGGTACTGGGAATTCAACCCAGGGGCACTCTAACACTGAGCTACTTTCTCCAGCCCTTTTTATTTCTTTTTATATTTTATTTTGAGACAGGGTCTTGCTAAGTTGTCCAGGCTGACCTCCAACCTGCCATTCTCCTGCCTCAGCCTCTAAGTTGCTGGGGTTATAGGCGAGCGCCACCACACCTGGCCAGTTTGGGGAATTTAAAATGAAAACTTCTGAACTGTGAACTTTTTTTTTTTACCATAAATAGTATTACATTTTTCATTTTTATACCTGATCCTATTTTATCCCTCTACCCCAGATGCCCCTTTATATCCTTAAATATGAATATGTCCCTGAAAATATATGGGGTTTTGTGGAGTTTATGTATTTGAATTTAAATAAATGGTATTATGCTGCAGACCTCATTACATTATTTTTTTTTTTTCACTTCTCACATCTCGTTACTCTAAGTACAGAAAGCCAAATTGTTATCTAGAAATAATTGCAACAGGCCAGGTGCAATGACACATGCCTATAATCCCAGCAGCTCAGGAGCCTGAGGCAGGAGGATCACAAGTTCAAAGCCAGCCTCAGGAACTTAGTGAGGCCCTGACTCAAAATAAAACTTAAAATTTGGAATGGAACCACCATTTGACCCAGCTATCCCACTCCTCAGTCTCTACCCAAAGGACTTAAAATCAGCATATTACAGTGACACAGCCATATCAATGTTTACAGCAGCTCAATTCACAATAGTTAGATTGTGGAACCAACCTAGATTCCCTTCAACAGATGAAAGGATAAAGAAACTGTGGTATATATTCCCAATGGACTATTACTCAGCCTTAAAGAAGAATGAAATTATGGCATTTGCAGGTAAATTGATGGAACTGGAGAATATCATGCTAAGCAAAGTAAGGCAATACCAAAAAACCAAAGTCCAAATGTTTTCTCTGACAAGTGGATGCTGATCCAAAATGGGGGGATGGACTTGGGAAGAATGGAGGAATTTTGGATTGAGCAGAGGGGAGTGATGGGAGAAGAGGGGGCATTGGGGCAGGAAAGATGGTGGAATGAGATAAATATCATTGGCCTAGGTACATGTAAGATTGCACAAATGGTGTGACTCACATCATGTATAATCAGAGAAGTGAAAAGTTGTACTCCATTTGTGTATAATGAATCAAATGTGTTCTGCTGTTATGTGTAACTAATTAGAACAATTTTTTAAAAAGAACAAAAAAATAATAATAAAATTAAAATTAAAATTAAAGGGCTGGGGATATATCTCAGTGGTTAGGCACCCTGCATTTAATCCCCAGTACAAAAAAAAAAAAAGAAAAAAGAAAGAAAGAAAAGAAACAACTAATAGTGGTGGGTGCCTGAATTCCCAAACTACTTGACAGGCTGAGGCAGGAGGATCACTTGAGCCCAGGACTGTGAGGCCAGCCTGGGCAACACAGTGAGATAGTGAGACCTTATCTCAAAACAATAAAACATTTTTAAAAAGAAATTAAAAGAAGTGGCTGCAACAGTTCACATCAGCAGATTGTGAGAGTTCCCCATTTCTGTGCACTTTCATTCCCAATAACATCTAGTTTTTGCCAATTTAACAGATCAAAAGTTGCATCTAGGGCTCAGCAGTGGAGTGCTCGCCTAGTGCTGAGGCCCTGGGTTCGATCCTCAGCACCATATAAATAAATAAATAAATGTATTGTGTCAACCACAACTAAAAAAATATTTTTTAAAAAAGTTGCATCTAGTTGTAAACTTTACAAACTTTTTCCTAGTGATATGGAATATCTCTCAATAAACTTCTGATCATATCCTTTCCCCATTTTTTTTCTGTTGTTTCCTTTTACTTGTTGATTTGTGGAAGCGTAATTTATATTCTAGAGCTATACAGTCCAATATAGTAGTCATTAACACAAAGCAACAAACTCTAGGGTATTTTAAATCTGGTCTATCCAAATTAAGATGTACTATAAATGTAAAATACTCACCAAATTTCAAGGACGTGGTACAAAATCAAAGAATACAAAATATTTTATTAATAATCTTCATATGTATTACATGTTGAAATAATATTTCAGATATATTGTATAAATAAAATATTTTAAAAATTAATGTTGCATGTTTACTTTCACATTTTATAATGTGGCTACAAAAAAATTAAAATAACTTGGGTGGCTGGCTTATATTTGTGGTTGGTACTTTATTTCTACTGAATGTGTTATTGTGGATATTAATTCTCAGTTTAATTTAAACATTAAAAACTTCTTCTCTTACTCTGTCCTCCATGTCTCATCAAGTCTATTCATTTTCACCAGGCCACCAAAATCTAAGTAAATGGTTCCCTGAGATTGTGCTGTGAATAACATATGCAACCATACATAGCCCTAATTTTTCCCCATGGATTGCATTTGCATTTTATTTAAAACGTCCTCCCCCACAACTAGATTGCAAATGTATTTTCCTTGTATTTTTTTTATAATTAAAAAAGAAAAAAAACAGGATGGTGGTGTGTCATAGAAGCCATAAAAAAAATGGTTTATAATGTCAAAAAATGCAGATTTTAGCCAAAAGGATGACGATAGGGTAAATCATTTACCCTGGATTTTATGATTTTTGACAGCAATGTTATCTTTCTAATTATATTTGGATAGGCAAATGTTAAAATTTGCATTCCAAAGGACACATTAACAGATGGTAAGGAAGGCAGGACACGGCATGCTGAGGGACAGGCTGACTCCATTTTTAGCCTGAAAGTCTGCTGAAGTTATTTCTCATAATAGGTAAATAGCCTTGATGTAGGTAACAAAGAATTGGCAAAAACTGCACAGATTATCAGATAGTGTTTAGATTTATACCTATGTTATTATGAAACATAACTTTTGGTTCATCATCTGCTTACCCTGGAAAGTCAACAGGTCTTTCATCGACTCAGATCCAAACTATTCCAGTCTGTCAATGGAGACACCTATAAACTGGACCCATCAAGTTCCTTGCTTCTCAAGATTCTAACAAACTGTCTATTTCACACAGAGAGGGCCCAGGTCTTACATTCATAACCTCCTTATCAACATCTTAAGAGAGCTCGTGGTTGAAACACAACATCAGGCAAATAGTACAGTAAGTTTCTTAAGTCAACTAAAATTACTTAAATTAACTGAATAAATGCTCTGTGCAATGCATGAAGTGGCTAAAATTCATTTAAGCAACTGTTTTCACCTTGAAGTAACTCATCTTGAAGTAACTCACCTGACTTCATACAAAGAAAAATGCTAATGGCAGAAGCAAGTAGAAAATAACATGTTCAAATGAGATATCAAATGATAAGGTGTTTAAAAGTTGAGGTCAACCTCAGACCTGTTAATATGCCTGTTACAACCACAGAAATACAGGTTTGCAATAACAAGCATTGTAATCTTCTTTAAACCCTTCAATTCAAGAGAGAAGTTAAAGGTTACAAAAAGTCAAAGGGAATCGGACCAACTCACCTCAGACTAAGTTTAGGATGTTTAGAGATTGAAGTCATTTATCCTGGATTAATACTGGGAATTTCATCTCACTTTAAGCATTAACACGTACTGGAATTTTAAACAGTTAATTATAAATTAAAAGCTGACCCTTCTTTTCACTTGGCCCCTAACTATAGGATTAATTATGACTGTGTGAATGTATAATTTTCATTTTTAAGAGTTTATAATATTTGTGGTTCAAGTCTAGGCATTACATTAAGAAAGTCAAATGTTTTTTATATATCTTATAACAGTTATACTTCAATGTCAATTGGAAAAAATTTGCAGAGGCAAGAACTTGTCTCTCAATATAGTACTAGACGTTGAGTACAAATGCATTTCCCAAGGCAAAATAAAAAAAAATTACATGTGATTTTCCCCCCAAGTTCAATACTTCTCTGTGTCTTCATATTCTTCAGGATTCACTTTCCTTCTTGTTGAAGTACCTTCTCTGATATTGTTTGGTATTCTTTCAAGTTATCCATGGATAATAAACTCTCAGTAGTTGTACATCTGGAAAGGCCTTTTAACTCCTAAGGATAATTAATAAAGATCTATACCTTTATTTTGTCAACCATTAAATATAACACATCCACATAGTCACAATGAGACTTCAGTATATTGAAGATATTATTCTATTGTTTTCTGGCTTTTTTTTTCCCCCTAATGGTAAATTTGTTGTTTTTCCTTTCTAATTAAGCTTGTAAGTATTAGCCTTTTCCTTTTTTCATCATTATCCATTTCACTAACAAATATCTAGATGTTAATTGTTTTTTTAACTTAAAAATGTATTTGTTATTTTTCTTCTCTTTTCTTTCTTTCTTTTTTTTTTTTTTTTTTTTTTTTGGTCTGAGGGTTTCTCTTCAGCTATTTGTAATTTCTGTGGTGTCCATGAATAGTCGGGTGATGGAAGCCTCGCTCTGTGGTGGTTTTATTCTTACTTTCATTGTCAAGTTTTGGATTTCAAAAACTTTACTTTTTGTTTCCTTGTTTTAGGGTAATCCCACTCTCAGGTAGTCCCTGAGGTTTCCATTGCTTTCAGGTCATCCTGTTTTCATCTATGCCAAGCTGGCTTACATTTGCAGCCACTCCGGGCCTTTGAGCTTTCCTAGTTCCTATTCATAGACCGTGGGGTAATTGAGCAGCTTCCTGTCGGCACCAGGCACAGGGCTGCAATCTAAACTCCCATCCTAGATTTGGCCAACTTCAAAAGCAGAGGCAGGTGTGAGTCCTTCTATGAGCAGTAAAGCTTGAACTGCTCCTTGCTGTGACCATAGGTTTCTTGAGGGTTTTTCATTTTGTTTTTCTTTTTTGTTTGCTTGCTTGCTTTGAGTTTGAATATGTACTTCTTATTTAAAAAAAAAAAAAAAAAAGTTTGGTCCAGGATTTCAATGTGTAGAGTGGGGCAAAAGGATTCTACTCAGTTTACCAACTTGACTGGGTTCTTCCATATTACCTTTTTTTCCCCCTATCTTTGAAACAGATGATGTTAAGAAACCAGAGAGTAGATCAAAGAAAAAATTCTAACTGCTGGAAATTCTTAACCATTGGAATCATTGAGACAAAATTGGAAGAGTTTTCTTTATTCAAAGCAGGTAACTTTAGGACCACCATAAAATCTGAAGACATCCTAATAAAAGCTACTACTATATCATAGTAGAAGCACACAGAAGCACTGGATTGGCATTTATAAATGGGTTCCAGTGGAAAATTGGTCTGAGAACCAAAAACTTTCTGAGATCATTTCATCCTGATTACTGCTCAGATCAAAATTAATGCAATGCATAGTATTCTTTCATTGAGGCACTGATGAGGTCATGTCTAGTTCAATCACATCTAGTTGAAACTGGTCAATTTCATATTGCGGTCTAAGTATAATCAGGCCTTTGTTTGCAAGTGAATTAATACTAGAAGTGCAATCTAAGATTTACACATTGCTGACTCTGATGTCATCAATTACAGCTTTGAAGTACGTCAGCTGATCCAAAGGGCATGAAAACTTTGGTATCTGCCTAAAGAATATAAAAATTTTCTCAAAAAAGAGTTGATATGACTATTTTTATTTTATTTTTTTTTATAGTGCTGGGAATTGAACCCAGGGCTTTGTGCATGCAAGGCAAGCACTCTACCAGTCGAGCTATATCCCCAGCTTTTATTTTTTCTTTCTTTCATTTTTTTTTTTTTTGGAGAGGGTAAGGGGTTAGAAATGATGGTGGAATGTGGTGGACATTATACCCAAAGTACATGTATAAAGACATGAATGTGTGAATATACTTTGTATACAACCAGAGATATGAAAAATTGTGCTCTATATGTGTAATAAGAATTGTAATACATTCTGCTGTCATGTATAAATAAAAAATTAATAAAAAATATTTGATATGAATAAAAAAACATAAACCAAGAAAACTTTCAGGTTAGAGTTGTATACTAATAAAATTAGGGGAAAAACCAACACATGAGATTATAGTGAAATTCAGACTTAAACGTTGCTGATAAATTGTTACATTCCTTTTAGGAAATAATATAGCAACATGTGTGGAAAAATAGTGTTTATTTTTTGAAGCCATTAAGACCACTTCTAGAATTTTTGCTATGGTAAAAAATCAACAGAAAATTAAAGTTATATGAAGGAATTTATTTATACATAATAGTGAAACATGAGCTAGCTATAATCCCAGCTACAAGGGCATCTGAGGCAAGAAGATCACAAATTCAGCATCTTGTGAGACCTGATCACAAAATAAAAATAAGAAGGGCTGGGGATGCAATTTAGTGGTAGAGCACTCTAGGGTTTAATCCCCAGCACGAAAGAAAGAAAGGAAGAAAGAAAGAAAGGAAGAGAGAGAGAAAGAGAGAGAGAAAGAAAGACCAGAAACAAGCTAAATGACTTTGTAAACTACACTCTTACATCTCAAGCTACCTTAATTAATGATGGTTTATTGAGAGATAATAACATAACACATAGATAATGACACATAATTCCAGAACTGGAATCTCTTAAAGACATTAAATTGCATTGTCGTCATCAAAGCAACATTAACCTCTTAATCCCAGCTCTGGTACTCTGAAATCATTTATTTATTTATTCACTTATTCATTTATTTATAGAGTGCTTGAACCCAGGGATACAGTACTGCTGAGCTACATCCCTAGTCCTTTAAATTTTTTTTTTAATTTTGAAACAGGTTCTCTCTAATTTGCCAGGCTGGCCTCTAACTTGCAATCCTCCTGCCTCAGCCTCCCCATCATTGGGCTTAGCAGTGGGCTCCACTGACCAGGCTCTGGTACTCTGATTTTAAGGAGACCTGGATACTCTTTATCTCTATTTCTACTATTCCTTACTAATACCAAAGGATTTCTCTTATTTCTTAAGTTCAGATGTCCTCAAAAGGAGTATCTGATTGCTTTGGATATTCACTGTGCAATATTAGGGCCTTTGTTGAGCAGTTTTCATACAAGACTACATAATGGATCTCTTACCAGGATCCAGTGTCCACAGCCCTGGTCTAAAGGATAGCAAGATCACATGGTCCATTTATTTTCACTTTAATCTTGACTTTACATGAGGGTTTGTAACTTAAAAGATAAAAATTTCAATTTCTTAATGAATGTTAATTAGTTATATATGCAATACAAATTGCTCTAAGTGGCCCATTCTTTTGATAAAAAACATAACCATATTCTCTGTTCAGGATAATTCATATTAGCAGACAAACTTCTAAAATTAGGAAAGGTCGCAGTACAATAAAAAGATACTTCATTATGTAACAATTATTATATAAAAAGAAAATATGGTTTATTCATTTCTCATTTCATAGACCTTAATAAATTCATTTCTGTTATTATTCCTTAAACTTTAGCTATAGAAAAGACAAACACTTGTCAAATAGGCAGAGAAGTTACCAAGAAAGATTTATTCAGATGGAATCAGAGCAAATCAGATCTAGAAAACTGTTGCCCATGGTATGCATGCACAGGATGAAAAGAAAAATGTGAACAGAGAAAACACATAGCAACTATAAAATAAACTTAACAAAGAAAACAGCAGTAAGGAAAGTAGCATGGCCTATGAAGTACAGTCTGGAAAACAACAGGAAGATTAGAAAAATGCAAGAGCTTTTCACGTTAGCATGTTTACGATTAAATAACAACTTGTTAAAAATGATAAAACAGCAAAGTGATGTTGCAGAATGTAGGAAATAAATCAAAACTGTGTTAGTTAGGAACCATCAGGAATCAGAAATCATACTAGTTCTTGCAACAGAGAGAGGTGAAGAATTGCTAACTAGGTACTGAAGAATCAAAAAGAAAAAAAGAGAGCACTAAGATTTTAGATAAATATATGGTATATAGACACATTTCAAGAAGAATTTTCCATCCCAGAACTGAGGGAACAAAGGGAAAAAGTTAGAATAATGAAAACTGAGACACTTGGAGGAGGGGCCCCAAGAAACCAAGTATGAAAAGGAGTGCTGTTTGATTATTGCTAATATCTCTTAGTTCAGAGAAGGGGTTCTAGGGAACCAAGACCCAAACCTCCAAGGGTGTGCTGACCAACCGGTACTGGGGTCTTTGAGGGAGTGTGATGAGGCTGGTTCCGTAAGTGTTAAATAAACTGTGAGTATAAACACCATAGAATCTGACTCAACCAGGGTGAAGAAGTAAGGCTCCCATGCCCCTGAAAAGAGCATGAAACCAGCTGGAATGGAGAAGAAGTCCCTTCTCCCTCCTTCAGTCTCTCAGTCTCCCCTGATGCTCCTGATTGGTAGCACCTAACAGAGCAACTGGCAAAAACATAAAGGTGGTTTGCACAGTCCCCATCCCAGTATCATAAAACAAAAATGTGGAAGGGGAAATATGGAGCTGAGAGACAATACTTAGTAACTGGCAAGAGGATGAAAACAATATCATTACAGAATTAATAAATAAATTTGAACAGATCTGATAAGAGGGTCAAGGTTTACTTTGCTTCACACTGTACATGCAGTGTTACCTCAATTCCTGGCACATAATAGGCACCCAACAAATACTGAAAGAATGAAGGAAGAGAGAGAAGAAAAGAAAAGAAGAAAGGAAGGAAGGCTGGCTGGCTGGCTGGCTACCAACAAGGACCCAACTTTCATAGTCTTTGTTAAGACACAATTGATTCTGATACTGAGTTGTTTGAACTTGTGTTTCCCTGTTTTCTTTGGCATCTCCTGTTATGCTGGTGAACATGATAGCTAACAAAAGAGGCATCAGTTACAACCTGGTCCTGAATAGCCAAAACAAACCATATTAGAAACTTAGAACCAGATTCCATTATCAATGAAGACAGGAAAAACTAAAACACACGGTCTCCGACAGTAATCCAAGAAATACTTGGACAAACATCACATTCTACATTGTTAGTCTTAAATCTTATTGATCATTGACCATTTCAAAATTTTTCTGTGATATTCTTTGCCATTATTCTAACATAAAACTATTCTCTTTTTTCCTCCACTATATTACAGTCTCCATGACATCTCTTTAACCTGTGTAACATTTGTGTATATTCAGAAGAAACAATAAGCATTTAAGAGAATCTTTTAAAGATTATTTCATTGTGTGTATTTTTAAACCTTGGAAGTTTGGGGCATTGCTCCTTGTGTTCTACTGAAAACTTTCATAGTATACAATATGTTGAGTGTTGGGATCTGCTTCTGTACATGTTCAGAAAATACCAACCAAAATTAGAGTTTTCATACTCAATTAGTTTTTTTTACCAATAAAATTTGAATAACTCCTGTAATTCATGAAAATTTTATAAACATTGCACTCGAAAGAAACAAATGTAAAGCAATTTACTAATTTTTTTACTTTAAAAATTCTTCTGTGGCAAAGGTTTTCTTTTTTTGTTTCATTTTTTGAAGAGAAAAGATAAGCTAGTAAGAGAAGAAAAATACTTGTAACACTTGCTCCCACCAAAATTAATAGATAAAAGCAAACATTCTGTTGTGAATGAACCCCTCTGCTACTTAGCTTTGGAGCTCCCTGAAGGACAACTAGGAAGTTAATTAAGCCCATCCTTTTCCCATTGCCCAGAACTTGCAGGGTGGTAACACCTAAGAACAAACATACCTAGAACTGCCCACTCCTTTTCTCTGGTAAGCTTTATCTTCCTTGTCCTTTCCAGTTCTCTATTATGTTTAGAAAGAACTTGTAGAAACTTCTCCTCTGGCCCTTGAAGTTCTGGGTGTTGGCAAACATGGGTATTCAACATTTTATAGGCATCTTTCCCTAAAATCTTACATTGTCAGGGATTCATGCTATCGGATTTGTCTTCCAAAGTTGTCCAGTGTTGCACCATTGATGAAGAATAAATACTAACATAATGATGAACCGTTGTTTTTTCAACAGACCCCAGAACATACCTGAAAGTACACTGATTATTCATGGTCTGAGGATTACCATTTCAGAACTACTATAATAGGCTATAGTTCACCTTTGAGGGCAGGGACTCCATTATGTTCACTGCTATATCGCCAGTACCTAGAACAATGTCTGGTGTATACTCAATACATAATAAACTTTGTTTTCTCCCATCTTAATTTTTTCTATCTGTGTGTTCTAGTTTAGTTTGAGAACTCCCTAAAGCTGTAGAGCCATGAGGAAAGTCATTTTTCAGAGTACTCATAATTCTTTATATGTATACTATTGTATATTTATTATATATTAAATCTATGAGATATTCTTTGAGTGTTAGTTATTAGATAAAATCCAAGGAAAATAAAAATAATTCCATATTCTAAATAATGTATTCTTAAATCATTAGCAAGAAATAAGAAATATTAAAGATGTGGTTCTCCCAGTGACCCTGGGAGGTCTCCACAGTAACTTTTCAGGAAGTTCCATAAAACTGTCTTCATATACTGTATTCTGCCTCCTTTGTTGTTGTGGTGGTGGTTGTGGTACTGAAAATTGAACCCAAGGGTGCTCTACCACTCTGTTAAATCCTCAGTCCTATTTAATTTTTGTTTTCATACTGGATCTCACCAAGTTGTCCACGCTGGCTCAAACTTGGGATCCCCCTGTTTCAGCCTCCCAAGTAGCTAGAATTACAAGGCATGTGCCATCATGCCTGGAAGGTTTTTGCCTTCTTTGTTTTAACCTTTATTCTCTCAATACACATTGGAGTTCTGCAGAGGTCACAGGACACACAGTGTTACAAATGACAGAATGCCGAAGCAGATTGGAGAATTCAGCTGTCTTTTATCAAGTCAGACATTAAAGGGATTTGTAAAAAATAGGAAACTGCCATTCATCTGAAAATTTTTTGTTTGGAAAATTGTTTTTTCATAAAATGTGTTATTTATGTTAACATGTAATGAGATTACTGTTATTTTAAGTGAGTTGATATTTTTAAAATATCTCCATTTTAGGGGGCTGAAGATATAGCTCAATGGTAGAGACCTTGCCTAACATGTATGAGGCTCTGGGTTCAGTCTCCAGCACTGCCAACAAGCTTTTTTCTCTATTTAAATTTCTAAGTTGTAAATAGCAATAGTTATACTACACATAAACAAAAGTCCTTTAGAGTCATCAGTATTTTCTATTTATTTTCAGAGTGTTGTGGATGGAACCGAAGGCCTCACACATGCTGAGCAGGCACACTACCACTGAGCTACATCCCCAGTCCTGGGGACCTTAATATATTTTCTGAGTGTAAAGGGGTCCTGAGACCAAAAAGGTTGAAATTTGATGGCTCCGTTTATAAAGTGATCAGACTAAGATGCTAACAAACTGACATTTCTATCTTAAAATTCTAGCCATTACCTCAGGTTAATCAAAGATTAGCCAACCTCTTCTAAATTCAGATAACCCAAAATTGTCTGTGAAGATAA
This sequence comes from Marmota monax, assembly GCF_021218885.2. Lineage (NCBI taxonomy): Eukaryota > Metazoa > Chordata > Mammalia > Rodentia > Sciuridae > Marmota > Marmota monax. Next base: position 51,932,055 of record NW_026693777.1, on the reverse strand, counting down.
ACAGTTGTGTCAGATGTAAGTTAAGTAATACCTTCTGATAAATAGTTCAGAGTCTGCAAACTTCTGGGCCAGACTTCATCACTACTGGATCAAAAGTCATGCCTGCACGTAGAGGATGGTAATTGAATATCCTAACACAAATTAGGGGTTTGGAAGAAGCGTACTCTTTAATTGTGCACCTTATCTATTCTGCGGTTTCTAAAATGTAACCCACAAACTGCAGAGTTCTTAGTCTACTTAAACATGCAATTTAAAATCCATTATCCAGCAGTATAATTCGCAAAGACTGTATAAAGACTAGTTATGCAATAGCAACATCAGGAATATAGTCATGTTTTAAGATAGGTCATTCAGTCTCCTCTTTAGTCTGCAAAACAATGTTTTGCTCTCTGTAAGCTCCCTGAGAAGAGACATTACTGATAAATGCTGACTGAAATGAAATGTCTTTTTTTTTTTCCTTTGCAGGAAATCAGGATTTATCAAACCACTTACTGGCAAAATGGTTAAAAACATGAACATAAACAGAGATAGATGCACCTGCATGCCAATCTCAGTTCAGATACTTAGCAGCAGTGTGACTTCAGGCCAGTTGCTTACTGACTTGAATCCCAGTCAGTAAAACGGGGATACTAAAATCTTTATCTGGACTGGGAGTGCAGTTCAGTGGTAGAGCATTCACCTAGCATGTGCAAAGTCTTGGGTTCAATCCCCAGTGCCACAAAACAAATACTTTATTCAGTGGATTAAGAAAGAATTAAATTAACTAATAGTTAAAAAGCAGTTATTCCAGGGCCAGATCCATACCAAGCACCTGAATATTTGACTGCTGTTTCAAATATTGTTATTGTCCTCAGTAGGAGATAAAAACCAAAGGCCTTCTTATTATCAATCACTTTTCCTCTTCCCTTAGGAAACACTAAGGACTAATAATATGGAACTATAAAAGAAAAGTGAGCCTCTGTTATCTATTCTCTACAAGGAAAGGCAATCTTCTATAGCCTCCTAAAATGAACTTTTTTTATTGAAGCCTTTTAAAAAATTATTGCCTTATAATTAATAAAATTTCAAGCTGGGCACAGTGGCACACATGTATAATCCCACCTACTAGGGAGGCTGAGAAAAAAGAATCACCAAGTTTGAGGTCAGCCTCTACAACTTGAAAAGACCCTGTCTTAAAATAAAAACAAAAAGGACAGGAGTGGTGCTGGGTACATAGATCAGTGGTAGAGCAGCCCTGAGTTCAAATCCCAGTACTGAAAAAATAAAAAGATGGCATTGTATTGCTTGACTGATATTTTCTTTCTCAATGAAAAAGTAAAATAATGGCTTATCTTTGAATTCATGACATTTGGATTCCATGAACTATAGGGATTGAACTAAAAAATACTACAGTACCCAAATATCCCCCAAAGTGTCTCCTGTATCATTGTACTTGTTACACTATCTTGTGACATGTAACTAGTCAGCCCTAATGTGCTTATCAACTGGCACAAAGACATCTCAGATTTGTTGAATGACTGCAGGCATGGGCTTGATCTGATCTCATTCACCATTCATACTCTAAGACTCTGAAAAAGTATGACCAAAGGGCGTCTATTTCTCTTCTTGGAATACAACAGCCTTTAATTATATAGTATCTGGTGTTGAGCATACTAGTTTCATGCATGTGAATTTCATCTATCCAGCTGTAGTGTAAAAATCCCAAGATAAAAATTGTCTAAATCTCATAAATGTTTTGCCTTCCCTGCAGTGCTGGTGGCATGGCATATACTTAGTGAGCAATTGCTTAAAGTTTTTTTTTAACATCTCTTTATATAGATATGATCATATTCCTGCCAGTCTGGCTTCCCAAAAACCTTGGGTAGGAGGTCTTTTAATTCCTTAGGCTACTGTAACAGTTCAAAGCCCTAAGAGTATCTTTCTCCACAAATACTGGTTATTTATGGGACTTGTGTCTGCTGATTCAGAGTCAGACCTACAGTAAAAGAATTACAAACTACAGAGCAGATGGTCTGAGGCACAGTCACCGCTGTCAGTCACTGCCCACAGCCCCTCTGATGTTTTGTTTTGTTTTTTAAAATCAGTTCTGGGGTTCATCTCCCAACTTCTGTTTGCTTCCCTTCCAATGAAGCTGCTTTGTTATTATTTTGGGGAACCCAGAATTGCCCCAGGGTAACCATAGTCATTGCCTGACTGATGCCTCAAGGTTAGATAAGCCTTGGGGTGTAACTCAAGTCCCAGAGCTCCCACAGGATCAGGCTAGGCCAGGACTTCATCTGAAACTGCATCCTTGCTTGGCTTCTTTCTTTGTCACTTGTCCTGCTCCCCCCATTCTCCTCACCCCCATTCTTTTTTTAACAGCAGCTAGTAAGGCAGTTAAGCTCTGAATTTAATAGTGTTTGAATTTTAGCAATAAAATAATGGGGAAAATGTTTTATGTTCCCTGATTTAAATTTTTGAAGTATTATTCACCCTGGGTGTATATTCTTGAAATTCACTATGAACATTATAAACCATCAACAAAATTAGAACAGAGGAATCATTCTGCCCTGCCCTTTAGGAGGACATGTTTGCTCTGCATTGAGAAGCATGATAGGAATAAGGAAATGAACAAACAATAAGAACTGAACAAATATTTCACAATCAATTCTAATTTATTTATAGGTGACATTTTAAAAAACATCTGCTTTTCTTTTTTAATTTTTCTTTTTTTAGTTGTAGATGGACACAATACCTTTATTTAATTTATTTATGTATATGTGGTGCTGTGGTACTGATTGATACATCATCACTCAACCCATAATAGAAATACATCTTTTAACAGGCCTCGATTCTTGTTACATCCTTTGTAATACTCTGGAATCTCAAAAAACATAACAAATGGCACAGCTACACAAGATAACACACTTCTGCCTGCAGTCTCACAAATTTGTGTTCTTCAAAGTTCTTGGGTGTGATAGATATGGAAAGCAGTATGGAGATTCCTTGGAAATCTGGGAATGGAACCACCATTTGACCCAGCTATCCCTCTCCTCGGTCTATACCCAAAGGACTTAAAAACAGCATACTACAGGGACACAGCCACATCAATGTTTATAGCAGCACAATTCACTATAGCTAAACTGTGGAGCCAACCTAGATGCCCTTCAGTGGATGAATGGATAAAAAAATGTGGCATATATAACAATGGAATTTGACTCAGCAATAAAAGAGAATAAAATCATTGCATTTGCAGGTAAATGGATGGTGTTGGAGAAGATAATGCTAAGTGAAGTTAGCCAATCCCAAAAAAACAAATGCTGAATGTTTTCTCTGATATAAGGAGGCTGACTCATACTGGGGTAGGGAGGGGGAGCATGGGAGGAATAGATGAATTCTAGATAGGGAAGAGGGGTGGAACGGAAAGGGAGTGGGCAGGGGATTAGCAAGGATGGTGGAATGTGATAGACATCATTATCCAAAGTACATGTATGAAGACACAAAATGGGTGTCAACATACTTTATATACAAACAGAGATATGAACAATTGTGGTATATATGTGTAATAAGAATTGTAATGCAAAAAAACAAAGTACATGTATAAAGACATGAATTGGCATGAACATACCTTATATACAAAGATATGAAAAATTGTTCTTTATATGTTGTAATAAGAATTGTAATGCAGTCTGCTGTCGTGTATTTTAAAAAATAAAATCAATTAGAAGAAAGAAAGAAAGAAAAATATAGTAGTGTGAGTAGTTAAAAAAGCAAAAGCCTTGAAATTAGTCAGCCTTGGGAATGACTTCTTGATCTTCTCCTTCTTTAATGGCCTTAAGGAAGTTGCTTAATCTTCCTGAAATTCTATTTCCTCAATAAGACTGTTGTAAGAAATGAAGGAGCTAAGGTGTATCTGGTAGGGTGACTGTTTAAGATGTTAATCTTTGTCTTTCTTTGGCTGTAGGTATTTTTGCCTCTCCCACCCAAGAAAAGTAACCAAATCTGCCTCCAGCAGTGTTTAATGACTTTAATGCTATAGGCCAAAATTAAAAGTTGGTCTGAGGTGTGGAGGAGTAGCTCAGTAGTAAAGGGCATGCTTAGCAAGAACAGGGCCCTGGGTTATACCTCCTGAATTAAAAAAAAAAAAAAAAGTTGCCTGACAACCAGAAAACAACATTCCATCTTGTCTTGAAAGTAATAACTGCTGGATTGTCCCAGGTAGCAAGACACACCAAGGAGTGGGAGAAGTATAGGCCAACATTGGAGAAAAACTGTGGGAAGCATGTCCCCATGTTTAGGGGGATGCATTTATGGGCTTCAAGAGAATCGGGAACATGTACCCTATAATATTCTCCACCCAGTAGTTGGGTCACGGTGTGGTACATCTGAGGGGGCAAGACAGGTTGACCATAGACTTCAAGGCTACCAATTTTAGTGTGGAACTCTGGTTCAATTTTTGCTCAGAAGTAGTAGAATCATCCACCCCCAAAGACAATACCACCTAGACACAGGAGAAATGAGCTCCCTCCTGGATTCCATGCCTAGAGGGGGTCTACTTTGGCCCTTTTGCACTATGCCTCTCTGTATGGGGAAGAGGGTCTGCAAGTGACAAATACACCCAAAACCCACACCTCTCCTTTCTAAAATGTGCTCCACTTAAATGAGACCCCAGAATTATCAGCCCAATGGCCCTGAACTTCTAGAGCCTGAGCCAGCCTCTTTCCAGTTTCCATTTTCCCAAAGGCAGTGTGCCCTGTGAACATCCCCTCACCTGAAAAAATAGTTAAAAAGTGACTTTAGGGCAGGGGTGGCATGTTGAGTGAACAGAGCTTGGATGTGCAAACTGGGCTATAAGCACACATGTATGCAAATTCCCTTATTGTATAAGACAGAGCTGGTGTAAAAAGAGGGAGAAGGAAGGTGTAAAAATGGAAAAACACCAAATGTATAGAGAAAAGCATTTTTTTCTCTGTACTTATACCACTCTCAACATTTCTGACATCCAATAAGTGGGGATTTTCTCCATACCAAGCAATTCTCCAAATCTCTGTGGACAACAATTGGTGTCCTGCATTTTAACTCAATTCTGACACAAACTACTAGGAGTTAGTGCAAACTCCACAGGTTAAGGTCTCAGTCCCACAAGACTTCCCCTACATCAAACATCAATCCCAAGTCCAGGTGGTTACCCATGCTTCTGACAGACTAGCTCTAAGTGGGAAGCTCTCATGACCTCCTCTTTAGATTCAATCATTTGTAAGAATGGCTCACAGAACTCAGGGAAAGACTCAATCTATTAGTCATAAAGAATACAAGTCAGAAACAGCCAAGTAGAAGAGGAACACTTACAGCTCCTCGGGGTTGTGGGCCAGAAACCAGAGTCACTGGGTAGCATATGCTTTACCTTCTGCTTGTTTCCACAATCAATGTTGGGACGTCAAGATCTAGCCCATGAATCCTTGTCATCAATGCCTCTATGTTATCAGTCTGAACACAAACCTGTGATTCTGGGGACCCTGACAATCTACCCTTTTCCATCCCTATAGAATTTTAAGTTTCAGTAAAAAATAACCAGGAAAGAGACATAAAAATTTTGAATCTATTTCCATTGCAAATAAAAACTAGAAAACAGAACAATTAAAATCTTCTGAAAGTATCTGAATATCAGACTGGAAACAAGTCTTTCTCACTAAAGTTTACTTTCTTTGTTTGTTAAATTATTCTTTTATTTGGGGGAATTTAGTTGTAAAGGTTACATTTGATAAGCCTTAGTCACAATGAATACATTTGTTATGTAGTTCGATCACTTGGAATTACAAAATTGGATCTCTCAAGTTAAAAAAAAAATTATTCACCACTGAATTGAACTTCCCATTGTAAATATCTGGCCTAATGGAATAATTGTGTTATTAAAAAGAAATTAAGAAGACTGGATGATGGCAGTTCAGGAAGCCTCGCTCCGGACAAGGCTCGATGCTACTGGGCCCCAGTGATAGAGCAGACTCTGGGTCTCCAGGGATGAAGGGGTCTAAGATGTCTAGCAGCACCACATAGGTGAGCTTCATAGCCAGTGCTGCAGCTAGCCTCTGAAACTGGACACAAGCTTCAAGATTCTGGACTGTATTGTCATCCAAGAGCTCACAGCTCCATTATTTGCCACAGCCCAGGCAAAATCAGGAAACACCCTGGAGGAAAAGGCTAACTCAAGAAAGGAGTCATTTATTGAAATGCCAGGATGGTGTCTCTTGCAGATTCATCCCCCCAACCAGGATGATGTCTACAGAAAGTGCTAACAGCTTCACTTTGATCCGGGAGGCATCTGATGGTAGCACTATGGAGAATCTCAGCCCAAAACTGAAGGTCACTGGGGACCTTTTTGACCTCATGTCGGGCCAGACAGATGTGGATCACCAGCTGTGTGAAGAATGCACAGATACACTTTTAGACCAGCTGGATACTCAGATACACTTTTAAACCAGCTGGATACTCAGCTCAATGTCACTGAAAATGAGTGTCAGAACTACAAATGCTGTCTGGATATCCTAGAGCAAATGAATGAGGATGACAGTGAACAACTACAGAGAGAGCTGAAGGAGCTGGCATTAGAGGAGAAAAGGCTGATCCAGGAGCTGGAAGATGTGAAAAAGACTGCAAGGTAGTGGCAAAAAATCTGGAGAAGGTCCAGGCTGAGACTAAGAGACTGGATCAGGAGGAAGCTCAGAATCAGAGAGAATATAGTGAATTTAAATGACAACAGCTAGAGCTGGATGATGAGCTGAAGAGTTTAGAAAATCGATATGCCCAGATGCAGCTGGACAAGCTGAAGAAAACCAACATCTTTAATGCGACCTTCCATGTCTGGCACAGTGGATAATTTGGCACAATTAATAATTTCAGATGGGTCATCTGCCCAGTGTTCCTATGGAATGGAATGAGATTAGTGCTGCTTGGGGACAGACTGTGTTGCTGCTTCATGCCCTGGCCAATAAGATGGGCCTGAAATTTCAGAGATATTGACTTGTTCCCTGTGGAAATCATTCATATCTGGAGTCTCTGACAGACAAATCTAAGGAGCTGCCATTATATTGTCCTGGATGTTTGCAGTTTTTCTGGGACAACAAATTTGATCATGCAATGGTGGCATTCCTGGACTGTGTACAGCAATTCAAAGAAGAGGTAGAGAAAGGCAAAACACAATTTTGTCTTCCTTACAGGACAAATGTGGAAAAAGCCAAGATTGAAGACACAGGAGGCAGTGGCAGCTCCTGTTCCATCAAAACCCAGTTTAACTCCAAGGAACAGTGGACAAAACCTCTCAAGTTCATGCTAACAAATCTTAAGTGGGGTGTTGCTTGGGTATCCTCACAGTTTTGTAACAAATGACTTTCTTTTTTTCTTAGATATTTGTCTTAAAGGCTTTAAATTTTGTTTGCAAAAAAATAGTTTTAAATTTGGAAAATATTAAATAGCACATGTTTACAATACCAAAAGAGACAAAAGCCAGTTTATTTTAAAATATCATATGACAGATAGTTTCCAGAGCTACAACATGCCATCTATAGCTATCAGCCCTTGTCACAGTTTTGCTCCTAATCCCATGCCTTCTCTTCCCTTTATCCCCTAAATAAACAACTAATTTAAGTTTTCTTCTTCTTCTTCTTCTTCTTCTTCTTCTTCTTCTTCTTCTTCTTCTTCTTCTTCTTCTTCTTCTTCTTCTTCTTCTAGTTTATGTGTTTTCACTGGATTTTATCTCTCTCAACTTCCTGCACTTAAAATATGAAATCCAAGCTTTTGTCTCCACTGAGACGATGAGATGTTTGAAACACACAGTTGTATTATGTGTGAAAATGACATCTAAGCTTTGCCTGGTCACCATGTGATATGATCAGAAGCTTGAAATTTAACACTTTTCACTCAGTTCAAGTACTGAATGCCTATTTTCTCTGTGTTAGAGTTATGAAATGGTGTTTGATACTATTTGAGACATATGGAGACATTTAATTATTTGTAATAAAATATTTGCAATAGTCTAAAAAAAGAGAGAGAAATTAACATCTTTTTGCCTTTGACTAGCACATTGTACTCCTAGTACTTTTATTTTTTTCCTGTTTGGTGACAGTATAAACTGGAAGTACTAGTTGTGCCACCTCTCTGACACTTGAAAAGCTGATGACAGGAGGCAGAAAGAACCGTCACAGCTGATTTCATGTTACAGAATGTTAGTAGACTCTGCCTAACTACACTTGCAGGGATTTAAATAGGAATCCCCAAGGGTATGCAACAAGAACACTTTCTGCATGGGAGAATTACTAAAATAGACAAATAATTTCTTTGAAAATTGTATTGGATGGCCCAGATTTCAATACATTCCAACAGATAAAAATTATCTATTTTTTTCTCCCCCTGTCTACTGAACTTCCAGGTTTACCTGAACCTGGAAAAAGCTTGAACTCTGAAATCAGTCAGTCTGGTTTCAAATGCCAACTTGACATCTTGGACAGTTATTTCACTTTTTTTTTAATATGTAAAGTGGGACTATAATAGCACACAAGGGAATTTTTTTTATTAGGATTAAATGAAATGACCAACTTCTAAGTATAGTGACTGACCAGTGGCAAGTACCAGGGGATGATTTTGCCGCTTTATTGTTGTTAAAATGAGATTAAAAAGCAAACAGGCTGTACTCAGCAACTTGGTGAGGCTATAAGTAATTTAGCAAGACCCTGTCTAAAATAAAACATAAAAAGGGCTAGGGATATTATGTTCAGTGGTTGAGCACCCCTGGGTTCAATCCCAGGTATATAAAAAAAAGATTTATAGACAAATGAAATTAAAAAATCATTTTTACTTTCATTTAAAAACTAAAATATCATAAGTCATATTATGATAAAAACATTCATGAAATTACTGAAGACATCCTGAAGTTATATTATTTAGTACACTTTTATCTGATCCAAATGCCAAGGGGTTTGACCCAACGCACATTGAGCTTATGTTCCATGGAGCCCACTGGTCCAGTTCTGTACCTAAGGGAGGTTTGATCTAAAAGTCTGGTCCTGTCTGCTATCTCAGAAGGATTCAAAACCTTGGCTTGACTTAGAATTTGATCTAGCCCCTCCAGAAATCCTTCAATGAGAATGACTTGAGACAAGTAAAAATCAGACTTGTCACCAAGGTCTAGGTCAAAATCAGAATTTTTCTCTTTGATGCACTCTACATTTATTATTGTTGTTGTTGTTGTTATTATTATTTCTTTTTGGTACTGAAGATTGAACCCAGGTGTACTCTACCACTGAGCTACATCCCTAGTTTCTTTTATTTTATATTTTGAGACAGGGGCTCACCGAGTTGTTGAGCATCTAATGAAGAAGCTGAGACTGACCTCAAATTTGCCATTCTTCTGCTCTCAGCCTCCTAAGTTACTGGCATTAAAGGCATGTGCCATCATTTCTGGCTATCTTTATTATTTAAAAAAAAATAAAGTAAGTGCAAGGTATAGCAGACAGTAACACATAATACTCCATTTTCTCTCGTAAACTGCCCAGCCTGTTGTAGTTAGTTGGGACCACGTGACTAGCTCTCGTCAATGAGCTATGAAAGGAGTCGATGTGTGTCAGTTTCAGGTTTAGACAAATAAAAAGCCTGATTCTCTAGATTTCCTTATTTTGCCACTCTAACTTAAGTGGCCCTGTGGGTCCCTGAGCAGCCATGTGGAGCAAGACCACTGCCTGCCTTACTGGAACAATGTATGCAAGTGAGGAATGAATTTTTGTTGTACTAAGTCACTGAGTTTGAGAGTTGTTGGTCATTATACCTTAATTTAATCTGTCCTGATTTACAGCAGTCCCCTAAACATAATGCTCAAACATGAGTTCTAGCACTTACAAACTGAGTGAATTTGGGGAAGTTATTTAACCTTTTTTGCTTCATTTCCTCAAATATAGAGTGAGGACTACAACTTCTTTAAGTGATTAAGAGATTAAATAACATAGTATATGCAAATTTCTTAGCACAGATGTAAATTGCTTGGCACATAGAAAAAGCTCAATAATACTAAATATATTATTATTCCCAGGCCACTACACCCCAGCTGAATTGAGAAACCATTTCCTCTAGGTTTCTATAGCCCTTCACATTACTGACTTGTACTATATTTATTTGTATCCATGTCTATGTCCCTCATTAACTTCTGAATAACTAGAAGTCAGTGAAAATGGCATTGTCTTATTTTATTCACAATCTAGTCTCAGCACCTAGAACACTGTTTGCAATAATAGGTGCTCCATAAATATTTGTATTAAAGATAAGAAAAACAAAGTGTTTTTACTACAGAAACCACTTAACACAAAACATTCGAAATCAGATGTGTATAGGTTTTTCCCTACACACCAACTGAACAATTCCAGAACAGATACCAACTGGATGTCCTCTAATTCAATTTGATTTGGACACTATCTATCTGGAGATCCCACAGGATGAGGGCTTAAGTTCATAGCATTGCCTCCACTTCACATGCCAGTCACAAGAAATAGATTGTCACCTAGACTTCTAACCCATTAGCTATAAACCAGGTATTCTCATGAATCCCTCCTCAGGTTCACAGAACTCAGAAACTACATTTCCCCATTGATCACAAAGTAAGTAGTTAAACAGCCAAATGGAAGAGGAGCATAGGGCAAGGTATGTGGAAAGGAGCACAGAGGTTCCATGCCTCCTCTGAGAGCATCACCCTCTGGGAACCACCACTCTACTGTTCAGCTCTCCAGAAGCTCTCTGAACCCAGTTCCTTTTTTTTTTAATGGAGGCTTCATTACATAGGTTTGATTGATTAAATCCTTGGTCATGGGAGATTAACTCAATCCTCAGCCCCACTCCCCTCCTGAAAGTCCTAACTAGTCCTTATAGTCATGTCTTGGTCTTTCTGATGACCTGTCCCATCCCAATGCTATTTAGGAACTCCCTGCCAACAGTCATGTTATTAGCATATAAAAGATACTCACACTTCTGAGACTTCAAGAGTTTTAAGGACTATATGCCAAGAAACAAGGATGAAAATCAAAATGCATACATATATGTTATTATATCTCATGATATCACAATTTAATAACTAATAAGCATGATATTCTCAGCAGAGTCAGTACTCAATAGACTTTTTATTGATTGAATGAATACACTAACGAATCAACCAACTAATACATGCTTATAGCTTGTCTTTCCCCATAAGTAAACTAACTTTTAAAAAGGAAACCCTTTTAACATAATACCTATACACTCCCATTTTTTTCCTTCTGCTGCTATCTCTGAGTTCTTCTCTCATGGCAGAACGGCTACCTATTTCATTTACATTTGTGTTCTCTTCCCTAGCATACTTACAGAAAACATTCAAGAGTTGCCTTGCAACCAGGAAGGGCCTGGTGACTAGGTTTCACCAATGGAAAGTAAGCAGAACTGATGTACCTATCTTCAGGCCCAGTCCATAAAACACTGTCCTTGAAATCCTCCCTCATTTATTACCCCTTGGATAAGATGCTAAGGAACAAGTAGAGAATTCCAAGCCCCAAAAGACACTAGAGCCACCAGATGAAAGATACTTAGCTCTTGAGTCCCTGAATGACTGAGGAGTTAACCTTCACCTGCTTCATCCCCAATCAAATCATACCGGACTGTGACATGAACGAGAAATAATTATTGTGAGCCATTGCTGTGGTGCACACCTGCAATCCCAGCTACTCAGTAGGTTGAGCAGGAGGATCTCAAATTCAAGGCTGACCTGGACAACTTTTGAGACTCTGTGTAAAAATAAAAATAAAAAAGGGTTGGGGATGTAGTTCAATGATAAAACACCTCTGGGTTCAATCCCCAGTACATGAAAAGAAAGAAAGAAAGAGAGAGAGAGAAGAATTATTGTGTTTAACCATTGAGATTTTGGATTGTTAATTCTATTTAGAGTCTTCTGTTCACCCCTGACCAATTTAGGGGTGGAATAAAAAGCACTGAAACAGCTTGTGATACCCCAGTCATCATCCTCAGTCCATCAGGGTTTTGAAGGAGCAGGTCCTTGCATGTGCATGCTGACCACTGGACTCCTAGGTGCCCACACTTCCTTCTTGATACAGATCTACCGTGGACTTGGCTACTGCTTTCCCATGGGAGGACCAAGAAGTAGCAGTTTCTTATGCCCATGAAGTGGCCTGGCCTGGTAACAGGCACTGCTTCCTGAGCCTGAGTTTCATTTCTGCTTACACAGCTTAGACCTGATTTGGGGCTTTTTAGTTTAATTATACCTAATTATACCAGGAGTTCCTAAGAATGAGAACTTGCTTTGCTCTTGTGGGTCCTGTTCTAGAGCTAAAACTCCTACTACAGATGCTCATTTCATATTAATTAACCATGGTAAGCATCCTGGAACCAGTTTTCTGTTTGAAGTCATGAGTTTTCATAATTTGCCTCCCACACTTATGCTGTACCCTTGGCCCTAGTTAGCAGATCAACCATGTGCTTCAACTATGTCCATTTCCCTTCATTAAGGCCCCTCTGTCCTGCTGAGCTGCCAGAACCCTTACATGCATTTGGGCCCATGACTACCTTGCACCACCTGGAATGGGTGAGCCTTAAGCCAGATGTCCTCCTGACCTTCCTCTCCAGCCTGAGTGGTACCTTACAGAGGGGTTCTGACATGGCACAGTTGAGAGGGCATCTGGGCTCCACTTCCCCCCCACCACCCCACTGGCATTTAGTATTATAATGGATGCTTTTCTTGTTTTAAGTATGTTTTAATTATAGAGTATCACAAATAAGTTAATGACTTTAGGGCCTTATATTTTTATGCAATATGGATATATAGTACTATATTTAGTATATGCTTATCATGCACACATTATTTTATTGTGCTAAATCAAACCTACCCATATCTTAACGTTTTGATGACTCAATATGCAGGTTTACAAAGGTTCCAGCCAGTTGCTCTACTATAAAGTCACCATGTAAGCAAACTTTAAAATTTCTTCCTTCTTTAATCTCACTCTTGTCCTACAGTCCTTCTTAATGTGCCTTGCTTTCATTAGCTGACCTGTACTTTTACTGTTCAGCTAAATAGACCTAGTAATTTCTAAACAATGACATCTATTATTCAATTTAAGGACAGAAAATAAAAACCAAACTTGCTGTTTGTAGGTACATGTTGTCAGTTGTCAATTCTTGGGAAAACAGGTGCTATGAGCAGTCTGTCCTACACTTCTGGCAGCAATAATGACAATAAAAACCTCACCTCTCAGATGTCCTGGAAACACCCAGTTGCCATCCTGGAAGGGCAGAGCATTGCATCTGCACACAAGTATTACCACCCACCCTAAGAGTCCAGTAAAGACAGTTAATATGGGTGTTTAACATGTGCCAGGCACTGCACTGTAGATTTTATGTACTTACTTAATCATGGCAGCATTTTTACAAGGTGGATATTATTATTTTCACCCCTGTTTTACTGGTAAGGAAACTGAGGCTTATATACTATTGGGTGTCTTGACCAATGTCTCAGCATCAATTAGGATGGATTCAATTACAAGAAATAAAAACTTATGAGTTTATACCAGAGCTTCTCAAAATTTAATGTGTATAAGAATCACTTGGGGGGCTGGGGCTGGGGCTCAGCAGTAGAGCACTTGCCTAACATGAGCCTGGCGTTAGGTTTGATCCTCAGCACCATATAAAAATAAGTAAATAAAATAAAGGTATTGTGTCCAACTACAACTAAAAAAATATTTAAAAAAAGAAAAGAATTTTAAAAAAATAATCACTTGGGAATTGTGTTAAACCTCAGACTCTAATTTATTATGGAAGAATAGGGAAGAAGTTCTGCATTATAAGCAACAAAATGATGCCCATGGTAGACTGCAGACCATACTTTGAGTAGCAACTGCTTAAGCCACAAGAATACTTATTGCCTACTAATGAGAGGTTTGAAGGTAAGTGGTTCCAGGTTGATTCAGCAGCTGTACAATTTCCTTTAGGACACAGATTCTTTTCATCTTTTTGATATGTCATCATAAGCAAGCTTACTTTTTCAACCTTGGCTATTTCCTCATGGTCACAAGATGGCCACCTCTGCTCCAAGCATGACATATCATATGTGGCTACAAACATGATTTATTCCCTAAGATTGGACACATTGCCAGCTTGGAAAAAAAACACAATCAAGGAAGACGTGAGGTTGGATATAATTAGGGGTGGGAGAAGTAGAAGGTAAAAAAGCTCACAGATGAGCATTGTATGCTGTCTGCCAGTTCTAAGAAACAGCATAGCCAGGATTCAAATCAATCTGTGTCCAAAGTTGCATCACCTCCCTTAGGCTGAATCAACCACAGCTGATGGGACTTGGAATAATCTCAGAAGGCAAATTTAGAGTATGATTGTTCTAAACATACTCTGTTGACTCGCACTATGCCAGAATACTTATTGCCTACCTAATGAGAGGTTTGAAGGTAAGTGGTTCCAGGTTGATTCAGCAGCTATACAATTTCCTTTAGGACACAGATTCTTTTCATCTTTTTGATGTTTCATCATAAGCAAGCTTACTTTTTCATCCTCAGCTATTTCCTCATGGTCACAAGATGAAGAATGAATGAACTATAAAGAAGGGAATGGATTTGTTTGGTGCCTAAAGGTGAAAAGCCAAATAAGCATTGTCTAGTCACAAAGATTCTGCTTCAGCAGATAGCTGTTCTTGTATGCAACAGAGATTATTCATCTGGTTTATCTATATCCATAAAATTATCCCTTTAAAAGACTTATCTTGACTTCAGGCTTACCGGGGAAATCTCTGCATCTTCATTTGACTTGCCAGGTAATTAGATATCAGAAATGGAGGATGCATTCTCTGATTAGTCTACCAGAGAAGATTTTTGTTTCTCTAAGAGTAAGTAGTTCCTATTGGAAAGAAACATCTGGGCAAAGTGAACTCAGAGACATATCCATGACCAAACTGAAATTTAATATGCTATAAAAGTGGAATTGCAAATCATTGTGAAAGGAACAGATTGTTTAGGAGATGTTGGGAAAACTGGTTTGTTGAATGGAAAAAAATAAAACATAATCCATATCCAACATCACATATGGAATCTAGATCACTTAAAAACCTAAATGTGAATTGTAAAGCTACCTATGTAAATATAAAGTTAACAGATAAAAATACAGACCAGCCAGAGACAGTGATGGTAGTCCCAGCGCTTGAGAAGCTGAGGTAGGAGGATCACTTGAGTCCAGGAGCTCAAGATCAGCCTGGGCAACATAGTGAAACCACACATCAAATGTGTGTGTGTGTGTGTGTGTGTGTAATTTAGAAGCAAAGAGCACATTTTAAATAATATTTCAAAAATGCTGGGCTGGCATTGTGGCTCAGCGGTAGAATGCTTGCCTAGCATGTGTGAGGCCCTGGGTTCAATCCTCAGCTCCACATAAAAATAAAATAAAGATATTGTGTCCACCTATAACTAAAAAATAAATACTAAAAAAAATAGTACCAAAAAATGTAATATCAGTTTACATGGATTAGACTGACTCTCAGGGAATGTACAAGAGGATATTCACTGAAGCACTGTTTATGGTTCTGGGGAGTTGAAAGCAACTTGGATGACCATTACTGAGAGAATAAATAGGCTGAGTGAAGTGAATTAAATTACACCATAAAAACATGAATAGCTCTTTATAACATAGTACTTAGTGACAAAAGATATGTAATACAATACTGCTCATATACGTAAACATACAAGCACATAAAATAAAACAATTTTCATAACATTCAAATAAAAATACATGCATTAAATATGTTAAATTGTCTATAGGAGTACTAGAATGGGAATGGAATATGATGATAAAAGAGAATTCTGGGTGTGGTAGCACACATCTGTAATCCCAGCAACTTGTGAGACTGAGGCATGAGGATTGCAAGTTTGAGGCCAGGCTCAGCAACTTAGTGAGGCCATAAGCAACTTAGGGAAAAAAGGTCTGGGGACATAACTTAGTGGTAAAGCACCTTTGGGTTCAATCCCTACTACCAAAAACAAAAACCAATAATAATAACAACAAAAAAAGGGAATGGATGGATGCGTGGGTAGACAGATAAACAAAACTGAGGGGTCCTGTTGGAACCAACAACAATAACATGTCAGTAATTAAAGAATATTGTTAACTCAACCCTCTGCGCCTAAAACCCAAATGTATTGCTATACGTTAACACATGCAGGCACGCACATATATAGATATGTTTATCTATATATACATATGTACATACAAATTTTAAGTTAAACAATGAGTACATGAAAATTCCTGTTTGTTCCTTAGTTTTCTTGTGATTTGATAGATCTCCTGAAAAAAATTGAATCTAAGAGCCTATAAAGCTGAGTAAGAGCTTGGGCCCAGACACCTATCAAAGCTCCCCCCATCCACCCCAGAAATTCTAGTCTGCAAACATCATGTCTCTTTCTACCTACAACTATAAGTTTGGAAGATTTTAGATATTAAAGTTGGATTTCATCTTTCTGTTAGTTAGAATACAAACTTCCTTTCCTTCAGATAGGAGGTTATATATTTTCATTTTTATTTACATTCAATTACTATTTTCTTTGTCTAATTAAGTTCTTTGGGAAGAGTTAGGCTGTTATTCAACCATGGATAAATTTCTAATTTGCACTAATTGTTTTCATATTGATACTATTACTACTGTGAATAATTGTCTTGGTCAATGGAGTTTTTATGGAATAAAAGTAGATATATCTTTTTTGTGTGTTTTAGAAATAACCCCTGACATTTGAGGGATAACATTTAAGATAAAGACACTATAAATGGAAAACCAGCTCACTGAATAGTAAACTAGCACATCAAGTCGGGGTGGGAGTGTATTCATAAATGGAAAAGAATGTTTGCACAGGTCAACTGTTGTTTTTAAGTTAACCTTGATGCTAGGATTTAACTATTTTCTTTAAAGGACATTAAGTGGGTTAATTTCAAGCCCTCTCGAATCAAAGGGCAATAGAAACAAAATCATGATTATTCTTAGGTCAGTTTGAATTTCAAAATTCTGTAATCTAAATAAAATGCTGAACAAAAAGTCAAGATAAATCTTTTGGGGCCTGGATCTTAATACAGGTAAGTTATAAGATGTATAACCAATATATTTAAGAAAAACATCTGTACCCATGAAGAGAACAGTTAAAATACCTCCTGATATAAAAATTCAAATGAATTTAAAGATTCTTTCATAACACCAATAGATAACTTAGAGAATCTAAAAATGTGTCTTAATTATGTGCTATTTATAGCTATAGTCCAGCTCTAAAGGAACATTATGACTCTGTGGCTTTATGCTTTCTTCCTCTTAAAATGCCATTTATATGCATCCAGGTGTAGCACACTGTGAGTGACTGTGTTCCAGTTTGCCTCTAAGCTATATTAGCTTGGAATGAACTTTACAGAGGAAAGATACTCTAGGCCCTTATCTCTCATAAGATATAAGGCCCAAAGGCAATACTGGAACAAATTCTAATTGGATACTCACGGACAAAATTCTGTGAACAATGTCACTGCAGTTCCAGAAGTGGAAAATGGAATCAATCCAATTGAAATGCCATATAAAGAAATAATTGACGGAAGGAAGCATGTTTTCCTGAAAAACAAAAATGGGAAGTATTTGAAAATAGGGTTACTAAATTGATAAGGATAGCCTAGGAAAGATGCACTCCTTTAGGATTTCATTCAAGGACCAAGATTTATTGTATTATTTAACCAATTTCTGGGGGAAAATAATATTCTAGGCCTTATCATTTGTATCCTGGTGCTTTCCAATTTGAGAATGAAACTTTAAAAAAGATAGAAAGGCATAGAGACTCTTAGAGGACACCAACTCCTGGAAGTGATTTTTTAAAAGAAGTTTCTGCCTAGCATATATTATCTAGACTACAAGCAGAAAGGGGTATAAAATACAGCAACTATTTAATTTATCATCCGTGTATTTTGAGAGTGAAAGAAAGCACTATTAATATACATGCAAGGGCAATAGGTATAAACCAGGACTGTCCCAGGCAAACTGTGTATGGTTCCCCTAACTGTAAACAAGGTGTTATTTCAACAATAGAAAGAAGTTTAGCTGACAAAATTAGAGCTTTATTCTTTTGACCTTAACCAACAAGGAGACTGAGTCAGTTTCCACAAAATTAAGCTCATGAGAGAGGTAAACACTAAACCTTATCATTTATATTTTAAAATGAACAAATTCTTGAGTTTCTTGCCAGAGGGCAAGTTTAGAGGGAGTTTATACCCATTCTATAGAACTCTGAGCCATTTTTGACTAAGAGATAAGGGAAAAGAGTATCAGATAAGGGAAGCCTGAGAGGTCCAAAGATGTCCTTGATCATTCAGTCCCACCTCAACCCAGAGAAGTATCCATATGCAACCACAGGTGGCAGCCATGCTTTCTCAGCCCAAATAATCTAAGCTAGAGAAAAGTCCCCGGTCATATAACCAAGTTTTAATGGCCCCCTAACCGACTCATAGTGGAAACATGGGGGAAGGATTGGATGAACAACTTCTAGTCAACCCTACAAAGCATTCTATCTCAAGGAAAAGGTTAAGGCATTGTTTTGCATTTCTTGCCTTTGAGCAATTTATATCTCAGATTTAATCACTATTTAACATGAATCGATAGTTTCAAAAAACAACCACTAAATAAATAAATGAATAAATTAAAGTCTCTAGGCCGTAATTTGGGCCATTTTTGACCGGTAATTTACATCAACCCCATCCTTGGTTTGTACAACAACAGGTTGCATAAGCAAGGTAATAGCCAGGGACCACTCACTTTTTATGAATGTATAAGTAAACTGGAGGCTTCTCTGGAGAAGATTACAGGTTTTATGTAAAGCTACTTTCAGAAATAAGATCCTAGAATAGAAACTTACAATCTGAGCAGAAATCAGATGGTTCCAGGATTCCTGTGCCAAGGTATCCTTGTCCAAAGGTCTGCTAGGGCAAATGTACCATGCACAAAAAGATTAAGAATGAGGACCCAGCCTGTGTTAACCCCAGCAAGGTTTTCTTTCTAAAGCCTTCTGCAATGATGAAAATGTACTGTATTTGTGCTGTCCAACATGGTAGCTATTAGCCAAGTGTGGCTACTGATTACAAGCAACAGAGAAACTGAATTCTTGATTTTATTTTGCTTAATTAATTTAAATTCAAATAGTCACAACTGACTAATGGCTACCTGATTGAACAACTCAAGTCTAAATGTTAAACCAATCTAAAGAAAACAATTCAAGCCAGGCACATTGGGACACGACTGTAATCCCAGTGGCTCGGGAAGCTGAGGCAAGAAGATTGAGAGTTCAAAGCCAGCCTCAGCAACAGCTAAGCATTAAGCAACTCAGTGAGATTCTGTCTCTAAATAAAATATAAAATAGGGCTAGGGATGTGGCCCAGTGGTCAAGTGCCCCTGAGTTTAATCCTCAGTACTCCCCCCCATAAAAAAGTAAGCAATTCAGAAGTCACCTTTGAATCCAGCAAGGAATCTAACATATTTGATAACTTTATAAAAAACTAAGTTCTCTCAAACGTTCAAATTGGCCTTCTAGATCCTTCATGATCTGGTGTCCTAACCCTCCCCATCTTCAACCATTACTTATGGGATCTCTGCTCCTACCACTATACCCTCACTTAGTTCTAGTTCATTGCAGTATTTCTGCCTCAGAGCCTTTACATTTGCTGTTGTTGTTGTTGTTGTTGTTGTTATTGTTATTGTTTTGTTTTGTTTTTGCCTACACCTCTTCTTCTAGCTATTTGCATGGATTGCTCCCTCACTTTCTTCAAATTAATGCTCAAATATTATGTCTCAGTGAGGTCTTTCCTGACAACTGTATTTAGAATCATAATGCCCCCACCACCTGTACTCCTTAACTCTTTCCCCAACTTTATCTTTCTCTCTAGTTTTTATCCCTTTCTAATATACTTCTAAGAAAAGTCATTTACTTATTTTGTCTATTTCTCCCTCTAGAATGGGGCAAGGATTTTTATTTGGTTTACTTCTGTAGTCAGCAGTGTATGCATAAATATTTAACAGCCAGCTTTTTGTGGGGTGGGGAAACACTCTGATTTGTAGCATTTGCCTAATTTTATGGTATAAATATTCCTACTATGGTCAATTTCAAGCTACCAACAAGAAGTCATTGAACATAGAGTTAGGCAGTTATGTGCACAGTCAGTAGTTCAAGACAGCTCCTGCACACCCCTAGCTAAAGCACTTCTAAGAGGAACAGCATAAATATTGATTAAAAGAATGATTTCCTAAAGAATTACTCATTTAAGCAGGTCATCTGCTCATATTTTTGGCATACATGAGGAAAGTTCTAAATTTCCCTGTTTGTCCTTGGCATAATGGAAAAAAACAAGTCAAATGGCCGGTACAGGGGGCAAAAGGGATATCTGTTCATTTTGTGACTCATAGAGTGTATAGACAGCTCTTTCAAGTTTTCTTTTGTTTTGTTTTGTTTTCTCTTGAGGGCCCTAAATTTATAGTGACTTAATTGGGTTTTATTCAGGAGAAAAAAAAAAGGAGATTGGGGATAAAGGAGAGTATTCTATAAGGATAAAAATTTAGATGGTCTCAGCTCTGTTCTGGTATCAGTCCAATAGCATTACAGACTAAGTCAATCAGTAACTAAGGAGGAAATGTAGTCAAAAGGTCCCCTATCCTCTAGTTACCTGCAGATGAGCCAAGTGCTCGACCTTTGAGTATATTTCTTCACCTTTTTTTTAACCATGTCAATTTCCAAGAATAAAAAAATCCCATCAGTAACAATTGCATTTTGGAACATTGATCCTTAAAGGGAAGGAGAATTGTTTGAGAAAGTCCTTTATGTGGTTTGTATATGCTCTGATATCTTTTTTATTTTTATTTTTTTGTGCTAGGAGTTTAATTTCAGATCTTGCACTTATAAGCGCTCCATCATTGAGCTGCATCCATTCTTTGCTGTCAAAACCTAGCTGGATAACAGCTAAGGGGGTAATATGGGTTAGTAATTGGAGGGGTTCCTTGAGGATTCCGATTAAGAGGATCTTTGATGGGGACTGAAAATTTATATTTATAGCTAATACCCTAAAAGTTTCTTTCAGTCAACTCGAACCAGTCTTTTCCCACCCACCAACTAGGTTGAGTCCCTCCAAATCCAGGATTGAACCCAGGGCCTCCTGCATGCAAGGCGAGTGCTCTAACACAGCTACATCTCAGCCCTGCCACAGATAGATCTGTTTTCTCTTGCTCTTGTCATTCCCCCTGATCTCATTGAATGTTCCAATTAAACTGAATTTCTGTAGTAGAATCCAGATAGGGAAGAGCTTTGAACATTCTATTCTCTCTCCCTAGAATTCCTGTTTTCTACTACCCATTTCTTAACCTAGATAATTCCCACTCTTCCTTTAGGTCTCAATTCAGATGTTTCTTTCTCCAGTAAGCACCCACTACTACCACCAACAACCATTCCTCTGCACTCCCTGTGTACTTGTATGTGTTTTAGTTTTACTTTTTATATGTGGGCTTGATATTGAGAATTGAACCCCGAGCCTCCTGCATGCAAGGCAAATGCTCTAACACTGAGCTACACCCCCATCCCTGATGCA
Organism: Marmota monax; assembly: GCF_021218885.2. NCBI lineage: Eukaryota > Metazoa > Chordata > Mammalia > Rodentia > Sciuridae > Marmota > Marmota monax. Next base: position 51,910,416 of record NW_026693777.1, on the reverse strand, counting down.
GATCTGTTTTTAATCTGGCTTTAAAATAGTCCCAGTTATCTAACCCAACTACATAAGGCTGCTTTTCAAGAATGATGGTTTAAAAAAAAAAAAAAGCATATTTTCTGCAATGGCTCAAACCTCTAATTCTAGCTACTTGTGAGGCTAAGGCAGGAGCATCTCTTGGACCCAGGAGTTTACAGCCAGCCTGGGCAACTTGGTTAGACACTCTCTCTCTCTCTCTCTCTCTCTCTCTCTCTCTCTCTGTACTGGGGATTGAATCCAGGGGTGCACAACCACTGAGGCACATTAACTGATATAATAATCATCCAAATGCTCATAAGCAAACAATGGACAATAAATTATAGGATATTCATAAAATGTAATACTATATGGCAATGAAAATGGCCAATATGAATGAATTTCACAAACATATAATATTGAGTGAGAAGCAAGATGAAGAGAGTAAAAACTGTACAATTCTATTAACCTGAAGTATAAGAAGAGACAAAAGTAATACATGTCGATAGAAGTCAGAAAACAGGACTTCTTGGGAGTAAATACTAGCTTGTTGTGAATACAAGAAAGACTTCTGAGGAGCTAGTTATGTAGTTTATTGTTATTTTGGCTTGGTTTGGTTTTTTTGGTACTGGAAATCGAACCCAGTCCCTCAAACACACTAAACACATGCTCTCCCACTGAGCTAACTCCAGACTCATAATGCTATTTCTTGAGCAGGTGCTGGTCACTCAGATGTGTTCATTTTTGAAAATTCATCAAAATGTACACTTACGCAGGCACACTTTCTTGTCTGTACATTATACTTCAAGAAAAAGTAAATTGAAAGAATATATTCTGCTGCTTTATCCTCATAAGTTGTAAAATACTTCTCTCATACCTCCCTACTTCCTGAGCTCCACCCTTTTGTTGTTGAATTTTAAACTCATGGCTTTAAGTCTATATCTCGTGATAGTGGGTCACCTCCCTAAATACAGTTTTATTTAAACCTATATTCCCATCTCAGCTGATCCAAGAGGCTGGAAATGACCGGCTGCACTTATTGACCAGGTCATACACTAATGCCTGAACTAGGCTGGTGATATCACGTGGCCCTATCATCAAGATCTCTGGCATGTACACCTGACACAGAATGCCAGTTGTAGGTTAATGATAAACAAAAAAAAAGGAGGGGATGGCTAATAATGGCAAGGCTTGTTAATGAGAAAATATAATTATATACTTTACATTTTCAGCAAATAACTCAGGGGGGGAGGTCACATGCTGTTGTAAATATAACATTCCTGCCAAATCAGACAGTTGACAAAATATTAGTTGAAGATATTAATTAATTTTTAAGAACTGGTATCATTATGGATCTGTTGGGGAAGGGAAGAGCCCTGTTTTATCGTCAAAATATTCTGTAACTGCTAATAGGAGCTATTATTTAAACTACACTGTTAGTCAAAAATTCTGATTCTGATTCAATTTGAGCAGGCAATAGTTCATAGAACCATAGTAGAATATAGCCAGAAAGTTCATGTGAAAATGAACTTAACAAATGGCTCCTGAGAAATCTAAAACTATCCTTGTCCATCAAAAAGTACCTGTCTGTATTTACTTGCTTTGGGTATAGACTGTTAATTTGGAGACTCCTATAATTATGCAACTTTGGTTTTAAAAGCCCAAAGTATTCTCCACATACCAATAGATAAGACTGTGGTGCTCACTCAAGAAAAATATGTCAATTTATCTGGATCCAGAGGGGGATTGGGGTAATATGTGAGTCAATCTACTATGTCTGAGAACTTTAGAAACAGACTAAGTTTTTCCTTTCTCAGCAACATCTTCAATCAACCAGTGCACACTGATTGATACAAACAATAGCACTATGTTTATGCCTCAACATCAAGAACAATATAACTCTAGTTTACAATAGGTTATCTCTTTTTCCATAACAATTCATTCATACAAAAGAATATACATGTACCTACATAAAATTTCTATAAGATTATTTAATGTAGGTATCAGGTTATATTTATTCATATCTACTATAGCAATGTTTCCTAAAGGGAAAAAAATCCAAGTTATTATCAAGGACTCACTTGGTAGCTTAAAATTGTCTCAGAAAGTTGCATAACTTTAAAATGTGTGTGTGTGTGTGTGTGTGGGTGGGTGGGTGTGTTTAATAATCTTTTTTTTTGGTGGGGGGAATACAGGGGATTGAATCCATGTGTGTTTAACCCCTAAACCACATCCCCAGCCCTTTTTATTATTATTTTGAGACAGGGTTTTGCTAAGTTGTTTAGAGCCTCACTAATTGCTGAAGCTAATCTTGAACTTTCAATCTTCCTGCCTCAGCCTCCTACATTGCTGGGATTGTAGGCACTCACAATTGTGCCCTGCTACTAATCTTTATGACCCACCCGCCCCCTGAAAAAAAAAAAAACAATTTAATGTTGAATCTGCAAATCAAGTTTCTATTTCCTCATTATCAATGAAGAGCTCTTGGATTTGTGTGTGTGTGTGTGTGTGTGTGTGTGTGGTGCTAGGGATTGAATCCAGAAATGCTCTACCACTGAGCTACACCCCCAGCCCTTTAATTAATTTACTTATTTATGTGTATATTTATTTTTTATGAAACACCACTGACCTTTTTTAAATTTTGTGATAGGCTCTCACTGAGTTCCTGAGGCTGATCTCAATCTTGAGATCCTCTGGTCTCAGCCTTGGGTATTACTGGGATTACAGGCAATTCGCCACCACACCCAACTACTTCTGTAGAATTTTAAGCAAGTTAAAATCCAAATTATGGGTGAGGAAGGAGTGTGAAAAAAATAATACAAACTGATTTTGTTTGAAAGTAGATCCTAGACTTATTTATGCTTTTAGATACTTCAAAGGTAATTTAGTCGAACTCAAAAATATTCAAAACCACAACATAAGCTTCTTAAAATTATTAATAAATTTTCTTAATTTAGTAAATATTGACTAAGTATGTACCATGATACAAATAGTAATCCAAATGACGGTTTAAATTCCTGCCCCAAATTTTGCTGGGAGATTTCATATGCATCAGTTCTTCCTCTAAATTTTCTCATCTGAAAAATAGGAGAAAAAGTCATAAAATTGGTTCAAATGAATTAAATTAGACAATGTATACAATGTATTTAACAAAGCAATGAATGCCAACTTTAAAAAAATGGGCTGGGGATGTAGCTCAGTGGTAGAGTGCTTGTCTAGCTGGCACGAAGCCCTCAGTGTGATTCCCACCACCACAAAAGAAAACAAAATGAAGAATACAATAGACACTAGTATGGCTGTATATATAAATGTGACTGTAAAACCAATGTGATCCTGCAATCTGTACACGTGGAAAAATAAGAATTCATACCCCATTTGAATCAAACGTATGATATGTCAAGATCATTGTAATGTTTTGAGCAACTAATAAAAAAATTTTTTAAAAATGAAACAAAAAAAAAAAACAGTTTATGAGACATCGTTAAAAGCTTTCATGGCTTTGCATTGAAGAAGTTCCCTTGTTAAGAGTTTATAAAGATTTTCTTTCTGAGAGAAGAAAGACCAAAACCTGAATTCTGGTCTATTAACTTGGGTTACGGGTTATCCCCTCACTTGTGAGATATGTGAAATCCTTTCTCCTAATACTACCATTTATTATAAGACCTCTCTGTGATTCAAGTTAACATTTTAATCCACCTCTTATGTAGGAAGTATCTAGGATGTTTCACTGATTGATGTAATTCCAAAGAGGAGGCACTCTGTCAAAAATAGCAATAAATATATGTGACAAGGTAAATAGAAGGTACAGTGATGAAACCACAGCCTACGGCTCACATTTCTGCTCCTAGTCACGTCTGTGAACCAGGAGGCATTTATAAGTAATTCATTCCACTCAAGGAGAAATACTTTATAAAAGGCGTCAGAGGGGAAAAGCATTTAACCAAATCCAGATAGTCTCTGAGGAAAAAATACTACCAGGAAACTCTGAGCAGCTATTTCATCTGAGGGCAAGATAATTACCAAGACTGAGATGGTAACGTTGATTATAGTCACTAAAAGAGCAATAAGCACATTGTTTCCTAGAAGTTGGGTTCAAAGATAGATAGGGATCCTTGTACCCAATTCCAACTACACAATCATTTAACTAAAACTGGGGAGATCCAGCAATCCCATTTCTGGGCATATATCAAAAGGAAATAAAGTCAATATGTCAGAAAGAGGACTATACTTCCATATTTATTGAAGCATTATACATAATAACCAAGATATGAAAACAACTAAAGTGCCCATAACAGGAGAATAGATTTTAAAATACAGTGTATACACACAATGGAATACTATTCAGCCTTTACAAAGGAGGAGATTCTGTCATTTGTGACCATATGGATGACCTTAGGGGACATTATGCTAAGTGAAATAAGCCAGATAGAGAAAGACAAATACCACATAATTTCATTTATATATAGAACATTAAAAACTCAATCTCAGGCTGAGGCTGTGGCTCAGTGGTAGAGCACTTGCCTAGCATGTGTGAGACACTGGGTTCAATCCTCAACACCACATAAAAATAAATTAATAAAATAAAGGTATTGTGTCCACCTACAATTAAAAATATTTTTTAAAAAATAAGTCAATCTCAGAATCTTAAAAGCCACAAGAGAGAGGAAGCAGATTACATTTAGGGGTAAACCAATCAGGATAACAGCTGATATTTCAACACAGACTCTGAAAGCTAGAAGATCCTGGAACAACATATTTCAAACGCTGAAAGAAAAAGGGTTCCAACCAAGAATCATGTATCCAGCAAAATTAAGCTTCAGGATTGAAGATGAAATAAAAATCTTCCACGATAAACAAAAGTTAAAAGAATTTGCAGCTAGAAAACCAGCTCTTCAAAACATCCTTGGCAAAACATTACAGGAAGAGGAAATGAAAAATAACAATGAAAACCAACAGCAGGAGGTAGTACAGTAAAGGAAAAACTAATCAAAGAGGAAAAACAAATCATGTTAAGTAACATAAATAACCAAATATGGCTGGAAGTACAAACCATATCTCAATAGTAACCCTAAATGTTAATGGCTTAAATGCACTAATCAAAAGACATAGGCTAGTAGACTGGATTTAAAAAAAAGATCCAACAATATGCTGCCTACAGGAGACTCATCTGATAGGAAAAGACATACACAGACTGAAGGTGAAAGGTTGGGAAAAATCATACTACTCATATGGACCTCGGAAGCAAGCAGGGGTGTCCATACTTGTATCAAATAAAATAGACTTCAAGCCAAAGTTAATCAAAAGGAATAAACAAGGACACTACATACTGCTCAAGGGAACAATACACCAACAAGACTTAACAATCATTAATATATATGCCTCAAACAATGGCGCAGCTACGTTCATCAAACAAACTCTTCTCAAGTTCAAGAGTCAAATAGACCACAACACAATAATCATGGGAGATTTTAACACACCTCTCTCACCACTGGACAGATCTTCCAAACAAAAGTTGAATAAATAAATCATAGAGCTCAATAATACAATTAATAACTAAGACTTAATTGACATATACAGAATATACCACCCAACATCAAGCAGATACACTTTCTTCTCAGCAGCACATGGATCCTTCTCAAAAATAGACCATATATTATGTCACAGGGCAAATCTTAGCAATTACAAAGGAGTAGAGATACTACCATGCATTTTATCTGATCATAATGGAATGAAATTGGAAATCAATAATAAAATAAGAAAGAAAAAATCCTACATCACATGAAGAATAAACAATATGCTACTGAATGAACAAAGGGTTACAGAAGACATCAAAGAGGAAATTAAAAAATTCTTAGAGGTAAATGAAAATTCAGACACAACATATCGAAATCTCTGGGACACCATGAAAGCAGTACTAAGAGGAAAATTCATTTCATGGAGTTCATTCCTTAAAAGAAGGAAAAGCCAACAAATAAATGACCTCACACTACACCTCGAAGCCTTAGAAAAAGAAAAACAAGTCAGCAGCAAATACAGTAGAAGGCAAGAAATAATTAAAATCAGAGATGAAATCGAAACAAAAGAAACAATCAAAAAAACTGACAAAACTAAAAGTTGGTTCTTTGAAAAAATAAATAAGATTGATAGACCACTAGCCACTCTAACAAAGAGAAGAAGAGAGAGAACCCAAATTACTAGCTTACGGGTTGAAAAAGGCAACATCACAACAGACACTTCAGAAATACAGAAGATAATTAGAAATTATTTTGAAACCCTATACTCTAATAAAATAGAGGATAGTGAAGGCATCGATAAATTCCTTAAGGCATATGAGCTACCCAGATTGAGTCAGGATGATATAAACAACCTAAACAGACCAATATCAAGTGAGGAAATAGAAGAAGCCATCAAAAGATTACCAACCAAGAAAAGCCCAGGACCGGATGGATATACAGCAGAGTTTTACAAGAACTTTAAAGAAGAACTAATACCAATACTCTACAATCTATTTCAGGAGATAGAAAAAGAGGGAGTACTTCCAAATTCATTCTATGAGGCCAACATCACCCTGATTCCAAAACCAGATAAAGACACTTCAAAGAAAGAAAACTTCAGACCAATATCCCTAATGAATTTAGATGCAAAAATCCTCAATAAAATTCTGGCAAATCGAATACAAAAACATATCAAAAAGATCGTGCACCATGACCAAGTGGGATTCATCCCTGGGATGCAAGGCTGGTTCAATATACGGAAATCAATAAATGTAATTCACCACATCAATAGACTTAAAGATAAGAAACATATGACCATCTCGATAGATGCTGAAAAAGCATTCGACAAAACACAGCATCCCTTTATGTTCAAAACTCTAGAAAAATTAGGGATAACAGGAAATTACCTCAACATGGTAAAAGCTATATACGCTAAGCCTCAGGCCAGCATCATTCTAAGTGGAGAAAAATTGAAGGCATTCCCTTTAAAATCTGGAACAAGACAGGGATGCCCCCTCTCACCACTTTTATTCAACATAGTTCTTGAAACACTAGCCAGAGCAATTAGACAGATGAAAGAAATAAAGGCATAAATATAGGAAAAGAAGAACTTAAATTAGCACTATTTGCCGATGACATGATCCTATACCTAGCAGACCCAAAAAATTCAACCAAGAAACTTCTAGAACTAGTAAATGAATTCAGCAAAGTGGCAGGATATAAAATCAATACCAATAAATCAAAGGCATTCCTGTATATCAGTGACAAATTCTCTGAAATGGAAATGAGGACAACTACTCCATTCACAATATCCTCAAAAAAAAATAAAATACCTGGGAATCAACTTAACAAAAGAAATGAAAACTACAGAACCCTGAAGAAAGAAATAGAAGACCTTAGAAGATGGAAGGATTTACCTTGCTCATGGATTGGTAGGATTAATATTATTAAGATGGCCATATTACCAAAAGCACTTTACAGATTCAATACAATTCCCATCAAAATCCCAATGACATTCCTTGCAGAAATAGAAAAAGCAATCATGAAATTCATCTGGAAAAATAAGAGACCCAGAATAGCTAAAGTAATTCTAAGCAGGAAGAGTGAAATTAATGGTATTGCGATTCCAGATTTTAAACTATACTATAGAGCAATAGTAAAAAAAACAGCATGGTACTGGCACCAAAACAGGCTAGTAGGCCAATGGTACAAAATAGAGGACACAGAGAAAAATCCACAAAATTACAACTACCTTATATTAGACAAAGGTGCTAAAACCATGCAATGGAGAAAGGATAGCATCTTCAACAAATGGTGCTGGGAAAACTGGAAATCCATATGTAACAAAATGAAATTGAATCCCTTTCTCTCACAATGCACAAAAGTCAACTCAAAATGGATCAAGGAGCTAGGAATCAGACCAGAGATTCTGCGTCTAATAGAAGATAAAGTTGGCCCTAATCTTCATCACGTGGGGGCAGGCCCCAAATTTCTTAATAAGACACCTATAGCACAAGAGTTAAAACCAAGAATCAACAAATGGAACAAATTCAAACTAAAAAGTTTTTTCTCAGCAAGAGAAATAATATGTGAGGTGAATAGGGAGCCTACATCCTGAGAACAAATTTTTACCCCTCAAACATCAGATAGAGCTCTAATCTCTAGAGTATACAAAGAACTCAAAAAGTTAAACAACAAAAAAGCAAATAACCCAATCAACAAATGGGCCAAGGACTTGAACAGAAACTTCTCAGAAAAGGATATACAATCAATCAACAAATACATGAAAAAATGCTCACCATCTCTAGCAGTCAGAGAAATGCAAATTAAAACTACTCTAAGATACCGTCTCACTCCAATAAGAACGGCAGACATTATGAAGTCAAACAACAATAAGTGCTGGCGAGGATGCAGGGAAAAAGGTACACTCATACATTGCTGGTGGGACTGCAAATTGGTGCAGCCAATTTGGAAAGCAGTATGGAGATTCCTTGGAAAGCTGGGAATGGAACCACCATTTGACCCAGCTATTCCCCTTCTTGGACTATACCCAAAAGACCTAAAAAGAGCATACTACAGGGACACAGCCACATCAATGTTTATAGCAGCACAATTCATAATAGCTAGAATATGGAACCAACCTAGATGCCCTTCAATGGATGAATGGATTTTTAAAAAGTGGCATTTATACCCAATGGTATATTACTCAGCACTAAAAAATAACAAGATCATGGCATTTGCAGGTGAACGATGGCATTAGAGCAGATTATGCGAAATGAAGTTAGCCAATCCCTAAAAAACAAATGCCTAATGTCTTCTCTGATATAAGGGGGGTGACTCAAAATGGGATAGGGAGGAAGAGCATGACAAGAAGACTACCACTAAATAGGGAAGAGAGGTGGGAGGTAAAAAGAGGGAGAAGGGGAGTTGCACGGAAGATGGAAGGAGAACCTCGTTGTTATACAGAATACATATATGATGTTGTGATGAGAAAAAGAAAAAAAAAGTGTGTCACATTAGATTGGATAGAGAGAAAGGATGGGAGAGGAGGGAAGGAGTAGGGAGGATAGGAAGGGCAGCAGAATAGAATAGACAATATGATTGATGTATGTACATTCCATGTATGTATTATATGTCAAAATACATTCTGCTGTCATGTATGACTAAAAAAATAAAAACAAATCGTATGGTAAAAAAAATAATAAGTCAATCTCAAACTCATAGAAGTTGAAAGAGTTCAGGGAGTAGTGGGGGAAAGGGGAGATGTTGCTCAAAGTTTCAGTTAGACAGTAAGTTAGTAAGTTCTGGTGATCTGTTGCATAGCCTAGTGACTACAGTTTAATAATAATGTATTGTATGGTGGTGCACACCTGTAATCCCAGCTACTTGGAAGGCCAGGGCAGGAGGATTGCAAGTTTAAGGGCAGCCTGAGCAACCTAGCAATACCCTGTCTTAAAATAAAAAAATAAAAAGGTCTAGAGACATAGTTTAATAGTAGGGTATCCCTGGGTTTAATCTCCAGTACTGCAAATGATGATGATGATGGTGATAATAAAAATGATAATGTATATTTCAAAATAGCTCAAAAAATAGATCTTTAAAATTCTTACCATAAAAATGATAAGTATTTAAGTTGATGGGGATATTAATTAGCCTGATTTGATTATTCCACTGTGTGTGTGTGTGTGTATGTGTGTATTATTTATTTATTTATTTATTTATGTGTGTATTGAAACATTGTATCCCATAAATATGTACAATTATTATTTGTTAATTAAAATTTTTAAAAAAGAAAAGAAGATGGGATGCTTTTTCCCACTTTGAGAGAAGAACAAAGAAATGAGATCTGATTCATTGCCTTCTTGGCTGAAAACTCCTAGAAATTCTTTGAGTTCCCAACTCTGGACGTATAGTAGTGAGCTTTTAAAATATACTGAAAGATGGGCACATTGGCATGCACCTATAGTCCCAAACACCAGGGAAACTGAGGCAAGAGGTTGGCTCAAGCCCCAATTCTTTTGAGGCCAGACTGGCTAATATAGAAAACCCCAGCTTTTAAAAAAAATTTCAAGTGTGTGTATGTGTGTGTTTCCTGGCCTTACTCCGAATCAAATTGGAAACTTTTGGTGATGAAGTCTGGGCAAAATATCATTTATTCTTTTATTGTTTTTTACAGCTTTGTTGAGGTATGATTAGCCTACAGTAAACTGCACATGCTTAAATCCTACAATTTCGTGATTTTTATGTAAGCATATATTTGTGCAAGCATCACTCTGATCAAGATAAAAATTTTTCCAAGATGTATCCCATCTTTCCTTTCATACCCATTCCTAGGGAAATACTAATATTCTGGTTACTATAGATAAGACTGCAATTTCTAGAATTTAACATAAATGAAATCACAAAGTATACACTATCTTTTTGGTTTGCTTTTGTTTACTCAGATTAATGAGATTAACTACATTGTTATATGCATCAATGATTCATTCATCTTTATTGCTGAGTAGTATTCCTTGTATGTATAGACTAAATTTTCATTCATCAGTGGTGCACTCGTAGTGATTTTGCATTACTATAATTAAATACCCAAGGTTGAGTGTCAACCTCAGTTCTGGAGGTTCAAGGGTATGGTGCTGGCATCTGCTCAGTTTTGATAAGAACCTCATGACAGATGGCATCATGGCAGGAACTCCTGTGCAAGGAAGAGATCACATCATCAACAGAAAGGCAAAGGGGCTGGGAAGTGGCCACGATTGTTCTTTTATTAAAACTTTCTAGGGAAAACTTAACTCCTGAGTCCCACAAGACCTATGTGAATCTTTTCTGAGGGCATGCCCCCAGTGACCTAAGGACCAGCCCCCCCATTAAAGTTCCTGCCACCTCAACACCACTACACTAAGGACCAAACCTCCAACACAGGAACCCTTGGAGCAAACCACACCTAAACCATAGCAGATTGTTTACAGTTTTGGATTACTAAAATAGAACAGGTTTAGATCATCATGTACAGGTCTTTATATGGACATATAATTCTATTTCATATATTCTCACTTCTTTTGAGAAAAGATCTAGAAATTAAACAGGTGGATCATATAATAGGTATCTGTTTAACTATAAGAAATTGCCAGTTTTCCAAAATAGTGATACTGTCTTACATTTCCATGAGCAGTGTATGAAAATTTTGATTCCTCCATCTCATTGTTAATACTTGGTGAAGTAAATCTCCTCATTGTAGTCATTCTTTCAGGTATATGATATCTGTGTATTTAGTTAGTGACTAATAATGTTGAACATCTTTTCATGGGCTTACATGTCCTTCATACACATTCTTTGATGAATTACATATTCAAATATTTTCTTCTTTTTTTGTCTTTTTACTGAGTTATAAGCATTCTTTATATATTCTGGATTCAAGTTTTTTGTTAAATACATGTTTTGTAAATATTTTCTCCCAGTCTAGGGGCGCTTTCATTCTCTTAACAGTATCTTCCAAAGAGCCAAAATTTTTATTTTGGTGAAGTTTAATATATTGATTTTTATTCATTCTTTTATAGTATTTTCTTTTTGTGTCCTACTAAAGAAATCTTAAGGTAACTAAGATTATTTATTCTCCTTTATTTTCCCTTAGAAAATTTTGAATGTTAGCTCTTACATTTATGTCTCTGATCTATTTTGGATTAAGTTTAGAATATGACATACAGGTGAGGATTGAGTTTCATTTTTTTGAATGAAGGTATCCAGTTGTTCCAACAGCAGTTGTTTGTTGAAAAATTATCCTTTTTCCATTGAATTTCCTTGATACCTTTCTTGAAAAAAATCAATTGGCTATATGTGTGTAAGTCTAATTATGGACTCCCTTTTCTGTTTTGGTAGTCTATATTTATACCAATACTCCTCTGTCTCTATTACTGTAGTTTTAAGAAAATATTGAAATCAGGTGATTAAATCCTCAAATTTGATTCTTTTTTTTTCCCCCAAAATTGTTTTGATTATTCTAGTTCCTTTGTATTTCTGTATAAATTTTGGAATTGGCTTGCCAGTTCCTACCAAAAAAGCTAGCAGTTGTTTTTATTGAGATTGTTATTTTGAAAAATCTATTTAGAAAGAATGATACTGAATCTCTCAATCCATAATCATAGGATACTTCCATATTTATTTAGGTCTCCTTTAATTACTCAAAGCAATGTTTTGTGGTTTTCATTGTCTTGATCTTGCACATCTTTTACCAAAATATTATTGAGTATTAGATATTTTTTTATGTACTGGTAAATATTTGGTATTTCAATTTCCTATTGTTTGTTGCTACTATATAGAAATATATACTATATATGTATATTGATCTTGTAGTATTGATATGGTGAGCTACATAACCTAATTTACAAATGTTGAACTAATCTTGAATTTTATTTATTTATTTTTTAGTTTTCAGCGGACACAACATCTTTGTTTGTATGTGGTGCTGAGGATCGAACCCGGGCCGCACGCATGCTGGGCAAGCGCGCTACCGTTTGAGCCACATCCCCAGCCCATAATCTTGAATTTTAAGGATGAACTCTAACTGGAATTGACATGTTTTTATTTTTATATTTTGCTGGGTTCAGTTTGCTAAAACTGTTAAGGATATTTGCATCTATGCTAATTAACAATTTTGGTCTGTAGTTTTTTTTTTTTATCTGGTTTTAGTATTAGGGTAATGCAGTTTTCATAAAATGATTTGGAAACATTCCTCCCTCTTAAGTTCTGAAAGTATATAGAGTTGTTGTTTTTTCTTTCCTTCCTTATATATTTGATAAAATTCATTATTGAGGTTAAATGGGCCTAGGGTCTTCATTGTGGGAAAGTTTGTTGCTGATTTCTTGTTTCTTTCTTTCTGTACTAGGTATTGAACTCAGGGGTGCTTTAAGTTGGCCTTGAACTTGGATCCTACTGCCTCAGCCTCTGGATTACCTGAGATCACAGGCATGTACCACCACAGCAGGCTTTTGTTTTTTTAAGAGATAGGGATTGCTGTTTTGCTGAAGGCTGGCCCCAAACCCCTATGATCAAGCAATCTTCCTTCCTCAGTGTCCTAGGTAGCTAGGTACAGGTGCATGCCACAGCACTTGACTACAAATTTTATTTTTTATAGATAATATATAGATAATATGACTATCACTAATATCTATTTCTTGTACATTAGTTTTTATATACCTTTATTTTATTTATCTTTATGTGGTGCTGAAGATCAAACCCGGCGCCTTACACGTACTAGGCAAGAATTCTACCTTTGAGCTACAACCCCAACCCCTAAACAATAGTTTTTGTCTTTCAAGAATATCTTCATTTCACTTAAGTCAAATTTATTGGCACAAAGTTGTTCATGATATTTGTTATTCTTTTAAAAATACCTTTAGGATCTTTAGTACTATCCCTTCTCTTGTTACTGATATTAGTAATATGTATATTATCCCTTTCTTTTCTCTGATCAGTTTGGGTAGAGTTTCTTCAATTTCATCAGTTTTCTTAAAAAGCTGGTCTTTTGGCTTCACTGATTTTTTTTCTACCTTTTTTTTCTATTTCATTTATTTCTGTTCATATATTTTTATTTACTTTTTCTGCTCATTTTGAATTCAATTTTCTCTTTTTTTACAGTTTCTTTTTTTCTTATTGTTGGTTGTTCAAAACATTACATAGTTATTGATATAGCATATTTCACATTTTGATTCAAGTGGGTTATGAACTCCCATTTTTACCCCGTATACGGATTGCAGAATCACATCGGTTACACATCCATTGATTTACATATTGCCATACTAGTGTCTGTTGTATTCTGCTGCCTTTCCTATCCTCTACTATCCCCCCTCCTCTCCCCTCCCCTCTTCTCTCTCTACCCCATCTACTATAATTCATTTCTCCCCCTTGTTTTTTCACAGTTTCTTAAGGTGAAAGTTTAGGTCATTGATTTTAAAGGTTTATATATCTATTAAAAGTGTTAAGTGCTACACATTTCTTTTTAAGCACTTTTTAACTTTAGTTGTTTCCTATAGTTTTTGATATGTCATGTTTACATTTTCTTCAAAATATTTTCTTAAATCCCTGTGATTTCTTCTTTGACCCATGGGTTATTTAGAAATGTGTGTATACTTTCTAATTAATTGAAGATTTTCCAGTTACTTTTCTGTTATTGATTTCTAATTTAATTCTGTTGTAGTTAAGAAACATATTTTGTATTATTTGAACCCTCTTAAATTAATCAAGATTTGTTTTATGGCTAAATAATTTACTTAGTAAAGGTCCTTCCTATACACACCAAACAAAACATTTTTTTTAAATAAAGGTCCTGCATACACTCAAAATTATGTGTTTTTGGGCTGGGATTGTAGCTCAGTGGTAGAGTGCTTGCCTGGCACATGTGAGGCACTAAGTTTTATCTTCAGCACCACATAAAAAGAAATAAATAAGATAAAGATATTGTGTCCATCTACAACTAAGAAGTAAAAAATAAAATAATTATGCAGTTGTTGAGTGAAATGTTTTGTAAATGCCAATTAGATCAAGTCTTCTGTATCCTTAATGATTTTCTGCCTATTTTAGAGAGATGTTGAATCCTTTAACTATAATTATATAGTTATATATATAATTATAACTATAATTATGAATTCATCTATTTTGACTTCCAGTTTCATTAATGTTGGAGCATAGGGTTTGTTTTTATCTTAATTTTTCAGATTATTCTAATATGTAGCCAGACTTATAGGGAAATGCTGTAAACCAAAGGTTCTCAAATTTTAGGGCACATTAAAATTACTTAGGGCTTGTTAAAACAGATTGCTAGGCTCTAATCCCAGTGATCTGGGAGTCTGGGATCCAGCCCAAGAATTTGTGTTTCTTATAGTTCCCAGGTGATGTTGACACCATTATCAGGGACCTGGTCCAGAGGTCATACTTTAAAAATTCTTGGCTAAAAGACGGTTTCTCTTAGAATGTTGCGTGTTAGAATGATCAAAGAAAGCTTTGAAATAATCCTGATGTATAGGCCACATCCAGACCAATTAAATTCAGGATCTGAATCTGGGGGTGGGAGGTGGGTAGCAGGACTAAACCTGAGTATCAGTATCCTTTTAAGTTCCCTATATGATTCTAATAAGTAGCCAAGATTGAGAATCACTGTTCTATACTAAAGTAATTATCCATTTGCCCAGGAAATTATTTGGGGCTTACTACCACTCTTCTTTAGTGTTCCTTGTGTAAAAAACACTATTCGGGGACTGGGGCTGCAGCTCAGTGGCAGAATACTTGCTTAGTGCATGAGAGGCACTGGGTTTAATCCCTAACACCACATAAAAATAATATAATAAAGGCATGCTGTCCATCTACAACTACAAAAAAATTTAAAAATACAACACTGTTCAGTGCTAGCAAACAACAGTTTGTATGAATGATCTAGTGTGAAGAGCAGGGTACTAGGTTTCAGCTCCTTCTCCTTGGCTGTCAACCTGGCAGTTTCCTCTTTTGTAAAATGAAGCCAATATTTCTTATTCATTTCCTAGAAAATAGAAATTTTCTGACAACAAATAACATCCTTTTTTATCATTGGAAAAAGAAATTCTATTAACTAAGTATATTTAAAAATCAAACTAATTTTTTGTGGGGCTGAGGTTGTGGCTCAGTGGCCGATTCGATCCTCAGCACCACATAAAAATAAATAAATAAAATGAAGATATTGTGTCCATCCACTACTAAAAAAAAGGGGGGGGGCTAGGGATATGGCTCAGTGGTTAGGCTCCCCCTGGGTTCAATCCCCAATACCAAAAATTAAAAAAAAAAAAAACTAATTTTTGTTTTTTGGAGGTACTGGGGATTGAACCCAGGGGTGCTCTATCACTGAGCTACATCGTTACCCTTTTTTTTTAAGAGGAAATCATTTTTATTTATTTATTTTTAGTTGTACACAATACCTTTATTTTGTTTATTTATTTTTTATGTGGTGCTGAGGATCGAACCCAGGGACTTGCAAGTGCTAGGCGAGCGCTCTACAGCTGAGCCACAACCCCAGCCCACCCTTTTCATTTATTTATTTTTGAGACAATGTCTTACTAAATTGCTGAGGCTGGCCTCAAACTTGTGATCTACCTACCTCAGCCTCCTGAGTAGCTGGGATTACAGGTGTACACCACCATGTTGGCTCAAAATGATCTTTAATCTAATGATATTATTTTACTCTATAGTTTCTGAAGAGAAGAAAAATATTTACTAGAAAAATCCAGTTACTCTTCATCCTCTCTAATATTTGCAGGGAAATTGATGTGTAACAGATGTGTACTACAAAGAAACCTTAGTAGCCTTTCCAGAAGTTAAATCATTGAATGAGGACATTTTAGTGTTCCATTAACTCTTTCATTCTTCACTTCATCCTTCACAGGGACTTTGACCAAGGAGAAAGCATTCTGATAACAAGAATTATGACAACAGTGCTAACACTTTTGAGCACAGCCTTCTATTTTTCTTCTCCTTCTCTATCTCATTCCTCCTTTTTCTTTTAATTTTCAGAGTAACTTTATTCACATTTTATAATTCATGAATTTTTTTACTTATTTATTTATTCATACTGGGGATTGAACTCAGGGATGCATAGCCATTGGGCTACATCCCCAGCTCTTTTTAATTTTATTATTTATTTCTATTTTGAGACAGGGTCTTGCTGAGTGGCTGGGATTATAAGCATGCACCACTCACTGTGCCTGGCATCATGACATTTTTACAACTAATGAGGTAGGTAGGACAGATATTGGTGTCAACATTTTTCAAATGAAAAAACCTATGTAAAGAGAGACTGCACATGGAACTAGCCTGTAACACAGGCAAGTTCAAAATTTTTACTAATAAAGGTGAAGGAAAATGTAAGCAGAAAAACCAGAAATCTTCAGATAGCTCCAGGAGTCATGTTAGAGACTTACTAAGCAATGGGCTACAAGAATAAACATTTCAAGGGAATATTTAGAGGTGAAGTCATCCAGTTCATCAAAACCATTTTATAAAAGGGGAATTTGGTTTTACATTGGAAGTCAGAACATATGAAGAGTCCAGATTGACAGGCAGGATTCCCAAGTTCTTGGCTTTACCATGACACTAAGATTCAAACCAACCCAAGTAGCCATCAACCTACATACATTTGCACTTCAATATTACACAAGTATTTCAAACTCACATCCAGAAGTATTTTGCCTCCTTCAGCTATTCCCTCCCTTTTTGTGCCAATCCATCTCAATAGATAGCCCAGGGAAGAATCCTGGGAATCATCCCTCTTTCTTATCCCACCTCCTCTCAGTTACCAAAATCTGCTCCAGATCTTTCAGATCCATCTTCTCCTCCCCATTTCTTCTGCCATACTCTTGTATCAGATCCTCACTCTGTGCTGCCTTGGTTAAGTTTCTACAGTTGTCTAACAGGTCTCCCAGCTTCTACTTCTTGCCTTGTTTTAATCCATTTGCCACCCTGACAATCACAGAGAGCTTCCAAAACAGAAATTGTGTGTCATTGCTCTATTTACTATTCATTTTCTCTCTACCACTCATAGGATGAATCCTAAGGTCCCAAGCAGTCCCAGTCTACTGTGATTTGGCTTTTGCCCTCTTCTCACATTTCATCTTTCATCTGTCACAGCTTCAGCCAAGCTTAAATTTTGTAGTTCCTCCAATGCCACTTTTGGCTTTAACCCTAGCGCTTCACTGTTCCTGGAAGTGCCCCCCTTCCTCTACCCTTTGCTTTGCTAAAATTATCTCGCCCTTCTAGACTCAGCTCAGGCTGGAATCTTTCCTGGCACCCCATTTATACCTCCTTTTAATACTTCTTAGCACCTTGTGCAAACAAAAGAGTCACTATGAAGTGTGTTGGCTCACACATCTGTGTCCTTCATGCTGGGAGATGGCAGTGTTTGGTATGAAATAGTCATCCAACAAATATTTGAGGATATACTATTTGCCAGATTTTGTAGGTGTAAGGCATACAGCAGCAAAGTAAGGACACTCGTTGCTATCAAGTGGTGTGCAACATAATAAATAAATACATGGATGGATAAACAAAGATATGTAAGAGAATGAAAAGTACTATGCAGAGAATTAAAATAAATCATGATATGAACGCAACTAAAGGCTTCTTTAGATTGGGTATGTCAGGAAGTTTCCTCTGGGGAAGTGACATTTAAGCTAAGTGAATACCAACAAGTCATACATTGTGAGTTTTAGAGAGAAGGGCATTCTAGCAGAAAGGACTACTAGCGATAGGGCCAGAAGGATCAAGGAAGGAAGGAAAGACCAAAGAAGGACCATGCTTCTTAATGCACAGGAAAATAGTGAAGATGGTAACGGAGAGGAAGGCCAGGGCCAAATTATTTAGACTTTCTAGGCTTCTTCTTCTTTTTTTTTTTTTTTTTTTTTTTTGAGATGAGGACTCACTATGTTGTGGGCTCAAGTGATCCTCCTCCCTCAATCTTTTGAATAGCTGGGAGATTAGTATGTATGGACTGCAGGTGCAAGCCACCATGCCCAAACTAGAGTTTGTATTTTATGCAAGCTGATGAAGAATGACATGATCTGATTTATATTTTTAAAAAGATCACTCTGGGACCACGGGGTAAGGAGCTGTCTGGAGGCTGGCTGAGACCAGTTTGGAAAAAGACAAACGTTGGTGGCTTGGATAAGGTGGTCGCAACATTTGGGAGTGAGTGAACGTTTGGGAGGTATGTGTGTGAGTTAGAATGGCCAGAAACTACTGATGGGCTAATGAATTAAGGATGACCCGTAGATTTGTGGCTCCAGGACCTGGGCAGTTACTTCCAGGAGAAAGGGCTTGAGAAGGTCCCTTGGCCTGCCCGGGGTCTGGCGGGAGTGATGGTCAGACAGCTGGACACTGGCACGCCCAGACCCGCAGAGCGAGGCCGGCCGGCGCTGGGACTCAGAGCCCCACGCGGGGCTTTCCGCGTCTCCCGGGCGGGGCCGGAAGAGGAAGTCCGCGCTGCTGTAGCGGCCCCGGCACCAGCCGCGGTCCGGGCAGAACACTGCCACTGAGGCACCCGCAGAGCGACGCGGAGGCTGCGCGCCCACCAGTACGATGGGCCCGCAGTGGAGATTGCCCGCTTCCGCCGCCGCCTTGATGTGGGGCTTCCTGCTGCCGCTGGTAAGTGGGGCGGGCGGGCGGGCGGGCGTCCGGCCTCACCGGGGCGGGGCGGGGCCCGGAGGGCAGGGGCGCCTTCCCAGCCCCCTCCGCCCGCCCCACGGCCCCGCCGGGCCTCGCTCCGCGCGTCGCGGCCTGCTTTCATTCTTGGCTCCCCTCACCTGCTGCCGCTCACTCCGTCCTTTCAGCCTCCTTTTTATCCCTGTTTCTTCCATCACCCTGTTCCCTCCCGACCCATCAAAGATATCCGCGCAATCCCTTACACGACGTTGACCTGGGTGCCTCTTTAATTTTTCATTGTGTAGGCATTTTTTTTTTTCAATTGGCATGTGGGTTGTATTGTCCGGCCCATTTTACCTCCTATTAACCTCTTTCCCCTGTGAATAAAGGCCCCTGAGTGTTTAGCGGTTCAAGGACTGCGCTTTTAATTTAATTGCACTAATTCAGCTTATTTGGTTATTATTATTATTATTTTAGTTTTTCCTTACCCCTCTTAGTTCCTTCTTCGTCTTTGGGGGCCTATGTGATTCCTTTGTCAGGGTTTGTTTAGTTTTGTGTTGTAATAGTAATGATTTAAAATAACAAAGTAATGCCTTTAGTGGTTTTTCAGTTGTCTGTTTTAAAGGCGTGAAATATCAGCTAAGAGAAGGAAAAAACACACAATAAGTGCTCCCGAGTTTGTTTTCATAATTACAGAAAATAATGTTTTAAAATTAATTATCAAGTAATATGAGGTTCAGTGGGTGATTAGGAGGTCATTGTTCAGTGTTTCAGTTTTTGTGCCTATTGGCTTTCACTTAGGGAGTTTCAGGTTGAGAACATTTAAAGGTTATTTATATAAGATCTATATGCTGTATGTCTTTCTTTTCCATTAGAATGTGTAACTTCTCTGAGAGTATATTTTGTCTACTCTCCAGTTTAAAAGGATAATAATTAGTGAATATATTAAAAATGAAAGTGCTTTAACGTTTATTAAGAAAATCTAAGCCACAAAGTGTTAAATGTCTTTGATGTATTCATAATTTTGCTAGGTAACATTAGAAACCCGAATGAACTTATAAAAATTGTCTTGAGGGGGTGCGAAAATACATTATAAAATGAATATCAAAGTAGCAGCCTTAGTCTGGGTTTTTGAGGTGTTTGCTGTGTAATCAGACAGGTCATATCTATCCAAAGGATAGTAATTTCAGAGAGTATGTAAATGTACACAAACTTATAACCTACATATAAAACTTAGCAAAGTGTGTTTGCACTAATTTTTATTTGAATTGTTTAAGCTGATTATATCTATATGTAGATATTGATATAATCTCATATTCCCACTATATTTAGCCTAATAATACATCAATCCCTCATAAACTCACATTGAAATTCTTACCAAAAGCTCTGAACATCTCACCAGAAAAATATAAGGAGAATATTCACAATTTTATGGGCTTCACAAACCTAAAGGTTATCCCTGTTCTAAATTGTAACTAGCTTGTGTCTCCCACACTCTAGATTTTAGGATATTTAAGATTGTACCTCTGTGTGATATCTTACCATATTAATCTTGGGTTCTGTACTCTTCAGTCCCAAGATTGTTGTGGGAATTAAGTAACATTGTTTTTTACCCCACAAGTATTTGGTGTTCATTTATTATATGGTAGGTACTGTTAATGACTGTGAATAAGTCGACAAAATCTTTAAATTGTGAAGGTCTTTTTCAATTCCAGCTATTATTTTAAATTCTTTCTTGTTTGTTTGCCTTTGAATTTATTTTCTTCCTGAAGCTTCCTTCCTTCAATCCCCTAAAATGGTCTCTTTTCATTCCTTTTCTTTTTCTCAGCAGAAGCTCTCCTTCCTTCTTAATGAGTAGCTAGTTTTTTCCTCCAGCACTATTTGAAGTCTTTTACCGTTTTCTCCCTGAAGCCCTTGTTTTTTTCTTTTTCCTAACTATAGTTGTAGGTGGCCTAAGTTCATTTGAATTAATGATGCCAACTCAGTCATTTCATTTCTTCTTTCTAGGCTTTTGAAGCTGGTACTTCTTTCCCTTAGTCAGGGCCAACATCTTCATCTAGAACAGCACATAATTTTCAGAAACCACTTCCACTTTTTTGAAGAAGAGGCAGAGGATTTAGTATTGGAAAGGCCATTAAAGATCATTTAACCTGCCCTCCTCATCTTGTTTTCTTCCTATCAGAGTGACCTCACTGTATATTTTGAACTTAAGCTATAGCATATTTAGCTTTTTTAATTTTTTTATTTGGTTTGTTTGGTGGTCCTAGGGATTGAACCCAGGGCCTTGCACATGTTAGGCAAGTGCTCTATCATTAAACTAGATCCCTGCCTTTTTTTTATTATATTGAAATAGGATCTAGCTGAGTTCTCCATACTTGCGTCAAACTTTCTATCCTCCTGCCTCAGTGTCCTATGATTACAGGCATTTCCAGGGATTACGGGCATGAGCTACCACACCTGACTTTTATTCTGATCATCTTAGAACATGTTAAACATTTAGGTCTAGAAATAAAAAGAGTTCCTAGTGGGTGGTTAATTCTGTCTTGACCTTGCCATAATTCTGTTTCATGCTTTTCCTTCCCCAGTCCCAATTATTAGATCTTTATCTCACAGTGTGGACCCAGTCATAGGTTATTTTTTCAGAGAGAACAAGTGATGTTTAATCTGGATGTTTTTTAAAATTACTTCAAAGTTCTCTGAAGGTTCTTCAGTATTTCTCATAGTGTTTTTCATCAAAATTTTCTCCATTTTTTCTTTACTTCAAAGGTTTTGAAGTATTACATAGCTGTTTGAACTACTTAAATGAGGTGATAATTAGGAACCCAGGAAGAAAAATCTCTCTGAAAATTTACATTCTTGGGCTGGGGATGTGGCTCAAGCGGTAACGCGCTTGCCTGGCATGCGTGCGGTGCTGGGTTTGATCCTCAGCACCACATAAAAATAAAATAAAGATGTTGTGTCCACCAAAAACTGAAAAATAAATATTAAAAATTTCTCTCTTTTAAAAAAATTTACATTCTTTTTGTACACTATCCCAACTCAAATAATTTTAATTAATTCTTTCTTTTCTGTCCTCTTCTCCCAACCTCCAGGGGAAAGATGTTATTCAAGCAGTCAAGTTACTCAAGACATGCTAAGCTTCTGTGCTATATAATGAATATGGCCCCTCCCAAATTCATATGCTGAAGCCCTAACCCCCAGTATGAGGGTCCCCAGGGTGGAACCTTCATGATAGAATTAGTGCCCTTCTAAGAAGAAGCTCTGAGCATATTGTTCTCTCTCCTTACCATGTTAAAACACAGTGTGAAGGTGGCTATCTCCAAGCCAGGAGGAGAGCCCACCCTAGAAACTAATCCTTCTGGCACTTTTATCTTATACTTCCAGCCTCCAAAACTGTGGAGAAAAAATAATTTCTGTTGTTTATGTAACCACTCTGTGGTATTGTGTTGTGGCTGGGTGAGCCAAGACACCTTTTAGTGCCAAGAATGAGTACTAAAAGGTACTATTATAACAAATATCTAAACACATAAAAGTAACTTTTGAAGTAGATAATGAGTAAGCACTGGAAGAATTTTGAGGTGCGTGTAGAAATATGAACAAAAAAGTCCATTCTGATGAGGTCTGAAGTGGAAATGAGGATCATGTTATTGGACTGTAGATAAAAAGCAGCCTTTGACAAAAAGAGCGAAGAACCTAGCTGAGATATGTTCTAGTGTTTTGTGGAAGATAGAACTTAGCGAGTGAAAAAATTGAACATTTTTTAAAATTTTTATTTCTTACATGACAATAGAGGAATACATTACAATCATAATTATCCATTCACAGCACAATTTTTCGTATCTCTGTATATAAAGTATGTTCATGCCAAATTATGTCATTATACATGGGCTGTCTTATTTTTTTTTTGCATTACAATTCTTAATACACTTTTATACCACAATTTATCATATCTCTGTTTGTATTATAAGGTATGTTGATAAAAATTGAACATTTATGTGAGATTTCTTATTAAAGTAATGAAGAAATAGGTTGCTTAATCTTGATTTCTTATAGTAAAATATGAAAGTAGAAGTGAATTGAAGAAGGAATTATTAGCCGGGCATGGTCGCACATGCCTATAATCCCAGCAACTCAGGAGGCCAAGGCAGGATGATTGCAAATTCAGAGCCAGCCTCAGCCACAGCCAAGCACTAAGCAATTCAGTAAGAACGTTTCTAAATAAAGTACAAAATAGAGTTGGGGATGTAGCTCAGTGGTTGAGTGCCCTGAGTTCAATCCCAAGTACCCTCTCCAAAAAAAGAAGGAATTTTTAAGCAAAATGGAACTAGAACTTGAAGATTTGGAAAATATTTAGCCTATCCATATTTAAAAGTGAGAAATATATTTCTGAAAAAAACACACTGTAGTTGAACAACCATTTGATGAAGAGTTATAGGATTATATAAGCAGAAATACTGCTGGTTTGAACTGAAGGGGATGGAGACAGAGATGAGAAATGAAGAAAGACTGTCACACATTTTGTATTTGACAAGACAATGCAATAGAGCTATTTGGCTATGAATGTGCTATTTTACCAGAAAAGGGAAAAGTGAAAGTGAAGGCTATTTAGAGATCATTAGGTCTGTCACCTTGGTTTCAATAGGTCAGATGTCTTCTACGCAGAGTCTTTGGGGTGCATAACAGCCAGTGAGTCATGAGGTACCTGCCTTAAGTTGTGAGGCAATTCCCTGCAGAACTAAAGAGTTAGGGTCATCCTAGAGAGCCATGGCCTGGAAGGTGGGATATCAAGCCCATGGATTATTCTTGAATCTCAAGACTTAATAGAACTTGCCTTACTCAGTTTGGGACTTTGTCAATACCTATCACCACTTCTTTCCTTCTAGTTCTTTCCTTTTGGAATGAGAATGTCAATTTTATGCTGGTACCATCTTTATAGTTTAGAAACAATTTTTTTTTTTTTTTTTTGGTTTCACAGGTTTAAAACTAGAGCATAATTTTACCTTGGGATGTATCATACCTTGATTCTTACCCATATCTGATTTAGATTTAAATAAGACTTCAGACTATAGGCTTTAGAGTTGTGTTGGAATATGTTAAGATTTGGGGGGGCTATGGAGATGGAATGAACGTTTTTTGTCTGTAAGAGGACAAGAATTTGGTAGAGTTAGAGGTGAGCTGCTGTTAACTGAATTGTGTCCCCCCAAATTTGTATGTTGAAATCCTGACCTCCAATGTTACAGTATTTAGGTGTGTGGCCTTTGGGAGATAATTTTGGTTTAGATGAGGGTAGAACCTGAGCCCTCGTGACAGGATTAATGCCCTCTTAAGAAGAAATACAGATAGTTTAGTCAATTTCTCTCCTCACTATGAGGACCCTGTGAGAAGATTGCTGTCTCCTAGGTAGGAGAAAAGCCTTCACCAGAAGCTGACTCTGCTGGAACTTTGATCTTAGAATTCCATCCTTCAGAACCATGAAAAAACAAATTTCTGTTGTTTAAGCCACCCAGTCTACAGTTATAGCAGCCTGAGCTGTCTGGTTTTGTCACATTCCTCCTTTTACTTTCATGTTCTTCATGATTTTTTTCTTACCTTCTTGCATCTGAGATGTCTGAATTTCCTCATCCTATTGTCTGCATTCTAATTCACTTGTGGCTGTGTATCAGTAGTGTAATAGCTACATGTAAATCTCCTTTGAAATGCAAAATAATTCTGAAAAGGCTCATGAAAATTCTGGCTTGTCCCAGATCATAGAAATTCCCCCAAAATGGGACTAGACTCAAGTCTTTCAACATGTTTTCCACTGAATTATGCAGTTATAATTTTTTTCTGAGTCTAAAATAGAACACAAGATTGATACGATAAATTATGAATCTTATTTATAAGAAAAAATTTAAAGCTAGGAAAAGTTATGTTTAAGTTTGATTTTTTTTTTTCTTAAAAAACCACCAGAAGGATTAGGGATGTAGCTTAGTGGGGGATAGCTTTCCTGGCATGCAGAAAGCCCTAGGTTTGATTGCTGATACTATAAAAAACAAATAAATAAAAACACCTGAATTGGATCTGTTTATCAAAAGTTAGGCCAGAAAGTCTCCAGGTATAGTCTCTTCCCTTCTCCTACAACGAAAGGAAGGGAGGGAGGGAGAGAGGGAGGAAGAATTTTATTACCTTTAACCATTACATATACCCATTACAGTAATGCTTACTTGACATTCTCTACTGCCTCCTGTATACCTCATAAACTGCAGGGTCTTGAATGAATGAATGACTACCTTGTCTATTCCCCACACCCTAGTACCTCTTAGCCTTTGCATTACATGTTTCAGATTCTCCAAATGCAAGAAATGATCCTGGCCCTGCTTTTCCCATGGCCCACAGACTATTCTGATTCCCTGTAAATCTCTATTTGATGCCTTAGCTCCCACTCAGCCTCTATTTAAGTAATTAAGATTATGCTTAATAATCTGTGTGTCTGGGTCTGGTCACTTTCAGTGCATCATTTTTATAATCCTTGAATACTAGAAAAAAGACTGGAAACAATGTAAGAATATAAGTTGGCTAGATTACATAAGTTATTAGAGAGGAAAGAGTGATCAGAAAGTTATTTAGGCCTGATTTTAGAATATGTGTGATTCAGACATAACTGTCCCAACTCTACTTTTTCTCTGAGTCCCCTTTCAATTCTTTTTTTGTTGCTATTGATTTAAAATGAATGTCTTTGTAAAGGAGAAAAATGTTTGTAAAGAAGAGGATACTTCCCATATTTAAAGAGTAATGGGTATATAACTGTTCCTCCTCTGCATTTACCAGTAATTATATTGCCACTTTATATATTCTTGTTTAGAAAATAGATTTTATTTGACATGAACTGGGTATCATTTGAGATTGTGAGAGTAGTAGATAACTACCCTAGAGTGGTACACCAGGACCCAGTGGTATGTACTGAGTAGTTTTAAATGAACACAGAAGAAATGGAACTGGAGGTTGGAGTATAGCTCAGTGGTAGAGCACATGCTTACCATGCACAAAGTCCTGGGTTCAACCCCAGCATAAAAAGAAAAGAAAGTAATGGGGGAACTGTTTGCCAAAATACAAACTTTGGTTGTATCAGCTAACTGCAGATGTAGTGTCTCTCATCTTTTGAAAAAATTCTTAAGAGCACTCTTGTACTGTCTAGAAGACTAATGTCTTTCATTGTTATTCATGATAAACTCTTTAATCATATACTTTAGACCAACATCAGAGCATCACCTGGAAGCTTGTTAGAAATGCATAATCATGCTAGAAGGAAGCATGATTAAGACCCACTGGATCAGAATGTACACTTTAATAAGAACATTAAAGTTCAGCAAGCATTGATCTGTATACTAAAAAGAAGGAAATGGTTACACAAATTGCTAAGTATAATATTCAAGAAAAAAAGAAAACCATATATAACTAATCTGGCAGGGCTTTTGAGGAAATTAAATATTTACAGGGGTAAAGGTTAATAGCTTAATATGTATCAGGTGAAAATTGAAAAACATGTAGAGTCCCGGAAGAGCTAAAAGATGGCATGGATAATGGAGTAGGGGGTATTATGTTAAATATAACTAGAGAATTGTTTTTAATCTTTACAATAAGAGTATAATTTCTTGACTTGTATTTCCTTTTGTAGCAGCTTTACTGAGATATAACCCACATACTTTACACTTCACCCATATAAAGTATATAATTCAGTGTTAGTATATTCACAGATATTTATAACTATAACCATAGCCAATTTTAAAACATTTCATCACTTCAAAAAAGACACCCAGTAGGTAGAGTACAGAGGCTGTTTAGAGCAGTTAAACAGTTCAGCATAATACTATAATGGTGGGTATGTGTCATTATATTTGTCCAAACCCATAGAATGGATGTGTAGCTTTCAATCACTGTAACAAAATAACTGAGAAAAATCATCTTGTAAGGAGGAAAGATTTATTTTGGCCATAGTTTTATAGGTTTTAGTTCATGGTCCTTTGGCTCTGTTACCTTTGAGCCTTGACAAGGAAATATATCTTGGCACAGACTACACGACAGAAGAAATTGCTCATCTCATGGTGGTCAAGAAGCAGAAAAAGAAGAAGGGGCCAGTATCCATATATCCCCTTTAAGGTCATGCTCCCAGTGACCTAATGTTCTTCCACTAGACTCCTTTTCCTAATAATGCCACAAGTTGGCAACCAAGCCTGCAGCATATATGGATCTTTGGGGGACATTTAAGATTTAAACCACCCAGCAGCTCAGGAGACTGAGGCAGGAGGATTGGAAGTTCAAAGTCAGCCTCGGCAATTTAGCAAGGCCCTAAGCAACTTAGTGAGACCCTGTCTTAAAATAAGTAAAAAGAGCTAGGGATGTGGCTTGGTGGTTAAGTGCGCCTGGGTTCCAGCCCTTGTACCTCCCCCCCAAAAAATTCCAAATCATCACATTCTGCTTCTGGCCTCCAAAGGTTCATGTCCCTCTCAACACAAAATATATTCAGTCCATCTCCAAGAGTCCCCAGTCTTAAATATTCCAGCACTGCTGAAAATTTCAAATCCAAAATCTCCTCTGAGACTCAAGGCAAACTCAACTGTGAACCACATACAGAAATTAGAAAGGTACATATTTCCAAGATACAGTGGCAGAGGATAAACAGTCCCATTCTACAGGGAAGAATAGGGGCATAGAAAGAAAGGGTCCCATCAGGGAAAATATTAAATCCTCTAGGTCTAATTTCAGAATCTGGGCACACAGTAGCATGACATGAGCTCTAAAGGACTTGGATAGCCCAGCCCCTGTGACTTTGCTCCCTGCAACACAAATATTCTCTTGGGCTAGCTCCGCTCTCAGCCTGCAGTTTCCTTAGCAGGCATTCCACATTCTTGGCCTTTCTTACTTCGTAGAGTCTCCATCTCAATCTTCAGCTGCTCTCTCACAACTTTATGCATTACCCTGTCAGGCTGCTTGCAGAGACCCTGACTTCACTACACACTACCTAGCCTCCCAGCCTTTCCTTTGAAATTTCAGTGGAAGATTCTGTGACCCCGTTACTCTTGCATTTCTCAATGCTAGCAAAACCAGCACCATTTGGGCAATGCCAAGGTCTGCTGCCAGTGGGAGCCATACCTAGATTGTCTTGAATCATGGCTGTAGCATGTCCTGACTGCTGAACTGTCAAAGGTCTTGAATACAAAATGAATCCTGAGGAGACAGTCCCTAGTGGCCCTGTGCAAATGGGGTACTCCAATGCTCACTTCTCAGGTTAAAGGTTTACACTTTTACACCTTTGAGCCTGTGATGGTTTAGTTCCTGCTGATTTCTGAGATGCCCTCCAGGCATCTTTGCTATGTAAATTATTTGGCTGCTTTTTAATGATACTAAATCTCCACGCAGTTTTAAACACACTTTTCTGGCCAAACTTCAGGTTTTTCAAATCTTTCTGCTCTATCTTCTACTCCCAATTCTAAATATGTATTTGGCTAAAAGCAGCCAGTAATACCCATGGCACAGCCTGCAGTGCTGTGCTGCTTTGAAACTTCTGCCAGATTAATTAGTCCATAACCTTTAAACTGGGTCTTCTACAAAGTCTCAGGGCACGGACAACATATAGACCAGTTCTTTATCAAAATGTAACATAAATGACCTTTTAGTCCAATTCGCAGTACAGTCCTCATTTCCATCTGAAACCTGTGAACCTGGCCTTCACTGTCTACCTTTCTGTCGGCATTATGGTCTTATGAGCATTCACCAGAATTACCAGTTAAGCTCAGCTTACAGCATTTTAAGCTTTCTGTTTCCTGCTTCTCCAGACTTTCTAGACTCCTCTGCAGACCAATTCCAAAGGCTTCTGAACCACATAATCAGGTATAGTTAACACCAATGACCCCACTTCTCAGTACCAATTTTCTGTGTTAGCTTTGACTGTGACAGAAATACCTGAAAAATATCAATTTATGAGAATAAAAGATTTATTTTGGCTCACAGTTTCATAGTTTTCAGTACATGATCATTTCGTCCTGTTGCCCGTGGCAAGACAGCACACCATGGCAAATGAATCTGCTCACCTCATGGTGGTAAGGAAGCAAAGAGGGAGAGGAATGGACTGTGGTTCCAGTATCTTCTTCAAGACCATACTCCTTCTGACCTAGCTTCTTTCCATCTCCTAAAAGTTTTCTACCTCGTAATAGCATGATAGGTTGGTAACCAAACCTATATAGCAATATGGGTCTTTGGGAGTCCTTTAAGATCCAAATTATAACAATGAAAAACAGCACGAGTGAACCCTAATGCAAAGTGTGGACTTTGGGTGATGATGTGTCAATGAAGATTTATATCTTGTAACAAATGTACCACTCTGATGGGAGGGATGTTGATAGTAGGGGAGGCTGTGTTTGTGTCAGATAAGGGTATATATGGGAACTCTGTACTTTATGTTTAGTTTTGCTGTGAGCCTAAAACTGCTATAAAAATAACCTTATTTAAAAAGTAAGAAGCTCCATACCCTTTAGCTGTCAGTCTCCACCTTTACATTTCATCAAGCCCTAAGTAACCATTAATCTTCCAACCATTAATCTTTTGTATTTCTTTTGCATCATACAAGTACTTGGCAAGGTGGTAGAGTATTATTAGTAATAATTACCATTTACTAAGAACTTTATGTCTGCAAATAATTGCATAATATATCTTAATCCTTATGACAACTTTATGAAGTCCAGGTGTTTATTGTCATCTCAAAGCTGAGGATATTGAAACTTAAGGTAAGTTAAATGACTTATAACATAGCTAGTAAATCGTGAAACGGGCATTTTATCCTAGGACTCTAATTTCAAACCTCAAGAGTTTTTATTTTTATATTAAAAAATAACATTTTATCTATAATGTTATATATTCTATAACATTACCTATCATATTATAACATAATATCTATTCTAGCAAACTGAATTTTTAGAGCCATGCAATATGTATGAGAAATTTTACCAAGATATTTAAAGATGTAGTGGAAATGCTCAAGTTGTATAGGCCTACTGATGCTCCACATTCAGTATTAACCATTTTAAAATTATATGTGTTTATGCTTTCATATTTTATATTAGTCTTCTACTAAAATTTGTTTTACCTTAGTAATTTATACATCAATGAGATTTGCTTTTATCATTGACAAATTTTGTACACTTACTTATAGAAAAGATAATAATCCCTCTATAGCAGTAAATCATACTCAGTTTGAACATCTTTGTTCTTCCTTGGACACTTAAAAGATTTTTAAAAAATCCTTTAGAGTTTTGTATGTATAAAAAAAACAAAATATTATAGTTATATAACAAGAGGTAGTATGGAAAACCCAATACATTAAATTTTAGAAAAGCTACAGAGCAGTATGTATAGCATGACCCTAATTTGTAAACAAATATATATTTATCTTAAATGTTTATGTATAGTTTTGGAAAGATACAAAAGAAACCCCTAAGAATGAGTGTGAGGATGAGAGGAAGAAACTTTGTGTGTACCCAACTATTTTGCCTGAATATTATTCCTTTTATTAATTTTTCTTCCAGTCATTAGGGTTTTTTGTTTTGTTTTATTCTTTTGTGGTGCTGGGGATGAACCCAGGTCCTTGCATAAGCTAAGCAAGTACTCACTACCCCAGCCTTCTCCCTTGCCTTTGCCTTTATTTTCCTCTCACTTTTTCTTTTGATATGTGTGTGTCTCCTCCACACAGATTCATATGTACAGATATATATATGCATATATATTTATATTTATATATATATGCATATATATTTATATTTATATACACACACATACATATAAAGGGGCTTTTAGAGAAGTCATTATTTACATAAAAATAGGATTGCACTATAAATGCCTCTATGGAACTTGCTTTTCTTACTATGGACATTATCTGTTTCTAGAGATAGATCTAGGTGTTTCCCTTAATAACTGCATTCTATAGATACTGTTATGTAATCATTCCCTTGCTGGTCGAAGTTGTTGATTTACTTTTTGCTAAAGTGAATAACATTGTAGTCAATAACCTTATACATTAATCTAATCTATAGGATATGACTCAGGATTCTATATATTTTTTAATGAATACTAATTATAAAAAGATTATACCATTTCAGCAACAGTGTGCACAGTTAAAATCCAGATCCTGATCTAAATATCTTTCCTCTCTAAAAGGAACTAGTGGAATGGCTTTAGCAGATAAAGGACAAAGTCAGCCCAGGATATCTTATGCCAAATAAGCAAGAAATCCTGAAAAACAAATGAGGTCTTCTAAAGAGGATATAAAGACTTAACTAAAAGAGTTAGCTCACTAAATTTGGGGAAATTTGAACATCAAACAAATAATTTTAATTATACTGCATTGAGTTGTTTTTAAAAAATGACTCTGGTGATACTGAACAAAGGTGATAGAGGGGAACAATAAAGCCCTTTTAAAAATATTAAGGCTAAGCAAATTGTCACCTGTCTGTAATCCCAGCTATTTGGGAGGCTGAGGCAGGAGGATTACAAGTTTGAGACCAACTTTGGCAGCTTAGTGAGACACCCTGTCTCCAAAAAATAGCTGGAGGTGTTAGTTCAGTAGCAGAGCAATTGCCTAGCATATGTGAGGCTCTGGATTTGGTTTCCTGCACTGTTAAAAAAGAAAAGGAAAAACAGAAGAATACTAGCTCATGAATAACAATATTAAAAAGACATCATTTGCCATTTGCCGTTCCTAGTATAATATATAAAAATTTTCAGGTAAAGCCTATCATGAATGCCAAAACCCTGGAGAGATGATGTTGGACTGTTCACATGGGGCACAGATTGGTCACTTACCAATCACAAAGGGAAAAAAATACTTTTGCATTTTAGAAATTCTGCAGTTACTGCCTGAACCTGATGATCAAACTCAGAATCACTAGTGGTGGGAAATCCTAATGTTATGTGCCATTTATTTTTGGATGCAGTTAAGAAGTGCCCAATTCAATTATAAAGTATTCTTCCCCAAAATGTTTAACCTAAATCTAATCAACTCTCATGTATATCTGCAGATATAGATAGACTCATAGATAATTCTACTATATGACCTTAGGTAGGTTATATTAGTATCTTCTTTAGTGTCAGAACCCTCACTTGTGAATCAATGGCATTGAATCAGATAAATGTAGCATGCAGTAAAAATAACATTGGTTCAGCTCATAACATTCATGGCTACCAAGTATATAGCTGAATAAAAACTCTTTTCAACATCTAATTACTCTTGTGTAGTTTGATGATATGTCTCAGAAATTCCCTGTATTTACTTAGAACTAACAGCAAATGAAGCCCTAAGAATGCCAAAAAGTCCTCTAATCGAAAATGTTCAAGCAGCATTTCAGGTAGGAGAGCATAGATTAGAACATCTCTATACTCATTTAGAATAATTTGAAATGGTTTGACTTGTTTGAAATTCCCAAGATCAAAAATGGTCAAACATCAGTAATTTCATATGATTCAACCTATTTGTGCTTTAATGGCAGAGGCTTGATATATCATCTTTATTTGTCAAGCACTCTCTTTTCTTCCTTATTGTTTTAGAGAAACATTTACAGAAGGAAAGAGGAAGAACCTGTACTGATCCAAGTTTGAAAGAATTGGTGATGTGGACTGATATTCTAAACATTTTAGGGTATTTCTTCATTTCATAATCTCTCTCGCCCCTCATCCCTATGTACTATAGTTATTCTTTTCAATCACTTTTAGCCTTTTCTTTCCCTTACTTTGAACTTTGGATTGGTCTTTTTGGATAGGGAGCTGCAGAATTTTGAAGACTTGAATAAAAATAATTTACATCAAATTTGAGCTGGTTCTCTTCTCAAGAGTACTTATAATAATGTAACTTTTTAAAGGCCAGTTAGCAGTAGAATGCAGAAGGTAAGATAGGTTGAGGGATTTTTAGTGTATTTAAAACTTTTTCTTCTGGGCTGGGGTTGTGGCTCAGTGATAGGACGCTTGCCTCGCATGCATGAGGTTCTGGGTTCGATCTTCAGCACTGCATAAAAACAAATAAATAAAAAATAAAGATATTATGTCCATCTACAACTAAAAAAAAGTTGTTTTTTCTTCTATACAACATGAACAATTAAATGATAACTCATAGGAGATTGGAGAGGAAAGTTTCAGGCTGTGAGGCAGGATTGAAGTTAGTTATTACCTGATAGCAAGAATCCTCCCTGGAATATGACTGGTATAACCTGTCTTCCTCAAAGAATGAGTTCTGGGCAAATGTGGATAGTTTCAATATTCCCAACCTGTCTTTTTATTCTTTAAACCAAGAAGAAATAAATTCATTGGAAGACTTAGCCTCTTAAGGAAATGTGGTGAAACCTGTATGTAAATAGCTTTATTAAAAGCCCAATTATTGCCAGTGTGAAAATTATTATTTGTGTCTTAGACAGCTGCCCAGGAAGCAGTCCTGCATGCATCTGGAAATGGCACACATTTACCGTCTAAGGACTACTGCATTCTATATAACCCTCATTGGACAGTGCTTCCAAGTACCCTAGAAAATGCAGTAAGTAAATCAGAGTTACTTTTTATTCATAAAAATAAAACTATTGAAAAGTGAAAATGAGTGGTAATTACGTTTTAGCGTGTGAACTAATTTAGATACAGGGTCATTATTAATAATTATTATTTTATTGCCTTTGCTCAGTGTTTTTCTCTGTATGAGAGAAGTAAGTTGTGTAATTTTAAAATACCTCCAAACCTCATTGTTTGTCATAAAATATTTCTAATTAAAAAGAGCACTTTTTTGTTCTTAGTGCTGAGGATGGAATTTAGGACCTCATGCATACTGAGAATATGATCTACATCACTGAGCTATACCCCCAGCGCCTAAAAGAACACTGAATTAAATTGATACTGGTGTTTATCACTGAATGCCTGTAGGTAATATGTGATATTTGTCATGTTAAAGACATTTCTTATTTTCAGACTTCCATTAGTTTGCTGAATCTGACTACTACACCACTGTGTAGCCTTTCTGATATTCCACCTGGT
Organism: Marmota monax; assembly: GCF_021218885.2. Lineage (NCBI taxonomy): Eukaryota > Metazoa > Chordata > Mammalia > Rodentia > Sciuridae > Marmota > Marmota monax. The sequence continues at coordinate 51,876,235 of NW_026693777.1, read as the reverse complement.
GGCCTAAAGAACAAAGCAGTTGTGGTACAATGGGGAACCTGCTATATACTTGAAAAAGCCAGAATTGCACAAAAAGGAGGTGCCGAAGCATTGTTGGTTGCCAATAACAGTGTCTTAGTAAGTTTTAAAACTGTGGCTTCTTTGGAGCTCATGACATGAAATTTTATGGGAATTAAGTAACTTTTCTTATGTGTGGTTTAGGGACTGAGATAAATAATCTGATGGTAGGATTCTTTGTCAGTAAACTTTTGGGATCTGATAGGCATTTATTTGAAAAGTTTTGTAGTTTTCTATTCTTAGAAAAAACTGTGTTAGGAATGTGTATATACAAACACACATATACATGTGTATGTGAATATGGACCATATACAGATATCATATATAGTATATATTAGCTTAAGTTCACATTAAAAAGATTCATTCTATTTTGAGAACTCATAATATTAAGACAGAATTCCCCAAACTTTGTTTTATAGCTAAAGAAAGATATAATGTTTACTCTTAATAGAATAGTTTGTATCACTTTTATTCTGTAATTATATTAGTAGTTAATAAGTTTTCATAATATGTATTTTTCTTTTAGTTTCCTCCCTCAGGGAACAGGTCTGAATTTGATGACGTGAAAATATTGATTGCCTTTATAAGTAAAAAAGACTTTAAAGATATGAAACAGGTACATTAGTAATTATAAAGTAGCTGAAATTTATAAATGGTATAACTCTTTAATCTCTGATACTTAGTTTTGATGATTATCTATGGTGCATTTGCTAACAAGAAGCTTAAAAGCCTATGAAGTCTTTATTTGGGAAGTACTTGCCTCTCATTTGACACAAAGTGTCTCAAAAGCTGGCTTCACAAAAAAATTGTTTATTTGAGTTCTATTAAAATCTCTTTGTGTCATTTTTTTGTATCTTAATTTTAAATCCCTGAACAAAATGATTATATGAAACATTGCACTTTTGAGATTTTATAAACCAAAGTATATGCTCATATTTTTTGCTAGAAAATATATTATGTTGTCTAGTCTTCTTGACTGATGTACAGTGTCCATTCCAAAATGACATGTGGAATATTGCTGCCATATTCCATAATAGAATTTCTGTGTTTTAAATGTCATTTTTGCCTTTCAGACTTTTGGAAGTGACATTACAGTAAAAATGTACTCTCCATTGTCACCTAACTTTGACTATACTATAGGGGTTATTTTTGTAATTGCTGTGTTCACTGTGGCATTAGGAGGATACTGGAGTGGACTAATTGAATTGTAAGTTTAATTAAACTTTTATGTTTTGTGATAAATGGTTTAAAATAGTGTAATCATTTTATTTTAACCATATAATGACATTTAAAATCTTTCCCTGACTTCAGAACATAGTGACAATAATACCAGATTTTTGTTTGTCCTTATTTAAGTCATATAAAGTTTTCACTGAGAAGAAGAGAGTCATAGTTTCCTCTAACTCTTCTGTTGAAAGGGAAACATTAAAGTCACATAAAAAACCCTCTTTTGGGGACTGGGGTTGTGGCTCAGTGGTAGTACGCTCACCTAGCACATGTGAGGCACTGGATTCAATTCTCTGTACAACATAAAAATAAATAAATAAAGGTATTGTGTCCAACTACAACTAAAAAGAAATGTTTTTAAAACCCTTTAGGAAAGTACTTACCTCTCATTTGGCACAAAATATCTCAATTCAACATTCATAAAGGATATTCATTTGTTTTGAATTCTGGTAAAACCTTGGGTCTTGTCTTCTATCATGTCTTATTTGTTTTTTGCTTTTAGTTTTGGGGGGTATTGGGTGGGTACCAGGGATTGTATTTAGGGGCATCAACCACTGAGCCACATCCTCAGCCTTATTTTGTATTTTATTTAGAGATAGGGTCTCTCTGAGTTGTTTATTTAGCACCCCACTTTTGCTGAGGCTGGCTTTGAACTTGAAATCCTCCTGCCTCAGCCTCCTGATCTGCTGGGATTATAGGCATGCACCACGACACCCAGCTTATATATTTAATTGTCTCTCTCAGGAAAGGTAAAAATACTTAATATTCCTAATGTGCCTATTTATTTACACTGGAAGAAAATAAGCAGAGAAGAAAGGAAGTTTTTCAGTTATTCTGCCTGAGTCATCAACAGTGGGGCTTCATCATTGTACTTAATGATTTAGGAATTCTAAGGATATTAGGCACATAAAAATTCCAAATGTACATAAAATTTGGATTTTCCTATTTATTAGTAACCTAAACACAATCTTCATACAGTTTTTGTAACTTTGGCTCTAGGTTAAAACAGGCAATACAGTAAAGAAGGATCAGTTCATATTTGTAACTCTGAATGAAAACCTATGCTAAGAGCATATTATTTTATGTATAAAGGATAATATATTAGTTTTTGAATTGGTCTATATAGGTTTTATTAAAAAGGGCTTATTTGTAATTACATGAAGCTGAGCTTATTTGCAATTTCTTAAATACTAAAATTTGATTAACTTATATTTAGAGGGAAATCTTAAGAGTTTAACATGTATAGATTGATTTTATATATTTGGAAAGCTTTTCAACGTATATCACATTTTTAATGTGAATAAGCATGGTTTTTTCATAATTTTCTTCATAAAGTACAGTATGTAATATTTCTAAGCTCTCTAAAATCATCTTCCATATTATTTGATGAAGCTTTATAATTTTCCAAAAGCTACTGATTGATCAAACATGTTTTACTATTTTATATAGATTCTCACTGTACTTCCATTACTATGTAAATTTTTTCTTTTCTAGAGTAGTATTTCTCAAACTGTAGCAGGCATGCTGACTATTGGATATCTTGTTAAAATCCAAATTCCAATTTAGTATGTTTGGGATGGGCTATAATTCTACATTTTTAACAAGTCTCCAGTGATTTTTGCTTGCCTATGGACCATACTTGGAGTTAGCAAGTTGTGTTAGTTAGCTTTGCAACTGTATGACAAAATATCTGAGATAGACAGTTTAAATGGAGGAAAGATTTATTTTTGGCTCATGGTTTCAGAGGTTTTAGTCCATGGTGATTTGGTACTATTGCTTTGGGCCTGTGGCAAAGCAAAATTTTATGGTGGGACATACATGGTATAGAGGCCCAGAAGTAAAGAGAGAGAAAAAGAGAAAGAAGTGGCCAGTCCCAATATTACCCAAAAGGACACTCTTGATGACCTAACTTCTTTCCGTTAGGCCTACCTTCTAAAGGAACTACACCTCCCAAAAGCACCACAGGCTGGTGACCAGGCCTTCATACATGGCATTTGGGGGGTACTTAAGATAGAAACAATCTGACTTACATAGGTGTCAGTATAGACTCCTTCTCAAGAAAACTGGAGATTGAAGAGGAGTATATATCAGCTTCTGTATTCATGAAACATGACTGTGGGTAGAAACAAAGGACTTGTTGCATTGAGTAGCCAGTTTGGGATAGGAGATGTACCATACCTGCAGGATTATGAATTTTAAAATCAAGGGGGCTGATTCTAAGAACAAAACAAAGCTAGAAAGAAGTAAGTGTATGAGGGGGCTGGCCATAAGGAATAAGGGAATCTGAATCAAGGAAAAAGTTCTATAACAAGAATTTTTAAAAACATACAGACTACCATTTATCAAGTAAAGACAGAATAAGGCTTAGGGAAGGGAAAATTTACCAGAAGAGGACCACATAACCCAAAATTACTCTGCCAAATGAAAGATGTACCTTATGCAAAAAGGAAAGATGTCTTAGTTCCATAGAAAAACTTTTACAAACCAAGCACTGTGGTGCACATCTGTAGTCTTAGCTACTTAGAAGTCAGAGGCAGGAGGATCACAAGTTCAAGGCCAACCAGAGCAACTTAGAAACTGCCCCTCCCCCTATAAATAAAAGGAGGGTCTGGGAGTGTAGCTCAGTGGTAGAGCACTTGCCTAGTCTTGGGTTCTAACACCAACACACACACACCAAAAAAAAAGAAAGAAAGAAAGAAGAGAAAAAGAAAGACTTTTAGCAAAGAGTTAAAATCTTATTACAATGAGATTGTGGTACTCAAGTTTTATAACCTCAGTATGACACAGAAGAAAGGTTATCTTCAATTATTGCATGTGGCCCTGAAGCTGATTGAGTACAATGTTTTTTTAAAAGTGAATTGTAATATTTTAATGTGATATAAATCTAGTATAAGCTTTGCTCCAAGAAAAGCTTTTTAATACACTGAATATGAATGTATAAATCATTATTATGATATATATGTGTTCTATGATAAAAATGTCTTTACATTTGTTTACAATGACAGATACCAAAGGTTAGCAATACATACCACATTATTGAAATTTGTGTTAATGCCCTGTCATTCAATTCTACAATTCCAAGATAGGTACTGTTGTGTCTTGGTACCAACTCTCTCTTTGCCCATTTCCCTGGCACCCTCCCTGGAGTCACAGGGTGGCCATCCCAGTGAATAGTTTTCTAATAAGAAAGTGGTATGCTGGTAGATAAATAGTTGCAAATGTGCGGTTTGATAAAATAAACTTTAATTTTTTTTTAACCTAAAGTTTGTATTGAATCCAGACTTAAGAGCAGGACCAGGACACATCCAAGGGGAATTAGAGTTTAATAGAACAGTGTTGAGGGGACTAGAGCTGGGAAAGTATATGGTAAGTTCCATGTAACTGGGAAGAGACAATGAAGTTGATTCAACAAATGATATTTGACAAATGACACTTAACTGCTCAGCAAATGATATACCTCCTTTCTCTATCTCAGTTCCCTTCCTCTACTGTATCCCCAAATATTAATATATTTATCTAATAAATTATCATCTATTTAACAGTTTTGCCTGGGAGAGGGCTGCTTTTTCAAAAGTTAGTGGTTAGGAATAGATCATCTCTGGAGGATAGAATTATGTTGGGGTTTTTATAGTTAGAATCAAAACTAAATTGGCGTTAGATCTTGAAAATAACTGTACTTCTGTGGGGAAGGAGGGGGGGCCTGGGGTTGTGGCTCAGCAGTAGAGCGCTGACCTGGCATGTGCGAGGCGCTAGGTTCGATCTTCAGCACCACATAAAAATAAATAAATAAAATAAAGGTGTTTAACTACAGCTAAACAAATTTTTTTTTTTAAATAACTGTGCTTGGTAGAACGTTGCCAAAGTTCCTGTGTTTGTTTATGCAGGGAAAACTTGAAGGCAGTGACAAACACTGAAGATAAAGAAATGAGGAAAAAGAGGGAAGAATATTTAACTATCAATCCTCTTACAGTTGTAATATTTGTGGTCATCTGCTGTGTTATGATGGTCTTGCTTTATTTTTTCTACAAATGGTTGGGTAAGAAATTATATTTTATGTTTGCTACTTTTGGTATATATTATTTTCATTTACTTTGCCTGATTTATCTATTTGTTTAAAGCATTCTATCTGAAAAACTTTAGTCAACAATTTGGATATTTTGCCAAAAGTGCTCCATTTCTATTACTCTGAGATAAGAATACGTGTTCATAGATGACTTGAAAGAATGGCTCTGATTCCTGAATTTCCCTTTCTGCAGATTAGAGATGATAGCCCATTATCTAAGTTGCAGACTAAGGATTTCATGTTGGCTATGTTTAGCTACATGGAATAAAAGATTATTAAAATTACTGATTTGTTGCCTCTGCTTACTCCCAAGGTGTAGTTTATCCTTTTTTCAATTTGCAAATCAAGATGCTGTATTGCTTAGATTTTGTTTTACTTACACAAGCAGTTAGGATCATACCATATATGAAGACACAGAGGTACTTGCCTACATGGTCTAGAATGTAACTGGTACTCTTTTTCCTTTAAGAAGGCAGGTGTAAGAACTGAATGAAATAGCTTGCTCTTTCCCTAGACAAATCATATTAGTGGTCTGACAGGGTGAAAATTTGCAATTTCTGGCCAGTATACTGTACAAATAGGAGGAAGACCAGGAAAAAGGGGAGTGTTCCTGATGAAAACTAGCAAAAACCCTTGTAAAAACCACTAAATGCTTATTTGGAGATGATTAGCATAAATTTCTGGACCAGAAAACTGAGGCCCTACTATTGATTTCACTTTATTGTTCAGTTACAACTGAGTTGTGGCAGCAATTTAAAAAGTAGGCAGGACGGATATGGTGGGATACCTGTAATTCCAGTGACTCCAGAGGCTGAGATAGGAGGATCATAAATTTGAGGCCAGTCTCAGCAAGTTAGTGGTACCCTGTCTAAAATTAAAAAATTAAAAGGGCTGGGGCTGGGATTGTGGCTCAGTGGTAGAGTACTTTTCTAGCAAATGTAAGGTATTGGGTTCGATTCTAAGCATCACATAAAAGTAAATTAAATAAAGGTCCGTCGGGGCTGGGGATGTGGCTCAAGCTGTAGCGCGCTCGCCTGGCATGCATGCGGCCCAGGTTCAATCCTCAGCACCACATACAAACAAAGATGTTGTGTCCGCCGAAAACTAAAAAATAAATATTAAAAAAATAAAAAATAAAGGTCCATCAACAACTAAAAAAATTTTTTTTTAAAAAAGGACTGGGGTTGTGATTCAATAGGCTTAATTCCCAATTAAAAACAACAATAAAAAACTAGCCTGGTAGCGTTCCATGATTAATTAATTCCAATGATTAAAAAATAATCATTAATAAGCATTAATTCCAAAGACTAAAAAATAATCATTGTGAGTATTACTCATTTCAATCTGTTGCTGAGAGATTGAGTACTAAAATTATTTTTATATTATGTTGAGATTGAGCAGCTGAGTTTAGTAATCTTATACCTGGCCTTCAATTTTTAATCTTTGTCTGACCCTCAGTTGATATATCAATGGTTTTTGGACAGGAAAAATATTCTCTACACTATCTTAAAGCACATTTTAATTTTTGGTAAGAAATTTTCTTAAACTCACTGCTATTTAAAAAGTTGATTCTGTTTATAAATGTAATTTCTGATATAGGAAGATCATTCAACTTTATAGTTACTCTAGGACACAGGATTTAATTATGACTCTTGCAATACCTTGTGTCACGATGTTGCAAGTTTTTGTTTTCTCAGAATTGTTCCTATGGCCAAAATTGCTGCCATTTCTTAATATACTAACTAACGGAGTTGTACTAAATTGCTGAGGCTGCCCTTGCCATTTTATATTAAAAACATTGTTTTAACAAAGCGCTCAAAGATGAGTTATGGTAACCAAACTCTTCCTCATACTTAATCATTTTCTAAGATATAGTACAATATTGAATGAAGCACTCACTCAAATTCATCAAGAAGCATGATTTCCACCAGTGTGTTAAAATTTGGGATTAGGCAATTTTGATAGACGGCTTACCAAAATCAGCTTGGCAGTCTATCTTCCTACTCACATTACCACACATAACCAATAATAAAAATAATAACATAAAATTTATTTATGTGCTAGATAATATTCTAAGCACTTCATATATATTAGTTATCTAATACAATAATCCCAAAATAGGTATTATTATATTTTACATTTCAGACATGAGAATCAAGGGACTAAAAAAGTGATTTATCCAGCATCACCAGTCAGAAAGTGGCTATTCCTAAATTGCGGTGTCTAGACTAGTCTCTCTTTTTCTCTTACAGAATAAAGCTATAGTTTTGTGAAATAAAGTAGAATTCAAAAAAATCAGGTACAATTTTTGTTTGTATTATGAGATTTTTGAGGAGGATCAGCAAAGTTTATATATATATATATATATATATACATAATTTTTTTTTTTTTTACCAGAGATTGAGAGCCACATTCCCACCCCATTTTATTTTTTATTCCTGAAACAGGGTGTCACTAAGTTGCTGAGGCTGGCTTTAAACTCAATCCTCCTGCCTTGGCCTCCCAGGTCACTGGGATTACAGATGTGTGCCATCATGCCCAGCAAATATCTTTAATTTTAAATAATTCTCAAATAAGTATGAATAATATAGTAAAACACTCATCAATCTTAACTACCTGAGTATCATATTGTAGCAAAGAATTTTGTTTAAATCTATTTGGTTTTACCACAGGTCAAGTTATTATAGATGAATTTTCCATAGGAACATGTAGATAACATGGTTTGTGTCTATGGCAAGTGTTCATTTCCATCTCTAAGTTGCATTTAAAAAAATGTTTCTTAGTGGCTTATTAACTCTTCTATTCCTTACATTTAATTAAATATTCATAAATATCTATACCTCACTTCATAGAAACCTTTAACAAACATGTCACTTTAATTATTAAATTATAAAAAATGCAGGGCCACCTTCAGCCCCTTAAGCAGTCCTATCCATGTATAAAGGAATGTAAAAACACATAAAATACCCAATCTTAAAATTCAAGAACTAAATATATTCAGTTTAGTAACTAATTCAGATACTAATATATTCACTGGATTGAAAGTATCATAATTTAGTAAAGAAGCAAAAGAATTAATATTGCTTATATATTTTCTTCTCACATTACCTTCTCTTGTTTTTTTCTAGTTTATGTTATGATAGCAATTTTCTGCATAGCATCAGCAATGAGTCTGTACAACTGTCTTGCTGCATTAATTCATAATATACCATGTGGACAATGCACGTATGTATCTCTCATGCCAAATGTTGTTATATTATTATTTGTAATTTAATATTATACATAGAAAAGTAAGAGTGTTATTTTAAAACCTGTGTAGTCCAATATGTGTTGGATCTATGCTGTTTATGTTTAAATTAAATTAATTAAAGTTATAAATAAAAACGTTATATTAATTAAATTTTAATGTTATATTTTTTAAAACTTAAGATTTGGTTCCCCAGTCTCATACATTTCAAGGATTCAGTAGCCACATGTGGACAATCACCACCACAGTAGCCACATCACCACAGAAAGTTCTTTTTCACCGACTATTATGTCTCATTTGTTTGAAGGCTTCTGAATTGTTATTTCAGTCATCTTGGGATTGGTTAATATTTGGTAACTTTTTATACCAAGTGAACATTGTATGTCATTGGTAGCATAAACTAAAATATTTTAATCTGTGTTTTAGGATTACTTGTCATGGCAAAAGCATTGAAGTGAGACTTATTTTTCTCTCGGGACTGTGCATAGCAGTAGCTGTTGTTTGGGCTGTGTTTCGAAATGAAGATAGGTATGAATACTCAATGTATTTGATTTTAGATTTAAGGATGGATTATTTTGTAACTTGCCATAATACTTATTCATTATGATTATTATAGAATTTGTTTTCTTTTACATTCATGTGGTGAACCTAGGGGCACTTAACCACTGAGCCACATCCCCAGCCTTTTTTTAATATTTTATTAGAGACAGGGTCTCGCTGATTGCTTGGGGGCCTTGCTAAGTTACTGAGGCTAGCTTTGAACTTGCAATCCTCCTGCCTCAGCCTCCTGAGCCAATGGGAACAAGCTACTTTTTAATGAGCAGATCTTATGCTAATGATTTGAGTTTATATAGAGAAGGAAATGTGAATTATGATCAAGTACCTCAACTTCAAATATGTACTTAATTGTGATATAGCTACACAATGGGGTATAATATGATTCTAAAGAATGAAGATCTCTGTGAATTGATATACAGTGATTTCAGGATATATTTTTAAGAGAAAAGAGCAAAGTACAAAATAATATGTATGGTTTGGTACCTTTGATGTTAGATAACATGAATAGGATGTACAAGATACCTGTCCCTTTGCAGAAAGAAGAGGGTGTAGAAGGCATCTGTCCTTTGCAGGAAGAAAATCCAGAAAAATATATATATATACTTAGGTTAATTTAATGACATACTAAGAAAAGTAATGATGACCTAAAAGATTTAATGTTTTAAAATTCAGAAAACAATGTTCATACAAGTTTTAGGTAGCTTCATATGATTACCAATTGATAATTTTATATGTCAATTTCTGATAAAGTTGCATAGCTCTCACTTCCTTTATGTTCAAGCTGTTTGAATGTATACTAACACTAGTGTCCTTAGTAAACAGCTGTCTTTCAGAAAGAAATGTATGTGTAAGCTCAAAGATTTATATACATTCCCCTGAAGTAGCCTTTCAACTTTTTCTTAGTATAATGGTATTCTTTATTCTGCTAGAACAGTGAATTACTAAATGGAGAGGATAAGCGGGGTTTTTGTTACTGTCATACTAGGTGTTTAATAATCAAGCAGTCAAACCGTAGCCATTGAGTAATATTACTTTAGTGATCTGTTTCTTTGAAAAGTTTCATCTAAACATAGCAGGATAAAACAATAAGGCAATATCTTTTGATTCTAGGTGGGCTTGGATTTTACAGGATATTTTGGGGATTGCTTTCTGTCTGAATTTAATTAAAACACTGAAGTTACCCAACTTCAAGGTAAAGTGTATTACTTTGCTAGTTAAAATATTTTTACTTTTAAAAAAACAACTTTATTAAGATATTATTTTCAAACAGTAAATACACCCATCTTTAGTATACTGTTTGTTGAAATTTTACAAATGTATAACTTTATAATCACCATCCCAGTAAAGTTATAGAACATTTCTCTTTTCTCTTCAAAAATCTCTATCATGCCCTTTTGAAATTAATCCTAATCCCCAGGAAAAGGCAACCACTGATTTGCTAGCTAAAATATTCATGCATCTAATGTGCCCAGTTCATAAAATCCTTATCAGACTAAATGTCACAGGGAAACATTTCTTTGATTCAGTGATTTTTTTTAAACAAATGGGATAAAGAAGAAAAGTATTCTAATGTGGACTGTAGAACAAAAGTACACATATTAGTAACTAAAATAGACCTTTAAAAACAGCATTCAAAGGTGTTTCATGTGCTTATTTATATTTGCAAAATAATTTGATCTCTTAATGTAGACATGGGAAATTTGATCTTTAAATTTTAATTTCTTTCCTCAACAGTCATGTGTGATACTTCTAGGCCTTCTCCTCTTCTATGATGTATTTTTTGTTTTCATAACACCATTCATCACAAAGGTATGATCATTTTTTAATCCATGAAGAAGCGTGTTAAAACATGAGAATCTTAAATCTGCTTATAGATTATTGACTTTACAGATGTTTTCCGCTGAGTGCCAGTTCTTTTTTAGAGAATTGTCACTGAAATACCCTCTTTTAGTAGAGGGTATTTTAATAGAGGGTATTAATTTTCAAACCTTTAATTCTTTATGTTAGATTTTTTAAAAGTCTTCTGATGTAATAATGAGAATGTTTGTATTTTTTCTTTCTTTTGAAAGTAATTTTTCTTACATAAGTTAGTAAATATCTACTGTAGGGAGTATAGTCAATAAGGAGGGAGGGAAGAAGAGAGAAAAAGAGGGAGGGAGAGGAAAATGGATAAAAGAAGGGAGTGAGGGAAGGAAGGGAGAGAAGGAAGAAGGCAGTGGGGAAGTATGGAAAGAAATGTGTCATTGCTAGTTTAATTTCCCAAGTCCTAGCTCTAAGAAAGAGCAGTGCACTGGAAGTCTGAAAGCCTAGAGTTTAACTCTGTAACTTTGTAACCCTGGGTAAGTGACTTGGTCCTTTCTGCCTCCGTTTCCTAATTCGTTATGTGAGGAAGTCTTGCTAGCTTTCCACCACACCATCTTTTGGTTGCAACTGACAGAACCCAACCTAAGCCTAAAAAGGTCCCAGGTGTGTGTTTAGAAGCCAGGATAGTGTTGACTTCAGGAGAAAATAAACCCATTGCCACAAGCATCCTTTTAGCCTCTGTCCATTTGTCCATTCTCTTAGACTGGCTGCCATAACTGGCAGCTCATAGGTCATATATTCTTAGCTTTGCAACTAGCTCCTCAGTAAAATAAGAAGTATTGGGTATATATAGTTGTCCATTATTTTTCCAGTTTTTTTACTTCGACCCTTTTCCTGTCTCATGAATATGTTATTATTTATTATTTAGTTTTCCACAATTTCTCTGATTTTATTTTCTACATCATCTCTTCCTCCTTTGTCACTCTTTCATATTTTGAATTTGATGTGTACTTCTTTTCTTCCCCTCAGGTGGTGGTGGTTGGTTATTATTGTTGTTCTCATTCGCAATGCGGGGGATGCAGCCCAGGTTGCACATACTAGGCAAGCACTCTACCATTGAGCTACACTCCCCAGCCCCTGCTGGTTCTTAGTCATTTTTTTTTTTAATATTCTGCCATCTATGAAATCACTATAAAAATCTGCACTTCTAATATTTGCTTTGATGGCATAAGGACAAATATGTGCCCTGTGGGAAGCTAAAATTTCAGCTAGGTTACAAATAATAGTTAACTGTCTTAAATTATCACTTCCCACACTGTTTTACTAGCACATTTCCATGCCTTATTGATGAGCCATTTGATGATTCATTGACTTCATTGAGCAGTAATAATCTAAAAAAAAAGCATAGAACTGGTATTAAGGATGATATGTAAAATTGGTGATTTGTTGAAACACTTCTTCAGGTATTTCTAAAGCTGTCCTGATTTGTGTAAATTTATTTGGTTAAGGGATGCTGCATCAGAAATATTATAATGAAATTGTAGCATTCTCTCTACAAAGCCTATAAATCAGCAGATAGTCCATAGTTATAGGACCCACAGTATATTACACAGTGGATATTGTTAGAAACTGTAAGTAAACTTTTTAAAAATAATTTTCCAATTTAACTTTAATATCACTTTATGAATGCCAAACATGTCTTCTAACGAGTGATTTCAGTTCCCTATGTATACAAGGTTTCAGAAATGTGAAGGTGTAGTATAATAATAAAGGTGTCTTTAAGCCTTCTCTCTTATGTGCTTAAGAAAATTTTCATGTTCTTTTTTCATCTCAGTTCCTACTGACTAGGAATGTGATTTCTAGCAATTTGATACAGTGGAAAAAAAGCTGAAGTGATCTTTGGAATTCGCTATTGTAGATTTATATTAACTCTTCTCAGTCTGATTTTTTTTAATTAAAGCTATAGACAGGGAGTTCAAAATGAAAATCAGATAATTATTTGCTTGTTTTTGTAATATTCACTGTAAATTTGAAGGATTAAATATTCAGTATTCTAAACATGTTCTTGACCCATGTATTACTAGACTTTCTAGTGAGTTGGCAGGACAGCTGCCTGTAGGTGTATAGTCATAAGAGCCTGTCTTTTTGTAAAATTAATTAATTTATTTTAATTAGGTATATATGATAGCAGAATGCATTTTGATTCATTATACACATTTGCAACACAACTTTTCATTTCTCTGGTTGTACATGATGTAGCATCACACCATATGTGCAATCATACATGTATCTAGGGTAATGATGTTCGTCTCATTCCACTACCTCTCCTGTCCCCATGCCTCCTTCCCTCCCCTTTCTCCCCAAGAGCCTGTCTTACTTATTGTTTCTTCATCCACCAGCATATACCCTATAGTATCTCTCATATAGTATTTCCTCATATCTTTGAATGTATGGAGGATGTCCATGATGATCTTCAACTAAATGTCTTAAATAGCAACTAAATAATGAACCAAAGTAAACCTAGCTAGGGATTTTATCTTTCTACTTGGTTCAGGTTATTAGTGAGGTCTTTGAAAACACTCCAGTGATTTCTCATTTGCACCCCACCCACATGGAAAATATTATAGTTAATCAATCACATTTTCCTAAAATTCAACATTTATCTTCCATCTACCAGTTTAGCTGATATATTTATCGTACTGTGAAACAGAAAGTGAGAATTTTATGCATCTAACCTACTCCAAAATGTTTCCCCTCTTCACAATAGACCTGACTATCAGAAGAAAACTTTTAAATGAACTCCTCACACAGAACACATAAAAAGACTTTAGCCAGATACAGGGAGGGAAATTCATCTAAGGTAAATGTTTTGATTGGAACATAGCATGCAGCACTGAAATTGGACAGCATCAGGCTGGAGAAACTCCTCAGGTTCTGTGGGGTTGGGTCTTTTCACATTTGGCTTCATTGTTTTGTTGTTGTGAATAGTCAGAAGGTAAAATATCTATTTATTCAAATAAAGTGGTCTATGTTTGTTACAAAGCTAAAATTAAGAGATCTTAGTATGGCCCTCTTTACTGATATTGCTGAAAATGAGTAAGAACATAGTATATAATATAAATACTATGTATATAATGTAAATACATAGCATATAATATAAATACTAATCTTTTATATAATAAAAGATTAAAATACTTGAAATTTATAACCCATTACAAATGTTAGATATTAATATGTCAGTGCAATCCAGAGCTCATGGTAGTTTTGAATAATCTGTGCCTGCCTTTTTTGTTGTTTTTGTTTCTCCAGTTTCTGGTAATTATTGAGTTTAATAAAGTGTAATAGTGTGATTTTTGTTTGTGATTAGTTCAATTTTTGCTGTTTGCACACAGAGACTATTTTGAAAAAAGCAGTCTATAGCCATTTTCAATTACTTTACTTTAAGCCATATACCATAATGTGTAAGTCATTCGTAAATAGTGACAAATTGTTCTTTTTAAACTTCTTTAATCTTCCTTCTCTTTAGAATGGTGAGAGTATCATGGTTGAACTTGCAGCTGGACCTTTTGGAAATACTGAAAAGGTAGAAATGGCAACTAAATAGAAATTCCTGTCCAGTGAATGTATGTGTATTCAGTTAACTTTTGCCTTCCTGTGTAATTCATTGGTCATGTAGTGCATGTTAAGGTATTATAAACTTATTTCTCACAAAATGTAGCCCTTTTCTTAGTTATTCTAGATTATTAAATACCTATTGACTTGGGTTTCATCCTAGAATGTTGGAAACTTTGAGGAAGCCACTGCTCAACCCTCAGCTCCCCATGAGAAAGTAAGGACTGAATTTCAGATATGTTCATTGGACTTTAAATCATACCCTCTGAGACAAGACTCTTTTTTGGGGGAAAAAATCCAGATTTGCCCAAAAAAAAAAAATTATTTCAAATTCTGAGTCCTATTCTTGGTAAAAACAAAAAAAAAGTTAGATGTGGGTATAGTGGACTAATATGCTTAATCCTACAAGTATTGGATTTCATTTTCCCAAAACTATAAGTTTATATTTTTCAATTTTTCTTTACATGTAGCGTTTGTTACACATATATGTATGCATACACACACACATATATATGCATATATCTACTCGTACATGTTTTATATATATATATATACATATACACACACACATACACATATATGTGCCTGGTTTATGTCCTCTGATTTCATTTTTTTTTTTTTCAATGTCAGTTTGAAAATGTTCTTCATTCTAATGTCTTTCCTTTCTGAAAGAAAGATTGGGAAGAGGTTTATTGGTGGTTTTCCTTCCTGTCTTCCTTCCTTCTTGTTTTCCCTTTCTCCCTCCCTTCCCTCCTTTCCTCCCTTCCTTTCTTTCTTCCTTCCTTCCTTCTTTCTTTTTTTTTTTCAACAGTTACCAGTAGTCATCAAGATACCAAAGCTGATTTATTTCTCAATAATGCATGTGTGCCTTCTGCCTGTTTCATTATTGGGTTTTGGAGACATTATTGTACCAGGTAAGTGATTATAACAATTTTAGTAAAAAATACTGATGGTTAAAAAAAATCATCACATGTACAGTATCGGTTAAAAGTTACCTATTTCATATTAAGTATTTTTGGCTGTTTACTGTAGCTACACTCAGTAACAAGGTAGGAAAAAACATTTTGAGGGATATAAGATAAAGCCCAAATAGTAAAAATCAAGTAAGATCTTCCATGGCTCAAAAGTATCTTAAAGCAAGCATCTAGGATTAGTTTAACCTTCCCCAATAAAGTATATTTTGTGACCCATTTTAGCAGTTGGATATAACAGTGCCAAACATTCACTTTCTATTACTTTTAGTTTTTAATAATAGTTACGTTTTGGGAAATAGTTTAATTACACTACACAAAGTCATGTTCGAGAGGAGAAACAATAGAACACCATTTTTTATGGCTTTCTAACATAAAAAGAAAGTTTTTAGGGAACTCACTCACCTTATCCTTACAGATATTGGAAATGTGCCTTATTGTCCTTATTGGATTACTTATTGAATTAACTTAATCCCAGACAAGTTATGATACAGTTTAGCTTTCTGTGCCAATAGCTGCTCTTGCAAATATGGTGAATGTCCCTAAAACTTGCTGGACTTATATAAGAACTATGACAAGCAACAGTTCCACTAAGTAATACAGTACAAAAAAGGCAAAAATTCTCTGCCAAGGTACAACAGTATTAGGACTGGAAGCAGAGTGGCCAATTTTCTGAAGGCTAAAACTACCAAGATTGTGATGAGGCATGAGTATGTTGAGCCCATCTGTGGGTCTAAGAGAATGCTGGCTATTAAGAGATTGTGAACTGGGAAAGGGCCAGTGATCCAGGTCTAAGATTCATATCTTGTTTATTATGAATAAAATCTTGAGATTATATTCATAAAAATAATATAGCTTAGAAGTAATTAATAGTATTTATCTATCAGTTGGAAGTTCATCCTTTTTTACTATTCTTCCAGTCTTCTTATGCACTAACTACCTGTGAATGAGTGAAAAATACTGGCTTTCTTTTGCAAAAGCCCTTCTGTTTACCTACTAAAACTATGCATATGTGTATGTATGGGTTGTGGGTACAGACAGGAGAGAAAAACTAGCAATAATACCTTATGAGTTGACATGACGAAATCCAGTATAGCAACTTAGTTCAGTGAGTTTTCATTCATATTATCCATAAGGAAGGGAATGCATTCTATTGAGTAACCTTATAGTTTCTTGAATATCTTTAAACTTGATATTTAGATATATCATTTTGACTTAGTGTCATACTAAGTGATATAAGATTTTATGTATAATTTTTGGCATAGAATTGGTAAAAATATTATATAAATATCACATTCTTTCAGTAAATCTCAAACAGAAATATGTCCCCAAGAACAGAGTTATTGACAGTGATTCAATCTTAATAGCTAAATTCTAATATAAGAGGAGGGTTGTGATTTTTTTTTTAACACATAGAGATGTGTAAACAGCAAATGTAGTAAAAAATAACAGAAAACTTGTTTTATTAGTTATGTGACAGACCAAAGCTAATTAATTCAAGCAACCAGTAAAGATAGTCCAATTAATCTATGGTTTTTAAGTGGTTGAATGTCATTCTGTTGTTTTATGAAGTATTTACTTAATGAATACAGTATGAGATTTCTTCTTTAGAGAGGTTCAATAAATTTCTTATAAGAAATGGGTTCGGAATAAATCATGTCTGCATATTTTCATGTTTACAAATGAAAGCTTGTATTTCATTGTTGAATTTTTCATATTAAAACTCCAAATCATTTTATGGTACCAGGAAGGAGACTTTTTTATTTTTATTTATTTTTTATTTATTTATTTATTTTAATATTTATTTTTTAGTTTTCGGTGGACACAACATCTTTGTTTGTATGTGGTGCTGAGAACTGAACCCGGGCCGCACGCATGCCAGGCGAGCACACTACCACTTGAGCCACATCCCCAGCCCTATTTTTTTTTTTTTTTTGGTGGTTGTGCTGGGCACTGAACCAAGGGCCTTGTACATACTAGACAAGCATTCTACCAACTGAACTATATCTTTAGCCCAAGGAAACTTTTTTGATCCCAGTTAAATTGCCTTCCTTGATGCCTTTTAAGTATATTTTTAAACATACTTACATATATATTATTTAAGTTGACAAAATGTGTATGTATTTATTGTGTTTATGTTTTGAAATACATATGCATTATGGAATGGCTTAATCAAGCTAATAAACATATACATTACTTCACATACTGGTTTTTTTAATTACTACTAGTTTTATTTTGTCTACTTTCTTTAATTCATACACCATCACATACTAATTTTTTTGTGATAAGAACACTTAAAGTCTACTTCTAGCAGTTTTCAAGAATATAACACAGGGCTCGTAACTGTCATTACCATGTTGTACAATAAACCTTAGCTTTATTCCTCCAATTTAAGTGAAATTTTTAACCTTTGAGCAATATCTCACCCCAGCCCCTGATAACTCCCATTTTACTCTCTACTTGTATGAATTCAAGATTTTGGTGGGGGGGGGGGATTTTTTGTTTTGGGGAAATTTTAGAGGGGGGGTGTGAATACCAGGGATTGAATCTGGGGGCACTTAACCACTGAACCACATCCCTAGCCCTTTTTATTTTTTAGTTTGAGACAGAGTTTTGCTAAGTTGTTTAGTGTCTCGCTAGATCTCTGAGTCTGGCTTTGAACTTGTGATCCTTCTGCCTCAAGCTTCCTGAGCCACTGGGATTATAGGCATGTGCTACCACACCCAACTAAACTCAACTATTTTAGATTCAACTTGCAAGTGAGATCATGCAGTATCTGTCCTGTGCCTGGCTTATTTTGCCTAACATAACATCTTCCAGTTTGATTTATGTTGTCACAAATGACAGAATTTATTTCTCTTTAAAGGATTTATAATATCTCATTTTTTCTATATAGCACATTTTTTTATCTGTTCATTCATTAATGCACATTTAGATTGATTTTAGATCTTGGGTATGGTAAATAATGCTGCAGTGAATATGGGAGTACACATGTGTCTTCACGTGCTGATTTCACTTTCTTTATTATACACCCAGTAGTGGAATTGCTAAATCATATGATAGTTCTGTTTTCTATTATTTGAGGAACATCAAATAATCATTTTTTATAATGGCTATACTCATTTGTATTCCCTCCAATAGTGTGCAATTCCCTTTTCTCCACATCTTCTCCAACACTTATCTTTTCAGTTTTTTATGTAAGCCATTTTAACAGTTCTGCAGTAATATCTCATTGTGGTTTTGATTTGCATTTCTCTAATGATCTGTGATTTTGGACATTTTTTCATCTACCTATTGACCATGTATATCTTATTTTGAGAAATGTCTATTTAAATCCTTTGTCCTTTGTTTTGTTTTGTTTTTTGAGACAATCTCTCTATGTTTCTTAGGTTGGCTTCAAACTTCTGGGCTCAAGTGATCATACTGCTTTATACCCTCCCAAGTAGCTGGAACTATAGGCACATGCCACCACATCGGCTTCCTTTGTCCATTTTATTTTTTTAAAAATATTTGTTATTTTTTAGAGTTTATTGGACACAGTACCTTTATTTTATTTATTTATTTTTATGTGGTGCTGAGGATCTAACCTAGGACCTCACACGTGTAAAGCCAGCACTCTACTGCTGAGCCACAACCCCAGCCCCTCCTTTGTCCATTTTAAAATTGGGTTATGTTTTCTGATCATTGAGTTTTGGGAGTACCACATGTATTTTGGATCAACCTCTTATCCCTATGATTTTCAGTATTCCTATTCCATAGGTTATATTTTCACTCTTGATCATTTCTGTGGCTATGCAGAAGCTTTTTCGTTTTATGTAATCTCACTTGTCTATTCAATATACTTTGTAGTGAAACATTTAAAAACTTTTTTCCATAACATGAAAGAACAAGTAATAAAAATCATGTTTTTAAACACTGTTTGATGGTTTAGAGAATCTTTTTTTAACTTTTTTTTTAGTTATAGATGGACACAATATCTTTATTTTTTATTTTTATGTGGTACAGAGGATTGAACCCAGTGTCTCACGCATGGTAGGCAAGCACTCTACTTCTGAGCCACAACCCCAGCCCCTACGGAATCTTTTTGAAATATAGCATTAAATTTTGGAAATCAGTATATCAAACTTTTCCAGAATTTGAGGTACTTTAATGATCTCGAAATGCAAAAAGGAAGGTGAAATATAGAACAATATATATTGTTCCCCTTAGTTAATAATTGAATTTGTATTACTGGTGTTGTTTTAAAGAAATAATGTGGAATTTTTATTTTTGTTTTTTAGGCCTGTTGGTTGCATACTGTAGAAGATTTGATGTTCAGACTGGTTCTTCTTCTATATACTATATTTCTTCTATAATTGGTAAATTTTGTTTCTTCTTTTTTTATATATATTGAATTGGGATGCCTGAAGAAAAGACAAAGATCTAAAACTAGGAGTCCCAAATTCTAATTATTTGCCATAAATTATTAATATATATTTTTCTATCAAAAGGGGTAATTATACTTTACAATTTATATCACAAGGTTTTGGTGTCTTAAAAAGAAAACTAGATGTATAATGCTTATTAAAATACCTGGCACACAAATAGTCAGTAAATTGATTATTACTAGATTTTTTTAAAAAGGTATGCAAAGTTTGTATTTTAATTTATTACACAATAGTATCTCACCTGGAACAGCAAAGGTAATTGTCAATTAAACCTCTACTTTTATTAATGAGAACAGAGTTAATAAAAGAAAGTAAGCCAAAATATATCCTACTATTTCTTAACATATCAAATGGATATCTTAAAGTTCACACACCAAAGCGCTTTATACTTAAGTAAATGATCTGCACCAGAGCCAGTTAGATGCTGTTCTAGCAAAGTTTTCAAGTCTACAGTGGAATTAAATCCAGTAAACTAAAAATGTATATTAATATAGTGGGCTGGGGCTGTAGCTCAGTGATAGAGCACTTGCCTCACATGTGCGAGGTACTGGGTTCGATCCTCAGCACCACATTAAAAATAAATAAATGAATAATAAAGATTCTACTCTCCCCTCCAAAATACTTTATCATTTATTTTTTTAAAAATATATATTAGTACTAGACAAGGATGTTGCTAAGAATTAGTATCCTGACAACAAGAAAGAACACCTAAGTTAGAGATAAAGAAAAGAATATACACGAATAAGAAAGCTGGTCTGCAGTCATTAATTATGGTACTCTTTTTTTTTTTTTTTTTTTGAAAGAGAGAGAGAGAGAATTCCAATATTTATTCTTTAGTTTTTGGCAGACACAACATCTTTGTTTTGTATGTGGTGCTGAGGATGGAACCCGGGCCGCATGCATGCCAGGCGAGCGCTACCGCTTGAGCCACATCCCCAGCCCCTAATTATGGTACTCTTAAAGACATTAATGGGTTAGATTTCAGTACTAATGACCATGACAGGCTAAAGAACACATTGAGACAGATTATAGGAGACTTTATCAATTCTTTTTTTAAAATTATTTTTTAGTTGTAATTGGATACAAAACTTTATTTTATTTATTTTTATGCGGTGCTGAGGATCAAACCCAGGGCCTCGCATGTGCTAGGCAAGCACTCTACCCCTTAGCCCAGCCCCGAGGCTTTATCAATTCTGCCGTAAATCTGAGCAACCTGCACCACTTCCCTGATCCTCCATTTCCTCATTTTTAAAATGAGTAACTAAACTGTCTGCAAAGGTCCTTCCAGCTCTAATAGTCCGAGAACTATGTTCATAAGGAAACCATGAATCGTTATGAAAATTTCACATAATGTTTGGTTTGTGCTTATTAAAGAAGCCTAGGAAATATGTATTTAGTATTAGGAAGATTTTTTTCAAAGCAACCCTTGCTTCCTATAGGTACAGATTGAGTTATTTAAAATGTAAACAACTCAACATTCTTAATAACAAGAAACAATTGGTACTTTTTCTTAAGTTATTATATTTTTCCAATTTTAAATTTTTCAAAAGTTCTATAGACTGTCTCTGCTCATTACTATCTAGGAAAACAGTGAAATTATGATAAGAAGTCATTACAAAAGTGTCCTCAAAAATATTTGAAGAACTATAATGGAGGAAATCTACCTTTGGTAGCATGTAGAAATATCTAATGCTTGATATTCTTCTTGCAGCCTATGCTGTTGGTATGATACTTACATTTGTTGTTCTGACACTGATGAAAAGGGGGCAACCTGCTCTTCTCTATTTAGTACCTTGCACACTTATTACTGCCTCAATTGTTGCTTGGAGACGTAAGGAAATGAAAAAATTCTGGAAAGGTAGCAGCTACCAGGTATGTGCTTATACTTAACAATTCACTGAGTTTGGCTGGAAGAATATATATGTCTACCTGCTGCAACATCAGTTCTTACCTCTCATTGCAATCTAATGCCAAAAACCTGGTGGGTGACTCGAGACAAAACTACCATCAAACCGTGGGAGGCATCAAAGAAAACAAGATGGCCAGTGATGAAAATAACAAGAAACATACATAATTCTATAAGATAGTAAATGTTGCTCTCACTAACAGCCCCAAGTTCAAATTCTAAATTGAACAAAGATTTTGTGTCAACCCTAATCAAAATATCCCCATATTGTCTTCCTTGTCTTGTTTTACCTCACAGTTAATCAGTAGTGCCCCTAATGGCAGAAACTTCTTGGTCACAGTTCTTGAGTGTTTTCCTCTCCCTCTCTATTCTCACTCACTCACTGTGAATGCCAATGACATTGTCACATTTCTGTCTGCATCCAGGTCTGTCTCCTGCCCATCAGACCCATTTATTCAACTGTTATTTCTTTCTTTCTTTCTGGTGAGTCTATAAGTACTCTGAAATGTCCAACACTGAATTCACGTCCAGCACTTAACATGTCCAATATTGAATTCATCATCTTCTTCCCCAAATCTGTTCTGTCGTCCATTCTTTCAACTCTACTTCCTATGCCTCTCCTCATACTGAATCTATCACCAGACACCAATAATTTTGCCTCCAAATTTCTCTTGACATTGTTGACTTTACTTTATTGTGGGTTACAAGACTCTACAGACTCTCACCCTTGCTTCCTTCTCCAGATGTCACCTACTGTAGCTCCCCTAACCTCCCTCAACATTATAGCCATCCTGAACTTTAGTTCCTAGCATGTGCCATACTCTCTCCCCTCCAAGCCTTTGAAGATTTGGTTCCTTCAAGTTGAACACATGACTCAGCCTTAAAATTTCAACATAAATTTAACATTCTTTAGAAAACCTTCCCCAAATTGCCTGTGGCCCTGTCCTGAATTCACAAGCACTAGATTCCATGGCACCTACTGTTCCCAATAAATTTATCACATTTTATTGTTAGTGACTACTGCATTCCCTACTAGACTTTGATTTTATTCCTTTCTTTCTTTTTTTTTTTTCTTTTTCTTTTTGGTACCAGGGATTGAATCCAGGGGTGCTTAACCACTGAGCGACATCCTCGCCCTTTGTATTTTTTTATTTTGAGAGAGTCTCGCTAAGTTGCTGAGGCTGGTTTTTGAATTTATGATCCTCCTACCTTAGCCTCCAGAGCTGCTGGGGTTACAAGCATGTGCCACCATGCCAGGCAAGATTTTGATTTTCAAGGCGCCATGAGAATAGGCTTTAAATAACTTATTCCTATCTCATAGATATGCTCAATAAACATTTATTAAATAAATAAATATAAAACTACTTATAGTATTCTATAGCTAGGCTGGATGCAGTAACACCTATAATTCCAGGGACTCAGGAGGCTGAGGCAGGAAGATTGCAAGATTGAGGCCAGCCTGAGCAACTTAGGGAGACTCTGTCTTAAAGTAAAAAATAGAAAGGGTTGGCGATTGTAGCTGAGTAGTAAAGTGCCCTGGCTTCAATCCCAGACACTGCTAATGATTTTTCTGTCAATACCAATGATTCTTTTTTACCAGGGAAAAGGAAAAAATAGAGCAGGGTATTCTCATGCACACCAGCAGTTCCAGCTACTCAAGAGGCTGAAGCAGGAAGATCACTTGAGCCCAGTTCAAGGCCAGCTTGGGCAGCACAGTGAGATCCTGTCATAAATAAATAAATAAACAAATAAATAAATAAATAAAGGCTAAGAGGTTCTTTGGGGGGATGTGGCATTCAAAGATTAGTAGTAGAATATGTATTGCAGGATATACTTTTATTTTTTCTTTTTAAATCTTTAAAAAAATAAAAAATCTGTTCTTGCATAGTATGTGTGAGTTACTGGATTTAATCCTTAGCACACACTCAAAAAAAACTGTGTGGGTGTCATCTTCATGGAAAAATTAAAAGTTATTTTACTAGCTTAGTCAAGAACCTTGTGGCCATAAACATATTCTAAGTAGTTTAATATAAATTGAGACAACAGCACTGTGAGGTAAGCAACACAGGTATTATTTATCCAAATCTCAAAAGAAATTACAAGATTTAACCAGAAGAATTCTAAACCAGTGCTTTTTCCAATTATAATAGCCTGTGTTAACTATCTCTTGTTAAATAACAGTACAAATGACACTATAGACCAACCACCAGATGGACATGAACTTTGAACTGTTTCTTTATTGATAGAATTTCAGCCACTCACTCAGAATTTCTCTCATTTTGTTCATGAGACCACTGATACACAGGCATAAGGATGGATGGAGGAGGGAAGTTTTCTGTGATAGGGCAAAGCAGAGGTAACTGCTCCACTAAGTGCCTTCACTAAGGGTTCAGTGCGATGGTCCTGACCTCAGTAGATAAGAGTTTCTCAACACTTCTTAATTTCAATGCAAACAGACTTTACTGGAATATCAGGAACTTCCATAAAGAAAAAACCTTAAACATAACATTGTGGTGTCAAGATTTTGTTCTAGGAATTTTAAAGAAAGGCCAATCTTGACCCATTTAAACCTGAAATGAGTGCTCTATCAATGTTATTTAGGCATATCTGCATGTTAGAATATTTTTTATGTGAAAAACCTTAGGACTCTTAACTATGAATGGCTCATGTCAGTCTCAAAATTCATTTCTCATTTTAAACGAAGTTTACTTCATAATGAGTTGGGACAACACATCCAGTATTGTCAGGACAGGGCCACAGGCAATTTGGGGAAAGTTTTCTAAAGAATGTTAAATTTATGTTGAAATTTTAAGGCTGAGTCATGTGTTCAGCTTGAAGGAACCAAATCTTCAAAGGCTTGGAGGGGAGAGAGTATGGCACATGCTAGGAACTAATAAAGTTCAGGATGGCTATAATGTTGAGGGAGGTTAGGGGAGCTACAGTAGGTGACATCTGGAGAAGGAAGCAAGGGTGAGTCTGTAGAGTCTTGTAACCCACATTAAAGTAAAGTCAACAATGTCAAGAGAAATTTGGAGGCAAAATTGTTGGTGTCTGGTGATAGATTCAGTATGAGGAGAGGCATAGGAAGTAGAATTGAAAGAATGGACGGCAGAACAGATTTGGGGAAGAAGATGATGAATTCAATATTGGACATGTTAAGTGCTGGACGTGAATTCAGTGTTGGACATTTCAGAGTACTTATAGACTCACCAGAAAGAAAGAAAGAAATAACAGTCAGTTGAATAAATGGGTCTGATGGGCAGGAGACAGACCTGGATGCAGACAGAAATGTGGCAATGTCATTGGCATTCACAGAGAGTGAGAATAGAGAGGGAGAGGAAAACAGGACAGTCAGCCTTTTCTGTGAATTTCTCACATCAGAAGAAGTAATGTTTCTATAGGGTTATCATTAAAATAATGCTGATTTGGAAATATTAACTATTTTTTTCTACAGCCCAAAGCTAGTTATACTATATTTCTTTTGACCCTTTTCTGAGGTGGTTCAAGAACTACAGGACTCAGTTCCATTGGTTCAATTTTACTCTAAGCCTTAGTTCTAATTAATGTAAATAAATATATTTTTCTCTAAAGAGAAAAAATGAAGCAGAGTCATAATTATTTTGATATATGTAGAACAATTCAAAGGAACCATCTTAGGGGATTTTTGTTTCTTTATTTCTAATATTAAATCAGTGAAGTTAGATTTATATAACTTCCGGTGGGCTATTCTACTCTGGGTAGATAGTAAGTTTTCAGTTTGTTGATGTCTAAGAAATAGTTTGTCTCTGTAAAATGTCATTAGTACTTTACTTATTTTTAGAAGTCACAAGCTGTAACTGAAAAGTCAGAGTACAGAGATACTTAGAATGACTCTGCTTGAGGATCAACAACTCCAGTTACCTACTTCAGTGAGTTTTGTTAGACTGTTTCTGGAGATTGGTTCAATTCTAAGTAAGTAGAGCTATCAGAAAGTGCCAGGTTAACTGACACAATTTCAAGGGACACCTTTCCAAACTACAAATTGCCTATTTATAAATATTATGAAAATTTATACCATTTTTGTCAACTTTATTATCTATGTTGATATGTTACTAAAAGCTTACTTTAAGTTTGTATTTAAAAATTCAATAAAGAAAAGTGAATAGGGGATAGGTATGCTTACTTCTCAAGAAATTGACTTTGAAAAGTGTTTTACTTCATGTTTCTATATTTAGTGATAAGATTTTAATGCTGGTGAGGTACCTGGGGATTAGGAAAGAAGAGGCATTTTATAACATAGAATATGGAAGCCCTTATTTCTTTAGGGATGGTTGTGAAAGTAAGCAGGTCTTGTGGAAGAAAGACTTTTACCACCATTCATACTTTCAATGTTTCTCCTTTCCTTTCCTCATTTAAATTGTGACTAAAATGAACTGTTCATGGGCTGGGGTCAAAGCTTGCATAGCATGTGTGAGGCACTGGGTTCGGATCTCAGCAGTGCATATAAATAAATAAAATAAAGGTCTATTGACAATGAAAAAATTTTAAAAAATATTAACTGTTCAGCAGTTTCATCTTATATTTCAAATAGTGAAGTGCTTAATACGTGTTACCTGTCTTAATTTGGCTTTTATTTATTTATTTTTAAACACCACAAACCTGGAAATATGTAAGAGAATAAATATCTCTGAACTACGGTATTATAATTCCAAACTTTTCATTGTATTTAATTTTTTGTTTGTTTTTGTGATACTGGGAATAGAAAACAGGACTTCATGCATAATGGGCAAGTGCTTTCCTACTGAGCTACATCCCAATTTCTTTATTCCCCCTTATTCCCTATAATTCCTGTGAACATGTAACTAAATTAATCTGGGGGTGCGGGGGGCATCTTTGACAAATAAGGACCACAGAACTGACTGGGGACTTGATATGAGCCAGAGAATTGACAGGTCTGGGCTTTTTAAGTTTTCTCCATTGGTTGAGACATTGTCACTGAAAGCCTCAGCTCATGTTGTATTCTGTTTATTTGGCAAATCCAAAACCCCCATTTAGAAAACCCCCATTTCTTACTTTTCAAAAAAAACTTAGTGTTCTAAAGCTTTTAGAACCAGTTTACAAAAATAGTGTATCATATTACTAAAATTTAATCACTAGCCTAAAAGTCTTCGAGGATCTTCACGAAAAACAAAGATTTTTTTTTTTTTTAATGTTGATGGTGGTGGGGGGTCAAATCCAGGCCATTATGCATGCTAGGAAAATGCTCTACTATTGAGTTTCATCTCCAGCCCAAAGACAATAAATACTTTTTTTCTATTTTTAAGTAGTTTTATCTTAAGAACAGGGTAAAAATTGCTGAAAATGTTAAGCAATTTCTTCTCCTTTATTCCCAAATATAAAACGATTTTTATGGGAATATGGGCAGAGCTGAAAAGACCAACTGAGAAAAGCTTAAAGGTAATACTTTTAAAATAGTCTATATAGCAAACATATTCTTGGTTTTGTTTACAAGTATCATTTGACCTTTAAGTGCCTGCAAGTTTGAAATTTTTGTTATATAATGTTTCAAAAATTCCATGTATCATTCTTAAATTATCTTAAGATCAGTTCAAGGTGTCAATAAGATTACACTGTCCCAGAGCCAGTAGGTATTCTCACAGTGACATCTGGATCCAGTTTTAGATTTTCCACTTATATGGGTAGATAAAGTGGAATTATGTCCTAGAATAAGCATCAGAAATATCTTCCTTTTGTGGTGGAATTTTCATTGCCATGAAGGGCAGTATTCACATTGCAAAATGAAAGTAATGGAAGGTCCAAAGAAAACAGTTATCAAATTGGCACTGAGTCACATGTTTAGGCTTCCTGAAAAATTTGTTATTACCCTAACCATCTCCTTATGAGCATGGATATTGAACCAGAACAGTATTACAAAAGGAATGTTAGTTCCATGGAGCCCTCTGTGTATGCCCACTGTGTCTTTTATAGAAACTAGGAATCCTTTTGTTGAATTATTGAATATAGGAAGCAAGTTAAAAGTTTTCATTTTCTGACAGCTTTTATTTATTCATGCCTAGATGATGGACCATCTGGACTGTTCAACAAATGAAGAAAACTCAGTGACTACCGATGAACAGATTGCCCAACAATAATATTATATGGACCTGCAATAATGTTATTGATTTTCTACAAATAAGAGTTTGACTTTTTAATTCAGTTCCTGAATTGACAATTCAAAAGCATTTTCAATGATGTGTTTGCAAATATATATTTTTATGAGCTGATACAGACAATTATTTCATAGATAATTAAAATGCATTTACTTTTAATTATGTTAAAGTTGTGCCTTCGAATTAAATAAAAGTATATGGTCTGTGTAATTTCTAAGATGTATTATATACAGTATATTTTTCTAAAAAAATCTTGATTAATCCCTGTATTTTCCTTACTGAAATATATTTCTTTCAACTCTAATGATAGATCCCAGTGTAACTATCAAAGCAAGATTTTTTGTTAAAGGATTAGATATATTTTATCTCCTCTATAAAATGAAGTATTTAAGACCATGCAAGAAGGCAGATAACAGTGAAAATTTGGACCTCATATCATACCAAGTTTAGAAATATATTATTTGGGAATAAATATAAACATTTTTATACTTTTTTTTAAAAATTACAACTCTTTTTTTAAACTTGAGAAACTAAATTACTTCAGACTGCAATGTGTGTTAGAATATTTTTCCAGATATAGAGAAACATAGAAGTTATTTAAAGGACACAAAAACTGAAGTCTGGTTTGTAGTGGTACACCATTGTTTGAAGATGTAGCTAGTATTTCTGATCTTTGAAATTTGGTTTTGCTGCTGTTAACGTTTGATCTTTAAAAAAAAAATTCGGATCCAATTATATATTAATATATGTGGCTCACTATGTGTAACATCCTTTCCCCTCCCTGTTACCTTTTTTCTAATTTTCACTTTTTCCCCATAAATAACAACTATTAACCTTGGAAGCATACAAGTACAAGTGTACTTTTGTATCTCAGTTTTTCCACCTACAAAATGAGTGGGTTGAACCAGTTATTCACTCTGTAACTTCCAACTTGGAAAAATCTTTTTTCTCATTCTTTGTAAAATCTCAGGTGGGGCTTTGAACATTTTCCTGGAAATGCACATTGTTTTTCCATTTTCTTTTATTTTCTCTAAGAAATTTCTAAATGACAAGTGATTGCAAAAGCAACAGGATTTGCATTTCTGTGAAATAATACACAAAATATGTGAACAGAAGCCAGGCATGATGGCACACACCTGTAGTCCTAGATGCTCAGGAGACTGGGGAAAGGAGTATTTGAGACCAGCCTGGACAGCATAGCAAAATCCTTTCACATTAAAAAAAAAGTGAAGAAATCTACTCTCTCATTCTAAGACCAATTTAACTTATTAAAAGATAAAATTAATGTCTTTCAAAATGGATCAGACCTTTGATGTTTGCATTAAATTTAGCATTAGATGCTTTTATTTGTTAACTTTTGCTTAGTAAATTGAAAATAGAGAAACTCCATTTATAGTCAACTCTTCTTTCTACTTAATACAGTTATGAGTCCTCTTATTTATGACAATTTATCTTATAAGTAAGAGTTGATCTTAATTTTGCCTTTGTTTTATATCAAGTTTGGATTTTTTCAAAGGAATCTAATTTATTTGGCACATTTGATAAAGAGAAGAACAAATTAAGTGGCATTTTAAAACTCCCACTATATTTTCATTTATAATGTCAATAAAATATTTACCAAAATACAGCTTTTTAAGCAAAATTATCCAAACTTTATGATATTCAAAGGCTTCAACTATATACTATGAAAAAAAAAGCTTTTTAAAAAAAACTACATTGAGGTAAGACAATTGCTTGAAATAATTTGATTTCATTAACTAGTAACTAATATTTTGATTTCTTAATCTAATTTTACTCCAGGAAAACATTAACTGAAATATGAAATCTGACTTATTGGATACAAATTCTAACTTACGTAATCATTATTTATTAAGGAAGTAAAATCTTGTTCTAGTTACCTATTAAAAGCTTATTTATATTTTCGGTAATGCACATATTAACTTTTAAAAAATAAAAGCTTTTTAAACAACAACAAAAAAGCTTATTTATGAGCATGGTAGAGCACTGGCCTAACATATACAAAGTCGTCCACTCCAGTACTACAACCAAAAGGAAGAAGTCTTACTAAATAGAAATAAGGAAAAAAGTCAATGCAGATGCCTGTAATCCCAGCTGTTCGAGAGGATGAGGCAAGGAGGATTGCAGTTTTGAAGCCAACCTGGGCAACTTAATAAGACCCTTTCTCAAAATAAAAAATTAAAAGGGCTGGGGATGTAAAGGTAGAGGACCCCTGGATTCAGTTTCCACTAACAAAAATAAAAAGAGAAAAGTAAAATTTTGGGAGTCTCTCCACCCTCAATGTCAACTTTTTATTGAACTTAAACTGTCTCCCTGGCAAACTAGTTCAAAATAGTTATTTAGACAACATATAGGAATATTTTATTTTGGGAATCAAAATGAACAAAGCATAGGGAAGATGAAAATTTGGCTTTAAAAAGTTCTATCATTTCTTCTTGTGTTCTCCTACCACCAATAACTTTTAAGAGGAAGAGATGCTGGGTTTTTCCAAATGTGTCTAAACAACAAGATATGTTATACTTATTAATGTTTACTGTAAAAAAATTTACTGCTAGAAAGTCCCTATGAACATTTTTGTGACTTATCAAATAGAACTCAAGTTATCTCAGATTGTGAGACTGATTATTTTTCTATCAGTTTAAGTCAGCAAAAATAAATAGGCTTATGAGGAAAGACCTTATTGGTATACTAATATATTTTATTTCCTTCTAGCTTGTAGATTTTTTTTTTTTACATCAACAATTCCTTGTAAGAGACTGCAGTTTATTACCCTTTTGATAGAATTTGGGCCCCTTTGCTATTGTCATTTGTATATTTGAGTTACATGTCTCTAGAGATTTTGGTGAATGATACATTTATAATAAATACAAACGAATTTTCCAATTTTCTTCATTCTTTCAATTTCTGCATTCAATATAACCGAAAAGTATTTTTATATTTAACTAAAAAATATTTGAACTAATTTATTAAGTTTGGGCTCCAATTTTAGCCTGATAGCCAAATGAAATTTCAGAAACATAAGAATTATATTTCAGACTAGTGGGAGGTAGTGGTTTAAAGAGGCTTAAAAGTTGAATTTATTCAAGATGATGATAAATGATCAATTTTACAGTTCAAAAAATTCATTTTCAGTGCCCTGTTTACCTTAGAAGATAATTCTAAAGGGGGTTATATGAAGGTAATGCAAATAAAAAGCTGACTATAAATCACTTTATGCTTCCTGGAAGAAAAATACTCTGTGAATTTCAAAAGATCTGAGTCAAATTATTCAACCTTTGGAATATGATTATTGTGTTTGATCACTGAATTTTTAAGGTAAAAAAAATTGACAGTAATATATAGGCCTTAATATAGCAAAGACTGGAAATATAAATTGTTTAGTGTTTCTATACTTAGGACAGCCTTTATATATGAAAATGTTCATTGGGGGGGTAAATTATTTTAGTTGTACCTTAGTGGCAAATAAGGTACAACTAAAATAAAGCAGAATATTTAATGTCATCATGTGGTACTTTGATTAAACAAAAAGTATTGTAAACAGCTTTTCTATTCCTTTGAAATATACTTATTTTTAAAATATCTGTAGTTCATCCACTTACATTGCAATATTTCCCAGTAAGGCAGACAAGTCAATGTAAATTAGTTGGCTTTTGCCTATTGTTTAACCTTCTGTTATATTTTGCTGAAACGAAAACCTTATGAAAAAGTAATGTGGTTTGCTATTATATACTTTATTAAGCACTCAAAATTTTTTTACACTTTGATATGTAAGTATCAATACTTTTATAACACTACTAGGCTTTATTTTCTAATGGAACATGATTTCAAGTTTAAGATTTTTTGAAGTGTTAATTTACCAGTACCTTAAAATTATTCATCATGTGCCAATACTGACAAGAAAAACATTTTTAATGTATGGAATTCACTATAGTATTTAATAAATTCTATTTTAAAATAAAAACTGAATTTGTTTTATTTTATGTAGTGAAAAATAATTGAAAATGAACCAAAAGTTTACTAGATCGTGTTTATCACAAAAAAAAAGGTAACAACTCTTACAAAATAGTGTGTTTACTTAGGTCTAACAAACTACCCTTAAAATCCAGAATCTGTGGGTGGTGGGAATTTATATTGTTACATATTAGCACTTAATAAATATTTACTAATATATGTATAGACTTTTTTCTTTATTTTAAAGAAAGTATTAATCAATTGTGAGGAATATTCCTGGTGTTTGCAGCTTTGCAAATGTGTTCCCACAAATTACCAAATTCCTTATTGCCATTGTATTGCCTTTTTTTTTTTTTTAACCTTGGTATCAAATCCAGGGCCTCACCCATGCCAGGCAAGCATTCTACCTACCACTGAGCTATATCCCTAGATGAGATTGGCCTAAATATGTGTCTATGGTTTATCTTGATGGCATGATGAGAAAGTCCTTTATTTCCCTGCATGCCCTGATGCAAAGGAACCTTATTTCATCCCACAGACCCATCTATCTGCAAAGATACAGAGGAACTGTATCTAGGGAGTGAAATTATAAGATGGCTGGGCACAGGGATGAGAAGGAGACTTCTTTCTCCTGTATAATCTTGTATCTTCTGCATTTGCTATTACATACTTTATTAAGCATTCAAAATACAAATGATTATACAAAATATTAATCATTCTACTTTTAATTGGTGTTCATGCTATCTGCTGGATTATTCATATTATCACAAAGTTGTGTTGTGCTTTTGGCTCTTGTGTCTTCATGAGATTTCAAGGGAGACCTGAGGTGTAGTGAAGGTGTAGGAAAGTTTAGTAGAAGAGAGAAGAAGGGCAGGGGCACTCTCAAGGGAGAAATGGATCATCCGAAAGAATCAACAACTCACTTCTTTGTGAACTCAGTTATTTTAGAGTAGGAGAGGAAATTTCCAGAGGGTCCCACTTGAGTACCACCTCCTAGCTCTTGATTGACAGTTGGATTATATCAGATTTCTAAATCCTTATTGCATATGTCATACTTCTGTGGGTCTAAGTGAAACACAGAGGTGTGAAAATTTATAATTACAATAAGATTAAATAATGTGCCAACAATCTGAAGGCAACTTTGATCATCTTGGATTGCACAGACTGATTTTATCTGGAACTTTCTTTTGCAGACCTTGAGGCTATTGAGCATTCCAGCCTCCAGTAAGGGCAATCTGTCTTCTTATCAAAGGAGGAGTTTAGGCAAACACTCCTCAACCCTGTGAGTAATGTGTTATGGGACTATTAAGTGAGAGCAGGACAGAATGACTGTAAGTTGTTTCTTTAAAAACATGTTGACAGCACATAGGCTCAGTCTTTAGAATTAACCCCTCATTTTCCATGTTCCCACTGCCCATCTCTACCTGTTCATTATCAATATTTTCTTTTTTAAAAAAAAATTTTCTAGTTGTAGATGGACATAATGCCTTTATTTTATTTGTTTATTTTTGTGTGGTGCTAAGTATCAAGCCCAGTGCTTCACACATGCTAGGCAAGTGCTCTGCCTCTGAGCTACAGCATCAGCCCTGATACCATTTTCTATACAGTGAGCCTTGTAAATAACCTAATGTGTATGGTAGGTGTAAAGAGAGAAATATTTAACCAACCGTCAAAATTTTTTGTAAAATTAAATAAAATTAATTTGTCTAAAGTTACATTTATTGCCTTGAAATTCATTTTTTGCTAGAAAATAATTGTAAGGTTTTTGCTTAGCATCTGGACAGCCATCTTCAGTGACAGTTTCCATTTTAAGAAAAATTTGCTTTCCCACCCAAGGGCATTTCTGAGAAAGTCTCACCACTCCCTCATACCAATCCAACCCTTCACCACTCACATTAGGACCTGCCTGGCTCTAATCCCGGAGCCTGCCCATAAAAGTCCCAAACTCCAAGCCTGTTTTGCCTCTCTCTGTCTATGAAGAGATGTGCCTTTATTTGTCAGCTCTGACAAATAAACTCTCCTCTTGTGTATCTCTCTGCCTGGTCTCCATTTTTCATTTCTCTCTCACCTGTCTCCCAATTCTTTGCTTTCCTTTCATTGGTGCTGAAACCCAGGATCAGGTTCCCGGGTGTGCCCGCGCCCCACTTCAAGGGTCACTGAGTGTCCCCAGGCCCCAATCCAGATTCCATCATGGAACCAGGCCCTCCATTCTGCTAAATGCCCTCTCTGCACCCACCACTGGACATTTCAGGTAAGACACCTGTGTTCCATCAACCTAAACAACCTATGGGTCCTGGGAAGTGACCATCAATTGTCTGGCACTCCCGTGGTTGCCATGTGGTCAGGGGCACCCCCAGCCACAGCTTTCACAGCTGTGGCTGATCCCAACTGTCGACTGGGTCTATAGGTGGTCTTTTATTTGACTCCTGGGTTTTGAGAAAAACCACTGTGGGTGATTGGGAGTTGTGCCTGGTGAGATCTCTAGGCCTTAGATTAACCTCTATGGCTTCTGCCCCCACGTAGTCCTGGCCAGGTGCCCAAGCACCTTTACGGGCCCTGCCCCCGACACTTACCCAGCGGTGGTAATGACTCACTGAACATAACCATCCTCTTGACTGGGTGATACTAGAGACTGGGGAACGCCCCTCCTCTAAATTCACCTCCTACTATGGGCAGCTCATCATCCATTCCCACCCATAGCCCTCTAGGCTGTCTCCTGGTAACCTAAGTTCTCTCTCCCTTAACCCAGACCTAAACCCCCGCAAAAAAAAATTTATCTGTGCAATCAGATCTGGCCTAACTCTAAATTGCGGCTTAACGGCACTCTAGATTCCAATATTATCTGGGATCTTTTCAACTATTGTGAGCATTAGGGAAAATGAAAAGAGATATCATACATTCAGGCTTTCTCCTCTACATTCTAAGCCCCCTCTCTGCAACTCTTGCTCTCCCACATAAGTCCTCTTAGCTCTCACATCCCCTATGCCTGTTTCCAAAGGGACAGAAGATCCTACCCAGGACACCTCCTCCAGGACTCCATCCCAGTGGATAAGCCCCCACCAAACCATGATTCTCTTTCTAATGAAGCCTCCCCAGAAACTGTTCCTTTGGCCCCTCTGCCTCACCACCCTTCAATCCTCCCTCCACACGCTCATAGGCTGCCACTACCCAATCAGCATCTCTGTATCCTCTACTCAAGGTGGCTGAGGTGGATGGTGTAATCCGGATTCATGTGTCTTTCTCTTTGTCAGGTCTTTCACAGATAGAAAAGTGGCTTGGGTCCTATACTTCAAGCCCCACCACATATATCAAAGAATTTCAGTGTTTGACCCAATCATATGATTTGACCTTCCATTATGTCCATATGATCTTGTCTAACACCCTCCTGCCCAAGGAGCACAGGCAAGTTTGGGAGCAAGCTAGAAATTACGCTGATGAGGTACATCAGACCTCCCCTGCCCATCTGTTTGGCACTGAAGCAGTCCCTGATCGGACCCCAATTGGGATTATAATTTGCCTGGATGAATAACTAGTAGAAACCAATGTATTACTTATCTCATGGCAGGACTTAGAAAGGCAGCCCATAGGCTATCAATTATGAAAAGCTCCAGGAAGTCATCCAAGATAAAAATGAAAACCATTCAGTATTTTTAGATCACCTGACCAAGGCTTTATTACAATATACTAATCTGGACCCTGAAATTCCAGATGGGAGACAACTACTAATGACCTACTTTTCTCCCAGAGTTTCCCTGATATTAAGGCCAAACTAAGGTGCCTTGAGAGGAGGCCCCTAATTCCCCAAGCGGGGTCCTGAGAGTGGCCTTTAAAGTGTATATGGGAGAGACAAGAAGGCCTGGAAGCAGAAATATCAGATGCTCACTCAAGCCATCCGTCTGGCCTCAGCATCTGTCCCTGGTTCTACTGGCCTGTAGAAGGGACTCTTGGGACCACCCAGACCCTGTTTTAAATGCATTCAAATGGGTCACTGGCTTGTACACGTCCCAAGCCTCGCAAGCCTCCGGGCCCTTGTCCTAAGTGCCATCAGGAAGGACACTGGGCCATTGATTGTCTCTGAGTCCATAGTGGCCCCCCAGCCATCCAGCCCTTCTGGTTCCCCTTTTCAACTCTTAGGACTGGCTGCAGAGGACTGACGAGGCCCAAGTCCCTATCACCTGAGCATTACCATCACTCCACAGGAACCCATGGTAACTCTGTGTATTTCAGGTAAGCCTGTCTCCTTTCTCCTAGACACTGGGGCTACATATTTAGTCCTTAAGGAGTTCTGGGGGCCTGCTACCAACACTTTACAGATATTTAGCCTTGTTTGCGCTTTTAGCTCTCTAATTTTTACCATTCCTTTTTGGTCATTCCACAGAGCCCTATTTCCCTTATGGGAGGGGACATCCTTGCAAAGTCAGGGGCTATGCTTTCCTTCTCCCCTCATATATGCTTCCATCCAGACTCACCTGCCGCTCCCCTAATCCTCACCCTTACCTTAGGACCATCCCCTATTCCGTCTGCCAGTGCCTTCCCATTACCCGCTTCGGAGGTGGACCCTACTTCTGGGATGTTTCAAGTCCTTCTATCGCCTCACACCATGAGCCCATTTACATCCATCTCAAAAACCTCCTCTATTTTCTGGCCCAATCACAATACCTGCTCTCCCTCTTTGCTGCTGCTGTCCCTTTCTTTTTGCAGAGCAGTATTGTCAGGTTCTTGACAATAAACCTGCTTCTTATCCAGCTGTGTGTGTGATTAGTCCTGTGCCACTTTTCTTTCATTGATGCCAGTGACTCAATTACGTTCTTCCATCAGCTTTGCTGTCCCCTCCGAGAATCTGAGCTGCTTTGGGATCCTGGCCTTAGGGCCCAGGACAATCACCACACACCTTCTTCCATTCATCTAGCGCTCTTTTTCATCCACACTCTAGACTCATTTAGGTGACTTCGCCCTTCCCCTCCCCTCCTCCTCACAAGTCTACTCCCTAGAGATGGCAGTGATAAGTCTCCTCTCTAGACTTAGATCTTGGCCCAGCACCAAGATTCTCACCTATCCCTTCCCATTGGCAAGTCTACTCCAACTCACCATGGGGAGCTCCCAATCCCTTCCCCTTGGCAAGTTCACTCTCCGGTTTTCAGCTCCTTAGCAGAGCTCATGAAAGCCCTGGACAAGCAACCAAGACTCTCTACAGGCAAAGCCTGGGACTAGGGAAGTAGCAGGTGACTCCCTTCTCTCAGTCCCAGACTCCAACTCGCCATGGGGAACTCCCAAATCCCACCTGACTCACCTCTGACTCACCTCGCCCACTTAGCCCCATTCTGTTTTGGCTCCTGATCTAAAGGCCCATCGACCAATTCAACCTTCCAATCTTCATAATTTTTGAGAGCTCTCAGGAAAATTCAGGCTTTCTCCTTTCTCTATTCTAAGCCTTCTCTTTGCTCCTCTTGTTCCCCCTCCCAGCTTCTACTTGCCAATAAAGCTCTGGATTCCTCCAGAGACATACTTCCAAACAAACAAGGGACCCTGAAGCTAACATTGAAATACAAAGGACAGACTCAGCAGGCTTGATAAGAGGCCTAAGGGGGGAAAAACTATCAATTTAACTTTCCCCTTGCCTACCAACTTTGGCCACAGCCTTTCTACTCATCAAGGAGTCAAAGAAACACAACTTTGGGACCCAACTCACCCTCCTGGCTCCCTACCACCTAAAGGAATTCCTCACCTCCAAGGGCTTACATTCCTTACCCCCCTGTCACCTTTTATCTCTTCAGGTTTCCCTGGTAGAAGATCCCAATCTTACTTTCCACACATGCTCACCTTTAAACCCTGCTACTCTCCTCTGTGCTCCTCAGGACTCTTCCACCTCTTCTCCTTTTACCCATTCATGCATTGAAACTCCCTCCCACATACAGGAAGGCCTCTTGCTCCAGGCAACATATACATGGTTCACAGATGGCTCCTCCTTCTATCAGGAGGGAGTTCCTTGGGGCAGGGTATGCTATAGTCTCTCTAACCTCAGTTGTTGAAGCGGCTCCTCTCCCCAGTAATACGTCAAATCAGCAGGCTGAACCTGTTGCCCTCATCAGAGCCTTCACTTTGGCAAAGGAAGCCTCCCTCAATGTCTACGTTGATTCTTAATATGCTTTCCACATACTTCTCTCCCACTCTGCTATTTGGACGGCCGCGGATTCCTAACCACCAAGGGAACTTCAATTACTAATGCCCCTTTATCTCCGATCTCCTTCAAGCCTCAAAGCTTCCCACTGCCATTGGGACTGAAGTATGGCAACTAAGTAACGCCTTCTCCAGTGGGCACTTCCATTCCTGACCTCTCTCCTTGTCATAGGCCTTTTGCTAATGCTTGCCCCCTGCATCATTATATTTATTGAAGACCAGGTTCAATGGATCTCTAAGCAAACCATGAACTAGCTTCTGTTACAGAACTTCTAACCTCTCACCAAGGTGAGAGTCAGCATTGCCTGACACCTCCTGACCATCACCATTGCCTCAATACACCACCACACGCACCTAACAAGGTCCAGATGCTGCCCCTTCCCAGCAGGAAGAGGCTACAGAAGATTGATCTATGCCCTGTATCTTAAGGAGCCCAATAACAAACAAAAAAGGGAGGAATGTAAGGTCCTTGCTTAGCACCTGGATGGCCATCTTAAGTGACAGTCGCCATTTTAAGAAAAATTTCACTTTCCCGCCCATGGGCATGTCTGAGAAAGTCTCACCACTCCCTCATACCAACCCAACCCTAACCAACCACATTAGGACCCACCAGGCTCTAATCCCTGAGTCTGCCCCATAAAAGTTGCAGAACCCAAGCCTGTATTGCCTCTCTCCATTTATGGAGAGATGTGCCTTTATTTGTCAGCTCTGACAAATAAACTCTCCTGTGTATCTCTGCCTGGTCTCTGTCTTTCATTTCTCACTTGCCTATCTCCTAGTTCCTCACTTTCCTTTCAATAATAGGACTAAATTTCACATTATTTCCATTTTCTAATCCTACGTAGTTTTTAACTTTTTTCTTTTCTTTATCATGGCCCTTAACAAAATGACCATAACAAATTGAATAAAAATAGGGGCTGAGGGCATAGCTCAGTGGTAAAGTACTTGCTTAACACTATCTTCTATTCTCAAAACTAAAGAAGAAGAAGAAGCAACAGCAGCAAAAGTACAAAGAATGCAATCCCCAGCACCACACACACCAAAAGTTGTATCCCAGAAAAGCATTTATACAAGTAAATGCAAACAATGGCCAATTCTAGGCAACACTAATGATAAAATATCCTTCCTAAAAAGAATTTGGATATCCCAACTACCTGCATATGAGCTCTTTGAATAGAGGCTTTGCATTTATAGCAATAGCCAGGCTTCTTAAAAGAGTTCTGGAAGAGAGAGCTCTGTAGTGAGGTACTCCCATAGTCTATGTGGGCTGCTGAAATAACACCTAGTGTTGAGAGCCACAGCCGGTCGGAATGGCCCCTGGCATTTTGCCAGAAGTAATGGTTGAGAGGCGAGCCATTAAGATGATGCTGGATTGATTCAATTGTATATAGACCCCTGCTGTCCACCTCAGGCGCCCGCTACTTTGGAGTTCTCGTGGGGATTTCCTGGGGATTTCGCTTTGGTTGGGGAAGTTCGGGTGGAGGGAGTTCCGGTTGGTGTGGTGTGCCCCGGAGAGGAGCCGAGTGGGTGGCGTTCGGGAGAGTTCCCAGGGAGTGTGCGTGGAGTGCTGTTGGAGTTCAGGCAATAAAGTTTCCTGTTTGAACATACAAGTGCTTTGTGGCGGCTCGGTGATTTGTGCCCAGCCAGACTGCAGCAACCTAGAACTGGGTAATTTATAAAGAACAGAGATTCATTTCTTACCATTTTGCATTTTGGTGGCTGAGAAGTCTGGTGTTGGGGGGCCCACAACTGACAAGAGCCTTTTTGATACTTCTAGTGCTCAATTTGCTTTTATAAAAAATCCATTCTCACCATAACTAACCTACTCTTAAGAGTACAACATTAATCCATTAATCCAAGAGAAATCAGTCCTCATGAACTAACCACCTCTTATTAGATCCTATCTCCCAAGACCAGCCTAGGCAACTTAGTCAGACCCTGTCTCAAAATAAAATAAAAACCACTTGGGGTGGGGGGGCTGGGGTTGTGGCTCAGTAGTAGAGCACTTGCCTAGCATGTGTGAGGATTAAATTTCCAACACATGAACTTTAGGGGACAATTCACACCACAGCAGGAACTAATTCATACAATTGTTTTAGGAGGTTATAGAGAAATAGTTCTTAGTCGTATCTAGAAAGAAAAGTCTATGGTTTGGCATGTCATTATGTTAAAAACAATTTTACAATTTAGATTAGAGCATCACATCTCTAGATTAAGTAAGAAAAGTTAAAAATTAGATCCTATTCTATGAATAGGTTCTATTACCAAGTAATAGGAAAATCCAGTTTTCAAAATATTTGAAATTTTGATATGATAGTAAAAGCAAAAGGTGTAACCACCAAGTTGTTTTTTGTTTGTTTATTTGTGTGTGTATTTGAGGTGTTGAGGATTGAACCCAGAGAGGCTCTACCACTGAGCTACATCCCCAGTGCTTTTTTAAAAATATTTTTCTAGATGTTGATGAACCTTTATTTTATTTATCTATTTATATGTGGTGCTGAGAAGCAAACCCAGTGCCTCACACATGCTAAACAAGTGCTCTACCATTGAGCCACAACCCCAGCCCCCCATTGGTTTTTATTTTGAAACAAGGTCTCACTAAATTGCCTAGGCTGGTCTTGAATTTGCAACACAACTGCCTCGGCCTCCTTAGTCAATAGGATTATAGATGTCTACCACTACACAGACCCAAGTCATTTTTTGTAAATAATAAAATAATGAATTTTTATTAATTACATAATCATTTTTCAACTGAAGCTTCACCAATTATTTACTCTACAAAATTGACTCCAGCTCCTTTCAGTGCAGAGAAATAAACAAATTCAGTTGCCAAGTTCTCACCATTTTATCTTTCAAACGTCTCTCAAAAGAGTTCCAAGGACTCACTATCCCCACTGTCACTAACTCATTTAACCCATCCCTACTGTACCAAACTCTTAATTGGTCTTCCAGGAACTAATTTTATTATCAATTCCCTTTCTACTTCAGAGCCAGTGATTTTTTTTCCAAAATTAAAATTGGTTTATGCAGCATCAATACTTCAGAAAAAGCCTTTATAGCACCTAATTTATCTAAAAGTAGTTCAGAAAAAACAAATCCATTCAAACTCAACAATCAACATAGAAAACTTTTATGACCAATTATGTGGGGGTTTTCCTCACACACTAAGCAGGTCGTCCTTCAGCCATGGACATCAGTAGGGTGTCCTCAAACTCCATTTAATTCTGATACTATCCATCTGGAATTAGCATCAGGTCACATAAGTTGAAGGCTCAGTTTCACCCCCGCCAAACACTTCCAATACTCATTGCTGGCCCCAAGTTGTTTTACCTGTGCTTCTGACCAACCAGCTATAAATTGGAGTTTTCACAACACCCTCCCTGGGTTCCATTAATTTAACAGGGCAATTCACAGAACTCAGGTAAACTTAGGTTTTTCAGCTTATTGTAAAGTATATTACAAAGGATACAGATGAAGATTATAAAATATATTACAAAGGATACAGAAGAAATAGAGCAAGGTATGTGGGAAGGGGAAAAGAATCTCCATTCCTCTTTGCGTATGCTACTCTCCAGAAATCATGTGTTCAGAAATCTCCATGTGTTCAACTCTTCAGAAGCTCTCTAAACCTAGTCTTCTTGGTTTTTTTTACCTAAGCATGATTGATTAAGTCATTCACCATTAGTAATCAACTCAACTGTAAGTCCCTCTTCCCTCCTGAATGTTGGGGATAGGTGGGGCTAAAGGTTCCAGTCCTCTAATCTTGCCTTGGTCTTTCCAGTGACTAGCCCACCCTGAAGCTATCTAGGGTAACTTCAACTCATTGGCATACAAAGACACTTACCTTGAAGATTCCCAAGGACTTGGGAGTTGTGTATCAGGAAAGGGGATTTAGGATAGGCCTGCGTTGTAGCTGATACCATCATTGCACAAATATTATAATGACATATACAACCCAGATGGGAGAGTCTACTACATACCTACGCTATACTTCAACCTTTGGGGGCCACTCTTATACATTTAGATCATCATTGACAGAAATATTGCTATGCAGTGCATCACTGAATATATTTCATATCACAAGGCCTGACCAGTTTAGTCCCTGTTCACTTCCAGCTTAATCTCCCATCATATTCCTTTGCTTCATTCTTCCCCCTTGCCCCCACCTTCCTGCGTAACTTTGCTGGGCCCAGTCTCCCCTTTCCACTCAGAAATTTACTACAGACCCTTCAAATATCAATTTAGGTATTATTGATTGGAACAGGGAGAAATGAACATGGAAAGAACAAGTACAGACAATACCTTTGTGGGGTTTTATAATAAAAGGAGAGAAATGAGTTGGGAACTAAAGGGAGGAAATAGGGTTAAGAAATAAGATTGTGGCCTTGGGGAGTTTTTTTGTTTGTTTTGCAGGAGTGAGAAATAATACCATATGTGAATGCTGAGGGAGATCCAGCAGAAAGGGAAATTTTCATGATGTGAAATTGTGATGGGAAAATCAATTACATTTATTTCCTGTGTAGCCCAAAGGTGACAGGATCCAGTGTCCAACTGAAAGAGGTGTCATTAGATAGGAAAATAGAAGGCTCATCTCCAGCATCTGGAGATAAGGCAGTTGTGGTATAAGAAATGTACTGTATTTGATCTTTGTCCCAGTTCCAGGCACAGAGATCTCTTACCCATGGCCTGCGCAGGCGACAGAAGCTGGGTTCCCCACGTGGAGTGGGCTGGCTAAGAAATATGGCGAAAAATCACACCACACAGAAAATAGCTTTAAAGATGGGGGGTCGCGGGGGGCAGGGTGCAGGAGGCTCTTTGACCTTAAAGGTGGAGCTTCAATGCTGGAAAGAAAGAGAGAGAGCCCCTGTTTGCTTTATTTATGTGGGGGAACTTAAAAGACTTTCTACAGAATGTTCTTAGCCAACTAAGGTAGGAGGTGGGCTGTTCAGTTCCCAATAGGTCACGCCCAACTCCAGAGCTAAGAGATCAGTCTTTCTAGCCCAAGGAAGACTGAAGTCAGATGCACTGTGTAATCCATTAAGTGGGAGGGGCCACAAAATAGCATGTAATGCCTGACCAAAATCTCCTTGGCTCAAGGCTGAGTGAAGACACTAAATAGCCCAGGAGTAGCTTCCCACAGAGATCCTAAAATCCTTGGAATTTCCCAAGTGATAGGATTACATTTATTACTCATAAGAGCCTTTTTTTGATCACACCTGAATTTAATCAGATGAAATGACTTAAACTGAAGCTTCTAGATACCCTCAGGATAGAGCTAGTTGCTAGGTGAACCAGCCTTTTGATTAGAGGTTGAAACTTTCAGCCCTATCACTGGCCACTACAGAGGTGAGAGGGACTGGAAATTGACTTCATCACCAATAGCTAATTATTTATTCAATCATGCCTACATAATGAAGCCTTCATAAAATCCAAAATAAGGAGGTTTAGAGAGCTTTCTGAATTAGTGAACACATGGAGGGTTAAGAAGGTGGTGCATCTGGGGAAGACATGGAAGCTCTGTATCCTTTCTCCTATTTCTTGCCCCATGTGTCTCTCTATTTGTCTGTTACTGAGTTTATTCCTTATAATAAACCAATAAATGTAAGAAAAGTATTTCCCAGGGTTTCATGAGTTATTATAGCAAATTATCAATTAGGGTCATGGGGATCCCTTATGTCAGTCAGTCAGAAGTACAAGTGGCAACTAGGGACTTGCAATTGGGATCTATTATCAATATCTAACAATCTACCTCCCCATCACAATATATTGATAAGATATTATGTCTTATAAATTAAAGAGTTCAATTACATTACAAGCCTCCACTTTAGAGAGGAGGCTTGTAATGGAATTGAACCCTTTAATTTATAAGACATAAAACTAACTCCAGGTAGTTAGTATCAGAATTGAATTATAGAATATGAATTACTGTCTGCAGAAAATAGAAGAATTGGTTGTTAGTGTTGGAATACATCTCAATAGTGTATATGAGCAAGGAGCTCAGATGAGGCAGATATTTCTGGTGGGAACATGGGAAATTCTATTCTGATTGCTTTTATTTTCTGACAATGAGGTACCAAACAGGGTCATCAGCTGAGAATCCATTTTGGAATAGACAAAACATTTGAAGAGAGCAATAAGGATATTAAAAGTTTGACTTTTAAAAGTATGCCAAAAAGAAGTGCATGATTGGTCTACAGGTTCTCAAAGTACAACTCCATCAGCAACAGCATCACTGGAGAATTTATTAAAAATGCAAAATCTTGGTCCCACCCTGAACTTGACTCAAAAACTCTGAGAGCTGGGTGCAGCAATTTGTTTCTTAAGCTTTTCATGTGATCCTGTCGCATGCTATATTTGAGACCCAGTGTAACAGACTCACATGGAGCATTAGTTGAACCATATATTGCTAGGTTCCAGCATAGATTTTTCTTCTCCTCCTTTTTTTTTTTTTTTTTGGTACTGGACATGAAACCCAGGGGTGCTTTACCACTGAGCCACATCTCTAGCTCTTTTTATTTTTTAAGACAGGGTCTCACTAATTGTTTAGGCTGACCTTGAGTTTGTTTGTAATCCTTCTAACTTAGTCTTCCAAATCAGTGATTATAGGTGTGTGCCACTGTGCCTGACCAGATTCTGTTTTTTTCCCTCCCTTCTTT
Source organism: Marmota monax (assembly GCF_021218885.2). Taxonomy (NCBI): domain Eukaryota; kingdom Metazoa; phylum Chordata; class Mammalia; order Rodentia; family Sciuridae; genus Marmota; species Marmota monax. The sequence continues at coordinate 51,831,413 of NW_026693777.1, read as the reverse complement.
CCATTGCTGGGAATCAAACCCATGGCCTTGTATATGCTAGGCAAGTACTCTATCTCTATACTACACCCCTGGTGCCCCCAAGCCCAGATTTTCTAATTCAGGTCTGAGGTGGGGCTTAACCAAGTATTTCATTTCTAAGAAGTTGCCAGATAGCTAGTGCTGCTGTTCTGGGCACCAAAATTTGAGAACTACTAGTCTAACAAAATACAGCATGATTGATGGGTTGCAACAAGGGCCAGCCCATTGTGACATTTATGATTTTAAAATTAAAATAATCTTTTCTTGGTTGAATATATCGGTATGTACACACCACAGTCAATTACAGAGGTGCCAAATGGGAGTGAACCAGAACTGTGATTTAGTCAGCCAAGTTCAAGAAAGTTGAAAGAGAAGCAAAGAAATTTATATTGTATGTAAGGTAGCAAATATAAATGGCTGACCATGAAATTTAAAATGGTTAAGAAGGGACATGAGGATTTGGGGGAGGGGTGCATGATATCGTAATGGTGTTGAGGATAAGAGCATTGTTGGTCCCCATGGGGTTGAATGATTATTTGGTTTGGATAGAAGAAATTGCTTATAAGAGCAGTGATGGGAGGTAGATTGTTAGATATTGAAATTTTGAGGAATTACCATTATTGGTAAAGACAAGATCGATGAAAGTTTGCCAAATAAAACACAGAATGCCCATGTAAATTTGAATTTCAAATAAACGACAAATTCTTTTCTCAAATATTCCTTTAGTATAAACATGTCCTAAAATATACTCAACACACACTATAAATATGTATATATGATAGTATATATAATTCAATTCTATATGTGTTTCATCATTGTTTTATATATAGCCTTTAGGCTGGGGGGTTTACATCAGTAAAACAGAGCATGTGTAAATATGTGAGGTTCTGGGTTTGATCCCGAGCACCACAAAAATACAACAAAACAAAAACCCTGCGAGAAAATGTCCTTTCTTACAGATTGATATTGTGGTACACAGGAACAAAATGAGATGGTGTCTGATTCACTTTTAAATCTTTTGGCTAAGAAAATAAGAAAAGGGGGCAAAAAGAACAATGAAAGCAAATGCAGTAAAGTCTTGATAATCACTGAGTCTAGATTATGGGTGTATGTACTCTTATATATGTAAAAAGTTTTTTCATTAAAACATCTTTGGAAACTTGTTTTATGGAGCTTCAGAAAAGAGTAAAACTAGATATGCATCTAATTCACCTCAAATCTGCGTCTTTCTTTATGTTTTTATTTCAGCTATACATTTATAATCCTTTGCTACTGAGCACTTGTATTTCAATTTGCTACTGAGCACTTGTACTTCAGTTATTAGCTGGTTGCTTAGCTATTTATTGTTTACATGTTTTAGTTTTACTTACAGAGTTTTATATGTTGTGTAATTGG